>NC_133135.1:32819142-35269142 GCF_048418815.1 Hemitrygon akajei
AGTCGCCAAGATTCAATGTAAATGGCAGACCTCTCGTGTCACGTTACATCTCTTTCCACATCCCAAACTACATTGCGCCGAATGAAAGTTGGGTTGGATCTATAACTTTGGATGGAAAATTAAATATGATACGGTTTCGAAAATAAATCTGAAACCCCCCCCCCCCCACCCCCGACTAGATTTATGCATCAATTAGCATGGACGATGTAAATCTAAAACATTAAGGGTTTAAAATAATAAATACGGCCTTTGGGAAAATATGATTAACAATTATTAAAACCCGTTATTACTTCAACGCAATCCCTAAATAAGATTAACATGTTTGATATATTTTCTTACCTCTCCCCTACTGAGCTGGTGCAGATGAGTCAGAACTGAACAACTGAACCAAACGTGCGTAACCCGAGGCTATTCAATTTACAATATTTGGAACACAGGCGAAGGCCAAATCTAAAGGTTAGGTCAGAAACAGGGGGGACTCTCCGATTGTTTGTTTAAAGCTCTGGTTTGTGTAATTAACAATGCCATTGGGCAGCAGCTAAGTCATCAACAGAGTCGCACCATGAAATATCCGTCGCATCTGAATCAGCAAACCTTTAAAGTTGGGATCGTACATATCCCGTTTATTTCATCTGTGTCCATCCATCCATTCTTCTTTCTTTCTTTCCATCTGTCTGTCCCTCTATCTGTCTATATCTATCTATCTACACCAGCTCTCTCGCTTTCCACTCTACCAGCCCACCCCTAGCATCGACACTTCTCTCATTTCTTTAATTTCAATTGAAACATTAAATATTTCCCTTGGTACTTGTGTGGCCCCGATGCCACCGTACGCTGTATCTGGGGCCATGGCCACAGACAGATTGCCTGAATTCACCCGCTGCTAAACTGAGACATTGAAAATGTTTACTGGTATGCTGAACTTGTAGAAATTTGACTTTCTCTGGATCGCCGAAGATGAGGGCAAAGCCAGGTTTGTCTTTTCCTCAAGAACACTGCACTGAAAAAGTATCCTGGGACCGCAAAAGTGGGTTGCTAACAATAGAAAGCGGCATCCTTGTTATAACTTGCAAGGGTTTTCCAAATGCTGCACAGATGTCTCAATCGGATATAGCGGGACTCGGCTTATTCTATATGATCGGAAAATGCGGGGGGAAAACTCTCACCAAGCCAGCAGCATCTGTGGAAAGGACAGCGATTACTGTTCCAGTTCTGACCAAGGCCCTCGCTACTAAAATGTTCATATTGTCTCATCCCACATAAGATACCTGGCCATCTGTTATGCTTTGACTTCATACTTACAGTATTTGCATTTTAATTCTTATTTTCTTTTGGAGATGTTAAGAGTTCACGCATATTACTTCCTTGTCTCCTAACACTGTTACCGTCGTTCAATACAATGTTCTATGATGTAACTTAGAAACAAATAGCTTGAATGAAGAAACTTTAAGATCTCGCTTTCTACCGTTAAAACTTGGCCAATTTCCAAGGGAAGCAAAAGGGTGATAAAAGAAAACCGATGCAAGAGCAATCTCTGAGAATGTATGCCTAGACAATGCGCGCGTACATAACTAAATATCCAAAGGGAACCTGAGCCACAGACCTTTATGTTACCTCTGTATAATTCTACCTGTGCGAGCTCCCAACGTCTCGACACCCCCCGTCTTTCTTTCTCACGCTGAAAAAAGTAACGAGGTTTGATTTAATTTGAGTTGCGGCGAGAGGAGGGAGAGAAATCTGACAATAACTTCTACAGTTTGAGCATATTATATAGGTTGCTCTTCCTAATCTGATTACCATAGTCTGAATTAAAGAGGAAGGTACCAAAATATGACGTGGTCCTTTTCATGCTCTAACGGCGTTTTTGTAAGGCAGTCCTGCTCAAAGTTCTCCATCATAATATCCACGAATGTATTTGTGTATACATTTAAATCTATGGGTTAATTAAAAGAGACGCATTCTCTCAATGGGATGCATGATTCTATTGATATTTACAACATATCTTAAGGGTATTTGTATATCCCTGAATAAATTGCGTATGACCATATAGTGGGCAAAACTAATTAGACGTGACCTTTGTGTTTGTCTGACATAAACTACAACTGAGCTGTAACTGAAGCGATGCTGATAAACAACTTAAATTGTGTAAGATGAAGAAACTAAAGGGGTCATTTCTTCGCCCAGAGATCCTTGGAATTCCCCAACCAAGTGCACTGTAAGACCCAGACTCAGCAGCTTGAACAGACTCGGTGCCCAAGAGGACGCTGAATATTCTCAAGACAGTGACCGGATTGATTCGTGTACACCAGTAGTATAAAGGCTTTGGGGGTTGGTGCTGAAAGTGGTGCCGAGACAATATGTCACCATGAATGCATTGAAATAGAGAGCAGCACTGTTTCAAATAAAGTGCAAGAGATTTAGAGGGCCTTGGAACCAAATCAAGAGGGAAATTAAATGTAAACCTTTTTAATACTTGCTACCTTGTTCTGTGATCGTGGATCCAACCACTTGGAAGAAGACCATTGAACTCACTGCGTTTCTTCTGGTTCTTTTACGCAATGATCCCCTCTAATCTCAAGATCAATCCTCTATCCACTCCCAGCAATAATAAATTTATAATTACTGCCCTCCGATTGCATGTCTAATTTCGCCAGAGATTATATTCAAGTCTGATTTCACCACTTCATCATGTATTAAATCTCAAATTTGTCAAGACTTGGTTCGGAAAATTGCCCTCAATTCTCCTAAAGCTTTTGCGTCGCCTATTTTAAAACTGTGGCTCTGGCTAACAATCCATTTCCCAAATGAGATGTAAACAGAAATTACTCGCGATACTCAAAGTGACAGAACTAAAGTCTCTTGATATCAAAGTTAGAGAAAAGGTGTAGAGAACTGGAGAGAGGGTGAACGGAAAAAGGAGAAGGGGCAATCCATTAAGGTAAGGGTGATTAGTAGACAAAACAAAGTAAGCTGCAAGGGGATAAGGAATGAATTAAGAAGTAGAACTGGAGGAGATGGGATTGGCAGAATTATTATGTGAAATGGTGGAACTTACTGTTGTACCCGGATGACTCTGATATGCCTAATCAAAAGACGTGCCGTGAGATTCTCCTGCGCTTAACGTGAGTTCCACGGACCATTTTAGAGGCAAGGCTCAGCCAGTTACGCCAGAGTGTGGGTGGAATGGAGAATTAAGTTGACACGATCATATACAATCAGTGGCCAATTTATGGGTACCTCTTGTGGTGGCGGCTGGGTGTATGATCGTGGTCCTCTGCTGCTGTAGCCCACTCAAGGCTCGACGTGCTGTTCGTTCAGAGATGCTCTTCAGAACACCTCTATTGTAACGCGTGGTTATTTGACTTTCCTGTCATCTTGAACCAGTCTGGCCATTCTACTTTACCTCTCTCATTAGCCAGGGGTTTCCGCTCACTGGGTTATTTCTGCGCATCATTCTCGGTAAACTCTGGAGACTCGTGCGTGAAAATCCCAGGAGATCCGCAGTTTCTGGGATACTCAAACCAGTCAGTCGCTTCGATCACATTTCTTTCCCATTCTCATGTTTGGTCCGAACAACAACTGGTCTGCATGGTTTTAGGCATTGAGTTGCCGTCACTGGATTGGCTGATTCGCTATTTCCATTAACGAGCAGGTGTACAGATGTACCAAATAAAGTGGCCACTGGGTGTATTTTAAGATTACTTCGAAAAGGGCAAAAATGTTAATAATGATAACTGGCTGCTGAGGTGTGCCCAATATACTGGCCAGTGAGTGCAGATGGAATGAAAGGCAATTGCTACACAAAGCTGCCAATAAAATACTTCTTTTCAGTTATAATGTAACCCAGATACATTCATTGGTTCGTGCACATGATATTTCCAGTGTACAGGAGGAGAAATATGGTGATTGAGTGGCCTCTGTCCAAACATCCCCATTTTCTGTACAAGCATCCCTCGGTTGCCCCTTAATTGCCCAACCAATTTACGTTACGACGTTAACGTGTACCTCCTGCAATGTTATAATGAAGTTCCAAATAATGTCATATTATCTTTCAACGAGGCAAGTTACAACCAGTTTAACATTGGACTCAACAATTACAGATAATTATTCCGTTTTTTCTATTTATACTAGCCTACACCCATTCGTTTTATTCGCCCCTCACTTTTCTCTTGCAACATTATAATTTTTCGCATTCTGTCATAAGCGGGGTTTCCTTTATCCCGCCCACACTTTTCTCTATACGTTGAAAGTTACTTTATCGCCCTTCCTATTCTTCTTTAATCCTAAGTAACACTTCTCTAAATGTCTAATATATACAAGACCATAAAACTATAAGACATAGGAGCAGAATGAGGTCGTTCGGCCCATGGAGTCTATTACGTCATTCCATCATGGCTGGTTTATTATCTCTCTCAACCCCATTGTCCTGCCTTCTTCCCGTAACCTTTGACGTCCTGACCAATCAAGCGCCAATCAACCTCCACATATGCAATGACTTGGCCTTCACAGTCACCTGTGCCAATGAACTCTGCAGAGTAACTGCCCGCTAGCTAAAGAAGTTCCTTCTCATCTCCGTTCTAAATAGGCGTCCCTGTATTCTGAGGCTATGGCCATTTGTCCTTGACTCACCACTATAGGCAACATCCTCTCCACATTTACTCTATCTAGGATTTGCAATATTCGATAGGTTTCAATAAGATCCAACTCATTCATTAAAACTCCAGCGAGTACAGGCCCAGACCCATCAAACATCCTCATTTGTTAACCCTTTCATTCCTGAAATCTTTGGCGTGAACCTCTTGTAGACCTTCTCCAGTGACAGCTTATCTTTTCTTCGATAAGATGCCCAAATCTGCTCACAGTACTCCAAGTGCATTCCAACGTCCTAAAGCCTCGGCATTACAACTGTGCTCTGATATTCCTTGAAATGAAATCCAACATTGCATTTGCCTTCCTTACCACCGACTCAATGCATCAGCGAACTTCAGGGAATCCTGCACAAGGACTCCCAAACCTTTTTGCACTGCTGATTTTTGGCTATTCTCCCCATTTGGAAAATACTCCATGCCTTTATTCCTTCTACCAAAGTCCATGACCTATGCTATATTTCATCTGCCACTTCTTTGCCCATTCTTCCAAACTATCTAAGTCCTTCTACAGATTTCCTGCTTCCTGAATGCTACCTGCCCTCCACGTATGTTCATAGCATCTGCATACTTGGCCACAAAACTATAAATTACATCATCCATGTTATCTATCCAACATTTTCTATATTTATATCACCTCTCTTTTTTCTATTAAAATAGTAATCTATTAGATATTCAGTAAGGAACACAAACACGGGTTATCCGATGTCCACTGGTCATTGAAGTCCCTTAGGACGAGTATCATCCGGTAATGTTCCTTCATACACTTCTCAAGACCTTGACGTCTTCCTAATGTAGAACAGAATTGCAAGTGAGGTCTAAGTAATGATTCGTACAGTTTTGACATGCGTGCATTGTTTATATATTTGATGTCCTATTTACAAAGCCATTTGTACCTATTTCCAAGGTCAGTAAAGTTGTTGATTTCAACTTGATTTTTGTAACTGGCTTATCAATGGCTACTATTCCCAAGTCAATCCCACTTAATGTTGAAACCTCATTCGCTCTATTTAGGAACAGATTCATAGAGCAATAGTTCCTAATATAGTGAGTGAATTAAAAGCACTCTTCTTTTGCTTTCCAAGCATCTGTTTTCCATTGCTTTCAGCTACAAAACTCTTACCTTATTACATGCACAAATGGTCATGTCATTTTAGTAACAAATATTTCTATTTTTCTAAAGTCTGTTAGATGGCACTTTATCAAATACCTTTCCATACATACATCGACTACACTGCCTTTGTTCACCTTCTTTCTTACTTTGCCATCAGAGTGGTGGTTTCATTTTATTGTCAGTCTGTTTTTAACTCATCCTGTTTGAATGCTGTTTCGTTTGGCTGTATTCATCGGTATCTATGTATGATTGAATGACAATTACACTTGAACTTGAACTTAAACATGAACTAGGAAGAAGTTCACACTAACCATCACCTTAATATATGAAAGGCAGGTTGCTTTTAGATCAATGGAGTAATACTCAGAGCCTTCAAAAAGCCTATGGTCCATTAAATTAAGCCACGGTCATGGATTTTAAAGAAATAATAATATAAGACTCTTGTTTACCAAATATAATTAAGTGTGAAGATACTGAAGGCAAATGCCATCAATGTTTTCCCACAGAGTAAAAACTTCTTGAGCATAAAGTACGACTGTTTCTATAGCACAGTAATGGTACTTTTTCTTTTAAATCATCAAACAACCCAGTCATGTTGGTACGGAGAATATTTTCGAGGATGTTATTGGCGCTTGAGAACTAGGATTGTAGAGTATAATTGAAGAGCTCAGAGCTTTGTTCCCTGGAGCACGGGAGAACGAGGGTCGATCTTGTAAAGGTATACAAAATTATGAGGGGAATAAAAAGGGTGAATGGACACTGGCTTTTCCCCTCGAGTTGGATGAGACTAAAACTAGAGGTCAGAGTTTTACGGTGTGGGGGTGAAATATTTAAGGGGAATCTGGGGGGGGGGGAAGCTTCTTCACTCACTGGGTGGCGTGAGGGTGGAACTAGATGCAGGTTCAATTGTAATATTGAAGAGAAGTTTGCATAGGTATACGGATGGGAGGGGTATGAAAGGATATGGTCCAGTTGCAGTAGACGGGACTACGCAGAAGGTCAAAAGCAACACATAAAATGCTGGAGAAACTCAGCAGGTCAGGCAGCATCTATGGAAAAGAGCAAACAGTCGACGTTTCGGGCCGAGACCCTTCATCAGGCAGAAGATCAGGTCAGCATGGACTGGGTGGGCCGAGGGGCCGATTTTTGTACTGTAGTACTATATGACACAAACTTGTCTTTAACAAATCTGCGCTGGTTTTCTATGCTTCTCCAAATGAAACCTAATTTTGATTTTGTCTAATTTTTTCTAGTAGTTTCCATAGCAGTGACGTATTTTGGTCCTTATTGCCAGATCTATAGTTTTCTCATTTTTGAACAGAGCTTGAACATTTGCTGTCCTCCAGTGTATTTATATTAACACTTATTCCATTCCAGAGTCGCAAATCCACAAAGGTAACATCCCGCCCAATTGACAGTTTTTGCTTTGTTTTATCCTCCATCTCTCTCTCACTCTCCCCCCCCCCCCCCACTTCTGCCTCAGTACCCTTCCCTACAGAAGGCGTGTTCCTAACTATTTCCACAATTCCTTTAACTGTGCATACTGTACTTGTTAAATGACTGCAAGATGTCTGGGCTCTTTTTACTTTATTTTTTCTTGGTAACCTTTCCCCTTCATATCCCCCTTTCACTTTGCTCCTGCACTCTGTACCTACTTAGTCCGGGCACCACCTTCTCTACCTGAGTCTATTTTTAAACTTTCCCCTGTTTTTCTGTTCATCTGGTTTCCTTTGTCATTGCCGGGGATCTAGTTTTCGAAGGCCTCCTCCTTCTGAGAATATGCACGATTTGTAAACGGACTCTCTCTGCCGTGAAGGCCTGTCATTGTTTAAGAAAACCGACTTAAAATAAGAATCGGTACAATGAATAACTTTTTAATGGATTAAGGTTTTAGGAGGGAGAAATACATCTTTCCTAGAAGCATCATCTGCATTAGAACTACTGCGACGAAATTACACAAACTAAATTGTCGTTAAGTAAATAAAGTTAACCTAAAGTTTCAAAGCGATCTGGCGCCTGAAATGAAAGGTTTTAACTTTCTTTTGTTAGCACTTGAAAATCATGCTTTAATTCCGAGATAAAGAGGTGGCGTGTCCTGCATTCCAGAAGCCGGTTTTGTTCCTTCTTCTGACGCTTGGTATAGTGAACCACGATGAAGTTTAAATCCTCCTGCCAGAAATTCAGGCGGCGTGGATATCCGCCTACAAGGAGCGAGTGCCGAATGGAAGGCGAATGAAAAAGAGAATGGAGAATGGAAAGGAAATAGAGGAACCAAAATACTCAAGGAAGTCAAAAACTACAAAAAGAATGTGGAAAAGTTTTTAAAAAGTGGGGAACGAGGGCAGTCCTGCAGTCGGTAAAGAGATGGGTAGGGAATTAAAACAAAGGGCGTAAGTCTGAGTTCTTCTGAAAGTAGGCTCATTCAAGAAGGATTCAATATCGCCTTATAAAAATCTATCTCGAGCAAAAAAACATCCTTATGGGCCTTGTTGGTGAATTGTTGGTGCTGAAGTCAAAAAGCACAGTGGAGATTTAAACAAAAGAGAATTGTGATATGTGCTCAGTTAAACGTACATGTACGTATGAACATTCGCCCTGTCTTTCTCAGAATTGTATTTGTGCAACAATAAAGATGAAAGAGAACCACGCGGTAATTGCTAATCTCCGCTGTATCAAATTTCCAACAATCTAGAGAGTAGTGCTTCAAGTTCCCACGTTTAAAGCTAATGTAAACTATGGAATATCATTGTGTAAGAATACAAAAGCCCTGATAATAAATTTGTGCTGTTATAAAATCCATTTGCTACAATAAAAACGTTAAACCAGCAGTTTTCAAATTTTCTCCAAGAGATTATGCAACTTCCAAGTAATCATTGCTGTCGTTTCTTTCAAACTTATATTCATCCATTTTTCGTGTTTGCCTCTCAATTTCTATTGATAACACACATCTTATATTAAGTCCAATTCCGATAAATGGAAGCTGTCCGTTCGATAACCCGTCTTTAGCGATATTTATACCCTTACCTATTTGTTTATGGTGTATCAATTTCTTGTGAGCGGAAATCAATGTATGTTCCCTCTGTTGTACAGATGTACTATAAATATTTTGTTGATTGTATATGTGCCTGTCTCTCATGCGTGCCCCAATTGTAATCATGTGCGTTCTTCTGCACCCTGGTACTGTTTGTGTGTGTGTGTGTGTGTGGGGGGGGGGGGGTGGTATATCTATGTCTATGTGTGATGTATGAGACCTGTGTCTGGCATAAGGTTATTCTGAGCCCACAGACATTACATTTTGACGAATGCGCTTTAGGTTTTCCAATAGCTTTACAAACTGTTCCAAGCAGTTTGAAGTTATAAACAGCAGCGTTAATTTAATTATCCAAGCTGCAGTGCTAGATATTTGATTTTCTAATATGTCCTTGGCGCAAACAGAGATCCAAACACCAGGCGCGGAGACGTTTCTCTATTCATATACATATAAATACGTATCTCCACCACGCAGATATGCATCCACACTAAAGATAGCCAAATATTTATACAAAAAAAGCCTGCAACGTGCAAGCAATGCCTTCACACTGTAGATACATAACAGACACACAAAATGTGTCCTAACGCTATACACACACGCCTGCAAGATTAGCGAATGATACAGAATTGTTGCATGTGTATTATGTATTATATAAAGCACAAATATCCTTGGAAAATGCCTTTCTGTAGCATGGCACCAACTGAGGCATGCGGCCAGCAGCACGGACAGAAGCAGTTCACACCGTGAGTTAGATAGTTCAAATGTCAACTGTGTGCAGAATTATAAATATGTCTTGAAATGTGCAACTTTACACGAAATGGAAAGATCAAATTACTTATTGATGATATCATTCGCTTTTATTCTCAGTCTTAACTCATTTCATTTAGATAATTGATTTTTTTCTTTCTGCCATTTCTTGGCAGTAATTTGTAACAGCTTTTAAGATGCTTTAAAAATGATCAAAAGGGTTTCAAGCCACAGAGCCGAGTTTGGGGGGAAAGAGCAGATTTTCCTAGTGACGGCATTTAAACCCCTTTGCCGCATATTGCTGACAAGTTGATATTTCCCTGTTGCAGAGTTCCAAAAAGCTGAATTGAAACCTAGTAAAAGAATGAGGTTTGCATTTATTTTTCTCTCTCTTTTTTTGTCTTTTTAAGGCTGTCAGAGTGCGTTAGTCTCTCAGAAAATTAGTCGTTTGGATCATCTTCTTACCAAAACAAAATCTGAGCTTTTTAAAGCAATACCGGATTATAGCAAGAGGCTTTGTTTTGCTAAATCGAAGGATTAGAGAAGATTTGCCACCATAACGTTGTGGTTTTATCGTCCTTTTATCCCTTCGTGTTGGTAAAGCTGTGTTGCTTCAGGATTAGGGTTTTACAAAGACCTTCCTTGTGCTGCTCTGAGGCAGATAGGTGCAAATCCACGGATATGGGAGGCTTGCCTAGGTTGCTCCTAGCCACAAATCCGCATGTAAATTCTACTGCCGTCAAATCCAGTGACCAGCAATATGGATTTTTCCCTTCTCCATAGTCAAGTTTAGAAGAAAAAAAAACTGTTATATGATGAAGTCCTTCACATGCTCCTTTAAACCGTTAAGATCTCGAGAATTTATTCTGTACGAGTCAAAGTATAACAGGGATAGTGCTTCTTAATACTTTATCAAAGGAAGAAAGTCTTTATTTGTATTCACATTCTTTTAAAGCTGTTTGTGCTGTGTGTGTTTCTGAGGGAGAGTTTGCTAAATTATGTAATTATATCCATATCGAACGAATAATGTTATTGTAATACTTAATACTGATGCATCTATTAAAATAATGGGTAAAAGTCGTTGAATATATTAATGCAATGTTTTGACAAGGAAGTGATTCAGTGATGTCTTTTATATATTATTTCATGTTTGAGTGATGTTTGCTTCCTTCCAACGTTCCGCTTTTTACATGTATCAGAAGTATCACTTAGATAGCGGGCATTTGTATCTGGACTAGCCTTTTTCCCCCTAAGAACATTATAAATTGCTTTACGCCTACTCTTATGAAGAAATCACAGAGATGCTGTTGATGTTATCATAATTGTTTAACTTGTAATGTGCCGTAACTGTAAGATATTGGGGCATGGACTAACGTCGCTAACCCTTCATAGTCTTGTCAAAGTGTATTGACTACGATTGTTTACAATACAATACCCTCTGTGCGGGAAAAAAAAACCAGAACAACATGTCACCAAAATGCATCAAGACCCTTAGGCAAACGCAAGCCAAATACAGGCCACATGCATTGAGACACAAGTTGACAAATGCGCGCACAGACGCAAATGCACATACAAACACAGCGCACAATCCTGAATATTCTCAAAGGCTTGTCAGAATATATTATTTCTGCTTTAAATTTATACTGGATACAGAATTAGTACAGGTTAGAAAATAACCCGGATATCAACGAGTAGGAATGAACCGCCTTGTGACCACCACTCCATCTCCAAGGTAAACGCCAAACATTTAGACCGAGCAGATCGACAAGCTGCTTGTTTCCTCCTACGAAGTAAAATACTCAAATGGAAGACATTTTCCCCATAATTGCATTATGGTGCTGAAGAAAGTTCACCGTATCTATGAGATCTTTCCATCTGGCAGTTACCAATAATTTAGGAAAACAAACGTAGATGACGTTGGAAGTGTTTTGGCAGAGGTTATGGAAATCCTAAGACAAATCAAACACATACCTCCGGTCTTATTAAAATCCAACAGCTGTTCGTCAGTCTGGGACTTTGTGGCGCACTTCAGTAGTCGGATGAGGATGCGAATGAAGCAGAAGGATAGGGCAAATACTTACATGCGTATATGTTTGGAGTACACATGTCTGCCATTCAAGTGCAATCCGAGATAAATATATTTACTGTTAATTCAGATAAGCGCAACTTATTTAAGACCACTCGTCCTGTTTTTTATATATATATTTGCTTGGCTTTTACAATGTATTTGCGCCTGGTATAAATCTGAACACTTGTTGCAACTGAAACGAGACTAGTAAAGAGGAGGTTGTTGTTGATCGGTAGCAATTCTAACCCCGGGCATCGGTCATCAAGTTGCGAATATTCCCCTAATTATCAAGGTTGAATCTAATTACAAAAGTATATGTTTCCTCTTTTAGGAATACATTTGCGACGAGCAAAGCGTAAACGGCAAGAACCCATTGCCCCGTAAACTAGAAAGAATTCTGTTCTATGTCTGTTGTAGCATTTGTCCGAATATTTAATGGAATCCCATCTCCACAAACTTTGAGGCACCATTTTAACTACTTAATCTTCCAACTTCTATAGATCTTGCATTTTAGTTTGTTTAGTGTTTAGTAACTTTTACCACGTATGGAACTTCCACGTCATGTGATATTCTTTTCAATTTTTATGACTTAAAACTAACAAACTAAATTTTTAGACAGGATTTCAACAACATCATTTGTGGGAGCCCTCACTGTAAGTGTAACTCTAATTCAGACAATTTGCACAATTCAATTGAAGAAATAGGATGACGCTTTCCTCTGCTCCCATTACAGAATAAGCGTTCGCTATAGAAAGTAAGAATATATGTGTATTACAAAGTGGAGTATGTGTGTGATTCAGGTGATCTACTGGATTAGGTTTAAGGCGAATTTCGACGTTCAAGGCAGCCAATGAAGCCTACGAAACAGAGGGAGTCGCACTAGGACAGAGAATCAAACGCCTAGGCGAATTGTCCCTAACTCAGCGGAATTTTGCTAGGAGCTAATTGTAACTTGAAGCAATACACGGCAGGAATGAGTTCATGTTTGGAAGTGTGGATGTCCTAATTTGATCTAATGTGAAATTATATGGTCATCTCTATTTCCACGCAGAGATAGCGTTTAATCGAGTGAGACCCTTGAAGGTGTACAACACAGAACATATGACTATCTCACAGTTCACAGTGAACAGAAACAAGTATTATTACTGAGAAATTGCGCGAGCGTGTGCCTATTTGTTTAGAATTATTTTGGTTCGAAGCATTACATGTTTGAAGTGGAAAGACAGTGGATAGATTTTCCTCAAATATGTTCACATATGCAGGCACAAATTAGACGGTGCACCTTTAAGGAAACGCATTATCTCGTATAATTGATGACCTTTTATGATGAAGGTAAAGACTCCGCTACAACATCCTTTTCATTCAATTATAGAATGTAAACGGGAGGGGCAGGTTGATTTAGAGCTGAAGGTAGACTGTGTTGAAATGAGAAATAATGTCAGGAAGTTCCTTCAAGGTTGTGTTTTCATTGCAAAGGTCAAGTTTCAAACGAAGAAGTTTCAAATCGTCACAAGATCAGACTCAGGATAGAAGAGTTCCACTGCCTAAACGCCAACCAAGTTCCTTTCTAGATGCAAAATATATGCCGAGCATTTTAGGTGCTGACACAATTAATAATTTAATACACATGCAATGTTAATATGGGAGGGAAAGTACTTTAGTAATGATTTGCCTATTGCGGCGAATTATGAAATGGTCTAGCCAATGGCACTGATTATATATTTATTTAATACAAATCTCTTCGGTAACATGTATAAATCGCTAGGCGGACTTCTTGTCTAACCTTTTGGACTGGAAAGCGATTTTTTTCCTTCTTTGTTGTAAATATCATCGAAGATGTCGGGTCAAAATAGGACGGACTAGGACATATTTTCTGCAATTACACCTTTGGACTTAAAGAATAGGAATCTCAATCATAAATTAAAGATCTATGTTGATACGTGACGAAGTATCTAATAATATTTTGTTGCTGTTTCTCGATCATTAACTTGAATGGAAATTATTTGTTTTTAAAGTTGACAATAAATCGGCATTAAAGGAATTAATTACTCCGATATTGCGAGTGAATGAACTCAGTAATGTAGAACACCGCTGCCTTTGTGACATTCAAATCACCTTAAACTCCTTCTTTGGGCTGTTGTTAAAAAAAATGAAAGAAAATGACATTCCAGTCACCTAAAACTTTCTTAAACGAGATTAGAAGGAGAATTGGCGGCTCTTGTCATCAATAAAACGATTTTCTTTTGGTCGGTGTGTGAAGTACAGGTGTAGGAGAGGAGATCTTCGCTAACAGGTAGGTCTATTCACACAGCCTGCTGCCTAATTCTCCCACAGCCCCGCTCAGACGAAGCCAGCGCTAATAACATGTCGTGGAGATGGCTGCTGGCAAATTGCTTTGTTATTCTTGTCAGAAGAGGTCCCTAGGAACCAGTCAATTTTAAACGATACATCAAAATGATTAATTGCCTTTAAATGAGCATCTGTTGGGTACCCTTGGTCGGGTTGGTTGCAAAATTGGCGGGGGGGGGGGGGTGTGGGGGCGGGAGACAGAAAAGCGCAAAGGGCTGAAAAACATAATGTATTCATAAAGTAAAAGTGATTAGGTCTATTAATTAGTTGACAGCCGCCAATAGATTCTTTTTTCTACTTTCAGATGTTAAGTTGTTTTAGGTGGGGGAGGGGAATGGGGACAGAGTTCAGCGGGGTTGGCGTGACTATGACTCTAAGACATCACGGAGTAATTCCGAAGCGTTTCGTTGGTCCTTTTATTTCTCTCTATTTTAATAACATTACATATTTTAATAAAAACTATCAAGTTAGTAGTATTAAAGATCTTATCGTGGGGCTGCTAACATTATTCTATTTGTACTAGAGGAGGAAAGAAGTGGGGAAACTCTGAGCGTGAATATAGAAAAGGAAAAAATAGAAAAGGGGTGAGTTTGGAAAAGGAATCGGGCAAGCTCTCTTGTCCTGAACGTTTCAAGTGAAACTGTGAGAAAAGGTAGAGGGAGTGGGGGACATGTTCAAGAGAAACCAACCTTCTTAATATTTTACTTCAAATCTTCTGATGGACTGGACGCTAGTATGCATTAAGCCCCACTGAAAGCTGGCTTTACGGAAAAGCTGAGAGGAATTTATTCTCGGTTTAATTGCTTTAGAACGGCTCCCACAATGACTCATTTGAGAGATTTTGCGCCCATTTAAGTCCCTACTTTCAGCAGTTCACAAGTTAATCCCCTTTCATTCTTCAGACCCGCAGTTGGCTTGAGACAAGGGAGCCCGCTAGACAGAAACTTAAACATATAAGCAGGCAGTGTTTTAGCGCGCATTTCCAAACAACGGCAGCAACAACAGCGTGGAAACAAGAGAACTCTGTGGAAAATAAAAAGTGTGAGAGAAATAAAGGCAAGATGAAAGGAGGTTTGATGAAAATGCAAAATATTTTTTTTTAAACTGAACATATCTGTTGGTCAGTATCAGGAAAGCCGAGTATAACGCTGCTATGAGATAGAAGAATCCAATGATAAAAGAGAGCTACACAAGTAGTTTATATAACTCGACACAAACCTCACAGAACAACCTTTTTCCGAGAAATGTCTCAACTATTACTCAATATAGGTACTACCACCCCTATGTTGGAGCAAAGTTTACTTCAGCGCTATGGGAAGGAGACGCTATCGAGCACACATCAAGAAGAGACGGGCATTATTGCTTTAATCCTCTTACCAGTAGTCATTTTAAGGCAGCTTTTTGGTGTGTGGAATGGCGTCGTGTTGCCCCAATCCCAGTTTAAGCCGTCAGGGCTGGCAGAGATTGTATGGGAAGGACCCGGGGCTCTATTAGCAATATCCAGAGGGTTAGAGCCGTCCATTCTGCTGCGAAAAAGCATGACAAATCTGAAAAGCAAATAAAATCAACGGTTGAGTTCGTCAACCCTGTACCAAAAACAGTACAACCCCCTCCTAACAGGAAAATAATATCCGTGTACAGTAGACACTCCCCGCTTAAATACTGAGCATTTTTTTTTGTTCTGTGGGGAGGGGAGAAGTTGGTCTTTCTTGTCGAAAATATATCAGAAAATCTTTATTGTGTTTTAATGTGTGAAGCTGATTTGATCTGCGCACATAGGAACGTGACGCATGTTGTTTTATAAGAAGTTTGTGCAGAAGTAAGAGGGAGACGAGAGGCCATGCTTTGATTGACATGTTGAAGGACCATTGAAATCCTGCAGACTTGCTCTTGGCTCCTGAAGCACGCCAGTGGTTCTGTTTTAAACTCCCGCATCAGCCTACTTCCCAGCAGATGGCAACATACCCTATCATTGGCTACAACTTCCTAATGTAAACTACAGGAACGGAGTCTGAGAGAGACCGAGAGAGAGAGGCAGAGCGATTCCAAAAGAGAGACAGAAGTAAAGCGACAGAACTGTCTTACTGAACAATTCAGAATTCGAACTGTTAGGTATTCTGTCTGCCTCTTTATTCAAGGGCCCTTGAAAGGAGTGTACCATCCGTGGGCTAGTGGAAAGATTGAGGTTTAGTAAGGTAAGTGTAGAATTTAGTCTAAATTGTATATGTAAACTGACCAAAACTAGTTTGTATTTTACTCTCTTTGAATATGGAACGAGTTAAAGCAATCTGTTTAACCTGCGTATGCGTGTACACAGACTAATGAAACCCTGCACTTTGGTACACTTAGCTAGCTCGGATTTGTTTGTCTTCGTAACAAGTTGAATTTGTGTTCGTCCCATGGCAACATTTTGGTTGTTCGTGGGTCCCAACGTTTGACTCCTTGTTCTTTCATTGATGCACTTTCCCGATTATAACATGCGGTCAGCGCACTGAAAAATGAAGTGGGCGAAGTACGCCGGTCCTGAGCATTGAAACGCTATCTGTGGGATGATCTCAAGTATTCGGATTGAGTATCTCACCTCGTACGCTTACCCTTGTTTCCCACCGTCCCGCCCCCACCAAGTCTCTAAAAAGACAAACACATCCTCACCAAAAACGTGTTCCACCTGACATCCGAAAAACTAACTAGTTACACCGCTCTCTAAATGCAGCGTCTACCTTCTTATAGACCGACAAGTTCTGAAAAAAAACCTCCCATTCAGAAAATAACCTTGAATGGCATTTCCTTCCTCAAGCTTTCTGACGTATCCGACAACTATCAGCATTTTAAGATTTGAAAAGGAATACAGATGCGCGTGTTACGATTTTAAATTTATAGACTGTTCATGTTCATTAGACGTCAACTCAGGGCAAATGTCTCGTTTTCTGATGCTAGATCGGCAAAACACCCTTAAACTCCCCTCCTGTGTTCTATTGAAACGCTCTGGACAGAAAGGGAGATCACGGGGATGAAGGAAAAACTGGTTGATTCCCGATTCACTTTTCCTCAGATAATCATTCGAAAGTTGCGAAGACTATACAATACTTTGCTCTGATCGTTTGAGAAGAAAAAAACCTGAAAAACGGAGGGTTAATACAACCCTAGTGTTGTGGAGGGGAAAGTCGGCTAACTTATGGAATGGATCTGGGTAAATTCAGCTGGATTTTGAAGCGTTTCTCTGGATGAGATATACTTCCCTCCCGAGTCGCAATACCTTTGTGATAAGTGGTTAGCGAATTAGTAATTAAATAGTAAACTTTAATTAAATATCTCAGTAAGCAGACGTTAGTACGTTGAAATGGGTCGGTTCCAATTTTCTTGCGGAATTTCAAAGAAATTAATGACTTTTTGCGAGTTTGAATTACTAAATAATAATTTGTTTGGCTGGCTGAATAGACGATAAATCGAACTTACAAACCGGTAATATGAACAGGTATTACTGTTGCAAAAACATGAATACATAAGATTACTTAGCCACGAATTTGTGATGAAGTTGTAAAGGAAGACAGTATGGTTCAGTTTAAAGTGCTGTCGCCGTTATTCAGTATATCTATAGCTGCCTTGTTACCTGATAACTCTGCCCTGGTTGCTCATGTACCTGGCCTTTGCTTTCCTGATGATCAAACAATTGCCGACTGCGTCTTCCCACCCCGATTCCCTCCCCTCTCTATCTCACACTCTCTCACTCCTCTCTCTGTATCACACAATCACACAAGCTAAATGCATGTAATGGGGAAAGATAGGAGCAACTGATACCAGCAACAGAGCAGTGGAGTATATTTTACAGGCTCGGCAAACCGGGATTTAGTTTGTGGGATAAGATTCCAAGGAATAAGAGACTACGACGGAGAACTAGACAATTGCGCAAATTTCTAAATAACTAAAGGTCTGAAACGAATTATGTTAAATAAGTAGCATTCTAAGACAAATATATACACACTGAAAAAGAGAGGATAGAAGTAGTGACATCTCTGTATATAAAGATATTATGCACGCAGTAAAACTTGACTGAATAATTTTAGTAAACATCTATACAGCAACAAATATTATGGTATTAGCTATATGCCTTCTTGGGTCCAATATTCACAATGCCTGAACATATGTAGAGAGATGTAGGTGTTGCGTTATTCGTACACGTATCGGACAGCGTACGCAAAACCAGGAAAGGAATAGTTGGACAGGCAAGCGTCAGAAATGGCAATAAGAAAATCGAAAATAAAATAAAGACAAAAAGCTAGACAAAATAAAGAGTGTACCGCGCAAATAACGAGAAAAAAAGCAGATTATCCGGAAACTGTACAAACTCTGGTGCGTCCTCTTGGCACGTGTGTGTGTGTGTGTGTGTGTGTGTGTGTGTGTGTGTGTGTGTGTGTGTGTGTGTGTGTGTGTGTGTGTGTGTGTGTGTGTAAAACACATAATGTGGGGGTGATGCGAGGGTTTGTGGGGGGTTGGGGAGGTGGTTGTGGAATCAACCTAGTGTCAGGGAGGATGATGAATGAACCGCACTGCAGTCGAAAGCTATTTCCACTTCTATTAGGTCCTGAGCCAAATGGGGATCAGGATGCATATTTTAAGGAATATCTAATAAATCTTGCCAAACTCGCCCCTACGGCGATGATCCCGATACAGAGGTGACTGCTGAACGCTGGCCTACTTTGTAGCAAAGTAAATGTTTAGGAATCGCCTCTGTCGAAGTAATCAACATTCCTGGGCGCTGCTGTAAATCTCATTTCAATGAATTTTTTAAACTGTTTAGCAAGTGTCCATAAATAATTACTTTCGTCCCGATGTACAAAGACTTAAGGAACAGTGTGGTCCAGTGTAAGTGGCAAATCCTAGCGTTTTGAATTTAATCTAATTCAAGGGCAGTTCTATAAATCATGATTTAAAACGTACAAGTAGCGTTCGTGTTTGCTCAGTAAATAACCAAACCTCGTTTGACTTTATTTAATAATTAACAACAAATCAGGAACAATTAATTCTGTTGCGTGTTTTAATTCTACGTCTGAAACTAATTGCGTTCAATTTCACTTGGAGTGACGGCCCACAATTACATACTCTTTAGCGCAATTTGACAGCGAGAAAACATCTCAATTAAGTATAATTAGCACATTTGAATATTGTTTGCCCTAAAGCTACACCCTAAAATATTTAATTATCACAAGTTAATTATTTAAACTAAAGTTGCCAACGTTCCAATTATATGTACAAACCCCTTTGGAATGTAAAGCAACTGTTTAACTGTATTTCCAAGTTTTTGTATGTTCTTTTATTATCTTCCATTGTAAAATATTAAAAAACACTTTAGCTAATCTGCTGTGATTTTAATAATGCAAAAACACACTATTGCAATGTATGTTGTAGAAGAATGTGCCCAAACTTCCCGAAAAGAGATTGAGTGAAGGACAAGATATAGCGCATGAATATATTCCTGTTACAGCTTGAAATAATAAACGGATACAGAAATGCTTCCCTTGGCTGTCAAAAAGTCGGGTGTCTTGCCTGAAAAAGAGACTTACATTTCTCCAGCTTCGGTGTCATTTCTCAACCACTTTTTTTCTCTCTCTCGCTTTGATTTATGCAGTTCGATTAGGGTTACTGTATATTTGGTTCCAGATCGTCGCAGCCGTTACATTTGCCTTTGCAGATGTAGATGACAGTAATAAATATATAATCATGTCCCGGAGCAAGGATTCCTCCCCGCAGCTTCGCCATGCCAAACTTTTAACACTGCACAAACCAGCAAATGATTATCTTAAAGATGAAAGTGCGGATACTGGTAACTTTTATTTCTTTTTTCGTTTGTTATGGGAACAAACACTCGGAAAATACATAATGGAGCATGGAGCCCGTTCAGTCGGTGCAAAGAACAATCGACCCGGGACATACGAAGGAATAAAATAGCAAAGCAAATTATATATGCCAAGTATTTTATTATTTTACAACATATAGGCGCGTTGTAAAAATATATCTGATGACCATCTCCATTTCCAATGAATTTAGCAAATAATTATTACGCTAATTCTCAGTTATGCCGAGTCTGCTATGTTCACGTTAGCCCTTTAGACTCGATGTCTCATTCGAGTTATCTGCTGATTATCTGTAGATATTTCGGATTAGTTGCGGTGCTACTAATTACTAATGGATTTAAGGACGTTGTCATTCTTCTACTGGAGTTGCTCGGGGCCCGGCCCCCCTCCACGGCCAGTTCTGTTTAAAACAATTCCCGGGATAGCAATTGTCAAAACAATACCTTTACGCGTTAACGAGTGCAAGACTTCACCATCTTTCTTGCTTTTGATAATCTCTATTACCAGTGCTCCCGCCACATCCCACCCATCCCACCCCCACACCCTTCCCACTCCGCCTCTCTGTATCGTTCCCCTTATTACTTGGCTACTCGTCTTCTTTTGACATCGAGTCCTGTCTCTGTCAACCCGCCTCAGCCACCGAATTTCTTTCACCACTTTTTTTTAAAATTCAGCTGCATCTTACATCGCAATGTGTATTCGGTTTAAGAACTTTGTGGAACTCTTAACCTAGAGAAATGGAAGTCTCCATTGCAAAGACCCAAATTTAGAGTGGTGAAATTATCTGCGATCCAATTCCGTGAGAAATCTCTTAAATTATTGCTTCACCTTGAATATGCAGTGCTAGTGCTGAAACATTTTAACAATCTATTAGGGTTATTTGACATCACTGATGCTCCACATTTCAGTACCCAAGATTATGGTTAAATTTGTTCGCTCTCCCGAGTTCCCTGGGGAGACACTGCAACGGCACCCATTTATATGCAGATTTACTGAATCAATAAAAGGCAGTTTAAGAGACAAGTATACAAGGCATAATCTTGAAGGGGTGTTATGTTTATAGGGGACAATTTGAATATATACATATTCTATATTAAATATAGTTTAATACTGTATATCCTCACTGTAGAGAAATACATTTCATATGAAGAATCTGTGCATACGGAGTACATCATCGTGGATGGGTAGAATGAATCAATATCAATGGAGGAGACATAGATATCCTTCAGTAATTATGCAATTAAAGTTTGAGTTTAACCGGATTTATGTCTCTTAACACGAAACAAATCGCCTGATTAAATTCGACAAAAAAACGCATCAGTCACACTACATTAAAGAGGATGGAGGTAATTATGCCAATTACCTCTTTGTAATCGCCTGGTTCATAATTAATGGCTTTTCCCCCAACAGATAATTTGATAATAATAGATAACACTGTTGCTGAAACATTTTGTCACCCTGTGGGTCACTCTCCATTTAGGCAGAAAAAGGGAAATAAATTGAATCGGTCTGAGTTTTGCTTTCTGCTAAGTGCCCGTCGGTACTGGAGCTTTGCATATCAGGTTAGAATTATACAACGCCATTTTGACAATTGAAGCTATCTGGAATAGCCCCATGTATAACTCGTCTTATACTTAAAGGCACACAACATTTGGGATGGCCCATTATTTGCTGTGTTAGTAATAAATTGTGTTACTACTTTTTAGCCTTCTTCTCCATTCTTATTACTATGTTATCCCATTTAGCATATAATATGCTTACTAGTTACCTACACGTTAATACCCATTCTACTTTGCAGTGAGCAAATGTGACAGAAGTTTATTTATATATTTATTTTGACGCACCAAGCTGTGCCAGTCAGCAACCTACCTATTTAACCCTAGCTTAGTCACAGGACAATTTACAGTGACCATTATCATACTAATTGGTACATCCTTGGCCTGTGGGTCAAACTAATGCATGCAGAGGAAACCCACATGGTCAAGGGGAGAATGTATGAACTCCTTACAGAGGGCACTGGAATTGAGCAAATTCATCACTCACCAGATGGATCAGTGGACAAAATTCATCATTTCCAAAATTCCAGAGAAGCTAAATGGGATAGAGTAGTAATCTGTGCACGGAAGGCAGCTTAAAAAGTGGCAGCAGATTAACATCTTTGCAAATAATGGACCATTCCCAATGATAAACACAGCCTTCAATTGATTGCACACAGTGAACTGTGCGCAATTCTGATCTCTGCTAAAAAAAAAAGCAGTGTGGAAAATGCACAAGAATGCACACATTTTTCATGAGTAATTTCTCAGGTTGATTAGATTTGGAGGAGTGTGTATAGAGATTTTTCAAATTTTATAGTGCTTTGGCTGGGAATTAAAACAAACATCTCCACATTCAGGAGAAAAAAAATTTGTTAATAGGTCAAGTAGAGAATTTGTGTGAGATTTCTTTACACAGAATGTTGATAATTTGGAATTTGTACCCACACAATGTTGTTGAAGCAGACAGCACTGATAAGGGAAAGTTTGGTGCATACATAGAACAGTGTGGGAATTGAGGGATATAGATACAATGTGGAAAAAATGTAATTAGAATTAGAGGAGACTCAGGCTGAACTTAAATACTGAAATTAATCATTTACATTACAGATTCTATATAATGAATAGACAAGGCCTACAACTGCATTGCACAGATCTCTCTCCTGCACTTTCTTTGAATATGAATTTCCAAGTATGCTTTATATAGTCAGTCTATGTTGGGTGCTCCATGCAAGAAGGTAAGTCTAGTGTTAATTTTGACTGAGGTTACCTGGAAGTTTATAGTTAGATGCATAAATTATAGATATCGGGTATACCAAGTTACAGGTAAACTTAAATATAATAAACAAGTTATTCTATACAATGCAATGATTAAATACTCATCAACAATAAATTAAATTCAGATGCTGATCAGATAATAATTTATAGTAATATTTGCTTTATGAAAGTCTATAACAAGGATTCACTATCTTTTATATGCCCTGGACCCATACCATTAACTAAGGGGTCAGTGGACCACAAGTTTGGAACCTCTTGTCTATAACAATCAGTGTTCACATAGGAATATAGGTACACACAAGAGATTCTGCAGATGTTGGAAATCCAGAGTAACACGCATAAAATGCCGGAGGAACTCAGTAGGTCAGGCAGCAAATAAGGAGAGGAATTAACAATCGATGTTTTGGACCAAGAATCTTCATGCCCGAAATGTTGACTGTTAATTCCTTTCCTTAGATGCTGCCTGACCTGCTGAGTTCCTCTATGATGTAAATCCAATTCATTCCTTATTGCAGTCTTTTTGTTTCAATTTAAGATCTATATACATAGTTACAAAGTCATTATAACTAAATGATAACACAATTACATTGTTGATACCAAATACTTCCAGTGGCTCGATTATGAATCTGTTGTCCATTGGGAAAACAACAATAAGGGAATGCAGATTCATCCTGTGGTTACAAGACGTGCTTTGCTAGTTGTCCATAGTAAACTTTGAGCCAGGAGAAAGGAAAGGAAAGAAAGTCAACCAAAGTTACAGTCACTAACTGAACTTCTGCAGTGTGCATATTCATGGATTTCCAATGAATGGAATCACTCCAAGCACTAGTAGAACATAGAAAGGTAGAGCATAGGAACAGGACCTTTGGCCCACAATGTCTGTGATGAACAGGATGTCAAATTAAACCCAATCTCTTCTGCCTGCAAATGATCCATATCCCTCCTTTGCTTCATATTCATGTGCCTGTGTGTCACACTATCATACCTGCTTTCACTATCATCCCTGACAGCCTGTTCCATGCACTTATGTTCCGCACATTTACTTTAAACTTTTCCTCTCTCACCTTAAGTATGCGTACTCTAGTATTTGACATTTCCACCCTGGGGAAAGAAAGGTTCTGACTTTCTACCTATCAGTGTCTCTCATAATTTTACACACAAATTTCTAACAGGTCTCCTCTCAGCCTCCAACACTCCAGAGAAAATAACTCAGGTTTGCCCAACCTGTCCTTATAGCTCATAGCCTCTCATCCAGCCAACAGCCTGGTAAACTTCTCCTACACCCTTTCCAAAGTTTTCACATCTTTCTCTTGTAACGGAGTGATCGGAATTGCACATAATGACCTTCCCTTCATCTCTGTCTCCCAATGCATTCCTCATCATAAGGTCATTGTGCAGTTAAAAGTACAAATGCAGTGATCCACTGAAGAGTGGGAAACCCGATCCTTTACATTGTCATTTTTTCTTCCTTTAAACCTTTTTGTCCATTATTTAATAAAAGTGTTGAATTTTGGAATGATTATTCTAATGGAATTAGTACTCATTTGAAATTAGTTTGCTCGGCCAGCAATTTTTTCAATAGTAATTATGGTTGATGACACTATATTCAAAAAGCTTCTACTTAATGCTTGCCCATCCCCATCCCATCACCTTTATGCTGGCTATCACCTCTCTAATCTCTCAGTCATGATGCAGGTTTTTAACCTGAAATGTCAATCTTTCATCTGTTTTTACAATTGCTGCTTGGCCTGCTGAGTCCTTCCAGCAGTTCGTTCTTTGCTTAAAAAATGTCCTTCTCTCCACATAGTCCAATTGTTGAGAATTGCATTTTATATAAATGTCAATACTTGTCAATACAAAATATTCTCATGAATAAAACTGTGACACTCTACAGCTGATATCAGCTTTGTTATTGCTTAGAAAGTACAACAACAATAAGTTGCAATATAATCGATCTAGTAAACAAGTACAAACTCAAACATGTAGTGATTTAGAATGAATTCAAGCACTGATTTAAATCTTCAATGGCCATTAGACATTCTGAAGTCTTTTAAAATTGTTCACTGGCTTTAATTTGTTTACAACCAACAGAACCTGAAAAAGTGGGTAAGCAACTTACCAATCATCATAATTTTGTACCACTTCTTTATATAACACAATAGTTATCCCCCCTCAAATCATAAATTGTACCTGTCCAATGAAAAAGCAGCAGTCCTTGTCAACAGCCTTTATTAAGTTTTCATTTCAGCCTCCAATTAACTTAACCCTTGACAGAAGTTCAACCGTGTAGTTGAGACTTAAGTCGTTACTCTCAATCACAAAAAAAAGATGCTTGAAAAGAATAGTAACTGCAATTCAGGTAAATAGTGACACTTTTCGGGATTCATTCATTGTTTAAAAGTTACATGAATTAAAACATTAACAATACAAAAAGATTTTCAAAAATACATGGCTGGGTGGAGATCTATCTCTACCAAAGGAGGAGTAAGATGTTCCTTCCATCCACTAGCCTACCCGTCACCCTTGAGCAAAGTATAGCACCTGCTCCCCGCCTCCCCACGTTCAGGGTCACATAACCCCATGGGAGCAGGTGGTGGATGGCCGTATGAGCAGCTGGAGCATATCACAAGTCCAGGTTATGTGACCACTATCACCAAGCAGGTAGTCTCTGAAGAGTTTTGTTAATGGCTGGAGCCCCCCACCTTGTAAAGACACTGCCCAGAAGAAGGCAATAGCAAACCACTTCAGTAGAAAATTTGTCCCAAAACAATCATGGTTATGCCCCTATGTCATAATGACATGGCACAAAATGATGGTCAATAAAGCCAGTACTATTAGACCAGTAACTAATAATGCACTAATAAAATCAAATGACAGAACAAACAAGTCTAAAAGCAAATGGTGAGAAGTTTATTGAGATAACGGGGATCTTATTTGTTTATGTCTATAGAATATTTCTCAGAGCAGAGTGCATTTGCAGTGAAGAGTCTGTGATATGGGCCAGTTATGACAGTCAATGCTTTATTATTTCACGATAATAAATATATTATATAATGAAGAGGAATACATGCAAAATGCTGGGGGAGCTCAGCCAGTCAGACAGTATCTACGGAGGGTGAAGGGTCTCGACCTAAAACATTGACTGTTTACTTCTTTCCATAGATACTCAGTAACCTGCTGATTCTGCCGGTATTTTTATGTGTTACTGGATTTTCAGTATCTGTAACATCTCATGTTTATTATATAATAAATATTCCATGCACCCATCCCCCTTCCCTCACCTTGCAATAATGATCCACATCCCAAATGCATAATTTATTAATTGTTTGTCTTAACCATGCACTAGCTTTCTGTATCTTCCATTGGGACATTGTTTTTAAATACTAACAACGCATTGTCTTATACCAAGTGGTGCCAGTAGTTTCTGTTCTACCTACCAAGATGAGTGCCTACATGATTCCCCTCACCATTCAATTTTTTGGCTTCTTACCCATTTATTCAACCTATTTTCCTTTGCAAATTGTTTGTGTCCTTCTCATAATTCACTTTTCCAGTTCTGTACTATATATTAACAAGTTAGATGGGAATGTAGGTTTCAGGATTAGTAAGTTTGCAGATAACACCAACAATGATAGTGAACGAGTTTGTCTAAAGCCACAATAAGATGTTGCATCAACTGGAAAGTGGGCGGAGGAATGGCAGATAGCATTTAATTCAGACAAGAAGAAGAGCCAGGTACATTCCCAGGGAGGAAATGTCTAATAGAAGCAATATAACTTTCAAGCAATTGGAGAAGTGTAGAGGGGGTATAGATAGTCTGTTACAGAGAGTGTTAAGTGTGTTGAACACACTGCCGGGAGTGGTGGTTGAGGGATATTTAAGAGACCTGTTTAATAGGCACATGGATGGAAGAAAAATGGAGCACTATCTGGGAGGGAAGGGTTGGACTGATCCTGGAGTAGGTAATAGGGTCAGCACAACATGATGGGCCAAAGTTCATGCACTTTGGGAAGTCAAACCAGGGCAGAACTTAAACGGTAAATGACAGGGTCCTGGGCAATGTTAGTCAAACTGAGAAACTCAGTGGTTCAGATACATTGTTCCCTGAAGGTGACCACATGGGTAGACAAGGTCGTGAAGAAGGTAAATTGTGTGCTTGCCTTCACTTAGTGTGTCACTGAGAACAATAGTTGGGACATAATTTTACAGCTGGGTAGGAGGCTGGTGAGACCACACTGGCAGATTTGGTAGCCATATGATAGGAACGATCCTATTAAGCTGGTGTGGGGGGGGGGGGGCGGTTCAGAAAATAATCATAAGGATGTTAACAAGATTGGAGGGCATGAGTTATAAAGAATGAATATTTTCCCTGGAGCAAAGGGGACTGAGGGGTAACTTTATAGAATTCCATAAGATCATAAGGAGCTTTAATTAGATGAACATCACAATACTCTTCCCAGAGAAGAGGAGTCTAAGGCTAGAAGGCATTGTTTTAAGATGAGGAGAAAGATTTAAGTGGAACCTGGGGGCACAGATGATGGTGAGTAAATGGAATGTACTGTCAGAAGAAGTGGTAGAGCAGGTACAATTACAATATTGAAGAGACATTTGGACAGATTTGTGGCTAGGAAGGGTTTAGAGGGATGTGGGCCAAATGCAGAAAAATAGGACTGCCTCATTGATCATTTATCAGCTTGGACAATTTGGGTTGAAGGTCCTGTTTCTATGCTATATAACTCTACAACCCTCTTATTCATACATATATTCACATATAATTCACATAGATCGAATATTGATGCTTATTACTAACCTCTGAAAATTCACACTAATAAAATGTACCAACTTAAAATGGCCCTTTTATACCTACTCTTTTATTTCTCCATCAAACAAACTTCCCTCTGTGTAGATATGTTACCACCAAACCCATCAGATTGTAGGATCTGCAGAAGCTTCTGTGTCTTTGAGAAATTCAACTTCGCAAGATCCACTAGTGCTGCTTGCCTATCCTGGTTGGTTATGTCTTCAGAGCATTCCAATGAAGTTAAATACAACTTTAATCCCACAGAAAATTAACAATGACTTTGTCGATCAGATCCATGGTCTAACCTGTATGTGAGCTGAGAAACCATAAGGTTCTTTCTTCCATGAATCATAACTTTACATGGTCCAAAGTCAGGCCAAACTGATTCCAGCTTAGCACTATAAATTTACAGTTGATTAAAAGTAAAACCTCCCTACCCGAATGTCACAGATATATAGTAAATCTAGTCAAAAATCAGGGAAAAGTGGGGCTGTATAAATCCATCACTTGCATAGCCCTTGAATGACAGTGAAATGTTGAGGCTGGTAATGGCACTGTTTCTGTAAAGCTCCACTTTGCGTTATTCTGCCTCTGTACTGCTCTGCTGCAGGGCAAACTGGATTATGTGTGAAGCTGTGTCCTACAGCATTGGAACAATACTTCAAGTTTTAATGTCAAAGAAACAGCCAGTTCCTTTGAGTAGTTTTTAAAATGAAGGTCAAACATTTTCTTGGATGATCAGAAAAATGGTGGGCGATTATATCCACAAAGTGATTTCATTTAGGTTTCCAGAATACAATTTAATTAATTTCATACATCATCCTGTTCAGATCAGTATGAAGCCAAATCTACTCAGAATGGATACAATATGGGAAATATTACACAATCAGTAAATCTGTGTCTCTCCTATTGTTTCCTTACTAACAACTTTATTTCGAGAACATGGCAAAGGATTGGCAGAGTACATTCAAATTTAAAATTGAAGTTTAAAATATTTCCTTTTCACCATTTGAAATTATGCTGTTTAAAACTGGATGCAGAATTCTTTTCTCGTATTTATTTAAGACGTGGTATATTTCTTCTTCTTTTTAGCCTATCATACCTACTGGGGTATAGGCTATTGACAGCAGCTTGCCAGAGCCCTCTGTGCTGTGCCAGGCTTTCAAATTGTCCCAGGTGTAGTCCATCTTTGGAGATCGTTCCTCTCTCAGGGTTGAGGTCTTTGGAGCTTCTGTTGGTTTTCTGTCGTACTAGGGTTTTTATGTGATGGGGTTGCTAGCCCCATGCCCAACCCTTGGGCTTGGGACTGTCCATGACAGAGTTGTTATATATTTTATCAGAAATCTCACTTTAAAATAAATGCTTATGTTTAGACTGAGGACTGTGGGGAACAGGCATAGAAGAGAAGATGAGGCCAGCATTGATCAACCATGATCATTTTAAATGATAAGGCAGACTTGAAGGGCCCAGTGGCCTCCTCCTGCTCTGACTTTCTCATGTTCTTGTGTTCTTATGTTATTTTGTGGTGCAGGAAAAATATTTTTTCTCTCTCTCTCTTTCGAATGGACATTTGGAATGTATTCTTCCTGATCATTACTTTTCTTTTTGAATTCATTCGGATGAAATTTCCAGTATTACATTTTTTTGCATTTCATTGACCTATGTCAGGCATTCCTTGGTCAGGTTCATCGTGTTTATGTGCACATAAACTTCAAACTTCCTAGTGTTTGGAAGAACATCATCTATTTCTGTTGCCAGCAGAATTTTTGTTTCCTTCACCAGTCATTCTATTGCCCTGTTGAACAATAACGACAAACTAATTTCATTTGGTAGAAATTAGAATACTATTCTGCAGAATATTATTTGTTGGAATTGATCTTTTATCATCAATGGAATTATGCTATTATCCATAAATATGTACAGTTCTGTAAATATCAGCTACAACATTTACAGAATAAAGTAAGCACACACACTTGCATAATTTCAGGACAATAACCAATGAATATCACAACTTTGAAAAAGAACTATTATTGAAATTTATATATTTGAATTTGGTCACTTCCCCAGTCTGGTCAACATTAAATGGACATAATATTCTGTAGCCTAGTAAAATGATGAAGAAATGAGATCACAGAAATTAATTTTTACTTGATGCAGTCACCTGACTTTCCAATAATACGAAGACTTTTCCTGTCACTTCTGAAAATCACTTGTGTGTTGTAGACTTATAAACTATTACAAGGAAAATAAAGTCAAATCTTTAATAAAGCAAACAAAAACAAATAAAAGCGCTAGCCCATAGTTCCCTTTCTACTCTCTTGCACCCCACCCTCCCCTGAACAAATACCCTGACAAACAGGTTGCAAGGTCTCAGAGCAGTAGTACAAGTGCTGCATCCAAGCATAATTCTGTTTATGCTGCTCAATTTCAGCCTGGCTGGTGCTTAACTGTTCTGAATTTCCTGAATATAACTACTCAGAGTTGTTTCTAAAATGGTAGATGCCTCAGTTTTAGGAAATGGAAAGCCTGGCCTTTAAACATTTAAAATCAAGTTGTTTGCCTTGGTTTACAAATTGTCTGTGGGGCACCACAGACCCACTGTGCGTATTGTAAACCAGGCTTGACATTGCACTGGATTTATACTTCACAAAGTGTCAAACCATAGGTAATGAGGTGGTCCCTCCAGGGAGTCTCACTCTGCTTTACTCTAGAGGCAGGTCCAATACACAATCCAGATTTAAGCTTTACATTGATGGAAAAATAAAATCCTATTACATAGAAGGCCAACATGAAAATATGGACAAACTAAACTTAAATATAAACGTTACTTCCCGTTATCATTTTATTTCAATGTTTGACATTTCAGTTTTCATCATTTGTAACATTTGTACAGTTACCTGCATTATGGTATAACCATCAAGTAGATTTAAATCAAATCCCTGTAAAAGCAAACAAATTTCTGTCCTGTCTGTGATGTGTCTCAGTTCCTAATGATTGTAGCATCCTAATATTAATATATGAACTAATTTAACAGAGATTATATTGTCATTAGTGCAATCTACCATTTGTTCAAGAATTTGGCCAATTCTGCGGGAAAACCAACTGCATCCTTACAGAATGATATATATATATATATATATATATTGTAGCTCCCAATAATTACCCAACTGATACAGGTATAATTTCTGACTTTTCTCTTGCTCAAGATGAGGAATATTAGAGCTAAGAAATGAAAATACACCATTTTCAAACATCAGTCAGTGTTATTATAAAGAACACCAAGGTCAGGTGCAACACTGATGGATGAAGGCAAAAGATCCCTCTACTCTCATGACATGCTTCAACTCTGAAATATCACCCTCAACTCCCCCATCCCCTCTCCAACATACCGTAATTTAGCAGACCAATCACGCTACCTGTCTTTTTGTCAGTTTGCCAGTGTATTATTTTGGTTATGTAGTTACTCAGAACAAGAGTGAACCTAGGGGGAATGTTGTTTGATTTGCTTGTATATATGTACAATCAGATGGAAATAAATTTGAACTTGATCTTGATCTGATTTGGATTCAAGTACAGGTGCCTGAGATAAAAGTCCGCTGTCCGTATCACACTCCCACTTCCACTCCCCCCACCTTTTTATTCTGACATCTTCTCCCTTCCTTCTCAGACCTGAGGAAGGGTCTTGGCATGGAACATCAACTGTTAATTCATTTCCATCAATACTGCCTGACCTGTGGAGTTCCTCCAGCATTTTGTGTCTTACTTCACATTACAACCCCCTTTTCATCACTCCAGTGAAACTAACCAGCCTTATCATTATCCTGTTATAGAATAAGTGTTTACAGCATAGTAATTAAACACTAAGTTCCAGTCCTATTTCAGTCAAATAATTCTAATACTTACTGTTAAAATATAAACAGTTTACCTCTAGGCTTTACCTGGCTCCAATGTAAGAATCTGATTGTTTGCCTTATTAGATTTCTCACATCCAACTTCATTTATAACGGATTATAACATTTTCCCATTTTTATAGGGGAAAACAATCTAAAAAGGAATTAATGTAACTATATAATGGGATAGTCGTAAGGTAGAAACCAAGACAGGAGCTGTTTCAATTTATTCAACCGCAGAAATTTAATTTTGAGATTCCATGACATAGCTGTCTCAGAAACTTTATTTTCTGCAACTCACTTTGAAATGAAGCTACTTTTCTAACTTTACGCTATCTTTCTTTCTCACCAACCATGCCACTTTGTAAACCTAGGTCTAATAGATGATTCTATTGCACAGTGCTCCAGAGATATATCGGGATATTTAAAGATTTGTGATGCTAGATTTGATTGCATTAGAGTATTGTAAACATTGAGATATTGTGCACCAAATTTGAGAAATTAAAGTGAAATGAATACTCGAAAAGGACAATATGACAAGATTGAAAAGAAAGAAAAAACTTAGAGATAGGTTTTATGCCATGTTGGGTCTGAAATTTCTGATAATTATAAAATTGAGAAATAATATTGGAAATTTAAAAAAATCAATTATTTTGTGATCCAGACCAAACGCGAACAGGGAGTTCAAGTGAAAGATTTTATAAAGAATCTTGGATTCATATCAGCAAGGCTCCAGGAAAAAAGAGCAGGAAGGATAAAACAAGAAAAGACAGAAGTTACTCTCTATAGCAATTAAAGGATATATTTAAAAATTGATATTGTGTTAAACTTTGAAATTCGGGGAAATGTGAGTTTTAAACAGGAAATACTGTAGACAAAATACTTTAATTTCTATAAAGAGAAAAACTTACTCCTGTTCTGGGGAAAAGTTTAAAACATAAAGTGTTAATTCTGTTTCCCTTTCTGCCGAATATTTCTCACTTTCTCTGTTTCTGTGGCATAATCACAAGTGTGTTGCTGCTTAGGAGTACATTACAACCATCCTTTGCAACATTATTTTGTGATCTTGCTCATTGGTATTCTCAGAATGTGCCCAAACTATAAGTTTTCAATTTATTTTGTAATAGGTCATCATATATTAGTTAATCAATGAACTGTGGATGCTTTGTTGGAGTGCATTGCAGTGAATCAGAATGATCGAAGCATTGGACTGTACAATTTATGAAACATGCCTTTACATTGGGTCTTGCATTGATATATGTTGGCATGGATTAACATGTAATACTTCTATACATTTGAGTATGTATAGAATATGTATATGCATTTGTTTGTGTGTGTGTGTGCTGATTTACTAAGATGATTCATTTGCACTGATACGATCATAGCTGGCTGAGATTGCCAGCTGGTTGATATATGCCAAGTCAAAATGTACTGCAAAATTAATGCCAATATAGAAAAATGCTTACATAAGAACAAAGAGTGTCTTAACTGCTCTTCATTGGCACAATCATCAACAGAATATGTTGCATCCAAACAAATCATTCAGACCAAATGGTCTATTTCTCTCTTTCTTGCTTTATCAAAATATATATTTTAGACTCAAATATAATGTACAAGAAATATGGTCTCCACAATAGCTGAAGTTGTTCCTGATGGGAAGGATATTATTTTAAGAAATAGTACCTTGAAAAGTCAATAAAAGAAAAATAATCCTTGGAAACAGAATGAGGTATCCATTGGAATATTTGATCATCATAGCCCTTCAAATCTGGATTCAGTTATAGTTTCTGGAAGATATAATTCTGCTAAGAATCAGATTCTTCTGCTAAAACTAACAAATATGTATAGAAGCGCAGTCTGAAGCAAACATTCTGTTTACAGATTAAAAGTAATTTTTAACTGAGTAATCGACAACTGAATATAAGACAACCTGGCTCTAGTACATCATTTCAAGAAGCAATGATATAAATTGAAACTGGAATCTTAGTCTTACTTGGATGCCTGCTCACCTTAGGTGGTTAGGTTGCCAACAAGACTTTAAATGTGATCAAGCATGCTTCAGTTCAGGGATTTCTATAAATTAGATCAGCTTAAATCACAGTCCACAACAGCTTATTTTGTGGTATAGCTACGAGCTAAACAATACTTAATATCTATTACACAGATATTGCCATTAACCAGGCATATTATTTTAGGATAGATATGCAATAATGTTATCATAATGAATAATTTTCTTGCATGAATGCCAAAGGTATGGAACGTGCTTCCAGTAAACATTCATAATGAAAGGACCAAAATAGAAACAATTTGAATAAAGATCATGAAATTAAACTATCAATAACTAATGGTATCAAAGCAAAAGTAATATTTTTCCAACAATAAAATAAGTCAATGGCTGAATTCTGTAGAACAAATAAATCACAAATAAATAACAAACATAAAAAATATCTGCTCTTGACCATCAGGTGATTAATTACTGTTTGTTTAAATTAACTTCCACAGCACATTATTGAAAGAAAGCTTCACAATTTCATCATTGAATTTCAAAGAACATACTGATGCTATAGTTATACTATCTAAACTCCTGAGTTGAATTACTAACTTAAATTCAATTGACTACCTGATCAACTTATATTGATTACAATCATTAGTCGTTTTATGTGGTTTCCTCACAAATCATTTATATTGGCTCGCATAGCATTACTATTTAACACTCGGGCACCCTGCTATTGTGCCCCGATATAAAAATGACTCAAAATGAAATGAACAAATTGGTCCTGAAGAAGGGTCTCAGCCCAAATCATCAACAATCTGTTCACTTCCACAGATGCCACCTGACCTGCTGTGTTCCTTCAGTATTTTATGTGTTTCGCTTATGTAGCAGGATGAATTATAATAGTCCATAGCATTTTCAAAGATCTATATTTAAGATAGATTTCAATCACTCAAGCTGTGCATGTCACCAGATTAATGCATTAATGTGATTATTATCTTGTGATCAGTTGCAGGTATTCAATATTTTTATGAGAGCCTCCTCAACCTCTCAAATCCCACAGTCTTGCATTTAATGCAGTTAATTTATTGTTTTAGAACTGAACCAAATAAATTTCAATTAAATTTAGTGGATAACAATTCCCTCGAATCCATCATAATATGTATAAGCCACCTAAGCCCTTCACTTTATGTTACAGCTTGTTATGCATCCATAAGCAGTTTCAAATGTCTTTCATATTTATTTATTTACTTGCTTGTTGATTTATTTATGTATGTATCTATTTATTTATTTGTTTGGTCATTTGTTTATTGAGATGCTGTGTGTAGTTGGCCCTTCATGCAGACAGCACAGAACCCTACCAATTTAACCCTAGCCTAATCATGGGTCAATTTGCGATTACCAACTGGTATATCTTTGGACGGGAGCATCCGAAGAAAACCCACAAGGACACAGGTAGAACGTACAAACTACTTATCGGGCAGCGGCAGGAATTGAACATGGCCCGCTTGTGCCTGAAGCTGGTAAAATGTGCCTTTCTTAGAGTGAAACTTACTCAGAGATCTGTTACATTTGACGTGCTTCAGACTGATTCTCAGTGGAGTGTTTTTACTTCTTTCTGTAGTTTAGATTTATTGAGCCACGGGGCTACGCAGCACAGATAGACACCCTTCAGCCCAATGAGCCCATGCCAAACATGGTGCCCACACAGCAAGTCCCAATTTCCTGCATCTGGCCCAGATCCCTCTAAGCTGTGCCCTTCCATATATCCAACTACTTTTTAAATGATGAATCTTCCTCAGGTAGCACATTCCATATGTTCATCACCCTCTACATGAAAAAGTTGCCCCACAGGTCCACTTCCAAACTTTTCCCTTCTCACCCTAAGTCTATACCCCTACCCTGGGTAAATGACTGCTAGCAACCATCTTTTCTACGGCTCCCACAACTTTAAACATTTTTTAAAGCAAACTCGCATTCTCCTGCTTTCAAAGGAATAAAGATTTAACCCGAGCAAACTTTCCCTTTAACTCGGGGCTTCTAGTCTTGGCAGCGTCCACATTAATTTACGTGTTATCTTTGTTCTAGGAATGTTACATGATTTCAAAAATGTGGGAATGACTATCCACTAGAATGGTAACAGGTTGAAAATGTTTTGATCCCGTGAATTAATATTTCTGGAATGATGGAAAATGGGTTACTTTGTTGAAACCAAAGAATAGGAATTTTACGTAAATACTGTAATGAGGAGAGCCTCTGCCTGCTGAACTATATTTGTATCAGAGCATTGATTAATAAGGGTCTGGAATTAGTTTGTATCAATGATACCACAATAAAAAGATTATGTATCTTCTGATGAAATTATTAGAATTATTCTGAACTTGAAAATAAAGAACGATGCTCACTGTAAACTTGTAGATGATAATGACAGGAAATATAAAGTCTATAGTTCATATATATGTTAAAAAAGACTACAGCATTCAGTCCTATACATGAAATATTCCATTTTAATTACATTTTTGTATCGCATATTTATAAAACAAACTGCCATGGAAATATCCCATGATAATTATATCCTCCCACCTGTGTTAGAGCTTTAATATTTTATTTTTATAACTTCTAACTTCTTAGCCCATTCCGATTAAAATCTGTATGCTTTAAACACCTTTATTATTTTGGTTTCAGAATTGCTAATTTAAATTTTGACTGTTTAGTTGTAAGTCATTTTAGCCTGAAGAATATATCTGATTCTTCATGTGGAGAACAGTGGGATTTTTAATAACCAATAGTTATGGGCATAAATAAATGACTTACATATAAAGTGATACTTAAGGTCACGTCGTAAATAGTAACAAGCGCATGAATATTAAGGCCAATCTTTTTTAAAGAACTCCTGATATCATTGTATTTTTTCTAAGAACAGCCCAAAATTCTAAATTATATCTCACCTTCAGATACAAGCTGTGGTAAAAATTGAATTCCTGTTTCTTTTACTTTTGAATTCTGTATTTTTTATAAAGCAAAGGATATAATAAGTTTTATTGCAGTACTATGATCTGTTAAAATATTGCTTATTTTTGTCTGTTGGATGCAGATTTAATTCCCATCCATTCTAATAGGATGCTGTTTTACCTCAGTATCAATTATAATGAAATGCATTTGGAGTTGTGTTCGCCTAGCATCCAAATGACATTCAATATCTATACAAGTACAATCACACAAGAAGATAGCAGCAGAAATAAAGTGTCAGGTCTCTCAAACCTGCCCTGATCTTTGCTTGCCTCAGCTTCTTTTCTATACCTGTTCCCATCCCACACCGTTTCTTGATCTTTCAAATATCTATCTACATCCATTTTAAATACATTTAATGATCTAGCCTCCATCACTTTCAGAGTAAGACAACTTCAGAGATTCACTCCTTCAGAGAGAATCTATCCACAGAATCTAATGCAAATTCACATTAAACAGGCAAAATCTTTATTCGTTATCCGTTTCTAATTGTCCCTGCGGAGCTAGAGAGGAATGAGTTTAATGAACTGTTGCTTGTATGATGAAAAATGAAACTACTTTGTTTATTTTTATTTGCATGCTCTAGATGCCCCTGGACAGTTTATTGTACACTTATCGCCCATTCTCAGATGCCATTGACTCACTTTAAATCATTGCAATCCTTGCCATGCAGATACCTCCGCAGTGCTATTGAGCAGAGGTTCAAGATTTAAATCCAGTGATGATGGAGGACCATATCTGGATTGTATGCAACTTGGAGATGAACTGTCAGCTGGTGCAGCTCCTATGCAACTGTTGTCCTTGTCCTACTTAATAGAAGTGGTTGGGGTTGAGAAGTTCCGTGATAGTAGTCTGGCTAAGTAATTGAAACTCATTTTGTTGATGACACACAGTGAAGGGAATTACTGCCAAGGGAGGTCTATGGAACGTCAAATGAGTTGGGTACTTCAGCTTGCTTGGCGTCAAGTTTTTGTGAGTTGTTGCGTTACTGGTATCCAAGCAGATGGAATGTATTCCACCACCATTCTGACTTGTGCCTTCCAAATAGTGGAAAAACATGGAGGTGACTGCAAGAGTAAAAAGTTATATACACGTAAGTTATATACAGGCTTCTGAACAGTAGCCAGGATCTGGGGTACACATTACAGTGGGAGATAAAAAAGACATGTAAAAAGGCATGTTACTTTTGTCATGGAGGATTCAATGTGCAGATTGATTGGGAAAATGAAGTTGATGCTGGATCCCAAGAGAGGGAATTTGTTGAATGACTCCGAGATGGCTTTTTGAAGCAGCTTATGGTTGAGCCCATTGGGGGATCAGCTATTCTGGACTGGGTGTTGTGTAATGAATCAGATATGATTAGGGTGCTTAAGGTAAAGAAACCCTCAGGAAACAGTGATCATAATATGATTGAATTCACCCTGCATTTTGAGAGGCAGAAGCTAAAGTCAGATGTATGAGTATTACAATGGAGTAAAGAGAATTACAGAGCCATGAGAGAGGAACTGGCCAGAATTGATTGGAAGGGGACACAAGCAGGGATGATGCCAGAGCATCAATAGCTGGAGTTTCTGGGAGCAATTTGAAAGGTGCAGGCTAAATACATCCCAAAGAAGAGGAAGTATTCTAAAGGCAGGATGACGCAACTGTGGCTGACAAGGAAAGTCAAAGCCAACATGAAAGGCATATAATAGAGCAAACATTAGTGGGAAGTTAAAGGATTGGCAAGCTTTAAAAAAAACAACAGAAGGCAAGTTAAAAAGTCATAAGGAAAGAAAAGACAAAATATGAAGGTAAATTTGCCATTATAAAAGAGGACACAAGAAGTTTTTTTCAGAAAAATAGAGAGTAAAAGATAACCAGAAAGGATATTGGACCACTGAAGATCAAGTCATGGGGAACAAAGAAATAGTGGATGGATTTAAATATTTTGATCAGTCTTCACTGTGGAAGACACCAGCAGTATGACAGAAATTCAAGAGTATCAGGGAATAAGTGTGGGCATAGTTGCCATTACTAAGGAGAAGATGCTTGGAAAGCTGAATGATGTCAAGGTAGATAAGTCAACTAGACCAGATGGACAACATCCCAGGTACAAATGGGCAAGGGAATCATGGAAGGAGCGATCCCTGTAGAACGCAAGGGGACGGGGTATGTAAAGATATGTTTACTGGCAGGATCCCTTTGGAGATTGTGTAAGTTTCAGAGGATATGTTGGTTGCAGATGCTGATGGGATGGTAGGTAAATACAAGAGGAATTCTATCACTGTTAAGGCGGTGGGAAGATGCAGTAAGTGCAGACATTGGGGAAATGGGGAGGATGCAGGTGAGGGTAGCATTAATAGTAGAAGGAGAGAAACAATTTTCTTTGATGAAGAAGGACATTTCATAGATTGGTAGGTGGGGACAAGAGAAAGTTTATCCCTGTTCAGGCGGCGGAAAGACAGGTGAGGGCAGACCTTCGGGAAATGAAGATTGGATAGGGGCAGCATCAATGGTGGTGGAAGGGAAACCCTGTTCTTTGAAGAAGGAAGACATTTCTGATGTTCTGGAAAGGAAAGCCACGCCCTGAGAACAGATGCAATGGAGGTGAAGGAACTGAGAAAGGGAATAGCATTTTTACAGGAAAGAGGGTGGGACGAGGTGTAGTCAAGATGACTGGGAATCAGTAGTTCATAGAAGATGTCAGTTGACAGTTTGTCTCCAGAGGTGGAGACAGAGAGATTGAAAAAGGGGAGGGAGGTGTCAGAAATGGACCAAATGACTTTAATGGCAGGGTGGAAGCTAGAGGCAAAGTTGGTGAAATTGATGAGCTGAGCTCAGCATGGGTGCATGACGCAGCACCAATGCAGTCATCAATGCAGCAAAGGAAGAATTAGGGAGTATTACTGGGAAAGGCTTGGGCCATGGACTATTCTACATAGCCTACAAGGGGGCAGGCATAACTGGGGCTCATATGGGTGTCCCACAAGTCTGAAGAAAGAGGAGCCAAAGGAAAAAGTGTTATGGGTGAGGAACAGTTCTACCCAATAGAGGATGGGGTGGTAGAGGGGAATTGATTGGTCCTTTTGTTAAGAAAGAGCGGGGAGCTTTGAAGCCTAGGGGATAGAAGTGTATAGAGACTGAACATCCATGATGAAAATGAAGCGGTCAGGGCCAGGGAATTCAAAGTTATTGAGAGCATGAAAAGTGTCATGGATGTAGGTGGGAAGAGACTGAACCAAGGGGGATAGAATGGAATGGAGGTATGAAGACATGAGTTCAGTGGGCAGGAGAAGGCAGAAACAATAGGCCTGCTCCTGTTCATAGATATTAGATAAGACGTGAAAGCAAGCAGTGCAGGATTAGGGAACTATGAGTTTGGTGGCAGTGGATGGGAGTTCTCCAGAGTTGATGAGGTCGGTGATGGTGTCAGAGACAGTTCCTGGTGGTCTGGATTGGGATGCTCTTCACAGGGTAGGTATGAGGAAGAGTCTGAGAGTTGCCACCTCGCCTCAGCAAGGTAGAAGTCAGTGTGCCACACTACAACAGCACCCCCTCTGGCTGCAGGTTTAATGGTAAGGTGGGATTGACATGGGGAGAGTGGAGGGCAATGCATGCAGAGGGGGTAAGGTTTGAGGAGGAGAGAGGAGCATTGAAGTCGAGATGGTTGATCTCTCATCAACGATTCAGAACTAAAGGTTAACTTGCTGGTTGAGTTTGTGGTAAGCAAGGCGAATGCAATGTTAGCATTCATTGTGAGAGGCCTGGGATCTAAAAGCAAGGAGGTAATGCTGAGACTTTATAAGGTATTGGTCAGACAGTACTTGGAGTATAGTGAAGATTTTTGGGCCCAGATGTGCTGGCATTGGAGAGGTTCCAGAGGAGTTCACAAGAATGATTCTGGGAATGAAAGGGTTAAAGTATGAGGAGCATTTAATGGCTCTGGGCCTGTACTCAATGGAGTTTAGAAGAATGGGGGGGGGGGGGATCTCATTGAAAGCTATTGAATATTGAAAAGTCTAGATAAAGTGGGTGTGGAGAGGATATTTCCTGTGGTGGGGGAGTCTTGGACCAGAGCACAGAGCCTCAGAGGGTCATCCATTTAGAATAGAGAGGAGGAGGAATTTCTTTAGCCAGAGGGTGGTGAATCTGTGGAATTGATTGCCACTGACGGCTGAGGAAGCTCTCAATGGGTATATAGTAAGTGGATGTTGATAGGTTCTTAACTAGTCAGGGCAACAAAGGTTATGGGAAAAATGCAGGAATACGGGGTTGAGAGGGATAATAAATCAGCCATGATTTAATGGTGGAGCAGATTCAATGGGCTGAATGGCCTAATTCTGCTCCTATGCCTTATGGTGACACCTCTTGTAGATACAGCATTTATATAGTTGAGTTTCTGGTTGTTGGTGACCTCTAGGTTATTATTACAGGGGTCTTAGCGATTGTAATGCTTTTGAATGACAAGGGTAGGGACTTAGCCTCTTTAGAAATGGTCATTGCATGCACCTTTGTGGTATAAATGTTACTTGTATCCTTTCACATTTTGGCTGAAACAGCTAATGTTTGAGCCTAGGATATTGCCCGGGGATGAATGACATCTGATCATAATGACCTCTGACCGTTGATCATAACCTCAATCCTTTGTGCAAGTTATGATTGCAGTCACTGGAGTGTTTCTCCTTGAAGCCCCTTGATGACTTTAGTTTTATCATGGTGTCCTTGATGTCACCCTCAGTCAAATGCTGCCGCGATGTAATTGTCATCTTATTTAGAATTCGGTTCTTTGGTCTTGGGCTGTAGGTTCCTATATTTAAACCCAATGATTAACAGGGAAGTGATATATTTCCAGGTAAGCGTTGCATGGCTCTTGTTGGGGAATCTGCAGCGTGGAGTGTAGTAAATTACCTGCTGGCCTTATCTTCCTGGGTGACTAAGTTTGCAGTTTGAGAATTGTTATTAAGGAAGACTTGGTGAAATGTCGTACTGCATTTTATGGATCATACTTTCTTGCAGCTATGGTACATTAGAGGTGGAACTGATGTTAATCATGTGAGCTGCTAAATCCTGAATGATGTTTATTCCAAGTGCTACCGAAGTTGCTGTCTTCCAAGCGGGTGATGTGTGTTCTGCAGCCTCCTGATATGTGCCTTCTAGGTGGTGGAAAAGGAGGAGCTGAGCTTCTTTCCGCAGAATATCCAGCTGCTGAACTTCTCTTAAGGCAATCACATTGACATGGCTGGGGATCCAATTGAGTTTGGTCAGTCATGTCACTTAGAAGGTAGTTTGTAACAGTACTATAATGGTAGACTTTCATTTCTTCAGGCTGGTCATTATCTACAATGTATTAAAAAACACAACTCACAGTACTGTCCATAAAACATTGACTTCTATTGTAAATCTAAACAATCAGTAGTACAAAGGTCCAAAGGTACATTTATTATCAAAGTATGCAGGCAGTATACATCTATGAGATTTGACTTCTCTATATAGCCACAGAACAAAGAAAACCACGGAAGCCATTCAAAGAGAAATAAATCACGCAAACAGCAACAAGAACAACAACCCCCCCCCCCATACAAAAGAATTGTGCAAACAGCAGCAAGGATATCAAACCCCAAACCCCCTACCTCCCCCCCCACGCGAAAAAGCAAACGAATCATGCAAACTGCAAACAGAAAGAATGGGCAAAATGCAGAATAGAAAAACATAAAACGGAAGAAGTCCAATTTGAACCAAAGTCCACGCGTAAACCGCAGAACTTCGGCAACATCCTGCATCAGCATCAAAGGAAAGAACACTCGAATGCAGAGGCCTTCCCTTGGCAGCAGCGAGAGAGAGATCCATCACAAACAGACACCTTAAGAGTAATGTGAATATTACTCGTCCTTTAACAGCTCATGGCCTAGGTTTATGTGTGACACTTGTTGTTTGTGATATATGTTGCCGACTTGGATGTGGATGCAGGAGACATAATTTGTAAGAGTCTGGATGACACAAAAGAAAAACCGCAGGAGACTCAGCAGACATGGGAAATTCAGAGCAACACGTACAAAACACTGGAGGAACTCAGCAGATCAGGCAATATCTGTGGAGTGGAATAAATGGTTAATATTCTGGGCTGAGCCCCTTCATCTGGAGTAGAAAGCTAAGAAGGAAGGGAAAAGTACAAGATGACAATAGGTGAAGCCAGTTGAGGTGGAAGGTTGCTGGTGGGGCATAGGGGATGAAGTGAGAAGGAGGTGATAGGTGGAAGAAGTAAAGGGACGATGAAGAAGGAATCTGATAGGAGAAGAGTGTGGACCATGGGTGAAGGGAAAGAGGAGAGGCAGCAGAGGGAGATGGTGGGTAGGTAAGGAGAAGAGAAGGGATGAGAGGAGAACCGGAATAGGAAATGGAAAAAAAAGGAGAGAAGGGGAGGGGGAAGAAATTACTGTAAGTTAGAGAAATCGATGTTCATGCCTTCAGGTTAGAGGTTAACCAGACAGAATATGAGGCGCTGCTCCTCCAACCTGAGTGTGACCTCATCGTGACAGTAGAACGTCAGAATGAGAATGGGAAGTAGAATTAAAATGGGTGGCCACTGGGAAAAGCCTCCTTTTGGGGTGGACGGAGAAGAAGGTGCTCAATGAAGTGGTCCCTCAATCTATGCTGGGTCTTGCCGATGGCATTGTGGATAATGAGGAATGTTACCCAAGATCACAATAAGAAACAGGTCATCCCCAGGTAGTGAATGGGTTCTGTTTTTATAGATTTACTCCTAAAGTCGTAAAATGCACAAAAATCATTTGATATGGTAACCATACCTCCAAAGTATTGTGGTGAATGACATCAAAAGCACATCAGACTGATAAGAAAGAAAATTTACTAAAATAATCCCTGAATGAGTTGATGCTTCTTGAGATTACCTTGAGCTTCATAGGAATGATGAAAAGGACCAAAGGTGGAGAAGTTATAGAGGGGTACAGAGTTAAAGTGGGAAGCATCTGAAAGATCAAAGTCACCCTTGTAGACTCAGTTAACGGGGTCTGCAAAGTCCAGATGAAGGATCTCAACCCAAACTGTCATTTCTCTCTATGTCTACTGCCTGACCTGCTAAATTCATCCAGCCATTTGCTCTTTAGCTCCAGATTCCAGCATCCACACTCTCCACTACCTCCATTTCTGCAAAATTGTCACTGGTAGCATTTTGACAACATATTCCAGCACATGATGGATGAGAAGTCTTTGGCTGACTTCGAGTTGTTCTACATTTTACAGAGAGGACATGCGTGGAATTTTCCACACTGTCAGTTTTGTAACCACACAGGAACAATTAGGCTGGAAGCAAAGCAAGGTCTGGAACGCAAATCTTCACCATAACAATTGAGATGTGTGTGGCTGTTCGGTCCTTTGTTGTGATTGTTGCTCTCATTTGCTCCTTGACATCACATGTATTAAAATCAGCTAGTGACTGGCTATGGTGATGGTGGCAACCTCAGAAGGAGGTCAAGATAGGTCATCCTCTTGGCAGGTGTGGCTGAAGATGGTTGGAAACAAATGAGTCTTGCCTCTTCTATTAAGAACATCGGATATTCTTTTCACTTAACCTTTCAAAGTTCAAAGTAAATTTATTATTGAAGTATGCATATGTCACTATATAATGCCTTGAAGTTCATTTTCTTGTGGGCATTTCCAGGAAAATAAAGAAATACAATAGAATTTATGAAAAACTATAGATAACTAAGATGAACAAACATTTAATGTGCAAAAGTAGACAAATCATACAAATAACAAAAAAGTAAATAAATAATACTCAGAACATGAAAGTCCTTGAAAGTGAGTCTATAGGTTGTGGAATTAGTTCATTGTTGAGGTAAGTGAAGTTATCCACACTGGTTCAGGTGCCTGGTGGTTGTAGTGTGTAGTAACTGTTCCTGAATCAAGTAGTGTGGAACCTGAGGCTCCTGGACCTTCTGCCCAATGGCAGAAGTGAGAAGAGATCAGCACCCAGATGATGGAGGTCCCTGATGACGGGTGCTGATTTCTGCTGGCAGCACTCTTTGTAAATGTGCTCAGTGATGGGGAGAGTTTTGCCTGCGATCGACTGGGCTGCATCCACCACTTCTTGTAGACTTCTCTGATCCTAACCATTGGTATTTCCAAACCAGGCTGTGATGCAACTACTCTGAACTGTGTATCTATAAGCAAGCATGGATCGTCCACAAAGAATTGGCAATATTTTCTGTTGTAAGTTAAAATATTGGTAGAATTCAAAGCAGCATTAAATTTAAAAAGGCAAGTTCCGGCACCAACAATTTAACACAAAGCAGAAAATCTCACGTGGAACTTTATGCAAACAGGATCAATGCCACACTGCATTTAGCTGAGCCAATAAAACCCTCCCTGATCTCCTTGCTCATGGACTGCCACTGGATATTATGCTATGGCAACTGAACAACAACGGGAGAGTCATGTTTCCCGCTGGCCCTAACTGAAACCCATCAATACTGCCACTGGGCGAGTGCAACATATTTGGCTGCTTAATGAAATATAAAGATTATTTTAAGCACTGTAAGCAGAATTCGACAGCCTGAAAAACAGAGCCTGCACTTGACAAATGCATTTGTAATTTAAAAAATGCTGTATAGGTTCTTTTCTATAATTGATTTATGTATTTTTTAAAAAGGAACTTAAAAATGAGCAAGAACTGCTTAGTATCAGTGAACATTGTAACAAATACTAGTAAACCCTGAAGCTACAGTCGCAGCAAAGCTTTCTGATGTCCAACATTGCAACTCTTTTCAAGGAGATTTATTTCCTACCACATTAGCTGATTTATTGTAAATTGGAGAGAGCCGCCAGCTTTAGCATGAGAGTGCTGGACTCCCAGCTAAGACAGAGCACTAGCTTGAATTAGTGATGCATTAGCAATTTGTTCAACAAACATATCTTTATGTTCTGTTAATATTATTCATGCCTCATTTGTATATTGAGCATGATTGTGGGAAACGCTAAATCAGCATGATGGTATTTTCTTATTTTTGACTGTTTTAGTAAAACTGATTGCTTCTAACTCTTGCTTTCATCTTGTTAAGTTTTATCTGGGTATCAAACATTTCCTTGGTTGAGAAATCTGGCTAGCACTTCTCCTGCAATGGTTTGTAAGTGGCCAGGAAGAGTTCCATGAGGAAGCACCCGGGAATACTTGCAAACTGCATGATCTCACATGTAGAGTAATAACAAAACTGGAGCTGAATCCCACCAGCGTAATATATAGAACGCCAAAGCAAGAAAATGAAAATAAAAATAACACTTAATAGTTTCTTAAAATCAAGTTTGACTGAGTCTCTGATCAATGAATAGTGATGATAAAATGCTCTTGGGGAGATCTTTAGCCTCGTTCAAACTTTTCACTGAGGGCATAGCTTACTACTTGAACTAATTTGTGAATTTGTATAGATAATTAGCAAAGGTATAATGTATGTATATTTATATCCCAAGGTCACTCAGTTAAGCAACACTCACCAAGGCCCTGCTGTTCACAGTATATGTTCTGCCCTGATTTAACTTCCCAGAATGCATCCCTTCACACTTGTCTGGAATAATTTCTGTCTGCCATTTCCTTGCTCACTGTCCCAGTTGATCTAGATCTTGTTGTCACTTTAGACAACTGTCTTCATGTCCTCTACCCCACTCATTGTTGGGTCATATATGAACTTACTAGCCATGCCATCTATATTTTCACCTAAATCATTAATATTTAGGACAAACAACAAGAAAAGCAGCAACAAGCCCTGCAGCACACCACCGGCCATGGGTGTGGAAAGCAACCAATCAGTACCACCCTCTGCCTCCTACCAGCAAGCCAATTTTGTACCCATTTAACTAGCTCACCACCAATCCTATGCGATCTAATCTTCAGGCCAGCCTGCCATGTGAGACCTAGACAAAAGCCTCACTAAAGTCCATGTGGGTCATGTCCACTATACTCTTCTCATCTTTTTTGCCACCCCTTCAAAAACCTCAAATTCTTGAGATATGATCTCCCATACACAAAGTCATGCTGATTATCCCTAATCAGTCCTGGCCTTTTCAACTACAAGTAAATCCTGTCTCTCGGAATCCTTTCCAAGAAATTTTCCACCATAAGACTCATTAGCTGTAGTTCCCCCAGCTAGGAGAACTTCTTAAATAAAGATGCATAATTTATCTTCCTGACTTCTGGTACCTCACCTGTGGCTAACCAAGTTGCAAAAATACCTACTAGGGCCCCAGCAATCTTCTCTTTTGCCTTCTAGTCAGGCCTCAGAGAATTATCTACCATCATCTACTTGAAGATCTCCTAAGTCCTCCTCCTTTGCAATATAGATACACTCCAGGGTATCCCTTTTCCCTCCCTTGAACTCACTTACATGCTTTTCTCTATAGTAAACAAAAATGGGCCGCTTTTCTTGTTATTTGTCTAAAATATTAATGATTTAGATGAAAATATAGATGGCATGTTTAGTAAGTTCACACAATGGACATGACGAAAGTTGCCTAAAGTTACAACAAGATCTAGACTCTTAAGAGGACCTATTCGCTCTATCGCAACTCATTTACTTTCAATATGCTTAAAGAATACTTTAGGATTCTCCTTTATCTTGTATGCCTGGGATGGTTCATTGTTCTTTTGACGTAAGCGTATTCCTTTATCTCTTATACCTGTCAAGGGACTAGTTTGATGCTACCTAACATTTACATTTTTTCCTAGCCAAACCCTTAACGTCCATCATTAACCACAGTTTCCTAATTCCACCCTCTTCACTCCAACAGGAACGTGCTGGCCCTGAACTCTTGTTACATCACTTTTAAAATCCTCCCACTTGCCAGATATCCTTTTATTTGCAAACAGCCTCTCCCAATGAACTTTTGAGATATCCTGTCTGATGCCACTGAAACTATCCTTCCAGTTCATGGTTTTATCTTGAGAACCTGTCCTATCTTTATTTCCCAAAAATATCTTGAAACTAATGGAATTATAGACACTGGTCCCGAAGAGCTCCCTGGCTAATCATCAATGAGTTGCCATGCTTCTTTTCCCAAGATGGTGTTGAGAATAGCCCTTCTCTAGTAGGGTCATCTCCTTCAGTAAGGAGGTACAGAGCCTTATGTCCCCCACCACCGGACTCAGGAACAGGATTTTTCCTTCAGCCATCAGGCTCCTGAAACTGCATGAATAACGTCATTCACCTCAACACTGAACGGATTCCACAACCAATGAACCCACTTTCAAGGATTTCACAACTTATGTTCTCAGAATTAATTAGTTACTTATTTATTAATTAGTTATTGTTTTTGTATTTGCAAAGTTTGCCTCCTATTGCGCATTGCCTGCTTGTCATTCACTGTGTATAGTTTTTCATTGATTCTACTTTATTTCTTTGTGAATGCCTGCAAGAAAATGAATCTCAGAGTAGTATATGATGACATTTACATACTTTAATAACAAATGTACTTTAAACTTTGAATCATCTTCGAGGATTAGGGTTGTTTTCTTTGGAGAAGGTGAGAAAGTGATGCACAAAATCATGATTGTCTCAGAGTTAAAAGAATAAAACTATCCCCATAAGCAGACCCTCAAAGTGTGAACTTGGTGTGGTCTCTTGATGCAGAGAGTTGCTATTATCTGGAACATGCACTCTGAAAGTTTGATGGATTCTATTGTAGGTTTCAAAAGGAAACCGGATAAATAGATGAAGTTGAAAACATTTTCAGGACTAGGATAAAAGAAGGGGTATTGAACTGATTGCAGAGCTTTCCAAGGGACTTGTTGAACGAGCTGACACCCTTTCATATTGTAATTATTCTATAAATATTTCAGATTCATGTCAGTAAATCTTTGGCCTTTAAATTAGATTCGAGCAGTGCCATATCACCAAGGCTAGGGATTGTTCTAAACTTGTCTTTAATACCTTCAGATAATTCAGATAAGATTAATGTGACTTGTTAAAATTATTTCAGTAAATGGGATTATAAATTATTTTCCAAACTAGCTTTTATCCTTTCAGTAAAGAAAAGGATCTTTCATGTGTGGCATCCACTAAACTGGAAGTCAGTGATGTTCTTTGTCTGCAATTGCTGTACGTTGGTATGCTGTTCAGGACAAATAGATATTATGCTGATCATTGAACTACCCTTGTTAACTGTAAAGGCTCTCTTAATAAGTGAAGAAAGTAATTATTTTTAAAACCATTGTTACTAAAACCAAATGTATCCTTTGAATTATTATTAAACTCCAAATGTTATAAATAAACAATATTTGTAACAACAGATGTTGTCAATTACTTCTTCTTGTGAACAAATATTTTAACATTAGGGGCAAATGCTAACGATACCCTCTGACTTTATGTCCAGCAATTCCTCCTGTTTTACTCCTCCACTAACAATTTTTTGTGGTTTGGACATAATTGCAAGGGAACCAAGACAATAAATGAATTTGTGGTATCACTGACTTTAACTCGATGATGCACTGGTACTGTAAACAAAAAGCCTCGTATAGAGAAGACAGCATCCGTATATACCCATATATACCATCTGAGCAATATTTCATTATTAAAGGCAAATAATCAAGGTTAAAAGAAAAGCAAGTTTCATAATAGTTTGGAAAAATCTGTAATCATTTTGGTATTTACATCTGAGTAATATCCTAACATAATCAGATACATACTAACCACACATCTACAAGCTTAGAAACAAGCAGAGGGATTCTTCAGTAAGGAAGCAACATATTCTGCTTTCAGAGTCAATAGATTCTATAGTAAAGCTATTATAGATATCAATGAAATGGAATTTTATGGGCTCCCATTTGGACTGATTGAAAATCAAAAATACTTTGGCAAGATTATTTATAAATTAATACCTAATGCAGTAAATTTGAATTTTCAAACAGGGGAATATTTAACTTATGTGTGCCACATACAGCCACCTAACTCTGGAAATCTGGCCTAATAAGTTTATGTAAATCAATCCTATTTTATGCAATTATTTACCAGACTTTGGAGTTCTCCTATTTAGAATCTGAAAACAGTTTACGTGCTCAAGATCTGTATTATAGACATCTTGCTGAGCATGTGAACTTAAATCTTATAAGCAACCTCTCTGTTGCTCCAGATTCTGCCATGGAAAGGCTTGAAAAGATCAGGTTGCACACTTCTGAAAGGATAATTTCATAGTTAAATTAAGTTGATGCATGAGAAAATAATTCAATGGGAAGAGGATGGCATGCATTTGATGCAAGATACAGTACGTTGAATATTATAAGAATTATTAACTAATGTCAGGTTTGGCAAAGAACAGCAGAGATTCTTTAGGAATGGATCTTGTGGGAAATGAAAGTTAATACTTGTTGAGTAAAGGATGCCATCTGACAGCAGAGTTCAGACAGGAAAGCTGTGGGGGTGGTGGTGGGAGTGTCACTGATTCAGCCATCACTGCTTCACAGTGCTTAGAAAGGTAAAAAAAAAGGATGGCAAGCAATCTCCAGAAATGCTCCCTGCAATCCGTATATTAAACAACAGAAGCAATTTTCAAAAATTAAAACACTAAATCTCCAACATCCCTGTACAAAAGAACTATACACCTTCCGATCTAAACAACTACCACCCAGTGGCACTGATGCCAACCGTCACAAAGTGCTCTGAACGGCTGGTAAAGGCACGCATCAAAAACTCCATCCCTTCCACACTGGACTCCCCCCAATATGCTTACTAACAGAACCGTTCTATGACAGGTGCCATAGCATTTTTCATGCACCTGGCCCTGACACACCTAGAAATCAAGGATACTTAAGTCAGAATGCTGCTTCTGTATTTCAGTTTGCCATTCAGTACTCTTGTTCCAACCCCTCGGTCTAAATAAACCACTGCGCAACTGGGTGTTGGACATCCTAAGCAACACACTTCAGATAGTCAGGATACACAACCACTCCTCCCACCCCATCATCCTCAACACGATTGCCTTCCAGGGATGAGTGCTGAGCCCACTGCTGTACACTCTGCTCACACACGAGTACATGGCCAAACATCTGAGTAATTACATTGTCCGGTTCATCAATGAGACAACTGTGGTGTGGTTTCATCACTGATAATGATTAAGACAGCCTACAGAGAGTAGGTGGAAGAGCTCAAGGCCTGATGGCGGGCAAATAACCTCTTCTTCAATGTCAACAAGACAAAGGAGATGGTTATCGACTTCAGGCGAACTTGCACTCACACCCCTCTTTACATCAGCGGCATAGCAGTGGAAACTGCAAGCAGTTTCAAACTCACGGTAGTGCACATCTTGCACAACCCGTCACCGTCCCAGAACACGTCCCACACAGTCAAGAAAGCTCACCAATACCTCTACTTTCTGAGGAGATTGAAGAGAGCTGGACTTTGCAAACTAATGGCCATGACCCTCCACAGATGTGCAGCAGAAAGCATCCTAACATGCTGCATCATTCATTGTCACAACCGCTGACTGACACAGAGTCTGGGTGCCCTTGCAGGAGGGCTGCTGAAAGGGGTCAGGAACCACGCTCGTGACAATGCACATTCCAGCCAATTAGGATTTCTTTGTGGTTATACTTAACTCCCTTCCTTTTGTTTTAGTCTTGCTGAGTCTTGACCGAAGTTTAACGGTACTGCACCATGCTTACCTTAGTGCACATTCTGTGAAAGAAGAATGCAATTTAGATTGACACTGTAAAGGAGCGGTATTAATTTTGCCTTAAGTTACAACTTCTGGCCCACAGTGACTGTGTTACATTTTTGCTTGAGAGTTGTATTTAGTGGCCCTGTTGGCAGAGCATTTGTTATTTTTCCTTTTGTTCTGTACCGTTCTTATTATAACTTTGTGAACTGTTCACAACTGCTGCGAACTGCTGCGTCTCTCCCTCAGCACATGGCCAGCACCAAAGAGCATGTTATACACAAGTCGTCCAAACTGCCCAAAACATCACCAGCACCAGCCTACCTGTGATCAAGCACGAAGGATCCCACCCACCCTGCTCATGGACTGTTTGTCTCACTCCCATCAGGAGGAGGTTGTGTAGCATCAATACCAGGACCACCAGACTCAAAAACAGTTACTTGCCCCAAACAATAAAGCAGATCAACACCTCCACCTACTAGCCCATCCCAGACCACTACTTTATTATTTCCTGTCAGTCACCTTATGTACACACATTCCTGTATCTAGCATCACTTTATGTACATATAATAAATCTATGCATATAAGTTATCTTATGTATTTAAAGTATATTTTTTAAATCTTTATCTTAATGTGTTTTTCTAATATGCTGCATCAGATCTGGAGTTACAATATTTACACTTGTCTATTGGAAATAACATGAAGCAATCTTGAATTTTGAAGTAATTATTAAAAATAAAGTAATAAATGTTCTTGTCTTTTTACTAGGTTATTCATCTGGTTACCGCGTCCAAATTCACTCACTGGGCTGCCACCAGAAAGTTGATTTAAGAAGAGCAGTAAAATTTTTAAGCACATTATTTTAGTTGCTCAACAATGATGCAGCTCTGTTTACGTCATGTGAAATACAACGACGTTGGCTTTGCTGGTTTTGACTGCAATTCAGAGTTCATTTATATAATTGCTTAAATTTAGTGCAGCAGTTAGCATGACACTATTACAGTTCGGGGCATTGTAGCTTGGAGTTCAATTCCAATGTTGTCTGTAAGAAGTTTGGACACCCATCCTGTGAAATGTGTGGTTTTCCTCTGGATACTCTGGTTTCCTCCAATAATCCAAAGATGTGCCAGTTAGTAGGTTAATTGATTATTGTAAATTGTCCTGGAATTAGGCTAGGGTTAAATAGATGAGTTGCTGGTCAGTGTAGCTCATTGCACAGGAAGAGCCTGTTCTACATTGCATCTCCAAATATATTAAAAAAATTATACTGTTCAACATCTTCTCAAAACGATTCAAGTATTGCATAAATTTAAATCACATCGAAAGATATTACTACACTCAGTTCAGATACAAGGTGTTGACCTGAAACATTGACCATCCCTTTGCCTCCACAGATGCTGTTTGACCCAATGAGTTCTTCCAACACTTTATTTTCTGCTCCGGATTCCAGCATCTACAGTCATGTGTCTCTCTTTTGCTGATTTGTATCTGCTTTCATTTGTGTGAATTTCCTCCCTCTGGCATTAGTTACTGTCAGAGTTACTGAAGTCAGATACCAAAAGTTTTTTCATTTATATAGATGAGAGTTGATAATGGGCCTCTGGAAAATGATGCTGGTGAGGTAGTAAAGGGGGACAAAGAAATGGCAGATGAACTTAATGGGTATTTTGCATCAGTCTTCACTGTGGAAGACACTAGCAGAATGCCAGAGGTCCATGAGTCTTAGGGAGCAGGAGTCAGTGCCATTGCTATTACAAAGGAGAAAGTACTAGGCAAAGTGAAAACTCTTAAGATGGATAAGTCACCTGGATTTAACAGGTGGACTACACCCCAGATTCTTGAGAGAGGTTGCTGAAGAGATAACGGATGCATTGGTCATGATTTTTCAAAAATCACTTGATTCTGGCATGGTCCCGGAGAATTGGAAGATTGAAAATGCCTCTCCACTCTTTAAGAAGGGAGGAAGACAAAAGAAAGGAAATTATAGGCAAGTTAACCGAACGTCAGTGTTTGGAAAAGTGTTGGAGTCTGTTATGGAGGATGAGGTTTCGGGGTACTTGAAGACTAATGATAAAATAAATTAAAGTCAGCATGGTTTCTGTAAAGGGAAGTCTTCCCTGACAAATTGGTTAGAGTTCTTTGAGGAAGTAACAAGCAGGGTGGACCAAGGACATCATCTACTTGAATTTTCAGAAGACATTGATGAGGTGCCACACATGAGGCTGCTTAATAAGATAAAATCCTATGGCATTGCGAGAAAGATATTGGCATGGATAGAGGAATGGCTGACAGGCAGCAGGAATAAAGGAAACCTTTTCTGGTTGGCTGCCAGTGACTAGTGGTGTTCCTCGGGGTCAGTATTGGGACTGCTACTTTTTACATTGTTTGTCAATGACTTGGATAATGGAATTAATGTTTTTGTGGCAAAGCTTGCGGATGATACGAAGATAGGTGGAAGGGTAGGTAGTGCTGAGGAAGCAATCCGATTGCAGCAGGACTTAGATAAATTGGAAGAATGGGCAAAAAAGTGGAAGATGGAAAACAGTGTTGGGAATGTATGATAATGCATTTTGGTATAAGGAACCTCAGTGCAGACTATTATCTAAGTAGGGTGAAGATTCAAACATCAAAGGCACAGAGGGACTTAGAAGCCGTCACAGGACTCCCAGAAAGTTAATTTACAGGTTGAGTCTGCGGTAAAGAAGGCAAATGCAATGTTGACATTCATTTCAAGGGGAATAGAATATTAAAAAAGGAGATAATGCCGAGGCTTTAAAAGGTACTAGTCAGGCCGCACTTGCAGTATTGTCAACAGTTTTGGGCCCTATATCTCAGAAAGGATATGTTGTCATTGGAGAGAGTCCAGAGGAGGTTCATGAGAATCATTCTGGGAATGAAGGGGTTAACATCTGAGAAGTGTTTGGCAGCTTTGGGCCTGTACTCACTGGAATTTAGAAGAATGTGGGGGGTGGGGGGGAATCTCATTGAAACCTATTGATTGTTATGGTGGATGTGGAGAGGATGTTTCCTATGGTGGGGGCATCTAGAACTTGAGGGCACAGCCTCAAAATGGACATACAACTTTTTAGAGCAGAGATAAGGAGGTTTTTTTTAGCCAGACAGTAGTGAATCTGTAGACTGCTCTGCCACAAACTGCAGTGGAAGCCAAGTCCATGGGTATATTTAAGGTGAAAGTTGATCTTTTCCTGATCAGTCAGGGCATCAAAGGATATGGTGAGAAGGCAGGTGTATGGGGTTGAGTGGGATTGGGGATCAGCCATGATGGAATGGCGGAGCAGACTCGATGGGCTGAATGGCCTAATTCTGCTCCTATGTCTAACAGTCTTATGTTGAACAGTGTTATATAAAAATAAATATGAAAATATCTTGAGGATCGCATTTTTATTAAATCACATCACATTTTGAGTGTTATATCATATAAACCAGGCAATAATAAAACATCGGTAACTAAATATGGTTTAAAATTCTGACCATTCACTAAAGTGTGTTTCTCTTTGCTGTTTCTCCCAGAGACTGGCAGCCATGCAGCATTATGGGGTCAATGGTTATTCCCTTCATGCCATGAACTCTCTGAGTGCCATGTATAATCTTCACCAGCAGGCAGCACAACAAGCACAGCATGCCCCTGACTACAGACCGTCTGTTCATGCACTGACTCTGGCAGAGAGGCTGGCTGGTAAGATACTTATGTCAGTTCCTTTAAACTTTAAATTGCTCTTGCGACCGCTCCGTGTTCAAAAGCTCAGTGCAAAATGACGACGTTTGCAAATGATTAGCACTGGCAAGAGGATCAGGAGTGGCATGATTGCACGGAAAAGGGCGCAGAGAAGATAGGAGAGGCAGCACAGTCACGTGGTTAATAAAGCTGCTTATATCTCCAGTAACTTGTGTTCAGTCCTGATCTTGCACACTTGCCCTGTGATTACACGTTTCCTTCAATGTCCTAAAGACCTGCAGCTTGGTGGCTACCTGGCCACTGGCAATTGCCCCATTATGGAAGTGAGTGGTAAAATGTGAGGGAGGTTGACGAGAGTGTGTGTGGTGTGTGTGGGGTGGAATTAAATGCATTCAGTGTAAGATTAATATAAGTGGGAACTTGACAGTCATTGTAAATCTCTGACACAAGAGTCCATCTCTCTATGACTCGATGTGCTTGCCAAGGATAGCAGATGTTAAATCATTCTCACAGAAATATTCCTAGCAAAGGAGCCAGAAAGGTACAACTTTTTAAAACATTGGTTAGGCCACAGATGAGTACCGAGTTCTGACCTCTATACCATAGGAAGGTCATGATTGCACTGAAAAGGCCACAGAAGATTGGCCAGGATGTTACCCTATAATTTAATTTTGAGGAGATATGGAGAAGGTTGTCTTTGTTTTGCTTGTAATGGAGGAGGTTAAGGACAACCTGATAGAAGTGTATCTGAAATATGGGAAGTATGGATTGGTTAAAAGGTTGGAAGCTCTTCCCCATAGCAGAGGGATCTAAAAGTAAAGGGATTAAAAGGTTTAGAAATGCACCTGAAGAATTCTTTCACCCAGAGAGTGGGTGTGATCGGGAATGCACTGCCTGAGTGGGTGGTAGAGGTAAGCATTCTCACAATATTTTACAGGACCACGTGGATCCCCAGAGCAAAGAATGCCACAGGCCAAGTACTACCTATCAGGATTGGTTCTTAATGGTCAGCATTGATTTGGAGGGCTTGTGGGCCAGTATCTATGATGTATGACTCTTTGATGCATCAATATAAAGAAAGCACAGATGGCCAGAGAAACCTAGAAAAGATAAATATAAAATCTATATGTGACTAAATATTAACAATTTTCTGTAATAGCAAAGAACAGAACAAAAACAAAACCAATAGTCTTAACGCAGTCAACATGCCCATTGAACATGGACTAACAATCAACATCATCAGTAGACACTAAACAATAGAATGTTGAAAATACCAAAGCTGCAGATTACTGCTAGCCGAAGAAGTTGTAAGGAAGTTGAACAGAGTGCTGGCCAGACAGCCTTTGTTCCAGTTAAGAACAGGATCCTTTGGAAATACTAAAGCTTTTAATGTAATTCAGAGTGTAGGCATAAACTGACTGAAGAATGAGGGGAGCAAATTAAGCTTTACAGATGAAGAGGCATCTGAAAGATTATCTAATGGAGATATCGAATATAATTGAGAGAATTTTTCAACCTATGGGGCAGACACATTATCAACATAGATGAGAAATGGAATGTCTTTTAAACTACTTTAATACAAAAAGGAAGCCATGTATATCCCCAGAGTCAATTGCATTTGGTAAAGCAAAAGTCAAAATGTCTAACCAATCAAGTGCAAAATCAAATCAGGCTTAAACAGAAAACTTCTGTAGACTAAAGCAAAACAGTCCTCCAAACAACGTAGATGGGTATTAAGTTTCATTGAAGTAAATGCTATCATGACAGCCAAAAGATCAATGTTGAATATTTCTTGAATAAGTTTGGAGTGAGCTGTTATCATCTAGAATGTGCAGCCTGTAGGTTTGATAGATTCAATTGTAGGTTTCAATTGTTAACTAGATAAATATTTTAAGATTAAAACAACTGCAAGACTATGAAAAGATAAGAGAAACTGTTGAGCTAACTGGCTTCCTTTCATAATGTAATGGTTCCATGAATGCTTAAGATTTTTACAGTATCTCTTTCGACATTAAATTAGATTCCTGCTGTGCCGTGGAGAATTTGTCTCCCACACAATAAAAGAGTCTCTAATAATGCAAGGGAAAGTTCACTGTAAAGTTGGAAATGTCAAAGAGCATTTGGATATTGTTTTGAAAAAGGTAAGTCTGAAATGGATCAGGCTGGATCCCCAATTATGATCACTTGCAGGGATATCAGACATTATCTATATTGCGTCTAGAAAAGTAAGGGATATGATTACCAAATGGTTGTAATTTTTGAGGAAGTTACTATGTTGGTGGACTGAACATATCCAGATGTGTGGTTGGATTGTTAAATGACAAGCTGCCACAAGAAAAGACTACCCACAATTATAGAAACCACTTTGTGAGTGGTGATGAGGATGAAGGCTTTCTTAAACTGAGGGAAGCAAGGTGCTAACGAACTGATGCAGTGGGTGCAAACTCATTGCAAGTGGCGTGTTTTCCAGGCACTTGTGGATATTGCAGCACAGTAAAGTGTTGAATAATGTATCTCCTGATGTTTATGTGTACTGGAACAGAAAATGTTCAAAATAGTCAGCGGGTCAGGCAAGATTCAAGGTTCAAGATTCATTTTCTCATCAAATAATGTATAAATTATACGACCTTGAGGTTGGCCTGCTCACGGGTAGCCACAAAGCAAGAAACCTGAAAGAACCTAATTAAAGAAAAAAGAATTTTGAAAAATAAAAGACCAACACTCGATGCACAGGAGGAAAAAAATACAAATCATGCAAACAATTGAAGCGAGCAAAAGCGTTCTGAAATAAAATTGAGTCCTCAGATTTGAATGCCGGAACAGCCCAGACTAGGTCAGTTCATATTAGCAGGCACAGAGCACAGCAACCAGGGCAGTCATCACAGCCTCAGCCCATGGAGATGACCGTGACAGCATCTGTGGAAAGAGATTTAATAGTTTCAGTTAATGTATTTTGTTTTAATTCCCCATATTGTCAGATCAGAAATGGTTTGCTTTTTATTATCTTTCCAAATTGGACTGGAATGTTTGGCCTGTTTTTATTTGACTATTCATGTTCAGTAGAATGCACCCCAGATGACGATACCTTTTGTGCCATGACGGTATGGAGTAGGGGTAATGGACCTGCTAGTATTTTCCGTTTGATCAATTATGCAGAACGGAAAAGGCAACCCCATAATATTGTTTTGTTATCTAGCAAGGAGAACAAAATCAGCCACACTTGTACATGAATGAAACTGTGCTGATAGGATTTTCCAGCCATTATTAAGTTGAGCTTTTTGTGAATTACTGTTTGAGTTGAATGCTTTGAGGCTGTGAAACAATAGCGGTAATTTTAATTTTCAGAGGTGCTTACAAATGATTCAGAGAAAATGGCACCTGATTTTCTTTGAAATGACTTTAAGTTTGAAGATGACAAAATTTGACGAGGGTTCCTTTGGCAGCTGGATTGGAAATGAAGTGACATTAGAATGTAAAAGAGAGGTGAGAGTGGATATCACACAGCTGGAAAACAATGCTAGAGAGTTAGTAACAGGGGACAATGAAACAACAGATAAACTGAATATGTATTTTGCATCAGTCTCGACTATGGAAGACACCAGCAGTATGGTGGAAGTTCCAGGTGTCAGATGGTATAAACTAGAAAGAATATTCTTGGAAACTGGAAGGTCTGAAGGTAGATAAGTCACCTGGACCAGATGGTGTACACCCCGGAGTTCTGAAAGAGGTGGCTGAAGAGATCATGGAGGCATTAGTAATGACCTTTCAAGAATCACTAGATTCTGGAATGGTTCCGGTTGACTGCAAATGTCACTCCACGCATCCAAAAGGGAAAGAAGCAGAAGAAAGGAAATTATAGGCCAGTTAGTCTGACCTCAGTGGCGGGGAAGATGTTGGAGTCGATTATTAAGTATGAGGTCTCAGGGTACTTGCAGGCACGTGATAAAATAGGCCATAGTCAGCATGGTTTCCTCAAGGGAAAATCTCACCTGACAAATCTGTTGGAATTCTTTGAAGAAGTAACACTCAGGATAGACAAAGAAAAATTGGTTGATGTAGTATACTTAGATTTTCAGAAGGCCTTTGGCAAGGTGCCACACATGAGGCTGCTTAACAAGTTACGAGCCCATGGTATTACAGGAAAGATTCTAGCATGGATAAAACAGTTGCTGATTGGCAAGAGGTCAAGAGTGGGAATAAAAGGAGCCTTTTCTGACTGGCTGCCAGTGATTCTTTTTACATTAAATGTTAATGATTTGGATGATGGACTTGATGGCTTTGTTGCAAAGTTTGCAGTCCAAGACCAGAGTGCACAGCCTCAGAATAGAGAGGCATCCTTTAGAACAGAGTTTAGGAGGAATTTCTATGGCCAGAGTAGTGAATCTGTGGAATTCTTTGCCACAGGCAGATGTGGAGGCCAAGTCTTTATGTATATTTACTCAGAGGCTGATAGGTTCTTGATTGTTCAAGACATAAAGAGATACAGAGAGAAGGCAGGAGACTGGGGCTGAGAGGAAAATTGGATGAGCCATGATGAAATGACAGAGGAGACTCGAAGAGCCAAAAGGCCCAATTCTGTTCCTATACCTTATAGTCTTATGATCTTATAGAGGCAGAAACCAGTGGAACCGATATTAGTGCTCAGAATTAAACTGGATTGTGATCTAACTGAATCAAGCTGACATAAATAAACAGTTGGACTTACAGGGCTAGCAACACAAGTACAAAAACAAAGTGAGGAAAAACTGTCATCAACATCTCTCTGCTCCTATATCTTATAGTCTTATATTGATGGAGAGGCCAATATCAGGGAGCAGCCTAGGACAACTCTAGATTGAAATGGGAGGAGGAAGAAATCCCATTACTAAAGCTGCTTTGGCCATAATGAAGTAGGTAAGAATAAGACCAAACAGGGAGAAATCTTCCAGCTGAGCAATGTTTATGCTGCATTAGAGGAAGATGATGTACTCAACATTGCTGAAAGTTGAGAGATGTTATTGTGTATGTCTATCTCTTCAGCTATCAAGAGGGTGCTACTTTGCTCAGAACGATGCCACCTTTTTTTATTATCAAACAAACCAGGTGTAGACTAGACATAACACAGCAAATGATATTGGGTGACTTAGACTCTATAGCATTATGTATTATAAATAATTAGTATTCAACTGTAAAAGTGTACATTCAGCTCTGTGTTTAATGGGGAGATGTTTGCAACTATAGGCATAATGAATAAACAAGAGATCAAGGAGAAAGAGGGGAAATAATGCAATACATATAAATGGATTGAATCAGGATAACAAAAGACCTATCTACTCCTTACAGATTACTAGAGTTGAACAAAGAGAGGGAAGAATAGTGTTCAGGGAAGCTAACAATGCTGTTTCTTTACAGAGTGACCTATTTGTATACTATAAAGTATGAATATGAAAAAAAAATAGGCCAAAGTTCCATTGGCAGTAGATATGTAGTATCTATTAAGGAACAATCATGCCACGAAGTAAAAAAAGCAACACTGAAGTTGTACAAATGAGCTTGAATAAGGTTGTCCCCAATTAATCAGGATTCCCTCAGGATCCTATTTTTCTTGCTGCTAGATGTTAAAAAAATCCATGGCATCATCTAAAGGAAAGTATGGATTTCTTCCCATCTTGTGACCATAATTTTCCATTGACAACGTTCCCCAAAAATGGTGAACAAATGGCCTCCTCACCTCATTACAGATCATCCTGGAAGGCAAAGATATTTGTTATGCATGTTAATGAAACAGTTATAAAGACCCACTGCTCTATACACGATTAGATCACAATGAAGATGAGAGGACTGGGAAATCTACATTCAACAAATCCTTCCTTCTCTTAGGTAAACTTAGGTAAACTAATGGACATTCTTACCCTGACCATTTCCTTTGGATCTTAGCCTCATAGAGTTGTACACCATAGAAACAGGGGCTAATCAAACCATTTTGTCAATCTATACTAATCCCAATAATACTAGAATAATCTGTCGATATGACACACAGTTACTACTTACAGCTGAAAAGCTTCAAACCCTGATATGCTGAACTTTTCTCAAACACAAAATGGTTGTTGTTGAGTAGCTTTGGAGACTACAATGTTTTAATGGAAAGGTCTTCTGCTACTAGGGCTCAGTCCATTTCAGGTCAAAAATCATTCACCTTCATCAACAGATTGAGGGTAAACCCCTGCACAAGTCGAGTGAATTTGGAAGAAGACACTGCCACTTAGACAGACCCTGGAAAAGTTACAGGAAATACTATATTTAAAGGGTTGGACACAAAAGGAACCTTGTATCAGTCCACCTGGGAAGGTGCAGAGGTCCCTTGACACGAAGAGATGAAGGCAGGTATAGGGATATCAATAATATGAACATTTGTTAAAATCATGCCTCTCCCAATAATTAAACTATTTGTGTTTTTATTTTCCAACGGCTGTGCATTTCAAGATATTATCCTCGAGGCAAGGTACGGCTCCCAGCACCGTAAGCAGCGTCGTAGTCGGACAGCCTTCACCGCCCAGCAACTGGAGGCACTGGAGAAGACCTTCCAGAAAACGCATTATCCGGACGTGGTGATGAGGGAGCGGTTGGCCATGTGCACGAACCTACCTGAAGCTAGGGTGCAGGTAATGCCGTTCTATTTCTACGGTTGTGTCTCCTGGTGTTCAGATACTTAGTCACAGTCTTTTCATTTTCACTGTCCTTAAATTTACCAACATAAGAAGTAGGATCAATAGATCCCTGGGTTCTTCATCAACAACATTGTGGCAATACTGTCCGAATAATTCCTGGTTCCTTTACTATCCAGTAATTCATCCAATTCAATAATGCTTCCAGGGTGGAGAGTTTCAAGGGTTTACCTCCCTTGGAGAGAAGAAAATTCTCCTGATTTCAGTTCCTATTTTAAAATATGTTTTCATTGGTATTGGTTTATTGTCATCACATGTACAAAGATACAGTGAAAAGCTTGTCTTGCATACTGTTTATACAGGGACAGCAAAGACGTACCTGTTGGTATGGTAGTTGGTCATTGTAAATTGTCCCCAGAGGAGGATTACCTCGGGGAATGGCTCGAAGGGCCGGAAGGGCCTACTCCTTCAATGTATCTCAATAAATAAATAAAATTAAACTATTAAACCACGTATTGAGATAAAATAAGGCAAAGCAATACCAATGCAGAATAAAGTGTAAACGCATGGAAGAGAGTGCAGAGCAAGTAAACGATAAAGTGCAAGATCATATTGTGAGGCCAATCGTCCATCTTATCGCACTAGGGGCCCTTTCAAATATTTGATAACAACGGGATAGAAGTTGCCCTTGGAGCCTGCTGCTTTCAGGATTAAGTTTCTTCTGCCGAATGGGATAGGGGAAAAATAGAATTACCGGACTGGGTGTGGTCCTTTATTATGCCGGCTGCTTTACTGGTAGCGAGAGGTACTGTCCAGACAGAGTCCATAGAGGGGAGGCTGGTTCTTCAGATGTGCCGAACAGTGTCCGCAGTTCTCTGCAGCTTCTTGCGGTCAGATGCAGAGCAGTTGCCATACCGAGCCGCTAAGCATCCAGGCTGAATACTTTCAAAAAGACTGCTAAGGGTCGACGACGACAATGTCACTGTTCATGCCACAATTTCTAGTTTGGGTTATGGAGATCGGTGGAGTGGTAAAGGAGTCATTCGAACATAGAATATAGCACAGGAACAGGCCATTCGGCCCACAATGATATGCCGACTTTTTCCATGGGTATCCATTTCCCTCCAGAATCCCAGTACATTCCCGTTCCTATCTTTCTCGTTCAAAGTTCAAAGTAAATTTATTACCAAAGTATGCATAATAAATTGAACCTTGAGATTCATTTTCTTCAGATACAATTTCCACTTCGGGGTAGAGCTGAGCTGTTAACAGCAAGCTGAATAGTCTATAAATTCTATAAAAGTTTGACTATTCCTGTCCCTTTTAGGTATGGTTTAAAAACAGGCGCGCTAAATTTCGCAAGAAGCAGCGCAGTCTGCAGAAGGAGCAGCTGCAGAAACAGAAAGAGGCCGAGCTGAGCCACGACGGAACAAAATCCGACAAACCAGCCACAGAAACCCAGAGCTGCTCAGAAGTCAGCGAGCCACACAGTGCTGGCGGCGAGCCGATTAACATCGAGCTAAATGTCACCTCGGCCGAGCAGTCAGACAGTGAATCATCGGCAGAGGAGCAGATGGAGAGGGAACGAGAGTTTAAAACCCCGACAGAGGAACTCAGGCAGGACAAGGGCTGCAGTCCCGAGAGCAAGGCAGCGGCCTGTAAGCGCGGGAGCCCCAAATCAGGTAAAAGGACCGTAACTGCCTAATCGTGATTTAAACTGCGCGACAGATTTAAACCCCTCTGGGGGAGGGGCGGGGAATGAGAAGGAAATGCCTCATCTTTCCATCTATTTCCAAGTCAAAGCTTCTCAATTTGTAGCGTATGACAACTGAACTTAAGTATCTGGAGTAGGCTTTGGTTTGAAATTAATCTTCCTCGTTATCCCGCTCACCATGTTTGGCTCTCAACATTTCCCAGTCTGCAAATGGTGGTTGCAGATTGCCCGCTGTTCAATTCAGATCCACTCGGACTCCAGTCCAGAGATTGCTTAGTCCTTCGACCTGCTCAGAGATGGACTGCTTTTTAAAACAATTCTTATTCTCCTGACTAGGTCTAATCTGTTCAGAAGTGGGATAGATTCCCCACTCGGGGGTCAAGCTCTTGTGCAGAGGTGACTACATTCCGATTCCCAATCCGTTTGTCATTTAAAACCACCAGAGTTCCTGACAATAGAATTTATATAGACTGTGCTCTCAAATTTGCACATTCCTTCATAAATGCCAAATTTCTCCAAACTTTTTTCATTGCTTAAAATATTCGGGATTCTAGAAACCGAAGCCTCTTCTCCGATCAAATTCGGATCGACGTCGGATCCCAACCACTGGGATCTGGAGAGAGTTCCAGCATAACCCTATTCATTCAATAGTACAATTGGTCGAACAAACGAACTATGCGCAGAGTGATGTTTCTGCGGTTTAGTATTTGCTGTTCAATCAAATATAACGTGCAAAAAAAAAACAATTGTCTCCTGCAGAACGGGTATGCATTCAGGTCTGTATGCCTATAAAAGTCGGAAAAGGTCAGTTCTTGAGATTGGTAGCAAAGGATGATTGGGAAGGAAAACATTTCCACCGATCCACCAGTTTTTCATCTAGATTAGCCGAAGAGCCGTGAGGGAGAATAAAAGTGTTTTACTTCACCTCCGAAGTGTGAAAACTAGTTCGTTTGGCTTTCAGTTGCTGCGTATCCATAGGACCACACGACCGTAAGACGTAGGATCAGAATTAGGCCATTCCGCCCATCGAGTTGTCCCCGCCATTCGATCATGGCTGATTTATTTCCCCTGTCAACCCCATTCTCCTGCCCTTCCCCCGTAATCTTTGAACCCCTTACAAATCAAGAGCATATCAACTTTCCCTTTAATGATTCCATAGCCTCGCCACCTTCTGGCTAAAGAGTTTATTCCTCATCTCTATTCTACTCTGAGACTGTGTCCTCTGGTCCTAGGCTCTCCCACTACTGAAAACATCCTCTCCACATCCACTCCATCGAGGTCTTTCAGTATCCGGTAGAGTTTAATAAGATCCCTCCTCATTCTTCTAAACACTAGGCCCATGTCTTGCGGCCTCCTTGTGAGATAGATGTCTTGGCTCGAGATTGAGGACAGCCATGTAAAAAAAGCACGTTGATGACTGGCCTACTTCGGTGTGACCCGGTTAGCCTCGTCGACTGCAGTCTGCGACTCCAGCCCGCACCCTCCGTTGGTCTCTCCGCCAGCTCGAGTCTGAAGAGCTCGGCACTTTAATAGTTCGAAATTCCCGTTAATGAAGTGGAAGTCTGAGAAGTTTGGATGGGATTTTCCGCTCAACCTCTCGGCGTCGGTGTCACGTTGGTTTTGATCAGATAAAGATCTTATTTCCAATGATTAGTTTTCTGACAGCTCATCAGGTTTCGAATGCAGACGAGTGAAGCCAGGGGCTGTCAGTACTGATGAGTTCTTTGTTTGGGTGCAAGCTATGTGATTTTTGTGCTTTCCAGGTGCGTTTAGCAATGCAGGGTTTGAATTAATTGCGCCTCACCGGAGACTTGAAAGTAAAACAAGCCAAAACTCTGGATGATCTTTGATATAGGCTTCAGTGGCAATCTTTCCGGACAACCATGATTTTGCCCGCATATGCCAACACTGCAGCATTCAGTACCTCGGTCCCATGGCTCTCATTCCCTAATCAATAACCCCACTCTCACGCACACTTTTAGTCAGTTCTGCCGTATCAAGGACGGCTTGATGCTTCTCCAGTTTTATGGGCTCGCCGTTGACTAGTAAGGTTACAGAAGGAACTGTAGACTTTTCAGCAGAGAAGCCAAAGGAGACGAGAGGGTAACTTGGAGATATGTCTTACATCCTCCACTGTTCGCGCAGTACTTCGCTCCCTGCTGCACGAACGCCAGATGTTCAATATCATTCCCACTGCGTTTTCTCCACTTGGTGCAGGGATTCGCTGGATTTCGCGGAAATGTTCACATCATCGTGGAGGTTTAGAAACCATTCTTGTACGCGTTTGTCTGCTCAGTGATGCATTCCCTTACCAGAGCTCCCTCCAAGAGGACCACAACTTCGTCGTAGGGTTTGGAGGCTTGGCCCGGAGAGCTATGTTGGCTGGAGTCAGGGCTTTATAGACAATAGACAATAGGTGCAGAAGTAGACCATTCGGCCCTTCGAGCCTGCACCGCCATTTTGAGATCATGGCTGATCAATTCCTATCAATTCCCGGTTCCTGCCTTGTCCCCATATCCCTTGATTCCCCTATCCATAAGATACCTATCTAGCTCCTTCTTGAAAGCATCCAGAGAATTGGCCTCCACTACCTTCCGAGGCAGTGCATTCCAGACCCCCACAACTCTCTGGGAGAAGAAGTTTTTCCTTAACTCTGTCCTAAATGACCTACCCCTTATTCTCAAACCATGCCCTCTGGTACTGGACTCTCCCAGCATCTGGAACACAAATCTGGCTTTGTGCCTCGATTCTTGGTAGGGTCACCCATGCCAAACAGGTCAAGGGGTAGAGGCCAGATTAAGAGTGGTCCACCAGTCTTCCAAGTTCGGAGTTCAGTTTAGGGCTAACAACCCTAACGGTAGGTTCTCCAAAGTAATCCGTCTGTCTAGTTGTTGCCAATTACATATGTTCGGGGATTTCGCGGATATTTACGCGGACGCACGGGTGGATCTGTTGACGCCGATTTTACCTTGCGTTACAGGTACGGTAGTCACCTTTAAAAATCTGCTTTAGAAACACAGAAAACCTACAACACAATACAGGCCTTTCGGCCCACAAAGTTGTGCCGAACATGTCCCTACCTTAGAAACTACTAAGCTTACACATAGCCCTATATTTTTCTAAGTTCCATGTACCTATCCAAAAGTATCTTAAAAGACCCTATCATATCCGCCTCCACCACTGTTGCCGGCAGTCCATTCCACGTACTCACCACTCTCTGAGTAAAAAATCTCCTCTGTACCTACTCCCCAGCACCTTAAACCTGTGTCCTCTTGTGGCAACCATTTCAGCCCTGGGAAAAAGCCTCTGACTATCCACACGATCAAAGCCTCTCATCGCCTCCCACTGTAGCCTAGGGTACATCTCATCCGGTCCCGGCGGCTTATCAAATTTGATGCATTCCAAAAGCTCCAGCACATCCTCTTTCTTAATACCTACATGTTGAAGCTTTTCAAGTCATCACTACAATCACCAAGATCCTTTTCCATTGTGAATACTGAAGTAAAGTATACTTTAACTACCTATGCTATTTCCTCTGGTTCCATACACGCTTTCCCACTGCCACACTTGATAGGTCCTATTCTTTCATGTCTTATCCTCTTGCTCTTCACATACTTGTAGAATGCCTTGAGATTTTCCTTAATCCTGCCCGCTAAGGCCTTCTCATGGCCTCTTCTGGTCCTCCTAATTTCCTTCTTAAGCTCCTTCCTGTTAGCCTTGTAATCTTCTAGATCTCTAGCATTACCTAGCTCTCTGAACCTTTTGTAAGCTTTTCTTTTCTTCTTGACTAGCTTTATTGCAGCCTTTGTACACCACAGTTCCTGTACCCTACCCTAACTTCCCTGTCTCATTGGAACACACCTATGCAGAACTCCACACAAATATTCTTTGAACATTTGCCACATTTCTTCCGTACTTTTCCCTGAGAACATATGCTCCCAATTTCATCTTCCAATTTCCTGCCTTGATAGCCTCATAATTCCCCTTACTCCAATTAAATACTCTCCTAACTTGTCTGTTCCTATCTCTCTCCAATGCTATTGTAAAGGAGATAGAATTATTATCACTATCTCCAAAATGCTCTCCCGCTGAGAGATCTGAAACCTGACCAGGTTCATTTCCCAATACTAAATCAAGTAAGTCTCTCTTCTTGTAGGCTTATCTACATATTGTGTCAAGAAACCTTCCTGAACACACCTAACAAACTCCACCCCATCTAAACCCCTTGCTCCAAGCAGATGCCAATCGATATTTGGGAAATTAAAATCTCCCATCACGACAACTCTGTTATTATTACACCTTTCCAGGATCTGTTTCCCTATCTGCTCCTCGATATCCCTACCCTGTTACTATTGGGCGGCCTATGAAAAACACCCAGTGAAGTTATTGACCCCTCCCTGTTCCTAACCTCCACCCGCAGACACTCTGTAGACAATCCCTCCATGATGTCCACCTTTTCTACAGCTGTGACACTATCTCTGAGCAACAGTGCCACGCCCCCAACCTCTTTTGTCTCCCTCCCTGTCCTTTCCGAAACATCTAAAATCCGGCACTTGAAGTAACCATTCCTGTCCCTGAGCCATCCAATTCTCTGTAATGGCCACCACATCGTAGCTCCAAGTACTGATCCACGCGCTAAACTTATCCGCTTTGTTCACAATACTCCTTGCGTTAAAAGACATATCTCAAACCATCGGTCTGAGCGCGTCCCTTCTCTAGCACCTGCCTATCCTCCCTCTCACACTGTCTACAAGCTTTCTCTATTTGTGAGCCAGCCGCCTCTTCCCCAGTCTCTTCAGTTCGGTTCCCACCCCGCAACAATTCTAGTTTAAACTCTCCCCAGTAGGCTTAGCAAACCTCCCCACCAGGATATTGGTCCCCCTGGGATTCAAGTGCAACCCATCCTTTTTGTACAGGTCACATCTGCCCCAAAAGAGGTCCCAATGATCCAGAAATCTGAATCCCTGCCCCCTGCTCCAATCCCTCTGCCATGCATTTATCCTCCACCTCATTCTATTCCTATACAGTACTCACTGTCATGTGGCACAGGTAGTAATCCCGAGATTACTACCTTTGCGGTCCTGCTTCTCAACATCCTTCCTAACTCCCTGTAGTCTGTCTTCAGGACTTCTTCCCTTTTCCTACGTACCTCGTTGGTACCAATATGTACACGACCTCTGGCTGTTCGCCCTCCCACTGCAGGATATCGTGGACGCGATCTGAAACATCCCGGACCCTGGCACCTGGGAGGCAAACTACCATTCGAGTTTCTTTCCTCCGTCCGCAGAATCGCCTGTCTGACCCCCTAACTATAGATTCCCCTATCATTGCTGCCTTCCTCTTCCTTTCCCTACCCTTCTGAGCCACAGGGTCAGACTCTGTGCCAGAGGCTCAGCCACTGTTGCTTCCCCCAGGTAGGCTGTCCCCCCTCCCCAACAGTACTCAAACAGGAGTACTTATTGTCAAGGGGTACAACCACAGGGGTACTCTCTAGTACCCTACTCTTCCCTTTCCCTCTCCTGACTGTCACCCACTTGACTGTCTCCCGTGACTCCGGTGCGACCACTTGCCTGTAACTCCTTTCTGTCACCTCCTCGCTCTCCCTGACCAGACGAAGGTCATCGAGCTGCATCTCCAGTTCCCTAACGCGGTCCGTTAGGAGCTGCAGCTCGACACATCGGGTGCGGATATGGCCGCCCGAGAGGCTGGGGACTGTTAGAGGAGCTACTGTTGTGGTCAGGTTATGCGCTCAGTTTGTAGTCCCGGTGAAGACAAACCTGTTAAAGCATTAGAAAATATTCTGCATTTTCACTGTATTTCGATGTTGGCGTGGAACAACAGCAGCGGACGGTCGCAGCTTTTTAGGTGTTATGTTATATACAATAATTCAACCTTCTGTGTGTTCACGTAAGGGAAGGCTGTACCCCAGCTAAATCTGTGCTGTATTCATTGCTTTCATTAGATTCGCCCATCAACACGACGGGGACGCCGGCGTCCAGCACTGGAGGTAATGTGGTACAAACCCACTCATACTCCTCGTCTCCCCTCAGCTTGTTCCGACTGCAAGAGCAGTTCCGTCAGCACATGGCAGCAACCAACAACCTGGTTCATTACTCCTCCTTTGACATGGGTAGCCCTCCGGCCATGCCATACCTGGGCATGAATATGAACGTAGCACCCATCAGCTCTCTCCACTGCCAGTCCTATTATCAGTCGCTGTCGCACGCCCAGCAAGTGTGGTCCAGTCCGATCCTGCAGGCATCCAGCGCGCTGCCCAACCTCAACAGCAAAACCACGAGCATTGAAAACCTTCGGCTTCGAGCCAAGCAGCACGCCGCCTCTCTGGGGCTTGACAGCTTACCGAACTGACAAGAGAATGTGAGAAATTCTCACTTCGGAATGAAGACTTAACCGCAACGCAAGATATTATTGAATCTAAGACTAGCTGGATGCTGCTAGCTCCAGCAAGATGCTTTAAAAGCATATGCAAAAGAGAAACTTCATTGCATTTCAATTCCTAAAAACAGGAATTACCAAATAGTTAATTGTACGGGAAAGCTAAAATCAGCACGTTCTTCTGAAAAAGATCTCATTAGTCCAGCTTCAAGTTAAAAGTAACCTATTGCAAATCATTTCAGGTCGTACTTATAAAAAATCGGTACTTCGCATTAGTGCCAGGCTATCATTAAAGCAATTATACGATGAGTTTTAATAAGTGCCCTTTCAGAAGACAATTAGTATCACAACATCCCGACTAAATTAACTTAGCGCGCAGACATTTGAGTTGGGAAGATCGTCGAAACATCTCCTGAAGTAATTGGTGGCCGTTTACTTTAAGTAAATTATCGGTGGGCACGGGAAGCAAAAGTAAATATAATCGCTTGCATTTTTTTATATATTTTACAGGGCACCGATAATAAGACTTAAAAATTACGTCTTAAAGTTTTTTTAATGTCTCCAAGTGTGAAAGACAGCACTTGGAACGCGATTTCAAGCGCTGCCCTTCCAACCGAGCTTTCACTTCCGTCTCGCATCGATTACAAAAGCAATCAGCCAGCAGCAGAGGTTAACTCTACTACTCAAGCAGAGGCTGGGCTGGGGTTTAAGTCCATCAAGAAATTTATTCCTATTGACAAAACAAAATTACATCTCAATCTTGCTAACGTGTCTTTTCACAATTGCGTCCACTACAAATATCGTCTTTATATAAGGTGTGTTCTAGGGGTAATGTTACGACCTCTGACCAGAATGTAGACCACCAGAACGGCAAGTAGAGGTAGAAAATCAATCGGTGTCATTTATAAGCTGGAAATGAAGGCCGATTTCAACTAACAAAATATCTAGCCTTCCGAGTCAGTATGTAAACTACAGGTCGCTACCAATACAACTCTTCTGCATTCCGAAAAGTCCTGCTTAAATGTTCAAAATCAGGCTCTGTACCACATAATCCAAGTAACCATAAACTGTGTCTGCATTCTGCTGTGTTTCTGGATCAACGTCCACATTATCGTTGCGAGCAGAAACATAACAATGATTGTGAGACAGATGGGGAACATGTAGTGTTCACATACACATTATTAAGGCGAGAATATATTATTGGAATCTCCTGCCTAAACAACACATTTGAAAACTGCAGGGTCATTGAATTAGTTCCATAATCCAAGGTATCCTACAACTGTACAAAATAGCATTTCCGTTCTCTAAAAGCAGAGCCTTGCTGTAAAAAATGGATCCGGCAAGGCAATACTCCACACATTTAAACCGAGACTATCGAAACAATCCATAGGATCTATTAGGATACACGTTTCTTGATATCAATATGAAAATGCATGCACTGGGAACAGTTAGTTGCTGGAACCCAGGAATCCCTCCACAGTGCTGTGCTCTTTGGAATTGGGTGGCAGGATCTATTGAGACTGGTCGACGAGGTTCCCAAGACATTCCTGCACTCAACCACACCCCCGTCCAATTACTCCCTCTCCCTCTTTACAACGCGCAGTTTTCTCACATCAATTAGGTCCATGGTGGGAGTTTATGTCAAAGGTTTCAGGCTGAAATAGAAGCCTAAATCTAGAGTGAAATTTCCCAAACGTCAATCTTGGCTGGATAGAAACACAATAATTAAAGTTTAAGAACTGAGAAACAGTTTGCATTGGGTATCGCACAGGCCGCAGAACACGGGGTTGATAGTTGAATGCAATGGCGCCAGTTAGCATATGTTGATGTGTATGGAGAGTGGGAAATGGGAGGCCAGCTGGGATAGAGTCAGAAACTATTAATTATTTGAATGAGTTTCTCAACACCTTTGGAAATATTCAAGTAACAAGAATAGTATTAGGTGACCTTGGTGAAGAAAAAATAAAATTGGAAATAAAATAGATATTTGTCAATTGGTTTGGTGTGAGACAGTGATCAGGGAAGGTGTGGAATAGAAAAAGGTCATCTTGTCTATTTGCTACAGTAACTACCAGAGATCAGTTTCCTGTGTAAAATTTAAGAATCTTGGGTCCAAATGTGACTACTAAAATACTTATAACTTGGCACAACATGGTGGTTCCAGTTTACAGATAGTTTGGGTCTGTAGCAGAATTAACTGTCAGCAATAACTAATTCAGTTTCTCTCCTGGTAGGTCTCTTTGATCAGAAGTGTTGTTTATGCTTTTGGATAACAATTAATAGATCTATAATTGTAATTTCAATGTGAAATGATTCAAACATGGCTTTCACATAAGTTCATTATCAATAACTGTCAATTGAAGATCCTATGATTTTCCCCAGGCACAAAATATATCAGATAAAAATAGTTCTTGTCATAACCGCATGCTTAAAGTCAATGTATCAAAATCAAGATTCCCATAACCACTGTTAATGGCATCACTGAATTTGCATGTTATACTAATGATTTTTTTCTAATCTTTCTGCCCCATAAAGAATCCCTTGATTGATTTTATCAACCCCACAATTTCCCTTGGCCCATTATGTCATTGGCTGACGGAAACTGCTAGTATTCCTTAAAAAGCTCATTCTGTAGTTGAAAACAATCACATCTTTATTATTGTGCCCATTTCCCCATTATTACAAGATGGTGAAGATCCATAAAGCTATATATTAGAGAAGTAAACTCAGTGAACAGTGATATATTTATGTGACACCAGCATCAGCAGTTTTATTTTGATTTTCAGTATCACTTTGCAATTTTTACTAATTAAAATCTACACATACCATTATCTGGCTTACTGTTCTTGTTTATATCAAAACCATTTTGTTCATATTTGTCTAAAAACTAGAGTTGCTAATTGGCAGACAAGCACCTTGGAATGAAGCCTGTCTCCTCTTTTAGTGGATGAATTAAACCAAGTAAAATAAGCTTTATTTAACTTGAATATACACTATCCATCAATTCACTCCTATAATCAATTATCTGTTATTGGAAGTCCCCAAGCATGCTTCAAAATCATTCTCTTGTAGAGCATGTACTAAGTGAACTAACAAAATTATCTCCAGGCAAAAGTTCGGGTCTATATATTACATTAGTGAAAACTAAGGTAGAGATGGGACTAACATCACAGCTTCTCACTTACAACCATGAGCTTCTGAGAGTGTTTCCTCCACAAGTATTGGGTGAAGCTAATGAAGCCAAACATTGCACTTTCAGCTCCAGCAGTGAAATCCAAACCCAGCTCAAAATGGACTTTTGGTTCTGAGTTCTCTTACTCATAGACACTGATCACATGAACCTGGTAAGAATGAACAATGCAATGATTCTACTGATGAGCCACAATACAGAGGGCAGTGCGGAGGAAATTTTACGCTGGGTGCTGTCCCTGTCTTAAAAATACCCAAAGATAATATTGAATTCAGAATAAAATATAAGGCAGAGAGTGTTGTTTTTGAAGACATCACAAAACAGGTGGTTATCAAAACAAGAAGCTGAATATTAAATTCCAGTCACTGCACTGAAATAGCGATTTTATCCCACGTATTAAGATGCAGTTGATTCAATATCACCCATTCACTTCAGTGACCCAAAACAAACTTCTACCCCAAGGAATTCAAACCCAGTATTGACATCACTGACTTTCCTCCAGATATATTCTGCTTCCCAGTACTGACGAGCACTGGGACAATTTACTGTGAAAGTAATTCACTGCAGCTCAAAATCCCAACTCGTCTATTTTTTCTGAATAACCTAGACAGAATGCAAACAAGAAGAAACCCATACTCAAGATAATGTCAGCACTAAGTTATAATAAAACAAAAGTGTATCCTGAATGTCAGGAGTCTGTGTTAGGTCAGTCTTTTTCTGACTGTAGATGATCCAAAACTTTTACTGAGCACCATCATACACAAAACAGTCAGTGAGAGACAGCACAGTCTTCAAATACATCCTTTCACTCCTCAGCCTCTGGGGTTTGGTGCCTAAGTCAATGCATTAGGAGGAAGGGTGTATTGATAAGTACATCGGTATGTAGTCAATTGTTACAGTGATAGAACTGTGAATCCCGGAAGGGCCTGATCCAAGCTGTATCTCTAAATAAATAATAATGTCTTTGTAAGATAATTGCTGTACAGATTAAAGCATTTTTATTTACATTTTACAGAAGGTTAGTGAGGTGTGAGCTTGAGCCATGATAGAATATCGAAAAGGATAACCATTTTTGTCTCTGAAATGTAAATTATGTCAGTTGTGTTGATGAGCAGTGTGTTAAGTCAGTGTTGCCTTACCCAGATGGTGAGAAAAAAAATCTTGTTTTTGTTTTGCTCCTCAGTAATTGCCACAGTTTGTAGTATGTTCAAAAATATAGAATTCAAAGAACTCAGAGTCCTTAGCAGGAGAATGTTTTACTACATAAAATATGATCTAGCCTACATAAACTGCAAATTTTCTTAAATACACCCCCCCCCCGCTCTTGAGGCATAGTGAACTATCAATCCACTTTGAGGGTATTTTAGGTCCTGATACTAATTTAGCCAAATACAATTCATGTATGCAATTAATTTAATAACAAGGTGGAGTTGTTCACTTTGCATGAGAAATGGTAAGGAACACAGAGATAAAAATATATACATTCCTCACTACACTATATACGATAAAAGGAGAACATGTATTTATACACCTAAACCATTTTCACTCCTTTAACACAAGAGATTCTGCAGATGCTAGAAATCCAGAGTAACAAACACAAGATGCTGGAGGAACTCAGCAGGTCAGGCAGCACCTATAGAGAGTAATAAACAGTCAACATTTTGAGCTGAGATCCTTCATCAGGATGAAGGTCTTGGCCCAATAGATCGACTGTTTATTCCTCTCTATAGATGCTGCCTGACCTGCTGAGTTCCTTCAGTACTTTTGTGTGTTATCATACCTTTAAATCTTTGAAAGGTAATCACAAGCAATTTCTTCATGTCAGGAGGATATGTTTAATAAGATTCCAATATCAACAATTTTCCATTAGGTACATTTAAGAGGCAGTCCAACTTGCATCCTGGAAGCTAGTTGAATAAAATTGTTCACCTAGCTGCGGTTAAATAATGATATTTTTGACTACCTTCTGATTTATCTGTGTAAGAAAAGAAATTGATATAATATCAGCCAAAGGATTTAATCCAAAAAGATGAACATGATGGAAGAAATTGTTCCTTACTTCAAAGCACTGACATCAAGGAGATATGAAAACTGATGAGTGGTGGCTATGCCATTAGAATTACCAATTGGCACTGAACTCTTCACAACAATATGTGGTTTTGTAGAACTATTGTTTGGGGGTCATGAAAAAAGTAATTACCAATTCAGTGCTTAAAAAACATACAGGACCAAGATAATCATTAAATTTAAAACATCAGCATTTTCAAATAAATTAAGCAATTTCTGCTTCTGTGTTGATTTTAGTGTAGATGCCTGTTTATGCAGAAATGAAGCAGTTTTGATTGCATGTGCCTGCTTCATACACTGCAAAATATTCATTAGACTTTGACAACATCTTTAATACTAATCCAGCTCCAAGACACAGTACCTGTATCAGCAAAACTAAATATATCAATAGGTCCAACATTGAATAAAAACTTGGGCAATAGAAGTTTAGGGCACTATCTGTTTACCTCCTGAATTTGGTTTTAAATTTAAATGATAAAAAGACAATTAACTTCATTTCATCTGCAGATAACAGAAGGGCATATTTGGTTATAACTTGTCTTTTAAAAAAACACAGCACCTTTCACATTTTTTGAATACTCCATAGCACTTCACAACCAATCTATTGCTGTTAAAGTTAATATTGTTTATAACAAAATATGAATTGAACCTAGCAAGCCCTAGACTTTTTTTTAATGAGGGGCTGTAATGGTGTACTGAATTAGAGTCTCTAGAACAGCAGGAATAGTTCAGTATTAATGTTTAAAAAGCAGAAACTTCCACAATATTTTTCTTGCCAATGCATCAGAAGGTAAGAATGAAAAAAATAATATTGATAATATCATTAATAAATTTCAATTGGGCTATCATGCTGAAATTCATAAATGCCAATGACTCTGGGTACTTTTCAAAACACTAATTGTGGATTGTTTGATTTTTGTAAATAACTAAGTTAGTAAATGAACTGTAGTATGTATTGCCACTGAGAAGCTTGCCTCTTACAAAAAGGGAAAGTGCAAAGCAACTATTTAAATAAAAAATAAAAGTGAGTGAATTCCATTAATTGTATTGTGCTACGTGGCCTTGTAAAATGTTTCATTATAAAGAGCTTTTGCAGCTACTTAGATAACCTGCACTTTGTGAAGGTCACTTAAAATATATTTTACAGAAAGGACAATTTTGGTTTTGTGTATGTAATGTATAAATAATGCCGTCAAGGGCTGAACTCCAGCAGTTCATTGGCATATGTTTGTTCATAGGCTTATGTTTCCAGAGGTGATGTCTGTGACGCCTCAGTCATCATAGTAAGGTCTACAAGACCGTTTGTGCATTTGCTTGTTATGTAAAAAATAAAACACACAAACACACACACACACACACACAAACACACACAAAATGTAAAAAAAATACTCAAATGTTGAGAAATTTTGTGGACATGTTTTACTGTAGGCACTATAAATGTTTATTTTAATGATTTTTAATGGGGGAACTGTATTTATCTGAATAGCCACTTAATTCTGGATGTATATAAAGCGAGGTGTCTGTACCTTATGGTGTCTCTCAGTTTTCCTTTTATTCTTTTCAGAACTGCCGATCAGAGGCTGACCTTACTTGTGCACAGAATATTCACTTGCAATGAAATCACAGTGCAAGTTTCTGCATTTAAGAATCACGAGAGCTATGTGTTCTAATCTACATCTCATTTCCGAGATGCTATGCTTCCAGAAGGAAACTTTCCTTCAACTAAAATCAAAAGGGCTAATGGTTCTATGAAGAACTGGTCCTGTGTAACAATCTTACCCTGCTAGAGATCATGAAGGTTCGTGTGTTGCAATTATTGGATACAATTTCCAATTATTGAATAGTCTACTTCCTTTTCTTGTAATTTTAGTGATCAATTCTCTTAATGCTGTGTTGCCTGTGCCTGTATAGTAGTATATGACACAACAGGAACTGGGCAAAATATTTGTATAGGTTTTGTGATTTTCTCCTGGCTTTACGCACAATGCACAGTCTGGCTTTAGGTATGAGTCACAGAGTCATACAGCACGGAAACAGGGCTTTCGAACCATTGCATCTATGCATGCCAATATGCCTATCTATTACCAGTCCCACTTGCCTGTCTTAGTTCTATATCCCTTTATACCCTCGCCTTTAAAGTCCCTGTCCGGATACCTCTTCACTGTTCCTCCCTCCACCACCTCCTCTGGCAGATCATTCCAGGCTGCTGCTTGTGTGAAAAATCCATTCCTCGGGTTCCTTTAAATCCTCTTCCCTCTTGCCTTAAGACTATTCTCTCTAGTTTTAGCCACGTCTTCCATTCAAAATAAACAGTATCTACACTTTGTATGTTACTCATTATTGTATTTACCTCTGTCAAGTAACTTTTTCGCGTCCGTCACTCAGGGTATGGATTTGGCCTACCCACCTCTAAAACCCTGATATTTTCTCATAATATGGTGCTTTATGCTCTGGATTTTGGAATATCTGTTTTGTTTAAAGGAGCCTAAATTTAGATAGTTTCAAACTATTATTACTATACTGTAGCATTGTGGTTACGTACTGGAGTAGCAATCAGAAACTATTAGTTTAAATCCTCTCATGGGAGCCGGGGAATTAAATTAAAGTAGAATAACAAAAAAATAAAGAAATATATAATAATAATCTCAGTAATTGCAATTGTGAAATTACTGGATTACCTTAAAAATCTACCTTGTTCATTGATGATATTTCGGGAAAGAAATCGACCAGCCTACTCATTTTACCTTATATCTCATTGATTTGACTTTACTTCTTACATCCTTCACATACATGAGGAGTAAAAATCTTTATGTTACATCTCCATCTAAATGTGCCAAGTGCAATCATAGTAATTTATAATAAATAGAACAGTCAATGTAATATGCAATACGCTCAAATCAGAGTGAGTTCATCAGTCTGATGGCCTGGTGGAAGAAGCTGTCCCGGAGCCTGTTGGTCCTGGCTTTTACGCTGCTTTTATGTCCCGGATGGTAGCAGCTGGAATAGAACATGGTTTGGATAATTTGGGTCCCCAATGATCCTATGGGCCCTTTTTACCCACCTGTTATTGTAAATGTCCTGAATAGTGGGAAGTTCACAACTACAGATGTGCTGGGCTGTCCGCACCACTCTCTGCAGAGTCCTGCGATTGAGAAAGGTACAGTTCCCGTACCAGGCAGTAATGCAGCCAGTCAGGATGCTCTCAATTGTGTCCCTGAAGAAAGTTCTTAGGATTTGGGGTCCCATACCAAACTTACTCAACCATCTGAGGTGAAAGAGGCGCCGTTGTGCCTTTTTCACCACACAGCGTGCACAGACCACGTGAGATCCTCAGTGATGTGGATGCTGAGAAACTTGAAGCTGTTTATCCTCTCAACCCCAGATCCGTTGATGTCAATAGGGGTTAGCCCGTCTCCATTCCTCATGTAATCCACAACCAGCTCCTTTGTTTTTGCGACGTTGAGGGAGAGGTTGTTTTCTTGACACCACTGTGTCAGAGAGATGACTTCTTCCCTGTAGGCCACCTCATTATTGTTTGAGATAAGGCCAATCAATGTAGAGTCTTTGGCAAATTTAATTAGCAGTTTAGAGCTGTGGGTGGCGATACAGTCACGGGTACACAGCGAGTGAAGGAGGGTACTCAGTATGCAGCCCTGAGGGGCTCCTGTATTGAGAGTCAGTGGAGCAGAGGTGAGAGAACCCACTCTTACAATCTGCTAGTGATCTGACAGGAAGTCCAGGATCCAGCTGCACAAGGCAGGGTCAAGGTCAAGGTCTCTGAGCTTCTTGTCAAGCCTGGATGGAACTATGGTGTTGAATGCTGAACTGTAGTCCAAGAACAGCACTCTCACATAATCATCCTTCTTTTCCAGATGTGTAAAGACGGTATGTAGAGCAGTGGCTATTGCGTCATCTGTCAATCAGTTGTGTCGGTAGGCGAATTGTAGGGGTCTAGTTTGGGTGGTAGCAAGCTGCAGATGTAATCCTTGGCTAGCCTCTCAAAGCATTTGCTTATTGTTGAGGTGAGTGCAACAGGACGCCAGTCGTTCAGGCATGTTACCTTGGTCTCTTTTGGTACATGGACAATGGTGGACAATTTGAAGCATGAGGGCACTCTACATTGGGAGTGGAAAAGATTAAAAATATCAGCAAACACACCTGCCAGTTGTGCTGTGCACATCCTGAATACCCACAGACCTACCAGAGTTTGCTTCCTTATTTCAAGAAGTAACTGGAGTCGTATAATAAATGTTGGCACTGCCAAGGATGTCCACATCCAAGCATATTAAATTCAGATTCAGATTTATTTTTCACATGTACATGGAAACATCTAGTAAAATCCATTGTTTGCATTAACAACCAACACATAGTCTCAGTAAAGCACAGATAAGGGGCCCTCGGCCCACCTGGTCTGTGCTGAGCCTTTCAAACTGCCTACTTCCATTGACCTGCACAGGGACCTTAGCCCTCAATACCCCTACCAGCCATGTACCTATCCAAATGTCTCTAAAGTGTTAAAATCCAGCTCACATGCAATACTTGCTCTGGCAGCTTATTCCATGCTCCACGGCCCTCTGAATGAAGAAGTTTCCCCTCATGATGACCACCTAAGTGAAAAAATTTCCCATAATGTTCCCCTTAAATTTATCACCTTTCACCCTTAACCCATGATCTCTAGTTGCAGGGCCACCCAACCTCAGTGGAAATAGCCTGCTTGCATTTATCCTATCTATACCTCTCTTAATTTTGTATATGCCATCAATCCCAGGGGATCATGGGTTTGCGCCTCTGGTGGACCGTGTCCTTGCCAGGGCACAAGCCTGGGAGGGAAGATTTGAAGAACCGGCTGTTGTCCATGCAGTGGGTTCCCCCTCTCCACGTCACTGATGTAGTCCAAGGGAAGGGCAAGTGCCGATACAGCTTGGCACCAGTGTCATCACAGAGGTTGCCCGAGTGAAGTTTGTAAACAGCATCAAACTGTTTTAGGGAGCCCGACTCCGGATTTCTTCCTCGGGGTTTACTCCCGAAGCCTTTCCCATGGGTGGGTATGGCCGCAAGGCAGTGGAGGTTTAAAATCAGAGTTTTCCTTCTCCTAGGCGGGCTGTCATCCAAGGCTGATGAGCCTCTCCTGCCTGAAATTTTGTGTAGCTCTATCAAATCTATCAATCCTCTATGTTCCAAGGAACAAAGCCCTAACCTATTTGGTCTTTCCATATACCTATAACTCGGGTCCTCCATACCCAGCAACATCCTTGTAAATTTTCTCTGTACTCTTTTAATCATATTTACATATTTCCTGTAGGTAGGTGACCAAAACTGCACACGATACTCCAGATTAAGCATCACATGCTAAGGATATGCTAGGGGAAGCCCATAAGTGTCACCGCACATTCTGGTGCCAATACAGCCTGCCCACAATATTAAAAAAACCTTCCAGATAGTACTGATATTCATAAAATAAACAGTGATTGGTTGCAACATACGTAGAATTCTTACATTAATTGTAATTTGTTAAATTGTACTGAGAATCACACAGGAGACTCTTAACAGACCTTTGAAAAGGCAGCTTCTTCGAGTTTTGCCATCCACGTTCAAGACCAATCACATCAATTAACTTCTCAGTGGCACAAGCACCAGAATCTCTTTCTGTTCCCAATAACTAGAAGTTGGATTTTATGACAAAGCCCTCTCCCACTACTTTTTTGAATGTGTTATTAGTCAGGGCTTCAAAGATTACAGGGAGAAGGCTGGAGAATGGGGTTGAGCGGGATAATAAATCAGCCATGATGGAATGGCAGAGCAGATTCATGGCCTGACTCTGCTTCTATGACTTATGGTTTTATTATGGATAAGATGATCACCTTTCGCATTTACTGGTACAGGTGGAAAGTGGTAGCCAAGTCATATATTGCTGATTGTTCAAGCTAAAATTAGGTTTTGCCCGAGTGAAATATGGATTTCTTGTATATTTTTTTCCTCCTAGTGCTTCCTTGAAGCTTCTGATCTGTCCATTTAATTTGGGAAAGAGTTCATTCCTACTGTATTTGAGAGTGTAATGAATGCAAGTACATAAGAAATAGGAGCAGAGGTAGCCCATTTGACCCTTCAAACATAACATTCATAATGTTTGCTAAGCTGCTTACCCATGCTGATGACACTGATAGCCCCATTGCTTCCTCACTACTTGCTAATCTTCAGGAACAGTAGTCACTTTACATGAGGATGCTTTCCATGCAATTCTTGAAACATTTTGAGAAATAAATTTATTACCTACTCACATTTTTTTTTTCACACTGGGAATGAGAAATGGCAATAACTAGACATCTTAACATGTGTATTTATGGATATACCACTTGTAGTCATATGGTAACTAAAATGGAATAATTCTATCCATAAAATGGCAGGGTAGTCTGATGGTTAGCATAACATTATTATGGTGCCAGTGACCCGGGTTCAATTCCTGCTGCCGTCTGTAAGGAATTTGTATGTTCTCCTTGTGATTGACTGGATTTCCTTTGGGTGGTTTCCTCCGCCACTCCAAAGATGTACAGGTTAGTAGGTTAATTGGTCATGTGGACATTATTGGGCAACTTTAATCTGGAAGGGCCTGTTACCATGCTGTATCTCTAAATTAAAATAAATAAAACAGCCTAGAATTTAAAAAAAAAGAAAATTAATTCAACATTTCTATAACATCACGTGAAATGATTGGATTGAGTTGTTCTCTAATCTTGGCTATCAACCACTCGACCTACGCATTTTCCGAATTATTTCCATTGTATGAAATATTTAGAAGTTCTTTCTAACTTGAAATATACAGAGCTGAATGGGAAATTCTCAAGGAAAGTGAAAAACGATCATTTTTACAAACCAGTTCTGCACAATATAATAGAAAAAATTGGGGAAACTCCTGCCATTGATATTGTGCTTAATGACATTCAACTTTCTCATTCAAGATGTACATTTGACAATGTACTCCTATCATCAGAAATTGTGTCAGAAAAGTGCAATTATTGAAATGTGCAAATCTAAACTATTTTAAAGAAAACATACAAAATAGTAAAATCTATTTAATTTGTTTGTATTCCAAAAATAGCTTTCAGAATAAAGGGTATAAAGGTAGTAAGGTAGAAGGGCTAAAGTGTGTGTACTTCAATGCAAGAAGTATCAGGAACAAAGGTGATAAACTGAGAGCTTGGATACATACATGGAATTATGATGTAGTAGCCATTACAGAGACTTGGCTGGCACCAGGGCAGGAACAGATTCTCAATATTCCTGGATTTCAGTGCTTTAAAAGGGATAGAGAGGGGGGGAAAGGGGAGGAGGGGTGGCATTACTGGTCAGGGATACTACTACAGCTGCAGAAAGGGTGGGTAATGCAGCAGGATCCTCTTTTGAGTCAGTATGGGTGGAAGCCAGGAACAGGAAGGGAATAGTTACTCTACTGGAGGGATTCTATAGGCCCCCTGGTAGCAGCAGAGATACCAAGGAGCAGATTGGGAGGCAGATTTTGGAAAGGTGCAAAAATAACAGGGTTGTTATCATGGGTGACTTTAACTTCCCTAATATTGATTGGCACTTGATTAGTTCCAAGGGTTTAGATGGGGCAGAGTTTGTTAAGTGTGTCCAGGATGGATTCCTGTCACAGTATGTTGACAGGTTGACTAGGAGGAATGCCATACTAGATCTAGTATTAGGTAACGAACTGGGTCAGGTCACAGATCTGTCAGTGGGTGAGCATCTGGGGGACAGTGATCACCGCTCCCTGACCTTTACCATTATCATGGAAAAGGATAGAATCAGAGAGGACAGGAACATTTTTAATTGGGGAAGGGCAAATTATGAGGCTATAAGGCTAGAACTTGCGGGTGTGAATTGGGATAATGTTTTTGCAGGGGAATGTACTATGGACGTGTAGTCAATATTTAAGGATCTCTTGCAGGATATTAGGGATAAATTTGTCCCGGTGAGGAAGATAAAGAATGGTAGGGTGAAGGAACCATGGGTGACAAGTGAAGTGGAAAATCTAGTCAGGTGGAAGAAGGCAGCATACATGAGGTTTAGGAAGCAAGGATCAGATGGGTCTATTGAGGAATTATAGGGTAGCAAGAAAGGAGCTTAAGAAGGGGCTGAGAAGAGCAAGAAGGGGGCATGAGAATGCCTTGGTGAGTAGGGTAAAGGAAAACCCCAAGGCATTCTTCAATTATGTGAAGAACAAAAGGATGATAAGCGTGAAGGTAGGACTGATTAGAGATAAAAGTGGGAAGATGTGCCTGGAGGCTGTGGAAGTGAGCGAGGTCCTCAATGAAAAATCACAAAAAATAAAAATAAAAATCTACATGGATTTTAGTAAGGCATTTGACAAGGTTCCACATGGTAGGCTTATTCAGAACGTCAGAAGGCATGGGATCCAGGGAAGTGTGGCCAGGTGGATTCAGAATTGGCTTGCCAACAGAAGGCAGAGGGTCATGGTGGAGGGAATACATTCATATTGGAGAGTTGTGACTAGTGGTGTCCCACAAGGATCTGTTCTGGGACCTCTACTTTTTGTGATTTTTATTAACGACCTGGATGTGGGGGTAGAAAGGTGGATTGGCAAGTTTGCAGACCACACAAAGGTTGGTGGTGTTGTAGATAGTGTAGAGGATTGTCGAAGATTGCAGAGAGACATTGATAGGATGCAGAAGTGGGCTGAGAAGTGGCAGATGGAGTTCAACCCGGAGAAGTGTGAGGTGGTACACTTTGGAAGGACAAACTCCAAGGCAGAGTACAAAGTAAATGGCAGGATACTTGGTAGTGTGGAGGAGCAGAGGGATCTGGGGGTACATGTCCATGGATCCCTGAAAGTTGCCTCACAGGTAGATAGGGTAGTTAAGAAAGCTTATGGGGTGTTAGCTTTCATAAGTCGAGGGATAGAGTTTAAGAGACGCAATGTAATGATGCAGCTCTATAAAACTCTAGTTAGGCCACACTTGGAGTACTGTGTCCAGTTCTGGTTGCCTCAGTATAGGAAGGATGTGGAAGCATTGGAAAGGGTACAGAGGAGATTTACCAGGCTGCTGCCTGGTTTAGAGACTATGGATTATGATCAGAGATTAAGGGAGCTAGGGCTTTACTCTTTGGAGAGAAGGAGGATAACAGGAGACATGATAGAGGTGTACAAGATATTAAGAGGGATAGATAGAGTGGACAGCCAGCGCCTCTTTCCCAGGCACCACTGCTCAATACATGAGGACATAGCTTTAAGGTAAGGAGAGGAAAGTTCAAGGGGGATATTAGAGGAAGGTTTTTTACTCAGAGAGTGGTTGGTGCGTGGAATGCATTGCCTGAGTCAGTGGTGGAGGCAGATACACTAGTGAAGTATAAGAGACTACTAGACAGGTATATGGAGGAATTTAAGGTGGCGGATTATATGGGAGGCAGGGTTTGAGGGTCAGCACAACATTGTGGGCCGAAGGGCTTGTAATGTGCTGTACTTTTCTATGTTCTATGTTCTATGTTCACTATCATTGTGCCAACAATAGAGCAATAATTGTGTAGTGTATGATGCTAGTTATTAACATACCAGGGGCATTACACTCAATTATAGTTGCATTACAAGGTTCATCCAGTTATATAACATGGGTCGAAGGGCCCAAACTCTGCTGTGTTGTTCTATATATCAATATGAAAACAGTACAATAGGGTCAGTTAGCCTCCATGCCGTGTTAATGGCCACAGGCATGACATAAAAGCTGCCGTACAGTGGTCAGCTTCAGGTCAAGCCGTCCCAGGTTTGAATCCGACCGGCTCCTTGAACGCTTTCCATCTGTGCTGAGCTGAGGGTTGAGCATCGAACTAGCAACTCAGCCTCATAAAAAAGCAGACAAAAATGCTGAAGAAAAGGCAAGGCTGCCAACCGATGCGCCAAAAGGTGTGGAAAGGAACAACAAGAACAATGACCTAAAAGCAGCGGAATCCTCAATTCTGGGAATGTCTTGAGCACTAAACAGCAGATCATGTAGGCTAGAGTCAGCAGTCCCAATCAAAACTGCAGCCATTCAGGTGCGGAAGCTTCAGAAAGTCCTAAACTTTACACACGTGACTCTCAGCACTGAAATCAGCATCTTACCAAAATGCATATGTGTCAAACTTGTCCCTACGCTCCACCATTCCACAGCGTTACACTGGGGGTTACATCTACATTCCTATGCCTGGTCACAGCTGGTGTAGGATCAGAAACCCCATAGGGTGCAGATTAAAAGATTACAGTGAGCCTAACTGCATTAAGTCTGTGCTCTGTGTGTTTTTAATTTGCTTATATTTTTCAAGACCTTTTAAGAATTGTTTTAAAAATAATTGCTTCAATTTTAACAGATTTCAATCATCTATGAATTCACTTAGAATTTGACAGAAATCAAAGCTCTGAGCTTAGCAGTTATGGTGCTCTGGGGACAAGGCCTTTACACCACACTGACTGAGGCCAAGTTATTGCTGGGGCTACCCTGTTATACTCAGTGGTCTGGAGACCCAGAAAGATTAAATGAAACATGGGTAACAATGGGGCATGGGCTGGATCCAGCAACATCCTGTCCATTATCTATCTTGAACAATTTTCCTCAAAGAAGAATGATAATTGTGTTCACGTAGATTTGTAACTGGAGCCTTCAGACATACACATACATAAATGCATATGACACTGCTTTGAGAGACAAGCTTGTCTTATTTTGTAGTGCCATTCAAGCACAAATCTAGTAGCTACTTTTCATCTGTCCAAAATCATTTTGGTCATTTTTTAAAAATCACTTTTATTTTAGTAATTTTAGTTGCCTTTGCTCTCCTACATTTCAAAACAAGGTTGATTTCATTATTTAATTCATTATCGTCATTATGTGCTAAGTCATATGACATGGGTGATCATGGTCTTTAGACCACGATTGATCTTGGCAAATTGTTCTACAAGGTTGTCTATCGTAGCCTTTGTCTGTGCAGTATCTTTACAAGACGGGTGACCCCAGCCATTATCAATACTCTTCGGAGACTGTCTGCTTGGCATCAGTGATCGCATAACCAGGTGTTGTCATATGCACCAGTGCTCATATGACCATCCACCACCTGCTCCCGTGGCTTCATCTGACTCTGATCGGGGTGGGGGGGGGGGGGGGGGTGGAGGTGCTAAGCCCAAAGGTAACCTGCAAGCTAGCGGAGGGAAGGAGAGCCTTGCACCTCCTTTTGTAGAGACGTATCTCCACCCTGTCACCTGCAATTATTTAATTATTATTCAAAATGATCATTCAGCACTATTTTGCCAACCATCAGGCTATCAATGGGGCTTCTCCATTGTCACTTATTCAAGGCATCATTGCTGCATTGTTTGGGCAGCATGACAGGCTCTCCAAAACCCTGGCAGAAGAGTTCAGTTATTGGCAAAATGAGAGGAGATTCTTATATCTTCCTTTACCATACAGTCTGATTTTGGTAATTCACACAATAACACATTATATTTCAGTCTTCACTCTACTTTTTAAAGACATATTTGGAGCCAATGTAATTTAATGATACTGACTGAGGTATAAATGCCTCCTGTAACCCCAGACAAACTCTGTTGTTCTGCAAGTTGTCATAGAGCCTTGAGGTCATTTAGCACAGCCCATCGGCCCTGCTGACTATAAAGGAGGTACCTATACTAATCCCATCACTGGCAATTGGCCAATAGCCTTCTATACCTAATGTTGTGAGATAATCTGTTTCCAACCACATAAGCAGTGTGTTCCTGATTCCAACTACCCTCTAGAAGCAAATGTTCTTCCTCAGATCTCTAAATCTTATCCTAAACATGTAGCCTCTAATTTGTGACACCTCTATAATGGCGGTAAGTGTCCGATTATTTATGTCCTACTACTAAGCTCCTCATAATTTTGTTCAGATTCAGATTCAGTTTATTGTCATTTAGAAACCACAAATGCAATGCAGTTAAAAAATGAGACAATGTTCCCCCAGAATGATATCACAAAAGCATATGACAAAACATACTACACCAGAAAATCCACGTAACGTTTGGCAATCCCCAATCCAGAGTCCAGAGAGGCTGCTGCGTATTAATATCGCGCTACCATCTCAACATCTCCTTCTACCTTAGTCCACAAACTTAACAATCACCCCTGCTGTGGACACTTTCTGAAGGTCCAAGATCCGTATGCTCCACGACCGCTGGACTAAGTGTGTAAATGTAGGAGGGTACTACGTTGAAAAATAAATGTGCTAGGTTTTCTAAAATTGACTCCTTCTACCTTAGGCCACGAACTTATTAATCACCCCTTGTATTTAATTTTAAAATGAAAATGTTTATGTACATCTGCATAAGGAAATATATCACCACCATTGTCCCAAACAAAACCTCTTCATTTATTTTCATTTTAAAGATGTTTCAAAAAAAATAATGGAAAGGACATTAGAAAATACTATGTTCCCTTTAATTCAGGAGCACTATAACAGTTGAAAGCCAAACTTGGAAGGAAAATAAATTTGCACTTTAGAAACTCCATTGCATCCACTCTGGGGGCTCAATTTCCAAACATCAGTTCGCAGAGGAGTCTGGCAAACTAATATTGAAATTTACCCTTTCTTTTTGTCTGGAATAGGACATTGAATCCCAAGGCAGAGAACATAAAACCCTCAATATTAGATGACAGGATAAGTAATGCAGAACGTTAGGGCATTATCTCTTCCCTCTTCAGTCTTTATTTCAAATATGGCCCAGGCATTTTGGAGTAAAATATTTGCTGTCCACGTCTGATGAGATCCATAGTGAAATGAGGTGAGGCAGTGTCAATTTAGTTCCCAGTGGGTGTGAGTCCACACAACTAGTGTCTCAAAAAGAATGCTGATATGGTCACAATTACTGAAACTGATTCATGTGTTGCAAAAAGAAAACTTTACTGTCAAACTGAACTCTTTGTTGGAATTATTATCTATTCATTTGTCTGAGTTCAGAAAAGGATCATATAACTCTTTTATACAGATAATATTTTAGAGCATCTTACTGGAGTGAAGGACCCCCACTGTTTGAGTGTTATTGGAGTGTGCACTGGTGATTGTTTTACATTACAGTCTATTGACCATATTCTCCAACGTCCTACTAGAGTAAAGGCCCCCTATTGTTCAGCCATATAGCACTGCTCAATGATGATGATTCTGCATTAGAGTACATAACAGATGAGCTGATTTCACCTTTTTCAGTGAATGATTTCATCACCTTATCTTAGGTGGTATTATTGTGCAACATGATAGTGTCAAAACAATGGTGAGACATGAGTCTGTACTCACAGCGAAACTTTGATCTTAACTATAGCATTGTCTTGTTAGAAACAAACTTGGTGAAGAAAGAGCAAATCCCTGCAGAGGGGTTTAGAATTTTTAAACATTACTTCAGTAACATGTTACAGAGCAAAATGGAAATGGATTCTTAGATCCTCCTTTGCCGAGGGAGAAGGAACCCTCTTGTCTGATATTAGTAATTAGCACCCTAACACGTTGTATGCCAGTCTTCACTCTTTTCAACCGATGGTGACGTTTTTAAAAGCCCACCAGTAACTCCTTAAGAGCACCACCACAAAGAACAATGTTAGTCTGCCCCTTCTTCTTCTCTTACCTGTTCTCCAAGGTCACTGATCCTTCCAGTGGTTGGCACAATGCAACTGGCTAATTCAGTGACTGGATATGCATTGAGAAGAGCTGCGTGGTCTCCATCACAAAATCTATTGGTCCCATGTTTCTTTTTGCCAGTATCTTCCAACCATCTGTCTCTAACAAGCATGTTAATATAGGAACAAAGTAACTGAGATAGTTGAATGGTTTAACAATCTTAGTTTTGTTTTTTTTAATTTGATGGGATGAGTGTACAGTAATACACTGCAGGCATGTTCAGTACACTTTACTGAGAAAATTAAAAGTTGCAATTAATTAAATTGTGTCCAACATTTAGTACCTAACAAACAGCATACAATTTATTCTGTTACATTTGTAAAAGTGAAGCACGATTGGCTGCATTTCTGGCAGTCATTTTATTACTTATTATTAATTATACTTATTTTTAATATTTATTTTATTACTAATTATTATTTATTACTTGCTGCATCGCTTTCATGCAGAAGACTAGAACTAAACCTCTTTCAACAAAAGTAGGTTGAAATAGTCATAGAATTAATGAGAGGGTAAGAGGTTAAACCAGTCAGTGGAAGATAAATGCAGAGACATCAGTAGCTACTGACCTCCTGGACAGCAAAGGCTGTGAGAAGATTAAATCCAAAAAGGATAATCCATTTATAGTAAATGGGGAAATGTGATCTTCTTTATTTTGTGTTACTGTGCTGGGATAACGTATGGTATCTGAATTAAATACGACGATGCTTGCTATTTTATATATTCACTTTACTGTGATATAAAATGACCATTTCAAATCCAGGTTTGTCTCACCAAATATTATTTTTGCAGAATTCATTGAGAGAGATTGAAGTTCTACAATGTAAATGATGTAGACGTCCAGGTTAGGTCACGAACCAGAAGCACTTTTTAAAAAATTTAGCGTGGGCATTGCAATGTGTGCAGATGATATTAAGACGCTGCTGTAATATTCTGCTGGAAACTTCCTTTGTGCACATGAGCTGACAAAAAGCACACTTACACGTAGATACACATGCACACATGCTCAGTGATAAACACAGATTTTGACACACATTAGAGGCACAACACTTCCCACTATCAAGTACATCTTCAAGAGGCAGCATCCATCGTTAAAGATGCTCACCATCTGGGACATGCCCTCTTATCGTTAGTACCATGAGGAAGAAGTTACAGTAACTGAAAACCCACACTCAACGACTCAGAAACACCTCCCCCCCCCCCCCCCCCGCCATCTTGATTTAATTGCCCATCGTAATTTGGCAGAGTCTACAGACTAAAATCATAATCAGGTTTATTATCAGTATATATATGACATGGAATTTGTTGTTTTGCGACAACAGTAGAACGCAAATCCATTAAGCTACTATAAAAGCCAAAGAGTTGGAATAAATAGTCATTTTTTAGATCAACTGCTGGAGCACCACAGATATCAGTTCTTGGACTGCAAATGTTCACTACTTACATAAACAACCTAGAGGAAAAATGAGGAAGCAAAGTTTGCAAATTTGCCAATGACATGAAAATACGTGGAAGGTCATATTGTAATAAGGCTGCTGTGATCTTCCAATGAGAAATAGATAGACAGAGTGAGTAGGCAACTGAGTAAAGTGCAAGGATCCCTCCTGCTTTGCTTCCACTCCAGCCAGCCTCGCTCTGAACCTTCCTAACCTCTCTCTATTACACCTTGCTGCCTGGCCCAGGTATCCTTCCTTGCTCCACACATCCCTAATCCAGTCTTCCTCTGTTCTTCACCCTTCTTCCACCCTCATCCCATGCCCCCCCCCCCCCCCACCCAATCTTCCCCATACCTCTTTTGGCTATCCTCGGAACCAATCTCCGCCACTCCACCATGAGTATTGGGCTAGGCTGGGATGCTGGGCAAGGTATGGCACTGGCCTTGGGCAGACATGGTGACAGGTCCCAGCTGGCTGCTCTGGTAGGCAGGGCAGGAGATCTAGGAGATACACAGGGTGGTAAAATATCAAACAGACTATCATTACTCACAGGAGAGTATTTTCCTCTCACTATCTGAGCTTTCCGCAATCAACCCCTTCCACAATCATCTTGTGCACAGCAGAACCTTTGTCATAACAGTGCAAGCTTCCTCATTGACTGCTTTTCAGCCCCCACAGTGACTGATATCTATCCCATTATTTTTTCCTGGACTCAGTATATTGCCAAAAAAACGAGCTGTTTTCCCAGATGTTACTCACATCTCACAGTGCTCTCCCTTGCTCGATGACTTGTATTGATTCTTGGCCCAGCGACGCCTGGAATTGAAAACCCTCATTCTCACATTCAAACTGCTCCAGCTCACCACTCACACGTATCTTTGTGACCTCCTCAAGTTCAATAACACACAATGTACGCACCTTAAACTTTGCTTCTGATTTTCAGCCCCCACCAATGTATCTATAATTGAATTTGACATTCAGTGCATTTCACACATATGAAAGAGGATGAATTTCTAACCCATGAATCTGTCAAAAAGCTTCCTGTATATCTCCCAGCCTTTCATCTGCTGCTGGTGACCATTCTGAACCCAAATTCCCCTTCTAAATCTCTTTGAAACTTAATTTTTCTCTCCTTTAAGCCTCGACTTGAAACCTACCTCTTTGACCAAAGTTTTATTCATTTATACTTACATCCCTTTCTTTGGCTCTCATCATGTTATAATTCCCACTGCTGTGAAATACCTTAGAACCATTTTCCTTAAATGCAAGCTGTTGTATTCATAAAATTGATAAATAATTAAATTAGCTAATGTACTGACTAATTTCTTGCTTTGACAGGGCATTTTCTACACCCACATGCAAAGAGTGTTAAATTGATTGGCTCACTAATTTGGGTAGTTATTTTACTGGAAATTTAGGTCACAATTCACAAGAAGATATTCTTATAACTTGCTGATTCTTCCCCCAGTATGACCAGGAAAAATTAACACAAAATTATAGCTACTGCTCTGTCAGACCCAACCCCCACACTTAGTGCTTTTTCAAAAAAATTAAGCCACAAAAAAAGAACACAATCCTTATCCACAAGCTAAAAGCTCCAAAGCCACATTAAATACTCCAATTTCCCCTGCTTGAGTCTTAAATCACTTCTCAGGCAGAAGTGCTTCAGAGACAGGACTAAATTGCGTTAAGGGTGAACAATAAGGCAAGTGAGTATCCGGTGGATTGGACGCCATAGGAAAAGAAACATCACATTAGCTGTGGTATGCACAGAACCTATTAGGAGGCAGCGAGTTTCTAAAACGCATGAGCCTCTCAACCCGGCGCTAATCAGACATGGCTCAGAAATTGATTCCACAGAGGCTGGCACTGTCCAGGTGTTTGCCCAAGGAGAACCTCCATCACAGATGACTAGAAGCTCATTTCCTTTCTCCCTTTCCCACAAGCCTGAATGAGATTTGCAAAGGTCAGGATTAGGAGGATGAAAATAACTATGTTTTAGCTACCACCTGAAAGCTGTACTGATCCGCTTTTTTCACAGCCCCATGATCATTCCACAACTTATTTCAGATTCCTCTTAATGTCTAAGCTCTCTCTGAAAACTTTAAGTTATTAACTCTCCTCAAGGTAATATCTAAAGCCTCAGGTATCAGCTCTGAAGTATTAACAACTGTTCTACTGGCAGCGTCCTTAATACTCCACATTGCTCTGGTTAGGAACGTGACAACTACAGCAAGTTCTATTAAATACCTTTGTGTTTATTTCAGAAAAAAAAACAATTCAACCATCTATTAAAGGATGGACTAAACTGTATTAAGGACAGACAATAAAATAATGAACACCCAGTGGACTGGAAGCCACTGGAACATAAGCACCACATTAGTTTTGGTATTCACAGGCATGTTTCTAAAACACTTAAGCCTCTCAAAAAGATTTTATTTTAGCCTTCTGGCAATGGTGGCTTATACAATGTGTACCAATTAGGTTTAAAAGTGGTTCATAAATTTTCTATGAAACCATTGGAAATTATCTATCCACATCATTCCAAGTGCATGTTGTCATTGTTAGATTTGGATTATATACAGAAAAGAGATGACATAGTCAAATATGCAGCGCTGATTTAGTAATTTAATAAAAATTAAACAAAACTAGCTTAAAGAAAGAGCTGCAGAAATTAATACAAAAGTGAGAGTCTCCAATGAACCTCTGTGCTGCTTTTTATTACTAATTCCGAGTATATTTGGGAACTTTGCTGATTTTTTAATTCATTGAGATACAATGTGAAGAAAGCCCTTCCGGCCCTTCACACTGCCCAGCAATCCCACGATTAAATCCTGGGACAATTTACAATGAACAATTAACCTACCAACCGGTACATCTTTGGACTGTGGGAGGAAACCCATGCGGTCACGGTGAGAACGTACAAACTCCTTACAGGCAGCAATGGGAATTGAACCAGGGTCGCCTATACTGTAAAGTGTTGTGCTAACCACTACACTACTTTGCCGTCCTCGTCTCCGATATCAAGTTCTACAAGGAGAAGTGACTAAAGGAGGTTGATCTTATCTCCTGAATAATGGATAACAACCTCACATAGGTGAATGTGCAGGATTTGACATTAGTAAGGCCCGGGGTATCAGGAGTTACAAAGTTGTGTACCAGTGCAAAGCAGTAATGGGGCTAGCATGCCTTTCGCTCCACCATCACGACCACACAATAAGGCCACAGAGAGCCAAGGGCAGATTTCTGTACTGCATGACTCAACCTCCCTTTTTGGATTCTATAACATAGGACTTACAGCATCCAATCAGCAAACTCATTTTAGAAGCAGACAGTCCCATATCCAAAAGACCATGCCACTCTGCCAAGTCCAGTCATAGATAGTGGTGGAATATTATCCAAATGGTAGGAGGAGGAGAAATGCTGAGTTAATGATCATTTCTGGCCCCCTCCTGTTATGCCAGTGTTTAGCTAATTTCAGTCATTCCTCATGGCATTTCTGAGAGGAAGCTACTGGCATGATGGAGGAGGCGCTGAACATGGCCAGAGACGGCCTTTATTGCTGCCCTAAATGCCAGCAGCGTAACTGGTAGGAAGTCATGGCACCATGACACAGCTGCGTGAATGGCACAGTGAAACTCCGAATCCAGTTGCGGTGCTGAAGAGCTGCCCTCCATAGCTGGCAATACATCCAGCCAAGCTCTCCTGGCACGGCAACACCAGTAGCTACGGCAATCGGTGTATAAAAGTGCCTCCTCCAGGAAAAGCAGGACAAAATCTGATTATCAGCCATCTCTCAATCATTAGCAAAGTAATGGAAGGAGGTGTTAACGAAGCTGGCAAGCAGCATACACTCTCAAATGACCTGCTGACACGCAGCAAGCATCCAGTCAGTCATGGCAGCACAGAGCTACAGCTAAATGTAAGAAACTGGGGATCATGGGAGAATTCTCTCATTGGTCACAAGTAAGGAGGGTGTGGTTGTGGAAGACCAATCATATCAACCTCATTGCATCAATGCACCGCCTCCTCGATAATGCTATCTATTGCACTAAGAAGCAAACTGTTAACTTTTCACTTAGGTTGAATGTACAACTGACTATCAGGTTTCTCATTATTTTTCACATGAATCGTCTAAATCGCTTTATAGTATTGTAATCATTACAATAATCTGGCAATATTCTTTTATTATCATCTCTTCTTATGGTTCAACAACTGAGAGTGGTGCCTGGTAGACTGGAGAACTACATAGACTATGAGCTCCCATGATTAACTCCTAATATGCTCTGAGTTTGCCACCTTTATCCAGGGATGCATTTCCAGTACATGTGAGGCCTCAGTGTACCTAGTCTAGGCATAGAAATAAAAGACTGATGTCTCTCAAGCTGAGATTCCTTCTAATCGGCACTTGGCCAGGCTCAGTTACTCATCCATGCAGTCAACCTGTTCTTACCTAGAGTGGATTCCCCCAACCGGGGCATGCATCCTTTCAGATGTGCCCTCTAGAGCTAAGGACTTATCCTGTCAAGCTGCACTTCTACATCAACAGCACGAAATACCTTGGTGGTTTGTGAATGTATCCAAGTCTGAAAATCTTTAGAACACTTTGAAAATGCTTCGAGGGAATAATGCGAATAAATACTCTCCTGTGGAATACTTTAATATAATTTCATCTCCAGGTTTTATGTTTCGGTCTTAGGGTCATAGAGTAACACAGCATGGAAGCAGGTCCATTGTCTCAACTTGTCCTTGTGACCAAGATGCCTATCTAATCTAGTTCCATTTACATCCATTTGGCCCACATCCCTGTAAAACTATTCTATCCATGTAGCTGTCCAAGTGCCTTTCCCTTCCACTGGCGGCTCACTCCATATGCTCACTGTCCTCTACATGATAGAATTGGTCTCTAATGTTTTAAATAATTTTCTTCTCACTTTAAACTTATGCCCTCTAGTTTTAGATTCTCCAGCTCTAGAAAAAGGACAATGTGCATTCACCCTATCTATGACCCTCATGATTGTGTACACCTTCCGTCTGTTGTGCTCCAAGGAATAAAATGCAAACCATTCTCTATATAAGTCAAATCTCATATATCACCCATATGACCAAAAGACCATAAGGTATAGGAGCAGAATTAGGCTATTCGGCCCATTGAGTCTGCTCTGCCATTTCATTGTGTCTAATCCATTTCCCTCTCAACTCCATTATCCTGCCTTCTCCCCATAACCTTTCACACCCTGACTTATCAAGACCTTATCAACCTCCACCTTTAATGCACCCTGTTACCCGACGTCCACAGCCACCTGTGGCAATGAATTTCATAGATTCATCACCCATTGGTTAAAGAAATTCCTCCTTATCTCTATTCTAAATGGACATCCCTCTATTTGGAGGCTGTGGCCTCTAGTCCTAGACTCCCCCACCAAAGGAAACATCCTCTTCACATTCACTAGGCTTTTCAACATTCGGTAGGTTTCAATGAGGTCCCCCCTCATTTTTATAAATTCCAGCGAGTCCAGGCCCAGAGCAATAAATTGCAGCTCATATGACAACCTTTACTTTCCCAGAATCCTTTTCATGAAACTCCTCTGAAACCTTTCCAGTATCAGCACATCCTTTCTTAAATAGGGGCACAAAAACTGCTCACAATACTCTGTGAGACCTCTCCAGTGCATTATACAGCCTCAGTATTACATCCGAGTTTTAATTTTATAGTCCTCTTGAAATGAATGATAACATTGCATTTGCCTTCCTCACCACCAATTCAGCCAACAAGTTAACCTTTAGGGAATCCTGCATGAGGACTTTTGCACCTTGGATTTTTTAATGTTCTCCCCGTTTGGACCAAGGTGCATGAGCACACACTTCCCGACACTATATTCCATCTGCCACCTCTTTGCCCATTCTCCTACTCTGTCTAAGTCCCTCCACAACCTTGCTACATACTCAATACGACCTTCCCCTCCACCTATCCTCATATCATCCACAAGCTTAGCCACAAAGCCACAATTTTGTCATGCAAATTGTTGACATATAACATAAAAAGAATCATCCCAAAACAGACCCCTGTGCAACACAAGTAGTCACCAGCAGCCAATCCAAAATGGATCCTCCTGTCAATCAGCCAATGCTCTATCAATGCTAGTATATTTCCTATAGAACCTTGGGCTTTTGTCTTGTTTAGAAGCTTCATGTATGACACCTTATCAAAGGCCTTTTAAAAATCCAAGTACACAATGTCCACTGATTCTCCTTTGTTTATCCTGCTTGTTATTTCTTCAAAGAATTCCAAGATTTGTCAAGCAAGATTTTCCTTTAAGGAAACTATGCTGACTATGGCCTATTTTATCACGTGCCCCCAAGAACCCCAAAACCTCCTCCTTAAATTCCAACATCTTCCCAACCACTGAGGTCAGGCCAACTGGCCTATAATTTCCTTTCTTCTGCCTCTCTCCTTTCTTGGAATGACATTTGCAATTATCCATTTCTCCAGAACCATGCCAGAATCTACTGATTCTTGAAAGATCATTACTAATGCCTCCATAATCTCTTCAGCTGCCACTTTTAGAACCCTTCGGTGTAGTCCATCAAGTCCAGGTGACTTATCTACCTTCAGACCTTTCAGATTCCCAAGCACCATCTTCCTATCAGTAGCATCTTCACTCATTTCTGCTCCCTGACACTCTCGAACCTCCAGCGTACTACCAGTGTCTTCCTTAGTGAAAATTGATGAACCATACTTTTGGTATCTGGTTTGATATTATTGGCTAGCTTACCTTCATATTTCATCTTCTCCTCCTTTATGGTTTTTTTAGTTGCCTCCTGTTGGTTTTTAAACATTTCCCAATCCTCTAAATTCCTACTAATTTTTGCTCTATTATATACCCTCTCTTTGGCTTTTATGTTGGCTTTGACTCCCCTTATCAGTCACAGTTGTGTCATCCTACCTTTCTTGGGATGTTTCTATGCTGCGCCTTCTGAATTGCTCCCGGAAACTCCAGCCATTGTTGCTCTGCCATCGTCCCTGTTTGTGTCCCCTTCCAATCAATTCTGGCCTGGTCCTCTCACATGACTCTGTAATTCTCCTTACTCCACAGTAATACAGTAATAATGACACATCCGAATTTAGCTTCTCCTTCTCAAATTGCAGGGTGAATTCAATCATATTATGATCACTCTTCCCTAAGGGTTTCTTTACCTTAAGCTCTCTAACCATATCTGGTTCATTCCAGAATGGCTGATCCCCTAATGGGCTCAACCACCAGCTGCTTCAAAAAGACATTCAACAAATTCTCTCACTTGGGATCCAGCATCAACTTCATTTTCCCAATCTATCTGCATATTGAAATCCCCATGACTAATGTAACATTGTCTTTTTGGCATGCTTTTTCTGTCTCCCACTGTCATTTTTAGACCACATGCAAGCTATTGTTCAGAGGCCTGTAATCAACTCCCACCAGCATCTTATTACCCTTGCAGGTTTTTTAACTCTACTGACAAGGATTCTTCATCTTCCGATCCTATGTCACCTCTTTATAAATAATCTACCGTAGATTCCGGATTTTAAGCCGCTACTTTTTTCCCACATTTTGAACTGCTTTGAACTTTGCGGCCTTTAATACGGAGCGGCTAATGCATTATTTTTTTTCATGCCGCCTCGTAAACATTTTGCCTCGTAACAGTAGACCAATAAAATTGATGAGTAGTTCACAGAGGTCCAATGAAATTGTACGATAAATCAAGCGCACTTTCACAATTAAATTATTGTAAATCAGTCATTTGTACTCACCCTCATCAACATGGAAAACACTCGAAGAAAAGCATTGTGCTGCCTTTATGGCAGTTATTTAGTTTATAATATTTTCGCTTAGTAATTCATTTTCTAGTTAAAGTTAGAAGAGTTTTAACTATATTTGTTTTCTGTACTACATCGCGGGATGCTATGACGTCACACCCGGTTTCGCCGCGTCTTGTGGGATACCAGTTTGCGATAAACGGAAAGGAGGGGGGGAGCGGCGGAGCCAAAACGCTGCTTTTAAGTTAAAGGCGATCAATAACTTTTCCTGGTAGGCTGCAGTATATATATTTTTTACCAGTCGTTAGGAGATATTGGAATGTTGTTCAGTAAAGAAGTATACGCAACGTATATTTAAAAGTAGCCGCATTACGGACACGGTTCGAAAAAAAGCATTTGCAATATGTATTTGTTTTTGTTACCATATGGATTTAATTAAAAGTTAAAAAATCCTCATGTGTAATATCTTTCTGTGTAAATATCTCATATTACAATGTGGGACACCTGCGGCCGAAAATCCGGTGCGGCCTAAAATCCGGTGCGGCCTTTACAAGTAAAAAATTGATTTTATTTCTAAAATTAGAGCCAGCGGCTTTTAATCAGGTGCGCTCTGTAGTCCGGAATCTACGGTAATTCATTTTTTACCAGCATAGCCACTCCTCCTCCTCTGCCAACCTGCCTGTCCTTTCAATAGATTGTGTATCCTTGGATATTATGCTCCCAACTATTATAATCTTCTCAGCCATGACGCCGTGATATCCATAGCGATACCTGCCAACCTCTAACTGTGCTACAAGATCATCTACCTTATTCCGTATACCAAGTGCATTCAAATACAACACCTTTAGTCCTGTATTTGTCACTCTTAACAATTCTGTCCCCTTTTTACACAGGAACCCATCCCACTGACTGCAATTTTGCCCTATCATCCGCTTGTCCTTCCTGACAGAGTCACTATACACTACAACATGCACACACACACACACACACACACACATAAAATGCTGCAGGAACTCATCAAGTCAGGCAGTATCTATGGTAACAGTGATAGAATTCCTCTTGTCCTACCTACCACCCCATGAGCTTCTGCATCCAACACTTCATTCTACTTAACTTACGCCATCTCCAATGGGACCCTACCACTAAATATATCTTTACCATACACTCCCCCCTCCACTTTCTGCAGCAATCACTCCCTCTGTGATTTCCTTGTCTACCCATCCATCCCCACTAATCTCCCTCCCGGTACTTATCCCTGCAAGTGGCCTAAGTGCTTCACCTGCCCATTCACCTCCTCCCTCACCTCCATCCAGGGCTCCAAACAGGCCTTCCTGGTGAGGCAACACTTCACTTGCGAATCTACTAGGGTCTCCTATTCTGTCCAGTGCCCCCAATGTGGCCTCCTCTACATTGATGACGTCCTTTGTGAATTGGGGAACCGCTTTGTTGAGCACTTCCACTCCATCCAGCAAAAGCGTAACTTCCCGGCGGCCAAACATTTTAATTCCCATTCCCATTCCCATTTTGACATGTTGGTCCATGGCCTCCTCTTGTGCAAAATGAAGCCACCTTCAGGGAGGAGGAGCAGCACATTGGGTAGCCTCCAAACTGATGGCATGAAGACTGATTTCTCCTACCAGTAAAATGTTTCCCTCTCATTCTGCTCATCTTCTATTCCCCACTCTGTCCTTATACCTCCTCTCACCTGTCTACTGCTTTCCCTTAAACCCCCTCCTTCTTCCCTTTCCCCCATGCTCCACTCTCCTTTCTTATCAGACTCCTTCTTCACCAGCCCTTTATCTTCCCCACCCACTTGGCTTCACCAATCATCTTCTTGTTAGCCTCCTTCCCCTCCACCACCTTTTTAATTCTGGCATCTTCCCTCTTCCATTTAACTCCCAAAGAAGGGTCTCAGCCGGAAGCATCAAGTGTTTACTCATTTCCACAGATTTCCATCTGCAGAATCTCTTATGTTTATATAGTTAAACTTGACTGCAAGAAAGTGAAAGTGCAGATAGCTGGAGAAAGATCACATAGGGACACCATTTAACTGTTGTTTTTTTAAGTTTCTCTCTTTTTCTCTCATCCAATGTGCCATCCTGAGCACCCAGTTATTTGGTCTAGAGTATGGCTGTTAGGAAGGATTTAAACTAATTTGGCAGGGGTATGGGAACTGGAGTGAGGGGGCTGAGGACAAGGATGTCAGTTTACAAGCAGAGGTAGTGCATAGTGATAAACGTGAGAAGGTCAGCAGATGCTGGAAATCCAAAGCAACACACACAAATTGCTGGAGGAACTCAGCAGGCCAGGAAACATCTCAGGAAAGGAGTAAAGTTGACATATCAGGGCGAGACCTTTCATGAGGAAAAGTTTAACTGCACAGTCTTTTGGCCCAATTCATTCTTTCCCAAGACTCTCCTTGCCTTCCCCAGCCTCTCCCTCTTCCAGTAGTCTTCAGATTTTTAATATGGCCATTGCCTAAATATTACTCTTCTCTCCTCTACAGCCCTTTTAAATTTATGCCATAGACCTTGACTATCATTCATTTTCTCAATTAAATAAATATCCTCTCATCTTGGCTCCAGCTTCCCATGCCACCTAGTCCATTCCTCTATCCATATGTGCCAAGGGAATTCCCTTTCTGCCAACTTACCCAAGGCTTCATGTGATTTCTATTTACAGTCACTGGACCTCCAGAGACGTTTTTTGTGTGTGTTTCTTTATCTTCTCTCTGCCTGCAAGAAGTATCAGGTACAGCCTGCAGGTTTACAGAACACAAATCACCTGCTGTCAGTGTCGGCATAATGAGCCGTAGACTGGACAAATTAGCTGGGTAGTATCGTTCTGACAACCGGCAGCTAGCCTGTAATTACTGGACCCCTAAATGCAGGTCATGAAGAACCGAGAGAAGACTAGATAGAAAAGAGTAATCATCATGTCTTCAGTGAGACAGGGATCAAATGATCTGGCAGATGAGATGAAACTAAACCAGTGGACAAACCAGTAAGCACTGGTGATGAATCACTGAGCTATTAACTAAAGCATGACACCCTAAGGCAGTGATTACAGCACTATTAAAAATAGTATTCTCCTTTCTTGTTGAAGTGAAGAAGGAGAGAATACTTGTTGTATAGCAGGAAAGCAATCCAGTGACATGGACCAAAGCACAACAGCACCAGGCTTACTAACCTGGAAATAAATGTGTTTGGTTCACTGTCTAAAGAACTTCGTGAAGTCAAGGGGAGATTTCATTTTATATATTGTCTCATTCAACTGTTTTCTTAACCTTACAGCTTTTAATTGCAGTTGTAGACAAGTAGTATGAAGTAGTAAACAAGGATATTATGTGGCAAACAAGTAGCTTGCCAGGTAATTAGATGAGCAACTAGAACTGTTTATCAAAGATCAGGGGTCGCAGACCATGTGACCTCGGGGGATAAAATTCTGTGGGCTCTGCTAAGGCACAGTGTGTTTTAGCACAGCTTTCGGTGTTGAGTAAGTGCAGAGTTTATTGGATATTATAAGTAAGGGATTTCTCTGCCATGAGGGCAGAGGTCAATAAGGGACTGAGGCAAGAAAATCGGCCCCAACATCCAAGCACATCAGTTCAAGTTGAAATGTTGGGAGGTAGCTCTTTGCAACACAGTAATCCATACAAAAAGAGCAAATAAGTGAAGTAACAGATGGAACAGGGTATTTGTTATTTTGCAAATTTATTTATCTTTCTCATGAAGCCCAGCCCATTGACCTAAAGTGCACTGGCCCCTTACATTTGCCAGAACTGTCAGCTAACCAATCCGGGATTGACAGCAGTGCAAATTTATATTTTAAAAAAAACCAAATAGATTAAATGAACTCAATTTAGGCAGGCGTAGGCATGACAGACAAGGTGCTGCAGTTGTAGTATGGGGAACAAAACAATCCACAGAGACACATCCACACTGTCTCTAGCTTAGAGCTGGTGAGTCGGAGCACAAATTCAGGCACTGCAATGCCTCAGGGAGGCAGCAGTCACCTGGTCACCTTATTCCAGAAGCCAGTCCCATCTCTCAAATTAAATACTGCAGAGATGATCAGGCAAAAGGGACAGAGGATTATGTCTACAGTGAGCAGTGAGAGGATTCAGAAGCAAGCACTGGAAGAACCTCAGCCGAGGACTTCTCTCACAACATAAAAGACTTACACAGATTGCAGGAGGCATTAGCCATCTGAGTGAATACAGACAGACAGACAGACAGACAGACATACTTTATTGATCCCGAGGGAAATTGGGTTTCGTTACAGTGGCACCAACCAAGAATAGTGTAGAAATATAGCAATATAAAACCATAAGTAATTAAATAATAATAAGTAAATTATGCCAAGTGGAAATTAGCCAGGACCAGCCTATTGGCTCAGGGTGTCTGACACTCCGAGGGAGGAGTTGTAAAGTTTGATGGTCACAGGCAGGAATGATTTCCTATGACACTCAGTGTTACATCTCAGTGGAATGAGACTCTGGCTGAATGTACTCCTGTGCCAAACCAGTACATTATGGAGTGGATGGGAGACATTGTCCAAGATGGCATGCAACTTGGACAGCATCCTCTTTTCAGACACCACCGTCAGAGAGTCCAGTTCCACCCCCACAACATCACTGGCCTTACAAATGAGTTTGTTGATTCTGCTGGTGTCTGCTACCCTCAGCCTGCTGCCCCAGCACACAACAGCAAACATGATAGCACTGGCCACCACAGACTCATAGAACATCCTCAGCATCATCTGGCAGATGATAAAGGACCTCAGTCTCCTCTGGAAATAGAGAAATAGATCTGTGGAATGATAAGGTGCAGAATAGGTAGGAGGGAATAGATACTCTTATCTGTGGGTAATTTATTTTCAACACATTCCAACTAACTCCCTCCAGATTCTATCACTTGCCTAAAGATCAGCTTTATCTGTCACATATATATCAAAACATTGAAACATACAAGGAAATGTGTCAGTTGTGTCAATGTCAATGACCAACACAGTCCTAGGACGTGCTAGAGACAGCCCACAAGGGTATCTTTGCTTCTGGCACCAGCATCTGCATCTCCTCACTAGACACAGCCTCTAAAACTGTTCCTACTCTTTTTTCTCTCCATTAACCAATCCTCAATCCATGAAGTATGTTAACCTCAATCTCATGTACACTAATTTTGCTTTGGAATATGGGAGAACCCGGAGGAAACCCAAATGGTTTAAAATGGAAAAAGATCAGCAAACGCTAATTCCTTACAGACTAAAGCAAGAGAGGCAGTTAATGCGACTCTAATACAGCTTGGTGTTTAGGAGTTCTGAGTTTAATTCCGGAGTCCTCTAAGCAAGTTCGTACTTTCCTTCCCAAGTGCGCTTGGGTTTCCTCCCATGGTCTGGTTTCGTTAACAGTCCAAAGATGTAGCGTTTGGTTGGTTAATTGGTTATTATAAATTGTCCTGTGATGAGGCTAAGGTTAACCCAGTGGGTTGCTGGGCGGTGTGGCTCAAAGGGATTGAAAGGCCTACTCCATGCTGTATCTCTCAATAAATAAACAAATGCATTCCGGAAATGAAGCAAATCACAACGGAATTAAATAAATGTTTTGTATCTTTCTTGACAGAAGGAAACAGAAAATCTCTTCTAAATAGTGTGAGCAATAGGTCTTGAGTGAATGAGGAACTGAGAGGAATTCAGATTTAATAACGGAAAGGGTTGGGAGGCATACACAAGATCAGCAGGAGCCAAAGGGTTTGAAAAATGCTGCTCTGGAGATAATGGACACTTCTAAAGTACAACTTATCCTCCACAAACTGGAAGGTAGCAAATGTAACCGCTTCAGGAAGGAATTACAAAGCAGCCAACTAGTCATTCATAGTTGGAAAAATGCTAGAATCTATATTTACAATACAGTAATATGATGTTTGGAAAATCAACATGGAAATGGCCAGTGTCAACTTACATTTATGAAAGAGAAATAATGTTTGACATATTTGTTGGAAGGTCTAGGTAGATGATAAAAAGATCTTCAAAAAGTTGCCAAGAAGGATATTTAAGCAAAATTAGTGTACATGAGATTGAGGTTAATATGCTTCATGGATTGAGGATTGGTTAATGGAGAGAAAAAAGAGCAAGAACAGTTTTAGAGGCTGTGTTTAGTGAGGAGATGCAGAAACTGGTGCTCAGACTCCTGCTGTTCACAAGTTACATCAATGATTTAATGAGAGCAGCAAACTTGTTGGTGTTACTAAGCAGGGTGGAAGAGGGGATTGTGAGGAGAATGCAGAGTCTTTAAGTAGTAAAAGACAACTAAGAGCAAGGCATTCAGGTGGACTTGTATGTCTGTAACTACAAATCACTTCAAGTAACTTGCAGATACAACAAGCAATTAAGAAGGCAAATGGTTTATTGACTTTTTGTGGAGGAGAACTTGAGGCCAACAGTAAAAATGTCTTACTGCCTGGGTTGGAATGCCCTGGAATCTTGTAAACAAATCAGATCTCTCTAGCTGTTGTAAGATATACAGATGACAGAGGAAATGCAACAGCAATAGTGACATGGACATTGGGTGCTTTGAAAGATCAAGCAGACCAGTACTGTATGTTTAGGTGTTCAGAAGAATGAGATGTGATCTCACTGAAACATTCAACATTCTTATGTGACCTGGCATGGCATGTGCATATATTCCAAAGGAACTCATCCAGTCAGGCAGCATTTATGGAAGGCAATAAACAGTCACCTGGACAGGAAAGGAAGAGGGCAGAAGGTAGAATAAGAAGGTGGGGGAAGGGGAAGGAAGACAATTTGGCAGGAGAGGGGGAAGGTAGGTGTGTGAGGATGGGGGATGAAGCATGAGGCTGAAAGTGGATAGATGGAAGACATAAAGGAAAGAAGAAGAAGGAAACTGAGGACAATGGATCATAGAAGAAAGGAAAGGAGAATGGGAACTAGAGTGAGGAGAAGAGGGTGACCAGAATGGGGAATGGGAAAAGAGAGAAGAAGGGAGGGAGAGAAATTACTGAAAGTTGGAAAAATCGATAATCATGCCATCAGGCTGGAGGTTACCCAGACGGAAATTGAGGTGTTGCTCCTCCAACCTGACTTTGACCTCATCATGGCAGTACAAGAAGCCAAAGGCAGACATGTCAGAGTGGGAATGGGAAGTCGAATTGAAATGGGTATCCACCGGTAGATCCTGCCTTTTGCAGCAGGCAATGAAGGTGTTCAACAGTGTCAGTCATTTATTCCCCTCTCTAGGTGCTGCCTGACTTGCTGAATTCCTCCATCAGTTTGTATGTGTTGCTCAAGCTTTCCAGCATCTGCAGAATCTCTTGCGTTTGTCGCAAAAATAATGTTTCCCATTGCAGGGTATGTAAAACCAAGTCATCATCTCAAATAATGTGCTGACCACTGGGACTGTGATAAGAATGAATACTGATGGATGGAAAGTAGGGAGTCTTTGGAACTGCCGATCCAAGAGGACTATAGATGCTCAGTCATTGACTATATTCAAGATAAAGATGGGTGCTGGAAGGTGGCATTGTGGTTAAAGAATTCACTGAGTGGCAAGCGGTTGAAAGGTTCATTCCTGTGTCTATTTATTTTGTTCTCATTATTCGTAAGTACTTGGACTTTTCCCCATCAGGGAAGGTGGGGCACATGCTGGGGAATGCAGAAGGCTTAACCATTAAACCATAAACAGAGCTTTAAAACAAGGCCATGATTGCTTGAAGTTAGAATCAACTTGTTTAATAGAAACAAGTTCAAACTGAAGCTTTGGGGGAAGTAATTTTCAATGATCAGATTTCTTATCAGCGAGTTTCTGTGGGAGAAGAACGAAGTGGGTGTCCAAACTGAAAGATAGAATGCATACTTGTAGAACTTAACGTGGCTTTTAGCAACACTGGTAGTTAACCCAACTTTCTGTTTGTAAACATAAAATAACTTTCTAGTCCAACATTAGTTTGTGAACAATTCAGAGATTCACATAGAAGAGACAGGTCATTCAGCCCACAGTATCCATGCTGACCATCTTTATCAATCCTATTCTACATCCCGTCAACTCCCTCCCAGATTCCTACTACACTAGCAGCAATTTAGAGCGGCCAAATGTCTTTGGGATATAGGCAGAAGCGAAACCCATGGGGAGAATGTGTGGACTCAGCGCAGACAGCACCGGAGGCCGGGACTGAACCTGTACATCTTTGGAAAGTGGGAGGAAGTTGTACCAACCCAGACATCTTAACGTGCGCCTGGGTAGCATAATAAATGTGTAAAGAACAGGAGTAATCGTTGCCATTTGGCCCTTTGAGCCTGCTTCTGCCACTAAGTAAGTCCATGACTAAGTCTCTGTTTCATCTACATGTTCCCTCACAATTCACAGATCCCTTGTTTGCTTTGGTGTCTAAAAATTTAATGGTGTCTGTCCTCAATATATTTATTAAACAAATAACCATGGAGAATTTCCAGGTTTCATTAGTGTCTAAATGAAGAGTTTGTTTATTCACTTCCATCCTCAGTGGGATTGATCTCGTATCCTGAGATGCTAGCTCCTAATTCTAGACTCACCAGCCAGGAAAGTTGCCTCCCAGCACTCAGAATAATAGGATTATGACAATGATGCATTAAACATGGAAGCTCTCAGACTCATCATTTACTTATACAGCAATACAGTGCAGAGTAGTTCCTTCTGACCTTTCAAGCCGTGCTGCCCAGCAACCCCCAGCAAGCCCAATTTAACCCTGACTTAATCACAGGACAATTTACGGTGACTGATTAACCCACCCAATATGCCTTCGGACTGTGGGAGAAAAACCGGAGTGCCCAGGGAAAACCCATTCCGCAGGGAGGACGTACAGAGACTCCTCACAGACGGTGCTGGAATTGAACTCCGATATCTGACGCCCAAGCTGCAATAGCATCACACTAACCACTACAGTACCACTACAACCAATTAAACCTGGGGGATCTGCTATTGCCTAGCACCTCATCTGAGAGGTTGCCGGTCTCTGGACATTTCACACAGGGGAATTCTTCCAATAGTAATGTCCACAGGTTATTTCAAAAACTATTGTTGATGTTATGAATTATCCTAACTTAAAATGCATATCATGTTAGAAAACGATATCCATTGGTGGCTGTTAGAACAAATTGCTAGTTATAAAAATGTCATTGGTTTCATTAACTCTCATCATTTTACTTCCATCACTTCACCCATTCAGCTCCTCCATAGACACAGGCCTAAATCTTCCCCAAGCCTCCTCATGCAGAATGTGCTTATCTCCAATTCCATCTGCTGCTTTGCCCAATCTCAAATAACACATTAACCTTCAGATGTCCCTAGGCAACCTCATACCATATGGAAGCACAGCTACTTTTATTTAACAGGGTAAATGAGAGCTAAAAATGGTAGAGAAAATGAGAAAGAAGTCAAGGTTTGGGCTGAAACAAAAGACTCAAATGTTTGTCCTCCTTAAAAAAATATTATTTTCCCAATCTAATATTGAGTTTACTTTTTGGTCAATTATAAACTAACTGAACATCCAAGCTAACATTATGATAGAGACATAATTGACCCTGAACCTCTATGATGAAGATGAATTAACGTCAGCAAGGAGATAGTCATTAACCTGATATACTTCATTGGTTCTGTCATTTTAATTCTGTGGATGTTAATTCAACATTGGGCTCAGAAGCTTCTCAAAAGCTGATTTTTCCAACAACACAATAGCCATTTGGTGTTGGTCATACTTAATTATATAGTCAATGCAAAGAAGGGCAGAAGAAAACATAGATATAGAAAAATACAGATGCCAATTTAAACTGCACATCACCCTGTATATGTCTGCATCGCTCTTTTCCCTGCCTGTTCACGTGCCATTCTAAATGCCTCCTAAATGTTGCTGTCATATCTACCTCCATCACGTCTCTTGGCAGTGTGCTCCAAGGTACCTACCACTCTTGATGTAAGCAAACTTGTCTCACAACTCTCCTTTAAACTTTAAACCCTCCTCTCACCATTAAAGCTAAACCGTCTGGTATTTGACAACTCCTGGGAAAAAATACTAACTACCTTATCTACAGCTCACATCATTTTATATACTTCTATCAGGTTGTCCCTCAGCCGTCAGTGCTCTGGAGGAAACAGTCCAAGTTGGTCCAATTACTCCTTAGAGCTAATACTCTCTAATCTAGGCATTACCTTGATGAACTCCTTCTGCCTTTCTCCAAAATCATCACACCCTTCCTGTAGTGCAGGAACCAAACTTCTTAAAATATTCTAAATGCAGCCTAATGCTTAGTCACAGCGGCCTCTCCAGGTCCAACAAATTGTGCAAATGTTTGTCTTCTTTTTGTGATCATAAGACCCTGTTAGACACTAATAATACAAAATATTTAAGTCCAATGTTATGTTTTATAATTCCAAACATAAAACTAATTGAAAGGAAAATACAGAGAGTCCAGAATGGGTGTCTAACGTTGTCTTCACTTTAAGCAAGGGGCGAGTATATCACACGGTGGCATGATGACTTATGCCATTCACATACTTTGTACATATAACCACAATGAATTGTTTAAACAACAAAGAATGCTTAATCAAACAATATATTTACAACATTACTCAAATATTACTGAAATATTAGTTACACAATACCCCACCCTGCTTAGCTGTAAACACCACCTCAATATAGAATGCATCTCAACTTATATATAAGTGAGGCCTAAAGATTTAACATATTCCTGACAAGGGGAGGTCCCTCTGCTTGGTCGGTGAGATTTGCGGCTGTGAAAACCATCTCAGCTTCTGGGCCTCCTCTGTGGTGGGTATAGGAGTTAACTCTGAGACTGCAGGAAGTGGTTCTAACAGCTCTGGACACCTTTCATCTCTTTTTCTCAGTTTTTCTCTCTGGATCTACTTTGATCCTTGTTTTTCTCCTGGTCCTGGTTCCTTCCTCTCTCTTTATCTCTCTCTTCTTCTTTCTCGTGTTCCTTCTCTTTTTCATGCCATTCTCTTCCTCGTTCACATTCTTTGTCTCTATCTCTACTTGCCTTTTCAATTTCTTGACGTTCTTTTTCTCACCTGAGAATATCTCTGAAGAAACTAGAGAAATTCTTGAGAAATTAGATCTCGTTTATCTTCTTCCATTTCCTGAGCACTTATGTCATTCTCCTCTTTCTTGTCCTTTTTTTCTTTTTCTAGTTTGTGCAGGTGCATTTAGTTCACTGGAATATTCTGTTATTAATCCTTCTATTGCTCCCATTACAGTCTGATTTCTCCTCTCAGTTTTCACGTCCACATCATCTGACAAATCCTCTGTTTTCAGATCTCTATTGACTCTTTTTTTTTAGCCTACCATTCATTCAGCTGGGCTTTGGTTTTTGCATTTTTGTCTCCCACTAATGCATGTCATATGCTTTCCAAACAGAGGCATAGAAGATGACACCAAATGCTAGAGGAACTCAGCAGGCCAGGCAGAATCAATGGAAAAGAGTAAACAGTAGACGTTTTGGGCCAAGACCCTTCATCAGGACCTGCTGCCTAGCCTGCTGAGTTTCTCCAGCATTTTGTGTGTATTGCTTGGATTTCCAGCATCCGCAGATTTTCTTTTGTTTGAGGATGACACCAACATCAGCTTGCCCTCTGTTGTGCAAATGTTCACGATGTACAGCATGGAAACAGTTATGGCATCATCTAGAACCTTTCTTAATTCACTTTCCAGTTGACATTATTACAGGAGATATGGCATGCTAATGGTGGCTGGATCTCCAATCAAGTTGTATTATCTCAGGCAATCATGCTACTGCAATGCTAGCCCTCCTGTTTTGACCACATACAATCCCAAAGTGGTTTGTTGGTTGTTCTATTTCACTGTTATGAATGTCATTCCCACAGGAGTTATCTTTTCTCCAGTATAAGTGCTTAGTTGGATATCTGCAAGTTTCGATTTAATATCTTTGAAATGCCATTCAAACTAATTTTGTGGAATGACCGAAACAGCCAAGCCAGTGTCCAATTCAATTTAAATTAATTTGCTAATCACTTCTACTGTAAACCATATTGCTTGTCTATTGCTAGTTTTCACATTGTAAATCTCAAGGCTACTCCATCCTGGGTCACTCTCATTATTACCATATTTTTCATCAACAGCATACAGATTAGTGCTCATTTTGAAACTGCAACTTGACTTTTTATCTTTTTCTATTCCCCGTGCAATCCATTTATTTTTATCTGCCCAACATAGTCTTTTGCATGTGTCCTAATTTGTTGTATTTTTTTCAAGTTTTGCCATTAAACTGGTATTGGTCTGGTGTATGTGAGCCCCTGTCACAATGGTAACAGAATTTGGTTAGCCAAGCCAGTTTCAGTTTAGACAATGCAATTGTGTTCATGCACACTTTCATTGCTGATTAATCCAGATTCATTGCAGGGTCAATTCAATTGTGTCTCTGCTTGCTCTTTCTATTGATACGGCAGCTTCTACTGCTCTTTTAAATGTAAGTTGTGCTTCAGTTAGGAGCCATATTTGAAGACTTTCTTGTAAGATTCCACACCCTAAATGATCTGTCAGTGCATCATTATGCCCATTACATAACTGACAATGTTCAGATAAACTCTTCATTTCAGCCATGTACACTGAAATAGATTCATCTTCCTTTTGATTCCACTTATTAAACCTAAGGCATTCTGCAATCAACAATGGTTTCAGTTCTAAATGTTCCTGCATTACTTTCACAATATCAGCAAAGCTCATTGCAGCTGGTTTGGTTGGAGCAGTTAAACTTTGAAGCAAACTGAATGCTTTTCCACTCAATGCACTCAGCAAAACTGGTACTTGTTTCTAATTTACTATTCCATTTGCTTTAAAATTCTGCTAAATTTGTTTAGTATACAAAATCCAGTTATCTTTTGTGCAATTGAATGCAACAATCTTTCCAATCTAGCTGGCCATTATCAGCTGGTAATCACTGTTTATGAATCCATGATTTTTTCTATTTTCTGTCTTTTTTCAACTCCGCAGTCTGTCCACTCCCAAAGGAGCACATGCTACACTTTTTTTTTATTCAACTGCTTCTCACTGCACTTTTTCTAAACTTGAATGTCTCACTACACAAGTAGGTAGTCAGCTCAGGTTCCTTTTAAAACTTCCTCATCACCACTGTTATATTTTGTAACTCCAAAACAAAAAATTTATTGAAAGGAAAACAGGGAATGTGAGTGTAACTTTGATTTTACTTTAAGAAAGGTGCACACATATAACGTGGTGGTGTGCTGCTGTATGCTATTCACATACTTCATATATATAACCGTAATGAATTATTTAAACAACAGAGAATGCTTAATCAATCAATAGAATTACAACATTACTTAAATATTACTGATATAATAAATACACAACATCCGGTACATTAAATTCATTGACGAGGCCGATGGCTCCATGGCCTTTGTTGTTGCATGGACCTGACCCTCAAGGCCCTCATGTCACTGCATCACCTTATGCAGCCACCCAGGGAAGAGCTGCCAGAGACAGTGTGGAAGGGACCAAAGGAACCTCAGATACTCCGGAATCCTTGGTGAGTTGGGAGCTGGCCCCTACCGGTAAGTTCTCCTGTCTGCAGTATTTGCTCCCTGGAAGGCAAGCCTTCATCTGTGACTAACCCTAAATGAGATGAGAAACTGTTGCATGCTCGTTCTTGCAGAAACGTGGCTCCAGAACAACATCCCATGCACCATCAATCTTAATGCCACTCAGGATATATTATAACTATATGTGCTGTGTGCTGTGTGTGACTGTATGTACTGTGTTTTATAACTTGGCCCTGGAGGAATAATGTTTTATTTAGCTGTAAACATGTGTAAGGCTAAATGACAATTGAACTTGAACTTGAATTTGATCTGCACTATGTCATCCCAAATTTTATACTCAATACCCCAGCCAATGTAGGCAACTATTCCAAGCTGAGCGTTCAATCATATCAGCCATCAAGCTATTAAATGATGGAATCAATTAGATGGGCCGAGTTGCCTGCTCCTCCCCTATCAGTGGATTCATATTTAAAATGGACTGAGAGGATCTACTCTCAAATTTATATGCTTGTTTGTTTGTTTATTTATTCATTCGTTCATTGAGATGCAGTGTGGAATAGGCCCTTTCAGGCTTTCAAGGCCACCAACCTAACAATCCCCCAGATTTAATCCTAGCTTAATCATGGGACAATTTACAATAACCAATTAACCTACCAAGTTATAATTCAGCAAGGAAACATTGATTTCTTCGGTAATTTCTCCTCTGACCTACAATCATGAATGTCCATAAATCAGGGAAATGGTTCATCACACGCGTTTTCTGGTCACACTCATGTTCTCAGAACTAACTCTTGGCCTCACTTGTTGCTTCTCTCAATCAACAAACATATTATAGTTTATGTATGTTGAAAATCGGTACCAAGGAATAGATTTACAGGAGGAACAACCAGCATGAAGTAAGACAATGTTACACTAAGGATATATGATTTAAGTATTTTGATTAGAATGAGTCAGCAAGTTTACTTCATTGCAAGTGCAGATTTCCCTCCGCTGAGGTTGGCAGGTTCTTCCAGGTGTATAGCATTTCTCACAGCTCCACCCTTATCACTTCTCTTCCCTCCAAGTATTACAAAAGGGTTCTTCTTTCCAACATTCTCCCCTTTGGAGGTCCAGTCAATCATGTTATAAGACAGTAATCCAGATTCATGGCAGTGCCACAAATCAATGGAAGCTGCTTATGCAGGAAAATCAAGGATGACCACCTCCCAGTCTATTTACTTGGCCCCTGAAGTGACTGATGAGGTCAAAGTGGAAAATGGTGACTCTACATAGCTGGATCAGGTGGTGCCTCTGGGACGGGTGGATGGGTAGATACTGGTTTCTCATTTTAAGTGGTCTTGAACCAGGGATTCCCAGGGAATATTGGGTTTGTTGCATTTTTCAAGAAGCTTTGAGAACATTTTCAATCTTTTTTTTCCTGGTGGATAATCTTTTCAGGTGGATAATCTTTTCCCATGACAAAAATAGAGTATCTGATTCAAGGATCTGAGACATAAGATTGACAGAGCATTGAACACCCAAAATGATCATGAATTTGGACAGAAGTGCTCAGCACTTTTGTTGATGGAAGACATCTTCAGCCAAGCAAAACAAATCCCTCCTTGATTAAAAGAGAAACGGTGAACACAAAAATTGGAGCAGGAGTAGGCCATTTGCCCCTTCATGGATATTTGCCCACTGCAGGGTCAAGTTTCTACTTTATCCCATATCCTTTGATTCCCTTTTTTAAATATATTTAATGACTTGGCCACTACTGCTCTCTGTGCTAGAGAATTCCACAGATTCACCATTGTTGGTGGAGAAATTTCTCCTGATCAGATTCAAATTCATTTATTTATACATTAAAACACACAGTAAATAATGGCATTTGTGCTAACAACCGACACAACCTGAGGATGTGCTAGGGGCTGGCTGCAAGTGCTGCCACACATTCTGGTGTCCATATAGCATGCCCACAATGCTTGGCAGATCAAGACTGAACACAACAAAACAGAACACAACAAATTAACAAAATAGTAACAGAAAAACAGGCCCCTTTCCTCTCTCCCACCCACACAAACTGTCCTCGAACCCTAGGACGTGCCACTGGGCCTCTAGTGGTCTCACGGATAATACCTCTGATTTCCCCAGCGGACTTCAGGCTTGAAGACCCAAGACAACTTGGTTCTAAATGGGCTCACTTCTAAGTGGCTTGTGAGTCCCAGTTCTGGACTCTTCTGTTTTTAGTTATATCATGCCACTCTGAAAATGTCATGGAAAGTGGGAAAGAGCATCACAGCCATTATAAGAAGGCAGATCAATTGACGGTAGAGTCTTGTGATACAAAATAATAATGTCTTTGGCATTTCTATTCCTGCTAAACAATAAGTGTTCCACACAGCAACCTGCTAGTGGACTATGGTGCTGCTTCTCTGCTACAGCCCACTCTAGAAATTAGATCCTCAGGCCTCATCCTAGAAGAGCATAATGCAGCACAGTAATAGGCTCTTCGGTCCAGCAAGACTGCAATGATCACCAACCACCCAGCCCCACCGATCCTACTCCAATTCCATTTTATTCTCTCCACATTCCCACAAGATTTCCTCAGGTTCTCACCAACACACTAGGGACAATTTACCATGGCCAATTAACCCCACCATTCTGTATGTCTTTGAAATGTGAAGGAAAAACGGCGCGCTTGAAGGAAACTTGGGCTCCAGCAGGGGAAGTGGAAACTCCACACAGTTAGCAGCCAAGATCAAGATTGAACCCGAGTAATTGGAGCTGGAGGCAAAATCCGCACCACTATACTGCTCCAGTCGATCAAATGCATCAGTCGCTACAAACAGACAGGTTAATGAAGGCAACACAAGTAAAAATGACTGCTGGCGTTGAAAATCTGTCAGAAGATATCAGAAGTACTCAGCAGGTCATGCCACATCTTTTAGAAGAGATGTGCCCTCCTTCTTTTAAAACGTGTTTGAAATTGCTGGTTCGGTACCTGCTGCTTAACGTGAGTGGATGGAATGAGGTTAAATAGGGGTTGGATTAAACACTACCCTGAATTTAGTCGCAGTGTTCACATTTGTTTCACGTGGAATTTCTGACTGCCAGGGTAAGTATATGGATAAACCAATCAATGCCGATGTGAAAATTGTGAGGAACTGGCTCAAGCAAGTGGTTGAAAGAAAAAAGGTTAGTGCTATTTGTCACACACACATCAAAAAATACATTGTTTCGCATCAACAACCAGCACAGTCCAAGGATGTGTTGGAGGCAGCCTGCCGGGGGTGCCCCGCTTCGAGCACCAACAGAGCATGCCCACCACTTACTAACCCTAACACATACACCCTTAGAATGTGGGAGAAAACTGGAGCACCCATGGCCACAAGCAAAACATACAAACTCCTTACATTCAGCAGCTGGAGTTGAACCCTGATCTTACAACTTGCGTGGTTAAACAATACATGACTACAGTGCTACCCTGCCACCTGTGGACTTTTCTCTGCCATTATCTCCCCCCGTTCTGACTGCATTTGGGACAGCAAAGTGCTGAAAATCGCACCCCTTCCCCCCCCACCATTCATTGCCTTCTGTTAGTTGACTTGAGGCAATGGTTTACAGTCTTCTGCCGTTGTCGCTTTTGGTAGAGCTCACAGATGAGAACTGGAATATCATCCACAGCACTTGGTGCTCCATGTATCTAACAAGTGCCTTAATCAACTGAAGAACCTCAAGTTCATATAGGAAAAGCATACTTAGCTTTTTGACCTTCTCCTTTAATAAGTTATTCACTATTTCTCAGAATGTTATAGTATGAGCACCTTAAATGACATGTTTCAAGGTCATGGTATTGCCATGGCAACAAGACATTGAGGGGTCACAATGATGTTTGCTGCACAGTGACAATTGTCAAGCTAGTAAACACAAATGGCGGAACAAATGTATTCTTCAGTTTATTTTTATGAAATAAACTTTACTTCCATGTGCACAAAGCTTATCATGGGCAAATACATTGTAGCTGCAAATCTTTATAGAATGAGGTGAAGTTATCTTACTTTCGTGTTACAAATTCCTTCCAATGTGTCCACAATGAAGGGAACTCAATGAAGCCAAAAGGCAGACTCTTATTTCTTTTCCATATATTTTCCTATGGAAATATCTACATACGGGTACATATTTAGGAAAACAACTTATTTTTAGGATTCTGTCAAAAAATATCCTGGTGTTATGAACCTTCATTATATTGTCATGGACTATAGGTTACCCACAGTGCCAAGTCAGATATCAAGGATATGTAAACAAAGGCTTCATCACATATCCTCTCAGGTGAAATTAAATGCTTTCAATGAGTCTCTGTTGTGCAGAGCAAACCAGGAGTAGGAATATTGTCCTCGTGGGTCTTGCTAAAAAGCACTGCAAACGTAATAACTCTTTGAGAAATTTGATAGAAAGGTTGCAGCCTTTCAATGCCATAGAGCAAGGGATGGAGATGCATGCCCAGCAAGACTGGTCCTAAAACTGCTCACCAGTCCTGCAACAGCAATCTATTACGAAAAGAGTGCAAGAACGTAAAGAGCAGGAGTAGCTCAACTGGCCACTCTGCCCTGCTCTGCCACCCATGCAGGACTTATATGAAGATACTAAACTTCGGCCTGCACTCTCTGCCAAGTTAGACATGGAGTCAAGAAGGAGAAAGAATGAAACAAAACAATGCAAAAGCTAAAGCTCTTCTACACTGTTAAAAATTACAAACTTTCAGCAGTTTTTTACAAAGTATAGAAATAATGAATGGCAACTTAGCAGAATATTCATGTGCCTTAAAGCAGAGTACATTAATAGCATTGAGAAGTTAATCTTATTGCAAAGAAACTACAAATCTATTGATATTACTAATTAAATTATTTTGCTTCAAGTCATTGGAGAGTTCTTTAGCATAATTGGGATAGAATGCTTTTGAAATAAAGCAGTTTTCAGCAAAAGGCTGAAAGTAACAAAGGATTTAGAAATTTCAACAACAGAGAAATGACGGTGCATTCATTTCACAAAATGGCTTACCCAGATTTAAAAAAAATCACTGTACTCAATGTTCAATTTTATAATGATGCCACATGGTTAAATTCTAAAGTACTTGCGGTGGATTTAAGCCAGGAAAAGTGAGAAGAAAGGAAGCTGGCCACTATGGACTATTGAAGAATTCTTCCTCTATTCAGCAGCTGTCAGCCACTGTAAGAATATGATATTAATCCTGTTTCGAACATCCTTTTTGTCATTCAGCATGGCAATTCTCTACTGCATTCTTCAGCCTGTCATTTACCAAATCCCTCAAACGGCATTACGGCACTGATAAGCATCAAAGAGTCTTAGAAACATACAATAGATAAAACAAGAAGGCCTGTCAGGCAAAAGAACCTGTGTCTGGAGCACTGAAATAGGAATTAAGTAAGTGTTTTGCGCTGACCCACTGTCTCTAAGACAAATTCTTTTCTTCAAATAGAAGTATACAGGCCTGTAACCTAATATAGTGGCACTGCTAATTTAATTTAGAAAAAGCAATAAACATTCTTCACATTAGAATGGGGCCAAAGTAGAAAAGCTGTAATCAGCAATTACAATATTGTGCTTTGTGAATTATCAGCTTGTTAGAGTTATTTTATTTCTTTCGTTCCCAATTTTAATTTAGTGGTCCCCTCCGCTCTCATTGAACACAACCACCAGCCACACCGATCCACACCCTAACAACTTTCCTCAGAGACGATTTGTGAGACTGATCAAACCATCACAGAGAGACACTTGGGCACCGGTTAATTTCATATCTTGACTGATTGCATAGGAGCTACCTTTCTAAGTATGCCTCCTCATTTCTCTCACATTGCCAAGTTCAGGAGTGTGGGGTTTGGGGTGGTGGGGCAGACTGGATGAGCCGTGACAGAGAGGGAGAATGCACGCAAGGACATTCCTCTACAATATTCAGCCATTAACCTTAGAACATGCATGTACAGTGTACTGTGCTTCAGTGTTTAAACTATCCATACAAACGCAGAAAAAAATTAATTTCTTTACAGGTTTCCAAATGATGCTGGGATTCCAGGAGGAATTCAGCCTCTCAAACTTTGCAATACCACAAGGGTTGAGAGAGAAAACTGGAACTCTCCATTCAATGGTATTCTACCCCAAACCCTTGCCAATTAGCTCATGGTGGGATCGCAACTACTAAGATTTTCTGCCTCACAGGTTAAATATGCAGTGTGCACCAAATTATCCTTTTTATGCAAATGATCTACAACAATAGCAAAAGTTTCCACCTTCTTTCATTGGGACATTTCAGAACCTGACTCTCAATATTTAATTCAATTTCCTCTTAAGCAGGATAGAGAAAAAATTAAGTCAATTACCTTATTTTGCTTTAATTTCAAGTGCTTAGGCAGATTAGTTCCTGATGTTTTGCTGTTGAAGATGTCAACTAGATGTTGAAAACCCAAAAAAAAATGCAAAGCCATCAAGTATAAGATATAAAAACACAAAATGCTGGTAGAACTCAGCAGGCCAGACAGCATCTATGGGAGGAGGTAGTGACTACCTCCTCCCATGTAAGTATAAGATATATAAGTATAAGAAGTATAAGGTATGTTCAGCAGGTCCAGCAGCGTCTGTGGAGAGAGGTGTTAATACATAATTCACAATATCAATATTTTGCAGTTCAGTGGCACTTTCAGTCAAACTGGAAAAAGGATGAAGATAAGTATGTGTTAAAAGGGAGAAGGGCAGCAAGAACAGAAGGAACTTCTGAGAGACTAATGCTGTCCAGACTATGTAGTTGCTTTCAACACAGTAAGAGAGACGGAGAGACGGAGGCAAAACAGACAGACAGACAGAGTAATAGAACAAAGGATGATTCCAAATCTGTCAAAATTTTATATTTATGCCAAGCACTACCAATTTTTATTCCTAAATCTTTTTTTGATATTATTGACTCTAAAATATCTTTGTATCTGTGGCAGAATAAAAATCCTAGACTAAGCAAAAAATATTTACAGAAGCCTAAGAAGGAGGGTGGTTTGGCTTTGCCAAACCTGAGATTTTAGTATTGGGCAGTCAATATTCGATATTTAATATTTTGGACACAAGAATCGATTATAGCATCTTGCCCACAATGGGTAAATTTGGAATGTAAATCTGTACAAGACTTTTCATTGTTTTCAATTTTAGGATCTTCACTTCTTGTTTCTTTATCTAAATTGAATAAACAAATAACTAATCCCATAGTTACACATACATTGCGAATATGGTTTCAATTTTGTAAATTTTTTGGCTTGAATAAGTTTATCTTATCAAGCCCTATTATATCTAACTTTTTCTTTCGACCCTCTTTTTTAGATCAAGCCTTTGTATTATGGAAAACAAAAGGTATAACATGTTTTCATGATCTATTTTTAGATAATAGTTTTATGTCCTTTGAACAGCTATCTAATAAATATAATTTACCTAAAACTCATTTTTTTAGATATTTGCAAGTTAGAAATTTCTTGAATAATATGTTACAGTCTTTTCCGAAATTATGTCCAATGGACATTACGGAAAATTTTTTAGCTCTGAATCCTGGCCAGAAGCCACCATTTATAATATGATCATGAAAATACAGCCAGAAGTATCAGAAAAAAATTAAGAAGGAATGGGAAAAAGAACTTCATTGTCTTATACCCACTGAGCAGTGGGAGAAAATTTTACAATTAGTCAATTCCTCTTCTATTTGTGCTAAACATGCCCTAATACAATTTAAGGTTGTACATAGATAGATAGATAGATAGATACTTTATTCATCCCCATGGGGAAATTCAACTTTTTTCCAATGTCCCATACACTTGTTGTAGTAAAACTAATTACATACAATACTTAACTCAGTAAAAAATATGATATGCATCTAAATCACTATCTCAAAAAGCATTAATAATAGCTTTTAAAAAGTTCTTAAGTCCTGGCTCACATGTCCAAGGATAAACTTGCTCCATTTTACTCTCATGTTAATCCAACCTGTGACAGATGTCATTCTGAAGTAGCATCATTGACCCACATGTTTTGATCTTGCCCTTGTTTGCAAAATTATTGGAAAGATATTTTTGGTGCTATTTCAACAGTTCTGAATATCAAATTGCAACTGCATCCTATTACTGAAATTTTCGGTTTACCAATGGTGGATAATATTTGTTTATCCCCCTCAGCTCGACAGATGATTGCATTTGTTACGTTAATGGCTAGAAGATCTATCCTATTGAATTGGAAAGAAATTAATCCTCCAACTATATTTCAGTGGTTTTCTCAAACTATCTCTTGTTTGAGTTTAGAAAAAATTAGAAGTGTTGTCTTTGATTCTTCAGTTAAATTTGAAGAAACTTGGAGACCATTTATCCAACATTTTCATATCAGTTAAACTGACTTTTCCTAAACCCTGCTTCTATTATCCTTAATTATTTGGATGGAGGTGCGGAGTTATTGACGCTACTGTGTATATTTGACATAATGCAATGGCCCATGTTGGTTAGGTTTTTTTTTCTTTTTTGGGGTTTTTTTTTCTCTTATTTACTCCCTTTTTTCGCAATTACTATGAGTTTGGGAGGTTATTATCTGGATTATCATCATGAATGTATACTTAACCTATTAATTATGTACTTTCAAACTCTCTGTATTCATGTTTCATTTATGTTTGTTTAAAATCAATAAAAAGATTTAAAAAGAAAGAAAGAAATCTGTGAGACACAGAACATCTCACAGCAGTTGCTGGAAATCTGAAACAAATGAATGTTGGAGAAACATAGCAGATCAGGGAGCATCTGTGGAAAGAGAGAGAGAAAAAAGGGATCAACGTTGCATGTGTGACTTTACATCACAACTGGCCAGTTCTGATACAATCAGGGAAAAAAACTGGTTATCTGAAATTGTTGGATTTAATTCTGAGTGATAAGGGATGATGAAGTGCTCTTCCTCAAACTTAGATTGGCTATTGATGGAACAATGTAAGAAGCCAAAGATGGAGAGGTCAGTGTGGAATAAGACTGTGAATTAAAGCAGCAGGTAGTTATAACCTCAGTTACTTCCGCAGACTAAATGGAAGTGCTCCACAAAGTGTTTATCCCATTTACATTTGGTTTCCACAATGTAGAGGGGAACACGTTGTAAACACCAAATGCAAATACAAAATGGACAGGTATAAGAGAATTTCTCCTTTTGCCTGGAAAGACTATTTGTGCCAACAGACAGTGGATAAGGAAGAGTTAAAAAAAAAAAGATATTGCATCTCTTGAGATTACATGGAAAGGTGCCATGAAGATAATGGAATTGATGGCTTTGTGGTGAAGTTTGCAGATGATACAGAGATAGCTGGAGGGGTAGGTAGTGCTGAAGAAGCAATGCGATCGCAGTTGGACTTAAAAAAATTGAAAGAATGGGCAAAAAAGTGGCAGATGGAATATAGTGCTGGGAAATGTATGATAATGAATTTTGGTAAAAGGAAAAATAGTGCAGAAATTATCTAAATGGGAAGAAAATTCAAACACCAAAGGTGCAAAGGGACTTAAGAATCCTCATGTAAGACTCCCAAAAGGTTAATCTACAGGTTGAGTCTATGGTAAAGAAGGCAAATGCAATGTTGACATTCATTTCAAGGAGAATAGAATATAAAAACAAGGAGATAATGCTGACTCTTCATAAGACACTGGTCATGATGCATTTGGAGTATAGTGAACAGTTTTGCGCTCCATATCTCAGAAAGGATGTGTTGTCATTGGAGAGATTCCAGAGGAGGTTCACAGGGATGATTCTGGGAATGAAGGGGTTAACATATGAGGAACATTTGGGAGCTTTGGGTCTGTACTCACGGGAACTTAGAAGAATGTGGGGGGAACTCATTAGAAACCTACTGACTGCTGAAAGGACCAGATAAGGTGGATGTGGTGAGGATGTTTCCTGTGGTGGGGATATCCAGACCTAGAGAGCACAGCCTCAAAAACTGAGGGGCAACCTTTTAGAACAGAGTTAAAGAGGATGTTTTTTTAGGTGGAGCGTAGTGAATCTGTGGAATGCTGTGCCACAAACAGCTGTGGAGGCCAAGAACTTGGGTATATTTAAAGTGAAAATTGGTAGTTTCCTGATTGGTCAGGTCCTCAAAGGTTATGGTGAGGAGGCAAGTGTATGGGGTTGAATGGGATCTGGGATCAGTCGTGATGGAATGGTGGAGCAGACTTGATGGGCTGAATGGCCTAATTCTGCTCCTATGTCTTATGGACTAAGAGGAGAGGTGATGGTAGGAAAGGAAAAGCCTGGAAAAAGGAATATGAAGATTACTGGGTGCTAGGATAGGACTGGGAGAGCTTTATCCATGTTCTGCCTGGAAAGAGAGAAGATGGGAGAAGTGCAGGAAATGGGAGAGACATTGACACAAGAGAGGCTGCACATACTGAATCTGATGCAAAAAAAAACAACCTGCTGGAGAAACTCTGTGGGTCAAGCAGTGTGTGGGGGGGGAAGGAGTACTCAGTGTTTTAGTCCATGATCCTGCATCAGAACTGAGAAATGGGAGGGAAGATAGGCAGAATAAAGGGGGGGAGGGGAGTGGTGAGACAGGAGCCAGTACGAGATAAAGGTGAAGGACAATGGTTGGAGTTTGGTAGGGGGAAATACAGGAAGCAAGGATTACCTGAAATTGGAAAATTGAATATTCATACAATTGTATTGTAGTCTATCCAGAAATAATGGGTGTTACTCTTCTAGTGTGTATTAGCCCTCACCATGAGAGTGGAGAAAGCTGAAGATGGATTGATCAGTCAGAGAGCGGGAAAAGAAGTTCAAATGGCCTGCAGTCAGGAGCTTCAAAAGGCCATTATGGACAGAGTACAGGTACTCTGGAAACTGGTCATCTAGTCTGTGCTCTGTCTAACTGACGTAGAGAAGGTCACATCAGGGCAATCGAGTGCAGTAGACCAGAATGGAAGAGGGGCTCATGAATCTTTGCCTCACCTGCAATGTTTGTTTAGTTCTCTGGGTGGCATTTAGAAACAAGTAAGCACCTGTGTTACATTACACAATGATACTGGAGCAACATAAACCACATAAATCACATCCTGCACACTCTCAATAGCCTTCAACTCCACCAGCAGAGAAGGATTATGGAGCAGCTTTGTGACATTTGGCTTCCCTCAGAAATGTAGCTCCATTATGCATCTACTAATATAACGAAATGCAAGTTATAATCTTACCAAAGCATCTATCTAAAACACTTCCCAGTGCAAGCTCGGGTCAGTCAAGCAGTGTCATTATCTCAATCCACTCTGACTAGAGAGAAACCCACCTAAATTGACCCACCTGTCACCTAAATTAACTTTCACCACCAGTCAGGTCATGCCAACTTTCATCATCAAACACCAAATGATGCTTGTATATGTATACACTCACACCTGAGCTCCTATTCATGACTAATCCATGCACTGAGACTTCTAAGGAAGCCAATCTTATGCTCAATATCTACAAACATTTGTAAAAGAAGAGTCCTTCAAGAAAAACTGGCCGACTGCATCAAACTATTTCTTTTCTCCATAAATAAAGATTCGTGACTAGATAAAGAACACATGGATTCCTTTTCATATCTTGGAAACCACTACTTGGTGAATACACATATCAGTGATGAAATTTAACACAGACTCGGGTCAACTGAGGAAAAATATGTAAAAAGATCAAGCTCACAAACTTGACACTGTTCTATTATTTGGAGACGTGGACAACTACAGTGGGCACCTCGGTATTAGGCAGGTAGAACTAATGCTGGCTCTGCCAAATCCTCTATATCTATTTACATGCTAATGTCATTATCAGTGACCTCTCCAGGGCCAACATCACCAACACTAAGGCTCAACTAAGCTTGGCCACATGATACACATCTCTGACTCTAGGTTCCAACATCAGGACTTGTGTTCTCTAAGCCTCTTTCAGGAAAAAGAACATTCTCATGGAGCAGTGAGCGTTCCTTGCCTATGTCTTTTCAAGATGGGGAAAGAGTATTAAGGCGTATACTAAGTACCTTGAGTCTCCTTGACCCAATTGCTTGGCCAAGCTCCCGAACAGTTCATCTGCATGAAGCATTTCTGGACCCAGCCTCATGGGATGATCCCATAACTCTTTGAATAAAAGCCAACAATGATACCATTGATCCAAAACTAATAGCCAATTAATCATCAGCATGAACACTAAGAGTCCAACTTGTAAAATAGAAGCCTTCTTGAGTGTAACCTTTCCTCAACAGAGAACAATTCACTACATTTGGCATTACAACTGGATGTAGCAATAGTGTACATATGCCAGCAGACATCCAAGATCAATTTAGTTACCCTGTATGACTCCCAAAAGCCAAAATCCAGACTTCTTGACAAGCAAAACCTATTTCTTGACAAGTAAAACTTATAGCTATCAGTCGTGTCACTCTTTAGAGATCCTTTAGCCCCATTGCAGATGCTTCTTCAGATGTCAGTCAGCATGCTATGCTCCAAGGTGAGGGCAGAATGAAAAAGTGAAGGCTCAGCACACAGTTCCTAGTGACTACACTGAAGAGATGTTGCACAGTCTCGAAGGATAGTATCAATCAATGGGACTCACTCTGGTGTGTTCTTCTATAGTCAAATTTTCAATATTATTAGACATTGAAGTCAACAGTTAAGGAACTGAACACTACAGCCAACTACTTACTCTTGATAAAGAGTTATTTGTGTTGAGCAGGCTCGCTGTAATGAAAAATAGGAAGATTCTCTTTCATCAACCAATTGCTCCTTGTTCAGGTCAATAAAAATACAAAATTTCCAACTGCAATCAAAGGGTTATAAACAGAAAGTCTTGGAAAAGTTCATGGACCCTGGGCAGCAGTAGTAGGATTGGTGTTTCAAGTTCATGACCAATTTGTCAATCCGGAAAGAACCATAAAACACAGAGTTAGCAGGTACAACTTTAAAGGGCAGCATTTGTACATTTAAGATTCTGCTCCCATATTCTTCTGAGGCACTAACCCCAAACTTCCAACCCATGGTCCACTCTGTGAGAAAAGTATGTCACATATATACTTTTCTATATTTATTATACCTTATCTACTATAACACATATTTAATATACTATATCACATGCAAGGGATTTCAGAAAATTTTGGAAGGTTCTCCTCCCAGGCCAAATTTCCCTATTATTAGCCCTATCTCTGCTGTAATTCCATTGTTACCAGACAGTGGTGCTCACATGAATAATATATTATCATTGTCAATGAGCAGTAAGACACCCTTTCTGAATAGATCCTAACTGTTTTAAACAAAGTTTAGCACTAATCAATGTAAACCACATTTTTGCCTTCATTTTAATAAATATGTATTAAAGAAAAAGTAATGAGAAACTCTAAAGGTGGGGGGGTAATATTCTGTCAATGATTGAGATGTTACTTGATGCAACATTTATTAAACAACCTCAAAATAATTTGTAGTGATGGCATGGCAATAAATACATTAATGATATGAATTGGACATGTCAGAAACTGCTTACATAAGCCCAAAGCTTACATTTGTATTGAATTTAGTTTTGGAAGTTGTGTGAAATAGATTTAACATATGCCGTAGAAACTTCACTAGCTGGAATGGCAAGGCTTGGGGTTCGGTACATTGAGTTGGAGCCATTACATGAAAATGTAGCTCTGTAATGTTTTTACAGGACTGAGAACAACCCCCTGCTGTTGTGTAATTTCACGCTGAAGAGACTGATAGGGCTTCCAGCAGAGTGATCCTTTATGGATCAAATAATTCTCTCGTGCCTGTCCCAGGGCAATGAAAATTATCTATTTCATTAACTCTTTAAAGCGACATTCTAAGCTAAATGTTGACAGCAAATATTCTCCATTTCCAACAATGACTGGACGCCCCAATGATAGAAGCCAGTGGTGAGTATATCTGGACTAACTCAGTTGTAGGAAGAGTAATATAAACATTATTCTTTGAGAGTTTTTCATTCATTCTTAGCAAAGCTCAGTTCACACAGGATTGTCTAACCTAGCCAGGTACACTTTCATTATGGTTGTCACTAGGTGATCTAAATATACCATCATAAATTTATATATGGAATACTCATATACAATGCCTTTGCTGTAGCACTGAGATGCAAAGAAATATCTTTTTGCATTGACGTAAATATTGAGATTTCTCAACAATGGAATGCTGGGTAAGCTGATCTATACTCATAGTTGAGGCCGGTAGTTTTTTGTTATTTAGTGAATGGAAGGAGTTTGGAGATTTGATGGGCAAGGGAATGAGATGGAGCTTTAGCCATAACTTTATTAAATGGTGGAGGAGATACTAGGGGATGAATGACCTAGTCTGCTTCCATTTCTTTACATTTATGTTGATTTTAGTAGAGCAGAGATCCCTACCTTCAAGGACACTTATGCCATGTTAATTAATACTTCTTTAACACATCTATTATATGAGCACAAGCTTAATTTAAGTTCAATTCAGACCAGGTTGTTAAAGTCATTTGGATTAATCAGAGTTTTCAGCACGCAGTGAATCTCCTAGTTATCACCTCTTCCAATCGCTCTTTCCAACATCTCTTCTTTTCCAGTCACACCAATTATGCAGCTCTCCAAATCATCTTTTCACACTCAGCCACTAACTTCCACAGGTGAGATCCAACAACGTCATGGATAAGAGCTCAAAATTAAAGTAGTCTTTGTAGCAAGCTGCAAAGAATTTCTAATCTGAAAGTAAAGATTTAGATTCATAACCAAATACGCTCTGAACCTACCTGTTCAAATACCATAGGCAGTTTGCAGTAGTAGATTATTGCAAACAAGTTGCTGACCTAAACTTCATAAAATGCTGGAGGAACTCAGCAGGCCAGGCAGCATCTACGGAAAAGAGTAAACAGTCAACATTTCCAACCGAGACCCTTCATCAAGACTCTGATGAGCAGCATCTGCAGATTTCCTCATGTTTGTGCTGTCCTAACCTCTTTGTGGTACTTTCTCTAACACATGAGATTCTCCAAATGCTGGAAATCGAGAGTAACACACACAAAATGCAGGAGGAAAGCAGCAGGTCAGGCAGCATCTATGGAGAAGAATAAAGTGTTGGTGTTTCAGGCTGAATAAAGAGTTTGAGAAGCTGACTCTTTATTGCTCTGCATAGATGCCGCCTGATCTGCTGAGTTTCTCCAATATTTTGCGAGTGTTACAGTACTTTCTCCTTTTTCCTTAATTAAATGCACTATTTAGAAATATAGAGATTGAAGCAAATATTAAAAAGCACAGAACTTGCAAAACTTCTTCAATAAAAAAATAAGTATCATTGTTGCCTTCAGGGAAGTGGAGTTGTCACCACTAATTGTCGAAATGAGATCAACTAGAAACTATGCAAGTTATCGCACCAAGCAGAAATCATCTGTTCATGATGGGTGGAAGGAAGAGTAGGAAGATGCATCATCACCGGGGATATTGGAGGGTTGTATTTGATGAGTATGTGGTTTACCAAGTTCCAGCAAAATTAAACCTGAATCCCATCCCCTTTAAAAGCTAAATGGTACTCCAAATGATAAAGTGGATGATGTCCCATTTCCACAGAAAGTCATTCCTCAAATTAATGAGCCCAGGCACCCAGGCACACACAGATACACAAATAAACTCAGTGAGAGGCTGATCCACATGGGATGATCTGCGGCCATAGAGATATGTAAGCTCTTAAAACACACAGGCAGTGGGTTTCCATGTGAATTTTGTTTTTGTGAAGAACAGCCCTAAGAGGGGTTACACAGAAAGCAGGGGGTGAGGAATAAAAGTAAGGGATGGGAAGCAAGCAGCTCCAGAGCAGTGGAGCATGCAAGCAACACAGATTTGCTTTATACTAACTTTACAATAATGAGAATGCTACAAACATGCTGGAGATGGTATGAACATTTAAAAAATAGCATTTCCCACTCATTTCAGCTGTTTATATGTTAGCCTTCTTTTTAATACAGGCACCCAGCAGCCAGACATTTGCAGTTATGCTGTTAAGAACAGTTACAATGGATTTTTGATCTACTTAGATAGGCAAATGTCCCAAACAGTCCATTGGAGGTTGCTCTAATACTGGAAACTGATTTAAATGCTAAAATATTTAAGGGGAATGTGTTCAACCTTTAAAAAGTGCATTTATCAACTTGTGAATCTGCTTTAGGAATTAAATATACTATTTTATGGACTTTAAAAGCAAAGTATATTAAGTTATAATCCTGTAACTTCTCATTTTATTGCTGCCTGTGAAACTATTATCTATGCTTTCTGCCACCTTGAATTCCCTTTTCAGCAGTCACCCTTCACTGATTGCAATGTCCACAATTCACGATCCCCTCCAGAGAAGCCATCCATGCACCAACTTCTCCTCCACAAACCCTGCAATTTCAGAATTCCCACCAGTTCTAGCACAGTTTCAGCTCTCCCCGGTTTATTCTGTTAGAAACATGAAGTCATTGAAAAGTACAGCACAGAAACAGGCCCTATGGCTCATCTGATCCAAGCCAAACCATCTAAACTGCTTACTCCCATCGACCTGCACTGAGCTCATAGCTCTCCATATCCCTATTATCCATGTACCTGTCCAAACTTTTCTTAAACAGTGAAATCAAATACTTGCGCTGCCATCTTGTTCCATAGTCTTACGACCCTCTAAGTGAAGAAGTTTCCCCTCATGTTCTATACACCCTCTGCCTTTCTGGTCCTGGCTTGCTCCTTATAGACCTTCCTGTTTAACCTTCATCAGGAGAATGCTGTCCTCTTTGGCTATCCTTCCACAGCTCAAAGCTATCATCTCTTGCTGATAGAAAACTAAAAATATTACTCTGTCAGCTTTTATCAGTAGTTTAGAAGCAAGAGTGAGGATGGGGTTAAGCTACGTTGTTGGTGTAGAGATCAGGGAGCCTTCATTATCTATTCACCTGGAAACGCTTCCACAGAAATTTTAGAAAAGTGAATCACAGAGAGGTAGCGACATTTTCCACTCAACAAATGGGCATTCATCACTCGATGAAGAGATTTATCTGCATAAAGGTGACAATTATTGGCAAACAGTCTAAGTTAAAACAATTAACCTCAGGCTCGAGGGCAGCTAATTATAAGTTGCTTTCCAGGGAGAATTGTGCAAGGAATTTCATTTAGTACAGCAGTGAGGGGGTTAATTGATGCATCTACATGATTTTCTGCTCAGTTAGGAGTCGCCTTAAGCGAGGGTTTAGATAAATAGTAACCTTAGCAGTAATAAATGGATTGCAATACAACAAAATGCTTCATTCAGCTAAACCCATCCGTGCGTTGCAGACTCCATGCATTATATTATCTCTTTAGTATTTCTCCAAAGGTTTAGCCAGAATAAGCAAAATCCTTGAGCCACAAATAGTCAGCCTCTAAATTGGTCATAGAATCCCACAAATAGATAAGTGTGCACTTGGTGAGTGGCTGCTGAATGAAACTTCTTATCCTTTCAGTCAAGGAGTAGTGCTGGGTTCAGGTGTATTACTAAGACCCAGTCAGAGCCCAGCCCTGTCAATCATGGCCAACTTGGCCATCTTCACAAAGGCAATGATCTCAAACATTGTTACTGCTACCATTGAGGAATACCAACAAAGCAAGGAACAACTTTGTTTTTGCAGAAAAGTGGAAAATAAACTTGCTATCATTACAATATATTTATGGGATACCAAGCCAATTTGCTCAACCTCCCCTAATCTCCAATCTTCAATCAGAATACATCCAACCCGATTTGTGTCAGGAAGACATGCTTTGCCAAAGCATTCTTCACCAAGTCTGAGTCCTGTGTATTATTATTCCATTGTTACATTCTGAAATTTTCACTTGTTCTATTGGCTTCAAAAATATCTAGAGTCATCAGATCATAGGAATGTACAATGCAGAAACAGGCCCTCCGGCACTTTACAGCCATGCTGACTAGCAACCATCCATTTCCACTAAATCTACACTAATCTAATTTTTATTCTCCCTATGTCCTCATTGACTCTCCCCAGATTTTGCCACTAACAGGTAATTTTCAGTGGCCAATTAACGTGCTGCCTTTGGGTGTGGGAGAAAAATGGAGGATACTAGAGGAAGCTCGTGCAGTCAGAGGGAGAACTTGCAAAGTGCATACTGAACCTGTGTTCCTGACACTGTGAGGCCATGGCTCTACTGTGCCAAAGTGTTGCACCCAGCCTGCATCGTAAAACATACATACTCCTTTGCTATTAATGAACACTTCTACTGAAATCCGTAAGTCTTTCAAAGAGAGGGTGGTGGACCAATGATTTGGTAAAGAAAATGAATGTCAAAAAATTGCAGATAGAACCTAGAGCAGTACAGCACAGTGCAGACCCTTCAGCCCACACTATTGTGCCAACCCTGTGCTCGGCAGCCAATGGAACACCAAGGTGAGACAAGAGATGTGAAGGCTCCCAGCTTCTGATCTGCAGTCACAATCCCCAAGTGTGCATTGCAGTAGCTTGCTGCCATAAGTATGTCCAAGCTCAGTAGGTCATTGGTCATAAATTCATAACTGATGCAAGCACAGAAAGTGAAGTATCCACGGCCACCAGAAAAAGAAATACGGTGGAGTTTGAGATTTCAAAGCTTCCACAATCATAAGCAATAGACTTCCATTAGCTATCACTCAATGTCCTACCCTACAATAATCATCTACTTCTATGCCTCTCAGGATCACAGACGTCTTACTTCTGCTCCAATTCTACAACATTACTGAAAATTTACAAATAGGTCATTACACAAACAAAATAGACAAAGTTAAAACTACAAGGAAAAATGAAAGCAACAATCTTGAACCTAATACAACACCTGGTAATCCTCGACCCAACTTCCTTCCCTCCCTCCTAGTTTCACCTATTACCTGTCAGCTTCTTCTCCTTCCCTTATCTCTACCTTTTCATTTTGAATTTTGACCCCTTCCTTTCCAGCCCTGATGAAAGGGTCTCAGCCTGAAACATTAACTGTTCATTTCTCTCCATAGATGCTGCCAGACCTGCCGAGTTCCACAAGCATTTGGTGTGTGTTGCTCAAGACTTTTGTACCTGGTTTAACATTCCAAAGTGCTTCACTTCACATGTGCCTGAGTTAAATTTCATCAGCTATTCCCTAATCCAATTTCACAGTTGATCAAGATCCTGCTCTAAACTTAGACAACCTTCAGGTTCAGATTCAGATTCAGATTATTGTCATTTAGAAACCACAGATGCAATGCAGTTAAAAAATGAGACAACGTTCCTCCAGAATGAAATCACAAAAGCATATAACAAAACAGAAAATCCACATAATGTTTGGCAATCCCCAATCCAGAGTCCGGAGAGGCTGCTGCATATTAATATCGCGCTACCATCTTAGCACGTTCTCCAGAAAGGAGATCCAAAACCACCAGACAAAACAAGACCAAATACTAAAGCTACAAGACCTGCACAAAACCACATAGTTACAACAGTGCAAACAATAGCATAATTGATAAAAAAAACAGACTATGGGCACAGTAAAAATTGTCCAAAGATGTTAAAAGACTATAAGTTTGAAAGAAACCACCACACAGTTTCCGCAAGTCCTCAGGGTCTCGATTGACTCTTCATCCCACACTGACAGCAAAAGGGAATACCCCCGCTATGGACTTCCACGGCGCCACCCGACTCAGCCTCGCAGACACAGCACACACTGAAAGCGACCTGACCGCAGCGGACTCCGAGTCCGTCGAACCTCCGAGCCTCCGACCATCCCCTCCGGCATAGTTTCTCCAAGCACCATCCTCTGCTGAGTGTATTAAGATGCCCCCGCCAATGGCCATTGGCTACACCACCCCGAGGACTGGGGGCCTTTTCTTCCCAGCAGAGACCTGAACCTCACAGCAGCAGCAGCAACGAAGAAGGTCTTCCGGGAGATTTCCAGATGTTCCTCCGTGCTCCCACGTCCATTTTCAACCGATTATGATTGCGCACGGCACCTGGCTTCACAAATAACAGATGATCAGCTCCGGAGTGGCCACTGCAAGCTGCATCACGCCGCCATCTTGGATCGTGACTTTTTACATTTTTAGTGTGCTTTGGAATCATTATTATAGGAATCTCTCTGGGTATCGTTGTAGGCTTTTAAAGTTAATAAGTCCATTTGACAATATTATAAACATGATTTTATTCAGCATTTATTTCATGAGGATGTACCAGTATCACAAGTGCCTATCATTAGAACATATGTCTTGTGTCTTGTTATTTTACCAGGCTAATGGACTAAGCTTAAATGCTAACTGTCTTCACTGACAAGTTTATGAGGATTTAATAAGGCGCGAATGGATGAAATGAAGTGGTAGAAAGAGCTCAATATTGAGAGCAGGCTTATTCTGTCACATGCCAGGAGTCTAGCTCCAACCATTTAGCTTCACCATAGCAGAGGAATGATCCAAGCACCCTCTCCTCTTTCTCATACAGTATACAAAAGTAATTTTATGCTTTATCTCAATTCACCAACAACAATTGACTTATTTAAGAGTAATTCTGGTTATTTGTTTTCACAGAAGACCATAATTAGAGTTCATAAGTGAAGTAAATGTTATCTCCAAAATGCACTATATTTTCCCTCAGTATCGCTCACAACACCGTTTTGGAGGAGTGAGCAATGTAAGGGAGAGAGACAGAGCTGGGCTCTAGCTTTGGCAAGAGCAGTCATAACAAGGAGGGAGCCTGTGAGACAGAGTGGGAGGACAGGCTCAGAGGCTTGGTGGAGATGGGATTCTGGCACACAGAGGGATGCAAGTGGAATAATTCAAAAGGCCCAAAGACTATGGGGAAGGGTGTGGAAGGAGTGACAAGGTTCAAAGTGATATAATTAACCATGAGCTTCAAGGATTCTAGATAGATATTGTACACAGAAACATCCATACTCCTAAAATCAGCTTTATGGATGGATTAAATTTCCTGTTGCTTTGCTTACAATATTCATTTCACCTTCTTCATTTTTGGCTTTTTGGCTCCTCCACAATCTCTAAGTCCCCTCTCACAATGTTCACCTGACCTTCACAGGACAATAGCAGGTAGTCAGGAATCAGAGCAAAAGGTGAAGGTACTGTTGCACTGACAGTCACCTCCAGACTCACCAGCTGAACTAATGCACCATGGTGTCCAGCTGCCTACGTATTTCACTTTCAAACACGGGAGTGGGAGACCAACGTTTAACTGCTGGAACATGCACTCTGAGCCATCTTCCAAAATTTCCCTGATGCCTCCTGAGCTCTGCACTTTCCTTTTCTCATGTACTCCTGACACAATCATGACACAAATCACACAAGATAAATATGGACATGGTGGGCATTGCGATGTATCTCAGCTCATTCACAAGAAAAATTAGATCATCCCATCGTCACACAATTAAATAAATTAGGGGCCCAACTCCACAATGCTCTATCCAAAGCAACTGTTCACTCTGCAGGCAGACCCCTTTCCTGAATCTTGACCTGAAACACCCTTTTGTCAATTCTATGTATTTGAGAAAACCACAAAGGTCATCACAAAGGTACAGCGGTTAATGCTGCTCTCTCATGGCTCCAGATGTTTGATCCAGATCTCCAGTGACATCTGTGTGGCATTTGCACTTCTCTCTTTTACTGCATAGGTTTCTTCTGAGTCCTCCAGTCTAGTTTTTCTCCCTACATCCCAAAGACACAACAACTGTCAAATGGCCCCTAAAAAGGTGGGTTGCGGGACAATGGGGGTGATGGGGATGAGGTAATCAATGTTGAATAAAGCAGATAAAAACTGGATAAGCACAAACGTATGCTTGTTGGACAGCACAGACTAGATGGGCCTAAGGGCCTGGTCCCAAAGTTCAAAGTAAATTTACTATCAAAGCATGTATATGTCCCTAAATGCTACCCTGAGATTTTTTTCTCTTGCAGGCATTCACAGAAGAACAAAGAAATACAAAATAATCAACTAAAGCTACACTCAAACAAAGACTGACGAACAACCAATATGCAAAAGCAGACAAACTGGGCAAATAAAAAATATGTTAATAAATAATACTGAGAGAATGAGTTGCAGAGTCCTTGAAAGTGAGTCTATAGGTTTGGTTCAGTGTTGTGGTGAGTGAAGTTGTCCATGCTGGTTCAGGAGCCTGAGGGTTGAAGGGAAGTGTTCCTGAACCTGGTGTTATGGGACCTGAGACTCCTGTACCTCCTTCCTGATGATAGCAGCAAGAGAAGAGCATGGCCTGAATGGTGGAGGTTCTTAATGATGGATGGTGCTTTCCTGCGGCAGTGCTCTTTGTAGATGGGCTCAATGGTGGGGAGGGATTTTCCTGTGGTGAATTGGGCCGAACCCACCACTTTCTGCAGGTTCTTGGACACTGGTGGTTCCTACCGGGTGGTTTCATACCAGTCTTTATGCATGACTCAGCAATTCATTAACCCATCATCCTCTGGTGCGTGATTTTATTACTTCAACAATTAACATCAGCACAAATTCATTATGAAATAATTTTACTAAATGCATATCTTAAAACTACAATAATATAAATCGAAAGTAATTATCAACCAGCTTAGTGAGTGCCGCCCTCACTGAGGTTGAGGTCCCCCACGGGGCAAAAGGAATTGTTAACTTTAATCCCTGATCTGAATGATTGCAGTATGAGGTAGAAGATAATGTAGGACAGGGGTCTGCAATGTTTTTAGCTGCTTATATAATGCTGACTATGGCAAATATATTCTAATAGAGGAAGCATGATTCTGTTCAATCATTGTGGTCATTACCAGCCTTGAGGTGTTTCCTACACCCCAGTGAATATCTCACGGCCAGTAATGATGACCAGAATGCCTGAATGAACTGAGATTTGTGCAGAATTAACCCACAATAGACCTTCGCAGCCTTTTCTCCCTGATCATTCTATCATGTGCCTGTGTGGAAGAGGGAAGTGTTCACAACCTTCCAACTAACAGTATTGTGGCATAGTGGTTCTATAACTACACTTAGAAATCCAGAGGCCTGGACTAACAATATGGAAGCTTGTTCTATTATTCTACAAGACCTAAAGGCTTTAAATTGATGCAACTAAATAAGATGTAAAATGAAATGCTGGTGTTAATTGTTGTATTTTAACTCTACCCATACAGCAAGTGAGTATTTAAAATCACATTGTACAGGCAATTAGTTGCCCACTGAATAGTAACTTATTCCCATTAGTCTTTATTCCTATCTGAACATCTTGATTTAATGACACCAGCAGGCCAAGACATTGAATTTGTCTTCAGCCTCCCCCAAGTGAAGTGTTTCAAAACACTAGTCAAGGTAGAAAGACGCCACGACACCATTCCCATTCTGATATATCAATCCATGGCCTCCTCTACTGTCAAGATGAAGCCACATTCAGGTTGGAGGAACAACGCCTTATATAGGGTGAGCGAACTCGGCCTTTTCTCCTTGGAGCGAAGGAGGATGAGAGGTGACCTGATAGAGGTGTATAAGATGACGAGAGGCATTGATCGTGTAGATAGTCAGAGGCTTTTTTTCAGGGCTGAAATGCTTCCCACAAGAAGACACAGGTTTAAGGTGCTGGGGAGTAGGTACAGAGGAGATGTCAGGGGTAAGTTTTTACTCAGAGAGTGGTGAGTGCGTGGAATGGGCTGCCGGCAACGGTGGTGGAGGCGGATACGATAGGGTCTTTTAAGAGGCTTTTAGATAGGTACATGGAGCTTAGTAAAATAGAGGGCCATAGGTAAGCCTAGTAATTTCTAAGGTAGGGACATGTTCAGCACAACTTTGTGGGCCGAAGGGCCTGTATTGTGCTGTAGGTTTTCTATGTTTCCTTTAGCTCTTGAATCAGCTTGCACAACCCTCTTCACTATCTCATAATAGCAAGACTATGACCACTTTCAACACTTTGCACTACAATGGACTCTGTTTTTGTTCTTTCCTGTAAAAAGTGTGCATCATTTGTGTTTGATGTTTTTCTTGTGAGTGCTGCAGATCTGAAGCTACGTTCCTGTGATGGCACAGATTGGTGAGAGGCTGAGGAACAGTGCAGGGGACAGGCTTTCAGGTTCTTCAATCATTGGAATCTCTTCGGGGGCAGGGGCTACCAGTACAAGACAGACTGGTTTCATCTAAACTGGAAGGAAACCAATATTCTGGGAGATTTGTTAGTGCTGCTAGAAAGGGTTTAAACTAGTTTGGGAGGGATTGATTACCAGAGCACCAGGTCAGAAAGCGGATAGATGCAGAGGAAGGTAGGTGTCAGGGCCAGTAAAAACAAGCAGGAGCAAAGTAATAGGTAAGATAAAATGTGCATATTTTAATGCTTGGAACATTATGGGTAAAGATGACTAACGTGGATCAGTGCGTGGAACTAAGATGTAGCCACTACAGAGACTTGGTTGGCAGAGGGACAGGAATGGGTGCTTAATGTTCCAGACCATTGATGTTTTATAAAAGATAGAAATAAAGGGGAAAAGAGTGGGGGTGGGGTGGGAGGAGTGGATGAGTTACACGACTGGTCAGGTACAAGATCACTGCTGTACTCGGGGCTGAAGGCTAGATCTGCGGTACTCAAGTCTGACAACCCAGGTCTGCACCAAAAAGCCAGGTATGACTTCCGGAGGCTATTTCATGGGGTGAAGAGACAACTTCGAATGAGTCTGGAGGCGACATTGGATGTATAACAACTGTGGCAGGGTGCAAGATATTACTTCCTACAAAGCGGCCCAATAGCATGAATGGCAGCGATACTTCCGCATTCCCATTCTGATACTCCACGTCCCATTCCCATTCCAATATGTCTATCCATGGCCTCCTCTACTATCAAGATGAAGCCACACTCAGGTTGGAGGAACAACAACTTATATACCAGCTGGGTAGCCTCCAACCTGATGGCATGAACATTGACTTCTCTAACTTCTGTTAATGCCCCTCCTCCCCTTCTTACCCCATCCCTGACAATATTTAGTTGTTTGTTTTTGTCTCTCTCTCTGCCCATCACTCTGCCTGTTCTCCATCTCCCTCTGGTGCTCCCCCCTCCCCCTTTTTTTCTCCCAAGGCCTCCAATCCCGTGGTCCTTTCTCTTCTGCAGCTCTGTATCATTTTCGCCAATCACCTTTCCAGCTCTCAGCTTCACCCCACCCCCTCCGGTCTACTCCTATCATTTTGCATTTCCCCCTCCCCCGACTACTTTCAAATCTCTTAGTATCTTTCCTTTCAATTAGTCCTGACGAAGGGTCTCGGCCCGAAACATCGACAGTGCTTCTCCTCATAGATGCTGCCTGGCCTGCTGTGTTCCACCAGCATTTGGTGTGTGTTGTTTGAATTTCCAGCATCTGCAGATTTCATCATGTTTGCTCAACACCTTCTATGCTTGCTTTGAAAGGGAGAACACAACTACAGCTGTAAAGATCCCTGCTGCAGCCAGTGACCCTATGCTCTCTGTCTCAGAGGCTGATGTTAGTCTGTTTTTAAAGAGGGTGAAGCCTTACAAGGTGGAATGTCCCGATGGAGTACCTGGTAAGACTCTGAAAACTTGTGCCAACCAAATGGTGGGAGTATTCAAGGACGTTTTCAACCTCTCACTGCTACGGGCAGAAGTTCCCACTTGCTTCAAAAAGGCAACAATTAAACCAGTGCCTAAGAAGAATAATGTGAGCTGACTTAATGACTATCACCCGGTAGCACTCACATCTATAGTGATGAAATGCTTTGAGAGGTTGGTCATGACTAGACTGAACTCCTGCCTCAGCAAGGACCTGGACCCACTGCAATTTGCCTATTGCTATAATAGGTCAACGGCAGATACAATCTCAATGGCTCTTCACACGGCTTTAGACCACCTAGACAACACAAGCACCCATGTCAGGATGCTGTTCATCGACTGTAGCTCAGCATTTAATACCATCATTCCCGCAATCCTGATTGAGAAGTTGCAGAACCTGGGCTTCTGTACCTCCCTCTGCAATTGGATCCTTGACTTCCTAACCGGAAGACCACAATCTGTGCAGATTGATGATAACATATCCTCCTCGCTGACGATCAACACTGGCACACCTCAGGGGTGTGTGCTTAGCCCACTGCTCTACTCTCTCTATACCCATGACTGTGTGACTAGGCATAGCTCAAATACCATCTATAAATTTGCTGATGATGCAACCATCGTTGGTAGAATCTCAAATGGAAACGAGAGGGCGTACAGGAGTGAGATATGCCAACTAGTGGAGTGGTGTCGCAGCGACAACCTGGCACTCAACATCAGTAAGACAAAAGAGCTGATTGTGGACTTCAGGAAGGGTAAGATGAAGGAACATGTACTAATCCTCATACAGGGATCAGAAGTGATGAGAGTGAGCAGTTTCAAGTTCCTGAGTGTCAAGATCTCTGAAGACCAAATCTGGTCCCAACATATTGATGCAGTTATAAAGAAGGCAAGACAGTGGCTGTACTTCATTAGGAGTTTGAAGAGATTTGGCATGCCAACAAATACACTCAAACACTTCTATAGATGTACCGTAGAGAGCATTCTGACAGGCTGCATCACTGTCTGGTATGGGGGTGGGGGGGTCTACTGCACAGAACCAAAAGAAGCTTTAGTCAGCTCCATCTTGGGTACTAGCCTACAAAGTACCCAGGACATCTTCAAGGAGTAGTGTCTCAGAAAGGCTGCATCCATTATTAAGGATTTCCAGCACCCAGGGCATGCCCCTTTCTCACTGTTACCATCAGGTAGGAGGTACAGAAGCCTGAAGACACACACTCAGTGATTCAGGAACAGCTTCTTCCCCCTGCCATCCGATTCCTAAATGGACATTCCCTCACTTTTTTAATATATATTATTTCTGTTTGTAACTCTCTGTTCTGCTAACAGCTTAATCTAGGGGAAGACAGCCGTCGGCTTGGCCAAACTTAAGAAATCTGGTTTGGGTAGATGTTATGAATCAGTTGTCCCCTGTTACAAATCAGTACCATGAAATAACAAACAGTACACAATATGTGATTAAATGACTGAGCTTTATAATTCTTAATTTGACTATATGGTAGTAAAGAAACAAAAAAAAGGGTCCATTCTCATGGAACAGTCTAATGCGCAATGTTGGAGCTCACTGATAAGGCCATTCATCCACCATCGATCTCCTCCAAGTGTCGCTCACCTTCGGACCCTCACTTCAAATCCTCTCCGTCCAATAGTCTACCAACTCTCTCCATTCGCGTCTTCTCTCCTCATCTCTCCCCCGGCAAAAGACCGTGAAATCCCTGCTCCCAGAACCACAAGAATGAACAACATCCCTCTCATTGGATAGCCCCACATTCCAAAGTCTCGTTATCTCTAGTCATAACCCAAACATTGCTGCTACAGAGAAACCATTACATTAGCAGTGAAACCTTACAGTGTATTACATGATATTTGCATGATTTTTGCACGATCATCATCATCAGGTGCCGTGCCCAGTTTGAGCTTTGACTGCCATGGCCCACACACTCCTGTTTCGGGTCAAGTGGATCAATTCATTTCCAGTTCTCTGTCTGCTGCCTCCATCATCACTTGGCTTCCTCTTGCTTTCTTCCCTTCAATCTTTCCCATAATTACCGTGCACTCTGACTCCTCTTTCCTAATCACGTGTCCAATGAAGTCACGTTGCCTTTTCATGATCTCATACATTATTTCTCTTTTTGTGCTTGCTCTGTTTATGACATCCTCGTAGGATATTCGTTTCATCCATAATATTCTTTGCATCCTCCTCAAAAACCACATCTCTGCTGCTTCAATTCATTTCCTCATGTTACTAGATATTGTCCACCATCCTGAACCATATAACATAACTAGATAAACGTAACATTTCAGTGCTCTGAGGCGGGTTGTCATGCCTAGTTTGGTGTTGGTCAGTATATTCTTCATTCTCATAAAGCTGTCTTTTGCCATCCCTATTCTTCTTTTGATGTCCATGTCATACCTGCCATCTGATGTCACCCAGCTTCCTAAGTAGCAAAAGTTCTGTACTTGTTTTATGTCTTCCCCGTTTATTCTCAGCCTGCAGATGGGATTATTTTTGGATATCACCATACATTCTGTCTGTTTGCAATTGATAGATAGACCCATTTTTGCACTTTTTTCAACAACTATATCAATTAAGTTTTGTAGTTCTTCCTCTGTACTTGCAATTAACACAGTGTCATCCACATATGTGAAATTATTGATGTTTTTACAGCCAACTTTGATTCCCAAGATGTCTCTTACTTTTTGTAATATTGTTTCACTGTACACATTAAACAAATCAGGGGGAAAACACACCCTTGTCTAACGCCTCTCTTGATTTTCGTAAACTGACTCACTTCTCCATCTATTCTTAAATTTTGTTCCCAGTACAGATTTCTGATTAGGCAGAGGTCTTTCAAATCTAGATCTAGAGTTTCCTGTAATATTTCAAATAACTTATTGTGCTTCACTTTATCAAATGCTTTTGCGTAGTCGATAAAACAAACAAATCTTTTTGCACTTGATAGCTCGTTCTGATAGTATCCTTAACATCAATATCATGTTTCTTGTACCTTTGTCTTTCAGAAAACCACATTGTTCTTTACCTGTTTCAGCTTGTATCTTACTTTCAGCTCTTGTCATCAAAATTCTTAGAAGTATCTTGGTGATATGACTCATTAAACTTATTGTCCCATGTAATTCACATTCTATTGCTCCAGGTTTCTTAGGAAGAGTGATAAGTACTGATTTCGTCATCTCTTCTGGTACTATTCCAGTCTCATAAATGTCATTGATTAAATCAGTAAGATCTTCAATTCCATAATCTTCAAGGGCAATAACTTGTTCTATTACTAATTCATCAGGACCTGCTGCCTTTCCTTTCTTCATCTTATTTATTGCATTACGAACTTCAGATTTTAAAATACTTGGACCTTCAATGTTCTTCTTAATTTCTGGTTTTTCGCCTCCATCATCTTCAAACAATTCCTGTATATACTCAGTCCATCTGTTCATAATCTCATCTTTTTCCATGATAATAGTACCGTCCTTTGCTTTCAAACATCCACATGAAGAACAGAGGAGTTTTTTTACCAGTGATATTCTTGATTTGTTGATTCAGAGAATTCTGAAGATGCTTCACTGGGTCGGGTTGATTCTGGGCAGCAGGAGATTCCCAACCGTCATCAAGCTATTGCTCATTAAATTCAAGTAACACAAAAGAAAATTATTGCCACTTGGAATGTAAGAACCCTATATAAAGCAAGAAGATTGGACAATGTGATAAATTAAATGGAAGGACTAAAGATAAACATCATGGGAATTAGCGAAGTTCGTTGGACAGGTGCTGGAACATGTCAGAATAGAAATAAATCACTAATTTATTCTTGTGGAACATCCCATACTAATGGAGTAGGAATTCTTATGGATGAAAGCATGACATTGTGTTTTAGGACATTGGGCAATATCAGAAAGAGTGCTCCTCGTTTGTAGTAATTGAAGTAAGGAATAGATTTCAAAGTCTAGAAATAGAATCTGTTGAAGATGATAGCAATCATGTGGAAATGAAGTTTAACTCTCTAAAGGATGCCTTGGTAGAATCAGCAAAGTCAGTGATTCCTATAAAAAAAAAGCACAAAGAATAAATGGATGCCAGATGAAATCAAAAATCTAATGGAAGAAAGGAGACAGAAGAAAGTATATCCTACAGAATATAAGCCCTTAGATAAAAAAGTTAAAAGCTTATGTCAAAAAGCCAAAGAAGAATGGTTAAACCAGGAATGTGAGCAACTAGAAAGAATCCCTATTACTGATCCAAATAGGTTTTGCACAATATGTATACTGTAATTGATTTACTTATTTATTTATTGTTATTATTATTATTTTCTTCTTCTATATTATGTATTACATTGAACTGCTGCTGCTAAGTTAACAAATGTAACGACACATGCCAGTGATAATAAACCAGATTCTAATGGAGGGCTTGTTCACTGAGTTTATATGAGTAGAACTCAAAAATAGGAAGGATGTAATCACTCTAACAGGATTTAATTACAGATTCCAAATAGCCACCAGGACATTGAGGAACAGGTATGCAGGCAGATTAAGGAAATACCACATGTTTTAAAAAAAAAGTTGTCATGAGGGAAATCAAATTTCCTAACATAAACTGGGATCTTGGGGTAAGTGGATTAGATGGGGCAGAATTTGTTAGCTACATCCTGGAGGGTTTTCTTAGCTTGATATGATAGTCCAACAACTGAAAGGGCCATACTGTACCTGTGTTGGGTAATGAGCCTGGTCAGGGGGGCTGACATTTTAGTAGGTGAGCAGTTGGGAACTGTGACTACATCTCCTTAAGTTTTAAGATAACTATAACTAAGGATAATTTTTGACCTTGCCGGAGAGTATTGAACTGCAGCACAGCAAATCACAAGAGCATCAGGCAGGAACAAGGGGGAGTTAATTGGGAAAACACTGTTTTTGAGCAAGTTCACATCCAGTATGTGGATGGTATTTAAAGACCAAATGTACAGAGTACAGGACAGGTATGTACTGATGAGAAGGAAGGACATGGATGACAAGGTAAGAAAACCCTGGATATCGAGAGAGATGATGAATTTAGTCAAGAATAAAAAGAAAACAGTTTGTTAAGCTTAGGAAATTAAATCAAACAGAGCTCTTAAGAGTTATAAAGAGCCAAAAAAGAAAGGAAATTAGGAAAGCCAAGACATGCCACAAAGTCCTTGGCAAGTAGGATTAAAGGGAATCCCATGGCATTCTATACATACAACAGGGGCAAAAGGATAACTAGGGAGAGGGAGGGATCACTCAAGGTTAAAGGAGGAAACAATTGCTTGGATACAAAGGATGTGGATGTCCTTAATGAGTACTTTACCAAGGAGAAAGGCATGGAGAATAGGGAGATTAGTGCCAAGAATATTGATATGCTAGGACATTTCAAAGAAAGGTAGGAGGTCTCTTAAAGAGGAGAAGCTAAAGACAGATGTATCAGTATTACAGTGGAGTACAGAGAACTCCAGAGGCATAAGAGAGGAGCTGGCCAAAATTGATTTGAAAAGAACATGGATAGGGATGATACCAGAGCAGCAATGGCTGGAATTTCTGAGAACAATTTGGACAGTGCAGGAAGTATACATCCCAATGAGGAAGATGAGTTCTAAAGGCAGGATGGCAGAACTGTAGCTGACAAGAGAAGTCAAAGTCAACATAAAAGCCAAAGAGAGGGCATATAATAGAGCAAAAATTAGTGGGAAGTTAGATGAATAGGAAGCTTTTAAAACCAACAGAAGGAACCTAATAAGGTAGGTGATTCATCTTGGTATACACCCCAGAGTTCTGAAAGAGGTGACTGAAGAGATTCTGGAGGCATTAGTAATGAGCTTTAATGAATTATTTGATTCTGGTATGGTTCCCGAGGAATGGAAAATTGCAAATGTCACTCCACACTTCAAGAAGGGAGAGGGGCAGAAGAAAGGAAATTATAGGCCAGTTAATCTGACCTCAGTGGTTGGGAAAATGTTGGAGTCAATGATTACATTGTGGTTTTGAGGTACTTTGAGGCACGTGATAAAATAGGACATATTCAGCATGGCTTCCTTAAGGGAAAATCTTACCTGACAAATCTGAAGAATTAAGAAGCAGGATAGACAAAGGAGAATTGGTGGATGTTGTGTCCTTGGATTTTCAGAAGGCCTTTGATGAGGAGACACACGTGAGGCTGCTTAACAAGTTACAAGCCCATGGTATTCCAGGAAAGATATTGGCGTGGCATGGATATAGCATTGACTGATTGGCGGGAGGCAAAGAGTGGGAATAAAAGGAGCCTTTTCTGGTTGGCTGCATGTGACAAGTGGTGTTCCACAGGAGTCTGTGTTGGGACCAGCACTTTTTACATTATATGTCAATGATTTGGATGACAGAATTGATGGCTTTGTGGCCAAGTTTGTGGACAATACAAAGTTAAGTGGAGGGGTAGGTAGTTCTAAGAAAGTAGAGAGGCTACAGGATTTAAAAAGATTAGGAGAATGGGCAAAGAAGTGACAGATGGAATACAGTGTTGGAAAATGTATGATCATGCACTTTGATAGAAGGAATAAAAATGTAGACTATTTTCTAAACGGAGTGAAAAAAAATCTGAGGTGCAAAGGGACTTCAGGGTCCTCATTCTGGGTTCCCTGAAGGTTAATTTGCAGGTTGAGTCTGTGATGAGGAAGGTAAATGTAATGTTTGCATTCATTTCAAGAGGACTAGAATATAAATGCAAAGACATAATGTTGAGACTTTATAAAGCACTGGTGATGCTTCAGTTGGAGTATTGTGAGCAGTTTCGTGCCCCTTATCTGAGAAAGGATGTACTGGCATTGAAGAGGCCTCAAAGGAGGCTCACGAAAATGACTCCACATTGAAAAGCTTGTCATAGGAGGAGCGTTGGATGGCTCTGGGCCTCTACTCACTGGAATTCAGAAGAATGAGGGGTGACCTCATTTTAACCTATCAAATGTTGAAAGACTTCAATGGAGTGAATATGGAGAGGATGTTTTGTATGATGGGGGAGTCTAAGACCAGAGGACACAGCCTCAGAATAGAGGGGCATCCTTTTACAACAGAGATGAGGAGGAATTTCTTCAGGCAGAGAATGGCGAATCTATGGAAGTTGTCACAGGTGGCTGTGGAGGCTAAATAATTGGGTATATTGAAAGCAGATAGACTGTTGATTAGCCAAGCCATGAAGAGATTTGGGGAGAAGGCAGGAGATTGAGACTGAGACTGAAACTGAACCAATTATGATGAAACGATGAAGCAGACTCGATGGGCCAAATGGCTTAATTCTGCTCCTTTATCTTGTGGTCATAGGACCTGAATACCCCAGATTATTGAGGGAGACAAGTGAAGAGATTGCTGACGCCAAGATCAATATCTTTGTATCCTCTCTAGCCACAGCTTCTTCCCCCCTCCACTTGCAGATTTTTGAATGGACAAGGAACCCATGAACACTTCTTCAGTATTTTCTCTGTTTTTGCACTACTTATTTAATTTATTTTTTAAATACACTTAATTGTAATTTATAGCTTTTTATTACCATGTATTGCAATGTACTGCTGCTGCAAAAGAAACAACAGATTTCATGATAGACGCTGGTGATTTTAAACCTGATTCTGAATTGACCTTTTGGGTTCAGAACTAGCGTGGTGGTTGAGGAAATGTATTCTAGCTGGAAGTCTGTGTTCAGTGGCGGTCAACAGAGATCTGTACTGGGACCTCCGCTGTTCGTGATGTATGTAAATAACCTGGATGAAGCTGTAGATGAGAGGGTTAGCAAGTTTGCGGATGATACGATGATTGGTGGTGTTATGGATATCATAGCTGACAGGCAAAGAATGCAGCCATATAGCTGAGAAATTACAGGTGGAGTTTAACCAGACCATATGTGAAACCCTACTGTTGCCACAGAAGGCTGTGGATGCCAAGTCATTGGGTATATTTAAAGTGAATCAGTAAGTTCCTGATTAGTAAGGGTGTCAAAGGTTACAGGAAGAAGGCAGGAGAATGCGGGCTCACTTTTGACATTTAAGAAAAACTTGGACAGGTGTATGGATGAGAGGTGTATGGAGGGATATGGCCTAGGTGCAGGTCAGTGGGACGAGGCAGAAAAATGGCTCGGCACAGCCAAGAAGGGCCAAAAGGCCTGTTTCTGTGCTGTAATGTTCCATGGTTCTATGGAGAATGGGGTTCAGAGGAATAATAAATCAGCCATGATGGAATGGACCAGAAGCAGACCTGACGGGGTGAATGGCCTAATTCTGCTCCTTATTACCAAACTGCAAAAGCTATGTAGCCAAAAGAACAAGTTACTGCACCATAAACAAGAGATCTTGCAGATCCTGGAAAACTTGAGCAAGTTGAGCTGAGCGAAAAACTTAAGCTGAGACCCTTTGGCCCAAATGTCATCTGTTTATATTCCCCTCCATAGATGCTGCCTGACTTGCTGAGCTCCTCCAGCATTCTGTGTGTGTTGCTAAGTCACTACTCCAACCAGATTAAGTAGATAAAGCAGAAGAAACCCAGAAAACGTCGGGAACACGCAATAGGTCAGTCAGCGAAACGACGTTTAAAATTTCAAACAGGAAATAATTCATAAGAAGGGAAACGAGGTCAAATCCCTGTTCTGGTGAAGCCCTTTCAAACTGAAACACTTTCTTTTTCCAGCATCTACAGGCTTTTTTTTAATTTTGAGTTTTCTAGTACAGTGAAGGAACTCTAACTTAAGGTCTAGAATCATTTCGATATTTAGGTATTATGGTGCATTTTGTGGCATTTAAATTGAAATGAAACAATTTTTTCTTCACAAATGTAAATCAATTGACATGCAGCATTCAGAATACACTGTGAAATTCTGAGCAGGCTACTCTGAACGCTCTATTGAGGCTTTGCTTATGGCCATGGGAAGAGCAGCAATTTTGATTGAAGCAAAGGAACAGAGGCAGATGAATAGATGAAGCTTTAACAAAATTGTAATTAAAAGCAACACAATCCACAAGTTTTAAGCCACCAACAGGTACGGCCAGTACAAACCAAACCACCACAATTAACTGCTGGTTTAATATGAGAACAGCAAGAGCAAGATTTTTAAAAAACCTCAAACAGGGCTCTCGCCACCCGTCTCCACTCCCCACCGCAGGGTGGCAGGTACGTGGAAAAAACAACCAGCAAAAGCATTTGATCCCCACACTACTGGGGAAATTCCAAACGCCCTGAGCCAGCCCACTTTTTATTTAAGCTTTCACGTGAAGCTTTGGAATAAAATAAATCTCGGCATTTACTTTCATCAGGTTTCAAGTAGCTTTGTTATCGGAACATTAATCCCTTACAATAAGAGTACACAAATAAAGACTGCGGATAATTTAGTAGGTGGGGTCAACTTCTGTTCATGACCTGCCTTTGATCTTTTTGGTTAGATGGATAAATTATCAACTAAAAGGAGACCCACAGTACTGTTCCATTTTTGCTAATAGTGGTGAGTGCCTGTTCTGAAGGTAATTGTGGTTGTGGTCTCGAATGTGCCTGGGAGTGTATTGAACTAGCTGATGTGCTGAAATCAAGTTAATGAATGGGGGGGTGCATTAGTGGTAGACCACAGAAGAGTGAAATATGGGATCTCTTTTGCATAAAGCAGCACGGTAGCATAGTGGTTAACACAACGCTTTACAGTCGAGGCGACCCGAGTTCAGTTTCCGCCGCTGCCTGTAAGGAGTTTGTACGTTCTCCCCGTGACCATGTGGGTTTCCTCTGGATGCTCCAGTTTCCTCCCACAGTCCAAAGACCTACTGGCTGCTAGGTTAATTGGTCACTGTAAGTTGTCCCATGATTAGGTTAGGATTAAATTGGGGGATCGCTGGGCAGCGTGGCTCAAATGGCCAGAAGGGCCTATTCTGAGCTGTAGCTCAATAAATAGACTCTAATGAAAACTGGGAAATTTTATTCTCTTCCGAAAGGAATTTTTGGTTGCTGGGATAAACAAACTTCAGTTTGCAAGGGCATCAAGAGACGTGGTAGAAAGAAGGATCAACTGAGTTACAATACTGACCAGGAAGAATCTAAGATGGTACAGTACACCGGAGTCAAGGAACTGAATCACTGCTCCCATCAGGAATGGACAGTCAGGCAGTATGAGACCTCGCTGGTGGGCATGCTGCAGCCCGCGTGTCGCTGTCATCTCTCCTCAGAAAACCTGTACGGTGGTTGACCGCAGGCAGGGCTAGAGACAGACCTTTACCTTGTGTCAAACTTGTCAGAAATTTGTAGCAGTTCTTAAATCTCTATGATGCGAGGCACAGATAAAAGTTAAAAGAATTGCTTTGAATAATTCTTTAAATTATATTTTTTAGAAATGAATAAAATCGATTTAAAACACCAAGAAGTAAGCAGCACGTCTAGTAGATCCAGACGTACAAACAAGCTGGATGACCTCAGCAGGTCGGGCAGCATCCGTTGAAATGAGCAGTCAACGTTTCGGGCCAAGACCCTTCGTCGGGACATTTGACCACAGCATCTGCAGTGTACTTTGTGTTTACGTCTAGTAGATCCATTGCCTCACAAGGGACCTGGGTCCATCTCTGGAGTTTCACCATTTTCCCTTTGACCGTGTCGGTTTACTCTCAGCTCTCCAGGTTTCCTGCCACATCCCAAAGTCAGTGGGTGGTCCCGCAGGTGTAGATGGTTCCAGGCAGGAGGTGATCAGAAGCTGGCAAGAATGAAAATGTAAAAAGTAATGTGGGTTTAGTGTAAACTGGGAGGTTCATGGTTGGTTAAGGCCTATTTTGTTGCTGCATCTGTCTTAGTCAACAGGTAATCAAAATATTGAAGTAAGTGAAAACAAAATGCTGGGTTTACTTTGCTCCTTGACCTCCAGGTGTGGCTGGATTAAGTTTGCAGGGGCATATTCCCCTCAATAATCCCAGTATGAGCCCAGCCTGCCATTGCTGAGAACTGGCATCTGTCATCTCACCTCATCCTGGATTATAACGTGAGGGCTGTTCAGACATCGTGCGGACAACATCACAGCTGCTGGGATCATCATGAATTTACACCCAACAGACACAGATACAGGAAGGATCTTTGCATGGAGGGTTCTTCCATGTCAGTGAATTCCACTTACTCACGTTAAATGCTGGTGCGTATTGTGAGCAGAGACGAATTCAGAATGGCAAGGTATCTTTATGAACCCATTAACTGGTGACATAAGAGACTGCAGATGCTGGAACCTGGAACAACAATCTGCTGAAGGAGCTCAGTAGGTCGAGCTAAACCTGTGGTGGACTTATCAGATAGCCATATGGATCAGTCAGGGAGCTGCAACCACTTCCCAGAAAAAGAATTGACTTGAATGAATCGATGTGCATATTTTCAGCAATTAGAACTCTTGTCGTTGAACCCATACAGCTTCACCTTAGCATTGTGCGTTGGGCAAAACCTTGTTTTTAAACTTGCATTGCAGATCTATTGCTTGCATTCCAATAGATACACTGATATTTTTCAGTAATATGGAAACCACTTATTTCATCCATTCTGTGTAAGATTCACTTCCAGTTTCTTACCACATTCTGGGGGTAGCACTGAGCAAGCACACTGATTAATGCATATGTATTAATCCTACTAGTGACATGACCTGCAGAATTTCCAGGGAAGCCCAGGATCTGACAGAGATAATGCAGGCTAAAATCCAGAACCTGGTAAGGCTAGGATCCCAACTGCACCCTAACATCCTTCATCTCCTCCACCACAACATAACATCCATTAAAACTACATTATTTCATAATATAGATCCTTTATAATATGGTTTATGTTATATAACTAGAAATATGTTCAGTATTTAATGACAAAGGTTACATGATAAGACATTCTTAATTTTATCTAACTTGTTCTGTTAAATTTGAAACACAAAATTAATGGACTATGAGAAGGGAGAGATACTCAGTTATCCATCCAGGAAGAATTGACAACGTTCTCCATCATGGAGCTAGCTGTTGTCATAGAGAGGTACAGCCAGGGCATTTTGTTTCACTGTTTATTCAATGTACATAGATTGTATTTTAAACATATTAGGGTTAAAGTGGGATGCAAGTGAGATTAAGTAACAGAATAGTGATGTAGCCAGGAGAAAGAGGGTGTTAAGCCATTAATGTTTGTTATTCAATACCCGGATTGTCATCACCAACTTCTTTCACTTCGCTCAATTGCCCTTTCATTATTTAATCCTCTCTGCCTTCACTTTATCACTAATCTCCCCTTTTGTTCTCTCCTTCCCTTCCCACTTTCACTGCACCTTAATGCATGTATTATGAAAGGTCGTTGACTTGAAGCATCGCCTGTTTCTCTGCAGAAGCTACCTGATCTACTAAGTATTTCCAGAGCTTTCTGTTTATATTTCAGATTTCCAGCAACTGCAGTAACTTATTTTTGGAACTGCAAGCATTTTATTCGGTTGTTCCGTGATCGTGGAGAGTTGGCCCTTCCAGTCCTTCAAGCTGCAACACCATCAACCCGCCAATTTAACCCTAGCCCAATTACTGGACAAATTACAATGACCAATTAAACTACTAACTGGTACGTTTTAGACAGTGGGAGGAAATCAGAGCACGCAGAGGAAATCCATGCGTTCACAGGGAGGACCTGCAGATAACTTCAGAGTTAAACTCTGAGCTCCGACGCCCCTAGCTGTTATAGTGCCGCGCTAATCACGACACTTCTGTGGCGCCCTTTCTTGTTTTTCTTGTTATTCCTCTCCATATATACCACCTGACCTGCTGGGTTCCTGCAGTATTTTGTGTGTGTTGCTCTGAATTTCAAGCATCTGCAGAATCACTTGTGCCTAGGATTGAGAGGAGAAGTTAGTCTGTTCCACTTCTCTGGAGCCCTAGACTTTCACTTGGCTCTGCTAAGTTCCATCATGAGTTAGTCAACAAATAAAATTTGCTATTGAGAACCTCTACAAATTTGAAAGTGTCATCGATTCCTGTTCTGCGATCATCTGCGCACATGAGTACATCGGCTAATGATCTGGCCCTTTCTTACCGACCAGTCCAGGTGAGGCAGGGCTGCCCCTGAGCCTGCTGGGGTCACTTATTGCATCCGGTGCTCCCAGTCTGGCCACCTGCGCATCGGTGACACCCAATGTAGATTGGCAGACTGCTTTGAGTACCTGTGCTCTGTCCAAAACAACAGCCTGAATCTTCCAATTCCACTTCCCATTCCCACACCAACGTGTCTGTCCACAGTGCCCTCTATTGCCAGGCATTGGTTGAAGACAATACATTACATGCCATCTTGGTAGTTGCTAACCTAATGGCATCAGCATCAATTTCTCTAGCTTTAGGTAACCACTGCTCTGTTTTCCTTTGTCTTCCCTCGTTCCAGTGGCAATCTCACCCCTTCTCTTTTCCTCCCCTGCTCACACAACCTGAACATCATCTCCCTCTACATCCCATTTCTTCCTATTATATCATGGTCTACTGTCCTCTCCTGTCAAATTCTTTCTTCTGCCCTTTGCCTCTCCACCTATCACTTGGTAGCTTCTTATATCATTCCCTTTCACCCCCTTCTCTCCCCCTGCCCACGCGCCACCCCCCCCACCCCATGCATGTGCTCCTCTCCCTTCTTTCTGATTCTGGTCTCTGTCCTCTTCTTTCCAGTCCAGACAAAGGATCTTGGCCTGAAACATCAACTGTTCATTTCCCTCCCTGTTTGCCGCCTAACCTGCTGCGTCCTCCAAGCATTTTATGCTTTGCTAAGGATTTTCTCTTGTAGCCAGAGACATGAAAGAGAATCAGCATGGAAATTTAAATTCAATTAATTAAATAAATCTGGTTTGGAAACTAATTCTTAGAAACCATAACCATAGTACTACTGAATTTCCATTTAAACTTATCCAGTTCACAGGAATTCTTCAGGGAGAACAATCTGCCTTTCCTACTCAGGTTGGCCTACCTGTGACTCCAGGCACGTCAACATGATTGATGTCTTAACTAAGGTACCATTAGATAGGCAGAAGAAATGCTGACATTGACAGCAATATCCATATCCCACGAACAAATAATTAGAACAGCCTGTATTGAACAATTCCATTAGAATCCAGAGCTGATAAACTACAATAATCCCCGGGAAATGTCACACAATATCACAAGCATCCTGGACCACTCTTCTTTTAAATATTCATTACAAAATGTCTTTAAAATATCATTATTCATTCCTGGAAATTTCTTTGAATTCATTCATACATTTCTGTGGCAGTATAAAAGCTTGTCGGAGACATTTTAAATATTTTCAGCTCTCCAATTTCTGAAGGTTTCCAAAAAAAATCACTGGTGATGTCTCTGTCATATATAATCAGCAATCTGCAGCTCCCTTTTCTGAAGCTGGATCTGTTTGTGTTTACTAGGCTATTCCTCTTGCGCTGACAGTAGGTGCCAGTAGTCTATTATTTGTTGCACAGGGCAATATTCAGTCCCAGAATTAAATAGCTGAGATGTCATATAAATGCAAATCAAATCACGAGTCGGCCATTTGGCTGCTTCAGACTACTTCACTGTTTTAGTTCATGGCCAATCAACTCTTGAAGCCACTGACATGATGAAGGAAGCCCTGTACACATCCAGAGATGGAGGGCCCTCGTTGCTGCCCTAAAGGGTAGGAGGAGTAATCAACTCTTGGCCTCATCTCCTGTCAGCTGTACGTGAAACACTGCAATGCAAAAACCTGCCTCCGCCTTGAATGTATTTACTGATTCCATTTCCACAGCTCTTCGGGGAAGAGATTCTGAAGCACCTCGCTTTCAAGAAGAGCTTCCTCGTCGTCCCTTTACTGGAAAACTATGCCCCTGGTTCTAGATGCTCCAACAAAAGGGGAGGCTCCCCGGCTCCTCAAAGTATTTAATTATTTACATCACTCTTCCCTTTTGGCATTTCAGATTTCACTCATCTCCCCCAAACAATGTACCTACTCAGAGTTGCCTGCCTCAACCTTGTCTATCGGTACCATCACTGTGCATCAGTCTCTCTCCGAGTCCTGATCCCTTTGCAGACATTCCATACTTCTCTCCTTTCCCTGCCCCTTTGCTCTACAACTTATAGCATGGTTTGTTTTAAAACTTCCCCAGCTCTGATTAGTGGTCGCCAATCAGAAAAGTTGGCTTTTGTTCACGCCCTGCGGATCCTACTTGACCTCGTGAGGATTTGTATTATTTTCCTCTCTTTCCCCCTCCAGCAGTGACCCTGTCAAACCACCTCAGAGCCTTTCGTGTTTCACTAAGATTGCCTTGAATTCTCAAACTGATCAAATTTTCTCCATGCCAGTCTAATCACTGCACTAGTGAAACTTCTACCAACAGCCTCCTTTATAATATCATCGCTCCTTAAACGAAGAGACCAAATGAAATCATCGGAAGTGGATTTACCGGTGTCCTGTACAGCTGTGCCCTGACTTTCCTGCTTCTATCCTCCATGCCTCTTGCTGGCATTCTATTTCTCCTCCTAATTATTTGCTAATCCTGCATGCTGGTGACTACGCAGATCCCCCTGAACAGTAGCATTCTATAATCTCTATTTAACAATATCTTTCTTTTCTTTCTTTCTTAATTTTTTTTATATAGGGAAGTTAGGGGGGAGGGATTAAGGGGAGGGGGGAAGGGTCACATACTTTTTTTTTCTACACTTGTAATCATTTAAAAATGCAATTAAATAAAATTTATAAAAAAAAACAATATTCTGTTTTATTATTCCTGTCCTCAAAATGGTTAATCACATCTTTCCCTCAACTCTACTCCATCAGCCAGACTCACGTGACCTGTTCATACCCTTTTGCAGACCCTTTGCATTCCCACCTAGATTTGTATTAGAATCAGGTTCAGTATCAGCAGCATGCAGTACGTAGTGAAATTTGTTCTTTTTGTGGCAGCAGTACAATGCAATATATAGTAGAAGAGCAGTGCAATAAAAAGTAGTGAGGTAGTGTTCAAGGGTTCAATGCCCATTCAGAAATCGGGTGGCAGAGGGGAAGAGGCTGTTCCTGAATCATTGAGTGTATGCCATCAGCAAATTTGGCTGTAATACACCTGGTCCTTTCACCTTAGTTACTAGCATAGCTTGTAAATAGCTCAGCACTAACCCCTGAGACACCCGTCACTTACCGGCAAGAAAACAATTTGTCCCAATTCTCTATTTCCTATTAGCAAACAATTACTAAACTATAAGGCCATAAGAATAAGAATTAGGCCATTCGCTCCATCAAGTCTGCTCTGCCATTCAATCAGGTTGATTTATTATCCCCCCTTACCCCCCCCCACTCCATTCTCCTGCCTTCTCCCTGTAAGCTTTGACACCCAAGAACCTACTAATTAATCCACTTTAAATATCCGATGACTTGGCCTCCACAACTGTCTGTGCCAATGAATTCCACAGACTTGCACCCTGTTCTAAGGGATGCCCTTCTATTCTGAAATTCAAGACCACGATCTCTTGAATGCTTTTGAAGATGTGAATTCACTACCTCCACTGATTCCCCACTATCCAACTAGTTTGTAACATCCTCCCAGAAGCTGAACAAATTTGTGAAGCCCAGCTCCTTTTCATAAACTCAGATTAATTGAACCTTTTCAAAAAAACGGATTCCAGCATGTTCCCTGTAATAGGCATTCAGCCCACTGACAGAGTTCCTCACTTTTTGTTTCCTTACTGCCCTGAAAAGGGGTATTATATATTTGCTTCCCAATTGCATCAGATATTTCCAAAATCCAAGCAACTTTGGAAGATCATACCTAATACATCCAAATGCAAGCAAGATGTGCACATTGGTCTGCCTGGACTGAAAGACCTGCTTGTTTGCAGTATTTACTATTTGATATCCATCATCTCTACAGCCATTCCTTTAAGCAGCCCAGAACGTCATAGAATCACAGCATCATGCCAAACATCCCTATTAGCCTTAAGTCCCATTAGAGGTCTCGCACCTTTTCTCCTCTGCATGTGATGCTCTGAGTTCCTCCTTCACTCTTGCCTACAATTGTCCTCATATCATTTGGCAGATTTAATGTCTTCTAACATGAACAATATATCTCTGACATTTTTTTCCTCTCCTTTATTAATTTTCCTGTCTCATCACGAAGAGACCTAAGTTTTATTATTCACTTCCTTTTTATGTACTTGTAAAAGTTCATATCAAAGACTGATTTATAGCTGATTACTGGGAAATGACAAATATAGAATTCTGATTCCACTAATTAGATTATTTGCTTGCTGCTCTTCCATGAGAGACGTTTTCAGAAGATTGATTGATTCCTGGTTTATTTAGATCACAAATAATGAGTTTTACTCAATTTGGGACTATCTGGTAATGAGAAGGTTCATTTCCACTAAAGCATCTCAATGAACTGAATTGAACAAAATGGAAATTAACCTTCAGTGTATTTAATCACTGGACTCCCCAGGAGTTCATTCTAAATACATGATACTTCTATCATCATTACTCTCCGGGTTTAAATCCAGGCCAAGGATAAACATCTTCGCAAGTGTTTAAATGTGAACACAGTCTACACTATATATTTAACTGCTCCTGTCGCGAAATAAATGATCAACCACACTTACAAATGAAAATCGGTCAATGATGTTAAAGGAAGATGACCAGCGCCCTCCAGTGGCATTATGCGTTCCTACTGCATTTATTTTGGAATATAATGGATGTACAAATTCGGATCAGATGTTAACTATTCAGTCCATTAAAGCCTGCATTTCTCATTCCTGCCTACCCACAGTAACCTCTCAGCACCTTGTTTTATCAATAATCTGGCAAGGACATCCTTGAAACTATTCAAAAACTGACTCCACTACCCTTTAAAAAAGAGGGTTTATCTCCCCGATCACTTTTTAAATGTGCAATATCTAGTTCTCAAACTGATACCAGTTCCAGATTCCCCTACAAGAACAATTCTCTCTAAATGTACCATGTCAAGACATCATTTATTTTTCATCAAGTCACTTCTCATTGAACTCATCTCCAGCAGAGCCAACCAAGCATGTTGAGCCTGGAGGTCAAGTGTATTGTCATATGCACAAGTATACAAATGCACAGGGGCAAAGGAAACTTACTCGCAGCAGCATCACAGAATGTGGCATCAGATAAGCAGTATTCACAAAAAAAAATCAATTAAATGTTAGACACAATTTTTACAAGAAAGAACACAATTAGAACAAAAAAATTGTAGATTTTAAAGGAAACTGATCAAAGTGGTCATAGTGTTGGTGAACTGCTGTGGTTAATTAGGGTTTGTTCAAGAACCAGAGGGAAGTAGCTGTTCCTGACCTTGGTGGTGTGGAACTTCTGGCTTCTGTACTTCCTGCTCTGTAATAGCTGCGACAAATGGCACAGTCTGTATCTTTGATGGACATTGCATTCTCAAGGCAGGGCCTCCTGTAGGTGTTACCAATAGTGGGGAGGGATGTGCCCATGATGCTTTGGGCAGAGTCCACCACACACTGTAGCTCCAAACATTCTTGTGCATTCAAATGACAACACCAGACATTGACACAACCAGTCAGGATACTTCCAACACCTCCTCTTAACACAACCTGCCCATTCCAGTCTCCTCTTAACACAACCTGCCCATTCCAGTCTAAGAAAGAGGGGGATCAATTCTATTAAAGCAGCTCAAGGTAATGATTGAATTAAATGAGAAATAAGCTGAGTGGTAAGGGGTTGAGACTATTACTTTGAAGTAGGTGGTGTTTTGAGTAACAGGAAAAATGAAGAAATAAAAGTATGAAAAAGATTAACAATAATATCTAGCTGCATCTATAACTTGTTGTACCTTTAACTTGCCGATTGCACACTGAACTCTTGCCAATAAGATCAAAAAATTACAGCAGTGTCACTTATTCAACGACATTGCAGTGTTTCTTGAAAATTTGGTAGCTTTTTTTAATCTTTTTGAAGTGTTCTCTGAGCCCTCACATTGCAATGTTTTTCGATGTGAGCAATAAAGTAATTAAACATACATTGCATTGTTGTTGAGAGATTGTGTTGTGCACACAGACAGTCATGTTTTCTCTGTCCCAGCCACAACTCACTCATCAGTGGACGTATAAAAAACTTCTAGTGAATACTGAAGTCATGAATCCATTGTTCTGAAATAAACTGCCATGACTATTTTGATAAAAGGCACTTCAGAACTTAAAGAGGGGACATTAAATTGCAGAATTTCATATTGCTGTGTATAATATTATTGTACAGAGAATACAGAAAACTTAAAATGTGATAACAAGAAACTTCCAACCTTAGGAGAGATATTCAGAGTCAAATTTTCAGCTCTAACTAAAGATCTCCAACACAAAAATAACTTTAGATTTTCTTTCCTCATATGCTGCTTTACCTGTTGAGCATTTCTGGCATTTTATTTTAGAATTCCAGCATCTGCCAAATTTTTAAATTTAAAATTTTTTTAAATGAATTATTATTTCCCCTTAATACCTCATTACCAGCTTGGCAGTACCCTTCTCCTTTATCATTTTATTTTTAATATGTGTTTATTTGATAAATTAAGGCACATTTGATACACTCCTTAAAAAGTTCCTCGAAATGGACATCTCCTTGGAAACGTTCAGTGTGACAACTCTTGAAGGGAGAGTCAAACAGATTAAGTAGTTTAATAATAATCTTAAAGGATCCTAGTTGTTCAAAATGCTTCAGAATAAAGTCTAAAATAAACAAAGGGAGATTATATTCTCATAAAAAATAATTGCACAACTTTGAGATATTCAGTATTTCCCCTTTTGTGTACACAGTGCCAACATCAAGCATTGGAAATACGATACAATATAACAACCTTTTAGACAAAGGAGGACAGGTGAAAGAGCCAGTGGAGATTAAGTGTCGCCATAGATTATTAGGGCTGATGTGCTGTTTCAGTCTGATAACCTTACACCATCGATTGTGAACTAAATGCCAAGGTTAACGCTGTATAAATTTCTTATGCACCCAGCCGTATCTCAGACGTCAGCCAGCTTCTTGCCAGCATGCTGCTGCCACCCACAAAGGTTTATTTTCACCTCTGAATAATTCCAGTATTATGAGTGTAGACATGTCTTTCCCGCAATTTGACCTACACTGGGAGCAGGGTCTCTGAAACAGGTCAAGCAAGATGTAAGATGCTTTAGTATCACAGGTAAAGTACAGATTGGAGCATAAGAAACTGAGACTGGAGTCAGCCACGTTTGGCCATTCAGTTTGCTCTACCATTAAGTGACATCGTGACTGAACTGCTCTTTGACTTCAACTTCATTTCCCTGTCTGATACTCCAGATGAATTTGATTTGCAAACCCCAAACCATTCAGTGATCTTTATTACTGTGACTCTTGCTTGCTTCAAAAATAAACTTTTTTTTTTGTTTCCGCTGTATCATCCATGCAAACCAACAGAAAGCTAGCCCATCAGCATCTTCTCAAAGCAATGGCCTGAATGCCGCAGTCAGTGGCTGCTTCGGTCTGGTTCTTGTCAGGCCTCAGTTCACCGGCATCCAACTGACAAAATTGCCAACCAAACTGAAGAAAAAGCGCAAGGTGCAAACAACCCATAAAAAGGCACAGCTCTTAGCTAAAAGTTTTAAACAGAGAATTAAATAAGGATTAAAAGAGAAGCTGAACTATCACAAATAAAAGACTAAAACTCACTGTATTTTGACTCTCAATCTACTCACATGAGCAAAAAAAATTAAATCATGCAGTATTCTCAATAAATTGGTAAATTGGTGTATTGCTTACCGAGGTGCACTGAGAAGCTTTTCAATATTATCATACATTTTACACCAATAGATTTTAAAAGTTAAAAGAGTAAAAAAGAAACTAATATTTGAATTTTAACTCTAAACCACAGATGATATTTCTCTGCTCTTAATATAACTCAAACATTGAAATATGATGTGTATCTGAGAACAATATTGTTCTCTTTGGGGGAAAAACAAGCAGATTTCACATTGCTGTCCCAAAAGGACTATAAAGCATTTAGGAATCTGAATTGCTGGAAAAAAATGGTAAATTCCAAATTAACTCAGGCTTCCTTCCTTGAAAACTGAAAACTAGCATGGCAAAAAAAACTCTCTTGACTGTTGGCAAGGTGAGGAGAGAGAACAAGGGTCCAAAATGTTATTTATACCAGGGCACATCAAGATCATTTCTTTGAGTCTGTTGTATCAGGCACATCAGCAGATCTGTGATTTGCTAATCACCAATCTCCCTGTTATTTGGTTTGTAATTGCTAACACATGATTCTTGCAATCTCTTCATTCCTAAACCATCTCAGGGAAGGGTAATAAAAATGCGCAATTATTAACAATAGCTGAGTACCTGAGCAAAGATGAGCCAGATATCACCTGAAAATAAATAACATTCAACCCAGTGATTCTGTCTTTAAAAGAAAATGAAATAGCTTGTATAACACACAGATATAATCAAAGGATGCTCTTACATTTAAGGGAATGCTCCGAAGTAAAACAAAGACTGAAATGTGAAACCTCGTACGCTACACTATCAACGTCTTACCTTGCACTTCTGGCTGCAATTATATCAACACACACTCTGTGGCTACTTCCTGTTCCCATAAAGTGGGCACTGAGTGTATGTTTGTGCATACTGCTGCTGAGACCCATTCACTTCAAGGTTCGACATGTTGTGCATTCGGAGATGCTCTTTTGCACACCACTGTTGCAACACATGGCTACTTAAGCTACTGTCTTCTTCCTGCAAGCTTGAACCAGTCCAGCCACTTTCATCTGACCTTACTTAAAAACAAGTCATTTTTGCCCACAGAACTGCAACTCTAGAGACTGTTGTGTGTGAAAATTCCAGGAGATCATCAGTTTCTGAGATACTGTACTCAAAAATCTCCATCTGGCACCAATCATTCCACAGTCAAGATTCTAGAAACACGCTTCTTCCTCATTCTGATGTTTGGTCTGAACAACAACTGAACTTCTTGCCCATGTCTGGATGCTTTTATGGTGCTTTAGCCCATCCACTTCAAGGTTAGATGTGTTGTGCAGTCAGAGATGCACTTCTGCACACCACTGTGATAACACATGTTTACTTGAGTTACTGTCTGGCCCTTCTCCTCTGTCCTCTCTCATTAACAAGGCCTTTTCACCCATAGAACTGCTGCTCAATGAATGCTTTTTGTTTCATTTTTTCTAACCATGCTCTGTAAACTCCAGAGACTGGCGTGTATGAAAAATCCAGGAGATCAACTGTTTCTAAGATACTCAAACCACCCCATCTGGCACCAACAATCATTCCACTGTCAATGTCACTTGGATCACATTTCTTCTCCATTCTGGATGTTTGGTCTGAACAATAACTGAACCTCTTGACCATGTCTGCATGCTTTTATGTATGGTGTTGCTACCACATGATTGGCTGATTAGATATTTGCATTAACAAGCAAATGTACCTATTAAAGTGGCCACTGAATGTATTTCAGACATGAGAAACCTTCACTTCTTGCTGTGACCTTGGGGTGAAAACTTAATATCTTTGAATATGAAATTAGAAATGCACCATCAAACTATTTATCCCTTAAGAGAGGAAAGAATGAGAAAAGGCATTGGGCATATCAAGCCTATTCCTTGCATTCAATATATACTACCTTCCTTTTCATGGTTTCAATTAACTTTTCCAAGGTAACATTTGCTACATGTGCTACACCAATATATTTCAGAAAGCCTAGCAATTTTAGCTGTTCCTCTGTTTTCCTCTCCTCACAATTCAAACTGTGAAATTATCATAATCTTTCTTCACTACCCGACCACTTCCTTACTTTGGGGATTGATAAGGGATGACAGAGCGTTCTTAATGCTACTACCATAAGTTTATTTTTTTAATTTCTTTTTCCCCTAAATTACAGGTTAAAATGATGAGAATATTGTTGTTAAATGCATACAGTGTGAAAAAAAATCCAAGAATATTTACACATTTCAATCCAGCCATTTCAGCGCAGTAAAAACCCAAATAGTTTCATGTGTCATTAATTCTTCAGAGGTCCATACTGCAGTCTATTACTATAATAGGTAGAGTAATCATTCACATACATTAATATAATTATATTCACTGAGCCACAGCAGACCATACCAAGGCTGGGTTACACATTTTATACTGTATGTTTTATCAAGTGCTGACAAAGTGAGAATCTACAGATAAGGAATGAATGGGGCCACCGACATGTTTCTTAATTCTCTGACCATGAATAAAATGTCAGAAAGGTGCTCAATTTGGTTTCTTTTTCAAATTCATACACTAGGTTCGCCCCGGTCCTAACTGAAAGAAGCACGTTGCAATTATTTTTGTAATCAAGCACTGAACACGGAACAGTACAGGCCCTTCAGCCCACGACGTTGTGCCGACCTTTTAACCTACCCAGAACAATCTAATCCTTCCCTCCTACGTAGCCCTCCATTTTTCTATCATCCATCTGCCTCGCAAGCATGAAGGTGAAATTACTTTCTCATTAACACAAGGGATACAAAAGATGCTTGGTATCTTGAGCAATACACACACAAAATGCTGGAAGAACTCCGGTATCTATGGAGGGGAACAAGCATTTTGCATTTCTGGAAAGGAAGGAGGGCAAACTCCAGAACGAGAAGGTAAGGGGAGGGGTGGAAGAGTACCTACAACCTTGTACTCCTGTTTGGAAACAATGAGTATTATTACAACAGCAGAATTGAAGAAACAATTCCTGTAACTCTTCAGTGGCTGGTACTTCTATGAAAAACTGCAGTTCCATGTATAACTCATTGTGCTTGCCCCACATAACAATGAGGACAGTTGGGACTCTCAGTAAGCACCACTAGTCTCAGAATTATATAGGCTCCTCGTTGCTGTCATTCTGACTGCACTGTGGCTTTCCAGCAGTCACGCTGGGGAACCTGCCTGCCGAGCCTGTGCCAAGACGTGAAGGGAGAAACTTTGGTCTGAGAAAGTACTTTTCTCCTCGGAGAGGGATCCAATAATGGTGACCATTTTGGAGTCTGAGCAAGCATCAGGTTCAAGTACTTCTTGCATATCAGATATCATTTTTATAATACTACTGAAGTGCGTATCTGAAAATCAAAAATAATGCACATCCTGGCAATCTGATACAAAAACAAACTGCCCGAAACACTCAGTGAATTAGGCCGCTTCTGTGGGAAGAGAACGCATTAACAATTAATGGTCAAGACCCTTGAAAGCAGGAATGTTAATTTGCTCCACCTTCACATCAATCATCCACCTCTCTATCTCCCAACCCCACCCCACCACCCTCCCCCTCCATCTGCCTGGCATCCTCCAGCCCTCCTGATGCACCATCAATAACTCACTCACTCCATCACCTTTATACAGGGGTCTGTGGGAGGAGCCACAGGAGCAGTCAGCAGGGGTCTGTGGGAGGAGCCACAGGAGCAGTCCAGACAGGTATATGTAGTTCACCACACCTCCTAGGCCCAGCAATCACCTGCTAGTCTTCGTCATGCCGCTTCTCCTCTCCTCTCTTCTTTATATTGGCTTTCTTTCCTCCGAGTCCTCGGTGCTGATGCAGGGTTTCAATCGAAATGTTGACGATATGTTTTCCCTCCAGATGTACTCCTTAAGTTCCTGAGTTTCTCCAGTGGATGGGTTGTTGCTCCGGGTTCTAGTACCTGGAGTCTCTTGTGTCTCCTAAAACAATGACTGTTTCTCTTTCCATAAGACCATAGGAGCAGAACTAAGTCATTCAGCCTATCGTGTCTGCTCTGTGATTCAAATATGGCTGATTTATTTTTCCTCAACCCCATTCTCCTGCCCGTTCCCTGAAACCTTTGACACCTTTACTGATCAACAACCTATCAACCTCCTCTTTAAGTATAACCAATGACACAGCTGTCTGCGGCAACAGATTCAGCACCATTTTCCTCCTCATCTTTGTTTTTCACTGATGCTACCAGACCAGTAAAGTGTTTCCAGCATTTTCTGTTTTCATTTCATGACTTACCTTCTTCCCTTTAAGACCCCAATTCTTACATTTCTTAAATGTTTCTGATGTTTACTAATGCTTTTCTGTGTATTTTTATTCATGTAATTGTAATAGATTTTCATGTTGATTTCTTGATAGTTTTTAAATGCTTCTGAAGGTTGATTCAAAGTACATTTATTATCAAAGGATGTACAAGTTATACAACCTTGAGATTAGTCTGAGATCAGGCAGCCATTAAGTAAGAAACCCAAGGAGCCCAATTTTGAAAAAAGACCAACACCCAACACTTACAGAAAGGAAAAAAATGCAAATCAGGTCAACAATAAAAGTAAGCAACAGCATTCCGAACCAAATTGAGTCCATAGACCCGGAGCAGTCGGAATAGGCCTACAGCCTCGGTCTCAGTTCATCACACAGTGGGGCAAATTGCGGTGGTGAGTTGGCATTGCTGATTGAAGCAGTACATTGCATTACACTTACAGCTCTCCAGGGGGCATTCAGGGAGCGTCTCCGAGATAGAGGGTATCTGTTGTATCATTGAACAAAATGAGAAAAGACAGCAAAATTCATCGCGAGTCTGATTAAATCTATTGAAATGGAACTTAAACCCTAAGGCATCTAATGGAATGTTTGACTGGGAACAGGAATAGGCTGTCTGGCCTGTTGAACATGTTCTGACATTCGTTAAGTTCATGACTGATCTAGCTGTGGGCTCAGCTCCACCTACCAGCCTTTTCCCCCAAAACCCTTTTTCCGCTATGCAAAAATCTCTCACCTGGATATACTTAACAGGTAGCCTCAATGCACATGGAGCAAAACAAAGAGAGGAAAAGCAAAATGGATTTATGAGGGGAAAATAAAAGGTATTTGGAAAAAAAATACTTTAAAAAAAATCTCCAATATTAATTAGAATCCAATGTGAGTCCATGTTTGCGAAATTTAATTTTCAGTGGAAGAGACATCATTCATCACAATTGCACAGTGCAATTAAAAATTCAACTGCAGTTGAATTTCACACTTTTTGGAGAAACTATTGTGCTCATCCAACATTCCTGTCTCCACATGCTCAGAGGTATTGTGATAGTTCAGGAAAAAGAAAGAGCATCTCAGAAGCAAAACCGCCTTATAACGCCAGAGGGTGATAAAACTGTGAAATTCATTGCCACGGAGGGCTGTGGAGGCCCAGCATTTGATGCAGAGTTTGATAGGTTCTTTGTTGGTGAGGGTTTAAGGGTTACACAGAGAAGGGAGGATAATGGGGCTGAAAAGGAATCATCTAGGATCGAACGGCAGAGCAGACTCAATCAGCCAAAATGGCCTAATTTTGCTCTTGTATTTCGTGGTCAGAGCAGATAAGGTGGACAAAGTGGAAATGAGAGAACAGAATTAGGACTCTTGGAGCAAAGCAGGTAGAAGGTTACACAGAAGAGATTCTAGAGATGCTGGAAATCTTGAGCAACACACACAAAAGTTTGGGTGAACTCAGCAAGTCAGGTTGTATCTATGGAGGAGAATAAACTGAAGGTATAGATAGGTGTGGGCTTGTATATTGGTGGCTTACCCATCCCCGAGTGGGAGACTGAGGAAACCCTTCCACATGAAGCAACAATCTTCCAACCCTGAAGCATCATTTCTCCTTCCACAGATGTTGCTTTACCTTTGGAGCAGCATTTTTTATTTTTATTACAAGGTATGTGACATTAATTATCACATTTTTTCCTGTTGTGTTTAATGAATATTGAGTGGGTAGTGTAACCATTTCCATTACTGAGTTTAACAGTGAGGTGCTGGGATAAAAGAGCTTGCAGAGAGACCGGACATCAAATTTATTTTCATATTCAGCCGCCACGCAGTTTCACGTCAGATGTTGGAAGGCAATTTATTCTGCATTATCAATGAGGGCTGATGGCTTTCCTGATAGCATTACCTCCAAATCTGGGCCATTGTATTCAAGTTCAAGAGAAAGAAAGAAAAAGAAAACACCCTGCCTAACTTTACTGTTTTTCTTCGGCAGTCCCTCAGATCAAGGATGACACTGCTTTTGTGGGTTGCGTAGTGACTGATGAGACCGAAGTGGAAAATGCAGGATCTCCCACAGATGGAGAACAGGTACTTAACAGTCCCCATGTGGGGGAATTTATGAGGTGGTACATGTCTCCCATCATTTAAGCAGGTTCTCTGTATGTTCCTAACGCACTTCCCTCAAAGCTCTTGATGTCATATACCCTGTGCTTCTTCACTTTCATGCACCTAGCCAAGAGACAGAGGGAACATTGCAATTTTTAAGGAAGTTTTAAGCACATCTTTGAATCTTTTCCTCAGACTGCCTGGAAATGTATTCCCTGACAGATCTAAAACTAAAATGTGTTTCAGAGGCATGGTGCCTGGTGTGCAGACAACACAACCAACTGAATGTAACCTGGGCTTCAATATTGAAGGCATTGGCCTATGCTTTGAGTAGATTTGAAGGTTTTGCAAAGGCACCATCAATTTCTTGGAATTAATTGTTCCTCCTTCAATTGTTTAGAGAAATCCAAATTTACAGAAATCTGATGTTATGCAAATTCTCCCATAAATTTTCAAAGAATTTGCCAAGATAGAAAAGTTAGCTACAGAAATGCAAACATCTTCAGGAGCTATGGAACAGCAACTACTTACTGTAATTCAAAAGACAACAAGCCTCGAACAAAAAAAGTTGAATTGTAACCTCCGCACAGTAATCAAATAGATGCCATGCTAAGAACGCAGGCTGCTGGCTCAGAGCAGAAGGCTACCGAAGAGAATTGCTTTGGAAATTGACAAGGCAACCCCTTCTATTGACACTTGTAAAATCCTTTGTCAAACAACGTTGCATCTATTGATACTTTAAGCCTGTCTAAGCTAGACATTATGGGACATTCTGATTGTCTACTATTTTAACTGAAAGGGAGACACTAAATAAATGTTCATATTTATTGTTACGTACCCCGTAACTGGGTCACTTACCAGCAAAGATAGAGAGGTCCGTTGACGTCTGATGGTACTATTTTTAACAGTATTTATTGATAAAAATACACAAAAATAACATCGATGCAAACATACAGATAATATACGTCATCAATACTAAATCTAAAAGCGCGGGTATAATAATAATCAATAAGAAATAGCTCTATCGTTGTCTAGGGGATAATGTATTGTCCGATGGAAATATAAAAGTCACTCAGGTCATTCAAGCTGCAGCTTTTGGTTGGAGAGAAAGACGGGTTAAAACTTGCCCATTCCTTTTATGATATCAATCCTTCGAGAGTCGTTGGGGGCTGATTTCTCCTTTGTTGTTAGCTAAAGCCGTTCTTCTGTGGCAAGGCCCACCAATTCCGAGGCAAATGGAAAAGGACGCACATGGCTTTCCACCGGCTTTCACTGTTACGCTGTTACAGGATTTCTAGCGTTTCTTCTGGTGCGTCTGAGGGGCTGTTCCCACAGACCCTCATTTATCCTGACTCACAGGGTCTCAGATGTCAATCAGGGTGGAGGGATGCCTCCCCTCAACCAGCCCACTTTTGGTCATTCCCGAGGGCTTCACATAAATAGCTCCGTACTCAATATACAATTCCGTCTCCAAGAGACAATGGCCGTTTCCCACAGCTTTGTATCGCCAAGGGGCCAAGACATTCCAAACGTCTCTCTCTCATTTCCTGGGTCTCCTGTCCTGAATTAATAGCGATCTTGCGATTCTCAAAAAGGAGGGGGCTACTCTGCACCCCTCGGCCCCTCAGAGTTGGGCACAGGCGTAACACCCTCTTTCTTCAACGCGTTTTTACCATCTGTAAAAACGAAGTAATACAGAGTCTTAAAGGATTTCAGAATCCAACACAATACAAAAGGTTTTTTTTCTTTCACTACAGAGCAATACAGTTATACATTCAATTCAGCATCCAAACAGTTAACGATTACATTGTCACTTCCGTTAATATCTTAACATCTGGTACCTTACTAAAATCTTGTAGCATCAGACTTCAATTTAATAACCACTTTTTTTTTAGTTCTTATTTTTCTGTAGCAAACAAAAACTAAAGAGTTGTGATCTTAGCTTACGGGTATACTACAAAAGTTCATGCAAATACTAATCTTTATGTTACTTTCAAACTTAACAGGCAAGCTTCCATGGGGGTTGTCTTTATTATTCACATGCTTTGTTGAAATCCCTTAAAACCGGCTTCTGCTATTTTAAAAATGGCGTCCCCATTAACCCTCGCCTCTTTTCCGGTTAATTCCCACGTGGGGAGCTTGTGCACCCTGGCGAAATAGGCCTTCGTTCGCTCCTTTCATAGGAGTTATTTTATCAACAATGTGTTCCAGACTTAGACCATTTCCCGAATTTCCACCCAATTCTTTAATTTTACACAAGTTGCTAGTTTTCTCTTCAGGGCCCTTCAGGCCATTAGTTTTCAGTTTAAAGTCTTTGCTCAAACAGCATTTCAAATTCTGCCTTTTAACACCACACTCTGGAATAACAATAGCGTGTGGGGCCCCTTTACCTTCCAACTCAACCTGTAATTGATTCACAGGCTTTGTGGTACCAAGCCATTGTCTCTGTAGCCTGGTTGCTGCTTCTGATATCAGTCCAGCCTTTAAATTTTCTTCATTAAATTTGGGAACTACACAGTTCCCTTTTCCTTCAATAATAATATTCACCCCACCACCTTTGATCTCCTCACTGATTTTTACCACACCTTCGAGCACAAACACCTGGGAACTCTCACTTCCCACTATTACCAAGGTTAACCCTTTTTCCACTGAACCAAGTCCATCTGACCCACAAGGATTGCATTCCTTTTCAACTGAATCAAATACCTCAGACTTTTTCTGAGCTCCATTACTAGGTTCAGTACCACGTGCATCCACATCTTGGACACACTCAAACGGGACATTTGCCTCTTCCAGGCTTTCAATACCCGTACCCGGTCCAAATTCTAAATTCCCCTGATCCTCACAGCTACTCTCTGGGCAACTCCCTTCCGGAGTAAACTCAACCCCGCGGGCTGAAACAAACCTCATCTGCCAACCCAGCAGACTTCTTCAAAGTAAGGGCACCCTTTTCATCTAGGACTGCCCTCATTTCATTATCAGGAACACCTTTAGAAGTTTCCACTTCTTCAAACAGTTCTGCCAAACCAGACAGATCATCCATGTCCAACCCTGGACCTTTTAACTGCTTTATCTGTTTCTCATCTTTATTTCGTGCCTCTAGAACTTTTCTCCTCGCTAAGGGAAGGTCTACCTCCTCTCCCTTGCTCTCTTTCACTTTACTACTCTTAGTTTTACCACCCTCTAAACCCTTGTGGTACAGGGTCGGTAAAAACGTCTCAGCCGACTCGATACCGGCCGGATTTAAACTGCTCTTGTTCTCAGCTGCCTTTCTCGACAGGCTGCGAGTGATCGCACATGCAGGACAGATCTTGGACTCTAGGGGCGGAGCCTCCACCGGCTGTCTCGTCAGCGTCGTTGCTGACCAAACCTTACCACCGGCTAAATCATTACCCAGAAGGACGTCCGCGTCAGTTCTCGGGAATTCTGATCGCACCCCCATTTCAAATGGTCCAGAAACGAGCTCACAATTTATAATGATCCTATGCAAGGGCTCCATTTCCGTCCCTATTCCTATTCCTTTCACAGCTACCACTCCCGTCTTGCGACCAAAATCTAGTACCTTACTGCTAATCAATGACAGTTCAGCGCCCGTGTCTCTCCAGATCCGCACGGGAACTGGTGGGTCTCCCTCCCTCACAGACACGGTTCCATTTGACATACAAGTCTCAGACCCTTCTCATACTCTGTCTACCTGGGTATCTCTTGTCGATTTACTGATTACCACGGCACATCCGATGGGGACTGCTGCTTTCCCTTTTCCTGTCTCCTTCCTCGGAGCAAAGCACCTAGATGCAATATGTTCTCCCTTTCCACAATTAAAACAGGTCAAGCCCAGAAATCTCTGGCCATCTTGCCTCTCCTCCCCATCCTTACCACTAGCTCCCAGCGGGACCTCTGCCTCAGCCGGCGGGCTTTCTCTATCATTCCCATGGTCTCTCTGGGAACTTTTATTCGAAGAAAACTTTGTCTTGTGGGTTAGGGCATATTCATCTGCGAACCTAGCAAATTCGGAGATGGACTTATTCGGCTTCTCATTCAAATACATCCGGGTATCCTCCGAAACACCACTTTTAAATTCCTCAATCAGAATTAACTCCCTGAGACGCCAAAAATCCTCTCCCACTATTTCTGCTGTGCACCAGCGATCCAAGAGCACACCCTTCTCATAGGCAAACTCGGTATACGTCCGATTCCACCCTTTCTTTAAATTTCTGAACTTTTGTCTATACGCCTCAGGTACCAATTCGTAAATCTGGAGAATGACCTCCTTTACTTCGGCATAATTCTCCGCTTCTCCCTCCTCCATGGACAACGCCGCATATGCTCGTTGTGCCTTCCCCTTTAACACACTTTGTAACAACGCCACCCACTGCTCTTTGGGCCACTTCTGATTTACTGCCACCTTTTCAAAAAGCAAGAAATAACTATCAACATCCGTCTCCTCGAACGGAGGTACTAACCTCAACTCCCGACTAACATTAAACCGTTCCTCTCGGTCTGACCCTTGATCTCTTCGTTCTTGCCTTAACTTCTCCATCTCCAAGTCATGTTTCCTCTGTTTCTCTGCCTCCCTCTCCTTCTCGGCTCTTTCCTTTTCTTTCTCAGCTCTCTCCCTCTCTTTTTCAGCTGCTTCCAGCTGTTTTAACTGAACTTCATGCTCCCTTTGTTTCTCAGCCCTGTCCTGCTCCAACTCCTTTAGCTGGAGCTCGTGCTCCCTTTTCTCCTCTAACTCCTTTAGCTGGAGCTCGTGCTCCCTTTTCTTCTCTAACTCCTTTAGCTGGAGCTCGTGCTCCCTTTTCTCCTCTAACTCCTTTAGCTGGAGCTCGTGCTCCCTTTTCTCCTCTAACTCCTTTAGCTGGAGCTCGTGCTCCCTTTTCTCCTCTAACTCCTTTAAGCTGGAGCTCATGCTCCCGTTGCTTCTCAGCTCTTGCGCTCTCTTTTTCAGCTGCTTCCAGCTGCTTTAATTTAATTTCATGTTCCAACCTTAATTTCTCCAACTCTAACTGAGCCATCCCACTGGCTGGAAACTTTTCAGGGATATTTTCCAATACCTCAGCTGCAAACACATTCTTCTCAATATAATACTGAGTTATGGCCCTTCGCACCTCCCGCTTTTTCATTGACAACCTCACCTCTGCGAGGTTTAACCCCTTCGCCACATTTATCAAGTCTGATTTGGTGGCCGCCTCTAGCGCCTCCAGAGTCGGGTTTTCTATAAATTCACCCACGTCCATCTTTGCTGGTTTCCCGTCTGGCTACCCGCGTAACCAGATCCAAGTTTGGACTTACAAGCCCGATTCACTGGCCTCCCCATTTGGTGTCAAATCCTGAGACGAGAACCCCAATTGTTACGTACCCCGTAACTGGGTCACTTACCAGCAAAGATAGAGAGGTCCGTCGACGTCTGATGGTACTATTTTTAACAGTATTTATTGATAAGAATACACAAAAATAACATCGATGCAAACATAAATATACATCATCAATACTAAATCTAAAAGCGCGGGTATAATAATAATCAATAAGAAATAGCTCTATCGTTGTCCAGGGGATAATGTATTGTCCGATGGAAATATAAAAGTCACTCAGGTCATTCAAGCTGCAGCTTTTGGTTGGAGAGAGAGACGGATTAAAACTTGCCCATTCCTTTTATGATGTCAATCCTTCGAGAGTCGTTGGGGCTGATTTCTCCTTTGCTGTTAGCTAAAGCCGTTCTTCTGTGGCAAGACCCACCAATTCCGAGGCAAATGGAAAAGGACGCACGTGGCTTTCCACCGGCTTTCGCTGTTACAGGATTTCTAGCGTTTCTTCTGGTGCGTCTGAGGGGCCATTCCCCAGACCCTCTTTTATCCTGACTCACAGGGTCTCAGATGTCAATCAGGGTGGAGGGATGCCTCCCCTCAACCAGCCCACTTTTGGTCATTCCCCTGAGGGCTTCAAATAAATAGCTCCGTACTCAATATACAATTCCGTCTCCAAGAGACAATGGCCGTTTCCCGCAGCTTTGTATCGCCGAGGGGCCAAGACATTCCAAGCGTCTCTCTCTCTCATTTCCTGGGTCTCCTGACCTGAATTAATAGCGATCTTGCGGTCCTCAAAAAGGAGGGGGCTACTCTGCACCCCTCGGCCCCTCAGAGTTGGGCACAAGCGTAACATTATCAACTGTCAGTGAAATTGCTTGCTTCTTGCTTATGAGAGGGGTGGGGAGGAGAGAAAAATATAAATCGGCTTACGGATGATTTTTTGGGGAACAGAATCCCCATGTAACTTGGGGACTGCCTGTATCAGTACTCATAAGTGACTTACAATTTCAAATTAAGGCCTCTCATTTCATGATTCCATAAACTTGATTGAATATTTACTCCAAATCTACAGGAACTCAAGGAATTATCCCCATGATTAGGTGTTCTCTCTTCCCAAACTGTAAATGTAGTACCCATTTACTGTGCTATATGAAACAGTGCCAGTGTCTTGTTTTTGAACAACGTGACTCAGATCTGCATTGTCTCCCGAAAGATTTCTGGGGTTTTCTCACCCAGCTGGGCAAAATGGCAGATGGTCAAAAAGTCTAAGAAAACCTTTAGTAAATAGGATTCATTTTATGGTTAAATACAGCTGTTAGTGAATCCTTAGGCAGACAGTAACTGGGGAAGCTGATAGAACAGATGAAAAGCTGTAAAAAAGTATTATGCTACAGTCCATGATTTGGCAGCAGTGACAAAATGGCCCTAATGGCCTCTTCTGGGCTATGCTTGTAAGATTCAGCGAACCAGGGCTCTTTTCAGTGCTGTGTTAGGCAACATTATGGATAGCTTTGCTTAATTCTAACCCACTGCTTGATTACTAATGGTTAGAAATTGAAGTTTACTCTGTCTACTAAACATTTGCTGGACATCCTCAGACAATCATGAAACCAGGAAATCCTGCCTCCAGAGGATTATTGTGGTGTTCAGCCTGAAAGTTGCATTAAAATTCAAACTCTGAAATTTTGGGTAGTAGCTGAATAGGGAAAAAAAATGCAGGTGCCGCATCTTTGCCACCAGAAGTCATGGAAAACGGGTCTCCATCTTACAGAACCTTCTCGATAGCAATCCGGTTACTTCAGTATTAATGGCTGTTATTTAGTTATTTACCCGTTTATTGAGATACAGTGGGGAGTGGGCCCTTCTGACAACACCAACCAGCAACAACTCCATTTAATCCTAGCCTAATCATGGGACAATTCCCAATGGCCAATTAACCTACCCAGTCTTTGGACTGGGGAGGAAACCCATGTAGTCAGAGAGAAAGTACCAACCCCTTACAGGCAGTGGTGGGAATTGAACCCAGGTCACCCATACTGTGAAGCATTGTGCTATCCACTATGCTACCGTATGCATGTGACAGACAAATTTAGTGTATGTGACCGCTCCCCGTTGACACAAGCCCTGTGCCCGGAGATGACACAAGACCTTTCTCGATAAATAAATGTACAAAATATGCAGAACATTTGCTCCAGGCTTTACCAAGAGTTAAAAACAAAGACTGCTAATTGAATATTACGGGTGATCACTGCAGAGTTGCATTCCTAGAAAATGGACGGCATCATTATTTTCCACAGCATCTGCATACGCGTCAAGAAATTAGAATTTTTAAACAAATAACTTGCAATGATTTTTTTAATAAACATAACTTATGTGAAAATGAATTTTACTCCGTGTCTCAAATTTTGAGTACCGGGTAGTTATTTATGAATTCTGGAAGGAAGAAATTCCAGTATGAATGGCTACAACACCAGGGTTACCAGGAGTTCTCCAATTTCTGTCACTAAGGTGAAGCGTTGTCCGTGCCGATGCTGTCTTAACGTTGCGTACCATACTGGGATAGTAGGGGTAGGGGCTGTGTGGAAAAGAATCTCCCTTGCAAGTGTCTGGTGCAAGTCTCCAATGGGCAGGATTTCAACAGGCATATTAATGTATTAAACCATGCTTAAAAGGCTTTTATGTGCACTGTGAGGTCCAATACCTAGGCTTTGATGTTTATTTTTCTGTGCATGTTACTATAGATTATGAGACCCATAACCTGGAATACCAAGTTGATGTGAGTTAGCATTAACTAAGTATGAAGGCCATGGAAATGAGATTTAGAGGAGAAGCAATTGTTGCAGAAACTGGTCCAGGGAACTAAACACAGATTAGTTAGCTCAATGGCTGAACTCAGACACAGCCTTCACACATGTGATGTCAGTTACTATCATTCCCTCTAAGAAAATCTGCAAGAGAAAATGATCCATAATTTTAATTCCTGGTCCAGAGACATCAGTTCCAAGATTATGGCCTTCATATATTTAATCACCAAAGTGGAGAGTGAAGATGAAAGATTGAATGAGACAGAAGGCAGCAAAGGAAAAGAAGATTGCTTTATTTGATGAAGACAAACATTATTATGAAGTTTCTCCACAGCTTTTGGAAACAAAAGCAGGTGGAACAAACAACAGGATTAAAGTCAACATTAATTTACTTCAGGTAATTAATTAAATAATATGAGTGTTGCATATTATCAGTCACAGAGGAGGAAGGGTAGTTAGGTCAGACACAGATAACCAATTCTTCCAACAAATCACTCAAATGTGTTCACATCCAATGTCATTGTAAACAAAGTCCACATTTTTAAAAAATGGCAGACATTACTCTGATTCTCAGGCTGGCATGCCAAAGATACAATTTCCAGTAACAGGATTCAGACTGTCAAGAAATGGAAATATACTTCACAGTTTCAGAAAGATGCGAGACCTGGAGGGCGTCTGTGGGAGCTGGTTCCCACACAACTGATGTCCATCTTCAGGGTCGTTGCTGCAGGTCAGGGAAATGCTGCTGCCGCGTATCCTGGACAGCCACAATGCTAAGGCAATGGGATAAGTGACTTTTAAAGGTGCTGGGTGGGTACTGGATGGAATCAAGCTGCACTCATCCAGACAAGTAAAGATCATTCTCTCACATTCCTGACTTGGGAAATGACAAATACTGAGTCACTGAAGAATGCTTGGCCCTTGATGTGCTTTCGTCACTACTGTATCTGTGTGTTTGGTTCAATTAAATTGCTGGTCATGGCAAATGGCCTGGTGATTATATTGTTGATGAAGTAATGGAAGAACATTAGAGAAAACAGGATTTCCATTCCAGATTTAAGACTTAAACACAAAACCCTTTGGATTTAGGTCAGTAAATTACTATGATGCCATTAGATAGCAGATTATTAGATCACAATAGTGATGCAGCACTGAACATTTTCCATCGTCAACTGAAGGAAATAGTTGAACTGGAAAAGTAAACACGTTTGATACAATTGCATTGCCTGAAATCCATTTGTTTAACATATTGAAGACTTTTCCCTTCATATCAAACACCAACATTAGGCAAAGACACCTGATTAAATTTCAAATCTGTTACTGTGGAAAACATGTCCGAGGAGAAAACAGATCAAATGCTTTTCTGTAGATTATGCTTCATTTTAGATGCTTATTTTAAATTATTATGCATTTCAAATACCCTATACAACCTGCAGGTTACCAAAAAAAGTTGTCATTTCCTGAGCAAAGCAACCTTTGCATTGAAGGCCTAGCTGGTAGTATTGATTTAAAAGGATGTTCCAGTCTGATGTAGTTAAATGCCTCTCTTCAGGGTAACTCTTTCCACCTCCTTCATAAAACGTAGGCAAAGTTCATCCTGCCAGGGTAAAGCTACACACTGCACAGCTAATGGAAGGCCAACAGCACCTGCCACCGCCTGAAATAAGACAAAATATGATATGCAAATGAGATTATAAAGGGTAAAATTAGCCATTAGCTTTCATTGGTTACACTGTTAATACATTTTAGGCGGACAATTGCACTACTTGAGAATGTAGAACAAAGCAATAAACAAATCATAGCCAACAGAACGATTATGAGAGGCAGAGTACTGAGACAACCCGTGTACGAGTAGGTCTAGTGTAAACAGCTGGGTTTGAAGTTCAAGATGTTAAGAGTTAACTGGTCCAATTCATTCTCACACGTGCAAGGCAGTTTACTCTTAATGTACAAGCAGATTGGAATAATTTCTTCTCTAGCCTCTCAATAACAGAAAATAAATTTGCCCATTTCATCCTTTTGTCCAAATTGGTTCAGGAACAGTTAACATTAATTATGTTATATATCCAGTTACATACGCCCTTTCAAGCACTCCAATCTACCGAAACCCAGATGAACAAAGCTATACAATGAATTTTCCTTTTATGACTGGGACATATGTGCTCCCCAAAAAAGAGAGTGACATCATAGCCACCCCTTTCTCTTCTTTCCAGAGAAATTTAAGTTTCCAATATCCATCAATGTTAAAACGTCAATCTAATCTCAGATCATGCTCATCAGAATTAGATCAAAGCTATGGTAAAACATTATACTCACATACTTATTGGTTTTGAGATCACCCCTTCAATGCAGAGATTTCTGAATCAAGGCTCAGACATTTTCAGTCAGAAGCACCAACCTTTTTGAAAGTCCTGTCCCATATGTCATTGCAGTAACCAACATAGTCCTTCAGCTCCTCTTCATCCTTCTCGGTCACTGTACCAACTGGCACCACTCCAGCTGGGAAATTTAGCAAGTTGAAAATCACCTTGTAGCTGCTTGCAACTGTAGAAGGAAAATAGCACGTCTCATTTTCTTCTTTTTTTATACAAACACTTAGTACTTAATATCAGAAGTGACTGAAATAGAGTATTTAGGATAGTATTTACAAGAGAAGGTGATTCTGTCTTCAAAAATCACTGTGGTGAGCAGAACTATGATTGTCAAGGGCTGGTCCATCAGACCCACATGTGCTCACCATCATTAACACTCAGTGAGCTGTGGTTCCCAACTTCATTGATTAGCAAATAGCACTGTGAAACTGTGGGCAGGATCTACCTCAGGTTTCCTGTGCCCCATCATCGATTTTTAATTCATTCAATTACAAATCTCTTCTCTGACTAGCGAATGATTTAAAAATGTCTATTAAGAATAAAAGCATGTTTAAAAAAAAAGATTGTTGACAAGATGAGAAAGAGACACACTGTGGGGGGGGGTAAGTGAGGCACCAACAGAAGAGACAGTGTTTAGACAGTACAGAACTGGGGATTGAACAATCAAAGTTCAATCTCATTGTAAAAGTTGAGAAGATATTAAATTCACCAGAATGATAACAACAAACTTTAACAAAGTATGATATCTGTATCTTCATAAATGTAACTAAATCACTAGTACGATGTGCGATTAAAACAGACTCCCCCTCACTACTGTCAGGTCAGAACCATTCACCTTCTTCATTTCCCTCCTAGTGATGCTGAACCCTTAAATTAAAATAACTCCCATTCTTGTCACTTCAGCATTTCTTTCTGCACTGCGACGTTGTTACTGTGTTATTACACATATATCGTTTACTCTTAGAGCTTGATGTAAGCAAGGAATTTCACTGTATCCCAGTATACATGACAATACAAACATAAGAGAATACAGCACAAGAGCAGGCCATTCAGCCCACAATGTTGAGCCTAACCAGCTAAAAAGACAAAAAACACCCACTCATTCCTCCTACCTACACCATGTCCATATCATCCATCCTCCTTACATCAATTTGCCTATTCAAAAGCTTCTAATGTATTTGCCTCTAACACCCCACCAGTCACACATTCCAGACATCCACCACTGAGTGAACACCAAACCTCTCACATCCTCCATCTCACCTTCTGATACTGCATACCCTCTGACATTAGGCCTTTCAACCCCGGGAAACAGATACTCTGTCTAGGCCTCTCAATCTTGTAAACCTCTATCGGATCTCCCCTCAGCCTCCGATGCTCCAGAGAAAACAACACAGGTTTATCCGGCCTCTTGTGATAACACATCTCCTCCAAACCAAGCAGCATCCTGGGGAGCCTCTCCACAGTCTCAACATCCTCCGTATAGTGAGGCGACCAGAACTATACACAATACTCCAGATGTAAATCAGAGTTTTATAACGTTGGAACATAACCTCCTGACTTTTGAACTCAATAACCTACTCTGAATCTGTAGAATATCCCACAATGGTGGGACTGGATGAGGACACTGGAACATGGCATTACAGAAAAACTTCACTCACCTGATAACTTTCCAGCGTATCCAAGCTTAAAGGCAGGACCTAATGCTGGGCAGAGCAAAACATCGAGCTTCTTGCTTTTCCACAAGTTGACATACTCCTCACAGTAAGCCTAGGAAAGCACATAGACTTAGTCTGCTGACTGGTGACAGTTTGCTTTGCATATACAGATACATTCAAGCTCATCCTCGACCCTGATAACAGGGAAAAGTGGGCAGTGAATAGTGCAAAAATACACTTGCCATTTGAACTGTGTAGCTATTTCAGGGCACGTCCTTAGTCACCAAGAAGCAGAGAAAAACAAGGCTGTGGACATACCAGAAAGAGCAGGCTGGCTTCTGAATAAAATTTAGTAAGCTTCCAATTAATTCGGTCACCACCTGGTACAATCTCAACAAGCACAGTGGCATCAAATGTAGTTTCACAAACTGATTGTTATGACTGGGCACTGGAAGTAAAGGGGCAAGTCACCTCTGGCAAACAGGCGTCCTAGTGAAAGAAAGTGGATTCTCAAAGCAGTTTTAAGTTTTCTGATTGGTGCCGAAACAATTCTCATTCAATGTCAGGACAACTAAAGAGCTGATAGTTGACATCAGGAAGGGGAAGGAGGGTGATTATGTGATTATACACTGGGAGGGGTGGAAATCAGCAGTGGAAATAGCCAGCAGCTTTGAATTCTTGGACATTAGCATTTCAGATTACCTATCCTGGGTCAAGAATCATGAGGAAGATGGGGAGCACCTTTTACTTTCTTAGGAAGTAAAGGTAGAGCTTTACAGGATACTGTAACAAACTTCTATAGATTTATTGCGGAAAGTATCCTGACTGGCTGCATCAGTCTCGTAGAGCAATTTAAATGCCTAGGCGTACAAGGTGGTGCAGAGTGCAATGGACTCGCCCCAATACATCTGGGCCATGTCATCTTCTCACAGCTACCATCAGCATGAGCTACAGAAGCTTGAGATCCACTATCACATTCAAGAAAAGCTACTTCCCTTCAACCATTCAGTTCCTGAACCAACCAGCACAATGTTCATCACTAGTTTAGCAACACCATGACCACTTCGATCATTCTGCACTAAACCAGACTTTTTTTTTGCTCCAATTGTGATTTTTTTTTTTGTAAAATTTGTATACATCTTATTTAGGTTTTTCTTGTGAACGTTGCTTATATGAGGCAGCCATTTGATTTCAGGAAGGGGGCCAGTGCACTCCACACTCCTGCTGAGGTCAATGGTGCTCAAATCAAGCGGGCTGAAAGCCCAGTTCCTAGGAGTGAACATCCCCAATAGCCTGTTTTGGTTCAAACACACAGATGCTAAGAAACATCACCAGTGCCTCTAGATCCACAGAAAGCATGTGCCCTTTGAACCCCACCATTTTGGTATGGCAACTGTTACATTGGACCACAAAGTTGTGGACACAGCTCAGCACATCACAGAAACTGTCCAAATTTCTCTCTGCTAACATAATCAAAGACCCCATCCACAATAACAAAGGTCAAATAAAAATTCTGAAAACGGAACACAGTTTGGTCAATTTCCGAAGGACAGAATAACAGATCTCACCTCTATTTCAACATGGTGCTTCCATAGTTCAGTGATTGATCTGCAAGAACATAAGCAGAAATGCTGAGGGTCTCACCTCAAAAGGAATAGAATATGCAGTTTAGATTAACTGCATTAATCTTAATATTGGAGTAGTCTGGCAGTATTAACATCTAAACAAAACTTCAATGAATTTAAATTGAAGCAAATAGAACATTTGGAATCAACAATGTTCTACGTTACAACCCAATAGCTTTAAAAACTAAATGAATTAAATATCCAGATTGCCAGGTTACAAAAAAAAACACAAAGCATCTTTCAGGCAGAAGAACCAGTAATCTGGCAGCAAAGGTTGCCTGCAGCACTAGACACTGAAGTCCCTGACACACAATCCAAAAACTGCATGTTCTTCAAATTCTGAATCTACACAAAAGAGACCCTGGAGTAAATTAAAAAAGAATCCCTCTTCCCTTTTCACGTGGCTGGTGACTTCTACTTTTGGTCCCCAACTCCATATCGGAAATTCTGATTCCACTTAACGGATATCAAACTCTAGCTTCTGCCAAATACCAAAACTGCCATTCATCCATTTTTTAAAAAATTGCATCTAACAGCTACACATACTAATTAAACATCCAGCCATTTAGCTTTTTTACAGTCCCACCCGCTCCAATTGTGCTGTTACAGAACATAACTGTGAGAATAATCATATGCAAGATTGTCTTTGCTTAGAAACATGCCTCTTCACCCCTATATCCATCCATATTCCTTTTCTGATTCTTTGTTCACCACAGAGACGTGGATTTCCTTTCCATCCCTCACAAGAGCAGTACAGCTCATCCCCAGGAATTAATACTAAACCAGAACTTCAGCCCGCAGGGAAATGTTAATCACTGAGACTTCGCTGATTTCAAAACCACATACTGTACTAAAATTCAGGAGAAAAATATCAAATACAGATTACTTGCCCTATTCCACAAAGGTTCCTGAAGATATCTGCCAATCTCGGACTCTAGAACAGGAAGAAATTTTAAGATTTATCACTGAAAAAGGTTTAAGTAGTAATTAAGCACTCCAACTAACAACTATTCTCACAAACCTTACTACAAACTAATACCCAACAGTCTGACTAGCAACCAGTCACAAGTAACAGGCACAAGGAGGAGATAATAATGATAGACCAGCATGGTTTCATTCTGCTTCACACCTTTTAATAAATGTTAAAATATACTTGAGTAGCTTTTTAAACTTACAAAAGGCTTCAGAAGGAAGGACATGATCTTCACGAATATTCGAGGCATTGTGTTTACATAAAAGATATCTTTCACATTAGGATCAAGGATGTCAACTTTTCTAGGAATGCAAAATAGAATAAAAGTTAGTTGTACTCTTTTGTTTATGTGTGGGCAGTAAAAGCATCTACTGTTGAAAATTGATACCCATCAAATACCAGTAGATTAATTATATTCTTTATCAACATTTGAAATTCTCCAGTTCATACTAAATAATTGTTTCCACTACAGAACATAGGACAGTACAGCACAGGAACACACCCTTCAGCCCACAACATTGTGACAAAATAATTAAACTTGTAATTAAATGTCTAACTATACTAATCCCTTCTGCCTACACTATGTACATATCCCAATGGTGTAACAGTGAACTGTCCCTTTACATTTGACCTCATACTTCAGGTTGGGCCAGATTAAATTCCATCTGCTATTTTTCCACCAAATACAATTCCACTGTATGATTTGGCAAACATCTATGCTATCCATAAAACCACCAATCTTTGTATTCTCTACAAACTTACTAACTCGCCCATATATATTTTTATCCAGGTCACTTACATGATGCCTGCAGAACACTACTAGGCGCAAACCTCCAGTCAGAATAAGTTCCAGCAAGAACTGCCCTCTGTCCTCTATTGGCAAACCAACTCTGAATTCAAATGGCCAATTCACCATAGATCACATGCATACTAATCTTCTGGATAAGCTTCCCATGAGGGGCCTTGTAAAAAGCGCCTTATAAAATCTATGTAGACAACATCAATGTCTCTACTTTCAATAACCACTTTCATCATCTCTTTGAAAAACTCAGTCAACTTACTAAGACACAACTTACCCTACACAAAGCCACACTGATTGCCTCTAACTAGCCATGGTTTTCCAAATGCTCACAAACCCTGTCCTTAAGAATCCTCTCCAGTTGCTTCCCTACCACAAATGAGGAACAGCCAGTCTATACTTCTCAAAATGATCCATTTCCCTGCTTGAATAACGGAACAACATTAGCTACTCACCAAACCTTGCTTGTGGCTAATGAGGGTATGAAGATATTGGTCAAAGCCCCAGCAATGCTATCTTTTGCTTCTCTCAATAACCTGGGAACTTAACCACTTTAATGATAAGCAAAAATTGGGTAAAGCTGGCATGATGGGCATATCAGATCAGTTGGGAGAAGGGACAAGAGACCAATGGGTGGTCATAGGCAGATGGAACCAGGCTGGGGGTGGGGGGAACAAAACTGATTGGCACAAGGATGGGTAAAGGGTCGAGGGGGGTGAGTGGATGAGAAAATGTAGTTGGATCAGAAAGAGTGAGAGGAAAATAAAACACAGTAGGAGTGGGTTAACAGAACTTGTGTCATACCACTGGGCTGCAGACTGTGCAGGCAGAACAGGAAGCAATGTTCTCCTAGTTGGCACTAAGCCTCGGCCTGCCAGCAGAGAACTTCAAGGACAAATCAGTTGGTGTGAGAGTGGAAACGGCAGCTGAAATAATTTGCATCTGCAAGCTCAAGATGACCTTTACGGACAGTGAGGAGACATCCCCACCCCAAACAGTCTATGCGTGGTTTCTGTGACAGAGGAGCCCGTACCGAGAGAGGTCCAAATGCCACAGACAAGGTTGAAGGAAGTGCATGTGGATCTTTGCCTGACCTGTTAATACTGGATTTAGTGGATCCACTACAAATATCAGATGCTGGCACTTCCATCACTGGGTTGGATCCACCAAGCATCTACTAGCATAAATATTGGAGAATCTGATTCTTCTTTCCTCTGGCTAGCCAGGACTGGAGTAGGAGCAACAGCCCTATTTATTTCACCAAGGAATCCTGGCCCTATAGCTTAGATGAGAAGAGGTGAGGGAAATTCAATTTCTAAAACTTTTTTCACAACATGCTTTTAATTTGCTTTAATCCAAAGTAGTTTAAATAATTTAAATTCAACAATTTTTTTTAAAAAATTTTTTTTAAACTTGATCCCGGATTAATGATCCTTGCCCGCTTCCAAACATCAGTCAATGTTAAAATCAGTATTAAAGTCCAGTTAGATACGGTTGAGGGAAGGTTGGGAGAGCTCACGCTTCTCCCTTTGGAGTGAAGGAGGATGAAAGGTGACGATGGTAGTGTAGAAAGAGTGGGCAGCAATGGCTAATACCAGGGGACATCCTTTTAAGCTAAGTAGAGGAAACTTAGGAAAGATGGCAAGGACAGTGTTTTTTGTTAAATTTTTCTCAAAGTGGAAAGTGCTTGGAATCCACTGCCAGGGATGATATTAGAGGCTGATAGAATAGGGACACTTAAAACATTCTTAGATAAGTGCATAGATGTAAGAAAAGTTAGAGGTATGGGCTGTGTAGGAAGGAAGGGTTAGCTTAATCGCGGAGTAGCTTATATTGTTGGCACAACATATGGACCAAGGGCCCATACTGTGCTGTACTGGTCAAGATGTTGCCAGTGAACAACAGTTCCTCAGGCGACATCCTCCAGATAGCAAATTTCTCCAATTATTTCACTTTGTCTACACCTTTTGCTTGTTCTTTTTGTCCTGTTTGTGTTATGAAAACTGGTGGAGTCTGTGACCTACAGTTTGGAACTCGATCGAAGGATCTGCCACTATGCTGTGTCCAGAGAATTGCCTCATGAAGTTTAGAGATGGGGTGGGGGGGGGGGGGGGGGGGAGGGCCCCCGAAAAAGAGCGAGGACGCAGGCCGACTCACGGAAAAGACCAGAGACGTGCCACGGGGTTGTGAACGACTCCATCTCGAAGTGGAGAAGAATTTTGAAGAATTGAGGTGAATGCAGAGGGAGTCAGTGATGGCTCCCAACAGAGGTGGTCAGCAGCTAGTTCGGCACATTTGACCCCAGAACTGCGTTCGGACCCAGGTCAGCAGACTCAGTTCATTCAGCTGCTCTCCTTGTATGCAGAAAAAAAGTTTCCAATATTCTGAGATTTATGTGATTATTGGACTGTACTTTACATTGGTTTCCTCCAGTTTTCCAGTGTTTTCTTTCTTGCGGCCGATTGGTGGGTGAATGATGTGTTAATTTTTTTGTGTGTAAAGGGGGGCTGGGGGTTTTGGTGCTACTGTCGCTGTTCTTTTCTGTGAAAGAGGGAGTCAGGGATTGTTATTGTCACTGTTCCTTCTGAGAGTGAGGGAGTCTGGGGCTGTTATTTTCCATGAGTGAGTGAGGGAGTCGGGGACTGTTATCGTCACTGTATTTTTTTTGCTGTGGGGAAGGGGAGGTGGATTTTGGGATCGGCAAGTTTTGTTTCTTTTCTTTATCATGCTGTTGGGCTGGTGGGGGAAGTTGATATCTTTTCTTTCATCAGCACCCATGGTCTTTCTGTATTTAATGGCTATATGGAATAGACAAATTGATAGAGTTGTACTGTGAATGCATACTTTGACAATAAAATGAACCTTTGAACCTTTGCTGTCTAAAATGGCCCATGGTCATGAAAATATCATTAACTTCATATTTTTTATGAATTTAGGTTCAAAAACATAAATTTACTTTCTCTTTTTCTGACCTTGTCCATTTGAAATGGCACTTCAATTATATGCATATTTGCACAAGGGATCAAAACGCGGTCTAAGTGCTTACTGTCAAAGCCTGTAATTGTGGGTGGGACATCCCGATTCAGAACCACAGCAAATAGTTAGGGAAAGACAAAGAATAAATGTTTGCATTAATTGGCCTCATCAGCATCACTCATTACAATACAGTGGAGATGTTATTACCAAAATGAGTGATTTTGTGTATATTCTAACATGAGTAAAATTGGCAAGTACTTCTGTTAGATCAGAACCTATTCAGAACTCAGCGATGGACTATATGTCTTAAATACAACTGGTTCTAAGATGCATATATTCTCACATCCATCTTACTCAGGAAACATCCTACACTCATCTTTTGCTTTGTTTTCCTTCCACCTATCCATTCATGCAACCACTTTCCCTTACTTTTGGACTATACACACCAGCAAATGAAACTCTTACCAAAGGCATTTTAAAATACAAGTTCAATGTTATCATCATATTTGATTTACTCATTTTCCTTCTCTTATGGAGTTGGAATCCAAAACTGGACTATTTGGAATTCAATGATCCTGGTCAAGATAATAACGATATCATGATTAGTCCAGGATATCTTTCAGGAATTGTGCATTATTGGCAAGGCCAACATTTCTTGCTCCTTCCAAATGTCCCTCAAGGTGGAGATGGTGAGCAACCTTCTTGAAGTTTGTGATTCTCCGGTGAAGTACTCTCACAGTAGCGATTTAGTTAAAGCAACAAGGCACAGCAGTACATTTCAAACCCCAATTGTATAACTTTATACCTTGATTTTACATGCTTGGGTACCATACCGACTCGCAAGATAATGCCAAAATGGTGACACCTTATTTGATTGTCTTTATGACAGATGACAGACATTGATCAAAGTTACTGGGGTCCGTGAATTCATAGCTACTTGGAATGGGTTAATGTGCAAATACATTCATGTTGAGCAGCAAAATCAAATTCCTTAAAATTTGGAGTATAACTGCAAGAAAGTTAAACACTCAACATATAAAAGAGAAGAACATAATCAGATCTCTGCAATCCCTCTGTCAAAGAGACTTACAGATTTTCCAGGATGGTAGTGCCACGATCTGCCCCAACACCCTTTAATATAAGCTCTTTAAATGCATATGGTATTTTCAAAGGTGTGAAAGGAACCAGCTGGGGGGGGGAAAAAAAAAACAGGTTTAGTTAACACATCTTGAATAACAATCTAATCTTTTGGAAAGTTAATGCAAATCCCCTTACCAACCAAAATTATTTAATACTATTGTTAAAATCTGTTAACTGAGACTTCTCGAAACTAGTTCCACATGGTCATATCTTGGGAAGTAACTTCATTATTAGAAAAATAAATGTATTAAGTAGACTCATTTTCATGTAAACTGCAAGGATGTAGTCTTGACAGCGTACAATAAAAGGAATCTTTTAATTGAGCTAGATGGCTGTTCTTAAATAAACCCTGAATTTCCAACTCAACAGTCAGACATGAAGAAATTATGCTTTCTTTGCAACTAATCTTTGTCCTTTCCAGACAGAGTGTTACCAATAGTACAAATGTACAGCTTGTATAAAAAAAAAACAAAAAAATCCAAAACACTTAAAAATATGAGACTGACTGCTTGGAAGGATTAAGCAGAATTTCACCAAACAATTCCCTTCACTCAAAAAGATTGCTGCTAGTCCTTTCTGCACCTTGTCACACATCAGGCGGTAACATTACTCTGTCTTTAGCATTTGCCTGTTGTTTTATGAGGCAGAGTTGCTGGCTCGATGCTCAATCCAGCACGGATGGAAAGTGTGCAAGGAGCCAGTCAGATTCAAACCTGGGACCATTCCCCTTGAAGTCAGGACCAAATAGGTACTAATGGCAAATTTCTTTCATGAACCAAAACAAAATTCAGATCCCACTGAACTATCATAGATTTGTTAATTTATAAACTAGTAAAGCAACTTTTATGCTTCAATTCCCAAATACTACTGGCGATTTCTCAATGATAAGGATGCAAACCTACCGTGTGGCCAGCCGCCTCCAACAGCTGCTTGGTTTCCATAACAGCTCGCTTCATGCAGGCCAAGGGGATCCAGAATCCATCACTCTCGTAATAACCTATTCTCAGCGGCTTAGAGCTGGAATACACCTGAAGGAAAATGAACAGTTCATACAGGGCAGGAATGTAATCTACCCACCGAGCAGAGTAACCACAAGCTAGACCAGCTTTTGGCATCCCATTACAATGTAACTAAAGAAAGGAGTCGAGAAAAGTGAATTGCAAGGAAGGCAAGGATAGAAACTAATGAGGAAACAGCAAGCAGGCTGCTTTCAAATCAATGGATATACTTTAATAAACTTTTGCCACAATTTAATAATGTACAAAATTGTTTGTTAGCTTTCAGCCACATCTCATGCTGAGCTCACCTCTTCAGTTAACAACCCACAGACTACATCTGCTAATTACCGGTACTTTCTTTTTATTAATTTTAAACAAACATAAGAGAAACATAGATACAGAGAGTTTGAGAATACGTAATTAATAGGTTAAAGTATAAATACAAATAGATGATAATCCATATACTAATAACCTCCCAAACTCATAGTGATTACAAAAAAAAAGGAGTAAATAAGAAAAACCCTCCAAAAAAAAAACCTAACCAACATGGGCCATTGCATTATATCAAATATACACAGCAGCATCAATAACTCCGTACCTCCGTCCAAATAATTAAGGATAATAAAAGTAAGGTTTAGGAAAAGTCAGTTTAGCTCATATGAAAATGTTGAATAAATGGTCTCCAAGTTTCTTCAAATTTAATTGAAGGGTCAAAAACAACTCTTCTAATTTTTTCTAAACTTAAATAAGAAATAGTTTGAGAAAACCACTGAATTATGGTTGGAGGATTAATTTCTTTCCAATTCAATAGGATAGATCTTCTAGCCATTAACGTAACAAATGCAATCATCCGCCGAGCTGAGGGGGATAAACAACTATTATCCACCATTGGTAAACCGAAAATTGCAGTGATAGGATGCTGTTGCAATTTGATATTCAGAACTTTTGAAATAATACCGAAAATATCTTTCCAATAATTTTGCAAGCAGGGGCAAGACCAAAACATGTGGGTCAATGAAGCAACTTCAGAATGACATCTGTCACAGGTGGGATTAACATAAGAATAAAATCGAGCAAGTTTATCCTTAGACATATGAGCCCCATGTACAACCTTAAATTGTATTAAGGCATGTTTAGCACAAATAGAAGAAGAATTGACTAATTGTAAAATCTTCTCCCACTGTTCAGTGGGTATAAGACAAAGTTCTTTTTCCCATTCCTTCTTAATTTTTCCTGATACTTCTGGCTATATTTTCATGATCATATTATAAATGATGGCTACTAAACCCTTCTGGCAAGGATTCAGAGCTAAAAATTTTTCCGTAATGTCCATTGGACATAAATTCAGAAAAAACTAACATGTTATTCAAGAAATTTCTAACTTGCAAGTATCTAAAAAAAATGAGTTTTAGGCAAATTATATTTATTAGATAGCTGTTCAAAGGACATAAAACTATTGTCTAAAAAAAAATCACGAAAACATGTTATACCTTTTGTTTTCCATAATACAAAGGCGTGATCCATAAAAGAGGGCCGACAAAAAAAGTTATATAATAGGACTTGATAAGATAAACTTATTCAAGCCAAAGAATTTACGAAATTGAAACCATATTTGTAATGTGTGTTTAGCTATAGGATTGGTTATTTGTTTATTCAATTTAGATAAAGCAAAAGGAAGCGAAGATCCTAAAATAGAAAACAATGAGAATTCTTGTACAGATTTACTTTCCAATTTTACCCATAAAATTACCAAGAAACATAAGGATTTATTTAAAGTTAATTTTTTACCTTTAATTGACCAAATCAAGCAACTTGTTACCAGGTGGTCCCCATTATCTTTGTCATCGGTTGGTCAAATTAATGCTATTAAGATGATAGTATTACCCAAATGTTTATATTTATTCCAAGCATTACCAATTTTTATTCCTAAATCTTTTTTTGATATTATTGACTCCAAAATATCCTCGTATGTGTGGCAGAATAAAAATCCTAGATTAAGTAAAAAATATTTACAGAAGCCTAGAAGGATTTTACTATTGGGCAGTTAATATTCAATATTTAATATTTTGGACACAAGAATCAATTATAGTATCTTGCCCACATCTGCTAATTTCTAATGCAAACCAAACAGCTGACAATTGAATTAACACTGCATAATTACATGGCTGCACCTTACTGCAGGTAGTGGCACATCATTACATCGCCAATTGTGCGTCAATCTTGCCTATCCATCTGGCATCACAAACAGGACTCCAACTACCAGCTTTTCCCCTTATACCGGGGCAACACTAGCCACCCTCTAGTCTTGTCTGATTTAGTTAAAGTGATTTTCAATGCGACTAAGTAATGCCCCAGTTGTTGTTAATGACTGGCTGAGTAACACATCTTCATAGTTAAGTGAGCCTTTTCCATAAAGTACCCAAACTTGACGGTAGGTGTCTGAAAACAGTCCGATACGGTAATTTAAACTTGCTATACGCAAGCCTAAACAAGCATCAGTGTAAACAGAGGCAAAAAGTGAATAAAATTAAGTGTTTTCTCACAAATCTTTCCTCTCCCAAGTGATGTAATTACTAATCTCTAGTGGCCCGGAGTAGCAGGCTGGAGATCAGTCTCTACCAAAGGAGGTGTGAGGTGCTCCTTCCCTCTGCTAGCCAGCACCTGCTTAGCCCCTTGATCAGGGTATCACCACCTGATACCAGGCAGACAATCTCTCTAGAATATTGATAATAGCTGGGGTCACCCATCTTGTCAAGACACTGCCCAGAAGAAGGCAATGGCAAACCACTTCTGTAGAACTTTACTGCAAACACATCCAGGGAGCCCAAAAGACACCCATTTTGATTACGCTTGGAAATATCTAATTTCCAAAATGTTTGACTTTTGGTAGTTTATCAAATTGATTATAAACTGCCAGCATAGCTTTGATGGTCAGCGAGAAAAATATAAAAAGCAGTAAATCTGACATAAAAATAAAGTGCAATAATTGCTCAACAAGTTATTGGTAGGGGGAGAAGAGACATTTGTCCCTCCCCACTAATATCCCTCCTGACACTTAACCCTGCAAGCAAGAGGAATGTTACACCTGCCCATCTACTTCCTCCCCCACGCCCTTTCAGGGTCCCAAACAGTCTTTCCAGGTGAAGCAACACTTCTTCTGCAAATCTGTTGGGGTTTATGCTATCTGGTGTTCCTGATGTGGCCTTACCTACACTAGAAAGACCCAACACGAACTGGGGACTGCTTCCTCAAACACATTTGCTCCAACTACCAAATCCAGAAATTCCTGGTGGCCAACCATTTTAATTCCTATCCCCATTCCCATATGTCAGTCCATGGCTTCCTCTTCCATCACAATGAGGCCACTCTTAGGTTGGAACAGCAACACCTCATTCTGTCTAGGTGTCATCTAACCAGATGACATGAACATTGATTTCTATTTCGTTATTTTTTAAAAAGTCTCTTTTTCCTTTTCCCCACCCCCTTCCTCCTTCTTTTATTCTGCACTCTAGCCTCTTACTTCTTCCTCTCACCTGCCTATCACCTCTGCCTAGGCCCCTACTTTCTTCCCTCTCTCCCATGATGCACTATCCTCTCCTCTCTGATTCCTTCTTTTCCAGTCCTTTACCTTTCCCACCCATGGCCCTCTTTCTGCTCCCTCCAACCTTTTATTCTGGCTTCCTCACTCTTCCTTTCCAGTCCTGATGAAGGGTCTTGCCCTGATAGAAAGGCTGTTTATTCATTTTCATGGATGTTGCCTGACCTGCTGAGCTCTTCCAGCATTTTGTGTGTGTTGCTGGAGAGTTAGGACATCAAAGGATATGGCAAGAAGGAAGGTGTATGCGGTTCAGTAGGATCTGGATCAGCCGTGATGGAATGGCGGAGCAAACTCAGTGGGCTGAAGGGCCTAATTCTGCTCTTACGTCTTATGGTCTAACAATTCAGATCAAAAACTTTTTGTCAAAATGAAGCTCAATTAATCAAAATAGATTAAAAGTGCCTTTCAGCTCTGAAATCCAACTGAATGAATGTAATGAAAATCTCTCTTGCCACACTTTTCCCCACCATCATCCTCATCGTTAAGGTTGGTGTGCTTTTGAGTTGTTATATAATTTTATCATTAAAAAAGTCTGCTCTGTGACTTTAGTTGTTTCCACTGTCACTGTTTCAACATATTTGTAATATACACTCAGTGACCACTTCATTAGGTACACATGACCATTAATGCAAATATCCAATCAGCCAATCAACTCAATGGATAAAAGCATGCTGGCATGGTCAAGAGGTTCAGTTGTTGTTTGGACCAAACATCAAAATGAGGAAGAAAAGTGATCTAAATGACTTTGACCATGGAGTGACCGTTGGTGCCAGACAGGGTAGTTTGAGTATCTCAGAAACTACTGATCTCCTAGGATTTTTCACACACAGCAATGTCTGGAGTTTAGAGAACAGTAAGAAAAACAAACAAAAAAAAATCAACATCCAGTGAGTGGCAGTTCTGTGGTCGAAAATGCCTCATTAATGAGAGAGGTCGGAGGAGATTGGCCAGACTGGTTCAAATTGACAGGAAGACAACTGTAACTCATACGAGTTACAACGTGACATGCAGAGAAAATCTCCAAGCACGCAACATGTCAAACATTGAAGTGGATGGGCTGCAGCAGAAGACCACAAATATACGCTGACTGTATTTCAAGCACATATTGGAAAAGTAATTGGAAGGCATCTAGCTGTGCTTCAAACCAGCCCTTTTTAATTGTAACTACACGACAACACTAAATGACCTTTAACTTGGCTCCATTTAGCAAATGCATCCATTGGATGCACAGGGGTGAAATGGAAATGATGGAAGAAACACTAAAATAAGATGCTACAATTGAAGAAAATGTCAGTGTTGTTTTAAAGGAAAATGCAATCATAATCTTATACTGAAAACATGTCAGCAATTCAGTAAAGCTTTCGACCTATGAAACTAAACAAATTATGTAGATAATGGATCGGAGTGGGGTGGGGAGTTACTTTACTGGATTGGTATCCAGACAGAACTCTAGCCTAGTGAGCTTGTATGCAGTCATACCAGCTAAGAAATTTTACTTCAAGCAATTAGGTACTTGTATATTCAATTAGAAAGCCAGTAATGTAACTCTATGAAACTACCAGATTAGAATACAAGACCATAAGACATAGGAAAAGAAATACATCATTTGGCTCGTTGGGTCTTCTCCGCCATTCCATGATGGCTGATTTAGTAACCCCCTCAATCCCATTTTTCTGCCTTCTGCCCACAATCTTTGATGTACTTACTAATTTAGAACCCATCAACCCCCAATTTACAGTAAATATAAGACCATACGACAAAGGAGCAGAATTAGACCATCTGGCCCATCGAGCCTGCTCCACCATTCAATCATGGCTGATTCTTTTTTTTTTAATTAAATACTCAACCCCAGTTCCCAGCCTTCTCCCCATAACTTTTGATGCCACGTCCAATCAAGAACCTATCAATCTCTGCTTTAAATACACCCAACAACCTGGCCTCCACAGCTGCATATGGCAACGAATTCCACAAATTCACCACCTTTTGACTAAAGAAATTTCTCCACATCTCTGTTTTGAAAGGGCGCCCCTCTATCCCGAGTCGTGTCCTCAACTCTCCCACCATGGGAAGCATCCTTTCCACATCTATTCTGTCTAGGCCTTTCAATATTCAAAAGGTTTCAGTGAGATCCCCACCTCATCCTTTTGAATTCCAGCAAGTACAGACCTAGAGCCATCAAACGTTCCTCGTATGATAACACTTTCAGTCCTGGAATCATCCTTGTGAACCTCCTCTGACCCTCTCCAATACCAGCACATCCTTTCTAAGAGGAGGGGTCCAAAACTGTTCACAATACTCAAGGTGAGGCCTCAGCATCACATCACAAATATACCCAGTGTCTTGCCTCCACAACTGTCTGTGGCAATGAATTCCACAGATTCACCACCCTCTGGCTAAAGAAATTCCCTCTCATCTCAGTTCTAAAGGGATGTTCTTCTATTCTGAGACTGTGTCCTCTGGCCTTGGAGTCCCACATTATAGGAAACACCCTCACCACGTCCACTCTATCTTGGCCTTTCAATATTCTGCAGGTTTCAATGAGATGCCCCATTCATTCTTCGAAACTGTAGTGAGTACAGACCCAAGCCATCAAACATTCCTGATACCATTAACCTTTTCATTCCCAGGATCATTCTCATGAACCTCCTCTGGACTTCAGTGAGAGCACATCCCTCCTTTGTTAAGGGACCCAAAGGTGCTCACAGTGCAGTCTGACCAATGCCTTACAAAACCTCAGCATTACGTCCTTACTCTTATATTCTAGTCCACTCAAAATGAATACTAACTTTGCATATGCCTTCTTTACCACTGACTTGCCTTGCAAATGAACCTCAGAGGAATCCTGCACAAGGACCGACAAATCCCTTTGCACCTTTGTTTTATGAATTTTCTCCACGTTTAGTAAAAAGTCTACACCTTTATTCTTTTTACAGAAGTGCATGATCATACACTTTCCTACACTATGTTCCATCTGCAACTCCCTTACCCATTTCCCTGATCTAAGTCCTTCCGCAGACTCCGCTTCCTCAGCATTACTTGCCCTTCCACCCATCTTTATATCGTCTGCAAACTTGGCCACAAAGCCATTGATTCCAAGTTCAAAGTAAATTTATTATCCAAGTACATAAAAGTCACCATATACTACCCAGAGATTCATTTTAGACCATAAGACATAGGAGTAGAATGAGACCATTCAGCCCATTGAGTCTGCCCCACCATTCCATCATGGCTGATCCCAGATCCCACTCAACCCCATACACCTGCCTTCTCGCCATAGCCTTTGATGCCCTGTCCGATCAGGAAACTATCAATTTCTGCTTTAAATATACCCACGAACTGCCTCCACCGCAGTCTGTGGCAGAGCATTCCACAGATTCACTACTCTCCAGCTATATAAAAAAAAAATCCTCCTTACCTCTGTTCTAAAACGTCACCCCTCAATTTTGAGGCTGTTCATTCTAATTCTGGATACCCCCACCATAGGAAACATCGTCTCCACATTCACCCTATCTACTCCTTTCAACATTCCCCCGCATTCTTCTAAATTCCAGTGAGTACAGGCCCAAAGCTATCAAATGCTCCTCATATGTTAACCCCTTCATTCCAGGAATCATCCTCGTGAACTTCCTTTGGACTCTCTCCACTGACAACGCATCCTTTCTTAGATATGAAGCCCAAAACTGTTGCCAATACTCCAAGTGCAGCCTGACTACAACCACATCCAACAGGTCCAACAAGCGATGAATATGCAAAAGACAACAAGTTATGCAGTTACAAAAAGAATAAAAGAAATAACAATAATAAATACCAAAACAAACACGAGATGAAGAGTCCTTAAAAGTAAGTCCATAGGCTGTGAGAACAGTTCAATGATGGAGCAAGTGAAGTTATCTCCTCTGGTTCAGGAGACTGATGGCTGAGGGGTAATAACCGTTCCTGAACCTGGTGGTGTGGCTCCTGTACCTTCTTCCTCATGCAGCAGTGAGGAGAGGTTGTTTCCTATGGTGAGGGTATCCAGAACTAGAGGGCACAGCCTGAAAATTGAGGGGCAACCCTTTAGAACAGAGGAAAGGATGAATTTTTTTTAAGCAAAAGAGTAGTGAATTTGGAATGCTCTGCCACAGAATGCGGTGGAGGCCAAGACCGTGCATTTATTAAGGTGGAAGTTGATCATTTCATGATTGATCAGGGCATCAAAGGATATGGCGAGAAGGCAGGTGTATGGGATTGAGTGGGATCCAGGATCAGCCATGATAGAATGATGGAACAGACTCAATGGGCAGAGTGGCCTAATTCTGCTCCTATGCCTTTTGGTCTTAAGATTGCATGATTTGGGTGAAGCAGGTCCTTGATGATGGATGCTGCTTTCCTGCAACAATGCTCCATGTAGACATGCTGAATGGTGGGGAGAGATTTACACATGATGGACTGGGCCATATCCACCACTTTTTGTTGGCTTTTGTGTTCAAGGACATTGGTGCTTTTACACCAAGCCGTGATGCAACCAGTGAATATATTCTCCAATACACATCTATAGAAGTTAGTCAAAGATTTAGATGCCAGGCCAAATATTCACAAACTTCTAAGTAGAAGCATGCCATGCTTTCTTCATAATGGCACTTATGTACAGGACCCAGGACAGATCCTCTGACATGTTAACACTGAGGAATTTAAAGCTGTTGACCCTCTCCACCCCTGATCTTCCAAGAAGGAATGACTCATGGATTTCCAGTTTTCTCCTCAAGTCAATAATCAGCTCCATGGACTTGCTGACATTGAATGAGAGGTTATTATTGTGACACCACTCAGCCAGATTTTCAATCTTTTTCCTATATGCTGATTCATCTGCACCACTGATTTAGCAAGCGACAGTACTGTCATCAGCAAATGTAAATATAGCATTGGAGTGGTGCTTAGCCACACAGTCATAAGTGTAAAGTAAGTAGAGAAGGGGGCTAAACACCCAGCCTTGTGGTGCACTTGGGCTGATGAAGATTGTGGAGGAGATGTTGCTAATCTGAACTGACTGGGGTCTGCAAATGAGGATATCAAAGATTCCATCATCTAAATCATTGACATACAATACTGTGCAAAAGTCTGAGGCGCATATATAGAGCTAGGGTGCCTAAGAATTTTGCACAGTACTGTGTATTGGTTAAAATAGGAAGGAAGGTGGTTGAGCAACAGAAATAAAAGAACTTAGCTTTGTATTAGCTCAGTAATATTAAGTGTTATTTGGTAATATACAGTGCCGTGCAGAAGTCTAGTCGTTAGGGTCTTGGCTTACAAACGTTTTAGGTACCCAAGCTATATGGATGTGCCCAAGACTTTTGCACTGTATGTATAACGTGAAAAGTGATCCCAGCATTGACCCCTGCAGAACACCACTAGTCACTGGCAACCAACCAGATATATCTCCCTTTATTCCTACTCTTTGCCTAGAGCCAGTTAGACAATTTTCTATCCATGCTACTATCTTTCCTGTGATAACCTTGAGCTCTTGTTTAAAAGCCTCATATGCAGCACCTTGTAATGGAGTTTTGAAAGTCCAGGTAAATGGCATCCACTGACTCCCTTTTGTCCATCTTGACAGTCATTTCCTCAAAGAATTCAACAGATTTGACAGGCCAGATTTCTCCTGAAGGAGAGCATGCTGACATCGGCCTATTTTTCTATCATTCATTGGGAAAGAAAGTTTACTATTGAGTTCATTGGCAATTACAGAAGAAAGAAGCTGGTCTGGCTGTCACTGACATCATGAGATTGAATACTTTTTTAAAAAGTTATTGGAAAAACTGGTCTAAGGTATATAAATATACCCATGCATGAAGTTCCGACGGGACCTCGAATATGTAAAATCTACCATGTATCAAATTTTGATGTTATAGCATAACAGCATAGAACTTTACATAATTGGTACTTCTCAAACTAAACATTTTATAACGAAGATGCAGAAGCCTTCAACCATACTACACACAGTATAAATATTATTACATCCTACTTACCTCATCATTGAAGGGGAGAGGTGGCACTGAGGCATCCAAATTGAACATGTCTTCAGACAACAAGGCTTTCATACACAATGCCAGACTATCTACATCTCTAGCCATTGGGCCAAAGGATCCTTGAACTAGAAGGCATAAGCAATGTATTACTCCAAAACATTTCCAACACTGTGCCATGAAACAGCTTGTATGGAGTTAGATCTCAGATAACAACCAACTGACCAGTTTCTAAAGGAGAGTATAAAACTGTGTAGTTTATGGGTTTTAGACAATGTCCTATCGCCCAACATTAAATAAGAAAGATCTTCTAAAGCAGTGCAGTTCACTTGTCTACCTACACCCCACAAGCCCCTCCTGTTCAAATGGTCATTACCCTCTCTAACATGCTTGTTCCCATTCAAGCACACTGCAACCACATCTCACCTCTCCAATCTGGCTCCTACTCCCAATGCCTTACTTAGGCCAATTTCCAATCACTCTGGGGGAGAATAGGCACGTCAGGCTTTGACTCATGAGGCTTCAATGAGAAGAGGCCGAGGCCAAAGAGACAAGTTAGAAGATTTGGTCTTGGTTGCCCATTGTACAGTGCAGGCAGGATGGCAGATATGGCTATGGAACCTGATAGTCTCCCTGATGACTGCACCTGCAGAAATGCAGCCAACTCGAGCTCCTGAAAACTGTCACTGGAGCTGGTTGAACTAATGATCATCTGGGAGGCAAAACAATTGATAGACAAGACCTTGGAGCAGTTGGTTAAACCCAGGGTGCAGAATTCAGGGAGTAGATGGGTGAATACTGAGAGGGGTAAAGGAAGAAAGAAGTTGGTGCAGAGCTCCCTGTGACCATTCCCCTCAGCAACAGGGGTGACCTATCTGGGCAAGGTGGAAGCAGCAGCCAGACCAACTGTGGTCAGCTGAGCCTCAGAAGGGTAGGGTGAAGTCAGATGGAGCAACAGTCATAGGGAACTCCATAGTTAGGGGAACAGATAGGAGATTCTGCAGTAGCAAAAGAGAAGCCAAGATAGTGTGTTGTCTCCCGGATGTTAGCGTCCAGAAGGTCTCTGAGCAGTTGCAGAATATTCTTGAACGGGAGGGTAAGCAGCCAGAGGTCGTGATACATGTTAGTACCAATGATGTGGACAGGAGAAGGGTAGAAGTCTTGCACAGCAAGCTTAGGAAGTTAGAAAGGAGGCTGAAGAGCAGGACCTCCAAGCCGGTAATCGCCGGATTACTCCCAGTGCCACAAGCTAGTGAAGATCAATACAGGAAGATAGCACAGCCGAATGAGTGGCTGAGAAGATGGTGCAGAGGGCAGGATTTCAGGTTCTTGGATCATTGGAACCTTTCCTGGGGAAGGGGGGTGGGGGGTGGGGTGACCTGTACAAGTGGGATGGGTTGCACCTGAACTGGAGGGGAACCAATATCTTGCAAGGGAGGTTTGCAAATGCTTTTGAGGAGGGTTTAGACTAGATTTGCAGGCGGGTGGGAACCAAAGTGAAGAGGCAAAGGATGGAGCGGTTGGTGCACAAATAGTGACAACGTAGGGACTTTATGAGGAGGGATAGGCAGATGATGGAGCAAAGAAGCACTCAGCTTCTATTTTAATGCAAGGAGTATCATAAGCGAGGTTGGTGAACTTAGAGCACGGACCAATATATGGAACTATGACGTTGTGGCCATTACAGAGACTTGGATGGCTCAGGGGCAGGAATGGCTGCTGAGTATGCCAGGCTTTAGATATTTAAAAAAGGACAGGGAGGGACGTAAAGAGGTGGGGGAGTGGCATTGCTAATCAGGGATAGTATCACAGCTGCAGTAAAGGAAGACGTCATGGAGGGACTGTCTACTGAGTCAGTGTGGGTGGAAGTCAGAGACAGGAAGGGGGCAATAACTCCACTGGGTATTTTTTTAATAGGCCGCTCAATATTAACAGGCATTGAGGAGCAGAGAGCGAGGCAGATTCTGGATTGGTGTAATAATAGGGTTGTTGTGATGAGTGATTAAAACTTTCCTAATATTGACTGGCATCTCCTTAGAGCAAGGGTTTAGATGGGGTGGAGTTTGTTAGGTGCATTCAGGAAGGTTTCCTGCCACAATATGTAGATAAGCCAACTAGAGGAGAGGCTGCACTTGATCTGGTATTGGGAAATGAACCTGGTCAGGTGTCAGCTCTCTCAGTAGGAGAGCATTTTGGAGGTAGTGATCACAACTGTATCTCCTTCACCATAGCACTGGAGAGGGGTAGGACCAGACAGTTTGGGGAAACATTTAATTGGGATGGGGACAGTGTGATGCTATTAGGCAGGGAACCTGGGAACACAAATTGGGAGCAGATGTTCTCAGGGAAATGCATGGCAGGAACATGGCAAACGTCCGGGGAATGTTTGCATGGCATTCTGCATGAGTGTTGTGGAAGAAAAATAGTAAGACATTGTGACAAATGTTAAGGGGTTAATGACCTTCTCATATGTGAATTCAAAGTCTCTAATCACTTGTCTGCAACTAATGTACACCGTGTCACTGAAATGCGCTTTGTAGACGGAATGGGGAAATAACAATGTCTGTGCTTCCTTGTTCTAAGAATCATTACATGTCTGCACTTGGGAAAGCCTGATATACTGTCCTGAGAACTAACACTTAAGAAAATGTACAACCGCTCAAGGACATGTACTGCAACTTCGCTATTCTAACAAGCTGTAGTTGAAGTTCCCTTCTTTTACAGATACAACTGCTTCTTGTCACGTATGCCTGGGGTACAAATAAGAGTGTAATCCATTGTTGAGCAGAGTCTCAGAACTCCACTTACGTATCTGGGCTCTCCATGATATCATGTAATAAAACCCTTTAATCTGAAACAATCCTCTGAGTTGGCCCGATCTATTCTGTCTGCTGCTCCCGAGACTCCCCCCCCCCCCCCCACAATAGTTTGGTGACGAGGATGGGATCCTCAATCTAGTCTCCTAGCTGAAAGGGGGAGGCTAGAGAGGAGGATCCAAAAAAAAAAACCTGAGCAGAAAAGGGGAAGCAAGACAGAAAGGTGCCTTCCAGGCTGGGGAGGATAATCGGTCTCCAAGCTGAAAGGGGGACGGCAGGGGGTACCTGTGGGAGTACCAGGGTAGCTACCGATTTATTCCGCGACCAAACTCAGAGACTTGTGGAAAGACAGAGGAAACACACCAGTGAGCGCTCATTGTGTACACAGTGCGACTGCATGTAAAGGTGTTTCAAACGATGCAAGGAGGTGGCTAATAGAACACCAACCTCCAAAGGGAAAGGAGATTAAGCAGCCTGAAACGGAGAAGGCTGGGGTTGAAACAAAACCTGCCACTGGACTTTATCCACAGCTCTCTGTACCGGCCAGTGCCCCAATGGCACCCAATAATGAAAAAGACGATTTAATAATGATGACGACTGCCTTGGGACGACCCGCACCCACTCCTTACAACCCCCCACCATGCCAGAAGTTCAGGCATCCGACTCCCCCAGGGGAGCAGACATCACTGTAACGAGAGAAGGATCTCAGGAAAGAAGAACTAAAGTTGAGGGAAGTGTTAGCAGTACTAGAGAGGATTCAAAAAAAATAAATACACCCAAAAATAGGCAGAAAAAAAACAGGAAAAGAGAAAAACAGAATGGAGGATAAGCTTTTAACCAACACCTTCATTATATCTAGAACAGCCCCGCTTCCCCGCTGGGTCTGCAGACCATTTGTAAATTAGGGGCAACACTGCACTGTACAGCTGAAGGTATATACATGGAGCTTCCTCAAATTAGAGTCCTTCAAATGCTAAGATCAATGAATGAGCAAGAAAAGGACAGTTCAGAACCCATACTATACTGTTGGCAGCTGGATAGCAACCTCTATGCTTGGCAAGTCCAGACAGTGTATGACACATTGATAGGACAAGCCAACCTCTACATGCAAAATCTGCAATACTTGATTAATAGCAGCCGAGAAAAGCTGCAGCTCCATTACACGGTCTATTACGCTTTACAAACTGACCCGCCTTATGATCAGCCTGTACACCCTTACTTAAATGGTAAAGCTGAAGGCAACACTGTATGCGTATTTTGGTCCCGTGGGATTAGGGCTCCTGGTGGACTTAGTGGAAGATCAGGAGAAAAGATCCTGACCTCAATGCCTCATTTGACAGTGGCCATAAAGCCACCAGCGAAGCCTAAAGATATCAGGACGATGATAAAACGATTGGCGAAAGAAACCAAGGCTGTCTATACTATAACTCTGCCAGTACTGGGACAAGAAGCCCGAATAGAATTCTTTAACGAAAAGGAGGGGAGAAATATGTTAAAGTTTGAGAGCTGGGAAGCATCCTTTGAAAAGCAACAACCACCAGCAGAAGACCCTCTACTTCCCCCTAGAGCAGGTACAGGGAACCTATGGGCCCAACATAAAAATCACCTGGGAAAGGCCCAAGCAGCTCCGGAGCACAAGGATATCCTCTGCATGAGGATAGCCAGTAGTTATTTGCCTTTACTTCTAAGAATGAGCAATATACGTGGACACGTCTGCCCGTGGGATATACTGAAAGCCCCAGAGTTTGTGCTGAAGTAGTTAAAAATGATTTGGCTGAATGCCAGCTGTCTGAATATTCCACACTGATTCAGTATGCAGACAACATCCTGATAGCTTCTTCTACAGGACCATGATGTCTGAGATTCTTTAACACTCCTTGAACTATTGGCGAGAAGAGGGCACAGGGTGCCTGTGGAGAAAATGCAGTTTTGCCAAGAGACTGTCCAGTACCTTGGATTCCAGCTCAGCAAAGGTTGGCTAAGTTTGGGAAAGGATCGAATAAAAGCAATAAAGAAGATCCCATTCCCCAAAACAAAAATGACATTCTTTCTTTCCTGGGTATGGTAGGGCACTGTCGACAGTGGATTCCCAAATACCGGGAGAGGGGTGCAGTAATGCGTTCTACTACATTGAAAACGGAGCCCCTCATCGTGGAATGGACACCCGAAAGGGAGAAAGCCTTCCATGACCTAAAGGTAATGGTAGAAAAATCTATTCCTATCATATTGGATCACCCGTGTACTGTGATAGTACCCCATGCCGTAATGCTACTGCTGAATTCAGCTGCTACTTAGTATTTTACCACGGCTAGAAGGACAGGTTATGAGGCGATTCTTCTCTCTCAATCCAACTGTACGTACAAAAGATCTCCAGTATTAATCCAGCACTTTTGTTCCGTTACCATCTGCACAGCAGGATGGGGATGACCATGACTCTCTGCTCACAGTGGAAGCCACTACAACTCCCCAACCAGACTGGAGAAGCACACCTATTGATAACCCTGATTTAATTCTTTTCACAGATGGCTCTTTGCACCGCCCAAGAGATGATCTGTTACTGGCAGAGTATGCTATAGTAGCTCTCCACGAGGTAGCAGAAGCTTACGCCTTGACAATAGGAACATCAGCGCAGGCTGCAGAACTCTACACCGTTACCTGAGCTTGCTTGCATTTTGGCCTAAGGAAAAGCTGCCAATGTTTATTCCGACTCACGTTATGCATTTGGGATAGCACATGACTTTGGGCAATAGTGGAAAAATAGAGGATTTATCACCTCCTTGGGGAAAGCGAGTAAACATGCCTCCTTTGTACAGAACCTTTTAGAAGCTATACGGTTGCCACAGACTTTAGTAATAATTAAGTGCGAGGCACACACCTCAGCCAAGAATGAGGTCTCGGGGGGGCGGGAAGGAAAAAAAATTGGTTTACACACATGGTAGCAGAACAAGTAGCCCTTCAACGACAAACTGTGCCACAGACCCCTCGGGTTGGATCGGGAGGCAAGGAGCTCCCTGTGTGTATTGACGTCCAGCAGTTGCAGGAACCCAAAATCTTGCCTCACAGCAAGAGAAATGTGCCTGGAACAAACCTGCATGTCACCAGATTACCAGGCCATGGCATCACCCAGGCAGCCGAGTATTGTGCCCACATAGTTTATTTTTGTCCCCGGCTCGCCTGGCACATGGCCAGGCTCACATGGGCAAAGGAAGGATGCAGCGTGCCATCACTCAGCAATAGTACGCCTCTGCAAATTTACTTTGTACATATGCCAGCAAGCCCAGGCACCTTTCACTGAAGGTAATGTGCATCTGTTTAAGCCGGCAGATAGAAAATATGAGAGATCAATGAATAAAGATTCTTTCTGTCCCAGATGGAAAGGCCCCTACCTAGTGCTGCTGACGACCCGTACAGCCATTAAGGTGAAGGAGAAACCTGACTGGATATATGCCAGCAGGTGCAAGTTGCACCACGACGAGGACAAAATAAAATACTGAACACGTGACATCTTCCCCAAAAGAGAGGAACGGCGCTGAGAACCAAGAACCAAGTGTTATTGAGACTGGGAAAGAATTTATTCTAACCTGCACCTCATGTTATATACATAGTGACTGAGTATTAACAAAATATATACTCAACAGAGGACTAACATGAAGGAAGTAGTGGTAATAATCATATTGGTGGTGGGATTGATTGATTACCTAACAGCATCAGAGGGCAAATACAAAGAAACAGGAAAGTGGAGAAGTATTAGCCTGGGAAGGAGGGGTCTGTGTGTTAGTAGGGAAAGAATGTTGCACCTACATACCTGATGCCTCAGAACGTATGACCCAGTTGCAAGATGGAACGCATAGACTGAACTCTCAAGCCCCTCCAGAAGGCTGGGATTTCTTTAGGTGGGTTAAGTCAGTGTTAGGAGAGGGAATATTTTCTGGCTACAGCCCCCCCCCCTTTTACGGCCTCATTGCCCTGGTCTGCTTAGCAGTGGGAGTTCATTGTGTCATACGACTATGCATTTGCTGGGTCTGCGCCCGTACAAAGTCAAAGTCAGGGGAGATGGTAGCATTACTCTATGCGCAATCACACATCACGGGAGACGAGAACAAAAAGAGGATTGCTACGTAGAAGCAGAATGTTGTACTTATACTCCCAATGCCACAGAAAACATAACTGACTTAGGCCAGCACGTTATGGAGAAGGTTAAGGAGATTAGCAAGGTAGGAGAACAGCTCGAAAACTTTAACAGTGGAGGATCTTGGTGGGAAGGAATATGGCGATGGTTTTCTGGCTGGGAAAGCTGGATAACGCATGGTATAATTGTAGTGGTGATGATATGTGTTCTAGGGTGCTGTGTATGTGGAGCACTGAGGTTGCACTGTTATCAGTTGATAAAGAGGACTTTGTCCAGCCCCGAGGGTGTCCCAATGATATCCCAGATGGTAAAAGATAAAGCTAGCAAGGAGCACTGGTGGTACCCGGGGAAGGAAAGACCCTTCCCCTATGGATATGAGCCCCCCTCATGAGGAAGAGGAGGAAATATCACAGTAAGAAATGTTAATCTCAAAGATTAACAAGGAGGGAACTGTGGAAGAAAAATAGTAAGACGTTGTGATGAACATTAAGGGGTTAATGACTTTCTAGTATGTGAATTCAAAGTCTAATCACTTGTCTGCAACTAATGTACACCGTGTCACTGAATTGCGCTTTGTAGACGGGATGGGAAAATAACGATGTCTAAGAATCATTACACGTCTGCGCTTGGGAAAGCCTGATATACTGTCCTGAGAACTAACACTTAAGGAAATGTACAACCGCTCAAGGACATGTACTGCAACTTCGCTATTCTAACGAGCTGTAGTTGAAGTTCCCTTCTTTTTCAGATACAACTGCTTCTTGTCACGTATGCCTGGGGTACAAATAAGAGTGTAATCCATTGTTGAGCAGAGTCTCAGAACTCTACTTTAGGTATCTGGGCTTTCCATGATATCATATAATAAAACCCTTTAGTCTGAAACAATTCTCTGAGTCGGCCCGATCTATTCTGTTTGCTGCTCCTGAGATTCCCCCTCCCCCCCATATGTTCAATCGAGGCACAGAAAGGATGGTAGGGTAAAAGAACCATGGTGAAGAAAGAATGCAGAAAATCTAGTTAAGAAGAAAAGCTTATGAAAGGTTCAAGAAACTGGGTACTGTTAGAGCTCTAGAAAATTACAAGGGTGTCAGGAAAGAGCTCAAGAATGAAATAAGGAAAGCTAGAAGGGGCCATGAGAAGGCCTTAATGAGCAGGATTAAGGAAAACCACAAAGCATTCTACAAGTATGTGAAGAGCAAGAGGATAAGCCATGTGAGAATAGGACCAGGAGGAATAGTGGAAACGTGCATGGAGACGGAGGAGGTAGCAGAGGTACTTAATGAATACTTTGCTTCAGTATTCACCAGAGAAAAGGACCTTGGCAATTGTGGGGATGACTTACAGTAGACTGAAACACTTGAGTGTATAGACATTAAGAAAAAGGACATGCTGGTGCTTTTGAAAGGTATTAAGTTAGACAAGTCACTGGGACTAGACGAGATATAACCCAGGTTACTGTAGGAAGCGGGGGAGGAGATTGCTGAGCCTCTAGTGATGATCTTTGCATCATCAATAGGGATGGGAAAAGTACCAGAGGTTTGGAAGGTTGCAACTTTGTTCCCTTGTTCAAGGAAGGGAGTGGGGATAACCCAGGAAACTGTAGACCAGTGAGTCTTACTTCAGTAGTGGGCAAGTTGTTGGAGAAGATCCTGACAGGCAGGATTTATGAGCATTTGGAGAGACATAATCTGATTAGGGATAACCAGCAGGGCTTTGTCAAGGGCAGGTCATGCCTTACAAATCTGATTGAATCCTTTGAGGATGTAACAAAAGACGTTGATGAGAATAGAGCAGTGGATGTAGTGTATATGGATTTCAGTAATGCATTTGATAAGGTTTCCCATGCGAGGTTCATTCAGAAAGTAATGAGGAATAGGATCCAAGGAGACCTTGCCTGTGGAAGGCAAAGGGTGGTCGTAGATGGTTCGTATTCAGCGTGGAGGACAGTGACCAGTACTGTTCCACAGGGATCTGTTCTAGGACCCCTCTTCGTTGTGGTTTTTATAAATGACCTGGATGAGGAAGTAGAAGGATGGGTTAGTAAGTTTGCTGATGACACAAAAGATGGGGTTGTTGTGGATAGTCTGGAGGGTTGTCAGAGGTTACAGCGCAACATCAATAGGATGCCGAACTGGGCTGAGAAGAGGCAGATGGAGTTCAACCCAGATAAGTGTGAAGTGGTTCATTTCAATAAGTCAAAATTTAAAGACAGTATATAATATTAATGGCAAGACTTTTGGCAGTTTGGAGGATCAGAGAAATCTTGGGGGTCCAAGCTCACAGGACACTTAAAGCTGCTGTGCAGGTTGACAGTGTTGTTAAGAAGGCATATGGTGTGTTAGCCTTCATCAACCATGGGACTGAGTTCAAGAGTCATGAGGTAATGTTACAGCTATACAGGACCCTGGTCAGACCCCACTTGGAGTACTGTGTTCAGTTCTGGTCACCTCACTACAGGAAGGATGTGAATACTATTGAGAGAGTGCAGAGGAGATTTACAAGGATGTTGCCTGGATTGGAGAGCATGCCTTATGAGAATAGGTTGAGTGAACCTGGCCTTTTCTCCGTGGAGTGACAGAGGATGAGAGGTGACCTGATAGAGATGTACAAGATGACGATCGTGTGGATAGCCAGAGGCTTTTTTCTAGGGCTGAAATGGCTAACATGAGGGGGCACAGTTTTAAGGTGCTTGGAAGTTGGTACAAGGGGGAATGTTAGAGGTAAGTTTTTCCACACAAAGAGTGGTGGGTGCGTGGAATGCACGGCCAGCGATGGTGATAGAGGGTGATACAATAGCATCTTTTAAGAGACTCTTAGATAGGTACATGGAGCTTAGAAAAATAGAAGGCTATGAGGCAAGGTAAATCTAGGCAGTTTCTAAAGTGGGTTAGATGTGCTGTTTCTACTTCCTACTACCAATTATAGTCCCATCACAACTCTTCTTATCACTCATCTAAGTAACTCCCCCAAGAATCCACCATCCATCCACTGAACCTCTCATCCCTTTGCTCTCCAGCACACACACAGAACGTGCCTCCTGCTCCCGTCCACTCCCTATAAATCTTCATTTCCTCATCCACTTCGGGGGGGTGGGGGAGTGCTAGGGCATGGGGGTTGAGCACGCAACAAAGTACCGTGGGACTGTGATCTCATGTTTTAGGAAGGAACTTGCTAAAAACTCACCAGCTCTCTGTCCAGGTACTGCCACTTTGCATCCTTTAGTGCTGTAATAGATATTGAACAAAATGTTACTAAAGCAACATTCCTCCTCTTCCTTCATAATGGAACACAGTCAGAATGTTAACGAATTTCAATGCAAATCCACTTGCAAAAGCAAAGACAAATTTCTGCATCATCTTCTACTCTGAAATATTAAATGTAAACAATCATAAGCAGTGCATTCTTCTGCGGTGTTTCAGGTTAAGAATAACCCCACAGTAAAGAACACTTCGTCCAGTTGCATTGTAAGAGTGCAATTTTTCAAAAAGGAATCTGAAAGTGAACCTCCCATTCTTATACATTACCACATCAGATTTTTTATAACTGATAGGTCTAAACATTATATACTGTGTCTCTTTTAAAGCAATGAATATGTCACAAATAAAAACCGGCAGTAACATGGTAAAAAAACCTCCTTCCATCTGTAGCCATGTAGAACAGACACAAAACACAATGTATTGGGGCCCCAACACATTCTATACTCTATTGGCAAATGACATTTTATACTGCGCTGTGTACAAGCTGTACTTTCAAATTAAAAAGTACTGAGTAAATATAGACACTTCCTGCAGGGGGAGAAATGATACGTAGTGTCACAGACACTGGTCTAATACCTCTTGGTTACCCGCAGAGCAGAACTGATGCAGTGCCAGCTGTAAGATCAGGGCTCAATTCCTGCCACTGCCCTTAAGGAGTTTGTACTTTATCCCCGAGACTCTGTGGCTCTCTCCAGGTGTTCCGTTTCCCTCCGACATTCCAAAAATGGTTAGGGTTAGTGGCTTAAAAATATATTAAACCCTTTTCTGAGCTTATGCAATGACAAAGGAACAGAACAACACTATTAGATTCAAAGGGAGATAGTATGTAGCAAACTTATTTGCTGTTACTTTAGTTAGAGCAACAAAACAGTTATATCACCACTTGTAATAAGCCACCATCATTTGTTCCATTTTAATTAAGGTTGATGCATTATGGGAAGATTAATTACCTAATCCTTCTCTAAAATGCAAACTCTCCTCAACTATTTGCTTATTACACAGTGCGAATTTTGTTAACAAAGGATGGCATTTTCTGTTTACCCTTACCAAGAAAGCGATGAGTCAAGCACATAAAGCCCAAACCAGGAACGATAGCCAATTCCTTGTACTGAAGCACATTAGTGAACCAGATGTGGGGGTTTCCCTCACAATCCAGTAAAGTTGTAGTAATATCACTAAAAAAAAACTCGAAGCTCTCAGAATTATTAATTTCCACTATATTTTTAAATGATTAAAAGATTAGCTTTATTTTTCACATACACATCAAAACACAGTGGAATGCATCAGTTGCATAAAATCACTGTTTCACCAGGGCTTGCTCCAATATACACTGGTGCTAGAAAATTTGTGAATCCTGGATTTCTGCATAAATATGACCCAAAATGTGATCAGATCTTCATGCAAGTCCTAAACCTCAATAATGAGTACCCATTTAAATAAAAAGCACAAATAACATTATACTTGTTCATCTATTAATTGAGAAAAATAATCCAATATTACATGTATTTGTTGGAAAGGTATGTGAAGCTCTAGGGTAATGCCTTCTACAAAGGTTATTTGAAGTCAGGTGTTCCAATGAATGAAATGAGATTGGAGGATTAGAGGTGCCCTGCCCTATATATTTAAAAAAAGAGACACGCAAAGTCAGGTTACTGACAGAGACTGCTCTTCTCAAGAAAGATCTGCTTATGTGCACCATGCTCAAATCAAAGCAATTTTCAGAGGACACTAGGAGAAGAATTGTAGAGAAGCACGAAGATGGAAAAGGCTAGAAAAACACTTCTAAAGACTTGAGTCTTCATCAGTCTACAAAGCAAGAGAAATTGTCTACAAATGGAGGAAACTCAGTACTGTTGCTACTCTCCCTAGGAGTGGACATCCTGCAAAGATCACACCAAGAGCACAATGTGCAATGCCAAAGGAAGAGAAAAAGAACCCAAGGGTAACAGCAAAAAACCTGCAGAGATCTCTAGAGCTTGCTAAAGTCTCTGTCCATGTGTCCATTATAAGAAAAACACTGAACAAGACTAGTGTTCATGGAAGGACACCATGAAGAAAACCATTGCTCTCCAAAAAAAACATTGTTGCACATCTCAAGTTTGCAAAAGACCACCTGGATGTTCCACAGTGCTTCAGGAACAATGTTCTGTGGACAGATGAGACAGCTGAACTTTTTGGCAGAAATGCACACTGCTATGTTTGGAGGAAAAAGGACACTGAACATCGTCGACTCAGGCCTGAGAAGCCAGCGTTGGGCATTTTCATGCCTTACAAAGCGCGGAACGAAAAACTGTGGCGCGCCACTCCTCACACAGACATTTTGCAGTATTTTTCTCTATTTTATGAGATCAAGTTGTGAGCTCAACACTCAACCCGACACGGATGGAAAGCATACTTGGGAACGGCCCGACTGGATTCGATCCGGGAACCTCCATTCCGGAGTCCAGCGCTGATGTCACTGCACACCAACACCAAAACCTCATCCCAACTGTGAAGCATGGTGGAAGGAGCATCATGGTTTGGTGTGCTTTGCTGCCTCGGGGCCTGAACAGTGACTTAAAAATTACATCAAGACACTTTACAGGAGAATATCAGGGTAGCAGTCCATCACCTGAAGCTTAATAGAAGTTGGATAATGCAACAAGACAATGATCCAAAACACAAAAGTATATCAACAGCAGAATGGTTTAAAAAGAATAGAATTCATGTTTTGGAATGACTGAGTCAAAGTCCTGACCTTAATGCTACAGAAATGTTGTGGAAGGACCTGAAGCAAGCAGTTCATGCAAGGAAACCCACCAACATCCCAGGATTAAAGCAGTTTTGTAAGGAAGAATGGCCTAAAATTCCTCCAAGCAAGGTGCAGGAAACGTTTGGTTGAAGCTATTGCTAAACAAGGAGGTTACACCAGTTACTGAAAGCAAAGTTTCACATACTTTTTTTCCCCCCCCAAAAAAAAACATGCAATATTGGATCACTTTTCTCAATAAATAAATGAAGTATAATGTTTTTGTGTTATTATTTAATGGGGTTCTCTTTATCCAGTTTTAGGACATGTGAATACATGATCACATTTAGGTCATATTTATACAAAATCAGAGAAGATCCTACAGGCTTCACAAACTTTCCAGCACCACTGCAGCATGCCCACAATTCACTAATTTTTTGGGGGGTTCACAAAACACCATTACTACAAATACAATACTGGTATATGCAAAATAGTGACTGACACAATTACTAGACAAACTCAACTAAAATGTTCCCATCCCAATCAACGAGGGCACTAATCCCCCCGCAGATCCCAACAATCCCAGATTGCCTCCATTGTACCCGTGAATAGTATATGTTCCCTCTGAATGGTTACCTGGGAATGGACATACCCCCCTATATGTTGCCCGTGCTGAACCCTCTGCCACCCACTTCCAGGATTCACAGATGGCAGTTTTAGCCAGCCCCACGAGCAAGTTCACCAATACCTCCTCCTCTCTTCCTACTCACAAATCCAACAATCCCTGGGATTGGGCGGAGAGCAGTGGACCCGGAGACTGAGTCACAGCAATAACGTACAAACCCCTTGCTGAACTGAACCCTGATCTTACAGCTGGCACTGTAAAACATTGCACTAAATGCTACGCTGCTATGCCGCCATGCTTTATGTTCAAACAGCCTCATACTTTCCAAATTAGCAAATTTACAGGAAAGAGGAACAGCAAGGAACTGTACAGATTTGAAATAAGAATTATGATTCATCCATAAAAAATTGGCTTCTGAATTTTCTTAACAAAAATGTTGAATGAAGTTAACAGATAACACCATCCACGTCCATTAATTCAAACGATATGATTCAAATCTTGAGATTTCCAAGTAGAGAACACAGATTTAAGATGCAGGAGAAAGATTTTAAAAGGGCCCAAGGGGCAATTTCTTCATGCAGAAGATTATGCCAATATGGAATGAGATACCAGGGAAACTAGTTGAGGCAGGTACAATAACAACGTTTGTAATTTTTACTAATATTCTATATGTGCTTATACGTGCAAGGGCTGGGCCGCAAAGCTGCAGTGTCACCTGGTGGGTGTCATATTGAGTCGACAGATGATATCGGTGGGCTGGGAGGTCTGGACTATGTTCTGTAGGGGGTTGTTGACTTGCAGGTGTGAGGGCTGGGAACCAAGCTGTGGGGAGCGGAGGGCAGGGCACGTCAGCACTCTTTTACTCTGTGAATGTGTTCTTGTGTGTGACTGCTGGTAATGTGTTTTAGCACTCTGACCCCAAAGTAACGCTGTATTCATGTACAGTTGAACAACAATTAAACCTGAATTGAATTAAAATAGATTTGGATAAAAATGTTTGAGGTACATGGGCCAAATGGAACGAGCTTCGGCTGGCATCATGGCTAGCAGGATTGGTAAGAAACCACCATTCTAATACAAAGGAAATTTTAGTTTTCTCAAAAGTAAGGATAATTTGAAGCAACACACACAAAATGCTGGAGAAGCTCAGCAGGCCAGTCAGCATCTACGGAAATAAATAAACAGTCAATGATTTGGGGCCAGACCCTTCACCAGGACTGTAAAGATCATTTGATTCTATTTACCTTATTCGGTTGCCAGTTGCTTTGAAGCCACATATGCCACAGAATGAAGCTGGCACTCGGATGCTACCAGCAATATCACTCCCAATGCCAAGGATGGAGCCTCCCGCTGCAATCAGGGCAGCCTCTCCACCAGACGATCCTCCAGGTGTCCGCTTGTGGTCGTGGGGGTTGACAGTTTGCCCAAAAATGGAATTAGAGCACTCATAGCTTTTGCAAAGAACAAATCATTATCACAAGGTGTTCTGTATTTTCCTGAATGCAGACAGTGCTCTTTCTTAACAGTCCCACACAAAGATAACACAGTGATCCCTCCCAGGCTGTGCCAAAGTTATTCAATAAACAGGGCTTGGTGATTCATCCTCTCAGACTATTACCCCAAAAATGAGCCCAGTTGTGCACTATTTGCACGTAAAAGTCTTTTTATGTACATTAGTAACCATTCAGGTATTGACTAGCAAACATGGGGAAGCTCCAAGCCCCTCAATACATTTTAGCTCGACTGAGTTGTGCCTAGCAGCAGACTAACAACCAAGATCAACTGATGGGCAGCAGTTGACTGACAGCAACTGCATGGCAAAAGCATCACCTGCATTTCCCATTCTTGATAAAACAAGGAGAAAAATCTTCTGCAAATAGGCAAAGACCGTGAATTAAGGAGTCCTCACTGGGACATCAATGTTTTGCTACTCATTTTTCTGCACAACACTTTTGTCCACAAGTTGCACTGGCAAAGATGATGATATGGTAATGGCTTGGGGACCCAATGGCGTGGTAGTGGAGCGGGAGACAGTGACAAGATAAACAGCAGAGTGCAGCCTGACATTGCTACCCAAATTTCCCTCTCCTCCATGCTTCTATGTGCTGGCAGCATAGAGTATGTTCTATAAGAGATGACTCAGTCTTTCTGTCTGTGTGGTAATGACATAGCAGCTAGAAGCTCTGCAGGACACTGCCCTCAGGAATGTTCAGCAAGACCAAAGAACTGACTGTGGACTTCAGAACAGGCAAGACAAGGGATCACACGTCAGTCCTCCGAGGGATCAGAAGTGGAAAGAGTGAGCAGTTTCAAATTTCTGAGGGTCAATAGCTAACCTGGACCCAACACGTCTATAGCTACAAAGAAGGCACAACACCGGCTATACTTCATTAGGAGTTTGAGAGATTTGGTAAGTCTCCAAAAACACTCCATCACCATTTGGTATGGGGGTGGGGGGGGGGGGGGGGGAAAGGTGTGAAGGGCTACTGCACAGGATCGAAGAAAGCTGCCAAGAGTTGTAAACTTGGTCAGCTCCATCATGAGGCTCCATAGTACCCAGGGCATCTGCGAGGAAAGATGCCTCAAGAAGCTCGGATACATCACTAAGGAGTGTCATCACCTAGGTCATGCCTTGTTCTCATTCCTACCATCAGGAAAGAGGCAGAAGTGTGAAGGCACACACTCAACAATTCAGGAACAGCTTTTCCCCCTCTGTCATCTGAATGGATATTAAATCCATGAATGCTAGCTCACTACTTTTTTTAATTCTATTTTTGCACTACTTATTTAATTCAACTATTATATATATTTCATATTATGTGTATTATTATATTATATTTAATACTCAGGGATGATAAAGATGGCAGGGTTTGCCATCAAAATGTCAGGTATAATCGGTACCTGTACCCAGCGGTAAGTCCAAGAAGCGTTTATTCGTAGATGGTGAATAATAGGAAAAATAGGATAGGGGAATATTAGGATGAATAGAAAAGAGGCCATCCTACTGATGGAATATTAATCAAAGATGCCACTTAATTATAACAAGATCATGTCCCGTTTTGCTCCCATTGCCCAACAATAATAACTTTCACAAAAATGAAACAATGAATGGCAGAGAGCATTCACAAAAAATAGTAAGCACTGTGTTTCAAGTAAGACTTAATCCAGACAACAAAGTTGGTGGATTTTGTTACTGTTGGCCAGCTTTTCAGAGGTTTGTTGATAGTAATATGTGCCCATCAGAACCAAGTCACTAGTATAACTTATAGTTGTAATGAGATTTGGATTTAACAAAGCACCCATTGTTATATAAATACATTATTTTTGAAGTTTATGATAATATAGATTTTCTATTCATTTATGTCTGAGTTCATGTTCAAAAGTTTAGAACTTTTCTTTAAAATTCTGTTTTACTTCTTAGTTTGTTATCTAAATAATTTGCTGGATAAAATACTGCCAAATAGCAGGATTCTTTGTACTGCGCCCTTTGCTAAACAAATTTGTACAAAGACTGTTATTACCGGTAGATCTTTCTGCCGTTTTCCTGGAAGTGAACATCAAACATAGTTGCACAACCTCTAATACATAATGAATACATTATAATCATCTGAACAGAGAAAGTGTTTTGATCCCCCCAGTTCATTCAGAAGCAATTAACTTTTAAAATACCTTTCAGTTATTAGTCCAAATCTGCTTCTAGGTGCAGCTCAGCAAAACACATTACCTTAGCAAACACTGGACGACATTAGTTTTCACAAAAGGTATGGCCCCTTGTTTCTTTAGCACTTGGACTATGACACTGTCTTTAGTTGCAGGCCAGTTTAAGAATTTTCTAAGTCCACAAGTCGAATCATGGCCCTGTGTTTAAACAATAAAAGAAATTCTTCTTGACTAAAAACCTCTATTTCCTATACTTCTTAGACAATGGTGGATAACAGAAGATTGGAGGCTTGGCGGAGATGGGAAGGGATGGGAAACTGTGGAGGACAAACTCAATAAACAATAAAGGCAACAAAGATTACATATGGATGGACTCCAAATCCTGCAATCAAAACTAAGTTTCTGAAATGTTGGCCCGAAAAATCCTCAAGTACAAGTAAAAATAGAAAACACTGGAAACACTCAACAGGTCGGGCAGAATTTGTGTTGAAAGAAAGAGAGTCAAACTTTGCAGGTTGTTGCTTTCAACTGTAAACACTGGTTCTCTCTTCAAATGTTGCACCCAACAATCACCGCAAATCAGAGCAACAACTGTAATGTTTATATTCAATATCTGATGCATTTAAGTGTTGCAACATTGCATTCACAAAACTTATACAATAGGTTTTGCATGAGTCATACAGGCAATCTCTGGATTTCGGAAGGATGCGTTTCCTGTGAACTGTTCAGAAGTTGATTTCTCCCCAAATCAGATATGTCCGTATCATATCCATTTCTGTAACTTTGCCATATTTATTTCACTTCATCAAATATTCACCCCAAATAGCAGGATATTCCAGATCTCTTGCTATTTAGAGTGAATATTTCATGAAGTAAAAGAATTATGGAAGATTACAACAAAAATAGCAGGATATTCTAGATCTCTGGTTCCTTAAGGTCATTACAGCTCATGGTGGTAATGGGGACAAGCTCCCACTATGAATTAAATGCCCCCAATGGCCTCTGATGCCTCAAATAGCCTCTGACAACCAAGTCCAGCTCCTGGACTTCATGTGTAGCTCAGCTACTAAGACTGACAGAACTGATTCTGCTGACAGGAGAAGGGGGAAAAAAAATGGGTTGCTGGTGCCTCAAAACCAGTCGCTTCGAGCAGATGGGTCTCATCACCCACAGCTGGCAGCTCAACTAGAAGGAAAACTCTGACTACAAACTTCTGCTGCCTTGCAGAAGCCACCCCTGGGAAGCGTTCAGGAGTAAACCCCCCCAAAAAAATCCAGAGCTGGAGTCCCCAAGACAGTCCTATGTTGAGTTCATTGCTGACTGGTAACTCCTGCAATGCTGTTGGTACCAAACTGTATCGGTCTCTGCCGTTCCTTTGGGTTCATCAGATGCGTGGAGAGAGGGACTCTCCGTTATCATATTGCTTTGGCAGATAGAGTGGCTGATTGCTGGAGTGGCTGGTCTGTCTCGAAAAGAAAAGTTGAACAGCTGTAACTTGCGTCTGCTGAATTTCGGAAGAGTGAAACATAGTTCCAGAGCAGTTTTGACCTTGAGGAACTTTGGGGTTGTTTAAATTAGAAGAGAGAAGGATGAAGGGAAACTTAATTAAATTAGTTCAATATTATAAAAGAAGCTTAGATAGACTAAATAAGGAATAAGGCTGCATAGTTGGCTTCAGGCGCAATGTAGAGTGCTAAACATTGATAATTTTAATCTATTTTGGGAATGTGCCACATTTTTCAAACCCAATGAGTCTTCACCCAAAGAGATGCTCACAGATGCTGTGTGCAAACATTTTCACTGCACTCCGGCAAACCTTAGTGTATGACTATTTACAATCAATGGCACAAGTGACCTTTCCCCAATTCCTCCTCACAATCCACAGTTCTGTAAATGTTAACCCATCCTATTCAGACCACCGTCACAGAAAGGACCCCCAAATTGAACTGTCCTATAAAATGTGTTAACAGAAATAACCTTCTACTCTTAAAACCTAGCTCTCTCGTTGCAGCACTTCAGGGCCCTCTGTTTAAGCTACACTAACTCTTCAAAATGTGAGATCCCTTTGAAATATAGCTTTAACTTAAACAAGTTTTATTACTCTACAAACCTTGTTTTTAAATCAGAGATTTTGTTAAAGCCAAATGAATACAGCCAGTTATCTGAACTATGTCTCCCTGACAACGAAGGTACCATCTGTTTCTGTCACATGATGATGCCGAAAAACTAACTCATGCCTTTATATCAAATAAGCAAGATTACGGCAATGCACTTTTTACTGGCCATCCAAAGCAATCTATTGACAAACTTCAACTAATTCAGAACACCAGTGCTAGACTTGTAATTAAAACCAGGATGAAGAAACACGTCACTCCTATTCTAACCTCTCTGCACTGGCTTCCTGTACCTTTTAGAACTGATTTTAAAGTTTTATTTTAAAGCACTACATCATTTTTCTCTTTCTTGTTTTTAAAGCTTTCAATGGTTTTGTATCAGAGTACATCACAGAAACACATCCATTTTATAATCCTGCTCGATCTCTCAGATCATTTTCCTCATCGGTCTCTTACATTTAAAAACTCTCCCTCAAAAGATAACTGGCAGGTCAGCTTTATTTCCTCAAAAATGCTCCTAAACTGTGGAATTCAAAGGGGTGCAGACTCAGTTGACACTTTTAAATGCCAGCTCAAAACCTATTTATTTAACCTTGCTTTTAACTAACATTTTGTTTTTTTACTTTCATGTTTGCACTTTATCCCACTGTAAAACACTTTGAACAGCATTGTTTGTATGAAATGCGCTCTATAAATAAATTAAAGTCCAAAACCAGTGAACATACACTTCAAGTGTTTGGCTAGATCATATATGTCAAACTCAAGGCCCGCGGGCCAAATCCGGCCCGCGGTGGAATTATCTTTGGCCCGCGAGATAATATCTAATTACTATTAAAGCTGGCCCCAGTAATCGAAGCGCCTATGGCGTATGATATGGCTAATGCTGAGTTTATTCAGGTACCAGGTTTTCAGGGTTTTTAGTGTTTATTCGGCAGTCTTCTTCATAAGAAACGGAATTTGTAAAGTGAAACACTTTGTAGTTATAGCAGAGACTGAGACACATGAGAGCAGGCTGAAAAAACAGAGGCAACGAAAGCTGCGTTCGCACACGTCCGACTGATCTGGCCCGCATGAAGCTGCATTTTGTTCAATCCGGCCCGTGACCTAAAATGAGTTTGACACCCCTGGGCTAGATGATTATAGAGAAGATAAATTGCAGGAGAATGGGGTTGAGAGGGATAACAAATCAGCCGTGATGAATGGCCTAATTCTGCTCCTATGTCTTATGCCTTCTTTTCTCAGCGAGAGGGAGATGGGGATCTGGAGCTCACTGCCTGGAAGGGTGAAAGCATTGGAAATACATTGATCTGAAAAGCACTTGGTTGTTTATTTGTATTCAAGAGCCAGGAGTGGCATCCTTGAGCTGGTTAGTGTTTAGGCTGGATAACTCTCATGACTGCCATGGACACAATGGACTGAATGGCCTCCATCTGTCATTAGTTTTCTGTGATTCACTCACCATCCCTTCTCTAACACCCCTCAGACAACCTGCAGCAAGAGTTGTATCACCCGCTCTCCTGTGACCCCATACCTTGTAGTTAATGTTGTCCTTAATGCTGATGGGGATCCCATAAAGTAGTCCCTTCCGTTTCACCTGCGTATCCTGAAGCTGCGTTTGGCATTCAGGAAGAAAATCCGTGAGGCAGTTCAGCTGCTTATTGACTTCCAAGGCCTTCAACAGAAGAAGGGTAAAGACCTATTGCAATGAGCTAACTATAACATAGGGAAATACTCAGATTTTACCATGAAATTCTAACTTCAGATGAACTGTTTACAAGCATTACAATAGGTTCAGCACATTATGATCACAGTACTCAATTTTAGCATCAGTGAAACATAGAAAACCTACAGCACAACACAGGCCCTTTGGCCCACAAACTTGTGCCGAACATGTCCCTACCTTAGAAGCTATTAGGCTTACCTATAGCCCTCTATTTTGCTTAAGCTCCACGTACCCTTCTAAAGGTCTCTTAAAAGACCTTATCGCATCCGCTCCACCACCGTTGCTGGCAGTCTATTCCACGTACCCACCACTCTGAGTAAAAAAACTTACCCCTGGCATCTCCTCTATACCTACTCCCCAGCGCCTTAAACCTGTGTCCTCTCGTGGCAACCATTTCAGCCCTGGGAAAAAGCTTTGACCATCCACACAATCAATGCCTCTCATCATGTTATACACCTCTATCAGGTCACCTCTCATCCTCCGTCGCTTCAAGGAGAAAAGGCTGAGTTCACTCAACCTATTCTCATAAAGCATGTTCCCCATTCCAGGCACATCCTTGTAAATCTCCTCTGCACCCTTTCTATGGCTTCCACATCTTTCCTGTAGTGAGGCGACCAGAACTGAGCACAGTACTCCAAGTGGGGTCTGACCAGGGTCCTATATAGCTGCAAAATTACCTCTCGGCTCCTAAATTCAATTCCACAATTGATGAAGGCTAATACATCGCACGCCTTGTTAACCACAGAGTCAACCTGCGCAGCAGCTTTGAGCGTCCTATGGACTTGGGCCCCAAGATCCCTCTGATCCTCCACACTGCCAAGAGTCTTACCATTAATACTATATTCTGCTAACATATTTGACCTACCAAAATGAACCACTTCACCGTTATCTGGATTGAACTCCATCTGCCACTTCTCAGCCCAGTTTTGCATCCTATCAATGTCCCGCTGCAACATCTGACATCCCTCCACACTATCCACAACACTCCCAACCTTTGTGTCATCAGCAAACTTACTAACCCATCCCTCCACTTCCTCATCCAGGTCATTTATAAAAATCACGAAGAGTAAGGGTCCCACAACAGATCCCCGAGGCACCCCACTGGTGACCGACCTCCATGCAAACTATGACCCATCTACAACCACTCTTTGCCTTCTGTGGGCAAGCCAGTTCTGGATCCGCAAAGCAAAGCCCTCTTGGATCCCATGCCTCCTTACTTCCTCAATAAGCCTTGCATGGGGTACCTTATCAAATGCCTTGCTGAAATCCATATAGACTACATCTACTGCTCTTCCTTCATCAATGTGTTTAATCACATCCTCAAAAAATACAATCAGGCTCGTAAGGCAGAACCTGCCCTTGACAAAGCCATGCTGACCACTCCTAACATATTATACCTCTTCAAATGTTCATAAATCCTGCCTCTCAGGATCTTCTCCATCAACTTCCCAACCACTGAGGTAATACTCACTGGTCTATAATTTCCTGGGCTATCTCTACTCCCTTTCTTGAATAAAGGAAAAACATCCCCAACCATCTAATCCTCCGGAACTTCTCCCATCGCCAGAGGTTCAGCAATCTCCTCCCTCGCCCCCCACAGTATCCTGGGGTACATCTCATTTGATCCCGGTGACTTATCCAATTTGATGCTCTCCAAAAGCTCCAGCACATCCTCTTTCTTAATATCTACATGCTCAAGCTTTTCAGACTGCTGCAAGTCATCACTACAATCACCAAGATCCTTTTCCATCGTGAATACTGAAGTATTCATTAAGTACCTCTGCTATTTCCTCTGGTTCCATACACACTTTCCCACTGTCACACTTAATAGGTCCTATTCTTTCATGTCTTATCTTCTTGCTCTTCACATACTTGTAGAATGCCGTGGGGTTTTCCTTAATCCTGTCCGCTAAGGCCTTCTCATGGCCCCTTCTGGCTCTCCTAATTTCCTTCTCAAGATCCTCCCTATTAGCCTTATAATCTAGATCTCTAACATTACCTAGCTCTCTGAACCTTTTGTAAGCTTTTCTTTTCTTCTTGACTAGATTTATTACAGCCTTTGTACACCACAGTTCCTGTACCCTACCATAACTTCCCTGTCTCATTGGAACGTACCTACACAGAACTCCACACATATATCCCCTGAACATTTGCCACATTTCTTCCGTACTTTTCCCTGAGAACATCTGTTTCCAAATTAAGCCTCCAATTTCCTGCCTGATAGCCTCATAATTCCCCTTACTCCAATTAAATGCTTTTCTAACTTGTTTGTTCCTATCTCTCTCCAATGCTATTGTAAAGGAGGCAGAATTATGATCACTATCTCCAAAATGCTCCCCCACCAGACCAGGTTCATTTCCCAATACGAAATAAAGTACAGCCTCTCCTCTTGTAGGGTTATCTATATATTGTGTCAAGAAACCTACATGAACACACCTAACAAATTCCACCCCATCTAAGCCCCTTGCTCTAGGGAGATGTCAATCAGTATTTGGGAAATTAAAATCACCCATCACGACAATTCTGTTATTATTTCACCTTTCCAGAATCTGTTTCCCTATCTGCTCCTCAATGTTCCTGTTATTATTGGGCAGCCTATAAAACACACCCAGCAAAATTATTGACCCCTTCCTGTTCCTAACTTCCACCCGCAGAAACTCTGTAGACAATCCCTCCATGATGTCCACCTTTTCTGCAGCCGTGACACTATCCCTGATCAACAGTGCCACACCCCCAACCTCTTTTGCCTCCCTCCCTATCCTTTCTGAAACATCTAAAACCCACCACTTGAAGTAACCATTCCTGTCCCTGAGCCATCCAAGTCTCTGTAATGGCCACCACATCATAGCTCCAAGTACTGATCCACACTCTAAGCTCATCCAACTTCTTCACAACACTCCTTGCATTAAATAAGACAAATCAAACAGTTGGTCTGAGCGTGTCCCTTCTCTATCACCTGCCTATCCTCCCTCTCACACTGTCTACAAGCTTCCTGTATTTGTGAGCCAACCTCCTCTTCCTATCTCTCTATTCACAATGAAGGAACTAATCTAGGATTAGCAAAACTGTTAGCTTATGAAAGCAACATGAATAAAGTAACTTCTGTGGTACACAAGATCTATTGTAGATGCTGAAAATCCAAAGCAACACACACAAAATGCTGGCAGAACTCAGCAAATGAGGCAGCACCAAATAAAATGAAAATGTCAATATTTTGGGCCAAGACCCTTCATCAGTACCAATGAAGGGTCTTGGCCTGAAATTTACATGGTACTGGGGATTCCCAATAATTAACCTGTAATGCAAGGTTAGCTTCTACATTGAACACCTCGTTTAATGTCAAATGGAATATCCAGATGACTTGAGGGCAAGAAACAGAGCTGATACATTCATTTCCTCAACATCTTCTCTGCCCTCCACTTGACTTCAGGCTTTTCAAACCCAACACTAGAGCTCACTTCTGGCCTCAAACTGGCATTGCATTTCGTGTCCAGCAGTTTGCTGGACATCCATCCCAATTCAATCAGAGAATCACAAAAAAGTACAGCGCAGAAACAGGTCCTTCAGCCCATCTAGTCCTTGGTGAACCACTTAAGCTGCCTACTCCCATTGACCTGCACTGGGAACATAGCTCTCCAAACCCCTTCCCATCCATGTACCTATCCAAACCTCTCTTAAATGTTGAAATTCAGCGCACAGGTTCCACTTGTGCTAGCAGCTTGATCCACACTCTCACGACCCTTTGAGTCAAGAAGTTTCCCCTCATGTCTCTTTAAACTTTTACTTTTCACCCTTAACCCATTACCTCTGGTTGTAGTCCCACCCAACCCCAGTGGAAGAAGCCTGCTTGCATTTACCCTATTTATACCCCTCAATTTTATATACCTCTATCAAATCTGCTCACATTCTTCTATGTTCCAAGGAATGAAGTTCTACCCTATTCAATCTTTCTTTATAATTCAGGTCCTGCAGACTTGGCAATATCCTTGTAAATTTTCTCAGTATTCTTTCAACCTTATTTATATCATTCCTGTAGGTAGGTAACCAAAACTGCCACGATTTTCCAAATCTGGCCTCAACAATGTCATATACAACTTTAACATAACATCACATCACCTGAACTCAATACTTCCATTTAAGGCTAATGTGCCAAAAGCTTTCTTTGCAACCCTATTCCTGTGATGCCAATTTCAACAAATTATTTCCAGATCCCTTTGTTCTACCACACTCCTCAGTGCCCTACCATTCACAGTGCAAGACCTACACTGTTTGATCCCATTGAAGTGCAACACCTCACATGTCTGCATTAAATTCTACCTGCCATTTTACAGCCCATTTTTCCAGCAGGTCCAGATCCCTCTGCAAGCTATGATAGCCTTCCTCTCTGTCCACTACACACCCCCCCTCCCCACAATCTTGATGTCATCCGCTGATCCAGTTAACCACATTATCATCCAGATCGCTGATTATAAGTGACAAACAATAATGGACCCAGCACCAATCCCGAGGCACTTCATTAGTCACAGGCCTCCAGTCAGAGAGGCAACCATCTACCACTGCTTTTGACTTCTCCCACACAGCCAATGTCTAATCCAATTCACAACCTCCTCTTGAATGCCAAATGACTGATCCTTCTTGACCAATCTCCCATGTAGGACCTGGTCAAATATCTTAAATGTTATGCAGACAACATCCATTGTTTTGTCTTTATCAATTTTCCTGGAAACTTCCTTGAAAGACTCTCCAAGATTGCTAAGACACCATCTACCATGCATGAAGCCATGCTGACTATCCTTAATCAGTCCATGTCTATCCAAATACTCATATCCTTTAGAACACCTTCCAGTAACTTTCCCACCACTGATGTCAGGCTCACCAGGAGCCTTTACTAAACAGAGGAAAAACATTGGCTATCCTCCAATCCTCCAGCACCTCACCTGTCGCCAAGGATCATTTAAATCTCTCTGCTAGGGCCCCAGCAATTTCTACACTTCCTTCCCACACAGTCCAAGGCAGCACCTTCTCAGACCCTGGGGATTTATCCACCCAAATTTGTCCCAAGACAGAAAAACTCCCTCCTCTGTAACCATGAAGTTGGTGCCATTTTGCCTTACTTCTATATACAGTACTCTGTGTCCATCTCCTGAGTGAATACAGATGCAAAAAAAAAAAAAGTACTTAAGATCTCTCCCATTTCTTTTGGCTCTATATGTGGATTACCATTCCAATCTTCCAGAGAACTAATTTTGCCCCTTGCAATCCTTTTGCTCTTATCTGTAGAATCTCTTAGAATTCTCCTTCACCTTGCCTGCTGGAGCAACTTCATGCCTTTTTTGAGCCCTGCTGATATCTTTCTTAAGTGTTCTCTTGCATTTCTTGTACTCCATATGTACCCCATTCATTCTTACCTGCCTATACCGGTTATATCTTTTTTTCCCTTAACCAGGGCCTCAATATCTCATGAAAACCAAGGCTGTTATCTTTACCTTTTATTCGGATAAGCACATACAAGCTTTGTACTCAAAAAAATTTTACTTCTGAAGGCCGCCCACTTAGCAAGTTTACCTTTGCCAGAAAACTACCTGACCCAGTCCACACTTGCCTGGTCCTTTCTGGTACTATCAAAATCAGCCTGTCTCCAATTTGGAATCTCAACCCGCAGACTGGACTTTCCTTTTTGCATATTTACTTTGAATCTAATGGTATTGTGATCACTAGATGCAAACTTATGACACCTGCCCTGTCACATTCCCTAACAGCAGATCCAGTATCACACACTCTCCCATTGGGACTTCTACTTTCCTGAACACATTTAACAAACTCTATCCCATCCAGTTCTTTACATTATGTGGGAAGTTAAAATCACCTTCTATAACAACCTTATGTTTCTTGCACCATTCTGCAATCTCGCTGCAAATTTTTTGTTCTAATTCCCTCAAGCTGTTGGGTGGACTATAATACAGCCCTGTTAATGTGGTCATACCTTTCTTATTTCTCAGTTACATCCGTAACACCTCACTAGACGAATTCTCCAGTCTGTCCTGATTGAGCACTGCCAAGACATTTTCCCTAACTAGTAACACTGTGCCTCCTTCTTTAATCCCTCATGCTCTGTCATGTCTAAAACAGCTGAACCCTAGAGTACTGAGCTGCTAGTTCTGCTCCTCCTGGAACCAAGTCTTACTAGTATGGGGCATCAAGTCTCCCCCACCCCCCACCCACTCCATATCCCACCCCTCCAAGCACCACAGAACACTACCTCATACCTTCTCCATGTAGGCATTCAGTACACTATCAGGAGCAAGAGTGTCTCCCTGCAATTTTTCATGCAGCTCCGGAAGGGATAGGGACAGAATGAATTCAGCGTCTCCTGGCTGCCTCTGGAAAAAAACGAGCAGGCTTTGGTTACAATTTAAAGGATCAGAAAGCAATGGTGTCTCTGCAAAGAATTTTATTGGAAAGTGCATCCAGATCACAGCAGCTGGAGTGAAGAGGAGTGCACTACACAACTAGTATTAAATGGTAGGAAATATTTAAAAGGACAATGTAATATGCCTTCATTGAGATAAGAAGCAGAACTCCAGATGTGACATCAGGATACAAAAAGTGACACTTGCAGAAGAAGCAACTAACCAGTGGGTAGTTCTACTAATGCTTTTACTACTTAGAACTATAGAACATTACAGCACAGAAACAGGCCCTTTTGGCCCTTCTTTATTGTGCTGAACCATTTTTCTGCCTAGTCCCACTGACATGCACCTGGGCCATATCCCTCCATACACCTCTCATCCATGTACCTGTCCAAGTTTTTCTTGAAATGGTAAAAGTGAGCCCACATTTACCACTTCATCTGGCAGCTCATTCCACACTCCCCCCCCATGTTCCCTTTAAACTTTTTCCCCCTTCACCCTTAACATACATCCTCTGGTTTTTTCCTCCCCTAGCCTCAGTGGAAAAAGCCTGCTTGCATTCACTTTATCTATACCCATCATAATTTTATATACATCTATCAAATCTCCCCTCATTCTTCTACGTTCCAGGGGATAATGTCCTAACCCATTCAACCTTTCTCTGTAACTCAGTTTCTCAAGTCCCGGCAACATCCTTGTAAACCTTCTCTGCACTCTTTCAACCTTATTAATATTCTTCCTGTAATTCGGTGACCAAAACTGCACACAATACTCCAAATTCGGCCTCACTAATGCCTTATACAACCTCACCATAACATTCAAACTCTTATACTCAATACTTTGATTTATAAAGGCCAATGTACCAAAAGCTCTCTTATGACCCTATCTACCTGTGATGCCACTTTTAGGGAATTTTGTATCTGTATTCCCAGATCCCTCTGTTCTACTGCACTCCTCAGTACCCTAACATTTACCTTGTATGTTCTACCTTGGTTTGTCCTTCCAAAGTGCAATACCTCACACTTGTCTGTATTAAACTCCACCTGCCATTTTTCAGCCCATTTTTCCAGGGGTCCAATATGTACCACGACCTATGGCTGTTCACCTTCCCACTTCAGGATATTGTGGACGCGATCAGAAAACAACCCAGACCCTGGCACCTGGGAGGCAAACTACCATCTACGTTTCTTTCTTGCGTCCACAGAATCACCTGAATGACCCCCTAACTATAGGGTCCCCTATCATTGCTGCCATCTTCTTCCTTTCCCTGCCCTTCTGAGCCACAAGGCCAGACTCTGTCCCAGAGGCATGGCCACTGTTGCTTCCCCAGGTAGGTCATTCACCCACAGTACTGAAACAGGAGTACTTATTGTTAAGGGGTTCAGCCACAGGGGTATTTTCTTGCATCTTACTCTTGCCCTTCCCTCTCCTGACTGTTACCCACTTGTCTGTCTCCCGAGGCTCCAGTGTGACTACTTGCCTATAGCTCCTCTCTATCACCTCCTCACTTTCCCTGACCAGACAAAGGTCATCGAGCAGCATTTCCAGTTCCCCAAGGAGCTGCAGCTTGACGCACCTGATGCAGATGTGGCCATCCAGGAGGCTGGGAGTCTCCCGGACATCCCACATCTGACACCCAGTACAGAACACCGGCCTCACAGACATACTTCCTGTTTCTATTCTACACAAGTAACTTACTTCACTTCATTACTGCAAAGCCCTCCTACTCTGACGCCCGCTCTATAAAGCTGTCTTCATTTTAAATTCTTCCTGCCGGTCTAACTCGCTGACGTCCACTCGCCTGCTCAGTCATGCCTCAATCCATAGATGCTGCCTGGCCTGCTGAGTTCCTCCAGCATTTTGTGTGCATTACTAAGGTCATATCCCTGTTGTCTCTCCATACTCTCTGATGCCTTTTGCTTCTAGAAATCATCCATCCTTTTAAATATAGTCAATGATTTTGTACCTCTCATTCTTCTAAGACCTATTAAATACAAATCTGATCAACCTAATCTCATCTTTCATGACAGTCCTGCAGCCCAGTGGAATCTTGCTGAAGAACATCCGAGGCAGACTCTCAAGTGGATAGACGCTGAGTGACGGTATCAGTACCATACTTGAAATGTTCAATTCTGCCGCTGTCTGTAAGGAACTTGTACATTCTCCCCGTGACTGCGTGGGTTTCCTCCCAAATTCCAAAGACTTATGGGTTACTGTCAGTTAGCTTTTGATCATGCTACATTGGCACCTGAATGTAGGGTGACACTTGTGGGCAGCCCCCAGCACATCCTCACTGTTTTGGCAGTTGACACAAGTGATGGATTTCACTGCTTGCTTCAACGTTTCGATGTACATGTGACAAAGGTACCTCATCTTACCGTATGTATATATAATCACCACTTTGTTCCACCCGTCATGTAGAGACATTGAAATTTCCTAGTAGATTTTCTTGGGTTTTTTTTTGCTCTGGGTGGTGCTTAAACAACCAGTCAGGTAGGTATTCATCCAGATATATTTCCCGGCTCTCAGAGTCTTCAAGGGTTGTTCCCAGGTACGTGTACAGCGGGATAAACTCTGCTGGAAGATCCTCGTTTGGGTGAAGGGTGCACTCTGGCCTGCCCATTGCTTGCTGGAACTCCAGTACAATGAGAGATCCACAAGATAATTCTGTCAACTCGCACATTCCAAGCTACAGTCGTACATGCTGAAGAATGAACCGAATTTGGGGGCAGCCAACGCAAAGCCTTTGTGCGGGAGAACAGCGAGATTTTTCAGTCAGGGGACTCAGCGCGGCCACGCCCCTCCCAATCACGGTAACATTTGTATCGCTCGGTGAGGGTCACGTGCGAGGTAATAGCGCTCCGTATGCGGAATATGGTCACCATATAAATGTTTTACAAACCAAAACACTATCAATGTAACAAAAGGCATGCACTTTTTGTATTTCTTTTAATTTACAGCTTATTTTTCTTAAATAAAATTAATCTTATTTCCTTTTTCAATCACCCAAACCTCTCTCTGGTTGTTCTGCAGATTTAGTAATTTAAACAGAATTTCTATCGCCCTAGCTCTGAATGACAACCAAATAGTGGCGGGCCTAGACAAAAACAATGCAGGCACTCCTGCCTCGGAATATCCGCTGCCACGTTCACTAATCCGATTCTGCGACGGAACACAACTAACCCGAGTCTGTCACCGGCGCCTTATGCATGCTTAATATACTTTGCCACCACATCCGCTGGCCCGCTTGCCCCATATTTTCAAAACTTACCGACTCTTCACACTTCAACACGGCACTCTCCATTTCTCTCAGGGATTTTTCTCTTCTTAAGCGGGCTTTCCGTAACACTGCCCGGCAGTCCCTCCTTTCCATCCATCTCCATAGTAGAAGCAATGCAGCCCCGCCGCAAACCGAGCCGATGACGGTTTGATAAACGTGAGGATTGAGGAGCTCATCCCGCGTCCAAGACATTGTGATCATAGTCCTCAGACTGAATATGGATGCAAACCAACGAAAGCATTCCCGCGGCGGTCATATATATATGAAGCAACACAGCTGCTCTAAAACCAGGCATGGATTACGACAAAAGAATGGATTGGAATACAAATAATCCAATCCTTCGGGGATTACTATGAAAAGGTCATGCGAAGCAGTGCACAACCACTAGCTGGCGTCATTCCCAGCGCAAAAGAAGATGTTTTTTTGTTGTTTGAGACCAATCACTTTATGCATAAAGTTTGGCCACAAGAGGTTTATCACAGCGCTCTCATTATCCCTGCCTATGGTCATGTGTACAATATGGGTACAGGTACAAAGAAGAACTTGCAGCAATATCACAGGCAAATAGGTACAGACAACATTCTGTATATGTAGATTATTCAAACACTGAAAGAGCAAAAGAAAAAAATACCATGCAAAAACATGACCTTCATAAAAATAAGAGACTATCAGAAAGAAGTTCACCGTAGTGCTGGAAGTGGAATGTAATATTCAATTGCTGAGGTAGAATTGGGGACGTGCAGGTCTGTTCAAGAACTTAATTGTTGTAGGAAAGTAGTTGTCCCTAAACATGATGTTATGGATCATGAAGTTTCTGTGCCACCTGTCTGACTGTAGCAGTGAGAATTGGACATGATTTAGGTAGTGGGGATCTTTGATGATAGAAACACTTCCTGTAGATGCTGTAGAAGGCTGTGTGATGGACCAGGCTGTGACACATTGACTTAGGATACATTTTCAACAGTGCATCTGTAGAATTTTATTAGAGGATTTGGGAACATGCCAAATCTCACAGAACTTCTAAGAAAACAGGGGCATTGACGTGTCTTCATGGTACTCCATCTATTCTTCCATTAGTATGGTTTGTAGTTAAAGTTTATAGTGCATTCCCCTTCTAAAATAATAAAGCAGTTCATGGCCAGTTCCCTCTGCAGCTTTTCCCATCATCTGCAAGGCATAGGTCAAGATGATACTGGAGAGGTACTTGCCTGATTCATTAATATTACTCATTCAGCCGTGGTCTTCTGTACAAATTATACCCTTGCACCAGAGGCTACCGGGCAAGTTTGAAAAATATCTATGTCCAGTGCACGATCGAGAACACGTTAATGATGTTCTTCTGTAATGGTGAGGAGCACAATAGGTGCAGACCTCACATTGTTATCCAAATACTGTACCAAACTTCTACAGATGCTCTGTAGAAAGATTCCTGACTGGTTGCATCTTAGCCTGGAGCTATACTGATGCAGATGTATTTATTTTTTGTTGAGGTATAGTGCAGAATAGGCCATTCTGGCCCTCTGAGCTGTGATGCCCAGCAATCAGCCCCTTCCCCCTCTACCCCCCCCCCCCACCCCCCAGGTTTTACTCCTAGCCTAATCGTGGGATAATTTAGAATGACCAATTAATTGATGAAATTGATGAGCTTACCAAGGAAATATTATCCCCCAACTCTTCCTACGCTACACTGATGACTGCATTGGTGCAGCTTCTTGCAACCATGCTGAGCTTGTCAATTTCATCAACTTTGCCTCCAACTTTCACCCTGCCCTCAAATTTACTTGGTCCATTTACAACACCTCTCTCCCCTTTCTTGATCTTTCTATCTCCATCCCTGGAGATAGTCTATCTACTGATATCTTTTATAAATCCACTGGCTGTCACAGCTACCTTGACCACACCTCTTCCCACACTGTTACTTGTAAAAATACCATTCCCATTTCTCAGTTCCTCTGTCTCTGCCACATCTGCTCTCAGGATGAGGCTTTTCATTCCAGAACAACTGAGATGTCCTCCTTCTTCAAAGAAGGGGGCTTCTCTTCTTCCACCGTCAATGCTGCCCTCATCCCATCCTCCCACTACCCCACCAGTGATAGGGTTCCTCTTGTCCTCACCTATCATCTCACCAGCCTCCACATCTAACCCATAATCCTTCATAACTTCCGCCTTCTCCAACAGGATCTTACCACCAAACACATCTTTCCTCCTCCCCTGTTTCTGCTTTCCAGAGGGATCGCTCCCTATGCGACTCCCTTCTCCATTCATCCCTCCCCACTGATCTCCCTGCTGGTCCTTACCCTTGCAAGCAGAACATGTGCCACATCTGCCCCTACACCTTCTCCCTTACTACCTTCAAGGCCCCAAACAATCCTTCCAGGTGAGGCAACACTTCACGTGTGGGTGTTTTGGGGTCATCTACTGTATCTGGTGTTCCCAGTATGGGCTCCTGTATATTGGTGAGACCCGACGTAGATTGGGAGGTCACTTTGTCAAGCACTTCCACTCCATCCACCACAAAAAGTGAAATTTCCCAGTGACACCCATTTCAATTCTACTTCCCACTCCCATTTTGACTTATCAGACCATGGCCTCCAGTACTGCCCTAAAGAGGCCACACTCAGGTTGGAGGGGCAATACCTTATATTCTCTTTGGGTAGCCTCCAACCTGATGGCATGAACATTGATTTCTCAAGCATTTGGTAATTGCCCCCTCCCACCTCTTCTTCTTCACCATTCTCTATTTTAGTTTCTCTCTCACATCGTCTGTTCTTGCCTTCCCATCACCTCCCTCTGGTGCTCCTCCCTCTTCCCTTACTTCCATTTTCTTCTGTCCTCTCCTATAAGATTTCCCCTTCTCCAGCCCTTTACCTGTTCCACCAATCAACTTTCCCGCTCTTAACTTCACCCCCTGCCCCTCTCCCAGATTCATCTATTACCCGCCACCTTGCACTTCTTCCTCTCTTCCCTCACCCTCTTATTCTGACTTCTTCTCCCTCCTTTCCAGTCCTGATGAAGCATCTCAACCCAAAACACCGACTGTTTATTCCTTTCCAAAGATGTTGCCTGACCTGCTGAGCTCCTCCAGTACATAGTGCAAAAAAAAATCAGCTTGCATTACCCAGGAACTTCTTTGTAGTTCCATCACTAACACCCTGAAAAAACAAACGTTCACTATTTTAATTTGAATATTTTTATTTGGTATATTTCTGGAATTGCTTTATTTAAATATTAAGTGCCACATTATCATCCAAAAAATTTTGATTGTGAGAAGCTGCTGAGTTCACTTTAAGCAATAATTCCCCAACATCATTCACACAAATGTCCTAATAGTGGAAGTGCAATTGTAAATGGAAGAGCTGGCTCATTGACGCTTTAAAATCATCTCAGAACAAAGCTTGCTGAATACTGTACTCTTCCAGAAGTAGTTAGATAATTTTCTTTAAATTGACGAGTCTTTCCACCTCCTTCATGAAACGAAGACAGAGTTCATCTTGCCAGGGTAGGGCCACACACTGCACAGCTAAAGGAAGATCAACACCTCCTGCCATAGCCTGAAATACATGGAAATCAAAGCTATTAGGGAGAGGTGATATAAGATCCTACACTGAAATTCACACGTAAATAATTTAGAACTGTTGGTATACCTCCCCTGGAATCTACCTTTTTTGATTTAATGTAGCCTTCAGATAATTATCAAAATGGTGCAACATATTTATTTCTCATTGTTGCATCTTATTTCCATCCTAACCTGTCATTTACTTGAGGCAACAATTCACATACATCTCCTTCAGGTAACCTTCCTCTCCAGTGTGTTTTCATCCCAGTCCCCTGACCCTCCTTCAATCCTCCCACTGTTGTCTCTTTTCCTACAACCTCCTCCAGATCCCCCACCAACCATTTTCATCCCCCCCTCCCTTTCCAGTTTCCCTCTACCTGTTACCCACACATTTTGCCCACTGGCAATATCAGTCCCTCCCCTATCTGGTTCTGATATTGGTTCCATCGGCCCTGCACCTTTCCCCTCACAGGTACCATTATCATCTTAATTATTCGATACCAGCACAGGTAGTGTTTGTGTTCCTGCTCATCACCCTTGGAACTCGCTTGCCTCTATTTATCATCACCTTCCTCTGTCTCCCAACTCTACCTCTCCCTAGCTCCACCTGCGCATCCTCCTTGGTACATCTATCACCCACTGACTCCTGCCTTAGCCCTGTCCATTTCATCTTTATACTAGCCATCTTTCATGTCCACTGTCAACCCTGATGCCAAGTTTCAACCCAAAATGTTGACAATTCCATCCTCCTCTCCACCCACAGAACCTGGTAGGTTGCTCCTGTAGATTGTTTATTGATGCCATTCAACTCATAGTTCTGGTATTTATCCACTAGTTCATCTAACCCTATCAACATAACTTTCTAATTCTTTACTTCTCACATACTGTGTTTATCCAGCTTTGAGTAGAGGAAATATAGTATTAATGGTAAGACTCTTGGCAGTGTGGAGGATCAGAGGGATCTTGGGATCTGAGTCCATAGGACACTCAAAGCAGCTGCGCAGGTTGACTCTGTGGTTAAGAAGGCGTACGGTGTATTGGCCTTCGTCAATCATGGAATTGAATTTAGGAGCTGAGAGGTAATGTTGCAGCTATATAGGACCCTGGTCAGACCCCACTTGGAGTACTGTGCTCAGTTCTGGTCACCTCAATACAGGAAGGATGTGGAAGCCACAGAAAGGGTGCAGAGAAGATTTACAAGGACGTTCTGAATTGGCGAGCATGCCTTATGAGAATAGGTTGAGTGAACTTGGCCTTTTCTCCTTGGAGTGATGGAGGTTGAGAGGTTATCTGATAGAGGTGTATAAGATGATGAGAAGTGTTGATCATATGGATAGTCAGAGGCTTTTTCCCAGGGCTGAAATGGTTGCCACAAGAGGACACAGGTTTAAGTTGCTGGGGAGTAGGTACAGAGGAGATGTCAGGTGTAAGTTTTTTAATCACTTGAGTGGTGAATGCTTAGAATGGGCTGCTGGCAATGGTGGTGGAGGCAGATACAATAGGGTCTTTTAAGAAAATTTTGGATAGGTACGTGGAGCTTAGAAAAATAGAGGGCTATTGGTAAGCCTAGTAATTTCTAAGGTAGGGACGTGTTCAGGACAGCTTTGTGGGCCGAAGGGCCTGTATTGTGCTGTAGGTTTTCTATGTTTCTATGTTCTATGAAAGAAAGTAAAAGAGAAACATACTATTTGTAAGTGTAAGATTGCTAAACAGAGATCTGGATGACCTAGTGCTAGATTTACAAAAGGCTCCATTGTAGATTCACTTACTGAGAAGGCTGACAAAACTTTATTGTATATTGTGAGAGGAATCAGATTCAAATACGACATTGGGCAGACCACAAATGGAGTACTGTGCACAGTATTAATCTCCTTATTTAAGGAAGGGTTTAAGTGTATTGGAACCAGTTGAAATTGAAGCCTAAAATAGATGAGTGCCTTATGAGGAGATATTGGACAGGTTAGGTTTATATCAACTAGAACTTAGAAAAATTAGAGATAACTAGACTGAAACATTAATTCTGAGTAGTCTATCATGGTTCATCTAATAGGAACATTTACAAGGAGAGATTACTATTTAAAGATATATTATTTATTAAAGATACTATTTATAAGATGATGAGAAGTGTTGATCATATGGATCATAAGGTCGCTCATTTAAAGACCTTAATGAAGAGGAATTTCTGCTCTTTGGATTCTGAGCTATCCTCTTCCTCAAATGACAGATACCTGATTAGTAATGCAGAGAAAGGTGATTACATCAGATAAATCATTATCTTATGACCCAGCAGACCCGAAGGAACAAGTTGTTCTCACCAGTTCCTAGTGTGTAAGTTCAAATATTCACTTACTGAGCAACTTCTCAAACAGACACTGAGACAAATAGGGTCAAAACAAAATCCTTGCTAGTTTTTGACAGGACCTGCTGAAAATTCTTTTTCCTACAAGACCTGTGCCAGCTCTGCCATGATGTTATTGATTATTCCTCAATGTCAAACAATTTACTCATTCTTGCAAATCTTTATTTTATATCCTAGTATGAACTAATTAATGTTTTCTTCTACCTAGGTTTGGTAGGTAACGTGAGTATGATGAAATTCCGTTATCTAGCCACATCTGCCAAGACAAACAATACCTCTTCAAGCCAATCAATAGTACTTACAATGAGCTGTTGGCTCATTAACTCTGCTGCCCCGGTAGAAAGGACAAAGACTCCATGACACTGCTCTTTCCAGCTGAGCACACCCAGGTACAAAGATCACCACTAAGTGCTGAATTGGCATTGCTGTTTATAAACCTTACACTTTCATTAGTCATTAACTAGCAAATGTGTTTATGAACAAATGCAACATAATGTTGCAGATAATAATTTGTCTACTTAAAATTTAATGGTGACAGCTGCCTTCATTGGTAGCACTCTTGCATTTTAGCCAAAGTGCTGTGGGTTCATATTCCAGGGACCAATTCAGCTGACACAACAGGGAAACAGCAAGGCTGCTCTATTACAGCAGCTGTTTTCAGGTAAACATCATAACAGTGAATACGTTAAAGATACACATGCTCACTGCAAAATACCGAGGAATGTCCTAAAACTGCATAAGATACACTTTAAATACAAGTCTTTCTGTTTTAAACTCACACAGCTCTATATAATGAACTAAATTCAAAATTAGAAGACGGAGGTTGCATTATTTGCATTGATTTTTTGCAGCTCAGATATTGGCTCAGTTTGCAGGATCCAAGCTTTGGGCACTTCAGTGCATCTCTTTAAAATATTGAAAGAAGGATAGTACATGCTGAAAGACCAGTTTACTAAATTAACACCGATTCTTCACCTACCACCAACTAAAAATAAACACATTTGAACTTTTTTAAAAACATTGCTTCAAAGCTCAGCGGAGCAGGAGAGCTTCATCCGGGTGTAACCTGAGTCCAGCGATGTCGGAGAACCATGACAGTGCTGCGAAATATTAAACCTCCTAGGAGCAAGGTGTTCATTATCACAAGGCTTATTAAATTCCAGAGTAACTCTTCTGCAGCTTCAAGACTGTAGCTAAATTTGCAGCTGTTAGTTTCATCATAATGTAACTTTAGAGGGAATGCTGGTAAATTGTCATGAATAAAACAGCAATATGAAAATGAACTTTAAGCCATCTTGCCATATATTCAAAGTGAGGGCAGAGCCAACGGTGGCATCTAGAACTGCATGTCTTGAAAAATGATAACCTAAAACTTATCAAAAGTCAGTTATGAATATTCACCAAAAGATTATCAATCTAAAATGATTAGAACATATGAGCCTCAGAAACAGGAGCAGGAACAGGTGAACTAATAATTCTGTTATTCAATATGGTCATGCACCACCAATGGTAGTCTTAATTTCTGGAATTTCCTTCCTAAAACTCTCTTTTGCGCTTTCTTCTTCTAAGATCCTCCTTAAAAAAACACACCTAATGCCCATTTGAATAAGGAGGTCAAAGATTATATAGATTATATAATCCAGTTGAGTGAATGCTGAGGAAGGCAAATGAGATGTTAATATTCATTTCGAGAAGACTAGAATATAAATGCAAGGATGTAATGTTGAGACCTTATACGACACTGGTGAGCTCTCACTTGGAGTATTGTGAGCAGTATTGGGCCCTTTGTCTATGAAAGATTGTGTTGACATTGGAGAGGGTTCAAAGGAGCTTCACGAAAATTATTCTGGGAATGAAAGGCTTATCATATGAGGAGTGTTTGATGGCTCTGGGCCTGTACTCAGTGCAATTCAGAAGAATGAGGGGGTGACCTCATTGAAACCCATCAAATGTTGAAAGGCCTCGGTAGAGTGGATGTAAAGAGGATGTTTTCTATGGTGGGGGAACCTGAGACTAGAGCACACAGCCTCAGAATAGAGGGACATCCATATAGAATGGAGATGAGGAGGAACTTCTTTAAAGCTTCAAAGGTTCTTTTTGTTATCAAAGTATGTATGCAGAATACAACTCTGAGATTCGTCTTCTCCAGATAGCCACAAAACAGGAAAACCATGGAAGTTGTTGCAAAAAAAGACATCAAGCCCCTCACACAAAAAGGAAAAAGAAAACTCGCAAACCCCAGACCCACAACCTCCTCCCTCACTCAAAAACTAACAGATTGCCCACACGGAAAATGGCAGCTAGAACATCAAACCCTAAACCCCCAACTCCTCCTTCGCAAAAAAACTAACATATCGACAAAACAGAAAAAAAATACAGCAACCATAACATCAAGCCCCAAACCCCATCTGTCGCAAATAAAAAGCTAACGGATCACCAACACTACCAACCCCCAACACGCCAATCGGCTACGAGAGAGATAGCACAAAAAACTGAAGGAGACCAACATGAGCTACAGTCCACACCAATAATCACATAGATCTTAGAATTTTGATAACATCTTCTGTCAGCATCGAGGAGAGCGACCTCTCAAATGCAGGCCCTCTGTAGAGTGCGACCACTCGACATAGCAGTGCAGCCTTCCATAGAAGCTCCCCTCTTGCTCACTCTCCTCCACATTCACCTCGATGTTTCAGTCATCCTTCGGGGGAAATGGAGTTGATCATGGCCCCATGCCCTGTCTCTGAGCTTCTCCTCAAGCCAGCTCATGCTCAATTCCTCTCCTGGAGTTTTCTCAGGGACAGCAGAGCACTAGGTCACTCGTGTGATCTACAAATTGTTAGTCACAGGCTCCAACAGTTTTCGAAGCACAATTAAGATAAAAAGAATAAGTAGAGGATGTAGAAAAAGAGAAATAATTGACTATCCAGAAGGTGTCACCCAAGGAATTGATGTTTGCTGGTGCCATCTTGACTGGAATCAGCCAGAAAGTGGTGAATCTGTAGAACTGGCTGTGGTGAACTAGATATACCTGTCTGACTGCTCCTGTGGCTCCTCCCACAGACCCTGCTGACTGCTCCTGTGGCTCCTCCCACAGACCCTGCTGACTGCTCCTGTGGCTCCTCCCACAGACCCTTGCTGACTGCTCCTGTGACTCCTCCCACAGACCCCTGCTGACTGCTCCTGTGACTCCTCCCACAGACCCCCTGCTGACTGCTCCTGTGGCTCCTCCCACTGACCCCTGCTGACTGCTCCTGTGGCTCCTCCCACAGACCCTGCTGACTGCTCCTGTGGCTCCTCCCACAGACCCTGCTGACTGCTCCTGTGGCTCCTCCCACAGACCCTGCTGACTGCTCCTGTGGCTCCTCCCACAGAACCCCTGCTGACTGCTCCTGTGGCTCCTCCCACAGACCCCTGCTGACTGCTCCTGTGGCTCCTCCCACAGACCCCCTGCTGACTGCTCCTGTGGCTCCTCCCACAGACCCCCTGCTGACTGCTCCTGTGGCTCCTCCCACAGACCCCCTGCTGACTCCTCCCACAGACCCCCGCTGACTGCTCCTGTGGCTCCTCCCACAGACCCCTGTATAAAGGCGACTGTGGGCTGCTGCTCTCCCTCATTTTCCCCAGGATGTAGTGCTGTTTATTCTTCCAGTCAATAAAAGCCGATATCTCACTTCCTAAGTCTCAGCGTGAGTTATTGATGGTGCATCACTGGCTGCGGAGTCAAAGTCATTGGGTATATTTAAAGCAGAGTTTGGTAGATTCTTGAATAGTCAGGGCATGAAGAGATACGGGGAGAAGGCAGGATATTGGTGCTGTGAGGGAAATGGATCAGCCATGATAAAATGGCAGAGCAGACTCGGTGGGCCAAGCGGACTAATTCTACTTCTGTATCTTATGGCCTTAAGCTAAGAAGGTGGTGTTGAGGCCTAGGGATGTTGGAGGTGCTTCAATGTACTGTGAGGCCTTACACCATTTAGAAGCAAGGTGTTTCTTATCACCGTTTCCAAATAGTAATGCTGTATTGCTAATCAGAAACAATTTCAACAATACATAAGTTTATGACAGGAGGAATGTATAGGAGGATGTCAGAGATAGTGTTTTAAACAAACTCTCAGATAGGCTCATGGATGAAAGGAAAATGGAGGGCTAAGTGGGAGGAAAAGGCTAGATTGATCTTGGAGTAGGTTAAAAGGATGGCACAACATCATGGGACAAAGAGCCTGTTTTGTTCTGTGTAATAATTTGTGCCTTTACCACAGGAAAATGAACAATTTTGTGTACTGGCACTATTATGCCACATAAGTTGATATTAAGACAAACGACTGAGGACTTGTTCAAATACGTGGCTCTTAGGGAGAGACTCAAAAAAGCAAATAGCAATTGAGAAGTTTAGGAAAATAATTCCAGAAATTTTGACACTTGCGATGGAGCAATTAAAATCAGAAAAATTCTGAATTAGCAGAAGTTATGGGATAATGAGAGCCAAAGTCACACTCATTAAGAATGTTATTATAGCAGGTGAATATATACTGTAGATATGCTTAACATCGCCATGTCACAAATATAACATTGCGAATGGCTAGAGTTGCATTGCCTGCACAACTACTGAATATTCCTGCTGTGATTAATGTTAAGGTAATGTAATAATACTTCCAAAATCATAAAGTTCCCAGCAAATATCAATATTCTAATACTTTGCTCAGTAAACAGGCTCTGCTATTTAATTAATATAAACCTGTGTTTAAATCCCACAAAAAGAACAGAAACCAATACAATAATAGAACATTGCCAGAGTGGAGTGAAGCTTCATCCCACTGACCTTCTTGAAAGTTCTGTCCCAAGTATCATTTTGGTAACCAGTATAGTTCATCAACTCTTTTTCATCTTCCTCTGTTACTTTGGTGACTGGCAGAACACCCGCAGGAAAATTTAACAAGTTGAAAATAACCATATAGCTGGTTGCAGCTAAAAAGAAAATGTTTTTATACAATTAGTTTGTATTTTTTTTAGGTTCTTCTGTCTCCTGTGATAATAACAAGGGACATACTGGTCAATACCCCTACATAAAGGCAGTTACCTGTGGTCTTTCAGAGAAGATGGACAGGTCTTATCATACTAACAAACAACACACACAAAGTGCTGGAGGAACTCAGCAGGCCAGGCAACAACTATGGAAAAGATGACGGTTTGAGCCAAGGCACTGCATCAGGCCTGGAGAAAAAAAGATGAGGAGTCAGAGTAAGAAGGTGGAGGGAGGGGAGGAAGATACACCAGGTGATAGGTTCACGGTGAGAGGGGGAGGGGTGAAATAAAGAGCTGGGAAGTTAATTGGTGAAAGAGATACAGGGCTGGAGAAGGGGGAGTCTAAGAGGACAGAAGAAAGAGAAGGGGGAGGAGCACCAGAGAGTGGTGATAGGCAGTTAAGGTGATAATGTGAGAGAGGGAAAAGGGAAAAGGGAATGGGGAATGGTGAAGGGGAGTATTATCAGAGGTTTGAGAAATCGACATTCATGCCATCAGGTTGGAGGCTACCCAGATGGAATACAAGGTGTTGTTCCTCCAACCTGAGCGTGGCTTCATCTTGACGGTAGAGGAGGCCATGGACTGACACGTCGGAATGGGAATGGGAAGTGGAATTAAAGTGGGTGGCCACTGGGAGATCCCACTTTTTGTGGAAGATGGAGTGGAGGTGCTCAGCAAAGTAGTCTCCCAATCTACATCGGGTCTCACCGATACACAGGAGGCCACATCAGGAATACCAGATACAGTATATGACCCCAACAGACTCACAGGTGAAGTGTCACCTAACCTGTTTGGGGCCCTGAATAGCAGAGAGGGAGGAGGTGTAAGGGCAGGCGTAGCACTTGTTCCGCTTGCAAGGATAAGTGCCAGGAGACAGATCGGTGGGGAGAGATGGAATGGACAACGGAGTCACGTAGGGAGTAATCCCCGCCTGCAGAAAGCAGAAAGTTTGGGGAGGGGAGGTGTGTTTGGTAGTGGGATCCTGTTGGAGATGGAGGAAGTTATGGAGAATTATGTGCTGGACACAGAGGCTGGTGGGGTGGTAGGTGAGGGCAAGAGGAACCTTATCCCTGGTGGAGTGGCGGAAGACTATACTTTTTTTGTCTATTATTACTATGTATTGTATTAACCTGCTGCTGCAAAGACAACAAATTTCACGACCTATCTGGAGATATTAAACCTGATTTGATTATGATAGGGAAACATTCAATAGTTTTATAACAGTGAGATAAAAACTGTCTTTCAGCATTCTGTTTCTTCTCCTGACGGGGGAGACAAAAGGAGAGGATGTCTAGAGTGGATAGGTTCTTTGATCATGCTGGCTGCTCTAATGAGGCAGCGTAAAGGAGGATGGTCATAGTCTTTTTCAGAGTGGGTCCCTAAAATGAGAGGATATATATTAACGGTGAGAGGGAAGAACTTCAAAAGGGACCTGAGGGCAAGCTTTCCACACAGTGAGTGGTGGGTGTGTGCTACCAGAGGAAAACAGTTAAAACATTTAAAAGTCATATTGTCAAGTATGTGAAAAGAAAGGCTTTAGAGAGATAGGAACCAAATGCAGGCATGTGAGACCATCTTGGTCAGCATGGACAAGTTGGGCCAAAGGGCCCTTTTCAACACTGTATAATTCTGGGTTGCTAAATGAGCACTGTACTCAGTATTCTGGACTCATACTGTTATTACTGTCCATAGACAGAAATCTAATGAACTTGTAGAGATAGTCAGCTCCATTGATACAATCATAGCAATGGCACAAAATGGAATTTTATTCAGGACAATGAAATAATGTCTGAAATATTGTGTATTGTTAGTATTTTATTTCTAAAATGCACATGCCTCTAATTCAGCATTTTCAAAATACACATTCATCAATAATGACTGCCATCTAATTTATGAAGAGAATTTCATTTTGTGACTGAGTCCATTTACACTCAGATTGAAATAATGATGTTTCTGCATCGAATGGAGGGGATTACTGATTTCTTTTTGATAATAATCATTGTTATTTCATTCAAACAAAAAAAACCACAAAATATCACACCCATATCTGAAGTTCATCCACAGTTATCCAGTAGAAAATGGTATGACTCTTCTGGTAACACCGCCCTCTCCCCATTTGAAGTAACACCATCAAACGTTGAAGCTATTCATACTTCTCTGATGCAGTTCTAAGTTCTGGGGGCCTTTGAAGAAGTTCATCCTCAATTGTTCCTCACCTGACAATTTTCCTGCATATCCAATATTAAGTGCAGGTCCTAATGATGGACAGAGTAAAACTTCAATGTTCTGGTGTTTCCAAGCATTCAAATATTCTTCACGGTATGCCTAGAGAAAATACAAGCATCCTCCCTCATGATCGTTGCAATGTCTTTTTTTTCGGAAATTAACTACCCACAAATCAACAAAACCGAGTTCATAATATGTCAGGAGGAGGCCATTTGGCTCATCACATCCAGCAGAACAATTCACTTTAATCCCAACCATTTTCTTATATCCCTCTGGCCTGCAAATTATTCTCTCTCACGTGCCAATCCAACCCTCTTTAATTCTTCTTACTATTTGCTAACGTTGCTAACTGGTAATGTACATAACACAATTAATCTACCAGTTCTTCCATGGTACATGAGAGGAATTTGGAGCAGATAGCTAAAACCCATGAGATCTCATGAACAGAACATGCAAACTCCTCACTGATAACACCCAAGGTCAGGACCAAACAAGTGCCCCCAAGCTATGAGGCAGCAGTGCCATTTGCAGCCACCATTTTCCAATAAATATAAGACCATAAGACATAGGAGCAGAATTAGGCCATTTGACCCATCGAGTCTGCTCCACCATTCAACCATGGCTGATCCTCTTTCCCCTCCTCAGCCCCACTCCCCAGCCTTCCCCTCGAAACCTTGAATGCCATGTCCAATCAAGAACCTATCAATCTCTATATGACACTTATTCAAGTTTATTTTCATGAGCATACATACCCAGGGTAAAAAAATGCCATGAAATTACCTTTTTTATCAGCAGCAGGACAGTACATTACAAGCATGAGAAACAAAGATTACATAAACCTAAATTAGCATAAATTATACATAAATTACATGACACAATGAACAAAATAATTCCCTGGATCTGTGGAATTCTTACAACCTCACCACTCTTTGTCCTAGAAGACAACACCTTTTATGCACTTTACAGGAAAATACCATTGATATTATTTAACAGGGCCTATAAAGAAAGTGCAACCTAGAACCCAAATATCATTGATTTACTACCCTATTTCTGGCATGAGACAATTTCTCTTCTAACAGATTTTGCCTGGTTCTGTGTTCTACAAATTCCCTGTGTTATTTCTACATTTCACAAATCAGAAGTTGTGCAATATCAGTAACAAAGTTACAAAACTGCAAATTACTGTAAGCACAAGGAAAATGCGTTCAGTGTTAGATGTCAGCTGAGAGAGTGAACTGGGTATACAGTGAGCTTGTAAAAAGGTATCTGAGCAATGAGAAAATGGAATAATCAAAATACTTTCACATAATTTACAAATTGGAAATGGAGTTTGACCTTACCATTACTGCAACATGGTGTTTCCATAGTTCCTTAACTGACCTACAAATATATGAAAAAAACAATGTCAAACACAGGAACAAGTTTTCACATTCTACAGGAATGAAAGAGAGAGGAGTTTCACGGCCCTGAATCTCCCTAAACCACGCAAGTTCAGCATCCGCAGATATACAGTGTGTTACCTACATAGCAAAATCATTGTCTGCTGGCATCAGAAAGGCATCCTTACTATTATAACCTGTGACTAAGAATCACAAAACTTGGGTCCGTGAACTAAGCTGGCAGCATTTTGGCCATATAAAGCATGGGCATGTTTAGATAGCATGCTTAACTCCTCCCATGTCTCCTTCTCCCAAGTGTGACTTTTGCTGATTATCTGAAGATCCAGGTCCATGTCCTTACATCCTGCAAAGTTTCATTCATCTATTTCACATTGTTCTTGGGGAAATAGATTTCAAAGTATGCAAATAAGCTCCAGAGAGGAATCACTCCCCATTGTGGCCCGCCCTCTACATGGCAAATCCTGCAGCTTTTCATTGCATGCTGTACAATCTTAACTAACAAGGATAATTTAAATACTTTGAACCATGTACTATTGTCAATTTAACCATAATTTAAAGTTTTCACTTCACTTCATATTTGCCTTGAATTCAGAAGTTTGTGGCTCCAAATCCTTTTCGGCACAAAAATCTAAGATGACATGCACAGGCAATACTGATGCAGTGTCACACTTTCAGTGATGAAGTGTCTTAGGTGAAGTATTAAGCTAAGAACTTGTCTGGTCTACTAGTATATGTGCAGATCCCATGATACTATTTAAAAGATTTTTCCCTGCATCATTCAGATGACGTCTGCCACATTTCCTTGCTATAAAAACTACTTCATAGAACCATAGAACATTACAGCACAGTAACAGGCCTTTTGGCCCTTCTTGGCTGTGCCGAACCATTTTTCTGCCTAGTCCCACTGACCTGCACCTGGACCACATCCCTCCATACACCATCCACGTACCTGTCCAAGTTTTTCTTAAATGTTAAAAGTGAGCCCGCATTTACCACTTCATCTGACAACTCATTCCACACTCCCACCACTCTCTGTGTGAAGAACCCTCCCCTAATGTTCCCTTTAAACTTTTCCCCCTTCACCCTTAACCCATGTCCTCTGTTTTTTTTTCTCCCCGAGCCTCAGTGGAAAAAGCCTGCTTGCATTCACTCTATCTATACCCATCATAATTTTATATATCTCTATCAAATCTCCCCTCATTCTTCTACGCTCCAGGGAATGATGTCCTAACCTATTCAACCTTTACAGCATCCTGAAGATGACATGAATGATACTGTAGAAATCCAAACCTTTTCTCATCCTGCAAAATATTCTAGGTCAGAATATTTAATTGGTATTCTAAAATCCAACAGTTCCACTTATCTTTGCAAACTTATTTCTGGAGAAGCTTCCATAAAATGCCATCTTCTTTCTAAACCTTAATTTGACTACATTTGATTATTGCACTTTGGAGAAAGGGCAGATGAGACATTCCTTTACTGAAAAAATGTGATGTATGAATCAGAAATATCTATCCTTCAGGACCCATCAATCTGACATTTTGATCCATTGTCCACAGTTGTTGACTAACCCGTCGTGTATTCCAACAATGTTTCTTCAGCTTTAATTTCTAGCATTTGTAGTACGTATTCTGTTTGTCTTTATATATTTAATATTATTTAGTATTATTCTTTAATATTATAGTCCATTGGCACTACACATTAGAGCAGCCTGATTAAGAAGCAGATTAAGCAGTGTCACCTCTGTAAGTAAAAGTCAAAAGAAAACTGGAGATGATGGAAATATAAAATAGAAACAGGAAATGCTGAAAATAATCATCAGGTGAGGAATCATCTGTGGGAAGAGAAGCAGAGTTAATGTTTCTGCTCATAGACCCTTCATTAAATGCGGCCTGACCTGCTAAGTATTTCCAGTCTTTTCTGTTTAATTTTACCCACTTATTTCACTTCACCAAGTCTCTGACTTACTTTCCCTATGATTGAAAGTTGTGACTTTTTTTTAAATAGCACAGCTCAGGAAACGTTAATCGAGGAAAAAAACAAGATTAAAGATTGAGGTCGATAATTCTGATGAATGTTAATAATTTCCCTCATCCCACCTCCCGCTTGAACTCCTGACTATTTCCATCATTTGCTTTCTGCTCCAGATTTCCAGCATCTTCACTACTTTACCTTGCATAGTGTTTAGCTTAGGGTTGGGTGGCAGTGTGTTCCCACCAAAGGAGGTGTAAAGTGCTCCCTCCCAGGTCACCCTTGAGCAAAGCGTAGCACCTGCTTACCACCCACCCCCCCAATCAGGGTCATGTGAAGCCATGAGAGCAGGGGTGGACAGTTGTATGAGCAGCTGGTGCATATCACAAGTCCTGGTTATGCAACCATTGACACCAGGCAGACCATCTTTGAAGAGTATTGATAATGGCTGGGGTCATCCATCTTGTAAGACACTGACCAGAAAGCGGCAATGGCAGACCTCTTCTGTAGAAAAATTTGCCAAGAACAATCATGGTCACAGGCTCCATGATTGCCCACCTCATACTGACACAGCACATAATGATGATGAGTATTTAGGGATGTTTAGTACATCATATTCACCTTGAAACTTCATCAGATGCGACTTTCACAAAGTAGAACCAGACAAATGAAGGAAATACTAAAGATAGAGGCATTATGAAAAGGTGAAAGTTGTGTGTTGTAAAAACTGTTAAAAAAGGAGGAAGAGAGACAAGCGTAGAGAACGATTTCCAGGACTTCAAGCTGGGAGGACTGAAGACAAAACCATCAAATAACATGAAGAAAGAACAGGGGATGGCTGAGGAGCAGAATTGGAAGAAAGCAGAGTTTTCAGAGATTTGAGACAAAGTTACAGAGGTGGGGAGGGACTATTAGTATTTTTCCTCTTCTGTATCACAATACAAAAAACCTGTTTCTAGCTACTTTCTTTAAACATAGGATCACTTGTCCAAGCTAACAACTTAACCTTGTTCCCCAGAGAACTTCACATTTTCAAGCCTTTGAAGAATCAATTCCAACTATTAAAAAAAAATCAACTAAAATGTCTGTTAGAGCTTGCACATATACATGTCTTTTCATCCTCTTCCTTAGCATAAACTCACCCTATTCCCTCTGTTGCCCTGAAGCCAGCTGCAACTCTGGGACTCTGGAAAAAGGAAAATCAAATATGTAACTGCCTTGATATTACATTTGGTTAGACCAAGTGTAGGTTATGACATAGAATTGAATTTAATAGATTTCTATCTCATAACCTAAAGTCACAAATGGAAATAGGCCCCTTGACCCTTTTGGTCCATGCTGACCAAAGTGCCCCATCCAAGCTAGTCTTGTTTGTTCTGCAGTCCATATAAATATTATCTACCACCCTGCCCTGGCCAACTTTCTTGTACACAGTCTTTCAGCAAACTTTATGAGCTGTTGAGCTGTACTGAAAGTCTTCCAATATGACAGCATTACCAACACCGAAGGAAGTCAAAGTTGAATAGCTAGAAAATATTAACAAAGACATTAATGAGTACCGTAATTATATCAGATTTATGATTAATGAAGTAAGTTATAAAGCAGGCAGCTCCTGAGTTATGTGAGAGTTCCATAAACCATCTTTTCTAAAATTGATTTTCTATATCTTCTCATATCATATTGCTCTAAAGAGATCTGTTTCATTCCATCTAATATCTTCTATGTTCACATTAACACTATCCATAATTAAACTAAAAGTACATACTGTATGTAACCAATTATTAATGCATGCCATAAAACATTTTATTAATATTAAACTGGTTTATTATTGTCACATATACCAAGGTACAATGAAAAACTTGTCTTGCATATCCATACAGATAAGTTCATTACAGTTCATTACCGTACATGGCAGTGGTACAAGGTAGAACAATAACAGACTGTTACAGCACAGAGAATGTACAGTGCAGGTAAACATAAGGTACAAAGTCACAACAAGGCAGATATTCAGTAAAGTGTCCTTCTTACTGGGAAACATTCAATAGTCTTAAAACTGTGGGACCAAAGCTGTCCATGAGACGAGTGGTACATACTTTCAGTCCTTTGTATCTCCTGCACAATGGGAGGGGGTTGAAAAGGGAATGTCTAGAGTAGGAGGGACCTTTGATTTGCTGGCTGCTTTTCTGAGGCAGCAAGAAGTGTAAACAGAGCCCTTTGAGGGGAGGCTGGTTTTCAGTAATGTGCTGGACTATGTCCACGATTCTGCATTTTCTTGGAGTCATGGGCAGAGTAGTTGCCATAACAAGCCATGATGCATCCAGATTGGATGCTCACTATGGTGCATTGATACAAATTGGTGCTAGTCAAGAAGATGTGCCAAATATGCCCGATCAGACTCGAGGAGTAGCCATGGGCACCCACATGGGCCCCAGCGATGCCTGTCTTTTCATAGGTTACGTAGAGCACTCCATGTTTAAGTCTTCACTAGTCAGACTCGAGGGGTAGCCATAGGCACCTGCCCGGGCCGCAGCTATGCCTGCCTTTTCACTGGCTAGGTCGAAAAGTCCATGTTTCAAGACTTCCCCAGTAATGCTCCCCAACTCTACCTATGCTACATTGATGACTACATTGGTGCTGTTTCCTGCATCCAAGCTAGGTTTGTCAATTTCAAAAAACTTTGCCTCCAACTTCCACCCTGCCCTTAAATTCATTTGGTCCCTGACTCCTCCCGCCCCTTTCTTGATCATTCTGTCTCCATATCTGGAGACAAACTATCGACTGACATCTTTTATAAATCTACCGATTCCCACAACTATCTTGACTATTCCTCTTCCCATCTTGTCTCCTGTAAAAATGCTATTCCCTTTTCTCAGTTTCTTCATCTCCACTACATCTGTCCCAGGAAGAAGCTTTCCTTTCCAGGACATCAGATATGTCCTCCTTCTTTAAAGAATGGGGCTTCCCTTTGTCCTTCATCCACATCTCCTCCATTTCCTATATATCTGCACTCACCCCATCTTCCCGCAGCTTTAGCAGTAATAATGTTCCTCACATCCTTGCCTACCAACCCATAAGCCTCCGTGTTCAACACACATTCTCCACAACTTCTACCATCACCAAAGGGATTCTACCACCAAACACACCTTTACCCCCCACCCCTGCCATCACTGTCCATTTTTCACAGGGGTCACTGCCTCCGTGATTCCATTATCCATTTGTCCCGCCCCACTGATGTCCCATCCTGCAAGTAGCCAGGGTGTTACCCCTACCCATTCACTTCCTCACTCACTTCCATTCAGCATCCCAAACAGTCCTTCCAGGTGAGGCAACACTTCTGATGCAGCCTCCTCTACATCAGTGAGACCTGTCATAAACTGGGGGACCGCTTCGTTGAGCACCTCCCCTCCACCTGCATTTCCACTCCATCCGACAAAAGTGGAACTTTCCGGTGGCCCAGCATTTTAATTCTCATTCCCATTTCCATTTTGACATATCAATTTTATGCATCTAGATGAAGCCACCCTCAGGGTGGAGAAGCAATTCCTTATATTCTGTCTGGGTAGCCTCCAACCTGATGGAATCAACATTGATTTCTCCTTCTGGTAAAAAAAAATTCCCCTGCCCCTCTCCTCTTCTTCTATTCCCCACTTTGGCCTCTTACCTCTGCTCACCTTCCCATCAACCCCTCCGGTGCCCCTCCTCCTTCCCTATGGTCCACTCTCCTCTCCTATCAAATTCCTTCATTGCCTGCCTTTTACCTTTCCCACCCACCTGGCTTGATGCACCATCAATAACTCTCGGAGATGGGAGGCAAACAATAGGCTTTTATTAGCTGCAGGAGACCATGATTAGCAGCAAGAGACCACCACACAACATCCTGGAGACTGAGGGAGGAGCAGTGCCTCCAATCGCCTTTATACAGGGGTCTGTGGGAGGAGCCACAGGAGCAGTCAGCAGAGGGGCGTGTCCAGACAGGTATATGTAGTTCACCACATGGCTTCACCTATCACATACTAGCTATCCTCCTTCGCCTCCCCCCCCCCCCCCACCTTTTTACTCTGGCGTCTTTCCCCTTCCTTTCCCGTCCCGATGAAGGGTCTTGGCCCGAAACGTCGACTGTTTGTTCATTTCCATGGCTGTTGATTGATCTACTGAGTTCCTCCGGTATTTTGTGTATGGTGCCCAATTTGTTTAGCCTCCTGAGCAAATAGAGATGCAAGAGAGTTGTTGTGTCATCATGGTAAGACCAGGACAGGTTATTGGTGATGTTCACTCATGGGAACTAAAGTAGTCAACACTCTTGACTTCAGCACTGTTAATGTAAATAGGATTAGGTTCGCTGTCCCCTTCAAAAAGTCAATGACCAGCTCTTCTGTTTTGTTGGCAGTGAGGGAAAAGCCATTCTCGTGACACCAGCTCTCTATCTCCTTCCTTTACCACAACTACTGACGTTGAGATACGGCCCACTACAGTGGTATCATCTGTAAATTCAAGCAGAATCTGGCCATGGGCACTAGAGTAGAGAGCCTGAGAATGCAGCCATGTGAGGTGCCGGCATTGATTGTGAAAAATTCTTTCAAATGTTATGGGTGAACTTGCATGAAGACAGATTTCCGTTAGTCAGCACTTCCATAACCTGGGGAGCAACCCCCCCCCACCCCACCACACACACACACACACACACACACACACACACACACACACACACACACACACACACACACTGGAATTAAAATTACAGCGATAACTATTGAGTAGCTTTGAAAACTACAGGACTCATGGCTACTAAGTTAATGAGCCTTGGTCCTAATGAAATCAGAGGAAATCCTCAATAAGAAACTTTTAAGATTCTCTTTATATATGCAGAGTTTGTTTGAATGCTGGAGGCTGCCTAAATAAGGAGCTAGACAGTCTACAGCAGTATTTATTCTGTACCAAGATGGGTCTAAATGGAGAGCCAAGTTGTAAGTTGACTGCTGGGTGACAGAAATATGCCACGTTTTCAGGTGGGCACCAACCATAGAATGTCAATTAGCACAGTCTAGCAAATATCATTCTGTGAACGGAAATATCACAGAGTGTATTCAAACAATGCTTCTGCTGCCTGGGCTGTTTGCCATTCTGACTGGATTTATCATCTTGTGCTGTACCCTGCACAATATTAGTATCCAAACCTTACTCCTGCCATGACAACAAGAAGTGGAGCTGAAAGATCAATGTTAGGAAAAGGTAGAGAAGGAACACCATTGATTCATGGTGCACTAGCAGTCAGAACTCCTTAGCAACAGATTGTTCCAGAGTAGCCTGTAATTCTTGCCATCACCATACGTACTTAACTATCTGACAGCTTCCCTCATGTGGACCATTCATCCACTATAAATATTAACATGATGCCAAATGCAGAAAATGTACTCCTATAACTTCATTCCACTGGCATAAAATAGTTAACAGCAATAATTGTGTGGAATGCTTGGTGTGCCAGGAATGTTCTGCCTGGCTTGGGGGTGAAGGCAAATGCAAGAGAGGTATTCAAGATGTGCAGGAAATGGAAGGATACAGACATTAAGTAGGCAGAAAGAGTTAGTTTAGGTGTGCAGTTTATTTAATTCAGCACAACATTGTGGGCTGGAGGACTGTGCTATGCTCTCGGATCAATAATTAACCCTAACTCTAATCTCTGAGCAACTTCATGGCAGCCCTTTGTTCTTGTTATCATATCCTCATGCATTAACAAAGTTAGAATCAGAATCTGATTTATTATCACTGAATTATTTGGCATGAAATTTGTTGTTTCACAGCAATAGTACAGAACAGGTACAAAATTACAATAAATCACAGAAATAAACAGTGCAAAAACGTGCATCCCCAGTGCATGCTGCTTGGGAGATAAAGGGTTAATGGGCTTCTGTGGAAGATATTCAGATGGGCAAGTGCTTACAAAAATATTTCCTTCACTTTTTATAACCTTAGCAATGGTGTTGTAGGAGACCCACTGTCTGCTGGACTCTATGGGAGTTACAAATGAGATTTTGATATTTGCAGTGTCTGCAACAGCCAGCCAGCTCCCCGTTCCAAACCATTTATAAGTTAACTATTATACTTACAAAAGGCTTCAGAAAAAAATACAAGAGCTTTTTCATTAATCTAGGCATAGAGTACGTAGATACTTGAGTTCTTAAATGCGGATCGATAATGTCTCCTTTACTAGAAAATCCAAACAATATTTAGTTCCTTTAGTATTATTTACAATGTGTGCACTAAAAATAGATCATTGAAGATAAAGACACCAAGGTTATTTGTTATACTAAAATATATTATTCTTAGAGGCTACAAACAATCAACCAACTCAAAAATTACAGATTTATGATGATTGAATGAATACATTAGGTTTGTTTTTACTCTGTGAATTTTTGGCCTGTTTTGAGGTGCAAATCTTAAGTTGGCCTTCTTTCTCCTATAAACCAAAGGCACATGGACAAAAAGTAACTAGCGTGTGTTCGGAAAGAGATTGAGTAGAAAGAGTCCCTACTCATTGTAGCTGAGTGACAGTTAACCTTATCAAAATATACAAGAGTCTGAGATATGATGGCCTAAATGGCAAATTCTGTTCCTATATCTTATGGATGAAAAGTGGAAATTCTGGAAATACTTCACCTTCAACAGACCACTCTCCACAATTTCAGCCATTATCAAAGATCCCTCTCTCCTTCTCTCCTCCCTTTCAGCATGGGTCCACTCTTCTATTCCCACCAAACGCAGTCACACTTACCCTTGAAACTGCAGACAATGTAGTACTTGTTCTTTCATTTATTTCCATTCCACTATCTAGTGACCCAAAGAGGCCTTCCAAGTAAGGCAGCCATTCACTTGCACTCCTTTCAATCTAGTGTTCACAGTGTGGCATCCCCTACAGGGGAGAAGCCAAATGCAGACTGGGTGATCGCTTTGTGGAGTTCATTCTGTGGGAGAGACCATGAGCTTCCCATTGCATGTCACGTTAATTCCCCCGTCCACTTCCACTCTGAACTATCAAGTCTGGAGCTCCTGTACCATTACAGTGAGCAAACTTGAGGAAAAGCACCTCAACCTTCTTGTCTGGATGCATTGCTGCTTTTTAGGCTCAATATTCAATCTAGCAACTTCAGGTGATGCAACTTCGAGGTCTACGTTAGTCATCCATTATTAGCTTGGCTTTTTTTAAAATCTCTCTGGGACTGTGGGACATGCCCAGCCTGATCTTTTGAACAGGTTCCCACACCCTGCATGCCCACAACTTCCACATTCTTTTGCCTATGTTCAGGAAGATGCCAGGAGAATGAGGTTGAGAGGGATAATAATTCAGCCAGACTCAATGGGCCAAATGACCTAATGTCTTGTGGTTCTATAGTCTTCTTGCACTCCAACTCATCTTATAAACTCATTGATATCGCCATAACCTTGTTTACAGATTATCCCCATGCATACATTGGCTTTACACTTTGAGAGATAACCCACTCCACCCCTCAGCTTTACAAGTTTCTTTTATCTCCTTTTCACTTTTGGTGAAGTTTCTGACCTGAAACATTGATTCAGTTTGTCTTCCCATTCACATAATGTGGTGAACTACATATAGATAGATAGATAGATAGATAGATAGATAGATAGATACTTTATTCATCCCCATGGGGAAATTCAACTTTTTTTCCAATATCCCATACACTTGTTGTAGCAAAACTAATTACATACAATACTTAACTCAGTAAAAAATATGATATACATCTAAATCACTATCTCAAAAAGCATTAATAATAGCTTTTAAAAAGTTCTTAAGTCCTGGTGGTAGAATTGTAAAGCCTAATGGCATTGGGGAGTATTGACCTCTTCATCCTGTCTGAGGAGCATTGCATGGATAGTAACCTGTCGCTGAAACTGCTTCTCTGTCTCTGGATGGTGCTATGTAGAGGATGTTCAGAGTTATCCATAATTGACCGTAGCCTACTCAGCGCCCTTCGCTCAGCTACCGATGTTAAACTCTCCAGTACTTTGCCCACGACAGAGCCCGCCTTCCTTACCAGCTTATTAAGACGTGAGGCGTCCCTCTTCTTAATGCTTCCTCCCCAACACGCCACCACAAAGAAGAGGGCGCTCTCCACAACTGACCTATAGAACATCTTCAGCATCTCACTACAGACATTGAATGACGCCAACCTTCTTAGGAAGTACAGTCGACTCTGTGCCTTCCTGCACAAGGCAGTCCAGTCTAGCTTCTCGTCTAACTGTACTCCCAGATACTTGTAGGTCTTAACCTGCTCCACACATTCTCCATTAATGATCACTGGCTCCATATGAGGCCTAGATCTCCTAAAGTCCACCTGTCTGGACACGCCCCCTGCTGACTGCTCCTGTGGCTCCTCCCACAGACCCCTGTATAAAGGTGATGGAGGTCTGAGCCCGGCCTCTCAGTCTCCAGGATGTAGTATAGTGGTCACTCACTGCTTGTTCCTTCTTCCAGTCAATAAAAGCCGATACCTCGCTTTTACGTCTCAGAGTGAGTTATTGATGGTGCATCACATGGCTTGTCCTGCTGAGTATTCCCAGCGTTCACAAAAGGCACAGGATGAATTCAGTGAGTCAGGCAGCATCATGGATGGAAATGGGCAATCAATGATGCTGGTGGAGACCCTTCAGCTGGGAGATGCAGAATTGAATGTCGACCAGCATCACTGATTGACCATTTCCCTCCTTTGATGCTCCCTCGCCCACTGAGTTCCTCCAGCGTAATTTGTTATGCTTCAAATTTCAGCATCTGAGGTCTCTTGTGACTCTATTTCTATAATTTTCTGTTTTACAGGAATTGCTGTTAAGAACTAAAATCATAGAGTCCAAGTACTACAACACAGAAACAGGACCTTTGGCCCATTTAGTCCATGCCAGCATTGTCTTCTGCCTACTCACAGCTACCCGCACTCGAGCCATAGCCCTCCATACCATTCTCATCCATGTACCTATCCAAACAGCAGAGTAGCGTAGTGGTTAGCACAATACTTTACAGTGTAGGTGACACGGGTTCAATTCTCACTGCTGCCTGTAAGGAGTTTGTACATTCTCCCTGACACTGCGTGGAATTTGACCAAGTGCTCTGCATTCCACCCACAGTCCAAAGGTGCACCGGATGGTAGGTTAATTGGTTATTACAAATTGTCCCATGATTAAGCTAGCATTAAATTGAGGAATTCTTGGGCATCATGGCTCAAAGGGCCAGAAGGGCCTATTCCACACTGTAGTTCAATAAATAAAAAATCTCTTAAATTTTACATTTGAACCCACTTATATCACTTCCACTGTTTGTTCATTCCACACTCGCACAGCCCTCTGAGTGAAGAGCTTCCCCCTCAGATGCCCCTTAAATATTTCACATTTCATCCTAACCTCCAGTTACAGCTTCAATCAACCTGAGGGAAAAAAGTTTGCAAGCATTCACCATATCTATACTCCTCATAATTTTGTACACCTCAATATGATCTCCTCTTATTCTTTTGACTCAAATGGAATAAAGTTCCAATCTATTCAACCTTTCCCTGAAACTCAAGTCCTCAACTCCTAACAATATCCATGTAAATTTTCTCTACACTCTTTCAAACTAATTGGTATCTTTCCTCTAGGTGGGTGAATAGAGGGAGCTAAAAATCAGAGAGCATATTAAAGATATAAAAATCATTAAGAAACCAAGGGGTTGGCATATTTCTGCAGTAGCAACTATAATATCACCTTATAATTCTTTACTGTCTTCCATTAACACACCAAATTCACCCTGAGGGCTTTGCCCCACCTATCTCACAGATTACTAAAGTAAAACTATTGCAAAAGATTTGTTGTGCAAAAATGTTAATGATTTCATTTTATTTTCTATATCAAGTGCACTGAGGTTACCTACAGGTTTTCCAGGAAGGTAGCGCCACTGTCCGCAAGAAGTCCCCGAAATATTATCTCATTCATTGCATAGAACATTTTTGGAGGCGTAAATGATATCAACTGGAAAGTGAGAGAAACAGAAAGTAAATTGTTTGGTGTATTGAAAACAAAACACAGGCTTAATAAGTCAAATTGTGTAATTGACCTCCTATAACTAATGGTCTTATGGTCTGATGGTCTGTAGAATTGGTAAGAAGTAGCTACAATAGATTAAATATTGCATAGACAAGGCATTCCTGTTAATGATTGTGAATCAGCCTGGATAAGTTTGCTGCTCTGACCCATAAGATTGTTGCTATGAATCAGACATATTTGTTAGAGATAGTTACCAAGCTTGCAGACAAAACTGAAATTTGTGCAAGAAATATGAAAGTGAGAAATAATATATTTCTGCAGGGATATTTAGATTTTATAATCCAACTAAGATTTTTCTTAGTCGCCATTTTCATATGTTCATATTTTATAAGGTGAATTTAACAGCAACTTTTCACATACATCATAAAACATTACATAAATAAAACAAAGAAACATATTTTTCAGACTTTGCTACATAGTTCTTGACTCATTCTGAGGTTGAGGAGATAGTGGGGTGAAGGAGGAAAGGATATGGATGAATTAAGAGGCATACTTGAATTAAAATACAGTAATTACAAGTAAGTAATTTCTTAATCCTCTCAGTAATTTCCCTCTTTAACTTTCCTCTAGCTCAAGGAATGTCTCCATTTCCCCTACATATCAGTAAACACACCGTGTGCCCAGCATCCTCCAGCAGTTGCTTAGTCTCCAACACGGCACGCTTCATGCTTTGGGAAGGGATCCAATATCCGTCACTTTCAAAGAAACCTATCTTCAGTGGCTTGGTATCAGCATAGATCTTCAAAATGATTTTAAAGAGATATGTTAAAGAGGCATCTTTTCATGATTTTGCTTTGACTATTAGTCCAAAATTTGTAATATCATAAAAAGCAAAAAAAATTCAGATCAATAGCTGACTGAAAGTAAAAATAAAAGCTCATAATATGCCTATATTAATCTTCTGTTTGGAGGAATGTACACACAAAATAAATCTTATCAAAATTATATGTTGATTGTTCAGGAAACAGCTGTGGTCTCACTTTACTAAATAATAAACTGATTTATCTCAGGTAGGTAACATTGAAAGCAACAGTTTATCAATGACTATTCTTTATATGTACATGATATTGTCCTGATTCCTTCATATGTGTAAAATCCCAGAGTGATATAAAAAGTAAATAGCTTGGATTATAACATGTCTCTATTGGATTTTGTTTCTTATTCAGATTGTTTAATGTCCTTTCCAATATACAAGTGCAAAAGAGAATGAAATAATTGTTACTCTGGATCTGATACAGCACAAAAAAACTAAGATAAAGGACACAATAATAAAAAACACAATAAATATAAATACATAAGGTAGCTTAAATATATCTGTTGATTGTATGTCCATAAAGTGATGCCAGCACAGGGATGTCTGACATAAGGTGATTCTGACAGGAAATGATAAAGCATCGGTGGTGGGGAGAGTGGAGTAGGTTAGTGGGCGGAGGTGTTGATCAGCCTTATTGATTGGGGAAAATAACTACTTTTGAGTCTGGTGTTCCCGGTGTGGATGCTACGTAGCCTCCTCCCTAATGGGAGTGGGGCAAACAGTCGATGAACAAGGTGGATGCGATTCTTAGTGATGTTCCTGGCCCTTTTCCAGCAACTTTCATATATCATATAGACCAGTGCCAGTGATGCATTGGGCAGTTTTGCTACCTGTTGCAGACCCTTCCTGTCTGCCATAGTGCAGTTTCCATAACATGCAGGGATCAGCTTGTTAGGATGCTCTTAACCACACATCTGTAGAAGGGCATGGATTTGGAATTGGCACATGTTGGTATGAGCAGATGAAAATACCCTGAAGTTAATAAGCTAAAACACACTGACAACTTGCCAGTTAATTTCCTAAAGAACATGCTGGGGTTTACCGATAGATCCACTGGCAATTTATAAGCTGCTGACCAGAGGAGGAGGCAGGTGAAGCTCAAGTCAGCCATTCAGCTTTACATTTAGATGGAATTGCTGCCCTTCAGTTAAAAGTTTGGGCAAGTTTTTCCTTTTTATTTTTCTTTACTTCTCAGCATGTTTGTGTTTGATTGATTAATAATATCTTTACATTTTTTAATCAGCTTAAAATCTTTTAAACTAAACTTATTTAATTTGTTTATTTTTTCCAAGTGGTCCCTGATCATCAAAGATCAAATGTCTCTGACAATCAAAGGTATCCAAAAAGAGTGAGGGCTTGTCCATGGGTCTGTACTGCTCTAAGCAACTATTCATCACTTTCTAAACACTGTTATTGCCTATATCCTTTTCACTCAGGATCTTCTTTCCTCTTCAGCTAAGATCTCTTGAAGGCAATAGCTCCAAGGATAATGTTACTGAAGTTGCACCTGAATGTACCCTAGGATTTCCAGTCAAGATGCTGTGAGACTCTCCACACCACTGTGCTCTGATTTACATATATACATAAAGGCCCCTCTTTCTTTTACCCCATGGCAATAATGCAGCAGATGGGAGCATTTCACAAAAGCAGCAGTAAGATCCCCCACACCCACCACCATAATTTACAAGCTAACTATATTCATTTTCTCTGCTGCAGAATTAAAATACAGAAAATAAGGGGTCGTGGAGTACCTGGTGTGATTGAGAAACTAAGAGCGTTCAAAAATCTCCAACACCAAATCATTCTTTGCAATCAGAGATTACAAGAGTTACAAAAACTGACTGTTTTTCATTTACTTCAAAGAAACCAAAATTGAAATTGAGCAAGAGTCTACAGTACTTCTCATAGTTCTTGAGAATATCAGTAACCAAAGCCATATCCCTGGGCATCAATACATTCAACAAGGCAATGGTGCTTGTCAGCAGATAGCCAAGAGAAATGTGACAGAGCATTCTAATTTTAAAATATTTTCTCCAATTCCATTTCCCTCTTGGCTGCTGATTCAGGATGGATCTAATGATACACAGCTTTATGTTTGGTTAAATAATAACTTAAACTTCAAAACTCCAATATGTTTAACCTATTTCACTATTTAACAATTACAATATGCATAAACTAGCAGCCTTACGACGGGCCCCTGTGGATAAAATTAAAATGGCCTGGGAGCAGGATTTAAATATCTCCTTATCCGAGGAGAGCTGGGACTCAGTTCTCAAATCGGTTAACTCAACCTCCCTTTGTGCTCGCCATTGCCTTTTACAGTTTAAGATAGTTCATAGAGCCCATATGTCTAAATCTAAACTATCTCGATTCTACCCTGGCATTAGTCCGCTTTGTGATAAATGCAAGAGGGGCGTGGCCTCTCTCATCCATATGTACTGGTTCTGTCCTAGCTTGGAGAAATTCTGGAAAGATGTCTTCACTACATTATCGGGTATTCTGAATCAGCATCTAGAACCTAACCCCTTAATTGCTCTGTTCGGTTTTTGGGGTGAGACAGATTTATGTCTGGGTCCGACCAAATGCCGAATACTATCCTTTGCCTCTCTCCTGGCGAGACGCTTGATCCTCCTTAGATGGAGAGATGTTGCCCCGCCCACTCATGCGCAATGGCTTAACGACATTATGGCCTGCTTGGACCTCGAAAAAATTCATTATTCAGTTCTTAATTCAGATCTAAAGTTCCATAAAGTCTGGGGACCTTTTATCAAGTACTTTCATAACCTTCCTCTTGACTAGGGTTTTTTTTTCTTTTTTTCTCTTCTTTTCGGTCCCTTGCTTTCAGCTCCTTTTTTTTCTGGTAGTAGGCATTATTATCCTCTGTTACTAAGTGTATTTACAATCTGGGAGTTTGACTGTCCGGACTTATACTCTTTATACTGTGTGGTGGTTGGTCTGGAGTTGTTGTTGTTTTTTTCTTGTGTTGTGGGGCTTGGGGAGGACACTAAGCTCACTTGTCTTCAATTTAGGTGCCTTTTTGTTAAACTCTCTTCCTTTGTAGCATATTGTTATTGTATGCTTAATCTTGCACTGTATTAATGCTCCTCATTGGGATTTGGGGTTTTTAATTTTGTAAAATGTTTTGAAAAACCAATAAAAAAAATTTTAAAAAAACAATTACAATATGCTCTGCCTCTACCCTTATCATATCTCCCCACCCAATTAAACTTAGCCATAATTTTGTTAGCTTCACAATCAAATGACCTTCTTGGTGTAATGTTTATTCCAAACTGTAAATTTGAACTCAACTAAAATTCTTCAATCCCTTATTACTCCTATTTTCTAATTAATTCTGTCTTAATTAATATTCCATGCTCCCTAGAACACCACCTTGTGCCATGTGTCCCATGCTTTGCTCTTTGATCTTTTCTAAAGCTTCTTATCTATTTTACCCATATTTCACAACATAGCTATTGGCCATCTTGTATAGCAACCCACTTTCAAACGTCTTTAATAAAACTTTTAGTTTTATCCTTGCTTTCATACATCCCACCACTAAGTTCTTTGCATATTCTATTTTTTCATTTGAAGCTTTTTAAAGTACTTAATACTTGGAAAGGACTATATAAACGCCAGCAGTTATAGCTTTGTACATTACCATGTCATCAAAGGGAATGGGTGGCACAGTGGGGTCCAACTCAAACATTTCTTCACACAACAGAGCCTTCATGCAATATGCCAAGCTATCCACATCTCTGGCTAGTGGGCCAACAGACGGTTCAACTAGAAAATATAAAACACTCAAAGATAGCGTTGAACAAGATACCTTTCACCTTGTGTTTTCAAGTGTGAATTTAAGAACATAAAACATTATAACACAGTACAAGCCCTTCATTCCACAATGCTGTGCTAACCTTTTAATTTGCTCTAAGATTAATCTAATCCTTCCCTCCTACATAGCCATCCACTTTGCTACCATCCATGTGCCTATTTCAGAGTTTCGTAAATGCTCCTAATGTATCCGCCTCAACCATCACGCTGGCAGGGCATTCAACACACCCACCACTCTCAGTATTAAGAACTTATCTCTGATATTCCCTCTATACTTTCCTCCAATCACCTTAAAATGATGTTCCATTGTACTAATATTTCTGCCCTGGGAAACGGTCTCTGGTTATCCACTCGATCTATGTCTCTCATCATCTTCAGGCCCTCCATTGGTTGGGGACAACTCTGGATGCTGTGTCCCCCCATCTACATGATGTACAAGCCAGTATGTAAGCCAGGACAGTACGCTATAGAGAGCAAGCCATTTCCCACGTAGCAGGCTCCTTCTCCCCACGCAGCTGATGAACCCAAAGGAACGGCAGAGACCGATACAGTTTGATACCAGCAGCGTGGCAGGAGTTGTCAGTCAGCATTGAACTTAACATAGAACTGCATTATGCTCTGGATTTTTTCTACTGGTTTACTCCCAAGGCCTTTCCCATGTGCAGGTATAGCTGCAAGACAGCAGAGGTCTTCCTCCTCCCAGGTGAGCGACCAACCAAGACTGACGAGCCCCACCTGCCTGAAGCAACTGCAACCTGCCTTTGCCACTTCTCCTGTCAGTAGAAACAGTTTCTACTGACCTAAAAATAAAATATAGTATCAAATTAAAAGCTCATGAGTACAGTTGCAAAGAGTAGTGGGAGACTGATGGATTGGGACAACTTCAAAAAGCAACAAAGAACAACTAAACAAGAAATAAGGAAAGGGAAGATAGAGTATGGAAGTAAATTAGCACAAAATATAAAAACAGATAGCAAGATTTTTTATAAACATATAAAGCGGAAGAGGGTGGCTAAAGTCAATGTAGGTCCCTGGGAAGACGAGAGGGGAAATTGATATTGGGTGACAAGGAAATGGCTGAGGCATTGAATGACTATTTTGTGTCGGTCTTCACGGTGGAAGACATGTCTAATATGCCAAAGGATGATGTTATGGACAAAATGGGAGGTGAGGACCTCAATAAAATCACTATCACTAAAGAGATAGTGATGAGCAAACTAGAGGGCCCGAGATAGATAAGTCCCATGGTTCTGATGGGATGCATCCCAAGGGTGCTGAAGGAATTGGCGGAAGTTATAGTAGACGCTTTGGTAATCATTTACCAAAATTCTCTAGACTCTGAGCAGTTCCCAGTGGATTGGAAGACAGCAAGTGACAGCAAGCTTAACATCTGTAGTCGAGAAAATGCTTGAAGCTGTCATTAAGGAAGAAATAGCGAAACATTTAGAAAGGAGTGGTTCCATTAGACAGACGCAGCATGGATTCAGAAAGGGCAGGTCCTGTTTGACAAGCTTACTGAAGTTCTTTGAAGACATAATGAGTGCAGTGGATAGAGGGGAACAGGTGGATGTTGTACACTTGGATTTCCAGAAGGCATTCGATAAGGTGCCACACAAGAGACTTATAAATAAGATATGGATGCATGGAGTTGGAGGAAGTGTATTGGCATGGATAGTGGATTGGTTAACCGATAGAAGGCAGAGAGTTGGTATAAAAGTTTGTTTCTCCGGTTGGCAGTCAGTGGTGAGTGGGGTGCCGCAGGGGTCAGTGCTGGGCCTGCAGCTGTTTACCATTTACATTGATGATTTTGCAAGAGGGGACTGAGTATAGTGTAGCAAAATTTGCTGATGACACTAAACTGAGTGGGAAACCAAATTGTACAGAGGATGTGGAGAGTCTGCAGAGGGATATAGATAGGTTAAGTGAGTGGGCCAAGGTCTGGCAGATGGAATACAACGTTGGTAAATGCAAGAGTATCCACTTTGGAAGGAATAATAGAAGAGCAGATTATTATTTAAATGGTGAAAGATTGCAGCATGCTATTGTGCAGAGGGACTTGGGAGTACTTGTTCATGAATCGCAAAAAGTTGGCTTGCAGGTGCAACAGGTTATTAAGAAGGCAAAAGGAATGTTGGCCTTCATTGCTAGAGGGATTGAATTCAAGAGCAGGGAGATCATGCTGCAACTATACAGGGTACTGGTGAGGCTGCACCTGGAGTACTGTGTTCACTTCTGGTCTCCGTACTTGAGGAAGGATTATACTGGCTTTGGAGGCAGTGCAGAGGAGGTTCACCAGGTTCATTCCAGAGATGAAGGGGTTAACTTATGAGGAGAGATTGAGTCGCCTGGGACTACACTCTCTGGAATTCAGAAGAATGAGACGGGATCTTATAGAAACATACAACATTTTGAAAGGGATAGATAAGATAGAAGTAGGAAAGTTGTTTCCATTGGTAGGTGAGACTAGAACTAGGGTATATTGCCTCAAGATTCAGGGGAGAAGATTTAGGATGGAGATGAGGAGAAACTGTTTTTCCCAGAGAGTGGTGAATCTGTGGAATTTTCTGCCCAGGGAAGCAGTTGAGGTTTCTTCACTAAATATACTTAAGATGGAGTTAGATAGATTTTTACATAGTAGAGGAATTAAGGGTTATGGGGAAAAAGCAGGTAGATGGAGCTGAGTTTATGGACAGATCAGCCATGATTTTATGGCAGGGCTGGCACGATGGGCCGGATGGCCTATTCCTGCTCCTATTTCTTATGTTCTTACGTTCTTTTGTTTCACCGGGCTTAGTAGCTAAGCCACACATGAATGCCAGGAGTTGGACTTGTTGGCAGAGGCTATTTGAGAAACAACACCATTGGGAGCATTTAATAAACAGTGGGAGCTTATCCTCACTACCACAACTAGCTATAACAACCTTAAGGAATTAACCTTATTGGGGATCATCTTATACTCTTCTCTCAAGTAACTTCTCATCCTCCTTTGCTCCAAAGAATAAAGCTGAATCCTTAAGTAAATCATCATATAATTTTGGCCTATCAGTACACTAGTGAGAGGCCATAGGAACAAGAATGACAAGGGCGGATAATGTTATTACAGGTAACAACAAAATAACAAGTTATTACTAAACTTGCAGAATGGGCATATAACAATCAAACTATTTTCAGTATTATTAAATATTAGGTAATAATTTTACTACATAGAAAAGGGAGCAATACAACCCTTGTAATATATCTGTCAAAATGGGGAAAGAGGACGAGAAAGATTTGGTATACATATACACCATTTAAAAAGGGTGCAATTCAGTGTTGAAAGGCAATGGGAAATAACCTCAAAATGTCATGGAATTAATTTTTAGAAAGGTAATCTGAACTTTTATATCGATTAAACCACAATTATAGATATTATGAAGAGGTTGATTTTAGAGGACACAAAATAAATATACCAAAATTATACTAGAACTAAGGGGTTATATCTTTTGGAAATGTTGAATGTGATCTTTCTGATACAAAAAATTATGAACTTGGCTTCCTGACACATGAACATGTTAATTAATGCCGATATTGTATTTATAGTGAATTACTAATGTCAACTAATTGGCCAGGCCATGGATATCCTTACCAATTTAAAATTTCTTTGCCTCTCCAACTGGAATTTTTTTTGTGTGTTTTCCAGTTGTCCCAGACATTCAGAATCAGGAAGGGAATAATGATTGAAGAATTCAGCTGACCACAGAAATTAATTTCCGTCTTACATTCACATTGTGATGATATGGAAGCCATAAACCTAACCAGTTGGTCTGTAGCAGAGCCAAACACTGTTGTTATCAGCAGTGTCAAACAAAGCTATGTCATTGCCCTGAACTTGTTCAACTTTTCCACTGCAATGCTGCAGCTCACCTCCAATAAACCACCTGTGAAAGAGGAACAGACGGGAAACTCTTGAACTGTCTAAGACCAAGGTTACCCAAACTTCAGCAGTTAATTGTAGATCATGTTTGTATTTACACACCCTAACCCATACAGTGATCAATAGTTCTTTGATGATGTATTTAAGATATTTGATGAAAATAATGGAGCTGAAGTTCAAAGTTCAATCTATTATCAAACTACATACTGTATAATCATCATTTATTATCCTGAGATTCATTTTTTGCAGGCATTTACAAAAATGAATCTCAGGGTAATATATGGTGACATATACTACCCTAAGTATATACAACTTAATTAGCCTTTTACGAATTGAAATAAAGTGTCAGTGATAAAATAGTTATGAAATTAGCCAAGAGACAATATCAGAGTTATACTGAATGGTTGTTTTTCAAACACTAGATAAGCTACCCTGAAGCTACCAGGCCTCAATATTAGGATCTCGTTTTCATTTTTGTATCTTAATGTCTAAGATTTGGATATGTTGTGCATAATTTCCAAGTCTCTGAATGAAACCTCGAATATAGTAGGCTTTAAGTGGGGTGGTAACAAACCTCAGGAGTTCATAGAGAGAGAGAGAGAAAGGCTTAGTGGACTACAACTGACCGATATGTAATGCAGAGGATTATGAAGTGGTGCATTTTAGCAGAAAAGCTAAGCGTTAATATAAGATAAATTTTAATTAGATTAGGTATTCAGTGATATTTAGATTTGGATGTGCACAAATATTTGAAGGTTGTTAAAGGAAAAGAAGTGAGATTTGGAATCTTCAGCAGCAATGCATACAAGCTGGGTAGGGTTCAGATGCTTCACTGCATCACACGTTAGGAAGAGTATTCAGAGTCTCAGAGAAGGTACACAGAAGATTTTCTGGAAAGGTATCTGGACCAATGAAAAATGTTTTTCCTCCAAGAAGTGAAAGGGAAAGGGGAGATGCGATATCCTATATCCTTTACATAAATGATTATTTTGTAGTTTCACAAAACATACATTTTTTAAAATATTCATTTAGAACATAGAACAGTACAGCTCAGGTACAAGCTGAAATTACACTAATGCCATCTGCCTGCACACGATCCACATCCCTCAATTCTCTGTATGTTCATATACCTATCTAAGTGCTTCTTAAATACCTGCTTCCACCACCAGGCCTGGCAGTGTGTTTCAGGTACCTACCGGTCTCTGTGCAAAAGACATATCCCTCACATCTCCTCTAAACCTTCCTCCTCTCATCTTAAAACTATACCCTGTAGTATTTGGCATTTTTATCCCAGGAAGATGACTCTCTACCCTATCTGTGCCTCTCATTTTTTAAATATATTTTCATCGGGTTTTCTCTCAGACTTCAACGTTAGGATTACGTTGATTGGTGGTTGAAGCAGTTTGGTTCGATGAAGACAGACAGTGTGGCAGCGGGGGGGGGGGTGGGGGGGAGGGAAATGATCATCTTATCCCCATGCTTAAGAATAATTCTGGTTTAGTCTGGCACATTGGCATAATTATAATTCATGTAGAGAAAAAACTCACCTGTTCTCTGTCCAGATGTATTTGCTGTCAAACCCCTTCTGCTGCATGAAGTAAAAAACATATCATTTCCTCAAATGAAGGAAGAAATTTCTCAAATATTCCCATTTTAATCAATAGATGTGCCTGCATAAAATTATTTACTCTGTAATCTGCAAAATTATCATCTAAAGCTAACCTCTTAAAATACTGTCATGTCTACCTGTCAGTTAGAGCCACACAGCACAGAAGACCAGCTTGTCCGTGCTAACTCAATTGCCTGCATTTGGCTATATCCCTCTAGCCCTTTCCTATCCCTGTACATCTCCAAGCATCTTTAAAATGTCATTACTAGACCCACCTCTAACACTTCATCTGGCAACTTGTTCCATACATGCATACCCTGTGTAGAAAGTGGGTGGTGGGATGGAGATCTGTCTCTACCAAAGAAGGTGCAAGGTGTTCTTTCCCTCCACTAGCCAGCAGGACACCCTTGGGCAAGGTGTAGCACCTGCTTAGCCCCCCCCCTCCCCCAATCAGGGCCACGTGAAGCCATGGCAGCAGGTAGTGGATGGTCGTATGAAGAGCTGGTGCATATCACAAGTCCAGCCAATCGGCATATCACAAGTCCTGGTTGCTAAGCAACCACAAACGACAGCCAATCTCTGAAGAGTATTGATAATGTCTGGGGTCACCAGTCTTGTAAAGACACTGCTTAGAAGGAAGCAATGGCAAACCACTAATGTAGAAAATTTTGCCAAGAACAATCATGGTGATGCAGACCATGATCGCCCAACTCATACGACCCAGCACAGAATGATGATGATGTGTAGAAAAAGGTTCTCCCCTTGGGTCCCTTTTAAATCTGCCTCTCTCACTTTAAACCCATGCCCTCTAGTTTCAAACTCCCTAACTCTGGGGAAATAAGCTGCGGCTATTCACCTTATCTCTTCCCCTCATGATTTTATAAACCTCTCTAAGGTCATCCTATGTGCCAGGGTAAAAAATCCTCACCTTTCCAGCCTCTCCCTATGTCATATCTTCCAGTCCCAGTAACATCCTCATAACCTCTCCAGTTTAATGGCGCCCTCCACATACCACAGGGCTCAGAACTGTATATAACACTCTAAATTTGACCATACCAATGTCTTGTACAGTTGTAACAAAACAGCTCAAGTCCTGTACTCACTATCCTGATTGATAAAGGCAAAAATAACACATACAAAATGCTGGAGGAACTCAGTGGGTCAGGCAGCATCCATGGAGAAGAATAAAGAGTTAATATTTCGGGCCAAGATGCCCGACTCTTTATCCCACTCCGTAGATATTGCCAGATACACTGAGTTCCTCCAGCACTTTTTTGTGTGTTACTCTGGATTCCCAGCATCTCTTGTGTTTATGATAAAAGCAAACATGCTAAGCACCCTCTTCACCACCCTGTCTACCTGTGTCTCCACGTTCAAGAAACTGTACAATGACAGCATTTAAAAAGTCTTTCATTAGGTACATAGATAGGGAAGGGATAGAGGGATCTGGGCCAAATGCAAGAGTAGATTGAGACCTGGGTCAGCATGGATAAGCTTGTTTCAGTGCATTATGACAATGATTCTATTCTATCCTTTCTTTAATTTTACTCTGTCACTAACCTCTCTTTATTTATCCACAACATTGTAAAACTTGAAACTATCATTTTATGATATATAATTTTCTAACTGCATAAATCTTGAACATACTCAAATATTTTAATATTATTCCAATTTTAATATTATTGAACTTCTTAAATTATATCCATACAAAATCAAAATAAAATCAACAAATTTGTAGATTGCAGCCAAACATGTAATTTCAGTCCTTGGAAAAAGTTAGCACTGCATCTTAGAAAAGGATGTTTATCGGACAATCAGCTGGGAGGATCTACTGTGAAAATGTAATGCATCAACAACTTAAGAATATATTGGCGTTCGACTGAATGCACAGCAGAGTAACCAACAATGAAAGTGTGCCTTAAAGTTTAAATCATAAGGACAAGTTGCATAGAAGATTGAAGTGTAAGCTGATTAAGGTGTTTAAATTGTTAAAATGGCCAAAGGGAATGAAAAAAAGGAACATAATTAAACCAGGCATTAAATCAGGAAATGTATGAAGAAATACTTTTCCACACAAAGGGTGATGGAATTCTGTATTTCTCTCTTCATAAAGGTATGAATGCTCAACTAATTTGGGCTTTTATTAAGAAAAAAAATAAAGTTGCTGGCAGGCATCAAACAAATTGGTCAATAAAGACTGGAGGTCCGGATCAGTCACAATCTAACTGAATACCAGAGAGTGGTATTATGATCATTAAGAGAGCAACTGGAATGGCCAGTGACTCAATTAGCCTCCAGAGATTTGGACTTTTGAGCTAGGGGTTTGAATCCTACCATAGCAACTGGGACATTTGAATTCAACTAATTATAGTTATGAAATTAAATAAACAGTATTGATAAAGAGACCATGGAAAATAACATTAATGAGAATCAAGGTGCAAAATAGCCCATTCCTTCTCCTCTACATAAATAAAAATAAATACCTGCAATAAAAAATATCTCACCTTAACCGGTTTGCCGTTGGTTTGAAGCCGCAGATTCCACAGAACGCAGCTGGAAAGCGTATGCTGCCACCGACATCGGTTCCAATACCAAGGATGGAGCCTCCTGCTGCGATCAGGACAGCCTCCCCACCCGATGACCCACCAGGTGTCTTCTTGATGTTTAACGGGTTGACGGTTTGGCCATAAATAGGATTGCTGCATTCATAGCTGTAACAGGAAATAAAGCATTCTCTCATGGGTGAGCTGCAAATTTAATAGCTGGCAGGAAACCTGAGATTTCTTTCTCACCCCATTGACATTTCAGAAGGACTGCTATAAAATTATTGACTGGTAGGGGCGTTCATAAACACCCAATTCAGTGTGAGTGAATTGGCAATATTGGCACCACATTCTGCCACACGTTATTCTGTAAATTTATACACTCACCCATGATTTTTCAACCCATGTGGCAATGTCACCATTTCATGAGCTGTTCCTTTTCATTGAGATTGGAAATGTCAATGGTACAAGAACAGAACTGCAGGCAATATAACCAATCTATTCCTCTTGAGACATAAAGGTCTTGAGACAGGCTAATAATAAATATCCATCCAATAATGTCACAGAGAACTGAGTACTTCTGATTTTATTGTATGTTTTTATGTGGTACTAGGTCTTTGGTGGGAGATGAGAGCTGCTGGTTTTCTTCTCTTTGTCTATTCCTTAGAGGTGGTAGCTGCTGGTTTTATTTACTTCCTCCACAGTAATAGCAATGTAAGAATGAATACATTGCTATTGCTGGGGAGGAACTGGAGAGAGATATCAGGGAAGTCAATGTTCACAAGGACATATGAGGTGTGACATCAATATCAATCACGGTAAAATACTGTAGATCGTTAACTCCACACTGAATGTGGTTTTTGTTCTGCAAGAACAATTTTCTGCTCTCTATGGCTGTTCCATGAAATCAATTTTTTCAGCACCTAACAATTTTTATGTGACAATTCTCTTCAAGGAATCTCTGACAGTAAACCTCCAAAACAGCGCATTCTAAACCAGTGAATTACAACTAAATGCATAAGATTCCCATGACTTCATCAACCCTTCTAAGTTTCCATTCTAATTTGGACAACATTGGTGCTGAGACAAAATCCTGGAAGTACCTACCTACAGTGTTGTTGGAGAATATTCGTTCACAATGTAGAATGTAACTCAGGAAGGTCTACCTCCACCTTTCTCAAGAATTCCAGGAGTAGGCAATAAGTGCCTAATTGACTCTACCATCTCTATCACAGACATACCCCTCCCCACTATCAAGGACATTATCAAAAGCTGGAGCCTCAGGAAGATGGAGTCCATCATTAAAGACCCTCGCCTTCCAGGACAGGCTCTCTTCTCCTTACTATCATAGGGGCAGGGGTACAGGAACCTGAAGACTCACACTCAACATTTTAAGACACTGTTTGTCCTCCCTAAAGAAGTGTGATGGCTGTTAATGCAAATGACACATTTCACTCTGTTTCAATGTACAGGACAAATAAACTTGAATCTTTCCTCTTTTGCACTATTTATTTATTTTACTTTTTATTGTAACTTTTTACTTCTTGAAAGTAATTACTTTTATGACTTGCACTGTACTGCTGCCACAAAAAAAACCAGATTTCACAATATATGTCAGAGATAATAAATGCTTTTCTGAAATGGGGTCCTTTCCTGCAATATCTATATTCCACAGATATACATAAACATATTGCTAATTTTAAAAAATGCTAACTACAAACGTAATTTCTATGAAAAGTGAAATACTGATGAAAGTGCTGTACTTCACATTTACAAGGTTTGGATTATTTAGTGGCAGATTCACAAGGTAAACAGATGATGGGCACTGAATTAATGTACTTTAATCAGTGCTGTTCAAAATGTGTTCACAACAGAGTCTGGTACAATGGTCACCTCTATCTATGTCCTTGGTAGGTCGTATTAATGTTGTTAAAATGTATGCTCTTCCCAAATTTTTATACTTATTTCAATCTATCCCAATTTTTATTCCTAAATCTTTTTTTGATTCCTTAGACTCTATTATTTTGTCATATCTGTGGCAGAATAAGCGCTCTAGAATTAATAAAATCCACCTCCAAAAATCTAAAAAAAGAGGGTGGCATGGCTTTACCTAACTTTCGCTTATATTACTGGGCAGCTAATATACGTTGTGCTGCCTTCTGGTCTTTCTTCCACGGTCAACCCAAGTGCCCTAACTGGGTGGCAATGGAGTTGAGCTCCACTAAAGAATTATCTATATCTGCACTTCTTGGCTCTGCACTCCCTAGCAGTCTGCCCAGATCAATAGCTAATCCTCTGGTCAGCCACACTTTGCGTATACGGGCTCAGTTCAGGAAATGCTATGGTTTCCAGGGGTTTTCCGTTTCTAGCCCTGTCGCACATAATCACCTTTTTTTACCTACTACGTACGATTCAGCATTCCATGTTTGGTACAGGAAGGGCATTAGACATTTTGAAGATCTCTTCATTAATAATCGCTTCGCTTCTTTTCAGCAGCTCTCCGTTAAGTTCAACCTGGCTAACGCTCACTTTTTCAGATATCTCCAAATCCGACACTTTACTGCTCCTTTAATTCATAACTTTCCTGAAATGCCTGCGAAAAATGCTATGGACCTATTTCTTTCCATTAATCCACTAGGTAAAGGTTTAATTTCAATTATCCGAGATAAACTAGCAGCCTTACGACGGGCCCCTGTGGATAAAATTAAAATGGCCTGGGAGCAGGATTTAAATATCTCCTTATCCGAGGAGAGCTGGGACTCAGTTCTCAAATCGGTCAACTCAACCTCCCTTTGTGCTCGCCATTTCCTCTTACAATTTAAGATTGTTCATAGAGCCCATATGTCTAAATATAAACTATCTCGATTCTACCCTGGCATTAGTCCGCTTTGTGATAAATGCAAGAGGGGTGTGGCCTCTCTCATCCACATGTACTGGTTCTGTCCTAGCTTGGAGAAATTCTGGAAAGATGTCTTCACTACATTATCGGGTATTCTGAATCAGCACCTAGAACCTAACCCCTTAATTGCTCTGTTCGGTTTTTGGGGTGAGACAGATTTATGTCTGGGTCCGACCAAATTCCAAATACTATCCTTTGCCTCTCTCCTGGCGAGACGCTTGATCCTCCTCAGATGGAGAGATGTTGCCCCGCCCACTCATGCGCAATGGCTTAACAACATTATGGCCTGCTTGGACCTCGAAAAAATTCATTATTCAGTTCTTAATTCGGATCTAAAGTTCCATAAGGTCTGGGGACCTTTTATTGAGTACCTTCATAACCTTCCTCTTGACTAGGGGTTTTGTTTTTTCTTTTCTTTTTTTTTTCTTCTTTTCGGTCCCTTGCTTTCAGCTCCCTTTTTCTTTTTTTTCTGGTAGTAGGCATTATTATCCTCTGTAACTAAGTGTATTCAGAGTCTGGGAGTTTGACTGTCCTGACTTATACTCTCTATATTGTGTGGTGGTTGGTCTGGAGTTGTTGTTTTTTTCTTGTGTTGTGGGGATTGGGGAGGACACTAAGCTCACTTGTCTTTAATTTAGGTGCTTTTTTGTTAAATTCTCTTCGTTTGTAGCATATTGTTATTGTATGCTTAATCTTGCACTGTATTAATGCTCCCCACTGGGATTTGGGGTTTTTAATTTCGTAAAATGTTTTGAAAAACTAATTTAAAAAAATTTAAATAAAAAAAAGTGTTCACAGATGTCGGCATGGCTACTTAGATGACAAATATTGCACAACCAGTACATGATTTAGGAACCTTAGGTAATTCAAAGCCTTTTCAAACACTTCACATGGACAGCATGGTAGTGTAGTAGTTGGCACAGCACTTAGCAATTCAGGTGACCCAGGGTCAATTCCTGCTGTTGCTGTAAGGACTTTGCACGCTCTCCCCATAACTGTGCGGGTTTCCTCTGGGTGCTCTACTTTCCTCGTACGGTCCAAAGACGGACAAGTTGGTAGGTTGATTGGTAATTGTAATTTCAGTGATCAGGTTAGCATTAAATTGGACAGCGTGCCTTGAATGGCCAGAAGGGCCTATTCTGGGCTGTATCTCGATTAGCAAACAAACATAACAAGCCGTATTATGGATAAAAGGTACATTGGAAGCAACATTATGAAATCATGGGAGCCATGCAGTGCAGAAACAAGCCCTTTGCCCCACTGAGTCTGTGTCAACTATCAAGGACCCATTATCAGACTAATCGTATCCTAATGCATTTATTCTCCCCACATCCCCAGGTCTCCCACTCATCTGCACACTGGGGACAGCAACAACAGCAGCTAATTTACTAACCAACCCACACATTTTTCAAATGAAGGAGGAAACAGTATTGGCAAATTCTACGCCGACAACAGGATTGAAACTGGGCTGCAAAGCCAGTCCCAAATTAGCCAGCGTGACACTATTATTTCTTTTTTAAAAGACAGTTAATTGGAAAACCATGTGTAAGGCTGACACACTATTTAGTCCAATAATCACCCAGTTTTTATGCCCTCACCACAATGCCCAAAGTTCTCTTGGTCCTCAAAAGTTCAGTATTATTCAAATAGAGTTTATTCAATAGTACCTAAATAATGTCTGAGGAACATTGGTTTTCACAAACGGAATTGCTCCTTGTTTCTTCAACACCTGAACTATTACACAATCTTCATTGACAGGCTTATTTATAAACTTCTTCAGCCCACAAGTTGAATCATGACCCTGTAATAAAATAAATATAGTACCTTTTAATTAGGTTGGATCATTGGTTTACATGAGATACTGAATGGATCAATAATCATTGACTGATGCCAGCCCTGCATTGCAGTTCGAGATAAAATTACATTCTACTAGGCTGACGTAAAAGCTGTGTAAACAAGCATGGAGAATCTTTTTGAACGGGTCAACAATTAATCTTCACTATAGATAAGCTCCTGTCCTCCCCGGATTGCAAATGCATCCATGTCCCCATCCAGTCCGGCAGAATTGCTGATCAATGTCATTGCCTTCTTGGCTCTGTACTCCCTAGTAGTTTGCCCAGATTAATAGTTAATCCTCTTGTCAGACACACTTTGCGTATATGGGCTCAGTTTAGGAAATTTTATGGGTTCCATGGTTTTTCCTTTTCTAGCCCTATCTTACATAATCACCTTTTTTTATCTACTACGTATGACTCAGCCTTCCATGATTGGTATAGGAAGGGCATTAGACATTTTGAAGATCTTTTTATTGATAATCGCTTCGCCTCTTTTCAACAGCTCTCTGCTAAGTTCAATCTGCCTAATGCTCATTTTTTTAGATATCTCCAAATTAGACACTTTATTACTCCTTCAATCCCTAACTTCCCTGAAATGCCTGAGAAAAATGTTATGGACTTATTTCTTTCTATTAATCCACTAGGTAAAGGTCTAATATCATTTATTCGTGATAAATTAGCAGCCCTACGACGTGCCCCTGTGGATAAAATTAAAATGGCATGGGAGCATGATTTAAATACCTCCTTATCCAATGAGACTTAGGACTCGATTCTCAAATCGGTTAACTCAACCTCTCTTTGTGCTCGCCATTGCCTTTTACAGTTTAAGATTGTTCATAGAGCCCATATGTCTAAATCCAAATTATCTTGGTTTTACCCCAACATCAGACCGCTTTGTGACAAATGCAAAAGGGGCGAGGCCTCTCTCATTCATATGTACTGGCTTTGTCCTAGCTTGGAGAAATTTTGGAAAGATGTCTTCATAATGTTATCGTATATTCTGAATCACCACCTAGAACCTAACCCTTTAATTGCTTTGTTCGGTTTCTGGGGTGAGACAGATTTACGTCTGAGTTCGACTAAGTGTCGAATATTATCTTTTGCCTCTCTCCTGGCTAGATGTTTAATCCTCCTTAGATGGAGAGATGTTGCCCCGCCCACACATGCTCAATGGCTTAACGATATTATGGCCTGCTTAGACCTTGAAAAAATTCATTATTCAGTCCTTAATTCGTATATAAAGTTCCATAAGGTCTGGGGACCTTTTATTGAGTACTTTCATAACCTTCCTCTTGACTAGGGTTTTTTTTCAGTCCCTTGCTTTCAGCTCCTTTTTTTTTGTAGTAGGCATTAATATCTTCTGTTGCTAAGTGTATTTACAGTTTTGGGGGTTTGATTGTCCTGATTTATATTCTCTATATTGTGTTGAGGTTGGTCTGGAGCTTTTTTTTGTTGCAGGGCTTGGGGAGGATACTAATTTTACATGTCTTCAATTTGGGTGCTTTCTCAATTATCTTTCTTTGTATCATATTATTATTGTATATTTATTTTTGCACTGTATCAATGCTCTTCATTTTGATCCGGGGTTTTTTTATCTGTAGCTATGTAGAAAATGTATTAAAAAACTAATTAAAAAAATCAATGTCATTGCCTTTCTGTTCTTCTAAGAGGAATATCACAGGGCTATCCCATAAAAAGTGAGTTGAGTTAGCAGTAAGTCTTCAGCAAATGATGCAAATAAACAACTTAAAACAATAATCATTTTTATGAACAAGAGGAAACTTGCAGACGCTGGAAATTCAAGCAACACACACAAAATGCTGGAGGAACTCAGCAGGCCAGGCAGCATCTATGGAAAAGAGTACAGTCGATGTTTCAGACTGAGACCCTTCTGCAGGACAGGAGAAAAAAGAGCTGGAGTAGGTTTAAATGGTGGGGGAGGGGAGAGAGAAACACAAGGTGATAGGTGAAACCTGAAGGAGGAGGGGTGAAGTAAAGAGCTGGGAAGTTGATTGGTGAAAGAGAAACAGGGCTGGAGAAGGGGGAGCTTGATAGAAGAGGACAGAAGGCCATAATGTGGTGAACTAGATATACCTGTCTGGACTGCTCCTGTGGCTCCTCCCACAGACCTCTGTATAAAGGCGATTGAGGCCTGATGCCCGGCCTCATTCTCCAGGATGTAGTGTTGTTCATTCCTCCAGTCAATAAAAGCCGATATCTCGCTTCTTACGTCTCAGAGTGAGTTATTGATGGTGCATCACATGGGAGAAAGAAAAAGGGGGTAGGAGCACCAGAGGGAGGTGATGGGTGTGGTGAACTACATATACCTGCTCCTGTGGCTCCTCCCACAGACCCCGGTATAATGGCGATTGGAGACTGAGCCCGGCCTCAGTCTCCAGGATGTAGTGTGGTGGTCAATTGCTGCTTGTTCTTTCTTCCAGCCAATAAAAGCCTATATATCTCGCCTCACGTCTCAGAGAGTTATTGATGGTGCATCAATGGGTGAGCAACAAGATAAGGCGATAGATGCAAAAGGGATGGGGAATGGTGAGCGGGGTATTACCAGAAGTTCAAGAAATCGATGTTCATGCCATCAGGCTGGAGTCTACCCAAGTGGAATATAAGGTGTTGTTCCTCCAGTCTAAGTGTTGCTTCATCATGACAGAGAAGGAGGCCATGGATAGACATATCGGAATGGAAATGGGAAGATGTGCAGAGCATTACTGCTGAGGAAACAAGCCAGAAGAGAAGCAAATTCCACTTTTTATTCTGTGAGGGGAATAAACCTCTGCTTACCTTGCAGCACTATCCTGTGGTCAAAGCTGGTGATTTTGGCCGTATCAGACTTTGTTCAAGTCCTTGGAAGCCAAGCAGCGTTTGGGAGGATGCTATCCTTTCCTTGCCTGATCCCATGCCAAAAGAGCCTTAAAAGACCATGAGTAAAACTGGTGACAACCCCAGGGAGAAGACGCTTAGTCTTGGCACAATTGTTTCTAGCCTTCTTCAAGCAAGAACGTAACCTCTCTGTTCAAGGTGCAGTCCCTCTTCTGAATAGGGGCTCAGACAGCCTCTGGAAACCAGACTGTTGAATCCAGGTATGGTCATATGAGAGCAGCCCAACAATTATAGTGAACTGAAGTTAAAGTCAACGACCCCTCACATTCCAGCCTTAGGGATGTTATTCTTGCCTGGATCAGCCTCATGTTAAAATTGCTTTAAGTGTTAGATATTGATAGTGTGCTGGTGCATCCATTACGATACAACTAGTCACAAGGCCTTTCTCTGGTGACAGAGGAGATTAGTTACACTGGTAAAACAGCAAAATAATGCTGCTAGAAATGTGAAATAAAAAGGTAACGCTGGAAACATTCAGGTCACGAGAGCCTTTGTAAATTGGAATAGCAAGATCATTTGCTATATATATTGCTCTATATATTGCCTTTAAAAATACTGTAAAATTTTGCATTGCAAAAAGCAGTTTTATGGGAAAGGCAAAGAACAACTATTAATTTCCATGCTAAGTTTTCTTTGTCTCCTCTCAGTCAGCAGGCGTGCATTCAATCCTGATTTGTAGACTTGAGCACAAAACCATGGCTTGCACTACCGTGCAGAACTGAGTGAGTGGTGCACTGCCAGAAGCGTTGTCTCTGAGCAGGCAAGTGCACAGTAAAGGCCCATCAGCATTATTTTGAAGAACAGCAGAGGGAGTAGTAACATCAGTTTCCTAACCAATATTAACTCGTCAATCAACATTGCTAAAATAGACTTTCAGAATCTGAGAGTTAAGTTTGAGTAAACTGGGAGCCTCATTAATTACAATAACTGCACTTTAACAGAACTTCACTGATTGCATATTATTTTGTGACAACCTTTCCTTGTAAAAGATTTTGTTCAAATGCGCACCCTTTCAGTATTTGGTTCTATTTGACAGGGATCTCATGATAACAGCAACATTGACTTTCCAGTTGGAGGACTCTAAACCTAGAGAGCACAGATTTAAAGTAAGAGAGAGGAAAATTTAAAGGGAGCCTGAGATTTTCACTCTGTAAGTGGTGGGTATGTTGAACAAGCTGTGATAGATGTTGTAATGTGAGTATTACTAAAAGTAAGTTAATACTAATCGGGGAGCTGTTGGTAGCAAGAGGCGGGATCCGGGGTTGGCGGAGTCTTTACTTCCGCTCTTTTTACTCCCAGTATGTATTGTATATAGTTCCTCCACCCATGCCGCACGAGGTACCTGGAAGCCTCTGTATTGTAAATATCATTTGCCGTCCCAGATAAAGAAGCTCTTTTGGCCATCAAGTTGCCGAGTGGTCTTTTTGTAAAGTAGAAGTTACCACATATTTTTGGCGATGAGGTAAACTGGTTTTGTGGACGGGTCGGCCCCGTTTTCAATCAGGAGCTGCGAGGAGCCTCGTGTTCGGATGGCTACATTCAGAACGGTCGGTGTGTTTGAATAGCAAATCGAGGAGTGGCCGGAGTACGAGGAAATGTTGGGCCACTTTTTCTGTGCTAATGGAATTACTGAGGAGGCTAAGAAGCACTCTATTCTCCTGAGTGTGTGTGGGGCAAGGATGTACAAGCTGATACAGAACTTAGCTACGCCGCGGAAACCGGGAGAAATTCCATACGACGAACTGGTCAAGCTCGTGGGGAACCACCACAATCCGAAACCTTCGGTGATAGTCCAATGGTTCAAGTTTCACAGCCATGTCCAGAAGCCAGGTCAGTCTGTGGGCGGTTTTGTGGCCGAGCTTCGGCAGCTATCAGAGCATTGTGATTTCGGAACCGTGTTGGATGACATGCTCCGTGACAGATTAGTATGCGGCATTAATAATGACGCCGTACAACGCGGCTTGTTGGGGGAAACCCCACCGTTGACTTTCAAGACAGCCCTAGAGATTGCTCAAGGCATGGAGTTGGCTGCTAATGCATACTAGGAAAGCATGTCCACCAGTGACTTTGCTAGAGGGAGAGACACTGGCAGTGGGGGCAGAGTCCCCTGAAGAGGATGGACATTCTCACGCAGACACACAGACCCCTCTCGTGTCCCCAACACTAGATCCACCGAAAACATCCTCACCAACAGTGCCTGCTGGGTCACCGTGGGTAGTGCGTAGATCGCAGCGCCCTCGCAAACCTCCTGACAGACTGAATCTTTGATTGGATAGTTTCTTTTGTTGTTAGATTGAATGTTGAATTTGCCATGTTTTAATTAGGTGTTTTTGTATTGGTAACCTGTTGCTAATGATACCACTGTTTTTATTTCCCAGTTCTTCTATATTTGGGGAATGCTGGATTTTAAAAGGGGAGAAGTGTTGTAATGTGAGTTTTAATAAAAGTAATTTAATACTAATCGGGGAGCTGTTGGTAGCAAGAGGCGGGATCCAGGGTTGGCGGGGTCTTTATTTCTACTCTTTTTACTCCCAGTATGCATTGTATATAGTTTCTCCACCCATGCCGCACGAGGTACCTGGAAGCCTCTGTATTGTAAATATCATTTGCCGTCCCAGATAAAGATGTTCTTTTGGCCATCAAGTTGTCAAGTGGTCTTTTGTAAAGTAGAAGTTACCACAGTAGAGGCAGGTATAATTACAAAGTTTAAAAGACATTTAGACAAATACATTATAGGAAAGGTTTAGAGCAGGTATTCCAAACCCTTTTCATGCCATGGACCCTTACCATTAACAGAGGGGTCTGTGGACCCCAGGTTGGGAATCCCTGGTTTAGAGAGATATGGGTCAAATGCTGGCAAATGGAACTAACTCAAGCAGGCACCTCGGTTGTCATGGATATACTGGGCCTGTTGCTGTGCTGTATAACTCTATGACTCCATAATCTAATGACATTAAATGTTATGACATTATGCAATATATAACTACTTAATCTTGTTACACTATGCTATATCAAAAATATATTTAATGAAATTTTAGTTTCCTCAATGAACTACAGCCCTTCCAATCAGGAAATTGGCCTGTTTATTAAGTTACCAGACTTCAGTTAAGATGCAGGTAAGAGCATTGCATTTGGCCTGATGCGTTGCTAGGGTATGAAGAGGAAAGAAGCCGTTACTGCTGGAAGTGCGGGTGCAAAGATATTGGGCTAGGATACGATTAGGTTTGGTAATGGTGATCTCGTAGTAGTACAGGCTTGGCAATGCTCAATGCTGAGACTCATTCATGAATACCTTATAGATGTCAGAAAGTGATTGAATCCTGTGTAAGGAAATTCTGGCAAGAGAATGAATAACTTTTGAACATAAGGGAAGAAAACAAAAGCAAAAAGCTGATCATTTCTAATCAACAAATTGTATTAACTAAAGTATGTACTTTGAGTCTTTAAAGACCTTCCTGATTTTTTCACTTAACTTAAAGCAAACTGTGCATGCAAATCCGAACTAATTCCAAAGAACTATAGCATTTAATAACCAACACACACAAAATGCTGGTGGAACACAGCAGGCCAGGCAGCATCTATAAGGAGAAGCACTGTCGACATTTCGGGCCGAGACCCTTCGTCAGGACAGACAGTGCTTCTCCCTATAGATGCTGCCTGGCCTGCTGTGTTCCACCAACATTTTGTGTGTGTTGCTTGAATTTCCAGCATCTGCAGATTTCCTCGTGTTTGCACTTAATAACCAATGCTTTTCCCATAACATTTCAAACCTTGAGGCTAATATTCTCCTTGACGCTGATGGGGATTCCATACAGTGATCCCTCCTTCTTATCTTCCAATTCTAAGAGTTGTGTTTGGCAGTCTGGAAGAAATTCTGTGATACAGTTGAATTTTTTTGTGGCTTCCAAAGCCTGTAGAGAGAACAATATAGAAATACCAACTGAGCAGAGCCACATGTAAAAATTCTATTTTTAGAATAAAAAAATAATGACCAGAAAAAATTTGCATGTCTTCAAAGGTAGCTGTTGTTTTATTATGTGTTAATCCTGCCTTCTTACTTACACTCACATAATTTATGGGAATTGCTGATCTTATGGCATGGTGCAGTATAGAGAGCTTCCTCACATATCATCATCATCCTTCTGCAGGTCACTCTTTTATGAACATAGAATGCAGGACGTAAAACATATAACATAGGAAGATGACTTTGACCCATGATGCTCAATTCAATTAATCCCTTCTGCATGCACATCATCAATTTCCCTCCACTCCCTACCTGTCCTTGTGCCTATTTAAAAACTTCTTGAATGTCACTATTGTATCTGCTTCCACCGCCACAACGCATGGCAGCATATTCCAGTCACATATCATACTCTGTCTAAAAAGCTTACAACTCACATCTCCTTTAAACTTCCTTCCTCTCAGCTTAGAGCTATGCCCTTCAAGTATATGACTTTTCTACTCTTGGAAAAAGATTCTCGCTGCCTACCCTATCTACACCTCATAGTTTTATAAAATAACCTCGTCTTCCCTCAACCTCTTATGGTCCAGAGAAAACAATCCAAGTTTGTCAATCCTCTCCTTATAACTAATATCTTCTGATGCAGGCAGCAACCCCTCCACGTCCTCCTAGTAATGGGGCAACCAGAACTCCATTCAGCACTCCAAGTATGGCTAACCAGCTGCATCATGACTTTTTGATTCTTATCGTCTATACTCTAGCTATGAAGACAAACATATAATGATGGTCATCCATTGAATCTGACAATGACGGCCACTGTCGTGCAGCTTTTCGGTTATGGAAAACTCGGTCACAGTGAGGGCAGAGAGGGATTGAGTCAGATGGAAGGATTGCTGCTGCTGCCTTTTGGAGCTCTCAGGCATCCAACGTGTCTGTGTGATGCCTCTCCTCAAAGTTAATGAGGGAGAGTCTTAGCAAGGCATTCCATCCAGTCCAGTCTTGTGTGCATTGCTCCAGTTGCTTTGGAGTTTTCACACAATCTTTGATCCTCTTGTGAGGCCAACCTTAGCCCCTCTTGCCCAGAAATAGCTCACCACACAGTAGCTGTCAGTAGTCCTCCATGTATATGACATGTCCTGTCCATCAAAGCTGGGCTTTCAGGATCATGGCCTTGATGCTCCCGGTCTTCGTTCTGTCAACATTTGTGACTTGTCCCTGCCAGCAGATGCCTAGCATCTACTTCAAGCTACAAATGCACTCTAGCTGTCCAAGATGTCTTCTGTAAACAGTCCATGCTTCACAGCCACAAAGAAGACTGCTAACGATGACAGTATTGTACATCTTGAGCTTTGTTGATAGATGAATGTTGTGCTGGTTCAACTTGCATGAATGCAGATGCCCAAGGTTCTGGCTGGCTTTGCAAATCCTGGCATTGATTTCCTTGTCCAGGGAGCCATCACTGGAGATGATGCTGCACAAGGACCTAAATTCGTCTACTGGATTCAGTTTAGTTCCCTCATTGGTGATGCAAGGAAGGGCTATAGCAGATCCAGGAGCAGAGAGAAATAGGACTTCCATCTTTACCAGGCTGATTGTGAGGTCAAGGGATGAGAGGGCCCCGCAAAGCTGTTGACAAAGGCACAGTCATCAGCATAAAGCACAAGGACAAGCTTCACAATCGTTTTTGACTTGACATTCAGATGACGCAGGTCAAAGAGTGATCTATCAAGCCTGGATTTCAGAAACACTCCTTGTTCAATGTCTCTGGTGGCATAGTTCAGCACACATGTGAAGAATGGGTTAAAAAGCATAGGGACCAGCATTCACTCTTGCTTCACACTGTTTGAAATGAATAGCTCTGAAGCTTCTCTGTTGGATAGGATGAGGCCAGTCATATTGTCATAAAAGAGGTGAATGACATTGATGAATCTGCAAAAGCATCCCAGCTTTGACAATACTGTCCACAATGTTTCTCTGTTGACTGTGACAAAGACTTTGGTTAGGTCTACGAGAGCAGTATGCAAGCTCGAGTTTTGTTCTATGCATTTTCCCTGAACCCAGTGAAAACCAGGGAAAGCTATAGTGCATCTCAGGGAGGTTCTCTTCTGATATGCTGGCGATTCGACGATTAATTATATGGGCCAGAAACTTACTGGCAATGAATATGCTAGGGGTGCCTCGGTAGTTACTACAGTCAGCTTTGCTTCCCTTGTTTTTCAAGAGTGGAACAATAGTGGCATCATTGAAGTCTTTAGGCATGTCTTCTTCCCAGGTTCTTGTAAGAATGTTGTGGAAGGTTTTGATTGCAAATGGACCTGGTGACTTGAAGATCTTGGGGATTCCTTCCTGCCTGGGGTGGGAGGGTTATTTATTTATTTATTTTTGAGTGCACTGTAGGCCCTTGCAGCCCTTCAAGCAACCCTATAAGGTCGATTAACCCGAACCTAATCACGGGGCAATTTACAATGGCCAAGTACCCTACCTGGTACATCTTTGGACTGTGGGAGAAAACCAGAGCATCAGGTGAGGACCCATGGAATCCACAGGGAGGACCTACAGAGACTCCTTACAAAATAGCGCTGGAATTGAACTCCAAACTCCCCAAGCTGTATTGGGTCACGCTAAGCGCTACACTATCACAGCGCCCATTTGCCAGAGCTTGTTTGAGTGATGGCTTTCTTCAATTCATCCAATATATGAGGAAATTCAAGGGTGTCAATAAGAGGTTTCTGCAGGATCTGGTCAAGTGAAACCTGAACATCAGAGGGCCTGTTGAGCAGGTAGCTGAAGGTTCCTTCTACCTGCCATTGAAGCTCTTCTTCTTCCTGAGCAAGGTTGTGCTGTCTGATAACACAAAAGGTATGGTGCTTGATCGAATGTGGCTTAAGGATTGCCTTAATAGCACCAAAGAATAACTTGAAGTTCCTGGTGTCAGCCAATCACTGGACCTCTTCTGCTTTCTTCTCCCACCACTCATCCTGCATTCTATGCAGGGAAGCCTGTGTCTGGCTCTGGGAGTGTTTGAAGCATCCTACCACTCGATAAAGGCCCTTTTGCTTCTCTGCCAGTATCTTGGCAATGTTCTCATCATTTTCTTCGAACCAGTCTTTGTGATGCCTCCTTTTAGCCAGAGCATCAATATTGCTGATCCTGTCACCACAGTTTTAAATAGGTCTTTGTGTTGTGCTTCCTGTGAGGGGTCTATGGGGCATCAGCTTGTCATCAAGGCTGGCTACAAACTGTTCACAATGTTCAATCTGTTTCAGCTTTCTGATGTTAAAGTTCTGTCTAATGACTTCTGGCTTCCTGTGATGTAAAGGAACAATGTGTAGTGTACCTGCTTTAACACCCGATCTCCTTGATTTGCCACTCACCTGGCAGTATGGTCTTGAACCTCAAGATCCCTCTGTACATCAATACTGTAAAGGGTTCTGTCATTAGCTAGTCAAACTTACATTTTAACTTCCAAAATGCAACATTTCACACTTGCCATTTCTTACCTTTACAACTCATTCTGTTAGTTTCTGGCTGGACAGAAACCATGCAAGAGAAAGATTTAGGTAAATGGCATCAATAATCTGCAGTGAACGTGGGGGTGTGCTGCGACCTCACAAGTTATATCTGCCTCCCTTCTTGCAGGAGTTTGCAACTAGCATAGCAGAATCCATCAGGGATACCCATTCCGCTCTGGGTTCTACCACCTTCTCCACCCTGGACAGTGATGTATTGCAAGAGCACCTTGCCCTCTACCAGGATGATAGCACTCGCTAGCCATTGATCAGTGCCAGAAACCCGCCAATGGCTGAGAAGCTACTGAGACGTTACAGTCTGTAGGAACACACACAAAACACCACGGTAGTGTAGAGGTTAGCGCAACGCTATTACAGCTCAGGGTGTCAGAGTTCAGAGTTCAATTCCAGCACTGTCTATAAGAAGTTGGCCCACCCTTCCCATGAGCATGTGGGTTTCCTCTGGGTGCTCTGGTCTCCTCCCACAATCCAAAGACAAACCAGTTAGTAGGGTAAATTGTCCTGTGATTAGGCTAGAGTTAAATGGGTCGTGCAGCTTGTTGGGCTGGAAGGGCCTGTCCTGCACTGTATCTCTAAATAAAATAAATAAAGACAATAAAGAAATAAAATAAACGCTGGAGGAACTCAACAGGTCAGGCAGCATCTATGGAGAAGAATAAACCGTCAACATTTCAGGCCATGATCCTTCATTGGAACTGGAGAGGAAGGGGGAAGAAACCAGAATAAGAAGGTAGGAGGACAGGAAGGAATACAAGCTGGCAGGTGATAGGTGAAACTGGGTGAGGAGGGAGGTAGGTGGGTGGAGGAGGGGGATAAAGTAAGAAACTGGGAGCTGATAGCTGGCAGAGGTAAACGGCTGAAGAAGAAGGAATCTGAGAGAAGAGGATAGTCAACCATGGAAGAAAGGGAAGGAGGATTGAGTATTCTCAAGAGGGACGGTGATTAGCCAGATGTCGTGGTCCATGTAGGAACCAATGACATGGGTAGGAAGAGTGAGGAGGTCCTGAAAGGTGAGTTTAGGGAGCTAGGTGCCAAGTTAAAGGACAGGACCTCCAGCATAGCAATCTCAGGATTGCTACCAGTGCCACGTACAGGTGGCTTTAGAAATAGTAAGATAGTGCAGATCAACATGTGGCTGAAGACATGGTGCAGGATTTAGACATGGTGCTTCAGATTTGTAGATAATTGGGCAGTTTTCCAGGGAAGATGGGACCTGTTCCGGCAAGACGGTTTACATTTGAACTAGAGGGGGACAAATATTCTTGCAGGTAGGTTTGCTAGAGAGGCTCCAGTGGATTTAAACTAGATACGGGGGGGGGGGGGGGGGTGGAGAACCAGAGTGTAGGAACAGATGTATGGAAGAAGGAAGAAAAAGACAGTAAAGTTCTTTGTACTGTTAGAGACAAACAGAGAGGAAGAGGTGGAGAATTTCTTAAATGCATTTATTTTAATGCTAGGAGCATTGTAAGAAAGGTGGATGAGCTTAGAGCATGGATTGATACCTGGAAATATGATGTAGCTATTAGTGAAACATGGTTACAGGAGGGGTGTGATTGGCAACTAAAAATTCCTGGATTTCATTGCTTCAGGTATGATAGAATCAGAGGGACAAGAGGGGGAGGTGTTGTGTTGCTTGTCAGAGAAAATATTACAGCCGTGCTCTAGCAGGATAGATTAGAAGGCTCGTCTAGGGAGACTATTTGGGTGGAATTGAGGAATGGGAAAGGTGTGGTAACACTTATAGGGGTGTATTATAGACCACCTAATGGGGAGCAAGAATTGGAGGAGCAAATTTGCAAGGAGATAGCAGATATTTGTAGTAAGCACTGGGTTGTGATTGTGGGAGATTTTAATTTTCCACACATAGACTGGGAGGCCCATACTGTAAAAGGGATGGATGGTTTGGAGTTTGTAAAATGTATGCAGGATAGTTTTTTGCAGCAATACATAGAGGTACCAACTAGAGAAGGGGCAGTGTTGGATCTTCTCTTAGGGAATGAAATAGGTCAGGTGACGGAGGTATGTGTTGGGGAGCACTTTGGGTCCAGTGATGACAATGCCATTAGTTTCAATATAATTATGGAGAAGGATAGGACTGGACCCAGGATTGAGATTTTTGATTGGAGAAAGGCTAACCGAGGAGATGCAAAAGGATTTAGAAGGAGTGGATTGGAACAATTTATTTTATGGGAAGGATGTAATAGAGAAATGGAGGTTATTTAAAGGTGAAATTTTGAGGGTACTGAATCTTTATGTTCCTGTTAGGTTGAAAGGAAAGGTTAAAAGTTTGAGAGAGCCATGGTTTTCAAGGGATATTGGAAACTTGGTTAGGAAAAAGAGTGATATCTACAATAAATATAGGCAGCATGGAGTAAATGAGGTGCTTGATGAATATAAAGAATGTAAGAAGAATCTTAAGAAAGAAATTAGAAAAGCTAAAAGAAGATACGAGGTTGCTTTGGCAAGTAAGATGAAAATAAATCCGAAGGGTTTCTACAGTTATATTAATAGCAAAAGGATAGTGAGGGATAAAATTGGTCCCTTAGAGAATCAGAGTGGACAGCTATGTGCGGAGCCGAAAGAGATGGGGGAAATTTTGAACAATTTCTTTTCTTCGGTATTCACTAAGGAGAAGGATATTGAATTGTGTAGGGTAAGGGAAACAAGTAGGGAAGTTATGGAAACTATGACGATTAAAGAGGAGGAAGTACTGGTGCTTTTAAGGAATATAAAAGTGGATAAATCTCCGGGTCCTGACAGGATATTTCCTAGGACCTTGAGGGAAGTTAGTGTGGAAATAGCAGGAGCTCTGACAGAAATATTTCAAATGTTATTAGAAACGGGGATGGTGCCGGAGGATTGGCGTATTGCTCATGTGGTTCCATTGCTTAAAAAGGGTTCTAAGAGTAAACCTAGCAATTATAGGCCTGTCAGTATGACGTCAGTGGTGGGTAAATTACTGGAAGGTATTCTTAGAGATGGTATATATAATTACCTGGATATATAGGGTCTGATTAGGAACAGTCAACATGGATTTGTGCGTGGAAGGTCATGTTTGACAAATCTTATTGAATTTTTTGAAGAGGTTACTAGGAAAGTTGACGAGGGTAAAGCAGTGGATGTTGTCTATATGGACTTCAGTAAGGCCTTTGACAAGATTCCGCACAGAAGCTAGGTTAGGAAGGTTCAATCGTTAGGTATTAATATTGAAGTAGTAAAATGGATTCAACAGTGGCTGGATGGGAGATGCCAGAGAGAAGTGATGGATAACTGTTTGTCAGGTTGGAGGCCAGTGACTAGTGGTGTGCCTCAGGGATCTGTACTGGGTCCAATGTTGTTTGTCATATACATTAATGATCTGGATGATGGGGTGGTAAATTGTATTAGTAAGTATGCAGATGATACTAAGGTAGGTGGTGTTGTGGATAATGAAGTAGGCTTTCAAAGCTTGCAGGGAGGTTTAGGCCAGTTAGAAGAGTGGGCTAAGCAATGGCAGATGGAATTTAATGCTGGTAAGTGTGAGGTGCTACATTTTGGTAGGAATAATCCAAATAGGACATACATGGTAAATGGTAGGGCATTGAAGAATGCAGTAGAACAGAGTGATCTTGGAATAGTGGTGCATAGTTCCCTGAAGGTGGAATCTCATGTGGATAGAGTGGTGAAGAAAGCTTTTAGTATGTTGGCCTTTATAAATCAGAGCATTGAGTATAGGAGTTGGGATGTAATGTTAAAATTGTACAAGGCATAGGTAAGGCCGAATTTGGAGTATTGTGTACAGTTCTGGTCACCGAATTATAAGAAAGATGTCAACAAAATAGAGAGAGTACAGAGAAGATTTACTAGAATGTTACCTGGGTTTCAGCACCTGAGTTACAGGGAAAGGTTGAACAAGTTAGGTCTTTATTCTTTGGAGCGTAAAAGGTTGAGGGGGGGACGATAGAGGTATTTAAAATTATGAGGGGGTAGATAGAGTTGATGTGGATAGGCTTTTTCCATTGAGAGTAGGGGAGATTCAAACAAGAGGACATGAGTTGAGAGTCAGGGAGCAAAAGATTAGGGGTAACACGAGGGGAAATTTCTTTACTCAGAGAGTGGTAGCTGTGTGGAATGAGTTTCCAGTAGAAGTGGTAGAGGCAGGTTCGGTATTGTCATTTAAAATAAAATTGGATAGGTATATGGACAGGAAAGGAATGGAGGGTTATGGGCTGAGTGCGAGTTAGTGGGACTAGGTGAGTGTAAGCGTTGGCACAGACTAGAAGGGCCTGTTTCCGTGCTGTAATTGTTATATGGCTATAGGAGGGGCACCAGACGGAGGTGATGGGCAGGTGAGGAGAAGGGGTATGAAAGGAGCCAGAATGGGGTATGGATAAAGAGAGAAGGGGAGATGATAAATTACTGGAAGTTAGAGAAATTGATGTTCTTGCCATCAGGTTAGAGGCCACCCAGATGAAATATGAGGTGTTGCTCCTCCATCATGAGAACGGCTGCATCACCAATGTGGAGGAGCCCAAGGACCGACATGTCAGAATGAGAACGGGAAAACTAATTGAAATGAGGCCACCGGGAAACGCCACCTTTTGTAGCAGATGGAGCAAAGTTCTTCCAACACTCTGTGTGACCTGACCTGCTGAGTTCCTCCAGCAATTTCTGTGTGTTCCTCAAGACTTCCAGCATCTGCAGAATCTCTTGGGTTTATGAACTCCTACAGACTGCAGCTGGGGCTTTTGCTTTCCTGATCTCCTAGAGGTCACTAGCGGCGACCCTCTCAAAAAAACCATGCCTGAGCCACGGCAGCTTTCCGCCTCTCATGCTCAAACAGCTGAGTAAGTGCCTCTCAGGAGTGGTAAGGTATCAGTTATGAACAGCAGCTAACGCAGTATTTAGATTATTAGATTGCTGCCTACTCTGCAAACCAGTTTGGCATCAAATGTTTTGGTGAAATCCTTGCAATACTATTAACACCAACCACCTATGCAAAGGATGCAAACAGGAGATTGATGGAGCACTGTGCCTGCCTGCAAAGTCACATTACAGTAACGGTCAGTCACCTTAGGAGAGACAAGGGCAGCACCTGAGGGGATGGAAACAGGCTCCACACATGTGATCTAAAATGAAAAGTGGCTTTTCTCTTACTTTCTCCATGTAGGCATGCAGTATGTAGCTTGCTGATACATCCCCTAGTTGTATTGATTTACAGAGATCCCGAAGTGAGAGAAGGAGTTCGTGGTCAATTTTTGTTTGGAAGGTATCCTGGAGAGAAAATAGAATGAGTTGGGTTATATTACAAACAACATTGAAAACGATTTGGAATTAATTTCTATCAGTTTACAAACAGCTTTGAAAACGATTGGGAATTATTTTCTATCAGTTTCTTTCAACATCAGAAGGGCAAACCCAGAGACCGTGTACTGCACTGATTCCAGTAATTCTAGGGTATTTCTGCACTAGAAAAGAAAGGAAGACCACATAAGCTGAAAAATGGCGGGAAAACATCCATCAGCAAAGGAATTCTGTCACCCAGTCCACCCGTTATTGCAATTACACAGTGAGCATTACTGTCCTTCAAAATGGTGCCAGGCTGTGTCCACTTGAGGGTGCAGGAAAGGTCTTGGTTAAACACACTTAAGTATCTTGAGTGAGACCTGAGCCCATAACCTCTGGGTCAAAGGTTCAACTGCCATGAAAGAACTGTCATTAGCTAGCAGGCAATTAGGTGATACCTCAGAGAGTTGTTTCATCATAACTCTAATTATTTCATATACCATAACATTAAGTCTAGTCAGCTAACAAAATGAAAAATAGATTTAGATGAAGTATTAAAATTTCCCTTTGGTTGCAATTCCATTTACAATGTCAGAAATTACGGTAATCATTTTGGGCAAGTGCACTTCATTTTATGTAAATTTAACTATTTCAAAATGTTAATTACTTTTTTTTCCCATTTGGGCCAGTGCAGAGAGATGGCTTCATATTTATACATAAATTTATAGAATCAGGTAATGATGGAATGAAGATTTAAAGATTAGCTTTACTTGTCACATGGACATTGGAACATACAATGAAAGACAAGACACAGCTCACTAACACTGAGCTGCAGAATGTGGGAGGAAACCGGAGCACCTGGAGGAAATACAAACGGTCACAGGGACAATGTACAAATCCCTTACAGACAGTGGTGGGAATCGAACCCTGGTCTTAAAACTGGCACTGTAACAGTAATACACTAACCATTACCCAACTGTGCCACCCTTATGCTACTGAAAACATAGAAAGCACAAAACGAGGTAAAATAAACAGCAATAACAAAATATGAAGTTGAAACAATTTTCACACCCTTAGGGTTCTGACACCAAACATGTCCAATCCAAATTGAACTAAGCAGTCTGTTGAGTTACATGACCAAAACAATAGAATTAAAGTAATATTCAAGTAGTAGTAATCAAAGTGATATTCCTCAGGTGAGACCATAGTGTTTAGTTGTGTTTGTCAAGTAGTAAGAGAAGTTCAAACAATAGAGATGGCACAAAGAAAAGCTAAGAGACTGATTTCCTAAGTAAAGATGAGAATAAATGCACTTTTCTGTTTATAAAAGAAGTGTATGGGACATGCTTGTACAGTGGCATAGAATATTGTTAAGAGCATTGAAAAAATTAAACATTGAGAAGAGAGAAGATCGGTTCAAATTACTACATTATAATTTTAAAATCACTGTGAAGAAATACTACTTGCAATGTGTTGGAATTATGTGATGTCAGCTTCTAAAAAGAATACTAGGTGCAAAAATCTACAATCATTTAAGAAGCTATTACATTCTGGGGTGAGGAAGGCATTAACTGGAAACTGAAATGGATGATATGGTGCTGCCTCTTTCAGAATTAACAGCACAGCCACATAGTCGTAAGCGCAATGTCGTACAACAGTCAACTGTAAGATCAGGGCTCAGTTCCCACTGCTGTCTGCAAGAAGTTTGTATGTTCTCCCTGTAACTGTGTGGGTTTCCTCTGGATGCTCCAGTTTCCTCCCACATTTTAAAAACCTATGGGTTAGGCTCTGTGAGTTGTGAGTATGCTGTGTCCCAACACCTGCAGGCTGCCCAGCACAATCCTCACTAATTTGATTTGACTCAAACAGCACAGTTCACTGTTTGTTTCGATGTACATGTGACAAATGTAAAAGTATATTTTTAGGTTATCTTTTAATCTTGTATATTATTTAACTGTGCTGATATATAGAAATTCTGGCCCAAAATAGATCGAACAAAGTGGCACAAATAATTCTTTCCTGTGAGGAAGGCATGCAGTAGTCTTTGATCCCGACAATCTTGATAAGATGCAAAATAACTTTTCTGAACTTAAAACTGCATAATTATGAAGATAAAAGACAGAAAAGCTCCTTGAGCCTGCTTTGCAATTTAATAGTAGTATGGCTCATCCCATAAATGAATTCCTTTTTTTAGCTTTCATGTTCCTTCATCTAATTAGAGTTTAAATGGAAAATCAAACTTAGTCTTGAACCTGTTCAATGGCTGTGCATGCATAGCTTTCTGAGACAGAGATTGCCAATGATTTATAAACCTCTAAGTAAAAAATGTTCTCCTCATCACAATCCTCCACGGCTGGTTCTTTAAACTCAAACTATAGATTTATATTCTAGTTTACTTACAAGTGTGTGGTAGCACTTGATCAGCTTTAAAAATGAGGGTGAGCACAATATGAATTTCAAACATAGTTTAACCTGTATGGTTGTTTATGTCAAGAAACATATGATTTTGTCAAAGTAAATTTTGGTGGATGGTCAGGAGACATGAGGCATGTATGATAAGGAGACTACAAAAGCCAAAAAGCCACCACACCAGGCACACCAGGACTTAAGAACTTTTTAAAAGCTATTATTAATGCTTTTTGAGATAGTGATTTAGATACATATCAGATTTTTTACTGAGTTAAGTATTGTATGTAATTAGTTTTGCTACAACAAGTGTATGGGACATTGGAAAAAAAGTTGAATTTCCCCATGGGGATGAATAAAGTATCTATCTATCTATCTATCTATCTAGTTGTGAGCAGCACAGTAATACAAAAACACCTGAAGTGTGACCTTAACAAGGACTTTTAAATTAACTTAAATGCTTATAAGCCAGTTCTTTTCATTGTGACTTTACTTTGAACTTTGCGGCAGAGATTACAGAAACCAACGTTCAGGTCCACTAAGGTTTGGTGACTGAGCATAATCTGCCCTACCCCAATAATGCAATGGTGATAAACAGACAGACAACTTGTTTCCTGCCTTTTCTGATCTTGTACAAATTATTGAGGTCAGCACCATTTCCACATGCTGAATGATTTCTGTGAGGTACACTTATGCAAGATGACAGTGGTTAGTGGTAGAAAGTAATCTTAATTGTATGATATGGGCAAATGTTGGCACATGTGGATAATGAAACATTTACCTAAAGGAAAAACAAATTCCTTCTCCAAATAAAGTTGGTGATTTTATAACTCCTCATGCTGAATCTGAAAAGAATGTGGACTAGCGGCAATCCACCCCGATGCAAATATACAGTTCTGCAAGATCATTCTCCCAAATGAAGACAAATTGTTTTCATGATGTGAACAGCCAAAAAGAGGTAACCCAGCCCTACCTCTTTCTAAAGCTACTACAATTCTCAGCACACTCCAGGTGACAACTCTGTCCACAACAACATTGATAATCCCCAGAGTCATTTTTGATAACTATGGATATTTGCCAGCAGTTATCCACTATTTCACTATTGTTCAAAAGGTTTATTTAGGAAATGTTGCATTAAATATAATCTCATCATTTAGACACAAGAAAATGCCGAAATCCAAACAGGGACTTCTGTTGATAAGCAGGAAGATGCTAGAAGTCTTAAGCTCTTACCATTGTTTTAATCTCATCCATAATGGTTCTCATGTCTTTTAAAGATTTTTCCCTCCTTGAGCGAACTTTCAAAATCAATTTGCGATAGTTCCTTATCTCCAGCCATCTCATCAGTTTCAAAGATAGTACAATGGAGATGGCAATAATAGAGATGAACTACAGGGAAATAAAATTGGTTTGAAAATGGAACATCAAAATAAGTACAATGGCTAATACGTTCATTTGTTTTTCACATAGCTATATTCTGTAATGATTTTGAATGTGGCACCTTAACAATAGTAGACTCACTCCCTGAACACAGTAACATGCCAAAACAAACCACCGAACAAACTATGCAATATTTTTGCAGCTTTTCCCAATGCATGTTTATATTTTTGTCCTTTCTTTTCCTTCACATTAGACACCGTTTCCTGCTAAACTGATGGGCAAAAGGCATCACAAGTACTGTAACTGGGGACTGTTCAATTGAGCGTGTTTCAAACTGGCTAATTTATTTTTAACTAATTAAAGTTAATTATATCTAATGTTTAAATTTTATTCTAACACCAAACTTAGTTTAAAATTTGACTAGATATCTATTTAGACCATAAGACATAGGAGCAGAACTAGGCCACTCAGCCCATTGAGTCTTCTCCACCATTCGATCGTGTCTGATTTATTACCCCTCTCTAACTCATTCTTCTGCCTTCTCCCCGAAAATTTGACACCCTGACCAATCAAGAGCCTATCAATCTCTGCTTTAAATATAATCAATGACTAGGCCTCTGTAGATCATAAGACCATAAGGTATAAAAGCAGGATTAGGCCATATGGCCCATCGAGTCTGCTCCACCATTTCATCATGGCTGATCCATTATTCTTCACAGCCCCAATCTCCTGCCTTCTCCCCATATCCCTTCATGCTCTGACCTATCAAGAATCTATCAACCTCTGCCTTAAATGTACATAAAGATTCGCCATTCTCTGGCTAAAGAAATTCCTCATCTCATTTCTAAATGGACATCCCTCTATGTTGAGGCTATGTCCTCTGGTCTTAGACTCTCCACATCCACTCTATTGAGTAATTTCACCACTTGATAGGTTGCAATTAGGTCACCCCTCATTCTTTTGAATTCTAGTGAATACAGGCCCAGAGCCATCAAATGCTCTTCATAAGAAAAGGTGTTCAATCCTGGAATCATTTTTGTGAACCTACTTTGAACCCTTCCCAATGTCAACACATCCTATCTGAGATAAGGAGACCAAAACTGCTCATAATACTCCAAGTGAGGCCTCACCAGTGCTTTATAAAACCTCAACATTACATCCCTGCTTGAATATTCTAGTCCTCTTGAAATGAATGCTAACATCGTATATACCTTCTTCACCACATATTCAAATTGCAAATTAACCTTCAGGGAATCCTGCACAAGAACTTCCAAGTCCCTTTGTGCCTCAGTTTTTTGTATTTTTTCTCCATTTAGGAAATAGTCAACCCTTTCATTTCTTCTACCAAAGTTCATGGCCATACACTTCCTTCTGCCACTTCTTTGACCATTCTCCTAACCTGCCCAAGTCCTTTGCAACCTCTCTACTTCCTCAAAACTACCTGCCCCTCCATCTATCTTCATATCATCTCCAAAATTTGAAACAAAGCCATCAATTCCATCATCCAAGTCATTGACATATCATGTAAAATAAGCGACCCCAACACAGATCCCTGTGGAACACCACTAGTCACCAGCAGCCAATCAGAAAAGGCTCCTTTTATTGCCACTCTTTTCCTCCTGCCAATCAGCCACAGCTTTATACATGCTCTTACCTTTCCTGTAATACCATCTGCTCTTAACTTGTTAAGCTGCCTTATGTGTGGCACCTTGTCAAAGACCTTCTGAAAACCCAAGTACACAACATCAACTGATTCTCATTTGATTATCCTACTTGTTACTTATCCAAAGAATTCCAACAGATTTGTCAGGCAAGATTTTCCTTTGAGGAAACCATGCTGACTATGGCTTATTTTATCGTGTGCCTCCAAGTATCTCGAAACCACAGCCTTAACAATCAATTCCAACATCTTCCCAACCACTGAGGTCAGACTAATTGGCCTAAAATTTCCTTTCTTCTGCCTCACTCCCTTCTTGAAGAGTGGAGTGACATAGTTCCCTGTGGCATTGAATTCCACAGATTCACCGCCTTCTGGCAGAAGAAATTTCTCTCAACTGTTAGAAATGGGCGTTGCTCTGTACTGAGGCTCTGCTCTCTGGTCCTAGGCTTACCCACTACATGAAACATCCTCTCCACATCCATTCTGTCTAGCCTTTCAATATTTGATAGGTTTCAGTGAGATCCTCCTCATTCTTCTAAACTCCAGTGAGTACAGGTCCAGAGCCATCAAACACTCTTCATACTTTAACCCTTTCATTCCTGGAATTATTCTTGTCAATCTCCTCTGGACCCTCTGCAATGCCAGCATATCTTTTCTTAGGTAACAGATCCAAAACAGCTCACAATATTGTCTGTGGTCTGACCAATGCCTTATAATGACTTAGCATTATATTCTTACTTTTATACTCTAGTCCTCACAAACTGAATGCTAATGTTGCATTTACCTTCCTCCTGACTCAACCTGCAAGTTAACCTTTAGCAAATCCTGCACAAAGACGCCCTTTGCACCTCTGACTTTTGAATTTTCACCCCGTTTAGAAAATAGTCTATGCCTTTATCCCTTCTACCAAAGTGCAAAACCACACACTTCCATACACTATATTCTATCTATCACATCTTTGCCCATTCTTCCCAGTCCTTCTGCAGACTCCCTGCTTCCTTAACACTACCTGCCCCTCCTCCTATCTTTGTATCGTCTGCAAACTTGACCACAATGCCATCAATTCCGTCATCCAAATCATTCACATATAACGTGAAAGGAAGCAGTCCCAATACCGACCACTGTAGAACACTACTTGTCACCAGCAACCTACCAGAATAGGTGCCCTTTATTCTGACTCTTTGCCTCCTGCCAATCAGCCAATCAATCTTCTATCTGTGCCAGTATCTTTCCTGTAATACCATGGAATCTAATCTTGTTAAGCAGCCCCATGTGCTGCATCTTGTCAGAGGCTTGCTGAAAATAGAAGTAACCAACATCTTCTAACTCTCCTTTGACTATCCTGCCTGTTATTTCAACAGGATTGTCAGGTAAGATTTTCCCCTTAAGGAGATCATTTTGGCCTATTTTATCATGTACGTCCAAGTACCCCGAAACCTCATCCTTAACAATCAACTCCAACATCTTCCCAATCACTGACGATAGGACAACTGGCCTACAATTTCCTTTAAAACTGCCTACTCCTAATAACCCTTCACCGGGACCACAGCCCTCCATACCCTGATCATCCATGCACCTATTCAAACTTCGCTTTAACGTTGAAATCAAGCTTGTGTGCACAACTTGTGCTGGCAGCTCACCCCTCACTCTCACGATTGCCTGAGTGAAGTAGTTACCCCTCATGTTCCCCTTAAACTTTTCATTTTTCACCTTTAACCCATGAACTCTCACCCAGCCTCAGTGGAAAAAGCCTGCTTGCATTTAACCTATCTATACCCATCATTATTTTGTATACCTCCATCAACTCTCCTTTCAGTCTTCTACACTCTTCAACCTATTCAATCTTTCCTTATAACTCAGGTCCACCAGGCCCAGCATCATCCTTGTAAATTCTTACTGTACTCTTTCAATTTTATTTACATCTTTCCTATAGGTAAGTGACCAGAACTGCATACAATACTCCAAATTAGGCCTCATGAAAGTCTTATACAACTTCAACATAACATCCCATCTCCTGCATTCAATACTGTACTTCAATTTATGAAGGTCAATGTTCCAAAAGCTTTCTTTACGGCCCTATCTACCTGTAACACCACTTTCAACAAATTATGACCTGTATTCCCAGATCCCTTTGTTCTATCACACTCCTCAGTGCTCTACCATTCACTGCACAAGACCTACCCTGGTTGGTCCTACTGAAGGGCAACATCTCACACTTGTCTGTATTAAATTCCATCTGTCATTTTTCAGCCCATTTTTCCAGCTGATCCAGATCCCTCTGCAAACCATGATAGCCTTCCTCACTGTCCACTACACACAAAAATCTTGGTGTCATCCACAAATTTGCTGATCCAGTTAACCACATTATGATCCAGATTGTTACAGATGACAAACAACATCAGACCCAACATCGATCCCTGCGGCACTCCACCAGTCACAGGCCTCCAGTCAGAAAGGGAACTATCTAATACCACTCTCTGGCTTCTCTCGCAAAGCCAATGTCTAATTATAATATACTACTTCACCTTGAATGCTGAAAGACAAAAATTTCTATCCACCCTGATTTGCATCAGGACAGCGAATACATCTTCCTTTGTAATCTGTATAGGGTCCATGAAATTGATGCCACTTTGCCTCACTTCTATAGTTTCTGTGTCTATCTCCTGAGTAAATATAGATGCAAAAAATATACTTAAGATCTTCCTCCATTTCTTTTGGTTCCACACATGGATTGCCATTCTGATCTTCCAAAGGACGAATTTTATAATCATTTTGCTCTTAACATATCTGTAGAATCCCTTAGGATTCTCCATCTTGTCTGCTAGGGCAATCTTATACCTTCTTTCAGCCTTCCTGATTTCCTTCTTGTGTTCTCTTGCATTTCCTTTGCTCCATAAGCACCTCATTTGTTCCTACCTACCTATACCTGCTATAAACTTCTTTTTTTCTTAACCAGGACCTCAAAATCTCCAGAAAACCTAGGTACCATACATTTGCTATCTTTATCTTTTATTCTGACAGGCACATACAAGTTCTGTACTCCCAAAAGTTCACTTTAGAAGGCCTCCCACTTACCAATTACACATTTGCCAGAAAACAGCCTGTCCCAATCCACACTTACCAGATCATTTCTGATACCATCAAAACTGGCCTTTCTCCAACTTAGAATCTCAGCCCGCAGACCAGACCTATCTTTTTGCATGTTCACTTTGAAACTAATGGTATTGTGAGCACTTGTTACGTTTGTTCCCCAACACAAATTTCTGTCACCTGCCCTGTCTCATTCTCTAATAGGAGATCAAGTATCACACACTCTCTCATTGGGACTTCTATGTACTGATTAAAGAAACTTTCCTGAACACATTTGACAAACACAATCCCATCTAGAAATTTTACAGTATGGCACTCCCACCCAATATGTGGAAAGTTAAAATCACCCACTATAACAACCTTATGTTTCTTGTGAAAGTCTGCAATCTCTACAAATTTGTTCCTCTAAATCCTGCGGACTGCTGGGTGGTCTGTAATATAGCCCCATTAACATGGTTATTCCTTTCTTATTTCTCAGTTCTGCCCATAATGCCTCCTTAGACGAGCTCTCCAGTCTGTCCTGTCAGAGTACTGTTGCAACATTTTCTCTCACTAGTAACACCACCCTCCTCCTTTAATTTCTTCCACTCTGTCAGTTCTAAAACAAAGGAATCCCAAAATATTGAGCTGCCAGTCCTTCCCCTACCCCAGCAACCAAGTTTCACTAATGGCTACAATGTCAGAATTCCAGCGGTTGACCCATGCCCTGAGCTCATCTGCCTTTCCTATGATACTTCTTGCATTGAAATATACACAACTAAGGACACTCGTCACACCATGCTCAACCTTTTCTTTCCTGACTTTGTCTAAGGTCTTGCCAACATCTGTCTCCACAACCACTCCACTAACTTTTCTGGCACTCTGATTCTTAAAGAGTGGAGTAACATTTGCAATTTTCCAGTCCTCCAGAACCATTCCTGCTCTGCCCCTCAGGCAACTGGTTCGTTTTTAACTCTGTGATTAAACACATTCAGCTTTTATTTTAATGAGCAGTTTCAGATCTGTGTTAAGTCACTTTCTGAGCAGTCGGAAAGCATCTTGGCTGGCAGAAGGCCAGAGGTTTATGTTGGGAGTGAAAAAAAATTTCTATTGAAAGCCATTCTGGTGCTTCTCCAGCAGAAGCATTGCCTTTAAGTTGATGTTATATTGCTTAGAAGTTAATCTACAGGTATCAGTAATATTTTGCCGAAATAGAATGTTAGTTTTGAGTTTATTAGACACTAACCTAGATGCTAATGGTTTATACATATTATTTACCGGTAGTATTTTCTTGTCGTAATCTTATACTCTGTGTATGTTTACTTGTGTGAATGGAACAACGTGACAATTGTACTGTATTTTGTTTCTCAGCTGCACTCCATACTCACTATGTCATGCCATTGAGTCTGCAATAAAACCAAAAAGCTGGGAGGCTACACCCTGACTTTCATGTCATTTATGGACGGAGTTCGACTGACTGTCTAGCTGATGTTAGGACCCCTCGGCGAGGGTGGTACTGTACAGTGATCAGCTGGTGCTTCAACAACTGCGGCTACAGATTAAAACTTCCTTACATGGTTCAGAAACGAGATAATAATGCTTCTTTATCCAGCTTTAAGAGTTCCCGGTACATCAGCCTCATCTATAAGAGCCCGCGCAGGGGCAGAGACAGCAAAGCACGGGGTTCATTTGCAGAAGAGGAGGCAAAGCTTCAGGTGGAAAGGGCAATATTAGAGGCCGAACTAAGTGCCCTTGCCCCTTCACCGAGAGGCAGCTGCAGCCATTGCACGGGCCGAAGTCTGAGAGGCAGCCGGAGAACTGGAGGGAGCGGTGAAGTTGGAAAGGGCCAGCCAAGCAGCGTCAGAAAAGGACATTGCGGTGCGCACAGCCGAATGCACGAAAGGCAGTTTATATTTGGCGCGTCACAGAACCAAGCAGCTTTTCCTGCCGCTTCCCTAACTTCAGCGGACCGCGATGGCAGCCTTATTACACAGCGATCTCCTTCGGAAGATGGCTCACGCCGGCAACCAGACAGAACCGGGAAGTGACCTGTTGCTGACCATACATTAATCAATATCTTCATACCGCTTCCCGAAGACCGGTAAGCCACCTGTTGCCTACGATACATTTCTCCATACTGCTTCCCGAAGACCGGTAAGCCACCTGTTGCCTACGATACATTTCTCCATACCGTTTCCCAAAGATCCCAATACAAAGGCCCATCACAGGGAGAATGAGCAGCGGATGGACGCGAAGCAGCGCGCCGCTCCACACTACAGTCCAGTCGAATGCTCCCCCAAACCAGGCAGCTTCACTCTGCACGATATCGGGCTCGCCGTGACTGAGTGAGCACAAGCCTTTACCAGTCTGATGACAAACCTGAAAGCTACAGTGTTCCGGACATCGTTCAACAAAGCCACTGAGGGATCTTGGCAACATAAGTCACAAGCTTGATAAAATCTGCAGATGCTGGAAATCCAAGCTGCGCACACACACAATGCTGGAGGAACCCAGCAAGACGGCAGCATCTATGGAAAAAAAGTACAGTCGACTTTTCGCGCCGAGACCCTTCAACGGGACTGGAGAAAAAAAGACGAGGAGTCAGAGTTCGGGTTGGGGGAGGGGAGGGGAGGGGAGGGAGAAACCTATGGTTGCCTCATCCTCCTTTTAGTATATTTCTTCTTTGAGGTGTATCTATCCTGTGCCTTCCGAAATGCCCCAGGAAACTCCAGTCATCCCTGCTATTGTTGCCTTCCAATCACCTTTGGCCAGCTTCTCTCTCATGCCCCTGTAATTAAGATATATCTGACATTATCTTCTCCCTCTCAAACTGCGTGGTGGATTCTATCACATTATCATCACTGCTTCCTAAGGGTTCCTTTACCTTAATTTTCCTACTCAAATTTGGTTTATTACACAACACCAAATCCAGAATTACTTGTCCCCTAGTGGGATGAACCACAATCTGCTCTAAAGAGCCATCTCATATGCATCCTAAAAATTCCCCCTCTTGGGATCCAGCATCACCCTGATTTTCCCAATCTACCTGCACATTGAATTCCCCCGTGATTAAGGTAACACTGCCCTTATTACATGCCTTTTCTATTTCCCATTGAAATTTATATCCCATTATCAAAGACTATTGGAGGGGGATACACAATGCCCTACAAGACATATTTAAATGTGAAATACCCTTAGAGAGTAAGACCATATATTTTGGATATATACCTCAAGAATGGTTGAAAAGAGATAAATATTTAATGAATACACTGTTGGTAGCTGGTAAAAAGACTCTTACTAGGAAATTGTTATCACAGGAGAGCCCAACTTTAAATGCATGGATGGAAATTACAATGGACATTTACAAAATGGAGAAGATAACAGCATCTGTTAAACATAAGCTGGAACAATTAGATTCATACTGGGAAAAATGGTTTAACTACATAATGCCTCATAGGCCTGATTTTATTCTCACAAATCAATGAATATGTTGTAAAAAAAAATCACTCCCAACATGTACATAGTTTTTTCCTTTTGCTTCTTTTTTCTTTCCGCTCTTTTCTATAAGTGTATACCTCAGATAAATACTTTGTGGAGATTTGTGATATATATGATTATATCATATATATGCACAATGTCTGAAATACATCTTATGGAAATGTTTGTTTGATGATGAACTTCAATAAAAAAATACAAAAAAAATTATATCCCACATCCTGGCTACTGTTCATGGGCCTATATATAACTCCTATCCTGGCATTTTTACCTTTGCAGTTCCTTAACTCTATCCACAAGGACTCTGCATCTTCTGATCCCAAGTCACCTCTATCTAAGGAATTGATTTCATTTTTTACCAACAAAGCTTCCAAAACCCCTCTGCCTTCCTATTTGTCCTTTTAATACAATGTGTTATCCTTAGAGTTAAGCTCCCAACTGTGATCTTCTTTCAGCCACGACTCATTGATACCCACAATGTCACACCTGCCAATCTCTAAATTCATCACAAGATCATCTACCTTATTCCGTATACTGTATACACCTTCATTCCTGTATTCATCATACTTTGTGATTTTGTCTCCAAGTGACACTTCACCCTCATCCCACTTTTGCCATATCACCTGTCTGTCCATCCTCACAGTCTCACTACACACTGCATTGGCTTGTATACCAACTGCCCCACCCTCAGTCATATTATTCCAGTTTCCACCCTCATGCCAACTTAGATTAAACTCTCCCTAACAGATCTAGCAAACCTGCCCACGAGGATATTGGTCCCCCTCAGGTCCAGGTGTAACACATACTTTTTGTATAGATCATACCTTCCCCAGAAGAGCTCCTAATAATCCAAAGAATTTTGTTTTTAAGGTTTCCTCCTTTCGCTCAAATTATCACCTTCAAATGTTAATATTATTACTAAAACAAATATCTGTATGTTAAATATATTTTTTGAATTCAAGCATTTCTGATTCCTACTTATCATATGATTGAATTTGCACCTATAAATAAAAATATTATCAACAATTTTCTTTTAGATGTTTTGTCAATTGGAAGATTTCCATCTCAGATGTTTGAGGTTCAAGATCATTGCAAAATATAAGGATTAAAACCAGATCTCAACAGCCTCTTTGCTGCCTGAGGGACTGCATTATTGTCAAATGTAATACCTTATTAAGTAGAAACTTCTCATGTCAAATTGTGCAAAAACTCAAAGGTAGAAGTGAAAGAAGAATTAAAGGATAATTCGAGGGCCTTGGGCATAAATGAATGAATCACAAAGACTGGATTAATTGATTATTCCACATATTTTCCATCTGCAAAATGATGCTCATTACAAATTTCTTCTGGTAACAAGTAAATGCTATGAAGTACTTTAGGATGTCCTGAAAATATGAAATTTTTGCTTGCCACTCTTTCCAGAAATACCTCAACCTCCCTGCCACCCACCTTCATCAAATAACAAAAGTAAAATTAATTAAATGGATACACATTGTCTGACAAAATCATTCAGAATTTGTGAAGCCACAACTTTACCAACTACATTAATTCTCTAGGTAGTTTATATAGATAGTTGTATTAATTGTGTCCTTTTATTTACTTCCATATATTACTAATTTTTATCAGTAAATCCAAACGTTGCTCTTTCTTGTGAGATTTAGTAGCTCACCTCTATCTTGGCTGTCTTTTGGGACAAAATTTTTGAAGTTTTTGTTACCCAATTTCTTTTGATCTTCGGTCACTTGTTCTATGGGTCGTTCCTTCTTACCACATTCGTTCTTTTTACCTTCTGGATTTGCCTCATACCATTTCTGCTGCTTCTGTCTTCTCTCTTTAGATTACTTATCACCAGTTGTATTAATTCAAACAATCTAAACTGCCACTTCCTCAGCTTTTTGTATTTTTTAATTGCATTCTAGAACCTGACAGCTTCAAACACCAACGTTCCAAACTTCCAACAGATTGGGATCTAAAGTGTGGCACTGTTTGTGCTAACTGTTGGATGGGGTAAAATGCTCCTATGTTGCTTCTTGCATTGAAGCAGGTAGGGAGTAGGAATTACTATCCTTTCTCCCTTTGAAATGTTTGATTATGCTCAATTCTGATCCAGTCTTGAATGTCCCAGCTAGAGCAAGAACTGCCAGTCTGAACTGAAGACACAACCTGGGTTGTTTTGAATGGACTAACTGGCAGATGTTCAAGGAGGCTGCCACAAACGGAGAAGACACAGACCTCAAAGGATATGCCTCATCTGTCATTGGCTACATCAGTAAGCGTGCAGATGATGTTGGTACCTCAGGAATGGCTATCTTACAGCCCAACCAGTAGCCCTAGCTGAAGGCTGAGGTGCACTCCTTACTAAAAGCTTGGGACTCTACCTTCAAGTCTGATGACAGAACAGCTCTCAGAACATCCGAGTGAAGCCTCACCTTGGGCATTATGAGGGCAAAGACCACCTATGCTCAAAAAACACCTGTCCAACAACACTCCTTGGTGTGTATCAAGGGCATTACTGACCATGCAAGGAAAAACCAACATCGACTGTACCAGTGACGCTTCCCTCCCTGACACTCTGATAACTTCTATGCACGCTTTGAGGCATGCGACCACGCCGGCCCAGAAAGCTACCCCTCTCCCCGGTGAGCAATCACTGTCAGTAACAGCAGCAGACATGAGGTCTCTGCAGGGAGTCAACCCCCACAAGGTAGACAGGCCAGACAGCATCCCAGGCCAAGTACACAGGGAGTGTGCTCACTGACATCTTCAAGAAATCACTCATCCTGACTGCTGTCCCCCACATGCTTCAAATAATCATCATCTCCTTATTTTATTGTGTTCTTTTGTGTAGTATCTGATCCAGAGTAACAATTATTCTATTCTCCTTTACACTTGTGCACTGGAAAAGATGTTAAAGAAGCTTGTATAGAATCACCACCACATGTCGGCTCCTCCTGATGTGGAAATGTATCGTTAGTCCTTCATTGTAAACCCTGGAACTTCTAACCCAGCGGTGTCGGGGGGAGCACCTTCACAGGAAGGTCTGCTGCAGTTTCAATGTTCACCAACACCTCTCAAGTCAAATCAATGGGAATGGCAATAAATATCAGCGGTAGCCAGGTCCCAAAAAACGAATAGATAAAACTAATGTGATGTAACCTTGTTGCCTTGGTACTGTAAAACCACTAACACAAATAAGTGGCCGTGTTTAGAGGCTGTTTCTAAGTAACTTGTACCATTATGACTGACTATCATTTCATTCTGTTATAGGATTCTTCTTTCACAGCTGCTGAAAGCAGTGTATCTTGGAACAACCAGAAAGGAGTGTGTTCTTACTAGGTTCATTTATTATTAGGAGAGATCTAAAATTGAAAATAGTTAAGTGATGTGCTCTATCAAAAAGCCATTCCTTTTGTGATAGTACCTCCCAATGTCTGCTTTTAATAATCTGCCATTGGACCTACTATTCAAGCAAGTAAAACATTTAGTTGTATGAGAGACCAGCAATTTCAGTACCTTACATACATTACTGGTCATAGATATTACAAAATTATTTTTTAACATAGAATGTATACTGTATATTTTTTTTAATGTTAAATTCATCTCCATTCATGTGACTACTGTAACTGATAGCAATAGTTGCTCATAGGCTTACTGTAATTATAAGTTGAGTAACTTTCTTGGTAAAATTACAGCAATGTATAGGGTTCTCTAAACTTCATCTCACCAGTTACAGGTAGGAGTGCTGTACCTTCACAGCATTAAGGATGTGTTTTGTTTCACATAGATGACTGGATTTTTATCACCAAAATTCAGGTGGACTCAGGGAAATGTATAAAATTTCTGATTTTAAAAATTGTCAGCCTTGAGACAGCATTACACCAAAGAAGATAAAATGCTGGAATTAAACTGAGCTCCCATGTTGACACAAGGATCTCTGCATATTTCAAGATAGGAAGTTCAATCAGTGCCCTGAACAACATTTACTCCTCAATTATTAATTAAAATGGCAGATCTGGCCATGTCACTTGTGAAAGCTAAGAATCTGCAAATCAATAGCTACACTTTACTAAATTACAACAATAATTACAATTAAGTAGTACTTCCCTGGAGCATTTTAAAGGACGCCTTAAAATGCAGCTCCTTTCTTTCTCATTATATGTTCACTGGATTAGAGAGAGGTCAACTTCCATTACATGACTATTTTCATAGCTAGCAACTTTCGTAATGCAAATGATCAGGTCCTGGGATTTATTGGCTCTCAGTGCCATTCAGCACTAGTAAGTGATTCCTTTTGCTTCTCACTTTCAACTAACCCTTGCTCATTGCAAACTACCCAATCAAGAGTAGTCTGTTCCTTGGTTAGCTGCCAAACATACAAACTAGTCTTAAAAAAACATCCATACATACCCCAAGTATCATAGCTGACTTGATTTGACCAACGTTTACTGTAGCACCTTTGCTACATGCATTTTTAATTTCTTGTTTAATGATGCCTCCTGCATCACTATTTGTTTGAAAGCCCGTGGATAACATCCTGTGTCCTGAGGTGCAACTTGGCTCTACCTAGAATGATTTCACATGTTCATTTTCTGAACTAATAACCTCTAGTGGTCGCCAACCAGTCGATCGCGATCGACCGGTCAATCTTTGAGACCTTCCCAGTAGATCCAAAAAAAAATACACAAATACATTATGCCTGATAAACCTTTTGATGCAAATATGTAGTAACTTCTACTTTGAAAAAGGACCACTCAACAACTTCATGCCCAAAAGGAACAACTTATCTGGGACGGTAAAATGATATTTGCAGAGGTTTTCACTAATGTGCACCAGGGAGAAAAGACCGAAAGGAAAACCCCGCAACCCTGGAAACAATATTTCTTTACAAACAGCTTTCCGTAGCAAAAGTATTGCTATATTACAATAATCCTAATTGGTATTAGTTGATATTTATAATGCTCACATTACAACACTTCTCCCCCTTAAATTCCAACGTTCTCCAAATGTAAAAGAAATGGGAAACAAACACAATGGTGTCATTAGCTTGCTTACCTCTGAAACTTATACTAGTGTCTCAGTATCAGTTTACCAACACCAGGAAAGTAGAGGAGCTGAAATCGGGGTTGAAGGTCCAGCAAACATGCTGCTCAGAGGATGTGGATCGACAAGTGTTAAAGGACTTGCCATTCTGAATATTTTTCACGACAGTTCGATTAACCCCTGGATGTAATGCAAAAAGCTCAGCTTGTTGTATTTGTCAGAATGGCTTTCCAGGATTTTACAACAAAGGAGGACTTCCTCACTCTTTTGCACTTAAAGGAGAGAACGAGAGGTGAGGGTATTTACAATGAGTTTTTTTAAAAATGTGTGTGAAAATGACAACCCCATTCATAAACTGGTGGTGATGACTACTGATGGGGCCCCAGCGATGCACGGTGTGCGCGTTGGTTTTGTAGCACTGTGCCGTAATGACCCTGATTTTCCCGACTTCCTGGATGATCACTGTGTGATTCATCAGCAGGCCTTGGCTGGGAAGTTTGTGGACTTTTCTCATGTAACGACACTGGTGGTCAAACTGATAAACTTGATTCCAGCAAAAGTGCTTCAGCACCGCTTATTCATGGTGTTATTGGATGAGCTCGATGCTGCTGTGGCCTGTTCGATACGCTAGTTACAGTGTTTTCTTGGTTAAATTAATTTGAAAGTTTGACAAAAGCATTTTATGTAGTTAAAATACAATTAGCCCAAATAAAAGGCCTCAAGTTGGAAGTACAATCTGAGCTGTTATTTCTCTAAACGATTTAGTCGGTCGATCTTGCCTTTCACTAAGGCTGAGGTAGGGGATCTTGGGCTTAAAAAGGTTGGTGACCACTACTCCACAGTGAAGAAGAAAGTACTAACTTGCAAAAAATATCAAAGGATAAGTCTTCTGAACAGGGAAACAGCAAACAAAATTCCAGTTGCATTGCTAGACAAAAAATGAAATCAGTAAGTCATCTAAGAGTTAAAAAAAATATACACTTTTAATGTATTTTGTGCAGTTTACAGAAATACATTGGCCCATAATTTGCAGTAAGATGTGGAAGAACTAGTTCACCAACTCTACAATGGTCATAGAAATTAAACGTCTCTTTGTAAAGTGTCCGGATATCACTCAGGTCCTCCACGCGCAACTCCATACCATGCTCAATCTCTGCCACTTGCACTGCTCTCTCCACCACGTGCTCATTTTGCAACTGGGACAAGCTACATGTTGAGTACACAACCGATCCGCCAGGCTTAGTAGCAAGAATGGCAGACCTGAGAAAGAAAATTCAACAATAAATTCTCTTGCAATATTTTTGACTTGGTATGTTGATAGGGAAGAAAAATTGAGTATCAACTGTAGACCCATGCCTGGAACTGGATTGATATACAAAGAAAATGCTTGTAACAAGGAACAAGAGGCAAAGTTATTCTGTAGGTGAGATTAGAGGGTAAACAACCAGGCAGGGGGGAACACAATCATATTCAGAAAAGGAAAATAAATCAATCTGTAGCATATTTAAGAGGATAGTAGGACATAATTAAATAGCAGGAGAGACAATCGCATAAAAACAAAAAGTTCATTTGGGATGGGGTCAAGAACAGCGCAGAGTTTCCATCAGGATGGCAACAGAAGATGCAATGAGTGGGCATGGATGGATGGATGAAAAAAGCCAAAGCGTTATGGCATACCAAATACTAACTTCAGCTCCAGAAGTTCTCACAAGCACTTACTATTTGGTAATACTGGATAATCAACAGGGGATAAAAAAGACCCAGCTGACTTCACTTAACTCTGCCCAACCTGGAGGGACAACAAATACCTAATTCTATAATTCCCGCAGAAACCAAATTCAGGGATGTAACTAGAATGATTTCTAAAATAAGCTAACTTTCCCTACTATGAAAGTGTAATTGTAGAGATGTTGGAAATAGTAAAACATGCCAGGAATACTTATAAACTTAAGCAGCATCTGTGGAAAGTGAAACAAAGACAACATTCCCGTTCAATGATCTACTTTTTTTTTCACTTTTACTTTTTTTTGTTTTTAATTTCCTTGTTATGTCGTCCCTATATTCCACCTCTCATTTTAAGTGAAAATCATACTCACATCTAATAATATATACATAATCTCTCACTTCTGATAACCTGCTCCTGACCATTTTAGATTGGACAAGCAACATACCACCATAGCAAGGTCACTTTGAGATGCAGCAGCATGGAAGTGTTGCAGTATTGAGAGTGCTAGGGAGAACTGGTTGGGGAGGGGGGTTAGTAGCACACAGAACAAAACCATTAAAATACTCACACCAGCAGCTGGGTCTGTAACAAAGGGAGCATTTGTCGTTCCTTGAGCCGTATCCGGCTAAAGATATTGTTGTCTTCCTCAAGTACAGAATGTCTATCAGTTGTGCAGGGAGCATCAACTAACACCTATAAAGACAATTAATACAAACAACGTGAATATTCACAGACTCTTCAGGAAAGCTTGGGTGGATGAAAATACACTTTCACCAAACTCTCATGCTCCTTTGTTCAAATAGATTGCCAGGTTAATTGGCCACTACAAATTATCCTTATTGTTTAGGTGAGTGGTAGAATCTAGGAAGAGATGCTGGAAATGTGGGGAGAACAGGTTACAAGAAAAATTAATGTAGAATCTGATTGTCTGCAAACCAGCATAGATCCAAAGGGCCATAAAGGCTACCTTCTACATTGCTTCTTTGCAAATGACATTCAAAAAAGTCCAACAATACCCAATGCACTTAGAGAAAAAGGAAAGCAAATCGTGCAAACAAGAAAAGTAAACATTCAGAAAAAAAAGTGAGTCCACAGACATGAGGCCAGGAGCAGCCAGAGCAGGTCTAGAACCTCAGCTTCAGTTCATCACACAGCAAAGCTTGCAGCCATGAAGCCCAGAACAGACCCATAGCCTCAGCATCAGTGCAGCAAAGAGCAGAGAAAACGTCAGAAAACAGTGAGCAGAACAAGCCCAACCCTCACCTCCAGTCCCAACACACTGCCTTTTCAATCCACCTGGCCCAGCATTTAAATTGTCCAAACATTGGGTCATTCCTCACTCTAAGACCCAGACCCTGTCGCTTCAATAGACTCCGGGCCTGGACCTCGTCACCATGTTCCAGCCCATACCTGACCTTTCCAAATCAACCTGGCACTTAGGTTGATCAAACCTCGCTCTCTGTTTAGAAGAACAAGTTCTGAAACTCCTCTGCTCCAAGCATGTGGTTCATTCCTTAAATGAATTGAGTAAGCAATAGCTTCAATAGGTATAAACTTTTTTTTTGGCACTGCTTCATTTTAAAAATGCTTTAACTAACCTCTGTTAGATAATCAAGTATGACAAAACCTTAACTCAAATGAAATAAAGAACAAACAAGCATCAAGAGCAAAATCTCTTAAGTGCAATGGAAATCAAACTATTTCTTTCTAGTAATCACTTTTATGAAATCATTGCTCCCAGTTATAAGGCTTAAAGCAAAGCAATTCAGGGTCCTTTTATAATTACAATTGAAGAACTTTCTTTTCTTCAGCCACAATGCCTCTTGCCGCATACCAATGTACTCACCCTGTCAAAAGTTTCTCTCTCTATTTCTCCCCAGAGCCTGCCATCCAATGATGTGATACGTAGTCTGTCTTCTACACAAAGATTCTTTGGGATGTAACTCTGAAGAATTTTACGTAACCTATTTACACGAGATAAGGATACATCGTTGACAGCAAGATGTCCTATCCAAAAGACAAGAACAAAAGCAACATTAAAAAGATGAAAATTAATGGAAGAACAGTTACTGAAAATCTGACCTTGATTACACAGCAGGCAAATGCCAGCTCTGATGCACATCTTTATACCTCCTTGACCACACTATTGTACATCTGGTGACTATCTCCCCATGGACCTCATTTCCTCAGGAAATCTTCCTTTTTGCAGCACCCAGCCTTGCAGTGCCTAACGTTACACAATCTACTTCTACTTTCTGCTTAACAGCTACAAACAGAATTGTCCAGCCAATTTAGCGTGCTTTTGCCCCACAGAACATATTGCTTCCAACCATGATCCCATCCTAATGTCCTAATCCAGTCCATTTCTATTTATGATCCTTTGTATCCCCTTTGGCATCAATGGCATCTAATTTCCTGATCCTAACTGTGCAATCCCTCTAGATCTTCATTCTCACATCAGGAAAATCTAAGGGCCATTTATTTCTTGAACAAAGGCCTAACCTATTTTCCTCTACCAACACACTCTCTTTCCAAGCTGAACTTATCCTTACATTGGACAACTCCTCCTTCAACTATTCACTCACTTTCCCCAGATCAAAAGTATATCTATGGGTCCTGACATTATCTAACCCAGGTCCACTCTCCTAAGTCTTTCTGCAGTATATCAATGACTGCACTCTTGCAGATCTCACAAATTTCACCAATTTTGCTGCTAATTTTCAGCCTGCTCTCTTCTTTATATGGTGCATCTCTAACTTTTCCCTTTTTGGACTGCTGTTTCTCCACTTCAGGGGATAGGCTAGTCATCAACATTTATGCCAACTCACAGACGTCCAGTGTTCCTGACTATACTTCGTACCACCGAAGTGTGGACTCCATTCTATTTTTCCATCCCCCACATCTCCATTGCATTTATTCTGACGAAGAAACATTTCACTCAGGTATTTGTAATTTCTTCTGTCTTCCTGAACTGTAGCTTCCATTGAGAACAGAGCACTAGACCCTATCTCATCTATTTCCTGCACCTCTGCTCTCATCCCTTCTCATGGACATATCAACATGGCTTCCTTGGTTGTTAGCAAAAGACAAATTTCTGGAGGAAATGAGAAAATCTGCAGATGCTGGAAATCCAAGCAACATACACAAAATGCTGTTGGAGCTCAGCAGGCCAGCCAGCATCTATGGAAAAGATCACAGTAGACGTTTTGGGCCGCAGTGCCTTACCATTCACTGTGTAAGACCTACCCTGGTTGGTCCTACTGAAGAGCAACACCTTGCACTTATTTGCATTAAATTCCATCTGCCATATTTCAGCCCACTTTTCTAGCTGATGCAGATCCCTCTGCAAGCGATGATAGCCTTCCTTGCAGTCTACTACACCTCCAATCTTGGTGTCATCTGCAAATTTGCTGATCCAGTTAACCATATTAGCATCCACATCATTGATATAGACAACAAACAACAATGGACCCAGTACCAGTCCCAGTCCCGGCAGCACTCCACCAATCAAAGACCTCCAGTCAGAGAGGTAACCATCTACTACAACTCTCTGGCTTCTCACATAAAGCCAATGTCTAATCAAATTTACTATCTCTTCTTGAATGCCAAGCGACTGAACCTTGCTGACCAATTTTCCATGCTGGACCTTGTCAAATGCCTTGCAAAAGACCACGTAGCCAACATCCACTGTCTTGTCTTCATCAACTTTCCTGATAACTTCTTTGAAAAACTCGATATAAAATTAGTTAGACACAATCTACCACACTTGAAGCAATGCTGACTATCCTTAATCAGTCCATGTCTATCCATATATTTATATATCCAGTTCCATAGAATACTTTCCAATAACTTTCCCACTACTGATGTCACACTCACCTGCCTATAACTTCCTGGTTTATCTTTACAGCCTTTCTTAAACAGGAACAACGGGCTCTCTTCCAATCCTCTGGTATCTCACCTGTCATTAAGGATGATTTAAATATCTCTGTTAGGGCCCTGGCAATTTCTGCACTTGCTTCCTGCAAGGTCTGAGGGAACATATTATCAGGCCCTGGGGATTTATCCACCCTAATTTGCCTGAAGAGAACAAACACCTGCTCTGCAATCTGTATAGAGCCCATAAAGTTGGTGCCAATTTGCCTCACTTCTGTAGACTCTATGTCCGTCTCCGGATTAAATACAGAAGCAAAAAATGCATTTAAAATCTCCACCATCTCTTTTGGCTCCATGCATGGATTACTGTTCTGATCTTCCAGAGGACCAATTTTGTCCCTTGTAATTCTTTTGCTTTTACTATATCTCTAGAATCCCCTAGGACTCTCCTTCACCTTGTCTGCTAAAGCAACCTCATGCCTTCTTTTAGCCCTCCTGATTTCTTTAAGTGTTCTCTTCCATTTCTTATGCTCCATCAGCACCCTTTTTTCTTAACCAGAGCCTCAATCTCTTGAAAACCAAGGATCTCTATTCCTGTTATCTTTACCTTTTATTCTGACAGGCACCTACAAGCTTTGTACTCTCAGTGTTTTGTACTTTTGAAGGCTCCCACTTACCAAGTACACCTTTGCCAGGAAGCAGTGTCCCAATCCACACTTGTCAGACCCTTTCTGATACCATCAAAGTTGGCCTTTCTCCAACTTAGTATCTCAACCCCTGACCCAGACCTATCTTTCTGCATATTTACTTTGAAACTAAAGGCATTGTGATTACTAAATGCAAAATGTTCATTTAGACAAACTTTTGTCGTAGATCAAGTATCGCACACTCTCTTGTTGCAATTTCCATATACCGAGTAAGGAAACTTGAACATATTTGTCAAATTCTATCCCATCTAGTCCTTTTACAGTATGGGAATCCCAGTCAAAATTAAAGCTAAAATTACCTACTATAACAACTTATGTTTCTTGCAACAGTCTGTGATCTCTCTACAAACCTGTTCCTCTAAATCCCTCGAACTGTTGGGTGGTCTGTAATATAGCCCCATTAATGTGGTCCACCCATAACGTTCACTAGATGAGTTTTCCAGTCTGTTCTGACTGAGCACCGCCATGACGTTTTCCCTGACTAGTAATGCCACCCCTCCTCCTTTAATTCCATCTGCTCTATCGTGTAAACAATGGAACCCTGGAAAATTGAGCTGCCTGTCTTGCCCGTCCTGCAACCATCTCACTAATGGCTACAAATTCCAGGTGTTAATCCATGCTCTGAGCTCATCTGCCATTTCTACGATACTTCTTGCACTGAAATATACGCAGCTCAGGACACTAGTAGCACCATGCTCAACCTTTTGATTGCTAACTTTGTCTGGGTCCTACCAGCATCTGCCTCCACAACCTCTCCACTATCTGTTCTGGCACTCAAGTTCCCATCCCACTGCAACTCTAGTTTAAACTCCCCATGCAGCAACAGCAAACCTTCCCACTAGGATATTAGTCTCCTTCCAGTTCAGGTGCAAACCATGTCTTCTGTACAGGTCACACCTTCCCTGGAAGAAAGCCCAATGATTTAAAAATCTTATGTCCTCCTACACCAACTCCTTAGCCACATATTAAACTGTATAATCTTCCGAATTCTGGCCTCACTAGCAAGTGGCATGGGTAGCAATCCTGAGAGATCACAACTCAGCACGTTCCCCTTAACTCAGCACGTTACTACCTGAACTCACTTTGCAGAACTTCATCACACATCCTACCTATGTCATTGTGGACTACAACCTCTGGCTGTTCACCCTCCCACTTAAGAATGCTGAGGACTTGACCTGAGATGTCCCAGATCCTGGTACCTGAGAGGCAACATACCATTTGGGAATCTCATTCTCATTCACAGAACCTCTTTTCCGTTCCCCTAACATATATACCTTCTCTTCTCCCCTTTCCCTTCTGAGTTGCAGAACCAGACTCAGCACAGAGACCTCACCACTGTGACTTTCCTCTGCCACATCATTCCCCCTTGCAACAGTATCCAAAGTGGTACACCTGTTATTGAGGGGGATGACTACAGGTGTACTCTGCACTGGCTGTTTAACCCTTTTCCCCTTCATGACTGTCACCCACTTTCCTGTGTCCTGCACTTCTTCAGAAACATTTAAAGTGGGAAGGGAAGGATTGTTCAGGTTGATTAAAAGACAAAGGGGCATAATGCTGCAAAATAAAAGGAGATGAAATAGGTGTACATTAAGAAAAGATAGACATAGAAGAGTAAATGGGAATAGCATGATATTTATCTTGAGTTTTTCAACTCAGTGTCAAGTTTAGAATACCGTAGTGCATCTGGTCAAAAGGAAAGAAAGGTTCTTCAGTCTTACACAGAGTTTTATTGGAGCTGAGATTAGAGTATGAGTGATATCAGAGAACTAATGTGACAAACAATCAGCAGGGAATTTGCAGAGCTGCCACCCAATCTGCATGTAATCTCCCAAGCAAAAAGATTCTGTATTTTCTGGAACAGGAGAAATAGTAACAAGTAGGCAAATGTTTCTCCAGCAAAATTGTCATAGAACTAATCTACCCTGGGAAGCAAACTGATTCGCTTCTTTCAAATGTCATTGAAAGGACAGGAAATGCTTCAATTCAAGATTGTTAATTGTCATTCTTCAATACACAAGTGTAAAGGACAGTGAAGTGGTTAGTTACTCCAGATCCAATGAAGTATGAACAGTATAAAGAACACAATAAGAAACAAAATAACATATATAAGTGTAAAAGAAATCATATAAAACAATATATAGATACACAAGTATGCATACAATTAAAAAAAACTTTTGTAATACAATCTTGCAATGTCTCCATTAAAAAAACTTACGGCAGCATTCTGTCTGCAACAATGCCAATGTCTTGCCACCAGGTGCCGCACAAAGATCAAGGACAGTGTGACATGGCTGAACGTCCAGAACAAGTACTGGAAGGAGTGATGCAGCATCCATTAGATAATATTCCAGCAATCTTAAATTATCTGGCCTGAAATGAAACAAAAGTTACAACAAATTATGTTAAGTCATTAAGTTTAAAGGGTTCTCCTTTATAAAGGGGAAGAAAGGAAAATTCCATTTCTTTTTTTTCAAAATAGATGCAAAGCTTTGCATGACTTACTTCTTTCAGCTTAATATTTAACATCTCCATGTTTCAAAAACCCTATAATAATTTCCTAGCACCATATTGGACATTCTATTCTCCATTACCTGTATTTTGAAACATTTTTAAGAAAAAGCAAAATCTGAGCTGCGTGATATTCAGAAACAAGTGCATTTCTAATGAGAGATACTGATTCATGTTTGGGACTGAGAAGTGTTGTTTTAATGCTACCAAACCAGTTTTAATTAATTTATAATCATATTGAGTCATAGAGTAATTCAGCATGAAACAGGCCCTTTGGCCCAACTCATCCATGCTGACCATCAATCTAGTCCCAGTTGTCCATATCCCTCTAACTCCTATAGCATAGTTATTCAAATGTTTTATTGTACCTGTCTCAACCACAATCTCTGGCAGCTCATTCCATATGCATATCACCCTTTGCATGAAGAAGTTGCCCCTTGTCCCTTTTAAAAGCTAGAATAAACAAAAATGTACATAAGGTTCATGGGAATGTGGCTGGGACATGAGAGACCAGTTATAAGGTATGGATGGATAAGCTAGAACTTTTTTTCCCCTAAAGCATAGGAGGTTTAAGGTGACCTTACAGAGGAATATAAAATCATGAGGAACAAAGATTAACTGAATGGCCATTCTTCACAGGGTGGGGAAATTCAAAACTGGAGGTCAAATGTTTAAGCTGACAGAAGAGATTTAAAAGAGACCTGGCCAGCACTTTTTCCATACTGAAGTGTGGGTACATGGAACAAGCTGACAAAAGAAGCCATAGAGACAGGGACAATTATAACCTTTAAAAGATATTTAGATCGGTACATGGACAGGAAAGATTTAGGGGGATATGGGTCAAATGCAAGCAAATGGGAGTTGCTCAGGTAGACAACATGGACAGTGTGGAGCACATGAGCCAAAGGGCCTGTTTCCATGCTGTATAACTCTGACTCTGATGTATTAGGACCTCAACTATTGAAGCATGTTAGTACAGGTATCTGTCAAAGTCTTCAGCTGTGATTTATATGTTTATTAGTAAGCTACGGTGCTCAGAGAACCACTGCACTTCAGGACTAGAATCCTACTTCTTGAATAGAGGGGGGAGGGGGAGAGGTTAAAAAGTTTTCCGAAATCTTTTTCTAAGGAAAGTACAAACAATAAATCTAGATGCACAATGGAGAAAAGAATGTGAATAGAGTGACAAACCATAAGGGATAGCTGAATCAGTGCATGATGTTTTATAGCTTATATCTGCCCATCTGCTCTGACCAGTACAGAGCATGGAACAATAGAGGACAGTGTGTTTCACAGTGCAAGACCTCACTGTGAGCATTCAGCTTGGATAGAGATGGAACATTAGGGCTGGAAAGCTATCAATTATCTCCCTAGTTTTAAGGAATATAACTGACTTGAGTCCACAAAACAAGAAACCAAAGCAGCAATAATCTTTCAGACAGGACCCAAACTTGGGGCATCAGCATTTGGAGTTCAATTCAAAGTCATCCGTAAGGAGTCTGTAAGTCTCCCCTGTGGAATGTGTGGGTTTTCTCTGGTTTCCTTCCACAGTCCAAAGGCTTACTGGTTAGTAAGTTAATTAGTCATTGTAAATTGTCCTGGAATTAGGCTAGGGTTAAGTGCTCCAAGAGCTGAAATGGCTTATACCACACTGTATCTCAATGATTAAGCGAGGGAGTGTGAATGAGTAGCAGTTCTTGCAGATACCTTGAATAGCTCTATAATTCCATTTGATAACTGAACTCAAAAGGTGGAGAGCATCGTGTATTTCCCCACTAAATACCTTTCAATGTCGCTCTGGCTTCAATGTAGAATATCCCAATGTAAATCTGATATAGTTACTAAATTACGATATGTTGCATTCACCAATTGGACCACAAGTCATTAATATACCTCGCGGGCTTAAAACGGGTGGTGTCTCCTCTTGGAAATGTAAAACATTTTAGGTTTGGGCTAAGGGATAGGCGCGTTTTCGATTCCAGGTTAGATGAAGATTCTGGTCCCGAGTCACCGACAAGGAGTGAAGGATCAGGACAAGATTGGGACGTTTGCAAATTCTGGTGTGAATCCTGGATTTCGCGGAGATGACAGTCCGTGTTAGGAGCACAGCCTGGCCCCAGTTCTGTCCATTTGCTCCAGCCGTCGTACACGAAGTCTTTGGCCTGCTGCAATTCTAGCTTTCGGATCACTGCCTCCACGTCACCGAAACCATTAACCAGGGCCCCGTATTTCTGCTGGCAGAGTAAGCCGACACGGATGGAGGGCCAGAGGTCGCCGAACTGAGAGCTGCAGCTCATGTCCAAGTTCTGCAGCGCCAACTGGGTACTGGGAACTCTGGGGCCAGACGGAGCCTGTGGATGGAAAAAAGAGGGAAACAGTCTTGGGCACTTCCCTGCGGAGAGCAGCTCATACCTCCACCTCACCCCGGCTACTCACCCGTTTCTTCTTGTAAACATTTCTCCGTGGGAGCCGCTGCCATTCACCCAGACGCTCAGTCAAACTCTTCAGACGGACACTCCAACCTCCAAGCACCGCCATTCTTCCGCACCACTCACATCAGTCCGGCCAGAAACATGCCCCATCCACAAGCGTTCCGGTTTCAAAAGACGGTAACATTGAATAACAATTACAGCACGGAAACAGGCCAACTCAGCCCCTCCAGTGCGTGCCGAACTCCCTGAATGAAATCCAAAAAGAGATTTAGCTTGAAGTTCATACATGCGTATATAATGTATATATACTTACATATACGTACACATAGATACAGATACACACACACACGCACGTGTATATATATGTTTTTAAAATTCAAAGCAACGCAAAGAGCATGGGGAAAGGGGGAAATAAAATGGGGAAAAAACCCCTCAGGTTTACACTTTACGTTGATGAAACAAAGGGATCTTGAGATCCAAGTCGATAGCTCCCTGATGGTGATTGATCAGGCGGTAAAGTTGTAGGTATTGCATTTACTTGTCTAAACAATATGTTGCAGCTTCAGAAAACTCTGGTTAGGTCTTGTCCGCAGCATTGCATTTAATTCTAGTCAGCACATTATTGGAAAGATGTCGAGGCTTTGGAGAGGATGCAAAAGAGATTTACCAGGACACTGCCTGGAACAGAGAGCACCTGCCATAATATTGGGCAAACTACTACCTTCTATGTCTCTTATTGTGGTGAACTACATATACCAGAGTGGTTTGCTCCCAACAGACCCCTGCTGACTGCTCCTGTGGCTCCTCCCACAGACCCCTGTATAAAGGCGAATGAGGCCTGAGGCCGGCCCTCATTCTCCAGGATGTTGTGTTGTTCATTCTTCCAGTCAGTAAAAGCCGATATCTCACTTCTTCCGTCTCAGAGTGAGTTATTGATGGTGCATCACTTATAAATATCCATCAGGTCTAACCTCAGCCTCCATTTCTCCAAAGTCAACAATCCAAGTTTTAAACATAAGAGATTCTGGTAATCCAGAGCAACGCATAGGACATGCTGGAGGAACTCAGCAGGTCAGGCAGCATCTATGGAAATGAACAAAGAGTTGAAGATTCAGGCCGAGACCCTTCATCAGTACACATTGTTTTGAAGACCTCAGAGCAAGATTGCTGCACGGAAACGTGGCTCGCTTCCCTCATTTTCGATCAGCGTTCAGAATCAGGTTTATTATCACCGGCATGTGACGTGAAATTTGTTAACTTAGCAGCAGCAGTTCAATGCAATACATAAACTAACAGAGAGAGAAAATAATAATAATAAATTAAATAAAACAATAAATAAATAAATAAACAAATAAATCAATTACGTATATTGAATAGATTTTTTTAATGTGCAAAAACAGAAATACTGTATACTATACGTATTAAAAAAGTGAGGTAGTGTCCAAAGATTCAGTGTCTATTTAGGAATCAGATGGCAGAGGGGAAGAAGCTGAGTGTGTACCTTCAGGCTTCTGTACCTCCTACCTGATGGTAACAGTGAGAAAAGGACATGCCCTGGGTGCTGGGAGTCCTTAATAATGGATGCTGCCTTTCTGAGACACCGCTCTCTAAAGATGTCCTGGGTACTGATGCACCATCAATAACTCACTCTGAGACGTAATATCAGCTTTTATTGACTGGAAGAAGGAACAAGCAGTGAGTGACCACCATACTACATCCTGGAGACTGAGAGGCCGGGCTCAGACCTCCATCACCTTTATACAGGGGTCTGTGGGAGGAGCCACAGGAGCAGTCAGCAGGGGTCTGTGGGAGGAGCCACAGGAGCAGTCATCAGGGGCGTGTCCAGACAGGTATATGTAGATCACCACAGGTACTTTGTTGTCTAGTGCCCAAGATGGAGCTGACTAGATTTACAAATCTCTGCAGCTTCTTTCGGTTAACCCAATGGTTTCACCATTCTCCGCGGAGGAGAGCTGGGTCTTTTAAAGGTAGAGGAGTTGACTATGCTTTTTGATTAACTCATCGTGGTGCGTAAATGCGGTGGTCTGTCTCAGTCCTGCTCACCTAACCTGTAGCACCTAGTGGTCAATGTTGTCCATTTTTTCCCAACATCATCCTGGTAGCAGAATACATTCCACCTGAGGTCAACATCAGGCAGCTGAGCAATTTGATCAGCAGTCACGAACAGTGCACTCGAATACCTTCCCTGTCATTGTGGGGGATTTCAACCAGGCCAGCCTGGAGAAGTCTCTGAACAACTACAACCAACAGTGGAACCAGAGAAGCCAACACGCTTGACCACTGTTATACCACCATCAAGATCGGTTACCATGTGCTGTGGAAACACTAACTAAGAACACCAGAGTGACTTTGAGTTTCGCTTTAAGAGTTTATTAATATGATATCATGGACAGTCTGCAGTAGTCTCCACCATCACCAGAACTCTGAATTCTAGGTTATACAAAGTTCATATTTATACAGCAAGACAAACAACTTCACATAACTTTGTTCGGCATCCCACAGTCAGTACAATATCAATCGCTTAAAAGCCATGTCAATTATTCTCTCAGTGCGAGTCTGACAGTCCTTTTTGTTTCCTGTTATCAGGGCTCATGATTTACTCTCAGGCGCTTCCTCCCTCTGGGTTCCAGGGGCCTAGTATCTTATTAATTGGAGTTCCTGGTACTGCGCAACACCAGTCTGAGGATCAAGAAGGGATGGTTAAGGGAGGCGGAGGAAATTACAGGTTTGCGTTGAGCCAGTGGGCTGGACAATATTTAGGGACTCGTCTTCAAATTTGAATGAATACACCAGTAGTCACCAACTTTAAGACCTGTGTGCCTTCGAGAACATACTGGACATACCCAAATCAAAGGCCATAGATGAACCAGGGGAGTCATAGTCTGCTGAAGACTAGATCTGTGAGATTCTCCTGATGGTGATCCAGCACAATATAAGAAGTGCAGGTATGACCTAGGCAAGGCTATTTTAAGAGTGAAAGAACAATTCCAATTGAAGTGAGAGACAGAATCGGATGGATGTCAGCTCTTTTAGGGTTTATGGACCAATACTTCCTACAAGGCAAAACCTAACATGATGAGTGGCAGTATGCTTCAGTCCCAGATGAACTCAATGCCTTTTATGTGCACGTTGAAAAGGAGAACAAAATTACACCAGTGCAAATCCCTGCAGCTCCTGATGACCCTGTGATCTCCGTCTTGGAGGCCAATATTAGAGCAACTTCCAAGAGGGTGAACCCTCATAAGGTGTCAAACCCTCAGGACATTGAAAACCTCTGCCAACCAACTGGCAGGAGTGTTCAAGGACATCTTTATTCTCCCACTGCTGTAGTTGGAGGTTCCAAACTGTTTCAAAAGGGAAATAGTCATTCCAATGCCCAAGAAAAGAAAGGTGAGCTACCTCACATCACCCAGTTACACTCACATCTACTGTGATGAAGTGATTGGAGAGGTTGATAATGGCTAGAATCAACTCCTGCCTAGGCAAGAACCAGGACCCACTGCAATTTGACCATTGCCACAATAGGTTTATGTGGATGTATCTCACTGGCTCTCCACCTGGACAATAGCAATACCTGCATCCACCTGTTATTTAGTGATTATGTATTAGCATTTAAAGCCCGGGCCTCTGTATCTCCGTCTACGACTGGATCCTTGTCTTACTCATTGGGAAACTGCGGCCAGTACAGATCAGGAATAACATCTCCTCGCTGACAATCAACAGTAAGGCACCTCAAAGATGAGTGCTTAGCCCACTGCTCTACTCTCTCTCTCTCTACACACACACACACACACACACACACACACACACACACACACACACACACACACACACACACACACACACACACACACACACACCCCCCCCCCCCCCCCCCCCCCCCCCCCCCCACTGAAATACCACCTGGACCAGATGGAAAAATGCTCTGAAAAATGGCAGATGGAATTTAATGCATTCAAGTGTGAGGTGTTGTACAGCGGTAAGTCCAATCAGGGTAGGACTTAAATGGTGAATGGTAAGGCACTGCAGAGTACAGTAGAAGGAAAGGATTTGGGAACACAGGTCCTTAATTCATTGAAAGTTGTGTCACAGGTAGATAGGGTCATAAAGAAAGCTTTTAGTACATTGGCCTTCATAAATCAAAGTACTGAGTACAAGAGATGAGATGTTATGTTGAAGTTGTATAAGACTTTGGTGATGTTTAATTTGGAGTATTGTGTGCAGTTTTGGTTACCCACCTACAGGAAAAATGAAAATAAGGTTTAAAGAGTACAGAGAAAATTTACAAGGATGTTGCCAATCTGGAGGACCTGTATTATAAGGAAAGATTGAATAGGTTAGGATTTTATTCATTGGAATGTAGAAGATTGAGAGGAGATTTGTACAAATTCCCGTTTTCCACTGAGATTGTGTGGGTCATGGGTTGAAAGATGAAAAGTTTCAGGGGAACTAAAGGGAAACTTTTTCACTCAGAGGGTTGTGAGAGTGTGGAATGAGCTGCCAGCATAATTGGTGCATGCATGCTCAATTTCAACGTTTAGAAGTTTGGATAGGTACACGGATGGTAGGGGTATGGTGGGCTATGGTCCCGGTGCGGGTCATTGGGAAAGGCAGTTTAAATGGTTTTGACATGGATGGACTAGATGAGCCAAAGGGCCTGTTTCTGTGCTGTACTTCTGTATGATTAAAGAGATGATTGTGGACTTCAGGACGGTATAGGCTGACCACACCCTTCTGCACATCAATGTGGAGTCAGGAACACCAAGTTTCTTGGAGGGCACATCACGGATGATCTCACCTGGTTCCTCAACACCACCTCTTTAGTCAAGAAAGCACAGTAGTGCCTCCACTTCCTGAGGAGGTTGTGGCTCCCTACTCCCATTCTAACTACCTTCTAGGCATCCGTTAGTCTCAAGACCATGGATTTGAGCCTTGGGAAGTTTCCCATGCTGCAAGTCTCCCCTCTCCACACCACTGATTTTGTCCAAGGGAAGTGCAAGAGCCGATACAGCTTGGCACCGGTGTCGTCGCAGAGCAATGTGTGGTTAAGTGCCCTGCTCAAGGACGCAAGTCAAGTTAAGTCAAATCAAGTCAACTTTTATTGTCATTTCGACCGTAACTGCTGGTACAGTGCATAGTAAAAATGAGACAACATTTTTCAGGACCATGGTGTTACATGACACAGTACAAGAAACTAGACTGAACTACGTAATAAAAAAAAACACAGAGAAAGCTACACTCGACTACAGACCTACACTGGACTGCATAAAGAGCACAAAAACAGTGCAGGCATTACAATAAATAATAAACAGGACAGTAGGGCAAGGTGTCAGTCCAGGCTTCAGGTACTGAGGAGTCTGATAGCTTGGGGAAAGAAACTGTTACATAGTCTGGTTGTGAGAGCCTGAATGCTTCAGAGCCTTTTCCCAGACCGCAGGAGGGAGAAGAGATTGTATGAGGGGTGCATGGGGTCCTTCATAATGCTGTTTCCTTTGCGGATACAGCGTGTAGTGTAAATGTCCGTGATGGCAGGAAGAGAGACCCCGATGATCTTCTCAGCTGACCTCACTATCCGCTGCAGGGTCTTGTGATCCAAGATGGTGCAATTTCCGAACCAGGCAGTGATGCAGCTGCTCAGGATGCTCTCAATACAACCCCTGTAGAATGTGATGAGGATGGGGGGTGGGAGATGGACTTTCCTCGGCCTTCGCAAAAAGTAGAGACAACACGCCGCCTTAGCTGAGGCTCAAACTCGCAACCTTCAGATCACTAGACCAATGTCTTAACCACTTGGCCACGTGCCAACACTACCAAAGCACCATAGTATGTTCTGATCAGCTGCATCATCTTCTGGTATGAGTATTGCAATGCATCTGACCACAAGACCCTACAATGGATTGTGAGGACTGCTGAGACAATCTTCACAGTCTCTCACGTGGCCTCCAGCCCCCCCAATCTAAGACACACACTAGATGTGCAGAACCATCAATATCGACAAGGATGCCCCCCCCCCCCATCCATCCCATGATCTCTTTACCCTTGTACAATCAACCAGAAGATATCATAGCATAACAAGGACTGTTAAACCGGGTAACAGCTTCTTCCCCTATGCTCTGAACACCCAACAATGTGGTACACATTATTTATGACAGCACCAGTAGCAATAATCACTGTTATTTAACTATGTCATATGTACTTTACATAATCCAAAGAATGCCTTTTTATTTGTTAATATTGTGTTCAGGTAATTGTGCTGTATACAAGCACACACACTGAGTTTTGCATCTGGGTCCCTGAGGAACATTGCTTTGTTTAGCTGTATATATTTGTATAGTTGAATGACAATAAACTTGAACTTGAAATATCAGTTGTAACTGTGATCCAGTTCCAATGAACCTCAACAAATCTAAGCTAATGAAACAATGTCCAAGACCAGAATGAATAATTGCTTATCATGGTCTTTTCAGTTTAGAATAGCCAAGTGTGCCTTTATTGTCAAAAAATCGTATTTTGATACCCTACAAGTCTTAGGCTAAGACAAACAACAATTACAAATTCAGGGACGATGTGAAAGAATAACAGATTTCAGGTATTTGAAGTTCATTCAGAAAGTGGAACTGGAATTGTAGATTATATACTGTATACCATAAGCAATTAGATGTGAATTGATGAGTCAGACCCTGATTCTAGCAAGTTGAGCTACATACAATTGTTAGAAATTCCAAAAAGAAAAACCTACCCAATTAAATTTATAGATATTAAGTCAAATGAAGTGCACAGAGAATATAGCTGCCAATCACTACAGTAAACTATGAGAGCAAGCCAACTTTAGCAGGGACGGGCTGACAGGCAAGTCAATTTCATATGGAAGGTTTTGGAGCATTAAGTAAATAATAATATGATTGGACAGTCAACGTGGACTTATGAATAGGAAATTTGTGTTTGACAAATACATATAGCAGATTAAATCTTTGATCCCTGCCACACAGTTGTTAAATACAATTACAATGCATTATATTGGGAGGAAAACACTGGCATGGACAGAGGTTTGGTTAAGATAACAGAGAAAAGGAATACAGTAAACGGATAATAGTAGCCAAGTGGTTTAAAGTAACGGTTACCTTGGCAACTTTGGTCTGCAACCCGTTATGGCATTCTGTTTGTTCTACCTACTTTGACCTCTTTCTGCTTTCCTCCCAGTTCTGATGACATCATTGACTATGTTCTGGTTTCATCTTCAATTGCCACCATTCTTCCCTGCTCTTAATTCAGTTGGTTGTACATTGGTATGTTTGTCATTAGAGCCCAATATATACATGAAACCACCCATTGTATGCCAAGCATTGTTCTTCTTAGTACTGCTACACATCTGTAATAATTACCCATAATTGATCTATTGCCTTCTATGTCTTGGTGATTAAAATACTAGTCCAAATGTTTCTTAATTATTGAGAATACCTGCCTTCATCAGCTAAGCTCAGGTGTTCCAGTTCTTTTCACTCTGGGGGGGGGGGGAGCGGGAGGTAATCTCCCCCAGTCAAAGCCTTTCTAAATCTCCTTCCTGTCTCCTGAAGTCTCCGCCCTTAATTCTTAGATACAGTAGTACATTTTCCCATGATGAGGCTATCTATCTCCCTCAATATGATTCACAACAAAATGCACCCATGCTGAGTTCATCATCTTTTTCAACTTTGCCTCCAACTTCCACCCTGCCCTCAAATTTACCTGGCCCATTTGACACCTCCCTCCCCTTTATTGATCTCACTGTCTCTTTCTCTAGAGACAGCTTATCTACTAATATCTATTATAAACCCATGGACTCTCACAATTATCTTGGACTATACCTCTTTCCACCCTGTTACTTGTAAAACACCATCCCCTTCTCTCAATTCCTCCATTTCTGCCACATCTGCTCTCACATCTGCTTTTCATTCAAGAACGTAGATTTCCTTCTTTTTCAAAGGGGGCTTCCCTTCTTTGCTGCCCTGAGCCACTTCTTCCATTTCATGCACATCTGCTCTCACCCCATCCTCCTGCCACCCCCATCAAGGGTAGGGTTCCTCTTGTCATCACCTACCACCCCACCAGCCTTCACATCCAGCACATAATTCTCCGGAGCTTCTGCTATCTCCAATGGATCCTACCGCCAAATATGTCTTTCCCTCTCCTCCCACTTTCTGCTTTCTACAGGGTTTGCTCCCTACGTGACTCCCTTGTCCATTCATTCTTCCCCACTGATCTCCCCCCAGCACTTATCCTTGCAAGCAGAACAAGTGCTACACCTTCTCCCTCAGTACCATTCAGGGCCCCAAACAGTCCTTCCAGGTGAGACGACACTTCACTTGTGGGTCTGTTGGGATCATATACTGTGTCCGGTGCTCCAGCTGTGGCCTCCTGCATATTGGTGAGGTCCAACATAGTTTGGAGACAGCTTTGCTGAGCACCCACGCGAATCTGCCAGAATAAGCAAGATCTCCCAGTAGTCACCCATTTTAACTCCCCTTCCCCTTCTGATATGTCAGTCCATGGCCTCACAGTTGCAATGAGGCCACACTCAGGTTAAAGGAACGACATAGCCTGGATAGCCTCCAACCTGATGGTTTTCTAGTAATGCCACCCCTCTCCTTCACCATTCCCCATCTCCTTTTCCCCTTGCCTCCCTCTGGCATTCCTCCCCCCTTTTCTTTCTTCCACGGCCTTCTGTTCTCTATCGGACTCCCCCTTCTCCAGCTCTATCTCATTCACCAATCAACTTCCTAGTTCTTTTCTTCATTCCTCCCCCTCCCAGTTTCACCCATCATCTTGTGTTTCACTCTCTCCTCTGCCACCTTTTAAATCTATTCTTTTTTTTCCTCCAGTCCTGCCAAAGGGTCTCGACCCAACTGCACTTTTTTCTTTATAGTTGCAGCCTAGCCTGCTGAGTTCCTCCAGCATTTTTGTGTGTGTTGCTCACACATCTTTTCGCTCGTTTTCCATGTTTTTTGTTCCAACTGCGAGAGCAAAGGTACAAGCAAGCCTATTGTCTACATCCCATCAACACACAAAATGCAAGAGTAACTCAGCAGGCCAGGCAGCATCTATGGAAAAGTGTAAACAGACGACGATTCGGGCCGAGATCCTTCTTCAAGACTGGGAAAAAAAAAGATAAGTTAGAGCAAGAAGGTGGGGGGGGGGGGGGGAGGATGTTTAATCCCATACCTGTCTCAATCACTTCCACCACTCCCACCAGCCTATCCAGTTATACAGTACTACAGTATCCTTCGGGAGGTAGTCACACCAAAAAGACAGGAGGTAGGCAAATGGGTGACAGTCAAGAGAGGCAGGGGGAGCAGACAGAGAGAGCAGAGCACCCCTGTGGCCGTCCCCATCAACAATAAGTATACCGTTTTGGATACTGTTGGTGGGGATGACCTACCAGGAACAAGCTGCAGTGGTCCTGTCTCTGGCACTGAGGTTGGACCCTCGACTAGGAAGGGGAGGAGGGAAGAAAAGAGAGCGGTAGTGATAGGGGATTCTATAGTCAAGGGGGTGGATAGGAGATTTTGTGGGGAAGATCGGGAGTCTCGGATGGTATGTTGCCTCCCTGGTGCCGGGGTCCGGGACATCTCAGATCGGGTGCAGGTTATTCTTGAGAGGGAGGGCAAGAACCCAGATGTTGTGGTCCATGTAGGGACCAACGACGTGGGTAGGATGAGTGAGGGGGTCCTGCATAGTGAGTTCAGGGAGTTAGGTGCAAAGCTGAAGGGCAGGACCTCCAGGGTAACAATCTCAGGATTGCTACCTGTGCCACGTGCGAGTGAGGCAAGGAACAGAAGGATTATACAGATTAATACGTGGCTGAGAGGATGGTGCAGGAGGGAGGGCTTCAGGTTTTTAGATAATTGGGCTTTGTTCCAGGGAAGGTGGGATCTGTTCCGACGGGATGGTTTACACCTGAACTGGAGCGGTACTAGCATTCTTGCAGGAAAATTTGCTAGTGCTTCTCAGGGGGGGGGGGGGGTTTAAACTAAATTTGCAGGGGGCAGGGATCCAGAATGCGAGAGAGGATAGCGAGATGAAGAATAAAGGTCAGGTGGGGACTACACGGTTCCGGAATATTAAGTGTGTAGTAGAGAAAGGTGAGGCGGAACAAGTGATGAGGAGGACACATGTACAGAGGGATGGTCTGACGGAACATGGAGTTAAATGTGCAGAAAGAATAAGTAAATTTAGGAAGGACAACAAAATTCAAGGGGCGTATAGCCCGATGGGAGTTTGGGGAGCTGGGTTAAATACAATAGGCAGCGATTTAATCAGAGAGAGGAGAAATGGGCTAACAATTCTATATCTGAATGCACCAAGTGTCAGAAATAAGGCGGATGAGCTTGAAGCTCAGGTGCGAATGGGTAACTATGATGTTGTTGGGATAACAGAGACATGGCTGCAGGGAGATCAGACCTGGGAAATGAATGTACAAGGGTATACGTGCTATCGTAGGGACAGAAATGTGGGCAGAGGGGGTGGGGTGGCCTTGTTGGTGAGGAATGAGATTCAGTCCTTTGCAAGGGGGGACATAGGATCAGGAGAAGTAGAGTCTGTGTGGATAGAACTGAGGAACAGTAACTGCAAAAAGACGCTAATGGGTGTTGTCTACAGGCCCCCAAACAGTAGCATGGATATTGGGTGCAAGTTGAATAGGGAGTTAACATTGGCATGTGGCAAAGGTAATGTCGCAGTAGTTATGGGGAATTTCAACATGCAGGTGAACTGGGAGAATCAGGTTGGTGCTGGACCCCAGGATAGGGAGTTTGTAGAGTGCCTGCGGGATGCATTTTTGGAACAGCTTGTACGAGAGCTGACCAGGGACAAGACTATTCTGGATTTAGTGTTGTGTAATGAACAGGATTTGATAAGCGATCTTGAAGTAAAGAAGCCATTAGGAGGTAGTGACCATAATATGATAAGTTTTTATCTGCAATTTGAGAAGGATAAGGGCAGCTCGGAGGTGTCAGTGTTGCAGTTGAACAAAGGAGACTATGGAGCCATGAGGGAGGAGCTGGCCAAAGTTAAATGGATGGATATCCTAGCAGAAAAGACAGTGGAACAGCAATGGCAGGTATTCTTGGGAATAATGCACAAGGTGCAAAATCAGTTCATCCCCCGGAGAAGGAAGGATTCAAAGGGGGGAAAGGGGCCACAGTGGTTGACAAAGGAAGTCAGAGATTGCATAGCATTAAAAAAAAGTATGACAGAGCTAAGGTGAGTGGGAAGACAGATAATTCGGAAATTTTTAAGGAACAACAGAACTTAACTAAAAAGACAATACGGGGAGAAAAAAATGAGGTACGAACACAAGCTAGTCAGGAATATAAAGGAAGATAGCAAAAGCTTTTTAGGTATGTGAAGAGAAAGAAGATAGTTAAGAACAATGTTGGGCCCTTGAAGAATGAATTGGGTGAAATTGTTATGGGAAACAGAAATGGCAGAAGAATTTAATAAGTACTTTAGATCTGTCTTCACTAGGGAAGACACAAGCAATCTCCCAGATGTATGGATGGGCCAAGGACATAGGGTAACAGAGGAAATGAAACAGATTGACATTAGGAAGGAAACGGTGATGAGTAGACTGATGGGACTGAAGGCTAACAAATCCCCAGGTCCAGATGGTCTGCATCCTAGGGTACTAAAGGAGGTGGCCCTGGAAATTGCGGATGCATTGGTAATCATTTTCCAATGTTCCTTAGATTCAGGATCAGTTCCTGAGGATTGGAGAATGGCTAATGTTATCCCACTTTTTAAGAAAGGAGGGAGGGAGAAAACAGAGAACTATCGTCCTGTCAGCCTAACATCAGTAGTGGGGATGATGCTAGAGTCCATTATTAAAGATGAAATAGTGGCATATCTAGATAGCAGTGATAGGATTGGGCCGAGCCAGCATTGGTTTACTGAGGGCAAATCATGCTTGACTAATCTATTGGAGTTTTTCGAGGATGTAACCAGGAAGTTAGACAAGGGAGATCCAGTGGATGTAGTGTACCTTGATCTTCAGAAGGCATTTGATAAGGTCCCACAGGTGACTGGTGGGTAAAATCAGAGCTCATGGCATTGGGGGGAAGATATTGACATGGATAGAAAGCAAAGGGTAATGGTGAATGGGTGTTTCTCAGAATGGCAGGTGATGACTAGTGGGGTGCCACAGGGCTCGGTCTTGGGACCTCAGCCGTTTACGATTTATGTCAATGATTTAGATGAAGGCATTGAGAATAACATCAGCAAGTTTGCTGATGATACTAAGCTGGGTGGCAGTGTGACATGTGATGAGGATGTTAGGAGAATTCAGGATGACTTGGATAGACTGGGTGAGTGGGCAGATACTTGGCAGATGACGTTTAATGTGAATAAGTGTGAGGTTATCCACTTTGGGAGTAAGAACAGGAAGGCAGATTATTATCTGAATGGTGTAGAGTTAGGTAAGGGAGTAATACAAAGAGATCTAGGAGTCCTTGTTCATCAGTCACTGAAGGTGAATGAGCAAGTGCAACAGGCAGTGAAGAAGGCTAATGGAATGTTGGCCTTTATTACAAAGGGAATTGAGTACAAGAGCAAGGAAATCCTTTTGCATTTGTACAGGGCCCTGGTGAGACCACACCTGGAGTATTTTGTACAGTTTTGGTCTCCAGGGTTAAGGAAGGACATCCTGGCTGTAGAGGAAGTGCAGCGTAGATTCACAAGGTTAATTCCTGGGATGTCCAGACTGTCTTACGCAGAGAGGTTAGAGAGACTGGGCTTGTACACGCTGGAATTAAGGAGATTGAGAGGGGATCTGATTGCAACATATAAGATTATTAAGGGATTGGACAAGATAGAGGCAGGAAATATGTTCCAGATGCTGGGAGAGTCCAGTACCAGAGGGCATGGTTTGAGAATAAGGGGAAGGTCATTTAGGACAGAGTTAAGGAAAAACTTCTTCTCCCAGAGAGCTGTGGGGGTCTGGAATGCACTGCCTCAGAAGGCAGTGGAGGCCAATTCTCTGGATGCTTTCAAGAAGGAGCTAGATAGGTATCTTATGGATAGGGGACTCAAGGGATATGGGGACAAGGCAGGAACCGGGTATTGATAGTAGATGATCAGCCATGATTTCAGAATGGTGGTGCAGGCTCGAAGGGCCAAATGGTCTACTTCTGCACCTATTGTCTATAAACCGAAACCTATGTCTGCCTTTGTGGTATATACAGGGTATCAGTAACTCCCCCCCCCCCTTTCTGACCAACTCATCAATTTTGAGCACAAATTCCTTGAGCAGCAGCTATCCTCTGCTGGTGTGGTTACAATGGATCTTAATCGGTTCACGAATTCCCACACCTCACCTAGACAACAGCTGAAAATGTCATTATCACATTAATTAGAAATAATAGTTTCAAACCAAGAACTCAAAGAAACTTAACACTACCTAATGAATCATACAGTTCAAGACAGGAACCTTTGTAAGGGATTGTCAAACCAAGGTGTGTTTTGGTTTCTAAATTACTAATTTTTACCTATATGATTATATAGATCAAATGATGAACCTGAAATGAACCAGATCTGGATGATCAGCCAGTTGAACATGAAGTTTTGTCCCATCTTAATCCAATAATCCTCAAAGGAAGTTTGACAAAGCAGAAATGCATGTTTCCAAACAGCCCATGAGTTAATTTAATACATTCTGTAGGCCAGTCAAGGTAACTCCATAAACCAGTTACTTATAGCAACTGTACAGATGTTGACCATCAAATGTGTATACTAATAAGTTAACACGAGGAAATCTGCAGATGCTGGAAATTCAAGCAACACACACAAAACGCCGGTGGAATGCAGCATCAATAGGAAGTAGTCAGGATGAAGGGTCTTGGCCCAAACCGTCGACTGTACTTCTTCCTACAGATGCTGCCTGGCCTGCTGTGTTCCACCAGCATTTTGTGTGTATACTGACAAGTTATTTGCCTTTGTATAAACGGAGTAGCATAAAATAGCTTTAAGTAGGGACAATCTGTTCTTGTACACTTATATTATTGGACAAGATTCAATGTGGTTGCTTTGTTGCAAACAGAAATGCTACCAGATTAAAAGATTTGCCATGTTTAAAGATGCTATGCTATAAATAAATAATTACTGTACCTATCTGGATGTGTATGCTGTGTTTTAATGCATTTGTGAATACATCACTATAGCTTTAATAGGTTTTTTTTTAATTGTCTTCCATTTGATTCAGAAATTTCATTTGGGACAGCTCTGAATTTAGGATTTGTTGGGGTTGGATATAAAGGATGGCCTGCTTTAAGTCTCATTTAGCCAACTACTTTCAAAAATTTTACAATTCAGACTTCATAATCTAAAGAATTTGCATGTATATTAGCACATTTCACACTATCCTGAAGTAATTTAGAGGGTGCAAAAGTACAGTATCCTTCAGCTCAGTAAAGTTCAATCTAATCTCTTTGAAATCACGACACAAGTTAACAGGCTACAATATGCAATCAAGATACGGGGCAGGATTCAAATCTGTGACTTGAAGTTGAAATCAAGAAAATTGTCACTGGGTCCAGTTTAAATACTGTAAAACTTAGGGCAGATACCAAATAATACTGCCTGGAACAAGCACCTTCAGCAGTTTTCCAGCATGTCCTTCAGAAACTTCAAGTGACAACTGTTGCAGCTTCAGAAAAGACACGATTGGCAACAAGATACAGCTGCAAACAGCTTCTGGATCATGTTTGATCTACATCTTACAATTTACCCAGAACTTGCTTAACTTGTGTGGTTAAAATGATTTTGTGAATTGTAAATCTAAATAATTTTCATATTAAAAGCAGAATGTAGTTAAGACAGTCAAGATATGATAGTCATAGTCTGAATATTTATCCTTAATTTACCCAAGTTGACACTTAAAAGGACAGAAATTTAAAAAATCCACTTGCAAAGGGACTACCCATTCAACTGTAAGCAGTCTGTCTAAAATAAAAAGCAAATTACAGGTGTTTAAGTTCAATAAATTTATTAATGACAATTGCTGGCGCCAAACTCAGTTACACAGTAAAAGTAACACCCGAATCATTGTGCAGTGGACCACAAAGATTCGCATGTCATATACACAGTTTGAAATTAGTGAATAACACAATACACAGTACTTTCTTCAGAAATGGACATGGAATTCCAGTACTTTTTTTCAGAATTGGATTTCACTTCAACTTACTGAAGATCTGCTCAGCCACCTGGAAGAAAAGAATTGATTTTTATTTCCAACTTCTTTATTGAGCTGTCATATGAAAATTCAATGAATGATTTAGGAAATGCCTCAAAGAAGGGCATCCAAAAAACCTATGGCTAGGTGGATTTATGGCTTTTAAACTGACAAGGAGAGCAAATAACAAAGTAGATTTCCTATCTTGATCTTTAAAAACAGACTTCAACAGAAATGATTGTTCAGTTAAGGGAAAAAGGCAACCTAGTTAGACAACCCGGACAAGGCTTTCAAGAACCGACACGTGACAAATTGTCACCCTTTCTATTGTAGGAAACTTAATACCAGAACTAGAAAACAAATGATGATAGTTCTCTAAAATTTATTTAGACCACTTAATTTCTCAAATGTTCAGTTCTAATCTCTAAAATTAGTAGTATTGTCTCTATTTAGTCCTCCAACATAAACACTGGATGTCAAAAATATCAAAAGTCAGATATTTATAGTAACAGGTTCAATAAAACAACTTTTCTTTGATGAATTCCAAAATGTTCTCAGGTATTTATGAAGACGGTACTAAATAATACTTCAAGTGGTAACATCAGAATTGTGCTACCAGGGTATTATATCAAAAACACAGGAGGATGAACAGCACCTAATGAGTAAATTGGAACTCTTTCCTAAAAGACAAGATGACAATGCAAGTGTTTATTTCCCTCTCAGAATAATGAAAAAGTGCTTACACAGTGGTCACGGGCATGCAGGAAATCAAAAAGCTCCTCTGTGCATGTTTCTGTTGTTTCTGATCTCGAGTTCACTCGATCTGTGCATATGTCCAGGCGTGACCGCAGTTGCACACACTGTTCAATCTGCTCGCATTGCTCCCTGATGTTTGTTATGGGATCCTAAGAAAAATCAAATATTTTAAGTAAACCAAATAGCAGAGCGAAGAAAGGGCGCTGAGTAGGCTACGGTCAATTATGGAAAACCCTGAACATCCACTGCATAGCACCATCCAGAGACAGAGAAGCAGCTTCAGCGGCAGGTTGCTATCGATGCAATGCTCCTCAGACAGGATGAAGAGATCAATACTCCCCAATGCCATTCGGCTTTACAATTCAACCGCCAGGAGTAAGATATGTTAAAGTGCCGGGGTTAGGACTCAATGTATTTAAGTAAACTACTTAAGAACTTTTTAAAAGCTATTATTAATGCTTTTTGAGAGGGTGATTTTAGATGCATATCATATTTTTACTGAGTTAAGTATTGTATGTAATTAGTTTTGCTACAACAAGTGTATGGGACATTGGAAAAAATGTTGAATTTCCCCATGGGGATGAATAAAGTATCTATCTATCTATCTACATTTTAATAGCATACAAGCACATTTCCCTATTTAATCATTGGATTTTACATTCAATTTGAGTGTGAGATACCTGCAAAAGACATGACAATCTTTCTTGTATGCATGGATAGCTGGTTAGCAGATTGCATCACTGTCTGGTATGGAGGGGTGTGGGTGGCTACTGCACAGGACAGAAAGAAGCTGTGGAGGGTTGTAAATTTAGTTTGTCACCATCTTGGGTACCAGCCTACAATGTATCCAGGACATCCTCAAGGAACAGTATGTCAGAAAGGCAGCGTCCATTATTAAGGACCCCCAACACCCATCAGGTAGGAGGTACAGAAGCCAGAAGGCACACACACTGTGATTCAGGAACAGCTTCTTCCCCTCTGCCATCCAATTCCTATATGGACATTGAACCCGAGAACATTACCTCATTTTTAAAAAATATATATTATTTTCTGTTTTTGCATAACTTTTAATCTAGTCAATATATGTATACTGTAATTGATTTACTTATTATTATTTTTTATTCTTTATTATGTATTGCATTGAACTGCTGCTGCTAAGTTAACAAATTTCACAACACATGCTGGTAATAGACCTGATTCTGAGATTTATAAAATTTGCAAGAATAGCAAAAAACAGGGTTTAATACAAAACTACTAAACCAGAATCAGATTGCAATGTCAAAGATACATTCTACAATTGTCTACAGTACCTCATATTTATGGTAATTACTTAATTCTCAATTACGCATGTTGCAATTTTAAATAATTATGTTACATTACTAACAGGTTTGTCATTGCTTAGTAATATTCTTAAATTTGCCTTTGTGAGATCAAGCAGAAAAATGAAAATACCTTGATGACAGAAATAATACAAAAATGAATGTTTGCAAGCGGTTGCTATTAGCCTTACTGTAGCATAGCAGACAATTTCAAGCAAAGAATGAAAACTAAAAATTGGCAACAAGAGATAGAGCATTGTACGCTTACCTCATCTATTGCTGGAATACTAACATATCCTATAATACATGATGAAACAATCAGATCAAATCCTCTGCTATCACATCTAAAACCACCAGTGACGAGAAATAACTGGGTCAGGCATATTAGCTCCACATTTGAAAAATATGGCAGAGATTGGGAACTTAGTAAAATCTGGTGAACCTCCCAATTCCTCATTTCAACAGGGCTCAGTATGCACCACCCTTGATCTGGGTGGCTAAGTTGTCTTAATGTTCAACACCATTCGGACAGACAAATTCCAGACAAAGCACCAAGGTTAACATGTACTTGCATCTGCTGTACTTCATTCGTGGCACGTTGGCAATACTAGAGAGAAGAACACTTACTGGCCATCACTAATTACTATTTCAAATGCAGTGTAGAATCAACCTGGTTGGTTTGCAGTCAGTCAAGTGCAAACCAGATTGGCCAAAAAGATTAATTTTCTCTGTTAAATTACATTACTCAATGATAGTGGTTTTTAATGACAATTATCATTTTCATGGTCACTATTGCCTCAAGGTTCAAAGTAAATTATTAGCAAAGTACATATATGTCACCATATACAACCCCGAAATTCATTTTCTTCCTGGCATACAGTAAATCCAAGAAACGCAATAGAATCCATGAAAGACACCCATCAGGATGGACAAACAACCAATGTGTAAAAGATAAACTGCAAATACAAAAGAAAATAACAATAAATATCAAGAAAATGTAATGAAGAGACCTTTAAAGTGAGTCCATAGGTTGAAGGAGCAGTTCAGTGTTGGGGCAAGTGAAGTTATACCCATTGGTTTAAGAGCCTGACGATTGAGGGGTAATAACTATACATGAACGCAGTGGTGTAGTTCTTAAGGCTCCCGAATGTTCTTCCTGATGGCAGCACTGAGAAGAGTATGGTCTGAAAGGTGGGGGTTGTTTACGATGGATGTTGCTTTCCTGCGACAGTGTTTTATGTAGATGTCTTCAATGATGGGGAGGACTTTACCTGTAATGGGCTGGGCCATATCCACTACTTTTAATAGGAATTTCCATTCAAGGGCATTGGTGTTTTTATACCAGACTGTGACGCAATCAGTCAATATACTCTCCGCCACACATCTACAGAAGTTTGTCAAAGAATTAGATGTCATGTAGAATCTTCGCAAACTTCTAAGCAAGTAGCGGTGTTACTGTGCTCTCTTCTCAATTACACTTAGGTGCTGGGTGCAGGTGAGATACTCTGAAATAATAACACTAAGGAATTTAAAGCTGCTGATCTTCTCAACCTTCTAAACCAGGGCATCCAGCTTCCTCTTCCCGAAGTCAATAATCAGTTCCTTGGTTGTGATGACATTCAATCAGCGGCTGTTGTTTTGGCAATAGTCAGATTTTCAATCCGTCTCCTAAATGCTGATTCGTCGCCACCTTTAATTTGGCCAACAACAGTGCTGTCATCAGTAATCTTGAATATGGCATTGGAGCTGTGCTTAGCCTCATAGTCCTGATGTATGATTCTTCACTGCCCAGATGTTCCAGGGTTCAGTGAAGAGCCAATGAAATGCATCTGCTGTGAACCTTTTGTGACACTAGGCAAATTGGAGTGTATCCAAGTCACTTCTCAGGCAGGAGTTGATCAACTTCTCAAAGCTCGACAATAGTCATTGGGGGCAGGTTACCACGTTCTCCTTAGCATATGCTAGAGTATACATTTCAATTAACCAAATTAATCACATTTAAATTTCTGAGTGTTGGGGATTTGAACTTATCATTAGGATTATTAGTCCAGTAATACAATCAGCATATTATTGGGATATGCTCTGCCCGCAGTATGTATAATCCAGACTTGTGAACATGGTGTGCAGCTCACTACTCCGTGTCATCCAAATCCCCAAATGAGCCCATCCTGCTGCCTACATTTGACCGTCATCCTCTCTTCTCGTTGCTACCATCAGACAGAAAGTACATTGTTGCCCTGGAGCCACTGGGCTCTTGGACAAGCTGTTTTTGCCTCAGAACTGAACTGGCTCTATGGTTGTGGACTCACTTTCAGGGAACCTGGAGTTCATGTTTTGTATATTATTTGTTTACTTTTTTACTGTTTGTACAATCTTTTCTTTGCACACTAGGTCTTTGACAGTCTTGGCTGTATGGGCTTTTTGTGGATTCTTTGTTTTGTGGCTGCCTGCAGGAAGATAAATCACCAGGTTGTATATGGTATACATACACTGAAAACGTATTTTGAAGATTGCTGTAATCTGCTAAGGCTAACTTGTACTCTTCCCTGCCCTGTAACATGTACCAATCAAAAGGACAAGAAACTCTTTTGTAAAGACCATGTCTTCCAAATCTCTCAACATCTTGACATGGACAAAAACTGTTTTTCCCTTAATAGATATCAATATACAGGAATTCCCAGCGTAGTACTGATAGAAGTAACATCTGCGTGTACAAGAAGCGAAAAGCAATGTCCAATAAAAAAAGACTACCTGACATTTCAGACTAATCCTCAAATTAAAGGCTCATGTATATAAAATTTATACGAATGCCTTACCACTAATTCTTCTTCTTCTTCCTCTTCATCCTGAGAAAAAAAGTATAACAGGAAAGAAATGAAACAAATTGATCTACTAGTTATTTGTATTCACACAGCAAGTTTTACTAAGGAGTGCTAGAAAACATGGAAAGATGAAAACGAAAGCTGGGGTTCTAAATAGCCAAGTATTGAAGCAATTAAGTCCAAAGGAGATGAAAAAGAGAAAAACAGCAACTCTGCAATACAGGTGGAAATCTTCAATACTTCACTCAATTAACCACAATGAACAGTCAAGCTACAAGTCTGTGGTTGGTAGACAGGATGGAATCTGTGGCAAAGATCTGAGTTCATGGTAGTCATCAAATCTGTGTCAAAGATTGGAGTCCATGACAGGGAATCAAAGATGGCTTCAGTCTTTACAAAGTTTGACAGCTTATTCATGAATGCACATTGGACAATCATTTACTACACCAAGACAACAAAGAATTTCCAACCTACTATTAATAGCATTAGGTCAAATATTTTGTTTTATAAAAGGTTTACTTAACAAATAATTTAGTACACCATTTAAAAACTCATTACATGCAACCTTTAAAATTTCATGGAATTTTATAGAGAGTTGTTCACAAATAGCAGTAATTCCCACCAACTGAATACTAGAAACCACATCAAAATAAAGTTCCTCAAGAAAAAGGAAAAACATTGACAGTAACAACAAACCTAAATGTGCATATACATACTCTAGTGGTAACTGTTAATTTCACATTATCATGAAGGGAAATGCCAAATTTACTGACATTTTTGTTGAAATTTTAAGATCTGATCCTTTTTGTTTTACTGTCATGTTAAAGGACTGCATCTAACCAGAAGGGTAACACACACAAAATGCTAGAAGAACTCAGCGGATCACATAGCATCTATGGAAACGAATTAAACAGTTGACATTTCAGGCTGACCATTCATCAGGACTAGAAAGGAAGAGGGAAGAAGCCAGAGTAAGGTGGGAGGAGGGTAAAAGCTAGAAGGTGATAGGTGATGCCAGGTGTGTGGGGGGAGGGGGGATTGAAGTAAGGAGCTGGGAGTTGAAAGATAGAAAAGTAATGGACTGGAGAAGAAATCTGATAGGAGAGGAGAGTGGACCATGGAAGAAAGCAAAGGAAGAGGGGCATCAAAGGAAGTTATAGGCTGATGAGAAGTGGTGAGAGTGGAGCCAGAGGGGGGAATCGAAGAGGAAAAGAGGAGAAAAAAAAAGATGCTGGAGAAATCTATCTTTATGCCATCTGGTTGGAGCCTACCCAGATGGAATGAGGTGTTGCTCCTCCAACCTGAGAGTGGCTGCATCATAGCAGTAGAGGAGGCCATGGACAACATGTCAGAATGGGAATGGGGGATTGGAATTTAAATTATTTGGCTACTGGGAAATCCTGCTTTTTGTGGACAGAGCAAAGGTGCTCAATAAAGCGGCTCCCCACTCTATGCCAGGTCCACCAATGCAGAGGCTGCATCAGGAGCACAGGATACAGAAGATGACCCCAACAGATTCACATGTGAAGTGTTGCTTCACCTGGAAGGACTGTTTGGGGCCCTGAATTAAGGTGATGGAAGAAGGAAGAAAATGGGCAGATGTAGCACTTCTTCCACTTGCAGGGATAAATGCCAGAAGCAAGATTAGTGGGGAGGTACAAATGGGAAAGTAAATCACGGAGGGAGTAACAGGATCCCATTGAATGTGGCTGATGTTTTGGATAATGATGTGCTGGATGCAGAGGCTCATAGGATGACAGGAAGACGGGGTGAGATGTTCGGGAAATTACGATTGGGGAGGGGCAGCATCAATGGTAGAGGAAGGGAAACCCTGTTCTTTGAAGAAAGAGGACATCTCTGATGTCCTAGAAAGGAAAGCCTCACACTGGTATCAGATGTGGCAGAGACGAAGGAACTGAGAAAAGGGAATAGCATATATTTACAGGAGAACAGGGTGGGAAGAAGTATAGTCAAGATAGTCCTTGGAGTTGGTAGGTTTATAAAAGTTATCAATGGACAGTTTGTCTCCTGAGATGGAGACAGATTGAGAAAGGGAAGGAAGTTGTCAGAAATGGACCAAGTAAATTTAATGGCAGGGTGGAAGTTGGTGGCAAAGTTGATAAAATTGACGAGCTCAGCATGGCTGCATGAAGCAGCACCAATGCATTCATCAATGTAGCACAGAAAGAGTTGGTGGATGATAATCAGGGAAGGATTGGTACATAGACTGTTTCACCTAGCCAAAGAAAAAGCAGGCATAGCTGGGAGTCCACATGGGTGCCCATGGCTACACCTGAGTTTGGAGAATATGGGGCGCCAACAGAGAAATTAAGTGTGAGGACCAGTCCACCAGATGGAGGCGAGAAACTGGTTGAATCTGTTGTCAAGAAAGAAGCAGAGAGCTTTAAGGCCTTCTTGATGGGGAATAGAAGTGTATTGGGACTAGACATCCACGGTGAAAATGAGACGGCCAGCAATCTTTGGTAGGGGATGGAAAAGAACAGTGTAGGGTAAGGGAACTATGAAGTTGATGGCAGTGGATAGGAGATCTGAGTTGATGATGGTATTGGATACAATGTCTTGACAGTCTTGAGTGAGGTCCTTTTCAAGGGAAAAGTAAGAGGAAATGTCTGACAGTTGCAGCCTGACATCAGCAGAGTAGAAGTTAGCCCACCAGACAACAACAGCACGCCTCTGTGTACAGGTTTGATGGTGAGGTTGAGATTGATGCAAAAGAACCTCTCTTGATACCTCCTAACATCCACAAACCTAATTATCTGGGTAGGCCAATTGTTTCTGCCTGTTCCAGCCCTACTTGTGTCTGCATACCACAACTCCATTTTAAACCCTTGATTCAACCCCTTCACACATACAAACGTGGCACTTCATTCAATCTCACCAACATTCAATTCCCTCATTTTTACCACAGATGTCCAGTCCAGGAGACCACTTGTCGAGTAACTTCACTCTATCCACAAAAAGCAGGATTTCCCGGTGGCAACCATTTTAATGCCAATCCCCATTCCGACATGACGGCCCACGGTCCCTTCTATTGCCAATGAGGCCATTCTCAGGTTGGAGGAGCAACACCTCATATTCCAACAGGGTAGCCTCCAACCCAACGGCACGAACATCGATTTCTGGTAACTTTCCCCTCCTCTCCCTTCCCTCTTCTACAATGCCCCACTCTGGCTCCCTTCTTACCTCTTCTCACCTACTGCTTGCATCCCTCCTTCCCTTCCCCCTATGGTCCACTTTTCTATCCTATCAGATTTCTTCTTCTCCAGCCCTTTAGCTTTTTCAACTATCACCTTCCAGCGTCTTTCTTCATCCTCCCTCCCCCACCCAGCTTCACCTATCACCTTCTAGCTTGTCCTCCTTACCCTCCACCCACCTTCTTATTCTGGCTTCTTTTCCTTTCCAGTCCTGAAGAGTCTCAGCCTGAAACGTCGACTGTTTATACATTTCCATAAAAAATGCCTAAACTGTTGAGTTCCTCCAGCACTTTGCGTGTGTTACATAGAAACATAGAAAACCTACAGCACAATACAGGCCCTTCGGCCCACAAAGCTGTGCTGAACATGTCCTTACCTTAGAAATTACCAGAGTTACCCACGCCCTCGACTTTTCTGAGCTCCATGTACCTGCCAGGAGTCTCTTAAAAGACCCTATCATATCCACTTCAACCATTGCCGGCAGCCCGTTCCACGCACTCACCACTCCTTGAGTAAAAAGCTTACCCCTGACATCTCCTCTGTACCTACTTCCAAGCATGTTAAAACCATGCCCTCTCATGTTAGCCATTTCAGCCCTGGGAAAAAGCCTCTGACTATCCACTTCAGCAATGCCTCTCATCATCTTATACACCTCTATCAGGTCATCTCTCATCCTCCGTCGTTCCAAGGAAAAAAGGCCGAGTTCACTCAACCTATACTCATAAAGCATGCTCCCCAATGCAGGCAATGTCCTTGTAAATCTCCTCTGCACCCTTTTTATGGTTTCCACATCTTTCCTGTAGAGAGGCAACCAGAACTGAGCACAGTACTCCAAGTGGGGTCTGATTAGGGTCCTATATAGCTGCAACTTTACCTCTCAGCTCCTAAACTCAATTCCACGATTGATGAAGGCCAATGCACTGTATGCTTTCTTAAGCACAGTCAACCTGCGCAGCAGCTTTGACTGTCCTATGGACTCGGACCCCAAGTTCCCTCTGATCCTCCAAACTGCCAAGAGTCTTACCATTAATACTATATTCTGCCATCATATTTGACCTACCAAAATAAACCAGCTCATACTTATCTGGGTTGAACTCCATCTGCCTCTTCTCAGCCCAGTTTTGCATCCTATCAATGTCCCATTGTAATCTCTGACAGCCTTCCACACTATCCATTACACCCCAAACCTTTGTGTCATCAGCAAATTTACTAACCCATCCTTCCATTTCCTCATCCAGGTCATTTATAAAAATCACAAAGAGTAGGGGTCCCAGAACAGATCCCTGAGGCACATCACTGTCATGGTCCCATCTGGCTGTCCCCTATCTCGCTCCTATCTCCTTGATTATGCCTTTATTCCAGTCATTAGATTCCCAATTGGTGCTAGTTCACTTAATTACAGCACACCTGGTTTCCATCAGAGACTGCAGGATAAGAACTCTGGCATCACAACCACAGGTTACCAGTATATTGATCGATTCCCATGTGCTAACCTTGTTTCCTGATCACTTACTACCATTAGTTCTAAGTTCAGCGCCAGGCTCTAGATATTCTACGAAAACCTCGTCTCTGGGTCAAGACTCCCCTGGTTATCTGTTCCACGTTCACAACTGTGCAAGCACCTCTCAACCCTGTCTCCGTGTCCAGCACCTGGGTTCACCCCCAGTCACTCTTGTAACAAACACTGGTAATCGACCTCCATGCAGAATACGACCCGTCTACAAGCCTTCTGTGGGCTAGCCAATTCTGGATCCACAAAGCAATGTCCCCTTGGATCCCATGCCTCCTTAATTTCTCAATAAGCCTTGCATGGGGTACCTTGTCAAATGCCTTACTGAAATCCATATACACTAACTACATCTACTGCTCTACCTTCCATGTGTTTAGTCATAACCTCAAAAAATTCAATCAGACTCCTAAGGCACGACCTGCCTTTCACAAAGCCATGCTGACTATTCCTAATCATATTACGCCTCTCCAAATATTCATAAATCCTGCCTCTCAGGATCTTCTCCATCAACTCACCAACCACTGAAATAAGACTCGCTGGTCTATAATTTCCTGGGCTATCTCTACTCTCTCTCTTGAATAATGGAACAACATCCGCTACCCTCCAATCCTCCAGAACTTTTCCCGTCCCCATTGATAATGCAAGGATCATCTCCAGAGGCTCAGCAATCTCCTCCCTCAGTAGCCTGGGATACATCTTGTCCGGTCCCAGTGACTTATCCAACTTGATGCTTTCCAAAAGCTCCAGCGCATCCTATTTCTTAATATCTACATGCTCAAGCTTTTCAGTCCACTGTAAGTCATCCCTACAATCGCCAAGATCCTTTTCCGTAGTGAATACTGAAGTAGTGTACTCATTAAGCACTTCTGCTATCTCCTCCAGTACCATACACAGCGGACCAGTGTTGGTCTGGATTTCCAGCATCTGCAGAATCTCTTGAAGGGTAACCACACATAGGATGGAATAATGACAAATCTACATAGCAGTTCAATTAAGAAAATGGTAGCAATATTCTAGCAACCTTCACAAAATGATTACAGTATTGGAGGCCAGTTGACCTACTAAGTCCATAGTGTGTCAGCATAACAGAAATCCAATGAGCTCCACATTACCCTATCCTCTACAAATAGCCATGTACAATATACCAATCTGCCCTCACTAATGCCCCTGAGAGTGGCATTCATACACACCAAGTAAGGTCACTCATGTCACTTAGCTCTTTCAACAATCACCATTGTTCTATATCACCTAGTTCTTCATATTTCCACTGGGAATAGCTTCACTCTATTCCAATTGCCTTTATGGCTTTAAATCTTGGAACCTTTATTCCAAGGAAACTGTAGCTTCCCTAATCTATTCAATTAATGTCCTTTAACCTTGACTTTATTTAGTCTCTTCTAAAGTCCAAACATCCTTCCAAAAGCACTACATCTAAGAATAAGAGACTCCAATCGGGCAAAGACAGAGCTTAATAAAGTTTTATTTTTATTGCTTTGCTCTTACATTCCATGCCTGTCATAAGACCCCAGATTCCGTCAGTTTTTTTAACCTATTCTTAATCAGCCACGTCCCTTTCACTTATTATAGATTTATCCTTTTTAAAAATTGTTTTACGATGGTACCCGCTGACTTATATTGACTTGCTCACATTAGACTTTGCAGCAACTGAAATCAAGGTATAATTTGAAAATGTTGCTGAAAAGCAACACCAAAAGAGACATCAAGACATATCTTACCAAATACAAAAAACCCCACTCCCTTTGGAGCTAGAAACTCCAGCGTTCAGTGCTGGAAACATTCAGCATAATGGCGCGGGGTGGGAGGAACAGTTGCCTCCAAGTGAGCAATGGTATCTAGAAATGAAGGACACCTCAGGTCAGATTAAACCCTGTCACACTCGCATCTTCTTTTTATCCAGGGATCCCCACACTTCACAGCCCAACCGGCCCATGACCAGTATGTCCTTTGGCTCACCCCGCCACAGTGCCGAGACCTCGGCCTTGGTTTGCCCTTGGCTCTCCGCCCGGGGCCCAAATTTAGGGTCACAGCTACTTTTAGACCAGCGGTCACCTTTGTATCCTATGTCTCCTTTTCTTCCACCTTGCTCCACTTTCCTCCCTATTCTCAAGCAGTTACACTCACCTCAGGTTCTCCAGTATGGGACACCTCCTCGCCCTCTAAACCCATGGTACCAACTCGCAGCAGAGACCCGGCAACTGCACCGCGCACGCTCAGTAGCTCGCAGAAGCCCGGCAACCGCACCGCGCACGCTCAGTAGCTCGCAGAGGCCCAGCAACCGCACCGCGCACGCTCAGTAGCTCGCAGAGCCGCCCACGTTAAATACCCGGATGTCAGCACCGGCTCCAGAGGGTTTTCACTGAGAGGCAATGAGTGCGCTTTATGGCGCAGAAACCTCAGTGAATGAATTAAATTTTGTAAATGAAACAAGTGTGTGAGCAGAAAAAGGAATTCTGTCTACGTCAAAACACAAACAAATACTGGAGAAACTCGCCAGGTCAGGTAGCATCTGTGGAAATGAATAAACAGTCGACGCTTCGGGTCGAGACCCTTCAACAGTGGAAAGGGTGGGGGTGGAAGATGCCAGAATAAGAAAGTGGGGAGGGGAGGCATCTACAGAATATCTGCTTATGATTCCGTGTCACCCTTTAACGCACTGAGTCCCAGACCCCTCTTAAAAGACGTAATCCTAATTAAATCTATGCTCCTAGTTTTTAAGGAACAGATTTAGGCTATGCGGTCCATCGAGTCTACTCCATTAGTTCTTGACGGATTTATTTCCTCTGTCAACCCCACTGTCTTGCCTTCTCCCTATAGCCTTTAACGCCATATCAAGAAATTATCAAGCTCTGCTTTACATTCTGCATACCCTATGATTTGGCTTTTACAGCTGTCCGTGGTAATGAATTCCAGATTCACCACTCTCTGGCAAAAGAAATTCTTCATCTCTGTTCTAAAATGACATTCTTCTATTTTGAACCTGTGCCCTCTGGTCCTTGGCTATCCTATTATTGGAAATATTTTCTGCACGTCCACTCTATCTAGGCCTTTCAATATTAGTTACGTTTCAATGGGATCCCTCCTCCAGCGAGTACAGGGCCAGGCTCCTTACATTAATCCATTCATTCCCGGGAGCATTCTCATGAACCTGAGAATACGCACAAGACCTGGAAGAACTCAGCAGGTCAGGCAGCATCCGTGAGAAAAGAGTAGCCAACGTTTCGGGCCGAGACCCTTCATCAGGAATGGGGGGGAAGAGAGGGCCGAAGCCCAGTAAGGTCTCGGCCCGAAACGTTGGCTACTCTTTTCTCACGGATGCTGCCTGACCTGCTGAGTTCTTCCAGCGTCGTGTGCGTATTCTTTGATCCACAGCATCTGCAGTTGTATGTTTGTGTTTTTATTCTCATGAACCTCTTCGGGATCATCTTTAATGACTGCACATCCTTTCTTAGATTTTGGGCCCAAAACTGCTCACAATACTGGAAATACCTTATAAACCCTCAACATTATATCCTTGCTTTTATATTATATTCCTCTGGAAATGAATGTTAACATTGTATTAGCCTTCCTTACTACTAACTCAACCTGTAAGTTAACCTTCAGGTAATCCTAACTGCCTGAATTCACTACCCATTTAGAAAATAATCTGTGCTTTTATTCCTTCTACCATATTGCATTGGGTTTAGATGGGGTGGAGTTTGTTAGGTGTGTGCAGGAAGGTTTCTTGACACAATATGTAGATAAGCCTACAAGAGGAGAGACTGTACTTGATTTGGTATTGGGAAATGAACCTGGTCAGGTGTCAGATCTTTCAGTGGGAGAGCATTTTGGAAATAGTGATCATAATTCTATCTCCTTTACAATAGCATTGGAGAGAGATAGGAACAGACAAGTTAGAAAAGCATTTAATTGGAGTAAGGGGAATTATGAGGCTATCAGGCATGAAATTTAATTAGACACTTAAATTTGAAACATGTTCTCAGGGAAATTATGGAAGAAATGTGGCAAATATTCAGGTGATATTTGTGTGGAGTTCTGCATAGGTACGTTCCAATGAGACGGAAGTTATGGTAGGGTACAGGAACCATGGTGTACAGAGGCTGTAATAAATCTAGTCAAGAAGAAAAGCTTACAAAAGGTTCAGAGAGCTAGGTAACATTAGAGATCTAGAATATTATAAAGCTAACAGGAAGGAGCTTAAGAAGGAAATTAGGAGAGCCAGAAGGGGCCATGAGAAGACCTTGGCAGGCAGGATTAAGGAAAACCCCAAGGCATTCTACATGTGAAGAGCAAGAGGATAAGACGTAAAAGAACAGGACCTATCAAGTGTGACAGTGGGAAAGTGTGTATGGAACCGGAGGAAACAGCAGAGGTATTTAATGAATACTTTACCTCAGTATTCACTATGGAAAAGGATCTTGGTGATTGTAGTGATGACTTGCAGCAGACTGAAAAGCTTGAGCATGTAGATATTAAGAAAGAGGATGTGCTGGAGCTCTTGGAAAACATCAAGTTGGATAAGTCACCGGGACTAGATGAGATGTACCCCAGGATACTATGGGAGGCAAGGGAGGTGATTGCTGAGCTTCTGGCGATGATCTTTGCATCACCAATGGGGACGGGAGAGGTTCCGGAGGATTGGAGGTTTGCGGATGTTGTTCCTTTTTTCAAGGTAGCGAGTAAAGATAGCCCAGGAAATTACAGACCAGTGAGTCTTACTTCAGTGGTTGGTAAGTTGGTGGTGAAGATCCTGAGAAGCAGGATTTATGAACATTTGGAAAGGTATAATATGATTAGGAATAGTTAGCATGGCTTTGTCAGGGGCAGATCTTACGAGTCTTACGAGCCTGATTGAATTTTTTGAGGATGTGACTAAACACATTTATGAAGGAAGAGCAGTAGATGTAGTGTATATGGATGTCAGCAAGGCATTTGATAAGGTATCCCATGCAAGGCTTATTTGAGAAAGTAAGGAGGAATGGGATCCAAGGGAACATTGCTTTGAGGATCCAGAACTGGCTTGCCCACAGAAGACAAAGAGTGGTTGTAGACGGGTCATATTCTGCATGGAGGTCGGTCACCAGTGGAGTGCTTCAGGGATCTGTTCTGGGACCCTTACTCTTCATGATTTTTATAAATGACCTGGATGAGGAAGTGGAGGGATGGGTTAGTAAGTTTGCTGATGACACAAAGGTTGGAGGTGTTGTGGGTAGTGTGGAGGGCTGTCAGAAGTTATAGCGGGACATTGATAGGATGCAAAACTGGGCTGAGAAGTGGCAGATGGAGTTCAACCCAGATAAGTGTGAAGTGGTTCACTTTGGTAGGTCAAGTATGATAGCAGAATATAGTATTAATGGTAAGACTCTTGGCAGTGTGGAGGATCAGAGGGATCTTCGGGTCTGAGTCCATAGGACGCTCAAAGCTGCTGCGCAGGTTGACTCTGTGGTTAAGAAAGAGTACGGTGTATTGGCCTTCATCAATCGTGGAATTGAGTTTAGGAGCCAAGAGCTAATGTTGCAGCTAAATAGGACCCTGGTCAGACCCCACTTGGAGTATTGTGCTCAGTTCTGGTCGCCTCACTACAGGAAGGATGTGGAAGCCATAGAAAGGGTGCAGAGATCTTCAAGACTGTTGCCTAATTGGGGAACATACCTTATAAGAATAGGTTGAGTGAACTCGGCCTATAGGTTGAGCGACAGAGGATGAGAGGTGACCTGATACAGGTGTATAAGACGATGAGAGGCATTGATTGTGTGGATAGTCAGAGGCTTTTTCCCAGGGCTGAAATGGTTGCCACAAGAGGACACAAGTTTAAGGTGTTGGGGAGTAGGTACAGAGGAGATGTCAGGGGTAGGTTTTTTTATGCAGAGAGTGGTGAGTGCGTGGAATGGGCTGCCGGCAACGGTGGTGGTGGATACGATAGGGTCTTTTAAGAGACTTTTGGATAGGTCCATGGAGCTTAGAAAAATAGAGGGCTATGGGTAAGCCTAGTAATTTCTAAGATAGGGACATGTTCAGCACAACTTTGTGAGCTGAAGGGCCTGTATTGTGCTATAGGTTTTCTATGTTCCTTACTCGCCTCCTACAACTTCGGGTGACTACTTCCCTGTAACTTTGATCAATTATATCCTCGCTCTCCTGTACAAGCTGAATGTCATCCAGTTGCTGCTCCAGATCCCCAACACGGTTTTCAAGGAGCTGCAGCTGGATGCACTACATGCAAATGTAGTTCCCTGGGAGACAAGGTGGTGTTGAGCTGCCTTCTTGAACACTGTAGATTTTCTGGTGAAGGTACTTGCACAATGCTACTTGAGAGGACATTCTATCAATATAATGTGCCATTTAGTTTGCACTTTGTTATTCTTGTTAATAGAAGTCATGTGGAAGTGCTGTGTGACTATCAAGGACCTTGAACACTACAACACAGGAACAGGTTCATTGGCCCACTATGTCAGCACATGGTCTGTATCATGTATTTGTCCACATACCTCTCAAATATTGCAATCATATCTGCTTTTACTCCCTCCTCTGGCACTTCAGGCACTTAATATTCTTTATACAAGGAAAAAATTTTGCCTCACTCTGACGGAGAGCACTTGGTAAACACACTCACACACACACAAACACTGCCTTGTCATTCTACTGTCATTATGGTGAGTTTACGCACCAATGCCTTCCCCAGTATACAGTGCCTATAAAAAATATTCACCAACCTCCCTACCCCCGGAAGTTGTCATGTTTTATTGTTTTACAACACTGAATCACAGTGGATTTAATTTGGTTTTTTTGATACTGATCAACAGAAAAATACTCTTTCATGTCAAAGTGAAGACAGATCTCTACAAAGTTATCTAAATTTAAATTACAAATATAAAGCACAAATAATTGATGGCATAAGTATTCACCTCCTTTAATATGACACAACAAATCATCACTGGTGCAGCCAATTGATTTTAGAAGTCACCTAATTAGTTGAATGGAGATTATCTGTGTGCAGTTAAGATGTTTCAATTGATTGTAGTAAAAATACACCTGTATCTGGAAGGTCCAACTGCTGGTGAGTCAGTATCCTGGCAGAAACCACACCATGAAGACAAAAAAAAAACACTCCAAGCAACCCCACAAAAAGGTGATTGAAATGCAGAAGTCAGGATATGGAACCAAGAAAGTTTCCAAGTCACTGGATATCCCTCAAAATAATACAGTTAAGTCAATCATCAAGAAATGGAAAGTATATGGCACTGTTGTAGATCTGCCTAGAGCAGGCTGTCCTCAAAAACTGAGTGACTGGGTATGAAGGAAACTAATGAGCAAGGACACCAAGAGACCTATGGCAACTCTTAGAGGAGTTACAAGTTTCTGTGAGTGAGATGAGAGAAACTGCGCATACAACAACTGTAGCTCGGGTGCTTTGCCAGCCGCAGCTTTATGGAGAGTGGCAAAGAGAGGGACATTGTTGGGAAAAAAAAACTTTAAGTGAAATCTCTGCTAGAGTTTGCCAGAAGGCAGATGGGAGACTCTGAAGTCAGCTGAAAGAAAGTCTTACGGTCTGATGAAACCAAAATTGAGCTTTGTGGCTATCTGAACAAACACTGCACATCATCAAAAACACACCATCTCTACTGTGTGGTGGGTGCTTCATGCTGTAGGGATGCCTCACTGCAGCAGGCCCTGAAAACTTGTAAAGAGTAAAAGGAAATGTAGCAAAATACAGGCAAATCCTGCAGGAAACCTGAAGCAGTCTGCAAAAGAACTGTGACTTTGGGAGAAAATTTGTTTTCCAGCAAGACAATGACTGCAAGCATAAAACAACAAAGTTAATGTCCTGACCTCAATCCAATTAAGAATTTGTGGCTGGACTTGAAAGGGGCTGTTCACTCACAGTCCCCATGCAATCTGACAGAGCTTGAGTAGTTTTGTAAAGAATGGGGAAAAATGCAGTGTCCAGTTGTACAAAGCTGATGGAGACCTCTCCATACAAACTCAAGGCTGTAATTGCTGCCAAAGGTACATCTAATAAATACTAATTTGAAGGGAATGAGTATAATTATGCAATCAATTATTGTTTAATAATTGTAATAAATGTAGGCCAACTTGTATGAATTTGTTTTCTCTTTGACATGAAAGTTTTTTTTGTTAATCAGCATCAAAAGCCAAATTAAGTTCACTGTGATTCAATGTTGTACAACAATAAACGTAAACTTCTGTGGGGGGGAATACTTTTTATAAGCACTGTACCTACTGTTTTCCCTCCACATTGCTACATACATGCAGAGTCAGATACCAAAGTTTAGTTTAATTCTAAACCAAGCTAATGTGCTTGGGTTGGCTTTATGATGTCTTTCTGCCATACACAGAAGAATATTCCATTTTGTTAGTAATGGGGATGTGTATATGGTGTTTGTATCCTGTTTCTTTTTGAGGTAGATACTTATGGTTTATTTTGTAATTTTAGTTGCAACTACATTGTAGAGTGCATCATATTCTAATTCATGTTAACTTTGTTGGTGATTAAAGGTGCCTGAAAAAGGGAGCTCTTCCCCCTCAGTAAGGGAGACGGGGGGGGGGGGGGGCTGTGAGGAGTTTATATTGGACAAGAAGTATGGAGCTATTATTGTGCTTGCTTGTCGATCATTTTGTAAATATTGGAATTTTTTCTTTTCACTTTTTTTTTGTAAGGTTGATTTTTGACGCAACTACAACACCCTTGCCCTAAGGTAATAAGTAACACCAGCCATTTTTTCCAGTATATTTTGTAAGATGGTACATAGTGCAATTGCAGTTCATCAGTTGTGGAAATGAAATTTAGGGGGTTGATGGTCAGCCAATCAAGTGTGCTGCCTAGTCCTCAGTGGTATTACCTTGATAGTTGTTGACACTCCATACATCTAGGCAAGTGCAGAGTAATCTACCACATTCCAGACTTGCTCCTTGCAGATGGTGTAAAGGCTTTGGAGGCTTGGTATCTGCAGGATGCCACCTTCTGGACGTAAAGAGTAGAGGATTTACAGTGGCATATAAAAGTTTGGGCACCCCCGGTCAAAATTTCTGTACTGTGAATAGTTAAGTGAGTAGAAGATGAACTGATCTCCAAAAGTCAAAGTTAAAGATGAAACATTCTTTTCAACATTTGAAGCAAGATTAGTGTATAATTTTTGTTTTGTACAATTTTAGAGTGAAAAAAAGGAAAGGAACACCATGCAAAAGTTTGGGCACCCCAAGAGATTTGAGCTCTCATAACTTTTACCAAGGTCTCAGACCTTAATTAGCTTGTTAGGGCTATGGCTTGTTCACAGTCATTGTTAGGAAAGCTCAGGTGATGCAAATTTGAAAGCTTTATAAATACCTTTATAAATCTTCTCCTCTTCAGTGCAAGTTGCATTAATGAAAAATTAACTTTACCCATTTTCACCACTCTTTGAAATTGATCTCTATTATAATTTCAGATTTTATAGGTCCATTAATGCTGAGTATGTTTTTCAACATTTGGCATTTAAACACTTCAGGCATTCTGAGACAATGATTTCATAAATACACATTTATAATGTATTAGTAAAATTATTTAATCATATTCTAATCCCTAGATTACTTTTCGAATGAATTCTTTTTTTTCCAGATCAAGGGTCTCAGACCAAACCCTCGAGTATTTATTCCTCTCTATAGATGCTACTTGACTCGCTGAGTTCCTCCAGCATTGTGTGTGTTGCTCTGGATTTCCTGCATTTGCAGAATATCATGTGCCTTTTTTTTGCATTATTTTAATTTAAGCAAATAATTAGGATATTACACAATGTTTGATACAGCTGATTTTCTTAAAGGATCTGTGACCCGATGGTTACACTACTTTATGCTGGAGATGGCATTAAACCAACTATTCAAACTGGGGTGAATGGGCTCCTTCTGAGTTATTAAATTTCTATGTTACAGCTGACGATTTAGTATAATCACAAAACCAGTCCATTGAATTGATTACAGTCTATATATTGGTTATAAACAATGACTGTTGAGCTTTTATAATAATATCTATACAAGGTCAGATTATTCTTTCATTCCCTGGCACAGTATTATTAGCCTGCAGAACATCAAGCTGATGCAGGCAAAATTCATTTCACTAAGATCTTCTACTCCAATATATTACCTTGCACATTAATAACTTTAGCTGAGCAAGCTGTTTTAACTTTCATATTCCTCAAGTTCAAATCTACAGCCAATTAACACTGCAATAGACACATCCATCCATCCATACAATTTGACTTTAATGACAATCTATGCAGTTCTAAATGTAACTTGCACATAAAGGTACAATAAAGAAATCATTGAACAAAGGTTTTTTCTGAAGTTTAGTAATATCAAAAAGAATCTCTAAGGTTATCTTCTCACGCCCTAAATTCGAAGAAAAAACTCATTCCATTTAATTGATTAATCTGCTGAATGGATTCAGCAGAAGAATAATTACCTACAATCATGAAATTTTGGAACAACAATAATAATACCACATTAATTCAGGCATACCAGGTCTCATTTTAATTCATCAAAAAAGTATTTTCATTTTGTATTTTACAGTGAAGCATTTTATAAACTCAATCCTCATCTTGCCTACCATACTAGTGCAAGGAATGTTCTATTCTAATAAATATCTTGATGGTTTAACAAGCTAAATTTCCCAATATTTTTGTTAACTACTGATCCCAATGAGTTGTGTTAACACATCATATGCTATTAACAAGGCGTTTTCCAAGTATTATCTGTCTTTGAGTAAATACATGCCCTAAACATCAACTTAGAATACCCAAAAATAAAGACAAGTTTGAAGAAGAGGAAACTGTTTTATAAAAACAAAGAACAGTAAATACATTCATATACACATCTGAATATTCTTAATCACCTATTATCCATGTTTTTCCTTTCGAATACATGAATATGGCTTCCTACTCGACCTTCTGGTACATGAGTATGAAAAAATGTTGCCACTTTCACGTAGTTTTTAATCCTTAGGAAGGGTTCAATATTCTTTGAAGACAAAGAAATTTTTTAAAAATCAATGTTAGAAAATTCATAAAATTGCAGTAATGTAACACCTTTTTCAAATTTACAATGATATGAATTGGTATATTCCTATAAATAAAGAGAAGCTATTTAATGCCTTAATTGGCTTGAATTTGGATAAATCCCCAGGACTGATGCAATTTGTTTCAGGGTGTCTCTGGAGGATAAGTAACAGATTGTTTGGGCTTTGGTTGAGATATTTAAATCTTCATTAAATGCAAATGAGGTATCAGATGACTGGAAGGCAGCAAATGTAGTTCCCTTCTTATACAAACTTTCTACATCGAGAGTGTCCTGTCTGGCTGCATCATTGTGTGATACAGAAGCTGCAAGGCACTGGACTGCAAGATCTTACAGAAGATAGGAAAAAGTGCCAGAGATCACTGAGGTCTCCCTTCCCCCTATTCGTGACATCTACCAGGAGTGTTATAGACAAAGGGCATTGTTGAGGATCTCTACCACCCATCCGAGAATCTCTTTAACCCACTACCATCAGGAAAGAAGTACAGAAGCATCAGGACCAGGACTGCCAGTCTGTTTACAGCTTCTTCCCTCAGGCAGTAAGACTAATGAATACTCCGCAACCGAGGTCTGGTCACTAGGACAGTGAGCTGTTCATTGTACAGCTTACTGTTTCCCTGTGCTGCACACTACATGCATTTTGAACTATATTTTATTATTTTATAACCATATAACCATTACAGCACGGAAACAGACTATCTCGGCCCTTCTAGTCCATGCCGAACACTTACTCTCACCTTACCTAGTCCCACCTACCTGTACTCAGCCCATAACCCTCCATTCCATTCCTTTCCTGTCCATATACCTATCCAAGTTTTTTTAAGTGACAAAATCGAACCTGTCTCTACTACTTCTACTGGTTTATGCCGGTTTATTTTGGTTTATGTGCTGTGTGTGATATGTATTGTGCATGCACCGTGGTCCAGAAGAACATTGTTTCATTTGGTTATATATACGTACATTCAGATGATAATAATCTTCAACATGAGAACATTCTCACTGTTTGCATCACAGCCTCATATGGAGGGTCCAATGCAAGAAACTGCACAGGGTCTTATAGGCCCAGCCAGTACCATCAATACACAACCCTCCACACCAATGAAGACATCTTAAAGAGGCAGTGCCTCCAGAAGATTAAGGACCATCGCCATTTGGGACATGCCCTCTTCTCAGTACTACCATCTGGGGTGGTACAGGAGCCTGAAGACCTACACTTAGCAATTCAGAAACATCTGTTTCTCCTCTGCCATTAGATTTCTGAATAGTCCATGAATACTACCTCTTTATCCCTTTTTTTCTGCACTATTTGTTTTGTAATTTATAATGGTTTTCTGTCTTAGCACTTACTGCTGCTGCAGAACAACAGATTTCATGTCATATAAGACAGTGATAATACATCTGATTCTGACTAAATTGACTTAGCTATAGAAGATAGAGAGGGATGACAAGAGGGTTGGTTTTGCAAATTATGTCTATGACTAGTGGTGTCCTTCAAGGCAGGGGTCCTTGCTGCTTGTAATAACATGGATGTCACTATGGAAGACAAGATCGCTAAGTTGGAAAATGACACAGATTGGAGGAATGTTTGATGGAATGGAAAGTAATCTTAGGCTGCAAAGAGGTATCACTGCATTAGTGAAATGGGCTGAAAACTGGGAAATGGGATTTTATTCAATGACAGGTGGTGCATTTTTGGAGCACTACTGAAGTTAGGACATATACAGTAATGGTAAGGTCTTGTGGTTCCTTAAGGTTGTTATAGCGGGAGTGGTAATGGGGACAAGCTCCCACTACCTATTAAATGCTCCCAATGCCATGTGTCTCAAATAGCCTTTGATAACCAAGTCCAGATCCTGGCCTCCACGTGTGGCTCAGCTTCTAAGCCCGACAGAACCGTTTCTATTAACAGGAGAAGAGGCAAAGGCAGGTTATTTGCTTTGGGCAGATGGGGCTTGTCAGCCGTGGTTGGCTACTCATCTAGGAGAAGAAAAACTCTGATCTCAAACCTCCACTGTGTTGCAGCTATATCCACTTCTGGGGAAGGCTTCTGGAGTAAACCCCTTCAAGGGAAAAATCTGGATCTTGAGTCCCTAAGGGAGTCCTACATTGATTTCAATGCTGACTGGAAACTCCTGTGATGCTTCTGGTACCAAACTGTATATTCAGGAACTTTGAGATCCTGAAGTCCATGATGATAGCAAAGCAGGTAGATAACGTAGATACATGAGGTTCTCCACAGATGCTGCAACCCATACAAAAGGCAGGAGGAATCAGCAAGTCAGGCAACATCTATGGAGGGGTATATACAGACTGGGATGTTTCAGGCTGAGACACTACATTGGGACTGATCCTTATGAAGGACCTCAGTCTGAAACATCGACTGTTTATTCCCCTCCATGGATGCTGCCTGACTTGTTGACTTCCTCCAGCATTTTGTGTGTTTTGCAGGTAGATAAAATGATCAAGACTAATGGGATACTGGCCCACATTAGTAAGGACAATCAATGATGTAAAGAGCTTTGTTCCAACTTTAGAGGCACTGTGAACCTCAGCTACAATCATGTGTGCAGTTGTGGTTACAAAGGCAAAGAAAATGATGTGACAGTGCTGCAGAGGGTGCAGAGAAGATTTACCAGGATGCTGCCTGGAAAGGAGCAGTTCAGTTATGTGAAGGGATTGGAGGTGCTAGGTCTGTTCTGTCTGGAGCAGAAGAGGTTAAGAGGTGACATGATAATGTATAAAGTTATGAGAGGTAAAGATAGTAGACTGCAGGAAACTTTTTACCTATATCAGAGATAGATAAAACTACTTGGGTTTAGGGTAACAAGGAAAAAGATTCGGAGGGGATATGAGGAGAACTTTCTTCACCCAGAGAATAGCAAGTACTTGGAACATGCTATCAGACAGTGGTTGAAATTGTGTCACTGACAGCATTTAAGAAGTGTCCAGATGAGTGTTTGGACCACGTAGACATGGAGGGCTAGAAACCAAGTATTCGTGATGGGGTTAATACAGGAGGGTACTCGCTGGTCAGTGTTGACAAACTGAATGCTGTATGATTCTATTATCATAGCACAACTCTAACAACAAAGCTGCTTGGCTTTATGGTTGAGTGAAATCTCAAAGTGATTATGTTCTTTGAATGCATTCATTCCTACTTTTGTGCTTCCATGCTCTCACATTTTAGTTTAAACTACAGGACTAGTTGCATCCATACTGCTAGGATTAATGGCACTTGCTTTGCCCTCATTTGGTAACAGTCACAATATCTTCACTTTAAATAAGATGTGAGAGAGGAAGAAGGAAATTCTTAAATTTAAAAACTACTTCTGAAGGATTCTGGGGTCAGGGTTGAGTTTTGAAAAATTAATCTCACATTTCCCTTGAAAAGAATCAAGACTCATCTATTCCCAAATAAAAGCAAAGAACTCTCTGAACTGCTATGACCTTACAGGATTCTATAATGACACTTTATTATGAAAGCCTACAATACACAAAAAGAAATGTAGTAAAAATCAAGGCAATTCCACCATCTATAATACTAATTGATTATATAAGGGAACAAAAATAGAACAATTGTATGCATACCTGTTCCAATACATTGTACAAGACTAGATGAGTGGGAAGGGAGGCTTGACTGCAAAATCTTGTGTTCAACCACGTAAGGGGCTCCTTGAAAAACAAGTCAGCTTCATCAACATAGGAATTATTTCTACTCAAGTCAGGAGGACATTCCAGAAAGTCCATTTTTATTGGGCAATGAACATAGCTGATGAAACAAGAAGAAAGAATATTTAAGCTTCATGTAGAAATCCGGAGCATAATTCCTCTTAAGCTTAATGACTTTTCCCAGATCTGAGAATTGCTTAAAGACCTACTCACTTGGACGAGTACATAGATTAAAGGGATATGGGCCAATCATGGGCAAATTGTCCTATTCTATGATTCTACTCCAAGATCTTTACCAAAGCTCTGCAAAACAACCTTGCAATATTTGTCCATTTCTGTGATGTAGTAGAAGTATTCATTTTTTAAAAAAAGATCTTCAGAGAAGACCCAAACTCATGTTTTTGAGTCACAACAGTCCTCTTTTTTGATATTATTACTTTAATTGTATGCATTTGTATTGGAAGGATGACAGCTTCAGACATTTCACAAATTTCTTGACTATTGCTTTTTACTTTGCAGCTAACTGAATGTAGATACACTTGTAGAAAGTCCATTCCTATTCTACTACTAATACTAAAATTAAGTAGGACAGAACAAGTCACACAAGCATCATTTTATATCTAGATTTTTTTTAATTAAAGATGTCACGGTGAACAAACAGAATATAGTCTTTTCTATACATTAACTTTGGTATTGAACATGTCACTAAATAAGAAAATGACTGCATGCATGCTAATTAGTTTAATGGCAAGGTATTCATTCTATTTCTAATATTGCAATAAAGAATTAAATACATTTTACTTATGTAGTACCTTAGGATACATTAAAGTACTTCATGGCTAATGAAATATTTTGCATGAAGGTCACAAGTGTGATCCAGGGCAATTCAACAGTTAAACTGCATATGACAAAAGACCCTACACACGTCTCAGTACCGGTACTTGGACAAATATTAGCCAGAGTACAAGAATGTCCATCTTCACATAGGAAAGCTACTTTAGAGGGTAGACAGGGATTCACTTTAATGACTCTTCTTAAAGATATGCCTCAATATTGCCCTAAACTTGCAACATAGTTGCTGCACTTAAATTTCTGGAAGAATATTTGAATTCAGAGCCTACCAAATTTGAAGCAAGTTTTCTCAGAATCAGGTTTATTATCACCGGCATGTGTCACGAAATTTGTTAACTTAGCAGCAGCAGTTCAATGCAATACATAATATAGAAGAAAAAATAAATAATAACTAAATAAATAAATCAATTACAGTATATGTATATTGAATAATTAAAAATTGTGCAAAAACAGAAATATATATTAAAAAAGTGAGGTAGTGTTCACAGGTTCAATGTCCATTTAGGAATCGGATGGCAGAGTGGAAGAAGCTGTCCCTGAATCATTGAGTGTGTGCCTTCAGGTTCCTGTACCTCCTACTTGATGGTAACAGTGAATAAATGGCATATCCTGGGTGCTGGAGGTCCTTAATAACTAACACTGCCTTTCTGAGACACCACTCTATGAAGATGTCCTGGGTACTTTGTAGGCTAGTACCCAAGATGGAGCTGACTAAATTTACAACCTTCTGCAGCTTCTTTTCAGTCCTGTGCAGCAGCCCCGCTGCCCCCCCCCCCCCGCCCCCATACCAGACAGTGATGCAGCCTGACAGAATGCTCTCTATGGTACATCTATAGAAGTTTTTGAGTTTATTTGCTGACATGCCAAATCTCTTCAAACTCCTAATGAAGTATAGTCACTGTCTTGCCTTCTTTATAACTGCATTGATATGTTGGAACCAGGTTAGACTCTCAGAGATCATGACGTCCAGAAACTTGAAACTGCTCACTCTCTTCACTTCTGATCCTTCATTGTTACGTGTTCCTTCATTTTACTCTTCCAGAGGACCATAATCAGCTCTTTCGTCTTACTGATGTTGAGTGCCAGGTTGCTGCTGCAGTAGCACTCCATTAGTTGGCATAGCTTGCTCCTGTACACCCTCTCGTCACCACCTGAGATTCTACCAACAATGGTTGTATCACCAGCAAATTTATAGATGGTATTTGAGCTATGCCTAGCACACAGTCATGGGTATAGAGAGAGTAGAGCATTGGGCTAAACACACAGCCCCGATGTGCACCAGTGTTGACCATCAGCGAGGAGGAGATATTATCACCAATCCACAGAGACTGTGGTCTTCCGGTTAGGAAGTCGAAGATCCAATTGCAGAGGAAGGTACAGAGGCACAAGTTCTGCAACTTCTCAATCAGGATTGTGAGAATGATGGTATTAAATGCTGAGCTATAGTCGATGAACAGCATCCTGACATAGGTGTTTGTGTTGTCCATGTGGTCTAAAGTTGTGTGAAGAGCCATTAAGATTGCATCTGCCATTGACCTATTGTAATGATAGGCAAATTGCAATAACCCTAATAATAATTTTTGCATTTTAAAATTTAAATTCAAACACAAGTTACAGAGTTCTCATGAAATACAAACTATATTTTTCTCCTGTCCAAGTATTTTTATACAAACCACACAACTCTACATTAATTTTATAAATTCCATCATGCAAAAAAATGTAAGAATTAAGATTTTTTTGGTCAAAAGGAGAAAAGGAAGGAAGAATAAAGTTCATCTTTAGAAATGATCAAGCACTAACATGATTATAATTAGCTGTGAGCATACTGCCAATATTACAAGTATCATAAAAATAAATTTATCAGATGAATTATCAGGTACTGTTAACTTTAAAACATACCATTTTAAACCACTACTCATTACTAAATTTGCATTTTCAGCACACAAAGTGATGGCTATTTGAAGAGATGTTGTTTTAAACCATGTCACTCTGAACGTAATGATAAATTTAGAACTTAATTCAATTTTCCATATTTCATTTCATCTATCTGGAAAGAAAATATAGAGCCTTTATCACAAATTTTGCTACCTGGAAACCTTTCCATGTTCAGTTCTCATAGACTTGGCTAGTAAATGAACTATTCCCTCTAAATCTGTTTTCGCCAGCCCACAACTATAAAAAACATGCACAAGGATGTCAAACCCCACACAGTTGTGGTCATTTCAAGTTCGATATTAGCAGTTTTATGTACTCAACATACCTGTAGAATGGAGTTGAATGACAAGGCATCAGAAAGAACATGGAGGGCTCTTCCTTCTCCAGCATGGTGCCCTTACAGAGTTTCTGAACATAGTGCATTACATCGAGTGTTCCACGCTGATGAATTAATCCAGTATACAGAATTAAACACAAATTGGAAAGAAACAGGAAAATGACTGCTGGTTTCTTCCAAACTTTCAAATTAGCCAGTGAATACCCTGCATATAAAAGTTAATGGGTTCATTTTTGGGGGGAAAAGCAAGAAAAAACATTTAGTACATAGTTCTGTTTGAGTTCATATGACTGTATAGAATCTTAAAAAAACTCTGTACACAAACACGAGGACCAAGTATAACGGCTCAGCAACCAGTTAAACTAATAATCTAAACAAATTATGCAGTTTACCAAATTTACTCTCCATTTTCAGTAATAAATTGCATAAGAGTTTTTCAATATTTTATAAAATGTAAGGTTAAAGGATAAAACAAGTAAAACACAAAGTTATTTCTAATAACACAACAAAATATGTCATCAAACATCCTCTAGAACAGGGGTTCCCAACCTGGGGTCCATGGACCCCTTGCTTAGTGGTATTGGTCCATGGTATAAAAAAGCTTGGGAATCCCTGCTCTAGAAGTAAACAGGCTAAACTCAGAAACATGGGATGGGAATTTGCAATGAGAACAATTAGGACCATTACGCCCAAAGACACTTAGAATGTACTATTTTAATGGAGTAAATCTGACAGCAACATCAGAGTACACATGTGAGTTAAACACAGAAAATTAGTAATTGTTGTCATTATTTCCCTGCACTATTACACATCCTCCGTTACTCATTTCTGGAGGTTAATTTCACCTATGTCACCTCCATAGATGAGTGATCTGAAGAATTCATGTTCTCACAAAATATTCCTGCATTTAATAACAGTGAGAATGATATAAAAGAGTTTTTAAATAGTTTATTGAAATGTAATTATCACTTAAATTAGCTGAGTCCATAAAATTCATCTTAAATTTATGAATTGTGATTCCTTCATTTCCAAATCTAATACATTTCAAAATAAAGACTTGTTCAGAAATATTTCAATTTAACTTAACCTGAATTGTATTCAAATCATAATTTTGCATTCTCTGAAATGTTTCATCTAGTTTGGTGCCTACTTGAGTTCTTCAAATGTGAACTTAGAACTTACTCAGCCACAACACTGTTCCTAAGTACTGATGCCCTATAGCAATCAAAGGCAGCAGTGTTGATATTCACACAACAGTGATCTTCGTGGGAAGCTTTTTAAAGTCAGCATTCAAAACCACTTCTTCAGTGATTGATAACTGAACTAATTATTCATTTAATATTTAAATTGTTCATCCATTCTCTACTTTCCAAACCAAGTACATTATGTTGAAAACTTTTAAGATCTTTTACATTTTTTTTAAACTAACAGCAAACGTTACACATGTTGGCTAGTATTTGAGGTAAAATTATCAAGAAGATACCTACCACAAAATACCATGCAGATGGGCATTATTGGATAAATAAATCTAAACTCTTTGTGGCTTAAGAAGCTGTAATAAAAAAAAATTACAAGGTTACAAAACTACAAGCATTCTGGAGACAGAAAATGAACATGAAACATAAATGAAGCTAATAACACTGTGTATCAGTGCACCAGATAGACATCTCTTAATATCCCAGCCTATATTAATCCCTCAAAAACCCTCTTAAACATCTTTTAAAATCCCTCTAAAACAACGAGATTTGGCCAGTTAGCCGCTGTTTGTGGAATCTCACTGCCACATTTCCTATATTATAACAGTGACTATATTGTCATGCTTTTTTGGTATCACAGTTCATTATTGGTACCAAAACCCTTTCAGGCAACCTAAGGTCATAAAAGTTTTAATTTTTTTAAAAACATACAAAATGCTGGTGGAATGCAGCAAGTCAGGCTGCATCAATGGAGGGGAGTAAACAGTCAACGTTTCCAGCCCTTCTGATGAAGGGACTGGGCCAGAAACATCGACTATATAGAGCCTTCCAAAGATGCAGCCTGATTTACAGTTCCTCCAGCACTTTGTGTATTATTTTGGATTTCCAGCATTCACAGAATCTTTTATAATTAAAGATTTTATAATTAATTATTTTAATTATTAATTAATTATTATTTTAATTTTTAATTAATTATAATTATCTTTTATAATTAAGATTCTCCTTGGGGAGAAAAGGAGACTTGTATGTGAAAAATAAGATGTGGTAGTGAGTCTATTTCCCATTTTTAATTTCTGTATTAAAATCCAAAGCAAGAAATTATTCCACATAAGTACTTATTCTAAAGGGAAAAAAAGCAGAATAATGGGAACATAGAGCAAAGCTAGCAAATATAATAATGGATTGCTCCAGCAAAAACTGATGTGAGCAGTTGGGGTTAAAAAGTTGGCATAGCCATGATTAAGATAGTAGTTGTATATTTTTATATATATTGCACTGACCAATATGCTGTAATTTTTAATTATTAAAGCTTTAAGATTCTTTAAAAATGAAGTTTGTTGAATTTTCTAATAACATCTCACAGAGACTACATTGTGTTGCTCTTAATGTTCAAGAAACCTTTATTAAATTTCCTCCCTATGAAAGTGGCTACAGAATTACACTGAAGAGATCAGAGTGTGTTTTAGTGTGCGATCTTACTTCATTGCTTCAATATATATAGATACACAAAAACTTCAAGTTTTAAACCCATAATGAGATTCTGGTCCTGTCTTCAATCCCACATAACCACTATTCTTTACACATATTGGTACACACCTGTATACAACAATGGTCCAAAGAACTGCCAGTAGTAAAATTCTGTTCCTCTTGGGTGCCAAGAGACATCCATGGATGAAGAATGGCAAATGTGTTCCCATGATAACAGGAAATCCTTGAGTGAAGTACCAGTACCAGGGATGGGAGCCATAGAATGACCCCATGTTCTCAATCACATTGAATCGGAGAAAATTCCACTGAACCATTACCCACTGAAATGAGGGTGGGGGAAGAACATCACAGATAGAAAAGAATTAATTGCTATTGCATGCTTGTAAATGGAACAGGATGTCAGCAAATGTCCTATGAAGCCTGGCATAGTGTATTTTCTTTTCAATTATTGGAATGCCTCAATAGCTTCTGAATCCAAGCAGTTGAATTCACACCTTTTAAGATTTATAAAATCTATGCAATGGTGCAGAGCTCTGTTTTAAAGACTTAAATGAATATAGCTAGGATTTATAAATTAGTGACACAAACAGACAATAATCCTTTCTATAATTAGCCAGTGTATTCAGACAGATTAAAAGTACTCCTGGCAGAATTAAAGAAACACATATTTCTTTAGCTTTGTTAAATCTTAGGACTTAACGGGGGTCCTGTGTAGGGAGTTCAGGGAGTTAGGTGCGAAGCTGAAGAGCAGGACCTCCAGGGTAACAATCTCAGGATTGCTACCTGTGCCACGTGCGAGTGAGGCAAGGAACAGAAGGATTATAAAGTTTAATATGTGGCTGAGAGGATGGTGCAGGAGGGAGGGCTTCAGGTTTGTAGATAATTGGGCTTTGTTCCAGGGAAGGTGGGATCTGTTCCGAAGGGACGGTTTACACCTGAACTGGAGCGGTACTAACATTCTTGCAGGGAAGTTTGTTAGTGCTTCTTGGGGGGGTTTAAACTAAATTTACAGGGGGCGGGGATCCAGAATGTGAGAGAGGATAGCGAGAGGAAGAATAAAGGACAGGTGGGGACTACACGGTTCCGGAATATTAAGTGTGTAGTAGAGGAAGGTGGGGCGGAACAAGTGATAAGGAGGACTCATGTACAGAGGGATGGTCTGGCGGAACATGGAGTTAAATGTGTTGAAAGAATAAGTAAATTTAGGAAGGACAACAAAATTCTAGGGGCGTATAGCCCGAAGGGAGTTCGGGCAGCTGGGTTAAATACAATAGGCAGCGATTCAAACAGAGAGAGGAGAAATGGGTTAAAAATTCTATATCTGAATGCACGAAGTGTCAGAAATAAGGCGGATGAGCTTGAAGCCCAGGTGCGAATGGGTAACTATGATGTTGTTGGGATAACGGAGACATGGCTGCAGGGAGATCAGACCTGGGAAATGAATGTACAAGGGTATACGTGCTATCGTAGGGACAGAAATGTGGGCAGAGGGGGTGGGGTGGCCCTGTTGGTGAGGAATGAGATTCAGTCCTTTGCAAGGGGGTACATAGGGTCAGGAGAAGTAGAGTCTGTGTGGATAGAACTGAGGAACAGTAAGGGCAAAAGGACCCAAATGGGTGTTGTCTACAGGCCACCAAACAGTAGCATGGATATTGGGTGCAAGTTGAATAGGGAGTTAACATTGGCATGTGGCAAAGGTAATGTCGCAGTAGTTATGGGGGATTTCAACATGCAGGTGAACTGGGAGAATCAGGTTGGTGCTGGACCACAGGATAGGGAGTTTGTAGAGTGCCTACAGGATGCATTCTTGGAACAGCTTGTACGAGAGCTGACCAGGGACAAGACTATTCTGGATTTAGTGTTATGTAATGAACAGGATTTGATAAGCAATCTTGCAGTAAAGGAGCCATTAGGAGGTAGTGATCGTAATATGATAAGCTTTTATCTGCAATTTGAGAAGGATAAGGGCAGATCGGAGGTGTCAGTGTTGCAGATGAACAGGGGAAACTATGGAGCCATGAGGGAGGAGCTGGCCAAAGTTGACTGGACGGATAGCCTAGCAGAAAAGACAGTGGAACAGCAATGGCAGGTATTCTTGGGAATAATGCACAAGGTGCAAAATCAGTTCATCCCCCAGAGAAGGAAGGATTCAAAGCGGGGAAAGGGGCCACAGTGGTTGACAAAGGAAGTCAGAGATTGCATAGCATTAAAAAAAAAGGAAATATGACAGAGCTAAGGTGAGTGGGAGGACAGATGATTGGGAAGTTTTTAAGGAACAACAGAACTTAACTAAAAAGACAATACGGGGAGAAAAAATGAGGTACGAACGCAAGCTAGCCAGGAATATAAAGGAAGATAGCAAAAGCTTTTTTAGGTATGTGAAGAGAAAGAAGATAGTTAAGAACAATGTTGGGCCCTTGAAGAATGAATTGGGTGAAATTGTTATGGGAAACAGAGAAATGGCAGAAGAATTTAATGAGTACTTTAGATCTGTTTTCACTAAGGAAGACACAAGCAATCTCCCAGATGTATGGATGGGCCAAGGACTTAGGGTAACAGAGGAAATGAAACAGATTGACATTCGGAAGGAAACGGTGATGAGAAGACTGATGGGACTGAGGGCTGACAAATCCCCAGGTCCAGATGGTCTGCACCCTAGGGTACTAAAGGAGGTGGCCCTGGAAATTGCGGATGCATTGGTAATCATTTTCCAATGTTCCTTAGATTCAGGATCAGTTCCTGAGGATTGGAGAATGGCTAATGTTATCCCACTTTTTAAGAAAGGAGGGAGGGAGAAAACAGAGAACTATCGACCTGTCAGCCTGACATCGGTGGTGGGAAAGATGCTAGAGTCCATTATTAAGGATGAAATAGTGGCATATCTAAATAGCAGTGATAGGATTGGGCTGAGCCAGCATGGATTTACCAAGGGTAAATCATGCTTGACTAATCTGTTGGAGTTTTTCGAGGATGTAACCAGGAAGTTAGACGGGGGAGATCACCTCGATTTTCAGAAGGCATTTGATAAAGTCCCACATAGAAGAGTGGTGGGTAAAATCAAAGCTCAGGGCATCGGGGGGAAGGCATTGACATGGATAGAAAACTGGTTGGCAGATAGAAAGCAAAGGGTAGCGGTGAATGGGTGTTTCTCGGAATGGCAGGTGGTGACTAGTGGGGTGCCACAGGGCTCGGTATTGGGACCACAGCTGTTTACCATTTACGTTAACGATTTGGATGAAGGCATAGAAAATAACATCAGCAAATTTGCTGATGATACTAAGCTGGGTGGCAGTGTGACATGTGATGAGGATGTTAGGAGAATTCAGGGTGACTTGGATAGGCTGGGTGATTGGGCAGATACTTGGCAGATGGTGTTTAATGTGAATAAGTGTGAGGTTATCCACTTTGAGAGTAAGAACAGGAAGGCGGATTATTATCTGAACGGTGTAGAGTTGGGTAAGGGAGAAATACAAAGAGATCTCGGAGTCCTTGTTCATCAGTCACTGAAGGTGAATGAGCAAGTGCAGCAGGCAGTGAAGAAGGCTAATGGAATGTTGGCCTTTATTACAAAGGGAATTGAGTACAAGAGCAAGGAAATCCTCTTGCATTTGTACAGAGCCCTGGTGAGACCACACCTGGAGTATTGTGTACAGTTTTGGTCTCCAGGGTTAAGGAAGGACATCCTGGCTGTAGAGGAAGTGCAGCGTAGATTCACAAGGTTAATTCCTGGGATGTCTGGACTGTCTTACGCAGAGAGGTTAGAGAGACTGGGCTTGTACACGCTGGAATTAAGGAGATTGAGAGGGGATCTGATTGCAACATATAAGATTATTAAGGGATTGGACAAGATAGAGGCAGGAAATATGTTCCAGATGCTGGGAGAGTCCAGTACCAGAGGGCATGGTTTGAGAATAAGGGGTAGGTCATTTAGGACAGAGTTAAGAAAAAACTTCTTCTCCCAGAGAGTTGTGGGGGTCTGGAATGCACTGCCTCGGAAGGTAGTGGAGGCCAATTCTCTGGATGCTTTCAAGAAGGAGCTAGATAGATATCTTATGGATAGGGGAATCAAGGGATATGGGGACAAGGCAGGAACCGGGTATTGATAGTAATTGATCAGCTATGATCTCAAAATGGTGGTGCAGGCTCAAAGGGCCGAATGGTCTACTTCTGCACCTATTGTCTATTGTCTATTGACTTAACACTAATTTTAAGAAATGCAAGAATAACATACACCTGAAGACAACAAAAATACTAAATGTAGGTATATAAAACCAGTAGATTGCAATGCAACAATTTTATTCTCAAAGGAAGCCAGGCAAATAAATTTATGACTGGTTGATTACTTTGTACTCAAATACAAAACAAGAACTCTGATTGATCTTTCAAAACCATGAAAAATGCCCACCTCACCATAAAATATTCGGTCAATGATCAGTGAAATCCCAAGTGATAAGCATCTGAAAAATGAACACATATACAATGGGGAAAAGAAAATCACATTCCGGATTAGGGAGGAAAGGGAAACATTCATTACACTATTCTTAAAACTAATGGACACATCAACCCAAAGCAAGGCATACATTTCTACCTGACAAATTCACAACCCAGATGTGATGCCATTAACAGTACATGTCATGTTAGCTCATTCTAACCAGTTGCTGAGATATATGCAGAATATTATTTCTGGATGATTGGTGACAGGTGTATAATAAAATGCATGTTTTTTAAAAAAAATTGGTCCCATTCCTTTCTCAAGATGTTTAAAAGTGAGAAAATTCCACAGAGCAATCTTACTATTTCTGTTACCACTGGTGAGATGCAATTTTCTACCCCAGGTAACCAGCCTTCCAGACTCATGACCAGGAGGATGAAAGACTTTAGACCTGTGTTGAGAATTTTCTGTTCTGTGTGCATAAAACAAGAGATGCCTAGGTCAAGCTCAAAATCTAATGATTTCTGAGATTATAAGAGCTCTTAGGATGAGCCTATTGCACAGCTGGGCACAACTCTAGCCAAGAGTAATTTGGATAAACCACATCGGTGGTGAGGGATGAAGTCAAAAACATGTCAGTGGAGTGAATAATTTCCATGAAACCAACAATTAAATCCTCATACACGTCATGATTATATGGAATCAAGTCTCTGAGTATTCAAGCCGAGGGTAATATTCTTCCACACAAGTGTGAAAAAGACACAATCTGAAATAGTGAGGAATTGCTTGGGGAGTTATTGTCACACATCCTTCCTTCTTCCTCCATTATCACTGACACTTTTTATCCAGCAACATCACAGGAGCACCAGAAAGAATTCAGCAGTCCAGTAGGTGGCTCACCACCTTCAAGGATAATTGGTACTGGGCAACAAATTTTAGCCTGTGCCACCCATTTCCAATAAATAAGAAAAAAGAAAGTTTCTATTAACACATTGAAAAATTATTCTGCTTTTCCAAGTTATATCAAGTTAGTGTGGAAATGAGACAGGCAAACAATTGCTGGGTCACAATTGTGTTTTACTAGGGACAAGTCACAACTTTCCAGATAATCCTTAAATTGGTGCCAAGCTTCTGCTGATTTAAGATTTTACTGTAATAATTTATCAATAACATAGTTTTAATTATTGCATTTTTCTATTCCAGAATAAATAGATTTTTCTTTTTATGAATGAACATATACAGTCTCAGTAGTCAAATAATTTAGTTGTTCTATAATATTCAACAGCAAAAATTATAGCATTGGCTCTTTAAATGGATGTGCCTGAAATTGTCTAGGCTGATATGAAGCAAACTCTTTACTTACCCAACTGGTAGACATTTGTGTAAGAGAAGATCCAGTTTCTTTATTTCTTGCCAGAAATGAGTAAATACCAGCGGCAGCCAAAGAATAATAGCAGTGGGACGCACAGTAAATGCAAATGCAGTCAAAGCCAGATATTTTGAACTGTGAATACAAACATACAAAATCAGCCACAGCATCTCAACTAGGTTTACGTCTGGACTCTGATGTGGCCATTACATAACACAAATTTTCTTCCTTTTAAACTACTCTGATGCTGATTTACTTTTGTGTTTCAGATCAGTCTTATTGCATCATCCAACTTCTATTAAGCTTCAGGTGACAGACCGCTACCTTGACTTTCTCCTGTAAAATGTCTTAATACAATTTTGAATTCATTGTTTCCTCAACAACTGCAAGCTGTCCAGGCCCTGAGACAGCAAAGCAGCCCCAAACTATAATGCTCCTTCCACTGTGCTTCACAGTTGTCCCCATAACTAGAAAAAGTACTATATTAACCTTATCCCATCTTTTCCATCAGATGTTACTTCCATATTAAAGTGATAATTTCTACAGGTCCTGTCTTGTCCTCATCCCATGATTTCCACTTCCACATAATCTTGTCATTTTATTTCCCTAATTTCCCACTGCCTTCTTATTTACATTAGTCGCTACAGACGGGCAGAAATGAGGAGGTACAGGGGCCTGACGACACACACTCAATGTTTCAGGAACAGCTTCTATCCCTCTGCCATCAGATTTCTGAATGGACAATACCTCAGTAATTTTTCCTCTCTTTTTGCACTACTTATTTAATTTTCTTTTATATATACTTATTGTAATTTACAGTTTTTATTAGGTATTGCAATGTAATGCTGCCGCAAAACAAGTTTCATGACAGATGCCAGTGATATTAAACCTGATTCTGATTACAGATAATATTAATGTTTCTCTTTTTTATTTCTTCCATTTTCCAATCATTATGCATGTAGAGATTTTTATACAAAAGACTAAAAACTGTCAGGAAATCCCCACCGGCATTATCAGATAACAAGTCAATAATAAAACTCTTTTCAAGAAAATACAAATAATGTTAATCTCTTATCCCAAAGACATAACAGTCAAAAGTTCTGTTTACAAGAATACAATAACAATAATACGTGGCTCTGCTACATATTGTGCAGTTTCAAAATAAATGCATGGATCAAAATTCAACAAAAATTGTCAATAAAGTTATTCTTTTCAGGAGAGAATTATCAGAGTAAAATCCGTTTAGAGAAGGGGTAGTTAATTAAGTCACTTGCCTAGTATTCTCTGATTTGTGTACATAAATTTAAAGGATACCATGGGCAGCTGAGGAACTGAAATTCGTGTAGTCAATAAATCTAGATTTAAAGAGCTGGTGTAAGTAATGGTAACTATGAAACTACAGTGAGTGCAAAAACTCAACTGGCTCACTTCACATTTCAAGAAAGAAAATTAAATCCTTATCTAGATGTAAAAGTAAATCTAAGTTAATTTCACCTGTTCTAGGAGTCTCAACCCAAAATGTCAGAGTCATACCACCCCTGTACCATTTACCTGCATCGTTTCTGCATCACTCTCCTCATTCCCTCCCCCCCACCCCCTATATTCTGCCACCCAACACCAATCATCCATGGTTCACCCTGCGGCTGATTACTACTGTGCATTGCTTGATTATTTGCCCCTTCACTCTGTCTAACCTACTCCTGAGCTTTGAACAATAACAGCCTTTCATTTAAAAAGAAAGTTAGGAAGTGAACCTGGCTAAGAGTAAAGCTACAAGCAGGATACTCTCTGGGAAGTTCAAAGTACAAATCTTATGTTTTGTCACATTGACATAATGTGCTAAGTTACACAATGGCATTTTTTAAAGATTTAGTATAATCAAACATTTTCCTGACCTGCTTCCAGTCTTTGTTCCCTGAAGAGGGTAGTAATAAAGTATAAAGCTGGTTAGAACAGCTTCCATGCTATTGGTAATAGTTCGGGTACTACAATACCATGTGAACCAGGAGCACAGCTGACAGAAGTACTGAAAGAAATAAAGCAAATCAAATACCTCAAATTTAATTTGTATGAATATTCATCGATATCACTTTCAACAGCCTAAAGATCCCATGAACCCCTCTATTTCCTCAGGGGGTTAAAGAAATTTGTCATGTCTCCATTGACCCTTACCAATTTTCATCAATGTACCCTAAAAGCTTCCTATCTGGATGTTAGCAACTTGATATGGGAACTGCTCTGCACATGACCACAAGAAACTGAAGACAGTTGTGGACACAGCTCAGCACATTACAGCAAACCAGCCTTCCCTCTATGGACTCTGTCTATACATATCACTGCCTCGGTTAAGCAGCCAGCATAATCAAAGACCTAACACCCCCCCCCCCCCCCCATCCTTGACTTTCTCTAATCTCCCCTCTTCCAATGGGCAGAAGATACAGAAGCCTGAAAAAACATACCATCAGGTTCAAGGACAGCTTCTATCCCACTGTTATAAGGCTATTAAATAGTTCCCTGGTACAATACATCGGACTCTTAACTTCGTAAGTCTACTCTGTTTTGGTCTTACATCTTACTGTTTACCTGCACCGCACTTTGCTGCAGCAGTTACGCTTTACCTGATCCGTACCAACATTATGCAAGCAAGCTTTTTCTGCTGTATCTCAGTACATGCGGCAGTAACAACAAACTACTTCCAAACCAAAACAGGCACGTACAAATAATCTGGTTTCATTTGAGGTTAAGTCCCCTCTTGTCAGCTTCAGAACTTAAGAATCCACACATTATAAACTGCCAGCCATTCATCTGGGACTTACACCTGACTGTTGTTAAACAGGGTGAATTATTTAATGACAACTGGAACTACGAAATTTAATATCATATCTGTTCCTTCCTCCCACCTTTGATTTCATAGTCCACTGTAAAATGTTGATTCATGTTAGTAATTATCTTAATGCAGAGTTTTTCATTATTTTTACATTGCAATCAACTTCTAAAATAAATATCATTCATTTGTAAATGCAACTTTGTTCTTATTTAGACTAGTCATAAGGTGGACTAACAGCTGGCATAGATTATGAGATAGCACAGAAAAAGTTGATAGGAACAGCACTAGCAAGTGCATCTAAAATGAGATCTTCTTATATAATTAATTTAACATGAATTCAAACTTCTTAGTCTAACTTTTGGCTTGATAATGGCACAATACAATCAGTTAGAATTAAAATTAGCTTTTCTTTTCTCATATGTGATCCAATAAGTTGGTCACTTGCCCAGAGGAATGAGTTCCCTCACGTTATGGATCTATTGACGTGTTGTAATGTACAGATACTGTTCCATCAGGTGATGCTGGTGCATTTTTCCAGCCACCCTGGTTCAATACTGTCCATGTGGAGTTTGCATGTCCTCCACTGACCATGTGGGTTTCCCTCAAGGCTGCCGGTTAATTGATAACTCGAAATTAGTTTAGATGGATGACAGGTGGATGTGGGGCAGGGGATATTTGAAAAGGACACAGAGAAATAAATGGGACCACTGAGAGTCAGAATGCGAAAGGTCCCTTTATATGTCATAGCAAAATACTGTGCCTTTAAATGCATGTTCCATGAAATGTCTGCCTAGTGCGTCACTTTTGAATTTCATTTTCAAGCTGGAAAGGTCATGCATCAGTAAGTTTTATACATTTGGAAGGTATGGCAAGTCAAAGGTTAAAATAGTGTACTGACAAGACACAATGTACAGACATCGTACAGTCACCCTAGCTGACAAGACTACCATGCAAAACTCAAATATTGAGAGCCAAGCTGCTCTTTATACAATTCTTTGTTCAAATACTGGGAACCAAGGCTACTAGAAATACCCAAGCAAGGTAAAGATGTTAACAAAAGCTTATTAACTATTGGTCAATTATTTTACTATTTCTGAAGTATTATTGGCTCTTAACACGTAGATTTAATTGGTTGTTAACACCCGATGTGTATTATACATAATAATTATGATTGGTAGTTACATATGCAAATGATGGAATCAATTGTTTCATAAAGGTACACTATAAAAATGGACAATTCTGCACTAACTTCAGAGCAGTTCAGTTTAGGATTGAGGAGTGAATGTGAGTTTTCGGAGCTCAATTAATGGGCAACAATATACACCCAAAAGAAAATAAACGTGAAAAGACAAAAGATAAGCAGCTTACCACCCACTTTGCTATCTCTGCATTGGCCTGTTTCTTCACAATGGAATATAATTTTACATCTGCCAGTGCTGCCAAAAAAGACTGGACCAGTCGAGGAATCCAAATCTGGAAAACAGAACAAAAACAACTGCAGCAGGTTCACAGAAGTAGAACAGGTTGTACTGGAGGGCAAATTTCTGTCTGAATCATGGCTCAGGAAGTGTTACCACACCACGTTCTTCTTCCTCCTGCTCTGTTACACCATTACTACTAACAACTGCATAGAAGGAGGTGCAACTTGCATTGCTGGTAAATGTATAGAAATGCAACAGGAATGGTTTGCATAAAACTCTGAATTGCCTGTCTCCAGTATCTTGCAGAATGTGGTCCATTTCATGTTCCAATTCTTAATGTATCAAGCCACAGCATCAGACATAAGACTCAAAAATCAAAAATAGTCTGAAATCAAAGAGTACCCTGACTATGGCACATGCCTAAACTATGAAGTAAAGCAAGAAGAGAAAAGAAGTTAACAGCAGAATATAAAATCTTCAGTATGGCAGGAAGGTAGTGCCAGGTAGAACTGAGTGGGGCTGGAGATAGCAGTCACCTCCCATCCTCACACTCCACTCTCACCTTTTTGCTCCATCTGCTGGTTTTTAAAAATCTTTTTTCTTCTCTCTCTTTGCTTGCCTCCATCATTCACCTGCTATACTCTTCATCCCTGCTTGTTATCTTATACTCCTCTGTCCGCCAACTGCCTCAGAATTTTTTCACGCCAGTCCCCTATGTTGGCCATCTCGGCTCTCCATTCTCAGCCCTGATGCAGAATATCAACACAAAGCATCAACAATTTCTTTCCTCCCACAGATACTGCTCAAGCACCGACTTCCTCCAGCAGCTTGACCGTTCCTCCAAATTCCAACATCTGCAATCTTGTGCCTCCATTTGGAATTTACTATCCAAGAGGGCAGTGGAGGTTCTATCGAGATTGACAGAATTTTTAGATATAAAAATGATCACGAGCTATGGGGTTTGGTGCAGAAAAAGTGGCACTAAGGTAAAGGATCATCAATGATATTACTGAATGACAAAGCAGGCACAGGGAGCCAAGTCCCCAAACTTGCTTCCAATACCTGTGTCTATTTTTTTTTTTGCATTTCCACAAAATCCTGCCAGGATCAGCAATCCAATATTAGCATCTCTCCCAAACTGAGACCCTAATTATATTCCATCAGTCTACCAGATTTAAAGAGGATGTCACCTTGCTTGCATGCCCACTACCAGTCCCAAAACAAATTCTCTTTTCTTAGAAGAGTGATTAAAGAAAACAAAGCTTAATAGCTTTAATATACAGGAGCTTAACAACCAATTGTCAATCACTGCATTTTATATGTCAGCTTTCCAGAATTCATTCAAATATACAGTTGCAGGAAAAAGTTTGAGAGTCCTTTGCAGTTGCCTGGTTTTCTGCATTTATTACTCGTAGAATGTGGTCTGATTTTCATCTAAGTCACAATAATAGACAAACCCAATCTGCCAAAACTAAGTACAAACAATTGTATTTTTCATGTCTGTAGTGAACATATTGTTTAATCATTCACAATCCAGGCTTGAAAAAGTGAATGAACCCTTGTATGTAATAACTGGTAGAACTTCCTGCTGGAGGTTATTGCTGCTGAAGATGTTTCCTGGAACTGCTGATCAGACTTGGACAATGGTGGGAAGGAATTTTAGACCATTCCTCTGTAAAAAGCTGTTTCAGTTGATCAATATTTCTGGGATACCTTGCATGAACAGCCCTTTTCAGGTCATGCCACAGCATCTCAATGGGGTTTAGGTCTGGACTCTGATTTGGCCATTCCATAACACAAATTTTCTTCCTTTTAAACTATTCTTATGTTGATTTACTCTTGTGTTTCAGATCATTGTCTTGTGCCATCCAACTTCTATTAAGCTTCAGATGACAGACCCTGACATTCTCCTGTAAAATGTCTTAATACGATTTTGAATACATTGTTTCTTCAACGACTGCAAGTTGTCCAGGCCCTGAGACAGCAAAGCTGCTCCAAACCATGATGCTCCTTCTACTGTGCTTCACATTTGGGATGAGATTTTGATGTTGATGTGCAGTGCCCTTTTTCTTCCAAACACAGCAATGTGCATTTCTGCCAAAAAGTTCAACTTTTGTCTCATCTGTCCATAGAACATTGTCCCAGAAGCATTGTAGAACATCCAGATGGTCTTTGGCAAACTTGAGATGCGCAACAATGTTTTTTTTTGAAGAGCAGTGGTTTCCTTCGTGTTGTCCTTCCATGAATGCTATTCTTGTTCAGTATTTTACTTATAATGACACTAGCAAGTTCTGCAGGTCTTTTGCTGTTACTCTTGGGTTCCTTTTCACTTCCTTCAGCATTGCATGTTGTGCTCTTGGTGTGATCTTTGTAGGCTGCCCACTCCTAGGGAGAGCAGCAACAGTACCGAGTTTCCTCCATTTTTAGACAGTTTCTCTTACTGTGGACTGGTGAACACTCAGAACTGCTTTTGTAGCCTTTGCCAGATTCATGCAAATCTTCTTCGAAGATCCTCTGAAAGTTGCTTTGATCGAGGGATGGTGCACATGAACAGTGCAGGCTCTGTCAATAACCTGACATTGTGCGCCTTTTTATAGGGTAGGGCACCTCAACAACCCGCACCTCCAATCTCATTTCATTGATTGGAACATGTGACTCCAAATAGCTTTTGTTGAAGGCATTATGTCAGAGGTTCACATACTTTTTTGAACCTGGACTGTGATTGTTTAAATTCTGTACTCAGTTTTGATAAGAAAGAGTACAATTGTCTGTGTTATCAATACAGGTAGATTGGGTTTGTCTATTATTGTGACTTAGATGAAAATCAAACCACCTTTGAGTAATTAATGCAGAAAACCAGGTAATTGCAAAGGGTTCAGAAACTTTTTCTTGTAACTGTATATGTGAATAACATAACAAGGATGGTTAGAATGCAAGTTTCAAAATACTATCAGATACAAGCAGAAAATGGTTCTGATATAGGAATAGAAATTAACACAAAAGGAAACTCCAAAATCTAGAAATCGCACTAAAGAACTGCATTTCCAAACTAAACCTATTAAGTTGAATAGATGGTGGAAGATAACTAAATATCAATTTACAACAATGACTGGATAAGTACTTTCAAGAAGAGAAAGAATCCAAAGCAATGAGTAAGAGTGGGTTGAATTGTATAGTTCTACAAAAGTGATGGGGCAGGTAGAGTGGGGCAAATGGCCTTCTCTCATGCTGTATCACTCCAAGCATCCAATGGTATTGATACTATTGGTTTGAACAGAAAAGCAATCCAAAAGATTAGTAACTTTTCTTGTACTTCAATAATAAAAATGTCAATTGAGACAAGTTTAATCAATAACTAATGACTTTCTTTTATTCTTACCAGCAGTTGTACTGTGTCCTTCTTGAATATTTGCAACAACTTATAGAAGATTGCAAAAATCAAAGGGTAGGTGTAGCCTCGTAGCCTTTCTTTCCACTCCCACGTTAAATAACCATACTTGAGAAAGTTAAGAATATCTCGCATAACAATAATAATCACCAAAATGTGAGTTATACAAAATTAGTTAGGGGCAGGACAGGCCACGCAACTCTTCAATCCTGGACTGCCATTAATAAGATTTGATTGTTAACACGAATCCACATTTCCATCAGCCCATGTTAACCTTTCACCTCTGTTTTTGGAGGTAGCTATCAATAGACAATAGGTGCAGGAGTAGGCCATTCTGCCCTTCAAGCCAGCACCACCATTCAATGTGATCATGGCTGATCATCCACAATCAGTACCCCGTTCCTGCCTTCTCCCCATATCCCTTGACTCCACTATCTTTAAGAGCTCTATCTAACTCTTTCTTGAAAGCATCCAGAGAATTGGCCTCCACTGCCTTCTGAGGCAGAGCATTCCATAGATCCACAACTCTCTGGGTGAAAAAGTTTTTCCTCAACGCTGTTCTAAATGGCCTACCCCTTATTCTTAAATTGTGGCCTCTTGTTCTGGACTCCCCCAATATTGGGAACGTTTTTTCCAGCCTCTAGCGTGTCCAATCCCTTAATAATGATTAAGTCCTATCTACACCTGATTTAAAATGTTCTAATATTCTGTTTTTTCTTATCTTTTTTATGAAGATGGTTTCTAAAATTCATAACTCTCAGACAGAAAACATTGCCTCATCCCTCTTAAATGGGTGACCCCTTATTTTCAAAAAGTTTGGTTTTGCAAAAGGGAAATCAAGTTTGACCAATTTAACAGAAAATGGTACATGTTTCTGATTGGTAAGATATAATTGAGCAGTACACCACAGGAGCCTCAACTTTTCACTACTCGCTTAAATGATTTCTTTGAAGGCACTGAAATTATGATTACTACATCTGTATGCATTACAAAAGCTAGATATGAAAGACAACGAGGACATAAGGATTTAGATAGGGCAGATGACTAACAAAGATCTAGCTAAGAACATGTGAAATGTCCATTTTGACAGGAAAACCAAAGAACGTCATTTAAATAGTGAAAAACTGTGCAGCAAAAAGGCAGAGAAGGAACTGGTGCACGATTTACAAAAGACTACAATGCATGTACAAGGAGTAATTGGGAATGCTAACAGTCATTATTTATTGTAAGAGGAAATTATGCAAAAGTATGGAGGTTATTTGGGTTTCGGAGACACCACATCTGAAGTAGCATGCAGAGTTTTGAAATCTTTATTTAGTGAAGAATGTTAATATTTTGGAGGCAATTTAAAGATATTTATTTAAAGAAAATATGACCATAAAACATAGGAGCAGAATTAAACCCGAGTCTGCCCTGTTACTCCAACATAACTTATTTATTATCCGTCTCAACCTCACTGTCCTGCCTTCTCCCTGTAACCTCTGATGGCCTTACCAATCAAACTCCACTTTAATTATATGCAATGCCTTGGCCTCCATAGCTGCCTGTGACAATGAATTCACAATTCATCAGCCTCTGGCTAAAGAAATTCCTCCTCATCTCTGTTCTAAAGGGATGAATTTCTATTCTGACACTGTGCCCTCTGCTCCGAGACTCCCCCACTATAGAAACATCCTGTCCACATCCACCCTACAATTGTCTTAGGAAAGACTGGGCCGTCTAAGCTTCTATCCATTGAGTTTGGAAGAGTGAAAGAGAGCCCAAATAAAACCTTTAAGGTTCTGTGGGATTTTGATGGTAACATTTCAGGATGCCCATTTAGAACAGAGATGCAGAGAAATTACTTTAGTCAGAGGGTGGTAAATCTGTGGAATTTGTTGCCACAAGTGGTTGTGGAGGTCAAGTCATTGGGTGCATTTAAGGCAGAGATAGATAGGTTCTTGATTAGCCAAGAATCAAAGGGTATGGAGAGAAGGCAGGGGAGAGGGGATGACAGAAAGAATTGGATCAGCCCATGACTGAATGGTGGGCAGACTCGATGGGCTATATGGCCTACTTCTGCTCCTATATTTTATGGTCTTGTGGTTTAAATGTACAGAGGAAATAAGAAAAGTATTTTCTCTTGTGGGAAACTCCTAGAATTAGGTGGTTACTGAATAAAAATAAATGATTGCTGATTAAGACAGAGAGAAAAAATAACCTCATCTCTGAGATTCATGAACTTGGAACTACTTTCCTCAGACGGCTATGGAGAGCCTTTAGAGCAGAGTCTTTACTTATACTTATGGCAGTGGCAGATAGATACTTGACAAACAAGAGGGTGAAAAGTTAATGCAGTTGGGTGTAAACATGGACTTGAGGTTACTTTTCATATCAATATTCATATTTTAATTGGCCAAGCATGTTTGAGAAGCCAAATACGCAATTCCTACTTCTAATTTATATGTTTAAATTGACAGAAAGAAACTACATACAATACTGTGCATGGTATAGTTTTTAATCTTATAAAACAAGCATTGATGGACAAAATAAAGCCTAACCAGACCAAAAAATTGGAATATTGTATTAATTTCTGGTCACGTCATTATAGGAAGGATGTGAAAGTTTTAGAAAGGGCGCAGAGGACATTTACCAGGATGCTGCCGAGACCAGAGGCAATGTCTTACAAAGACAGATTGAGTGTGTTGCTCTTAAGGCATTTGTTTAGCTTCATTACATTTTCACTTTAGTCATTCGTTTCTAATTATTTTCTAGTTGAAGTTAAGGTTGTTGAAAGTAAATTCATTGTCTGTGTTGTATCACGGCATGACGTCACACCCGGTTTCGCTGCGTCTTGTGGGTAAATACCGGTTTGGAGAAACGGGAAGGCGGGGGTTTGTGTGTGCAGGATCAGCGCGAGAGAAGTTTTATTCTATGTACTGTTATGAATGAGGAGCAACTCTGATGGGCAGAAGGGTGCAAAGTCGCCCCCCCCCCCTTTTTGAGAATCGCAAAATCGCTATTATTCATTATCCCCTAGACAATGATAGAGCTTATTTCTTATTGATTATTATTATACCCGCACTTTTAGGTTTAGCATTGATGACGTATATTATCTGTATATTTGCATTGATATTATTTTTGTGTATTTTTACTAATAAATACTGTTAAAAATAGTATCACCAGACTCCAATGGATACTCCTATCTTTGCTGGTAAGATACCCAGTTACGGGGTTCGTAACAACTTGGGGCCTCGTCTCGGGATTTGATACCAAATTGGAGGGCCAGTGAATCGGGCTTTTAAGAACAGACTTGGATCTGGTTGCGCGGGTAACCAGACGGGAAACCAGCAAAGATGGACGTAGACGAATTTACACAAAACCCGACTTTGAAGGTGCTAGAGGGGGCCACAAAGACGGATTTGGTAAATATTGCGAAAGGACTAAATCTCGCAGAGGTGAGGTTGTCAATGAAAAAGTGGGAGATGCGGAGGGCCATAACTCAATATTATATTGAGAAGAATGTGTTTTCGGCTGAGGTATTGGAACAGATCCCTGAAAAGGTACCAGCTATTGGGACGGCTCAGTTAGAGTTGGAAAAATTGAGGCTGGATGCGGAACAGAGGAAAAGGGAGTATGAGCTCCAGCTAAAGGAGTTAGAGGTGAAAAGGGAGAAGGAAAGAGCTGAAAAGCAGAGGGAGCATGAAATTAGGTTAAAACAGCTGGAAGCAGCTGAAAAGGAGAAGGAAAGTGCTAAAAAGGAGAAGGAAAGAGCTGAAAACCAGAGGGAGCATGAACGTAGGTTACAACAGCTGGAAGCAGACGAAAAGGAGAAGGAGAAACAGAGGCAGCATGAGCTGGACATGGAGAAGTTAAAGCAAGAGAGAAGGGTCCAAGGGGCGGACCAAGAGGAGAGGTTTAATGTTAGTAGGGAGTTTAGGTTAGTACCTCCGTTCGCGGAGACGGATGTTGAGTTATTTCTTGCATTTTGAAAAGGTGGCAGTGAATCAGAAGTGACCCAGAGATCAGTGGGTGACGTTGTTACAAAGTGTGTTAAAAGGGAAGGCACAACGGGCATATGCGGCGTTGTCTGTGGAGGAGGAGGAGTATGAGAATTACGAGGAAGTAAAACAGGCCATTCTTCCGGCCTACGAATTGGTACCTGAGGCATATAGACAAAAGTTCAGAGATTTAAAGAAAGTGTGGAATCAGACGTATGCAGAGTTTGCCTATGAGAAGGATGTGCTCTTGGATCGCTGATGTGCGGCAGAAAGGGTGGAAGAGGATTTTCGGCGTTTCAGAGAGTTAATTCTGATTGAGGAATTTAAAGGTTGTGTTTCGGATGATATCCGGATGTATTTGAACGAGAAGCCGAATGTCCATATCAGAATTTGCCAGGTTCGCAGATGAATATGCCCTAACCCACAAGACAAAGTTTTCCTCGAATAAGTGTTACCAGAAAGACCGTAGGAATGGTAGAGAAAGCCTGCCGGCTGAGGCAGAAATTCAGCCGGGAGCTAGTGGTAAAAGTAAGGAGGAAGAAAGGCAAGCTGGCAGGAGGGTTCCTGGCTTGACCTGTTTTAATTGTGGAAAGGTGGGTCATATTGCATCTAAGTGCTTTGCTCCGAGGAAGGAGACAGGAAAAGGGAACGCAGCAGTCCCTACAGGGTGTATTGTGTTGATCAGCAAATCGACGAGAAAGCCCCAGGTAGATAAAATACGAGAGGGGTGTGAGAAATTTATTTCAGAAGGGACCGTGTCTGTGAAAGAGGGAGAAACACCAGTTCCAATGTGGATCTGGAGAGATACTGGAGCTGAGCAGTCATTGATTCTCAGTAAGGTACTAGATTTTGGTCCTGAGACTGGAGAGGTAGTTTTGAGAGGCATAGGAAAAGGGACAGAAGCTGTGCCTCTGCATAGGATCATTATAAATTGTGATCTGGTATCTGGACCAGTTGAAATAGGGGTACGGTCAGAATTACCGGGAGACGGCGTGGACGTCCTTCTTGGTAATGATTTAGCAGGTGGTGACGTGTGTTCAGCCGTGAAGCTGATGAGCCAGCCTGTAAGTGTTGAGAACCCGCCCCTAGATTCCACAATCTATCCTGCATGCGCAACCACTCGCAGCATGTCGAGAAAGGCAGCTGAGAAAGAGACCAGTTTAAATCAGTCCCTGTACCAAGAGGGGTTAGGGGATGGTAAAACGGAGAATAGGGAGGTGAAAGAGAGTAAAGGAGAGGATGTAGACCTACCCTTAGCCAGGAGGAAATTTATAGAGGCACGGAGTAAAAATGAGAAACAGATAAGGCTGTTAGAAGGTCCAGGGTTGGACATGGATGATCTGTCTGGCTTGACAGAACTGTTTGAAGAAGTTGAAAATTTTAAAGGTGTTCCCGATAATGAAATAAGGGCAGTCCTAGATGAAAAGGATGCCATTACCTTGAAGGAGTCTGCTGGGTTAGCAGATGAGGTTGTTTTAACCCGCAGGGTTGAGTTTACTCCGGAAGGGAGTTGCCCAGAGAGTAACTGGGAGGATCAGGGGAACTTAGAATTTGAAAAGGGGACAGGTATTGAAAGCCTGGAAGAGGCAGATATCCCGTTTGAGTGTGTTCAAGATGTGGAAGCACATGGTACTGAACCTAGTAATGAAACTCAGGAAAAGTCTGAGGTATCTGATTTAGTTGAAAAGGAATGCAGTCCTTTTGGGTCAGATGGACTTGGTTCAGTGAAGAAAGGGTTAACCTTGGTACTAGTGGGAAGTGAGAATTCCCAGTTGTTTGTGTTTGAAGGTGTGTTCAAAGTTAGTGAGGAGATGGAAGCTGGTGAAGTGAATATTATTATTGAAGGAGAAGGGAAAAGTGTAGTTCCTAAATTGAATAAAGAAAATTTAAAGTCTGGATTGGTTTCAGAAGCAGTAACCAGGCTGAAGGAACAATGGCTTGTTAACAAGGTGCCTGTGAATCAATTACAGTTTGATTTGGAATGTAAAGGTACCCCACTCGCTAATGTTATTCAAGGGTGTGCTGTGAAGAGGCAGAATTTGAAATGTTGTTTGGACAAAGAGGGATCACTTGCAGATGTTAACCTGAAAACTAATAGAATGAAGGGTCCTGAAGATAAAACTAATGACTTGCTTAAAAATAAAGAATTGTGTGGAAGTTCAGAAGATGGGCTACGTTTGGAAAACAGTGTTGATAAGTTAACTCCTATGAAAGGAGCATACAAAAGTCTATTCCACACTGGTGAGCAAGCTAACCACGTGAGGGTTAAGTGGAAAAGAGGCGAAGGTTGACAAAATGCCACTTTAAATAACAGGATCTGGTTTTGAGGGATTTCGACAAAGCATGTAAATAATAAAGACAACACCATGGAAGATTGACTGGTAGGTTTAAAAGTAAAATAAAGATTAGTATTTGCATAAACTTTTGTAATGTACTACAGAATAATCACACATGTATTGGTTCACATTTTGTATTATATACTTAAGATCACAACCCTTTAGTTTTGTTTTTGCTGAAGAAAAGGAATTAAAAAAAGTGGTTATTAAATTGGAGTCTGATGCTACAGGAATTTATTAAGGTACAAGATATTAAAGAAAGTGACAATGTAATCGCTAACTGTTTAGATGCTAAATTGAATGTATAACTGTATTACTCTGTAGTGAAAACTCTTTTGTATTGTGTTAGATTCTGAAATTCTGTAAGACTCTGTATTAGTTAATTTTCCCCTTTTGGGTGAAAATTCTTAGAAGGACGGGGGTGTTACGAATGAGGAGCAACTCTGATGGGCAGAAGGGTGCAAAGTCGCCCCCCCCCTTTTTGAGAATCGCAAAATCGCTATTATTTCAGGTCTGATACCAAGGAAATGAGAGAGATAAACAGCTCATGTCAGTTAATGAGAGAGAGACAACGCAGGGATACACAAAAATGGAATGTCTCCTCCTAACAAAAGCAGAACGGAACCACTGATTACTGCTATTGTCTCTTGGAGAAGGAATTGTGTATTGAGTACTGTTCTATTCATTGAAACTCCTCAGGGGGCAACCAGAGTGGTCTGGTTGAGGGGTTGCATCATCCCAACCTGATTGACACCTGAGACCCTGTGAGTGGGGATAAAAGTAGGGTCTGGGGTAACACTCCTCAGACGCACCAGGAGAGACGCTACGAGACCGGTGGGGGCTTGTGTGTGTGTCCACCCTTCCCTGGGTGACGAGTCCGCCACGGAAGAATGGTCTAGCTAAAGGACGGAGAGGTCATACGTGAATGGCCACAACAACATCGCATCAATGGATCAAGATCGTAAAAGGAAAGTCGGCAAGTCAATAGCTGTTACTGCTCTCTCTCTCTCTCCAACAATTGCAACACAGCGAGCAACAACTACCACAGCCTGCATGAACTGAACTGAACTTTATATTTCCATCAGACAATTCATTATCCCCTAGACAATGATAGAGCTTATTTCTTATTATTATTATACCCGCACTTTTAGGTTTAGTATTGATGACGTATATTATCTGTATATTTGCATTGATATTATTTTTGTGTATTTTTACTAATAAATACTGTTAAAAATAGTATCACCAGACTCCAACGGATACTCCTATCTTTGCTGGTAAGATACCCAGTTACGGGGTTCGTAACAGCACTAAGAAACATCATAGAAGCAACGCCATAAGTTCATATGACAATCGATATGTTGAAGTAAAAACGTTAATGCTGATTCTGTTAAAAGTAATGACGATTGATAAAGTTTATTTTCTTGTGCTATTGAAAGCATTGCTAGATAGTTTGTGTTGAAGTATTTAAAGTTGTTGATGGTGTACGTAGATTCTGACTGTATGTTGTACTTTAATGTAATATAGTTTGTTGTAGTTTTACTTTTACAAGTATTTATGATGTAAATGTGATGCCAAGAAGGAAACAAATACTATATGTATTTTGTATTGTTTTATCAACAGTTTTCACCATACGTTAATGTGGAAGAGTGAACAGTAAACAGTTAATCTTACTGCGATCCTGCCTCATTGACTTCGGTTTAAGTTGGTGTTTAGTTCAGAGTTTCTACACCTGCACGAGAACACTACAATGAGTGAACTGAGGCTTTTCTCTTTCGAGCAAAACAGGATGAGAGATAACTTGACAGATGTGATGAGAGGCATACTGTAAACTGGGTGGATAACCAGAGTTCATCCCAGGGCAGAAATGGCTAACACAAGGGGGCATAATTTTAGATGATTGGAGGGAGATTGGCATAAGTTCTTTACATAGTGGTGGGTACATGAAACACCCTGCCAGGGGTAGTTGTAGAGGCAGATGTATTTGCGGCATTTAAGGAACTCTCAGATAGGCACATAGATAATAGAAAAATGGAGGGCTATGTAGGAGGGAGGGGTTAAGAGTAGGTTAAAAGATCAACATATCATGGGCTGAAGGGCCTGTACTGAGCTGTAACGTTATGCCAAATATCTTGTATCCGAAAGAACAGTGAGAACAAAACATAAAAAGTTACTTCTTTCACATTATGTATTTATAGTTTGTAAATACAAAGGATATTTGAAGACCATATTGTGAGCAACTTCGAGTGACTGCCAATACTCATCAGCAACAAAGCTAGTCTGGACCAGAAGGCAGTTCACAGATCTCAAAGCTATGGAGAACATCATTAAATAAGTGTTTGGACCCAATAATCCTGTGCAAGAAAAAAAATAACAATTACAAAACATTATAAAATAGCAAAATAATTAAGTCAATCCAAGATGCAGTTTCCCAAGGAAGACAAAAGGGTAAGACCTTTAGAGAGGTTCTGGAGGGGCAGGGGACATCATTTTCATCCAGAGAATCAGAATCAGGTTTATTATCACCGACATGTGACGTGAAATTTGTTAACTTAGCAGCAGCAGTTCAATGCAATACATAATCTAGCCGAGAGAGAAACATAAATAAATAAAAACTAAACATCATGATAATAAACAAGTAAATCAATTATGTTTATTGAATAGATTTTTTTAAAGTGCAAAAACAGAAATACTGTATATTAAAAAAAAGTGAGTTAAGTGTCCAAAGCTTCAATGTCCATTTAGGAATCGGATGGCAGAGGGGAAGAAGCTGAGTGTGTGCCTTCAGGTTCCTGTACCTCCTACCTGATGGTAACAGTGAGAAAAGGGCCTGCCCTGGGTGCTGGAGATCCTTAATGATGGACACTACCTTTCTGAGACACAGTTCCCTAAAGATGTCCTGGGTACTTTGTAGGCTAGTGCCCAAGATGGAGCTGACTAGATTTACAACCTACTGCAGCTTCTTTCAGTCCTGTGCAGTAGCCCCTCCATACCAGACAGTGATGCAGTCTGTCAGAATGCTCTCCACAGTACAACTATAGAAGTTTTGAGTGTATTTGTTGACATGCCAAATCTCTTCAAACCAATAAAGTATAGCTACTGTCTTGCTTTCTTTATAATTACATCGATATGTTGGGACCAGGTTAGATCCTCAGAGATCATGACACCCAGAGACTAGAAGCTGCTCACTCTCTCCACTTATAATCCCTCTATGAGGATTGGTATGTGTTCCTTCGTCTTGCCTTTCCTGAAGTCCACAATGAGCTCTTTCATCTTACTGACGTTGAGTGCCAGGTTGTTGCTGTGGTACCACTCTACTAGTTGGCATATCTCACTCCTGTTGAGAATGTGAAGAGGGTAAGGGGTACATGTAGAAGGGGTGGGCGAGGGGTAAGTGTAGCAAAATATGTAGACAGGACCAGGGGGAGGATACGTTATTGGGGAAGTAGCTAAGATAAGATTCCAGATAGCAAGTGGCAACCACAAAGAAAAGGGAACCTGCGACCACAAGACAATGTGTTTGGCAAAGTATTTTGAGCTATATACCTATTTTGAGTGTTTTGCTTGCGTCCATACCCATTCCGAGTATTACGCTTGCATCTATGCTTATTCCGAGTATTTCACGTGCTTAGCTATGCAATAGCCAATCAATTGATTAATTTGAATCGGTAACCATATTTGTGAATGTAGTACCCTGCTTTTGGGTATAAGTATGACCTTCATATACCGACAAATTGGGAGTTGGCTACCTTACGCCCGAAGTGCGTGGGGCTGTGAACTCCTCTCTGAATAAAAACCGTTTCAGAGGTAATTTCATGTCTCTGGTGTTTTTCCTCAACTGAGCAGGTTAATAATTTCAGGTTGACACTGTGTGCCCTCTCGTCACCACCTGAGATTCTACCAACAATGGTTGTATCGTCAGCAAATTTATAGAAAGTATTTGAGCTATGCCTAGCCACACAGTCATGTGCATATAGAGAGAAGAGCAGTGGACTAAGCACACACCCCTGAGGTGCACCAGTGTTGATCATCAGCAAGGAGGATATGTTATCACCAATCCATACAGACTGTGTGTGGTCTTCTGGTTAGGAAGTCAAGGAACCAATTGCAGAGGGAGGTACAGAAGCCCAGGTTCTGTAACTTCTCAATCAGGATTGTGGGAGCGATGGAATAAATGCTGAGCTATAGTTGATGAACAGCATCCTGACATAGGTGTTTATGTTGTCCAGGTGATCTAAAGCCGTATGGAGAGCCATTGAGATTGTGTCTGCAGTTGACCTATTGTGGAGATAGGCAAATTGCAATGGGTCCAGGTCCTTGCTGAGGCAGGAGTTCAGTCTAGTCATGACCAACCTCTCAAAGCTTTTCATCACTGTCAATGTGAGTGCTACCGGGCAAAAGTCGTTAAGGCAGCCTACATTCTTTTTCTTTGGCACTGGTATAATTGTTGCCTTTTTGAGGCAAGTGGGAATTTCTGCCCATAGCAGTGAGAGGTTGAAAATGCCCTTGAATACTCCCGCTACTTGGTTGGCACAGGTTTTCAGAGCCTTACCAGGTACTGCATCAGGACCTTCTGCCTTGCGAGGGTTAACTCTCTTTAAAGACAGCCTAACATCGGCCTCTGAGACGGAGGTCACGGGGTCATCAGGTGCAGCAGGGATCTTCACAGCTGTAGTTGTGTTCTCCCTTTTAAAGCATGCACAGAAAGTATCAAGTTCATCTGGTAGTGAAGCATTGCTGCCATTCATGCTATTGGGTTTCGTTTTGTCGGAAGTAATGTCTTGCAGACCCTGCCAGAGTTGCCGTACACACAATGTTGCCTCCAACCTCATTCGAAATTGTCTCTTCGCCCTTGAAATAGTCCTCTGCAACTCATACCTGGTTTTCTGGTACAGGCCTGGGTTGGCAGACTTGAATACCAGAGATCTAGCCTTCAGCAATGTATCTCCTGGTTCATCCCCGGCCTTTGGTTTGGGATTGTACAGTGAGACTTTGTCGGCACACACTCTCCACACAGGTACTGGTACCTTGAATGCACTTCCTGAGAATGAGTCACTGACAACACTTAAGAGGTGTCCAGGTGAGCAGATGAATTGCCTAGGCACAGAAAGCTATGAACCAAGTGATGGAAAATGCCAGAGGGTGGGGAATTTGTGGAATTTATTACCTCAGGCAGCTGTGGAGGCCAGGTCAATGGGTGCAATTAAGGCAGAGCTTGATCAGTTCTTGATTGGACAGGACATCAAAGGTTACAGGGAGAAGACTGGGGAATGGGGCTGAAGAAGCGGGGGAGGGGGGGGAGAGGATCAGCCATAATTGAATGACGGAGCAGGCTCAATGGGCCAAGTAGTCTAATTCTGCTCCTATGTTTTATGGATTAATAACAAAGCATGTCCATTGGTCAGTGTGGAACTGGTGGGCCATTTTCATGCTGTATAACTCTGTCATAAGTAACAGTATTCCCCTTTAAACAAAAAAGGGACAAAAAAGAAAATGTTTAAAAAAACCTGCTGATGCAGAGAATACTGAAAGTGCTCATGTGTGGGAAGAGAAACAGAGTTACCAGTTCCAGCAGAAATTCCTTCATCAGAAGATGGAGAAAGAATGTGGTAGGAAGGATAGATTGAGCAAAGGGAATTAGTGATTGGAAAGGAGGCAGAAAATAAGGCAAAAGAAAAGAAAAAGAATCCTATCCAAGACCTTCTTCAAGATCCTTTGTAAACAGAGGCAACAGTATTAAGGCTGCTGAGTGTTTCCAGCAATATTTTGTTTCAGATTTCTAGCATCTGCAGATTTTTTATTATGGTTTACTCTTGAATTAGCTGCACTCTCTTCCACGAATGTCAACCTTGGAGCTCTCCTCCATTCTCCAGCAAGATTTCCTTCACCCTCTTCACCTCTGGTACTTTCTGTTTTCAAGCAACTCTTTCTTTCCTGACGAGACGAAGAGCCTGGACTGACTTTGATCACTTTGCACTATTAAAGAACGTTTTCGTTTTATTCTAATTCATTCTAGTAGTGTGAAAATGTGCAGGATTTATATTTCTGTTTGTCGTGTGAAAGCTGCTTATCTGATGCATTGTGTGGTGATGCTGCTGCAAATAAGTTTTCCCATTGCATAGCAGTATGAGCATTGTACTTGTTCATATAACAATAAACTCGACTTATTAATTCGCTTCTTTTCAGATCTGTTGCGTATTTCCATCACTTTTGTGTTTAAATACAACTATCTTTGAAACAGCATCGCACAACGAATCTGTGGACAATCTGTGCATAACAATCGATCTCCATTTTATCAACAGGAACGAAATGTAAAGAGATTCGCGAGGTGAAAAGCTCCGAACTAGCTGCACAGCCTGTACCTGTTCCCTGCTCCACGTTCGTGTATTCTTTACTATAGAGCGTCGATTTCCTTTTTCTCAATTTGACCGGCTCCGAAGCAGCGGACCGCCGGGCCCTGAAGAAACTGCTCCTGAGCGTCTCCATGCCAACTCTCGCTCCATTCACCACCTCTTCTTTAAACTTCCGGGCCCGTGGCCGCCGAGCGCACGGCGCAGGAGCGAGCGCTGACCGAGCCGCAGGCTCCGCCCCTTGTCTGATTGATGTGTCCGTGAAGCGAGCGCTGACCGAGCCGCAGGCTCCGCCCCTTGTTTGATTGATGTGTCCGTGAAGCGAGCGCTGACCGAGCCGCAGACTCCGCCCCTTATCTGATTGATGTGTCCGTGAAGCGAGCGCTGACCGAGCCGCAGACTCCGCCCCTTATCTGATTGATGTGTCCGTGAAGCGAGCGCCCGACTCGGCCCGTTCTGAGTTCGATTCTCGAGCAGTGCGGTGACCCTTATTTTATTATAACCGCAAGGTCCCCATTGTAACCCATTCAGAATTTTAGCGATTATAATTTCCTACGCACTTGTGCTCTATAGTCTTTAAAATAAAACTGCTAACGCGATTCTTGGCGTAATTGCCATAGGAGACTACGTCCAAAGAAGCTGCTTTTCATAATGCGGGCACAAATTCTAAATTGGGTTAAACTCCGTTTAACGCATTGGCTCCGCCTTGGGGATCGTCATTAATCGCACGGATTTTTTGCACCAATCAGCGGCCTTGTATAGAATGGCACAGTAAGGGTGTCTGACTGTAGCGGGGGTTTCGCTGTTGGGGACGGGAGAATTCAGTGGGTAGGTAAGTTGCGTTATCTTGCATTCTCAGAAGCTTCACTAAATGCTTGAAGTTTATGGGCAAATGCAACTTTAAAAACTTTAACCCTTGATTAAATTAATGAATGTGGTTTAGGAATTCCCCAAAATCATTTTTCCATCCATACTTCGTCTTAAAATTCGGATTTATGAATTCTGGCAGAAAACTATATTTAATCCTGGAGTCGCATTTCAACTGTTTGTCTATTAAGGTGTCTTTAGAAATACCTGCTTTGTTTTGGAAGCAGTATGTAAACAGACCCATAGCAAACGTATTAGTTTTGTTAAAGTTTACACTTTTGTTAACGAGGCCTATGAGAGCCTCGTATCAATCTTTATGCTTCAACAATTGCCACAAAACATCGATCCTCCCTGTCTCCTCCACACGTATTCTGACTTGTCCTCTGCAGTGCTCACCAACTTCAACAAAGTTTCAAACTTGTTTAACGTGTGGTTTTGAGTTTCCTGATCAAAGCTCTGGTGACTATGGCTATGCTGTATTCCTTGGTCTGTAGATATCCAAGGACGATTATAAAAACAAATTCATAACTGTTGGCGTCGCTTACCGTAATGGCACCAAAACACACTATACTTTTAAAGGACAAGTTTAGCCACGTCACGTGTTTAACTGTGGATGTATCAGGCAAAACCGGAGTATGGTAGTTCTGCAATTCAATCTTTGCGAAATCTAGTCAACATTAAACTATTTAAGAAAATTGCAACCACTTGTCAAACAACATGGCCCCGAATCTCATTCCGAACTATTGCCTACTATAAGCCTACTGGTTTATCCCGAAACCATTAAGCCCACAGTATTCATATATAACTTTAAACAGCTGTTCACAGTATTCATATATAACTTTAAACAGCTGTTCACAGTGTTATGTGCAAGGAGAAGAATAGGTTTCACTTACTAAACAATCATTCGGACACGCTTGCTCATTTTGCATCTGCGCCCTGCCAGCCAGATAGTAGCATTATCGAAACATTGCACCACCCCCGGCAGGTCAGATGTGGGATGTTATTGAATGGAGAATTGTGAAAGCTGTTACTAATATCACACTTGACTGTGTCCTTTGTGAGAGAAAGCTTTTCTAGTTTGCATTATGTCGCTGTTACTCTACAGTAGGTAGTAAGATCTATGTTTGTATCATGGCAAGTTGTGAAGCCATGTGGTCATCCACTCTAGTGATTATTTTGGGTCTCCTTCGGAACGGTACAGGGAAACAAGTGTTTCAGCATGCTCATGGTCTGTGCTTTCATATTTATGTGGTAGTGAGATTTTCATTGTGCGCAGTTGTGTATGAACATTGTTAATAGCCATGTTACGGGTGAGGAAACCATGTTGCCCATCAGTGCAGTGGTGCTCACATTACAGCTTGCACTGTGCACAATATGGTGTACTGTGACTGCGGTGCAGCATGTGCAATAAGAGACCCTCTGCTCCATAGCAAAGCCTGCAATCCTGGCAAAATCATGAGATCTCTCCACCCCCAAACTCTTAAACAACAGTGAATGAAATGTAGTTGGCTGTTGGAGGCCTCTGCACTCCAGTGATCTCTCTGTGGCAAGTCGAGGTGCTGGGTTATGAACTGTAGTTTTTGATGGATTATAGATCATGGTCCTTGGTGGGGGAGGGGGTTCTGATACTTTCTGAGGGAGCAAGAGGGGGAGGTTTGGTGCTTTGCTGCTGCTTCTTGTGGGGCTTGGGATTCTAACATTTTTCTGTCATTCATTCTTCTGTTTTATGGATGTCTGTGAAGAGTAAGAATTTCAGGTTGTATACCGTACACATTCTCTGATAATAAATGGAACTATTGAACCATTGACCAATGAACCTTTCGCAAGAGAATAGCAAACTAACAAATATTGCAAAAACCTCTCAATGTTGACCTTTGCATTGTTGGAAAACACTAAACATATGTATAATCACAGCAATAGCTAAAAGAAATGCAATAGCAACTAACCAGTATGTAGTGTTTGATTCCAACTTGCTATGGTCACCTCACTGAAGTCACATTGAGTGAACAATGGCATCAATTCAACTTGCTTTGTATACTGTGCTGTTCACTACTTATAAACACACTATTGTTAATATGGTGGGTATGTACTGTGATTTTCCACACAGATGTGTCTGGGTGCCATGTATCTATTTCGAAACACGAGCTTCTATTAAATAGAAGCTGAACAGCTTTAGATTTTTCCCCCATATGTAGATGTAACAGACCTCAAAAACTAAAATGGGTGTATTTGGCTATCCTGATTTCAAAATTGAAAGATTACTGAGCTGGATTGAATAAAAAGGCTTAACACAAATATCAAGAAAGCATAATGCAACAATGTTTAATACTCTTGCAAATAAACTGTTTAAAGGAATCAAAGTTTAAAGCCAGGAAGCAGCTGGCAATATTTAAATTGGGCACTGTCTGGGGGAAGGAGAGTTTTAGATCTGGCTTCTCAGCAAGTTTTTTTTAAGGGCAGAATGTAGTCAATTGGAATTTGTGGTATGGAGTTTTGCACGTTATTGTCCTTGGTGCCTACTAAGTGTGGAAGGAAGTTTCATGACTCCTGGGTGAAAGTATGACTGAAACAATTATGTCATGCTGCAGTGAATTCAGATTGTTATGATTGGGATAGTATGAAAAGTTTCTATCTGAGTTTGGGGTGAAAAAAAACACCTTAGTCATGAACTGCCTTGGACTTGGAGACCAGCCTTGCTTTGTGAAACCAAACCAGTTGTCCTCAACTTAAATGGAACTGGGGTCAATCCCACTGCTTAGTTCAGGGCAGTTGCCAATGCCTGAATGACTCCCCTAGCAAATGTATATTCTGCCTTCTACTAATCATAGTTTATTAGAGATCATCATCTTGCGCACAATTTGATTTTCTTTCTACAAGGCTTTTCCAGATACTTCTTTTGGAACTCGATGTAGATTTTGGTCAGCTCTGCCTTTTGATATCAATTGCCATGGCTACTGATGGAGAGGTTACAACACTTGCAAAACTTCTGCACCTGATTTTCCTGTCCACGTTCTGGGGGATGCAGATTTGGGTGACATTTATATCTGGTAGGTGTCATTCCTCTTTGCCACGCTAACTCCTTTCTAGAACTGTTGCCATTAACAGGTAGATTTCCAGCAACAGGAAAGGTTTAGATGGGATGAGACCTATCATCAATAATGCTGTGTGAGAACCTTAACTAGAGAGGGTCCAAGTGTTCAAGAAAACAGTTCAACATCATCTTCTCAAGAATTTTTTTTCCATTCACTTTTCAGGATCGGGGTTCTACTAGCTATGTTTCCATTACCTACCCATACCTAGTTACTTCTTGAAGATGGTGATGAACTTCTCTCTGTTATTGTTCAGGTATAGACACTCCTACTATGCTGGTGTATTTTGGTCCAACAAAGAAGGAACAGCAAAATAACTTCAGGACAGTGTGCAACCTGAGGGAAAGTGCAAAGGTGATGTGTTCTTGGGTCGTAGCACAGCACTCAGTGTAATATCTCAATGCACGGAGTATAAGAAATAAGGTGGATTGTTGCACTATTTCAGATTGTCAGGTATGATGTTGTAGCCATTACTGAATCATGGCTGAAGGACGTTTGTAGTTGAGAGCTGAATGTCCTAGATTACACATTGTATGGGAGGGATAGGAAGCTAGGCAGAGGGGGTTTGTTGAATGCCCATGAGATGGCTTTTTAGAGCAGTTTGTCGTTGAGCCTAATCAGGGATCAACTATACTGGATTAGGTGTTATGTAATGAACCGGAGGTGATTAGGGAGCTTAAGGTAAAAGAACCCTTAGGAGGCAGTGATTACAATATGTTTGACTTCACTTGAAATTTGATGGGGAGAAAGTAAAGTCTGATGAGGCAGTATTTCAGTGGAGTAAAGGAAAATACAGTGGTATGAGAGAGGAGTTGGCCAAAGTAAGTTGGAAGGAGATGCTGGCAGGGATGACAGCAGAGCAGCATTGGTGTGAGTTTCTGAGAAAAATGATGAAGGTGCAGGATAGATGTATTCCAAAAATGAAAAAATACTCAAATAACAATATAGTACATCTGTGGATGACAAGGGAAGTCAAATCTAATGTAAAGCAAAAATTAGCAGCAAGATGGAAGATTGGGAAGCACTTAAATACCTATAGAAAGCAACTAAAATAATCATTAGGAGTGAAAAAATGAAATATGAAAGCAAACTAGCAAACAATATCAAATTGGATCATAAAAGATTTTTTCAAGAACGTAAAAACTAAGTGCAATGGGAGTAGATATAGGACCATAGAAAATTAGGCTGGAGAAATAATAACAGGGGACAAGTAGATGGCAGATGCCTAATTGAGTATTTTGCATCAGTCTTCACTATACTAGCAGTGTGCCAGATGATGAAGGGTGTGAGCAAAGAGAAGTGAGTGCAGTTACTATTACAAGGGAGAAGGTGCTCAAAAAGCTGAAAGACCCAAAGGTACATAAGTCACCCAGACCAGGTGAATTGCACCCTAGGGTTCTGAAAGAGGTAGTGGTAGATTGTAGTGGCATTAGTAATGATCTTTCAAGAATCATTGGACTCTGGCATAACGCCAGAGGACTGGAAAATTGCAAATGTCACTCCACTCTTTAACAAAGGAAGAAGGCAGCAGAAAGGAAATTATAAACCAGTTAGCCTGACCTAAGTGGTTGGCAAGATGTTGGAGTCAATTGTTAACAATGAGGTTGTGGAGTACTTAGTGACACGGGACAAGATAGGACAAAGTCAGCATGGTTTCCTGAAGGGAAAATCTTGCCTGACAACCTGGTGGAATTCTTTTGAGGAGATTACAGGTAGGATAGATAAAGGGGATGCCGTGGATGTTGTATATTTATTCCGAAGGCCTTTGACAAGGTGCCACATGTGAAGCTGCTTGTCAAGTTAAGAGACCATGGTATTACAGGAAAATCATTGGCATGGTTAGGCCATTGGCTGATTAGTAGGAGGCAGTGAGTGGGAATAAAATATTTCCTTTTCTGGTTGGCTGCCAGTGACTAGTGGTGTTCCCCAACGGTCAGTGTTGGGTCAGCTTATTTTTATGCTGTATATCAATGATTTAGATGATGGAATAGATGGTTTTGTTGCCAGGTTTGCAGATGATATGAAGATTGGTGGAGGGGCAGGTGGTGTTGAGGAAACAGATAGACCACAGAAGGACTTGGACAGATTCGGACAATGGGCAAGAAAGTGGCAAATGAAATACAATGTTGGAAAATGCATGATCATGCACTTTGGTAGAATAAAGCTGCAGACTTTTTTTCTTAACAGGGAGAAAATCTAGAAACCTGAGATGCAGAGACTTGGAAGTCCTTGCGTAGAACACTCTAAAGGTTAACTTGCACGAAGTGTTGGTGGTGAGGAAGGCAAATGCAATTTTAGCATTCATTTCAAGAGGTCTAGAATACAAGAGCAGGGATGTAATGCTGAGGCTTTATAAGGTATTGGTGAGGCCTCATCTTGAGTATTGCGCACAGTTTTGGGCTCCTCGTCTTAGAAAAGATGTGCTGGCATTGGAGAGGGCTCAGAGGAGGTTCACAAGGATGATTCCAGGAATGAAAGGGTTATCATATGAGGAACGTTTGATGGCTTTAGGCCTGTACTCACTGGAAATTAGGATGGGGGGGGGGGGGAATCTCATTGAAACCTCTGAAATGTTGAAAGGCCCAGACAGAGTAGATGTAGAAAGGATGTTTCCCCTGGTGGGGGAGTCAAGGACAAGAGGGCACAGCCTCAGGATAGAGGGGCATCCATTTAAGACAGAGATGTGGACAAATTTCTTTAGTCAGAGGGTAGTGAATTTGTTACAGCTGTGGAGGCCAGGTCATTTGGGTGTATTTAAGGCAGAGATTGATAGGTTCTTGATTAGACATGGCATAAAAGGTTATGGTGAGAGGGCTGGGGAGTGGGGCTGAGGAGGAGATAAAAGGATCAGCCATGATTGAACAGCAGAGCAGATTTGATGGGCCAAATGCCCTAATTCTACTCCTATGTCTTATGGACTTATCTTTCTTTGTAGAAGCCGTCAGATTTGGAAAATGCTGTCAGAATCACCAATGTGAGATACTGCAGTGTATTTCATAGACAGTATATGATAACATCCATTGTGTTCCAATCAAAGTTTAGAGTTTTTAATGGGATACCGATCACATGGGCTATTTGTCTTAATGGTGCTGAAGTTATTAAGTGCTGTGGGACTGCACCTATCCAGACAAGGGGAAGGTGTCAGAATCAAAATGATGAAGAAGCTTTGACCTAAAATGTTAATTGTTTCTCTTTCCACAATGCTGCCTGACCTGTTGAATGTTTCTACTATTTTCTGTTTGTATTTGAGAGGATATACTGTTTAAGTGACAAAAAAGGCAATTTAAAAACTATATGCTGTAAGAAATCAAACTTCTGGAAATTACCAAACCTGAACAAAGTGTAAATGGTGAAATAATGGACATGTTGGTGTCCAACATGAGTACTTAAGACAGAACAGAAACCTGACCAAAGGAATTTTTTTGAAAACAACTGTGACCACTATGGCAAGACTTGCAAGTCAGTCTGACATTGGTATCTAAAGACTCAAATTCATTGCCCTTTGATCAGAATAGCTTGAATATCTACTGTAACTTGGTAATCACTGGATGCCCGTGGTACAGTAATTACCTGATGCACTTTGATATAAGGCTTTGCATTACTACTACCTCCTGTGGAAACAATTATTCTATTTTAATCAGATTTAAACAGAAAGGGGTATAAAGAAATGGAATTTAACTGCAGACATTAAGAAATTACTGATAATTAGATTAAAATTGCCCTTGTATGTATTTGTTCACTTGATGTTAATAATGAAGTTTTTTTAAAATTGAAAATTCTTATTTGTTGCCTTTTTACTAGTTCTGACAAAGGATCACTGATCTCTTTCCATAGATGCTGCCTGACAGTTTTTTTTCTCTAGCATCTTTTCTTGGTTTTGTTGCACATTTTCAGCGTCTGCATTGTATTTTAATTTTTATTCAAATAAGTTTACCAGATTAGAAGAAACCATTCACAAGTTGACCACAACTATAATGTAGAATCCCCTCCCTTTCAGGACAACATTCAACAACTGCTTCCTGGGGGGGGGGGGGGGGGGGGGGGGAACAACTCTGTTTGAAAACAGTTCCTTAATCTCAAAAGTCCAGGAATATGCTTTTCTTTCCCAAATCTGGATCTAGCTGCCACACCATCACAATTACATGTTATACTCCTGCCACAGCAGTAGATCAATCATAAAGCATTTTAACTGTATTGCGGTATCACCTTTGACTTACTTTGAGTTCCTTATGGCCCAGAAAAGTTTCATTTGCCTGCAATTTGTGGTCCTCCATATCTAGCCAAAATATCTAATCAATCATTAACATATCTTCCTGTCTGGAATTCTGTCCAGTCTCCAGTGCCCCCTCCAGTGTGTAGCCCTATAATTTCCATTTTAATTATTACCAAGAACCCTTGAGTTCTCATGTAATTTGATCTTAACCTCTTTTGGCCAAAATATTTTTCATGCACTTGTAATTGATTTTAAATGGGGGAGGGGGCAATCTTTTTTTGTGTGGAGAGAAAGCAAGCCCAGGTCAGCTCACTGCATTGCATGTGCAACCAAGCCGACATACCAAACCAGCTAACTCAGTGTTTCCCATTATCACAGTGTTAATAGTAGCTGGGCAAGTTGGGCCATGGGTAAGCTTTTGAAATGGAGAAGAAATGATTCAGGAATCTACCAGAATTCATTCACTATTGGTTATTGTGTGTTTTAAGGCCAGCAGAATGAGGGCTTTATGCTGGTTCTGTTGCATAGACTATCCTTTCTCCAAACTAAATGTTTTGAGTTTGCATCTGTTGACCCGATTGCACACCATATTAAAATTGCTACACTCTGTTTAGAATTCAACTCCAGGAATGTGGTTATTTCCCATCTAGAAGTAACTACCCCACAACCAGTTTAATATTGACATCACAACAAGCCCATGGTGTTAAGCTAAATTAGTTTTTAGGTTGTTACTGCAAGGCTGTCCTAGTTGCCATGTATAATTGAGTTTTTGTTAGTTCAGAAGTATTGAAGGTATTTGTGCTTCATGGGTGTAATGTATTCTGTTTACATTTGCAATAGATTTTTACATTTTTCTTCTCTTTAGAGGAGGGAATGGGGACTCCCCTTCCTATAGAAGTAATGGTTTATTTTGTAAAATTCTCCTCAATGTCAGTATCACTGCTTTTGTTTTTCAGGTTTTGTCATGGGCAGCAATCTCACCAGGCACACATTTGGCTTCATCCAGAGCAAACTCTTTCCATCCTACTTTCACCTTGGATCTGCCTGTGCTTTCTTTAACTTAATGATCTTTGCAATCCATCATCCCAGTGAGCAGTTAAATGAAGAGGAAACATTTCAGGTACCATGCACAGTGTTAGTCATTGCATAAGAAATTTGGAATGAACAGAAGTAAAGACAGCTAGTTAGGGAAAGTGCCCAATGGGAAACCTTCTGCTCTTGTGGAGATGGTGCTTGCTTTCTGTCCTTTTTTCTGAGTTTCAATTATACATAAAGGCATATAACTTTTTATACGGGCTCTGTAATATTAATCCATATGTGGGTGTTAAAGGATTGAAGCTCATTTTCTTGCACATGTGGAAATGGTCCTCCCCTGTATGCATTTAACTGAGATGACCTCAGTCACAGACAATTGTTTTAACCCAACTTGCTGTAGTGGCAAAGCTCTCCTATATCTAATTGTATCACAAAGTCAAGTTTTAGATGTGCAAGTTCAAATTCGAGGATTTCTATTGAATTTCTTGACCAGAGGTCAGCATTGTCATTTATCACTTTTTTCCCTAGATCTTCTGCAGCATCCTTTTCTGCAGTTGACTTGAGAGGGCTAGGAAAGGAAGTACTGTAGAGGCTGTCATTCTAGCCTAGGTATTAAGACATTGTTCTTCCTTAAACAATAAGTGAATGGTTTGTTTTTATGTCAACTGCAATAATCGTGTTAAAATGTGAATTGTTAACTATAATGGCTGTTCACTTGCACAGGTGCTTGTTATATGAACTCAAGCTATGCAGATGCCTGGCACGTACTTGGTCTATTTTGAAAAAGATATATCAACGTAAACAATGGATATTAGGTGGCATAGTTAGTAGGAGGTGCTATTTAATTCACCATCCTTGCTAATGTAACTTTAAGTGAGATGCCTTTGCTAATTTCATGAATTTGTAATGACCATTAACCCACAGTAGAAAATGCCCTTCATTAAATTGACAGCAGTGTAGGAAGAATCTTGAATAAGATTTTCAGCAGTGCTGATTCAAAATGTTTATGTATTTCTTGCAGATTATAATTTTGTTCATTTGTGTTACTTTTGCTGCACTCAATGCTCAATGGTTTGGGCAGATAACTTCTGAAATCATGGCTGACATGCATCTGATTGAAAGGAGCTGTGGGCTCGGACAGGATATTGGATTGTCTACCAACAGAGAGGCCTATAACCAGTTGAAAGAGAGTAACCCCAAATACAAGGCACTTTCAAAGCAACTTGCACTGTATCACAATGCCTCCTCTTTATGTAACCTGTGTTGTATCATTTGTAATGGAATAAGTTTGTACTATATCGCAGCCAATTTATCCACATTATAAAGATGGTAAAAATAAAATAATTGAAAGACTGGTGTCATATAAAGGTTATTTTTGAACCAGAATGTGAAGTGTAAGGCACTTTGTGTTATTGCTTGGTGAGCATTAAACCAAATGCACCTTTTGCACACTTATGGAGTAAGTGTCAACAGCACCACCTAGAGTATGTAATCACACAAATTAAATAAATCAACATTTTTTTATCTCTATATATCTTACTGGTTATAGGAGAGTTAGGATTATTTGAGGAGGTGGTACTTCTGTCCATTTTTATCCTTGCTTGGCTAAAATAAAGTGACTTTCATTCTTCCTACTTGCAATTTAACGGGACTAGGCAAGCAGTGATAAATCTACTTGGGCCATGGTAGAGAATCCCTTCACTATATGTCAGAACTTTCTCATGAACTGTTGTGATTGTCTAGCTACACTGGTGACCAATATATAAAGCTGGTAACTATCAAATTGAAAGTTAGACTATTTGATTAAAATAGTTCATGTGTAATATGGTACTGGAAGAAACTACTGTGGTCCATCTGGTTAGGCCTAAAATGTTTAATAAGACATTGTTGGCTATTGACATTGGCATCAGCACTATGTGGTAGCTACAATTTGAAAAATGTACAATTATCTATTCCACATGTTCTGCATAGGTCAACTTGTATGGTTTTTTAATCATTTAAAATTATGTATAATGAATACAATTTACCTATTGTTCTGTTTATTTGAATAAAAAATATCACTGTTGTAAGGTGTGGTGTATGGAAAGATTTACTGTTGTACTTATTTAACATCGTTTGCCCACACGATATATGATTTTGATATTGTTTCAGTTACACAAGTGTGGCAGAGTTTGGTTTGATACATCAGGTCTATGAATAAGGTTTATCTTTTTTGGTAACACTGCAAATTTAGTCAGATTTGGAGGACAGTGCAGCACAAAAGTAGGATTTTCATCCCATTTTTGAAGATAAACTCAGCTAGTTGCCTCCTTGCAATTTAAATATTCATCAAACTCACTACTGAAAATTCAATACCCAGCCAGTTAACCTTACATTATAACTGTTATGACACAATATACTATTATCAAACTTAATGTTAGCATTGCTTTATTTTTCCTCTCCAGAGGTAATGTCTGACTGAAGCCTATTTCTAGCACCTGCAGTAAATCACTTTTGTAATAGAACAATAGTAATTATTTTCAATTTATTCCAGGAATTGCATAAAGGGCCTAAATAGAGAAAACACGAAGGATACATTTCCCATGACAGAGGGTTCAAAAGAATAGTAAACAGTTACATGGAGTGGGGGAGGAAATGAGGATTTATTTCCCCCACAATTAGAGGAGCGAGTATTTGATGGTAGAAATAGAAAGCACCTATATTTAATTAATATGAGGAAGAGTACTTGCAGGACTACATCCTTGGTGCTGGAGGTGGGACTAGACTGCAGAATTTTTTTTGTTATTAACAGAAATGCAACAAATTGAATAGTTCTCCCGAGTCAAATTCCATAAATACCTGTGTGCAGTAATGAGCACTTAATGAAAAGAAAACTGCAGATACTGAAAATTGCAGCACTCAGCAGGTCAGGTAGTATCTGTGGAAAGATAACAATGAGACAATAAAAAAGAGAGAAGAGGGGAATGAATAGGGCAGAGGGAATATCTCTCATAGGCTAAGGCTACAGTTGGCATAGGGTGGAGACACTGGTTAATGGGACATTTAGTGAGAATACACACAACTAAATCTGAAATGCAGGGCTGTAAGTGCTAATAGAGAGTAAAATAAAACTGACCCCTGTCGCAGATGGATGACATATAGAAGTAGCCAGTTTTGGAACAGACACAGCAAATTAACTAAAAGTTGTAGAATTTGAGTCCTTTTGGCAATAATGTACCCCGATAAAGAGGTACTGTTCCAGAGGTGTATATTAGCGTCCTATAAATGCAGACCAGACAGTTCAGTGTGGGAATGGGATGATAAATTAAACCAGCTCTTGGTTGTCCTTGCAGGTGCTCCACACAGTAAACACCCAGTCTGCATTTAATCTCTCCACTGTACAAAAGGCCACAGCGTAACAGTGAATCACTGCTTCAGCATGAAGGACTGTTTTAGGACCGCTTCTTTATTTTCTGTGAGTAGTCAGTTCCCACTGCAGGCTTGATTTACCGTAAATACAATTTACACAAGTTAATTTTCTTGAAGATTTTTCCCTGATAGAAAGTCTTCACGGAACGATGAACCTCGAACCAGAATGATAATTTGTGGATTGCCAGCCTTCACAACGTATCTAAAGACAATGATATAAGTATGGATTAATACCAAAACCACCATCTTTATCAACATTTTCAATACAGTAAGTCTTAATAGATATTTATACCTGTTGAACTTTAAGAGCTAAGATGCCTGGTAAACTTCCTTTATATATGAGACACAGAAGTAGGATTGGGCCATTTTTGGCCCATCAAGTCTGGTCTGCCATTCAATTGTGGCTGATTTATTATCTCTCTCAGCCCCAATTTCCTACCATGAACTTAGTTTGAACAAGCCCTTTTGGCAATAATGTTTGAAGTTTTAAATCAAAATTCAAAGGGGCCCAAGTCCAACAGACAATGATCTAATGCATTACACCACTATCTAGCTCTCTCAGGTTTAAAATACACATTTCACAGAATATTCAAATACTTTAAAGCCGGTACAAACTATTTCATACAACATAATTATTTAAGACAAAAGTCTCAGCATGAAAGCAGTATACGTGGTTGGAAGATCACCATTCGACTCACCTGGGATGACTTAACACCTGGCGCAGGGTGCACACTGGGTCCACAAGGAAAAGATCTCCAGACTGCTCATCTTCAAAATACAGCTATAGCCACAAATATTCCAAGCACATTAAATTAATAACATAACTTCAATTATAAGTTAATATTATCCTTTCCTTGATTTTACAGCACTGTAAGGAATTAGGTTACAGCATTTACAAACAAGCATTCCTTTCTACAGCTAACAGGTCACCTACAAGCTCATGCATGCCCTGCAGTCTTGGTTCTTGGAAACTTGTGACAGAATTTGAATTCATTTATGTCTAAACAAGTATTACCAGAATGTATCATTATTGACTCAAAGACCATCTCAACATCCTGCAGTACAAAGACTATAGTGTGCTACACTTTTCAGAATTTGGTTAGCCTCCAAAAATTGAAATAAAACTGCTTCATTAAAAATGTATTACAAGTTTCGGCCTTGAGTTCTGTCAAGTAGCAAAGGATATGAATCTTTTACATTATTTCACTCCGAAACGATTGTATATAAGAATGATACCATCTACCTCACATTTTGCTGAATAACATGCATGCCTCATATTCCAATACATTTCAAACACAGACAAGTATTATGTGATATTGGCTAAGCAGCATGAATGTACCTACAACCTCACATGGTACAGTGGTTTCCTTGGCAGCAAGGATTACCACATGAGAGCCAGAGTTAAAACGTATTTTAGACTTGTGGTTAGTTACTAAATGCATGTCCTGAGGCTACATTTACAGATATGAAAATCACTTTTTCCCTTTCAACTTGAATCTTTCTTTACTTTCTATCCCACACTGCCTTCTTTAAGACATTTCCTGTTTCAAACATAATATGGCAACACTGGGAGCTCTGTAGGGGTCTAGAATTCCTGTTATTGAAATTTGCTGATGAAGTGGATTGCAGTTTAATCAGAAGTAAAAGTTATCCTTTCTAATTCAGCAATTCAAAGCAAAGATTAATTTTATTGCAAGCCACCCACCGCAAGAAAGTTAGAAGTCCAGACTGGCAATCTTATGCAGTCCCACTCCAATTAGATCCAGTACTACTCTCTTATCTGGACAAATTAATAAACACTATTTAAGTCATACCTCCAAATTATTTGGCTCATATTTTTTTTCAGTATCCCAAGGCGGCAAGTTCTCACCAAACATTACTGATAAATGATCAATAAACCTGAAAAGAAATAAATAATGTTAATAATACATTGAGGCATAAAAATTCACCCTCAAGCTTCATAAAAAGATATTGTGTGAAGGGTGCCAAATGACATGATCACTCAGTATTCACTGTTGATCCATCTCCTGTGGTCTCAGAACACATTTCAAAAATATTTAATGGTTGTCAACAACATAGCAACACAACCCAAGTCATTCCATTAGAGACAATAACCAAAATAAATTGATGTTACGACACAGGAAAGACCACATATGCTAGACATCTGGAGCAATGCAGAAAGGGGCTGGTAGCATCTGTGGAAGGAGATGGACAGCCATTTGGGTCAAGACATTCCAACTGGACTGGAAAGAAAGAGCAGAGACAGCTAGTATCAAAAGTTGCAGCAAAAACTCATGTGATCGGTGGATCCAGGTGTGGCGGGGGTGGGGGACGCAGGGAAAGGCAGATAAGGGAGGGAGGAGAGTGGGAATGATGTCAAGCTAGGAGATGACAAGTGAACAAAGATGGAATCTGATAGGAGAGGTCAGTTGAGCGTGTAACAAAGGGATGGAGGTGGGGAGGGGAACCAATGGAAGGAGTGAGTGGTGGAATAGGCAGAGGGAGTGGAAAGACGACGATGTGTCAGGTGGATTGGGAAAAAGAAAAGCAAAAGGGAGGTATAGGGGCAGAAGGGAGCAGTTAACAGAAATTTGAGAATTGGATGTTCATGCAGGTTGGAGACTACCTAGACAGTAGGAGGCGCTGCTTCTTTAATTTGCATTTAGCCTTGCCTTGAAGTGGCCATGGCCACGGACAGTAGTTGTGGGAGTGGGAAGTAGAATTAAAATGCTGGCCACCAGAGCTTGGCTGGTGCTCAATGAAGAGGTTCCCCAAATCTGTATCCAGCCTCACTGATATAAATGGACTGAGGGGACTCACACATAAGAAACTGCCTCACCTGGAAGGGCTATTTAAAATCCCGGATAATGGCGAGGGAGGAAGTATAAGGGCACTTCCTACAACTACAGGGACGAGTGCCTTGGGAGAAACAACTGGACAAGGGAGTCACAGAGTGATCCCTGCAGAAAGCAAAGAGGGGAAGCTGAGCTTAGTGGTAGTATCCTGCTGGAGAAGGCCCGAAGTTGCAAAGAATGTTAAATTGGATGCCTACACCAGTGGGGTGATAGAAAAAAAAATAGGGAAACACCATCCCTGTTATGCCTGGGGGAGGGCATGGGATGAGGGCAGAAGTGCAGGATTATAGAAGAGATGCAAGTGACAGTTCCCTTTGCAAGTAGGTGTTGTTCATTCACACAAGAGTTGTCAGCGTGCAGTCCTCATAAAATGTGAATGGGTGACTACACACCAAATTTATTCCACACCCCCACCACCACCACCATACTTAAATCACAAGAGGCAATTTTAGATAATTCTACTCTCAAAAAGTTAATGGCATCATTCCTTAAAGTGAAAAGGAAGTTTATCTTTAATACTTACTGGGTATCTTCATGAAAAGCTGAGATGAAATCCATTTGTTCATACTCTGGATATAGGAACAGTACAGGCCAATGTAAGCTGCCATTTTCATCCAGGTGTACTACCTGGCCACACTCAGCATTTACTCCATTGTGCAGTGCCCTTAATATGCTGTCACCCTCCTTTCCATCACCTTCATCGTCAGAGTTTTGACTCAACAGCTCTGGAGGCTGAAATAATTTGATATTTCTTTCCTATAGGGCATTAAAAAGGCAATTAAAACAAAGTATGGAAATGCATAATTACATCATTTATCAGGAAGTATATCAAAAGATAAGAAACCTGGACATGTACAATGTGAAACTTGCATTTAATTTTAAACATATTGCCTATTTATTTTTCCAAGTTTCCTACCTGGATGGCTTTCAGTAAAGCCTCTGCTTGCACTCGTTCTTTTTTCTCCTTCAACTTTGCCTTCCTTAGATTACGCTCTTCAACACGCTATCAAAATAAATTGCATCAGTAATTTAACACTAGATGGCATAATCAGTCAGAAAATAATCTGACCTTTGGGTTTAACATCAATTAAAAAATGGTGGCTTAAATTCAACCGGTACCTACAATTTTTTTTAGGATTTTTGCATGTTAAGAATCTGCAGGAGTTTTCTGCTGAGCAAAGAAATGAAGCACAAGCCACTCTGACATTATAAAGCCAAGCAAGAAATTTACGAATTTTATCAGCTAGCTCTTTCCAAATCAGCAAGGTTTTTGCTGCCCTGCAGAACCACATACATTTAGTAGCCACTTTACCTGCTGGCCACTTCTGCCACTTTAGCCCATTCACTTAAACATGTTGTTTTCTCAGAAATGCTGTTTTGCACAGCTCCATTGTAACAGGTGGATATTTGAGTTACTGTCGCCATCCTGTCAACCAGTTTGGCCATTCTACTCTGACCTGTCTCATCAACAAGGCATTTGCTGCCCACAGAACTGCTGCTCACTGGATTTTTTTTTTGTTTTCACACCATTCTCTGTAAACTTTAAAGACTGTTATGTGTGAAAATCACAGATCAGCAGTTTCTGAGATACTCAAACCACCCTGTCTGGCACCAACGATCATTCCACAGTCAAAGTCACTTAGATCCTATTTCTTTCCCATTCTGATGCTTGGTCTAAACAGCAACTGAACCCCTCGACCATGTTTGCATGCTTTTATGTATTGACTTGTGACCACACGATTGGCTGATTAGATGTTTGCATTAATAAGGTGTACAGTACCTAATAAATTGGCCAGTGAGTGTACATTCTAGAGTTACCAGAGATAGTACGTTGAATTGACGATATCTCCTGCAATCAGAACCACTTAATAATAGTACTTCTTATTGTCAATGTCTAACACATACCTTCTGTTTATCAGCTTTGGCCCTCAGTTCAATAAGTTGTTTTTCTTTTGGATCAAGCTGGAGGCCCTCATCACACCAAGCTATTACACTACTGTAATTCTTAAGTTCACTGTAGCAAAGAGCTCCTGTCAAAATAAAAATCAAAATTGAAGGCTTAAGAATAAATAACAAAATCATTGTATAGAAGATTATTACCAATCGTAAAATCACTTTGAAACATTATGAAATCAAAAAAAATTGCACTACTTTTAATTATCAATGTGCAGTCTCACAGATATTCACCAAATAAATGGTTCTGGAACAAAAAGTAGTTTTTAGAATTGTTCAAATGAATGACAACAGAAAAGGGGAAGGAATGGGAATCAGCCAGCACACTCGTGCTTTTGTGCTTTATCCAAATATTTCTGACCGAAGCCTTGTTCACTTTATAAAATTATAACATTTTGTAGAAACAAATAGGAGGATGTGATTAAACCAGAGCAGGTGCAGAGATGATGTACAGGGAGGTTGCTGAAATGGAGGGCTTGAGTTACAAGGAGAGATTGGATATGCTGGGACTGTCTCTCCTAGAGCAAAGCAGCCGAGGAGTGACCTTATATAAATTATGAAGGTAGATAGTCATATTATTTTCCCAGGGTAGGCGAGTCTAAAGTAAGAGGACATAGGTGAGAGTGGACACATTTATAAGAGATTTGAATTACAGAGACAAACAGCATGGAAACAAGCCTTTCTGTCCAACTCATCCCTACAGTTCGAGTTGCCCAGTGAGCTAATCCCATCTGCCTGCGTTTGTCCATAGCCCTCTAAACCTCTCCTATCCGTGTACTTAGCAACATTTAAAAGCCATCTGAATAAGGTGCATGCCTCAAACACTATTTCAGACAGCTCATTCCAAATAAGCACCACCCATTGAGTGATGAAGCTACCCCCGAAGTCCCTTTTAAATCTCTTGTGTCTGATCTGAAACCTATGCCTTCTTGTTTTTAGCACGCTCTCCCTGGGGGAAAAAAACGACGTGCTTTCATCTTGTCTATGCACCTCATGATCATTATGTTCCTCTATCAAATCACATCTCAATCTTCTGCACTCTAAGGAACAAAACCCCAGTCTATACAAAATCCTCCCTCACCCAAAATCCAGGCAACATCCTGGTAAATGTTTTCTGCACTCTTTTTAGTTTAGTAACACCTTTCCTATAACAGTGTAACCAAAACTGTACACAATATTGTAAGTGTGGCTTCGCCAACATATTATGAAACTGCAACATAACTTCCCAACTCCTATACTGAATGCCCTGACTGAAATTAACCTTCTGTATATAGAATTAACCTCCATAGGAGGTAGTAGAGGCATGTACAGATACAATACTTAAAAATCATTTCAACAGGTTCACAGATTTGAAAAGTTTAGAAGTATATGGGTCAAACACAGGCAAGTGGGATTGGCTTTGATAGATTGCTGTCAGAGTGGATGAGTTAGCCCAAAGAGCTTGTTTCGGTGCTGAATAACTCTCTGAATCTAAATCAAACTGTGGAGTAAAAAAATGCTACATAAGTAATTACCAGTCAATATTTCAGGGCACTACAAGTTTTTGGAGCTTTACTGTGCCACCGTGGAATTTGTGTTCACTCTTCTGGTTCACCGCTTACAGAGTTCTCAATACCATTTCTGTTTTTACTAGAGTGGAAAAAGAAACTGTAAAGATGCTTCCAAGTAGTCATCGTGGATTAAAGACTAAAGGGAAGGAACAAAAAGAACACAAAAGGTGTTTTAGAAGCTTTTGCAGCTCCCAGCAGATAACCACGACAATACTAGTATAAAAAAACTAGGTTATAGGCCATACTTCTCCTTGGAGGGGATGGGAGAAAAATAAAACAAAACAATTACTACAATCCTACCTCTGATTATTGCTTTCAAATGATTTGGTTTCAGTTTCCGAGCTGCAATCACATCATTTAATGCTGATCGATTATTACCTGGAGACAGAATATCAAATCTAGTATTATTTTTCTATTCATCACTTTGTTTTCGCCTAACCAACTAGGAGCCATTACTGGGTGAATTCTCTTAAAGAAAAAAATTACATAACCGGCTATCAGCATCTTCTTAGCTGAGCCTTCTAATTTATGCCTTGTTATTATTTTGAGAGCTAATTTTGTAGTAATGCTTAAAATGTATTACCTCACCTCACTCAACTACATAATAAAACAATTCTATTAAACACAATATTATTGCTTCTGCTCCAAGTAAGATTACTAGCTTTATGAACAGACTGTCAGGGATTTTAATGGTCTGTTTGTGTTGCAATTTCTTTCTCATTTTTATGGTTTTAATAACAAATCATTAACTTAGTCTGCAAACATTTGTTCATGAAGAAATATAATTCAGCCCAAAGCCCATCCACACTCAAAAGTTGTATCACATTACTCTGATCCCAGACAATTCTAAATCTAAATCCTCTGTGATAAGGTTTCTAAATAAATCATTCATCCTAGTCGTGTCCCCTTCACGGACTTGCAAAGTACCAACAAGTCGTACCCAAGTAAAACTGTGCCGCGGCTCTGTTTGTATAAAGTATAACGTTTAGCTCCATGTCAGAGCATTTCCTCTTCAGACCCTCTGTGTAAGAGACGACTGCTTTTTTATAATTCTTTTCCTTGAAGTACTGGTTTCCTTCATTCTTGTATGTTTTTGCAAGTTCTGTAAAACATCATTTAAGAACACGTTACACTATGTAAATACAGTAAAATCATCATCCAGACCAATTATAGACAAATTTAATCAATCGATTAATTTTGCAAGGACAACAAACAGTTTCAAAGAACATAGAACAGCACAGCACAGGAACATGGCTCTTTGCCCTATGACCTCTGCGCCACTCATGATATCAATACAAACTAATCTCATCTGCTTCCTAAACATTGCTATCTTATCTGCTTCTCCCACCAGGCATTGCATTTCAGACAACTACCACACTGTGTAAAAAAAAACTTGCCCTGCAAATCTCCTTTCAACTTTCCCCCTCTCATCTTAAACCTATGCTCTCTACTGTTTGATATTTCCAGGCTAGAGCATTCTACCCCATCCATGAGTCTTAAAACGTTTTATATTTCTATCAGGTCACTCTCAGTTTCCAACTCTCCAGAGTAGACAGTCCAACTGTGTCCAACCTCTCTTTGTAGCCAATAATCTGCAATCCAAGCAACATCCTGTGAACAATAACACACACAAAATGCTGGTGGAACACAGCAGGCCAGGCAGCATCTATAGGGAGAAGTGCTGTCGATGTTTCGGGCCGAGACCCTTCTTCAGGACATCCTGTGAACATCTTCTGCCACCGTTCAAATGCACCCAAATTCTTCTTATTGCAATGGTAACCAGAACTGCACAACTATATTCCTAATGTTTAAAGCAGCTGAAAGATGAATGCCAGTTTTATACTCAAGGTCTCAATGGAAGTGACCAGAATACCAATATTTCTACCACCATCCACCTGTGTTCCCACTTTCAGTGGACATGCACCCCAAGATCCCATCATCCACGCTCCCAAGGGTCCTGCTGTTGGCTTTACTCTTACATTTGAATTCCCAAATGCACCATCTCACACTTGCCTGTATTAAACTCTACCTACCATTTCTCTGCCCACATTTGTAACCCGTCTATATCCAACTGAATCTTCTCAATACCCACAACTTTGCCAATTCTTGTGTCATCTGTAAAGCTTTACTCAGACCATCAGTACTTTTGTCCAAATTATTTATATAACAGAAGTCCCACACTTCACAGTGGAAGACATCTGCAGTATACTGGACATTCAAGGGTGTCAGGGAAGTGAAGTATGTGCAGTGAAAATTACAACCGAGAAGGTGCTGAGGAAGCTTAATGGTCTGAGGGTGGCTAAATCTCCTGGACCTGATGGAATGCACCCTCGGGTTCTGAAGGAAGTAGCTGGAGATTGCAGAGGTACTAACAATGATCTTTCAAGAATCGATAGATTCTGGCATTGTATTGGATGTCTGGAAAATTGCAAATGTTACTCCACTATTTAAGAAGGGTGGGAGGCAGCAGAAAGGAAACTATAGGCCTGTTAGCCTGACATTTGTGGTTGGGAAGTTGTTGGAATTGATTGTTAGGGATGAGATTACGGAGTATCTGGAGACACATGACAAGATAGGCCAAAGCCAGCATAGTTTCCTGAAAGGAAAATCCTGCCTGACAAACCTACTTGCCATTTTTTTGAGGAAATTACAAGCAGGGTAGACAAAGGAGATGCAGTAGATGTGGTGTACTTGGATTTTCAGAAGGCATTTGACAAGATGCTGCACATGAGGCTGCTTAGCAAGATAAAAGCCCATGGAATTACAGAGGAGTTACTAGCATGGGTGGAGCATTGGTTGATCAGCAGAAAACAGAGAGTGGGAATAAAGGGATCCTATTCTGGCTGGCTGCCAGTTACCAATGGAGTTACACAGGGGTCAGTGTTTGGACCGCTGCTTTTTACGACGTATGTCAACGATTTGGACTATGGGACTAATGGATTTGTGGCTAAATTTGCCGATGATACAAAGATAGGTGGAGGAGCGGGTAGTGTTGAGGAAACAGAGAGCCTGCAGAGAAGTTTAGGGGAATGTGCAAAGAAGTGGCAAATGAAATACAATGTTGGAAAGTGTATGGTCATTCACTTTGCAGGAAGAAATAAACGGGCATACTTATTATTTAGATGGGGAGAGAATTCAAAGTTCTGAGATGCAATGGGACTTGGGAGTCCTTGTGCAGGATACCCCAAAGGTTAACCTCCAGGTTGAGTCGGTGATGAAGAAGGCAAATGCAATGTTGGCATTCATTTCTAGAGGTATAGAATATAAGAGCAGGGATGTGATGTTGAGGCTCTATAAGGCACTCGTGAGTCCACACTTGGAGTATTGTGTGCAGTTTTGGGCTCCTTATTTTAGAAAGGATATACTGGCATTAGAGATGGTTCAGGGAAGATTCACGAGAATGATTCCAGGAATGAAAGGTTTACCATATGAGGAACATCTGGCTGTATTCCCTGGAGTTCAGGAGAATGAGGGGAGATCTCATAGAAACATTCCAAATGATAGAAGGCCTGAACAGATTAGATATGGCAAAGTTATTTCCAGGACAAGAGGGCACGACTTCAGGATTGAAGAACGACCATTTAGAACAGAGATGCAGAGAAATTACTTTAGTCAGAGGGTGGTAAATCTGTGGAATTTGTTGCCATGAGCGGCTGTGGAGGCTAAGTCAGTGGGTGCATGTAAGGCAGATGGGTTCTTGATTAGCCAGGGCATCAAAGGGTATGGGGAGAAGGCAGGGGAGTGGGGATGACTGGAAGAATTAGATCAGCCCATGATTGAATGGCAGTCAGACTTGATGGGCCAAATGGCCTACTTCTGTCCCTATATCTTATGGTCTTATGATCCCTGAAGAACACCACAGGTCACAAACCTCCTGACAAAGAAACATCCCTCTGTTTTATAGGACCAAGCCAATTTTGGATCCACTAGGGATCTCATGTTACTCATTATTTTTGACTTTGACAAATGATTTACTGAAGTTCAGCTAAACAAGTCACTACCCTACCTCAAACAAAACTCAATTAAGTTTGAAAGACAACACCTCCCCTGCACAAAGCCATGCTGACTATCCCAAGTAAGTTCATGCTTTTCTAAATGAACTAAATCCTCTTTCTCAGAATTTTCTTCAATAATTTCCCTCCCACTAGGCCTCTAATTTCCTGGACGGTCCCTGTTGCCCTTCTTAAAGCAACAACATTGGCTATTCTCCAGTCTTCTGGTACCTTCTCCATGACTAAAGAGAATACAAGGATCTCTGTTAAGACCCCAGCAATCTCGTTCATTTCAAGGGTTGGCCAGAGAGTCCTCTCAATATTTCTAACATTATCTACATTAAATAAATGTAATTAAATTGAAGCTAGTCATTACTTTCTTTTTAATATTTGGAAAAGATACATTGAATATAGTTGAAAGAGTACAGCTTAGAAAATTTACCATTTTACCAGCTTTGTGTAGAATACAGAACAACTTGTCATTGATAGAAAAACTTTATTCAGGTATAACATTTTCTATGAGTAAGTAATGCATCATTGTTCTTTAATGAGGAAATTTATCATTTTGAATGTGTTATTTTGTATATTTTGCACGTACCTTCTGGAGATTGATCCTCATCATACAATATAGTTTGGATGCAGGCAAGTTCTGGATGCTCCATTGGATCAAGTTCTTCTGGTGCCTTTTTCATAAACATCGGAATTTTGTCAAAATCCTTGATGGGAAAAATTATAGGGATATGGTTAGCAAAAACCAAGCCCTTGGTTTTCTGCTGCTTATCTTCTTTTCTTGATCCAGGTTGCTAGATGGAGAAACTGAGATGAAAGGGGTCTTCTATTTTTGATCACAATTTGCATATAATATGCAAAGATAGCTCTATTTTCAAGGTAAATGGAAACCTTTTCACTTTGATCAACAAGGTAAGATTTCTTTACTTTATAGGAAGTACTGTAGTATAAAGATGGGTATTTTAACAATGAAGTAAGTGCAATATTTTATTTTAAATTGAAATTTAATATGAAGACCAATTCTCTGGTTAAAAAAAAACCTTTGGTGTTTGGCTCTCTCAATATCCCAAGGTGTCTTTCATAAGTAAGAAAGAATGGAAACGGTCATGAGGTGGTTGAAGGTCAGAACTACCTGTCATCAGTAAACCTACGGAAGCTGTCAGCAGATAATTCATAGTGACAGAGATATTCCAGAGGCAATGGCTGGAGATCTTCTGGACTCAATTATACAGGCGAGACCTGAAGTAATAAAGTTAGTTCCAATTAACTCTATATTCAATAAAGGGTTTTCAACTACTTTATAAAAGTAGGCAGACATGTCAGAGAGAAGTTTAAAAAATACAGAGAAGATGCAGATGATTTAATTTGTGATTTTGATTAGGATTGTGCTGTTAAAGTAGTAGAAAATTGATTGGAGAAATTTGGGTCTGGAGTGATGGGAAAGGTAGTAGCCGTGGATTTTGATCTAAATTGTACGTTCAACAATTCAGTAGGGACAGAAATTGGGAGACAGAACAATCAGTTGCAAGATCTGTGTTTTTTTTGTATTTGCTCTTTGTTGTCTTTTGCACATCAGTTGTTGTCCGTACTATTGGGGGCAGTCTTTCATTGGTTCTGTTGCATTTCTTATATTTACTGTGACTGTCCACAAGAAAATTAATCTCAGGGTTGTATATGGTAACATATATGTAGTTTGATAATAAATTAACTTTAAACTGGACTCCAAGTGATGTTTCAGCTTCACAACAGCCTATGTCATTCACTTTAATTTTGTTGCTATCAGAAGGTAAGCAATATTAAGTATTGTGTTGTTTTCATGTTAACTTATTTTGTACCAACGAAATGTGCTCTTAAATATTACTATTTCTCTCCCTGATCATTTTTAATTATTCAAATCATTCTCAACAGTCCATCAGGGAGATCTGTGGTCTCGTTACTGTTGACCAATTATTCTCTGAAAATTAGAGACAATGTGAAACAGTGAAGCTATGCAGAGCTGGATCACGTCTTCCATCATTAAATTTAGTCTCGAAGGGGCGGCGGAAGAGTGACCTGCACACCCTATCAGGTTATGCGCAAGGATGCTAAGGCCGACACGGATCAAGTCTTATCCGGCTACTATCACAGGCATTTAGATATCTCTGTGGCTTGTTTTTCAGGAAGCTTTGGACCTTGGTAACGTTTCATCTCAAAGAATTCCGACAATACTGAAAATCAAAAGCTGCCACTTTATTTGTAGATCATGCAATCACTAACTTATCAAAGTAACTTGATATAATCCTGAAGTCAGGCCATCTACAAAACGCTAACAAGTTACAAGCCATCCCTGATGATTTTACAGTAGCATTTCAAACACTTCTGTGCCAGTATTTCTAAACATGAAATTATGCATTGTTTGAAACATAGGAAACATGGCTATTCGGCCCCTCGTTTCTACTGCACCATTCAGTATGATAATCGTTGAAAAATCACATCCTCACATATTCCTGGCCAGTTCTCCAAATCCCACCTCTTCCCAATTATCCTCGTTGAAACCATCTTTGTACTTCTTCCCCTTGAACTGTTCGATGAACTCGTCCATGCCATCATCCTCCCCTGGAGCAGTCGCAGAAGCCATCGCGACCACCAGCAGGACGTCCACAGATAGTACACTGGAGATTAGGCAGCCGGTTACATTCAGGAGCACATGCTTCCGGTTGCAGCGCTGATCTCGTTCCCCTTGGCCCCAGACTCCAGTTCCGACCCGCAACAACGCTGATGATCAGTATAGCTGGGCAAGTACAGGACGTGTTGGTGTGAAATGTGTGACACTCCTCTACAGTGTCTCCTCTACTCCTCTAACCAACTACAGTGTGCAAATTAACACCGTAATCTCAGCGTAGCGCTAAAGAATAGTAATGACAATTTGTAAAGTAAGTAAGTTGGAATTGGTTTATTAGTATCGCATGTACCAAGGTACAGTGAAATGCGTGTCCTGCATAATGTTCATACAAATCAAATCATATGCATGGGGTAATGCAGAATAAACTGTAACAACTACAGAGATACACACACACACACAATGCTGGGGATCTCATCAGGTCAGGCAGTATCTATGGAGCCAAATAAAACAAGCGACTTTTCAAACCGAGACCCTCCATCAAATAAATGTCTCATGTTTCTCAGCTATAGAGAAAGTGCAGTACAGGTAAACAGTAAAATGCAAGATCATAATGAGGTAGACTGTGAGGTTTATAATCTACTTGATCAGACTAGGGAACTATTTAAAAGTCTTATAAAATGCTGAGTGTGGTCTTAAGGCTGCTCTACCTCCTCGATGATGGTAGCACTGAGAAAGTAGTGTGGCCCAGATGGTGAGAGTCTTAAGTGATGGATGCTGCCTGATTAAGGCACCACCTCTTGAAGATGTCCTTGATGGTAGGGAGAGTTATGCCCGTTATGGAGCTGGCTGAGTCTACAACCCTCTTTTGATCATGTCTGTTGGAGCCTCCATATCAGGCAGTGATGGAACCAGTCAGAATATAAATCAATAGAAATTTTCAAGGGTTTTGGTGGGCTACAACCATCGTGAGCATTTTCTTGTTTGGCTGAGGCAGTGTGAGGTTTAGAAAGAGCTTGGAGCCATTTGAGATTTTTTGGCAGTCTGTAATCATAACAATTTTTAGGCATTCAGCAAAGGCCAACAAAAAGAAGTGAGGCTTAAGTGGACCGGCCATTGTTGGAGTGGTTAGGCATTGGCTCAACAGGCTTGAGCAAGAACAGGGAGAGGCTCCAAGTAAGTTTCTATTACTTTTTTTTTCTTACTTTGTCTATTACTGCATAACTAGTGTGGTAATAATAGGTCCAGGATTAGTGGTATATCTGTGTGGGATGTGGAAACTCTGGGAGACCTCCAGTCTCCCTGATAACTACATCTACATGAAGTGCATCGAGCTGCAGCTCCTTAGAGTCTGTGTTAAGGAACTGCAACTATAGCTGGGTGACCTTTACCTGATATGGGAGAATGAGGAGGTGATAGACAGGAGCTACAGGGAGATAAGTCACCCCTAAGCCGCAGGAGACAGGTACTTGGGTGTCTATCAGGAGAGGGAAAGGGAACAGGTAGCCAGTGCAAAGTACCCCTGTGGTCATTCCCTTCAATAATTAGGATACCACTTTAAATACTGCCAAGGGGAAGCCCCAGTGACCAGATCTCTGGCTCTGTGGCTCAAAAGGGAAGGGAGGAGAAGAGGAGTGCAGTAATGGTAGTGGATTCCATAGTTAGAGAAACAGAAGATCTGAAAAAAGCACATAGATGGGTTGTTGCCTCCCAACTGCCAGGGTCAAGGATGTCTCATATTGGGTCTACAACACTGTAAAAGGGCAGAGAGAGCAGCCAGAAGTCATGGTACATATTGTTACCAAGGTCATAGGTAGCAAAAGGGAGGAGGTTCTAAAGAGAGAGAATACAGAGTTAAGTAGAAATCTGAAAAGCAGGACCTCCAGGGTAGTAATCTCTGGATTGCTACCTGTGCCACGCATTTGGTGGATGAATGCACGGCTGAGGAACTGGTGCAGTTTTCTGGATCATTGGGATGTCTTCCGGCAAAGTTATGAATTGTACAAAAAGGATGGATTACATCTGAACCCAAGGGGGACAAATATTTTTGCGGGCAGATTTGCCAGAGCGGTTGGGGAAGGTTTAACATAATTTGGCAGGGGGATGGGAAACTGAGTGACAGGGCTGAGGATGGGGCAGTTGATATACAAGTCGATGCAATGAGTAGTGAGATTGTGAGGATGGACAGGTAGGTGATAGAGCAAAATTGCAGTCAGTGTGATGAGCTCAAGTGTAATATGGGGGCAAAATCAAAAAGGGTGATGAATACAGGACTGAAGGTGTTATATCTGAATGCACTCAGTATACAGAATAGGGTAGGTGATCTTGTAGCGCAGTTAGAGATTGGCAGGTATAACGTTGTGCATATCACTGAGTCACGGCTGAAAGAGGATCATAGTTGGGAGCTTAACATCTAAGGATGCACCTTGTATCTCCAGGGCCTGATCAGGTATATGCAAGAACACTATGCGAAGCTAGATATCATAGGAGCCACAGCTGAGATATTTGCTTCATTATCTACAAGTGAGATGCCAGAGGAATGGAGGGTGCTTAATGTTGTGCTTTTACTTAAGAAGGGGTGCATCAGGCCCTGGCAATTTATCTACCCTCATACACTATGTTTAAATTCATCCTGCATCTCTACTGTAATGTGAATTATCCTCCTCAACGCTCATGAGTTCTAATGTCTTCATGTCTTTCACCATTGAGAAAACAGAAAACAGAATTTCATTCTGGACCTCCTATTACCAGCAGTTTCACATATAGACCTCCACTCTAATGAAGCATCTCCATTGTCTATGACAGCACTTATTTTTGTGCTAACTATGAACTTACAGACTATGCCTTGTACAATCTCATTCATATCACTAATACAGATGACAAATAACAATTATATATCCATTACAAGGGGATCATGATCTGCTGGGCAAGCGGGTTAAGGCAAATGGACTTTAATTCAGGTAAGTGTGAAGTGTTGCATTTTGGCAAGACAGTCAGGGTAGGACTTTCACAGTTAACGGAGGAGCAAGGAAAGCTTTTGGCATGCTGGCCTTCATTAGCCAGGACATCTTCTGAACTCCTGGTTTGAGATTTGATATTCTATGTGTTGTTCACTCGCTGTTTGCCCTTTACACAATTTGTTCTTTTTTTCATGTGTTGGTGTTTTCTTGAATGGCTTCCACGGTGTTTCTTTGTTTTGTGGCTTTCTGCGGGAGGACGAATCTCAGAGTCTTCGATAATAAATCTGTTTTCAATGTTATATCACAGTTATACAAGGTGCTGCCGAGGCCACATTTGGAATATTGTGTTCAGTTCTGCTCATCTTCCTATAGGAAAGATACAATTAAGCAGGAAAAAATGTAGAAAAGATTTATGTGGATGCTGCCAGTACTCAAAGAACTGAGTTATAGAGGTTGAAGGCTATGATTTTACTCCTTGGAACATAAAATGAGCAATGAACTTGTAGTGATGTGTAAGATCGTGAGCGTGCAGTTTTTTCCCTGAGTTCGGGAAACAAGACAGGAGGATGTACAAGAGGGTGAGAAGACACAGATTTAATAGGAACCCAACGGGCAACTTTTTCCACCCAGAGAGTAGTCCACATATGAAATGAACAACAAAGGAAGTGGTTGTCAAAGGTACAGTACATTAATATTGAAAAGGCACTTGAACAGGTGCATGACTAAGAAATGTTTAGAGGGATATAGGTCAAACTTGGGCAAATGGAACACACTTAGATGCACATCTTGATTGACGTGGAGCAGATGTGCATCTACATTGACATGGGCTAGCTATGCTGAAGGGCTGTTTCAGTGCTGGCTCTATGACTATGACTGATTTTAAAAAATGTTACTTTCTCTGTTGCAATGCCATGACAGCTGAAAATTCCCATCACCAAACCATTCCCCGCAAACACCCTGCAGTTGTCCTCAGCTCTCCGGCTGTGAGATTGTGATTGATCACAGCAGATGATCAAACATTTATATTTGCCTCAGACAGCGACAGGGTAAAGTGCCAAAACTGAGTGAAGTAATGCCTCAGAATCTTCCACAGTTTGCAAGACCCATCCACAGTGGAGCAGACTCCTGGCCAGCGCTCAGTGCTGGTTGCGTAAAACTGCTTTTTGTAAAGTCGCACGTGTTGCATCATGAAAAAGCAGCTGCATTAGCCACATGTTGGCTGCTGAATTTGTAGTTGCTTCCTCGCTAGTGCAGGCATGTGAAGTCCATGCAATTGAATATGTACTTTTATTGGATTGACACATATAAAGTTTTGGTTGATTTTTCAGTACCTTGTCCAAGATTCTATAGTATCATTTTCAATAGATTCAAAGTACATTTATTATAAATTATACAACCTTGAGATTGGTTTGCTCACAAGTAAACACAAAGCAAGAAACCCAAAAGCATAAAAAAATAAAAGACCAGTACCCGATGAAGAAGAGAAAGTAAAAAAACACAAAACCGTGCAATTGAAGCAAACAACAACATTCTGAATCAAATTGAGTCCTCAGATCCGAACCCTGACGCATGCCCAAAGCCTCACTTGTTAGTTCATTTTATTAGCAGGCACGGAGTACAGCAGTCGGGGCAGTCTTCATAGCCTGAACGCCATGGAGAGAGGAGTGATCAATTAGGAGAACGAGCAAAATCGGCTCTCGCCTCAGAATCTGACACCCTGTCTTTTCAGTCTATCTGGGCTGGCGTTTAAACGGAGTGAACAGTGAAAGGCTTCAGCGACTTGATGAGAGTAGTGAACATTGCGGACAGAGAGAAACATTGGATCTCACCTCTGATCTGGGCTGGCATTTAAACTGTCTAAACGGCGGTTCGTACCTCGCACTAGGACCCGGTCATTGTGGGGCCTAAAATACGCCGCCCAGTGACTCACTCCAGGCCCAGATTTCACTATCCAGCCCAAAGCTGCTCTCAAGCTTTTTAAATCAGCTCAGCGCCCAGAGTGATCCAATCTCATACCCAGGCCAGTTGTACGGCCATTGGAACTCCGTCTGCAACGATTCTGCGGACGTTTTTAGTCGGATTTCTTAACTTTTTAAACTATCAGTGAGCTGTCGCACGCGTTCAGTACTGCCGTCTTAACAGGAAGCTTCAATAGCTGTACTGGAATGCCCATTGATTCTCAGTGAGAGGGATGTAATCAAATAAAAACATTTTGTTTATTCTCTCTCTATATGTAATTCTACCTGATATATTGGTGTATTACATACATGATTGTTTTCTGCCTATTACAAAAAGACAGGGTTACAAGGATTCAATGTAGAAAATCAGGACCCTTTCACCTGTATATTTGACTGAAGATTAATTTCAAACATTAAACCACTTGCACATTTTTCAGAAAATCCAACACACCTTCTTGTGTGAGAAACACTGTCCTTCCATTGTTTTGGCAGTTAACCTCAAAGACAGCAGGGTCTTCCAAAACCCTCTTCCCTGCAATGACAACATACGGATAACCCAGCCGGCTGGCATCTTTCAGCCTCCTGCCAATGGTCAAGTGACTGCGGTCATCCAACAGTACCTCTCCACCAAGCTGGGGGACAAGGTCCATCAGATTATCATAAAGTGACTCTAACAGGTGCAAGTTCAGTTCCTCCTTGCTCCCTTTCTTAGGGGAAATGAGACAAACCTGGTAAGGGGCCAGGAGGTCGGGCCACCGAATGTCATTTTCAGTGGACAAAACCTCTATTGCTGCAGCCAGTATGCGTGTGATCCCAAGACCAAAGCAGCCCATCTCTGACAGGATGGGCTTGTTCTCAACGTTAGAATATGAAGCACCAAACACCTGTGAGTACTTGGTCCCAAGATAAAAGGTGTGTCCCACCTCAATGCCTCTGCTTTCTATCAGTTCACCATCGCACTGCGGGCACTTTGATCCTACCGCCTTCATTGTTTCCACGTTGGCCGCAAAATGGCAATCTGAGCACATCAGAAGGCGATCTTCCCCAACCTCTGCTGGCAGCTGAAACTCGTGTGACAGCTTGCCACCAATATTGCCAGTGTCTGCCTGTACCTTCACACACTGCAGTCCCAACCGATCAAATATGCGCCCATAAGCACCGGAAACAAGTTCATAAGTTTCCTTGGCTGCTTCCTCTGAGACGTCAAATGTGTACATGTCTTTCATATAGAACTCCCTTCCCCGGAGCAAACCAAACCGCGGCTTAGGCTCATCTCGGAACTTCCTTGTCACTTGGTATAGCAGCAGTGGTAGTTGTTTGTATGAAAGGTTCCCCTGCATGGCCACAAGCTCAGTCACAGCTTCCTCATGTGTCGGACTTAAGCAGTAGTCCATGCTGTGCCTATCGTTTAGTCTGAATAGTTCCTTCCCCAGCAGGTCCCAGCGTCCACTCGCCTTCCACAGGTTTGCAGAGGTGAGGCTGGGCATGTTCACTTTCTGGCCCCCGATGGATTGCATTTCCTCATCGATCAGGCTGATGAGTTTCTCCGTGGCACGGACCGTATACGGCAGATAGTGGAAGCAGCCCGGATTGGCTGGCTGGATGAGGCCTGCCTGAAGCATCAGTCTTTGGCTCTTGCAAGTGAGCTCACCTGACCGACCAACTCCAGCCATTCTGTCCTCTTGCAGGTTCAAAGGCTGAAAGAGGCGAGATAACAGTAGGCGTTTTGACCTGCATTGGTGAAAATGCGACCTCTGCGAATACAGGAAACCACGGGCAAGGTTCTTGAACAATCCTACTGAAGAACATATTGCCACCTCCATTAGAAATCTGACAGATAATTCTGAAAAGAATAACAAAATCAGTGGAAGTCTTGAAAAATTAACATGCTTTCAAAATCTATACAATGATTGATGAAGGACGAAAACATTTGTGTGCTGTGTACACTAAAGGACAATCCTCCCCAAATCTCTGCTGGCAGCAGAACAGATCTTTCAAATGATACAGATGAACTCTTATTTATTTATTGACACACTGCATAGAATAAGCCCTTCCGGCCCATCGAGCCAGGCTACCCAGCAATCCCCCAATTTAATCATGGGACAATTTACAATAATCAATTAACCTATCGACCAGTAGGTCTTTGGACTGTGGGAGGAAAACTGACGGTCAGGGGGAGAACATACAAACTCCTTACAGGCAGTGACAGGAATTGAACCCGAACTGTAAAGCGTTGTGCTAACCACTACACTACCATGCCACTCTTGACCTGTCAATCAACATTGTCACGGCCCCTGTACCATACTTGTCTACCTGTACTGTACTTCCTCTGCCACAGGAACACAATATCCTGCATTCTTTTATTGCTTTTACTTTTGTACCATCTCAATATACTTATATTTTGAGTTGTCTATCTGGACAGTATGCTAAACAAAGTGTTTCCCCGGTACCTTGGTATTATGCCTTGTGATTTTTGCCTACCCTGGTTTCACTTCCACTATATCCTAAGCTTCAAAAGTTTATTACAATGAGAGATGAATTCTGGGAACTATAAAATGTTTCCACAAGTAACTATTAAGAATGCAAGTAGTTTTCTGCTTGTGATTAGGTCGCCTATTTAATCCAGTAAAACACACAAAAATTTTCAGCATCTGCAAAGTCGTCCGTCTCCAACCCTGATGAAAAATTGTAGCTCCATGATCTTTATCAACGATGTGCTTGACGGTGTTAGGGCGGGGAGGGTGAGAATACCTTGGGGATCGGCTTTGCGAGCAGGTAGTCAGGAGCTGGGGCTGACTGGAGTTCATGCAAGAGGTGAAGTGCAACAGTATCAGAACCACTCTGGGTCGTCTACCTGCTGAAAGCTGCAGAGAAGGGGCTGGAATCAGAGGTAATTGGTCATTTCCCCCCCCCCCCCTTTCCTTGCGCCGAGATGACAGGACTGTAACCCAGATTGTTAATATTACTCCCCACACCCCATTACTGTCCTCACCTGTCCGCTGACCGCGCCGCCGTGCACATGCGCAGCTGCTACAACGGGTCAGCACTCGGCTCAGAAAGTACGAAATCGCGAACCTCGCTCTCATCTCTCAGTGCGTAAGCGAGTTACTGATTCAGTTAAACAGCATTCACAAGAAAAATATGTCTATTATACATAATGTTCAAAGGAAAGAACAAAAATTGTTAATTGGAGTGAACAGTGATCAAAAGTACATCTAGTGTAATATTACTGCAGTGCATCAATGTCGAGATGAAGGAAAAGATTTGTAACGTAATATCCAGTTATTGAGAATCGTGGATAACACCAACATTGGATGTGCAGTGGATACTGAAAAAGGTTTACAGGGGTATTTAGACCAACCTTTTGCTAACTCTTTTTGCAACTGCAACTTGACTTTTTATCTTCCCTGTGCAGTCCGTTTATTTTTGTCTGCTTAACATGTATATGTGTCCTACTTTGTTGCATTTTGTGCAAGTTTCACCTTTAAACCTGCATTGGTCTGATGTATGTGAACCCGTTACAACAGTAACACAATTTGAACCATTAATACTATATTCTGTCATCATATTTGACCTACGAAAATGAACCACCTCACATTTATCTGGGTTGAACTGCATCCGCCACTTCTCAGCCGTTTTGCATCATATCGATGTCCCATTGTAAACTCTGACAGCCCTCCACACTACCCACAACACCTCCAACCTTTGTGTCATCAGAAAATTTACTAACCCATCCCTCCACTTCTTCATCCAGGTTATTTATAAAAATCACAAAGAGAAGTGGTCCTAGAACAGATCCCTGAGGCATATCACTGGTGACCGACCTCCATGCAGAATATGACCTGTCTAGAACCATTCTCTGCCTTCTGTGGGCAAGCCAGTTCTGGATCCACAAAGCAATGTTCCCTTGGATCCCATGCCTCCTTACTTCTCAATAAGCCTTGCATGGGGTACCTTGTCAAATGCCTTGCTGAAATCCATATACACTACATCTATCTTCATCAATGTGGTTAGTCACATCCTCAAAAAACTCAATCAGACTTGTAAGACATGACCTGCCTTTCAGAAAGCCATACTGGCTATTCCTAATCATATTATACCTCACTAAATGTTAATAAATCCTGCCTCTCAGGATCTTCTCCACCAACTTACCAACTACTGAAGTAAGACTCACTGGTCTATAATTTCCTGGGCTATCTCTACTCCCTTCCTTGAATAAAGGAACAGCATCTGCAACCCTCCAATCCTCCGGAATCTTTCTTGTCTCCATTGATGATGCAAAGATAATCGCCAGAGGCTCAGCAATCTCCTCTCTTAACTCCCAGAGTAGCCTGGGGTACATCTCATCCAGTCCTGGTGACTTATCCAACTTGATGCTTTCCAAAGGCTCCAGCACATCCTCTTTCTTAATATCCATATGTTCAAGCTTTTAAGTTTGCTGCAAGTCATCCCTACAATCACCAAGATCCTTTTCTGTAGTGACTACTGAAGTAAAGTACTCATTAAATACCTCCGCTATCTCCTCTGGTTCCAAACACAATTGATTGGTCCTATTCTCTCATGTCTTATCCTCTTGCTCTTCACATATTTGTAGAATGTGTTGGGGCTTTCCTTAAACCTGTCCACCAAGGTCTTCTCATGGCCCCTTCTGGCTCTCCTAATTTCTTTCTTAAGCTTCTTCCTGCTAGCCCTATAATCTTCTAGATCTCCATCATTACCTAGCTTTTTGAACCTTTAGTAAGCTCTTCTTTTCTTCTTGACTAGATTTACAACAGCCTTTGTACACCACGGTTCCTGTACCCTACCATCCTTTCCCTGTCACATTGGAACGTACCTATGCAGAATGCCATGCAAATATCCCCTGAACATTTGCCACATTTCTTCCATACATTTCCCTGAGAACATCAGTTCTCAATTGATGCTTCCAAGTTCCTGCCTAATAGCCTCATATTTCCCTTTACTCCAGTTAAACGCTTTCCTAACTTGACTGTTCCTCTCTCTCTCCGATGCTATGGTAAAGGAGATAGAATTGTGATCACTATCTCCAAAATTCTCTCCCACTGAGAGATCTGATACCTGACCAGGTTCATTTCCCAATACCAGATTAAGTACGGCCTCTCCTCTTGTAGGCTTGTCTACATATTGTGTCAAGAAACCTTCTTGAACACACCAAATAAACTCCACCCCATCAAAACCTCTTGCTCTAGAGCAGCGGTGTCGAACTCAATTGCACATGGGGCCAAAACTCAAAGCACACTTTAGGTCATGGGCCGAACAGGATAAACATTTATTGAACACACTAAAACTAAACATTTTTTGAACATAAATATGAATAAAAACAGACAGGAATATTATTCCAGAAAAAATAAACTAAAACTTTAAATAACTTAAATATTTTGCTCTCCATAAAAATATCTCCTGTCAGTATTAAACAAGTTAGAAATATGAGCATGCTGCAAAAAAACCCTGAAAATATAAATAAAATTTGTGCTTTTCAGCAAAAGTTAAAACAACAACAAATCAAAACACTCAGTTTTCTTTGCTCTTTATGCCGTTTTGTCAGAGCTGGATGCTTGACATCTTTTCTTGGCAATAAGTTCGTTTAGGTTTGGTGTAAGGTTCTGTGTTGTGGAGATTCTCAGGATGGACTGCAGGTGTTCATCAGTGAGACGACTCCTGTGTGATGTTCTGTTAATCTTCATCACTGAGAAAAGCTTCTCACACAGATATGTGCTACCAAACATGCACAAGGTTCGAGCCGCATGTAGACGGAGCTGAGGCTTTGCTTCAGGAATGGAGCGAATAAACTGTACGGGCCCTGCAGTGTCGTACTTTGCCTTTAGTGTCCCATTACACAGCAGCTCTATCAGCTCCATCTGAATCTGTACAGGTGTAGTTTCCACGTCGATGGCAAATGGGTTGCGAAGCAGCTCGAAATTAATTTTTTGTGCTTCAAAGTCACCAAAGCGCCATGCGAACTCAGTGCGAAGTGCGCTCAGTTTATCAGCAAAGTGCGCATTTGGGAACATCATTGCGCTGACCTGGTTCAACATTACTTGGCAACAGGGAAAATGAGGCAAGTTGCACTGGTGCATTTGTGTCTCCCATAAGAGCAGCTTCACTTGAAATGCCTTCACTGCATCATACATGTCAGTGATCATGCGGTCACGTCCCTGGAGCAGAAGGTTTAGGACGCCTGGATGTGTTGTTATGTCAGTCACATTAGCTCCACAAATAAGACACACGGGTTTACCGGCAATGTCAGTAAACATATACTCATCGGTTTTGAAAGACTCTTTTTTTCAGAATCAACTTTTCTCTTCGCCATTGTTAGGGGTCAGCTTTGACTTCAGAATAGCGTTGTATACAGCAACAGACGCTTGACGCAGGAATGTTCCCGGGTAGCCTATCGGCAGCTGTTGCGCTGCATTATGGGATCTGTAGTTTGTGTGTTATCAGCGCTTCATATCACCGGGCCATTAATAATTAAAATAATAGATCTATCTAAAATGATCTCGCGGGCCAGATATAATTGTACGCCGGGCCGGATATGGCCCGCGGGCCTTGTGTTTGACACCTATGCTCTAGAGAGATGCCAATCAATATTTGGGAAATTAAAATCTCCCACCACAACAACCCTGTTATTACACCTTTCAAGAATCTGTCTCCCTATCTGCTCCTCGATGTCCCTGTTACTATTGGGTGGTTTATAAGAAACACCCAGTGGAGCTATTGACCCCTTCCTGTTCCTAACTTCCACCCACAGAGACTCTGTAGACAATCCTTCCAAGTCTTCCTCCTTTTCTGCAGCCGTGACACTATCTCTGATCAGCAGAGCCACGCCCCCACCTCTTTTGACTCCCTCCCTGTCCTTTCTGAAACATCTGAAGCCTGGACTCAAGTAACCATTCCTGTCCCTGAACCATTTAAGTCTCTGTAATGGCCACAGCATCATAGCTCCAAGTACTGATCCACGCGCTAAACTTATCCGCTTTGTTCCTAATACTCCTTGTATTAAAATAGACACATCTCAAACCTTCAGTCTGAGCATGTCCCTTCTCTATCACCTGTCTATCCTCCCTCTCGCATTGTCTCCAAGTTTTCTCTATTTGTGAGCCAACTGCCTCTTCCTCTGTCTCTTCAGTTTGGTTCCCACCCCCTCAGCAATCCTATTTTAATCTCTCCCCAATAGCCTTAGCAATCCTCCCCACCAGGATATTGGTTCCCCTGGGATTTAAGTGCAACCCATCCTTCTTGTACAGGTCACACCTGCCTCAAAAAGAGGTCCCAATGATCCAAAATCTGAATCCCTGCCCCATGCCCCAATCCCTCAGCCACGCATTTATCCTCCACCTCATTCTATTCCTATACTCACTGTCATGTGACACAGGCAGTAATCCCAAGATTACTACCTTTGTGGTCCTGCTTTCAGGACCTCCTCCCTTTTCCTACTATGTCGTTAGTACCAATACGTACCACGACCTCCGGCTGTTCTCCTCCCATTTCAGGATATCTTGGACGCGATCTGAAACATCCTGGACCCTGGCACCTGGGAGGCAAACTACCATCCGTGCTTCTTTCCTGCGTCCACAGAATCATCTATCTGACCCCCTAACTCTAGAGTCTCCTATCACTGCTGCCTTCCTCTTCCTTTCCCTACCCTTCTGAGCCACAGGGCCAGACTCTGTGCCAGAGGTGCAGCCACTGTTGTTTCCCCCAGGTAGGCTGTCTCCCCCCCCCCCCTCCCACCCCCAACAGTACTCAAACAGGATTACTTATTGTCAAGGGGGACAGCTACAGGGGCACTCTCTAGTACCTGACTCTTCCCCTTCCCCCTCCTGACTGTTACCCATTTATCTGTCTAACATGCACATCATAGAAACTGGCCTTCCCTCTACGAATTTCCTCTATACTTCCCGCTGCCTCAGGAAAGCGACCAGCGCAATCAGACCCTACCCACCCCAGACATTCTCTCTTCTCCTCCTCCCATCAGGCAGAAGATACAAATCTTAAAAGCATGTACCACCAGGGTCAAGGACCGCTTCTATCCCACCGTCAAAAGACTCTTGAATGGACCTCCTGTACGATAAGATGGACTTCTGGCCTCACGATTTACCTCATTATGGTCTTGCACTTTATAGCTTACCTGCACTGCACTTGTTCAGTAACTTCTGCACTTTATTCTACATAGTTATTGTTTTACTTTATTCTGGTTCAATGCACTATGTAGTAATTGGATCTGTCTAAACAAATATATATGTGCAAGACAAGTTTTTTACTATATCTTGGTATTACAATAATAAACCAATACCCAATATGGAAAATATGCAAATATCCTCCCTGAAGTCATTCAGAAAATTAACTGATATGTTTCCACAAGAAATTCTTCTGAAACTTTAATTTGCACGTCTGATGTCTATCTAATCACTCACAAGTATATACTTATTAACAACCTTCACAGTCTCCTGTATTCATTTGCATTTTGTTTTACTTTCTCAAAGCATCTTCACGGGCTTATTATAAATATATGGATACTGAAATAAATGGTGGCTTTTCAACCTACCTCTGGGATTTGTTTCCATTCAAAACTTTAAAGGTGCTATTATGTGCAATGAGCCAGTGAAAGTGGGCTTAGAAATACAGCTTTTCATTGCAGCTTGGTGGATAGGAAACCCATGCAGAATCCTGGCTGGTTAATAAATAGGACAGTGAAAATACATTTCTAAATGGCAGTAGAAAATTTGTCCAGAAAAAAATGTTTAAGTTACTTTAATGTGCCTATGATTTGAAGAGGTTGCTTTGAGTAATGTCCTGGGTGCTTATCCTTTATTTCTCAAACCTTCGGACTAGTTCTGAGGTTTTGGAACCTCTTTCAGCAGATTATATCCTTCAGAGGAATAGTTATTTTAATGAGGAGCTGACACTGAAAGAAATAGTGACAAAGATGAGGCAATATTAATGATCAAATCATTTCACTTGTAACCTATTTTCTTAAACTTTCTCATGAAGCAAAATTTATTTTTTCCCAAATGGGATCACTTTTAATTCCAATCACTTCTTGTTACTGATCCACTCACTTGCTCCCAGCAAACAAGTTCCTCTTCCAGTAATGGATGGGCATCTCCGTGTGATTCTTGCCTCTACCTCTTCAATCTACGAAGACTTGGTACTTTTGGAAGCTTTTTCCTGATTGTCAAGGTTTTCTGAAGCTAAAAATCTAATATCCCCTCAGTCCAAGTTGTTCTAGCCATTGTTGCCCAGAAAGTCTAGTTCAGCAGTCAGTATTCTACGCCTCCTCCTTGTTGGATGGCACAGTGTTGTAGTACTTGGCATTACCTCGCAGTTCAAGTGACCCTGGTTTGATCCAAACCTCAGTGCCATCTATGGAGTAGGCAGAGAGAAACACGGATTTTGGGAATAAGACTAATGGGTATGCTCTTTGGGAACTGGGGGCATGATGGGACAAGTACTTTCTGGTAAAAATAGAGGAAATGAGCTGAAGAAGTTCCTTTTCAGCTTGAGTGGTCTTACCACCTCCTACTGAGGAACTCAGTTCTCCGTCGATGGAGGAAGCAGCTTCTGTCATCACTTACCTTCTTTGGCCACAGTAGTGATAGGGTCTGTTATCTTGGGTTAATACACAAAGCATATGTCTAAACTGCGTGACATGTGAGCTTTCAGCACCTTGCTAAATATGGGATCAAGTTTTTCTGTGTGAGCATTTCTGGGCCAGAAGTTCTGTGACATGTAGTATGGCACATGTGGTTGTTCTAAGCATTTGGAAGAGAGTATCCTGTGTCGTGTTAACTGATGTGGTGGTTACCCATGCAGAGAGTTCCCTACTGATGTTCCAAAAGGAATGTTTATAGGAGGGGGAATAGTCTAATTTACCACTTAGACAGGCTGTCACATGATCCCTGTAAAGGCATATTTCACTGTTTTAAGATTCAGTGAGCTTTTGATCTGATGAATGTAGAGATAGAAAAGTGTTCATTCTAATTTACTGATGCTTAACTCTCGGTGGTGGCTGGAGAGGAAGCCAGCCAGTATTTCACAGGAAAATTCAGCACCTGTTACATTTCTGACATCTAAAATCATCATGGGAACATTGTCAGCATAATATGATTTGGATGTTGTATGTGGGAAACCTGAAGAGTAAATATTTAGTAGGTTCCTTCCTCCATCCTTCTGGGAATTATAATTTGTTTTTTAAATCCTTAACTGATTAAATGTTTAAAAGACAATAAGAGTGCACATTTGGATGTAGAACATGAAATAGAACAGGAACTGGCCCTTTGTTCCATGATGCTGTGCCAAATTACCTGCCTAGTAGTCAAATGCCTAACTAAACTAATCCCTTCTGCCAACCCAATGTCCATATCCTCCCATTATCTGCACATTCCTGTGCCTACCTAAGAGCCTTTTGAGCACCTCCATTGTATTTACCTTCACCATTACCTTTAGCAGCACATTCCAGGCACTCCCTACTCTATGTGAAACACTTGTCCCACACATCTCCTTTGAAATTACCCCCATCAACTTAAATGCATGCCCTCTGGTATTAGACATTTCAACTGTGGGAAAAAGATACTGGCTGTCTACTCCATCTATGCCTCTTATAATCTTATAAACTCCCCCTCGGCCTCTCCAGAGAAAACAATTCACGTTTGTTCCACCTCTCCACATAGCACATGCCCTCTGATCCAGGTAGCATTCTGGTGAACCTCTTCTGCACCTTCAAAAAGCCTCCATGTCCTTCCTAACATGTGGTGACCAGAATTGAATGTAATACTCCAGATATGGCTGAACTAGAATTTTGCAAAGCTACAAGATAATTTCCCAACTCTTGAACTCAGTGGCATTAATTAAGGCAACCATGCCATACGCCTTCTTTAGCACCCTATCACCATGTGCAGCCAAATCAGGACTTGGTAGACTGATAAATTGGTAAATTAGATTATTACTGTTACATGTGGGACGAGGCAGAAAAATGGTTTGGCACAGCCAAGAAGGGCCAAAAGGCCTGTTTCTGTGCTGTAATGTTCTATGATTCTATGTAATGAGGTACAGTGACCCCAAGATCTCATTGGACCTCAGCACTATTAAGGGTCTTGCCATTAACAGTATGCTGTCTCTTTGTATTTGATCTCCCAAAGTGCAATACCTCACATTTGGTGTGTTTGAACTCTATCTACAATTTCTCCGCTTATATCTGCAGCTGTTCTATATCCTGCTCTCTCCTGTGGCATTTGGGAGAACACACAAACCCTCATTAAGGGGTCAGTGCTGGAAAGGTGAGTAGTTTCAATTTCAAGGGCATCAACATCTCAAAGGATTTATCCTGGGTCCACCATATTGACGCAATCATGACAAAGGCACGCCGGCAGCTATACTTCATTTGGAATTTGAGAAGATTTGGAATGTCCTTAAGGACTCTATCAAGCTTCTACTGATGCATCACGTCTGGTGTGGAGACACCGATGCACAGGATTGTAACAGGCTTCAGAGCGTTGTAGACTCAGCCAGCTCCATCACGGCAACAAGTCTCCCCACCACTGAGGACACATTCTGAGGGCATTGAATCAGAAGGCATTTCACAGTCCGGAACATCCCCTCTTCTCATTAATACTATCAGGGAGAGGGTACAGGAGCCTGAATATCCACCCTCAACATTTTAGGAACAGCTTATTCCTCTCTGCCATCAGATTTCTGAACAGTCCATGAACACTACCTCACTATTCCTCTCTCACAGTATTTTTTATTGTAACTGTACTATTGCCAAGAAACAACAAAATTTTATGATTAATATCAATGGCAATAAACCCGATTCTGAATCTTCTACTCCTTCTTCTAGAAGGAGTCAATTTTAGAAAACCTAGCACATTCATTTTTCCTACATTTACACACTTAGTCCAGCGGTCGTGGAGCATACGGATCCCTTCTTTGTAGAAGTCGGCGTCTTGGACCTCCAGAAGTGGTCCACAGCATGGGGTGATTGATAAGTTCTAAGGCCTAAGGTAGAAGCAGGTGAGTTATTAACTTAAAAGTTTCTGTATTTTCACTCAAAGAGTTGAACTGCATGTGCATGTAACGAAAGCTGTATCGCCTTCTACCTTAGGCCACGGACTTATCAATCATCCCTGCTGTGGACCACCTGGAGGTCCAAGACGCTCTCGTTACATCCACGTGCAGTTCAACTCTTTGAGTGATTATGCAGAAAGTTTGAAGTTAGTAACTAATCTCTTTCTACCTTAGGCCATGAACTTATCAATCACCCCTGTTCTGGACATCCAAGATGCAGACTTCTACAAAGAAGGATCCGTATGCCCCACGACCGCTGGCCTAAGTGTGTAAATGTAGGAGGGGACTATGTTGAAAAATAAATGTGCTAGGTTGTTTAAAATTGACTCCTTCTACTTTAGGCCACGAACTTATCAATCAACCCTCATATTGTAGGTTGACACAAAAAGTATCAAAGTTCCATGTCATGCTCTGAGCACGTACAGATCATGCCTGTTCCTATTTCATTTCAAATCCATTCTCTTCATTAGATGTGAATAACAAAACTTAGTACTGTATCAGTTTTATCAGAAATCAAATTGTTCTTTGGGAGGCTGAGGTCAAGTTTTATTTTAACTTTCTACCTATTCAGGATTTTGTATTGACTCAGTTTGAATGTAACACAGTGCTGAGGTAGTTTGAATGCATTATATCCCAAGCAACGCAGACAAAATGCTGGAGGAACTCAGCAGGTCAGGCAGCATCCATGGAAATGAATAAACAGTTGATGTTTCGGGCCGAGACCCTTCTTCAAGACATTATATCCCAGAAGCATGAAACATTTTGCTGCTCACTCATCAGAAAGGTAAAATGATTGTGGAAACATGAGATTATAATTAGCTAGCAGGCCATCCAGAGTTTGTTTCTTCTGCCATAAAAAGCAGAGAGAATTGACACGAGCCCATCAGGATCAAATACTGCCTTTATGTGGACTTGCGGAGAAGGTCGTCTCACAACTCACTACTTTGTTCAAGTATTTATTAGCTCAGGTATGTTCAGAGCTCATTATTTCCAGCAGTAACTTTACAAGTTGCAGCTTCCCAGCTGTAATCATAGCCCTGGAGAGTTGTAGGATCTTTGGCATATGATTTCGACACACAGCGCGCAATTCCTGTTTGACCCTCTTCGTCTGATACTTTGCCTCAGCCTTTTCCATCCACTCTTCCACCTCCTGGATTACAGTCTCCTCACTGGAGCTTCCCTGGGTGAACAGTGACAGCAACAGCTCCATGAGATGACGGAAGCTCTCGGAGAACTGGGAGCCTACATCATCCAGTTCGATTGCCCGCTTGAAGCATTCAACTGCATTGTGTTCCTCACCTTTGACCTGTAAGCACTTTCCCCTCAGGAAATGGATCTCAGGCAGAGCGTCTCCAAGGTCATATTCCATTGCTTTAGCAAAAAACACTAAGGCTCTGTTCAGAGCATTTTCATCCACAGGCTGGAGTTCCTGCACAGCATCAACACCCATGTAGTAATATACCTGTCAACAAAACAGAAATAGGTTACTCTCCCATCAGAGACAATGAAATTACCCGGAATAATGGATATCAGGGAGTTCACGTGAGTAGATCACAGTCTATGAATAGCATTTGTTAGTTATCACTTTAAGGTACTTATTTGCAGGAGTACTTCTGCCTGCTATTAATTAATCATAATAATAGTCTCAGCCACCAGCAGTGGCAAATTTCAATTTTTTTATTATTAATTTATGGTTTCTCAATTCTGCATTCATGTCACAGAATTTATATAATCTCACCAGCAAGATAAGATAGGTTTAAGAACTTCTCACAATCCATCTGATTTTACGCCCCATCAATTTGGCTTGCTCAAGCTGAATGGATTAGGCTATAAAGTACTCGAAAGGGGCAATCATAGAATCACAGAAAAGTACAGCACAGATACAGGCCCTTCAGCCCATCTAATCTCTGCTGAACCATTTAAACTGCCTAGTTCCATCAACCTGCACCCAGACCATACCCATCCATGCCCCTACCATCCATGTAACTATCCAAACTTCCCTTAAACATTGAAATCAAGCTTGCATGCACCTCTTGCACCGGCAGCTCATTCCACACTCTCACGATTCTCTGAGTGAAGAAATTTCCCCTCATGTTCCCCTTAAACTTTGCACCTTTCAGCCTTAATCTCTAGTTGTAGTCCAACCCAACCTCAGTGGAAAAAGCCTGCTTGCATTTACCCTATATCTCTCATAATTTTGCTTACCTCTATCAAACCTCCCCTCAATCTTCTACGTTCCAAGGAATAAAGTTGTAACCTCATCCTAACTAGTCAGTGAGTGAATTAAAATAGATCCTGTTGGCGCCGATCTTGGTGCCTCTCCGCCACAACTGGGAAAAAACTGAAATGTGAAATGTCAGTGCTCACCTGCCCCAGGTCCAGGTAAATTTTCAGACAGGGGCAGACAAGCAATATTAAATCCAAATCAGTTTTTGCTCTGGTTAGCAGCTGTCTGTCTGGCACACCACTCTGCCCCATCTTAACACGCTCGAGGTCCTGAATATATTGTTTTATAGAAACCTGGAGAAAGAAATGTGACAAGTAAAAATATCAGTGGAAGTAAAACTATACAGTGCAAGAGCACACTTTGCAAACAGAATTAAATCTTCTGCAGTTTGCAAACTCTCATCCCATCTCATTTGTTCATCAGTTGAGGGTAACATTAGCTTCCTGTACCCCAGTGCCTCCCATTTAACTTTCTCATAAATCCTTACTTAATCTCACTTCCTCATTTCTTTTCTCTAAAACCCAATTACCAACCTCTATTTTTGATTTAAAGACACAAAATGCTGGCAGAACTCAGCAGGCCAGACAGCATCTATGGGAGGAGGTAGTGACGACGTTTCAGGCCGAAACCCTTCATCAGGAGTGAAGTAACATGGGATAGTCTAGGGGGGATAAGAAGTGGGGGGAGGGATGAAGTAGACAGCTGGGAAGTGATAGGCTGGAGGGAAATGGGCTAGGGGGAAGGTGGAGAATTATGGGAAATAAAAGAGAAAGAAAGGTAGGGCTGGGGGGAGGAAAAGAGAACCAGACTAAAATTATAGATAGGGATGGGGTAAGTGGGGGGGGGGGGGGGGCAGGGGTATCAACGGAGGTCTGTGAGTTGAATGTTCATGCCAGCAGGTAGGAGGCCACCTAGGCGGGAGATAAGGTATTGCTCCATCGACCTGCGTGTGGCCTCATCTTGACAGTAGAGGAGGCCATGGATAGACATACCGGAGTGGGAGTGGTCTGTGGAATTGAAGTGTCTGTTTTTGATTTCTTGTGATTTCAGTTTTCTGTTTACCTGACCTTTGGCTAGCAAGCCATCAGCAATCAGTTACCTCACGCATTCATATGTTAATCCTGCTGGCCATTTTCACCCACTCCCCAATTCATCAAAATCCAGTTGCAGATGCTTACAATACTGTAGGAGGTCTCTGAAAGAGTGAAGGGTAAGGCCGGGGGAGGAAGATGATGAGAAAATTCAAGAGCAGATGGAAAGATATCATAAATTGTGCAGTTCCACTGTCAAAATCCTTTCCAAGGTGTCGGAGTCAGTCACGTTAGTGATCACTTCCAGGTGAAATTAGACCAGACAATGCCAGCGGTGCCAGTGTTTCCTGGCATTAGGTACTATACCTTCTTGCCTGACTTGTTACGCATCACATTTACCTATCACACGCCCATGAACATTGATAATACTGGGAATCATATACCTTCGCTCTCGTGCTGTAAGCTTGCCAATTTGACTTCGGGTCTGGTACAATATTCAGGCTCATGTTACAGATACCAATTGCCATGTCCTGTTTCCCAAGGAAATGAAAAACTTTGGCAAGACGGTTCAAAATAAGCGGATCTGTTTTTGCTGTTTCAATAGCCTGGAAAATTCACCAAAGAGAAGGAAATTAGATGTATCTATTTTAAGAGTTGTTTAAACATCACTTTCTATCTGTTTTCAAGATAGAGGAGTGCTTCAAACCAGATAAGGGGTTTTGACACAAAACATCGATGATTCCTTTCCCCCTACAGTTGCTGCTCAACATGTTAAGTTCCTCCAGAGGATTGTTTGTTGCTCCAGATCTGCCATGTCTTGGGTCTTTTTTATGGTATGACAGGTTATACAGGATGGGTCGAGGCTGGAGGCAGAGACATACCCATCTGCAATATGCCTACTCTCAGAAGATGCCTCCTCCTACCCCAAACACACTGGTGAGCAACTTATTGGCAGGCTCAGACTTTCTAAGGTGTCGTCACTGAGATATGTGACATTCTGCAGAAAGATCGTTGCCCCTGCTCTTCTACTGTAAACGTCCATGGAGTTCTAGGTCACCTTGTGAAATTTGATTGTGCATTGTTCAACTAAAAGGGGATTCTCACACCTGGTGGAGACAGTTGGGGCTGTCCTCTGCCAGGCCCTCGTTTCTTTGACCGTATCATGCCTCCAGGCCCCATTCTGTCACAATGAGCCTATAGCCTGCCATTCTTTTCACTAACAAGAAGGCTTAGTTCTCTTAAACTATGCTTGGAGGCCCTTTCCCGCTCAACCTGCTGCCTCCTCTTTTTACTTCACCGTAGCCATGGTGCATTTTGCTACTGCCTGGCTCCCAGGAGGAGTGTATCTCTAAGGGTTGTTACCTCTGTTAGAAGGTGTTTTTAACAGAGTGTAGCCTCATCAGAATCTGTAGGTCCCGTTTGGCTGTAATCTTTCAGAATGCCATTTCAAACATCTTCCTGGTCGATCCCATCTTGTGGGGAACCCCCAACTCTGTTTCTCCCCACCCACCACCAGGACAGCGAGCTGTTCACCATTTCTCTCATTCATCCATCATGCAAAGATGAGAACCAGTCTAGCCATCCATAATTTGTAGGGGCTGGACTGGTCTGTGAGTACACAGATGGCTGGAGACGCCAATCCATGCACTAAATGAACTTTGGCAGTGTGAACAAAAGGTGGCAGCCACATTGGGGTGGGGGTCGCTGGCTCGGGCTTTCCTGGCCAGCCTACATCTCTCGGCTACATTGACTTTTTCTGCCTCGTGTCACTGCACCCTTATGGAGGGTCACTCAGCCGATCATGGGCAATATGTTCCCATGTGTCTGGGTTGACGCCAAAGGCTTTTAGTGAAGGTTTAGGGTGTCTTTATAGTGCTTCCTTTGGCCTCCATAGGAACGCTTTCCATTCTGTGGTTCACTGTGAAGCAGTCTCTTAGGCAGCCGATAGTCTGGCATATGCACTATGGGTATCTGGGGCTGCACCAGGATAGGGTAGATACTGGGCACACCCACCTTGGTAAGTACCTCAGTGTCAAAGATTTGTCTTGCCTCTTAATGTTGAAGCGCTTTCTGAGGCAGACTTTGTGGGAATAGTTTAGTTTCTAGGCATGCCATTGGCACACTATCCATGTCTCACCAGTGTAAAACAGAGTGGGAAGTACTATGGCCCTATAGACCTTCAGCTTTGTCTGTAAACTTATGCCTCTTCTGTTCCAGATGTTCGTATAAAGTCTACCGAATGCTACACTTGCTTTGGTGATCTTGGCATTTATTTCATCATCAATGACAATGTTCTACGACAGTATGTTGCCAATATATATGAACCGGTTCACTGGGTTAGTTTGGGATGGGAAGGATGGATAACGTAAGTGACCTGCGTAAAGATTTAAAGTGGGGAAGACTTGTGCAACATTGACTTCACTCACGCATCTGAGTCTCTCTGTATCCAGTCCAAGACAGAGGAGATGGACGCAGATCCAGTGGATGACCGTGACCTCATTAGTGCTTCATCATGCTCTAAACACTCCACAGCACTTAGCTGGGTCTGCCTCCTTGCCCAGTGAGCCAAACTAGTGGTTACCTCCACAGATACTGCTGGGTCCAGTCTTTACTGGTGTGGATAGGCAAACCCAAAACTCACCAATGGCTTAAGACCAATTGGTTAGTCTCATCTCACACTACCTGTACTTTGTTGAATTATTTGTGATGATATTTTGTTTTATGTGCTGTGTGTGATATTTATTTTGTGGATGCACCATGGTCTAGGGAAATGTTTCATTTGCTTGTATATATGTACAGACAGTTGATAATAAACTTGAACTTGAACAAATTCCAACACAATTTTTCAATTTCCCCCTTTTGATTAAGATCCTGTTATGAACACTTCATCTAATAAACCATATTTAATGCGGAACTTCCTTTTAATTCAAGCTGAATCACGAAATGTTTTTTGGACATTGAAACTCTACTGTGCAGGGAAAGAATTTCCCCTCTTTTGTAGGAGCTGCATTCCTTTTATCTGTCTCCGTCAACAAATTGGTGATTTTAAATGTCTCAAGCAAAAAATTTCTTGTACCTAACTCTGGTAAAGCTAACCTGTCCATAACAGTTGAGCGGATCAGTCCCAGAAAAGCCACAATCATAAATTGCCATTGGAGTCGCAGGGAACGAGTCCTCCCGCTTCAACATCATTCCCAGATAACACCAAGCAAGAGCTGGAAAAAAGAGAACACCCGCAGAAAGGAAATTGGCTGCTTATAATTTAAGTCCACAGGTATAACAGAAAATAATTATCCAGCTTTACAAATGATCTATAACAGTCCACAATTATTTATATTACAGACAACTATATTTTTCCATTGTAGTTGCATGTATCATATGTCACACACTTGCCTTAAATTGCTGTCCAGCTGATGGTGAGGCTAACAGAACCAGCCATGTCTTGGTGGGCAGATGCTGTGGAAACTTTAGGCAAGAGCAAATGCCTGAAATCCAAAGGTTTAGAGTCATAGAACACGACAGCACAGAAACAGGCCCTTCAGCCCATCTAGTCTGTGCAGACTATTAACTTACCTCAATATGCCCTACATAACCATCCCATCCATTACGTATCCAAATTTCTCTAGGATGTTGATATCGAACCCACATCCACAGCTTCCAGTTTGTTCCCCATGCCGGGTGAAGAAGCTCCCCTTCAGGTTCCACTTGAGCATTTCACCTTTCACCCTTAACCTATGACCTCTAGTTCTAGTCTCACCCTACACAAGTGGAAAAAAGCCTGCTTAAATTTACCCTAATCGTACACCACATCATTTTGTATACCTTTCATAAGTTTATATGAAAGATGTGCTGCTCCTCCATTGGCTTCCTCATCATGCATTTCACTGGCTGGTTAATGTCAATTTCCTGTCTGGCTTACCATGAAATCTAATACATGGTATAACATACGTAGGTGAATTAGCATTATTTGATATGAACTAAGCTTATTAAATGTTAACTTTTGATTACTGCTGTCTAGGAATCCTCATTACAATATTTTCAGTCTTTCGTGCCACTGTGTTGCATTTCACCTCCTATAAACTTCTTGTGGGAGTGCTACAAATCTTCAGAACTACAGCAGCTACACTCCATAATCTAGGTCAGTACTCGAGCTGTAGCATGCAGACAATGTTTACCCCATGGTGCCATCAGCTAGTTCACTGAAGTATGAGAGGAATGGCCTTATACACAATAGCGGCAAGGCCAAGGTCCTCTAACAATCTGCCCCTATGATACAATCAACCCTCCCAACCCTGACAATAAGGTTCATGGTGAGCTACGTTCCCTCTATGGTGTGCTACTGGTGCACAAAGGAAACTGCGCACAAAAGGTTGTCACCCTCTACCTTGTTGGCTTGTTAAATATAGATAATGGTCATACACAATCACTTTCCCCTTTCTGGTTTCTGACGCGGACGGTGTTGACAATGTGGAGTTTGCAGTGATTTGTCTGCTGATTTTAGAACTGGCTTATTTATACTGTTTTTTTTGAAGAAATTGTTGATTCACTATGTCGAATTCCAAAGAAGCAAACAGCTTGAAGTGCAAAGGAACTGCAAGTTCTGTGTTGCCTTTATGGCATTCGTTTAGTTTATAATATTTTCGCTTAGTAATTCGTTTGTTAGCAGTTTTTAGTTAAAGTTAGGATTGTTTAAAATAAGTTTGTTGTCTGTGATATATCGCGGCATGCGATGACGTCACATCTGGTTTCGCCGCGTCTTGTAGGAAAATACCGGTTTGGAGAAACGGGAAGGAGGGGGCTCACATGTGCTAGATCAGCGCAAGAAAAGTTGTCTCTCTACGCATTAGAAACATAGTGAAGCAACGCTCATGAGATAATCGATATGTTGAATTAAAATGTTAACGCTGATTCCGTTAAAAGTAATGACGGTTGATAAGGTTTATGTTTTCGTTAGTTAAAGAGTTGGGATAGTTTGTGTTGAAGTGTATTTAAAGCAGTCAATGGCATAGGTAGATTCTGACTGTATGCTGCATTTTAATGTAATGTAGTTGTTGTAGTTTACTTTTGCAAGTATTTACGATGTAAATGTGATATCAAGAAGGAAACAAATACTGTACAAATCTTGTATTGTTTTATCAACAGTTTTCACCATACGTTAATGTGGAAGAGTGAACAGTAAACGGTTAATCTTACTGCGATCCTGTCTTCATTGACAACGGTTTACCTCGGTGTTTAGTTCAGCGTTCTCTTACACCTGAGCGAGAACACTACAGTGAAAAGGCGGCATTATCAGGTGTTTCAAGTGCTGCAATGACAACTCGATCCAGCATCAAGTCGTTGCCATCCAGCGACAGGGGCAGTAGGGCATCATCAAGTAAGGCCACCCATGCAAGAGCTAAAGCAGAATCCGCCAAGGTGCGAGTGCGCTACGCCAAACAAGAAGCAAAATTGAAGATGGGAGCGGCTGCCAGAGAAGCCGAAAACCAGAAGGAAGCGGCTGCCAGAGAAGCCGAAAACCAGAAGGAAGCAGCTGCCAGAGAAGCCGAAAACCGGAGGGAAGCGGCTGCCAGAGAAATGGAAAAGGCTGCCAGAGAAGCCAAAAACCAGTTGGAAAGGGCAAGGATAGCGACAGAGTTAGAAGTGCTGACGCTAGAATGAGAAGCAGAAGCTGCCAGGGTGGAAGCAGAGTTCATAGAAGATGCTGAAGAAATGCATGATCTGGTTGACATAAAATCTACTTCAGAAAAGATCAGATTGGAACGCACAAGCGACTATGTCCAATCTCAAATAGACTGGAAGACTCGTTCTTCCTCCCCATACTTATTTGGTAACATCCCATGTCATGAGGAGCCTCAGAGAGGCCCGATTGCATCATATCCATCTGAGGAAGACAATTTACCCTTGCAACTCCGCGATGAATTCAAGAATGAAAGGGCTCATGACAAGTACTTCTCGACACCAAACTTACCAGATTTGGGGAGAAGAGAGGCAAAGACCGAATTCAGAACAGCAAATTCCATAACAGATGTAGATAGATAGATAGATAGATACTTTATTCATCCCATGGGGAAATTCAACTTTTTTTCCAATGTCCCATACACTTGTTGTAGCAAAACTAATTACATACAATACTTAACTCAGTAAAAAATATGATATGCATCTAAATCACTATCTCAAAAAGCATTAATAATAGCTTTTAAAAAGTTCTTAAGTCCTGGTGGTAGAATTGTAAAGCCTAATGGCATTGGGGAGTATTGACCTCTTCATCCTGTCTGAGGAGCATTGCATCGATAGTAACCTGTCGCTGAAACTGCTTCTCTGTCTCTGGATGGTGCTATGTAGAGGATGTTCAGAGTTATCCATAATTGACCGTAGCCTACTCAGCGCCCTTCGCTCAGCTACCGATGTTAAACCCTCCAGTACTTTGCCCACGACAGAGCCCGCCTTCCTTACCAGCTTATTAAGACGTGAGGCGTCCCTCTTCTTAATGCTTCCTCCCCAACACGCCACCACAAAGAAGAGGGTGCTCTCCACAACTGACCTATAGAACATCTTCAGCATCTCACATTGAATGACGCCAACCTTCTTAGGAAGTACAGTCGACTCTGTGCCTTCCTGCACAAGGCATCTGTGTTGGCAGTCCAGTCTAGCTTCTCGTCTAACTGTACTCCCAGATACTTGTAGGTCTTAACCTGCTCCACACATTCTCCATTAATGATCACTGGCACCATATGAGGCCTAGATCTCCTAAAGTCCACCACCATCTCCTTGGTCTTGGTGATATTGAGACGCAGGTAGTTTGAGTTGCACCATATCACAAAGTCCTGTATCAGTTTCCTATACTCCTCCTCCTGTCCATTCCTGACACACCCCACTATGGCCGTGTCATCAGCGAACTTCTGCACATGGCAGGACTCTGAGTTATATTGGAAGTCTGATGTGTACAGGGTGAACAGGACCGGAGAGAGTACGGTTCCCTGCGGCGCCCCTGTGCTGCTGACCACCGTGTCAGACCTACAGTCTCCCAACCGCACATACTGAGGTCTATCTGTCAAGTAGTCCACTATCCAATCCACCATGTGAGAGTCTACTCCCATCTCCGTTAGTTTGTGCCTTAAGATCTTGGGCTGGATGGTGTTAAAGGCACTAGAGAAGTCAAGGAATGTAATCCTCACAGCACAACTGACCCCCTCTAGGTGAGAGAGTGATTTGTGCAGCAAATACGTGATAGCATCCTCCACTCCCACCTTCTCCTTATACGCAAACTGAAGAGGATCCTGGGCGTGCCTGGTTTGTGGCCTCAGATTCTGTATTATCAGCCGCTCCATGGTCTTCATAACATGCGACATCAAGGCAACAGGTCTGAAGTCATTCAACTCCTTTGTGGTTTCTTCGGTACCGGGACAATACAGGATGTTTTCCACTGTCTGGGTACTCTTCTCTGCTCCAGGCTCATGTTGAAGATGCGCTGTAGTGGTTCTCCCAGCTCAGTCGCACAGGCCCTCAGTAATCGTGGGGAAACTCCATCCGGTCCAGCCGCCTTGCTGGTACAGATCTTCCTCAGTTGACCTTCCACCTGTGCAGCCGTAATCCTGGGCGTGGGCAAGGTCTCCTGTGAGTGGCTATTTTCCTGTGAGGGAAGTAAGCCTGGTGTGGATTTCTGCGGTGAGTGTGCGGTACGCCCTCAGTCATATCCCCGCCAACATATTTCCCCAGCCTGCATGCCACGTGCAGTCGAACCCATGGCACAGTATTTAGCACGACGGGATCTCGTCACTTCACGACTATACCAGTTTGTCGATAAACCTGAAAATTACCATGCATGGTACTCCACATTCACCAACGCTATTGATGGAGTCCAGCTCAAAGCAACCCAAGAGTTGGATCTTATGGCGAAATGGCTGGGAAAAGAATCATGCGAACAGGTGAGATGCATACGCTCAGTGTACATCAACAACCCCAAGCTAGCCTTAAGCAAAGCATGGGAGAGACTTCGGGAGGGCTATGCGGCCCCCAAAATTATTGAAGCGGCACTATACCGACGTCTGGAAAATTTTCCTAAGGTGTCAGCCAGGGACCACATTACGTTAAGGGAGCTCGGAGATTTACTCATGGAGATTCAAGGCGCCAAAGAAGATGGCTACTCAACTGGTCTAGTATACCTAGATACTCCATCCGGGATTAGACAAATCGTGTACAAACTTCCATTTGGGCTGCAGGAAAGGTGGGTGTCTGTTGCCTCAGAGGTCAAGGAAGACCACAAAGGTCGATTTCCTCCCTTTGAGTATTTCACTAGGTTTGTGTGCAAGGAGGCGAAGAAGCGAAACGACCCTAGCCTCATGGGTCCAGGAAGCAGTACAATTTACACCAAGCCAGATAAATCCCCTTCGAATAATTTCAACATTAATAAACCCATCTCAGTGCTTAAGACTGAAGCCTTTACAACTAACAATGACCCTAGCAAGAATTGTCCATTGCATAACAAACCCCACCCCCTCAAAAAATGCAGAACGTTTAGGGAAAAACCCCTGAAGAGAGGTTGGCCCTTCTCAAGGAAAAAAGAATATGTTTTAAATGCTGTTCCTCGACCTCTCACCTTGCTAGAGAGTGTACGATTGCCTTGAAGTGCCCGGAATGTAATAGCACTAATCACGATGGGGCCATGCATCCCGGCCCGTTACCGCAAACCGACAACGCTCCTTCACCCCCACAACAGGATAGCAGGGAGGGAGAGGCTCACTCCAGGACAACTGTTGTCAGCTCAAGCTGTACAGAAGTTTGCGGTCAAGCTCAGTCAAGCCGTTCTTGTTCAAAGATCTGCCTCAATAAGGTGTATCCTAAGGGAGCCAAAGACAAGGCCATCAAAGCCTATGTAATTCTGGACGATCAGAGCAATCGCTCACTAGTCAGCCCAGAGTTCTTTAACTTGTTCCACATTGAGAGTAATCAGTTCCCATACTACCTTAGAACTTGTTTGGGCAGCATGGAAACTTATGGAAGAAAGGTAGAAGGCTTCCAGATCGAGTCCCTGGATGGTAAAGTCGTCATCTGTCTCCCTCCACTCTTAGAGTGCAATGAAATGTTGAATAACCGCACTGAGATCCCGACGCCAAGTGCGGTGCTACACCAACCACATCTCCACCACATCGCCAAGCACATCCCAGAGCTGGATCCAAAAGCAGAAATACTCCTGCTATTAGGAAGAGATGTTCTCTGGGTACACAAGGTTAGGCAGCAGGTCAACGGACCACACGACGCCCCCTTTGTGCAACGCCTGGATCTGGGCTGGGTGGTGATAGGAGAGGTGTGTCTTGGCAACGTACACAAACCAACAGTTAACACACTCAAGACCAATGTGCTAGAGAGTGGCCGCCATTCAATTTTTCAACCCTGCACGAGTTTCATGTGTATCAAGGAAGCACGACAAGGCTTTAACAAATGTAAAGTAACCGACAAGACGCTGGGTCAGTCAGTCTTCGCTCAAACTGAGCATGATAATAAACTTGCTCCGTCAGCACAAGACACCATTTTCTTAGAAATAATGGACATCAAGGTCTTCAGAGATGAAGCAAATAATTGGGTCGCCCCACTACCTTTCATAGAACCACGCCAGCACTTGCCAAACAACAAAGAGCAGGCAGTCAAGCGGTTCACGTCCTTGCAGAAAACCCTGAAAAGGAAACCTGAGATGCAGCAACAATACGTGGCATTTATGGAGAAGATCTTCGCTAACGGACATGCTGAAGTAGCACCGCCACTGAGGGAAGGCGGGGAGTGCTGGTACCTCCCAACATTTGGGGTTTACCACCCACAAAAGCCCAATCAGATCAGGGTGGTCTTTGACTCCAATGCTCAGTGCGCTGGTGTCTCCCTTAATGACATGCTCCTTACAGGCCCCGACCTAAACAATACCCTTCTCGGGGTCCTGCTGCGCTTCCGGAAGGAAAAGGTCGCAATCTTAGCGGACATCCAGCAGATGTTCCATTGCTTCTTAGGACAGGAGGACTATCACGATTTCCTCCGTTTCTTATGGTACAAGGACAATGACATTAACAAGGAAGTCATCGAGTACCAGATGAAAGTCCACGTTTTCGGCAATAGTCCATCACCTGCCGTGGCCATCTATGGGCTGCGAAGAGCATAGGAGCATGGCGACGACACCGTTAAGTTTGTAGAAAGGCACTTCTATGTCAATGATGGCTTGATATCGCTACAGAAAGAAGACGAAGCAATCGATCTGCTCCGATGTACACAAGCCTCACTCGCTGAGTCAAACCTCCGCTTGCATAAGTTCGCATCAAACTGTCAGGCAGTAATGGAGGCCTTTCCACACGATGACTGTGCTCCGGCAATCAAAGACCTAGATTTAGACGGAGAAACCATACCCACACAAAGGAGCTTGGGTCTCCTCTGGGAGATTACGACTGACACATTCACATTCTCCGTGCCGACTGTGATCAAGCCATTTACCCGCCGTGGAGTTCTCTCCACTGTCAACAGTGTTTTCGATCCCTTGGGTCTATTGGCACCAGTTACGATCCGAGGAAGAGTCCTTCTCAGAGAACTTACCTCTGAGCTCTCTGACTGGGATACCACCCTACCGGAAGACAAGCTAAGCAAGTGGGAGGCTTGGCGAGATTCACTTCAAGATCTAAGACAGCTTCATATCTGACGTAGGTACACTGCGACCTCACCCACCGAGGCAGCGCACACAGAATTGTGTGTTTTTTCGGATGCGTCTACCAAGGCCATCGGTGCTGTGGCTTACTTGAAAGTGGTCAGGAAGGATGGTCAAGTTGAAGTAGGATTTGTAACTGGTAAGGCGAAGCTCACTCCTCAGTCCGAGCTGACAATTCCAAGGCTTGAACTGTGCGCAGCTGTCCAGGCTGTGGAAATGGCAGATCTTATCCAGGACGAGCTAGACCTAGAGTTGGACGATATCAAGTTCTACACAGGTAGCAAAGTAGTGCTTGGTTATATTTATAACGAATCAAAACACTTCTACGTGTATGTTCATAATAGAGTTCAACGTATCCGCCTGTCATCAAAGCCCGAACAATGGCATTATGTACGTACCGAGGATAACCCTGCAGACCATGCATCGAGATCCTTACCTGCATCCCGCCTGGCTCAGACATCCTGGTTCACCGGACCCCCCTTTCTGTATCAGCCACCAACGGAAAAGACTCAAATAAGCGAGACATTTGAGCTGATCAAACCCGAAAGAGACTCGGAAATTCGGCTGCAAATACAAACAGGAGCCACCTACCTCGAAGAATCGATACGTATTAACGAACGCCTTCAATGGTTCTCCACTTTGCATTCTTTAGTGAGAGGACTTGCGTTCCTCATTCACATGGCCAGATCACACAAACGTTCATCCCGAAACAGTAAATGTAGGGGATGGCACAAATGTAACTTACCTCGCACTGTGGACGAATTGGCCCAGGCAAAGGACGTCATCTTTAAAGCAACTCAAAGAGTGGCTTTTGCAGGGGAGTTTTCAGCTCTCCAAGTTAATAAACCAATACCAAAGGACATCCCTTTGAGGAAATTCAGCCCGATCCTGAAGAACGATATCATCTGCATTGGAGGCCGGTTAATCCACTCCCAACTTCCAGCTGCAGAAAAGAGTCCAGTAATCCTGCCCAAAGACAGCCATGTGTCCTTACTGCTCACTCGCCATCACCATGAACAGGTAAAGCATCAGGGCCGTCACCTGACGGTAGGAGCAATAAGGGCAGCGGGACTGTGGATCTTGGGAGGTAAAACACTGATCAATTCAGTACTTCATAAATGTGTAACCTGCAGGAAACTGCGAGGCAAGTTGGAAGTTCAACGTATGGTGGACCTCCCACCAGAACACCTTGAAGCCTGTCCTCCTTTTACATATGTGGGGCTCGACGTATTTGGTCCCTGGACTATCACTACGAGACGTACCAGAGGAGAACAAGCAGAGAGCAAGCGGTGGGCCATTATGTTTAGCTGCATGAGTTCAAGATCGGTGCACATTGAGGTCATCGAATCTTTGGATACATCCAGCTGCATTAACGCTCTCAGGCGCTCCTTTGCGCTAAGAGGCCCTGCAAAGCAGTTAAGGTCTGATTGCGGCACAAACTTTGTTGGAGCATCAAAGGAGCTGGGGATGGACAAAATGGTGCAAAAGTACCTCAGTCAGCAGGGATGCAACTGGGAGTTCAACACACCACACGCCTCTCACATGGGAGGCGCATGGCAGCAGATGATTGGTATCGCCAGAAGGATCCTCGATTCAATGTTTCTGCAGCAACGCACCCGATTGACCCACGAGGTACTGTGCACACTAATGGCAGAGGTCACAGCCATTATAAATGCACAACCACTCCTACCTGTGTCTTCTGACCCGGAAAACCCGTTCATACTCTCGCCATCAGTGCTCCTTACGCAGAAGGCAGGAGCCCCCCCTCCACCAGGGGACTTCTCTGATAAGGATTTGTACACAAAGCAATGGAGACAGGTCCAGGCTCTGGCAAATCAGTTCTGGTCTCGTTGGAGACAGGAATATCTACCTTTGTTGCAACACAGACAAAAGTGGACAGAACCCGGCAGGAATCTTCAAGTTGGAGATTTAGTCCTGCTCAGAGACAAGCAAATCACCCGCAACAGCTGGCCAATGGCCAGAATCACTGCCACATTCCCCAGTAGGGATGGACATGTCAGGAAGGTCGAGTTGAAAACTACCGACCAAGGCGATGTGAAAATTTACCAAAGGCCAGTTACAGAAGTCATTCTACTTCTGCCTAAGGACTGATTTAGAGACTGAAGTTTTGTATTATGTTCATTGTGACCTTACGAAGGTCAAGCAGGGACTGTGTTGCCTTTATGGCATTCGTTTAGTTTATAATATTTTCGCTTAGTAATTCGTTTGTTAGCATTTTTTAGTTAAAGTTAGGATTGTTTAAAATAAATTCGTTGTCTGTGATATATTGCGGCATGCGATGACGTCACATCTGGTTTCGCCGCGTCTTGTGGGAAAATACCGGTTTGGAGAAACGGGAAGGAGGGGGCTCACATGTGCAAGATCAGCGCAAGAAAAGTTGTCTCTCTACGCATTAGAAACATAGTGAAGCAATGCCGTAAGTTCATGAGATAATCGATATGTTGAATTAAAATGTTAACGCTGATTCCGTTAAAAGTAATGACGGTTGATAAGGTTTATGCTTTCGTTAGTTAAAGAGTTGGGATAGTTGGTGTTGAAGTGTATTTAAAGCAGTCAATGGCGTAGGTAGATTCTGACTGTATGCTGCATTTTAATGTAATGCAGTTGTTGTAGTTTACTTTTGCAAGTATTTACGATGTAAATGTGATATCAAGAAGGAAACAAATACTGTACAAATCTTGTATTGTTTTATCAACAGTTTTCACCATACGTTAATGTGGAAGAGTGAACAGTAAACGGTTAATCTTACTGCGATCCTGTTTTCATTGACTACGGTTTACCTCGGTGTTTAGTTCAGCGTTCTCTTACACCTGAGCGAGAACACTACAAGTTCATTTAAAGCGGAATGGCTTAATGAAGCAGTAGAAACTCCTGCACCAAAAGCTCATGAGGTCAGGACGGTGCAGCTAAGAGAAATATTTATGTACAATACAGAAACTGGTGTTATTTTCATGTATTGACAAGACACAAAAGTTGCTGGAGAATTTGCAAGTGGGAAGAAGTGGAGTGGTATTTGGAAACTTGACTTTTTAAAGCATCATTTAGTATGCAAATCACATATGTATGGTGTGCAAAAGCTTCAGTGAGAAAATCCTTCATTACCCACTACAGGCCTGCTATGTATGTTTTGTGAGAGTGCAGATGAACAAATGTGAAAACGATCAAACCCAGAGAAGATCAAAGTTCTTATTGACAGTTATTTTATTTCTTTTAAACAATCAACAACAAACTAGACTTGGTGGTTTATTATTCTTAGAATAGCTTCAGGGTGACTTACACTTAAAAATTCAGTGTGCACATGTTGTCACTGGGCAAAAAATTGCACAGCACAAGATTTTTGTGCACACTGGTCATTACAAATTGGAGGGAACATTGATGGTGAGACATGGAAAATGTGAACTTGTTCCCATACCTCAGGGGTCACCTCTCAGTAAAAGACAGACATTGACGATGAAATTCACCTCCAGCTTCCCTGTGCCAGCACAACATTTGGTCAATTAAGGAAAAGGATATTCAAAGGACAAGAACACAGACCTAGCATGAAGCTCATGGTCTACAAGGCACCAGTAATCCCTGACATCTCATGTGCTTCCAGATTGTCAAATATCTTCAGCAACCATCTCAAGGCATTTCAAAAATAACACCAATGCTCTCTCTGCAGTTTGCTCCAAATTCACTGTCAGAATCATGGAACTAACGTTGGTCTCCTCTCTCAGGACAATGTCACCAGCACTGAGGTTCTAGTTACATTCACTAGCAAAGTTTGGCAAGCCACATCATTCATGTGTCCAATACCAGACTCCTCATGGGAAAAGTTCAAAAAGCAGGCAGAGGAATGTAAAGCAGGTTTTCCTCTGTGGAAAAGCCACACGTACTAAATTCCAGGGACCTCTGAACTGCTAAAAGTAGATAAGGAGCACTTGGGATAATATTGAGAACCTCAACACCATGAGCACCAGAGAGCACAGAAGCCTCACACATGTGGAAAAGGAAGCACATCACCTCTTGCCCCATTTATAGAAACATTCATGCTTCCCACACCGGCCGCATCAACCAGCTGAGAACCCATAAAACTAGAAGAGATGCAAGTCTTCCTCAATCCCAAGAGCTTGCTTCAGAAGAACAATGTGATACCTGATAATTACCTGAAAAATAACTTTCCTAGCACTGAAAACCATCTATTACAAGTATACATTCATATTCCATCAATTTTGATTGTATGAATTTCAAGTTCAGGTTCAAGTTCATTGTAATCCCACTGTACATATGCGCAGTACCACCAAATGAAACAACATTCCTCCAGACCACGGTACATCCACACAACATATATCACACACAGCACATAAACCGAAATACTGTTCTATAAATAAGTTGACACATATAATTCAAAATGCATGTAGTAAAGAGCAGCACGGGTAAACAGGAAACAGTAGAGTAAACAGCTTGCTGTCCTAGTGACGAGACCTCGGTGGTGGCAGGGTGTTCATTAGTCTCACTGCCTGAGGGAAGAAGCTGTTATCCAATCTGGCAGTCTTAATCCTGATGCTTCTGTACCTCCTTCCTGATGGTAGTGGGTTAAAGAGTAGGATGGGTGGGAGGGATCCTCAACAATGCTTTGGGCCCTTCATCTGCAACGCTCTTGGTATATGTCACCAATAGAGGGAGTGAGGAGAGGGAGACCCCGATGATCTTCTCCGCGGTTTTTACCGTCCACTGCAGGGTCTTGTGGTCCAATGCCTTGCAGCTTCCATATCATACAATGATGGAGCCAGACAGGACACTCTTGATAGTGCTCCTGTTGAAAGTTGTTCAAATGGGGACAGGAGGCCTTGTACACCTCAATCTCCTCAAAAAGTGTGGACACTGCTGTGCCTTCTTCACTAGTGAGGAGGTTGTGGGTCCAGTTAGATCATCCGTATGTGCAGATCAAGGAACTTTCTGCTCTTCGCTCTCTCCACAGCAGAAGATTTGGAAGCTCTTTTGCCCACTTCCAGCTCTATTTCTATATCAATACCATTTCCCCCGATCCACATTGAATACACCCACATAATATTGCATTAATGAATACCAATGCAATAATTACACTGTTTTCACGTTAGCAATCCAAGGTCCAGAATTATCTTCCCTGGTTACTCTGTTCCCATTGTACAGTTTTGCACATCGCAACATCAGTAACTTTCACTTTCAGCAACATGAAGCAAAATGTATTTGGAACCCTGAACATGACAGGGTGGGCTTAGCCAACGGCAGACAGCATTAGATTCTCTCACTTTGGAAATAATAGCTATGTATTAATGTAAAGCTAAGTATTACGTAATTATGTAATATAGCTAATTATAGCTATGTATTGTAGTTATACAACACACAGATTATGTTCCTATTCAGGCTGGAGTAGAAATGAAATATAATTGGTCGTTTATTTAAAGAAAAATGTATTAAGGGGTTTTCTGGGCTCAAGTCCTGGAAAAGCCAGGTCGTCATGCACTTACCGTTTTGGACCAGTTATGAACTGGAACACAAATTGCAGGAACCCAGGTGGGTAGCAACTCCTCGAGGTTCAGCAATATGAAGCCGAGCAAATCCTAACCTACAGATATTGGCTTTGCGGGAGAAGCCAGAGAGTGGTAGTAGATGGTTGCCTCCACCACTGGAGACCTGTGGAGTGCCACAGGGATCGGTGCTGGCCCATTGTTGTTTGTCTTTTATATCAACGATCTAGATGATAATGTGAATAACTGGATCAGCAAATTTGCAGATGACACCAAGATTGGGTGTACTGGACAGCGAGGAAGACTATCAAAGCTTGCAATGGGATCTAGACTAGGTGGAAAAATGGGCTGAAAAATGGCAAATGGAATTTAATACAGACAAGTGCAAGGTGTTGCACTTTAGTCAGGCACTAAAGAGTGTGGTAGAACTAAGGGATCTGAGATTACAGGTCTATAATTCATTGAAAGTAGCATCACAGATAGATAGGGTCACAAAGAAAGTTTTTGTCACATTGGCTCCATTGATCAAAGAATTGAGTACAGGAGCTGGGATGTTATGCTGAATTGTATAAGACATTTGTGATACATAACTTGGAGTATTGTGCAGTTTTGGTCACCTACGTACAGGGAAGACGTTAACAAGATTGAAAGTGTACAGAGAAAATGTACAAGGATGTTGCAAGTTCTGGAAAACCTGAGTTATACAGAAAGATTGAATAAGTTAGAACTTTATTCCCTAGAATGTAGAAGTTTGAGGAGAGATTTGATGGAGATATACAAAATTATGGTGAGTATAGATAGGGTAAATGCAAGCAGGCTTTCTCCACTGAGGTTGGGTGAGACTCCAACATGTGGTCATGTGTAAAGGATGAAAGGTGAAATGTTTAAGGAGCATATGATGGGAAACTTCTTTGCTCAGAGGGTGGTGAGAGTGTGGAATGAACTGCCACTACAAGTGATGGATGTGATTTTGATTTCAATGTTTAAGGGAAGTTTGAATAGGTTCATCGATGGGCAGGGTATTGAGGGCTATGGTCTTGGTGCAGGTCGATGGGACTAGGCAGTTTAAATTGTTCAGCACGGACTAGATGGGCCAAAGGGCTGTTCCTGTGCCGTAGATTACTATGACTCTATGACTCTATCTGCTTTCCATTTCCACCTATAACAGTAGGAAGGCAGTGGGATTCCAGTGGATAAAATGACAGGGTAATTTTAACTACACAATTGCCAAATTTATACTGAAATCTCATATTGAAATTGAAACTTGTAATGTATAAATCACTTTATAGGATAAACTTTATAAACCAGTCCTGATGAAGATTTCCGGCCCAAAACAATGATTGTCTATTTCCCTCTATAGATGCTGCCTGACTCTTTGAGTTTCTCCAGCATTTTGTGTGAGTGTTGCTCAGGATTTCAAGAATCTCTTGTGCTTATAGGCCAAACTGTTTATTTACTTTGCTCCTGTTTCTGTACCACATCCAAGTTCATTGACCGGACCCAACACCCCTTGCCATTATCTCATCCCACCAACAATATAGAGCGGAGTGTCCAAGTGCTTCAGGACACCACTATTTTAACTCTTCAACTTGCCTTTTGTCTCCTGATCTAATCAGCTGTGGATCCAACAAATAGCAGGAAAGTATGTGACATATGAATGCAAACAGAAGTAATAATTAATGAGTTTCATGTTATCAGTGTTTTGTGATGTTTCCTTTTATTAGGAGTAATAACAATATAATTAATAAAAGATCTACTAGGGTACTTTGATATGACTTTCCATACTCTGTCAATTTACTACTTAGCATACAGCATGTTATGCTACCTCGATATTCAGCACTGTCAGACTTGAGCACTTCCCGCAGTAACACCAAAGCTCTAGTGAAAGGCAGCAGGCGTTTCTGAGCAGGTGCTTCCTTGTTCATTAACATTCCATCCAGTCTACCAGAAGAAAAGCAAGAGAAGAAAGCTAAAACTTTCTGCCTTAAATTAAATTAAATTATTGTCTCACAACCAAACTCATTCAGGTGCCACCACGAACAAGAACCAGTGGGATTGGAGAGGTAGAAGGGCATGCGCAGACAGGTAAATATGACAGGTGCTGACATGTCACGTGAAGATATTTTTAGTTTTCCTTACCTAATGTACATAGTGGCCATTGTAAAATACCAACTCCTTTTTTCTTCTGAGGGTATCTGTAATAAAGAAATAAAACTATAAAACATCTACTGTATATACACAGTATGTTGGCCTTTCACCCATCACAACCTTGCTGGAATACGTGTGTTTCCAGTGAAAACTCAAGAATACTTTATTAAATATACATCACAAGGCTTAAGTTTATAACACTGATTGCACCTCAACTGCAGAATAATTATTCGTAATTGGTTTATTATTGTCACGTATGCCAAGATACAGTAGAGAGCTTTGTTTTGCATGTCATTGAGACAGATCATTCCAAACAGAAGTATAGCTAAAGCAACACACACAGAATGCTGGAGCAACTCAGCAGGTCAGGCAGTATCTACGGCAGAGAGTGAGACTCTTCATCAGGACATCTAGAGAGTAAAAAGGAAAATGAAGAACAAAATGTGGAATATAGTGTTACCGATATGTATGAAGTGCAGTGGAGGCAGACAAATAGAGGACAAAGGCTTTGACAAGATAGATTGAGCGATCAAGAGTCTACCATTATTGTACAAGCGGTCTACTAAAGCATCTTATCGCAGTTGGGTAGAAGTTGTCATTGAGTCTGGTAGTATGTGTATCTTCTGTCTAAAGGGATAAGGCATAAAAGTGAATGACAGGGGAGGGCTTTGATTATGTTGCCTGCTTTCCTGAGGCAGTGGGAAGTATAGACAATATCAATGGTGGGGAGCAGATTTTCATGACAGACTGGGCTGAGTTCACAACTCTCTGAAATTTCTTCTGCTCTTGAGCAGAGCAATTGCCATATCAAGCTGAGATGCATCCAAATAGTCAGACACACAAAATGCTGGAGGATCTCAGCAGGCCAGGCAGCATCTATAGAAAAAAGTATGGAAAAAGGGTCTCAGCCTGAAACTTTTTTCCATAGATGCTGCCTGGCCTGCTGAGTTCCTCCAGCATTTTGTGTGTATTGCTTGGATTTCTAGCATCTGCATATTTTCTCGTTTGTGAATGCATCCAAATATAATGCTTTTTATAGTGGAACTGCAAATACTGGTGAGAGTCATCACAGGCATGCTGAAACTCCTGAACCTTCTGAAGAAGTTGAGGCACTAGAGTGTGCTTTCTTGGCCATAGCATCGACATGGCTGGACAAGGAATGAGCTCTCTTCCACTTCTCTATGGTTACTCTCATTCACATTCACCCTTTGCCACATTTTGTTTCATGTGTAGTCTGACAATAAACACAATTACCGCAATACAGAAGGCCATTTGGCCAGTCGTGCCAATGCCAGCTATTGTAAAAAGTTATCTAATCATTCCAACTTCTCTCCTCTGTTTCCTACTGCCTACTCGGGGATGTACGTATTCAGTTCCTTCCGGAAAGTTCGCAGCTCACTTTCAGGTTGAAAAAAAATCAGAACTTTTTAAATGAGTTTAGTTTCATTACTTAGCTGAGGATGAATGATGTATTTGTGGGGAAATGTGATGCACATTTTACCCGGATTGTTATTGTGAAACTTCTTTAAAATAGAAAATGAACGGGGGGAGGGTGGTTTGTTGGAGCTACAAGCAAGCCGCTAGAGGAACCGAGTGCGTCGAGCAGCATCTGTGTGAGGAAAGGAATTGGCATTTCGATCGATACCCCGCATCAGGACTGGAGCGCATAAACCCTGCGCGGGTCTCCTGGGTTGTGCCAGAGCACTTTCCACCGAGTGGAGCAAGGTGGCTGAGTTTTGCTCACCTGGTCCCTGCCATATGTCAGAGCTTTGTCGTAGAGCCCGATGGCTGTGCGCAATTTGCAGGCGTGATCTTCCTCGCTCTGCAGCCCCACGTCGAACGCGCTGGCGAAGGCGTGTTCAGCTATGCAGCGGGCGGCGTGGAGCGGGAGCAGGGACTCGGCGTCCTCGCCCTCTTCGCCCCGCTTCAGCCCCATGAGTCGAGACAGCCGCTCCACGCAGCCGGCCGCCTGCCCTTCCCTCTCCAGCCGGTCATACACGTAGGCCAGGTTGGCCCAAGCATTGAGGTTGCCCGGCTCCTCTTGGCAAATGCTGGAGAAGAGCTCCTCGGCCGCTTGGTACTCGTCCAGGTGGAACGCGAAGACGCCGAGCAGGTTGCGATGGGCGAAGCGCTGGGCTGGAAGCGGTGCCTCCTGCCTCAGGCTCTCCCGCTTCAGCTGCCCGTCCCTCCGCCGCAGCCGCTCAGGTTGCTCCAGCTCGGAGTTCAAATTCAGCTCCAGGTGGAAGTGACCCGGGATGTAGTCCATCTCCTTAATGAGATTCTCGATGTCCTGATCCGGAGATTCCCCCATCTCCGGTTCAAAAAGAAAAATAAATCCCGTTTCCTAATCTTTCTGCTCTCTGTACGCAAACGCCCCGCGTGCTCCTGCCCAGGTATGTGGGGTTTGACAGTGACGTGACCGCAGACAGATCCTTCCCGTTTCCAGCTTTAACAATTAATCTACATCCGTCTGTGATGTGTTGACAATTTAGATTTGGCTGTAATATAAACAAGCGCAAGAGTGTTCTCTCCATTATACGCAATGTTCCTTTATTCGCTTCTTTTGGACAGATTTAATGGTCATTACTCACGGTGATAATTTTCGCTGATATTGCACCTTGGGTTTACACGTCTCCGACGCAGATCAGTTTTCTGAATATTTTCCGTATTTCTTTACACATGCCAGGCACTTTCGGCTCATTCAGTCTCTGGCAGCTCACTGAATAATTCCATTGTCCCAAGGATTTTCCATGCAATCCTATACCCCTTCATCCCATCAATTCCCACGCAAATAATTAAGATACAGATCGATAGAAGATTCTACCACTCACTTGCAGCCGCAGAGCCTGCCAACTCATATAATTTTATGGATGTGGGAGAGTTGAGAGAGAGAATGTGCAAACTCCATACAAACAGATAGGTCCTGTCTAACCAATCTTATAGAGTTTTCCTAGGAAGTTACCAGGAAAGTTGATGACGGCAAAGAAGTGAGCACTGTCTACATAGACTTCAGCAGGATCCCACATGGGAGCTTGGTCAAAAAGGTTCAGTCGTTTGGCATTCAAGATGACGCAGTAAATGGGATTAGACACTGGCATCACTGGAGAAGCCAGAGAGTGGTAGTAGATGATTTCCTCTCTGACGGGATGCTTGTGACTAGTGGCATGCTTCAGGAATGGGTGCTGGGTCCATTGCTGTTTGTCATCTATATCAATGATCTGGATGATAATGTGGTAAATTAGATCAGCAAATTTGCAGATGACACCAAGTGCACAGTGAGGAAGGCTATCAAAGCTTGTAGTGCGATCTGGACCATTTGGACAAATCAGTCAAAAAATAGCAGATGGAATTTAATGCAGACAGGAGTGAGCTGTTGTGCTTTGGGAGGTCCAACCACGGTAGTACTTACATGGTGAGCAGTGGGGTACTGAAGAATGCAGTAGAACAAAGAATTTGTATAGAATACAGATCCATAATTCCTTGAAAGTGGTGTCATGGGTAGAAAGTTTTGCAAAGACAGCTTTTGGCATATTGGCCTTCATAAATCAAAGTACTGAGTACAGGAGTTGGAATGTTATGCTGAAGTTGTAGAACATGCTAGTGAGGCCAAATTAGGAGTATCATGTGCAGTTTTGGGCACCTACCTACAGGAAAGATGTAAATAAGATTGAAAGAGTGCAGAGAAAATTACAGGGACATTGCCTGGACTTGAGGACCTGAGTTATAGGGTTAGGCTGAATAGGTTAGAGCTTTAGTCCCTAGAGCATAGAAGAATGAGGGGACATTTGATAGAGGTATATAGAATTATGAGGGGTATAGATAGGGTAAATGTAAGCTGGCTTTTTCAATTGAGATTGAGTGAGACTAGAACTAGAGATCATAGGTTAAGGGTGAAAGGTGAAATGTATAAGGAGAACATGAGGGACATGTCTTCACTCAGAAGGTGGTGAGAGTGTGGAATGAGATGCCAGCAGAAGAGGTGGATGCAGGGTCAATTTCAAAGTTCAAGAGAAATTTGAATAGGTTCATGGATGGGCGGAGTATGGGATGGGAGGGGTATGGAGGGCTATGGTCCGGGTGCAGGTGGATGGGAGTAGGCAGGTTAATAGTTTGGCACAGATTAGATGGGCCAAGGGGCTGTTTCTGTGCTGTAGTGTTCCATGACTCTATGACACAACAGGAGGCCAGGATTGAACCGAGCTGTGTGGTAGGAGCTCGACCTATTGTGCCACACTAGAGTTTTAATTGAGCAGCACAGGCCAGCAAGGGCCATTCAGCCCATCATGTAGCACCAACCTTCAAAATCAATCTCATCCTTCCCTCCAATACAGTCTATAACTCTCCATTTTTCTCTTCATCCATTTGCCTACCTAAGAGTCTCTTAAATGTCCCCAATGTGTCTGCCTCTACCATCCCAGACACTCTACGCACTTTGTGTTTATAAAAAGAACTACCTCTGACATCTCACCTATATTTTCCTTGACTCACTTGAAAAGGATATTCTCTGATATTAGCCACTGTTACCCTGGGGAAAAGGCAATTGGCAGTCTACTCTCTCTATGCCTCTCATAATCTTTTACACCTCTCTCATGTGGCTTCTCATCCTCCTTCGCTTCAAAGAGAAAAGTCTTAGCGTGCACGATATTTCTTCAAAAAATATTTTCGCTCTATCTTCATCATCCTTCCTGTAATGAAGGGACCAGAACCGAACACAATATTCCAAGACTGATCTAACCAATGTCTTACAGATCTGCAACATTACCTCACAGTTTTGAACAGAATCTCCCATCTAGCAAAGGCTAATACACCATACGAAACCTTAACAACCCTATCATCAAGCAAGGCAACTTTGAGGGATCTATGGAAATGGACCCCAAAATCCAACTGTTCCTCCACACTGCTAAGAATCCTGCCATTAACCTTGTACTTTGTCTTCAAGTTTAACCTTCCAAAGTGTATTGTTTCAAAATTTTCCAGATTGAACTCTATCTGCCACTTCTCAGCCGATCTTGGCATCCTGTCAGTTTCCTGTTATACCTAAGGCAACCTTTTACACTATCTACAACACCACCAACCTTTGTGTCAACTGCAAACTTACTAACCCAACCTTCCACATCCTCATCCAAGTCACTTATTAAAAAGTCACGAAAAGAACAGATCCTTTCCTAACTCCACTAGTCGCCAACCTCCATGCAGAATATGCTCCATCCCCTACCACCCTTTTTCACTCTGTGGGATAGCCGATTCCAAATCCATGCATCCAAGTTTCCATGGATCCATGCATTCTGACTTTCTGGATGAACTTTCCATGAGGAACCTTGTCAAATGCCTTACTAAATAAAATACCCTGTAGTCAGTATAGTTTCCTCAATGGAAAATTTTGCCTGACAAATCTGTTGGAATTTTTTGAAGAAATAACAAGCAGGTTAGACAAAAAAGAATTGGCTAATGTTGTGTACTTAGTTTTTCAGAAGGCCTTTGAAAAGTTGTCACATGTAAGGCTGCTTAATAAGCTACGAGCCCGTGGAATTACAGTAAAGATTCTAGCATGGATAAAGCAGTGGCTGATTGACAGGGGGCAAAGGGTAAGAATAAAGGGAGCCTTTACTGGCTGGCTGCTGGTGACTAGTGGTGTCCACAGGGGACTGTGTTGGGACCGATTCTTTTTTGTTATATGTTAATGATTTGGATGATGGAATTGTTGGCTATGTTGCAAAGTTTGCAGATGATGTGAAGATATGTGGAGGGGCAGGTAATTTTAAGGAAGTAGAGAGGCTACAGAAGGACTTAAACAGATTAGGAAAATGGGTGAAGAAATGGCAGATGGAATACAGTGTTTGTCATGCACTTTGGTAGAAGAAATGAAAGGGTTGACTATTTTCTAAATGTAGGAAGTACAAAAAACTGAGGTGCAAAGGGGTCTTGGGAGTCCTTGTGCAGGATTCCCTAAAGGTTAATTTGCAAGTTGAGTCTATGGTAAGAAAGGTAAATGCAATGTTAGCGTTCATTTCAAGAGGACGAGAATATAAAAGCAAGGATGTAATGTTGAGACTTCATAAAGCACTGGTGAGGCCTCACTTGGAGTATTGTGAGCAGGTTTGGGCTCTTTATCTTAGAAAGGATGTGTTGAAGCTGGAGAGGGTTCAAAGGAGGTTCATAAAAATGATTCCAGGATTGAGTGGCTTGTCATATGAAGAGCATTTGATGGCTCTGGGCCTGTATTCACTAGAATTAAGAAGAATGACGGGTGACCTCATTGAAACCTACCAAATAGTCAAAGGCCTTGATAGAGTGGATGTGGAGAAGATGTTTTCTATGGTGAGAGAGTTTAAGACAAGAGGACACAGCCTCAGAATAGAGGGGTGTCCCTCTAGAACAGAGATGAGGAGGAATTGCTTTAGCCAGCGAGTGGTGAATCTGTGGAATTCTTTGCCACAGGCAGCAGTGGAAGCCAAGTCTTTATGTATATTTAAGGCAGAGGTTGATAGATTCTTGATTGGTTGGGGCATGAAGGGATATGGGGAGAAGGCAGCAGATTGTGGCTGAGAGGAATATATGGATCAGCCATCATGAAATGGCGGAGCAGATATAATGTTGCCAAATGGCCTAATTCTGGTTCTGTATCTTATTATCTTACCAGAATCCATATACATTACTCCCAGTGCTCTACGTTCATCAATTTGTTTTGTCACTTCCTTGAAAACATCAAACAGGCTTTTGAGGCATAACCTCCCCCTCCCACAGTGACTATCCTTAATAAAATAGTGTTTCTTAAAGTGCTTGTAAAATCTGCCCCGAAGAATACTTTCCATTAGTTTGCCAGTGATGTACGAATCACTGATCTGTAAATCCCAGAATTATCCCATTACCTTTCTTTAACAAAGGAACAACATTTGCCACCTTTCAATTTTCTGCTGCTACTCCTGTGACCAGTGAGGATGCAAAGATCATTGGCAACACCCCAGCAATTTCTTCCCTCTCTTCTTGTAATGCACTGAGTTATAACTCCTCTGGTCCTGGGGTCTTATCTAACCTACTGTTTTCAAAAGCTCCAACAATACCATTTTTTTTAACCTCAACGTGCTCTTGTCCACTAGCCTCCCATTTATGAAGGTCTCTCTCACTGGTGAATACTGAAGCAAAGTATTCATCAAAAATTGCCCCTGCCTCTTCCAACTCCAGGTACGTTTCCTCCTTTATTCCTGATTGGTCCTACCCTCAATCTCACCATACTTCTGTTCTTCACGCACATGAAGAACATCTTGGGGTTTTGCTTAACCCTACTCGCCAAGGCCTTCTCATGACCGCTTCTAGCTCTCCGAAGTCTTTTCTTAAGCTCCTTCCTGGCTACCTCTTAACTCTCAAGAGCTCTGTCTCATTTTTACTTCCTAAATCTTAAGTATGCTTCCTTCTTCCTCTTGACTAAATGTTCCACCTCTCTTGTCAACCAAGGTTCCTTCACCCTACCATGTCTAAGAGAGACAAACCTATCCAGAACTCCATGCAACCCTAACAACCTCTACATTTCTACTGTACATTTGCCAGAGAATATCTGATCCCAGTTTATGCTCCCAAGTTCCTGCCTAGTGCCGTTGCAATGAGCCATCCCACAATTAAATACTCTCCCATACCATTTGCTCCTATTCTTGTCTATGGTTCTACTGAAGGTGAAAAAGCTGTGGCCACTACCTCTGATATGTTCATCCACAGAGAAATCTGTCACCCAAATAGGACATCTATGAATAATGAATTGTTATGCGTGGATAATTTTTTCTCATTGTAAGATATTCTAGAAATGAGGCAACATTTGCTTTTTAAGTTTCTTATCATATAACAATCCATTATCAGTATCTAAGACAGCGAGAAATACAACACTCATAGTAAGGAACATTGCAACAGCCTCCACAGTTGTGACTTTGTGAGAGAGTGACTCTGTCAGATGATGTGAGTATGCTGGATTCCATCTCAAACCAGTCTTTTCTGAACAGTCCCTGCTCTTTTTGACATGCAGTGTTGCTGCCACTTCTCACAACTTGATTAGAGAGCATTAACTATAAGAAGTTAGACAGCAAGGTTGTGTGTGGGGGTGGGGGGGGGGGGGCGACCTGGTAGAGGTTTGTAAAATTGTGAGAGGCATAGATAATGTTGATAGAGTCGCTTTCCCAGGGTAGAACAAAAGGGCACTGCTTTAGGGTGTAAGGGGGGATGTTGTGTAAGGGGGGATGTTTAAGGGAGGTATCCAGGGCACATTTTTTTCACAAAGAGGGTAGCTGCTTGGAATGCACTGTCAGGGGTGGTGGTGAAAGCAGATACAGTAGTGGTATTTAAGAGACATTTAGACAGATATCTGAATATGAAGGACCTGCTTCTGTGCTGGTTGCTTAAGGTGGTGAGAGCCAGTGGCGGTAACGGGGCAAGCTCCCACTACCTTCTGAATGCTTCCAATGGTGTGTGTCTTAATACCCTCTGACAACCAAGTCTAGCTCCTGGCCTTCACATGTGGCTTAGCTACTAAGCTTGGCGGAACCATTTCTACTGACAGGAGAATGGGCAAAGCTGAGTACTGGCGTCATAAAACCAGTTGCTTTGGGCAGATGGGGCTCATCTGCCATGGTTGGCAGCTCCTCTAGGAGAAGGAAAATTCTGATCTCAAACCTCCGCTGCCTTGCAAGTATACTCACTCATGGGGAAGGCTTCGGGACTAAACCATGAGGGAAAAACCCAGGACTGGAGACCCTAAGACAGTCATACATTGAGTTCAATATTGGCTGGTAACTCCTGCGATGCTTCAGTACCAAAATATATTGGTCTCTGCCATTCCTTTGGGTTCATCAGATGCATGGAGGGGTGAGCTTGCCTCATGGGAAACAGCTTGCTCTCCATATTGTACTGCCCAGGCTTGCATATCTAGATAGCTAGTACACAACGTCCATGGTCAGCTCTGACCCACGGAGGCCTCCAACTCAGACTCAGTTTCTGGTCTGCACTGCTCTATGTTCCAAGTTCAAGCAAATGGTCAAAAAGAACACACCCCATCACAAAAAGAGCAAGGCCCCAGCCAAGGTGCTACATACACTGAAATTCTAAAACTTGGCAGTGAAGAGATTCATTCACAAAACCACACCTCTTCTAGGAGGAGGAGATTTGACTACAAATCCCTTCTGTCTTCCATAGTAAATAGCAGTGTGCTTCTCAACTGTGGACCACATCATATCTTGAAAATCCTCTCAGCAAAATTATCACATTGATGATGAAGCTCACCACCATCCTCAAATCATCTACACAACTTTAAGTCAAATGAGACAAAGGTTAAGAATTCTTGCCGTACCTGGGTATCTATGTAACAGCTTCCAGATGCAAATGTCACTACAACAAACACTCATTCTCATTCTCTACAGAGACAACTGTGAGGAAGGTAAATGAGAAGCAACGTCCTTTTGTGCTTCACCATGTTATGAAAGACTCTACAGAATACATCTGCTGGATGAAGAAATAAGCTATTTAGTTGCCATAAGATGTTATAATCAGTGTCAAAAAGGTGACCTCTTTGGTAAGAACTTTCCATTATCCAGCCTCAGATGCTGTTGGACATTTATGAGGGGTGATTGCTAAGTTTGTGGCCTAAGGTAGGAGGAGTCAATTTTGGAAAACCTAGCACATTTACTTTTCCTACATGTACACACTTTGTCCAGCGGTCGTGGAGCATATGGATCCCTTCTTTGTGGAAGTCGGTGTCTAGGACCTCCAGAAGTGGTCCATAGCATGGGGTGATTGATAAGTTTGTGGCCTAAGGTAGAAGATGAGTTATTAACATCAAACTTTCGGCATAATCACTCAAAGAGTTGAACTGCACGTGGATGTAATGAGAGCTGTGTAACTCCTCCCTTTTCATACCTATGTCGTTGGTACCAATATGTACCACGACCTCTGGCTGTTCACCTTCCCACTTCAGGATATCGTGGACGTGATCAGAAATATCTTGGACTCTGGCACCTGGGAGGCAAACGACCATCCACGTGTCTTTCCTGTGTCCAAAGAATCACCTGTCTGATCCCCTAACTATAGAGTCCCCAATCATTGCTGCCATCCTCTTCCTTTCCCTACCCTTCTGAGCCACAGGGCCAGACTCTTTGCCAGAAGCACGGCCACTGTTGCTTCCCCCAGGTACGTCGTTCCCACCCCCAACAGTACTCAAACAGGAGTACTTATTGTTAAGGAAGACTGCCATTGGGGTGCTCTTTAGTATCTGAATCTTGCCCTTCCCTCTCCTGACTGTTACCCACTTATCTGTCTCCCGAGGTGCCAGTGTGACTATTTGCCTATAGCTCCTCTCTATCACTTTAATCGAGCTGCATCTCAAGTTCACTAACCCCGTCCCTAAGGAGCTGCAGCTTGATGCACCTGGTGCAGATGTGGCCATCCGGGAGGCTGGGAGTCTCCCAGACATCCAAAATCTGACACCCAGTACAGAACACTGGCCTCACACTCATACTTTCTATTCCTATTCTTCACAAGTAACTCACCTCGCCTCAACCCGTTGAGCCAAAGCCCTCCTACTCTTACTCCCTCTACTCTGACACCCGCTCTATAAAGCTGTCTTCTTTTTAAATACTTCCCGCCAGTCTGACTCGCTGAAGTCCACGTGCCTGCACAGTCTTGCCTTGATCCAATGTGCATTCTCTTCCTGGTTTGCTGCCTGTCAGGATCTTCAGTGTGATTTACTGCTGTCAGGAAGGCAGCATCCATCATTCAGGACACTCAGCATTTCGCCGTGCCCTCTTTTTGGTGCTGCCACCAGGGAGGGGGAGCAGGGGCCTGGGGAAGAAGCTGTTTTGAACCTTGAAGTGGAAAACCCTATTTCAATGTTTGGAACAGCTTCATTCCCACTGCCATCCATTCATGAACCTACCTGCAAACCCTTAGCACTTTCTCAGGCTATTTCTTTTTTTCTCTCTTTACACACTTATGTCATTATGCTTACTTTGTTTATTTTTTCATGTAAGTTATGTATAGTTTATGTTATATTTGTCATATTTTTGTGATATTTTTAATCTACCATGCTGCTCCTATAAGCTAACTTTTACGGCAGCTATATGCTGTATGCCTATGACAATAAATATGAACATTTCCTTGACAAAATCTGTTATCAGAAATCTTCATTGTTAAGAGTTATGCATCCAAAAACATCTATACAATTTGAGGTGTGTTTGGTAACTATTATTAAGATGCTCTTTCACATTCCTTGGGGATGGGACATAACTTGTAAGAATGCAACCTATCAAGTCTTTCTGGTCTAATAAGTGTCAATGTTCCACCTTGATTGTAAATGTGTCAGAGATTTACTTTTGGTACAATTTACTCTGATTGATTCAGTCAATGTCAGAATCCATATTCTATTTTTTAAACATATAATTAAACATATATGCTTGATTAAAAGAAAAAAAATAGCACAAAATCAAGACTAGTAGATATTTGGGCATGGTGGGAAATAATATTGGATATAAAGAGAGATTTAGAAATGAATTTTGCAATGCCCATACTATACTGAAAATTAAGAGAGTTGGAAGGAATTAGAAATGATCCATGGAACAAAGTTACATGTTAAGTAATCCATATCTGCAGCAAATAAAGAAATTGTTAGGTTGGTTTAAAAAAAAAAAGAGAATCCTGCTTAGATGAGATTGAGTAATATAGCAAGTTAATAAATACACAAATTTCATTAAATCACCAATATCATTTGCCATTAATTTATCTCTTGTTAACTTTTAAAGTGAGGTTCTGATAAAAAGAAGGCAAGACAGTAGCTATATTAGGAGTATGAGGAGATTTGAATTGTCAGCTGAAACACTTGAAAACCTCTCCAATGTACCATGGAGAGCATTCTGACTAGTTGCATCACTGTCTGGTTTGTGGGGGGGGGGGGGTTTGGGGTGCAGGGGTTGGCTTCTGTACAGGATTGAAGTAAGCTGCAGAGAGTTGTAAAATTTGTCAGCTCCATTTTGGGGACTAGCCTCAATAGTATCCAAGACATCTTCAAGGAGTGGTGCCTCAGAAAGGCAATGTCCATCAGTAAGGACTCCCCCCACCAACCAGGACATACCATCTTTTCATTGTTACTGTCAGGAAGGATGTGAAGCCTGAAGGCACACACTCAGTGATTCAGGAAATGCTTCATTCCCTCTGCCATCCTATTTCTAAATGGACACTGAACCCATGAACACCACCTCACTACTTCTTTATATATTTCTGTTATTGCACTACTTATTGTAATTTAACTATGTAATATAGATATATATTACTGCAATTCAATTTTTTCTATGTTATCATGTATTGCTTTGTACTGCTGCTGCAAAGTTAACAAATTTCACAACATATACGGGAGATATTAAACCTGATTCTGATGGCTACAGTTTTTGGATTTGCACCATTCAGGCTGCTGTGCATGAAAATTCCAAGAGATCAAGAGTTTCTGAGATGTTCAAATCGCCCTGTCTGCCACCAACAATCATCCCACCTGTCAGAGTCACTTAGGTCACGTTACTTCCCCATTCTGATGTTCGGTCTGAGCAACAACTCAACCTCTTGGCCACGGCCACACAATTTCACCCATTGAGATGCTGCCACATGATTGGCTGATTAGATATCTGCATTAATGAGTGGGCGTACCTCACGAAGTGGCCAAAGAAGGAGAATGGGGTTCTGGAAGAGATCTGGATGTTGGGGCAGAAAGCAAAAGTGGACATGGTAAAGAGGATAATCACAGAAAATGCTGGTGGATACTCGGCAGGCCAGCTCACTACCTGACATTAGAAGAGACACTCTACAATTGTTCTAAGTCCCATCCGAACCAGAAAGACACAAACCAAGTTAGTTTTCAGCTGAAAACGGCTATCGAAATTGATTTTTGTCTGCATAATGCTCTGCTATTGACAAGGCTGTGGAACACGCCCAACAGAAAAAGAAACACGGAGCCAGAAATACCCAACTCTGATACAGACTGGAAACACGACTGCTGGAGCATTCTCTATTGAGTGTGGAAGGCTGCGATGTGCCCAGACCTTCCCCATTGAATTAATTACACGGGCAACGCAGGTATTTTGAAAAATACGGTATATACAGATATCATTTCCCAGCCGCAGACCATCCCAGTTCGTTTTGCAGATAATAGTGTCCTTTTAAAGTGCCCTTCTCAGGACTATGTTTGCGGCCAATTTGCACACCGCAAGTTCCGATAAATACCAACGTAATAGTGACTCGATGATCAGCTCTGGGTCGCCGCGAAATAATTGCTGGCCAGAAACCGGCCTTCTGCCGTGGGATCCGTGGCGGTTACCCGAGGGACCACAACAGGCAATCTGATCGGAGGGGCATCTCCGCTGATATTGCGGCACTGAAGCGCCCACCTGGGCTTTTTTTCCCCCCTAGAATAGGACCAGAATCCACTACATCCTAACCCGGTGAGGAGGGTGCTGTCTACGGAGCAAGAGAAAGGGCAACATCGTTAAAATGCGTTATTAGCGAGTTTGGGGCGTGACGGAACACACAATCCATTTTCATACGTTGTTTAAGAGGAGTTGTTATACTGTTTAGGATTGAAAAACTAAATTAAAGAATGAGAAGACCAAGGAATGCCGTTATAAAATGCATGTTCAGCGGAAGAAAGATATTATGGTTGTAAACAGAAGAGTGCCCAGGTATTCCGATTTACAATGGTCCGTGGATTCGCTCGATAACCGAAACAACATAGAGTACTCGGTCTTCAGATCTTGCTTAAACTTCATGGCAAGTTTGGATAGCTGTAAACTGGAGATGGCTTTTTCTCTTCCTTTGGATTCCCATCTCTTTTGCTGGTTAATACGATACCATTTGACGAAGCACTCTAGTGCTGGTTATTAGTTTACAAGCTGCCCGATCGTCACCGTGCGCGCCAATAACGCGCGTTCCTGGTTGCTAGGAGGCGCGGCGCAGGCTTGGCTCTTCAATGGCAGCCTGAATTTAACCGGCTGCTAAATTCAGTTCCGCCTGGAAAGTGCCCGCGTCCGACGCTCAATGGCCCTGAAACAATTTCAGGGAGCTCCATTTGGAACTCAGAAAGCTAGGTGAGTGAGTGGGAGGCAAATGAACAAAAGGAAAGTACCGGAACTATGATAGTGCTTATCTAATCTCGGCTAACAGGTGAAGTAACGCGTTGTAAATGGCAGGGGGCGGTGGGGTTACAGAACATACATGGAGGATGGGAACCTCATCAAGTCCTCACATAATGTGATCAAGTGGGGGAGGATAAGAGAGCCTCACTCACTCAAAATGGCCCATGTATCAACGTTTATTGTAAATTAATTGTCGAAGTACATGTCACCATGTACAACTCCGAGATTCATTTTCTTGTGGGCATTCTTAGTAAATATAAAGATACACAATAGAGTCACCGAAAAACTGCCCACAAGACGGGCAAACACTAATGTGTAAAAGACAACAAACTGCAAATCCAAAAACGCAAGAAAAAACCCCAAGATAATAATAAACGAGCAATAAATATCGACATCATGAGATGAAGAGTCCATAGGTTGTGGGAACAGTTCAGTGCCGGGTGAGTGAAGTTATCCCTTTTGATTCAAGAGCCTCGTGGATGAGGAGTATTAACTCTTTTTGAACTTGGTGGTGTGGGTCCTGAGGTTTCTGTACCTCCTTCCTGATAGTAGCAGCGAGAAGAGAAAATGGCCCAGATGTTGGGGGCCCGTGATAATACACGCTACTTTCCTGTGCTCCTTGCAGATGTGCTCAATGGTTGGGAGGGCTCGACACACACCTACACATCATAATATTGCCTGGTAATGGGAGCAGCCCAGCTAAAGACTACATTGTATAGTTTCCCTTATGCCCTCTCACTGAGCAGAGTCACCATTTTCCCTACTAAACCTCTGAGCACTCAAATCACATTGAAGAGCTCTTAGACTGACAATATATACTCCATCTGTCTTCATTTTTCAATCTGCCATCATCACCTCATCTCCCCCAGATTCCCACTCTTAGTTCCTTAGTCCTTGCAAACGGCTATTTTACCTCTACTGCACCTCCCTTCAACGTGCTGTTGGTTCTAAGTTTCTGCTCTTCTTTCCCAAGTTCCATGTGTGAACCTCTACATGATCCCGCCAAAGCAAATCACTGAAATAGCAGTAATGAAAGTCAGAAAGGAAGTCCTCTGTCACGAGAGTTCATGGTGCCTCCACTGGACCTGACTCTCCACCTTGCTGTAGCACTCACCTTGTTACTTCCTGTGTTTCCAGTTGAATGGAACAGCCCTGTTCTGTTAATCATACATAATGCAAATTGTCTGCAGTAATGACCATTGGAAGGGTTTACAAAAACATTTTAAGGAAATGGAGTAGTATGCACTTACTCTGCCTCTTAGCATGGCTGAATGTTTTACCTATAGTAAATGACCAGGATAGAAAATGCTGGTCAAGGTATAAAAAATACTTCAGGAAATCCATGTGTTTGCTCATGACATTGCTGTAGTAATAATCTAGCAATAAGCAGAAATTGTCTTCCATAATTAGCAATAACTCGTACTTATCTTGAATTTAGTGTGCTTTTAAAACAGTATTTGTTATCAATTGGGTGTCCAGAAATCTCCAAGTTTTGTTCATGAATCTGGCGGTTTTCAGTCAGTACAATATTTAAGGGGTATCTAGCCCAGCTCTATTACATTAATAATCAAAGTTCAAAGTAAGTTTATTATCAAAGTATGTACAGTATATGTCACCATATACTACACTGAGATTTATTTTATTGGGTGCACTTGCAGTAGAACAAAAGCATTTTGTCATGCATGTTATACGTGTGATTGTCCATGAGTTGTGGATTGGCTGTGCACTGTTGCAGGCAAATCAGTCCGCAACGTTGCTCTGGCTCTACACACCAATTTTAATGTTGCACAGCCAAAGGCTCGTACCACACCAATGTAATTTAAAGAGATCATCAATGACCTACACGTCATTTGATAATTGTTTTCTTCAGGCTGATGTACTATTCAGCAAGTTTTTGATCCGTTCTATTTGCATTAGGGAGCGTTGTGATTGTGCAAAATATTTTGTTTTAATTCCAAGGCCTTTGCATCAACCAGTTGTTCCCAATCATAGATCCATTAGCAGACATTCCCTATCCAATACAACATTTTTAGAAGAATAAGAGGAAGTAAATTGAAAAAGGAGGATGTACTGAAGGGATAAAGACTCTCATCGGGGGATAATATTCACCCTGGGAATTTAGAGATATTTTCCTAACTGATTTTTGTGAGGACCAATATATTAGAGGCATGTGCTGATGCCCTAGTTGCAACCTGAGAACAGGGCGAGAATTGCATTGCCAATGGCCGTTAAATTGACAAAGGCAATAAACTTAAATTTATTAAACTTAGGTTTAGCCTGTCAGGAGACGAAGACATAGCAGTTTTCAATTCTCACTGTATAATTGAGATTAATGAGGTGTTCTATTCGAAGAAAATAAATGATTTTTCACCTTCTGTCTGGGGGTGGTACAGGATGCCGTTGACTGTGTTTGCTTGATTTTGGAAGTGTTTCCACCTGGTTGCTGTGTTACTAAAAGATACACTGAATTCTGAGGCTGCCTAGTCAGGACTCCTAGTATCAACAGAATGTCTTGTTCATTTGGGAGAAACCCAACAACTAAGTCAATGTGCTCCTTATCTGTGTGAGACTCTTCCATGCTGATCACAGAATGAATCTTTGGGTTCCAATTACATGAAAGAAAATGGAAGTTTGTGGTGCAGGAATAGTGACATCACTCTGGGTGCATGGACTCTAGGAAACTGTTGTGTGCTAATGTAACTGCACACAGAGGTGACCTGCCCAATTTATAACTGGTGTGCTTTCATCCAGAATTGATCGATTGCGTGATCTACTTTGAAAGAGATTGAATTTTAGCCACTGAATATTGGCTGCTGTGCAATTTGGTTTTAGACATGTTTTTCTGATTCTCCTAATGCCTCAGCAAATTTGGGCTATAACTTAGTTAATTCATGAAGAACAGAAAACTCATGAGCTCACAGCTCAGGGCTAGTCTTGTTGAACTTAATAGGTTCAAATCTGCCTGCCTTCCTTAACAGCTCTTGCCAATACTCGCTGCGGGAACTCAAACCCAGGTAAGAGATGCACAGTATTGCAGCTAGTAGTGCTGCTACCCCACAGCCCAATCCGGAGCTCCAGTGCTGTTTGTTTGGCTTTTGTGTGTTCTCCCTGCAATGCTTGTATTTCCCTTGGGTGCTTAGGTTTGTAAGTTAATTAACCACTATAAATTTCCCCTAATGTGTAGGTAAGTGGCAGAAACTGGAAGAGCTAATGGGAGAATGGGGGAAGGAAGTTGGAATGGTGTAAATGGAACTTGGTGGTTGTTGTGGCTCAGTTTCATGCTTTATGAACTTACGGCTATAAACTTGCCAACTAATACCAGGAGAAGAATAACTCCCATGGATATGTCTCCTAGCAATGGAAACAACACTTCTAAGAGAGAATAGGGATGATGTTTTATAGGATGTATAAATGCACATCGGTGAATTACAAAGACCAGCTGGTCCATTGGTTCTGTCAAGTGTCACAACTAGACACTTCCTATCCTTATTTCCCATCATCCTCCAGGAGAAATGGAGCTTATTGAAAAATTAGAAATTTGTCTCTGATTCTCTCAATCAAAAATAATCTTCGTGAAAACAAATATGTTGAAATAGTGCTAAATTTTAATTCTTTACATATTGACTCTATTTTCTTCAGAAAATACCAGCACTCTAATTTACAGTTAGATTATTATTCTCTAGTTCAATGTACCCTTCGCTGATGAGGGACGCCAATTTAGTTCAGGTGTATTATGAGCCTTTTGCATTTGATTGTAATAAACTTAAACCTATATTGTCTATATTTTATATCTTTAAAGTAAAAGAAAAAAATAGCTTTATTTGTTACATATACATCGAAGCATATAGTGAAATGTATTGCTTGCATCAGAGATGTGCTGGGGGAAGCCTGTAAGTGTCACTAGGTTTCCTAGGCCAACATAGCACGATCACAATTACTAACGTGTACAACTTTGGAATGGGAAAGGAAACCGGAGCATCCGGGGGAAACCACTCAGTCTTCGGGAAAACTTACAAACTCCGTACAAACAGTGGCAGGAATTGAACCCCAACTTTACACCTTACAACTACCATGCCACTCTGTACAAATAAATATGATCTGGTAGAGTCTGAATATTTAAATAGCCTGATTGACTCAATTTGCGTCAACATCATTGTTTTTTGTATATCTGATAAAGCAAGACTAGGTTGTTTTTGTGATGCCGTTTCAGGTTTGATGTGTGTGGTGTTCATCCAGATAAAAAGAAGCAAGGTTCTTACACTGAACTGCCTTATGATAGGAGGGCAACTGAAGAACAGGTGAGTTGAAGTGGTATCATAATTGGATCATTGGTCAGTAGAGAGGCAGAAGCACATATGACTGGACATTCAATTGGAACAGTAATTATTTTGCGCATTTCAAAGTTCAAAGTAAACCTATAATTGAAGTACATACAGTATATGTCACCTTGTACTACCCTAAGATTCATCTTCTTGCATTCATAATAGGTAAATTCCATATCTCAGCAGTGTCTTGTAAGAAGAAAGCAGACACAAAGGTACAACTGACTACACCAAAGGGAAATATCAGAGTTTTGTTCAAGTATAAACTGATGGCCTGTTGCACAGTGACGAACATTGTCAGCAGACAAGCTAATTAACAGCATTTATCAGTATATTCAGTGAAGCTTTTAAAAGTAAATAACTATTTGCAAAATGAAACTAAGAAAAAATTAAATGGAAAGTCCTCAGTTATTTTTGAGCAGGTCTTGAAGCTTATAATAAATTTTCTTTATTTCTCTCTTACAAGATGAGACACCACTAACTAGGCCGGTATTTATTGCCCTTCCCCCTTAGCCTTTGAGAAGGTAGCAGTGAAACATCTCACTGAGACAAGGCAATGGGAGATGAATTAAATAGATATTTTACACTATTCTTCACTGTAAGTAACATCCAAGAAACAGTTATAAATTGGGAACTGGAAAGAAAGCAGGAACCAAGGAAAAGTAGTTATCAGGAATATGGATCAACAATCAGGAAAATTGTTGGTGCTTTGGGTTGATAATTCTTTGGATCCTGATGGACTGCATGATGGGGTCTTAAAAGAATTAACTGAGATCGCTGATCCATTGGTTTTAATTTTCCAAAATTCTCTGGATTTGGGAAGGGTTCTGTGGATTGGATAGTATTAAGTGGATTCAAAATTGGGAGAGACAGAAGCAGGAAACTGTGGGCCTATTAAGATGTCAAATGGAAACTACTAGAGACTATAGTTAACAATATAACAGGGTACTTACAAAAAATTCAAGGTAATTAGGCAAAGTCATTGTGAAAGAAAAATCATGTACGACCAATTTATTGAAGTTCTTTTAACAGGTAATATGTTATGAATAAAGAGAACCAGGTGGATCTCCTGGAAGTATTTGATAAGGTTCTGCCCCAAAGCTGAAGGCGGTAAATAAAAGCTCATTGTGCAAGTAACATATTGCTGTGGGGTGAATATTGTTTTCTCTCAGCCAGCCAGGGTTGGTAGGTTGTGTCAAATAATGTAGTACACTGTTGCAAATAGTTGATAACACAAAGACAGGAAAGAGAGGAGACTACGGATTGAGGTAGGTAGTTAAATGAATGGGCAATGATCTAGCAGTTCTGGGAAGATATGAAATTGTCTATTTTCACTGAATAAATATTGGAGAAACGCGCTATCTAAATGCTGAGAGATTTCATAGCTCTGAGAGCACGGCTGAAAGGCCTGTTTCACTGCTGTAGTGCTCTGTGCTCTATGACTCTATAACCCTTTGCATCTCCAAGCCCTACTTTCGATGTTCTATGTCCTTCTTAGTGAGGTTTCAACAATGAGAAATGAATGAAATTGCCTAAGATTTGGACCAAATCCTATTTTACATGCACTTATGCTAAGGGATGGACCCATGTGTGTGTTGACTTGCTCTTTGATAATTCCCACAGTGAGAAGACTGGCAGAGATAACTCTATCAAACATGACAGCCCCAGAGCACAGCCAAGATCAGTAACAAATTTTGTCTCCATCCTATGTTAGAGCACCAATATAAATATATTGTTTTTGTGCAAGTTGCTAATAATGAAATTGTCTTTCAGGAAAGAAGGTTAGGGCCTGGATACTATAATGTGGACACAGGAGACTTCAGTGCTAAGTCTATTGCTGAAAATTCATCAGGGCCGGGATGGACAAGGGAATGTGACGTAGAGCGTTTCGCTCAAACACCACAGTTATTTTATAAAGAACAAAAATTAAGAGAGAAGTTCTTAGTAAGTAACCTTTTTTTTTAAATGATTTTCAGCTGACTTTTGTTTATTCTGTTTTGAAATTAAAAACAGGGATAAGCACCTAACAAAAACTGGAGGCAACTCTTTTGACTTTTGATTTCTGGTTAAGTGCAGCATCAATAGAAGGAAGTGAACAGTGACAATTCTGGTTGAGCTCTTCACAAGGACTGGGCCAAAACGTTAACTGTGCATTTCCCTCTGTCGATGCTGACTGACTTCCTCCATTAATTTGTGTGTTACTGGAGGATAAAGACTGTATTGAGATATTACTGAAATGCTGGGGGTGCCAGCTTGCCAAATTATATAATGTCAGATAACAAAGCTTTCATTTCAGTTAGAATTATTTTTTGTAATTTTTTTATTGAAGTTCATCATCAAGCAAACACTTCCATAAGATGTATTTCAGACATTGTACATATATATCATATAATCATATATGTCACAAATCTCCACATAGTATTTACAGTTAGAATTTAAGAATAATGCCTTATGGGCTTTTAGGAGTTGAACAATGGAACATGGTATGGAGGCCTAGGGTGAGAGTTAATTGGGAAACCAGTTACATTGAATCAGAAAAAAATTTCTGCTTATTGCTAGATTATTAATATCTCGTAAATGTCTTGAAATTTGTTGTCTTTGTGGCAGCAGTACAATGCAATACATAATAACAGAAAAACTGTGAATTATAGTTATTAGTTAAATAAGTAGTGCAAAATAAGAAATAAAAAGTAGTGAGGTGCTGTTCATGGGTTCACTGTCCATTCAGAAATCGGATGGCAGAGGGGAAGAAACTGTTCTTGAATCGTTGTGTGTGTGCTTTCAGGCGTCTGTACCTTCTTCCTGATGGTAGCAATGAGAACAGGGTGCACCTGGGTGGTTGGTGCAATATTTAACCAGCATGTTTGGATCTCACTTTCCCTACAGCACAAGTTCCCACTTCAATATCTATAAAATGGCAAAGGTACAGGAGGCATAGTTATAAAGTTATTGGAACAGCATCCAGCCTGGACTCTGGATCCTGGTGAAGGGTTTCGAAACAAATGATGGTGGCTGAGCAGCTTACATAAAAAATAATTAAATAAATAGATACCATATAGTATTGGTAATAGAAATGATGAAACTACTGGATTGATTGAAAAACCCATCAAGTTTACACCTGGTTTTGACACATACAACTTCAGACCCATCAATGTGTTTGTCTCTTAACTACTCCTCAGCTCCAGGGCACTTAGCAATGGACAATAAATGCCGGCATTAGTCAATGTCAAAGTAAATTTCTTATCAAAGTAAGTAAATGTCACCATATACTACATTGAGATTCATTTTCTTGCAGATGTTTACAGGAAAATAAAGAAATACCATAGAATTTATTAAAAAAACATACGTAAACAAAAACGGACAAATAATAAATGTGCAAAAGAAGACAAAATATGCAAATAAAAAATAAATAATACTGAGAACGAGTTGTAGAGTTCCTGAAAGTGAGTCCATAGGTTGTGGCGTCATTTCAGAATTGAGGTGAGTGAAGTTATCCACACTGGTTCAGGAGCCTGATGTTGAATGGTTATAACTGTACCTGAACCTGGTGGTGTGGGACCCAAGGCACCAGTACCTTTCCCAAAGATAGTAGTGCGAGAGAACATGGCCTGGATTGTGGAGGTCCTTGATGATGGATGCTGCTTTCTTGTAGCAGTGCTCCTTGTAAATGTGCTTAGTGGTGGGGAGGGCTTTAATGGTGATGGACTGTGTCATATCCACCATTTTCTGCAGTTGTTTCAGTTCTATACCAGGTTGTGATACAACGAGTTAGGATACTCTCCACTGTGCATTTATGGGTTTGAGTGGCATTAGCAGTGACATCCACTCAATGACAGTTTTTTAAAACATTCACTACTTCCTGTTTTGCTGAGGGATCTCAGCCCAAAACATCGACTGTACTCTTTTCCATAGCTGCTGCCTGGCCTGCTGGGTTCCCCCAGCATTTTGAGTGTGTTGTTTGGATTTCCAGCATCAGCAGATTTTCTATTGTTTGCTATTTCCTATGTTACCCTCTTCAGTTTCATCCTATGGAATCTGGATGGTACAGCAAAGTAGAATTCCAACTCTGCTAAGACCAGTCAGCTCTGGTCCCCTAATAATTATATGGCTTCTACTTAAAATGAATTTGGGTAGTTTAATCTTCAAATCTATATCAAATTCAATGTTACAATTAGCTCAGAAAATGCACCATTTTTCAATGGGCAGTGAGATGAGTGGGGGAGAGGAGTGAGATGCGAAAGACATCAAAGTACAAAGTTTAAAAGTTCAAAGTAAAATTTATTATCAGACTACAATCGTGAGATTCTTTTTCTGTGGGCATTCTTAGCAAATCTATAGAACAATAACTGTAAACATCTAGAACTGTAAATGGTAAACAACTGTGCAAAGCAGAAATAAATAGATAACAATAAATAATGAGCATGAAATAACAAAATAAGAGTCCTTAAATGAGTGTAGCTATCCTCTTTTGTTCAACACTGATGGTTGAGGGGTAGTAACTGTTGGTGGTGTGAGTTCTGAGACACCTGTACCTTCTACCTTGGATTTCCAGCATCTGCAGATTTTCTCTTGTTTGTACTTTGTACCTGATGGCAACAGCAAGAAAATTGCAGGGCCTGGGTGGTGAGTATCTTTGATGATGGATGCTGCTTTTCTACGGCAGTGTTTCATGCAGATGTGCTCAATGGTTGGGAGGGTTTTACTTGTGAGGTACTGGGAAAAATCCACTACCTTTTGTAGGATTTTCCGCTCAAAGACATTGATGTTCCCATACCAGGCCGTAATGCAGCCAGTCAGCACACTTTCCACCACACATCTGTAGAAGTTTGCCGAGGTTTCCACAGACATGCTGAATTTCCACAGACTCCTGAGGAAGTAGAAGTACTGTCATGCTTTCTTCACAGTAATATTTACATGATGGGTCCAGGACAGGTCCTCTGAGATAGTGACACCCAGGAATTTAAATTTCCTGACCCTCTGATGATTACTGGCTCATGGACCTCTGGTTTCCTACTCCTGAAGTCTACAATCAGTTCCTTGGTCTTATTGACATTGAGTGAGAGGTTGTTGCTATTACACCACTCAGCCAAATTTTCATTCTCCCTCCTGTATGCTGATTCATCACCACCATTGATACAGCCCACAACAATGGTGTCATCAGCAAACATATATATGGCTTTGGAGTTGTATTTAGCCATACAGTCAAAGGTGTAAAGTGAGTAGAACAGGGGACTATGTACACATCCCTGTGGTGCTCCTGTGCTGATGGAAATTGTGGAGGAGATTAGACAAATAGAGGGCTATGGGTAACCCTGGGCAAGGTAAGGACATGTTCGGTACAGCTTTGTGGGCTGAAGGGCCTGTATTGTGCTGTAGATTTTCTATGTTTCTACGAGATGTTTTACCACTCCAACCTGACTGGTGTCCATGAGTGAGGAAATCAAGGATCCAATTGCACAAGGGGGTATTGAAGCCAAGGACTTGGAGTTTACTGATTAGTTTTGAGGGGATGATGGTGTTAAATGCTGAGCTGTGACAATGAGCATCCTGATGTATGCATCATTGCTGTCCAGATGTTCCAGGGTTGTGTGAACATCTGGACAGCATCTGGTATCTGCTGTAGACCTGTTGCTTCAGTAGGTGAATTGGAGCAGGTCCAAGTTGCCATTTGGACAGGAGCTGATGTGTTTCAACACCAGCTTCTCAAGATGCTTCGTCACTGTGGATTTAAGTGCCTCTGGGCGATAGTCATGTGCACAGGTTAGCTCGCTCTTCTTGGGCTCCAATACGATTAAGCCTGCTTGAAGTAGGTGGGTACCACACACTGCCACAGCGAGAGGTTGAAGATATCCATGAATACACCAGCTAGTTGGTCAGCATAGATCTTCAATACCCAGCCAGATACTCCATCCAGACTGGATGCTTTGCTTGCATTCACTCTTTTGAAGGCAGCCCATACGTCATCTTCAGGAACTGAGACCAAAGGATCATCGGGAGGAATGGGGGTGTGCGATGGTTCCTCCTTGTTCTGGTGATCAAGGTGAGCATAGAAGTCATTGAGCTCATCTGGAAATGAAACTCTGCTGTCCCCGATGTTGCAAGATTTAGATTTGTAGGAGATTGTGGCATTCAAACCTTGCCACAGCTGTGGAGCAAACCTTGATTCCAGTCTAGTCTGGAATCTCCACTTTGCCTGAGAGATGGTTTTCTGGAGATCACACCTGCACCTCTCGTATCATTCTTGATTTCCAGACTTGAATGCCTCTGATCAGACTCTCAGCAGGTTCTGGATTTCATTGTTCATCCAAGGCTCCTGATTGAGGAAGACCCTGAATGATTTTGTGGGGACACACTCATCCACAGCTGTTTTAATAAAGTCTGTAATGACCCTGGTGTAGTCACGCAAGACCTTAGATGAGTTATTGAACACGGCCAAGTCCACTGACTCAAGGCGATCCTGTAACCATTCCTCAGCCTCCCATAACCACCTCTTAGGTGTCTTGATCTCTGGAGTCTTGCTCTTTAGGTTCTGTCTGTATGCAGGTAGCAGGAGTACTGCCAAATGATCTGTCTTGTCAAAGTGCGGTCTCGGTGAGGAACAATAGGGATTCCTTATTGTAGTGTAGCAGTGGTCTAGTGTGTTGGGACCTCTGGTGCAACAAGTTATGTGCTAGTGATAATTGGGTAGGGTTTTCTTCAAACAGGCCTGGTTAAAATCAACAATTATAATTTAAAATATGTCGAAATGGTCCATTTCTTGTTTACAGAAAGCATCGTGCAGTTTGTTGTTTCCTGAAAAAACTAACACAAGGAGTACAGGAAAAATTATGGGAGTGTATCTTGTTACTACCTCTATTATTGCTGTTGTCTAGCTGGACATTGTAATGTATGGGGAGGTGACATGGGTATTTCTTCAGGTATTATTCATTCTCTGATCTATTCATCAATTTCCAGTTAGATTTGCTTTTCTAAAGGTTGGGGAAATTCGAAAATGACAAGAGTTAATCTGTGAGAGGCACAAAAATGTTTGCCACATTTTCTGGAAGGAACAATGTTGAAATATGTATTCCTTTTTTCCAGCATGACTCCCTTTACCCTGTATAAAACAACTTGGATATTTGAACATTTGGATTGATTGCTTCACTTATAAAATAATCTAATTATGGACAGTGAAATGTGCATAGAAGTCTGTCTGAATGGGGAAGTAGTTCATTGTTGTATTTTTTAATTGCAGCAGATGGATCGAGGCCCAGGTAAATACGAGATCCCTAATTTTCTTGACTTACTTGCAAAGAAGAATGCTGGAAGCAGAGGTACTTTTGACTCTAGAGAAGAACGATTTAAAAAACAAAAAAATGTAAGGGTTCATAGCTTTATATTTTTGAGCAAAGTTGGTTACACATTTTCAAATGATTAAGTTAATTCATGGAAACAAAACAAGAAGTTTCTAGTATTGACTGTGTGGTGATGCAATAAAGGATGGCTGTCATGATCTCCCAGTGGCCACCCATTTTGATTCCCATTCCTATTCCGATATGTCAGTCCAAGGCCTCCACTACTGTCTCAATGAGGCCACACTCAGGTTGGAGGAGCAACACCTTATATTCTGTCTGGGTTGCCTCCAACCTGATGGCAGGAACTTTGAGTTCTCGAACTTTCAGTAATGCCTCCTCCCCCTCCTTCACCATTCCCCATTCCCATTTCCCCCTCTCACCTTATCTGTCTATCACCTCCTTCTGGTACTCCTCCCCTTTTTCTTTCTTCCATGGCCTTCTGTCCAGTCCTATCAAACTCCCCCTGTATCTCTTTCACCAATCAACATCTCAGCTCTTTACTTCACCCCTGCCCCTCCTCCCGATTTCCCCCTATCACCTTGTGGTTGTTCCACCCCTCCCACCACTTTTTTACTCCGACTCCTCATCTTTTTTCCAGTCCTGATGAAGGTTCTCGACCGAAAACGTTGACTGTACCCTTTTCTATAGATGCAGCCTGACCTGCTGAGTTCCTCCAGCAGTGTGTTGCTGTCATGATCTGTTCTGTGGTTTCCTTGGACATCTTGCAGGAGGTTTCTTCGCATGGTTTTACATTGTAGGCTAGCTCTCATCAACTGACTGTTCATACCAGTCTCATGAAACCACCCTTCATATTGTCATTCCACAAATCTCCTTGGATAGTCTGCAAAGGGTTATAGAGAGTCAAGCTAAGACTCTGTATTTAGTCAAAAGTACAACCACATGTACTGCACAATACTTCAGAAAAGGTTGAACTTGTCGTGTTTAATATCGGCAAAGAATGTTGCTAATACTTATATTTTAGACCATTATTTCACATCTCAGTTGTTTGTGAAGGTGTTAGCCCACTGGGCAGAGAAATTTCACTATTTATTTATTTTATACCCGAAGATCAAAACAAGTGAATCCTTACAAAATCAGATCGTTGAAAGAAGATGAAGTTGTTTTGACTGCTTTATTTTTCCAGATTGCCAGCCCAGGTCCTGGATCATACGGAAAAGGAGGAATCCCAGCTGCAGCATTGGAGGAGAAAGCTCGGAAATCCGCTGGGTTACGGGGACTGATGGATTCAAGCAGTGCCAAGAGCCGATCTCCTCAAGCAATAGTAAATGTGCCATCCTGTTGTATTCTTTAATAGAAAATTTATTGATGTTGCCTCAGCCAAAATAATTGGAGTGGGTGGGAGGTCTGGTTCACAACGGACAGCCAATCATGTCAATCTATTCAGAAAAACAGAGGACATTGAGTTGTAATAATAAAAAACAAACTAATTTCTGTGGAAAATAAATTAAAATCGAGCACAGCCACTAACAGAAATGAGGTCACTAAGCCTGATTGGCCTGGGAAGTAAGTTATATTGCCCTGTGCCCCAGGCTAAACTACTGATTAATGGCTGTTTCCATATCTTTGCCATTCAGTTGCCTAATCATCATGTTGTTGGATCTTTGTGTCCAAAAGCCTGTTTATCTCACCCTTGACTATTCTAAGTTCTGAATTTCCACACCTCTCCAGATTAGGGAAATCTAAAGTTGGCAATAATATCGTAGCTGTCAGTTTTGCTGCCTCACAACTCTGGGAGCCCAGATGTGATCCTGATGTTGGGTTGCATGTTCTCCCTGTTGGTTTCCCACAGGCATTCCAATTTCCACCAGCAGTCCAAATATATGCTGATCGATCAATTGGCAGCAGTATAAAGTCACAGAGAGGTATAGCATGAAAACAACCCCTTCAGTCTACTATGTTCACAATGGCCATCAACCATCCATTTACACTTATTCTACATTCATCACCTGTTTATTATTCTACCCTCATTCTCATTATCTCTCCCAAATACATGGTGAAAAAACACAGAGAACATACTGCAGGTTGATAAACTTTTTTTTTAGCACTTGGAGAAGTTAGAAAATGATAGTGCTTTAGGTTGTAGAGTCAAAGCTCAAAGTGTGTGTATTATCAAAGTACATAAACTTGACATTCATTCTCTTGCATACAACTCAATAGCTATAGAATCAATGAAAGACCACACCCAACAGGACAGACAACCAGTGTGCAAAAGACAACAAACTACAAGTAAAAAATAAATAAGCAATAAGTATAGAGAACATGAGATGAAGAGTCCTTGAAAGTCAGTCCATAGGTTGTGGGAATAGTTTGGCAATGGGGCAAGTGAAGTTGAGTCAAGTTACCCCCACTGGTTCAAGAGCCTGATGGTTGAGAGGTAATAACTGCTCCTGAACCTGGTAGTGTGAGTCCTGAGGCAAGATAGAGAGAACAAATGGAGTATCTTGCTTAGGAGAAGCTGAATGCTGTTGGTGCCTGCTGAGAAAGATTGGTGACTATTTGTTCATGACATTTAGTGTATGTAGCATGCTACCCTAGTGTGGGAAGAACCGAAGGAGAGTTAATGGAGAGAATAAGTTAGTGGGCTATAGGAAAAAAAAGGAGGGGGAATGGGACCGATGGGATTTCTCTGCTGGGTTCTGGCAGAGACGAGTGGCTTCCTGTGTCACAATAAGAATTTACTAAAAGCAAACTAAGCATCAGAATGAAGACATTTCTCCTCAGTCCTAAATGCTAATCCCTTAGCCTTAGACTATGCCCCAGCTGGAGAAGGCAAAGGTTCTTAGCACCTCCCATACCAATCCCCTTCAGGAACTGGTATAATCATTTAGCTCACTTCCCATTTCTAAATTCCAGCGAATGCCATCCAAACGGTCCCCATATTGACATCCCTTCCTTCCCGAGGAGAAGCAAAAGGGTGGAGTATACAATGAGTGGGAGATCCACTCATCGTCCAGTTAATACTTAGGCAGCAATATTGAAATATGGAATATGTTAGCACAGAACCTGTGAACTGGAAATGCTGTTGACAATGTTAGCTAAAAATAGTGAACATTGGAAATATTCATTTGGGTCAGGCAGCATACAAGAAAGGGAAGCAGAGTTAATGTTTCAGATCTATGACCTTTTATCATTTATTTTGGATTTCCAGTTTTTAACAATATTTTGCTTTTGGATTGTTTAATGTTCTCTTGCCCACTGTTTTACATTGATGCATAACTCAACTAAAGTTATGAATAGTGTGCAGAGGAATATCCAGTTGGCACTTTAAATTCATTCCAGGTAATCACTTTTAGGTGACTCTCAATACCAAACTCTCACTAATTCACCTTTAATATCTTTTCTTTAGGGTTGTGACTTAGCACCAAATACCTACAATATTAGAAGTGGCTTAGACCAATTATTGCAACGAGTGGTTAGTAAGCGAGGCCCCTATGATCTCTTTACCATTGAAAGAAGCGATAGTATAAAAACAGGCCATTATGCCACGGTAAGTCAGGCTTAATTGAAAATCACCTCTTACTCCTTTTCTCTGGTACTCTCACTCAGTGTGCAAATATATTTGAAACTTTGAAGTTTTTATGTATTTAATCCTGTAATGTGATACAATGGAACTGGTATAATCCTAGAGTGCTTCGCTATATGCTAAGTGTGTATGTGACAGGAGGCATGTAATGTCCTGATCATTGTTTATTGTGTATATTGCACAGCCTTGGATAGAAATGAAACAGGCTGCAGCTGCTAAGGGGGGAGCTGACTCAGCCAGAAAAAATAACAGCCAAAGAACTGCATAAAAATGAACTTTGTAAACTGTATTGCAGAAGCTGCCTGCCATCCATTCTGAGGAGTAGAAGGTGGTCTCTTCCTTACAAGTAATAAGCAGATCCACTCTGTTGTTTTTGGTTCTTTGTTATAAGACCTAGTGAAAGGTACCAACGTTAGCCAAGGGCACACTCAGCTGTGAAATGCTGAGTCAAAACACTGAAAACATAAATTCAATAGTGCCAAATTACATGCAGGAAATGGCTGGCCCCACAGATGTGGTAATCCTGAATTTATCCTCAGATATAATTGGTGTAAGTCAGGTCAACGTTGACATGGGGAGCTGGCATTTGGCTCAGGCCTTTCAGGTGTTGGGAAATATGATACTGAGATACATAGCAGGTAAGTTCAGCAGGTTAGAGAGAATCACACAGGTAGACATTGGGTCAACATGGTATGCCAAAGTAAGAGGAGCATCACTTCAAAACTGAAATATGAACTGTGTTAATTAAAAGCAGACATCTTACAAAAAGGCTACTGTAAACTTTAATAGCAGTCCAAGGATATGTGGAGATGAATTGGGAATCATATGCTAAACTTAATTTTTATTGCACCTATGCTATCGTAAATGCACACAGCAATATTTAATTTATAGCCCTTTTCCTTTTGTTGCTATGTTGTAAGAACAAGCTTGGAGTATGCGGTTTCTCTGTACAAACACCTCCAAATGTTTCCTATTCCTTGGATTGGTTTATTATTATTGTCACATGTACCAAGATTCAGTGAAAAGCTTGTCTTCCATACTGTTTTTACAGATCAAATCATTACACAGTATAAGCTAGAATAAGATAAAACAATAACAATGCAGAATAAAATGTAAAAGTTCCCAAAAGTAAATGCAGTGCAGGTAAATAATAAAGTACAAGATCATAATGAGGTAGACAGTGAGACTAAGAGTCTATCTAATACTATTAGACTCGTGGTTTGATGTTGATATCCTGTGTGTTGTTTGCTCACGTTTTGCTGTTTGTGCAATTTCTTTCGCGCGTTGGGTGTTTGATGTTTTCTTGAAAGGTTCCATGGTGTTTCTTTGTTTCGTAGCTGCCTACAGGAAGAAAAAAATCTCAGAATTGTATTCTGTGTACAAACCTTGATATTAAATGCACTTTAAGTCTTTGAAAGTGGTGTGTGAAAGGGTCTGGTAGAAGCTGTCATTAAGCCTGTGTATTCTGCCCGAGGGGAGAAGAGAAAGTGTCCGGTCGAAGTCTTGGATTATGCTGGCTGCTTTACTGAGGCAGTGAGATGTAGAGACAGTGGAGAGGCTGTTTCTTGTGTCATGCTCAGCTGCGTCCTCATGCTGAGTGGTTTCTAGCAGAGCACTTGCTATTCCAAGCTTTGTTACTAATTTGGCAAGCTGTGTTGTCATTGATAAAATTCATACTTCTGAGGGTATTAAGACACATAAGGGACAACTTTCACACTTAACCTGTACTCTGTGATCTAGGCACGCCTCCCCCTAAAGGGTTTTGAATCAGCCACTTCTAATGCTGAGCACACTTTAAGTGGACCTGGTAAGTTGGCAGCATGGAATGTGCTTCCTGAAGAAATTTACCATGGGGTGAAGAGAGGGCTGAGGCTGAGCTAGTTGACCATAAAACTGGCCATCAAAATATCCTTAAAATGGGTTTTATTTCATGCAGTTATGACTAAATTAGCATTGAAAAGGTGGTGATTTTTTTTTCAAATTGCCTAGCAAATCTATGCAAACTCTTCCGTTTTTATTTTTACCTAAAAAAGAACAATCTGATTATCTCTTTGATCTTTTTGTATGTTAATTCTCCACATATTTATAATTGTCAAGGGAATGATGGGAACTATCTATAATATAGGAGCCATGTATCTGTTCTCTATCTGCATTGTGTTCTGTGTTGCGCATTTATAATGTTTATTGTGGCACAGTGAGTGGGTGCGTGGTAAAAGTACAAGCAAGGAACAAGTCACTATGTGCTTTCTTCATTACAGTTTGTATAGCTTGGGACTGATGAGGTCGTATCTTTAGCCGACCACTCAATATGCTTCGCTTACACTTGGGTACACTTGTTTCATCACTTAGAGATTGCATGTTTGTTAATTGCTAATAAAGGGTTGACATACATATTCACAACTTTTGCAGCAATCATTTGTTGGAGTGAGGGCACGTCGTGCAACTATAACAAATCTGTAGGGTCACCAGCAATGGCAATTGTTTTGGTTTTGGCGCTACATAATAATTTCTGACACACTCTGGAAAACTTATCAGCTTGTTGACCTGGTTAATGCTTTGCAGCTTTAAACTACAGGCTTGTAGAACAATTTTAAGTTAAAATATATGTCCAGCTACACAAGGTGACAAACGTGTCTTACACGGATGCTCATACAGGTGAAAGCAAGTGACCAGTCTCCAGGTTATAAGCACAGGCATACAATCTCAGTGTAGAAATGCCAGTGGAAGTAGCTTTTTTAAGTGTAATACAAACATAAATCCATAAGCTTAAGCTAACATAAATTAGACATAACTTGTACAGCACAATTAGAAGAAAGATAACGACATTAGGGCAAGTTGAAGGAAACATAGTCCAAGGTAGAACTGAGGTCTTACGAGTCACTTCAAGAACCTGATGGCAGAAGGGACAAAGCTTTTGCTGAACATTGAGGTGTTGGTGTTCAGGCTCCTGTACTTCCTGCTTACAGCAGCAAAGAGAAGTGGGCATGTCATGCATAGTGATATTGACACAATAGGGAAAAACCTGGAATAAATCCGGCAAAGAAACTTGTGCTTGTGTCTTGTAGAAGCCACTGAACCTCAGCCCCGGAATGTATAACATCAAATCATTTACCGATGACCTTAGGAATGCAGAGAAGAAAAATCATGGGAAATTCAGGACAGCTAAACAGTACCCATTTCCCCCAGTGGAGAGAATATATTATGGGTCAGCAAATCTGTTTCAGCAACCAGTGGTTAGTCTCAGGGTTTTCTACTCTATTACAATTCCTGGCTGTAATAGTATTAAATGGTTTTGCTGATAACTTTGTACACTCTGACCCACAGGGTAACACTGACTTTTACGATGTGAAGCAACTTCCCAGACCAGAAAATCAAAATCCACCTCCCTTTTTGTCATCCACGGGCCGGGCTGCACGTACGTCTATAAAAATGCTCACCTTTAACCCTGTAAGTGTGAAATCCACGCAGCTATTTTACCCCACACTGCAATACGCAGAGACTTCCTATTTTAATTCCAATGTTTCAAGAGAAGTCAAATACTCAGTTAGCCTGTAGCCCCAGAGTTTGCAAAGAATTTAAATTGCCTAGAAATTCGCACCTAGCTGTTACCATTAATCGTGCTATACAATTGCAATAGTTATTTGCACTCTTCTTCCAGACCTTTGATGAAACATGTTAAACATATTTCAGAGGGACAGTATTCTGGTACTACAGAATGTTTAGTATATAGCCCTATTGCCCATGCTGGAAGCTCCAGGCACTTTGTTTTGGACATGCACAAGGTTAGATCACTGATGTTTGCTGGACTTCCTATGTACTCCTCTCTCCAGGCTACTTCAGTTCTGTTTTATCATCTTGCTTGAGATGGGCTCAGATGCTGAACTGACCAGATTTAGTTAAATAATAAGACTGGTCTATTGAAAAGTAAGGTGTGCTTATGTCTAAAAGGCCTAAACCAAAAACTTCATTATGTGGTACAACTTTTATGAGCACCATCTAATATGCCAAAGCACCTTTTTCATTCAAGAAAACAATGTTTACTGCATGGATTGCAGTGACTATTACTTTCATGCTGCATGTTACATACCCCGTAACGGGTTAAAAAGAACCAGCAGAAATGGACAAACCTGGAGTCTGAGTCATCCATTATAAACTCTATTTTTATTAGTAACTATGTGAATAAAGTAATATAAAAAGCGAGATAAAGTAAACAGGTTAGCAGAGTATATGTGAGTAAATAAGGTTCCCAGGCTTCCCCAGCTCAGGCGATTAGGTGATCCAGTCTTACGGTGGTATGGTAAGTAATCAGTTCAGTTCTGGAATTTGGTTTGAATAGTTGGAGAGAGAGAGTTAGAGTCTTGGTTTATCCTCCAACATCGTCCCCCTCCTGCTCCCGAAACTTATTTAAATAATATAAGTCACCAACTTGTGACCACAGAAAAGGGGATGCCGTCTTCTGTGGTGGAGTTATCAACCCCAGACCAGGGTTAAACACACTGATAGCTCCCCACCGGTCACCCCTTTGTCCACACTGTGAGCAAAAACCCCACCTTTGTCATGGGTACACAAAGCTCACCAGTGTCCTCCTTGCCTCTGGCGCCATGTGTCTTGTGTGTCTGATTAAAAAGTCAACTGACCTTGTATATATCTCCAAGTGCGGAACACAAGCTGTCCATCATATAGCTTCACCTTTCAGCTTCCAAGGCAACTCAGATTTTCTCTCTCCCTCTGCTGCTGAATTAGTACACAAACTGTTTGCTCCCTCTCTCATTAAAGGAACAGTCTACTTTAGAATAATCCTTCAGATCTTGTCACACTGCATTAAAATGTACAATGTTGTCTATTGCCCAGATAGAATTGGTATGACTGTTTCACTGGAGGCTTGTGCAGAATGAGGTTTTCACATTCAGGACTTACAACATGAAGTCAAGCAACCCACTTCAGCCAGGGGGCCTTGATCTTTGACAGTTCTCCCAAAAGACACCAACCACACCCTGCTTGCCTCTAGTCATGTCTCCACTATCTGAGTAAGTCACAAGCAAGGTCGATGATGAAAGAGCCTAGATATTTGACTGAAAGATATGACATTTGCATGCTTGTCAGACTATTGCCTGTCTAATCTCTGTTACAGCTCTCCATTTTTACGAGCCCACCTTTCTAGTGGGAACAACTTTGCCAATGTCTGGGAGCATCTATGTCAAATCTAGTGCTGAATGGTTGATCCAGATTATTTGTTAAACAGTGTTGGTAAAAGTCAGTATCTTGCTCATTATTTTCAGTTAATGGCAGCTCATCACACTAAGTGTCTGGAAGCTACAAATAGGCCATCTATGGGAAGTCAACTGCTAAAGGCCATTTGTGAACCATAAAAGGCTTGAAGACTGTCCTGACATCAGATTAGGTCCTGAATAAGGATCTCTCTCTCCCTAAGATGTTGACCGTTTATTTCCCTCCATTGATGGTGCCTGACCTGCCTAGTGCCTCCAGCATTTTGTGTGTTCAAGACTTCCAGCATCCATAGATTTTCATATATCTTTGATGAGAATCTACTTGTTTGATAATCAGTCTTACTGCTCATGGTATTTTATTTCAGACGTGCTGTGTTCAAATTTGAACGTGCATTCTCATGTGCTGATACCTCTGGCTGAATGACTCTAGTATCCCAAGCGACACACACAACATGCTGGAAGAATCCAGCAGTTCAGGCAGCGTCAATGGAAATGAATAAACAGTTGACATTACGGGCCTGAACCTTTCTTCAGGACTGGGAAGGAAGGAAGAAAACCTCAGGGAAAAAAAGGTGGGTAGGGGAAGGAGGCTAGCTGGAAGGTAATAGGTGAAGCTAGGTGGGTAAAGGGCTGGATTAGAAGGAATCTGATAAGAGGATAGTGGACCATAGGAAAAAGGGAAGGCGGGAATCCAAGGAGAAGTGATAGGTAAGTGAGAAGAGGTTAAAGGCCAGAGTGGGTAATGGAGGAGGAGGTAAGGGGGAGGGAAAAGGTTTTTTTTAAGCTGGAAGGAGAAATCAATATTCATGCCATCAGGTTGGAAGCTACTCAGACAGAATAGACGGTGTTTCTCCTCCATTCTGAGCGTGGCCTCATCTTGGCACATGTCAGAACAGTAACGGGAATCAGAATTAAAATGTTTGGCCACTGGGAAGTTGCACTTTTGGCGGATGGAGCAGAAGTGTTCGACGAGGCTGTTCCCCAAATTTACGAGGGGTCTTACCACTATAGAGGAGACCGCATCAGGAGCACTGGACACAATAGACAATCCCAGCAGATACACAGGTGAGGTATTGTCTCACCTGTAAGGACCGTATGGTTACCCTAAATGAGGTGAGGGAGAAGGTGAAAGGGCAGGTGCAGTACTTAGGCTGCTTGCAAGGATAAGTGCCGGAAGGGAGATTAGTGAGGAGGGACAAGTGGAGAACAAAGGAATTGTGGAGGGAGCATTCCCTGCGGAAAGGGGGGGGAGGGTGGAGAAGGTAGAAATACGTTTAGTGGTAGGATCTCTTTGGAGATGGTGGAAGTTGCAGAGGATGAGGTGTTGGATGCGGAGACTGATGGGGTGATGGGCAAGGGTTGTTAAGGCGATGGGAAGATGGGGTGAGCACAGATGTTCGGGAAATGGAGGAGATGTAGAGGAGGGTAGCATCAATGGTGGAAGGAAGGAAACCCCATTCTTTGAAGGAGGAGGAATCTCTGCTGTTCTGAAATGGAAAGCCAATTCCTGGGGACAGATGTGGCAGATACAGAGGAACTGAGTGAAGGGAGTAGCATTTTTACAGGAGATGGGGTGGGAAGAGGTATAGTCAGGATAACTGTGGGAATCGGTGGGTTTATAAAAGACGTTGGTTGACAGTTTGTCTCCAAAGATGGAGACAGAGAGATGAGAAAGCAGAGGGAGATGTCAGAGGTGGCCCGAGTGAACTTAAAGGCAGGGTGGAAGTTAAAGGCAAAGTTGATAAAAGTGACTAGCTCGGCATGGGTGCACAAGGCAGCACCAATGTAATTGTCAAAGTAGTGGAGGAAGAGCTGGGGAAAGCTTCAAACATGGACTGTTCTACATGGCCAATGAAAAGGCAGACCTAGCTGGAGTCCATGCAGATGCCCATGGCTACCCCTTCAGCACCCCCTCCACCCAAGTTTGGATAAAGTAGGAGGAGCTGAAGGAAAAATAGAATCCCATGCTGCTTCAGTCAGACGATCCACAGTGAGTATACCTCATCACCCAATGTACAATACAGTGGGGATATGCGACAGTGTCAACTTCATCACTGATGTAAAGAACCAAATTTATGATTGACAAAGAATGACGTTATATTTAAATATCTGACTTATATCATGGGACTTCTTAAAATAGTCAATACTTTTAAAAAGAATGGATAAAATAAGTGTGGCTGGGATTGGGGAAATTGAGCTTTATAATGAGTGGCCTTCCCACTCCCAATCTACCAGTAATCTTATTTTGTGCAGAATAATATTGGTGTTGGCCGCTATGACCCCATGAAATATGATCCAAGACCAGTGAATACTTACAATTCATGTTTCAAGTCGAAAACGCAGCGATCCCTTGACAACTTGGAGAGAAACAAGTATATGGAGTAAGTTTGCAGCTTTATTTATGTACAGTATTTTGCTTCTGGTCTTGGATTTACAACTCCATGTTAAAATTGCACTCTTAAGACTCCTGTCTACAAAAATGCTGCATCATAGAATAATGTAATTCATGCTAAGTCATTGTTGTCTTTATCCCTCTGCTCTTTTTTTTTTAAAACCTTTTTATTCCCCCCAGGGAACGCCTAAGAACTACAACAGCCCATCCAGATCCAGATGATTCAAGCTGAGTAACATTTTTATATCTAAAGATAAAATAAAGGAGTCAGGAACTCAAGGCATATCTATTGTCCTTTTATCTATTTTATCTATTGTCCTTTAATATAATTACCGTAGATTCCGGACTACAGAGCGCACCTGATTAAAAGCCGCTGGCTCTAATTTTAGAAATAAAATCAATTTTTTACTTGTAAAGGCCGCACCGGATTTTAGGCCGCACCGGATTTTCGGCCGCAGGTGTCCCACGTTGTAATACGAGATATTTACACAGAAAGATATTACACGTGAGGATTTTTTAACTTTTAATTAAATCCATATGGTAACAAAAACAAATACATATTGCAAATGCTTTTTTTCGAACCGTGCCCGTAACGCGGCTACTTTTAAATATACGTTGCGTATACTTCTTTACTGAACAACATTCCAATATCTCCTAACGACTGGTAAAAAATATATATACTGCAGCCTACCAGGAAAAGTTATTGATCGCCTTTAACTTAAAAGCAGCGTTTTGGCTCCGCCGCTCCCCCCCTCCTTTCCGTTTATCGCAAACTGGTATCCCACAAGACGCGGCGAAAACGGGTGTGACGTCATAGCATCCCGCGATGTAGTACAGAAAACAAATATAGTTAAAACTCTTCTAACTTTAACTAGAAAATGAATTACTAAGCGAAAATATTATAAACTAAATAACTGCCATAAAGGCAGCACAATGCTTTTCTTCGAGTGTTTTCCATGTTGATGAGGGTGAGTACAAATGACTGATTTACAATAATTTAATTGTGAAAGTGCGCTTGATTTATCGTACAATTTCATTGGACCTCTGTGAACTACTCATCAATTTTATTGGTCTACTGTTACGAGGCAAAATGTTTACGAGGCGGCATGAAAAAAAATAATGCATTAGCCGCTCCGTATTAAAGGCCGCAAAGTTCAAAGCAGTTCAAAATGTGGGAAAAAAGTAGCGGCTTAAAATCCGGAATCTACGGTACTACAAAGGTAAGACTTTGGTAATAAAGTTTTTAATGCTAGTTTCTCCCATCTTGTTTGAGATCCAGATTGTGCCTCAGGCAAGGATCCATATATGAATTGAGATAGAGTATATGGTGTATATCGTTTTTTTCGGCAGTAATCTTACCTTACAACCAAACTCTTGGATACAAGAGCCCAATTAACCTCTGATCATATGGTACAGGACTGTCTTGGTTAAGTACTTTGCAAAGAGTCTCTACATATTTATCCTTCAGTTTACACTCACATCTATGTTAATAGAAAATTTCAATTAATAATCAAATTGATCAGAAAGCATCTTCCCTCTAATAAAGTCAAGACAACTTTGATTAATCTTGGCCCTCAGAACTTTTCTCCCAATAACTTCATTACCACTGATGTTAGACTTATGTCTATAATTACCTGGCTTATCCTAGACGCTCTTCTTGAATAAGGGCTCCATGTTTACTCTTCCGCAGTCATCTTGCACATCATCTCTAGTCAGCAAAGATTTAGAAAATTCTGTGAAAGCCCAGCAATCTCTTCCTTGCCTTTCTCCTTTTTAATATGCTTTGAGAATTCCACGTTTCCTTCCATGAATTTTTCAATTACAACCACCTTCTCATTGAATTAAATCAAAAGTATTAGTCCATATCAAAAAACAACTTTCAATGTTAACAAACTGCATCACTAAAGTGTATTTTGATGACATATCATTTCTACCATGTCATATATATACATATTTACCTCCATCATGGCCAAACAATTAGAGGAGTTTCTACCCATACTGATACGTAACGATCAGATAGGTTTTATACGACAATGCCTGACTCAAGACAATATATGAAGGACACTTCACATTATGGATCATATGCAAAAAAATAAAATCAAAGCAATAGTGATAAGTGTGGACGCTGAAAAAGCATTTGATTCGGTTAATTGGAATTTTCTTTACAGAGTTTTACATAGATTTGGTTTCCAAGACAATTATTAAAACTATACAGACACTATATGACAATCCTACTGCTAGGATTAAAATCAATGGATATTTATCAAATAGTCTTACCCTAGAAAGGGGCACGAGACAGGGTTGTGCATGGTCACCACTACTCTTCGCATTATATCTGGAACCATTAGCTCAATACATCAGACAAAATGAAGATATCAGGGGAATTACTTTTAAAGGGACAGAGCATAAATTGGCTTGTTATGTAGATGACATTTTGATCTATCTAGGGCAACCAACGTACTCTTTACCTAAATTGATGCAATCCTTTGAACAATATGGTCAACTGTCAGGATACAAGATCAACATAGATAAAACCCAATTACTTTCATATTACCATAGCCCACCGAGAAATTGAAAGTCGATGCCCCTGGGCATAGCACACACAGTCTTTCAAATTTTTGGGGATCATTATGCCAAAAGATTTGGCAAAATTATTAGAATGTAATTATCAGCCTTTATATAACAAGTAGGTTGTTTAAAGACCCTTTCAATTGAATGTATTAAGGTCATCTCTACAGTACACATTTATGCAAAGAATAAGAACAGTTATACATGGGCCAATCTGCACACCATTTCACTCCCCAGTTGTTTTTCTCTCTCTCCCCCCACACCAACTCTCCTAAAATTTTATTCATTTATGAATCAAGGCAAGAAGGAAAGCAAATTGGAGGGACACAATTTTCAGTTTTAAGCATTTTTAATACAGACTATTTCAGAAGAAATGCAAATTACACAATTAGACTATTTAAACACAAAATATTCTAATTACAAACAGATGAAATTGAAAGAGCACATTCAAACCTTCAGAAGCGGATTGAGGTCAATATTAAACAGTTTTACTGCCCTCAAGACATTGCCACGTCATTGGTTTGAGAGCACGTTCTCAGATCTGCATACAGCGCAATTCCTCATGTCGTGTGCTTAATTTCCATTTTGGAAGGTCAGTCGATAGACAGAATATTCACTAATATCAAATACAACATCAACAGCAAAGATGTTTGATCAGGTTTTTAAAAATCTTGGAAGGACAAAACGTATCAATAAATAAATTGATTAGAAACAACTTAAATAAGGAGCCACTTGCAGGAGATACTAAATGAAACAATATAACATTTTACAATAAGAATGTAAGCTTTCATAATGACAAGCAGTATACCAAACTCTTTGGGATTTAAACTCCTGCACCAACACACTTTTTTTTACACTGCCAAAGCTTAAGTATTGCAAAGGCCCCCAATTCCTTTTATAAATAGTTTAATTTTTCTGTTTTATTGACAGTTTTGAACTGTTTATGTAAAACACACAAACTTCAAATCACTGAAAGACAGTAAATGGCTTGACCAGATCTTTACCCAATCAAAATAGGGATTCAAATAAACTACAGAATATGTCCAGTTAGATGTGAAAAGATTCACAAAACAATAAATTATGTATTTGTACAGATTTAAAGAATATCTTGCCTGTACAAGAGTATTATTAGTGTCAGCTGAAAAGGGAAATAGAAGATACACTACCCACTGTAGATCAGATTCTGCTCTAATTCCATCATTTAGAGATGACACCACCATAGTGGGCCACATCTCAAATAGTGATGACTCCAAGTACAGGAAGGAGATTGACAACCTTCCTTTTGAGGCCAGCAAAGCACAAGAGCTGGTCATTGACTTCAGAAAGGGGTACAGTGCACATACTCCTGTCTATATCAACAGTGTGGAGGTTGAGAACTTCAAGTTCCTAGGAGTGAACATCACCAGTAGACTGTCATGGTCCAACCAGTGGATGTAGTGTACCTCGATTTTCAGAAGGCATTTGATAAGGTCCCACATAGGAGATTGGTGGGTAAAATCAAAGCTCAGGGCATCGGGGGGAAGACATTGACATGGATAGAAAACTGGTTGGCAGATAGAAAGCAAAGGGTAGCGGTGAATGGGTGTTTCTCGGAATGGCAGGTGGTGACTAGTGGGGTGCCACAGGGCTCGGTATTGGGACCACAGCTGTTTACAATTTACGTCAACGATTTGGATGAAGGCATTGAAAATAACATCAGCAAATTTGCTGATGATACTAAGCTGGGTGGCAGTGTGACATGTGATGAGGATGTTAGGAGAATTCAGGGTGACTTGGATAGGCTGGGTGAGTGAGCAGATACTTGGCAGATGACGTTTAATGTGAATAAGTGTGAGGTTATCCACTTTGGGAGTAAGAACAGGAAGGCAGATTATTATCTGAACGGTGTAGAGTTAGGTAAGGGAGAAATACAAAGAGATCAAGGAGTCCTTGTTCATCAGTCACTGAAGGTGAATGAGCAAGTGCAGCAGGCAGTGAAGAAGGCTAATGGAATGTTGGCCTTTATTACAAAGGGAATTGAGTACAAGAGCAAGGAAATCCTCTTGCATTTGTACAGAGCCCTGGTGAGACCACACCTGGAGTATTGTGTACAGTTTTGGTCTCCAGGGTTAAGGAAGGACATCCTGGCTGTAGAGGAAGTGCAGCTTAGATTCATGAGGTTAACTCCTGGGATGTCTGGACTGTCTTACGCAGAGAGGTTAGAGAGACTGGGCTTGTATACGCTGGAATTAAGGAGATTGAGAGGGGATCTGATTGAAACATATAAGATTATTAAGGGATTGGACAAGATAGAGGCAGGAAATATGTTCCAGATGCTGGGAGAGTCCAGTACCAGAGGGCATGGTTTGAGAATAAGGGGTAGGTCATTTAGGACAGAGTTAAGGAAAAACTTCTTCTCCCACAGAGTTGTGGGGGTCTGGAATGCACTGCCTCAGAAGGCAGTGGAGGCCAATTCTCTGGATGCTTTCAAGAAGGAGCTAGATAGGTATCTTATGGATAGGGGAATCAAGGGATATGGGGACAAGGCAGGAACCAGGTATTGATAGTAGTTGATCAGCCATGATCTCAAAATGGCGGTGCAGGCTCAAAGGGCCGAATGGTCTACTTCTGCACCTATTGTCTATTGTCACACAAATGCAACAGCCAAGACAGCTCACCAGCAGCTCTACCTTCACAGAAAGCTAAACAGGCCTGTCCCCTTCGACTCAATTTTTAAAATTGATGCACCGTTTAAAAAAAAATTGATTTGGATGCATAACAGATTGGTATGATAACTGTTCTGCATACGACAGCGAGGAACTTCAAAGTTGCGGACACAGCACATCACGAAAATCCGCTTCTCTATCTATACATCTCACTACCTCAGCATAATCCAAAAGCCCACCCGCCCCAGACATTCCACCCTCCCCTCTTCCATTGGGCAGAAGATACAAAAGCCTGAAATCTCCAAGCTGAAGAACAGTTTCTACTCTGCTGTTACAAGACTATTAAATGATTTACAAGTATGATAAGATGAACACTTAAACTTACAATCTACTACGTTATGAGCTTACATCTTTCCTGCCACTGCACTCTGTGGCAGTTACACTTTATTCTGCACAGTGTTATTGTTTTACCTCGTTCCATCTTAATGATCTGATCTGTATGAACAATACGCAAGACACTGTTTTCACTGTATCTCATATGTGATAATAATAAACCCGTTTTGATAAGTGTGTCACAAGTTACAAATTAAGTTGAGTAACTCAAAGATTACAGACCAATAAAGCTGCAAGTACAACTTTTAACTTTCTGCTAGTTTTTGATTATTGTTGAGTACAAAACTCCTTACTTACAACGATTTAAGCACAAAGCCAGATTGAAAAGGTCGGGGTAATTGAGGTCGGAGGCAAGGGATGAGCCGGTGTTGAGCTCGCTGCTCCGCCAGGTTTATTTGCCTCTGTACTGAACTGAGGCTGCATCTGCAACTAATGGGCTCTTTGACTGGCTGTGGACTCACTACCAGGATGTTCAAATGATGCCTGGAAGCCTGAACGTTCTTCAGACTCTCATACACAAACAAATGTCTCCATTCCAAATGTAACCACAAGTATCTGCCTAAACAGAGGGAGATTATGATGGGTGTATGTGCAAGAATACTTGGAAAGTTGGAACACTATCCACTTATAGCCAGACAGATTTACTGTGTTGTTGTCAGAGGTGCTGAATTTGGTTGCTGGCTTTACCACAAGTGAAAAGCTGACTTAGATTCAGAGTAGTACAGTACCAAAACAGGCCCTTTTACACAACTGGTCAATACCAGGCAGAGCATCCTCCCTGCTTGTTCCAGTTTCTTGCATTTGACCTATAACACTCCAAGCCCCTCTACCCATGTAGCTAACAAAATGTCTCAAAAGTTGCAATTATACCCAGCTCAACCATTTCTCTTGACAGCTCATTCCAGATATTCACTATCATCTGAGTAAATTTTACCCCACTCATGTTGTATCTCTGCCTTCAGATTTTGATCTACCTGACCCTGGGAAAAAATTCTATGACCATCTACCTTATCCATAACCCTCATTTTATAAACTTGTATGAAGTCATTCTTCATAGTCTGCACTCCAGGGAATAAAGAACCAAATACTTCCCCTAGTAAGATACTTAACCTTTACTTTTCTAAAGGTTAAATTGAATTTCAAAATGTGAAACTCCTAGAATAATGAAGATAATTTTGAAAAGTATTTGACTATTAATGAACATATATATATAGGAGGTTGAAGACTTAAACCAATTTCTTAATGTAATAACTAAAGTGAATAGGAACTCTACAATGACATGGGTCAGAGCAGCAGCCATTATACCCTTGAACACAGCACAAGAGCACATTACATCATTCACACATTTATCTAATGAAACTGCACTTTGATTAAGTGCAAAAAATGTTGAATCAATTTCTTTTTAAAACAATTGTAACTAAATATTTCACTTCATGCTGTTAGAATAGCTGATTTTACACAAATGTGACTAAACATTACCCATTTTACTAGAAATACAGGTAAATAAAACAATTAGAAAATGTTTAGCTCTCCCCCATTGGCTCAGTGGATTATGACACAGTATTTGGCACCCAAATGATTATTGCCTGGTTACAACCAACCCATGATACACTAAGATTTCTGCATGTGCCTTACCAAAAACTATAAAACTAAATATTCCTTATATTTAATATTATCTTGCCAATAAACCAAACAAAAAAACAAAAACCAGAATAAGCAAGCAACAATCTGCACGAAGAGCAAAAACAAGACACCGGAGGAACTCAGCAGGTCGGGAGGTATCAATGGAGGGAAATGTTCAGTCAATGTTTCAGGTTGAGACTTAATGAGTTCCTCTAGCATCTCATGTTGCTCTGGGTTCCAGCATCTGCAGACTCTTACGTTTCCAATCTGCTAGAGAAATCTCAGTAGGTCGAGCAGCATCTATGCAGGGGGCAGGAACTGTCAATGTTTTAGATCAAAACTCTATGAGGACTAAGAGTAAAAAAGGAAACAGTAGGTATACTGTTCAACCTGCAGAGTTCCTCCAGCAGATTGCTTATTGCTCCAGATTCAGCATCTGCAATCTCGTGGGTCTCCAGAAAGAAGTGGGTCATGTACTTAAGCATTAGTGACCAGATTTAACCAACTGGTGTTGCACAGAGAAGTGATGGATTTCAGGATCACACACAAATGCTAAATTTTCATGTGCCATATGGTTGCTGATGCCTACAGAATTGAACGTCAACATGATTCACTGCTTTATGAGATTAGGGGTATAGAGAGAAAAAGGAAAGGTAAAGATCGGAGTAGGTTCAGAAAAAAGTGTTCATGATAGAAATGGAAAAATCTTTGGATTTAAAAAATCCTGACATACATCTTTCAATGAAAATTGATTTACTATTGAATTCCATTTGGCTTCTTCCCTGGGACTCTCAGTGTCTTGCTGCCTTGCAGATCTTATCGTAAACCTCAGGGAATGCATCTTCAGAGTTCAGTTTGTGTCTCAACTTGTGGTATAGAGACCCATCAAACATCTCCCAAAACTCTTCTCGGGTCAAATAGCAATCAGCATACAACATCTGAAAACTGAAAGGAAAAAAAAAATCAAGACATTATTTAATTTACAAAGATTTTACAAAGTTCCATGCAGGCAACATCAGATTACAGAAATTCACTCATCACTACCCCAAAAATTGAGATTCAGAATAAAATTTGATCTCATGGAATCTGTGTGGGGGGAAAATAATAGATTAGTACAAAACTTTTCCCCAAGTTGTATTTCTTGAGACTTGCAAATGACCAGGCTTTACATTACAGCCTGGAATAGGAATGCTCTGTCCGACACAAAAAGCAGGAACTCCTGTTCAATTCCACTTCCCATTATGCCACCAGTCTATGGCCTTGTATTCTGCCCAGATGAGGCCACGCTCAGGTTGGAGGTGCAACTCCTTATGTTCTGTCTGGGTAGCCTCCAACATGCTGGCATGAACATCAGTTTCTTGAACTTCTAGTAATGCCCACCCCCACTTCACCATTCCATATTTCTGTTTCCCCCCTTGCCTCATCTCCTTAATTGCCAATAGACAATAGACAGTAGGTGCAGGAGTAGGCCATTCAGCCCTTCTAGCCAACACCGCCATTCACTGTGATCATGGCTGATCATACACAATCAGTACCCTGTTCCTGCCCTCTCCCCATATCCCTTGACCCCGCTATCTATAAGAGCTCTATCTAACTCTCTCTTGAATGCATCCAAAGACTTGGCCTCCACTGCCTTCTGGGGCAGAGCATTCCACATATCCACCGCTCTCTGGGTGAAAAAGTTTTTCCGCATCTCTGTTCTAAATGGCCTACCCCTTATTCTTAAACTGTGGCCTCTAGTTCTGGACTCACCCATCAGCGGGAACATGCTTCCTGCTTCCAGCGTGTCCAATCCCTTAATAATCTTATATGCTTCAATCAGATCCCCTCTCATCCTTCTAAATTTCAGTGTATACAAGCCCAGTCGCTCCAATCTTTCGACATATGACAGTCCCGCCATTCCGGGAATTAACCTTGTGAACCTATGCTGCACTCCCTCAATAGCAAGAATATCCTTCCTCAAATTTGGAGACCAAAACTGCACACAATACTCCAATACTCAATTCCTCTTGTTATAAAGGCCAGCATGCCATTAGCTTTCTTCACTGCCTGCTGTACCTGCATGCTTGCTTTCATTGACTGATGTACAAGAACACCTAGATCTCCGTTGTACTTCCTCTTTTCCTAACTTGACTCCATTTACATAGTAATCTGCCTTCCTGTTCTTGCCACCAAAGTGGATCACCTCACATTTATCCACATTAAACTGCATCTGCCATACATTTGCCCACTCACCCAACCTGTCCAAGTCACCCTGCATTCTCATAACATCCTCCTGACATTTCACACTGCCACCCAGCTTTGTGTCATCAGCAAATTTGTTAACGTTACTTTTAATCCCTTCATCTAAATCATTAATGTATATTGTAAACAGCTGCGGTCCCAGCACCGAACCTTGCGGTACCCCACTGGTCACAGCCTGCCATTCCGAAAGGGACCCGTTAATCGCTACTCTTTGTTTCCTGTCAGCCAGCCAATTTTCAATCCATGTCAGTACTCTGCCCCCAATACCATGTGCCCTAATTTTGCCCACTAATCTCCTATGTAGGACTTTATCAAAAGCTTTCTGGAAGTCCAGGTACACTACATCCACTGGCTCTCCCTTGTCCATTTTCATAGTTATATCCTCAAAAAACTCCAGAAGATTAGTCAAGCATGATTTTCCCTTCATAAATCCATGCTGACTCGGACTGATCCTTCTACCGCTATCCAAATGTGTCATAATTTCCTCTTTTATAATTGACTCCAGCATCTTTCCCACCACTGACGTCAGGCTAACCGGTCTATAATTCCCTGTTTTCTCTCTCCCTCCTTTCTTGAAAAGTGGGACAACATTAGCCACCCTCCAATCAGCAGGAACTGTTCCTGAATCTATAGAACATTGGAAAATGATTACCAATGCGTCCATGATTTCTAGAGCCACCTCTTTAAGTACCCTGGGATGCAGACCACCAGGTCCCGGGGACTTATCAGCCTTCAGACTCAACAGTCTATCCAACACTGTTTCTTGCCTAATATAAATTTCCTTCAGTTCATCCTTTACCCTAGTTCCTTTGGCCACTATTACATCTGGGAGATTGTTTGTGTCTTCCCTAGTGAAGACAGGTCCAAAGTACCTGTTCAACTCATCTGCCATTTCCTTGTTCCCTATAATAAATTCACCCGTTTCTGTCTTCAATGGCCCAATTTTGGTCTTAACTAAAATTTTTTTGCTATTCACATACCTAAAGAAACTTTTACTATCCTCCTTTATATTCTTGGCTAATTTATCTTCGTACCTCATTTTTTCTTTGCGTATTGCCTTTTTTGTTATCTTCTGTTGCTCTTTAAAAGCTTCCCAGTCCTCTGGTTTCCTGCGTATCTTTGCTATGTAAAACTTCTCTTTTATTTTTATACTGCCCTTTACTTCCCTCGTCAGCCACGGCCACCCCTTACACCCCTTAGCATCTTTCTTCCTCTTTGGAATGAACTGATCCTGCATCTTCTGTATTATTCCCAGAAATACCTGCCATTGTTGTTCCACTGTCTTCCCTGCTAGGGTATTGTTCCATTGAACTTTGGCCAGCTCCTCCCTTATAGCTCCATAGTTCCCTTTGTTCAACTGTAATACTGACACATCCGATTTTCCCTTCTCCTTCTCAAATTGTAGGTTAAAACATATCATATTATGGTCACTACCTCCTAATGGTTCCTTTACCTCGAGGTCCCTGATCAAATCTGGTTCATTGCACCACACTAAATCTAGAATTGCCTTCTCCCTGGTAGGCTCCAGTACAAGTTGTTCTAAGAATCCATTTCAGAGGCACTCCACAAACTCCCTTTCTTGGGGTCCAGTACCATTCTAATTCTCCCAGTCTACCTGCATGTTGAAATCCCCCATGACAACTGCCCATTACTTCTCTCTGGTGCTCCTCCCCCTTCACTTTCTTCCATGATCATCTTTCCTCCAATCAGATTCCTCTTTCTCCAGCCCTTTATCTCTTTCACCATTCAACTTCCCAGCTCTTTACCTCCCCTCTCCTGGTTTCACCTATCACCTTGAACTTCTTGCCCCCCCCCCCCCCTTTACTCTGACTTCTCCCTTCCTTTCCAGTCCTGAAGCAGGGTCTCAGGCCAAAATGTCAACTTTTCCATAGACGTTGCCTGGCCTGCCAAGATCCTCCAGCATTTGGGTTTTGCTTTGGATTTCCAACATCTGCAGATTTTCTTGTGTTCGTGATCCCTAGCTCTAGATTTTCCCTACAAGACCGACCACACACACACACTTAAGATCCCTCAGGATCTCTTTTCCCAATCAAATCACCTCTCAATTTTCTAAATTCCAGCATTCCCAGCCTTTCCTTGCAAGTTTACCTACCCATTCCAGGTATTAGTCTGGTAAATCTTCCCTGAACTGCTTCCTGCAAATTTATACCATTCTTAAGCAAGAACCTGAATACTGCTCATATTATTCCAGAGATGGCATCAACTGAATACCCCTATAAAGCATAACCTCCCCACTTTTGTATTTATCTTGCAATAATAGCATGCTGTAAGCTTTCCAAATTAATGTACCTGCATATTAGCCTTCCGCTAATCATGTATTAGAAATCCAGATCCTTCAACAAGTTCTACAATTTCTTACATTTAGACAATATGCCAAAATTGATCTCACTCACATTTCCCCACATTTTACTTCATTTGCCAGATCTTTATGCATCAACTTAAATTCTGTTGCAGCTTGCTTATGTGCTTTTTGATTCTTACTTTTCACTTATGTTATCTGCAAATTTACTAACCATACCTCTGCTGCCTTAATCCAAGTCAAGTCTTAAATGATTGTGAAAAGCCAAGGTCCTAGAGGTAATCCCCACACCACACCACAGAAGAAAAAACACCCAGTTATGTCCATTTCATTTCCCATGGAACAGAAGACATTAGGAGCAATTGATGGGTTTAGGCCTTTACTTGCCGGAATTTAGAAGAATGAGGTGGGGGAAGATATTATCAAAACTTATCAAATATTGAAAAGCCTAGAATGGATGTGGAGAGGATGTCTCCTATGGTGGAGGAGTCTAGGACCAGAGGGCACAGCCTCAGAACACAGGGATATCCATTTAGAATGGAGGAGGAATTTCTTTAGTCAGGTGATATAGCTGTGGAATTTGTTGCTGCAGTGGTCATCGAGACCAGATCACTGTAAGTATTTAAGGCAGAGGTTGATAGGTTTGTAATTAGTCAGGGTGTGAAAGATTATGGGGAGAAGGCAGGCGAAATGGGGTTGTGAGGGAAATTGATCAACCATGATCAAATGGCAGAGCAGACTCAATGGGTTGAAAGGCCTAACTGTGTTCTTGTCTTGGGGTTTTATGCCAAGAAGTTACTTCTGACACGGTGAGCTTTTATTTCCTCACAATAACATCTGTTGTGACACTTGATAAAAATCACTAACCTTGAATATTTCCTCCTGCCCTGCCATATTATTGTAAGCAAAGAGGAACAAGGGAATCTGACACCAAAAATAATAACACACACCCTAGAATTGGACCTTTGGCACTTTTCTCAAAGTGGAAGCAGAGTGACTTTGAGGCATTAACAGATAAAGCTCAAGTATTGATTGGGTGAAATATTACCTTGGTAGATAGAAATATGGAGTGGAGGTTACAATCAGGTTTGGTGAGTGGGAGAAGATAAGGATTCTGACTAGTGTGTACACAGAAACATTATACTTCTTCTAAGACATTCATCTAAGCAATGATCCTATCACTGGGAAGTTACTTATGTCCAAATTAAATCAAGTAATTGAAGGACGATGAAAGAGGAGACATCTCATAGCTTTTCTTCCTGCTTAAGCTTCTTTTCCCTTTCTTGCCCACCTCATGCTACACAAACTGAAACCATCTTCACTAATTACTCACATCTCTGATGAGTCAAAGAGTTAATTTGAATTCCCCTCTTATTTCAAATGTGAGTGAAGGACAGCATTCTTGAAGGTGCTCTTGTTAGATGCAGCCTTTAAGACCCATATGATTAACTAGACATACAGTAAGTGGCTCACACCTGCTTTAGGTATAGCTTCCAATTTAGCAGAACATATTGTGGGGCTGGGACATTGCTACTCTAGTTTTGCCTGGATCCAGTGCATCAAATTCCCAGACCTATTGTTCCTGTGCAAATAATTTCACAAAACTGCAAAGACTAAATGGAAAAAAAGTGCCAGGTGCAGGTGCACACATTCACCAATCATTTATAAAACATGATTATGAACTGGTCAGATGCTGGCTTAGCTACTTGGAGGCCTTCCATTGGCCGAAGTTGACCACGGATATTGTGTCCTAGCTATCTGCATGATACGCAAGCCAGGTCAGTACGATATGGTGAGCAAGCCATTGCCCATACAGCAGGCTCCCCCTCTCCATGCAGCTGATGAATCCAAAGGAACAGCAGTGACTGATATAGTTCGGCACCAGCGGCATTGTAGGAGTTACCAGTCAGCGATGAATTCTATGTAGATCTGCTTTAGGGACTCCAGCTCTAGACTTTTCCCCTTGGGGTTTACTCCACAAGCCTTCCCCATGAGTAGGTATAGCTGCAAGGTAGTAGATTTGAGATCAGACTTTTCCTTCTCCTAGATGAGCTGCCAAATATGGATGACGAGCCCCATCTGCCCAAAGGCTTAGCTATAGATACTGCTTATATTTAATTTTCTTCTCCGATTTTCCCACTGATACATTACTTACCTGTGTGAATCACGTAAAAATTTCTCCAGCTGCCGGGTCGATGACCTGGCTTCAAACTGCTTGGCCTTGGGTTCTCCATAGGCCCCAACATCTGCGTATAGTTCAGCTTCATTCCCCTTTGGGTGGACCATACCAGGTAGGCTGGGTAGGTTGAAGGGACACAACCAAAGAGGGTAAACCTGCAGGAAACAAACAGAAAGCGAGTTTTGACAAGGCACTTAAAGAATAAAATAGTTCCACTTGATTTCATAGATTAAATAGTTGCAGCATTGACTCAGCTCAGATAGAGTGGGGTAAAACAAAAACTTTGCATACTTCTGGTAGATTGAATAAACCTGCAACTTTACATTATTGATTGCAAGTGAGAACTACATTATTTACAAGGGAATCGGGGGTGAAGTAAAAATTTATGTGAGGCAACGAGAGCTTCTGTGAAAAGGTTAACTGCAACATAAGCATATATCAAGATGGGTTTTGTGGACATAAAAAGTACGTGGAGTAATGGAGAATTATTAAATTCTTTAATAATTTACGTACATTAATCTCACTGTGCAGGAAAAGAATCAACTTCTCCAAACTCTTCATTGGCACCAGCATGTCTTGAACCACATGGTGTTGCTCATACAGTTTACGAATAGTTTCGCCTTGGGTCAGTTTCAGTAATGAAATCTTGGGAGGGACCATCCAGCCAAACACATAACGGAAGAGTGGATTGTTGCCAAATGGAATTATATCCTTAAATGTAGAAGGAAATAAAAAAAACATTAGCACAAGCCTTTGGAAAACTGTTTTTACTTGCATTATAATGTGGTGAATAACTCATCTTTTTTGAAGGCTTATCATTTATAACCACAAAATCTCAAAGCTGTATATATACAAAATCTGATATATTTGAAAGCCAGTGGAATTGAATGCTTGCAGTTTGGCACAAATTTTCAAAATAACTTGACCAAGGGCTTTCATTTCACATGTCCTACAGTTCATTCTTTAAACCACGTTAAAAGCAAACTACTGGCGCCAGAAACACAAGTACAGCTCGGTTAGTACCTCTCAACTTAACATTTTGGGTGCAAGCCCTTCTTCAAAAGTAGAAGTTTTTTTTTTAAATAAGTGACTTCATCTCAAATTTATTTTTCTACTTCACTGATTTTTTTTTAAAGACAGCAAATTTAGATATTACAGATTCTGGTAGTATAGATTTGATGTTCTTGTAGGTAAAATGGAAAATGGCTTATTGTGACATGTGCCAAGGTACATGTAGCAATGAATATAAAGGTTAGCTTTATTTATCACATGTGTGAAGCTTCCAGTGAAATACATCGTTTGTGTCAACAGCTAACACAGTCCAAAGCTGTGCTGGGGGCAGCCTACAAGTGCCAGCATACTTCTAGTTCCAACGTAGCATGCCTGCAACTTACTAACGCTAACCAATAAGTCTTTGGTATGTGGGAGGAAACCAGAACATCCAGAGGACACTCATGCAGTCACGGATTTAAAAAATGTAAAAATTCTTAAACAGCAGCAGGTATTGAACCCTGATCTTATGCTGGCACTGTAAAGCATTATGCTAACCACTGTGATACCGTTCCACCCTCAGCATTATTGTCAATTAATGACCCTCAATGGATACCAAATCCTATTTTTTTGAGAGATTGTAAGTATAAGAATTCATGTGCCTGGAAATATTTCTTATATCAGTTACCTGAAGCTCCCAGAAAATGCTGCGAGTGTGACGGTGATAGTACTGCCTCAGAGGGATGTATTCCACTGCACTGTGGCTCTCTTGCAAGTATTTCTCCACATGTTTAAAGAACCACGGTTTGTAGTAATAGCCAATTCTATTGATCTAAACATAAAACAAAAGTTCTATCAAATGACACAGGAATTCCACCTTATTGATGAAGACTGGATCTCTCAGATATAGTTATGCTCCTAGTTACTTTTTAAAAATCAAAATAGGTACATTGACATTTAAAAATAGCACATTAATAACTGGCAAATTGAGCTTTAAATAAACTGAACCATCTACGCTGGCGAGTCAAGAGGGACACGACAAGCTAACTGAAAACATCAAACAATGACAAGGATTAAAGCCAAAAAAAAAACCATGCCTGCTCCTTTACATTTTAGTAACAAATGGATAAAGTGATTTTCTTTTAAACTTTCCCTCTTCAAAAGAGAATCAATTACTGCAAGGGTGATAATGGTTAAAAGCACATGTCCCAAATAGTAAAATTATGACCAAATTTACTGTATTTGTGCAATCTTGACTGATTTCTCCCTTGGTATTATTTACCTTTTCTGGTTCAGCCACGTCAGTAAGGACTCCTGTCATTATCACAGCCTCATCCCGTGAATATAAGAGGCCCTCCACAAAATGGTTCTCTTTGTTTTGGGATGCTCTGCTGAACGTTTCGCATATTGTCTGCAGACCACGCACTGGTTGGTACTGCAGACGCACGTATTTCTTAGCCGGAATAATCTTGATCTCCGCAGCCACAAGAAATCCGAGTGTACCACATGACCAAGGCACAGCATAAAATAAGTCTGGATTCTCTTTCTGAGGACAAGAGGAAGAAGTATTGCTTTAGCAAAGTAGAGGAAGGCAATCTTCAGGCATATTTTCCCAATCAAAAAGTATGCCCACTGTTGTATCAGACAAGTGCAACAAGAGCAGCCAGTCGGCCCACTGGAAATAGATGTATTCTTGTTTTCCCTCTGGCTCTTCAACTTACTTTTTCCCACACATCTATCCATTCCCCTTTGGATTCTTTGTAACCACCCAGCTACAATAAAGGCTAAATTTATAGAAGCTGCTTAAGTCACTAGCACCCCTCGGGGATATGGGAAGAAATAGGAGCAGCTGGAAACCACTTGACCACTGAGAGAACACATGAAGACAGCACAAACAGTACTGAAGGGCAAGTTCAAACCCAGATAACAAGCAAAAGTTCCTACACTCAGAGCTTCAAGAACTGGGAGGGAGAGAAAAAAAGAGAAGAGTTCTTATCACAAGATAGTAACCACTAATAAGCATGTTAAAAAAAAAGTAAACCAAGACAAACAATTACTGTGGTAAATTCTGAACACCAATTCCGTGGGTGAATTTCATGATCTTTAGACAACAGAATAGTACCAGAGTTGAGGGATTTCAGTTATGAAGAATCTGGGTGGTTCCAGCTGGTTCCTTGTGAATATAAATGACTGAGAGGACATTTTGGTAAGTGCAAAAAATCTTCGGGCATTCTGGTAAGAATAAGTAAAGAAGGACCATTCCAGTGACTGTGGGAATAGTTGCACAACTCCTGCAAAGAGTCAGCATTGCTACAAAGAGCAGGATAACCCCCTTCTGTACTGGATCATTTGAAATTTGCCAACAGTTAGATTTGACAAAAACATTTATATAACTTGACCATTTATACAATTTGTTTTTGGTTGACACAGGAAAACTGTACAAAGACACCAGAAGTACTTCCTGCTTATTGCAAAATTCTACAGCATTCAGATGAACATGAGAATTTGGGTCAACATCACATTCCAATGATACTGTAGAGCAAGTATCACTCAAACTAGCACATCCTGAAACAGACTTAACAGTACACAAAGCTGATACTGAGTGCAAGATCTGGGCAAGCCCTCAATACATCTTTCACATTTGTGATTTTTTGTATTAAAAACAGTGAAGGTTCAAAGTATATTAACAAAGTATGGATACTTTATACAAACCCGAGATTCGCCCTCCTGAAGTAGAAGAGTTACACAAATCAGAAAAATGGGAAGTGAGGAGGTTTGGACAACTTGATGCAATATTGTAAAATGCAACAGAATTTTAGGTGAATAAATCAAAAATCATCTAGCCAAAATAATACCCGATTTCTTTTACCTCTGTGCATCTAACAAGACTGCCATCAGCCAAGACCAGCTCATAGGCTGTACAGATGTTTTGGAAAAGGCCATAGATGTGAGATGAAGATTCAATGCCAGTTCCCATGATAAGGCCACCTGAGAAAAGACATTTGTTCAAATTCAAGGTATTGGAGATTACAGAGATATATTATGAGCAAGATTATCTGAACAATTCACAAATCAAATTGAATCATTTGGTATACTGAACATCCAGAGACACAGAACAAGTACTGGAAGACATTGGCTGAAGAGAGTCCCCTCAGCTTAAAATTTCAAAAATCATCAGCAATCAGTAGGTATAGATATAAATACTTGATTTAGCATTAATAAAATTTAGTCATACCTATGTACTGCAACAAGGAGCCATTTAAGAAAATGGAAGCAAGTTTCTCCTCTCAAATATACAAAGATGTCCTAGCTGGCAGTTTAGGGCACCAAGTTTAAGACGGCACTGGTAAAACAGAACAACAACTTGCTGGTAGCAAACAAAACTAACAAAATTACATGTTACTGTATTAAACACGCTGTCTCAGATACAATCACTGCTATCATTAGCCTGTAACGTCCCTTTCTGAGTTGAGCTTATAACTGCCTGTACAACCGGGCATATTTGTAGTGTGAACTGAAGTCCCAAAGGTGCAGGATAGTTGTGGCGTGGCAGGTACAAGGTGGCGATGCCCAGAACCGAGAGTGGATCATGAGCCAATGTTTGGCCTTTGCTGGAGTGGGCTTGCAGGCCATTCAATATAAATGAACGAACCAAGGCAAGGCGGAGTCGAGGTGGGGGGGTGCCCAAGAGCGAGCAACAACCGAAGGTTTGCCAACTCAAGCGCTGGGCCAGATTGAAAACGTCAGAGTGCTGCGGCCAGCCCAGTGTTCAGCTTGCTGCTCTGCAAGGCTTTACAGAACTAAGACTGTAACCTGCGACTTGCAGGCTTCCAGATTGACTGTAATGATGACTTGCTTCATGGCTGTGGACTCACTTTGATGAACTTCAGTTCTGAATGTTATTTGCTTACTTCTATTGCTTGCAGGATTTGCATTTTTTTCCTGCACTTTGGCTGCTTGATGTTTTTTTTAAGATTGGGTTTATTGGGTGTCTTTGTTTTGTGGCTGCCTATAAGGAGACAAATCTCAAGATTGTATATACATACTTTGATAATAAATGCACTTTGAAGCATACACTTTTATAGAATTTGTCTTTGGTCAGGAAGACCAGGAATGCACAACCAAATCCTTCACCTTTCTCTTCTTATACCAGTATCTTATTTGGAAACCCACATGAGTGACAACTAAGCAAGAAACCATTCCTATTATCTGAGCTGTCTTCACAATGCCCATCTTCATTCATGCCCTTGTTGGCTTTATTTGTTCACAACAGGACTCAAACAGGAAGTCCAGAAGCACTCAGCAATGAAGTCTCTCAGGCCTGAAACTTTAAGCCTTTCTTTCTGGAGATGCTACCTAACCTGCTGAGTATTTCCAACATTTTTGATACATTTCTAACACCTGACTTTACCTTGACTTTCATGCTTCCATTTTCTTAAACTCCTGTACTGTACACTCAGATCCTGCATAGCACTGATTTGATACAATGCGGTTTTCAATTCTGTATTGAAACTTTTTTTAAACGACAGAAATTCATTCTAAACAACACTTAAAACTTCCCAAGAGCAGTCGCCATTACAGTAAACATTCAATCAGCCAATGAGAGTGCTTTATACATGCTCCCAGCCACTCACAGCCTATTACGTATTAGTTCACGTTCTCCCTCCCCCCACATGAGTAAACGTTCTTTCTCCCTAGTCAATTAATTCCACTTTTCCACCCATAGTGTCTGGAAAACAGCCTGCAACTCACAGTAAGGGTACTACACTAAGATGTCTAGGAAAAGCATTAGCATGGGTGCAAAACTGCAAGTGATACAGTGTTTGGTAGCTGGTCAGTGCCAGGTTGATGTTGGCACCTCTTAGAAATTTGTAATGTTCCTCCTGACTGGCAGCGAAGCAATAAGGCAATGAGTGGTGTTCTCAACATGATTTCCCGAGACTGAGAACTGCTTCATGAGAGGAAACTTAAGAAAGGGCAGTCAAATCTCGACACCTACTTGAAGAAGAAGCCAAAATCAGCGGAAGACCCACATCCTGGTCCCTCCTCTAAGATGTAACCACCACCCGCTTCCCTCTGCTGCTGTGATGTGTTGTTTTCCTCGGGATCAATAAAGTGTGTCTTTCTGTCGCTCCACTGATGTACAGGTTAGGCCTATTTACGTGTTTGTTACTCCACAAATTAGAGTATACATAAAATATCACATATCTTAGGATTGATTTTTTTTTTAAAATCAGGCATACATGTCCATTTACATCATGTTATAATGACCCTGCATAGTGCTGATATACATAGCACTCCACCTCTGAGGAACGTATCCTCAGTGTTAAGTGGGGTATTTATAAATTTACATGAATGCATCAGGGGTCATGGGTACAAGATGGACAGAATCTCAAATGGCAGTATTTACATTAAGTGTACAGCTCTTGCTGAACACAGAAGAATTTGTCATAAATGAGATATTTTGCTTAGAAGTTGTCAAAAATTGGTAAAAGGAAATTGCAAAGAACAACAAAATGAAGGCAAAATGTTCTACCTCTATTATTGGTCAGAGTTTAGACAATTTCTGCTAGAGTTATTGCTTTGCTCTCACTTTTAGCAAATACCAGTGGCTATCCCATTGATAGAACTTAATCAACAAAATTTTAAAAAAATCACTAACAATTTGAGGTTGATAATCACAAGCAAGAACCAAGTCATAAAGAATTCCAAATGCCCGGTCCACAAATAGTCTTCAAATTATGTTAATTTTTTTTTAAAAACAGGCAAATAGCCTCTTATATGGAGGAATAAATACTACCTACCCACAGTGAGGTCATCCAACTCCGGTACCACTGGAAGAGTCCAGCCAATCGAGTTCAGAAGTGCAGTTACCTGACCCATGTTTACCAGCGGTTCCACACGGACAACCTATCACAGAAACATCAGAACTGAAAAAAGTCCTAATTTCATTAACCAAAATGATAAAACACTTATCCATTCACAAGTTGATGTTGAAGTAAAAAGGAAATAGAAATTTGAATCACAAACTTATTACTTTCCTCTCATTATATCTGGATTAGCATTATCTCCATTTCAAAGGACAATGCAGTATCAGTCCAGTTCAATTCCTTAGCTCACTGTTAACAAGTAACGTCTTACAATGGTGCTAGAAAGTTTGCGTAGCCTGTAGAATTTTCTCTATTTCTGCATAAGTAAGACCTAAAATATCATCAGATCTTCATGCAAGTCCTAAAACTAGGTAAAGAGAACCCAATTAAATAAATAAATTACAGTTGTTCATTTACTTATTGAGAAAATGATCCAATATTACACTTATTTTTGGGGGGGAAAGTATGTGAACCTTTGCCTTCATTAACTGGTGTGACCCCCTTGTTCAGCAATAACTTCAACCAAATGTTTCCAGTAACTTGATCAGTCTTGAACATTAGCTTGAAGGAGTTTTAGGCCATTCCACCATACAAAACTGTTTCAATTCTGAGATTTTGGTGGGCTTTCTTGCATGAACTGTTTGCTTCAGGTCCTTCCACAACATTTCTATAGGATTAAGGTCAGGACCTTGACTCGGCCATTCCAAACCACAAATTTTCTTCTTTGTAAAACATTCTGTTGATGATTTACTCTCATCTTCCGGATCATTGTATTATTGCATTAAGCTTCAGGTGATGGGACTACTAATTTGACATTCTCCTGTAAAGTGTCTTGCTAGAATTCTGAATTCATTGTCCCCTCAATGATTGCAAGATGTCCAGGCCCCGAGGCAACAAAGCAGCCCCAAACCAAGATGCTCATTCCACTAGGCTTTACAGTTGGGATGAGATTTTGGTGTTGGTGTGCAGTGCCCTTTTTCCTCCAAACATAGCAATGTGTATTTCAGCCAAAATTCAACTTCGGTCTACTCTGTCCACAGAACATTGTCCCAGAAGTGTTGTAGACCATCCAGGTTGTCTTTTGCAAACTTGAGACATGCAGCAATGTTTTTTTTTTTGGAGAGCAGTGGCTTCCCCCGTCCTTCCATGTATTTTTTTTATATAGTGGACACATGAACAGAAACTTTAGCAAGTTCTAGAGATTTCTGCAGGTCCTCTGCTGTTACCCTTGAGTTCTTCTTCACCTCCTTCAGCATTGCACATTGTGCTCTTGGTGTAACCTTTGCAGAATGCCCACCCCTAGGGAAAGTAGCAATAGTACTGAATTCCCCCCATTTGTAGACAATTTCTGCAACTGTGGAATGATGAACTCTCAGGTCTTCAGAAATGCTTTTGTAGTCTTTTCCAGCTTCAAGCTTCTTCACAATTCTTCTAGGTCCTTTGAAAGTTGTTTTGATCAAGGCATGGAGCACATATACAGATCTTTCCTGAGAAGACAAGCTCTGTCAATAACCTGACTGTGTGTCTTTTTGATACCTCTACAATCCACACCTCCAATCTCATCTCATTGATTGGAATACCTGACCTTAAATAGATTTTGTAGAAGGCATTACCCTAGAGGTCCAACAAATACATGTAATATTGGATCATTTTTCTCAATAAAACAGTGAACAAGTATAGTGGGGGGTTTTTTTGAAGAAAGACCTGGCAACTTTCAATATCTTGCCACAAAAACCCTACAGACAGCTACACTACCCAAAGGGTCACCATGAGTCAATGATGGCTGCACCCAACAACAACACTTTTGTACAGTGCTGTATATACAAACATTTGTAATAGAAATATATTCATTAACAACTCATGCTTAAGAATTAAGCTGCCTTCATGCTCCAATGCAAAACTGGAGATTAGAACCAAGTGAATTATCTCCATTTCCTATGCCAACTGGCTTTCAAGCTATAAAAAATTCTACCAAATAACAAATTTTGCTCTATAATTTTTCTATCTTTATGAATTACACAAACACTCTCCAACTTATTTTTCCATTGGAGCTGAGAGAGGCAGCCTATCTTACTTACCACAGATTATCAAGTCTGTATTTCACAAAAGGAGAGATCTTAACTAATTTGAAATCATAAATTCAGTTTCACAAAAATTTACTGTGAAAATGTAAGATCTGGGGACATCCTAGAAACAGCTCCACAATATATATTTTTTTAAACATTAAAACTCTATGGTCAGTGACCCCAAAGATGTTTAAAAAGGTTACATAAAGAGACAGAACTTCATTTACAGGGTTCGCAGAGAAGAGTTTTGGCATTCCTTGTGAAATATTGTTGAAATAGTCTTTGGCAGTTCCACCACCCTGTTTACAGTTGCTGGACTGCAGGTTCTCTTAGTTCCCAGTAGGAGCAGCACGTAGCCAGTTTGTAAAAGGCACAAAAGCAGAAAATGCTGGAAAAAAGCAGCAGGTCTGGCATCATTTATAGAAAGGGAAACAAAGTTAACACAAGTACAAAAGTTTTTACAGATTCTGGAAATCTTGAGCAACACACTCTGAAGGGTGTCAGCCTGAAACGTGACTATTTACTCCCCCCTCCATAGATGCCGCCTGATTGGCAGAATTCCTCCAGTATTTTGCGTGTTAAAACAAAGTTAACATTTTAGATTAAATCCCATCAGAACCGGGAGAAAAAAAAGTTCTTATCCCTCTCCTCACCCAACCCAACTATTCTCTTTCCCAGTCTGAAAAAGGCTCATTTAACTGAAACATTAACTTTATTCCTCCTTCCACAAATGCTGCCCAAACTGCTGAGTATTTCTGGCATTTTGTACTTTCATTTCAGATTTCCACCATATGCTTTTTTATAATGACCCACGCTGTCACTGGGAGAACAAACAAACTCCCTACAGGCAGCGGCGGGAATTTAACCCAGGTCACCTGTACTGTAAAGCAAGTGAAGGGAATTAGGCATGAGAGAGGAGCTAACCAAAGTTGATTGGAAGGGGACACTAGAAGGGATGACAGCAGTACAGAAATGGCTGGAGTTTCTGGGGGTAATTTGGAAGATGCAGGATAGATACATCCCAAAGGTGAAGAGGTATTCTAAAGGGAGGATGAGGCAACTGTGCCTGACAAGGGAAGTCAAAGATGGCATAAAAGCAAGAGAGGGTATATAATAGAGCAAAAATTAGTGGGAAGTTAGAGGATTGAGAAGCTCTGCTGGTTTAAAAAAAAATCATCTAAAAAGCCATTAAGAGAGAAAAGATGAAGGAAAGCTAACCAATAAAAGAAGCTGGAAATATTTCAGAAAATGGGTGACGCTCTGCTGGTTGATGGTTGGGTTGTGTTGTTCTCCGATCTTGACAATTTACTTGCAAACATTTCATTTTTTTTTCTTCCAAAAATGTACTTCATTCAGAAATATTACAAAATAAAATTATTTACAAAAACCAGTGTGCTGTTAAATGTAGTGTCTTCTGAATGCTTGTCCTTTATATACTTACCCATGAGCTGATAGATTGTCGTTACAGGAACTCAATTGTGATGTAGGGAGAAAATCTCATCACTGATTGGTTGCAAGGCGAACTTCATGTGCTGTGGTGTGGAACTTTGCCCACATTGTCTCACAAATAAGATTGAGGTCTACACGCGTTTACAGAATTGTTTGTGGAAAACCATGCTTCTAGGAATTCCCTTGCAATTCAGTTTTTGTAATGACGGCCAATCAGCTGACTGAAAAGTATATAAAGGCGAAGCATTCGGAAGACACACCACAATCAACAGCGCAGTGATGATTTCTCTTCATACGGTGAAGAAACCTTTGCATGTAAATTGCAAAGATCGGAGAACAACTCAACCCAACCATAAAAGAGGTTACAAATTATTTTCAGATACAGTAAAAGAGAGGTGCGAGCGGATATCAGAATGCAGAAAATGCTAAAGATGTTGTAATGGGAGACAAAGAAATAGCAGATGAACATAATAAATATTTTACATCAGTCTTCACTGTGGAAGATACCAGTAGTATGCCAGAAATTCTAGAGTGTCGGGGGCAGAAGTGAGAGTAGCTGTCATTGCTAAGGAGAGGGTACTTGGGAAGCTGAAACATGTGAAGGTAGACAAGTCATCTGGACCAAATGAACTATACCCTCTGAAAGAGGTAGTTGAGGAGACATCAATAATGCTCTTTCAAGAATCACTAGATTCTGGAAAGGTCCCAGAGAACTGAAAAATTGCAATTGTCACTCCACTCTGAGGGAGGGAGGTAAAAAGGAAAGAAATTATAGGCCAGTTAGCCTGACATCAGCAAGATATTAAAGTTCATTATTAAGAATGAGATTACAGGGCACTTGAAGGCACAAGATAAAATGGGCTAAAGTCAGCATGGTTTCCTCAAGGGGAAATGTTGCCTGACATTATCTGTTGAAAGTAACAGGTAGGACAGATAAAGGAGAGTCAATGGATGTTATTTACTTGGATTTTCAGAAGGCCTTTGACAAGGTGCCACACATGAAGCTGGTTAACAAGAGCCCGTGGTATTATAGGAAAGATACAAGCATGGATAGAAGATTGGCTGACTGGCAGAAGGCAAAGATTGAGAATAAAAGGGGCTTTCTTTGGTTGGCTGCTGGTGACTAGTGGTGTTCTGCAGGGGCCTGTGTGGGGACCACTTGCCGAGATAGGTGCAGGGGCAGATAGTGTTGAGGAAGCAAGGAGCCAGCAGGAGGACTTAGATTGGGAGAATGGGCAAAGTAGTACCAAATGGACTATAGTGTGTGGATGTGCATGGTCATGCACTTGGGTAGAAGAAATACAGGTGTTAGCTCTTTTAGAAATGGGGAAAAAATTCAGAAATCAGAGGTGCAAAGGGACTTTGATTCCTTGTGCAGAATTCCCTAAAGGTTAACTTGCAGGTTGAGTAGGTGGCAAGGAAGGCAAATACAATGTTAGCATTCATTTCAAGAGGACTGGATGACAAGAGCATGGATGTGATGCTGAGTCTTTATCAGGCAATAGTCAGACCCACATTTGGAGTATTGTGAGCAGCTTTGGCCACTTATCTACTTCACTTATGCTGCCATTGGAGAGGGTCCAGAGGAGGCTCACAAGAACAGTTCTGGGAATGAACACAGAGTGTTTGATGGCTATGGGGCCGTACTCACTGGAGTTTAAAAGAATATAGAGGGAATCTCATTGAAACCTATCAAATATTGTAATGCCTAGACAGAATGGACGTGGAGAGGATGTTTCCTATAGTGTACGATTCTCAGACCAGAGGGCACAGCCTCAAAATAAGAGGGATGTAAATTTATAACAGAGATGGAGAAATTTCTTTAGTCAGAGCATAATGACTCTGTGGAATTCATTGCCACAGACGGCTGTAGAGATCAAGTCAATAAGTATATTTAAAGTGGAAGTTGACAGGCTCCCGATTAGTCAGGTTATATAGACAAGTCAGGAGAATGGGGTTGAGAGGGACAATAAATCATCCATAATGGAATACCAGAGGAGACTCAACAGACCAAGAGGCCTAATTCTGCTCCTAAGTTTTCACAGACTATAACACAGTACAAGCACCACACTTCCAGTTAGAGGACTGCTGCTATTGAACAAATGGATGCTGCAAGAGGGAGTTAAACTTAGGACGGAATTGAAGTGGCAGGGCCTGGGCCAGAGAGCAGACAAGGAAATGAACCTATGCTTAGCTGATGTGAGGCACCAAAGCTGAGGACGAAGGACAAACTGGTGTTCAGTTCACTATTCCAGGTGGCCTTACTCACCTCAGCGCCACACTGATTCTGCAGCCGCTGGCTCTCAGCTCAGTGCTGAAATGGCTCCGAGGTTGTGGACTCACGTTCAGGGACCCTGCAGTTCATGTTCTGTGAATTATTTGTTTACTTTATTATTGTTCACACAATCTGTTCTTTTGTCGCACAGAGTGTTTGAAGGTTTTTGCTGTGTGGGTTATTTTGTGGATTCTGTTGTGTTTATTTAGTGACTGTCTGCAAGCAGATTAATCTCAAAGTTTTCTATAGGATACTTTTCATAAATGAACTTTGTACTTTTTCCTCTATTTACCAATTGGCAAATACTTGGCTTGTATCCCACGCTGCAGCAACTATGTTCAGATCAGAAAACCCGGCATGGGAAGACTGTAGAAGAGAGGAGGGTGAAAGTTTGCAAATAATCCTTACTGTAGCCCCATCTTTCTTAATTTATCAACTGTACCCCTCGCCACGATACACAAGATGGTGAGGCTGATGTTACTTACAGAGGGAATATAGAAAAATGACAAATTGCAAGGTCTATACTTCAATGACGGAACATACAAGTGTCATAAACTTAATAATTAGGGACAGAAATCGGCTACTTTGTCTCCCAAGCCGGCTCTGGAAACTTAATTCGTTATGCTAACTGGCTATTATTTTCCTCAAGTAACATTCCTAATGGAGAAACCAACATTTTGCTTCAATTCTTTTTATAAATTAAAAAATTAAGTTTGTTGCTGATATTGATATCACCTTTACTGTAAAAACTGTTAAGTGTACTCCAAATCAGAAAGATAACATGAAAAGGTATTACGATTTCATTATTACAGAGTTAAGTCACCTGATTCTTGGTGTCCACCTCCAAAATATCCATCAAATTGATCATGATATTCTTGTGTGTCTTCTTATACTTGCCCACCCGCAGTGACACAGTCAGCCACCCTGGTCGGCCCGTGCACATGTACGTTCTACTTCCTTGATCCTTCCATTCTCGGACCTTTCAAAACAAAAGCAGATTTGTCTATTACACAGTCCATTTTTCAGTAAGATACAAGCCTTTACTTCATCAAGTATAATTTTTACATTGACAATGGACCTTCAGAGGAGTTATCCAGGGTGAACCATATTGATGCAATCACAATGAAGACTTGCTAACAGCTGTACTTCATTAGAGATTGTGGAGATTCAGTATACCACCAAAGACACATCACCCGGAGACCATGCTGACTGGTTGTGTCATTGCCTGGTATGCAGGCAACAATGCACAGGACTGGAAGAGGTGTATGCTCTCTATGTACTCTAGGTGAAGGAGCCATTCATCTCTTCTCTATCTGCTTGCACTATATTCTGTGTTGCGCAGTTATCAGGGTAACTAATCACGAGTGGGGTCACGATAAAAGTGAAGGGGATGAGTTAGGTATTTGTGCTTTCTTCGGGCAGTTTGGTGCTGGGAGCCAATGGATGTCACATCTTTTGTTGACCGCTCAACTTACAATTGGGTAAGTTTCATTGCTTTCATGTTTGCTAATGAAGGATTGAATACATATCAAACACGAGGAAATCTGCAGATGCTAGAAATTCAAGCAACACACACAAAATGCTGGTGGAACGCAGCAGGTCAGACAGCATCTATAGGGAGAAGTGCTGTCGACGTTTCGGGCCGAGATCCTTCATCAGGACTAACTGAAAGGAAAGATAGTAAGAGATTTGAAAGTAGGAGGGGGAGGGGAAAATGCGAAATGATAGAAGACCAGAGGGGGTGGGGTGAAGCTGAGAGCCGGAAAGGTGATTGGCAAAAGGGATACAGAGCTAGAGAAGGGAAAGGATCATGGGATGGGAGGCCTAGGGAGAAAGAAAGGGGGAGGGGAGCACCAGAGGGAGATGGAGAACAGGCAGAGTGATGGACAGAAAGAGAGAAAAAAAAAGGAGGGGGGAAAAAAGCTAAATATATCAGGGATGGGGTAAGAAGGGGAGGAGGGGCATTAACGGAAGTTAGAGAAGTCAATGTTCATGCCATCAGGTTGGAGGCTACCCAGCCGGTATATAAGGTGTTGTTCCAACCTGAGTGTGGCTTCATCTTGACAGTAGAGGAGGCCATGGATAGACATATCAGAAGAGGAATGGGATGTGGAATTAAAATGTGTGGCCACTGGGAGATCCTGCTTTCTCTGGCAGACCGAGCGTAGGTGTTCAGCGAAACAGTCTCCCAGTCTGCGTCGGGTCTCACCAATATATAAAAGGCCACATCGGGAGCACCAGACTCAGTATACCACACCAGCCGACTCAAAGGTGAAGTGTCGCCTCACTTGGAAGGACTGTCTGGGGCCCTGAATGGTGGTGAGGGAGGAAGTGTAAGGGCAGGTGTAGCACTTGTTCCGCTTACAAGGATAAGTGCCAGGAGGGAATATTGAATACATATCATTGTCTTTAAGAACAAATGTTATTGGAGCTGAGGGTGCATCACGCAAAAATTACAAATCCATGGGGGTGATCAGCAGCTGCAGTTTGGTTTGGTTGGAACTGACCACTACAAGAGGCTTCAGAAGGTTGTAGACTCAGCCAGCACCATCAGGGGCGCAAGGCTCCCCAGCATTGAGGACATTTTCCAAAGTTCAAGAACGTGGCATTCATCATTAAGGACTCTCACCACCAAGGACATTCCCTCCTCCCCTTTACAGTCAGATTTCCAAATGGTCCATGAACACAACCTCTTCTGTACTGTGTATTTATCTTTACTTCAACTTAACAGTACTGTTATGCTTGCAGAACAACAAGTTTCATGATGTATGTCAGGGACAATAAACCTGACTCTGATTCACACATCTGAATCTACAGTTGCAGTCTGCGATGGAACCTACTGACTACAGATCTATGCACAAAACATGGATGGCACATTCTGGCTCATGGTAATGAAACAGACTTAAAATTATAAAGCACCATGTCACTTTCAGGTCATTCTAAACTGCTTTATAGCCATTGATGTACTTCCTGAAGTGTCACAGAAGGAAGGGTTTGATAATATATGCTCCATAAGAGTTAACGTGTTACAACAGTTCCTTTCCCCTCCATCAGTTTTCTGAATGGTCCTTGAACACATTCACCTTATTCACTATTTTTTTTGTAACTTGCAGCAATTTTAGGTCAAATTTCATGAGATACTCAAGTCCAGTTCTGAATATTAGTGTGGGTTAAATCAATATACACTATGGGGAGCCTAAATGATCACACACAAAATATTACAATACGTTCCAATCACACGAAGCCAGCGAGATACTCAGACTGTTCGGAATCATTCTATTTATGCAAGATAGTGGAAATGCGGTGATCAGACTTTGTAAGAGCTAGGCCTTGCATTGTATTGGCAATTCTGATAATTTAACACCCCAATTCTGGGAACATGCAATCCATTATAAATATCTCATATGGAAGTATCAGTGACGAATGAAGAAAGGTGCCCTGTGGTTCAATGGCCTTACATCGCTGCCATCAGGAGCTGTTGAAGTCACTGATAGCCAAAACGACGCAAGTCTACCCACTGCCAATGTTATTACAGTATTTGTCTCTTACATCAACTACACTTAATGCATTGCATTCTGCCCTTTGGGAGAAATTGCTATTGTTTACGTGAATCTGAACACAATAAACAAGTATTTGCTGCATCGAACTGGAAATGTACAAATTTAGCACACTCCGTTACAATGCAGCCCACTTGGTTCCTCGGGTGGATTCGCACATCGTTCCACACACTGTGCATTACAGCGCTGCAACCGGCAAACACCGTGGATAACGCTAACCCTCACCTGCCTCTGGATGTCCCTGACCCGCAGGTCGTGTTGCTTGGGGGCACTGCACATCTTGAACACTAACCAAGCCCTGAGGTAGTAGTAGACATCGAAGACAACGGAGAGGGGCAGCAGGAAGAGGCAGACGAAGACCCAGCGGTGGTGGATGATCACATACTCCACGCCTTTTCTCCGGACCCAGAATAGCAGCAACGCCATCAGTACGGCCAAATAAATCACCGGATCCATTGTCTGTCCTTCGCCCGGCCACTACCTGCGGATCCCCCGTTCCCGTCCACAGCCGCTCCGCCGACAGTCTGCAACCCCTCCCGCTGACCCCGCCCCGTCCTGCGCCAGCCTCGCCGCCATTGGCCAAACCTTGACGCGACCCGCCTGGCTAGCCTATGAGAAAAAACCTGGTGATTCTGCACGAGACAGCGCAGGCTGGGCCGCCATTCGCTCCGCCATGCGTCCAATCCCGCCTTCCTCGCCGTCTCCGCCAATAGAAAGCGTCGGGTGTATCATGCCACCGGGAACGCGGCGCCTGGATTGGCGCAGCTGGAGCCCGACGTTCCCGCCCCCTTCGGTCACCGCGAGCTCGGGGTACCCAGTGAAACCATTAGCGACGGGGAAAGGCCGAGATATGTCAGTGTGTAACTTCATTAGCAATCCCTATCTAAAAGTTTCAGATTTGAAACGTTTAGATTTCAATGGATGCTTGTATTTGAAAAGGTTTGAACATGTACCAGGTCAAATGATAACTTTGAAACTAAACATTCAGATTCCTGGAAGCTTCAGTCACCCGGAACCAGGCACTTGAACTAAACTTGCCTAAGTGACTGTAGTGCCCAACCAAGCTAGACCCCGTGTGCCCACATGTGGCCCAAATCCCTGTAAACCCACTCTTAACTATGTCCTTTTGACAGATGTTACTCTACCAGCATCAACCACATTCTCAGACTGCTCATGGGCCATCTGTGTGAAGAAATTTGCCCCCCAGGTCCCTTAGCCAAAAACAGATGAGAGAGATGTTGGAAATCTGGATAAACACAGTGAGTCAGGCAGTAAGCTATGGAGGAACAGACGGTGTATCGGGTGGAGACACTTAACTGAACAGAACAGCCCTGTTCAGACCTTTTGGCCCACAGTCTTGTGCCAGTCATGATGCCAATTTATCCTAAATGTCTTCTTTCTGTGTATCCTCTGTATTCCTCCATTCCTTTTGTATTCATGTTTCTACCCAAAAGCCCCTTAAATGCCACCAAACTACTCACTTCCACTCCCATACCTGGTACCCACCACCCTCCGTAAAAAGCAAACTTGCCCTTTGTCTCTGGGTCCAAGCAAAGGAGTATTTGTATATCTTTTTGATGACTGCAAGTCAGTGCTGGATACTAAAAACATCAAATGCTGTAGGACTATCCCATCGGTGAGTTGCTGGATATCAATGGAGCTGCCTGAACTTTTTGCATACCATTGTGCTGAGAGAGTGCGTGATCCGCAAACGGAGTAAGTGTTTGTCTTGGACATTTCTATTGGGATCACAAGATCCTGTTAGATGTTGGTAATGCAGAATACTGCAAGTCCGATTCACTGGTGACACAGACAGCTGCATTGCCTCGGTCGTGGTAAAGACTAGGCCACGGTCATGGGGTCGCCTCGGGCGCAGCAGTCTGTTGCAGCTGCCCAGGGGATGGAAACAGGGCCTCTGCTGGGTGCACTGGAATCGTGCAGGGTTGGGCGCTGGCCCTCCTTTCACTGCTGCTCTCCAGTGTTCACTCAGTGGAAGAACATGCTAGACCAGGACAATCTACAGTGGACACTGTAATACCATCAAGGACTGTTCGCTGCTTCCCTAACAACAAACCATGGGTCACCAGTGATCTAAAGGCTCTTCCCAACCACAAAAAGAGAGCCTTTAAATCAGGAGACAGGGAGGAATTGAAACATGTGCAGAGGGAGCAAAAGGAGAAGATCAAGGTGGCTGAAGAGGAATACAGGAGAGGGCTAGAGAACAAACTTGGGCAGAGCAGCACATGGGAGGTGTGGAGAAACATGAAGAATATCACTAGCTCCAATCAGCCTGGCTATAGAGCCTTGGAATGCATCCGTGAATGGGCTAATGAGTTAGAACAATTCTTCAATAGGTTTGACAATTGCCCTCCTGTTCACACCCCCCTCACACCAGTCCAGGGGCTGAGGCACCCAGTGCCTCCTCTCCTCCACCCTCCAGTTCAACACATGGATGAACAACACATCTACATCCCTTCCTTGCCCTGCACCTACCATCCAAACTACTGAGCAGGTGAGAAGGGCTCTGGGGGAAACTCAGACACAGCAAAGCAATGGGACCGGATGGTGTGAACCACAAGGTCCTGAAGGAGTGTGCTGAGCAGCTGTGTGGAGTTCTCCAGCCCATTTTCAATCTGAGACTCAGCTTGGAAAGGGTCCTGACTGTGTGGAAAACATTATGTGGGGTCCCAGTATCCAAGAAAGTCTTGAATGGCTACTGTCCAGTGGCCCTGACCATGAAGATCCTAGAGAGGCTGGTGCTGGCTCACCTCCAACCCCTGGTCAGATCAGCCCTCAATCCCCTGTAGTTTGCCTACCAGGAGCATATTGGAGGCAATGATGTTGTCATCTACCTGCTGAGCAGCGTCTACTTCCATGTGGATAAGTATGGCAGCACTGTGCGAATCATAATTTTTGAATTATCATGTGCCTTCCGTACCATACAGCCCTCATTGCTGAGAGAAAAGCTCCGTGGATAATGGACTACCTGACTGGCAGACCACAGTTTGTGTGGCTTCAGAGCTGTGTGTCAGACATGGCTATTAGCAGCACTGGTGCCCTACAGGGGGCTGTATTGGCTCCCTTCCTGTTTAACCTGTATACCTCAGACTTTAGACACAACACTGAGTCATGTCATCTGCAGAAATTCTCTGATGACTCAGCAATAGTTGGGTGTATAAAGGGAGGACGGGAGGATGAATACAGGGCCTTGGTGGAAGACTTTGTCAAATGGTGCAAACTGTGGCTCAACATCAGTAAGACAAAGGAGATGGTGCAGGACTTTAGGAAGACTCAGCCTGCATTGCTCCCTGTTACTATTGATGGTGAGGATGTGGATGTGGTGAGAACCTACAAGTACCTGGGGGTGCACCTGAATGACAGACTTGAGTGGAGGACCAACACAGAGCCAGTGTACAAGAAGGGCCAGTGTGGACTCTACTTCCTGAGGAGACTGAGGTCCTTTGGAGTATGCAGACCTCTCCTTCATATCTCCTACCAGTCTGTTGTCACCAGTACAACCTTCTATGCGGTGGTGTGCTGGGGCAATGGCATCAAGATGGGTGATGCCAACGGGCTCAATAAACTGATTAGAAAGGCTGGCTCTGTTGTTGGAGTCAAACTGGACACACTGGAGACTGGGTAGAACGAAGGACCCTATGGAAAATCCTGGCAATTCCGGACAATGTTTCTCATCCTCTGCATGCTACTTTGGCTGAACGGAGGAGAACTTTTAGTAATAGACTAAGACAATTGTGCTGCTCCAAACAGCGCTATATGAGATCATTCTTACCCTCGGCCATTAGGCTGTATAATGAGTCAACCTATAGCCAGGGAAGTGATGACACCTTCCTGTTAGATTGTGGTAACTTATATTTTATTCCTCTACTTCTTTTTTAATATGGCACTTGTAATGCTACAGAGACACATTATTTCCTTTGGGATCAATAAAAAGAACCTGACTATCTATCTATCTTATTACTTCTTTATCACTTTATCTACTTGTAAAGCCACTTTTGAACTATGAATTTCATCACCAAGATTCCTCTACTTCAGTGCTCTTAAGGGGCCCACCATTAACTGTGTACTTTCTGCTTTTGTTTAACTTCCCAACTTGCCCAGATTGCCTATCGCCGCAATAGATCTACAGCAGATGCAATCTCAATGGCTCTTCACATGGCCTTAGGTCACTGGACAATACAAACACCTCTGTCAAGATGCTGTTCGTTGACTATATCTCAGCATTTAACACCATCATTCCCACAGTTCTGTTCAAACCTGGACCTTTGTACCTCCCTCTGCAATTGGATCCTTGACTTCCTAACCGGAAGACCACAATCTGTGTGGATGAGTGTTAATACCTCCTCCTCACTGACAATCAACAGACACCAGTGTACCTCAGGAGTGTGTGCTTAGCACACTGAATGTGTGGCCTGGTACAGCTTAAATGCCATCTATAAATTTGCCTGTGATACAACCATTGTTGGTAGTATCTCAGATGGAGATGAACGGGTGTACAGGAGTGAAATATACCAGCTTGTTGAGTGGTATTGCAGCAACAACATTGCACTCAATGTCAGTAAATTGAAAGAGCTGATTGTGGACTTCAGGAAGGGTAAGAGGAGGGAACACAAACCAGTCCTTAGAGGGATCAGAAGTGGAGAGAGTGAGCAATTTCAAGTTTCTGGGTGTGAAGGACTCTGAGGATCTAACTTGGTCCCAACATATCGATGCAGCTATAAAGAAGCCAAGACAGCAGCTATAGGAGTTTGGAAAGGTTTGGTTTGTCACCTAAAATACTCAAAACTTGTATTTACATACTGTGGAGAGCATTCCAACAGGCTGCATCACTGTCTGGAATGTGGGGAGGGCTACAGAAAATTGTAAAATTAGTCAGCTCCATCTTGGGTACCAGCCTCCCTAGTACCAAGGCATCTTCAAGGAACGGTGCCTCAGAAAGGCAGCATTGATTATTAAGGATCCCTATCACCCAGAACATGCCCTCTTCCCATTGTTACCATCAGAAAGGAGGTACAGAAGCCTGAAGGCACACACTCAGTGATTCAGGAACAGCTTCTTCCCCTCTGCCATAAGATTCATAAATGGACATTGAACCCATGAACACTACCTCAGTTTATATATACAGTAATTTATATTTTGCACTATATTTAATCTAACTATTTAATATACATATATATACTTAATATAATTGATTTTATATATTTCTATATTATCATATTATCACGTATTGCATTGAACTGCTGCTGCTAAGTTTAAAAATTTCACAACACATGCTGGTGACAATAATCCTTATTCTGATTCTGATTAAGTTCTATCTGTCACTTCTCTACCCGTATCTGTAACTGATCTATACCTCACTGTACTCTTTGACAGTCCTTTACACTGTCCACAATTACATCAATCTTGGTGTCATCCACAAACTTGTTAATCCACCTATCAATATTTTAATTCAAATCATTGATATATATATATCTCTCAAACAACTCACTTCTACCCACCCAAGATATTTATGAGGAGTGCTGCATACGCAGGGTCCTTCGCATTATTAATGATCCCTCCCATCCATCCCACAATCTCTTTGACCCCCCATCATCAGGCAGGAGGTACCATAACAGGACAAGGACTGATAGGATGGGAAACAGCTTCTTCCCCCAAGCTGCGAAACTACTGAACTTCCTGCCACCACCCAGGTCTCATCATGTATGAAGCCCCAGTCATATTACACCGTTTACTTTATAACTTGTGACGTAAATGCACCTTATGCTGAATCTTAATCTTCTGGAACATATTTTAATATTTGTTAGTTTAATGGTGGAAATATTACTTTATGAGTTGTATGCAACTTATATGGCCTGTATTGTGCACCTTGGTCTGGAGGAACATTGTTCGTTTGGTGGTATACATGTATACAGTTGAATGACAAACTTCATCTCGAACTTTAATTTAAACAGAAGCCCCTGCCATAATCCTTGCAGTGATGGACGTAAAGCCCAAATAACCGCCTTCTACTCCTACTACCCGTCTTCTATGGGCAAGCCAATTCTGAGTCCAAAACTGCAATTCACCTTGAGTCCCATTTTTGAAAATTTTTTATCTCCCTAAACCTATGCCCTCTTGTCTTTAGTTCCCCTTCCCTGGGAAAAGGATTAGACTCACTGTGTCAAATAATAAGAATAGTACTGTATGAAGATCAGGCTGGGAGCAATTATAGTTTTTGCCTCCATTTGTTTTCCTGACATGCTTTGCACTACAAATTTCAGGAACTAAAAATTCAGGTGGAACTTTGTTTTGAAATTCTTGCCATTTTTGTTACATTACTACAATATTTTGAAAGAATGTCAATGACCCTGGGATCCTTGTCTGATCTTCCACTCATGCTTGTGTAGAAAAGCATGGCTGAGATTCTTATTTAAATAAGCATGTAGGTGCAAATTTATAGGATATCCTCTAACTCCACGATATGTCACACATAAATGCAACATCGTGTGGCCACCAGTATGAAGCCTCCATTCAAAATTGTTTATTTTAGTTAAGGAACTACTTTCTTTTTAACTTGCGTTACTTCCTAGTGGTTAATTTCGTCAAAGAAATCATGAATTTTCAATTACCGAATTTTCAGTACAACTTTAGAGGGATGATATTAAAAATATCCCATATCTCCTGTATTAGGAGATGAGTGCTTCATTTGCTATGATTAATGCCCAGATGTTGTGGAAAAATCTACAGCTGAAATGAAAAGTAAAAGGTGCATGTAAATCCTGTATGTCACCAGCTTTCACATTCAATTTCCTTTTGCCGTTGTGTTATACACAAAAGGAAACTGTCCCATATTTAATCTAACAATATAGCTCTAGTTTACACTGATAACATGCTCTCAACAATGACTTTGGGCAAGGCCATGCCATTTACCTCAAGAATTTCTCTATGTCTTATATAATTGTTTCATAATCTTTATAATTTTCACTCATTTCATCTTCCCAATTTCATATTGAATTTTTCCATTAAAACATTTCCTCTGGTTCTAAATATTTGTTAGAATCTTAATCAATTCCATGTTTACACAATAGTGCCAGATTCTCCCCTTCCCCAATTCCAACTATCCATTCCTACTCTCAAAGAGGTTGTTACCATTGACAGTTTCCTGCTTCCTAGACATATTTGTCAAGGAATGTTAATATTTTCACCATGGTGTTTTATATGTCCATTCTCAACAAATGTCAGCAGGATTTTATGTCAGTAGGATTAACAGAATCCATCTAATCAGTAGTAACATTTCACAATTTTTACAAAGAGAATGTTGAAATGGCAAAGGTTCAAATTTCAAAGTAAAGTTATTATCAAAGTACAGATAAGTCACTGTATACAATCCTGAGACTCATTTTCTTGCAAGTATTCACATTAAATACAAGTCAATAGAATGAATGAAAGGCCACATTCAGAACAGACAAACAACTAATGTGCAAAAGACAACAGCTGTGCAACTAAAAGAGAGAGAATAAATAAATAGATAGATAGATAGATAGATGAATAAGCAATAAATACCTGGAAGAAGAGATGAAGAGTCCTTTAAAGAGAGTCCATAGGTTGTGGGAACAGTTCAGTGATGGGGTGAGTGAATTTGAATGAAGTTATCCTCTTTTGCTCAAGAACTTTAAAAGTCCCACATGCTGAAGATTTCCTTGGTTTTGAAACCACAGCAATTCAGGAGAACTTACAAAATATACAAATATGAAAAATATACAATTCATGGGAATGCCTTCCTCCTGTTCTTCATTACCACCCTGAGAGTATTGCTACAGCTTTGATTTGTAGCTATGGCAACAGTGAAAGCATAGTACGATGGTGATGCAGTGATTAATCATGTACCAAACTCCTTAAGGTGATAACAATCCATCAACCTTAAAGTAATATTTAAGCTTGCAGCAAGTGTCACATTCTAAAATATTACAGTTATAATCTGAAAGTAAGAGTTAGGCTGTTAGTAATTTCTGAAAACATCTTTGCACAAATATCCAGAACTCTCTACCCCTTCATCCTCTAAAATCTGGTACAAAAAGAACTGGAACCATCAAGACAATGAAACCATAAGGCATAGAAGCAGAATTAAGCCATTTGGCCAATCAAGTCTGCTCTGCCATTCCATCAAGGCTGACATATTATCCCTCTTCACCCCATTTCCCTGCATTTTCCCCATAACCTCGACACTAATCAAGAACCTATTAACCTCCACTTTAAATATATCCAATGACTTAGCCTCCACCATTGTCTGAGGCAATGAATTCCACAGATTCACCAACCCCTGGCTGAAGATATTCTTCCTCATCTCTATTCTAAAAGGACACCTTTGTGCTTTGAGGCTCTGTCCCCTGGTCCTAGACATCCCCATGTCCTCTCCATGTCCACTCTAGGATGCAACTGATAGATTTTGAGAGGTAAAGTTATTCAGAAATTTGTAGAAAAAGTGAGTAGATTAACTCGAGGAATGGATTATAGTCTATCTCAATTTTGAGTCAGGTACAAGGTAGAATGGCCTTGTTCCTAATGCCTGTATTTTCCCATATACTCCTGTATACTCCTGAAGCCACATGAATTTCTTCACAGTTAATCTTGCTGCCAATTGTTTTGTCATATGCAGATTTTGATGTTGTGGCCTGTACCCAAGATCAAGTCATTTACATATATTAAGAGCAACGGTCCCATCGCTGACTGCTCAGGTATGCCATTAATGCCATTAATGTCTTTCAAATCTTGGGCAATGTCAGCTCCGTTTCAAGTAGTCATGGGGGGTGTAGTTACTGCAGAAGAACTTTTATTTTATCATCTACGTAAGATATATTATTTTTCTTTAACATATAGAACATTTGCACATTCTTGCTGTGCTTACCTGATGTTGATTTTGGGCAACTAAAACATAATTTTTCAAAAGTCACATCTTGTGTGTTAAGATATTGATTTTCAATAAGGAATGGAAATGTCGCAAGTACCCACAGTGAATTGGGTTAAATGTGAGCTATAGTGATATTTCCTCATTTTTATATTTTTTGTGCTTTAAGATAATTTCTCATTTTTATATTTTTCTTTTGTAAAATGAAATCTGATTATTGCTGTGTTATTTGTTATCACTTTATCAAGAGTGATGTCATTACTGTTTCACTTCCTCTGTTTGCAAGGATGTCTTCAGGGATTGGGCCATGGCTTTTCTAAAAACTAAACAAGAGACTTGTCAGTCCATGTCAGACGTCTTCTTCAACTGGACTTCCGACTTTGTACCCAAACTAAATGGCGTGCACCCGACTACGCAGTAGACTCTCAATTGGAGGAGGTGTTCTTCTTATGTCTGCAGCTGTTTGTTTTGCCTGGTGGAGTGATAACAAAACAGCTCTTGCAACAAGTCCAGGAATATCAGTCAATGAAAAAGCGGAGACTATCATCCACCAAACCTCCTTGAGCCCACAGCTGAGATTACTGTCTTTTCTGTTCTGCTTGATTGGAGGATTCTTGCCTCTTTTTGGCTTCCTAAGGTCTGTAAAAGTGAACAGGCAAATGTCCAGTGGATACAGGCAATGGAATAGATCAACCTCATATCACAACACCATCGAACAGAGAGCCAACTATAGGCACAGGTAGGACAAACAACAGACTAGTTTAGTATAAGGAGCAAATTCCATTAAGTTGATTAGGCATTATTTTTGAGACACTGTTTTTCAAACATAGTCGATGATGATTGGAGCTGTGCAAAAAAAAAATGACACCAAAGAATGATAAATAGAAGTCACCATCAAAGGAGTTGCGACTAAAATGCTACTTTACAATATAATGATGATAGGTCGAATAAATGCTAAAATTATAAAATAGCCACCATCCATGCTGCTGCCATCAAGAAGGAGATATAGGAGCTCTAGGTGCCACACCACCAGGTTCAGGAAACGTTATTGCCCTTCAACTATCAGGCTCCTGAACTAGCATAGATAACTTTAATCACCTCAGCTCTGAACTATTACACAACTATGGACTCACTTTCAAGGACTATACAACTCATGCTCTCAGCATTATTTTCTAGCTATCTGTTTATGTATTGTTGTATTAGCACAGGTTGTCTTCTTTTGCACATTACTTGCTTGTCCATCTTTTTAGTGTGTAGCTTTTCAGTGACTCTATAGTGTTTCTTTGTTCTACTGTGAATGCCTGCAAGAAAATGAATCTCAGGGTAGTAGATGGTGGCATAAACATAATTTGATAATAAACTTACTTTGAACTTGGAGCTACTTCAGAAAGTAGAGAAAATCTATTATATTTTATTATTTGCAGAGGAAGTATGATAAACGTAAACAGAAGTTGAATGTCTCCAAGTTCCAAAAAGATTTTCTGATGTCATAGTAATAGATAAAATGCTCATTTTACCTATCTAGATCAAAGCTTGCACCCATGTATTTGGCCACATTCACATTTTGCTGGAAATTGCACATTGTGCTTTAATACTGAGTATCCTAGTGCCTCAATTTTGATTTTTTTTTTACTTTTACTTTAGTAGAACAGAAGGTTAACTAATTATTTTAGGTAATTGATATCACTAACTTTTAAAGGCAAGAGTTTATGACATTTGTTCTGAAAATAGGAATTAAGCAAGTATTTTTTAAGAAGAGTCCAACATTCTTCCAATATTCTGCTCAAATATGTACCTCAGAATCAGAATCAGGTTTATTATCACTGATATATGTTGTGAAATTTGTTGTTCATGAATTTGTTGTTTTGTGGCAGCAGTATAGTTTAATACATAAAATGGACTATAAATTACAATAAAATTACACACGCGCGCACACACACACACACGCACGCACGCACGCACGCACGCACGCACGCACACACGCACGCACACACACACACATATATATATATACAAATAAAATAAATCATATAATAAAGAAAGCAGATATAGTGAAGTAGTGTTCATTGGTTCATGGTCAAGAAATATGATGGTAGAAGGTAAGAAGCTGTTCCTAAATTGTTGACTGTTTGCCTTCAGGCTCCTGTACCTCTTGCCTGAAGGTAGCAATGAGAAGAGGGTATGCCCTGGGGGGAGTGATTCCTTGATGATTCCTAGCTGCCTTTTTGAGGCATCATCTTTTGAAGAATTGCATGCGTACCTAAGCATTGTACACATGCTTATATCATTAATGTATTTCAGGTGAAATTTAAATTTTTGGCTTGAATATTTATTGCTCTTTCTTTTTCTAGGGATCCTAATAACCGACAAGCCCCTTTGTACAGCCCGCTTTGTGAGGAACTCAACTGCACATCAGTGATGATGAGGCCAACTAACAGCCTTCTGATTCCACTGGCATCTGAAGACCCAGCTCTGCCTCCATCATATGAAATGTTAACAGGCACTGGCAGGATTCAACTTCTACCCTGCTCACAGGGCCCATCTAACAGTGCAATCCCACAGAGGGAGCAAATTCAGACTTTGCAGAAGGAAGAACTTAGACCAGGCTCTCTAACATCAGCCGCCAATAGCATCCCTCCACCCAGTTACGACAATATCCATTTGCACGTTTGATGATGTCCAGAAGACCAACATTTTCAGTGGCCATGAATACACCATTTTGAACTTCTTATAGAGTATTCTTTTCACCTAGAAATTCAATAAGGTTTCTTTTTTACTTCCTAAGTTAGGTGTTCAAGATTCTAGGTTCTTTTGCTTTTTTTTTAAACAGGTATAGCTGAACCATCACGTTAAGATAGTTGTTCTTCACAATTTCTCAGTTAAACAATGGAAACCACCATTGCCAATACCAATGTAGCTTGGGGTTCTTGTATGTATAATGTGTATGTTGTCAGAACATAAGTATTGGAATTCAACTGATGTAGAGTGAATTAGATTAACTTTTTCAGAAATCTGTATGCACTTTCTGCTGTTCTAATAGCTAGTTGTGAAGAGCATGTAATGTGAAACAATTTAATTTTAATTTAATTTACAAATTTTCCTAACTTCAATGGATAATATAATTCTATCCATAGAACCTAAAATGTTAAATGTTTCATAGGAATACCTCTTTAACCATTCTTCTTAGAACGTGAAAAAAAAGTTGTTCCACTTCTTGATGGCATGATGATGAAAGTAAAATAAGAGATTCTGGTCAGATCACTGTGAATCTTTTATTTAAATAAATTTTATTTTACCATTCTAATGTTCTCTTGTATTTTACCAACTGTACTTGATTAGCCCAAAAGGAATTTATTAGACTCCTTGGAATGGTGCTTTTCTACACGATACTTACGTTTGACCCACATGTATTGGGCCTAACAGTTTGTATATGTTCTGCTGTATAATAATCAAAGGGTCTGTAATTCTGGAATGCAGTCTGGGATACTTCATTGGTGCCACACTGACCTGTGAGCCAGGAGATTGAGATCACACCCAACTCAAGAGCTGTGCACAAATCTTTTCTGGCTTTGGTACCAGAGTTGTGGTGTGCCTTTGGAGGTCGCATTTTTCAGGTGAATAATTGAACTCAGTCTCAAGTGGATGTGAACGGTCTATTGAAGATGAACAAGGAATTTCTCCACGTACAAACATGTAAACCTCAACTACTGAAAGCAATGATTTTATCAATTAATGCATTACATTTGTGAGGCATTGTTCTCCACTCTCCACAAAATGACTACATCATTTCCTATAGCAAAAGAACAACTATGTTCATGGTCTTCTGCTGCTGTAGCCCATCCTCTTCAAGGCTCAACATGTTGTGCATTCAGAGATACTGTTCTGCACATGACTGTTGTAGCAGGCCCTCTGTTGATCAGAGTTGACCATGAATGTTGTGTCCTAGCTGTCTACATGATATATAAGCAAGTATGCAAGCCAAGGCAGTAGGATATGGAGAGCAAGCTGTTGCCCATGCGGTAGGCTCCCTCACTCTGTGCAGCTGATGAATCCAAAGGAACAGCAGAGACCAATACAGTTTGGCACCAGCGGTGTCACAGGAGTTGCCAGTCAACTTTGAACTCAAAGTAGGCCAGCCTTAGAGACACCAGCTCTGGATTTTTCCTTGAGGTTTACTCCCAAAACCTTCCCCAAAAGTGGATATAGCCACAAAGCAGCAGAGGTTTGAGATTAGAGTTTTCCTTCTCCTAGATGAGCTGCCAACTATGGCAGATGAGCCCATCTGCCTGAAACAATTGTTTTAAGACACCAGTAACCTATCTTTGTCCCTTCTCCTGTTAGTAGAAATGGTTCCACCAGGCTTACTAGCTAAGCCCCATGTGAAGGCTAGGAGCTGGACTTGGTTGTTAGCGCTAATGGAGACGCACACCATTGGGAGCATTTAAAAGGCAGTGGGAGTTTATCCCCCCCTACCAATCCAACCATGACAAGTTTAAGGAACCACTGTTATAATGTGTGGTTATTGGAGTTACTGCTGCCTTCCTGTCAGCTTAAAACAGTCTGGCCATTCTCCTCTGACCTCTCTCATTAACAAGGTGTTTTTGCTCACAGAACTGACGTATACTGGATGTGATTTGTTTCTTACACCATTCTTTGTAAACTCTATGGACTGTAGTGCGTGAAAATCTCAGGAGATCAGCAGTTTTTGAGATACTCAAGCCACCCTGTCTGGTACCAGTAATTATTCCAAGGTCAAGGTCATTTAGCTTGCATTTCTTGCCCATTTTGTTTGGTCTCAACAACCAACTGAACCTCTTGACTATATCAGCATGCTTTTATGCACTGAGTTGTTGCCACATGATTGGCTGAATAGATATTTGCAGTTGTATAGGTTTATCTAATAATTAGCAAGCAGGTGTACCTAATAAACTGACCACTGAGTGTATTGGCAGTATGGAGCTTCATGAAAGGCATTATATATCTGCATTTATTTTGCAAACTCAATAGATTAGAGCAAATCTTCTGGTCATATGATTGGAGTAAGTGATCGATGTCAGGGTGAACCCTTGCAAGGTGTCAGGCCCTGATTGTGGCCACCTAGCAGTATATTTAAATAAAAATATAGTCCAACCAAGGGCAACATGTAGTAAAACCACTTAACTCAACCATTCAGATCTCTCTGCAAAATGCAATGTTATTGCCATGAACCCAGTTGCTACACAGGAGAAGATGGCTGCAACCCTGTAGCGGTGAGCAAATCCATTCCGTTGGATGCCCACTTGCTCATTTGGGACCTGGAAAGGACCTGCAATTCAGTGAACAACTTAAGGCAATTCTTCAGCTGTTGGAAATCACCTGAGCTTTTTTTTTACCTTTGCGAATTTCCAAATATCTCAAAGGAAGATCTTGAGCTAAATCTCACGAAGCTTTACTGTGTTGTAATGGATTAGATTCCTAGGGCAGGACAGACCAACAAATCTGTCCCAGTGCTTCAGATATACAATGGAGGGCTTTACTGAGTCTTCTGCCCCTCCAACTAATGAAGGGTTTAGCAGGAATCTTCAATAAAGTAAATTGATTCTGCAGACTCTGTCTCAAATACTTAGCATTTTGTACTTTCCATATCTTGTATATTGTGACAAATAAATAGTAATCTGTAACAGATGGTGTCAGAGTAAATCATTTGCATGAGCCTGCTCTCTTGTATCTTGTTTAGATTTCCTGTGACTAAAGGAGTGATTTTTTTTTATTTTAAGAAAAGGAATTGGATATGATATGCCTTAAAGCAAAACTGTATAGGGATCTATGTTGGTCAAAACATTCTATCAATGAAACACATTTCACAACACAACGTCTCCCTCCAGAAATTATGTTAAGTCATAGATTTCACCATAAATTGCAATTTAGAAATGCTCTGAGAACAAGACATAACAATGGGCTACAAGTAATCCTTCAGCTGGGATAGATTTTAAGGACTTACTAGGAAACTGGGTTTTTATCTCTAATAGTTGTATTAATTTCTAAGTTTTTATGTTGATGTTTGCTTGTCCAGGTGTCATTCAATGGCTTTTCATTCTTAATTCCTGTTACTGCAAATGCAAGATTACAGAGGTCATGTTTTGAGATGAATTCTAAAGAAGAGAAGGTGTAATAGAGAATCTCCCTCGCAGATGCTGTGTACTGTTCTGTTGAAGCCCACAATTCCACAGCTGATATCATCTCACCAGGGCAGATATAATTCTGATGCAAGTTCCTCTTCTGATAGCACAAGCTATGGGACAAGTTTAGATGCCATTTTGGTGGGAATGGACCAGCTGGGCTACAGGGCCTGTTTCCGTGCTGTGTACAAACCATCTCCTTACGGCATTGCTAAGACATTCTGATTGATATTATAAAAATCCTTCACAATCTGATCACCATACCCCACCCCACCACTTCTTCTGAAACCTGAGGATCTGGCAGATCCAGAACAGATTTTTCTTCTTTGATGTCATTACTGGGCACCATGGAGTTCTGGCACATACTTGAACACAGTAGACAACAGTGGTCTGGATTGTGTCTGTGTGCTTGCAGGATTGTTACACTATGGCAATAACAGCACAGGGAAGTTCAGAGGGGATCGCCATCAGAAGCTCATTATAAGACTATAAGACCAGAAGGGATAGGAGCAGAATTAGGCCATTCAGTCCCAACAAGTCTGCTCTGTCATTTCATCATGGCTGCTTCATTTTCTCTCTCAATCCCGTTCTCCTGCCGTCCCCCATAACCTTTCACACCCTGACTAATCAAAAAACTATCAACCAACCTCTGCTTAAATATGCCCAGTGACCTGATCTCCACAGCTGTGTGTGGCAATAAATTCCACAGATCCACCAGCCTCTGGCTAAAGAAATTCTTCCTCATCTCTGTTCTAAATGGGCATCCCTCTATTCTGAGGCTGTGCTCTCAGGTCCTAGACTCCCCTGCTATAGGAAACATCCTCTCCACATCCACACTGTATGGACCTTCCAACATTTGATTAGGTTTCAATGAGATACCCCCTCATTCTTCTAAACTCCAGCGAGTACAGTCCTAGAGCCATCAGATGCTCCTCCTACAATAACCATTTCATTTCCAGAATCATTCTCACGAACCTCCTCTTAATCCTCTTCACTACCTTCTCAATGCTGGCACCCTCAAAATGAGCCTTTTTCTCTTTAATCTACAATATAGATGCAAGCATTCATTCCCTTATTACAGTTTGCTATTTCTTACTGTCGAAACCCTCACCAATGGCATTCTGAATTTTTTCCGTATTATGACCTCACTTATTTGTCTCTGTCCCTTGCATGGAATTTTCCATTCCTCCTAAATCCATTTAATTCTAAACCTAATGATGTGAATAATTGTACAAATTTTCTTGACAATTAATTTGCATTTTTCCCAGAGTTAAATTAATTAACTGATTTCCACTTAAAGGTAAAGATTAGCACGGTAATTCATGTCCCATAACCGATTTTTAGCATGCATGCTTGAGTAATAAATTTCATTTTATCTTTGTGTGATAATTTGACAACACAATACATCATGATAGGAAGAGATATATATATAATCCCCACATTTAAACTGAGATTTAAAAAAAATTATTTACTGCCTGTTATGCCTCTGGTGCTTGGGGCTCTAACCTCTGTCTGCCCTTGGATATCTCCTCGATTGTGCCCCAGGTGTGGTTCAGGGTCCTCATTTCTGCCTCTACAGTATGGTGCCAAGTTGCCTTTGGTCTCCAGCGTTTCCTCTGCACTTCAGGGGTCCAATGAAGTGCTGTTTTGATGATAGAGTTGTCCTCTCTTCTCATCACGTGTCCAATCCATCTCCAACATGTCCCCATGATGATTGTGGCCATGTCCTCTTGGTGACACTGAAGGAGCAGGCTGTGGTTGGAGGTCTTTCTTGGCCAGAAAATATGAAGGATCTTCCGGAGATTCATGGTGTGGAATGACGACAACTTGGCAAGTTCGCTCTCTGCCAGATGTCAGCATTCTAAATCGTACAAGAGTGTAGACAGTACTCAGCTCTGGTACAGCTTCACCTTGGCGTGGACATTGTACTTGGCTGATCCCATATACTGCTCATTGATCTGAGATCCAATATTATTTATCACAGCGTTTCTGTGTACAACAGGAGTCGGTTTCTGTAATCAGGATCTGGCCAATATTCCAGCAGAGTGGATCTCTGCAAATTCTAGGGACTAGATTCCCATCCCATTGAAATCAGGTAAATAAATTTGTGAGGTACCATAGGTATTTGAGGATGCTGATACCCGAACTATTTCATCACTCAACCCACATCACTGACTAGTAGGGAAATTGTAGAATTACTACATGGTATTTTGTTGCTTACAGAAACTGCAGCTACAGTAGCTTACTTTTAACCAGTCGGGAAGATACAATAATTATAAATAACCATAATTTTTGATGCAAAAGTAATTTCATAAAGTGAAAAAGTATTTGACCACAATCACATAACCAGGCAATACATAAACTAAAATAGTTTAGAACAGCTATCATGTTTATGAGAAAAACACTAGCCAAAGCAAATTAAAACAATTTTCTTCCAAGTTATGTGCTTGGTTTAGTTAAACCTGAACTCAGCCCTTACATGTTTGAATTAAAAGACAAAATCTATGATTAACTCAACTATGTTTTCATAACAGCTTTGTTGACCCTGTAACGCACCAGCAACCCTTAATCATCTGGTCTGAATGAATAAAAATGACGGTCCTGAAATGAATAAGTTAATACATGCCAAAGGTCAAGAAGAGCAGAACAAGGACAAAAAAGTTGTGTTCCAATACCCTTGGTGTTTGCTATAACAGAAGGAGCACTTACAAAATACACAAAAAATCCTTCCTGCATAATTAACAGCAATAATAATCATTCAAAGAACTATGGGCTGGGGAATGTATAATTCTGCATTCTTTATACAAGCCATGATTAAAGTGCTGGAAGTACTTCACAGATGCAGTTCGATCGAATAAGTATTTCCAGCACTTTCTGCTTTTAGTTTGGACTTCCAGCATCTGTGGTTTTCACAGAAGGTGAGCTGCCCTGATTTTCAGCTGTGTCTATGGAGCTTCTTAATCATACATTTGTTCAGCCGACATTTTTACACCTTCATCTGAAAGTGAGAGTGGAATCAGAATAAAGAAATCACAAAATATGACTCATCTTAAACAAGAGAGTATCTGCAGATGCTGGAAATCCAAGCAACACACACAAAATGCTGAGGAACTCAGCAGGCCAGGCAGCATCTATGCAAAAGGATACAGTCAATGTTTGGGCCGTGACCCTTCACAGGACTCATCCTGGCTGATACCGATAGGGCAATTATGCCTCTAACTAGTGATACAAAAGGCCACTCCTAAGATAGTCAGTCTACTCTTAAGTCAAGTGTTTGCCAAACACCAGGTAATTTACTTCTGAGCAGAGACCATCTTATGATGGCCAGTTTGTGGCAATTTTTAAAATAATCTATTAAAACAAAAGGAATTCAATATATGAAGCAGAGATATTCCTTAACCATTCCAAATTTCTGGAAAAAAATTATTGGTCTCATGTACATCAAAGCTCACAGTGTAACGCATTGTTTGAGTCAAATCAAATCAAATCAGTGAGGACAGTTCTGGGCAGCCCGCAAGTGTCACCTTGCTTCCAGCACTGACATTACATGCCTACAACTCACCAACCTAACTGTACACCCTGGAAACCAGAGCAACTGGAGATAACCCACGAGGTCTGCAAGGAGAACCTGTAAACTCCTTATAGACAACAGTGGGAGTCATACAGTGGGTGTACAGCTGGTGTGCTGTAAAGCAATGTGCTAACTGTTAAGCTAATGCACCCACCAATTGTAGTAAGCTATGTATACCTGTCTGGAGACGACCCCCCACCCCCCGCCGCTGACTACTCCTGTGGCTCCTCCCACAGACCCCTGTATAAAGGCGATTGGGGGCACTGCTCCTCCCTCAGCCTTCAACATGGTCATGGTCCCTTTTTCGCTGTTAATGAAAGCCTATCATTCACTTCCAGTCTCCTAGAATTATTGATGGTGCATCACCAATTAAATGTAATTCCTCAATTAAATCTGCAGGCCTGATGTTTAGAACAAACAAACAATAATTTTACAAAAGACAACCATTATACTTAGATGCAAGGATTTAACTGCTTTTATGTTCACTGTTCAAAAGGGAAAAAAATAAGAAAAAATAAAGGATCATTGTTTAATTCATACATGCATAAGGCAGAGGTGCGTCAGAAACAGATTCTTGTACAACATAACCAACCAAACAGAACCTAAAGAGTTGGTGCATTATAATAGATAGGTTGATAGTGCAAAGTAGCAAAGCATTTTCTTCATTCTCAGGATGTAGTCCTTGTTGATGTGACTAATATTTATTGCTCATCCCTGGCTGATCAATGAGTGGCTTGATATAATTGATTGGCTAGCCAGAAAACCCCACAGGGCTGCTTACATTCCATTTGGAGTCTGCCAGAAGACAGATTGGTTAAGGAAGTAGTTCACTTTCCCTACAGAACAATAGTGAATTAATCATCTTTTTTTTAAACTACATTGGAATTTTCAGGTCAAATTTACAATAATGTTTTTTAAACTGCAGACTCAAATTCTTATGGTGGGATTTGAATTCATACTTCTTGATTATTAATAAAATTGTAATTTAACTATTAGATAACTGGCTGTTATGGTACCAGCGCATTTATGGAATGAGTTCAGTTCCACAATAATTATGAAGACATTTAAGTAACTAGGAATTTGTATTTATAATTAGGGATTCCCAACATGGCATCCATGGACCCTTAGCTTAATGGTATAGGTCCATGGCATAACAAAAAGTTTGGGAACTCCTGATCTAGATGCTGGAATTCCACAGTACATCACAACCAATGAACTGTTTTTTAATTTATTATTTTAATTTAAGGAAATCCAATATATACCCAGCAAGCTCCACCAAACAGCAAATGAAAAAAAATTGTGCAAAGAAATGTTGGCAATGTTGAGTAGCAGATAAATATCTACAGTAGGAATACAAGACAGGTATAGCCTTGGTTTTTATTTCATCCTTTGATGCTACTTTCAATGGCAGAGGACTCCACAGAGCCTTCTTCAGTTCTCTGATCTTTGCTCAGGCCATATATGGAGTATTGTGCCGGACTCTGGTCACTGCACCACAGGAAGTACGTAGAGTCTTTGGAGAGGGTGTAGAAGACCTTCCTGAAGGTGTTGTCTGAATTTGAGGGTATTAACTGTAAGGAGAGGTTGAACAAATTAATTGTTTTCACTGGAGTGTGGGAGGCCGTGTGGGGGGGGGTGGGTGACCTAAATAAGGTATAAACTTATATGAAGCATAGTTAAGTGGATTGTCACAGTTTTTTTGCTGCAATATTCAGTCAAATATTGAATGGCAAAAGTTTAAGGTGGGGGCAGTGTAAAGGAAAATTTGCAGGACAAGCTTTTTTATATACAGAGAGTAATGGTGCTTTGAACACACTTCTGGGGAAGTGGTAGAAGCTGATGTGATAAGAATGCTTAAGAAGCATTTAGACAGACACATTGACAGACAAAGAATAGAGATATGGACTTTGCGCAGGCAAATGGGGTTAGTTTAGATTTGATTCAGGGTGGACACAGACGTTATGGGCTGAAGGGCATTGCACTACACTGTTCTATATTCTTTGCTTTCTCTGGGGACTTGAATCTGTAAACTCTTTCTCTAGAAAGTTATAAATAGGGAAGATATTTAAAAGTCACTTTCTGTTCCACATTAAGGCTTTTAAGCACCTTGAGATGGTCTGATTAACACAATGCAGCTTTATTGTTATTATAAATAATCAGCAATGGAAAAAAAGCAAAAGAAAGTCATATATCTTAGTGCATAACAGCAAATATTTCAACATCTTATCTATTAAATTATACAAACCTAGCAGTACATTTGGCATGGTTTCTCGTTCAGATTGCTGTGATGCAGAATGTACAGTACATTCAAATTTAGAAGTTTAAAAGGTTAAATATTTTGAATGGAAATAGCTAACTAACAACATCACGCCACTTACACCCCTGCAACTCTGGGCACTAAACAGGTTTTCCTTTCAAACACTTCCCTTGCTCCTGCAAAGTGAACATTCGTAAAACAGACTGTCAAAACCTGTATGCATTTATAAGATTGAAATTCTTCATCTGAATAATACTATTTAATAGTTTTGTAAGCATGGAGAATTATTGAATAGATTTCTACTTGATAAAAGCCTGGAGGGAAGGTTATAGCTACGTGCAATAAAGCACCAGTGGTATGTGAACTTATAGAGGTATTTGTGTTCATTGGAACTGACTGGATCAAACCTGAGAGGAAATGAGTTGTTTAATCTAAACTTGTAACCTGACCAATTTAACAGCAAAATCATCAACATCAGCCTTTTGTTGATATTGGAGTAAGCCAGATCGTGCTATTGGTTCTTCACCTCAGACGGACATCGGTCTATTTGTGAATGCGGGGAAGAACTACATGTTTCAGTGAACTGTTTCTGATAACCGACCCACTGGCCAGTGGAAATGGCAGAGGACAAGACTTTTTCCTTCAGTCTTATTGTCCTGGGATTCTTCCTTATAATGGTTGGAATGTTCATTATGAATGTGGATAAGCCTGGAGTCTATGGTACCTTCTGTTCCATTGGGATCGTGATGATCATTGGAGGGATTATCTGGGCCATTTGTCAGCGTTATCCACAGGTATGAAAAAGATTTAATCCTTTCAAAAAATAGTGACGTATTTTTAGAGTGAATATCAGGAGGAAGCTGGAACATTTCCACCAAGAGAGAAGATAAATTTTGGAGAGAAATGTAATTGAGGACCAGTTCAAGATATAATGAGCTTCAAGGTGAATACATTGAAATAAGTGCGTATGGAATGTTAGCATGCAAAGCTTATTCAACAGAATGAAAATTACCACCATTCTGACTATTTATTTCATTTGCACTGGTCTTTTTTAAGAGAACATATTTTAAAAGATTGCTGCTAGTTCCTTAAAGTGAGACCAGTATTTATTACAAACAAGAGAAAATCTGCAGATGCTAGAAATCCAAGCAACACACACAAAATGCTGGAGGAACTCAACAGGCCAGGCAGCATCTATGGAAAAGAGTAAACAATCAATGTTTTGGGCCGAGACCCTTTGGCAGAAAGTACAGTCCTGCTAAAGGATCTCTGCCTGAAACATCGACTGTATTCTTTTCCATAGATGCTGCCTGGCCTGCTAAGGTCCTCCAGCATTTTGTGTGTGTTCCAGCATTTACGTTTTCCCTTTCTGCAGTGACAGGTATAAAGCAATGTCAGGAACTTGATTTGTTATTTTATTCCTAAAACAGACGATTGTTTAGTATAAACTGTCCTATAAAGACTGAAGTTCAAGTGCAAACAGCCTTGCTTGGGCCATCTGTATTACTGTCAGAAGGACAAAAATAACTGTAGGAAATCTCTGCTTTGTTCTTTTTTTAATTCAAATATTTTGGCAGATATATGCAGCAGCTCTTTAAAAATATTGCAAAACTTGATGTTGGTGCTAGGTATTACAATTGAGTATGATTTACATTTTTACAGAAACACTTACACACCTATTTCTTCTCAGCTGGATGGTGTCGGAAAGGGAAGAGCTCTCCCTCTCATGGCAAACTAAACGCAATCTAATATCCTCCATCTAATTCTCATTCCAATAATTTACCATAATTTACTTTTTCATATACTTAGATAAATTAGGTTGCCATGCCTGTTACAGCAGGTCACCCAGATTAACTCCCTACAAGTCGGAGAAGGTCCTGTATGTCGTGGAGAGCTATAAACTCTTGCTGAGAAAGATATTGTGATAGGGAGCACTTTACTGTTAACAAGCTACTGACAGAATGTTACCTTCTTATCCTGGCATCTCAGCAGCAAACTGCATAGCTCCTGCCTATCTCCTTCATCCAAGAGAGATGAGGTTCAGGTGCTTTGCATCTTCCTCTCCTCAGTCCCACTGCAGAAATGTGTGGCACTGGCAGGGGAAATCAGGGTCAAGGGCGCTCATGAAGATCAAACATCCAAGACTAGGAGCTGCTTGAAATTACTACTACTCAGGCATCTGCACAGGTTAGGTTTGCTGAACCTCAGTCTCCACCCATCTAACAGGAATCACATGCCACTCATGTCCAAATCATCACCTGCAACCTATTTAAACCCAGCTCTCATCCATAGTCCCTGTTCACACATTGAACCAGCCAGCCTCAACCAGTTGCTCCTAGCCTTCAGTTTCCTGGTTGCCTTGTCATGTTAAGTATCTGTTCTCTCTCCCATTCTCTCTCTTGTTTTGTGGCCCCTTGTAGCTTGTTATTTTGCCATTTATTATTAAAGTGATCTTTCACTGCTGAATCATCTTCACAGCTTTGTGTTTGGGTCAATCTTCCTCTACATTTCCCGATAGGATGGGTGAGCCAGCAATTGATCCTGCAGAGTTTCCTCACCTGAAGAAGGTCACTCGCCAACAAAAGTACATGATCCAGAAGCGGCAGAAAATCATGGACCTTCTGCTGGCCACTCTCAACCAGCTCTCCATCTCATTACAGCAACCCCGCGCAAGTCAACCTCCTCCCTCAGAGCCCCAGATTCTAGTTCCTGAAGACTTTAACAGATCCCTAACCCGATGCCACAACATTCTGTCCCCGTGCGTCTTGCACCTTGAGCTGTAGCCATCTCTGTATTCCACAAACCGAGCCAAGACTGCGTTCATGTCTCTCTTGACTGTGTGATCGCTGACCTGGGCTGCCACTAAATGGGACCATAAAACCACCATCTGCAATAAGTATGCGGATTTCACTGCTGAGATACTTGGGTTCATGACTATCTGGGAAGTGGAAGAGAGGCAGTGGATTGGATACTTCATCTGTCTCCAGGCTCACGATTGGTGCTGGGTTACACCATGGCAGAGTGTAGTTCAAATGCAGAAGCACTGCTGGCCCATTATCATCATGGCCTCTTGGAGTGTTTGAAAGTTGAACAGCCTACCTGGGAGATGCCCAACAACCTTGAATGGTTCACCACTCTGGCCCTCCGCATTATAAGTGTCTAATGGAATGACCCTCCAGATCACTAGTCAGAACCCCATTTCAGGCTGCAGGATCCTCATCAACACTGCCTCCAGAACCTATGCAGTTAGGGAGAGTTTCCTTAACCTCCTAATACTGTGAGAGTCAATGGAAAATCAACTTGTGTGCTTACTGCAGAGCAGCCGATCACCCACGCATCAAATACTCACTGCATCCGAGAAAATGGCACCACCAGGTGGAGATGAGGGGCTGTCTATCCTCTAAGACATGCTACACATTCTAATCTTCTACAAGGACCTCCAAGACCACATCTGTTGTAGCCATTCAGTCCTTCAGTCTGTCCTCAAAAACCTACTCTATTGCAAGTTAGAGAAATGCCAGTTCCACACCCCAGCCATTTCCTTCCTGGGTTATCTCCTTTCACTCAAGTCATCACCATGGACTGAGAGAAAGTGTGTGGCATTGTTGAATGGCCCCCACCATTCTCCCTCAAACAGCTGCACAGCTTCTTGGGCTTCTCCAACTTTTACCATCGTTTTATCAGGTTTCAAATAGAGGGCTATGCAGTAGAGAAATTCTAGGCAGTTTCTGGAGTAGGTTACATGGTCGGTACAACATTTGTGGGCCGAAAGGCCTGTAATGTGCTGTAGATTTCTGCTTCTAACTACTACCAAATTGCTGCTACTCTCACCTTCCTGACCAAGTCACCTACTTCACATTCAATCTAGTCTGCTGCCATGGTCCACGCTTTCAAAGAGCTCAGGAGGTGTTTCACCACCACTCTCATTCTCTGCCATCTGGTCCCCTCTGGTGGAGGTTGTCACATCTGATGTGGGAACTGGGGCTATCCTCTTCCAGTGAAGACCAAAGAGGAAGGCACACCCTTGCGCTGCCTTCTTAAGACAATACAATATATTAGGCCATTTGGCCCATCGAGTCTGCTCCACCATTTCATCATGGCTGATCAATTTTCCCTCTCAGCCCCAATTTCCTGCCTGCTTCCCATATTCCTTCATGCCCTGACTAATCAAGAAGCTATCAGCCTCTGCCTTAAATATACATATAGACTTGACATCCGCAGCCGCCTATGGAAACAGATTCCATAGATTCATCACACTCTGGCTAAAGAAATTCCTCTTCATCTCCATTCTAAAAACACACCCCTCTATTCTGAGGCTGTGTTCTCTGGTCTTAGACTCACCCAGCAGAGGAAACATCCTCTCTGCATCCACTCTATCAAGGTCTTTCACTATTTGCTAGGTTTCAATGAGGTCACCCCTCATTCTTCTGAAATCCAATGAGGACAGGTCCAGATTCATCAAACACTTCTTATATGACAAGCCTTTCAATCCCGGGATCAGTTTTGTGAACCTTCTTTGAACCCTCTCCGATGTCAGCACATCCTTTCTTAGATAAGAGGCTCAAAACTGCTCACAATACTCCAAATGAGGACTCACCAGTGCTTTAAAATGCCTCTGCCTTACATCCCTGCTTTTATATTCTAGTCCTCTTGAAGTAAATGCTAACATCATATTTGCCTTCCTCACCAATGACTCGACCTGCAAATTAACCTTTGGGGAATCCTGCATGAGGACTCCCAAATCCCTTTGCTCCACAATGTTTTGTATTTTCTTTCCATTTAGAAAATAGTTTACCATTTCATTTCTTCTACCAAAGTGCATGACCATTCATTTCCTGATGCTGTATTCCATCTGCCAATTTCATTGTACATTCTCCTAAACTGTCTAAATCCTTCTGTAGCCTTTCTACTTCCTCAAAAGAGCCTGCCCCTCCACCTATCTTCATATCATCTACATACTTTTCCACAAAGCAAACTCTTCCATCATCCAAATCATTGACATATAATGAAAAAGAAGCAGTCCCCAAGGAATACCACTTGTCAATGGCAACCAACCAGAAAAGGCTCCCTTCATTCCCACACTTTGCCTCCTGCCAATCAGCCACTGCTTTAACCATGCTAGTACCACTTCTGTAGTACCGTGGGTGTCACCTTCTGAAAGTCCAACTACGTAACATCCAACAATTCTCCTTTGTCTATCCTGCTTCTTATTTTTTCAAAGAATTCCAACTGACTTGTTTGGCAAGATTTTCCCTTTCAGAAACCATACTGACAATGGCCTGTTTTATCATGTGCCTTCAAGTACCCCCAAATCACTTCCTTAACAATTGACTCCAACATCTTCCCGACCACTGAGCTCTGAAAAACTACCCTATAATTTCCTTTCTTCTGCCTCTCTCCCTTCTTGAAGAGTGGAGTGACATTTGCATTCTTCCATTCCTCTGGAGTTTTGCCAGAATCATTTGATTTTTGAAAGAATTACTAATGCCTCCATAATCTCTTCAGCCACCTCTTTCAGAATCCTAGGGTGTACACCATCTGGTCCAGGTGACTTAGCTACCTTCAGACCTTTCAGCTTCCCAAGAACCTCCCTAGTAATGGTAACTTCACACACATCTACCCGCTGACACTCTCAAACTTCCAGCATACTGCTAGTGTCTTCCATAATGAAGACTGATGCAAAATACTTATTAAGCTCATCTGCCATTTCCTTGCCCCCATTACTACCTCCCCAGCATCATTTTCCTGTGGTCCAATATCTACTTTCACATCTCTTTTACATTTTATGTATCAGAAAAAACTTCAAGTTTCCTCTTTAATATTATTGGCTAGCTTACCTCCATGTTTCATCTTTTTCTTCTTAATGACTTTTTTAGTTGTCTTTTGTTGGGTTTTTAAAAAACTTCCCAGTCCTCCAACTTCCCACGAATCTTTGCTCTATTATATGCCCTCTCTTTGGCTTTTATGTTGGCTTCAACTTCTCTTGTTAGCCATGATTGTGTCATTTTGCCTTTAGAATACTACTTCCTTTTTGAGATGTATAATTCCTGCACCTTCAAAATTGCTTCCAAAATTTTCAGCTATTGCTGCTCTGCTGTCAACCCTGCCACTGTTCTTTTCCAATCAATTCTGGCCAGCTCCTCTCTCATGCCTCTGTAATTCCTTTTACTCCACTGTAACACTGATGCATCTGATGTTAGATTCTCCTCAAATTGCAGGATGAATTGTATCATATTATGATCGCTTACTCCTAAGGATTCCTTTACCTTAAGTTCTCTAATCAATTTTGGCTCATTGCACATCACTCAATAATGAATAGCTGATCCCCTAGTGGGCTCAACCTTGAGCTGCCCTAAAAAATAATCTCATAAGCATTCTAGAAAATCCTCCTCTTGGAACCAGCATTAATCTGATTTTCCTAATCTACCTGCATATTGAAATCCCCCGTGACTGTCATAACATTGCCCTTTTGGCATGCATTTGCTACCTCCCATTGTAATTTGTAGACTACATCTTTACTACTGTTTGGGGACTGTATATAACTCTAATCAGGGTCTTTTTATCTTTATTGTTCCTTAGCTCTACTCACAACAATTCAGCACTTTCCAACCCATGCACTGGTTTAACTCTACACAGCACCATTATAGAGTAGGAGACAGGGAGATACTCGCCATTAAATGGGCCTTGGAAGAATGGAGGCATTGGCTAATGGGGAACACTGAGCCCTTGCTGATCTGAACTGATCACTAGAAACTCATCCATTCAACAGACCCACCAGCTGAGCCCACACCAGACTCCTTGTGCCCAATGCTTCGAGCAAACCGACTTCACCTCCTGCTGATCCAGCTCCAAGAACAGTAGCCAGCTGAAATGAAGATCGATTCTCAGCATATCATTCCATTCATGTAGATCCTTGTCCTGATCATTTGGGATCTTGTAAACCAGATCCTGCAGTAAGAGCCTGCTCTGACCTACACACCTGACATACCAACAGGTATGTGCCAGCAGCCTTATGCACTTCAGTGGGTCTACTCCTCACTCCTCTGTGGCCATCCAGGCACATGATGGACCCTGAATTTTCTGTGACATGGTTCTGGTGGCCCACCATGGTCACCAATATATGTCAGTTTATCACTGCCGTCAATTTGCCCAGTCCTTTTCTTCCACCAGAAGCCCCCTGGGCTCCTGCAGCCCCTCCCAGTCCAATGATGCCTGTGGTCACACATCGTCATGGATTTCATCACAGGTTTCCCACATTCCGGTGTGGCCACGGTGATCATGACAGTGGTGGACCAGTTCTCCGGGGCAGCCCACTTCATTGCCCTCCCCAAACTTCCACCAGCCACGGAAATGGTGGACCTAGTTCTCCAACATGTAGTTCGCCTGTAGTTGCCTCAGGATGTTGTCTCAGACCGGGACACACAATTCCTTTCCCGCTTCTGGCGAGCCCTCTGCTTCCTCCTCCACACCTCAGTGAGTTTGTCCTGTGGCTATCATCCACAGTCAGTCAGTCAAAAAGGGCCAAGTGGAGAAGTTTCTGTAAAGTTTCTTTAACTCTTCCACAAGGAAGAAGGATCTGCTCTGGGCCGAACTGTCCCACAATCTGAACGCCTCCTCTGCCATGGCTTTGTTATCCTCTTAAGCGTTTTATGACTACCAACCATCATTGTTTCCTATGGATAGTGGAGGTCCCATTCACCACAGCGGTTGTTTGCTGTGACTGGCATGCTTGGAAGAGGTTACAGAGGGCCATCCTAGCTGCCAACCATGCCTATTGCCACCAGGCCAACTGCCAGCATTGCCCAGCCAGACTACTCTGGCCTGGGGACCGTGTCTTGCTGTCCACCCAAGATCTGCCTCTGGCACATTGACTCCCACAAGCTCTCACCCCAGCTCACTGGTGTCTAAAATTAGCCATCACATAAATCCAATCACTTCCCATCTCCAGCTGCTGCTGCCCCTCAGGATCACACATACAATCCACGTGTCCTGCCTCAAGCCCATTGCCCACGAACCACTCAATGCACTTGAGTCCGCACCTCTAGGATGGCGGAATGTGGTCCAGAGTACACAGATGACCAGTTGATGGATTCACATCATCGTGGACAGGGCGTGTAGTATCTGGTCGACTGGGAAGGGCACAGCCTGGAAGAGAGGTCTTGGGTGCTGTTCAGTTTCATCTAGGATCCCAACACCCATTAAGGAGTTCTACTGGACCTTCCAGATTGCCCTGGGCTGTTGGGTGCCAGATGTTGGAGGAGTGGAGTCCCGTCAGGCCTCTCCCAGTCTCCACCCAGCTGACAGGAATCATCTGCCACTCATTTCCAATTCATCACCTGCAACCTACTTAACCCCAGGCCTCATCTGCAGAACCTTTTCACCCATCGAACCAGCCAGCCTCAACCAGTTGCTCCTGACCTTCTCTCTTGTTTCGTTGTTCCTCATACTTGATTGTTTTGTAGTTTATTATTAAAAAAAAGACCACACACCATTAAACTGTCTCTGCAGCTCTGCATTTGGGTCAAGCCGCCTCTATACTTCCTGACACATAGCTGTCCATTTTGTACCAGAACACTGCTGACTAACAAGATAATAGAAGAGTTTAAGTTAGGTCACTCCACTCTTACATTACGTTATATTAACACTAAGAGTGGAATAAGAAGTAGGTGGCTCTGATGTTCTTAACCTCATATCTAATGTGGTGAACAATGCATGTTTTTAATTTAAGAATAATATTGATTTACAATGTATTTTGTTTGTGATTTTCTGATAGACAGTCTTCTTTTGTAGACTCAGTTTGCCCCGGCCGTCTCACCAGAAACCAAGCTCTTGTTCCCAAAGCATCAACTTCCAGCCTCAGTGTTGGAAAGTGAAGCACCTCTGAAAACAAGGTAATTCATCCTGCTTGTGGGTCGTGGATCAATGATGAAAATCGTTGGTTCAGAGGTCTGTAGTAAATCTGAAATTTGTATAAAGGGGGAAATGCATATTTTGCAAGTAAATAATATCCTGCATAGATTTTCACCTTAAGTTTGTGAAATTTGCAGCAGGAGAATAAAAGGTGTGCTACTACTCAGTGCAAAAGATATTAAAACAAAGTTTTAGGCGATTTATTGATGCAGAAGATGAGGAAATATATATGTAACCCTCAGGCTTGGCCAGTACATGTTCGTCTAGGGGAAAACAACTTCTGCCCCGGCCAAACTGAGAAATCTTGTTTGTGTGGATGCTTGGTGATGTGTTGCCTGGTTACAAGTTCGCACCGCAAAATATCAGACAGTGCACCTGTTGTAAGTGAGGAAACAGATTCGATAGGTCTCAAGGACAAGGATTCTGGACACGCAGCCTTAGTAGTAAAGGATTTTATTTACAGAAGGCAAACATGGGAAAATGGCAACAGAAGCAACACTATTGCGCATCGTTAGAGCTCACTGATACGGCTGTTCATCAACCATCGACCTCCTCCGAGTGTCGCTGGCCCTCGGACCCTTGCTCCTCAGTCCACTCTGTCCAGTGGTCTTCCGACTCTCTCCATTTTCATCCTATCTCTCCATCACCCCTGATGAAAGACCGTGAAAAACCCGGCTTCTAGACACACAAAAAAGAACAACATTTCTCCCATTGGATAACATATACTCCAAAGTGCTGTTATCTCTAGCCATAACCCAAACATTGCTGCTACAGATAAACCATTACCTTAGCAGTGGAACATTACACAGAAGCCATTACATTAGCCTTAGCAGTGAAATCTTACAGTGTGTAATATATAATATTGCTTAGGAGTGGAGAAGATAGCCCATCAAGCCTTTACCAGCTCTTTTGAAGAGAAACCTTTCAAAGTGAGTAGATTTCTCTTTAAAGTCAGTGACTAATGGTGTTCAGTCCTGATCATCTCACTATAGGAAGGATATGGAAGCTTTAGAGAGGGTGCAGAGGAGATTTAAGTATAATAAAACAGCCTTAATTGCACAAAGTTATCTACATCACTGCTCTCATCACATCAGTCTGATAAATCTCTTTGGTTCTATCTTCGAAGACTTCATATTCTTCAAAATGTGATGCGCAAAACTGGTAACAATACTCTACCTTTGTCTAAGCCAGTGCCTTATGACTAAAGCTCGTAATGTGGTGACAAAATATGTTATTGGACCTCAGAACCAAGAAGAGGGCAACATTACTTTTCTGATCCATTTGATCTGGACTCCAAGTATTCATTTGTTGACTCTAATAATAGTCATAATCCTAGAAGTTAAAAAGTACAGAAGATTAGCTTGGATATCTGGTGTTTCAGAAGTGGACATATCTCTAGTATACTAATAACTTGCATTTAGTCAATCACTCATCTGCTCTAAAAACATGAAATCTGGTACAGGGATTACTTAGAGGTTGAACTTATGATGTTATCATTGAGGGCTGTAGAGGCCAGGTCACTGAATATTTTTAATAGATGGATAACTTTATAGGTGGAAAAGGCATCAAGGGGTATCGGGAGAGTGTGAATATTGTATCCTTGCAGCATCCGGTGACCCTGTGACCTCTGACTCGGAGGCTGACATCAGAACATCTTTCAAGATGGTGAACCCTCGCAAGGCATCAGGCCCTGATGCTGTACCTGGTAGGGCTCTGAAAATCTGTGCCTACCAACTGACAGGAGAGTTCAACGACATTTTCAATCGCTGCAGTCAGAGGTCCCCACCTGCTTCAAAAGGGTGACAATCATACCCGTGCCCAAGAAGAGCAGGGTGAAATACTCCACTAACCAGTGCACTCACATCCACTGTGATGAAGTGCTTTGAGAGATCGGTTGTGGCTAGAATCAACTCCAGTCTAGGCAAGAACCTGGACCCGCTGCAATTTGCCTATCACCACAATAGTCTACAGTGGTTGCGATCTCACTGGCTCTGCACTCGGCCTTGGATCACCTGGACAATAGTGATACTTACATCAAGCTGCTGTTTATTGACTACAGGTCAGCATAAAACACAAACATTCCCTCAGTACTAATCAACAAGCTCCAAAACATGGGCCTCTGTGCCTCCCTCTGCAACTGGATCCTTCACTTCCTCACCAGACGACCACAGCCTGTATGGATCGGGGAAAAACACCTCCACGCTGACAGTCAAGACTGGCACAGCTCAAGGAAGGGTGCTTAGCCCCCTGTTCTACTCTCCACACCCATGACTGTGCGGCTAGCCACAGTCCAAATGCCGTGTATAATTATACCGACAACTCAACTATTGTTGGCCAGATTTCAGATGGTGATGAGGAGGCGTACAGGAGCGAGATGGATCAGCTGGTAGAGTGGTGTCGCAGTAACAACCTTGCACTCAATGCCAGTAAGTCCAAGGAGTTGATTGTGGACTTCAGTCCTCATCAAGGGATCAGAGCTGGAAAGAGTGAGCAGTTTCAAGTTCCTGAGTGTCAACACCTGAGGATCTATCCTGGGTTGAACACATCGATGCAATCACAAAGAAGGCATGACAGTGGCTATATTTCATCAGGCGATTGAGTAGAATTGATATGTCACCAAACACACTTGCAAATGTCTACAGATGCACTTAGAGAGCATTCTAATGAGTGCATCACCGTCTGATACGGAGGGGCCGCTGCAGAGGATCAGAAAAAGCTGCAGAAAGTTGTAAACTCAACCAGCTCCATCACGGACATTAGCCTCCCAGACATCCAGGAAACTTCAAAAGGCAATGCCTCAAATAGGTAGCGTCCATCATTAAGAATCACCCAGGACATACCAGCTTCTTATTCTTATCATCAAGGAGGAGGTACAGGAGGCTGAAGACACACTCTCAATGTTTCAAGAACCGCTTCTTAAAATGGATTTCCGAATGGACAATGAACCCATGAACACCTCTTTTTGCTCTACTTATTTAATTTATTTAAAATATGTATAAATATCTTATTTTAATTTATAGTTTTTATTACTATGTATTTCAATGTACTGCTGCTGCAAAACAACAAATATCATGATATATGCCATTGATATTAAACCTGATTCTGATTATTAATACAAGGATTCACTGTGATTGTATAAAATTGGAGAAGCCAGGTCAGGGGCCAGTGATGATACTCCTAACTTGGAGTTTCTATAACATGAAGAATTAATAGCTTCGAGTTCCCAATCAAAACCCTACAATTGCATTCCACTTCCTTAAGTAACTCAGGATTTGTTGATACCTGACTGGATCTTGAACATTACTTACTTTTGGAATATAGACAGTCCGGATATTATTGTCAATTTTGCTTTTACCAGATTAGGTTTGCTGCTCTTTGGTCTGTTGTGGATTAATCTAATATATAGATTAACTTTATTAATTATATTTTGTATTCTTCATTTACCTCATTTGTTCAAAACCTAAATGCCTTGTTTTCTCCATCTGGGCTCACTCACTCCAGCGACCATCCTTTTCATCTTTTCTTTAATTTGGAGATACCACATGGTAGTAGGCTCTTCTTTCCCAATTAGGCCCCACTGCCCAACTGCACCCATGTGACCAGTGACCTTACTAATCCATACGTCATTTGAATGTAGGAGGAAACTGGAGCACACGGAGGAAACCCATGCTGTCATGGGGGGATGTACAAACTCCTACAGTCAGTGGTGGAACTGAATGCGTGTTGTTGGTGCTGTTACTAACTGCTGTGTTGCCATGCTTTTAACTTTTCCTGCACTGAAGATAACTTCTGCATCTAATGATAGAGTTGGTTACAGTACTCTGGGCAATGAATATCTCAGTACCTAGTCTCTTAGTTACTGGAGAATAGCCGATAATTTAAACTAGCAAAACACCTAATAAAAGTCTGGATAGGCCACATTTGGCATATTGCATTCTCTTCATGTTGTCCCTTTGTAGAGAAGACGTGGAGGCTCTGGAGAGTGTACAGAAGAGATTTGCCAAGATGATGGCTGGATTAGAGTGATATGTTATACGAAGAGGTTGTCAAAATGTGGATTGCTTTCTCAGGAGTGTCTGAAGATGAGGGAGACCTGGTGGAAGTTGTAAGAAAGCCATAGACAGAGTAGGCAGCCAGATATATGAGGTGAGGGGGCAGGGGTAATTCTGAAAGAGATGTGTGGGCCACTTCATTTTTTAAACCCCAGTAATGGTTTCCTGAAATGTTGAGATGGCAGTGATAGAATAGAAGTGATCAAAAGGCTCTTAGATAGCACACAAATGTACAGAGTGGAGGGATATGGGCATTGTATAGGCAGAAGGATTCAGCTCAGTTAAGACACTTAAATACCAGTTTAATTTGTTTTATCCAACATGGCCTGTTCCAGTGCTATACTATTCTATGTTCTATACTGTATAACTAAGTTACTTTGTTCCTAAAATAATTTAGATTAGTAAAAAACATTTCCTAGAGTGGCTTTTTCTGCAGATACAAACAATGCCTGTAAGCTTCTACACTGAAACGTTGCATCAGCAAACCCAGGCCAGGCCCTCACATTGTTATGCTACCAACCTATTTTGCATAAGTGCTGACTCTCTTCCTCTTCCAGCTCCCAGACTCCATATACCTCCTGTGAACAGGTTACACAGTATGAGCAAACTCTTCATAACTACGAGAAGGACCACTTAACAGTAAGCAGTGAGCTGCCAGATGTGCACGCCCCTCTTACCTCACTCCAACCTGAACAGTTGGACGGAGAGGGTCACTCATCCCTGAAGGCAGAAGTTCTGGTCCACAAAGACTCTGGGAATGAAGGAGAAACGTGCTCCAGCTGGAATGACATAACAGTTTCTGATGGAAAGTGAGTTCTCCTTTTTAAAGTGCTTTTTACATTTCATGCACCTCACCCCACCTACCTACCTACACCCTCACCTGGTTCCCCCATCACCTGCCAGTTTGTACTCCTTCCCCTCCCATCCCTTTCTTATTCTGGCTTCTTCCCCCTTCCTTTCCAGTCCTGATGAAAGGTCTGGGTCCGAAACGAAAGTTGTTTATTCCTCTCCATACACAGTTCCTCCAGCATTTTGTGGGTGTTAAACTTCATTTCCCTTTTCTCCTGGTTGTGCATCTTGCTAAATGGACACCATTTCCCAACTAAGCCTGAACCATTTACCAGATTCAAATTGACTGTTGAAGTTGTGAAATTCGGGGGGGGGAAGAAACTAATTTCAAAAGCAAAAGGTGGCTTAATCACGTCATGCTCAGGAAATGTTACATATCACATTGATAATAATATTGAAAGAGACCTTTATCAAGATCTCTACTTCAAATTTAGAGTTTGAAAACTCCGAAATAATCCATTCCAGCCAGTAATTATTCTCACTGTCAGATTTAGAGTCCGGGACGTGTTTTCACAGTTCAGAAGCAGGAGTCATTTCCAAAAGGAAATTATTACTTGTGGGGTTGACTAATATTGCCCATAAGTCCATGAGTTTGGTGTTTAAAGAAGACATAGGACTTGCATCAACGTATACTCCTGAGACCCAAAGCATATTTATATCCAATACACACAGATTTATTTAATCATCTCCTAGCGAGGTATCAACTGACAAATTCAAAGTTCATGTAAAGTTTCACTGGCTTTTCTCTGTCCATTTACAGAAAGGCAGGAGGGTACATAATAGCTCCACTTGCCACCTTCCAAGAGGACAACGGAATGGTCAGCTCCTCTCCCTCGAACAACTTGTCCCTCCTCGGCTACAAGTCATCTTGTTCTAGAAGCGAAGGACAGAGCCACCCAATTCAAAGCGAAAGTGCCACCAGTGACAGCCAGAGTCTGAGTACCCAGCCAGCTGCCAGCGTCTCTGGGAGTAACCAGAGAGATGTCACAAGCACTGAGCGATCAACATCCGAGGAGAGTCAGAAAAGAGGCGCCCATATGGAAGATGAAATGTTTTATGGGATATGTGATGAAAGGAATCATATTTTTGAAGAATCTGAACAAGAAGTATATTACACTGAAATTCCCATGTAAAGTACACACCTGCTTCTGTTATTTATTAATTCTTGAAGTTCCCTTCAAGAATATCCCCTCCACCTGAAAATGTAAGAAATTGCAGGGATTTTTTCAAAACACCTTCAGAATTCTCCATTGGTGATACATATTATAACGTTACGTTTCGCAATAAGAATTTGCCTTGCAAAATGTTGATGTGTGCAATTTACTGACTGATCTGGTTCATATTTAGGCCTGAAGTTCTTTCTTTACTAATTGATAGGGCTAAATATTGAAAAACAATAATGATAACCCTAGTTAGCATCCCTGAACTGCAGCAAAGGCTAATTCAAGTGTTAATTAAAATAAACTGGCAAAATTGAAGTTTTTTAAAAACCTTTTTACAGCTCAAGATCTGATAGGAGCAGTATCTGAATATGTTGAACTGAGTGACTTGCCACTTCAGATGGCATTTAGTCCATGAGACAAAGGAGCCAAATTAGGCCTTTCAGGCCATCAAATCTGTTCCGCCATTCCATCATGTCTAATTTATTTTCTCTCTCAAACCCATTCTCCTGCCTTCTCCCCATAACCTTTGACATCCTAACTAAGCAAGAATCTGTCAGTCCTCTTTAGATATACTCAAAGACTTGGCCTTCACAGCATCTGTGGCAATGAATTCAGATACATTACACTCTGGCTAAAGAAATTCCTCCACATCTCTGTTCTAAATGGATCTCCCTATATTCTGAGGCAGAGGCTCCTGGTCCAAAACTTGCCCATTATAGGAAACATACTCTTCACATTCACTCTATCTAGGTCTTTCAATATTCAATGAGTTTCAGTGAGACTCCCCCTATTCTTCACTCTTCATGCATTAACCCTTTTACCTGGAGTAATTCTCGTAACCCTTTCCAATGGCAGCACATAATTTCTTAGATAAAGGGGCCAAATCTGCTCACAATACCCCAGGGGTGCAGTCTAACCAATGCCTTATAAAGTCTCAGCATTACTTCTTTGCTGTTATTGTATATTAGACCATAAGACACAGGAGTAGCGTTAGGCCATTCAGCCCATCAAGTCTGCTCCAACATTTGATCATGGCGAATACATTTCCCTCTCAACCCCTTTCTTGTGCCTAGACTTACCTTCCATGCCCTGGCTTATCAAAAATCTATCAAACTCTGCCTTAAAACACTCAATGACCTAGGCTTCACAGCTGCCTGTGGCAACAAAATTCCACAGACTCGAAGAAATTCCTCCTCATCTCTGTTCTAAATGGATGTCCCTTTATTCTGAGGTTGTGCCCTTTGGTCCTGGACTCCCCCACAGGAGAAAACATCTTCTCACATCCACTTTTATCTTGGCCTTTCAACATTCGAAAGGTTTCAGTGAGGACCCCCCCCCCCCCTTTTCATTTCCGGAATCGTTTTTGTGAACCTCCTTTGAACCCTCTCCAATGTCAGCACATCCTTTCTGAGAGAAGGAGCCCAAAACTACTCAGATTACTCCAAGTGAGGCCTCACTGGTGCCTTATAAAGCCTCAGCATTACATCCTTGTTTTTATATTCTTTTCCTCTCTGTGAATGCTAACAGTGCATTTGCCTTCCTGACCACTGACTCTACCTGCAAATTAACCTTTAGGGAATCCTACATGAGGACTCCCAAGTCCCTCTGCACCTCAGATCTTTTAATGTTCTCCCTGTTTAGAAAATTGTCTACGCTTTGTGGGAGGAGCCACAGGAGCAGTCAGACAGGTATATCTAGTTCGAATAAACAACACTACATCCTGGAGAAAATGAGGGAGAGCAGCAGCCCACAGTCACCTTTATACAGGGGTCTGTGGGAGGAGCCACAGGAGCAGTCAGCAGGGTCTGTGGGAGGAGTCAGCAGGGGTCTGTGGGAGGAGCCACAGGAGCAGTCAGCAGGGTCTGTGGGAGGAGCCACAGGAGCAGTCAGACAGGTATATCTAGTTCACCACACGCTTTTATTCCTTTGCCGAAGGGCATGACCATACACTTCTAGGCACCGTATTCCATCTCTGTCCATTTTCTTAATCTGTCTAAGTCTTTCTGTGTCCTCCTTGCTCCCTCAACATTATCTGCTTCTCTACCTATCCTTGTATCATTTGCAAACTTGGCTACAAAGCCATCAATTCTGTCATCCAAAGCATTGACATGCAACTTCAAAAGAAGCGGTCCCAAATCTGACCTGTGCAGGACACCAGTAGTCACTGGCAGACAATCAGAAAAGGCTCTCTATTCCCACTCTTTGCCTCCTGCCAAGTAGCCGATGCTCTATCCGGGCTAGTATATTTCAGACCCTGGGCTTTTATCTTTCTAAGTAGCCTCATGTGTGTCACCTTGTCAAAGAGCTTTTGAAAATCCAAATACACGACATCCACCAATTCTCTTTTGTTTGCCCTGCTTATTATTGCTTCAACAAATTCCAACAGATTTGTCCCGCAAGATTTTCCCTTAAGGAAACCATACTGAATTTGGCCCGTTTTATCATGTGCCTCCAAGTACCTCAAAACCTCGTCCTTAGTCATTGGCTCCAACTGGCCTATAATTTGCTTTCTTCTGCCTCTCTCCCTTCTTGAAGAGTGTAGAGACATTTGCGATTTCCATTCCGGAGGAATGCCAAAATCTTGTGATTCTTGAAAGACTATTACTAAAGGCTCTTCAACTACTTCTTTCAGAACCCTTGTGCATAGACCAATGGGTCCAGGGGACTTATCTACCTTCATACCTTTCAGCTTCCCAAGCACCTCTCCCTAGTAATTGTGACTGTACTCGTTTCTGCCCAGTGACACTCTTGAATGTTTGGCATCTTCCACAGTGAAGACTGATGCAAAATACTTATTTAGTTCATCCACGATTTCTTTGTCCCCCATTACTACCCCTCCAGTGTCATTGTCCAGCAGTTCAATATCTACTCTCGCCTCTCTTATATATCTCTTATATATATTTCTCCATATATCTGAAAAAAACTTTTGCTATCCTCTTTAATATTATTGGTTAGCTTTCCTTCATATTTCATCTTTTCATTCCTTATAGCCTTTTCAGTTGCCTTCTGTTGGTTTGTAAAAGCTTCCCAATCCTTTAACTTTCACTAATTTTTGCTCTGTTATATGCCCTCTCTTTTTAATTTTATGTTGGCTTTGACTTCCCCTGTCAGCCACAATGGTGTCATCATCCTTTAGAATACTTCCTCTTCTTCTTTGGGATATATCTATCCTGCAATTCTAGCCGCCGCTGTTCTGCCATCATCACTGCTAGTGTTCCCTTCTAATCAACTTTGTCAGCTCCTCTCTCATGCTTCTGTAATTCCCTTTACTCCACTGTAATACTGATACATCTGACTTTAGTTCCTCCCTCTCAAATTTCAGGGTAAATTCCATCATATTATGACCACTGGCTCCTAACGGTTTCTTTACCTTAAGCTCCCTAATCATATCTGGTTCATTACACAAAACCTAATCTAGAATTGCTGATCTCCGTAGAGGGCTCAACCACAAACTGCTCTAAAAAGCCATCTCATAGCCATTTTACAAATTCTCTCTTGGAATGCAAAATCAGCGGCAGCCTGGTTTTCCCAACCTACTTGCATATTGAAACCCCCCCCCCCCCAATTGTCCTTTTGCCATGCATTTTTTATCTCTAGTTGTAATTTGTAGCCCACATCCTGGCTACTGTTTGGAGGCCTGTATGTAACTCCCATCAGGGTCTTTTTACCCTTGCAGTTCCTTAACTCTACCAACAATGATTCTATGTCTATGGGCCCTCTGTCACCTCTTTCTAAGGATTTGATTTAATTTTTTTACCAACAGAGCTACACCACCCCCATTGCTGACCTGCCTGTCCTTTCAATACAATGTTTATCCTTGAATGTTAAACTTCCAACTCTCATCTTCTGTCAGCTGCAACTCAGTGATACCTGCCAATCTCTAACTGTGCTACAAGATTATTTACCTTATTTTGTATACAGCTTACATTCCAATATAAAACCTTCAGTCCTGTGTACGTCACCCTTTTTGATTTTGTTCCCCTGTTACACTGCAAATCATTCCACCAACTGCAATTTTGCCCTATCTGCCTGTCATTCCCAACAGTCTCTCTACACACTGCCCCTGCTTGTATACCAACTGCCCCATCCTCAGCCCCGTCACTCAGTTTCCCATCCCCTGCCAAACGAGTTTAAACCCTCCCCAGCAGTTCTAGTAACCAGCCCACAAGGATATTTGTCCCCCTCAGGTTCAGGTGTAATGCGTCCCTTTCGTACAGGTCATATTTTACCCAGAAGAGATCCCAATGATCCAGAAATCTGAAACTCTGCACCAGTTCCTCAGCCATGTATTCATCTGCCACATCATCCTATTTTTACCCTCACTGGCATGTGGCACAGGCAGCAATCCAGCGATACTCACCCTGGAGGTCCTGCTTTTCAGCTTTCTGCCTGTATTCTCTCTTCAGGACCTCCTCCCTTTTCCTATCTATGTCAATGGTGCCAAAATGTACCAGGACTTCTGGCTGCTCACCCTGCCTCTTTCGAATGCTGTGGACCCGATTCAAGACACCCCTGACCCTGGCACCTGGGAGGCAACATATCAACTAGGTGTCTCTGTCATGTCCACAAGATCTCGTGTCTACTCCTCTAACTATTACATCCCCTATCATTACTGCAGTCCTCTTCTCCCCTCTTCCCTTCTGAGCCACAGCGCCAGACTCAGACCAGAGACCCAGTTGCTACGGCTTCCTCAGTGGTTGCTGCTCCCCACCCAGAAGTATCCAAAACGGTACACTTATTATTGAGGGGATCGGCCGCGGGGGTGCTCTGCACTGGCTGCCCATTTCCTGACAGTCATCTCCTGCAGCTTCGGGATTATCACCTCCACGTAGCTCCTCCTCACCTCCTCAGTTTCCTTTAAGAACCAAAGGTCATCAAACTGCAGCTCCAGTTCCTTAACATGTTCTTTGAGGAGCTGCAGCTGATGTGGTTATCCAGGAGACTGGAGTTCTCTCAGAGTTCCCACAATTCACACAACGAACACAACACAAGCCCATAGAGGCATCCTCTTTGCAGTAACTATATACTAACGGGGGAAGAATGAAGAAGGAAGAACTTACCAGATACTTACCTCCCCCAGCCTGTTCTTACCGAAGCCTGATGAGCCAAAGCCTCCCCACTCCAACACTGGTCCACTCACACAACGGCCGCTCCACTGGTCCCTGCCTTATTTTTATTTTCCCTGGCTGATGAATCACAATTTGATTGGGCCACTGGGAAATGCCGGAAGTCCATGAACACCCCTTTGTAAATCTCTCTCACTGAACTGTCAGTAGCTTCTCTCTCATTCCTGATGTGACTGGACCACCAGAACAATGCAGAAATCCTGAGAATGCTCCTTTTATAAGTCTCACTCACAGACCTGTGAGTTGTCTCCCCTCTCGTTCCCAATTCGACTGGACTGCCAGAAAAATTCTAGGCCTCTCAAGCTGAATGCTAGCATTGCATTTGCCTTCTTTATCAATGACTCAACCTGTAAGTTAACATAAGGAAATTCTGCACAAGGACTCCCAAGTCCCTTTGCATCTTTGATTTTTAATTTACGGATAATCCACATTTCTGGGTCAGGACTCTTCTGTAGGCCAGACCGGACAAGGGTGGCAAATTTCCTCACCCGATGGTAATTGAAATGGGCTTTTATGATAATCTGATAGTTTTTGAGGTTATCATTACCAATGCCCTTTTTACCATTTCTTCCATCATAACTACAGAAATTGTGATCTTTGGTCTTGAAATTATTATTTGATCACTTTGCAATTTGTAGATAAACATTAAACAATGAACAGCCTGGGAGGTCATAGAAAATTCCTCCTTTTTTTATTGCCACCAATACAAGGCCACAGGGGAATATTTTGCGCTTCCTGTCTCAATTTTATGATTAAAAAACCAGAAAATATTGGAAATGCTCTGCAGGTCTGGCAGCATCGATGGGGAGAGAAACACACTTCATATTTGAGGTCAATTACCCTCCTTCAAAAATTAAAAATGTATATATATATATATATATGAACTTGCAGAAAGGTGGTGTTGGTGGTGGGCTGGTTTTGGGGGGGTTTGAAGAGAATAAAGGGAACCTCTCTCATTGGGAAAAAAATTGGGAACAGATGAGGGTTTCCCACTAGAGGGCGCTAAAGGACAATTAATGGCAACGAATCAGAATCAGGTTTATTTCGAATTAGAATCATAAATAAGGTGTAAAAGGAGAGTAAACAGAAGTGTGAATAAATTATCCTATTGGAACTGTGAGGTATAGAACACAGCAGTTGCTAAAAATCTGTTAGCTTTAACATCAACCGCTGGGAAAATGTTAGGAAAATGTTACAGCAGAGTATGGGGAAAAATTCAAGGCAATCAGACTTATGGCTTTATGAAGGGAAATCGCATTTAATACATTTATTTGAGTACTTTGAGATACAATGAGTACTGTGTCACAGGGATCAGTGCTGGGGCCTCAACGTTCTATATAAATGACTGCTAGGTTGCTGATGACATAAAGATAGATTGTGTGGGGGTAGGGAGGAAATATGTATTCCTTCCAAAACTCGGTTTCTCTACCCACACATGCTGCCAGACCTTCTGAGTATCTCTACAGTTTGTTTTATTTCAGATTTCCTACACTTGTAGTTGTTTGTTACCAATTCTATCCCAGTCCCAATTTGCCAAAGGTCACAAGTTGTTGGAATTGAAAATCCCAACTTTTTAAAAAAAAATTCTTTCTATTACTTAAGTATAGCTGTTGTTCTGTTGCATTTAGTATAACATGTTCTATTTTGATCGGAACTGAATGAAGAGAAAATAAAGTCATCCAAGCTAATTAATACTTTTAGAGAGTTATATTAAACAAGCTGGAAACACCTGCATATTAAAATCAAACGGTTCATTAGAAGAGTGTGACATTATGCAAATAAAATGCATTTCAAATATTCTTCACTTTATTTACCTGAAGGTTTTATGGTATTAGTTTATCGATATGGTTTCATGTCATTGGAATGTCAGGCTGCCTACTAAAAAGTCATGAGAAAATAAATGCTATGGGAGATATTGCCTGTCATCTGTAATATAGAAAGAGGAATGCAAGAAAATGAAATTGCACATGCAAAGGGATGGGAAATGAGCATATTGTTTATCCAGCCTCTCCCATTGGGAGTTAGTAGAAGATGGACCTTCTTTTTGAGAACTTCCTTAAAAATATTCACTTTGATTCAGACAATAACTTTGCCTTTGAACAGTGTGCAGCAACTCAGGATGCATTGCTACATTAAATGTTTAATGAAAACAAGGGATTAATGTTTTGCAAGTTAAGTTAATACCTTTTAAAACCCCCTCATTCTCCCATTGTTTGCTGGTTTATTTTCCTAGCTAGTTATCAACTTCTAGCTAGCCTCTTCCCCTCAACCCCACCTTTTTATTCTGGCATCTTCCCCCTTCCTTCTCAGTCCCGATGAAGGGTCTCGGCATTTCCATAGATGCTGCTTGACCTGCTGAGTTCCTCCACCATTTTGTCTTCGTTGCCTTGAGATGAGTTGTCATTCTCATCAGTCTTCAGGTCCTTCTCCAGCAACACAACGTCCCGCGCCATATGGAGGTGCAAATACACAACGTCCCTCCCCGTATGGAGATGCCACATCCACATCGTCCCTCACCATATGGAGATGCCACATCCACAATATCCCTCACCGTATGGAGATGCCAAATCCACAATATCCCTCACCGTATGGAGATGCCAAATCCACAATGTCCCTCACTGTATGGAGATGCCAAATCCACAATATCCCTCACCGTATGGAGATGCCACATCCACAATATCCCTCACCGTATGGAGATGCCAAATCCACAATGTCCCTCACCGTATGGAGATGCAGATCCACAATATCCCTCACCGTATGGAGATGCCAAATCCACAATATCCCTCCCCGTATGGAGATGCCAAATCCACAATATCCGTCACCGTATGGAGATGCCAAATCCACAATGTCCCTCACCATATGGAGATGCCAAATCCACAATATCCCTCACCATATGGAGATGCCAAAACTTCCTGCAATATTCCAAACAGGTTAAACTCCTCCCGCCACTCCACCTCTTGTCAAGGGTTCCTCTTGTCCTCACCTACCACCCACCTGCCTCCATGTGCAGCACCTAATTCTCCATAATTTCCACTATCTCCAACAGGATCCCACCACCAAGCACATCTCCCCCCACCCCCACCCCACTTTCTGCAGGAATCGCTCCCTATTCGACTCCCTTATCCATTCGTCCCTCCCCACTGATCTGCCTCCCAGCACTTACCCAGGGAAACGGAACACGTGCTACACCTGCCCCTGCACCACCTACCTTATTACCATTCAGGGCCCCAAACAGTCCTTCCAGATGAGGTGACACTTCACCTGTGAGTCTTTGGGTCATCTACCATATTCGATGCTCCCGGTGTGGCCTCCTGTATATCACTGAGACCCAATGTAGATTGGGAGACTGCTTTGTGAGCCCCCACGCTCCACCAGAAAAAGCAGGATCTGCCAGTGTCCACCCATTTTAATTCTACTTCCCATTCCCATTCCAACAAGTCAGTCCATGGCCTCCTCTACTGTCACGATGAGGCCACACTCAGGTTGGAGGAACAACACCTTGTATTCCGTCTGGGTAGCCTCCAACCTGATGGCATGAAAATGGATTTCTCAAACATCCGGTAATGTACGCCCCTCTCCCCCCCCCCCCAACCCTGCTCTCCTTCATCATTCCCCATCCCCTTTTCCCCTCTCTCTCCTTATCTCCTTATCACCTCCCTCTGGTGCTCCTCCCACTTTTCTTTCTTCCATGGCCTTCTGATCTCTCTTATCAGATTCTCCCTTCTCAAGCCCTGTATCCCTTTCACCAATCAACTCCCCAGCTCTTTACTTCAGCCCTCCCCTTCCCGGTTTCACCTATCACCTGGTGTATCTTTCTCCCCTCCCTCCACCTTCTTACTCTGACTCCTCATCTTTTTTTTCTCCAGTCCTGATGAAGGGTCTTGACCCAAAGTGTCAACTGTGCTCTTTTCCACAGACGCTGCCTGGGCTGATGAATTTCTCCAGCATTTTATGTGTTTTGCTTGGATTTCCAGCACCTGCTGATTTTCTCCTGTTTGTAATTCTAAATATGAAACTGCAAGGTGAGTATTTCAATTTAATCCAGACAAAAAGTGCAGCGTCCACTTTTACTGGAAAATTGGAAATATATAAGCAAATCATCAGGAGAAGAACGTTCTCAGTTTCCGGGCATGGAAAATATAGCACTCTCTTTCACAGACAGTAATTTGCGAGAGTACTAAATTACACCTGCAGTCACTAAAGAAGGATTTTCAGAATCAATCGAAGGAATTGAACCATCTGGAAATTCCAGACTGGATAATTAATCCAATTCTTTGCAAGGTGGAAGAACAGGAAGAGAGCTTGCAAGAAGAAATTATCAAAATTCAGAATGATGAAAAAGCAAAATTGCGTTTCAAAAACGTTGGCTTTTGTGGTATTTGTGTCACTGGAAGTTTCCTGGTCTTTGGAGAAGAGCCAAGCTGCTCTTCATTGCATTTTATTCCCGTCCTCCTATCGTTTTGGAAGAGGCTTCATTGTGGTGAACCACGTACTCACAAAAAAACAGAAACCGCACGGACATTGTTACACGTGGGGACTTCAGGCTTTTGCTGTCACAGTTTGAACCAGATATTTCAACTCTTGCTAAAATCCATCAAGCTGAAGGATCACAGTGATATCGAAGCTGCTGTACAGTGCACGGGTGCTGTGTAAGCTAGGTTTAAAGAGAAATAAAAATTTAAAGCAGAATCATTTTTCTCATGTTAGAATATGGTAGACACGTTTTTACACTGTGGGAGTGCCGGGAAGTATAATGTGCCTAAGAGGGCTTTTTGGCAAGTATGAAGGTGCTTTCTGGGGATGTTGGGCTAAGAAAGGCTGGGAGACACTGGGTTAGATCCTCAGAGATCTTGGTAACCAGGACCTGGAAATTGCTATCTCTACTTCTGATCCCTCTATGAGGATTGGCTTGTGATCCCTCGTCCCACAATCAGCTCTTTGGTCTTACTGGCGTTGAGTGCAGGGGAAGTGGTTGAGGCCAGTATAATTACAATCTTTAAAAGAGATTTAGGCAGGTTCACAGTTCAAGTTCAAGTTCAGTTTATTGTCATTCAACTGTACACATGTATATCACCAAACGAAGCAAAGTTCCTCCACACCAATGTGGACTACACATTTAATTCATGCACATAAAATAATATTACTACAAATAGAAACAAATAATAAACAATAAATAAAGCTACATAAAATAAGCAAATAATAACTAAATAAGATAAATAAATAGATAGGTAGATAAATAAATAATATTACTACAGATAAAAACAAATAATAAAGTGCATATACAAGTTAAAAAGCAAACAGTTTAACACTACTGGGACTTCATATTATGAGATTCATACATGGTGGCAGGGAGTTCAGGGTCTTACAGCCTGGGGGAAGAAGCTGTTTTCCATCCTAACAGTTCTTGTCCTAATGCTACGATACATTCTGCCTGAAGGTAGGTGGTCAAGGAGGTTGTTGGATGGATGGGATGGATCATTGACAATACTAAGGGCCCTGCATATGCACTCCCGATAAATATCTCTGATGGGTGGAAGAAAGACGCCGATGATCGTCTCAGCAGTCCTCGCAATCCTTTGTAGGGACCTGCGGCCAGATGCCTTGCAATTCCCGAGCTGGACCGTGATGCAGCTGGTCAGGGCATTCCCATAAAAATTGATTAAAATGGGGAGGAAACTTATTCGCCTCAATCTCCTCCAGGAACTGGAGACGCTGCTGTGCTTTCTTGACCGAAGAGGTGTTTCTGAGAGACCAGGTGAGAGTGTCTGTTACGTGCACTCCCAGGAACTTTGTGCTCCTGACTCTCTCCCTGGAGGAGCCACGTATGTGCAGTGTGGAATGGTCAGCCTGAGCTTTCGACGACAACCCAATCCAATGAGGACACTTTGCCTACCAGCTCCTGAGGAATGATTGTATTAAACGCCGAGTATTTAGAAAGAATCAAGCAAATGAGACTTAGCTTAGGAGGCTCCTTGGTTGGACCAAAGGCCTGTTTCCATGCTGTATAACTCCGATACTCTTCTATGGAGTGTAGAGCTCCAGATTACACTGTAATGTTGATGCACCAAAAGTATTCACCAAAAACATATAGAAGTGTCAGACACTTTTATAAGATTAACACTGTATAAATTTTATTTTTACATTAAACTTGTGACACTCCAAAAACACTCCAATATCTTATGGTCTAAAAGGTGAATTAGGCTCACAGAGCACAGAAAGAGATCAGTCCAGACCATAGTATCATTACCAGATTTTAAATACTATCCAACTAGTGTCACATTTCACAATGGTATCTTCTTTACAATAGAAACGCATATTTTGTGACTCTTTTGCAGAACACCTGCATTCAGTGCACAGGAGGGGGTGGGGGGGTGTGGTGAACTAGATATACCTGTCTGACTGCTCCTGTGGCTCCTCCCACAGACCCCCTGCTGACTGCTCCTGTGGCTCCTCCCACAGACCCCTGTATAAAGGCGACTGTGGGCTGCTGCTCTCCCTCATTTTCCCCAGGATGTAGTGTTGTTTATTCTTCCAGTCAATAAAAGCCGATATCTCGCTTCCTAAGTCTCAGCGTGAGTTATTGATGGTGCATCGGGGGGGGGGGGGGGGGAGTGGATGATCCTGAATTTCCTGTTAGCTGCTTTTTTAATTCTCCATCCTCGTCAAGCTGTCTGTGATCTCCCGCACTGTTCTAATCATGTACTGTGTAATGATTTCATCTGTGTGAACAGCATACAGGACGATCTTCTCACTGTACCTTGTTACATGTGAGAGTAATAAACCAATTCCAATATAGTCCTGAGGAACAACGGCTCGTTTCCCATCTGGACACAATGTTGCTTTCCAGCTTCAATATCAAATTTGACAACTTCAGGTAACTCAATTTTTCTGTCTGTATCAGACGTAACCAATCAATCTATGATAATCGTTTGGTTTTTCTCGCCATTAGCACAAACTTGACTTGCTGGGCGTGTTCTACATGACTGCAATTTGCAATTTTTATATTTCTTAGTTTGCATTATTAATCTCATTTTTATGTTCCTTTGTTCAGACGTTCTCTCTCTAGCTGCCCTAATGATAAACTAGATTATCTCAGACATTCTCTCTCTAGCTGCCCCAATGATAAACTAGATTATCTCATTCACAGCCTAGATGGGCCTCGCCATAACTACCTTTGCCCTACCCTTCCTCCCTCACTCTTTCAGTGTCTCAAAACCAATGTTCTCTCTCCTTCCCAGTACCGAGAAAGGGCTTTTCACCTGAAATATTAACCCTATTTTATTTTTCCTTGGAGGCTGCCTGACCTGCTGACTGCTTTCAGCATTTTCTACTTCCATTTCAAATTTCCAGCATCTGCAGTGTTCCGATTTTCACTCCCATTCTAACGTTCTCCGCCCCATCATCATTAAAAACTCACGTGTCCCAATGTCATTAATGCACTTGCTTCAATCTGTCACAAGAAACACAATACACATACACACCAATGACACTGTCATTCCCTCACAGATAGTATCACAAAGTATCAAATTACTAACGTTAACATTTCTGTCATAAGTTCATCACAAGGTTACACGTGAACTTGATTGCTTATCAATTCCACTACATAACTGAATTAGTTCCCATTGTGCTTGTTCACCTGCTCAACAAACAGTGCTGTGAGCCCAAGCAAATATCCTGTGTTTAATCTCCTCCTGGCTAATGCAAGGTTGCAGGTTATTAAACAATTAAAGTGAATTTGGAACACCCCACTCAGTATGTCTTCTGAAGCCTGGACCCAGGCTGTATGCTGCATGCTTCATTTTGTGTCTGATGTTTCTCTAGGGCACTTTTGCTCCTAGGGAGCTTCCCTCCTCACAGTTGGGCATGGTAAAATTTCTCAACCTTGTAGAAAAAATTGGTTGTGAAACACATCCCGAAAATATCACAGAAAATATAAGAACTTGCTCTAAAGGGCACGTGACTTTGCAGGCTAATCTAAGTGTTTTTGAGGTTACCTTTGAATTTAATGTCGATGATGTATTTCAAAAATACTTAAATTTTTTGTTTTCCACTATTCACTCCCTCATGGCACTGGAGGTATTCTGGGTCCTTGCCCATTTGTCAGCTCTTCCCAGCCAGCACAAAACAGTACCTGATTATAGTCATTGGTAAAGGAGCTACATAGGGTTACAGAAGCCCATCTACAACACTGTGCAAAGGCCTTGGGCACATGTATTTAGCAAGGGTGCCTGTCTTTTGCACATTACTGTAGTAATTTTATGTACTGCACTGTACTGCTATGCAAAAAAAAAACAAATTTCACAACATGTGTGAGCGATGATAAACCTAATTTTGATATGGGTCTCTCTTGTGGAGTGAGAGGGAAGGGGGCAGAAAGAGGGAAGGGGGCAGGAAGAGGGAAGGGGGCAGAAAGAGGGAAGGGGGCAGGAAGAGGAGAGGGAGCGGGAAGCATCTGAAAGACATGCTGTAGTGATCAATAGTCAAATTATTTGTGGTCAAATGACCTTGCCTGGTGTCTCTGGGCTGAGTGTGTCTACACCCGTAGCACTTCTGTCCCAGCACCCCTGTGCCACCTGTTCCACACCCCTGTGCCACCTGTCCCAGCACTCCTGTGCCACCTGTCCCACACCCCCGTGCCACCTGTTCCACACCCCCGTGCCACCTGTTCCACACCCCTGTGCCACCTGTCCCAGTACTCCTGTGCCACCTGTCCCACACCCCCGTGCCACCTGTTCCACACCCCTGTGCCACCTGTCCCACACCCCCGTGCCACCTGTCCCACACCCCCGTGCCACCTGTCCCAGTACTCCTGTGCCACCTGTCCCACACCCCTGTGCCACCTGTCCCAGTACTCCTGTGCCACCTGTTCCACACCCCTGTGCCACCTGTCCCACACCCCTGTGCCACCTGTCCCAGTACTCCTGTGCCACCTGTCCCACACCCCTGTGCCACCTGTCCCAGCACCCCTGTGCCACCTGTCCCACACCCCCGTGCCACCTGTCCCAGCACTCCTGTGCCACCTGTCCCACACCCCTGTGCCACCTGTCCCAGCACTCCTGTGCCACCTGTTCCACACCCCTGTGCCACCTGTCCCAGCACTCCTGTGCCACCTGTCCCACACCCCCGTGCCACCTGTTCCACACCCCTGTGCCACCTGTCCCAGCACTCCTGTGCCACCTGTCCCACCCCCCCGTGCCACCTGTCCCAGTACTCCTGTGCCACCTGTCCCACACCCCTGTGCCACCTGTCCCAGCACCCCTGTGCCACCTGTCCCACACCCCCGTGCCACCTGTCCCAGCACTCCTTTGCCACCTGTCCCAGCACCCCTGTGCCACCTGTTCCACACCCCTGTGCCACCTGTCCCAGCACCCCTGTGCCACCTGTCCCAGCACCCCGTGCCACCTATTCCATATCCCTGTGCCACCTGCTCCACACCCCTCCACCCTTGCCATTCCCAACATGCTTTGCTCCCACCAGATTTGCAAACTCACTCTCTGCTCCACATCGACAAATACAGTACAGGGCAAATACAGTATACAGCACAATACAGTACACTACAGCACAATACAGTACAGTACAGTACCCTACAGCACAATACAGTATACAGTACAGTACACTACAGCACAATACAGTACAGTACCGCACAATACAGTACAGTACAGTACACTACAGCACAATACAGTACACTACAGCACAATACAGTACTGTACAGTACACTACAGCACAATACAGTACTGTACAGTACACTACAGCACAATACAGTACACTACAGTACAGTACCCTACAGCACAATACAGTACAGTACACTACAGCACAATACAGTACACTACAGTACACTACAGCACAATACAGTACACTACAGTACAGTACAGTACAGCACAATACAGTACAGTACACTACAGCACAATACAGTACACTACAGTACACTACAGCACAATACAGTACACTACAGTACAGTACCCTACAGCACAATACAGTACAGTACACTACAGCACAATACAGTACACTACAGTACACTACAGCACAATACAGTACCCTACAGCACAATACAGTACAGTACAGTACCCTACAGCACAATACAGTACACTACAGTACACTACAGCACAATACAGTACACTACAGTACAGTACCCTACAGCACAATACAGTACAGTACACTACAGCACAATACAGTACACTACAGTACACTACAGCACAATACAGTACACTACAGTACAGTACAGTACAGTACCCTACAGCACAATACAGTACACTACTTAGAAGTGTACAGAAGAAATCTGGCAGAAGCAATACTTCATCTGTTTAACAATCAGAGGGAATTAAATAGAAATTACAACACAGAAATGTGTCATTTGGCTCTGAGTCCTACACATAATAACATTAATCATACTGTTCTGTTCCTTAGCATTTCAAAACTGTAAACCACCTCCACTAGAAGCCCCACGCAATTCGTAATTACTTCAGTCTAATTTCCATTCACTAAACTCCACCCCCACAATGAGATGTTTTAAAAATATCTGACACATAAAAATCCTCAATCAGAATAGCAAAGTTCAATATAATCAGCAGTTTGGGTATTTTTGACGCTGGAAATAAAGTTCAAAGTTCTGAGTAAACTGATTATTAAAGTACATACAGTGGAATGCAAAAGTTTGGGCACCCTGGTCAAAATTTCTGTTACTGTGAATAGTTAAGTGAGTAGAAGATGAACTGATCTCCAAAAGTCATAAAGTTAAAGATGAAACATTCTTTTCAACTCTTTAAGCAAGATTAGTGTATTATTTTTGTTCTGTACAAGTTTAGAATGAAAAAAAAGGAAAGGAGCTCCATGCAAGAGTTTGGGCACCCCAAGAGATTTGAGCTCTCAGATAACTTCTACCAAGGTCTCAGACCTTAATTAGCTTGTTAGGGCTATGGCTTGTTCACAGTCATCATTAGGAAAGGCCAGGTGATGCAAATTTCAAAGCTTCATAAATACCCTGACTCCTCAAACCTTGTCCCAACAATCAGCAGCCATGGGCTCCTCTAAGCAGCTGCCTAGCACTCTGAAAATTAAAATAAACGATGCCCACAAAGCAGGAAAAGGCTAAAAGAAGATAGCAAAGTGTTTTCAGGTAGCCGTTTCCTCAGTTCATAATGTAGTTAAGAAATAGCAATTAACAGGAATGGTGGAGGTCAAGTTGAGGTCTGGAAGACCAAGAAAACTTTCCAAGAGAATTGCTCGTAGGATTGCTAGAAAGGCAAATCAAAACCCCTGTTTGACTGCAAAAGACCTTCAGGAAGATTTAGCAGACTCTGGAGTGGTGGTGCACTGTTCTACTGTGCAGACACACCTGCACAAATCTGACCTTCATGGAAGAGTCATCAGAAGAAAACCTTTCCTGTGTCCTCAACACAAAATTCAGCGTCAGAAGTTTCCAAAAGAACATCTAAACAAGCCTGATGCATTTTGGAAACAAGTCCTGTGGACTGATGAAGTTAAAATAGAACTTTTTGGCCACAATGAGCAAAGGTATGTTAGGAGAAAAAAGGGTGCAAAATTTCATGAAAAGAACACCTCTCCAACTGTTAAGCACAGGGGTGGATCGATCATGCTTTGGGCTTGTGTTGCAGCCAGTGGCATAGGGAACATTTCACTGGTAGAGAGAAGAATGAATTCAATTAAATGCCAGCAAATTCTGGAAGCAAACATCACACCGTCTGTAAAAAAGCTGAAGATGAAAAGAAGATGGCTTCTACAACAGGAAAATGATCCTAAACACACCTCAAAGTCCACGATGGACTACCTCAAGCTGAAGGTTTTGCCATGGCCCTCACAGTCCCCTGACCTAATCATCATCGAAAATCTGTGGATAGACCTCAAAAGAGTAGTGCATGCAGGATGGCCCAAGAATCTCACAGAACTAGAAGCCTTTTGCAAGGAAGAGTGGGTGAAAATCCCCCAAACAAGAATTGAAAGACTCTTAGCTGGCTACAGAAAGCGTTTACAAGCTGTGATACTAAGTACTGACGATGCAGGGTGCCCAAACGTTTGCTTCGGGCCCATTTCCTTTTTTGTTATTTTGAAACTCTAAAAGATGGAAACAAAAAAGTAATCTTGCTTAAAATATTAAAGAAATGTGTCATCTTTAACTTTATTCCTTTTGGAAATCAGGTAATCTTTTACTCACTTAGCTATTCAGAGTAACAGAAATTTTGACCAGGGGTGCCCAAACTTTTGCATGCCACTATACATATCACCATATACAACCCTGAGATTTGTTTATTATCAGAGTACATATATATCACCACATACAACCCTGAGATTTATTATCAGAGTACATATATATCACCACATACAACCCTGAGATTTATTATCAGAGTACATATATATCACCACATACAACCCTGAGATTTGTTTATTATCAGAGTACATGTATATCACCATATACAACCCTGAGATTTATTATCAGAGTACATATATATCACCATATACAACCCTGAGATTTATTTATTATCAGAGTACATATATATCACCACATACAACCCTGAGATTTATTATCAGAGTACATATATAATCACCATATACAACCCTGAGATTTATTATCAGAGTACATATATATCACCATATACAACCCTGAGATTTATTATCAGAGTACATATATATCACCATATACAACCCTGAGATTTGTTTGTTTTGTGGCATACTCAGTGTATCCAATAGCCATAATAGAATCAAGAAAGACCGCACCCAACAGGACGGACAACCAGTGTGCAGAAGACAAACTATGCAAATACAAAAGGAAAACAAACAAACAAACAAAAATATCGAGAAAATGAGGTGAAGAGTCCTTGAAAGTGAGTCCATGGGTTGTAGGAACAGTTCAGTGAAGGGGCAAGGGAGCAAGTGAAGTTATCCCCTTGGGTTCAAGAGCCAATGGTTGAGGGGTAATAACTGTTCCTCAACCTGGCAGTGTTAGTTCTGAGGCTCCTGTAAGAATTCATGGCCTGGATGGGGAGTGGGGAGTGGGGGGGGGGGGGGTGTCACTGATGATGGATGCTGCTTTCCTATGACGCCACTCCGTGTAGAAGTTTTCAATGGTGGGGAGGACTTTACCCACAATGGACTGGGCCGTATCCACTACTCTTTGTAAGTTTTAGATCTCATGCCAAATCTTGGCAAACTTCTAAGGAAGTAGAGGCACTGCTGTGCTTTTGCAGTTGCTGGGCCCAGAAAAGGCCGCCTGAAATGAGGAAGTTAGAGTTCCTGACCCTCTCCACCTCTGATCCCCCGATGAGGCCTGGCTCAGGGCCCTCCGGTTTCCTCCTCTTGAAGTCAATAATCAGCTCCTTTGTCTTGCTGACATTCAGTGAGAGGTTGTTATTGTGGCACCACTCAGTCAGACTTTCAATCTCCTTCCTATATGCTGATTCGTTAACACCATTGATTTGGTCGGCAACAGTGGTGTCGTCAGCAAACTTCAAAAGATTTTAAATGTTATACTGACCCTTTCTGATCCTCAAAGATGAAAAATATTTCCTCCCCAAGCTAAAGTTCCTAAAGTGACTTTAATACATTTAAAGGTGGAAGATTAGATACGTGACCAGCAGATGCTTTGTCGACCACTTTTCATTAAACTAAAATGAATGCATTAAGATAACAGCAATTTATATTGAAGTGATTACAGGATGTACTACTGAGCTAATTGTGTTTTTGACAGTCAATCATTTTCCAGAGCTGTATCTCAGTGCAGCTTTAGCTTACTGCTGCTCCGACGTGTTGCTGAGCTGCTACTGCAAATCTAGAATTTTGATTTACCTTAATTCAGAGCCATTATGTTCTCCCCCTCCCCATAACCCGACTGTCATAGTTGCTGGATCACCACTCTGGAAAGTGTACATTTTGATTCACCGTTGGTATAGGGAAAGTGGTTCTATCAGTGCTCATGAGCAATATGGGTGTTTCTGAGTTTAAGGAGTCACAGAATCTGTTGACAGCAAATCACCAGGAGGGATTGTAATGAGATGGATGGAAACATGCTGGAGGACCATTTGTTGGTAGGATAGACAGATGGTTAATAACTAAATATATTGCAAAAAAAATCTGAAATTATCCACATTTGATCCAATGGCAAGGAAGACTGACGTGAATGTTTTAATAAAAGGAACAAGAATGCAGATTAGCATTACATAATGTGACTAAGATTACCAAAGAGAAATTGAATTCTTGCTTCTTTACATAGAGGTAAATTGGCTTTAAAACATAAGATGGCCTCTGTAGTGTAGGGTTTTAGATGTCTCATTTAAAAGGGATGGAGGCAAGAACAGTGCAGCAACTAGCACAGCTTTATGGGGGTGCTAACCAAGATGAGGACTTGTTGCACTTTGCATCAGTGATTTTTCCTACAAATTCCTGAGTCCATTTTTAGTTTGGAAGTTAGTTTTTATTTATTCCTTGACAGTATGTGGGCATTGCCAGCTAAGCCAGCATTTATTGCCCATCCCTAGTTACCCTTGAGAAGGTGGTGATGAGCAGCCTTCTTGGGCCACTGCAGCCCCTGAGGTGTAGGTACACCCACAGTGCTGTTAGGAAGGGAATTCCATGATTTTGACTCAGTGACAATGAAGGAATGGCAATATATTTCCAAGTCAGGATGGTGAGTGAGTTGGAGGGGGGGCGGGGGGGGGGATTTCCAAGTGGTGGCGTTCCCATGTATCTGCTATTCTCATCCTTCGAGATGGTAGTGGTCGTGGGTCTGGTCTGGTGTGTTGTTGCAGTGCGTCTTGTAGATCGTATACACACTGCTGCAACTGTCTGTCGATGGTGGAGGGACTGGATGCTTGTGGAAGGGGTACCAATCCAGTGGGCTGCCTTGTACTGGATGGTGTCAAGCTTCCTGAGTGTTGATGGAGCTGCACTCATCCAAGTGAGTGGTGAGTATTCCATTACACTCCTGACCTGAGCCTTGTAGATGGTGGACAGGCTTTGGGGAGTCAGGAGGTGAGTTACATGCCGCAGGATTCTTAGCCTTTGACCTGCTCTGGCAGCCATGATGTTTATACGGCTAGACCAGTTCAGTTCCCTGTCAATGGTAACCTCCAGGATTTTGATAGTAGGGGATTCAGTGATGGTGATATCACTGAATGTCAAGGGACGATGGTTAGAGCCTCTCTTGTTGGAGATGGTCATTGCCTGGCACTTGCATGGCTCAAAAGTTACTTGCCACTTGTCAGCCCAAGCCTGGATATTGTCCATGTCCTACTGCATTTGGGTATGAACTGCTTCACTATCTGAGGAGTAATGAATGGTGCAGGACATTGTGCAGTCATCAGCGAACATCCCCACTTCTGACCTCATGACGGAAGGAAGGTCATTGATGAAACAGCTGAAGATGGTTGGTCCTAGGACACTTCCCTGAGGAATTCCTGCAGTGATGTCCTGAAGATGAGATGATTGACCTCCAACCACCACAACCATCTTCCTTTGTGTCGGGTACAATTCCAACCAGCGGAGGGCTTTCCTCCTAATTTCTATTTACTCCATTTTCGTTAGGACACCTCAATGCCATACTCAGTCAAATGCTGCCTTGATGTCGAGGGCTGTCACTCTCACCTCATCTCTGGTATTTAGCTCTTTGGCCCATGTTAGGACCAAGGAGGTGATGAGGCCAGGAGGTGAGTGGCCTTGACAGAACCCAAACTGGTAACCGTTTAACAGGTTATTGCCAAGTAGGTGCTGCATGACAGCACTGTTGATGACCCCTTCCATTACTTTGCTGATGTTTGAGAGTAGACTGAGAGGGCAGTAATTGGCTGGGTTGGACTTGTCCTAAGCAATCTTAGCATCTAAGCCAGAGGCGTCGAACTCAATTGCACATAGGGCCAAAACTCAAAGCACACTTTAGGTCGCAGGCCGAACAGGATAAACATTTATTGAACACACTAAAACTAAACATTTTTTGAACATAAATATGAATAAAAACAGACAGGAATATTATTCCAGAAAAAATAAACTAAAACTTAAAATAACTTAAATATTTTGCTCTCCATAAAAATATCTCCTGTCAGTATTATACAAGTTAGAAATATGAGCATGCTTCAAAAAAACCCTGAAAATATAAATAAAATTTGTGCTTTTCAGCAAAAGTTAAAACAACAACAAATCAAAACACTCAGTTTTCTTTGCTCTTATGCCATTTTGTCAGAGCTGGATGCTTGGCATCTTTTTTTGGCAATAAGTTTGTTTAGGTTTGGTGTAAGGTTCTGTGTTGTGGAGATTCTCAGGATGGACTGCAGGTGTTCAACACTGAGACGACTCCTGTGTGATGTTTTGTTAATCTTCATCACTGAGAAAAGCTTCTCACACAGATACGTGCTACCAAACATGCACAAGGTTCGAGCCGCATGTAAACGGAGCTGAGGCATTGCTTCAGGAATGGAGCGAATAAACTGTACGGGCCCTGCAGTGTCGTACTTTGCCTTTAGTGTCCCATTACACTGCAGCTTTGACTTCAGAATAGCGTTGTATACAGCAACAGACGCTTGACGCGGGAATGTTCCCGGGTAGCCTATTGGCAGCTGTTGTGCTGCATTATGGGATCTGTAGTTTGTGTGTTATCAGCACTTCATATCACCGGGCCATTAATAATTAAAATAATAGATCTATCTAAAAAGATCTCGCGGGCCGGATATAATTGTACGCCGGGCCGGATATGGCCCGCGGGTCTTGTGTTTGACACCTATGATCTAAGCAATCTTGATAGGTGCACCTTCTATCCATATTTATCAAAATCCTTTGTGAAATATCTTTAATCACCACATGTGCTTGAGTGAGTGGAATTTCTTCCCTATTTCAGTGATTAACTGGATTAACACCGAGGTGTGCACCAGATTATTACTTCAGGCTGCTTCAGACAGGGCAGATGCAATTTATAGGGCAGCTCCTGTGTAGGGTATCCAACACTGCAACACTGTACAACTGCTGCAAAAGCAATGAACGCATGGGAATGAGAGCTGGACTAAAACAGGAATATGGAATGGACGCGGTCTTCATAACTGTTAATTTTAACATCAAGTAAACTCAAGATAAAACTTGGCATTCTTAATAACTTCTTTGGCTCATTAAGTCCGAGGGAAGTGCTAACAGTGTCATTTTTCTCTACTGTGTATCACTGGAGGTCTCGGTATTTTTGTTAGGTTTAAGACCTGAACATCTTCGATTCTGGGAATGGACATTTGCTATCTGTCTAGGGCTTTCAGCAGAGGCAACCATCTGTACTGGAAACAGCAAACGTCCTCTCAGAGGTTGCACTTAGACACACTGCTCTCAGTGCCGAGTACAAGGTGAACATGGACAGCTCATCCATCAGTCATTCAAGGAGTCAGACACAAGGCTTACAACATTTGACTCAGACTCATTTATATCATATCCACTTTAATAATAAATGACTGAAAGACAAAAAAAATAAATTGAAACTTTGCCTATTTCTACTTGACATGTATTCAAATGTGCAAATGGTGTCGTCTGAGCTTTGATACAAGGGCCAATTTTGACTCATTGTAAGAGAGAAAAAAGGAACAACAATCTTCGAGGTGGGCAGGTTAGTGACCCAACAGATTTTTAACTGTCTGGTTTCATCCAAGCCTTGCAGCCTCTGACAGAAAATGTAGGCACCAGTTATCTGCCAGCAACACAAGCATCCCACAATGGGTGTTGTGTGAGGAGTTTGCTGGAGGAAGGAGAAATACGAGCCCATGCTCCTCTTGTATCGGTCCTGGAGGGATGTTCCTGCTCCTTCTAATGACAACAATGAATGTTCACTTTGAACTCTACTCTGCAGGTCCTTACTAGTATTGACAATTGAGGCTTTTACCTGTCCAGGGGAAATCTGATTCATGGTTAAAAGCTAATCCAGTAAAATAGCCAATTGGCTAGAAATGAAGCTGCCCACTCTTCATGATCAGAGAATGTTAAAAATTCCTTTAAATTACTTCAAATCCTTCTGTGACTAAAATATATGTAAGTTAATCAGCTAATTGTCACAGGTAGATAAGATCATAAAAATAAACTTTTGGCACATTGGCCTTCATAAATCATTGCACTGAATACATGAGTGGGATGATATGTTGAAATTGTATAATTGTATAATACTTGGAGTACTGTGTGCAGTTTGGTCAACTACCTAACGGAAAGATGTAGATAAAGTGGACAGTGAAAATTTACAAGGACGTTGCCAGGACTTGAGGGCCTGAGTTATAGGGAAAAGTTGAATAATTAGCACTTTATTCCCTGGAACATAAAAGATTGAGGGGAGATTTGACAGAGGCATACAAAATTATGCAGAGTATGGATAGGTAAATGCAAGCAGGCTTTTTCAACTGAGGCTGGGTAAGACCTCAACTGGAGGTCATGGGTTAAGGATGAAAGGTGAAATGTTTAAGGGGAACATGACAGGTAAGTGCTTCACTCAGAAAATTGTGGGAGTGTGGAATGAGCTGCCAGCACAAGTGGTAGATGTGGGGTCGATTTCAAAATTTAAGATAAATTTGGCTAGGTACATGGATGAGAAGGGTACGGAGGGCTGCAGATGGATGGGACTGGACAGATTAATGGTTCATCGCATGCTAAATGGGCAGAAGGCCCTGTTTCTGTGCTGTGGCATTCTGTGACTCTAATGACATATAATGTACAAATGAAATCTAGTTATATGTTAACCAAAGTATACAAAAGCAAAAATTTTACTCTAAATCTCCTTTTATCTCTATTGACTTGTAGAAATCTGCTCAATATCAGACACCTCTTCAAAAGATGATGCCTAAAAAAGCAGCAGTCTTCATTAAGAACCCCCACCAACCAGGAGATGTCCTCTTCTCATCACTACGATTAGAGATGAGGTGCAGGAGGCTGAAGACACACGATCAACATTTTAGGAGGTTTATTTCTTCCCCTCTGCCGTTAATGTTTCTGAATAGGCAATGACCCCATGAACGTGACCTCACTATTTCTGCACTACTTATTTAATCTTTAAAATATTTTATGAATTGCACTGTATTGCTGCCGCAAAACATCAGATTTCATGACCTGTCAGTGATAATAAAACTTCTGATTCTGATTCAGAGGAAGCTTGCCATCTCCTTTTCTTATCACAGAAACAACTTTATCTGACAGCAGAGTCAAGGAACTGAAGGAGCAAACTATTTGGCTCAAGTTTAACTATGTGGAAGTTCTTTTTTTTAAAAAAATTAGTTCTGTTTTTGCACTATTTTTAATTTAGCTACTTAAATTTTTTTCTATATTATCATGTAATGCATTTATTGCTGCCACTAAGTTAATAAATTTCACGAGATATGCCGGTGATATTAAACCTGATTCTGAAATATAACCCGGGACTTACAATCATTAATGCCTATTTTTGTCTGTAAGAAGCTTGCTTCGGTTTTTCTGTAATCATGCTCTCGCTAATAAGATATGGATTTTGTTTTTTCTTATCAAATTTTCATCCTTCAGGAGATTTACTGATTAGGAAAGCCAGGCTGGTTGCTGTGTAAACATCATGTAGGCTTATTGGGTAAAAGGTTTATAAACTAAATTGGAGCACAATATATTTCCCATTTACAGTATTTCAGTAGAAATGCTCCTTTGCTACATCGTGAAACACTATCCAACAATGCTCTGTGTAGAGATGTTGCTCAGCTGCACTGTCAGGCCTCAAGAGGAGTGTGTAATACTGCGCTACCTGATGTGACCGTTACAGGTAACTGCGCTAACAAAGTCTTGAGGTTCTGGGCATTATATTCAGATATAAAAATCAGGGCATCAGCCTCCTGCTGAATGCACCTTGGAGAAGCAGCTTATATCTAGAATTGAGGGACTGAGTTACAGGGAAAGGCAAGACAGACTGGGCCTTTACTCCTTGGAGTGTGGGATTCTGAGGGGTGATCTCACAGGAGGGATATAAAAGCATGAGAGACACTAATACGATGAGGAGTCGATTTTCCAGGATTGGGAATTGAAGGGACTTAAAGGGATAATTTTTATTTCTTTTGCACAATGGGTGGTAGATATGGAAACAGCTGCCAGGGGAAGTAGTTGAGACAAGTACTAAATACATTGATGATGGTAGAGCAGTAGGTGTAGTGTAAATGAATTTCAGCAAGGCATTTGACAATGTTCCCCATGCAAGACTTATTGAGAAAGTAAAGAGGCATGGGATTGTTTTGTGGATCCAGAACCAGCGTGCCCACAGAAGGTAAAGAGTGGTTGCAGACGGGTCATATTCTGCATGGAGGTCAGTCACCAGTGGTGTGCCTCAGGGATCTGTTCTGAGGCCCCTACTCTTGGTGATTTTTATAAATGACCTGGATGAGGAAGTGGAGGGATGGGTTAGTAAGTTTGCTGATGACACAAAGGTTGGTGGTGCTGTGGGTAGTGCGGAGTGTCAGAGGTTACAGTGGGACATTGATAAGGTGCAAAACTAGGCAGATGGAATTCAACCCAGATATGCATGAGGTGGTTCATTTTAGTAGGTCAAATATGATGACAGAATATAGTATTAATGGTAAGACTCTTGGCAGGGTGGAGGATCAGAGGGATCTTGGGGTCCGAGTCAATAGGATGCTCAAAGCTGCTGCGCAGGTTGACTCTGTGGTTAAGGTGTACGGTTGCCTTCATCAATCATGGAATTGAATTTAGGAGCCGAGAGGTAATGTTGCAGCTATATAGGACCCTGGTCAGACCCCACTTGGAGTACTGTGCTCAGTTCTGGTCACCTCATTACAGGCAGGATGTAGAAACCATAGAAAGGGTGCAGAGGAGATCTACAAGGATGTTGCCTGGATTGAGGAGCATGCTTTATGAGAATAGGTCGAGTGAAATCGGCCTTTTCACCTCGGAGCGACGGAGGATGAGAGGTGACCTGAGAGAGGTGTTTAAGATGATGAGAGGCATTGATCTTGTGGATAGTCAGAGGCTTTTTCCCAGGGCTGAAATGGCTAGCACAAGAGGGCACAGTTTTAAGGTGCTTGGAAGTAGGTACAGAGGAGATATCAGGAGTAAGTTTTTTTACGCAGAGAGTGGTGAGTGTGTGGAATGGGCTGCCAACGACGGTGATGGAGGCGGATACAATAGGGTCTTTTAAGAGACTCCTGGACAGGTATATGGAACTCAGAAAAATAGAGGGCTATGGGTAAGCCTAGGTAATTTCTACGGTAAGGACATGTTTGGCACAGCTTTGTGGGCTGAAGGGCCTGTATTGTGCTGTAGGTTTTCTGTGTTTCTAGGTACACTAGCTAGATACATATAGTATGTGAACAGGTGTGTGGGTGACAAAAGGATATTGGTCAAGGGCTGGGAAATGAATTGTTTCCACCTTGTCCAGCATGGAAACCGATGGACTGAAGGGCCTTTTTCCAGAATGGGAGGAGTCTGTGGTGAACATGTGCTGGGCTAACTTTAGATATCACTGATGGTGCACTACTTTAGAGCAACTATTCATAATTAGTAATGGATTAGAAGACGTATGTTAAAAAAAGTAAATGCCCTCATCAATCGGGACACTGAGAATGGGTATTGGGACGTGAGGTTGCAATTGTGCAACTGAATAATGAGGCTGCTCTGGAGTGCTGTGTATAGGTTTCATCACCGTGTTACAGGCAACAGTGTAAAAGATTTACAAGGATGCTGCTGGGGCAAGAGAACCTGGATTATAGGGAGGAGTTGCGCAGGCAAGGTCTTTATTCCTTGGAACACAGGAACCTTAATGATATTTTTAATTGTACGAGAGGCATAAATAAGTTGGGCAGGAACTGTCTTTCCCCAGGGTATGAGAATCCAAAAGTAGATTCAGGCCAAGAGCAGCAAGATTTAAAGGAAACTGAGGGGCAACTTTTTCACTGAGAGTGTGGTATGTCCATGGAGTGAGCTGCCAGAGGAAGTTGTTGAGACTGGCACAATAGTATCATTTAAGAAGCACTTGGATAGGTACAGAGAGGGAAGGAGCTTAGCGGGATTGGGGCCAAACACAGAAAATTATGACTAGCTAGATGAATAATGTGGCTGAAGGGCTGAAGAGTGTGATTCGATGCTATACTGGTCTGTGACCCCATGGTCTATCAGGCAGCAGGACCCTATAAATGAGGATGCAGCCATTAAGCATCTGGGGTGTTGAGACAGTATTAATGTTTCCAGTAAGAGACCACGTGAATTTGGGCCATTGCGCAATCTGTAGCATTTCAAGTTTCATGCAGGTAGTCATCTTAGTTTGCCTGAGGGAACGCTTCCAAATGAACTGCTCATTTGGCTCTGCAAAAGCAAAAAGACTGACATTCAAAAAGAAAAAAAAATCTGCAGATGCTTCAAGTACAAAATCAAAACAGAAAATATTGGGAACACTCACAGTAGGTCAGGTAGCACCTATGGAGTCAATGTTTCAATGACCCTGCATCAGAATAGGTAAAGTGAAAAGTGACAGAGAGGGTGGAGGTAGGGTGTATAACTCCAATTCAAGAAATCTGTCAGATAGGGCGTGGCCAGAATTATTAAGGTGATTGGATGTTTATAGAACCATCTTATTGACAGATTAATGAGAGGAATTAAAGAATAAAAAAGAGATGTGAAATACAGGTGGCAGCTATTACTGCACATGAAATAAATTGCACATCAGAATGTATCTGTGGATAAATATATAAAACCAAATGTTATTTGGAAGATACAAACTGATCTGGCATACAAAGTAATTTGCTAAAATAGTAGCAACTAGAATATAGGACAAATTGTCCATTTAAATATATATATTCTTTTTGGGGGGAATGAAAAATTTTTCTCCCCACAAAATAAAATTGCTTTATTGAAACCGTAAGACTATTAATCTTTCACTATGTGTAAAGCACTTACTGAAAGCCCATGGCAATCTGTTGATCTGAGTTTCAATACACCTCATGGAACATTCAAACTTATGCACTGATGCATTGCCCAGAGTTACAATAGAAATTGATGCCCCAAAGGAATGTTCACCCAAAAGGGAAAATCTGAACATAGCATTGACCTTCATTCAGACATTGGTTCCAAATCTTCCATTCTGTCATTATCCACCTTCACTTTCTCTGCTTCTTCCTGAGATTGGTCTTGAGATTTACAACTTTCCATCTCCTTTTCTGAGCCTTGAACAGAATGTTGCCCACAAGTCAAGAGGTAGTCAACTGGGATGAGAAAGCAACTTGCAATCAACATCCCTCCTCCAGCAAGCAAGAACGCAGTGCTGTAATCTTTAGTCCAGTCCACCACTAACCCTGCAACAGAAGAGTAACAGCAGTCAAAAATAAGCTAGTTTTGTGCTTTGTCTAGATACGAGGAAATTAATAGTCATCAATTCTGTTAAATACCTTGTGGCAGTAAATCTGTTAAATCCCTTTTTTCTCTTCAAATTCTCATTCTAACAGCTTTCATTTATGACATCACTGCAACATTTTAAAGCAGTAATAGTGGCCTTAACAAATGAAAACCTCCCAAGGTGACCGTCAAGTGAAACGTCAGAAAATATTTGTCTCTCGTAGTGAGATATCATACAGATGATGGAAAGCATTCTCAAACAGGCAGGTTCTAAATATGGATCTTAAAAAGTAGAGGTCAGAATGAGATCTATTATCATCGGCATATGTTGTGAAATCTGTTTTAACTTCGTGGCTGCAGTACAATGCAATACATAACAATAGAGGGAAAAAACTGAATTACAGTAAGGAGGGCATGTTCTGGGTGGTGGGGGTCCTTAATAATGGACACTGCCTTTCTGAGGCACCGCTCCTTGAAGATGTCTTGGATACTACAGAGGCTAGTGCTCAGGATGGAGCTGCCTAATTTTACAACTCTCCGCAACTTACTTCGATCCTGTGCAGTAGCCCCATCCCCAAGCCAGACAGTGATCCGGCCAATTAGAATGCTCTCCATGTACATCTGTAGAAATTTGCGAGTTTTAGGTGAAATACCAAATCTCCTCAAATGAAATAAAGCCACTACCTTGCCTTCTTTATAGCTGCATCGAAATGCTGAGGTGGAATAGAAGTTCTAGAGCAGGAATGCTCTAACTTTTTTATGCCATGGACCATTACCATTAAGCAAGGTAGGGAACTGCTGTTCTGCTGTTCTGAACTTTGTGCTGACTAAATTTTTGTGCATGGTATCTATCCAGAAATTTCACTTCAGAACTAGGCATGGAAAAAACGGACGAAGGGTCTCGGCCCGAAATGTTGACAGCGCTTCTTCCTATAGATGCTGCCTGGCCTGCTGTGTTCCACCAGCATTTTGTGTGTGTTGTTGTTTTATGGAAAAAACGGAATTTGCTTTGGCTCTTATGTCATGGGATTTGTGATAAAATGCTGAAGGGATTTCGTGCCCACTGTCCATTATAGGAGAGAGAAGTCTATAATGAGTTGCTCTTCTGATAAGTATACAAAAACACTGGAAATGCTCAGCAGGTCAGACAAAATAGATCTGTGGTGGTGTCAGTACAGATTTACTCCCAAGTCCAATTCTAGATTTTTATTTCATGTATGCGAGGATCCAGGTTAAGTGGCTTTTGGCAACAGTACCTGTGATGTGCGATGTACAGACTGAAATCCAGGTAACTGAATGGGGCAAAATATTCTGTAAAGGTCTTCTATCCCACAAAAGCCAGCCACCTTTTGATATATCAACTGCTCTAACGCCAATCTTAGATCTTGTATACAATGTCCACAGCAACCGTTTCGTGGAATAATGAGCAGCTGTACTAAAACTCTTCGTCTACAGAACACTGATAAGTCCAGAAATTCCCCATTCAGACAGAGTTTCTGTCTGACAGCTGATCTTCCACGGCTCTGAAAGGAAGGTTGGTGGTTGGAACAGAGGACAACTTTTGGCAAATGTGCCTCATTAAAAGAAGATAACCAGATTTAACAGTTGATATGGACTGTTGTGTTGCATGCATGATGGTTCTATTCCATAAACAGTTTATTCCAGAATGCACAAAAACCTCAAACTGTGTTAATGCTACTTCATATTTCAATAATGTGTTTATATATCACTTTCCTTCAAGTAAAGCATCTGTAAAATTCCTTTTCTAGAATTCAATTCAGATAAATAAGATGTTGATAATTGTGTTCAGAAAGTTTAACACCCTGACTAGCCCTGGGGAAGTTAGAATTTTATCCCGTCAGGTTCGGGTTTTATTTTCTATGCATTTTTGGACTGCCTAATCAGTATCTGATACAGGTTAAAACATCTCAAATATAGCACATCATCTTCAATATTATATATAAAAATATAAACAGCTGTTGATATTACACTCAATTCCCAATGCATGCTCACTAGATATTGAAACTTAACAGCTTTTGTTAATAAGGGTAAACAGAATGGCAATTTCAACTGAAAAATGAATTTTGACAATCTGATAATTCTGAAGTGTTCATTCTGTTAAACCTACAAGAATTTTGTGCAGCATCTGGGAATGAAAAATGTTTGGGGAAATCCCCTTATTGATAAATTTTCAATTAAGTTCAGGAGGGTGAGTAACAAAATGTTCTGTACCTGTGAAGGAGTAGTTTTCCAACTAGAATATGATAATATTAGTTTTTAACATTCATTCTGGCTACATTGGTGACGACTTACTATTGAATCATGAGCATGCTGTCAAAAGCAATTCTTTTTGAAAAGTGGAAATATTTTACAAAGCATCTCATCTTTTTCATCAATGCTTCCAATTTGCAAATGCAAAACAATTCACCAAGTTCATAATTCAAAAAGGATCTTAGAAATGCCAAATATAGTTCTAGTTGTTTCTCTTTTTTTATTTTTACACACACGCTAACTGGAAATCGGATATATTAAACTATAGTTTTGGGTTAAGCATGTGAGACTTTGACAAACAGGCCACATCAGTCAGTTTTGGGCCACCCACGTCTTACCATGTTCCGATCCAATCTAATCCGAAGATTTTCTTAAAAATTCTCTTTTTGTCAATTAAGACAACAAACATTTTCCCCCAGCAATCAAAAGCCAATCACATATGGTGTAATACATATCAATGAGTAACATTGACAATTAAATTAAATGGATGGCAACAGTGTTCACCAATCAAGCATTGTCTGAACTAATTCCTCAAAATGAGGGGAGATTTGAGAGTATACAAAATTATGAGTATAGATAGGATAAATACAAGCAAGTTTTTCCACTGAGGCTGGGTGAGACTAGAACCAGAGGTCATGGGTTAAGAGTAAAAGGTGAACTACTTAAGGGGAAACTGAAGGGGGAAATCTTCACCAAAAGAGTGGAAAGAGAGTAAAACAAGCTGCCAGCAGAAGTGGTAGATGTGGGTTTGATTGCAAAGTTTAAGATAATTTTGCTTAAGTCTATGGACGGGGGGGGGGGGGGTATGGAGGGCTGTGGTCCAGGAGCAGGTCAATGGAACTAGGCAGAATAACAGGTCGGCATGGACTAGATGGGCCGACAGGCCTGTTTCTGTTGTAGTGTATGATGATTCTATATGGTCAGGTGATAACTCGCTTCTATGGAAGACAGGATACCTGCATACAAAGCAACTGTACAATTTCAATCATCAATGCATCTGGAGCAGCAACATTATCAATAGCAAAAGAAGATAACGAAACAGTGTTGATGAGCAAGGCAAGACAATAAAAAGACTTCTTAAAACAATAAACCCCCCCCCCCCCCCCAATTGTTTAGCACCTATCACAGCAGAGAAAGAACTGATGGAAACTAAAAGCCGATATTAAAGAACACTACCTGCCAGGGGTGGTCCTGCAAGGCATCCAATACTCCGGAAGAACATAAGTATTCCTAATGCATTGCTCAGATTCTTCGCTCCCACCACATCAGTCACTAGTGTGATGAGAAGAGCCATCGTAGTCCCAACGAAGAATCCACATCCGCAGCTGAAGACAATGAGCGAGGCATAATTCTTAGCTAATGGGAAAAGCAATGTAAGTACACTTAAAATAGTAGTCACTATTATTGTAAGGCGGACTGACGTCAAGAGTCGCATATTGGCAAACCAACCGCACCCAACTCTTCCAATGAGGTCAGAAGCTGACCAGTAAGACATCAAAAAAGCTGCTTTAAAATCCTCAATCCCAATACTTTGGGCATGAGGAACTAAATAGATCATGGGAATAAATAGGCCCATCACAGAGAAAAGCCCAAATAGGATCAAATAAATTAACTTTGGCTCCTTCAGACGAGTCAGGTCTTTAAAATAAGCAGACGAGCAACGTGAATCATTTCTGAGATTAGTGGCAAATGATGGAGCAGATTTCTGACATCGCTTCTGTATGGGCCTCAATAGAGCTCCGCAGACACAGATGTTCAGGTGGATTCCCGCAATGATCATCATTGCTTGCTGCCAGGACATGGTGTTGATAAGCCACTGGTAGAACGGTGTGAAGATGAAGACGAAGACGCTATCTCCAGCACTGGACAGGGCATTTGCTAACGGCCTCCGGTCTGTGAAGTACTGATTGACCATACTTACAGAGGATATCCAAGCAAGCCCATTCCCCAACCCTAAAGGAAATTTAAAAAAAAATACAATTGACAAGTCAAGAAATTCCCAGTAACCAAAACATAAAACATTAAGCTCAGAAACCCTGAAAGATCCTACAGCATCAGTTTCCACAATTTTGCCTCAGTCTATACATGGGCTGGTCAGGTTTCTGACAGACCTACACAAGGTCACCTCTAGTTTGGCCCCATATCCCAAAATTAGTTTTATTTAGAGATATAATATGGTAACAGACCCTTCAAGCCCAACAAGCCCATGCTGCCCAATTGCACCCAGGTAACCAATTAACCTACTAACCACAACACACACAAAATGCTGGTGGAACACAGCAGGCCAGGCAGCATCTATAGGGAGAAGCGCTGTCAACGTTTTGGGCCGAGACCCTTCGTCAGGGCTGACCGAAAGGAAAGATAGTAAGAGATTTGAAAGTAGTGGGGGGAGGGGGAAATGCGAAATGATAGGAGAAGACCGGAGGGGGTGGGATGAAGCTAAGAGCTGGAAAGGTGATTGGTGAAAGTGATACAGATCTGGAGAAGGGAAAGGATCATGGGACGGGAGGCCTCAGGAGAAAGAAAGGGAGGGAGGAAGCACCAGAGGGAGATGGAGAACAGGCAAACAACTAAATATGTCAGGGATGGGGTAAGAAGGGGAGGAGGGGCATTAATGGAAGTTAGAGAAGTCAATGTTCATGCCATCAGGTTGGAGGCTACCCAGCCAGTATATAAGGTGTTGTTTCTGAACCTACTAATCACACTTCTTTGGAACATTGGAAGAAGCTGGAGCACCTGGAGGAAACCAGCACATTCATGGGGAGAACGTACACACTCCTTACAGCCAGTGGTGGAATTGAACCCAGGTCATTGGCTGCAATCACATTAAGCTAACTGTTATGCTATTGTGTCACCCCAACATAGTGAGGTCCCACCAAGATATAGAGTTGGATCACTGGATTCAAAGTCCAGACTGTAATGTAAAGGAATGTTGCAGATTTAACATGCCCATACAATTTATTGTTTTAATACATCTCCTGTAAAGTCATCTATTAATGACAACCTCACAAGGCCAAGAAGCCTCAACTCCCCCCCAAAGTAGATTTACATCTCAATATCAGATTTACAACTACTCTATGAACTATATCATAGAGTTGTACAACACAGAACTGATCCGACACCCCATTACATCCACAGCTACCTGTCTGTCTATCTACACTAACTCTATTGCCTAGACTAGTTCCATATCCTTCAATGCCTTGTTTATTTAAGTGTCTGTTTAGATGTCTCTAAAATGTAGTGACATTTAGTAGTAGGATTAAATGTCACTGTGTGTCAATAACCATTACTTTGCAAAGTATTTCCTGCTTAATTAGGATCTGATGAGCCCATAGCTACCAGACTGGGTGTGCAGAGAAGGGGCCAATTTGAGGCAAAAACCTCAGTAATCTACGTGCCCCAAGTGTATCTGCCCATGACAGTGCTGATGGCGAAGATCACTGCATGATCCCATGGGAATAAAATTCTATCTTCACTCTACCTGGCATTATTGCCATTCTAGGACAAATCAAACTTAGCATCCATGAGGCACTGTGAACCATCAACAGCAGAACTGTGTTCCAGCACAAGCTGTAAAAACAAGGCTCAATATGTACTTTACGTCACTGTAATGATCAAACCAGACTACTCTTGGTTTAATGAACAGCAAGAGTACCCAACATAATAGTCCACTCTCTTGCCCCTATAACACAAGATTATAAATTTCTGCTAAACTGTTAAAGCAGAATTTTATAAAGAGCCAAGTAATTTCTCCAAATAAAGTCCAAGAACTGCAATCCGGTCACACCCAGTTATAAATGTGGAGGTGGGGAGGTGGCAGGGGCTCCTTGCCCGAGTCTGCTTCTGTGTCTGATGGTCTTCTCGAGAAGGCAGGTGTATGGGGTTGAGTAGGAGTCGGGATCAGCCATAATGGAATGATGGAGAAGACTCGATGGGCTGAATGGCCTAATTCTGCTCCTATGTCTATGTCAGAATCAACTATTTCTCTCAGTCTTTGAGGTCCACACCATAAAAGTAACCTGATGCTAGTCTGATTCACTCCACTTGGCAATAAGAAATGGTAACCATAATAGATACAACACAGAGCACAGGCCCAGCCATTTGTGGTTCTGAAGACTTGTGCTTCAGGAATAAGACCATCACCAGCAAAAGTGTTCCTACAGAGATCTAACAATGGTATCTACTTGACAGTCGCACTCCCAAAAAGCAGAACGATCAAAACAATTAGTTAGTTTGCAATCATCAGCAAAATGAAAGTTAGTGTTAAGAGTGACATTAACATTGCTAATAAATAGCACACACTCATCAGTCACCTTGTCAAAGATACTTAGCTTGGAATCTATCAGAATCATTCAGCTGCCAATTTTATTACAACTTCAGTCCAAATACAGATAAAGAGCCAAACCCCAAGCATGCAATGAGAGTGATGTCAAAGCAACACTTGACTTGATGCAAGAGCCAGAACTCAGGAAAGGTGAGGGAATTTATTCCGGGGTGGGGGGTGGGTGGGAGGGGAATCTATCTATATCAAACTTGCAGAAGACAACATCTTAGCCCCAGAACTACGCTGTGGAGAACCTCAGGGAAGTGCCTTCGCCAATTACCTTCATCCAGTAAAAATTATGTTAACTGATGATCGATGACACCCAGGCAATTCCATTCACAACTCTCCAGAAAATTAAGTCATCCACATGACATACAACAATATCTGGATGACATTCAGATATGGGCTGGTGTGGCAAGCAGCTATCAACAACAGGTGCCAGTTAAAACCCACTTCCAACAAAGGGCAGTCCAAGCACATCAAATTCAATGGGAATACTGGCATATTATTCCCAGTTGGGCAGAAACATCTAGATCAATACTGCAGCTGCAGGAGGAACCGAGAGACTGAGCATTGCACAGCAGATGATCCGCCACCTTGTATCTCACAGCTTTTCCACCATCCACAAGCCCGTGATTTGCTGGTATGTTCTCCACTTGCCCGGGTGCATGCAGCAGTAACAGTGTTGAGTTCAGCACCATCCAGGACAAAGGCAAAAACAACCTATGTACTGCTGCCTCAACATTTCACTCCCTCCACCTCATCTGCCAGTGTCACCTCAGCAACCCGGCAAGGTCTCTTGCATCATCCTCTCTTGACAGTGCATCCAGATGTAATGCATGGGATTCCTTCATACCCCCTATGGGAGCACTTCCACAACATGGAAGGTGAGAGCTCACTAAGCCCTGCTCCGAGGCCATTTAGATAGGCAATAAATGTTGGCCAGATCAGTGACGCATGCATCCCACAAATTAAGATAAAAAGCAATGAAGATAAAATTCAACTACATCAACATAAAGAATCCTGCTAGAGTCATGCTTGTTATAAATCCAGAGTGCCAAAGAGTTCAAGTGACAGTGTTATCTGAACATCAGCTTCATGCATACAGCCACTAATGCAAGTTTAACTCATTCCATTACCTAGGAGGAAACCTACGGTGATATACATCCAGCTTAGACTGAAGGCAAACGATCCAAGAAAGAGCCCGAGCATGGAGAATATCCCACCAATCATAGCGATGACTCTGTGGGATAGCTTGAGATTGAGTATGCTGGCTAATGGAGCTGCAGGAACAACAAAAAAGTGGTTATGTAGCATTGCTTTCTACAAACTAACCGTGAGACAACTTTTAGTTTAAAATTAAGAACAAAGTTTAAGATTACTGATGATTAACTTAACTGAGTTAGTGACAATTAATCAGGAGTGCAAACATGAATTATTTCAGAAGAATACAGGCTGCTTTAATCATTGGGTTTCACCAATATACTTCTCAGCTTTGATTTCAGTATAATCTCATTCCTACTGTGAACATGTCTAAAATGTATTAAAAGAAATGTGTTAAAAAAGAACACTTAGTTGATTTGATTATTTATGCTGTGGAACGGCCCTTCTGGCCCACCAAGCCAAGCCACCCAGCAACACACCCATTTAACCCTAATCACAGGACAACTTACAATGACCAATTAATCTGCCAAGCTGTACACCTTTGAATTGTGGGAACAAACCGGAGCACCAGGAGGAAATGTTCCTGCTCACAGGAAGGGCATACGAACTTCTTACAGATGGTATCAGAACTGAACTCCCAGCTCCATCGCCCTGAGCAGTAATAGTGCCATGCTGCCTGCTGTGCTCCCCACCTCCAATCTTCTGTGTAAACAAGTACTGTTTTTGAACACTTCTTAGATAAAGGAATGCATCAACTTGAAGGCAAGGTTAGAAGTATGGCTCTATTCTATCAAAGTAGAATGTATACATTCTTGCGAGTGCACAAGTTTCTTCCCAAATCCTAATGATGAGTGATAGGTAAATTTGCTTACCCTACTGAGCCCTAACTCAATAGAGTATTGAAAACAAGTTGCAGAAGAAAATAAGTGGGGGGGGGGGGGGATAGGACTGAAGGAATGATTGCTCTGGGAGATGGCATAGACTTGATGAACTGAATGGCCTCCTCTCTTGTAAGAATATTTTTAAATGAAAAATATAATAAGAACCACTAAGCAGGATCATATTGGACTTGGCCTGTGGCCAGGACTCACTATCAGGTTAACTGCCTGCATACTCAGGATGTGGAGGGCTGAGGAAGCCGAGCCGAGTCCCCACATCTGTGAGGTGTTCCATGAGATGGGACAGGCTTCAGTTTGTGAAATCTGCCTCAGCTTACCAGCTCCGAGGGGCTTTGTAAACTGCATTTAAAACTACTTAGTAGCTGGATCGGTTGGAAACTCAAAAACTTCCTTGCAGTTAGAATTCATTTTGAAATGGTGGGAAAAATAACATCAACAATCTAATCTGACTCTCCCTAGGTAAAGACCAGAATGGGACAATAATCTAGTAGGGGTATCCAATTCTTCAACATCTGACTAGACCTTATAACACGTGAGTGTCTGACTGAGCTTGCAAAGAACTGAAACCCCCAGGAACTACCAAAACACAGCTGGCTCGTGAACCAGACAAACTATTCAAATGTCCTGAGATATGAATATTTATTCAAATGATATTAACCTGGAACTGTAATGCCCATGTTTTCCTCACTAAACATTTCAAAGTTGTTTTCACAGTAAGTCCATCTCAGAGGGAAGACAGCATTAAAACTGCAGAGGGTTATAGATTCAGCCAGGCCCATCGTGGGACACCTTCAAAAGGTTATGCTTCAGGAAGGCAGCATCCATCATTATGGACCTCAACTTGAAGCTCAACATTAAGCTTCAAGTTCCTGGGCATCAACATCATTGAGGGTCTATCCTAGGCCTAACACTTTGATGCAATCATGGAGAAGGCAGGCTGATGACTCTACTTCTTTAGGAGCTGGAGGAGATTTGGTAGGTCACCAAACTTGCGCAAATTTCTACAGATGTACGGTGGAGAGCATTCTGACAGGTTACATCACAGTCTGATGTGAACAGTATGTTAGGAGTCCTCAGAGGCTGAAGACTCAGCCAGTCCCATCAAGGGCACAACCCTCACTACCATCAAAGAAAAATTCAAGAGGAATTGACTTGGTAAGGCAGTATCCATTATTAAAGACCCTCACCATCTGGGACAAGCCCTCTTCCCATTGTTACCATCAGGGAGGAGGTACTGGAGCCTAAAGACACACACTCAATGTTTTAGGAGCAGCTTCTTCCCTAGATTTCTAAAGAGCCTCACTATTTTGTTAGAGCAAACATGAGGAAATCTGCAGATGCTGGAAATAACACACACAAAATGCTGGTGGAACACAGCAGGCCAGGCAGCATCTATAGGAGAAGCACTATCGACGTTTCGGGCCGAGACCCTTTGTCAGGACTAACTGAAAGGAAAGATAGTAAGAGATTTGAAAGTAGTGGGGGGAGGGGGAAATGCGAAATGATAGGAGAAGACCGGAGGGGGTGGGATGAAGCTAAGAGCTGGAAAGGTGATTGGCGAAAGTGATACAGAGCTGGAGAAGGGAAAGGATCATGGGACAGGAGGCCTCAGGAGAAAGAAAGGGGGGGGGGAGCACCAGAGGGAGATGGAGAACAGGCAAACAACTAAATATGTCAGGGATGGGGTAAGAAGGGGAGGAGGGGCATTAACGTAAGTTAGAGAAGTCAATGTTCATGCCATCAGGTTGGAGGCTACCCAACCGGTATATAAGGTGTTGTTCCTCCAACCTGAGTTTGGATTCATTTTGACAGTAGAGGAGGCCATGGATAGACATATCAGAATGGGAATGGGACATGGAATTAAAATGTGTGGCCACTGGGAGATCCTGCTTTCTCTGGCGGACCGAGCGTAGGTGTTCAGCAAAACGGTCTCCCAGTCTGTGTCGGGTCTCACCAATATATAAAAGGCCACACCAGGAGCACCGGACGCAGTATACCACACCAGCCGACTCACAGGTGAAGTGTCGCCTCACCTGGAAGGACTGTCTGGGTCCCTGAATGGTGGTGAGGGAGTAAGTGTAAGGGCAGGTGTAGCACTTGTTCCGCTTGTCAGGAGGGAGACCGGTGGGAAGGGATGGGGGGGGACGAGTGGACAAGGGAGTCGCGTAGGGAGCGATCCCTGCGGAAAGCAGAAAGGGGGGGAGGGGAGAGAAAGATATGCTTGGTAGTAGGAACCCGTTGGTGGTGGCGGAAGTTACGGAGAATTATACATTGGACCTGGAGACTGGTGGGGTGATAGGTGGACAAGGGGAACCCTATCCCGAGTGCGGTAGCGGGCGGATGGGGTGAGAGCAGATGTGCGGAAAATGGGAGAGATGCATTTGAGAGCAGAGTTGATGGTGGAAGAAGGGAAGCCCCTTTGTTTAAAAAAGGAAGACATCTCCTTCGTCTTGCAATGAAAAGCCTCATCCTGAGAGCAGATGCAGCGGAGACGGAGGAATTGTGAGAAGGGAATAGCATTTTTGCAAGAGACAGGGTGGGAAGAGTAATAGTCCAGGTAGCTGTGAGAGTCTGTAGGCTTATAGTAGATATCAGTAGATAAGCTGTCTCCAGAGATGGAGACAGAAAGATCACTATTTTGTTCTGTTTTTGTACTATATATTAATTTTTATATGTCTTATTGTAACCTATAGTATTCTTATGTATTTCACGACACAAGGCAATGATAATTAATCTGATTCTAACAATTACCTAGGTACCGACTGATACTTACAGCTCAAATGGAACACTGTCACAGTGATTGCACTGATCCAAGAGACCTTAAAGGCGAGTGTGTCAAAGCAGTTCTGGATATCAAGGAAAAAGATTCCGAATGCCCTCACAAAACTGGATGTCAATCCAGTGATAGTGAAGCACGAGGCTAAAACTACCCATCCGTAGCCACCGTCTGCATATTTCGGGGTGCCAGCCTTTTTATTTTGTTTCTTGGTAGGGCAGTTGGCAGCTCCAAGTTCTTCTGATGTTGAAACTTCCATTGAACCTTTTACATACAAAAAAGTGTGAGCTCATTACTTAGTTCTGCAAATAGAGCATTGATTCAAGACATTTTTCATTTTAAGAGCTGGATAACGTTAACATATTTCTGATTTTTTACTTTTATTTCAGTTAAACAATGCAGACATGGAGTCTCAATGCCAGTGATAATCCTGTCACCTTGTAAATCCACACCAGAAGATCTGCATTAGGTTTGTCCAAAGCCTTTTGCTACACTGCTACTTCAAGTAACCCTGGGGATGCTCCCTTGTCACCATGCCCATAGTTTCTAAGAAACCAAATAGAAAACAAAAAGTCCAGCTCTTGGCCAGCTAATCCAAAACAAAAGATTGTAAGTACTGTACTGAACAGGTCAGGCCACATCTGAGGGAAAGGAAAATCCCCTCTCACAGATGAGCCCTGACCTAGCATTTGTGTTTACATGCCAGGAAGCCTCTTTACAGCAATGCCAAGCAGCTTTGAAAACCCTGCACGGCATTGTCTGAAGCTGGGAGCAGATGCAAAGTGGCTTCACAGATCATTTCAAATAGACTGAAGGCATCCTCACATACACCATCATTCCCAGGTAGGTATCAAGTGTAAATGAAAAACAACAACAAAAAAAGACAGCATTGGAAATGCAGGATCTGAAATAAATACAGAAAATGCTAGAAAAACCCGACAGGTTCGGCAACATCAGTGCAAAGAGAAGCAGTCTTAATGTTTCAGGTCAGAGGCCCTTCCATCATAGTTTGATATGTACAGCGCCTGCAGGTTTCTGAGTGAAGAACTTAATTTTCCCTGAGGAAATCTCCAGATGAATCGTTGTTCAGATCAGTCTGAAAAGTGACTGACATTCTAAACAAAACCTGCAGGTGACCGAAATCCAAACTGAAAACTGAAACTGTGTGGGAAAAACCCGAGAGGTCGGGTAGCATTTGCAGAAAGAGAAACAAGAGCCGAAAATTTCAAATCAAAGACCCTTCATCAGAATGAGTAAACAGGTTAGTTTTTATTTCAGGTTGAGCTTCATTTATTTATCATATGTGCTGGCCTTTCTGCTAGTTCGCTCTCTCTTCCCTATGGTGGACTGGTAAGTTAATTGAAACTACAAATTATTCTTTAGTATGGTCAAGAGGCAGAAAGAATCAAATGGGAGATAATACGGATGCAAGAGAGAATAGGTGGCATGGCTATAAAGAAGTAAGACAATGAAGCCGACCGGGTTACTCAACATGGTCATGATGGGCTGAATGGCCTCCTCCGGTTTGTAAACAATAATCCAAACTGACAACAAGAGCTCTCCTTCTAGAAAGCTGACAACTAAAAATGACTTCTCCCATTTGCTTCTTAGTGAAGTATCAGGACTTAAGAATTAAAAGGTGTACAGTGGGTAGAAGGTGAAGGGCATTTACCTGCACCTCCCCTCCCCCCCCCATGACCCTCTCCCATCAAGTGTAATACAAATTATGGAAGTCACAACTTTATTAAGCTCCACCCTTTTCAATTGACCCAAACACAACCTGTGACAAATATCAAGTGCTCGTGCCTTTAAATAGTCAGTTGCCCGTGCATTCAGAGCACCACCTTACCTGATTCAGTTGTCAGTTTAATGGAAGACTTTGAATACACACTCTTCTGTTTGAAATTTTTTCCTACTTTGAAAAGAAGGACAGACTAATTTGCAGTTATCACATTTCCTTAACCTTTTCATGTCTCAAATTGCATCACTACCGGTAAAATATTTTTTGAAGTGTAGTCACAGTTGAAATGTAGAAAAACCAAAACAGAAAAGCAAAGGGATGCAATAAATATCCAATTAGCCCACGTTACCACCAGAGATCGAGTTAGTGGTATGTCGAGGCAAACTCTAAGAAGCTCCCCTGCTTCTCTTCAATTAGTGCCAAAAGACCTTTTACATCTGAAAAGGCAGCAGATTTGGACTAATGCTTGCTCAAAGGGGCATACCCACAACCGTGCAGCATTCGCTCAGCATTTAGATCTGGACTTTGACCCAGGAGGCGTCTATACTTGCCGTTAGTACTGACCGTATCACCATAAATAAACAAACCCTTACCTATCACTTCCAAGGGACCTGTTGCAGTAACCTGATCCTGTGGTCAATGAAAGTGGCCCGGTTCCGAATCTGCTTTATATCAGATGAATCTATTTATAACAGGTACTTTGTTGACAAAGTCAATTCAAGGAAACCATTTCAGTTGGGAGGAGGGATAAAAGAGAAGCAAAGGCCATGGGTGGAGCAAAGCATAAATCAGAAGAACAAAATGCATCAACAAGTGACATGAAAACTGCTAGCAAGCACATTACTCATCTCTGTTTCAGCTTCCCCACAAGATCCATTTGTTGTCTTATTTACTCAAAGGTTAAAGGATTTCAGCTCGCTTCATTCACTGTTCAAAGTTTTTCATGATCACTGGAATCAAGCACTAATTATGCAAAGACACAGTCTCATCTCAGACAATGCAAATAAAACAAGCAATTTCAACACATCTTTCTTCGGATTTAGATGACTGCAAGGTATTCAAAGCCAGTAAGACCAAGGGACTGAGTGGGAACTCAGAAAGGGTAAGACGAGGACACACACACTATACACACACCCCCCCCCCCCACCCCAAGAGGAATCAGAAGTGGAAAGAGTGAGCAATTTCACATTCCTGGGTGTCAATATCTCTGAGGATCTAACCTGGACCAAACATATTGATGCAGCTACAAAGAAGGCATGGCAGCAGCTATACTTCACTAGGAGTTTGAAGAGATTTGGTATGTCAAAAAAAAATCTTGCAAATTTCTACAGAGGTACCGTGGAGAGCATTCTGACAGGCCGCATCACTGTCTGGTATGGAAGGGCAACTGTCCTGATGAAGGGTCTCAGCCTGAAACATTGACCATTTATTGATTTCCATAGGTGGCCCCCGACACCATTTTGTGTTTTCCTGCAGAGAAACCCAGAGTACAAGTGCCCAGTTCCTCAAACATAGCAACACAAGTAGAGAAGGTGGTGAAGACACCTTGTTCATCAGACAAGGGACTGAGAATGACAGTTAAGATGTCACGTAACAATTGTGCAAGATTTTGGTGAGACACCACACAGTAATGTGTGTGGTTCTGGTCACCTAATTATTGAATTATTACAAAGCAAAAGATTAGCAAGGATTTTTACAGGGAATTGAGAGATCAAGGTATAAGGAGATACTGGATTGGCTGCAGCCATTTACTCTTCAGCATAGGAGGCCAATGGTTGACCTTCTAGATGTGAACAAAATTATGAGGGATACTTGATCTTGTGAATCGTAACAATATTTTCCCCTGGGATAGAGGAGTCTAAAACTAAAAGAGCTGAGATTTAAACTGAGAGGAAAATTTTAAAGGGGGCATGAGAAGCAACCTTTTTGGCAGTGGGCATATGGAACGCTATGCCAGAGGAAGCCATAGAGGTACAATTACAGTGTTTAAAAGTGGAAGGACCTTTTCCTAGAAGAGTTACACAGAGGGACTACTTGAAGGACTGGCCCAGGACAGAGAACTCTGATGCCTCAGTAGGGGTGATGGGGGTTAGGCAAGTTAATTTCTACTATGTCCAATGATCAACAGGATTGCCTTGGGGAGACAATCTACTCTAATGTACCAGTGGGATCAGAAACGGCTTCAGCAAGTTCTCCAACATGACGCATTGTATCTTTCACTCTGAATTGATGCAGAATCTGAAGAATTTAATGAATTACTTTTAAAATAATGGCTGCAACACATTTTCCCCTGGTATGTCAATCCATTAGAATCAGTCAGGAAGTTAACATGCTAAAGGGGACTCACCTGCAAAAGCACTGTTGAATAACTCCTCAAGGATGCAAAGTTACTAATTAATTAGCTGGCCGAGCGCAGATTACATGGAGTGAGGTTCAGTGACCAGTAGATGGTTGGACATGTTGTATATGAGCAACATCTGCAGTTCTGGTAATGAGGAGAGGGACACTGCCACCGCAAGTCCATTTGCCTACAAGTCAGTAGCCTGACATCTGCAATATGACAGACAATCCGATAAAGACAATCACAACGAGGTAAAAAATATTAACGTCAGTAAAAACATACAGTACATTCCAAACGTCTGCAGATGCTGGAATCGAAAGCAACACACATAAAATGCTGAAGGAATGCAGGTCAGGCAGCAACTACATGTAACGCCCTGGTTAGAGATTTTTACCGTTACGTTGTAGGTATTTCATTTTAGCAGTTCAGTAAGAGCAGTCCGCTCTGCTTTTAGCATGTTTCGGTTTGGGTTTGAGCTAAAGAGTCAGCTTTGGCTGACAAAACATTCCTGTCAGGATGGTGGAATCGGGAGGAGGTTCTAGAGGATGCTGGGTTTTTGTGACGGACACTGGGGTGGGGGGAGGCCTGTTTGGCAGGAGCTGAGAGGAGACAGGAGGGAAGATGTCTGAGGAGGCCGTCCCTGTTGCACAAGGTGCTTTGTGCAGTTGAAAGGCTTCAAGGAGCAAGAACAATACTCCTTAGGGGGTTATGTTCACACTGGGGTAAATATTGAGAAGGAACACGCACTATCCACAGTGACCACAGAGGCATTCCGGGACCAGACCATTGGGCTGCACCAGTTGTTATTGCCATCATTGACAGAGATGAAAACATTTTAGTTTAATGTGTATTGTCTATTTGTAGTGAAGTAATTGTGTTTGTCACTGGTTTGTATATATAGCACTGAATTTGTAATAAAGTCATTTTGTAAATATAAAAAAGAACAACATTCCTGTGGGGGAGCTCATGTGTTTCAGGTGGATTTTGAGCGACCTTCAGAAGGTGGTATGTGCTTTCACACAGACCGTGGGTCCAGTACGCATGTTAAAGACAACTTCAAGGTGAGCTCCAACTTATGTGCACGTTTGGACTGGGTTAACTGTAATGGGCCATTTTTATTTTTTCCCTTTACTTTTTCCTATTAACTGTTCAATAAGGCTGACATTTTGTAAATATACTTTCTTTATAATCGTATGCAGTGTATGATCTGTTATTCCTTGCTGACCATGGGGGCAGTATTTACACGGATTCGCACAGTTCTGGGTTTGGGTGGTTGAGACATCACAACTTCCTGGTTTTGGTGGGACCCAAGTCATACTGATCCTACGGAGCTTGAGAAGGGTGCTCCAGTGGCGGAAGACACCCAGTAAAAAGGGGTTTCGTATGGAAAAGATCTCGGGCTGAGACCATCCTTCAGGTCTCGGCTCAAAACGTGCTGTTTATTCACTTCCATAGATGCTGGCGGACCTGCTGAGTTCCTCCAGCATTTTGTGTGTAGAACATTCTAGTTAATTGGGACACATCAGGAGCAGTACATTTTGACCCAATTAAATGGCTGCCCCAATTAGCTGGTTTCATATAAATAGTTGATAAGGGATTAAAAACAAGACCAAGTACCATTTAACTGAGTATCAAATTATGTATTTAAATGAAATACAGAACAAATTAGAACACAACCAATATTACCGCTGGTTGTCTGCCATATCCAACAATAACAGGAAACCTGTGCGGAAGAGTTTATGAAGTGGAAAAGCCATTGCACTGGGGCAGGTTCCACTTCCTTGACCTTGGATGTCCAGGTCCAGTGGGATGAGCAGACTACGCAACTGGGGCCTTTCCTGGTTACAGTGGATAACCATGACAACTTCCGCACCTCAACATCCCTTTCGCTCTCCACTTTGGGTTGCATAACCGCCTCCCTAGCCATTGGATCTCATCTGCCCAGTCTGTCCACTGACTTCACATGCCAGGACAAGCATGTCCCTGTCTCACCAGGGTATGAAACCCACCGGCTATCCTCACCTGGTTTAGACCGCCTGTCAAAGCAGTGTGGCCACTGTCGCATGCAAACAGCTACTTGAAACCACAGGTGAGAGTTCAGTGGCTGGTGGGGACTAAAGGTAACATTCAAGATGATTGTTGGTACCTTCAAATTCTTTATAGGTCCTAACTTGTAGTGAGATCATTTCATTTTCACTCCTGGTCATTTCTTGCAATTCCAAGCCTGAGTGCTTGAAACTGCAGTGAGCAAAACAATTCTGAATTGTCTTACTGCTTATTTCTCGCCAAATATCAGTGACAAAAATTGCTGCTGTATGAACACAAACACACGCAACTGACACTATTTGAGAACTATTCAGTCTACGCACGGTGTAGTGTCTAACAACCACACAACATGTATGTGATTGACAATGTGACATTATCGAAAATGTTCAACAACAGCCTCCTGCTCAATTAAGTGGTATATTGTCCAAAATAAACTAAAGGATTCTCTGCTGTTTTCTCAACTTATTTTTGTTCTTTAAGGGTTATTCCAACTAACTGGCTGCCTTGGTTTATCAATGGTCCAATTAACTGGAATCCACTGTATTTGGTAAGTTATAGTTTAAAGAACAAAAGTTCAGAAACTCCTCAGATGGGCAAAGCCGCTGTTATTAGACAGGTGTAAAGAATCTGGAACCAAATGCAATTTTATTGTGTCCTGCCAAATTCATGCAAACATTACTTATTTACTCTTTGAACATGTACAGGAGTTGTGTGTTTAAAGACCTAAAATTTCAGAACTTATTTTAAAGTTGTTTTACCTATTGCATTTAAAAGAAATATTGGACAGATCTTAAGATAATTATCTTGAAACAGCATTAAAAATAGTTTTAAAAGGAAGACAGATGATTGCTTCTTACTTTTTAGCTACCACAGGTCCTGGCCTGCTTTGACAGCCCTCTGCTTGGCTCGTCTATCCATCTATCAACTACCTTATCCAACATTCATAATAGTAGTTTCCCTGAGCATTGCATTCCACAAATCCTCATTATCCACCATCTCCTCCCCTTAAATCCAAACCTGGTTTCACACAGCGCTATGTCTCATACTTTCTTCTTTTAGAATTATTCCATTAGCACTCAATCCTGGGATCACATCCTGTGCACTAATCAAGGTATCAATATAACTGTAGTCAAATATCTTCGTCCCTGGATTCAAATCCAAGTGGGCACCAAATCCACTTGAAGTTTTCTGGAGTTCTTAGATTAATTCTGGCACCTTTCTGTATGGAAAATTGGATCAGCCACGAAGAAATAGCGGAGCAGACTCGATGGCCAAATGCCCTAATTCTGTTCCTATGCCTTATGGACTCTCTGTATGTCCTCCCTGTGGTTTTCAACAGATGCTCTGGTTTCCTCCCACATTCCAAACATGTACCAGGTAGGTTAACTGATCACTGTAAATTGTCCCGTGATTAGGTTCGGTGTAAACTGTCCCGTGATTAGGTTTGGTGTAAGTTGTCCTGTGATTAAGTTAGGTGTAAACTGTCCCGTGACTGGGTTTGTCAGTGGTTGCTGGGATGGTGTTGCTCAAGTAGGCCAGAAGGGCTAACTCTGCTCTGTATTGCTAAAATAAAATAAAATAAATCCCCTTGCAACAAAAGTCATCATTTCACTTGCAATATAAAACAAGGTCAGGGAGTAACTCAGTGGTTCAGCCGACATCCGTGGCGGCAAAAGGACAGTTGACATTTCAGGCCGAGACCCTGCAAGAGGAGAATTCCCTTGCCCCAAAATAACTACACGCCTACCTCCCTGACAAATGCTGCTTGACCAACAGAGTTCCTCCAGCAACATACTGGAGGATTCCGTCCCTATGTGAACATCATTTGCCTTCCTAATTGCTTGTAGTACCTGCACTCGATACCTTGAGTACAAGTGCAGCTAGGTCCTTTTAAACATCAGCAGTTCCCAGCCTCTCACCATTTAAAATCAACTCAACATCATTGTCTTTTCTACTAAACTGGTTAATGCCACAGGTTTTCCAAATTCAACAATACTCCTTTCTTGTTCACTCACTCAAATCTACTCTCAAGGGACCTTTGCATCCTCATGACTACTTGTATTCTCATATGACTTTGTCTCATCAGAAAAGTGCTGAATAAAAGCAGTTTCTTTTTTTGTGTGTGTGTAACAGGAGGCCAGGATTATGAAATCCAGGTAACAGGCTTGTAAATGTATTGGGCAGCATAGATTAGGAATCAAGCAGCATTTAATAGTGCTCAACTATCATTAAAGTCATAAGGTCTTGATTTTAGGGCCAGACAACAGGGTGGGATTCCTTCTCCTTCAAACACTCAACACTTGGCTTATGGACTCTCTGTATGTCCTCCCTGTGGTTTTCAACAGATGCTCTGGTTTCCTCCCACATTCCAAACAGGTACCAGGTAGGTTAACTGATCATTGTAAATTGTCCCGTGATTAGGTTTGGTGTAAAACCATGCAACTCTTGGCTTGCATGGTTTTGGATCTAGGCAATCCAAACTCTAACTGCCCACAATCAAGGATATAGGCTTTTTACAAGAAATCCTGATGTTACCGCTATTGACAGCAAAACACTCAATACCATATTTGTCAATAGTAGTGATGTGCCACTGCCTGTATTACCCTACAAAGACTTTTATCAGTTTATTGGAGATTAGAATTTTCAACTATGGCTTTTTCACACCAAGCCTCTGCTCTCTAGCTCACACTCCCCATAGACTGACCCAATCTAACTCGAATTCAGAACTCTGAATCTGGTTGGAGAGTCACATTTTGAAAAAGTTGGAACAATGTCATAGGGGAGAGCAAAACTAAAGGTCATCAATGCGAATCCAGTAAAAAATTCCCTAACCAGCCACTGATAAAAAATCAGCAACCTGCTGCCATAGAGTGACCAAGGTAGACACTCTTGACATTATCACATCACCCCAGTCCAAAGTTAATTTATTATCAAAATACATACGTGTCACCAGGAGCAATCCTGAAATTAGTTTTCTTGTGAAATCAGTAAACCTGTGAAATCAATGAAAGACCTTGCCCACCAGGACAAACAACCAATGTGCAAAAGACAACAAACTGTGCAAATACAAAAGAAAACGTAAATCAGCAAAATATATCAAGAACATGAGATGAAGAGTTCTTTAAAGTGAGTCCATAGGTTGTGGGAACAGTCCAATGATGAGATGAGTGAAGTTATCACGAGGAAATCTGCAGATGCTGGAAATTCAAACAACACACACAAATGCTGGTGGAACGCAGCAGACCAGGCAGCGTCTATAGGGAGAAGCACTGTCGACGTTTCGGGCCAAGACCCTTCGTCAGGACTAACTGATAGGAAAGATAGTAAGAGATTTGAAAGTAGGAGGGGGAGGGGAAAATGTGAAACAATAGGAGAAGACCGGAGGGGGTGGGGTGAAGCTGAGAGCCGGAAAGGTGATTGGCAAAAGGGATACAGAGCTGGAGAAGGGAAAGGATCGTGGGACGGGAGGCCTAGGGGGAGGGGAGCACCAGAGGGAGATGGAGAACAGGCAGAGTGATGGGCAGAGAGAGAAAAAAAAGAGGGGGTAAAAAACTAAATATATCAGGGATGGGGTAAGAAGGGGAGGAGGGGCATTAATCAAAATTAGAAAAGTCAATGTTCATGCCATCGTGATGATGATGACCTGTTAGGTCATCAGCCTGATGGTTGAGGGGTATTAACTGTTCTGGAACCTAGTGGTGTGGGTCCCCTGGCTCCTGTACCTTTTTCCTGATGGCAGCAGCAAGAAGAGAGTGTGGCCTGAGTGGTGGGAGTCCTGGGTGGTGGGGTTCCTTGTTGATGGATGCTATTTACCATGTAGATGTACTCAATCGTGGGGAGGGCTTTACCCGTGATGGTCTGGGCCAAATCCACTGTTTTATATTAGATTAGATTATGAGGACACTCAGTCCTCATTTATTGCCACTTAATAATGCATGCATTAAGAAATGATACAATGTTCCTCCAGTATATCACAGAAACACAAGACAGACCAAGACTAACTGACAAAAACCACATAATTATAACATATAGTTACAACAGTGCAAAGCAATACCGTAATTTGATAAAGAGCAGACCATGGCACGGTAAAAAAGTCTCAAAGTCCCCGACAGCCCATCATCTCACGCAGACGGTAGAAGGAAAAAAAACCTCTTCCTGCCATGAACCTCCAGAGCCGCAAAACTTGCCAATGCAGCACCCTGGAAGCACCCGACCACAGCCAGCTCTGAGTCCTTCCGAAAACTTTGAGCCTCCGACCAGCCCTCCGACACTGAGCACCATCTCTGCCGAGCGCTTCGACTCCGGCCCCAGCCACCAAGCAACAGGCAAAGCCGAGGATTCGGGACCTTCCTCTCCAGAGATTTTTTGATTACACTGTAGCAGCGGCAGCAAAACAGGCATTTCAGAAGTTTCACCAGATGTACCTCCGTGTTTCTCACGTCCGTCTCCATCAAATCATTCATGGACTTTGCAACCAATCAATATATTTTCCATTCATGGGTGATGGAACCGTCAATATACTTACTCCCTACCGCACATCTATAGAAGTTTGTCAAAGTTTTAGATGTCATGCTGAATCTCCACAAACTCCTAAGGAAGTAAGAGGCCCTGCCGTGCTTTCTTCATCATTGCACCTGCTTGCTGTGCCGAGGATAGATCGTAGGAATCCGAATCAAAATCAGGTTCAATATCACCAGCATATGTGTGAAAATTGTTAACTTTGTGACATTACAATGCAATACATGATAAACTAGAAGAAAATTAAGAGTTAGAAAGTATTTATGTATATTAAATGGTTAAAAATAGTAGTGCATAAACAGAAATAACAAAAGTAGTGAGGTGGTGTTCACAGGTTCAATGTCCATTTAGGAATCGGATGGCAGAGGGGAAGAAGGTGTTCCTGAATCGCTGAGTGTGTGTCTTCAGGCTTCTGTACCTCCTACCTGATGGTAGCAATGGGAAAGGGGCATATACAGGGTGAACTGGGTCTTTGATGATGGACATTTGAGACACATTGAAGATGTCTTGAATACTATGAGGCTCGTGCCTATAATGGAGCAAACTAATTTTACAACCCTCTGTTGGTACTTTTGATCCTGTGCAGTAACTGACCCCCCCCCCACCATACCAGACAGTGAGGCAGCCATTCAGAACTCTCTCCACTGTACACTTGTACAAACTTGCAAGTGTTTTAGATGACATACCAAATCTCCTCAAACTGAAATGTAGCTACTGTTTTGCCTTCTTTATAGCTGCATCAAAATGTTGGGTCCAGGCTAGATCCTCAGAGATATTTACACCCAGGGACTTGAAATTGCTCACTCTCTCCACTTCTGATTCCTCTGAGGGTTGGTTACGTTCCCTCATCTTACCCTTCCTGAAGTCCACAATCAGCTCTTACACTGAGGATTTAAAGTTGCTCACCCTCTCCACCGCCCCCGCCCCCCAATGAGGACTGGATATGGACCTCAGGAGAGGTGGCTGTTGTGGCACCATTCGGCCAGATTTTCAATGACAGCTCTTGGTAGGGCAGGAACTGAACAACAGGTTATGGTGGTATATAACAAACTGAGGAGCAATTAGAGCGTAAATGGCAGACTGGGTCCAATAAGCATAATTTGTTCTGCAAAGTTACTTGCGAAGAGATTTAACTTTCCCCTCCATCACCCACGTTAACTCGCACTGTCCTTCGTTGTAAATGAGTATTTGAGAACGGACACGTCCTTGAACTGGCTGAAGCAGGCCGTGTCAGAAGAAAAACACTTGGATCAGAAGTGCTCTCACGTCTCTACAATTCCCTTCTGCCGTGAGCTTGGGCAGTTTCGTGTAGCGAGGACGTGACTCGGACCAGCAAATATGATTGTTTTCTAAAACTCAAACGAGAAACAAATTTAATACAGTACTCAATAGTAACTATCAACTCTATGTGCGTGGGCACCTAAAAATCGGAATTTTTATTGAAATTTCGAGGAGTTAAACACATTTGGTGGGGTTTTACAGAGCATTGCTGTTCAATGCAAGATTAAATTTCGCGCTAGGGCTGAGTTTACCTCGATTTTCTAGATTATATGGAGTTAAAATTCTAACATGGAGACAGTCTATAATAAGGCATAGGACTATTTACAGCGGTATTGCAAAGGCTTGGTGGCAGATACAGCTAAACGCAATTTAATGTAAAGTGTTTTTGCAACGCTGACAGCCTCCCATTCGCTCGATGTCCGACAGCTATTGCCCAACAGCAACATAGGAAGTAGCAATTGTAACCTCGGTGACTAGAGAAAGCAAAGGCGGAACTGCATACGCCAAGATAAAAACCCAGATAAACGCCCACATGAGCAGGAAAAGATGACCAGAAACACTTAGACAAGTAACCCATCAATCACCGGAAAAGGACCTGCTCCCCAGAATTGTAATAGAACCCCGAAAACACACGCCATCTACGTTAATGACCCCCATCTCTCGAGATTAGTCGAGTTTAAGATCCCTCATGAAACATTCACCCTGGGCTGTGGCGTCCCTTCGTTAAGCCACACGAATTCAAAACAGCTGCTGCATTAAACTCCATAATGTATTTACTTCCTTCAGTTATCTGGAAAACTAACAACGGTGAAGAAATGATTCTCTGACCAGCTGATTTCCAAATACACTCCGTCACTTCACGTTCTTTGACGAGATGTCACGCAATCTGCAGACACTTTATCAACCGGCCAAGTCTAAAGACAGTCTTCATCCCATCATCAGCGCATCACTGCAACTTTTTCCAGCAGGCTGAGCCAGTCCAGAACTTGTAAAGGCCCAAATCAACTCACCGGTTCTTCCTTTAACTGCTGCGATTCCAGCCGTAACTTTTGCAACGATTTTAACAAGTCCTTAAATTCTGTTTCAATGCATATATTGACAGAAGTGAACAAAGACGACTTTATTCGCCTCAGCTCACCATACACTCGTCAATTCGCCACTTTGTTACCGCCCTCTATCCCCACCTCCTTAAACTGCTCAAGTGTCCAGTTCAGTATCATAAACAAGTTTAATCAGTGGCAGGTGTTATGAAATTTTCCGGCAGCAGTACAGTGCAATGCATAATAATAACAATCTGTAAATAACAGTAAGCAGTGTATACATTCTAAAAAGCTAAATTAAATAAGTGGTGCAAAAAAAAAGTAGTGAGGTAATTTTCATGGGTTCAATATCCATTCAAGATTCTGATGGCTGAAGAGAAAACGCTATACCTGAATTGTTGAGTGTGTGCCTTCAGGCTCCTGTATCTCCTCTAGGATATTAGCAATGAGAAGGGGCATGTCTGCTACTTTTCACCTTGTTTGTCCAATGATTCGGGCAATAGAATTGATGGCTTTGTGGCAAAGTTTGTGTATGATGCGAAGATAGCCGGATGGGTAGGTAGTGCTGAGGAAGCGATGAGAAAGCAGCAGGACTTAGACAAATTGGAAGAATGGGCAATAAAAGAGGAAGATGAAATACAGTGTTGGGAAATTTATGATAATGCATTTTGATAAAAGGAACAAATCTGTATTGTGGACTATTATCCAAATGGGGAGAAGGTTCAAACTTCAGAGGTGCAGAGGGACTTGGGAGTCCTTGTGCAAGACTCCCAGAGGGTTAATTTACAGGCTGAGTCTGTGGTAAAGAAGGCAAATGCAATGTTGGCAGTTATTTGAAGGGGAATATAAAAGGACGGAGATAACGCTGAGCATTTATGAGACACTAGTCAGACCACACTTGGAATATTGTCAACAGTTTTGAGCCCCATATCTCAGAAAGGATGCGTTGTCATTGGAGAGAGTCCAGAGGAGGTTCATGAGGATGATTCTGGGAATGAAGGGGTTAACATATGAGGAGCGTTTGGCAGTTTTAGGCCTGTACTCACTGGAATTCAGAAGCCTTCAGGGGATCTCATTGAAACCTACCGAATGTTGAAAGGACTAGATAGGGTGGATGTGAAGAGGTTGTTTCCTATGGTGGGTGGTGATATCCAGAACTAGAGGGCACAGCCTCAAAATTGAGGGGCGACCTTTTAGAACAGAGGTAACATAGAACATAGAAATTTACAATGCATTACAGGCCCTTCAGCCCACAATCTTGTGCTGACCATGTAACCTATTCTAGAAACTGCCTAGAATTTCCCTAGTGCATAGCCATCTGGTAAGGAGGAATTTTTTTAGCCAGAGGGTAGTGAATCTGTGGAATGCCCTGCCACAGACTGAGGTGGAGGCCAAGTCTGTGAGTATATTTAAAGCAGAAGTTGATCATTTCCTGATTGGTCAGAGCACCGAAGGTTATGGCGAAAAGGCAGGTGCATGGGGTTGAGTGGGATCCGAGATCAGCTATGATGGAATGGCAGAGCAGACTCGATGGGCTGAATGGCCTGATTCTGCTCCTATGTCTTATGGTCTATGTCCTGGGTGATACACAAGAACTTAAGAAAAGCTCTTTACAACCTATTATGTACTTCTGAAATAAAATCACATACAGATTCTTGGAATAAAGTATATGCTTTTACAGGATTAAAACCATTCTCGGACTCTCCGAACTACATTGGACCAGCTGGACCATAAGATTTACCATTGCCATTTTTATGTTTAAATCCCTCCATGGCATCATGCTTCCATTACTTCTGTAACCACCTGTCACACAGCTCTCAGATCTCTGTTAATATTTACAAAATGAAAATAAATAGTTATGGGATTTGGTCCTCATCTTGAAGAAATTCTATAAGTAATCAGTAGCATGACACTCTCCCACTGTTTGATGAAGTTTCCAACACTGATCTCCACAAAATTTAGTTTTCTGTCTTCCCAAGCTTGTTCATCACATAGCAACATAAGAATTCTTTAATAATGTCTTCCAACAATCTATAATTTGTAAATCCCATTAAGATGTCAAGTTGGGCACCTACTTCTGAAAATGATTAAAGAAACCTTGCTGATATTGGAAATCGAATATGTAATATCCATGTACAAATTAGAAGGGTGGAGCTAGAGGGGGCCTCAAGGTGGATAAGGTGCTTTAAGGTGGATAAGTATCCAGGGCCTAGCCTGATGCATTCTTGGACTTTGTGGAAAGCTACGGAAGAAATTGTGGAGGCCTCTGCAGAGTTGTTTTTGCTTCATCTCTGGCCACATTCTTAGGTCAGCTCTAATGTGGTACCATTGTTTTAAAAGCTAGAAAAAAAAAAACAAATCAGAAAACTACAAGCCAGTGAGGCTGACATCTATTTTTTTAAATTTATTGAGGTACAGGGCAGAATGGGGTCTTCCTGCTCCTCGAACTGTGCCGCCCAGCACCCCCCAATTTAACCGTAGCCGAATCACGGGACAATTTACAATGACAAATTAATCTGCTAACCGGTACATCTTTGTACTGTGGGAGGAAAGAGAGGAAACCCATGCTACGGACATGGGGAGAACATACAAACTCCCTACAGGAAGCAGCAGGAATTGAACTCCTGGTCATTGGTACTGTCAAGTGTTGTGCTAACCACTACACTACAGTGCCACCTGACACTGGTGGTGGTTAAGTTGCTTAAGAATACTGTACAATAATACTGTTGCTTAAGAAGGAAGGAGTTTCTGAGGGATAGAAACTAGCAATATTTAAAGACAGGGTCTGATTTAGGACATAGAACATAGAAATCTACAGCTTATTGCAGGTCTTTCAGCCCCCAATGTTGTGCTGACCATGTAACCTACTCTAGAAATTGCCCAGAATTTCCCTACTGCATAGCCCTCTATTTTTCTAAGCTCCATGCACCTACCTAAGAGTCTCTTAAAAACCCTATTGTATCTGCCTCTACCACCATCATTCCATGCACCCACCACTCTGTAAAAAACTTACCTTTGATATTCCCCAGTACCTACTTCCAAGCACCTTAATACTGTGCCCCCTCGTGTTAGCCGTTACAGCCCTGGAAAAAAGCCTCTGGCTATCCACATGATCAATGCCTCTCATCATCTTATACGCCTCTATCAGGTCACCTCTCATACTCTGTCGCTCCAAGGAGAAAAGGCCAGTTCACTAAACCTATTCTCATAAGGCATGCTCTCCAATCCAGGCAACATCCTTGTAAATCTCCTCTGCATTCTCTCCATAGTATCCACGACCTTTCTGTAGTGAGATGACCAGAGCTGAACACAGTATTCCAAGTGTGGTGTAACCAAGGTCTTATACAACTGTAACATTACCTCTTGGCTCTTGAACTCAGTCCCATGGTTGATGAAGGCCAATACACCATACGCCTTCTTAACCACATAGTCAACCTGTGCAGCAGCTTTGAGTGTCCTATGGACTCGGACCCCAAGATCTCTCTGATCCTCCACACTGCAAAGAGCTTACCATTAATACTATATTCTGCCATCATATTTGACCTACCAAAATGAACCACTTCACACTTATCTGGGTTGAACTCCATCTGGCACTTCTCAGCCCGGTTCTGCAACCTATCGATGTCCCACTGTGACCTCTGACAGCCCTCCAGCCTCACCACAACAACCCCAACTTTAGTGTCATCGGCAAACTAACTAACTCATCCTTCTAACACGCTTTGTTATTTATAAAAATCACAAAGAGGCAGGGTCCCAGAAAAAAACCCTGCGGATCACCACTGGTCACCGACTTCCATGCAGAATATGAACCATCTACAACCACTCTTTGCCTTCTGTGGGCAAGCCAGTTCTGGATCCGCAAAGCAAGGTCTCCTTAGATTCCATGCCTCAGTACTTTCTGAATGAGCGAGCCTCGCATGGGGAAGCTAATGAAATCCATTACCTTAAGAAATGCCTGGCTGAAATCCATAAACACTACATCCACTGCTCTACCTTCATCAATGTGTTTAGTCACATCCACAAATAATTTGATCAGACTCATAAGGCACAACCTGCCCTTGACAAAGCCATGCTGACTATCCCTAATCAGATTATGTCTCTCCAAATGCTCATAAATCCTGCCTTACAGGAACATCTCCAACAACTTACCCACTACTGAGGTAAGATACTGATGTAGGGGATGACCTACCTGGGCGAGGCAGCAGCAGCCAGACCAACAGCATTGCCTTCAGCTTCCACTGATGCCTCTGACAGTCAACACAGCTTTGTGTGCAAGGTGTTATGTCTGATAAGTCTCTTTGAGTTCTTTGAGGTAATCATGAGAATAGATAAAGGTAGAGTAGCTCTTTTCTATATGGACTCGACTTCAGTAAGACCCCTAATGGCAGTTTGTCTAAAAGACTAGATTGCATTGAATCAGAGGGAGAATGGATTAGTAATTGGCTCCGGTTTTGTAATATGCAGAACCATTGATGGTTTACATAGTCTTTGTTTCTTTTTCTTTCTCTTACACATCGGGTGTTGGTCTTTTATTTTTACTTTTTTCTTTAATGGGGCTCTTTCAGGTTTCTTACATTGTGGCCACTGTGAACAAATAAATCTCAAGGTTGTATCATTTATACATTCTTTTATAATAAAGATACTTTGAATCGAAGGTTGTTTCTCAGACTGGGGCCTTTCTCCAGTGGGGTGCCACAGGGGTTGGTGCGGACCTTTTTTGTTTGTCATTTACGTAAACGATTTGTATGTGAAAGCACAAGTAAAATTTGCAGATGACTCTAAAATAGGTGGTGCGCAGATAGCAGAGAATGAATCCGCTGGTTGATCTTTATCGGCTGGGCATGTGGGCTGAGGATTGCAAAATGGCTTTCAATCCAGATAAATGTGAGGTATTGGTAGATCAGATCAGGGTGCGACTTGTACAATGACTGCTCGTGCCCTGGGGAGTGTTATGGAACGGAGGGATCTAGGAATGCAGGTGCAGTTCATTGAAAGCAACGTCACAGGTTGACAGAGTGGCAAAGAGGGCACTTAGCACAGAGGCCTTCATCAGCCAGCGTATTGAGTACAGGAATTAGAAAGTTATGTGGCTGTCATTTAAGATGTTGGTGAGGCCACACTTAGAGTATTGTGTCCAGTTTTGGTCAGCCAGTTACAGGAAAGAAGTTATTAAACTAGGATGTTGTCCGAATTATAAGGAGAGGACTTTATTCCCTTGAATGTAGGAGACTGAGAGATCACCTGAAAGGGGTATATAAGACCATGAGAGCACAGACAAAGTGGAAGCACAGGGAGTGGGTTTTAAAAATAAGATGACATTGGTTTGAGATCAAAGGTGTTAAAGAAAGTACAGCACAGAAACAGGCTCCGTAGCCCATCTAGTCCATGCCAAAACCATTTCCATTGACCTGCACCAGGACCATAGCCCTCCATGTATGTCCCTACCATCAATGTACCTGTCCAAACTCATTCCACACTCTCACGGCCCTCTGAGTGAAGAAGATTCCCCTCATCTTCCCCTTAAACTTTTCATCTTTCACCCTTAACCCATAACTCCTGGTTGTAGTCCTACCCAAGGTGAGAGATTTGAAAGATCTGTTGGCGTCACAGGCCCACTGAAGACTCGGGAAAATCCGGTCAGGCACAGGGATCGTGCGTGCCGGTGTCGGAGCCCTACAGAAGTCGGGAGAGAGAGAATAAAAGGAGCAAATTCGGGCAAGGCCGGCCTTTTAGGGCTGCACAGGGATGGTACGTGTTGTTGTCAGAGGCCCAAACTCAGCTGCAAAGAAAAGGAAGGTAGGCTCAAGCAGAGCAGCCATTGTTAGAGTGTGCCAGTGTCAAGAGTAGGAGGCTTTGGCCTAACAAGCTTCAATGTGAACAGGCAGAGGCACAGTTAAGAAGAGGTAAGCCTTTTTTCTATTTTTTTTTGTATAGAATAGTCAGGATGGAATGTTCCTCTTGTCAGCTGTGGGAATTCAGGATAGCTGACAGTTTCCCTGATAACTACATCTGCAGGAAGTGCAGCCAAATTTAGCGCATGACTGACCGGGTCAAGGAGTTGGAGTTCTCAAGATCACTCAGGAGGCTGAAGATATTATAGATGAGACTTTTGAAGAGTTGGTCACACCCAGAGTACAGTCTTTGGACAGTAGATGGGGATTAAGAAGTCAGTGTAGAGTTCCCCTGTGGCTGTTCCCCTCAAGTACTCCTCTTTGGACACTGTCAGGGGAGGGATCAGGTCACAGCTGCAGTGCCAGGCTGGTGGCACTGTGGCCAGCTCTGTGGCTCGAAAAGTAGGGGTAAAGTCTGGCAGTGCAGTATGTATAGGGGACTCGATAGTTAGGGGAACATAAAGGAGATTCTGTGGCTGCAAGAGACACCAGGATTGTGTGTTCCTTCCTGGATGCTAAGGTTCATGATGTATTGGAGTGGCTGCAGGATATTCTCAAGGGGGAAGGATAACAGCCAGAGGTTATGGTGCATATGGGCACTGATGACATAGGCAGAAAGGGGGAAGAGGTCCTACAGTGTGTACATAGAGTTAGGGAAGAGAATGAAGTGAGAAACCTCCAAGGTAGTAATGTGGATTATTCCCTGTGCCACGGGCTAGTGCAGGTAGGAATGGGGTGCTAGCAAGGATGAATGAGTGGCTGAGGAGGTAATGCAGGGGACAGGGTTTCAAGTTCTTGGATCATTGGAAACTTTTCTGGGAAAGGGTTGACCTGTAAAACGACAGGTTGCACCTGAACTGGAGGGGAACCAATATCGTGGCCAGGAAGTTTGGTGATGCTAACTCAAGGGAGTTTAAACCAGTTTTGCAGGAGGCTGGGAACCAGAGCCCTAGGTCAGTAAGAGAAGGATCTTTCCAGAAGGTAGATGACAGGGAAAATATTGAAACAGCTATGTTAGGCAGGATAGTTTGATGTATGCATGTTTTAATGCTATAAGTATTATGGGTAAGGGTGATGAACTTAGAGCATGGATCAGTAGGAGGAAGTACACTGTTGTAGCTATTACTGAAATTTGGTTGAGAGACGGGCAGGAATGTGTGATTAATGTACCAGATTTTCAAAGTTTTAGGGAAGATCAAGGAGAAGGTAAAAGGGGGGGGGGAGGAATCAGGGACAATATCACAGCTGCACTCGGGGAGACATAATGGAGGGGTCAGACAATAGGGTATAAATCAGGAATAGGAAAGGTTCAATCACACTGATTGTACTAAAGACCTCTAATAGCCACTGGGACATTGATATGTAATCAGATTATGGAAATGTTTAAAAATAATAGTGTTGTTGTCATGGGGGATTTCAACTTCCCTAATATAAACTGGGTCCTTCTTAGTGCAAAGGGATTAGATGGGCAGAATTTGTTAAGTGCATCCAGGAAGGTTTCTTAAATCAAGACATTGATGGTCTAACAAGAGGAGGTACTGGACCTGGTGTTGAGTAATGAGCCAAGCCAGATGACTAACCTTTCAGTGAGTGAGCATTTTGGGAACAGTGACCACAATTCCTTAACTTTCAGGAAAGCTATATATAAGGATAGATATGGTCCTTTTGGAGAGTTTTAAATTGGAATAGGGAAAACTATGAGGACATTCAACAGGAACTAAGAAGTGTTAAGTGAGAACACTTTTTCTCTGGCAAGTCCACATCAGAGATGTGGAGAGTGTTTAAAGATCAATTGCAGAGTACAGGAAAGGTATGTTCCTGTTAGAAGGAAGGACGGCGGTGGAAAGATAGCAGAACCTTGGATGTCCAGAGAGGTGATAAATCTAGTCAAGAAGTGAAAGAAAAATTATATAAAGCTTCGGAAGGTATGATTAAACGGAGCACATGATGAGTATAAAGAAGCCCGAAAAGAACTAAAGGGAGTTAGGAAAGCCAGGAAGGGCCATGAAAAGTCCTGGAGTAGTAGGACAAGAATCTCAAGGCATTCTCTACATACGTCAAGAGCAAGTGGATAACCTGGTAGAGGGTGGGACCACTCAAGGATAAAGGAGGGAACATTTTTGAATGCAGAGAATGTGAGTGAGATACTTAATGAGTAATTTGCTGACGAGGGAAGTTAAGGACGGCATAAAAGCCAAGGAAAGGGCATATAAGGTAGCAAAAGTGAGTGGAAAATTGGATGACTGGGAAGCTTTTAAAATCCAACAACAGGTAACTAAAAAAGCTATTAGAAGGGAAAAGATTAAACATGAGAGCAAATGAGCCAATAATGTAAAGCAGGACACTAAAAGATTTTTCAGTATTATCAAGAGTAAAAGGGAGATGAAAGTCGATACCGGCCCACTAGAAAATGATGCTGGTGAGGTACTAATGGTGATAAATAGTGATTCAAGTGGACACATTAGCAACATTTAAAAGCCGTCTAAGATAAGTACATGGATAGGAGGGGTTTAGAGTACTGGGGATCAAGTGCAAACATCCTGCCGTCAACATAGTTGGCATGGCCAAGTTGGGCTGAAGAGCCTGTTGAGTGCTGCAAACTCTTATCAATTTAGTCAGCATCTGTGGAAAGTCAAGGCTGACTTGTCATACGCATGGGTGCAATTAAAAAAAAACTTACTTATAGCAGCATTACAGACACTGCATCATATGAGCAACATTCATAAGGAAACAGAAATTAAACATATTATACATAAGCTTTAGAAGAAAGAATACAATTAGAACAAAGTGAAAACAAAGTATTTTAGTCCTGACGAAGGGTCTCAGCCCGAAACGTCGACAGTGCTTCTCCCTATAGATGTTGCCTGGCCTGCTGTGTTCCACCAGCATTTTGTGTGTGTTGTTATTTTAGTGCAAAGTGATCAAAATGGACACAGTGTTGCTAACCTGGAATGTTTAGTTTCGCTGATTAAAATCAGCATCAGGTTTTATTATCATGTGTCATGAGACTTGTTAACTTAGCAGCAGCAGTTCAATGCAATATATAATACAGAATAATTATAGAATATGTATATTGAATAGATTAAAAATAGTGCAAAAACAGAATATATATTAAAATGGAGGTAGTGTTCATGGGTTCAATGTCCATTTAGGAATCGGATGGCAGAGGGGAAGAAGCTGTTCCTGAATCGCTGAGTGTGTGCCTTCAGGCTTCTGTACCTCCTACCTGATGGTAACAGTGAGAAAGGGGCATATCCTGGGTGCTGGAGGTCCTTAATAATGGACGCTGCCTTTCTGAGACACCACTCTTGGAAGATGTCCTGGGTACTTTGTAGGCTAGTAACCAAGATGGTGCCAACTAAATTTATGTCCCTCTGAAGCTTCTTTTGGTCCTGTGCAGTAGCAACCCATTCCCCGCCCCCCCCCCCCCATACCAGACAGTGATGCAGCCTGTCAGATTGCTCTCCACAGTAACTACATTGATAAGTTGGGACCAGTTTAGGTCTTCAGAGATCTTGACACCCAGGAACTTGAAACTGTTCACTCTCTCCACTTCAGATCCCGCTATGAGGTTTGGTATGAGTTCCTTCATCTTACCCTTCCTGAAGTCCACAATCAGCTCTTACTGATGTTGAGTGCCAGGTTGTTGCTGTGGCACCACTCCACTAGCTCCTATATGCCCTCTCATCTTCATCTGAGATTCTACCAACAATGGTTGTATCATCAGGAAATTTATAGATGGTATTTGAGCTATACCTAGCCATACGGTCAAGGGTATAGAGAGAGTAGAGCAGTGGGTTAAGCACACACCCCTGATTGTGAGTGAGCAGGAGATATTATCACCAATCCTACAGATTGTGGTCTTCCAGTTAGGAAGTTGAGGATCTAGTTGCAGAGGCCCAGGTTCTGTAACTTATCAATCAGGATTGTGAGAATGATACAGTTAAATGCTGAGCTATAGTCGATGAACACCATGCCAATGTATCTGTTTGTATTGTCCAGATGGTCTAAGACCAACTGAAGAGTTCAAAAACAGAACGGTTGAAGAAAAGTTCTTGAATCTTGTGGTGTGGGACTTCAGGTTTCTGTACCTCCTGCCCAATGGTAGCTGTGAGAAGACGTCATGATCCAGATGGTGCTGGCCTTTGATGATGGATGTTCCCTTCCTGAGACAGTGCCTCCTGTAATTACTACTGATGGTGGGGAGGGATATGCCTGTATCTGGCAGAGTCCACTACCCTCTGCAGCATCTTACATATCTGTAAGAATTTCTGTACCGGACCTGTCAGGATACTTTCAATGGTATATCTGTAGAAGTTTGTTAAGAGGGCTCGGTGGCAAGCCAAGCCTGTTTAACCTCCTAAGAAAGTGAACATATTGGTACACTTTCCTTATGATTAGGAAAAAGCAAATGGACCAGTGTTTCAAGTCAGATGAAAGGTCTCACATCTGAAACATTACCTGTTTCCTCTTTCCAAAGATGCTACCCGTTTTCTGTTTGACACCTGCTTTTAAGCTTGAGATGAATGTGCTCTATTATACTGATTGCCCAAGAAAATTTTGGAAACACTCTGCCGATCAGGTAGCATCTTTGGAAGCCTAATGGTTGAGGATAAGATTCCCATTTCCAATTCTGACTTACTGTGAGTGTGTGGAGGACAAACAGCATTGTGCAGGCTGGTTGAGATTCAGACACGATCAGCTGTTAAATACAAGAGATTCTGCAGCTGGAAATACAGAGCAACAGACACAAAATGCCGGAAGAACTCAGCAGATATGGCAGAATCTACTGAGGGGAACAAATCCTCTCCATTGAAGCTGCCTGACCTACTGAGTTCCTCCGGATTGTGTGTGTGTGTTACAAACAGCTCGTTATTCTTTAAATTATATATCATAAAGTTTAAATTTCCCACAAATTAAAGTGGGGCCTTTTAATTTACATTAATTTATGGGATATAGATAATGTTTATATATACCTTGTCTTTATACACCTTGGTGCAGAACTAAATGACAAACAAATGCAGCAAGGAAATAAGGTGAAGGCTAGCAATTGCACACACAGGCACCACCACAAACTCTGGAACATCTGGAAAGATAGATCTGTGAGCACTGACAGCAAGATAGGCCTCCTCAAGGGTCTGGTCTGGTCAGTAACCCTATATGGCTGTGAAACATGGACCCTGAAAGCAGCTGATGAAAAGAAGTTGACAGCATTTGAGATGTGGACATACAGATGGATCCTAAGTGCATCATACATTGAAAGGAGACCCAACAATTTCATCCTAGAAAAGATCAGCATGAAACCAATACTTCTGGAAACCGTTTTCCAAAGGAAACTTCGCTATTTTGGACATATCTCAAGAACGCACTGTGCTTGAAGGAAGCCGCTCCCGAGGCAGACAGAGGACAACCTGGATCGACAACATCGAGAAGTGGACCAGCCTCGCCGCCAGAGATGCAAGCGGTTTGACAGCCGACAGATCGCAGTGGATGAAAGTGGTCGCCGAGGCTCTGGCAGAGTATTGTACACGATGCTGATGAAGAAGCTGAGGTAATGTCAGCATCCATTGTTCCATCTCTAATTGTCTTTCAGAGGCCGAAGGGTTTCGGCCCGAAACGCCGACTGTATTTCGTGAGTGTTGCTTGGATTTTCTCCTGTTTGTGCCATAATCACACAGCTGTGGACTGTGGACTGACCGGTCATCAACTTTAAATATTAACTTTGCTACTCTTTCCACAGGTGCTGCCCGACCAACTAATAATTTAGTTATCAGACCTGCCGGAAGATCTCGGCCCGAAACATCGACTGTACACTTTTCCATAGATGCTGCCTGGCCTGCTGAGTTCCTCCAGCATCAGCATCTGCAGATTCTCTCGATTATCAACTAATAACTTGTAATTTTCTGTCTGAACTTCAGATTTTTAATGCAGTAATAAATCAGCAATGCAATAAACTATACATGCTAATTAAATGATCCGACAGTGCACGGAATAAAACAACAGCTTTTGCTTCATTGTGGCAATGTTAGAGTTTTTCTAATCAAAGTGTCTTTGACACATTGCTCGTACCTTGCACAGTACCTTTACTTTGTATTGCGATGGCCCAATTAATCTGCATCTTCTCATTCTGAAACAGATATCGTAAAGGGGAAACAAAACAGAGAAGCTACGTTCACACATCAGTCACTTTATGGAAGGAGGGCGGGGGTACCGCCCCTCCCCGGGCAGTCTGGCAGACGTGAGCAATCAATCGCGTGCTGAAGATCGAACGCGAGCCTTCACAAGTCGATGGCAAATTCACTGCTCAATACTGTAAAAGAATACTTTGCATATGGATCCTCAAGATTTTCAGCTAAACGCACTTGCATGTTTTTCAAGTAATATCCCTTTTCTTTTCTCAACAGGAAATGATATTTACATGAAATATGTTATTTTAACTCTTGTTTGTTGAATTATTTGAACATTTATAATTAAATTGAACAGATTTCAACCTAGTCACGATAGCACATCTACTTTGTGCCACCTGTTCAGAACTCTGACATCCTTTATGGTTGGTTGCCTATTGGTTAAGTTACTCAATTACCAACCAGAAATCTGAACCATTGACCCAGTGACACATGTTCAAATCATGGCATCAAAGGGAATCTGATAAATCAGGTTTTTTTTTAAATAGCAAGAAATGTTGTCATACAATATTCATCTGATTTACTTTTGTTTTTCAGGGAAGGAATTAACCCGACCTGTATGTCCAATACTGTCTGATGCACCATCAATAACTCTCGGAGACGGGAGGCGAACGATAGGCTTTTATTAGCAGCAAGAGACCATCACACAACATCCTGGAGACTGAGGGAGGAGCAGTGCCTCCAATCGCCTTTATACAGGGGTCTGTGGGAGGAGTCACAAGAGCAGTCAGCGGAGGGACGTGTCCAGACAGGTATACATAGTTTACCACACCGTCCCAACTTTAAGGACAATTAGTTCTGGACATTTAAAGAGACTGGCATGCATAAATGTAAAATCTGATTTTTGCATTCAGTTTGCTGTACATCAGCACCGTAGCAAACAACATGAATGCTTGCCACCAGTTAGAGTTAGGTGCACGCTTTGGTGGGATGCATGGAGGAAGTAACTGTCCCCGGGAAAGAATGACTAATTGCACCACATTGGAGGAAGCAAGTCAAGGTTCTCAGGTGTGGAATGGAGGCTTAAAGGAGGTGAAGAAAAGTAGGAGAGATCCAGTATTTTCAGAGAGCCAGGATGTCTTTCAAACACAAACTCTGAAAATTATGGGGACAGATATTCATGGAGGTCAAAACTCAGAGCCTACCCATAAAAATCCAGATGCGCTGTTGCAAGAAGTTTAGTAATCTCACATGTACTCAGAGCAAGGAATGCATCCTCCAGTACTATAAACCACCTTTGCATACCTAACCTCAGGCACAATTCGGTGCCACACACTTCCGTCAATCATTGGCGAACAATCTCCAGCAATGTGACCATAAGACCATAGGCATGGGTGTAGAATTAGGCCATTCAGCCCATCAGGCCCATTCTGCCATTTCATCATGGCTGATCCATTTCCCTTTTAACCCCATTCTCCTGCCTTCTCCCCATAACTTTACACGTTCAGACTAATCAGGAACCTATGAACCTCCGCCTTAAATGTGTCCAGTGACTTGGCCTCCACACCCAGCTGTGGCAACAAATTCCACAGATCCATCACCTTCTGGCTAAAGAAATTCCTCCTCATCTCTGTTCCAAGTGGATGTCCCTCTAGTTTGAGGCCGTCTCCTCCATTCTAGATGGCCCACCAAAGGAACCATCTTCTCTGCATCCACTCTGTTGATGCTTTTCAACATTCAATTGATTTCAATGAGATCCTCCCTCATTCTTTTCAATTGCAGTAAATACAGGCCCAGAGCTTTCAATCGCTGCTCATATGATAACCCTTTCATCGTTTTGGGAGATTTTAACCAGGACAGTCTGAAAAAATCACTAAGCAATCATCATCATAGATCATTTGCAATACCAGAGGAAACAACACTCTGGACCATTGCTACAGTACCATCAAGAATGCCTACCATGCTATTCCACGCCCTCACTTCGGGAAGTCTGATCACCTGGCTGTACTTCTACTCCCTGAGTATAGACAGAGTCTGAAGACTGCAGCACCAGCCATGAGGACCAAGAAGGCTTGGACAAGGGAAGCACAGGAGCACCTACAGGACTGCTTTGAATTGGTGGACTGGACAGTATTCAGGGACTTATCTTTGAACCTGGATGAGTATGCTGCAGTTGCTACCGACTTCATTAAAACCTGTGTGGATGAGTGTGTGCTCACAAAGACTTACTGTACATTCAAATCAAAAGCTGTGGATGAACCAGGAGGTACGTCTTCTGCTGAAGGCTAGATCTGTGGCATTCAAGTCTGGCAACACAGGCCTGTACCAGAAAACCAGGTATGATTTGTGGAGGGCTATTTCAAGGGTGAAGAGACAATTTTGAATGATTTTGGAGCTGACATCGGATGCACGGTAATTCTGGCAGGGTCTGCAAGACATTACTTCCTACAAAGCGAAACCCAGTAGCATGAATGGCAGTGATGCTTCACTACCAGATAAACTCGACACTTTCTGTGCATGCTTTGAAATGGAGAACACAACTACAGCTGTGAAGATCCCTGCTTCACCTGATGACCCTGTGATCTCTGTCTCAGAGGCCAATGTTAGGCTGTCTTTAAAGAGAGTGAACCCTCGCAAGGCGGAAAGTCCCTATGGAGTACCTGGTAAGGCTCTGAAAACCTGTGCCAACCAACTGGCAGGAGTATTCAAGGACTTTTTCAACCTCTCACTGCTACGGGCGGAAGTTTCCATTTGCTTCAAAAAAGCAACAATTATAGCAGTGCCTAAGAAGAATAATGTGGGCTGCCTTAATGACTATCGCCTGGTAGCACTCAACATCAACAGTGATGAAAAGCTTTGAGAGGTTGGTCATGACTAGATTGAACTCCTGCCTCAGCAAGGACCTGGACCCATTGGAATTTGCCCATCGCCATAATAGGTCTGATGCACCATCAATAACTCACGCTGAGACTTAGGAAACGAGATATCGGCTTTTATTGACTGGAAGAATAAACAACACTACATCCTGGGGAAAATGAGGGAGAGCAGCAGACCACAGTCGCCTTTATACAGGGGTCTGTGGGAGGAGCCACAGGAGCAGTCAGACAGGTATATCTAGTTCACCACAAGGTCAATGGCAGGTGCAATCTCAATGGCTCTCCACATGGCTTTAGACCACCTAGACAACACAAACACCTGTGTCAGGATGCTGTTCATCGACTATAGCTCAGCATTTAATACCATCGGTCCCACAGTCCTAATGAGAAGTTACAAAACCTGGTCCTCTGTACCTCCCTCTGCAATTGGATCCTCAACTTCCTAACTGGAAGACCACAATCTGTGCAGATTGGTGATAACATATCCTCCTCGCTGACGATCAACACTGGCACACCTCAGGGGTGTGTGCTTAGCCCACTGCTCTACTCTCTCTGTACCCATGACTGTGTGGCTAGGCGTAGCTCAAATACCATCTATAAATTTGCTGACAATGCAACCATTGTTGGTAGAATCTCAGATGGTGATGAGAGGGCGTACAGGAGTGAGATTTGCCAACTACTGGAGTGGTGTCATAGCAACAACCTGGCACTCAACATCAGTAAGATGAAAGAGTTGATTGTGGACTTCAGGAAGGGTAAGACGAAGGAACACATACCAATCCTCATAGAGTGATCAGAAGTGGAGAGAGTGAGCAGCTTCATGCTCCTGGGTGTCAAGATCTCTGAGGATCTAACCTGGTCCCAACATATCAATGTAGTTATAAAGAAGGCAAGACAGCAGCTATACTTATATTAGGAGTTTGAAGAGATTTGGCAAGTCAACAAAAACACTCAAAAATGTCTATATTTGTACCGTGGAGAGCATTCTGACAGGCTGCATCACTGTCTGGTACTGGGGGGGAGGGGCTGCTGCACAGAACAGAAAGAAGCTGCAGAAGATGTAAATTTAGTCAGCTCCATCTTGGGCACTAGCCTACAAAGTACCCAGGACATCTTTAGGGAGTGGTGTCTCAGAAAGTCAGCACACTCAGCTTCTTCCCCTCTGCCATCTAAATGGACATTGAACCCTTGGACACTTCCTCACTTTCTTAATTATTTTTGTTTTTGCACTATTTTTAATTGAACTATTTAATATATGCATATATACTTACTGTAATTGATTTATTTATTTATTTTTTCTATATTATCATGCATTACATTGTACTGCTGCTAAATTAACAATTTTCATGACACATGCTGTTGATATTAAACCTGATTCTGATTCCAATTCTGCTTGTTATTTCTTTAAAGAATTCTAACATGCTTGTCAGGTAAGATTTTCCCTTTAGGAAACCATGCTGACTTTGGCCTATTTTGTCATATGCCTCCTAGTACTCTGAAACCCCATCCTTATTAATTGATTCCAACATCTTCCCAACCACTGAGGTCAAGCTAATTGGCCTATAATGTCTTTTCTTCTGCCTCCATTCCTTCTTGAAGAGTGGAGCGATATTTGCAATTTTCCAGTCCTCCGGAACCATGCCAGAATCTAGTGATTCTTGAAAAATCATTACTAATGCTCTTAATTACTCTTAAGCCACCTCGTTTGGAATCCTGGGGTGTAGTCCATCGGGGGAGGTGACATCTACCTTCAGACCTTTTGGTTTCCCAGTTATCACAACTGCACCATCTCTCTAGTAATAGCAACTACACTCACTTTTGCATCTTGACACTCTTGAACTACCAGCATACCTCCAGTGTCTTCCACAGTGAAGACTGATGCAAAATATTTATTCAGTTCCTCCAACATTCCCTTGTCTCCATTACTATCTCCCCAGTGTCATTCTGCAGCACTCTAATATCTACTGTCACTCTCTTTTACTCTTTATATACAGTATCTGAAAAAAACCTTTTGATATTATTCGCTAGCTTACCTTGCTATTTCATCTCCCCCCCCATGGTTTTTTTAGTTGCCATCTGTTGGTTTTTAAAATTTTCCCAATCCTCTAACTTCCCACTAATTTTTGTTCTATTATACACCCTCTCTTTTGCTTTTATGTTTGTTTTGACTTTTCTTGTCAGCCACAGTTACATCATCCTGCCTTTAGAGTCCTTCCCTTTCTTTGAGATGTCTCTATATTATGCCTTCTGAATTGCTCCCAAAAACTCCAGCCATTCCCGAACAAATTCTGCAGATGCTGGAAATCCAAGCAACACACACAAAATGCTGGAAGAAATCAGCAGGCCAGGCAGCACCTATGGAAAAAAGTACAGTCAACATTTTGGGCTGTGGCCCTTCATCAGGACTTAAGCCATTGCTGCTCTGTTGTCATCCCTGGCCATCTCCTCTCTCATACTTCTGTAATTCCCTTTACTCCACTGTAATACTGATACATCTGACTTTAGCTTCTTCCACTCAAACTGCAGGGTGAATTCTATCATATTACAATCATTATTTCCTAAGGGTTCCTGTACCTTAAACTCCTTAATCATATCCTACCCGCCTGTCCTTTCAGTATATTGGGTATCCTTGGATATTAAGCTCCCAGCTACAATCATCTTGCAGCCATGACTCCATATTACTCATATCTGCCAATCTCTAACTGTACTGCCTTATCTACCTTATTCTGTATACTGCTTGCATTCAACTATAACACCCTCAGTCCTGTATTTGTCACACTTTTCAATCTTGTTCCCCTTTTACTCTGCAACCCATCCCACTGACTGCAATGTTACCCTCTCATCTGCCCGTCCTTCTCGAGAGTCTCACTGTACGGTACCTCCGCTTGTAAACCAACATTCCTATCCTCAGCCATAACATTCTGGTTCCCATTCCCCTACCACATTAGCTTAAACCCACCCTAATGGCTAACAGCTCTAGAAAAGCTGCCCAAAAGGATATTGGTCGCACCCCCTCCCCAACTCCACCCTTGGTTCAGGTGGATCCCATCCCCTTTGTTCAGGTCATACCTTCCCCAGAAAAAAATCCCAATGATTAATAAATCTAAATCCCTGCCCCCTGAGCCAGTTCCTCAGACACACATCCATCTGCCAAATCATTCTATCCTTGCCCTCTCTGGTGTGTGGCACAGGCAGCAATCCAGAGATTCTTACTCTGGAGGTCCTGCTTTACATCTTTCTATCCAGCTCTCTAAATTCTCTCTTCTGGATTGCTTCTCTTTTCCTTCCTATGACACTGGTACCAATATGTACCAAGACATCTAGCTGCTCACCCTCCCCCTTTAGAATGTTGTGGACACAATCCGAGAAGTCCCTGAATCCCCACCTCCCCTGGCACCTGGGAGGCAACATACCATCTGGGTCTCTTTATCGCATCCACAAATCCCCGTCTACTCCTCTAACTATGGAATCGCCTATCACTAGTGCAATCCTGCCATGTTCCCCTTCTCTTCTGAGCTTCAGAACCAGACTCAGTCCAGAGACCTGGTCACTATAGCTCCCCCCAGTAGGTCATCCCCCCAAACAGTATCCAAAACAGTATACTTGTTATTTGAGGGAATGGCCACAGGGTACTCTCTACCACTTGCCTATTTCCCTTCCTTCTCCTGACATTTTCCTGCCTCCTGCAACCTAGGGGTGACTACCTTCCCCTAGTTCTTATCTATCATCGCCTCAGTTTCTCTGAAAGATCATAGGATTGCAGCTCCAGTTCCTTAACATATTCTCTGAGGAGCTGCAGCTCAATGCACCTGGTACAGATGTGATTACCAGGGAAACTGAAGGTCTCCCAGAATTCCCACATCTCACACAAAGAACAAAACATGGCCCCTGGAGTCATTGTTACTGCCCTAACTATATATTACACATGCAGAATGAGCGAAAAAAAAGTTTACCAGATACTTGCGCCATCCACATCTGTTATCGCCCATGATTATTGAGCCATAGTCAAAAGTCTCCCCACTTTAACACTGTCACACTCGGACAATGGCCACTCCACTTGCTCCTGTCTTATTTTTATTTAACCTTGCTAATGAATAAAGAACTCCCATTGGATCCACTCAAACAGTGTGTGTTTTGTGTAGCCTAACTACTTGGACAATATGGTACCTGCTACTATTAGGATTGCTGAGACCGTGGACAGCTATGAGATCAAAGATCATCTCATCCATATTTCTCTTCTCATCCTAGTTTCTCCCTATCCCACAAACATTTTTTTGCTTGTTAAACTAAAGGTAGGTCTTAATTTCTCCACTTCCTTCACCATGAGCTAATCCAAGATTTTCTTCTTCCCGGGGTTTAAGACGAGCAGTCCAGTCGTAGGCTGCAGGAAGAACAAGAAGACAGTGACCATGGAAACACTCAACTTTGCATTCATCATCAAAGACCCTCACCACCCAGGCCATGCTCTTTTCTCACTGCTGCCATCAGGTGGAAAGTACAAGTACCTCAGGACTTGCACCAACTGGTTCAAGAACAGTTACTAACCCTCAACCATCAGGCTCTTGAACGACACCCATTCTATTTCTGGTGTTCCCACAACCGATAGTCTCACTTTAAGGACTCTTTATCTTGTTATTTCATGCTCTCATTATCTATTGCTATTTATTTATATTTGCATTTGCACAGTTTATTATTCATTGATCCTGTTTACATTTACTGTTCTATAGGTCACTAAGCATGCCCGCAGGAAGGGGAATCTCAGGGTGACATATATGTACTCTGATAATAAATTTTACTTTAAACTTTAATCTATCATTTCAGGTGAGCATCACCAATTTTTGCAGAGAGTATGCTATCCAGTTGTACCATAGCTTCTTAAGGCAACTGTTCTGTCCAAGACCCTATGAAATTGCAGAAAGTTTTGAGCACAGCCCAGTATATCACAAAAACCAACCTCCCCTCCGTTGACTCTACCAACACTTCCCACTGCCTTGGGGAAGAAGCCAGCCGGTCATTCGCACTTCTGACCCCCACCCCCCCACCAGGCTGAAGATACAAAAGCCCGAGAACATATACCATCAGATTCAAGAACAACTTCTATCCTGCTGTTGTAATGTTATAATGGACCTCCAGCACAATAAGGGTGAACATTCAGTCTCTCAGTCTACACAAATGACCTGCTGACTTCTTCCAGCAGCTTGCTTCGTGCTATGAAACTTAGTTGTTAGGCGAGCAATTACAGGTGGTACACGAACACTTGGTTGGATTTGCATTTGGTGTTGAGTGGAGCAGCTGAGAAGCCAAAGATCTCCAAGTGCCTCCCTCTCCTAGGTTTGTTTACCAGCAGGCCAGCAACAGGAGGTTAGCCAGCCTGTGGTGTAGTGGCATCCGCACTGGACTTCGAGGCAAGCAGCCAGCTCCTTGCACGCTTTCCATTCCTGCTGGGTTGAGCATCAAGCTAAATACTCAGCCTCAGGGAAAGCAGACAAATGCTAAAGAAATGGCTAGGCTGTCGCCCGATGTGCAAAGAGAAACAACCACCAACAGGAGGTACCGGATTTTCATTGCCCCCAATCGGTTGAGGGAACGACAAGTTCCAGGCATTCAATAAGTAATATTTGTGATAATAAAATTATGAAAAGCTGCAGATGCTGGAAATCTGAAATACAAACCAGGAAATACTGGAAGTAGCAGATCTGGCAGCAAATGTGGATGGAGAAACAGACTTAATGTTTCAGTTCGAGACCCTTTGAGAGAAATGGGAGAGAGAGTTGTTGGCCAGAAAGAATGACAATCTACAAATCAGTGAATTCAAATGGATCAAGGACAGTGGAAACAGACAGACTAACTGTCTTTGTTCTTGTCGCATGCTTGGGGATGGAGGCTGCCATTTTATGAAGACACTCTATTCTCCATTTTGTGAGCTTGACATGCTGAACTTGATCAATGTTTTAAAGAAGACACAATGATTCTTCAGGTAATTTGTTGGACTAGTGATCATTTCCAAATAAGAAGTTATCTGTGAGATGTTCTTTGGTTGGTTATGACATGCAGGTTTGTGAATGCTGGGGTTGATGCCTGCCCGAAGTGATTCAAGCTCTTTGCTGATTGAGAACAAAGAGCCACAAATTAGCGTCTGTCACTTGATGGGAAGAGGGCAATAAATTGATGCTGGCTTGGAGCAGAGCCAATGACAATGTGTTAAAGGACAGACACATGACCTGTGGCCAATGACACAGGAATGCGATATTTGAATTGATAAGGAATGGATATAAAAGTGGATGCTTTGTGTGCACCGACAGTGGTAACTTCGAAGAATAACCATTGCAGGTACAAGCGTGAGCAACCCTGTGTGAAACACGTGGTGAGTGAATCAGAACAACAAGGAATGCCTGGCCAGCGTAAACTCCCTTGCCCAGCTAATACCTTTGCTGTTCTTTGACTGTTCAGGAGAGTCAGAGCTACTTAGTGGGTGTGCACACAAGGTATTTAGTGTATGAATTCCTGTACTTGTTAGTTTAAACAATAAAGGTACTTGTTGGTAAAACAGATCTCTCTGTACCTCACTAATCATCGTTAAAAGTAGTGTTTTTTTACAACAGAGTTATTCTTTTTCCTCCCACATCCCAATAATGGGGTGGTTGATAGGTTAATTGGTTACCGTAAGGTCACTGTGATGCAGGTGGGCAGCAGGAAACCAGCGTGGATTGGATGGACATACATGAGAGAACATTATGTTTAAGGCGAACATGAGGGGAAACCTCTTCACTCAGTGGGTGGTGAGAGTGTGAACTGAGCAGCCGAGTGGTCCATGTGACCTCAGTTTCAACGCTAAGAGAAGTTTGGATAGGTACATGGATGGTAGGGGTATGCAGGACTATGGTCCCAGCGCAGTTCGAAAGGAGTAAGCAAGTTAAATGGTTTGGCCCGGACTTGGTGGACCAAACGGCTTGTTTCTCTGTTGTACTTTTCTATGACTCCATGTCTAACAGGTGACATAGGAATTCGTAGGGACAAGTGGAAAAGCTCTGGAGACCTTTTGACCAAATGACCTTCTTCTGTACTATAGGAATTATGAGAATTAGGAGAAAGCTGCAAATACAGAAATCTGGATAAAGAACAGAATGCTGGAAGAACTCGACTGGTCGCACAGCATCTGTGCAGGCAAAAGATGTAACTTCACATTTTGGGTAAGGGAGCATCTGGACTGAGAAGGAAGAGGAAAATTTCCAGTACAGCTCAGTAAGGAGGGAGGGAGGGAGATTGGGAGAGGTGACTAAAGGGAGAAGAACACTGTTCGAACTGTTTAAAAACAGAATACTTTTTTTTACTGACTTGGAAACTGTGCAGTACTTTATATTTAAAAGAAAATTCCAATTGTGCAGTAACAAAGGCTATGTGCGCAGGAGCATTTTAATTACTGCGCAGCTCAAAGTGAACAGTGCTCTGCTGACATGATGTTTTATATTTCTACATAAGACCATATGACATAGGAGCAGAATCGGGCCATTTAGCCCATCGAGAATGCTCCACCGTTTGATCATAGCTGATCCATTTCACTCTCAACCCCATTTTCCTGCCTTCTCCCTGTAACACTTAATGCCTTGAATTATCAAGAATCTATCAATCTCCACCTTAAATACACCCAATGACCTAGTCTCCACAGCTTTTGTGGCAACGAATTCCACAGACTTGCCACCCTCTGGCTAAAAAGTTCCTCCTCATCTCAATTCTAAATGGACTTCTCTCTATTCTAAGCTTGTGCCTTCCAGTCCAAGATTCACCCACTGTAAGAAACATCATCTCCACATCCACTCTATCTGGTCCTTCCAACATTAAAAAGGTTTTGATGAGATGCCCCCCTTATTCCTCTAAATTCCGGCAAGCACAGGCCCAGAGCCATCAAGTGCTCCTCGTATGATGTGCCTTTCATTCCCACAATCATTTACATGAACCACCTTTGAAAGGATATCAGCACATCCTTTCTTAAGGGGCCCAAAATTGCTCACGATACTGCAAGTGAGGCCTTACCAGTGTCTTATAAAGCGTTAGCATTCCATCCTTGTTTTTATATCCTAGTCCTCTCAAAATGAACACTAACATTGCATTTTCCTTGCTCACCACCAGCTCAATCTGCATGAGGACTCCCAGGACCGTTTGTGCCTCGGATTTCTGAGTTTTCTCCCCACTTAGAAAATTGTCTATGCTTTTATTCCTTTTACTAAAGTGCACGACCATACACTTCCGACACTGTATTCTATCTGCCACTTCTCTGCTCATTCTCCTAATCTTTCTTAGTCCTTCTAAGCCTCTAAACCTCAAAGATAAATAATTGACACAGAAAAAAAAACTGGGGGAACTCAGCAAGTCATTACCTGTGGAAATGAATAAACAGTCGAAGTTTCAGCCCGAGACCCTTCTGCAGGTTGGGGGAGGGAAGGAGGATGCTAGAAGGCGAAAGGTAAAGATAGGTGGGTAGGAAAGGAAAAGCTTTGGTGAGGGAGGAATCTAATAGGAGAAGAGAGTGGACCATGGAAGAAAGGAATAGTATTAAAAGAGAATACTAGAAGTTTCTTCAGCTACATAAAGCATAAAAGAGAGAGAGGACATTGGACCGCTGAAAAACGATGCTGGAGAGGTAGTAATGGGGAACAAGGAAATGGCGGATGAACTGAATAAATATTTTGCATCTGTCTTCACTGTGGAAGACACCAGCAGTATGGTGGAAGTTCCAGATGTCAGGGGTTGTGAAGTTACCATTATTAGGGAGAAGGTTCTTGGGGAAACTGAAAGGTCTGAAGGTAGATAAGTCACCTAGATCAGATAGTAGTGTACCCCAGGGTTCTGAAAAAAGTGGCTGAAAAGATGGTGGAGGCTTTAGTAATGATCTTTCAAGAATCACTAGATTCTGGAATGGTTCCCGAAGACTAGAAAATTGCAAATGTCGCTCCACTCTTTAAGAAGGGAGAGAGGCAGAAGAAAGGAAACTATAGGCCAGTTAGTCTGACCTCAGTAGTTGGGAAGATGTCAGAGTCGATTGTTAGAGATGTGGTTTCGGGATACTTGGAAGCACATGATAAAATAGGCCATAGTCAGCATGATTACCTCAAGGGAAAATCTTGCTTGACAAATCTGTTGGAATTCTTTGAAGAAGTACAAGCAGGGTAGACAAAGGAGAATCTGTTGATGTTGTATACTTGGATTTTCAGATAGTCTTTGACAAGGTGCCACACGTGAGGCTGCTTAACAATCTACGAGCCCGTGGTATTACAGGAAAGATTCTAGAATGGATAAAGCAGTGGTTGATTGTCAGGAGGCAAATAGTGGAAATAAAGGGAGCTTTTTCTGATTGACTGCCGGTGACTAGTGGTGTTCCACAGGGGTCTGTGTTTGGACTGATGGTTTTTACGTTATATGTCAATGATTTGGATGATGGAAACTTTGTTGCAAAGCTTGCAGACAATATGAAGATAGGTGGAGGTGCAGGTGGTTTTGAGGAAGTAGAGAGTCTACAGAAGGATTTATACAGATTAGGAGAATAGGCAAAGAAATGTCAGATGGAATACAGTGTTGGGATGTGTACGGTCATGCACTTCGGTAGAAGAAATGAACAGGTTGACTATTTTCTAAAAGGAGAGACAATACAACAACCTGAGGTGCAAAGAGATTTGGGAGACCTTGTGCAGGATTCCCTAAAGGTCAATTTGTAGGTTAAGTCTGTGGTGAGGAAAGGAAATGCAATATAAGCATTCATTTCAAGAGGACTAGAACATGAAAGTAAGATATAATGTTGAGACTTCATAAAGCACTGGTGAGGCCTCACTTGGTGTATTGTGAGCAGTTTTGGGCCCTTTATCTGAGAAAGAATGTGCTGAAACTGGAGAGGGTTCAAATGCGGTTCACAAAAATGATTCCAGGATTAAACGGCTTGTCATATGAAGACTGTTTGATGGCTCAAGGCCTTTATTCACTGGAATTCAGAATAATGAGGGGTGATCTCGTTGAAACTTATCAAATGGTGAAAGGCCTTGAGTGAGTGGATGTGGAAAGCATGTTTCCTATGCTGGGACAGTCAAGATCAGAGGACATTGTCTCAGAATAGAGGGGTGTCCTTTTACAACAGAGATGATGTGGAATTTCTTTAGCCAGAGAGTGGTGAATCTGTGGAATTCTTTGCCACAGGCAACTGTAGAGACCAAGTCTTTATGTATATTTAAGGCAGAGATTGATAGATTTTTGATTAGTCAGGACATGAAGGGATATTGAATTGACTTTATCACTTACATCCTTCATGTATATGAGTAAAAATCTCTGTCTAAATGTACAATGTGCAATTTATAGTCACTTATTATAAATAGTATGTACAACAGGATAGTCAATATAACATAGAAGTTCAGTTGTATCAGCATGAATTAAGCAATCTGATGGCCTGGTGGAAGAAGCTGTCCCGGAGCCTGTTGGTCCTGGCTTTTATGCTGTGGTACCATTTCCCAGATGGTAGCAGTTGGAACAGTTTGTGGTTGGGGTGACTTGGGTCCCCAGTGATCCTTCGGGCCCTTTTTACACACCTGTCTTTGTAAATGTCCTGAGTACTGGGACGTTCACATCTACAGATGCGCTGGGCTGTCTGCACCACTCTCTGCAGAGTCCTGCGATTGAGGGAAGTACAGTTCCCATACCAGGCAGTGATGCAGCCAGTCAGGATGCTCTCAATTGTGCCCCTGTAGAAAGTTCTTAGGATTTAGGGGCCCACACCAAACTTCTTCAACCGTTTGAGGTGAAAGGCACTGTTGTGCCTTTCTCACCACACAGCCGGTATGTACAGACCATGTGAGATCCTCGATGACGTTTATGCCGAGGAGATAAAAGCTGTTCACCCCCTCAACCCCAGATCCATTAATGTCAATAGGGACTAGCCTGTCTCCATTCCTCCTGTAGTCCACAACCAGCTCCTTTGTTTTTGCGACATTGAGGGAGAGGTTGTTTTCTTGATACCACTGTGTCAGGGTGATGACTTCTTCTCTGTAGGCTGCTTTAATATTATTTGAGATTAGGCCAATCAGTGTAGTGTCATCAGCAAATTTAATTGGCAGATTGGAGATGTGGGTGGTGGAACAGTCATGGGTATACAGAGAGTAAAGGAGGGGGCTTAGCACACAGCCATGAGGGGCACTTGTGTTAAAGGTCAAAGGGGCAGAGGTGAGGGAGCCCACTCTTACCACCTGCCGGCAATATGACAAAAGGGCCAGGATCCAGCTACACAAGGGGAGAAGGTGGGGGGATTGGGACTGATAGGAAATATCGATCAGCCGTGATGAAATGGCAGAGCAGACTTGATGGCCTAATTCAGCTCCTATGGTCTTATGGAAAGGGAAGGAAGAGGGGACCCAGGGCAAGGTGACAGACAGATGAGAAGAGGCCAGAGTGGGGAATGGAAGAAGAAAGGAGGGGGAATTTTTTTTACCATAAAGAGAAATTGATATCCATGCCATCTGGTTGGAGGCTACCCAGAAGAAATATAAAAGCTCCTACTGAAGGGTCTTGGCCCGAAACGTCGACTGTACTTTTTTTCATAGAATTCCTGCTGAATTCCTCCACCAGTTTGTGTGTGCTGCCAGAATATAAGGTGTTGCTGCTCCTCTCTGAGTGTGGCCTCATCATGGCACAAGAGGACCAACACGTCAGAATAGGATTGGGAATCAGAATTAAAATGCTTGGCCACTGGGAAGTCCCACTTCTGGCGGGCGGAGTGGAGGTGGTCGATGAAGTGGTCCCCCAATTTTCAGAGGGTCTCACACCACTGTAGAGGAGGCTGCATCAGGAGCACTGGACACAATAGATGATCCCAGAAGATTCACAAGTTAAGTGTTGTTTCACCTGGGAGGACTGTTTAGGGCCCTGAATGGAGGTGAGGGAAGAGGTGAATGGGCAGGTGTGGTACTTTGGCCACTTGCAAGGATAAATGCCGGAAAGGAGATTAGTATTACAATTAATGATTAACCACTGTTTCAATTGCTCTAATCACATACTTAACTTTATCATTTGGAATATAGTCAGAGAAATTTACATAATTGCATATTTACAATGGTAACACATCCCAGCCAGCAGCACCACTTTGAATATTCAGTACTGATGTCTGTCCAAATGCCAGACACCCAATATGTACTCCTTTTGTTACAGTTGTACCCCATCAGAGTACAACTAATCAGAGGCTTAGGTGACAAAACAACTCTGTTCTGAACTGTACTTAAATAGCAGGGATAGACCTTTAACAATGTGCTAATGGCTAATATTCTATTGTCTTTCCCTGGGCAGGTTCAATGGGACAGAACCAGAATGATGTATTTCACTAGCCACAAAGTACCAGTTCGAAGCTAAATTGTGTATAGGCTTTATTTCCTTAAGACTGGCTCTCACTTTATTTAATCTATTATCATGCTATCCATAATTTTATAACCTCAGAATAATCCCTAATAAGATCAGCAGAAGTTGAAACAATATCTTCTTCCTCATTGCATTTTTTACTATTAAGTACATAGTTAGTCTGTTCACTTTTCATAAGAGCATCTCAACCACTCTCCCTTGAATTATTTGTAAATCAATTAGAAAACTGCTTTAGAGGATATTTTCGCATTTTTAAAGTTGACATGGAGTAGAAATCCCTTGCTCCTGGCAGTAGCAAATGCACCAGACTCAGAAATGTTGATCAACAAACAATGCAAACTAAAATCTTAATGCTGGGGATTGGAAATAGAATCAGAAAATACTCTTTACATTCCGCAGGTCAGTCAGCATCTGTGGAAAGAGAAAGGGGTCACATTTCAATGGTAGACCCTGTGTCAGAACTGGGAAAGAGAGAAAACTGGTTGAATTTACAGAAATGTTGGGTGAGGGTGGATGGATCAGAGTTGGAGATGCACCTGCAACCAAAAGGAGAAGGTTGAAAATACCCAGAACATCAAGAAATGTCTGTGGAGAGAGAAAACTATTTTTTAATCACAGATGGTTAACCTTACAGCAGAAATGGATGGTTCTTATTTAAATCAAAATCAGAATCGGAACTATGATTATTATTTTGTGAAATTTGTTGGTTTTGTGGCAGCATTACAGCACACCACATAAAAGTTACTGTGTTACACTATGAAATATTAAAAAAAACAAATTGACAAAAAGGGAGTAACATAGCGAGGTAGTGTTCATGAACTGTTCAAAAATCTGATGGTAAGTGTTCCTGAAATGTTGAGTTTATGTCTTCAAGATGGTATTAATGAGAAGAGGACATAACCTGGATGGTGAGGATCCTTAATGAAGATTGCCGCCTTCTCGAGGCACCCACCGCCTGTTGAAGATGTCCTCACTGGTGTTGAGGACACAGCCCATGACGCAGCGGCTGATTCTAGAACCCTCTGCAGCTTTTTTTCAATCCTGCCCCTCCACGTCAGGTGGAGATGCAGCCAGTCGGAATGCTCTCCATGGTACACCTAGCAAACTTCTACAGGCTGCATATTTAAATAGAGAAAAATATTTAAATAAAAAAAGATGAGACTGAAATTGCTTAGCTTAATGTTGAGTCCCAATGGCTGCAATTTGCCAAGATAGCGATGAACAGCTGGGCCTTAAACTCATGTTGAGCCTTGCTGGAACAGAGCAGAGGACCATAGAAAAAGAGAAGGGATGGAGAAGTGGCAGGAACTGCAACTTCAGGGTCAGACCTGTAGACAAAGCAGAGGTGCTTAGTAGAGGAGACAATTGATATGGTGAACACAGTACAACAAGCTGGAGGAACTCAGCAGGTCGGGCAGCATCCGTGGAAACGAGGAGTCAACATTTCGGGCCAAGACCCTTCATCAGGACACAGAATGGTGAACACAGAATGCCCAACACCAGAATGGAAGAAATGCAAAAGAACACTATTCTTCTTGGAAGGACTGCCTGGATCTCTGGGCAGTGGGAAGGAAAGAGGTGAAAGGACAGGTGATGCAGTACCTGTGGAAAAGGTAATGGCACCTTTGGATTGTTGAAGGGAAAGGGGGTGAGGGGGGGGAAGGTAATTTTATTTGAGCTAGAGGAAATTGTGAGGATTTATCCATTGAATGAAAGTGGGTGGTGAACAATGAAGAAGAGGAAAACTTCTGTCCTTGCTCTGTCTGGGGGAAGAATTGCTGAGCACAGGGATAGCAGACATAAGATAATTTACTTGCTTACTGCCTGTTATGCCACTGGCATTTAGGGCAGCAATGAAAGTCCTCCACCTCCGTCTTGGCCATCAAACCATCCACAGACATTCTTCATTGCTGTTTCTGTAACAATAATTCATTTTTGACCAGTCAAGGTTGTTAGCCCTGAGGTGAACCCCCAAACCCGGAGGACCGGTGGACCCCACTCAGTTAGGCCTCAACCTTTTGACCTGTTTGGCATGGGTGACCCTGCCAAGAGTCAAGACATAAAGACCTGACTTAAGCCAACACCCAGAAAGTGAGGAGACATGCAGAAAGTGAAGGGAAAAGTCAAAAATCCACACCATGAAGGTGAGAGCAGCGTGAAGACCGAGAGCAAAGTAATGAAACATTTTTGAATTAGTAAGAATCCAGGAGGCAGTTCAATGCAGTCAAAGTTCCATAGAGTTACGGGAGTGGCCTGAGACATATTGTTGCTTGCATCTCACAAAGAGGCAGATAGAGCTCAAGACCATGCAAGTTCCCTTCATAACACCTTTGATCTGTAGAATATGAGAACTTGTTCAATGTTAGGAGTAGTTCAGCAAAGCAAATGAATGCATTCACTGAGGGCCCTCTGTTCAAAGAAAAATTAGAGGTGGACTTACAGAGACATTGCATATCCATGTCAAAGATCAGCTGACTGGGGACTAGGAAACAGGAAACCGTCAAAATGGCAGAGAGCTCCTGAGACGAAAGGACAGGACTGCTGGAATCAGGACAGGAGGAAATATGTTTGCTGGGACAAGGGCAGGCTGAGACTGTGGTTCTGTTCCTGCACACTTGCTTGTGGTTCTTGGGCAGGAGATAGAAGTGGGATGTGCAAGACCCGGAAACAGGAGAACTGGACGCCATGGAGGTAAAACCTGAGGAAGGCATATGACTGGGAAATTTGCAGTGATGGGGTCATGGTCCAGAGGGAGGTTTGAGGAGGTGCCTGGGAGGCAGACACAGCTTAGATTGCCAGACCATCACAACATCACATTAGTGGGCTTGGTTCTTATTGGACCAGCAACAAGGTTAGAGTTAGCAAGAGGAAAGGGGGAAAAAAATGAGACAGTCATTGGTGTGTTGACCATTAGCAATGAATAGATCCAGAGAGAGGAAGAGACCGGATCTGGAGGTCCAGGTAGATTGCCAGTTCTGGAGGCAGAAGAAAGGTGAAGACCCCACAACAAAGGGATTTTTTGTTGTTTAACCTCACCTCACCAATGAGCGCTCCTTTCCGAATGTGGTCAGTGCCAACAGGACCCTCTCCCCCAGCTCAGACCAAGCCTCACAATTTCCCCGCACATATTTTCAGATTCTTTCAAAATAATGTGCACAACAGAAAATAGCCAGGTGTTAGAGGAGGGAATAATATTTATTTGAAAGCACTTCCTCTCGCCTTCGGCAGCAAGGTTGATGTTCAAACAGTAAATTTGGAGGGATTAGTGGCCTATTGATGAAAAGGGGCTGTCTTTCCCTGCTCCTTCTTTGTAATTTGATCGCTGTGGGCTTTCCTCCGTCAGGTAACGATTGATATGAATGGATGGTCCGATGTGTAAGCGGTGGCGTGATTATCAGCCCAGGGACCCTAATGACGCGGGGGTGGCGAGCTCACACCTGTCTGCACAGGTATATAAACCGGCAGCATGTACCAGAAACTACTGAGCGAGTTTACCACCAGCTTTCGCAGGAATAAGGACTATTTGTCCCGCATCTAACCCGCCGCTCTCATACGCGCTCTCCAGTATGGGCTGCTTCTCGGCAAGGTTACTGATTCTCTTCTGCTCTGCATCTTTTCAGGCCGCGTCGGACTTTGCAGGGGAACAGCGGATCGAGGAAGGGGAGACTCTCCAGGGTTCTTTTGCTGAGAGGAGGATTCAGGGCAAACCCGCAGCCTTTCACCGATCCAACACAGTAAGCTCCGCCTCGAGTTTCTTCAGTTGTTTCCACTTTTATAATGATGTTCCAACCCCGCCGTTTGTGCGCGCTTTTGCTTCAAACTTTGCTTCTCAGCTCGAAATCTTTCTGTGCGAGGCGACATCCTCATTGATGAAACGAGTGAAGGATGTGTGCAAAGAAGAAAGCGAACTTTGTGCACTTCACACTTGCGGTTCATTTCTTAAAGCGGGCAAAAATCTGCAAACTGCGTCTCGCTTGGGTCCGAATCCAACGCCAATTAAAATTATATTATCTAGAAGGTTTCAAATTGTTGGCTGCATCCTAACTCCAGTTAGGACTAACTCTGTATCCTAATGCTCAGTGCGTCCGCAACAATGAATGCTGGTAAACGGTAAATCGGGAAAAGTAATGCAGTCGAGGGACGGGTTGACATCAGCAATAACCCCATCCATAAACAATTGTTTCGATGTTGGAAATTTCAAACAAAAGCAGAACATGCCCAAAATTATCCAGCAGGTCAGATAGCTTAGGCGGAGAGAGAAACAGTTAACGTTTCAGCTTAGTGATAATGTACTTCATGCAACGTTGGGTGTGGCTCTCTCTGCTGACCGTTCTGTCTTGCTCCCCCATAGCTGTCTGTACCATCCGTGTTTCTGTTCACCGATTCCTTGGATTATTGTTATTCCAGGATCATCTGGTGTAGTAGTTGTTTCAGTAAAAGACTGACTGCAACAGAGTGGTTCTGACAGATACCAGTTGTATTTGGGAATTGATTTTTAAAAAAGCAGTATCCCTGTTTTATTGTTGGGCCAGAGATACTGGGCTCTTTACTTTGGAAGAAACGTTCAGCCCCCCCGAACACATTTCACCGATCACAGGTATTTCGATTAAGACTAATCCGAATTTTAGTTCTATTTCGGGTAGTTATTCAGTTTCATCTAAAGTCAGGAGGGCTTTCTTTTAATTAAAAAAAAAGCGCAAAGCAGACTATCGAACAATGCAAGAGAAGATTATGCAAGGAAAAGTTGGTTGGTAATGGGGCATGCGTTGAAATAAAGAGAAGTAACAATATAAGTCTTGAAAACTTTGGATGAATAAAGGTAAGTTGTTTTGGGAGGGGGCGATAGGCCGAGATGTGTAAGTGCTTCCAATATTAATTTTGTGTTCTGCCCTGGATTCCTCGCTGGTGGACTGAGTTCAGGTGCGGAAATGTGGAGCAGCACCCAATCTGCCGGAGCAAATCTACTGGTGAAGCAGCTTCTTCTACTCAGGAGTTCCTTCAGAAGATAGTTTGTTGCTCCAGAGAATTGAATCCTCTGGATTTTCTTTATAGCCTCATGGTTACCTACTATCCACACTTTAGAATAATACAGGCAAGTTCTGGAGGAATAGAAAATTACAAATGTTACTCCACTCTTTCACAAGGGAGAAGGCAAAAGGCAGAAAATTATAGGGCAGTTAGCTTGACTGCAGTGGTTGGTAAGATGCTGGAGTCCATTATTATTAAGGATGAGGCCCTGGGGTTCCTGGAGGAACATTGTAAAATAGGCTAAAGTCAGCTAGTTTCCTTCAGGGAAATCATGTCTGACAAATCTGTTGGAATTCTTTGAAGAAATATCAAGCAGGATAGACAAAGGAGAATTGGTGGATGTTGTGTACTTGGATTTTCAGAAGGTGCCACACAATGAGGCTGCTAAACAAGTATCACAGGAAAGATGCTGGCCTGGATAGCAGAATGGCTGACTGGAAGGAGGTAAAGCAAGCCTTTTCTGGTTGGCTGCCAATGGCTAGTGGTGTTCCGCAGATGATTTTGTTGGGACTGCTTCTTTGAATGCTAAATTCAAATGATTTGGATGATGGAAATGATGGCTTTGTGACAAAGTTTGTGAACAATAGAAAGGTGGAAGAGCAATTAGTGTTGAGGAAGCAGGGAATCTGCAGGACTAGGACAAAATAGAAGAACGGGGAAAGAAGTGGCAGATGGAATGAAGTGTAGGAAAGTGTATGATCATTTAACTTGGTAGACGGAATGAATGTGTAGGCTATTTTCTCAATGTAGAGCAAATTCAGAAATCATAGGTAAAGAGGGCCATGGGTGTACTCATGCAGGATTCTCAAAAGGTGGTATTGGAGATGGTCCAGAGGAGAGTCACAAGAATGATCCTGGGAATGAAAGGGTTAGTGTATTAGGATTGTTTAATGGCTCTGGCTTGTACTCACTTAAGTTTAGAAGAATGGGGGGAGGGGGAAGAGAATCTCATTGAAGCTTATCGAATATTGAAAAACTTAGATAGAGTGGGCTTGGAGAGGATGTTTCCAGTTGTTGGGTGGTGGTGGGGGGGGGGGGGTCTAGGATCAGAGGGCACAGCCTCAGAATAAAATAATGTATTCTTCTGGAAAAAGGTGAGGAGGAATTTATTTAGCCTGAGAGAGAAGTGTGGAGGCCAAGTCTTTGAGTATATTTAAAGTGGAAGTTGATAGTTTCTTGATTAGTAAGGGCATCATAGATTACAAAAAGAAAGTGAGAGAGTGGGGTTGAGAGAGATAATAAATGCCATGATAGAATGGTGGAGCAGACTTGATGGGCTGAATGGCTTAATTCTGCTCTGATGTCTTATGGAAGACCTGAATAGCAGACTGGTGGATGATTAGTGGAACAGACAAAGAGAAAAAAAAGCAGACGAGAGGTTAATATCTTGAATGCACAGTAGTCAAATTTGCTGATGATACCAGGATAACTGGGTTGAAAAGTTTTGAAAAGACATAGAAACTGCAAAAGAATATAGATCATGTGAGCAAGTTGTTAGATGGAGAATAATATGAGGAAAAGTGAAGTTGAAAGGAAATGAAACTAAGAATGAAAAAGGAATTATTTAAGTTGAGTGAAATTATAAAATGATGTAATACAAATTTATCTACAGAAATTAGCATACCACAGTATGTAATTGCAAAGGCCAATAGAATATTGTCTTTCTTGCAATTGACTACAAAAAGGAATGTTTTGATGCAGCTCTAACAGCAAGACAATTGATTGTGTACAGTCTAAACTCCCTACTAAATGAAGCTTGTGATTACATTGGAGACAATACACAAAGGGTTATCCCAAAAGGTTGAGCAGTTTGGGCAGCACTCTTTGGAGCCTGGAAGATTGAGATGTGATTTATCTGAAGTAGAAAACTGAAAGATTTTGAAAAACAGATTTTGAGAGGGAATTGGTAGTGAAACGTTCTCTTAGCATCAACACTGAGCAGGGGTGTGGGTGGGAATCTAGAACTCAAGGGTATATTTTCAGAATAAATAGTCCCCCATTTTAGGCAGATGATGAGATATTTCTTCTTTCAAAGTACTGGGACTCTTTGGAATCCTCTACCTCAGAGTTCTGGAAGCAGAGCTGTTCAGTTCTAACGAGTACAAGGGAGTCAGAATATAGCAGAGAATGTGGAAAGGTGTTGACACCAAGACTGGTTGAGCCATGATTTTAATGATATCGTGAAACAGCCTCATAAATCCAATTGGCCTCCTCCTCCTGTTTCCAGAATGACAGCAAATGTTATAACTCTTTTTTTGCCCTTTGAGATAATCTAGAAAGTCATTCAGATGTTCCCTTAGCTTCCGTAAGGGTATGTTCCTGCCTGTGTCACATGCAAAAATAAAAACAAGTCCTCGTAAGACTTATGTTACATGTTGTTCAATAATGCTCCCACAACCGTTTTGTTTTAATACATGCAATATACCTTATAAATGCAAGTTGGAACAGAAAGTTATTCATTCTAACAAGTACATTGAAATTATTTTGTAATTAGGTCTTATTCTGGGATCAAATCCATCAATAGTTAATTAAGCATTTCTGCTTGATGGTGTGATGAACTAGAGAAAGTCTGGTTAATTAACAGAAGATTGAAGAACTGACCAATTAAACAATGTCCTGATTCATAGTTAAGATTAAAATCCATTTTTCAAGAATACTTAACTATAATAACTCTTCCTTATTTGTATTTTCAGGATGCTTGGAGGTTGCCTGGCCAATACATAGTGGTGCTTAAAGAAAACACACACAAATCCCAGGCAGAACACACCATACGCAAGCTTCGTAACAAGGCAGCCAAGCATGGCTATATGTCTGAACTTGTCCTGGTATTCCATGAGGTCTTCAAAGGCTTTGTCATAAAAATGAGCAGTGATATGCTGGACCTGGTAAAGTCTCTTTTGTTCAGCGTTGGGTGGGAAGAGGGGATTGAGGTGGGTTAAATATGAACAAGGAGCAGCAATGCATTACATATGAGGGTGGCAGAGCGGTAGGACCAAATGTTACCTGTTGGTGTGTGTTCATTTGAACTGTTTAATGCATGTAAATGGCAGTATGATAACAATGCATAAATTCCTAGCTGAGATTATTGTGTAGTGGAGTATTTTGTTCAGTACACTTCACCTCATTATAGGAAGGATGTGGAAGCTTTACAGAGGGTGCAGAGGAGATTTACCAGGATGCTACCACGACTAGAGAGCCCTTCTTATTAGGAAAGATTGAGTGAACTAGAGCTTTTTTCTTGGGAGCAAAAGCGAATGAGAGGCAAGAGGCTTATGACTTGATAAGAAGCATAAATAAGGTGGGGAGCCAGTGCCTTTTCCCCTGGGTGGCAATGGCAAGTACAAGAGCATAATTTTAGGGTGATCCAAGGAAAGTATGGGGAAATGTCAGATGTAGCTTTTTGGTTTTTTTTTACACACAGAGAGTGGTGAGTGCATGGAACAGCCTGCCAGGGGTGGTGGTAGAGGCAAATGCATTAGTGACACTTAAGAGACTCTCAGATAAGCATATGGACGAAATAAAATTAAATGGCTATGTGGGACAGAAGGGTTAGATCGATCTTGGGGTAGGTTTAAAAGATGTCAGTGCACCGTTGTGGGCTGAAGGGCCTGTTTTGTCCCATGTTGGGGAAAGCTACAGCAGAACACTATTTTGGAGGATGTCATCTGTCAGCCAGCCTTCTGCTGCCGTTCCTCTTCTTCATAACGTGTGTCTTTTCCACATTAATGTCTGGAAACCAACGTAAATAAGAGGGCAGGGAGAAAACAATTTACATAATCTTACGAACAATACATATTTGCATATTAAGTCACCATTGCAATCTCTCTGTACCAACGGAAAGCGTACAAACGGAGAACAGCTGTATACATGTACCCAAGTGTTGAAGGAACTCCTTACGGGGGTTTTAGACGGCCTTCAACAAATATATTAAAGTCAATAAACATTTGATATACACAATATATGGCTGGATTCTGCATTCAGTGTGGATCCAAGACAAATCATTCCCTTCATTTTTTATAGGTTACCACAAGGTTTTACCTTTGAGTAAACTTACGGATTCGTGTCCTGCTCTGGAGCCATGGTGACATAATCGATAGCTGATTCTCCAACCCAGTACTGAGGGAATGATGCACAGTTAGTTTCATACCCCACTTTTGAATTACAAGTTTATGGACAAATATCTCATTGCTATATCAATGAGTTCCCTCCAGTACTGACTAATATGTCAACTAACATTAACTCAGAAATAGACTGTTCATTTTTGAACTGCATTTTGTAGAGTTTGCTGTGCATTATTACTCATATTGCAATACTGACTACATTTTAGAAGAACTACATTGGTTGTAAATTGCTTTTGGAGTGCCCTTTGATGTTGTGAAATATTCTATACAAATGCAAGTCTTTCTATTCATTTTTTCTCTGACAAATACAGTATTTAGAAATGCTTTTTTGTGTCATCTTTTGCACAGGCTCTGAGCTTACCTCACGTTGAGTATATTGAAGAAGACTCTTCTGTGTTTGCTCAGACTATCCCTTGGAATCTAAATCAAATTGTTCCTTCAGGGAGCACAGCAGAACAGTACACCCCACCAAGTGAGTCCACTTTATCTTGATGCATAAAGAGCTTTCAGTAACTAATAACTAGACAAGCTAAACTAACTTGTCCTTTTATCATAATTAAGAAATTGTATGTTTAGTGTTTTTGCTTGTATATATTAATCGTTAATTGTGTTTTCTTTCACTTTCAATGTTATGTCAATCAATAATTCCCATGATGGAATGAAAATCCTTGTGCTGCACTCCTTTAGTGTGAATTTGCTCCCACGTTCAACTCTTGCCCTTTGCCATCAGATTTGTGAACAGTCCTTGAACACTACCTAACTATTCTACTTTTGTACTATTATTTACAAATGTTTTACTGCAACTTGCAGAAATTTTTATCTGCCACGACAAGACAAAATTCACAACAATTCAATCTCAAAATTGGTTGTACTAAGCCCAACTCCACGCTGTGAACTGGCATCCGAGAGTAGCAGATGCATTGCAGTGTCAATTTGTGGCATTTCCCACTGTATTTACATGTGTGAAAACATCAGTTTGCACTTTTCCTCCACCAGGTAGGTTGTAATTTTTAATACACTAATGTTTCACTGCATATTTTGTTAGATAATGGTGATCTGGCAGAAGTTTACTTACTCGACACTAGTGTACAGAGCAACCATCGAGAGATTGAAGGGAAAGTTTTTGCAACAGAATTTAAAAGTATTCCAGAAGAGGATGGCACTCGATTTTATCGCCAGGTAACTGAGTCACTTGGAAATTTTCAACCTAGATGAAGTGATTAATTGGATTCAGGGTGGGGATTTGTACAGCAAGAACAGAGGAACTGGATGTTGGTTTAATAATTAATTTCTTATTCCAAAGATCACTGGGAAAGATGACTATTGAGGAAAGCGGCAGATATGGGATTCATTGAAGTGCACCTGAAGACTACAACAAAATATTACTAACATACCCTTACTTGTACAGCAAACCCTCTAAACTATCTTGCATTTAGGATCCTACTTTTTTCACCCATTTAAAAACATTACTGAAAACTAATGATCCATTTTTAGTTTCCTTTCAAGTGAAGAATGGCTTCTTCACACAGCTGCAGTTGGTAGTCAAGAGACCGTCATTACTCTGGGAATTATTGTAATTTAAACTTGACTATTTTCAGAGTGGCATTTTAAATACAGATTAAACCAACATTATTGGCAGTGGAGGGGTGGGGAGCTGCTACTTCTCCCACTGTGTATAGGTCCCTAGTGCCACTGTCAAAACGGATCTACTGATGGGAAGTCACAGTGGTGTCAGAAGTGGAGAAAACCCTAGAGATGCTTATCTTGTGTATTATCACTGAATGTCTCGGTTCAGTTTGCCACATTGACGAAGATCTTTGAATTCTTTGGCTAACAAGGTAATTAAAATACCTGAGGAAAATCTAAGTCAAAATATCATTTATTATCAAAGTACATATGTGTTACCATATTCTAGCATGAGACTCAATTTATTGCAGGCATTTACAGGAAAATAAAGAAATACAATAGGATTAATTAAAAAAACTATACATAAACAAAGATGGACAAACACCTAATGTGCAAAAAACGACAATTGTGCAAATGAAAAATAATACTGGGAACCTGATTTGTAAAAAGTCCTTGAAAGTGAGTTGTAGGATCAGTTCAGAGTTGTGGTGAGTGAAATTATCCACTCTGGTTCAGGGACCTGAACTTAGTGGTGCAGGACCCAAGGCCTCCATGCCTCGTGCTGGATGATAGCAACAAGAAGAGATCATGGCCTTGATGGTGGAGGTCTGTGATGATGGATGCTGTTTTCTTGTAGCAGTGCTTCATGTAAATATGCTTAATCAGTGCTAATGATACTATCAATTCCTATTTTCATCATCTTTTCCAGGAACAATAATGTTTGCCCCATAAAAATTGAAAAGCAACATTAAGAGCATGCACTCGACAACTTTATTTACATACATGGGGACAAAATTATTTTCCTTGAGGCAGTACTTCCTGACGCAGTGTAGAGTAACATTGTGGTGGAGGTTTTGCATTTCTCTGTAGGTGCACAGATTGAGTTTAGTATCTAGCTCCTGCTTAAGAGCTTCTCCAACGATCAGGTGGTTTTGCCTTCTTTTTCCTGCAGGCTAGTAAATGCGATAGCCACGGAACACACACTGCGGGTGTGGTTAGTGGGCGCGACTCTGGTGTTGCCAAAGGAGCCAATATCCGCACTGTGAGAATTCTTAATTGCCAGGGAAGGGGTACTGTAAGTGGAGCACTGGCCGGTGAGTAGTGTCTTTATACTGGGACAAAACTGAATAGCTTTCTACATTGGGATTGTGCCAAGGAGGGAGGAAACTGTGTGAGCAGCATCAAGTCATTCTTGCATTTATTTTATTGCCCCGATTACAGTGACCTTTGTACAAAATTTACACTACAATAATTTACATCTTCCCCAAGTTGCCAAGGCTTGGTTGACAAGGAAGCCAGAGAAAAATATAAAACAGTTTCAAAGGACTGGGGCCAAATGAGAGTAATTTTGAATAAAATGAACTGAAGAGTAGAATGCAGAGTTGGGGAGACAACTAATTCACAAAAATAAATTTATCTATTAATGTTATTATTTTTGATATTTTCCTTTCTTTTTAAGTTGAACTGGACCATATATATGCACCTTTCTTCATAATTTGAATGTGGACCTAAATGCTATCACATGTTTGAAATGACAGTGTCAGTCTTGTATGTGGGACATCTGGGAGCTTTCTGTGGAAGTGTTTTCACTCTATTGTACAGTTCTAGCATTATGAGTACATTCACAAATCCATAGGAGAGTATGCTTTTGCAGGAACAGCTTTTAGAGATCAAAGTCCTAATAGTGAACTTTGCACCTTTGGTGGGGGCATACATGATATTAGCAATTTTAGTTTTATGATCACATTTCAAAAATAACACTATTCTTAAAACCAGAAAAGTTCACCATTTTGTGCCCTGATATTAGCCATTTTACATCATTGCAATGATTATTTTCTCTGATGCTTGGCCATCTTTTAGTACTGATCACCCTGCCTGCTCCATTTTTCTTTTATCATTTTCTCTGAATTGATTTTCTGACACAACTGTCTTGGGAGCTGGTTTTCCTGTATTTCACACCAGTGTACTGAAGATTCAAGACTCCAGTTTAAATAGTGTCTATAAAAAGTATTCAACCCTCCCCCCCCCCCCCCGAAGTTTTCATGTTTTATTGCTTACAACATTGAATCATAGTGGATTTAATTTGGCTTTTTTGACACAGACCCTTCATGTCAAAGGGAAAACAGATTTCTACAATGTGATCTGAATTAATTACAAATATAAAATACAAAATAATTGATTGCATAAGTGTTCACCCCCCTTTATATGACACACCAAATCATCACTGGTGTAGTCAGTTGGTTTTAGAAATCACACAATTAGTTAAATGGAGATCACCGTGTGCTGTCAAGGTGTTTCAATTGATTGTAGTAAAAATACACCTGTATCTGGAAGGTCCAACTGCTGGTGAGTCAGTATCCTGGCAAAAACTACACCATGAAGACAAATGAACACTCCAAGCAGCTGCACAAAAGGGTTGGTTTGAAAAGCACAAGTTAGGAGGTGGATACAAGAAAAAGTCACTGAATTAAGTCAATCATCAAGAAATGGAAAGAATATGGCACAGCTGTAAATTTACCTAGAGCAGGCTGTCCTCAAAAACAGAGTGACCATGCAAGAAGGGGACTAGTGAGGGAGGCCACCAAGAGACCTATAACAACTCTGGAGGAGTTACAGGCTTTAGTGGCTGAGATGGGAGAGATAGCACATACAACAACTGCTGCCCGGGTGCTTCACTAGTCACAGCTTTATGGGAGAGTGTAAAAGAGAAACCACTGTTGAAAAAAAAACATGAAATATCAGCTATTTTCCCAGAAGGCATGTGGGAGACTCTGAAGTCAGCTGGAAGGTTCTATGGTCTGAGGAAACCAGAATTGAGCTTTTTGGCCATCAGACTATACACTACGTTTGATGTAAGCCAAACACCACACATCATCAAAAACACACCATCCCTACTGTGAAGCATGGTGGTGGTTGCATCATGCTGTGGGGATGCTTCATTGCAGCAGGCCCTCGAAGGATTGTGAAGGTAGAGGGTAAAATGAATGCAGCAAAATACACACAAATCCTGGAGGAAATCTGATGCAGCTTGCAAGAGAACTGTGACTTGAGAGAAGATTTGTTTTCCAGCAAGACAGTGACCCCAGGCGTAAAGCCAAAGCTACACAGGAATTGTTTGCAAACAAAGTTAATGTCCTACAGTGGTCAAATCAGAGTCCAGACCTCAATACAATTGGGAATTAAAAGAGCTGTTCACTCACATTTCCCATGCAATCTGACAGAGCTTGAGCAGTTTTGTAAAGCAGAATGGGGGGAAATTGCAGTGTCCAGATGTGCAAAGCTGATGGAGACCTGTCCACACAGACTCCAGGCTGTGATTGCTGCCAGAGGTGCAACTACTAAGTACTGACTTGAAGGGGATGAATACTTATGCAATGAATTATTTTGATTTTTGTATTTATAATTAATTTAGATTACTTTGTAGACATTTGTTTTCACTTTAACACAAAGTATTTTTCTGTTGATCAGTGTCAAAAAAAGCCAAATTAAATCCACTGAGATTCAATGTTGTAAAACAATAAAACATGAAACTTCTGGGGGGGTGGGGGGGAGGTGAATATTTTTTATAGGCACCGTCTTTCATACATTGAAATGTAGTAAAGTGCATCATTTGCATTAACAGCTAACACAGCAGAGGGTGTGCTGGGGGCAATCTATAAGTGTTGCCACACATTCTGGCATCAACAGAGCATACCCACAATGCTCGGCAGAACAAAGCAGCAAAGCAAACTCCTTTCCTCTCTAACCACTCGCACAGATAAATATCTTCTGACCCCAGGATAGGCTGCCTTCAACTTACAGCTTCTAGCAGTGTATTCAAATCAAAGAGAAAATGCCGTGGTTCTGTTAAAATTGAGGTTTGCATTTTTATCCATAAGAGCTAACAGAATCTGAATTCATTCCATTGCCAGAACTGAGATCTAAGCAGGTGAGACAGAAATTGAGGAGGAGGAGGCTCAAAAGGTAACTACTCTGCCTCTACTTTTTAGGTTTGGAGTTCATCAGAAAAACTCTGATGGTTCAGCCTTACCAACCTGTAATTGTGCTGCTGCCCTTCGCTGGAGGATATAGTCAGACTCTGAACTCAGCCTGCAGACAATTAGCATGGACGGGCGTAGCATTGATCGCAGCTGCCGGAAATTACAAGGATGACGCCTGTTTGTATTCACCTGCCTCAGAACCGGAGGTACATTTGTCTTTCTGACTGCAACAAGCAGGGTTGATAGTTCAGTTGGTTTAAGGAAACATGCAGGTATTAGGATTGAGCTTTGTGCTTCAACGATACATGATCATTGACAACCCAGGGTTGTTCCTGATGGTTTTTTGGGGCGTAGAAGTGAATGGTTCTTGGAAAGTGTCCCTTCCTATGTTTGTATATGCTGTACTTATACTGTATACACAGTGTTTAAAATGGGCATGTCTATATTTACAACTTCTCGCCCTATGCTTTTTTTAAATCTTCACTTGCCAATGATTTACCTCAGTCAATTGGCCTGCCCTTTGCACTCCTTTACTGGCTTAATAGCCTAACGAGGTCATATAGCAGAATTCCTAAAACAGGAAGATTAATAGTTAGCTTAAAAGGTTTTCAAATGTTCTAATTATATCAAATCAAGTTGACTGGAAGATTTGATAACTGTTTTAATTACAACTAATGGATGCAAATGTCATATCCAAGCAACTTAAAAGTGATTCGAACAAAGTATCAGATATATTATACAGAAACTGGAGTTTGTATGTTCTCCAGCTGCTCCAGTTTCCTCCCATGTTCCAAGGGCATATGGTTAATTGGTCACATGAATGTAATTGGGTGTTGTGGGCTCGTTGGGTTGGGATGCATGCTGCATCTCCAAATAAATAAATAGCAATGAGCAGCTTGTTATCTTTTCAGGTCATCACTGTAGGTGCCACAAATCGTGACAATCAGCCGACCACAAGTGGAACCCTAGGAACTAACTTTGGTCGTTGCGTTGATCTTTTTGCTCCTGGCGATGACATTGTTAGTGCTTCTAGTGACTGTGTCACGTGCTTCACCTCGAAGAGCGGAACATCACAGGCAGCAGCTCAAGTGGCAGGTACACAGCGCTGAAGGCAGTGGGGCTGATGAAGTGCTAGCGCTCAAATAGCCACTGCCTCACGGAAATTTGGCGCAGCCTTTTGGAATGCACAGGTCCCATTTTTCACGCCAGCTGCCAGATTCACTCATGTTCATGCGGAAAGGTGCGGTCCAAGACTTGATAACCAAGGTGGACACTTTTACAGCTTCTTGTTAAGATCTCCTCACTCTGCAGCTCTTGCCTGTAGTGATCACGCTGGAGCACAATTAATAATTCTTATTACATGTTGTTACTGGAGATAAACCTACAGTTGTCCCTTGGGTCGTGATTCTTCTGTTCTTGCTATCAGGTACAGGTTCAAGAGAAATTAACAGCTTTTCCTCTAGACGAAAGGCTCTGTGCTCCATATCCAGCACCTTAAATTTGCCAGCTTTGAGAAAAAAAACTGGTCTGTCCTAAATATTGAATACAGTTGACGTGTATAAGCATGTTCATATTCTTTTTTTTAAATATCTTTTGAATGACCAAGTCAGAGGACATCCATGTGTCCTTTTCTGCTCCCAACGACACATTTTTGTCAGAGGCAATTACGTGGTCCAGTTTATCTCATCTACTGAAACCACTAAAAAGAAAGTCGATGTTATTCATTGGATATCTTTTTGACTTGCTTTTTTCCTCTACAGGCATTTCGGCAATGATAATGAACGCCGATCCTAACATCACGGTATCTGAACTACGCCAGAGACTTATTCATTATTCCACAAAGAAAGCAATCAATGACATCTGGTTTCCAGAGGATCAGCGTTTAGTCACGCCCAACAGAATTGCAGGATTGTCTTCGCCTGTACTAAAAGGTGAGTAAACAGCAAATGCTGATTCAGTTTCAATATTATCTATTTGAATTAATTATAAAAAGTAGTGAGGGTACAAAATACCAACATGTAGATTAGCATGTGTCATTAGTAATCTGTTGTACCACTTCTGAATTACATCTAGCAAACACGAAGAGCATAGAACTCAGGAGCAGGACCTTCAGCTCATGATGTTTGTGCCAAACATTATGCTGAATTAAACTAAATTTCTTCTGCCTGTACATGATCCACTTCCCTCCATTTCCTGCAATGTTTGAGGAGATTCTCAATAATTCGGATTCAGCAAGTCATTTAATTGTAAAGTTCCCTAACAAATGAAGAGAACAACTTTCACTTTTATGCCCAACTCTCCTGCACTTTGTTTGGTCTGTGTGGTTAGCCTGTATTGTTACCTCCTTTAATCCCTTCATTTTCTTTTGTTATAAGTGTGTGCCATTTGCTAACAGATGAACCACACACAACATCTGGATGTGGTTCTAACAAAAGGCAATGTGCAGGTACAGAAGGCTATTAAATGATGTATGTAGACCGAAAACTGTTGCCATGGTTCACCAGTGCCATCTTGTATTTTTGTATAACGCCCAAGCTGGGGCAGTCTTTCATTGATTCTATTATAGATTTATTGAGTATGGCGGCAAGAAGAAAATGAAAGTCACGGCTGTATATGGTGACATATGTGTACTTCAATAATAAATTTACTTTGAACTTTGATATGCCATCTGCTTACAGACAATCAGCTGTTGTGCAGGACGGTGTGGTCAAAGAGATCAGGACTGGCACACTCAGCCAAAGCTACTGTGCACTGTGACAAGAATGAGGAAATGTTCAGTTGTTCAAGTTACTCAAAAAATGGAAAGAGAAGAGGGGAACATATAGAGGTAAAACATGGAGAAAGTTTATGTTGCAACATATTGATCACGATCTCAATTGCAATGACTAATAGAAAGGAGAACATCCACAAAGGCTAGGGAGAAAATGATGGATGAAGATATTGAGTTGATACTAGAATGTTAAAAGACATTTTGTGGATCCAGTAAGGGCAATGGTGGTAAAATGTGGTTAATTGATGAAGGCAGGTCATAACACATTACAGCGGTGAAGTACAGTACCAGCTTCCCAGTATTAAAAAAATCTTTTAGAATTGGGTCTAAATAAATCAGACAGTTTGAGCAAATTGAATGCAACTTAATGGTGATGAGTAGTGGATCAGGGTAGAGCACATGGTGTGCCCTGGCTGCCCAACCAATGCTCTACACTCTTCCCAGTGCATCAGTTTATTACTATTATTAAATAGTTCAGCATCCCAATGCATACCACCTGTATTTTGCCTAGGAAATCATATAACCATATAACAATTACAGCACAGAAACAGACCATCTCGGCCCTTCTAGTCCGTGCCGAACGCTTACTCTCACCTAGTCCCACCAACCTGCACTCAGTCCATAACCTTCCATTCCTTTCCTGTCCATATACCTATCCAATTTTACTTTAAATTGACAAAACCAAACCTGCCTCTACTACTTCTACTGGAAGCTTGTTCCACACAGCTACCACTCTCTGAGTAAAGAAATTCCCCCTCGTGTTACCCCTAATCTTTTGCTCCCTAACTCTCAACTCATGTCCTCTTGTTTGAATCTCCCCTACTCTCAATGGAAAAAGCCTGTCCATGTCAACTCTATCTATCCCCCTCATAATTTTAAATACCTCTATCAAGTCCCCCCCAACCTTCTACACTCCAAAGAATAAAGACCTAACTTGTTCAATCTTTCCCTATAACTTAGGTGCTGAAACCCAGGTAACATTCTAGTAAATATTCTCTGTACTCTCTCTATTTTGTTGACATCTTTCCTGTAATTCGGTGACCAGAACTGTACACAATACTCAAAATTTGGCCCTACCAATGCTTTGTACAATTTTAACATTACATCCCAACTCCTATATTCAATGCTCTGATTTATAAAGGCCAGCATACCAAAAGCTTTTTTCACCACCCTATCCACATGAGATTCCACCTTCAGGGAACTATGCACCATTATTCCTAGATCACTCTGTTCTGCATTCCTCAATGCCCTACCATTTACCATGTATGTCCTATTTTGATTATTCCTACCAAAATGTAGCACTTCACACTTATCAGCATTAAACTCCATCTGCCATCTTTCAGCCCACTCTTCTAATTCTTCTCTGCAAGCTTTGAAAACCTACTTCATTATCCACAACGCCACCTATCTTAGTATCATCTGCATACTTACTAATCCAATTTACCACCCCATTATCCAGATCATTAATATATATGACAAACAACATTGGACCCAATACAGATCCCTGAGGCACACCACTAGTCACCGGCCTCCAACCTGACAAACAGTTATCCATCACTTCTCTCTGGCATCTCCCATCCAGCCACTGTTGAATCCATTTTACTACTTCAATATTAATACCTAACGATTGAACCTTCCTAACTAACCTTCCGTGCGGAACCTTGTCAAAGGCCTTACTGAAGTCCATATAGACAACATCCACTGCTTTACCCTCGTCAACTTTCCTAGTAACTTCTTCAAAAAATTCAATAAGATTTGTCAAACATGACCTTCCAATGCACAAATCCATGTTGACCGTTCCTAATCAGACCCTGTCTATCCAGATAATTATATATACCATCTCTAAGAATACTTTCCATTAATTTACCCACCACTGATGTCAAACTTACAGACCTATAATTGCTAGGTTTACTCTTAGAACCCTTTTTAAACAATGGAACCACATGAGCAATACGCCAGTCCTCTGGCACCACCCGCGTTTCTAATGACATTTGAAATATTTCTGTCAGAGCCCCTGCTATTTCTACAATAACTTCCCTCAAGGTCCTAGGGAATATCCTGACAGGATCCGGAGATTTATCCACTTTTATATTCCTTAGAAGTGCCAGTACTTCCTCCTCTTTAATCGTCATAGTTTCCATAACTTCCCTACTTGTTTCCCTTACCATTTCTCAATTCAATATCCTTCTCCTTAGTGAATACTGAAGAAAAGAAATTGTTCAAAATCTCCCCCATCTCTTTTGGCTCCACACATAGCTGTCCACTCTGATTCTCTAAGGGACCAATTTTATCCCTCACTATCCTTTTTCTATTAATATAACTGTAGAAACCCTTCGGATTTATTTTCACCTTACTTGCCAAGGCAACCTCATATCTTTTAGCTTTTCTCATTCCTATAAGATTCTTTTTACATTCTTTACATTCCCCGAGCACGTTATTTACTCCACGCTACCTATATTTATTGTAGATATCTCTCTTTTTCCGAACCAAGTTTCCAATATCCCTTGAAAACCATGGCTCTCTCAAACTTTTAACCTTTCCTTTCAACCTAACAGGAACATAAAGATTCTGTACCCTCAAAATTTCACCTTTAAATGACCTCCATTTCTCTATTACATCCTTCCCATAAAACAAATTGTCCCAATCCACTCCTTCTAAATCCTTGCGCATCTCCTCAAAGTTAACCTTTCTCCAATCAAAAGTCTCAATCCTGGGTCCAGTCCTATCCTTCTCCATAATTATATTGAAACTAATGGCATTGTGATCACTGGAACCAAAGTGCTCCCCAACACATACCTCCGCCATCGGACCTACCTCATTCCCTAACAGGAGATCCTATACTGCCCCTTCTCTAGTTGGTACCTCTATGTATTGCTGCAAAAAACTATCCTGCACACATTTTACAAACCCCAACCATCCAGCCCTTTTACAGTATGGGCTTCCCAGTCTATGTGTGGAAAATTAAAATCTCCCACAGTCACAACCCTGTGCCTACTACAAATATCTGCTATCTCCTTACAAATTTGCTCCTCCAATTCTCGCTTCCCATTAGGTGGTCTATAATACACCCCTATAAGTGTTACTACACCTTTCCCGTTCCTCAATTCCATCCAAATAGCCTCCCTAGACGAGCACTCTAATCTATCCTGCCAGAGCACCGCTGTAATATTTTCTCTGACAAGCAAAGCAACACCTCCCCCTCTTGTCCCTCCGATTCTATCACACCTGAAGCAACAAAATCCAGGAATATTTAGTTGCCAATCACATCCCTCCTGTAACCATGTTTCACTAATAGCTACATCATATTTCCAGGTATCAATCCATGCTCTAAGCTCATCCACCTTTCTTACAATGCTCCTAGCATTAAAATAAATGCATTTAAGAAATTCTCCACCTCTTCCTCTCTGTTTATCTCTTAATGGTGCAAACAACTTTACTATCTTCTTTCTCTTCCTTCTCCCATACATCTGTTCCTACACTTTGGTTTCCCTGCCCCCTTGTATCTAATTTAAATCCATTAGAACCTCTCCAGCAAACTTGCCTGCAAGAATATTTGTCCCCCTCCAGTTCAGATGTAAACCGTCCCTCCGGAACAGGTCCCACCTTCCCTGGAAAACTGCCCAATTATCTATAAATCTGAAGCCCTCCCTCCAGCACGTTTTCAGCCACGTGTTGATCTGCGCTATCTTACTATTTCTAAACCCACCTGCACGTGGCACTGGTAGCAATCCTGAGATTGCTATCCTGGAGGTCCTATCCTTTAACTTGGTGCCTAACTCCTTAAACTCACCTTTCAGGACCTCCTCACTCTTCCTACCCATGTCATTGGTCCCTACATGGACCACAACATCCGGCTGCTCACCCACCCTCTTGAGAATACTGAGAACTTGATCTGAGATATCGTGGACCCTGGCACCAGGGAGGCAACAGACCATCTGGGATTCTTGATCTCTTCCACAGAACCTCCTGTCCATCCCCCTATCACTACTGCTGTCCTCTTTTCCCTCCTTCCCTTCTGAGCTGGGAGTCCAGTCTCGGTGCCAGAGATGCAACCACTGCAACTTGTCCCTGGTAGGTCGTCCCCACCAACAGTATCCAAAACGGTATACTTATTGTTGATGGGAATGGCCACAGGGGTGCTCTGCTCTTCCTGTCTATTCCCCTTCCCTCTCCTGACAGTCACCCAGCTACCTGTCTCCTGACTCTTAGGGGTGACTATCTCCCTGTAACTCCTATTTATTTCTGCCTCTGCCTCCCAAATGATCCAAAGTTCATCCAGCTCCAGCTCCCTAACATGGTTTGTCAGGAGCTGCAGCTGGATGCACCTTTTGCAGGTGTTATCATCAAGGACAACAGTGCTCGCCCTGACTTCCCACATACTGCAAACGGAGCACTCAACTGCCCTAACCGCTGCCTCCATTACCTACTGCTAAGCTAATTAGATTAATTAAAGGAGCTTACATGGCCTTACCTCATCTGGAGTGAAGCTCGTCCTCAGCCTCTGCTCGCTTTTTAAATTCTCCCGCTGATCTCAGAGGCCGACTTTCACATGCCTGCGCAGTCTAGCCTCTTTTCCCCAATCAGTTAAAAAAAACGGCTTCTCTCCGAGATGCCTTCACTTCTTCCTCTCCGTCTCTTGCTTCGATTTTAGAAATCATTGTGAAAGAACAAGAAGACAGAAATTCCATAGCCTCAAAACTTTGCATTTTGCTACTTGCTCTTCATGCTCGATTGGTTATATGTTGTACAAGCACCAAGATACTGGAGAATGTATTCAGAGTGCTGGAATTTGTTGTGAGGTTTATCAGGGGAGGACTGTTTACAACAGTGCCAATAGATTAACAACAGAAGACTATACTTAAGTCTTATTTGACAATCACCTTTGCTGAACAGTGCCTACTCTGGATTTATTATCAAGGGAGAACAGGCTTCCAAGGGTATTAGCAACATTAGATTTAGGGATTTTCAAATGATCATTTTACTAGAGCAACCTTAAAACACAGTACTACTTGCATTTCAATGCCAACTTCAAAGTCTGTGCTAAAAATAATTCCTGCAACTGCAGTGGCAATTTTAGGTAATTCAGGTCGTTGGTTTCCTTGTAAATTAAATTCTTTTTGTATTCTACATAAATATTCCAGGAAGACCAAGGCAAGAAGAAGTGTGTAGCTCACAATGCTGTTGGGAGTAATGGGGTTTATGCAGTTGCCAGGTGCTGCACTTGGCCAAGAACTGAATGCCTTGTCAATGCAAGTTCAGTGGCTGATGATGGCACCACACAAATGGCAGGCTGTCCACACAAGGAGTTTGTCCTCACTGGTAAGCAATGTCCTGAGAAATGTGGCTCTATGGGAGTGAGAGATGTCCTATCTCTATATAAAGCATTTGATGGCTCTGGGCCTATACTTGCAGAAGTTTAGAAGAATGAGGGGGATCGCATTAAAACCTATTGAATATTGAAGGACCCAAATAGGGGAGAAATGGAGATGTTTCCAATAGTGGGAGAGTCTAGGACCAGAGGGGAATAGCCTTAGAATAGGATGTCTGTTTAGAACACAGAGGAGGAGGAATTTCTTTAGGTAGAGGTTGATGAATCTGTGGAATTCATTGCCACAGAAGGCTGTGGAGGCCAAGTGTTTTCGGTATATTTAAAGTAGAGGTTGATAGGTTCTTGATTAGTAAGGGCATCAAAAGTTACAGGAAGAAGTAAGGAGAATGGGGTTGAAAGGAAAAAATAAATCAGCCATGATTAAATGGTGGAACATACTCAAATGGTTTAATTCTGTTCCTATGTGTTATGGTCTGAACAATCAAGTTCAAATGTTAAGAATGAATTCAAAGAGCTGAGCAGATGAGCTTTGCCAGTTTTTGTCAAGGAACAGAGGTGGATAATTGTACCAAATTGTGTGCAGGTTCCAGATTCAACTCTCTGTCTGCACTGAGACTACGAGTACAATTATTGGTCTAATCCATTCAGGGTGCCTGCATGCACTTCCCGTTTCACAGTGCCCTGGCTGGAGGCTCCAGGATTATTTGGAGTTAGGCATGATGTTGGCCACCTTTGCTGAAAGCCCAGTGCCTATATGGTGGCAAGATGAAGTTAATGGTTGATAACTAGAGACAAAATTGATCAATAGATTATGAGCTAGATTTTAGATTAATCTTATACATATATTCTCTATCAAACAGGTATCATTTAGGTAGAAACTGATCTTCAGAAACATAATTTTAAAGCTATTGATAGTGATCGTTGGCTTAAATAATTCTGGCTTATGGTTTCCGAGTGGTCAATCAAACTGGCATTTTGAAAATCAAATGTCTGCATAGTTTTAAAATTTGAAATAGAACAAAATGCTTGGAACACCCAGCTGGTCAGGCAGCATCTATGGATAGAAAAACAACTGATGCTTAACCGCAGATTCTGCCTGAACTGCTGACAGCTTCCATTATTTTCTTTTTCTAATTACAAAGATCTTGCCTTTGCTATGGCCTCAGACTTTGAAAGTTCAGGTCAGAGAGATGGGAATATTGGGAAAAGATGAACAGGAATACACAGGCTCCACCAAACCCCTTCAGTGATTTATAAAATACAGTGGGAGTGAAAAAGTACCCTTTTGTTAAACAGAACTGTGACTGTAAGGCACTGTGCAGCTTCTTGAATAGTAACTTAATTGCTCTAATACAACCTGTGCATTCTGCAGAATTGTGTTTCAGAAACCTGATATATATAGGGGCTTCACAGTTTTACAGAAAAATCCTCGTGAAACACATACTTCAGAGCTTTGGAAAATCTTAAACTACATGCAACATGAATAGTCCTATGTGGCTATATAAAAAAAATCTTTAAACTGAGAGGAATGATTTGACTAACTTCCTAAGATTTAAGATTATTTATTGTTATTCTTCAAGTATAAAGGAGAGTGAAGTGACTGTTATTCCAGATCTGATGCAGCATAAAAAAAGCATGAAGAATATAAAAATATAATAAACTTAAATACATAAGATTAGCTTATACATAGACTGATTGTATGTACATAATGTGATGCTGGGTACAGGAATATCTGCACCTAAGGTGACTGACAGGAGAGATAAAGTAGTTATGGTGCACTGGGTTAATGGGTGGAGTTGTTGATCACTCTAACAGCTTGGGGAAGTAACTGTCTTTGTGTCTGATGGTCCTGGTGTGGATGCTGTCCAAATGTAGCTGTGTAGTCCCAATGCATGCAAAGAATCAGTGAAATTGTTTTCCTGAAAGTCATTTTTGGAAAGTGATTCCAAAGGAAATAAACAACTTTTCCCATTGCTTGCAGGCTGCAGCTCACATTCCTTTTCAACATTCAGTGATACAACAATGCCTCATGAAAACAAGAAGTGTCTTGGGCAAAAGGAGACAATCTCACATGCTATCTGTTGCCAAGCTCCAAGTCTTGTGTGCAAGGTGAAGGAACAACATTCCACAGGCCAAATGGAAAAGGTAAGACTATATTCTAAACATTCAAAGTTCTTTTTAAAGTCTTTACTCTAGGGATAGACAATGCAAGAAAGGGTTTATAAAAACATTTCCATTGTTAAAGTGGATTTTCTACAGGAAAACAATGAGTAACACAAGAGCAACACAATCTTGAACCCGAGGATTGTTTTCTTTACATTGTTAGAAAGGATTTGCAAAAATAATGCAGTTACCAGGCAAGCAGCCAGATTATTTACCTAAATCAAATATTAACATTGATTCATTGGGAGACAGCAGCAACATATTTCCCATTTGCCAATGCTCTCCTTAAATCTGATTAAATGCATAAAAATCAGTACCATTGAATAGTTCCAATAAATAAAAATTTTGCAATGAATATTTTGCATTTCCTTCTGAAGGGAACTGCTAATGATTCTTAGTTAATTTAAAATAACATCAGGAACCTTAGTTTTGATTTTTAAGATTGCTTGACTTATATTGGTTGGACTCTGCCATCCTGTAATTTTAAAAGTATCTGGCTTGGCACGATCCCATAATTTCTACTGGCTGAGAGTTGAAATATGGGATTTAGTCCCCCGGGCAGAGTTTGCCTGTACTAATAGATTTGGATGTCTTGTTGATTATTTGCTTTAATTTCCAGGTGATGGTGTCATGTGACAAAGGCTGGACCCTGACTGGTTGCAGTGCATATTCCCATGGGTCACACACTCACGGAGCATATGCTGTGGACAACACCTGTGTGGTAACTTACACAGGAAAGGGGAAAGGTGCAGCAGCCATTGGCATTTGCTGCCAGAAGAGGAGAGAACTGTAGTCTGATTAAAATGTCCTTTGGTGTGTTCCCTCATCTCCTCTCGCAATTTTTATATACTTTTCTTTTTTCCTGTAAGGCAGGCAGTCTTGCTGTGGTTTAGTCTATGGGAAAGGGCAGCTCTCTTTTACCCAGCTTGGAAAACCAGGTTTGATGTAATCAGGGCAAATACTGGTGAACAGCTTTCTCTGACAACTGAGCTCAAACCTTCCTCCTAAAATTAGATATAGTTTACAGCAAGTAGAATTAAGGAACAGGCCAAATTCCCCAATCCTTGTGTCTGAACAAAGCTTAGGTAATGTCAAATGATTATAGTTTATTTGATTTACTTTCCTTTTGGGAGAATACTTTCTTGCTTAAAGCTTTTTCAGGCACTATCAACCTGTAAATAGTTTTATGAGAGCATGTCAGCATTAATATAATCATTGGTAATTGCTGAGAATAACAATGATTCACTACAAAATGAAATACCTCCAGCATTTACTGATAACTACTAAATGCAGCTAGGATGTTAGGAATTCATGGCAAAGTCTGGTCACTCCAGAACAAACACGTTAATGTCGCACTTGTCCATCAAAGTCAGTGGGCCTTCACTTACCACATTCCAAAATTCACAGCCAGGTTTATTCAAAATATTTTTTTGGAGCCAATTGTACAAGTAAACAGCGCATAATGTTGTACCACCCTTGTTTCAAAATGAAGGATAAACTTTCCATTAGACTATTCAGGGATACAGAATTAAAATAAGGAAACTGTTTCCTTAGTACATCATGCTCATTTGAAGAATTATGCCATTTGGAAAAACATTAATTTTTTTAAAAACAAAGACAAAATATTTGGTTTCAATTAAACCTTAATTCCAGTTTTCTTGCTCTGGTGCTTGCAGTATGAATTAGTTATTGATTCTTAATCTGAACACCAAGGCTTATGTTACACCAAACTATCAGACATCCAATGAGAAATATATGTAACTTCCCAAAACCTAAAAAGTCACGCAGCCATGCAGTCATTGAAGTATTTCTCACCTTTAGTTTTGGATGGAGAAAAGACATGGAATTTCAACAATATCTAGTTTCCTTATTGAATGCGTGTTCCCTGTCAGACTATAACATACTACAAAGAAACATTTATACTCAAAGAAACAGTGAAAAGACCATTTCTATTACTCATTTTGTACTTTTGATATCTTTATAGAGTGAGCAGCTCATTTGCTTCCCACAGATAAACCAATCCATTGCTGTGACATAATTCAGATAGGTGAATGCCTCTTACCTGTTATTTCTACTCTTGGATGCCCATCACCATAGACGAGTCTCAAGTACTTTCAACAGCCTTTAATATTCAGTCATCATGTAAGTGCTTGGTACTAAGGGAAAATACTTGGCTATTAGTGCAGTGGATGTACAATCACACCCTTTAAAACACACAGATTGTAATTACAGTTCTGAAAATGAGGCTGGTGTTTATGGAACAGAAATACCCAAGATTTGAACGTGCACATGAATTTTCCCCCAAGCACGTTGGATGAAAGACATAAAAGATCACGTATTTACTGGAATTGATTCAATGTGGACACTTGAGCTCATCTTGATTAGATCATCTGATGTCCTCGCTTCTCAATTATGCTGAAAATAGAAACAACTTGGAGGAGGTACAAGTTTACAAGCACCTTAGTGTCAGTGAATGCCCGAAGAGGCAGAGAAAAGATGAAATAAAAAGCAGCCAAAATGAAATTCGACTATTACAAGTTTCCTCATGAACAAAGTTTGTAGTCATGGAATCCAATTAACCCAATTTGCATATGTGAAGGACTTTGCTTTCATTGGAATAGAACTTCATTTTTTGGCAGGTTAGATTTTCCATAATTCCGAATAATCAATGCTTGTAATTCACACTTTAGTGTATAATAGAAGATTTAAAGTGGTAGCTGAACTGAATTTTACTACCTTATAATATGCTGAATTTCTTACCTGCATTATAACCTCGTAGGCATTACTATTCACTGTACGTGAAAGGGATAGGACATCCAATAGTAAAAGCATTGTGTATATACACAGAAAGTTAGCACCAAACTATTTCAAAATCCCACCAGATTTTATTGCTACCAACATCTGTAAATATTTTTGAGAATATGATTTTATACTTTTTTGTACGGTTTTGTATACATTACACATGTCGTTAATAAAGCGAAAACTGCTTTATATCAGTGAAATGGTCACCTCTTTCCTTCACCAGAGATCGACTGACATTACCAAGATAAATTGCATTTGGTTTTACGTGATGCTGAAAAATGTTATTAGTTTATAGATATAACCAATGTGACAACTAAGCAGAAGACAAATGCTGTAATCTCGAGCAAAAGGCAAGCTGCTGGAGGAATGCAGTGGGTTAGGCAGCATCTGTGGAGGGAAGTGGACAGATGACACCTCAGAGTACTTCACTGTCAGGTTTTCAACATAGCAGTTACACATGTTAATACAAACAAGCCTGTGCCTAATAATATGGCCAAAATTTGATGGTAATAAACTTTTTCTAAGACTTTATATTCTACAAATTAAGTAGTGCTCCAAACTGCACTACTGATGACTATGTAGGCAGTTATATAACATTGCACATGAATAATCCATGGAACAATATTGTTGCTTAGGACAGGACTACCATCTGACCACTTAAGTTTGGTCTCAATTTAACCAGAACCGCAATATTTTTTTCAAGTATTTGCACTATCACAGTCCGTATCTAGATAGGTATCTTATGGATAGGGGAATCAAGGGATATGGGGACAAGGCAGGAACTGGGTATTGATAGTAGATGATCAGCCATGATCTCAGAATGGCGGTGCAGGCTCGAAGGGCCGAATGGTCTACTTCTGCACCTATTGTCTATTGTATCATTAAAGGAATTCTGCTTCTCTTAAAAAAGGTCAAAGTACAATTTCGGCATTCAAAATTTTTATACACAAGGGATCTATTATCTGAAAGACTTGCTTGAATTTAGTTTCTTTTTCACACACCAGTTATCTTGTGGCTTTAAGAATCTAGGCTGACAATTCAGACTCCGAGATCAGAGTTGCTCTGATTAGATAGATAGATAGATAGATAGATACTTTATTCATCCCCATGGGGAAATTCAACTTTTTTCCAATGTCCCATACACTTGTTGTAGCAAAACTAATTACATACAATACTTAACTCAGTAAAAAAATATGATTTGCATCTAAATCACTATCTCAAAAAGCATTAATAATAGCTTTTAAAAAGTTCTTAAGTCCTGGCGGTAGAATTGTAAAGCCTAATGGCATTGGGGAGTATTGACCTCTTCATCCTGTCTGAGGAGCATTGCATCGATAGTAACCTGTCGCTGAAACTGCTTCTCTGTCTCTGGATGGTGCTATGTAGAGGATGTTCAGAGTTATCCATAATTGACCGTAGCCTACTCAGCGCCCTTCGCTCAGCTACCGATGTTAAACTCTCCAGTACTTTGCCCACGACAGAGCCCGCCTTCCTTACCAGCTTATTAAGATGTGAGGCGTCCCTCTTCTTAATGCTTCTTCCCCAACACGCCACCACAAAGAAGAGGGCGCTCTCCACAACTGACCTATAGAATATAGAACGGTACAGGCCCTTCAGCCCATGATGTTGCGCCAACTGTTAACCAAGATGAATCTAAGCCTTCTCTTCCATGTAGTCCTCAAATTTTCTTTCATCCACTTTGCCTCTCGTCATAAGGTAATAATTTTAAAAAAATCACAATACAGGGCATGAGATCATGCGAGTCTTTACAAAAATTCTGCTTGCATAATACCTTCAAATTAAAGTAAACTTAAATGTCAGTAACATACTTAAGACAGGATGTCTTGAGGATGAGAAAGTTAGTAAATATAAGCTCTTGCTTTTTTTTGCATATACTGTATATTGTCTTCGATTGAAGAAAGCCAGTGTCAAAACAATCAACATTTAAAGAGCATTTTCAACATAACAAGATCAGAGGCATAAGGAAGAGTTGTTTAAAAGCTAAATTGGAGAGTGGATTTTACAGGGTTTGAAAGGAGTGAAGCATAACCAGGAGGAAAGATTTATATGGACTTCTAATTAATATGTCATACATCATCAATAGCACTATGATGAGAGCAGAGGAATGGAGAAATTAAGAGGCCAGGGTTATTAAAGACTTTTCTAAACAGCATATTCATCCACAATGAAACAAAAGGCCTCTGAAGACCATTAACAAAAATTGAATCATATGAAGAGGGGTTAGGGCAAATAATTGAAAGTTTGGTTAAAGCTTGTTTCGAGGAATATCAAAGAGAGATGGAATTTCACAGCCTAAACTGAAGTTACAACAGCCAATAATGGAAAAATTAATCTGGTTGACCTGGAGGGGAGACATATCAAGAGATGGCAGGAGGAGATCACAAAGATGTTAAGTCAAAGAGGGAATTAAAAATAAAGTTGATCATTATAAAATTAAGGAATTGCTTAACCAGTAAAGGATGATAGTTGCATGGGATTAACTGTAAAGGAATAAGCAGCAGAGTTTTAGTTGATCGCAGGTTTATGAGTGGGGGAAGCCAGTCAATGCATTAGAATATTTAAGATTGGAGGCAACAATAGATGGGAGCAGCAGCAGGTGAGCTGAGGAAGGTGGGAGAGATGGAGCAAACTGGAGAAGGAAATAAGTGGTCCACCTAATGGTATGTGTGGTGAGCAGCTCAGATCTTGACTAAACATGCTATTGAGATTGTGAAATGTATGGCTCATTTTCAGGGAGATTGATTGAGTAAATAGCCAAGAATGAAGACAATGAATTCAATATACTCATGTTTCGGTGAAGTACTCCCTGCTTCTCCACTGGTAAAAGCCGGACAAGCAATCTAACAATTTAGGCACATGTTAGGGGTGGAGTGGGTCAAAGAGGTGATGATGGTAGGCTGATATCTGACGTCATCACTGCATAATGCTTTTTCGAACTCCGTCTACATGAGGTTGCACCTTAGGCAAAGGTGAAAGTGTGGTTAGAAAGTTTACCAAAGGTAAGTGCTAAGCATGCTTACAAGGCAAAATTTATTAAGTTCATTTGGGCTCACATGTGCATCATTTTACTGACAGATTACTTGTTTTATAAAGTCTTTGCTGTTTGCCTGAAACTTTTCACATTCAATCCAATATACAAAGTGGGTAATGCATCTTTCAAAATCATTTTATTTAAGTTACTTTCAATATCTTTTTTTAATTTAAAAAAGATCAACATTACAGCATACAAACATTCCCTGGGCAATACAAAATGTAACTGTAACACACATGGACACCATTGTTTGTCGAGCAGTGATATTTAGGAATAAGGACAAAGACTTACTGGTTGCACTTTTTGCATGTTAGACTAAGGGACAAATTCATTTCTCCCTTGCCCTTTCCGGTCATTATCCACAAAGTACAATATTCCCTTTCTAGAGTCAGCTTCTTTATGGACCATGACCAACTATACTGACCAAACATGCAGTCTATACAAGATGGACTAGATTTCTGTTTTTCTCCTCCTCCTCTGTTATGTTCGGAGTCTAATGGGATATTCCACACAGGCTTTTGAAAAACTGTATGGATAAAGAATTAAGCATTCTTCACAACACTAAACACATCTTTCACAGAGTCAGGTCATTTCAGAGAGGCAGCCTTGAAGGAGTGTACAATAGTAGGATTTTAAAAAACACACAAGTTTTGTCACAAAGACCGACCCATTTCATTATTTATCTAAAAAATATTTTGAAGGCAAATATTCATAAAGATACATCACATCCACCTTGATAAACATTTCAATGCCTAGTTTTATTTGAAACAGGTTTTCAAATAATTTAACATCAGTGGGGAACTGCATCTTAAGCGACAAAAATGTTTTCATTGCAATGTTGGAAACCTAAAAGGATTTTTTTGCATAACAATACATTTACTCTCAAATAGCAAATATAACGCAAATAGCAAATATAACCACAAGGAAAATCAATGGCACAGGAAAGTGTACATGTCTTGAAATTCTTAATGCCAGAGAAATATGTTCCTCTTTTGACAAGACACTGCAATATACTTATTGCAGTCTTTTGGATCAAATGATTATTGGCTACAATTTTGTGTAAACAAAGTTAGCATCATAGGCTATCTAATACATTCAAAATAATTCAGAAGTATTTTAAATGGTCATTAAATCAAAACAATAATGAGTTTTCTCTTAAAGTATTGTATTTGGGTTCAGTAGATACTGCTATTCAAGGCTCTTTGTAGGATCTGAAATAAAAACCCTATTGCACTTAGCATAGCCCTTAATGAATCCTCCATTTTGTCCCTCTTGTGTCTACCCCGATGGGATTCAAATTGGGATGGGTGACCATTTCAGCACTAAATTGGGCACTTATGCCAGGCAGACCATTTTTTGCCCTTCCTAGCTTGGTTGTTTTAATAAAAGGCTTGGAAAAGTTATTGAATTCCAATTTTGCTACAGTAAGTTAAAATGCTGAATTAAGGTCACATTTCAACTTCCAATAGATGTTGACCAGCATTCAGTCATTTACTGGTGAGAGAATGTTGCCTTTAGGTTATAGAGTTGTAACATAACCTTCAGTACTACTTACAGATCTCTATCCCAATAAGACTAATTCATTCATTTAAAATTTACTTCAGAAGCAATAACTCAATGGTCCCATCAGTTTCTCAGATGTTACTTTATATGATATACTGTACATGGTATCATTTTCAAATGCTGAGATGAGTGGGGTGATCCTGGAATACTGCCACAACATTAATTTTCCTTAATTCATGCTTTATCTTGCTGACAATGATAGCACAAGTATTCATCAAGATTTTTAAATTTTTGTGAAAATTTTAACTATTAACTGGAAGGAGGTTAGAATAAATATTTAGAATACCGCAGTGTGTGGCAGGGAACCAAGGAAAGGAGAATAGTCAGGATTAAAAAGGGCATTTATGAATTATATGAAGCTTGCAGACGCCATAATAAAGCAGAACTGTTTAAAAGTCTAGTAGTAAGGTTAAAGAGCTGTAACTAAACTGATTGAGTCATCTTCCGTTAAGTGTAAAGGAGCTATAGCTGGCGGAAAGAGAAATTTGATTAGTAAGGCACAGAAGGAACATTTTCCTTCTTAAAAAAATAGTTTATGCAGATCTTGACAACTAAAAACTAGCATGTCACTGCAAAATCCCCAGGACTTGACTCCAAGTCTGCCATTTTATGCCCATTCAAACAGACTAGTAGGAACAAAAGTATTGTTTGCATTTTAATGGTGGATTGAAATAACGCTTTTCTTTGTTAGGATATCTGGTGGAATGACCCATTTAGAAGATACATTAGTAGTATGATCTAGTTTACTGTGTCTGATGTGAGTAGAAAAGAGATTCAGTTTTTAAACTCAAACAATCACAAATGAAGATTGGGGCTGAGAGGAAAATTGGATCAGGCATGTTGAAAAGGCAGAGCAAACTCGATGGGCCAAAATGGCCCAATTCTGCTCCTAAATTACAGTCTAAAGTAGAAATGCTAATGCCTAAAGAGCTCGGGCTGCAGGGTTAGATTACTTGAAGCTAATCTACATTATTTAGTGCAACTTTTCTTTTGGTAAACCAATATGTGACTCAATCCAAAATTCAACTGCTGAAGTTAGTTTATGGCAACTGAAGGTTTACTTTACTGAGAGCAGCAAGAATGAATGTGGGTCCTTCTAAAAAGAGGAGGAAAACAGCTTGTCAAACTTGTTAATTTCCTAGTAGTTACCTCAAGAGGTTAAAATATTGGAGAAGTGTGACTGTAAGCAATCTAATTGTGCTTATCAGGACGAATCAAAGTTAAACAAAAAGGTTTCACGGGAAGAAGGAAATAGGAATTTCTAGACAGTAGACAGTATCTTTCTCCCCAGGGTAGAAATGTCTAAAACCAGGGGGCACGCATTTAAGGTGAGAGGAGGTAATTTCAAAGGAGATGTGAGAGGCAAGTTTTCAGTGGTGGGTGCCTGGAATGTGCTGTCTGGGGTGGTGGTAGTGACAGATACACTAGAGACTTTTAAGAAACATTTAGAGAGGTACATGAATGTGAGGAAAGTGGAAGGAATTGGACATGGTGTAGACAGAGGATATTAGATTAATTGGCCATTTTATTACTAATTTACTTAGATTGACCGAACATTGTAGGTTGAAGAGTCTGTTCTTGTGATACAGTGTTCTATGTTCTACTAGAGGGAACCTACCCACACACAATCCAGACCTGTTAATACCTAATCAAACAGTGTCACACTCATTGGAATAAGTAATCAAAGGGATTTAAAAAAACATGCACCTATGACCTTTGAGTCAAATCCAGATCCAAAATTGATCAAATAAAAACCTCTAATGTGGATGAAAGTATAGTATTTGGATTTACTTTGGAAAAACTCTCCAAAACGATTTCATAATGCACATGAACATCTTCTGCAGAACAGCTCAAACCTCGTTTAAGAAGGCTTTGGGCTGTGAAAATCAGTCAGAAAGATCTACAGAAAATAGAAATACATACCAGTACTCTAAGGGATGCTTTTTCAGAGACTATGAACAAGTCACAATTTCAAGCACAGCAGATGGATTTTAATTTCACCTCTGGACTCTGCTGATAAGGCTATCCCTAAAGATGCCAGATGGCAAAAATGATCATTTTGCAACAATAAGACCCCTTACACTTGCATAGAAAATTGTGTGGAATGAAATATTAGTAGCTTCTAATTAATGTTAACCACTTCATTGCCCATGTTAATAATAACTAGTAAAATAATAGACAGTCAAGCAAATCTTCTACCAACCCACTGATGTCCGCATTTGAAGTGATACCATAAATCAACAATCATTTTGGCTCTGGTGAGCATGCAGTTTTCAGCATTTTTGCTCATTGGCATTAGAATTATTGAAGTAGATGTTGGCAATTTACAACTGACAGCACTGTGCTGCTCCTCCAGATAGACTGCTAATAAACAGTTCAAAAGACAACTAGGCTAGAAACTAAACAACCAGCACTCTCATTATCAGGTGGCTAATGTACTACAATTTTATTTTGAGATCCAGCAAAAATAAAAAGGCACTTGTGGCCATCTGTGCCTTTGGCTTGGTGGTCCTTAGTGGACACTGTCGTTTGATGAAAGACTGACCCCCAAGATGTGTTACTCTTGGTATACTGTGACTGTATAGTAAGGCAGAAGATCAAAGGCCTATTCATTAACATATGGCAACAAAAACCTTGCATACAAAAGAACAAACTTAAAAAGTCTCCTGCATTTTGCCAAGAAATTCATAAATTGGCACAAAATGGAGGCTAATAAAGTGGTGGTGGGAATAGTATGCAACCCACTCACTACAATTCAGCCTACACAATCTCATTAGTTTCCAGTGATTCCCAGGAGGTAATTTACATTATTCTCACTATAATATTCTATGGTAGCCTTTAAACAGATTCAGCCTGCAATACAGTAGCAAGAGTGATGTAGTCAACCCACAAATATATCTTCCATATTTCTAAAAAGTTTCAATTAGACTGAAGAAAAAGTAATGATCTTAACCTTTAACAGCATTTACCTAAACATATGTCAAAATGTCTCCAGGATGTTGCATCTGTACTTCTGTTCAGTCTTCCTTCACCATTGTTTGTAACTAACAAAGGTTCACATTGGTTGGGTGTTTAAATTAACCATAGCTTACTTATAATCTAAAAATGAATTTGACTGCAAGTTAGCCAACAATATTTCTAAATAGAGGTGAATATTTTGATTAAAAGCTGATACACTTACATTTTAACAAAGCAAACTGCAACTTTAAAAAAAGCTCTTATTGAACATTGTACAAATACCTTAAAAACCTAACCAGGAAATAGTGCTTATTTCATGACTTTACGACATAAATAGTGCTTTACTACATTTTCCATGGGCTATTGAAGAGATTAATGCACTGTATATTCTGAAGATGTTCTGTCCATTAAGACATTACTTAAGTAGCAACCACAGTCCAGCTGCTTATTTCTGAATTCATTTGAATTTCCAAACACTGCCATATTCTATTCATAAATCTACCTGAAGATTGACCACAATGACTCAAAACTGGCTGCAGATTACTGCTCTTGAAATAAGTTAGATATTTCTAGTGTAGTTTTATGCTCACTACCAGTCTAAATCAAAATTTGATAGTGTGGGGATGGCTAGACAAGCTAAAATATCCAGATATTCTAGTGCTGAAAAAAAAGGAACATTAAAGTATACTGTACATGCTTCAACTACTTTAAAGTTGACAAGAAACATAGTGTGTGACAATTTAATTGCTAATCTGCCAAATTCGTAAGTGAGATTGGATTTTTGAAAGTTAGTTGTGTGGTTTTCTCACCATACAAATTTCTTATGACAGATCTAGCTACATACCCACTGGCTTTTACCCAGTGTTAAAGCGGCTCGTAAACACTAATTAGGTGGCAACCAATCAATCCTATTTTATTTGATTTCAGACTAAGTGGGAATAAGAATTTGCTATTCTTTTCAGAACCAATAACACAATATATTTCACTGACCCTCCCTGTACAAGTCTACAAATTGTCACAGAAAATCTAAAAATTTTCAATATAGGTAAATAAATTTTATTTCCACTGGGGTTACTAGCTTAAACAACTTTCTTCCTTGGTTAGAAAGTGCTGAGAATTTCTCTGTCAAACCCTTATGGGTTAATGCATTGTAAATTCAAATTGATACTTCAACTCAACACACAGAAGCCAAGGAAGAAACAGATAATTTCTCTCAGGTCCATCACATCAAAGATGGTTTAAATTTCCCAAGTCAATTTATCAATTCATGCCAAGCTTCTACTGTAGTGAGAATGCCAAAGACATTCCAAGGGTTATATGCTTCTCTGACATCTTTCTTTCCCATTTCCTTTTCTCCTGAAACACAAGTAGCTATAACCGATAACTTGACTGTCACACCACAAACTCAACTATGTAATGGACAAGTGCACAATACCAATAAGATTACTGGTTTAAAAGCTGATAGAAATTCATCAATGAAAGTTTAAATCAAATGTTAACCCTTTTGTAACAATGTGTATTACAGGACACACTGGGAATCAGAATCCACCCAACCTGAGGGAGTCTACTAAATAGTACTCGGATACAGTGCAAGACCTTGAGCCGTATTCTACATTTCTATATGGCTATTCTGTATGTGTCAGTAAACGCTTACCATGCAAGCTCATCTTATTGGTGCCACAGAAAGATGCTAAAAGGATTTTCTACAGAGGGGGAGAGAAGTTTCAAGTAGTTCATACTGCAGCAATATGGGAAGAGGCTTGGGAGCAAATCATCTTGTTGCACATGTTACATATAAAGGGAAAATACAAATTCTTTTAAGACCCTGTGAAATGAAAACAATGAATCTTTCATGGTTATAAACTGTTTGATGTCATGTATATTCTGTAAACCCAGTGATAAATATACACCCTGTGAACTGTATGTAGGTGCCCACTTTTTTCATAATTTACTGGGTTGGTAACTTAAGACATTGTAATATAACATGCATGAATTTACTAGTGTAGGTGAATATTACACACTTGCCCATAACATATTCTATTTCTATTGTAAAAGGTGTTAAAATGTAATTTTTAAAACAAATTAAGGCCATCTTTAAAACAGAATGCAAATTTATGGTGCGATCAAAATAATGTGATACAAGACATTGTAATGAAACATCAGTTAATATCTCATCAACTAAAATTCTAACACCTATTGCATAAAGGGCCATAAAGATTAGACTCTGAGCTTCTCAAAACAAAATATACATTGTTAACATCAATCTCATTGGAAAATGGCAGCTGGTCATATGAATTTTTAAAAAAATGAGTGTTGCCTTTATTAAAGGATTAATCTAATATTTAATAATGCTCCAGGTTGCAATTAAAAAAGGTAACACAATAGACACACTCATGCAGAGAGTACATTCTTGTTCACCAAGATTCCTCTTTGCAAAAGCACCTGGAACCTATTAAATATTCCAACAAACAAATTGTGACCTAAAATGAACAGATTTATCAGATGCTCTATTATACAAATAAAATTAAATCTATATAACGTAGTACCACAAAGGATTTTGTTACTCCAAACTCTGGGAACTATAATACACAAATTAACAAGCTCTTCTTTCGCCAAGATTGTATGAAAATCTTAATTAAATCCTCCGCAGTTACTACTGAAAGCATTAGATAAAAATTTCCTCTTTCATATATTCACAAGCACAATCAAATTATCTTTCTCCATACAAAATCTTCAAAGAACAAGACAGACTTGCATTAAATCTTGAACTTCAACTCTTGGCAAGATTTGCTTCGCAACAGTGCCTGCAATCTGCAACCTGGGAGTCTGTGCACCTTCTCCAAATCGAATGGTGCCTGAAGCCATCTGGTACAGTGCTTCGTCATTCAGCACTAATAAAGTTAATTGACACCAAGCATTGTCCAAAGGAATCTCCAATCGTTTTTATGGATCCATATCATCAAAATCACTTTTAGATTCACCAATCATCATTGGTGATTCTGAGCCCTAAGTTTGAAATAAAAACAGAAGTGCTACAAGTCAGACCTTATTAAGGTTAAGAATTGCAGTACCTTAAAGACAAGAACATGTGTATGGGCAAAGCCATGATGAAAAGAGAAACAGAATGGTTATCTTAGTTTCTTGCATTTATTCTAATTCTCACTAAACCTTTTGAGAAAAAAATATAAAAACATCAAAAACACAGAACAAATGAGTTATTTGAAACAGAAATACAGCTGAATGGCATTTTGAATAAGGCTTTGGACCAGTATATTAACCTCTCTCTTGCAGATGTTCTCAGAAGATCCTGTGCACTGAATTTTAAGACCATAAGACATAAGGCATTTGGCTCATTCAATTTTGGCTGACTTATTATCCCTCTCAACACTTCCCTCCCCGTAAACCTTTGACACCCTTACTAATCAAGAATCTATCAACCTCCACTTCAAATATACAAAATGACTTGGCATCCACAGCCGTCGGTGGCAATGAATTGTATGGAGACATCCCACTATTCTGAGACTGTCCCCTCTGGTCCTAGACTCCCCCACTATAGGAAACATCCTCTCCACATCCACTCTATTTAGGTCTTTCAATATTTGATAGGTTTCAGTAAGTTTCCCCCTCATTCTTCTAAACACCGAGCAGCAAGTACAGGCCCAGAACCATCAAACATTCCTCTCATAGGTTAACTTTTTTATTCTCATAAACCTCTTCTGGACCTTTTCCAATACAAGCACATCTTTTCTTAGGTAAGAGGCCCAAAACTGTTCAAAAAATTCCTTTGCCTTACAGAGCCTCAGCATTACATCCTACACTCTTGTAGTCTAAGGGGAACACCTCATTCAAAATCTAAATTCCATGAGAAAGAATGACCAAGTAGATGGTTTATTTTTCTTTAGGAATCTATTAATAAAGGTAACTCTGCAGAATATAAATGTAAAATCTGCAATAAAAAACATCAACAGGTCTGCTTTAATCTTTATCTCCCGAGAGGGACTGAATTAGTGTAGTCATTGCATCGTAAAATGCACATGAACTTGAGGGTGGAGGTTCGAAACTACGAAGAATTAAACTGCAATGTATTCGATAATTTGTATTAAAATGACAGCATTTTAAAAATAGGACAATTTAAAAACACCACTACTTATTTGATGTTGTACTTCCGACTTTGACAATCATTAAATTAATTGTATGGACAAGTTCCTGAGTTGTAAAATACATCAATATTTAAGTTTGTTTTTAACATTTATTATATTGTAAGTTCACAATATTTATCTGTCATTTTGCTCATAATATTTTGTAGATGTTTTCCTGAAATTTACATTGAATCATTGAGGAATTCTTCTTACCTGTCGAAGAGTTCGATCTCCATTCTCTGCAGCTGGGCTGCCTTCTGAACCATTACTGCTCCCAGATTGTTCCTTTTCATTCAAAAGGGCTGTAGCATAGGCTAATGTATCCTGTTGCAAAATAAGTTGATATTTTAGGGTTTTATTTTGTTGTGACATTTAAATCTAGGCTGGCTTGCAGTCAAGAAAAGTTCTCCAGTTAAGACTGAATTTTAATCTGAAAAGACTTATTTATACAGCAATACAGGCAGTCCCCGGCTTACGAACAAGTTCCCTTCCTGAGTCCGTCTTTAAGTTGGAACAGGTACAACTGGTATTATTTAGCGTCAGTTAGTTAAACGCTTGTCTTAGTATATAATATATATTTTGCCTTTCTATGCATATAAAACACTTAAGAAACATATGTATTTCAATAATTAAACCACTGCGTTGCTTAGTAATAATAGTAGCTTTCATCGGGGCAGGGCCTTTCACATGCTCCATTATTCTCACTTTATCCTTTACCTGTATCATTTAAAGTTGTTCCGATCGTTGACCGGCTGTAGCCTAAAGCTTTTCCAATGACCGATGGCATTTCACCTCTTTCCAATCGCTTTATTATTTCCACTTGATTTTTAATCACGATCGTTTTCCGTTAATGGAACAGAAAACTGCGGATTTTATGTTCTATCGCTGAGCAGCAGTGAACCATCTGATTGGCCTATCAGAGTTCTCTTTAGGAACTAGTTGACTTGATCAGCATTTCTGATCTGGCTATTGTTCACGATTGCACTTAATAAAAAAAATGCAGCAGCAGTCGCGGGCGGCGGTTCTTGTGCTGCTCCGGGTCCTAAAATCCACCCACGCTGAGAAAGATTAAATGGGACAAGTGGGGGCAGTGCTGACTGGAAAGGGGGGGGGGGTCAGGGTGAATCTTGCTAAGAAATATTTAGACCAAATACAAAGTTACACACTCAACACACTGTTAACAGCAATGACTTAAAATGATGGATAGTGTTGTGATCCGACTTAAAATGGCGGACAGCATTCTCCACACTCTGTTTGTAAGTAGGAGTTGTCTGGAAGTCAGATGTTTGTAACTCGGGGACTGCCCGTATACACAAGCTCGGGACAATCAATATCTTTCTATAATTGAATAAATATCAACACTATCAAGTGCAAAAACTGTTGCTTATTTGTAAAACTGAACAAATAACAGCATATTACAGGCAAAGATCCTTGACACACAATATCTATGCCAAACATGATGCCAAATTAAATTAAATCTCTACTGCCTGCACATGATTTATATCTCTCCTTACCCTGGATATTCATATGTCCCGCTTAAATGTCACTATCATATCTGCTTCCACCACTACCAGCGGCACCTACAAACTGCATTAAAAATAAACTGCCCCGCCCATCTCCCTTCGACATCTCCCCACTTAAAATGAATGTCTTTCGTTCTTGCCAATTCTACTTTGGCAAAAAAAAGATTTTGGCTGCCTAAAGCAACAAATATAAAATACTGGAGGAACTTAGCAGGTCAAGCAGTATCTATGGAAATGAATCAACAGTCGATGTTTCTGGCCGAGATCCTTCTTCAGGACTGTCTATGGTCCTTCCTAATTTTATAAACTTGTACAAGGCCTCTGCTCAGCAGCCAACACTCCAAGAAAACAAAATAAGATCATCCAACCTCTGCTGATAGCTTATAACCTTAAATCTAGGCAGCAAACTGGTGAACCTCTTCTGTAGTTTTCCAAAGCTTTCATATCTTCCTTTAACTGGGTGAGCAGAATTGCATGCAATACTCCAAGTGTGACTTAACCCAAGTTGTTATATAGCTGCAATATGACTTCCTGGCGCTCATATTCAATCAATGCAAGCATGCAATACACCACTTTAAATATTTTGTCTACTTGTGTGGCCACTCTCAGAGTACCAGGGACTTGGACCACAAGATCCCTCTGTACACTAATATTGTTAAGGGTCCTGTAATTAACTGCATAGTTACACTTTAAACTTGACTTTCCAAAGTGCAACACCTCACACTTGTCCAGATTAAACTTCATGTACCATTTCCCTGTCTATATCTATAACTAATCTATTGTCTGCTGTATCCTTTGACAACCTTCTTCACTCTTCTCAACTCCTCCAATCTTTATGTCATCTTCAAACTGATAGCCCAATTGGACATATCAAGCCCCACAAAGTGCTTCCTGTGCTTAGAACCATGAGATACAGAGCAACAATGAATGAGGGAGTCCGGAATTGAGTTCCTGCTCTACTTTCATTCGTAGAAATCATGGAAAGCAGAGAGAGAAAAAAGTCATTCAGGACCATTCCCTACAGCTTAATTCCAGTTGTTTTGAATCCACAGCAGATGTAAAGAGAGCAAGCTCAGAACTGTGCAAAAGGGGTAAAGGGACAGCTTTGCTTGGAAGTAGAGTAGTTAATTCTAAGAATTATTATTCTGTTCCAGCACCTGAAATTGTAGTACAGAGTTACGGGAATGCAACATTATTAGATCATGGCACTACTCATAAAAACAAAAATAGAAAATAACAGAGATACTCATCTGATCAGGAAGCATCTATGGAGAAAGAAACAAGTTAATGTTTCAGGTCACTGATGACCCTTCATCAGAACTGGTAAAGTGAGGAAGACAAATCTTTCTTAAGTTGCAGAGGGTGAAGTAACAAAAGTGAATGTTTGTGATATCAGAGATCAATGTTATCTAGATGAAATTACTGCTCTCAGTGCTGCCTAAAGAGGGGAATTAATGCTGAGTGAAGTGAACAAAGCAGAATGATAGAAAAAAATCAACTTGCTGGAACTATGAGACGCAGAACATATCAGTTGTTGGAAATCGAAAAATCCTGGAAATACTCAAAATATGCTGATCAGATAGCATTAACGACTAAATAAAAAACCAAGGTAAATAATTCAAACAACACACACAAAATGCTGGTGGAACACAGCAGACCAGGCAGCATCTATAAGGAGAAGTACTGTCGACATTTCGGGCCGAGACCCTTCGTCAGGACTAACTGAACGGAAAGATAGTAAGAGATTTGAAAGTAGGAGGGGGAGGGGAAAATGCGAAATGATAGGAGAAGACCGGAGGGGGTGGGGTGAAGCTGAGAGCTGGAAAGGTGATTGGCAAAAGGGATACAGAGCTGGAGAAGGGAAAGGATCATGGGACGGGAGGCCTAGGGAGAAAGAAAGGGGGAAGGGGAGCACCAGAGGGAGATGGAGAACAGGCAGAGTGATGGGCAGAAAGAGAGAGAGGAAAAAAGGAGGGGGGAGAAAAACTAAATATATCAGGGATGAGGGAAGAAGGGGAGGAGGGGCATTAACGAAAGTTAGAGAAGTCAATGTTCATGCCGTCAGGTTGGAGGCTACCCAGCCAGTATATAAGGTGTTGTTCCTCCAACCTGAGTGTGGCTTCATCTTGACAGTAGAGGAGGCCATGGATAGACATATCAGAAGGGGAATGGGACGTGGAATTAAAATGTGTGGCCACTGGGTGATCCTGCTTTCTCTGGCGGACAGAGCGTAGATGTTCAGCGAAACGGTCTCCCAGTCTGCGTTGGGTCTCACCAATATATAAAAGGTCACACCGGGAGCACCGGACGCAGTATACCACACCAGCTGACTCACAGGTGAAGTGTCGCCTCACCTGGAAGGACTGTCTGGGGCCCTGAATGGTGGTGAGGGAGGAAGTGTAAGGGCAGGTGTAGCACTTGTTCCGCTTGTCAGGAGGGAGATCGGTGGGAAGGGATGGAGGGGACAAATGGACAAGGGAGTCGTGTAGGGAGCGATCCCTGTGGAAAGCAGATGTGGGGGGGGAGAGAAAGATGTGCTTGGTAGTGGGATCCCGTTGGAGGTGGCAGAAGTTACGGAGAATTATATGTTGGACCCGGAGGTTGGTGGGGTGATAGGTGAGGACAAAGGGAACCCTATCCCGAGTGGGGTGGTGGGCAGATGGGGTGAGGGCAGATGTGCGGGAAATGGGAAAGATGCGTTTGAAAGCAGAGTTGATGGTGGAAGAAGGGAAGCCCTTTTGTTTAAAAAAGGAAGACATCTCCTTCGTCCTGGAATGAAAAGCCTCATCCTGAGAGCAGATGCGGTGGAGGAATTGTGAGAAGGGGATAGCATTTATGCAAGAGACAGGGTGGGAAGAGGAATAGTCCAGGTAGCTGTGAGAGTCTGTAGGCTTATAGTAGATATCAGTAGATAAGCCGTCTCCAGAGATGGAGACAGAAAGATCAAGAAAGGGGAAGGAGGTGTCAGAAATGGACCAGGTAAATTTGAGGGCAGGGTGAAAGTTGGAGGCAAAGTTAATGAAGTCAACGAGCTCAGCATGCGTGCAGGAGGCAGCGCCAATGCAGTCGTCAATGTAGCGAAGGAAAAGAGGGGGACGGATATCCGTATAGGCTTGGAACATGGACTGTTCCACAAAGCCAACAAAAAGGCAGGCATAACTGGGACCCATCCGGGTGCCCATGGCTACACCTTTGGTTTGGAGGAAGTGGGAGGAGCTAAAGGAGAAATTATTGAGAGTAAGAACTAATTCCGCTAGATGGAGGAGAGTGGTGGTAGAGGGGAATTGGTTAGGTCTGGAATCCAAAAAGAAGCTGAGGGTTTTGAGATCTTTCTGGTGGGGGATGGAGGTATATAGGGACTGGACGTCCATGGTGAAAATAAGGCGGTGGGGGCCAGGGAACTTAAAATCATTGAAAAAATTCAAAGCGTGAGAAGTGTCACGAACATAGGTGGGAAGGGATTGAACAAGGGGGGAAGGGTGGATAAAACAGTGTCAAGGTATGCAGAAATGAGTTTGGTGGGGCAGGAGCAAGCTGAGACAATGGGTCTACCTGGAGAGGCAGGTTTGTGGATCTTGGGCAGGAGGTAGAAACGGGAAGTGCGGGGTGTGGGAACTATGAGGTTGGTGGCAATGGATGGGAGATCCCCACAGTTGATAAGGTTGGTGATGGTATAGGAGACAGTGGCCTGGTGCTCCTTAGTGGGGTCATGATTAAGGGGTAAATAAGAGGAGGTATCAGAGAGTTGTCACTGTGCCTTGGCCAGGTAGAGGTCAGTACGCCAGACAACAACAGCTCCCCCCTTATCAGCAGGTTTTATAGTGAGGTTGGGATTGGTGCGGAGGGAACGGAGAGCAGAGCATTTGGAAGGAGTGAGGTTGGAATTGGAACACAGTGTGGTGAAATCGAGACGGTTGATGTCCCGTCAGAAATTAGCAATAAAGAGATCCAGAGCAGGCAGCAGACCAGAGCGGGGTGACCATGAAGAGGAGGAGGGTTGAAGGGGTCATCGGTGGGGGTAGGAGAGTCCTTGTCAAAGAAGTAAGCTTGGAGACGGAGACAGAGCCGGCTGAAGAAGAGCTCAGCGTCATGGCATACGCAGAACTCGCTGAGGTGTGGGCAAAGGGGGACAAAGGTGAGGCCCTTACTGAGGACAGAGCACTCTGCCTCAGAGAGTTGAAGGTCGGAGGGAATGGTAAAGACCCGGCACGGATGAGAGATGGGATCGGGGGGGAGGGAGGGTGGTGGTATCGGTGGAGAGGGGAGGGTTGGGGTGAGAGGAAGATGGAGCCTCTGAGGGCCCAGGAGATGACGATGGGATCTGAGGGAGAGGGGATTACATAGTGGTGGTGGGGGAAGGGGAGACGGGAGTCACAATCGCAGCATGTGAAGACCCGGCCTGGAGTTCAAGGCTGGAGTCACAGTCAGTGGTTGTGCAATCGCTTTGAAGCTGTCCATGGTCGTTGGAACACACATTGATGGTGCTGGAGTCTGGGTTTTGAATATGCCCTGGGTTGCTGGGGCAGCCGAGATCAATTTTATTTTGATTAGTGATATTCCATATTCCCCTTACATCCCATCTAATACTTGTAAAGCAATGTCAAAGGAATAAAGGGACACTAAAAGAACATCAATTCTCTTTCTGATTGTACAGAAAAGCCAAATAAACTTCCACTCTTTCTTTGCCTGCATTGTTACAATAAAGAATTGAATTAATTTTATTTCACATACGTGAGTAAAAATCTTTACATTACGTCTCCGTCTGAATGCGCAATGCGACGGAGCAAGTAAATGAGGAATCTGACATACCTGTGCTGAAATTGTGCGCTGAAATGTCTTTGCTGTTGAGGTTTCATTTGATATGTTGCTTTGCGGGGCCCAATAATGTTCAGACATCTAACCCAAAGGAGAAAAAAAGGTACAATCTGTATCAGTCTCCTGGTATAAGAATAAGTCTTCAATTTCTTCAATATTTCAAGATGCTCCAGAAGCAAGACAGTTAAAAATTTCAGTAACTAATCAGACACGAGGGCAGTATTGAAGAGCCTGTCACTCTGATCTTTACATAAGTTCTGGATTTTGTGAACAGCAACTCTGAAAGGTTTGGAAAAGTGTTTAAAAACACAAGGAGCAGCTTATTCTGCTTCCAATGCCTTATAGTCCGTCATTTAATAAGATCTTAGTGCCACTGAACTGCATTAACTCAATATCTCTTGATTCCATTAATACCAACAACCTATCAAAATGTGTTCTGGACATACTTAGTGATTGAGCCTTCAGAGCTTTTTTTAGTTGTAGAGTTCCAAAGATTCATTACCCTCTGTCTCAAGGGCTCCTGACTTGGGGGACTATAGGTTGGGACTACCTGCTCTAGCTGAAGAAACCTCTTCACATCCCTGAATAGTTTAATATTTAGTTTCGGGTTTGTAATCCCTTATTCCAGACACATTAACCAATAGAATCCCATCTAACAGCTATCCTGCATTTTCAAAGAGAACTGTGTACTGTTCAAAAAGGTCACCTCACTTTCTTCTACTTATCCTACAACATGCCATACCTGAATCAATTGGCAAACCTTTGCTGAATTCTCTAAATCTCAAGTATCTTCCTCTTTAGGTAGGAAGGCTGGACCAGTAAATAATATTCCTATTGCAATTTCACCAGATCCTATGTTTTTTGACCCAGGTACATCTTGTATTTTCATTCTTTTCAAATGAAGGGCAGCATGCTTCTGGTCTTCCTAATTATTCTCTTTCCCTGCATGTTAACAAATTGGGTTCCTCTTTCAAGTCTTACCATAAAATAAAACAAATCAACATAGTTTTGCTATCAAAGGACATCTACAGTGTCTTCTCACTTTAATTTGTCAACAAAACTCTTTGTACTCTTTACTAATAACACAAAGGATGGCAATGCAAACTTGGAAAAAGTCCACTTAACACCATCCAACCCCATTACAATCAAAGACATACATTTTACTATAAATAGCTGGGAAACTTCAGCACCTCACCAGTCACAGCATCCAGCTAAAAATAACCTGCTTACCCCTAGTAACAGACAAAAAATCCTGGATGAACTCAACAGGTCAGGAAGCAACTATGGATAGGAACGAACAGTTGTTTGTAAAAAAAAAAGGTAATAGGGAGAAACCTGGGAACTATAGACCAGTGAGTCTTATGTCAGTGGTATGCAAACTACTGGAAAGGATTCTTAAGGATAGGATCTATGAGCATTTGGAGAAGTACAGTCTACTCATGGATAGTCAACATGGCTTTGTGAAGGGAAGATTGTGCCTCACGAGCCTGATTGAGTTTTTTGAAGAGTTAACAAAAGAAATTGATGAGGGTAGGGCAGTGGATGTGGTCTACATGGACTTTAGCAAAGCATTTGACAAGGTCCCTCATGAGAGACTCATGTAGAAAGTCATGAGGCATGGGATAAGTGGAACCTTGGCTGTTTGGATAAAAAAATTGGCTTAAAGGAAGAAAGCAGAGGGTAGTTGTGGAAGGAAAGTATTCTGCCTGGAGGTCAGTGACTAGTGGAGTGCCACAGGGATCTGTCCTGGGACCCCTGCTATTTGTGATTTTTATAAACGACCTGGATGTAGAGGCAGAAGGATGAGTGAGTAAGTTTGTGGATGATACAAAGATTGGAGGAGTTGTGGATGGAGCTGTAGGTGGTCGAAGGTTACAAGAGGATATAGACAGGCTGCAGATTTGGGCAGAAAAATGGCAGATGGAGTTCAATCCAGACAAGTGTGAGGTGATGCATTTTGGAAGGACAAACCAGAAGACTAAGTACAGGATTAATGGTCAATTCACTTAAGAGTGTGGATGAACAAAGGGACCTTGGGGTTCAAATCCATACATCCCTCAAGGTCGCTGCACAAGTTGATAGGGTAGTTAAGAAGGCCTATGGGATGCTAGGCTTCATTAACAGGGGGATTGAGTTCAAGAGTAGAGAGGTCATGTTACAACTCTACAAATCTCTGGTCAGACCGCACTTAAGAGTATTGTGTTCAATTCTGGTCACCTCATTATAGGAAGGATGTGGAAGCTATGGAGAGGGTGCAGATGAGATTTACCAGGATGTTGCCTGGATTGGAGAACAAGTCAAATGAAGCAAGGTTAGCAGAGCTGGGACTTTTTTCTTTGGAGCGTAGAAGAATGAGAGGGGACTTGATAGAGGTCTACAAGATTATGAGAGGCATAGATAGGGTGGATAGTCAGTACCTGTTTCCCAGGGCACCAAAAGCAAACACCAGAGGGCATATGTACAAAATTAAGGGAGGGAAGTTTAGGGGAGACTTCAGGGGTAAGTGTTTTTTTTTACACAGAGGGTTGTGAGTACCTGGAATGACTTGGCAGGGATGGTGGTGGAGGCTAAAACATTAGGGGTATTTAAGAGCCTCTTGGACAGGCACATGGATGAAAGAAAAATGGAAGGTTATGGGGTAGTGTGGGTTTAGTACTTTTTTTTATAGGATTATATGGGTCAGCACAACATGGAGGGCTATGGTTGATATTTCGGGTCAAGACCCTATCCGATCTGCTGAGTTCCTCCAGCATTTTATGTGCGTGTCTCTGGATTTCCAGCATCTGCAGAATCTCGTTTATCACTTGCTGCTCATCCCTACATTTTACTGACCATTAGCTGACGTTTAACCCACCCAGTATATTATTCATAAAAACTTCCAATCCGATCTTCTTTAATCCCTACGTGGCTAAGAGATGCCTTCTGAAAGACCAACACACACCGGCTGGTTTGTCCATAATACGGAATAACAATTTCATGAGTAATTCTTACAAGTTTTTCACCAATACAGTAAGTGTCCAATCCCCCTACTGATCTCCGAATGTCACGTTAACATTTCCTTGATAATATATTCCAGCATTTTCAAAACCAAAGGTGTCAAGCTAATTGCTATCAGAATCAAAATTAGGTTTAATACTACTGGCATATGTTGTGAAATTTGTTGTTATGTGACAGCGGTACATTGCAATACAGTATAACAAAAACTATAAATTACAGTAATAAGTACATATATTAAAAAGTTAAACGAAATATGTATTGAAAACAAAAAAAAAGAGTAGTGAGGTAGTGTTCATGGATTCAATGTGCATTCAGAAATCTGAGAGCAGAGGGTAAGAAGTTATTCCTGAATTGTTGAGTGTGTGCCCACAGGCTCCTGTACCTCCCTTCTAGTGGTAGCAACAAGAAGAGGGGATGTCCTGAGTGCTGGATGTCCTTAACGATGGATGCCACCTTTCTGAGGCATTGCTCCTTGAAGATGTCCTGGATGATAGGGAGGCTAATGCTCATGATGCAGCTGACTGAGTGTACAAATTTGTGCAGCTTATTTCGATCCTGTGCAGTGCCTCCCCACCCTCCAACCCCAATACCAGATGGCAATGCAGCTAGTTAGAATACTTTCTACTGCAGAAATTTGCAAGTTTCTTTGGTGACATATCAAATCTCCTCAAATTCCTAATGAAATATAGCCACTGCCATGCCTTCTTGGTAACTGCATCGATAAGTTGGGCCCAGGATAGATCCTCAGAGATGATTACACCCAGGAACTTGAAATTGCTCACCCTTTCCACTTCTGATCCCTCTACGAAGACTGGCTTGTGTTCCCTCGTCATACCCTTTCTGAAGTCCATAATCAATTCTTTGGTTTTACTAATGTTGAGTGCAAAGTTGTTGTGATATCACTCAACAAAAACAGAGAAAATTGTAAAGCATGAATAACTAAAAATTCAAAAACTGAAATGTCAGCACTTCAGAAGTATTTGCTCAGTACTTAGTTGAACCACCTCTCGCAACTATTACAACCAGTAGTTTTTTTGAATACGTCTCAATTAGCTTTGCACAATGTTACGGAGCAAGATTTGCCCACTTCTCCTTGCAAACTTGCTCAAGCTGTGCCAGACTAGTTGGGGAGTGGTGGTAGACAGAAATCTTGAGGTCTTGCCAGTTATGTTCAAGTGGGTTAACGTCAGGGCTCTGGCCCACTCAAATACATCAAATTTCTTCATTTGAAACCACTCTATGTGTGCTTTGGGTCACTGCCCTGATGAAAGAAAAACTTCCTTCCTGGTTTAAGCTTTCTAGCAGAGGCAAGCAGGTTTTTATCCAGGATCTCTCTATATTTAGCAACATTCATCTTTCCTGCTGATAAAAAGCATGCCCATAGCATGATGCTACCTCCTGCACACTTGGCAGCAAGGATGGTATTACTTGGCAGATGAGCAGTATCAGATTTATGAACAACTTAGTGTTGAAGCCAAAAAGTTTCACCCGACCACAAGATCTTCTTCCACATCTTTAAAGTACGTTCTAAGTGATGCTTTGCAATGTCTTTAGGAGCAAAGTAATGCTTTTTTATCTAGCCAGGGCTTCTTCCTTGCCACTCCTTCATAAATACCCTTTATGTGCAAGGCTTTAGAGATTGTGGAGCTGTGAACTTCATCTCCAGTTGCAGCCACTGGCTTCTGCAGCTCACTCAGGGTGATTGTTGGCATCACGGAAGCCTCTCTTACACGTTATCTCTTCTCCAGCAACTAAGCAGAGAGGGGTGGCCCGACATAGGCAGAGTGGCAGAGGTTTCATATTTTTCCACTTCTTCACGATGGAGTGCAATGAGCTCTGATGTATTTTCAGTGGCTTTGAGACAGTCTTGTGTATCCTTCCCCAGATTTGTGTTTCTCTATAATTATTTCCCTGACTTGTTTTGAAAGTCCTTTTGTCTTCATTTTCATTTGGTCTGTTAAGAATCTACCAAACTGTTGGACCTTACAGAGAGAGGTTGTATTTATTCTTATGGATTCACTGAAAGCAGGTGATCTTCCAATATCAACACAAATTGATGAATACTAACAATCAACAAATAAGGTAATATATTTCTCCTGCAGTAAGTTAGTGTAGTAATTACAAAGGGGAAGAATAATTTTTTAGCCTCACAATATTGGTTTTCAATTTTTAGTGAGCTGTTGACAGCTTGTGGAATTTTTCTTTTGATTTGACATGATGCACAATGTTTTGTAGATTAGCTCAAAAATTACTTTGATGTATTTGAAACTAAGAAAATGAGACAGGAAATTGTGAAAACAGTTGTGAGCGGTGAATTCTTTTTCAAGGCACTATATATAAAACTATTATAATATGATCACTAGAAGTCCCATATCTACCAGATACTCAACCATCTCATTACAGAATACCAAATCTCTCACTTAAAGAACTTCCTTTAAATAGTCTCTAACCTGACTTCTCCTCCTAACAGATTCTACTAAAACTGCTGAGTGTTTCCAGTATTTTCTGGTTTTATTCCATGAATTTGTCCTGTGCATTACTGCTAATAATTTTGTTGGTCTTTCTATATGTAGGTTAAGGTAGCCATAATTATTGTATTAACAGAGCCAGAGATGGTGACTTTTGGTGTGCAACTCCTCTAATGACGTCTCTAGGCCTTTCTGCCATCTACAAGGCAGACATCAAGAATATGATTCAATACCCCCCCTTGGCACACTGGCTGTTTGTCTGTCTTGTTGTGTGTGTGGCTTTTCATTGATTCTATTGCTTCTTTGTATTTACTGTGAATACCAGAAAGAAGACGAATCTCAGGGTGATATTTGGTCACATCTACGTACTTTGATAATAAATTTGCTTTGAACTTTGGCTGCACAAGTGTAGCATCAACAACACTGAAGACACCTGACACCATCCGGGACAATTTAGATCCCTTGATTTTGCAGTCTCCCTAAACATTTATTTGGTTCAGCACTGGTATACAGTGGCTGCAATTTCCACTATCAGCAAAATGCACTGCAGTTGCCCAGTAACAGCAACACACAAACCTACAGCCTCCATCACAAAATAGGAAAAGGGCAGGAGGTGTACGAGAACACCACTACTGCAGGTTCCCTCTTCTTCCCACCACATCATGACCTTGAAATATATTGCATGCCCTGCAACATCACTGGTCTAAATTTTAGAATATCCCAGCAAATAGCACAGGAGTACGTTCACCAGAGAGACTACAGGGATTTAAGATACAGGACTACTATTACATTTACAAAGGCAACTAATGCTGGCTTGCTGTTGATGGCCATATCCCAAAAATACTTAAACTTAAAAACAGATTAACAAATGCACACCTCATCTTATTGGACAAGACTTTTGTTAAGATGGGAGGACATTCAGGGACTCTATGGGGACTACCAAAAGTGTTGTCTTCTTTTTTTAAAATGTCTTTTTTACGATTGCAAGACACTGCTGGATATTAAGAACTTCAAGTACTGCAGAAATGACCCATCAGCAAGTTGCTCGATAGCAGAGCAGCTGGACTTGGCGTAGACTGTTGCTGCCAGCTACAGAAAGGGATCAGAGTTGGTGCACAAAGGCGTCTAACAGTGAGTGGTGATTTTGGATGCTTTTCTTGTGATCGCAAGACTTTGCTGGACATTGGTAATGTAGAATACTGCAAATCTGGTTCATTGGAGAGATTGACAGTGGGGGAGCTGCATTGCCTCAGTTGTAGCGTGGACTAGGCTCATGCCGGGGCTATTTTTTGTTAAATGCAACTGTATGTTTATTGCTGTCTTATATTTGCTATATATGGCTTGTACTGCATATGATTATACTACTGTGCTTTGCACCTTGGCCCCTGAGGAATGATGTTTCATTGGCTATATTCATGCATGTTGAATGACAATTGAATTTGACCATTCCCTGATTTATACTATGACTTATAATACAATTACTGTTTGTGAACCCAGATACAACTCCTAACAATAATTTACTGTTAAATTTATTGTGTCTTGGACTACCCCCCACAAAATAATTTATTTTACTACTTGATTTCCCAAACTAAGATCCTTCTCTTGTCCCTTAATCCATTTCTTAACATCAAGACATAGTACTGTCCATTGCTAATAAGAGTTATAAATTAAAAGACATTAGAGATTCAAAGAGTTATGTGCTAACAAATATGGTTCAGGCAATGGTTGAGATTACTGATTTCCACAAATGTAGTAAGAGGATAGAGCTCATCCAATAACACCAAGTCAATGAAATGCAGTAACAAGATAGTGTACTTACCTTTTTCTGTAACCACTGCACAGCCCAGCTCCAGTGATGGGGATGTTCACGAAAGTAGTCCTTTGCAGCTGGACATCTATTAAATAATGAAGCCAACAATTATTTTGGAATGAGGGAAACCAAAATTAAAATAAAACCAAAGATCTGGTTAGATTAAACAAAGTAGCACTTGCTACTCTCAAGAACCTAGGTATAAAGCAGAAAGACAGTTTAAGATTAATTCTAGAGATGAGAGTGACTGCCCTTGACATGAAGGCTTGGTAAAACTGAAGTCAATTAGCATCATGGGAATAATCGTCCGATGGTCAAACATAAATCAAACCAAGCATGAAGGTGGCAAGACCCAGACAGTGTTCAGGTACAGAATGATAAGTGGGAAATAAAAACATACATCACATGAGTGCCCAGCTACAATCATCTCCATAGAGAGATGCATAGAACTAGCCATCAACTGGCACGCATTTGAACCAGAGGACGGAAACGTGGTACAAGTATGTTATTTTTAAAAAAGGCAAATTGTTTGGCAATTGTGGTGACCAATTAAGCTGTTAACTGCTGTTCACATAAACTGGAAGGATCTTACACAGGTGACAAAGATGTACTAGTTCCTGGGACCACTGATGATTCAATGCTTCATGAAATCTATCAGTCCTTGATCACCATTCAGATCTATCTACAATCTGATGGGTTTTCCTCTCCCTATGTGTAGTATCCTCTTGGCCAAGAACCTCTGAAATATCAGTGCTCTTTTATATCTAGGCTAGTAATCAGATCCATTAGAAATCTCTCTATCATGGGTGCCATGATTTCAAGCTATTATAGTCCTAAATTTTAAAATGCCATCCTTCCTGACTGCCTTTATGGATCTTCATTAAAAAAGTCTTTTGTCACGCGCCCTAATTATCATTCTCTTTGTTTCAATACGCAGTTTTATTTGAAAATGCCATTGAAACACCTTTGAGACATACTGACAAGTTAAAGGTGTGCTACTGTATGAAAATACAATATTCCCCAGAAGTGGATTTTCCCTCATTTAAACAAGTACTTCTGCTCAGTTACTCTGTGTCAACACAAATTTCCTTGATCCAAGTTCCTGGGATGGAGCCAATGAATGAAGTCAAAGTTTCTTAATATCAAATATGGAAGCTGACAAAGATGAGAGCATGTGGTATGAGAAAAAAAAATCAGGTTGATCAGCCCAAAATACAACTCCACTTTCTTTTATCATTAAATGCTCCCTGACTATTTGGCAGGTAGCATCCAATGAGGAAGTTGAATACTGCCACTATATTTTATTTCAGATTTCTAGCAACTACAACATCTATATAATACTAAAACTCTCATGCTCTATCTGTCTGTTTTTTTCGTGACCTCCAATTAGCACAAATGGTGCATTACAGCGGCACTATTTTTAGCTAAATTGACTTAAAATGCGCTATCTTACAGAATGCAGGCAAAATTCAGGGTTACATATTTTATAAAATTGTTCATTCGCCAAAATCAACTGCCCCATCTTGACCCGACAGCTGATGTCAGCCATGATGGAAATCGCGACACGACACCACGACGCATGCGCACGGCCAGCCTCAGCAACACCTCACGATGCTCACAGAGCCGATTCCACCTTTGAGTGATCGGGCAATTTTTGCCGTGAATAGAGAAGACAAAATCACACAGTATTTGACAGGCAGATATATCGGGCCCTCTAAAGCTGTCGGATTGATACTTGGATTTCCAATTCACAAGAGGGAACCAGCCATTGTTCGCCTTCAAGTGCACTTTCCCCAACAGCATCAAGTATTCTTTCGTGATAATGCTGCTGTGCAACTGAATAATGATATGGCAAGAACCACTTTAACGGAATTCATGGATCTTTGCACTCGCGATCCATTTGCAAGAACCCTGTACTATGTAGATATTCCCAGATTCCACACTTGGACTAATAAGAGATGGGAAAGAAGGAGAATGGAGAAAAGAGTGGAGGAGTACTCTGGGATTTCTGAAGCAAATGATCTGGGTCGAGTGTATACCGTTTCTCCACGAAGTGGTGACCTCTACTATTTGAGACGACTTCTTCATCACATAGAGGGACCAGTATCTTTCAAATCATTGAAAACACATGATGGAGATATCCTTCCATCATTCAAAGACGTCTGCAGAGAGAGAGGATTGTTGCAAGCTGACGAGTGTGCAACTGCTTGGAAAGGAATCTCTCTTCAATGATTTTCATTGATGCACCAAGAGGGACGGGCAAGACATTTATCATCAACTTGGTCCTCGCTAAAGTTAGGGGAGATGGAGGTGTTGCTATTGCTGTAGCATCATCAGATATTGCAGCAACATTGATGCCTGGTGGTAGGACAGCACATTCAAGATTCAAAATACCCCTCAAAGTCAATGAAGTAACATCGATAAAAACACCAATACTGCAGATTTACTCCAAAATGCGAGGCTTATTGTCTGGGATGAGTGCCCCGTGATCAGGAGGGAGAGCTTTGAAGCCGTGGACTGGACTCTTTGTGATGTATACGGCAAGAATGAGGCCTTCGGGGATATTTTAACCATTTGCTGTGGCGTATTTCTGTCAGCTTCTACCAGTTGTGAAATGTGGAAATGATGCTGATGTGGAAAATATATGCATAAAAATATCCTACTTATGGAGAAGCTTAATTTCATTTCAATTGAAGAGAAACATGCGACTGAGTGAGGGAGAAGAACGATATTCTGAGTTCTTATTGGATGTTGGAGAAGACAAGATTGAGAAAAATGAAAACAATGAAATCGAATTACCTGAAGATAAGGTTCTGCCAGCAAAAACTATGGAAGAATGTATTGATTTCACCTACCCAACATTTGACAATCCTGCAGAACTATTCTCGAGGAATTCTATCTTGGTTCCTCTGAATGAAATGATGCAAAAAATAAACTTCACATGCATTAGATGTTTCCCTGGAATCATGAAAGAATACTGTTTGTTCAATGCCTTAAGTGAAGGAGCTAATGCCACTCAATTTCCAACAGAATTCCTTGATTCAGTCGAACTCTCTGGATTTCTGCCACATAAACTGGAACTGAAGAAGGGATCTCCCATCATTTCCATGAGGAACTTGGATCTACCAAGGCTTTGCAATGGAACACAAATGAAGTGCAAGAACTGCATGACAGTCTCATCTTAGCAAAGATAAACATTGGTGCGTTCAATAATGACATTGTCATGAACCTGAGAATTACTCTCAGTTTATCAGAAGGGGAAGATGTCCCTCTTTAGCGGAGCCAGTTCCCGATACAGTCATGTTTTGCTTTATGTATATAAAGCAGAAGGCCAAACCATGGAGAATGTGTTGATTTATCTGGAGAAACTAGTATTCCAGCATGGTGAGCTGTATGTGGCTTTAAGCCGAGGAAAAAGAAATGAAAACGTTAGAATATTCTTGAAAGGCGGCAGATCAACCAGAAACGTTGTCATCAAGTGTCCTTCGTTAAGTGAGGAGCTATATTTGTCTTGCTACGCATCTTTATTCTTTAATAAACTGAGTTTTTCTTCTTTAATTTTCAAAGCACATCACATCAGGCTGCACTACCTTTCTCTCAAAGGGTCCCCCAATGGGTCACCCAGTTGTCTAGTTTTATATTGTTTCTCAATTGTTCCCAGATTAATTGCACCCTCCATGATACCTTGCTCTCCAGTTTCCTTTCAAGAACAAGCCAGACACAATAACTGAAAATATAGACAACGTAACTTCCATTTTGTCTACAGCAAGTGATACCAAAGAATTGCTCCAAAAAAGGCCTTAAGTAGGTATAAATAATCAAAAATGCCTGGATTGTGTACTCTACAATGTTGTAATGGACCCAGACTATACAGCCTTTGCTTGAAAGTTTGTTTATAAACCATTAAACCAGCACTCAAGTGAGGCACAGCACACTCAGATGCTCAAAATCATTTAAAAAAAACTTGCAGATTCTGAAACCTAAAATAAAATCAGAAAATGCTTGAAATGCTGCATCTGTGTTAGCCTGCATTTATGAGAAGAGAAACATATCGCAGGTCAAAGATCCTTCTTCAGAACTCAATTTAGAATCTGTCATATGGGAAGCTCTTCAATTTTTCATTCAACTTGTTCATTCGTAAAAATCCAATCAAGAAACATAAAACACATTCCAGGTCTTAGTAACTTTAAGAACCATTAAGTAACAGTGATGGAGTTAAAAAAACACAGCCTGCTTTTCTGTTATACTTGGAACTCTAATCAGCTGTAAAGATACATCTCAACCAAGCAAAATTAGGGGATAGTTACATATTTTATAAGAGAACCTGTTGTGTGGGCAAAAACACCTTTAGACGAAATGCTCGTTAGAAGATTGAGACTTGAATAGAATGTTGTTCGACATGTAAATTACTTTGAGCTATTAATCCTGACCACACATCCTAAACACTCTCTCCTTACTCACATTTATATGTCATCACCAGTTATGGCAAAGCTTCTGATCACTTCTTAAGCGTTTAAAAAGCTAGTATTGTCCAAAGTGAACTGCCTTGGACAGTAATTTTATATTTACAATAAATGTAAGCCATTCAGAAAAAAATCCAGCAAAATCATGCTCATATTTTAAAATCAATTTTAAGTTCAAATACTTACTTCTGAGCTAACAGTACCAAGAATTTGATACACTGATAGCAGCGACTGCTGTCAACATTATTACTCTGGTGCATCAGGGCTGTGGAGTGGAGAGAGAACAATTGGGATTTAATAAATTACCAGCGCAGAACAATCTGCTAGAGATAACAAAACTATATTAAAGATATCCCAGGAGTCATTTAGCTGGATTTTTGTGCCAAACACACAGGTGCTACATACACAAATATGTGAACACTATTGGCAAGCTTACAATACTGGCAGAAGGAGTAGGGTGTTGAAAAGAATGAGGAGCAGGCATGCAGCCAAACACAATTCCGTAACCTGAAAGGTATTCAAAATTACGGACTCAATAAATATGTTGTAATTCAGATTTGGAAAGCAGAGCTCAAGTCCAAAGTACATACTGGATTTGCTCATCTCATTCAGACTTGAAAGAATATAATAATTCAAGCTTCTTTGGGAAAAGGACAATGGAAGGCAACAGTTCCTTTAAAAAGCATATGCTTATATAATTGCAAGAAAAAGTTTGTGAACTCTTTGTAATTACCTAGTTTTCTGCATTAAATACTCATAAAATGTGGTCTGATTTTCATCCAAGTCACAATAATAGACAAACACAATCTGCCTAAACTAATAACACATGAATAATTATACTTCTTCTCATCAATACTGAGTATACCATTTAAATAATCACAGTCTAGGTTCAAAAAAAGTATGTGAACCTCTGGGGTAATGCCTTCTACAAAAGCTATTTGGAGTCAGGTGTTCCAATGAATGAGATGAGATCGGAGGAGTGGGCTGCAGAGGTGCCCTGCCCTATAAAAGAAACACAAAATCAGCTTACTGATGGGAGTCTGCTCTTCTAAAGATCTGTTTATGCTCTGTTTTGGCTGACTGAAGATTTTTCAGTGGCACTCAGTCCTCAAGCTGTGGGATCACTTGCTTTTCAGCTAACGGAGGAGAGGCATTTGAACCATTGTGCTCTACTGGGGCTGGCGTAGCACAGTTGTGGCGACTGAGGATTTAAAGTGGACCAAGGCTCTGGACCAAATACGTATACATACACACACACACACTTTTATATATGTATATTCTGAGGCAATGTATGTTTACTGATATTCTTTGTGGGTTTGCTGACTTGTATACATCAAATAGTGGGGGGGCAGGAGTGAGGAAGAGAGGTGGGCTTCAAGACTCTTATTACTTGACTGTGATCTTGTGTGTGCTTGTTGGTAATGTGCCTTTGCACTTCGACCCCATAGTAATGCTGTCTCATTTGGCTGTATTCATATATGGTTAAATGACAAATAAACTTGAATCGATCAAAACAACTTTCAGACGGCCTCAGGAGAAGAATTGTAGAGATACATGAAGCTGGAAAAGACTGCAAAAGCATTTCTAAAGACGCAAGTGTTCATTAGTCCTCGGTAAGAGAATCAGTCTACAAGGAGGAAATTCAGTACTGTTGCTACTCTCCCTAAGAGTGGCTGGCCTGCAAAGATCACACCAAGAGCACAATGTGCAATGCTGAAGGAGATGAAAAAGAACCCAAAGGTAACAGTAAAAGACCTGTAGAAATCTCTAGAACTTTTACTAAAGTCTCTGTCCATGTGTCCAGTATAAGAAAAACACTGAACAAGTATAGCGCTCATGGAAGGACACCACGGAGGAAACCACTGCTCTCCAAAAAAAACATTGCTGCACGTCTCGTCTGCTAAAGACCACCTGGATGTTCCACAATGCGTCTGGGACATAGAGAGCACCCTGATATATGGTGCAAGCAAGGTTTGTTATTAGCTTAGGCAGATTGTGTTTGCCTATCTTAGTGACTTAGAAGAAGATCACACTACATCTTATAAGTAATTAATACAGAAAAACAGGTAATTGCAAAGGGTTCACAAACTTATTCTTGCAACTGTGTATCAGGCACAAAACTAGTTCATCCCCCAACATATCAGGATGCATTGTATGCCTTCCCTTTCTCAGCAGCTTCTGACTGCAATCAACACTCATGTACAGAGCCAGTTGACATCAGTATGTGAGTCAGCACAGTTGTGGCTCCCTTGCTGACTGGTAACTTTTCAGGCCAATGTTAGGCTCAGCAGCAAATTCCAGGGGAGGAGCTCATGTGCTGAGTTGAGGAATCTGATACAGGACTTATTTGACTCCTCAGCTTTTCAGATGCCATGGATTGAGTAACTGAATCCCCTTCATCTGATCGCAGTTGGCAGCCTTGATTCTAAACTGTACTTCTTATAAATTAAATAGAAACTGTTAATATTTATCAGTTAAATGTTGTTTTTTTTAGGTAAGACTGATTTTATATAAATCTCCAACTACTGTTTTAAATTTCTCTGATTATAAGCAGTCAAATAATCATCACAGCATTCTGGGATTCAGACTCCATCACTGGCTACTCAAGGCCTTGTTACTGCTCACAGAATACTCCACTCTGTGACACAGTTGCACCAATATGCCCTCTAGCTTAATTGGACCAGTGCTCAATACAGGCCACCAATACTCCTCCATAGCTCTGAATGAGCTAAAATGTCCTTGGTTGCTATCAGAATTCATTATGTGCTGTATTGTATGACATGGGCAATCATGGACTTGACCATGACAATTCTTGCAACTTTTTCTGCAGAAGTGGCTTGCCATTGCCTTCTTCTGGGCAGTGTTTTTACAAGACAGGTGACCTCAACCGTTATCAACACCTTTCAGAGACCTCTGTTGCCTAGTGTCAGTGGTCACAGAACCAAGATTTGTGATAAGCACCAGCTGCTCAGATGACCCACTCTAATGGCTTCACATGATCCTGACTGGGGGAGGGTGGGGTTAAGCTGGAGTTACGTCTTGTCCAAGGGCGACCAGTAGACTACTGGAGGGAAGGTGTGCCTTACATCTTTTTTGGTAGAGACGCATCTCCACCCCACCATGCAGACCACCAGAATTAACTATCCAAATATAGCCTAACATTTCTAACAGTGCCTTTTTCCTCCACTTGTTTAGCACTGGATTCCTTTTTTCATCAGACTCAATCCATTAGTTCTATGCCATCAAACTATTTACCTGTCACCCAGTGCTAGAAATCTATAATAATTTTTCCTCCAATTAAAAAGAAGATGGGAACCCGTTAACCTAGACCACACTACAAATGTTCCCTGGGCACAATGTCAAGATGCATTAATTTGTTTTCATTTGGCATCCAATTCAATTTGGATTAAATTGCTGACCCTGACAAAGACATTCAACTCCACAAAATGTCCCTCATGCCTCCCACAACTCCTCTGTTGTGAAATCTACACTTATTCAGTACTTGCAGTCTGAACTATTCTAATGTCTGCTAGCATGCATTCTATCCTTCTGCCATCAGAGTGGAGGGGATTGAATTTGTAGGTGGTGGGTTAGTTAACAATTATGTACCTAAAAGTCCTTTCTCCGACTCAAAAGCAAACTGTAGCCGGCGAGATTGCAATGGATCTTCAATAACCTTGAAAACAAGGTGAGAGAAAACAAGTTACTGATGTGGTTATTTCACAACGGATTCTTTGCTCTAGCGTGAACAGGCCGCTGATACACTGTCATTTACTTTTTCCAAAGAATACCAGCATGCCCTATTTGCATTGTCAGTTATCATCAATCAGCCTGTTGTTTGTACTACACAAGAAGTTAAACCACAATCGCAATTTAAATTTGGAATTTATTTTTAAGGACTTATTTTTTTCTTCATGTTATTTGTTGGCTTCATTTTTTTTTTCAATTTATCTCTTCCTCTTGGACAATCTGCTCAAACTTGGAAATAGTGATTTGAATTGCTACACTCTGGTTAAAGTCATTACCTCAGTAAAATTATCAATAATATCAAAGAAATGCAAGCTCCATCAACAACTTTGAACATTTAGGTTCTGAACACAGGGCCTAGTGCTGCATTGTTATGTCTACTATTGTACACATTTCATCTAACGTACAAGGCTAAGAAAGCCATTCATAATTCTCGTACATACCAGGATCTCATGCAGTAACTGGAAGATATTTTTCAATTCGTGAGGTGGAGCTGTCTCCAGTTGTATCTGAGTAACACAAAACATAAATAATCATAAAATGTTATTACAGAAAATCATATTTAACCCTTGGTCCATGTTTATGTAACTACACCAATTAGAGTACCGTAGATTCCGGACTACAGAGCGCACCTGATTAAAAGCCGCTGGCTCTAATTTTAGAAATAAAATCAATTCTTTAATTGTAAAGGCCGCACCGGATTTTAGGCCGCACCGCTGCTTTTAAATATACATACGTATCGGTAACACAAATTACGTTGCATATACTTTTTTACTGAACAGCACGAACAACATTCCAATATCTCCTAGCGACTGGTAAAAATATATATACTGCAGCCTACCAGGAAAAGTTATTGATCGCCTTTAACTTAAAAGCAGCGTTTTCGCTCGGGTCTGACGCGCTTACGTAACGCGATCGGGTCTAATCGGGTCTGACGCGCTTGCGTAACGCGATCAGGTCTAATCGGGTCTGATGCGCTCGGGTCTGACGCGCTCGGGTCTGACGCGCTTGCGTAACGCGATCGGGTCTAATCGGGTCTGATGCGCTCGGGTCTGACGCGCTTGCGTAACGCGATCGGGTCTAATCGGGTCTGACGCGCTTGCGTAACGCGATCGGGTCTAATCGGGTCTGACGCGCTTGCGTAACGCGATCGGGTCTAATCGGGTCTGATGCGCTCGGGTCTGACGCGCTCGGGTCTTGCTTCGAGTATTTTCCATGTTGATGAGGGTGAGTACAAATGACTGATTTACAATAATTTAATTGTGAAAGTGCGCTTGATTTATCGTACAATTTCATTGGACCTCTGTGAACTACTCATCAATTTTATTGGTCTACTGTTACGAGGCAAAATGTTTACGAGGCGGCATGAAAAAAAAACCATGTATTAGCCGCTCCGGATTAAAGGCCGCAGAGTTCAAAGCTGTTCAAAATGTGGGAAAAAAGTAGCGGCTTATAATCCGGAATCTACGGTACCTTTTTTGATATGACCTGCAACCATCTGAGCAAGGCTTTTGACAAGCACCTTCAACAGATTAGTAAGAACAACAGAAGTCTATAGGATCCAACAGTAGGTACAACATTACAGAGATGTTTGTGAGCCTATTACTAACAGCAGACAATGCTACATGCTACAGATTAGTTTAGTTTGGAGGTTTTTTTAAGATTTGTGGAAACCAAGGAGAGGTCTAATTGAGGAACAGAACGTTATGACAGGCAAAGATATGGACTAATTTCTATTCATAAAGAGATCAATATCAGGAAGCATGCATGGATATAAAGTAATAGGTACAAATACAGATGAGGAATGGAAAAAATTATTTTCCCATATAGAGGATAGGAAGAAGGGTGCAAAAAAAGCATACATCCTCACTGCATCTATAAAGTATGTAGACATACACCTGAGGTGACATAATTGATAGTACTCTCTCACATGCTTCTTATAAATTAATTATGCAGCTGAATGAAACTCATCTGTTAATTATCTGATTTGCTGTCCATGAATCTGGGGACATGTGGCTCTAGGCCCACTTCATTCATGTACAGAGAGAACCAATCACTGCATGTAAAAATTTGGTGATCAGTTCCCAGGCCACTTGTGCTCTGACAGGGTACAGTCTTTATTTAAATAGCAGTATCTAGTTCATTAGCTAACAATAAAATATTTAAACATCTAAAGGGCACATTTCTGCTTATTTGGGAGTCGTATTAGGTACAAAGAGATCTTAGTTTCATATATGTTACCTTTAAAATGTGGAAAGTCCGTGTCCCTTTCCACCATTCTAAGTAAATAAACTTGCATCATAAAATTAACAAAGTATCTTCAAATTAGCTCATCATGGAAATAGAATATTTTGTTAATGTACTTTGCATTTTGATGCACTACAATTAACAGGAAGAAAATATATCCTACTTTCAATTAATTAAAGCAATGCTGTGGAGTACAAGCTATTGAAAGGAAAATGGAAATTAGGCAGAGTTCTATCAGTATTTTTCTTCAAACTATTTCTCAATGTGTAAGCAATATTACAAACAAAATGAGTAAAGTATCATAATATTAGAGTAATACCAAAATTAAACTAAATGCGCCATTTTGTCTCTTATCTCCAGGCTACATCCTGACCTCACAAGACAATGGAGCTGCCTTAGTTCTCCTGCTATTTACTCTCAGAAAATCTGGAGCAGTACATGCTGTTTTTTCACCCTTAGAATTCAGGAATGACTGCTTTTACCAGGATTGCTTGCAAAATGACAGGAAATACTGAGTCAGGAAAAGCCCAGCAGGTTAGGCAGCATTTACAGCTGCTGCATGTTCACTTTTTTTAAGATGCTTCAACATCTGCTGAGTGTTTTCAGAAGTTTCTGTATGTTTCAGGTTTCTAAAATTAGAATTTTCTGTTGCATGATCATCTGGTGCAAAACTGAATGAAATTATGTTGAAGCACACTTTCCTCTATTCCCCACCTCAAGCAGAAACTTGTGCTCCTTTTGTTTTTATTTCAAGGCTTTCCCCCACTTCAAATTTTATTGCATTTTCCTGAAGGAAGCCTGAATCATTCTTTGTGGTAAAAGTTACCATAAACAAATGGTCTAACAACCCTTGCTAGAAGCATTCCTCACTTCTTATAGCCCTCATTACGGATGCACTGCATTTTTCCATTCTCCTTCCCTTAAGGATGTCGCCCCATTGGTTCACACTTGGAATATGACAGCTTTAAAAATAACTTCCCTTTGGCCTAATTTGGAACCGTTCAAAGTCATTGGTCAGACTGATAATACATAGGTCTTTGGGTTTTGCGTAAGTTGAAATTCTTGCTTTGTTATCCCTCAGTGAACAAGACCCTTATTCTCTTTTGTCAGCACTCATACTGGAAACAAAATGTGTTTGTGGTGATTAAAACCTATATGCAGTACTGTTCAAAAGTCTTAGGCACTCTAACTATAAGCATTTATAAAGGAAAGGGAATGGAAAAATGCAGTGCATTCACAATGAGGGACGAAAGAAGTGAGAAATGCTTCTAGCCTTATGCACAGTAGTGTTTTTTGTAAATGCAGAGCAGAGAGCAAGTTTGTAAATCCGGTGGGAGCAAAGGATATTGAATTGAATTGACTTTATTTTGTACATTCTTCACATACATGAGGAGTAAAAATCTTTATGTTATGTCTAAATGTGCAATCATAGTAATTTATAATAATCTAGAACATTGGGAATGGCAAGGGTGAACACTGTGGGCGGGGTGGGAAGAGCTAGCAGAGAAGGAATGCTGGGGTGGGGGTGGTGCAGGTATAGGCACATCCAGTCCTGAGATACCAGGCAAGGTCATTTGATTCCAAACAATTGAATTATTGATCATTACAAACTGCCCTCTGGTGTTTGCTGCTCCCTTCCCTCTCCCTTCCCCTTCCCACACTCAGTCCACAATAGAGACCCATATCAGAATCAGGTTTATCATCACTCACATATTATCAGGAAATTTGCTTTTAATGGCAGCAGTACAGTGTAATACATAAAATTACTACAGGACTGTGCAAGTGAACTATTTCCAAGACAGGGCGGTGTGTGGATTGAAATACAACTTCTAATTAGTGGTGTTCCCATGCTTTTGCTGTCCTTATCCTCCAGGCAGAGGTAATTGGTTTGGAAGGTGCCATCTGTTAGAGTGATTTTTGGGTTTAGGTCATTTAGCTTTGGCAAATGGCTTTGGCTACCAGTCTTCTGATTTGAATACGTATTGTGGATTTTATTTGGAGTGCAGGTCTGATCAATGGGATCCTAAAAGCTGTGAATCCCAGTCCAGACGATGCTGGCGTCTGTGGTATGGATGCGAATCAGGAGGTGTGAAGTTTGTATGTAGTTTCAAAAGGAAGCATTGTCTATACTTTGCAAATATGGAATTGTCCTTTGTGTTTAGCATATATTGAGCCTCATGTTGGCCAGCAGACTTTCCACCGAAAGTGTCTCCATATGATGCCTGCTGCACCTTGTTTTGTCGAATAAAGAAGCTGCTTTATTTTCTCCGGCGATTTCATTCACACATTTGGTGTCAGGAGTGGGATACCTTCATGACCCATCATGTGGCCAGTGAACTTAGCAGTCTATGTGGGTGAGTATTTTCTAAAATAACATTCACACTTGGATGTGTTCGGGTCGGTGGTACACAGGAACACGAGGTATCACGAACACAGAAAGCTGAACTGGTAGATATAAAAGTAGTATGTGCGCATGTATGTGTGTTTATGTAGGAGACAAAACTCCGCGTGTTAATTTGGTGAGACAGAGACACCAGTTGTGAAGGTTGGTTAATAACAGTTTGGGACGTCAGAGTGGGGGCGTGTACACTCGTTCGGGGAGCTGCATTTTAAGTGTATACATTTTGCAAGTGTGATTTTGCAAGCTCCCATGGTTTTGCTGTCCCTATCCTCCAGGCAGAGGTCATTGGTTTGGAAGGTGCCATCTAAGGAAGCTTGCCTCCTGTAGATGGTACGAATTGTTACTGTGTGCTGGAATGAGTGAATGGTTATCAATAGGGTGCCTATCAAGTGGCCTACCATGTGCTTTATGGTGTTGATATTCTTGAATGTTGTTGAAAATGGATTCACTCAGGTAAGGGGAGAGTATTTCACCACACTCCTGACTTGAACCTTGTAGATAGTGAACACTTATAAACACTAATTTTACCTCACTGCTCTCTCCTTTGTTACCAGTCTGAGCTGTCAGTAAAACAGTTCTAATATATATGCAGAAGTGGAAGTCTTTGTTCAGAATCACTAGTACCCTTCTCATCAATGAACAAACAAATGTTGAAGCAAAGAATCCTCTATTCATTCTGTCCATTTACCTTAATGGTCTGTAACGCTTGTACCAATGAGAAATGTTCATTGCAGAAACAGCAGTAAGTCACCATCTCCGAAAGCACAGATAAAGATCCCGTCAGCTCTCGCATAGCATACATAACCTGAAATAAATTAAATTTAATTAAAAATGCCACTACTTCTCTTGCATTTACCACAAACAGGAACACAAGTTTGCAAAATCCCTACACCCATAAATTTTAACTTTATTTTTCTCTTTTCTCACATTTAAAAAGGCCGGGAGCAGCATTCTGTAACTGTACTACATGGAAAGTGTTACCCTGAAAATAAGTACATCAAGAGATCTTGCAAATATATTTTAAATGGAATTTCTCTCAGCCCAGCTATCTAACTTGATGTTAAACATCCTAACTGACTTCCCTGCATTATTCTGAGAGATGAACACTAAATGTTACTTATCATGTCATACAAAACAAATATTAACAAAACATTACCTCAAGTAAGTAATTTTGCCCCTCAGGTCTGAAGAGAGTTTCTACATCCTGGTGCAAAGGTACCTGTGGAGTTGGTGAATGCCATTTGTACTGCCCGGGATCTTAAACAAAAACAAATAGTAACATTGCTTGTCTTCTACTTCAGCTATTTTCAACCAAGTTTTTCCTTAGCTTCCATATCCAAAACATATGCCATGAAGTGAATAATACACACAAAATGCTTAAGGAACTCAGCAAGTCAGGCAGCATCCCTGGAAGGAAATGAACAGTCGATATTTCAGGCCAAGACCCTTCCATCAGGAATTCTCAGCCCGAACACCAACTGTTTATTTCCCTCCATGGATGTTGGCTGAGTTGCTGAATCGTTCCAGCATTTAGTGTGCGTTACTGGTAACCTACGTTTGCCCAAATGAACCAAGAAGAAAGCTGGAAGTCAAAGCAAATACTTCTCTAGAATCACACAACAGAACCAATAATTTTTTTTTTTTTTTAAACCATAGTGACAGGTGACAACTGCTCCTGAGAGCTTGCATATTAGGAATCAGGAAGTACTCAAAGCTTAATTAGTAGTAATACTATGTTGTCCTTTGCTACACCAAATTAACCCTGCAAATTGCCTTAAATCTCAAAGATTGCATCTTAATTCTATTCCGAGTTCATTTTGTTAGACAGATTGACAGGTAGCACTCAAAGGGGTCTGGGTGACCTAGGCAAAACCTTCTCTCCAGCATATCTTTACCATTTTCCATTGATCCATCCTGGTACTATCTCCCTTTTCCATTTGCCCATCATTGCTGACCTCATCTGGTTCTACCTATTACATACCAGCTCCTGTTTCTATACCACCCCACTGCATTTCTATACACTAGCATTCTTTCTTCTTCCCCTCTACATTGCCAGCCTTGATGCAGGATCTCAACCCAAAAGTCAACACATCAAGCTTGCAACCAGAGATACTACTTGACCCACTGAATTCTTCCTGCAGTTTATTTTTTTTTGTTCCAAATGGTATGATTTTATTACAAAAGAATTTAGAGTAGAAAGGTCTTACTTCAATTATATGAAAACCTTAAACCACAACTTGAATATTGTGCAGAGATGCACTCACTCGACCCAAGAAAGGATATACCCATGAAGTTCACCAGGTCATTAGGATGGTGAGTTCATTGGACAAGAAAAGATGAAGTAGGCTGATCTTTACTCTCAAATTCAGAAGAATGAGAAGTGGTCACTTTGAAATGCACAAATTCTTTAAAGGTATTGACTGAGTTGACACTACCACTATCTGGGGTAGCTGGAACTAGGAGAGATCACAGACTTATGACAAAAGGTTGAAGAAAGTAGAAATTTCTTTACCCTGGGTAGTGAATTTTTAGAATGCTCTACTAAAGGGGTTAGGGTGGCTCAGTCACTTGGTATTTTTAAGGAAGAGATCAATATATTTTTGGATAGGAAAGTAATCAAGACAAATACAGTTGGTGTAGGAAAGCACTACTGAAGTGAAAGTTTCAGTTGTTTCTTAATGAATGGTAGAACAGGTACAAGAGTAAAATGGCCTACTCGGGCTTTTAATTATTGTGTTCCTACTCATTGAATCCTTGTTCAGCAAAAACGCAGCATCTAGAATGTTAATCCAAAATTAAAATCCGAGATTATGGAGGGGAAGTAGGCTAGGGATTCCATTTCCCAAGTGGCTTAACTGAAGCAGCAGACAATACCCAATATAATTAAATAATATCCAGCGAGGAAACAATTAAAATGATGATTAAAAGCAAAACATTGCAGCTAAAAATAACTGAGGTAATCAACTCGGAAACAGTTTTGATGCAATCTATTATGTACACCTATGTGCTTAAGCACCTTTGCACTGCATTGAAATATTGTAACTTTTATTTGCACTTGAACTTGTCTTAATCAATCACCTCAGCTTTCTCTACACTTTCTCCAATTAAGAGCACATTACTTCCATTCAAAACAGCGTCCTCAATACTGCAATCATCAACATGAATTTTGCATTTACCATACAGATATTCTGAGATGGTATCTATTAATCACCTTTGACAATTTTGCGAATCAATTGCCTTTGCTGTATGTCCCTTGCTTCACCCTCCTTTGATCTCGCAACTTCATGCCATGAGGCATATTTTTAATGTTTGATGATATCTCAATTTTGAGCAACACTTAATTAAAATGTGTATATATGCACAGAGAATCATTGAATACTGGTCCTCATTTTGGCAATATTTTATGGAAGCTGATCTCTAAAAGTAAGCTCAACATACCAACTGTGAGTAGGGATGAAATGTCTGTATGTAAGACTAGTGATGCCAGAGTGATATGAAGATACCAGAATTCACGGGCCTGTGCAGAACTCCAGCGCCGACTCTGCAAAACAAAGCCAATTTTAGTGTTTACACTTTACTTGGATGGATTCATATTTTCATAAAAAATAAAGAGAACAGCTTCCTTAATTAAAATATTAGTCATCACCTTATGATTTTTCATTTTCACAGATGAAAGAATATACAATCAGATAAAAATGGAAGCAATGTTACTAATTTATCAATTATGCAGTTGGAAAATGACAAGCAGTTAAAGGGAGGCATCTGAACAGAATACGTGTTAATGACTGACACAAAAATAATCAAGATACAGCACATACAGTATCCAACAGTGAGACCTCAATTACCAATGTACTAAGAGCTCTACACTTACTTGGTTGTTCTGCCTTGATGGACCAAGAAGGAAACAAAGCATACGTTTGAATGCAGAATGTTTGAATAAGAGTTGACAAGCCTTGAAACCCTGAGGACAGATTAAAAAAGAACTTAGCAGGTATTAACAAAATGCCACAAACATTCCAGTTTGTTTAATACGTCACAGTTTAAATCCATGAAATATATTTCCTAGCCACCTCAAGTGGAGTGATCAAAGTGTCACAGTCACAACTAGCAAGACACAAATAATCAGAGGCAAACTACTTGCTTCTAAACATAAGAAAATAAAGCATTAAATGTGTAGGCTATTTGACAAGTTACATGGTAACATCATGACAGAACTGATTTGGAAGAAAGTAATTATTTGACAAAATTTCGAGAGAGATGATGGGAGCAGGAACACAGGTTTACATAGTTCCTTGAACTGTTACACAATTCAATAAGATCATAATTTACTTGATCTTGGACAGAACTTCACTTGCCTACTTAGTCCTCAGAATGCTTATTCCACTAAAACATGAAATAAACCTTAATATACACAATGATTGAGCTTCAACAGCTCTCTGGGATCAAGATTTACACCAGTTAAAGACATCAGTTTTCTTTCCTCCTAAATGAGTGAAATCCTTATCCACGTCTAGGTTCTCTCTTTAAAGAATACATTACTCATAATCTTGTATATTTCAATGATGTCAACTCCCATTCTGTAATAACACCATATAGTGTTGACCCAACCAACTTAACCACTTCTCAGGGGACATACTATTCTAAATGGAATCAACGAAGTTGTTCAGCCACAGCAAAATTTTGGTACTTATATGTTCTATCCTACTTGAAATGAAGGAAAACCTTCCAGTTGTAATTACAGCTCTTAATAAACCAAAGTCTTAACAGTACCAAAATCTTGATGATACAAACAATTCTGAATTGGTTGAAACTAGTTTGAAAAACATGCTTTTGGAAGATTTTCAGTTTAACTAATTTTGCATGAAGGTAAAGACTTCCAGGTAGTGGAGAATTTAGTTTTCAGAATGCAGGAAAGGAAAGCTGTTTCTGCCTATCTCTAATTACTAGAGGTGATGGCAAACCAGTACCTTGAAAATCTGCAATATTGGAGGAGGATAGTCCCAAAATACTATTTGTTGGGTAAGTGGATAGACAGACAAGGAGGTGCTGTCTGGAATTAGATCCAGTGACAATACAGGAATGATATATTTTCAAGCAACACACACAAAATGCTGGTGGAACGCAGTATGCCAAGCAGCATCTATAGGAAGAAGTACAGTCGATGTCTCTGGCCCAGACCCTTCGTTGTTAGAAGAATCCTAACTATTTTCAAGTTAGGATTGTATGCAACTTGGAGGAGAACTTGCAGTTCATGGTACTCTCAGTCACCTTGATCTTACGGATTATCAAGGCCATAGATTTAGGAACTGCTGTCTGAGAAACTGAGAACAGTAACTGCATTGCATTTTGTGGATGCATGTACCATTATGACTTGGTGGTAGAATGACTGTGCTCTTATTTTGGTGGATGAGGTGCCAATCAAACAAGCTTCTTTATCATCAAGCTTTCAGTGCTGATGATGTTGCAGTCATCTAGGTAGCTGCAGATTATTCCACCACACTCCTGACCACTGCTTTGTAGCTGGCAAAAAGAGATGCCAGGAGGAAAGTCACTCCCCACAGGATACACAGTTTCTGATCTGCTCCCGCAGTCACAATTGCCCGGTTGACTTTGATAATGATGATATGGGACTTGTGTCCCTGGTTAACAGGCTCTACAAATTGGAAAATACACAAAAATCATTCTTTGGTAAATGTACTTACAGATTGGAATGAATGTTGAGAAAAGATCTGGTGCTTTCCCTGTGTGTCTGGTGAATAAACACTTCTTGGGTTTTCCAGCCGAGTACAGGTATCTATTTTAACCGACGTTTTGATGGCAAACTCTGCCATCTTAATTAGGGATGATGCCAAGACATATCTAGTTCGGTGGTATTTATATCCCATTATTTGTCTTTACTGATTGGTTCGCCCTCAACCAATCAGATTCCCGCTGTCCCACCTTGCTTATAATCGAATTCCAGTTCTTACTTTGAGCGAGGCCATCTGTTAAAATTCTTATTCTCTATTCTTATTTCAATGGTTTCTTTCACCAGGCAGTCCCAAAAGCCATTGGCGTGGCACAGTAGTTTTGTGCCGTTGAAATCAATCCTATGGTCATTGTGTATGCAATGTTCTGCTACCACTAATTTCTCCACCTAACGTGAACTTCCTATGCTCCTTGATGAGCGCTTCCACTGTGCATCCCATCTGGCCGATATACACTGCTCTGCAATCACAGGGAATCCCGTAATTGCCAGCCATCCTGGGTCCCAGGTCATCTTTGACCTGCATAAACTGGGATTTGAGCTTCTGTATGTGTTTGTGGATGGTACTAATCCAGTATTTCTTCAGGATCCTGGCGATCCTTCCAGAAACCAAGGAAATATTGGAAGCCCACTCACAGAGATTTATACCTTAACAATAACAGTCACCATCACATCTCCCAGAGAGAGGTTCCTTCTACTTTGATAAACCATGCAAAAACTATTTCTGATCCGAAGTGTCTGCATGAGGAAATAAAACAATTATGCATGACGTTCCTACAGAATGGCTATTAGGTGAAGGAAATCAATCAAGCCCTTAAAATGGCCAACGAAAAAACCCAGGAAACTTCCCAAGGACAAACCTCTCGCTATCACCTGTCTTCCCTACACTTCCACAGTTTCTGGAATGATAATAAGACTAGAGAATAAGAATTTTAACCAAGATGAAGGTCTCGCTCTGTTGAAGAATTTGCCCTGATTTATGGTATTTTATTGTAAAAGAATTTCACTACCAAATTACTATAAGAGATTTTACCTCATTAGCAAACAGACAAAGGCCTTGGTATAAGGTTAACCCTTTAATACATGACCACGGGGAGCTGTTGTTTTACGACTCCGCCAATGTCAGGTTATATCTTAAATTTATACAGTAAATTTTGGGTAATAGTCAACAGCCAAATGTACTTCAACTACAACACAGTCTTGCCAACTTCAGAAGTTTTCTGATGACTCTGCCATAGTGGATGCATCAGCAAGGGAGATGAGGCTGAGTACTGGGCTGTGGTGGGAAACTTTGTCACATGGTGCGAGCAGAATCATCTGCAGCTTAATGTGAAAAAGACTAAGGAGCTGGTGGTGGACCTGAGGAGGGCTAAGGCACCGGTGACCCCTGTTTCCATCCAAGGGGTCAGTGTAGACATGGTGGAGGATTACAAATACCTGGGGATACGAATGGACAATAAACTGGACTGGTCAAAGAACACTGAGGCTGTTTACAAGAAGGGTCAGAGCCGTCTCTATTTCCTGAGGAGACTGAGGTCCTTTAACATCTGCCGGACGATGCTGAGGATTTTCTACGAGTCTGTGGTGGCCAGTGCTATCATGTTTGCTGTTGTGTGCTGGGGCAACAGGCTGAGGGTAGCAGAAACCAACAGAAACAACAAACTCATTCGTAAGGCCAGTGATGTTGTGGGGGTGGAACTGGATTCTCTGACGGTGGTGTCTGAAAAGAGGATGCTGTCCAAGTTGCATGCTATCTTGGACAACGACTCCCATCCACTCCATAATGTACTGGTTAGGCACAGGAGTACATTCAGCCAGAGACTCATTCCACCAAGATGTAACACTGAGTGTCATAGGAAGTCATTCCTACCTGTGGTCATCAAACTTTACAACTCCTCCCTCAGAGTGTCAGACACCTTGAGCCAATAGGCTGGTCCTGGACTTATTTTTCCACTTGGCATGATTAACTTCTTATTATTTAATTATTTATGGTTTTATATTGCTATATTTCTTCACTATTCTTGGTGGTGCGGCTGTAACGAAACCCAATTTCCCTCGGGATCAATAAAGTATGTCTGTCTGTCTGTATTTGGCCAGCAATTTCAAGAGGCACTTGTTAGGTATCAGCAAGATAACAAATGTTCCGGCATGATACACAAAATGAGAATTTTACTTTACTTTATTGTCACCAAACAATTGATACTAGAGCGTACAATCATCACAGCGATATCTGATTCTCCACTTCGTGCTCCCTGAAGTACAAATCGAAGTAAATATAATAAAAATTTAAATTATAAATCATAATTAGAGAACAGAAAGGGGAAAGTAAGGTAGTGCAAGTCAGGTCCGGATATTTGGAAGGTATGGCCCAGATCCTGGTCAGGATCCGTTCAGCAGTCTTATCACAGTTGGAAAGAAACTGTTCCCAAATCTGGCCGTACGAATCTTCAAGCTCCTGAACCTTCTCCCGGAGGGAAGAGGGACAAAAAGTGTGCTGGCTGGGTGGGTCGTGTCCTTGATTATCCTGGCAGCACTGCTCCGACAGCGTGCAGTGTAAAGTGAATTGCACATCTACGTCAGTCTCTAACTGACAATATTAACAATACCTCGTCACTGGCATGATCTATTTGCTAGCTATTCTTAGCTCACACAAGCAAGACAGCGTTTGCATCTTATCCTGTCACCCTCATGACCAAGTCTTGAGCAATACTTAGCTCGTAAAGCTTGAGAACAAAATTTAATTTTCCTCTTAATTTTCTTCCACACACTCTTAAGAACTGAAATTTGATTGCAAGCAAGGTGGGACAGCAGAAATTTGATTGGTTGAGGACTAACCAATCAGGAGGGATGGACAACGAAGGTATATATACCACTGATCTAGACGTGCCTAAGCATCATCCCTGATGAAGATGGCAGAGTCCGTCATTGAAACATTGGTTAAAATTGATACCTGTACTTGGCTGGAAGCCCGAGAAGAGTTTATTTGTGTAATGAATGCCATCAACAGCATACAAGACTGATAAGAAACACTGACTGTAAGTGGGGACAGAAAGGAAACTAGTTCTGGAGTTCATAGGAATGAGCATATATATAGTATATACATTGGAGTTTTGAATTTAACAAGATTATATAAGCTTGCGTGTATACCCGACAACAAGTCAGATGTTTGTAACCAGGTGAGTGGTTAGACTTCACCTTGTTGGAGACATTCATTACCTGATACAAATATTACTTGTCACTAGATCTCTCTAACTGGAGTCATGCTCTGCTTCACTGGCTAGATTTATGAACTTTGTGCAACTAGTGGTGTACATTCTCATGTGCACAAATGTCACTCATGATGATAATGATTGGAAATACCTCTGAGGAATTTCTGCAGTGTCCTGAGATATTTGACCCCAACATATTCAACCATCTTCCTTTATGGTAGATATGGCTCCAACAGTGACTTGATTCCCATCAAGTTTAGTTTTGCACTATAGGTTAAATGTAGCCATATGGACAGTCACTTTCACCTCCCCTTTGAAATTCAGCACTTTGGTCTCAGCTTGAACAAAAACTGAAAAGACCGGACCTATGAGATTCTGGCAAAATTCAAAATGATCAGTACACAATGCCACCCGATAGCATCATCGATGACATCAGAAAATTGGTGATGATTGTGAAATGACTGGACAGTATTTGATAAAATCAGATTAGACCCATTTTAAGAAATTAACTTTCCAAAGCAATTTTCCACATCTGGGGGTGAAAGGTTAAATGTTAATCCCTTAACAGAAAGGGCAGAGAAATTATAAGAGGAAATTAAAAAATGATGGAGGAATTAAGTAATTACTTTGTAAATACCACCATCTCCTAATTAGTACATCAATTAACCACTACCATTTATAACGATGTGGAAGGAGAGCAGTGCTTTGATCAGATCTGCTGGTTGTGGATCACTGAACCCCACTCCATGCTGTTCAGCACACATGCAAGTCCTGGGTCGCATCCTCAGTAGTTAGTCTAGGTGTTACTCAAGTATCCCCTTCTGCACTCCTTAGAGTTAGGGTTGATCCCCTAGCATGACACTAGTGGTAGAGATTATAAAGTAAGAGTTTCACCTTTTCCTGACAGCACAAATTAGACTAAAAACATACTTTACCTTTTGAACAAAGTTGTTGAAGAGGTTGAAGTACTGGGAACAATTTTTGCAATTCTCGGCTACATCCTTATCTAGTAAGCCAAGCAGCACCTCCAGCAGTTCGTCCAAGCCTTTCAGCTGAAAAACAACATTTTCCTTGAGAACTTTCAAGATATGTTAACAATTAAAACATGAACATAGGTGGGAAATAGCCAGGAATTTAACAAAAATGATTTTATAGGATGATCCTATTCTGATAGAAGGCATTTGGTGCGGACCACAAAAATTATTAAGATGCAGAGGTGCATAATAACATAGTCATGTTTTGTCCATGTACAGAATACAAAGTTTCTACATGCGAGGATTGACGTCTTTGCGCATGACAAGACCACTGTTATACCACACTCCACTACCTTTAGGCATGGCCAGGATGAGCCCAAAAAGCCACTGTCCTGTGTTCCACCCTCCTTGGCCTTTAGTTCTCCCAACCTGTTACCTACCCTTCTTCCCTCCCTCACTTTCAACCTGAACTCCAATGTTCTGATGTGCGGTGGTGAGGTGTGGGACAAGACCTCAGTGTCATATTTGTGAGTTTTATTAGCCAGCTAGTACTGCTAACCTCCAAAAAGACCACAAACTTCTCGTGGTTTGGAGGCTTGTGTGCCTCAATGACCTAGAGAACTATGCTGGCTGGACTCAGGGCTTCATGTTTTGACTCTTGGCAAAATCATCGATGCCAAACAGGTCAAAGGGTAGGGGACTGACTAAGAGTGGTTCACTGGTTCTCCAGGTTTGGGGGTTAAATTCAGGGTAACAACCCTGACTGGTAAAACAGCACAGTTATAGAAGCAGCAATGAAGAATCCTACCTCTGAGTGTGACAGTATTCCTGGAACTTGAATGACTGACAGTAGTGAAAACCGAGCTACTGGCATGAAGAAGGAAGCCCTGAACACTACCAGAAATGAAGGACCTTCATTGCTGTCCTAAACACCAGTGGCATAATGGGCAGTAAGTACTGCTAAGTTGGTCTGTAATGTTAAATTTGGAAAATCAGGTTGATAATAGACACCAAAAAAAAGTGAATTTGTTGAACGGCTTTTTAGAGCAGTTTGTCATTGAGTCTACTAGTGGATCAGTTATATTAGATTGGGTGTTACTGGGTGATTAGGGAGCTGAAGGTAAAAGAACCCTTAGGATCAGTGATCACAATATGATTCAACTAGAAACTTGACAGCGAGAAAGTAAAGTCTGACAGCAGTATTTCAGTAGAGTAAAGGAATTTACAGTGGTATGAGAGAGGAGTTGGCCAAAATAAATTGGAAGGAGATGCTGGCAGGGATGACAACACAGTAGCAATGGCGTGAGTTTCTGCAAAAAATGAGGAAGCTGCAGGATAGATGTATTCCATAAACAAAAAAATACTCAAATGGCAGAATAGTACAACCGTGGCTGACAAAGGAAGTCCAAGCTAATGTAAAAGCAAAATAGAGGGCATACAATGATGCAAAAATTAGCGGTAAGACAGAGGATTGGGATGCTTTTAAAAAACCTACAAAGAGCAACTAAAAGAATCATTAGGAGGGAAAAGATGAAATATGAAAGCAAGCTAGCAAATAATATCAAAACTTTTAAAAGTTTTATAATAACTTTTTCAAGTATGTCAAAAAACAGAGATGAGAGTGGATAAAGGAACACTAGAAAATGAGGCCAGAGAAATAATAACGGGGAGAAGGAGATGGCAGATGAACTAAATGAGCATTTTTAGACCATAAGATATAGGAGCGGAATTAGGCCATTTGGCCCGATTCTGCTCCGACATTTCTTCATGGCTGATCCAATTTTTCTCTCGGCCCCAATATCCTGCCTTTTCCTTGTATCCCTTCATGCCCTGACCAATCAAGAATCTATCAACCTCTGCCTTCAATATACATAAAGACTTGGCCTCCACAGCTAACTGTGGCAAAGAATTCCACAGAATCACCACTCTGGCTAAAGAAACCTCTCCTCATCTCTGTTCTAAAAGGACACGCTTCTGTTCTGAGGCTGTGTCCTCTGGTCTTAGACTCTCCTGTCATAGGAAACAACCTTTCCACACACACTCTATCAAGGTCTTTTGATAAATTTCAATGAGGTCACCCCTCATTCTTCCAGCGAGTACAGGCCCAGAGCCATCAAATGCTCTTCATATGACAAGCCATTCAACCCTGGAATCATTTTTGTAAATCTCCTTTGAACCCTCTCCGGTTTCAGCACATCCTTTCTAAGACTAGGGGCCCAAAACTGCTCAGAGTACTCCAAGTGAGGCCTCATCTGTGCTTTATAAAGTTTCAACATTAAATCCTTGCTTTTATATGCTAGTCCTCTTGAAATGGATGCTAACAATGCATTTACCTACATCACCACAGACTCGACCTGCAAATTAACCTTCAAGGAATCCTGCACTAGGAGTCCCAAGTCCATTTGTGCCTCCATTTTTTGTATTTAACCTCCAATTAGAAAATAGTCAACCATTTCATTACTTCTACCAAAGCTCATCAGTCTTTTGCATCAGTCTTCACTATGGAAGACACCAGCAGCGTGTCAGATGTTGAAAGAAGCAAGTGCAGTTACTACTACAAGGGAGAAGATGCTCAAAAAAGCCTAAGGTCCTAAAGGTACACAAATCACCCAGACCAGATGAACTGCACCTTAGAGTTCCAAAATAGGTAGTGGTAGAGATTGTGGGGGCAGTAGTAATGATCTTTCAAAAATCATTGGACTCTGGCAATTTTCCAGAGGACTGAAAAATTGCGAACGTCACTGCACTCTTTAGCAAAGGACGAAGGCAACAGAAAGCAAATTATAGACCTGTTAGCCTGACCTCAGTGATTAAGAAGATGTTGGAGTCAAATGTTAAGGATGAGATTATGGAGAACTTGGTGACACACGACAAGTTAGGACAAAGCCAGCTTGGTTTCCTTGAGGGAAAATCTTGCCTGATGAACCTGTTGGAATTCTTTGAGGAGATTACAAATAGGATAGATAAAGGGGATTCAGAGGATGTTGTATATTTGTACTTTCAGAAAGCCTTTGACAAGGTGCCATACATGAGGCTGCTTACCAAATTAAGAGCCTGTGGTAATACAGGAAAGTTACTAACATAGTTAGAGCATTGGCTGATTGGTAGAAGGCAGTAAGTGGGAATAAAAGGACGCCTTTTATTAAAAATAAAAGAGACAGAGAAGCAGTTTCAGCGACAGGTTACTGTCGATGCAATGCTCCTCAGACAGGATGAAGAGGTCAATACTCCCCAATGCCATTAGGCTTTACAATTCAACTGCCAGGACTTAAGAACTTTTTTTTTTTTTTTTTTTAAAGCTATTATTAATGCTTTTTGAGTTAGTGATTTAGATGCATATCATATTATTACTGAGTTAAGTATTGTATGTAATGAGTTTTTGCTACAACAAGTGTATGGGACATTGGAAAAAATGTTGAATTTCCCCATGGGGATGAATAAAGTATCTATCTATCTATCTATCTATCTATCTTTCTGGTCAGTTGCCAGTGACTAGTGGTGTTCTGCAGGGGGTCGGGTGTTGGGACTGCTTCTTTTTATGCTATATAATCAATGATTTAGATGATGGAATAGATGCTTTGTTGCAAAGTTTGCACACGATACGAAGGTTGGTGGAGGGGAAGGTAGTGTTGTGGAAAAAGGTAGGCTGTAGAAGAACTTAAGATTAGGAGAATGGGCAAGAAAGTGAAAAATAAAATACAATGTTGGAAAATGCATGGTCATGCACTTAGGTAGAAGAAATAAATATGCAGACTTTTTTCTAAATGGGGAGAACATCCAAAAATCTGAGATGCATAGAACTTGGGAGTCCTTGTGCAGAACACCCTGAAGATTAACGTGCAGGTAGAGTCAGTGGTGATCAAGGCAAATGCAATGTTAGCATTCCTTTCAAGTGGTCTAGAAAACAAGAGCAAGTATGTGATGCTGAGGCTTTATAAGGCACTGGTGAGGCCTCACCTTGCGTATTGCAAACAGTTCTGAGGTCTTTATCTAAGAAATGATCTGCTGGCATTGGAGGGTTCAGAGGAGGTTCAGAGGATGATTCCAGGAATTCTGGGTTATTATACGAGGAACATTTGACAGCTCTTGGTCTGTCTTCGTTGGAATTTAGAAAGTGGGGGTGGGATCTAATTGAAATCTCTTGAATGTTGAAAGGCCTAGACAGAGTAGATGTGGAAAGGATGTTTCCTATGGTGGGGGAGTCTAGATCAACAGGGTACAGTCTCAGGACAGAGGGGCACACACTTAAAACAGAGATGTGAAGAAATTTCTTTAGCCAGAGTGAATTTTTGGAATTTATTACCACAGGCAACTGTGGAGACCAGGTCATTTGGGTATACTTAAGGTAGAGATTGATAGGTTCTTGATTGGCCACAGTATCAAAGGTTATGGGGAGAACCCCGGCAAGTGAGGCTGAGGAGGGGAACAAAAAGGATCAGTCATGATTAAATGGCAGAGCAGACTCAATGGGCCAAATGGACTAATCCTGCTCCCATGTCGTATGGCCTAATGATTAAATGTAGTACGATGTGAATCAGTTACAAATTCCCTTTACTATACGGCATCACTGGAGTAAGCTTTGTTGAAACCCACATTAAAGACAAAGGCTCTACAGCTATAGTAGGTGTTTATGGAAAACAACACTAATTTTGGAATAATCAATGCTAACACAGGCTTTAAAAAGGTATAGGTTTTGTCATTTTCCAGTACTGATATTCTGCTTTGAGTTTAAACAAAAAAAAAATCATTTCACTGGAGGTTATTGACATTTATGCTTAGGTTAGAAAAAATTTAAAAACAGCAAGATGAAACATGATGCAACAAGATGCATATTCAATTATTTAACATTTTAATAAGTAATCAACTCCTTGACAGAACTTTTTAAATGAACTTGTCCATAACTGTGGGTTAGGAGAATTCAACAGATATTATATCAACATTGAACTGATTTGGGAACATACCAGATAAGATTTGAGGCGATACATGTGCACAATGCAACCATCTGCCACTCAGCTTTTCACATATATCATTTACTAACCTTATCCTGATAAAGCAGAGCGCTCTCCAGGGCTTTTTCTAGAATGGTAGCAACAGTGACTCTGACCTCTCGAACAGTGCACTCCAGAAGGAAAATCCTTGCAGGCATACATTCACATGCAGAGAAAAGCAAAGTGGAGCATGTTATGGCAACTTCACATTTTCATTTTTTTTGCTCTATAACTCTACAGCAGCCCTATCAAAGATGTCAGAATCAGTAGAAATTAATGGGGTGGAGAGAGATGGAAGTGGAATGCATGAGGTGGTAAGGAAAGAGCTGGACAGAATGGACGGAGTTGAGGAAAGCTTCATCTTTGAAAATGACTATTATTTCTGACTTTGTATTATTAGCTTGAAAAAAATGTAGGTAAATGAGAGCCAGGAAAAAAAGACAGTGATAGATTTTAGTCAATGCACAGCAAAGGCACATACATTGGGTGGAAGAACAGGGAGATATTGGTAACAGCAAACAATTACTATTAAAGTAATCTCCTCTTTGACCCCAGTTCCCATCCTTCCTTTCCTTCACATTGCACTCATTTTTTAATAAACATTTTCAGATGGTTTTATACAAATAATCTAAGGGAACAATAAGAACCTTAAAGATGAAAAGATAATTAACTATTAATAAAAAAATTTAGATGTCTGGATAGTGGATGTAAGTCAGTTTACCAATAAGTGCAATGTCATTAATATATTGTCACCAATGTTATTAATGTACGAAGGACAGATTCATTTTAGCAACCCAAATTCATTTGATTTATTTTGTTATGTTAGATCTTACAATGCACAGAGCAAAGGTGACCAGGAATTTTGTCTGCTTGGGTCACACAAGGATATGTCATGAAGCTTCAGGAACAGCAAGCATTGACTTTATTCATATCCAGTCAATTATATCTAAAGCTGCAGAGATTCACAGGATTAAGTGGTTTACGGAATGTGTCAGGTACTGATGACTTTCATGTACTATAAAAATGAAAAATACAGCAGTATACCACAAAGTTCGGAAAAACTAAGGCTGAAGGAATCAGATTAGCCAAGATATGCATACTTTCATGTATTGTATTGTAATAACATGCCTTAGCTAGTTTGCAATACATACACATCCTGTCCCCACCCCTTTTTGAAAGATTACGTTATCCTGTCTTTGAACAGAGATGGGCTGATGTTAGCTCATTGCCACCATGCGAGCGAATGAGCCAATCATGATCTTAGAAGTATGTTCAAGAACCACTTCCAGTAATAAGACTCCACCTTCTAACTGCCAAATATTTACACTCCAATCACATGAAGAAAGCTCAGGTATTTAGTTGGAAACCTGATCTTTGAATACAGTCGGTTTCTCACTTTACAAGAACCAAAACACTGAGCATAATGTCCACATTAAAATTTAAAATAACAGCAGAGCAGGCAATAGCAAAACGGAAAGCAGAATCACTTAGCATCAGTAATCCTTTCATTAGAATTTAGATTTCTTCAGTTTTGATTCAAATTCATTTACATCAAATATTAGTTTTCCATAAATGTCATTTGACCCAGTGCACACTTGTCATCGAACCATTTACCTACAGGAGTTTTAAGTTAACAATTTCATGATCCTCCTCAATACATCAAAAGTAATGAACATATTTATCAAAATTCTTGGTTTAGAAGCTTAAGTTTTTGACTCACTTTATTAGTTCTCGACCCTCAGACCCAACCAGGAATTCAATTAGCCACTGACAGGCTTCACAACTGTTTGTAAGCAACCTCTCAATGAGGGTTATCCATTCTCCTGTGTCCACCCTGTTAAAATAAAATAAGAAACTTCTTACACATTGAAAGTTCACCATACCAATTATCTTGAAACCCTAATCATCAAGGTCAGCCCATCAAAGAAAAAGTCTAACCTGATGCCTCCTGGAGTTTGGCAAACAGACAGCTACACATTGACCAAGTGTCTCTACAGTGCTCAAACAATTATACCAAGAAGGAATCTGTATGTTCTTGTTAGAAAAAAGGCAAAGCCAACAAGGTTAGAGAACACTCTTCTCCATAGATGCTGCCTGACCTGCAGAGATCCTCCAGCATTTTGTGTGTGTTGCTTGGATTCCCAGCATCTGCAGATATTCTCTTAAGTTTAAGGAACCTTGATAACAAGACCATAAGATTAGAAGCAGAAGTAGGCCATTCGGCCCATTGAGTCTGCTCTGCCATTCAATCATGAGCTGATCCAATTGTTCCAGTCATCCCTACTCCCCTGCATTCACCCCATACCCTTTGATGCCCTGGCTAATCAACAACCTATCTATCTCTGCCTTAATTACACCCAATGATTTGGCCTCCACAGCTGCTCATGGCAACTAATTCCACAGATTTACCACCCTCTGACTAAAGTAATTTCTCCGCATCTCTATTCTAAATGGACATCCTTCAATTCTGAAGTCATGCCCTCTTGTCCTAGAATCCCTACCATAGAAAACAACTTTGCCATATCTAATCTATCAAGAAAAAGGAGATGCATATCAGGTGTAGGCAGTTGGGGTTAAATAAGGTACTTGAAGGGTATGAGAATGCAAGGGCACACTTGAGAAAGAAATCAGGAGAGCTGAAAGAGGGCATAAAATTGATTTAGCTGACAAGATAAAAGAGAATCTCAAGGGTTTCCATAGTTATATTACAGTAATATTATGAAGAAAAGGATAGCAAAGATCAAAATTGGACCTCCTGAAGATTTGCATGATCATCTATACATGGAGCCAAAATAATAAGGTGGTGGTGAAGATTAAAAAGGCAGAAGTAACAGGGAATAATGTGCTGGATCCAGAGCCTGAAAACCCTGCACACAATTCTCCGTAACATGCCATCTCCAACCTGACCCTATCACCATCTTCACCTCCCAACCAGCTTTCCGCTGAATGGTGTCTCAGAAAGGCAGCGTCCATTATTAAGGACCTCTAGAACCCAGGGCATGCCCTTTTCTCACTGTTACCATCAGGTAGGAGGTACAGAAGCCTGAAGGGACACACTCAGCGATTCAAGAACAGCTTCTTCCCCTCTGCCATCCGATTCCTAAATGGACATTGAACCCTTGGACACTACCTCACTTCTTTTAATATACAGTATTTGTTTTTGGATGTTTTTTAATCTATTCAATATACATATACTGTAAACACAAAGAAATCTGCAGATGCTGGAAATTCAAGCAACACACACAAAATGCTGGTGGAATGCAGCAGGCCAAGCAGCATCTATAGGAAGAAATTTCAGGCCGAGACCCTGACGAGGAGTCTCGGCCCGAAACATCGACAGTGCTTCTTCCTACAGATGCTGCCTTGCCTGCTGCGTTCCACCAGTATTGTGTGCGTGTTACATATACTGTAATTGATTTACTTATTTATTAATATTATCTTTTCTATATTATGTATAGCATTGAACTGCTGCTGCTAAGTTAACAAATTGCACACCACATGTCGGTGATAATAAACCTGATTCTGATATCGCTCCCTCTATATTCTCTTATCTATTTGTCCCTTCCACTAATATCCCTCCTGGCACTTATCCCTGAAAGCTGACACCTACCTATCCATCTCCTCCCTCACCACTATGCAGAGCCCCGAACACTCCTGCCCAGTGAGGCAACATTTCTCCTGTGAGTCTGACAGGGTCAGGTGACGTGATTGGGGATGTAGCAGACAGTGAGGAATGCTAAATCTTAGTTTGCAAAGTGACCTAGACCAGCTGGGAAAATGGACTGAAAAATGGCAGATGGAATTTAATGCAGGCATGTGTGAAGCATTGCACTGTGGGACGGACTACCACAGTAAGCCTTGCTCAATGAATAGTAGGGCACTGAGGTGTGCAACTGAACAAAGGCACCTGGGAATACAGGTCTATAATTCCTTTAAAGTGGAGTCAGGTAGATGCGATTGTAAAGAAAGCTTTGAGCACATTGACCTTCATAAATAAGGGCAATGAGTAACAGGAGTTGAAGTTGTACAAGATGCTGGTGAGGCCAAATTTGGAGTACTGTGTGCAGTTCTGATCACTCGCCTACAGAAAAGATATCATTAAGATTGAAAAAGTGCAGAGAAAATTTACAAGCATGTTGCCAGGACTTGAGGACCTGAGTTATAGGGTAAGGTTGAATAGGTTAGGACTTTATTCCCTGGAGCACAAGAGTACAAGGGGAGATCTTATAGAGGTAAGTAATATTATTAAGGGTATAGATAGGGTTAGTGCTTGGACGCTCTTTTCCCTCAGGTTGGGTGAGACAAGAACAAGTGGTTATACAGTAGGTTTAAGGTGAAAATTCAGATATTTAAGGGGAATCTGAGAGGGAACTTCTTAATTCAGCTGCCAGAAGAAGTGGCAGATGTGAGTACAATTGTATCATACGAGGGGTGCTTGGATAGGTACACAGATGAGAGGTTATATGAGAGATTGAAGGTTATAGTCTGGGTGCAGATAGTGTGGCATGAACTAGATGGGCCAATGGGCCTTTTTGTGTGTTGTAGTGCTCCATGACTCTACACATCAAATGCTGCTACCCAAACAGCTGATGTAAACTTCAGGAGTAACAGCATTTGCAATGATCCATCAAACAATAAAAAACTTGGTTAGCTTTGAAATGCAGATTAGATGAGCTCAACATTTTGTGTTAATGAATAAAAGGATAAAACATTTTCAATAAAATGTACCGTATGCAATATGTTAACCACTCTGAACTGCTTTAAATAACCTTTATTTCTACTGACAACATAAACGTGCTAAAAGAATTCAGCAGGTCAGGCAACGTCTAGCGAGGGAAATGGTCAGTTGACGTTTTGGGTTGAGACCCTTCAACTGGACTGGAGAGAAAGTGGGGAGGACAACCAGCATAAAAATGTTAGAGAAAGGGTAGAGCAAGAGCTGGCAGGTTCAGGCGAGGAACAGTGATAGGCATGTTAGGTATAGAGTGGGAAATTAGCCAGAAGCTGGGAGCTGATAGGAGAGAACAATGGAGCATGCAATAAACAGAAGAAGATGGAAAGGCAACTAATGGAAGGAGTGTGTGGCTGGCTAACAGGCAGATGGAGAAGGTGGGGAAGGGGTAAAGGACAGGGTGACAGGGCCAGCTGGATCAGCAGGAGATAAAAATGAAATACAAGGGAAAAGAGTCAGGGGGAGTGGTTACTGGAAGTTTGAAAGCTTGATGTTCATGTTACCAGTTTGGAGATGACCCTGGGAAGAATATGAAATGCTATTCCTTTAATTTGTGTTTAGCCTCAAGCTGGTCGTGGAGGAGGCCGTGGACAGAAGTGTCAGTGAGGAAGTGGAATAAAATGACCAGCCACTGTTTTTCTATGCTACTGCATATACCAATGCCTTAAACAACTTTTTGATTACTGGACCTTGATCTATAAAGCTCAGTCTGAAAGATCGACTGTACTCTTTTCCTAGATGCTGCCCAGCTTGCTGAATTCCTCCAGCATCTTGTGCGTGTTTTTCAGATTTCCAGCATCTGCAGATAATGGAATCTGAAACTGATGGAAGAACTGCTGCAGTGCCTCAACTTGAAAAGCCAACCCCTTTGCCTCTGAAGATTAACGGCTGATCCACTGAGTTGTTACAGCAATTTGTTTTTTTACAACTTTTTTTCATATTTGACTTTAGATTTCATGTCATTACCAAACAGAAAATAAGACAAAAAAAATGAGTTATCTTATGACAAATGGTTTGCCACTGATTCCCACATATCAACAGCATTTGTATTCAAACTCCAGTTAAGCGGAGCAGACAACACTGTAGAATAGTAAGAAACCCTGTGGTAAAGGAGGTGGAAGGAAAAGTATTTCTGCTCACCAAATGATGATCCTGCTTGTGCATATATGTTAGGCGAGATAAGAAGACAAACTTATCTGAATAACTTATCCCTTAATTTCATACCTTAGTTTCTTCTTGGTTCTCAAGTAGGTTTGAAAGAGGAACTGGATGGCAAGCTTCATGCCAATCTTTGCCATGGACTGGTACATAGGATGCTTCAGTTTAGTCTATGGAACAAAAGAGTATTAGACTGAGAAAAACAGAAATATAAAATTCTCACAAATTAGAAACTGAGTTAAAGTTAAACACTTGCTCAAGAGAGAATGAGCAACCCACAGTTTTCTTAATAGCTTTGATAAGTTTCAATTAATTGTTAAAACAAGCAAACAAAACTTTCTTTGGGGGCACTGGTCTTGCATTGCTCTGGGTGTGCCACATCCATAACAGAAGCAGTAGTTCTGCATCCTGTCTACTATTCACAGCCAACATAGGTTAATAATATGAACAAGACATATTGCTCATGAATAGTGTGATACTCTGATCAGTTAAAACATATGACTAAGCACTTAATTTGCCACAAACGTATCTCAAGGTAAAACAAACAAAAGGCATAGCTAGTGCAGAGGAAAGCATCACATTCATACAAGTCTTATTATGCCTACTGACTGATTTGCTTTTACGAACAATTATTATTGAAATGTTGGTTAACCACTTTTGGCAATATTTTGTATAGTGTCTGACCTCCATTTACAATGCATCCCCTAGGTTTTTACTATGCCCAAACTTATCTAGAGTTTACACCTAAGTGTTGGTTCAAACAACACTGCTGTTCTATCTCAGTAACAGATTGAATTTCGGCTCATATGTGAAGTTCTATCAAATAAAAGATTGATTTTGGAATGGACAAAACCATATGTAGTAGTGCAATTAGTTTTACTGAATCAATTCAATGATTATCACTTAATGCTTAAAGGCTGTCTCAAAGCACTTAAACAGACGTCAATAACTTTTTTTGCAAGTTCCCGACTCATTCTGATCTCTTACAACATGGCATGTTTTGAGCCATAGAAGTCACCAATCAGGGCCTTCTTAATGAGGTCAGAGATGGCTTTGTACAGCAAGTTTCTCCAGAAAACCACGGATTCTAAGTCTGGGAGATTGGTTCTTTCCTGAATGAGCTAATAAGAACTTCAATATTATGTTTCTTCTGTACCATGCTGATAAATATATTTGAACCATATTGTGAAGTCTTGCACTGATATGGACTTACTCAAAGAAACCAACTTTTAGAATTGAAAATATCTAAAAGGTAGACACAAGGTAGTGAATTTAAATAAGAAACAATAGATTCTGCAGATGTTGGAAGCTTACAGCAACACACACAAAATGTGGAGGAACTTGGCAAGACCGGCAGCACCTATGGAAATGAATAAACAGTGATAGGTGAAGTCAGGTGGGTGGGGGGGGGGGGTGAGGAGAGGGGATGAAATATGAAGCTGGGTGGTAATAGGTGGGAAAAGCTAATGGGTGAAGAAGGAGGAATCTGATAGGAGAGTGGACCACAGGAGAGAGGGAAGGAGGGGCACCAGAGAGATGTGATAGGCAGGAAAAGCAAAGAGGTAAGAGACCAGAGCGGGAAATTGAAGAACAGGGAAGGGGGCGGGGAAAATTAGCCTAAGTTGTGTAAATAGATGTTTATGCCATCAGGTTGATGGCTACCTTTGGAATATGATGTGTTTGCTCATTCAACCTAAGAGGGACCTCATTATAGCAATAGAGGAGACCACGGGCAGACATGTCAGAATGGGAATAGAAATTAAAATGATTGGGCACCAGGAAATTTTTTGTGGATGGAGTGGAGGTGCTCGACAAAACAGTCCACTCAATCTAAGGTGGGTCTCACCAAATATGTAGGAGGTCACAACGAAAGCAGTAAATGACCCCAACAGATTCACAGGTGAAGTGTTCCCTCATCTGGAAGGACTGTTTGTGGCCTTAAATAGAGGTAAGGGAGGAAGCGAGTAGGCAGGTGTAGCACTTCTGTTGCTTGCTTGATGAATAGACAAGGGAATCATAGAGGGATCAATCCCTGTGGAAAGCAGAGATGAGGGAGAGAAAAGATTTATTTGGTGGTAGGGGTCTTGTTGAAGATGGCAGAAATTGCAGAGAATGATATGCTGGATGTGGAGGCTCATGGGATGGTAGGTGAGGACAAGAGGAACTCTAAACCAGTTGAAGTGGCAGGAAGATGGGGTGAGCGTGAATGTTTGGGAAATGGAAGAGATACGGGTGAGAGCAGCTTCAATGGTGAAGGACCAGAAACCCCATTCTTTGAAGGAAGAGGACATCTCTGATGTCTTGGAAAGAAAAGTATCATCCCTGGAACAGAACAGTAGAGAAGAAGGATTTAAGAAAAGGTAATGGGATTCTTATAGGGTGGGAAGAGGTATAATCAATGTGGGGATCAAAGTTCAAAGTAAAATTTTATTATTAAAGTACATAAATGTCACCATATACAACTCTGAGATTTATTTTCCTCTGGACATACTCAGCAAATCTATAGAATAGTAGCAATAACAAGATCATGAAAGATCAAGTGGAGTGCAAAAGTTAACAAGCTGCAAATGCAAATATAAATATGTAGCAATAAATAAAAAGAACATGAGATAATGAGATAGAGTCCTTAAAGTGAGACAATTGGTTGTAGGAATATTTCAATGATGGGGCAACTGAGTGCAGTTATCCTCTTTTATTTAATAGTTGAGGGATAGTAACTGTTCTTGAAGCTGGTGGTACAAGTCCTAAGCCACTTGTAACTTCTACCTGATGGCAGCAGCGGGAAGAGAGCATAACTGGGTGGTGAGGATCTTTGACAATGGATGATGCTTTTGTACGGCAACATTTCATGTAGATATGCTCACTGATTGGGAGGGCTCTATCCATGATGTACTGGGCCGAACCCACTAACTATTTTATGTCTTTCCATTCAAAGGCTTTGCTGTTTCCTGCAAGCTAGCGGAGGGAAGGAGCGTCTTCCACCTCCTTTGGTAGCAATGTATCGCCACCCCGCCACCCTATGAAGAATATAGATAGGGTAAATGCAAGCAGGCTGTTTTCCACTGAAGTTGGGCAAGACTAAAACTGGAGGTCATAAGGGTGAAAGATGAAATGTTTAAGGGGAACCCGAGGGGGATCTTCTTCAATCAGAGGCTGGTCCGAGTGTGGAATAAGCTATCTGTGCAGGTGATGGATGTGAGGTCAATTTCAACATTTAAGAGAAATTTGGGTAGGTACATGGATGGGAGGGATATGGAGGGCTATGATCATGATGTCGGTTGATGGGACTAGGCAGATTAATGGTTTAGCACTGACTAGATGGGCCAAAGAGCCTGTTTCTGTGCTGTAGTGTTCTATGACTCTATGGACCAACTGAATTTAAGTTGATGATATTGACAAGCTCAGCATAAGTGCATGAAGCAGCACTAATGTAGTCATCAATGCAATGCAGAAAGAGTTGGGGAACATTACTAGAGGAGGCTTGGAACATAGACTGTTCCATGTAGCCAAGGAAACGGCCCGTGGCTACACCCTGAAATTGGAGAAGTGAGCGGAGCCAAAAGAGAAATTGACAAGAAATTGGCCAGTTCTGCCAGGCAGAGGAGGGTGGTGGTGGAGGGGAACTGGTCAGGTCTGAAGGAAGCGGAGAGCTTCAATGTCTTCTTTATAGAAGACAGATGTGTATTGGGACTGGACATCCATGGTGAAAATGAGGCAATCAGGGCCAGGGAGTTGAAAGTTATTGAGGAGATCAAGAGCATTGAAGTGCTGCAGATATAGGTTGCTGAATTTAAATGACTGGATGCAACAATTAGTTTCCTGAGGCTGTTGCACTTTATTCTGAATTATGTTGCTTTACATTGCACTACGCTGTGCAATGCCATGATATGTATTAACAGGATGCAAGGCAAGCTTTTAATTATACCTGGTACACTGGACAATAATAAATCAATTCCAATTAAGTCTTCACATTCCCAAGTAGTGTTACAACTACATAGACCAATCTCCCAAACAGCACCTGACACTTACTGCATTGAGTGAAATCAAGGAAAGCATGAAACTGAAGTAGTCACTGTTGAAAACATCTCTGTTTTTCATGAACTTTAGGTTCTCATCTCGTACCATCTGTCAAAGACAAAAGTCGTTCAGACAACAGCTAGATATAATTTGAGATATTTCAGCAGTTCACACAGCAACAAACTGTAGTTTCATTATTATAGTGTCTGGAGAGTTACTGTAAATAACCTTTGCTATTTAAGAGAATTTCCATAAACACGTTTGCATACAATAAACGATTCCTAAAATTTCACCCACCCTCACAAAGAAATTCCTTTGTCAAACTGCATTATATTGTCAGTTTTTTTCTCACAGTAAACCAGATAGAAGAAGAAAAGTATGATTTAGCAGCTGTGTATGAGACGGAAGTATCTGACTCAGCAAGTCAGGCAGCATCTATGGAGGGGAATAACAGCTGATATTTTGGGCCAAGACCCTTCATCATGTGCTTTGGTAGAATTCAAGTAATTCAATACAAATACTCTACATTGTTTACGGCAGGTTTCATTGGTAATTCTATTTTTAGTTTTAAATTGCTATGTTTTATTTGCCTTGTCAAGTTCCCAAGGATTTTCAAGTGACACATCAGGAAATTAGAACCGATGCCGAATTCTCAACCTTTTCTATAACAAAGAGATTGCAGTGGAGCTAGTGCAGCAAACTCTACATTATCTAGTCCTATTTTAATGCAAAAGATACATTTTCAAAATATTCTGAACAGTAGTAATTCTTAATTACTTCTCTTTGCAATGATGTTACTTTGTTAATAAATATGATCTAAAATTCACCATGATCTAAATTCCACATTCTGGACTCTGCAAGAGTATGCTGGATACTGTGCAAGCAGAATACATAGGCAATTGTTCAGTTCTAGGAAATGCATCATCACCGGATGCTTTGCTGTTAAAGCCCTTACTGTAGGAAATAATTAGTCCTTTAAAATGTTTTTTTTTGTAGCGAAATAGAAAAATAACACTAATTTCTAATCCATGAGATTGAGTAGACAAAAGACAGGGGAAATCTGCACCTGCAGCATTTTACCACCCACACTGGATCCCCTACAATTCACCACCTTTCACAACTGATTGACAGATGATGCCATAGCCACAACACTATACACCATCTTGACTCTCACCTGGAGAAGAGGGATGATTATGTGAGAATGCTGTTCTTGGATTACAGTTCAGCATTCAACACCATAACTCCCCCCGCCAGGCTCGACAAGAAGTTCAGAGACCTGGCTTTTACCACGCCTTGCCCAACTGGATCCTGGACTTCCTGTCGGAATGCCAGCAGGTGGTAAGGATGGACTCCCTCACCTGAGGATGGGCTGTCCTGAGCTCCCTCCTCTACTCTCAATACACCCAAGACTGTGCTGCCACACAGAGCTCCAATCTGCTGTTAAAATTTGCAGATGACATGACACTGATAGGTCTTATTTTCAACAATGATGAGCCAGCCTACAGAAGTCAACACCCTGTATGGTGAAAAAAGCACAACAGCGCATCTTTAACCTCTGTCGGCTGAAGAGGTTTGGCACGAGTCCCCAAATCCTCAGGACTTTCTATAGGGGTACCATCGAGAGCATTCTGACTGGCTGTGTCATTGCCAGGTACGGGAACTGTACTACCTCAATCACAGGGCACTGCAGAGAGTGGTGCTGACAGCCCAGTGCATCAGTGTATGTGAACTTCCCTCTAATCAGGACATTTACAGCAGCATGTCCGAAAAAAGGTCCTGGAGGATCATCAGGGACTCCAGCCACCCCAACCACAAGCTGTTTCAGCTGCTACCGTCTGGCAAATGGTACCACAGCATTAAAGCCAAGATCAACAGGCTCTGGGACTGCTCCTTTCATCAGGCCATCAGGTTCATTAATACACATTGATCTGATTGCATATCTCACTGTGTACCTGACAGTACATACATGCATACCAATTACATGTACAATTTTAGTGTTTGGGTAACATCCTCCATATTTCCCTTCTTATTGCTTCCACATTCTGATGGAAATGCAACATAAAGATTTTTACTCCCTCATGTTGTGAGATGGACATAAGAAATAAAAGAAATCTTAATTCTTAAAAAAAAGTCACTCAATGTCCAACAAGAATTCTGGGGCAAAATCTTTTTATCCATTGATAAAACAAGGATAACTGAGGCATATTAAAGATGAGCAAAATAATTACACGGCAAAGAAAGGTACAGGTAATTATGCCTATGTAATCAGATTTTGTTGGGAGGGACCTAATCTGAAGCATTAGCACTAGCAGTTGGGTAGAATGGCCTGCTTCTATTTCTTTATCAACTTCTAGTATTAGTTCTGTATTGTGGCAAATCCTGAAGCAGCAAGCAGGGAAGGCAAAGCAAGAAATATATTCTGAAATTTTGAGAGATCTGGTAGCTATCAACTACGTAAGTCTGTTTAAGATATCAAAATGCCTAAAAGCTCAGATACGTTATTAAAGCTGTCATCAAGTTTACATAGGGAGTGCAGATGACCATGGTTTCAGTAGAGGGATATTTAAGGAAGGAATTTAAGAATTTAAGACCATGGTAACTGAAGCTAATAGTACAGTGTGTTCAACGTAGAGATGAACATGTGGACTTTATTAGATTGTAGATATTATGAGGAGTTACAGTTCTGAACTGCATTAAAGAATTAAGAGTAGCCATGACCACAGAAGGATTTGAAAACAGGCATGATAACTTTAAAACCAATTTACAGTAGACCAGTATGGATTAACAAGCATGACGTTGGAAAGATGTAACATATGACTTAAACGGTAGAGTAATGAATGAATCAAGTTTACAGAGAAAAATGCAAGTAGGTAAATCAGCAGTACATTGGAACATCCAATTCCAGAGGCAACAAATGCATCAATGAGGATGTCAGGAAAGGAGTCAAATTATATTGCATCAAGTTATATTGCATACCAGTGCTGTTGTTTCACAACTGCAGCGGCCATAGTTTGTTCCTGACAAACTTCGGACAGAATCAAAAATTTACAGAGTTCAGTTGTGCTTTTTGACAAAGACCTCTGAACACATTGCAGCACTGGCCTTTATCCTTGCAAGCGATGGCTCATCAGGAACACATGCAAGTACTATTAAAATGTGAAGAAGGGTTCTTTCCTTTCATGTAGCAAGTTCCAGCCTCTTATGACTATCTGAGTGAAAGCATTTTTGTCTTCTCCACTCTACTCTTTCCATCTCACTCCCTTGGTTACTTGAACCCTCAGCTATGAGAATTAGGTCTTTCTTATTTACACTATCTCAGTTCCTCACAACTATAGATATAGACCTCACTACTACATCTCCCTTCTCTTGATCTCTTTTGTGCCACAGAAAATACCCAAATTTCCACAATCCTTGCTCATACCAGGCAACAACTTTGCAAATCATCTCTGATGCAACCAATGATGGGTAGTGAGATGCATATTTTTTGCAATACAAAAACAATGAGAGTTCATAAGATATGTCATTAGTTATAAGAGATTTACTTATAAGTGAACAATAGTAATAAGTGAAAATGAGTGTGAAAAGCATTTAAATGTAAGTCTCACATTTTATCTGCACAAAATGTTTTCGGATGAAATTTTGTGGCATTCTTCATTGTTTACTCAAGATACCAAGTAGGAAATGGGAAAGTTGCTTATACAAATGGGTAACTCCTGGAAAGCCCCAAAACATAATAGCATTTAAATTTCTCCAAACCTCTCCTGCATACTGACAAAAGGTCTTATGATGTTTCTGTTCAGTTTAATATTATTGATTAGTTTCTTACCTGGTAAATCCTGGCTGGCAATTTTTCCACAAAGAGCCCCTTCTTTTCTCCCTTCCTTACCAGTTTGGTTAGCAATGAAAGACGGTCATTGTTTGGTCTATGAGGGCGAGGGGATGACTGGGGTGAAACTTCAGGTGAAGAGGGTGCAGATCTACCAAAAAGCAAGCCAAAGTAAAGCACTAACAGCAATAATAATTCCATATTAAACAAGAAAGCAGACTACAAATAAACATCATGGTCATATTTTAGAAAAAAATACTCGACAAAATCATTTGAAAAACCAAAGTTGCAGATGATAGAAATAAAAGTATAATCAGGAGAAGCTAAATTTAGGTAGGTGACCTTCCATTGGGATGCAGCGAAGTACTAATAGAAGAACATGACAATATGAGGAATTCATAGCTTTTTGCATAAGAAAACAGTTTAATTCATAAAGAATACTCAGTTGACTTATTGGTATGGGTAAGTTTTGAGAAATAAGAGGGTAAGACACTGAACTGACAAAGGTGCAGTAATGATTCGGTAGTTACAGAAGGAATATGAACATGGCCACAAATTTGAGGAGTGCTCATTACTTACAAAGATAAATCCTCCGCTTCCTGTCGAACAACACTAACTCGACTTTTCTTTGGTAAAACTGGAGAATTCTGGTCTAACATTCGCTGGTAAAATAACATGTAGGCATTCCAATACCTGCGACGGACTTCAGGATAAGGGTTTGCTAAGAAAGGAAATGAAACATCTCTAAAATATAATCTTCACAAACAGCTGTTACCATAACTTAATTTTTGTTTAAAACTGCAACCTAAAATAATTACAATGGATTTTTCTCAATGACTGAGATATTAACAAAATTTTCTTTGTGTTCTGCAGTCAATAACTTTTAAGTCCATAACCGGTTTCAGTCACTTTAGGATTTTTTAATTCAATGAGATGCATCACCACAGGCGAGGTTGGAATTTGTCACTGTTTCCTAGTTATTGTACTGTCAACACGAGTGACTTGATACCCCACCCCCCCCCAACCAGCCAAGTGGAGAGGGTGCTTTTATAATGCTGATAATTGAAAGACTGTGTGATTTAAGAAAAGATGAGATAAAACTTTATTTATCCTGGAGGAAATTATTGTTACAAGATTGCTGTCACAAATATATACTTTAAAAAACAAAATGTAAATATTGAAGCACAAAAAACCCCCCAAAATGTACATTAAAAAGTAATAGTGCAAAATACAGACATGCAATGAAACCATACACTTATATACTTAAGGAGGAGTTGTAGAGTCTTATAGCCACAGGGAGAAAGGGTCTCCTGTGGTGCTCAGTGGTGTAACTCAGTAGAATCAGTCTGTTATTAAAGGTGCTCCTCTGTTCGTCCAGTTCGTCATGGAGGGGGTGAGAAGGATTGTCCATTATGATCCGTAGCTTCTGCAGCATCCTCCTCTCAGACACAACCACCAGGGAATCCAGTCCCACCCCCAGAACAGAACCAGCCTTCCTGATGAGCTCGTTGATCATCCAGGCATCAGCTGCTCTCAACCCTGCTGCCCCAGCAGACAACAGCATGGTATAGAATGCAGGCTACAACTGGGTCATGGAACATCTACAGCATAGTACTGCAGAAGTTGAATGACTGGCGCTTCCTCAGGAAGTACAGTCGGCTCTGTCCCTTCTTGTACAGAGCCTCTGTATTTTCAGTCTAGTCCTGTTTATTGTCCAGGTGATTTCCTGGGTATTTGTAGTCCCGGACGATTTCCACATTTGTTCCCTTGATGGAAATGGGAATGCAGGGTCTATTTGTGGGCAGAACTGAAAAAGCATGTGTGAGCAAGGAGGTCTACAAACCTGACTCGGTTACACCAGTTCTGTCTGGAGGAATGGAAGCAACTTACCGTGAGAAGCTTGTGGAAGGCTACCCAAAACATTTGACCCAAGTTAAACAATTTAAAGGCAATGCTACTAAATACTAACAAAGTGTATGTAAACTTCTGACCCACTGGGAAAGTGATGAAAGAAATAAAAGCTGAAATAAATCATTCTCTCTACTATTATTCTGACATTTCACATTCTTAAAGTAGTGATCCTAACTGACCTAAGACAGGGAATGTTTTCTAAGATTAAATGTCAGGAATTGTGAAAAACTGAGTTTAAATGTATTTGGCTAAGGTGTATGTATTCTGACTTCAACTGTATTTACAAATCCCTTAAAACAAAGAACAACCTGGCTGGCTGCCATCTCGTGACAGTGCCAGAATTATTCTAGCTATTTTGATCCAGCCGTGAGTAAGCATCAAGAACCTCAATACAGGTGCTTAGCACACAGCCACTCATTAACCCAATTTAAATTTTGGGAGGAACACAGTGGATCAAGTAGCATCTGTGGAGCCAGTGGGATTGTTAATGTTTTGGGTTGAGAATTCATGTCAGCACCTGCTGAGTTCCTCCAGCAGTTTGCCTTTCTGCACCAGATTACAGCAACAACAGTCTTGCATTTCCAGTCTTGCTGCCTTAGTTTTAACACGTTGAAGAATTGACAACTTCATAAAACTGAAACCTCAGCAATCATCAAACTATTCCACTTTTGATGGCATGATAGAGATGGAAATTGACCAGCTGAGTCCTGAGACCTGCTAAAATAATATTCTGGAACTGAAATGACTAGTCACTAACAAGCACAGCAATGACTCCAATAACTGGGAGGTACCTCCCACTTACCAGTTCAGCTTTGTTTGGAGACCTTGATGTCCTGGTAATTATTGTGTCCATTCCTTTTTTAAACAAAACTATTTTCTTAGTTAACTAACAGATTGCAGAGGGAAATCTGTGCTTCTATATTTTACACAGAAACTAATGATGACGTTAAGGTAGGAGACTGGGCTACTAATATTTCCCTGCTTTGCCATTCATCAAAATTGCAATTGCTGGTTAACAGTCCATTCATGTGGACTTTTGCAAGGCCTTCAACAGGTGTTGAATGGTATGTTCATCTGAAAAGTGAAGTCCCATAAAATCCAAGGAGAACTAGTTAGATGGATTCAAAATTGGCTTGGAGGTAGGAAGCTGGTGGTGATGAGTGAAAGCTGTTGCTTAGAATGGAGGCTGGTGGATAGTGGTATACCTCAAGGGTCAACGATGGGACACTTGTTATTCATTATTTATATAAATGACTTGGATGCAAATGATATGAAATTATGTGTTGCTGATGATGAAGAAGGTTATCATAGATTAAAAGGGGATCTTGATTAGCCAGGGAAATGGGCTGGGGACTGATTATGTACTGTAACTGAAAATCCACTGCTAGAATCTGTAGTCAAAAGATTAATTCTACCGACTAGAAGAATGACTTTGACATTTACATTTCTTGCCTGGTTTACAGTTTTATGATCAGTTCAGTTGTTCCCCCCCCACAACAAAAACCTTTCACTCCAACAATTCCAATATGACCTTTTGTTCAGTTCATTTACGTGACTTGAATACGCTTCGGACTTTGACACCAGTAGTGCAATGCTAACCTGTCTCCACCTTGCTAATATTTTTGAATATTTTGCAATATGCCAAAACAAACTCGTTTCTATGCTTTGTACTTGTCATAATCTGCCCTTCAGTGATAAACTGGACAAAGATTAGATTTCATGTTTCTTTCCTACTTGGTCTTTCGATTATTGCCTCCATTCAGCAGAATTGTTAGTTTATAAGAATCAAAATCTTAGAATCTTGCAGCATGGAAGAAAGTCCCTGGGGCACAACTGCCCATACTGAAAGAGATAAGCACACTCAATTATAGTAGTTCAATTGCAACTTACATTGATCGTAGACTTTAGGTCTGTACTCGCCACCAAAACATTCAAACTCCAATGTCTCATCATTTAGATCGAACTCTTCTACTACGGTATCATTGAATTTGTACCATTTCCCTTTGCCACCAGCCCTGTGAAGTCAAAAAAGTTTAAAGTGAGCTCAGAACCAAAGCTACATACACCACACTACTTATAGTTCCAATGCTGTAAGCCTTCATAATGTTCACTTTGCCTTCATAATGTTCACTTTTACATTATTGATTTACCATCTAATGTAAATTGACTTGACTTAATTAAAAATAACCAACTCATTTTCACCCACCTCCTGTCCTTGATGAATGAGTAATAATGTCCAGCATGTGCCTGGCCACTATGAACAATCACTCCAACCAGCTCATAGTTTTCAGTTGGGGCACCTTTTTTTCTTGGAGAGCCGCCTCCCATGTGATCACCTGCTTTGCCATTTTCACCATGTTCAGAAGAGTGCTCTTGACGCGCCATTCCAGACACGGTATAGGGCTCCATGTTAAGAAGCCAAGGAAACTAGGAGAAAACAAACAGAATTAGATTGGATAACTAATCATGCTTGTGCAAGTTGTAAATACTGAAGTTAAAATCTTACGGTTCAGCAGCATAAAACAATGGAAGCATATTTCCAAGCAATGGACCAGAACTGAGAGCCAGTGGTGAGCCACCCTTACTTTCCACTGATGGTCTTGACAAATGGAAAGGAATAGAATTTACAATGTGATTCTAAAATAAAACAGCAAACTGCTCGAGGAACTCTGGGTCTGTGGAGGGAAATGGACAGTTGATGTTTTGGGTTGAGACCCTTCACCTGGAATGGAAGACTTGGGGTGGGGGAGTTCAGGAAGCCTGTACAATGAGATGAAGAGCAGGTGGGGTAAGAGCTGGTAAATAACAGCCGGATCCAGGTGAGGAGTGGTGACTGGGAGATGAAAGAGGGATGAGTGGATCCTGGGAGATGATAGGTAGCCACAACAGAGAGCTGCAGATGATTGAACCCACAAGGAAAGAAATGTTGAGCATGGAACTAAATATAGAAAATGGGTTGGGCAGGTGTCACATTCTTAGAATAAGGGGTTGACCATTAAAAATAGTGACAAGATTCCTCATCCTAAGGTTAATTCTGATTTTATTTCTTACGTGCATTTGTAAAGAAGTTTGACCATTTCTGGATGTTCATGGCATTAAGAAACATAGGAATTTTATTAAAATTCAATTTAAAAACTTTAAAAATGTCTGAAAGCTCATAATCACCACCACCTTAAAGAATTAGCACGTGTTGACTGCACATTTACCCGTATTTGTTCATCGTACTTGATAGAACGGCCACTCTCCCAGTCAAACCCAAATCTCATTAAATGGATGACTAACACACTTGGTAGAGACTTGATGCACATTCGCTTCACTGTTGTCCTCTGGAAGATGGAACACAAGTGTTTAGGAATAATTACAAAAACATTCCACAATTCTGCAAGGAGACTTAACCAGATTTAAAAGTTAAAAATAGGTTGGAACAAGCCACTGGAAACTTGATAAGGTCTTTTCCAAAATGCATTAATACCTCTCTGGAACTCTTTTCCTTCATAGAACATTTACAGATAGTGGGATAGAAAAGGGGATGAGAACATTGGTATCAATGCAGGAAGAGAAAAATACACAGAAAACTGTAGGTGGAAAGGGAGGATTTAGAACAGAGGCAAAGGTGAGGCTATGAGGAGATGAAAATTATTTTAATGAAGGTACTGATAGTCTGGACACAAAAGGGGGGATGAAGTGAATGGTGAACAAAATGTGGAATAGGGAAGTAAATGAGAAGCAGACATGTTAGATGAATTTAAGGTCATGAAGGATTGAAAATGTACATTTCTGCAAGACAGTCCAGTCTAAAGATGACAGTAGACACGATTTTCAAAGGCAGACAGCTGAAGGAATAAATGGCTGAAAACACAGTGTTTGAGATACAAAACTCAATTAAAATGCAATAAAAATCAGAATCATGTGTAATGCAGATCTATTGATGAAACACTCTCACTGGAATTGTCCAAAAACAAGAAAGCTTTCATTCATGAACCTCAGCAGGATTGCAGTTGGCTACTTTTGAATACAGAGAATTTTAGTTAATTGGGGCAGTAGGAACAACCCTTAAAAAAAATTGAGAAAATAGTGATTTCCTTTATTTATTTGGGACTATACTGCTTAATTGGCATAGAAGAATGTCTCCAAACAGTTTCTAACTAGCTTCAGTCACTTGAACTCATGTAACTGTTAGACACTGAACTGTGCTTACAGCAAACAATTCTTAAAAGCTTTATTTGAGTGCACTTGTGTTCAAAAAGCAGTGATTTTTGTCACTGATAGTTGGGGAAAAATAAGCAGTAAGACAATTTAGAATTGTTTTGCTCACTGTGGTTTCAAGCGCTGAGGATTGGAGATGCCAGAAACAGCCCAGAGTGAAAATGAAACAGTTTGACTACTTCAACAAGTTAGAAACTACGAAGAATTTGAAGGTATTACTAATCATCTTGAATATTACAATGAAAATGAAGATTTGGAGAATGCCATCGTCAAAAGCATTGTATGAAGTCAGTCCATTATCTGCACTAGGTGTCTGCTCTAATTTTGTTCATTTACAGTCAACCAAAAGAACATGGCAACGTGTTGGTTGCTCGTTGTATCTGACGATGACAGTGTGAACATCACACTTCTAAAACCCGGGCTTTAGAATGGGTAAAACCGCTGCACTGGGACAGTTCCACCCTTTTGACCTCAGAAGTCTAGTTCCAGTGGTACAAATAGATGTCATAAACTAGTCTTCCTTGGTTACAGTGAATAACTATGACTTCTTCTGTGTCTTATCATGCCTTCACTCTCCTTGAAGTATTTGCAGAACCGCCTTCTTGGCTAATGGAGCTCACTGTTGATCTCATCTACCCAGACTGCTGGAGTTGATTTCACATCCTATGTTAAATCCCCATTTCACCGGTGTGTAATGCCCACCGCTAAACTCACCTGGTTTAGCCCAGGTTTCGAAGTGACCTACCAGGGTGTGGTTGCTGTCGCATGCAAACAGCTATTTGGAGCCACAGGTGAGAATTAAGTGTCTGATTGGGACCAAAAATGAGTGAGCTGCCCCAGAACGGACACAATATGCCAGTTTACCAGAGGTTCAACCCTTCCCTAGATACCCCATACAAGGAACTAAAACACACTTTTATAGTACTCTAGGACCATTGGCAGTATTCTAATTTGCTCTGTACTTCATTTAAATCAAATGGATTCCAGTAAATAGTGACACATTAAATTTCCAGCAACTCTAATACACATTTTTTCAGATATTTACAGGTTAGGAATTTTTTTTACGTGATTTTTTTTATCGAATTATCCCTTGGCCTGCTCTTTAAATTTGGCTTATGTTATTTTTCAGCTTAAACCTTTTCAAAAACGATTAATAGCTATTATTTATAAACAGTTAATGAATGCTTGCATGTCGCCTAATGATAGGGTTCAACGCATCGGGGAAGTAGAACTTCAACATTCACTTTCAGACAATCAATGGAGTAAGATTTATTATTTAGTCAATAATTCATCTATCTGCGTACGCCATATCTTAATTCAGTTTAAGATAGTACACAGGGCCCATATGTCCAAAGATAAATTGGAGCATATTTTTCCTAATATAAGCCCTATTTGCGACAGATGTAACACAGAAGTGGCTAATCTAACTCATAGGTTTTGGTCATGTGTAAGTTTAAACAATTTTTGGAGGGATGTGTTTGGAATATTATCTGAAGTTATAGATGTGGATGTTCAACCTAATCCACTTACAGCAGTTTTTGGGATTATTCCAGAGGAAGCAAGCAAAGTGTCTGCTTCCACCCAACATGTGATAGCTTTTTCAACTATACTGGCTAGGAGAGCTATTTTGCGACACTGGAAAGAATCTAACCCACCTACTGTTTTTTATTGGTTCTCCTCCATTATGTCATGTCTAAGCTTGGAGAAAATTAGAAGCTGGACATTTTAATACATCCTTTAATTTTGAACAAGTCTGGTGACCCTTTATTCAATATTTTCAGATGACCCAATTTATTTATTTATTTATCTATCTTTCTTTATTCTCTTTTGGGGAAAATCCTTATCCGTGAAGGTTCGGAGATGACTGGAAGGATGTTTTTTTCCCTCCCGTTTTTAAAAAAGTTTTATCCTCAATTGGACTGCCCAATCTTTCTTTTTCTTTCTCTTTTTTTTAAATTTCAGTTTAGTTCGTGGTTTTTTTCCCCTTTATCAAATAATATTTCCAGTCTTTTTTTATGATTGCTATGAGTTGTAGTTTTTTTTGACCATTGTATATATAACAGCATAATATTTTACCTATTTGATTTTGACATTATATACTTTCTGTTTTTATTATTGCTGTTTATATGTCTTTTATATTATCGGTTTGATAAACTCCTATGATTTGTATATTCTTTATTTGAAAATCAATAAAAAGATAGGAAAATGAAAAAAAAATTTCATGTGTTTATTTTTCTGACTCATTATTGAAGAACAATTTGAAAAGCTTGTGCCATTAATACATTGAATAATGTGGGCCAATACAAGTACAATAATGCACTGGATAATAGCTCTGACTGGAATGCAAGGTCAAATGATACACTTTTGCCTTCTAACAGTTTAATCCTCTTACTATTTTGGGAGGTGGAAGAACCCAAGTATTTGGGAAAGAGCTTTAAACAAACATTTAAATCGCTGAGCCACACACTTATCGATTCAGGTAAAGCTTCTTCTCCCTTGCCATCAGATTTCAGAATGGACATTGAACTTCATACTTTTGTTTATACCCAAAGAGTCAAGAAACAATTTTGTTGCAATGTTCTCTATGTCCGGATAACACTATGCATCCTCATAAAGGTAATAATTTGCTTTTAAAGCCCTCATTAACCTCTATTCAATTTAAACAGTTTCGTTCAGTGTTCCCATATACTTCAGCTTTAAGCATTTCAATATCTCACCTTTTCTTTACATTTCTCACAGTAGTATGCATTGCCTCCTTCAAGCACCTCGCCTCTTACAAACTGATCCAGTGATATTTCCAGGCTTTGGCATGATGTTACCCCCAGGTTCAGTGCCATGAATGCTTCTTCACGCTCATATCTACAGGGAAAAAGAAAATATATATTTAGTTAGCACACATGAGGAAATCTGCAGATGCTGGAAATTCAAGCAACAAAATGCTGGTGGAACGCAGCAGGCCAGACAGCATCTATGGGAAGAAGCAATGTCAACATTTCCGGCCAAGTCCCTTCGTCAGGACTAACTGAAATAAAAGATGGTAAGAGATTTGGAAGTAGGAGTGGGAGGGGGAAGTCCGAAATGATAGGAGAAGACCGGAGGGGGAGGGGTGAAGCCAAGAGCTGGAAAGGTGATTGGCATAGCAGTTGCTCAGAGATAGATGAAATGTTGAGTGTTTATTTCAAATAAAAAGATTTACTGAATCTCAAGTGTATTCAATGACACTAATGTCATCAAGTCTCTCATTACCTAACGTGGAGTAATGGTGCAGCATTAATGCTGATGCCTCACAGTTTAAGACATGTGACTTTGATTCTGACCTTGGGTGCTTGTACACTCTTATTGTGACCATGTGGATTTACCCTAGGTGCTCTGATTTCCTCCCACATCGCAAGTACATTTGGTAGGCTATTTCGCTAACTAATCTGATTAATGTAGATTAAAGACAAAGAAAATAAAAGCAGAGCAAGTATGTGAAAGAACAAATTGCAGTGGTACATGCAAATAAGGAAACGTAGAATAAATCTATTGCCACTGTTCCTGAGACTCAACGTGCAGTTGATGGGCTAAGCAGCCTCGATATGTGTACTTATCAGTATCTCAGCAGTCATCAAACAGAAACTCAGCTGAACCAACCACAAAATATTGCAGCTCCCAGAGCAAGAGAAAAACCTGAGTGAATCACCTCTCGACATTCCAATGCTTTTGTACTTTTACTAGGAGACAGATGGAATACTTTCCACTTGTCTGAATGAGATCAATTCCAATTCTCAGGAAGGTGAAGGACAAGCAAGACAAAGCAACATGCTTGCCTGGCACCCATCAACCACTCTAAACATTCATTTCCTGCACTACTCAAAAAGCACCTCGGAAAACCACGACCTGTATAACTAGAATGTAAAGGAATAGCCAGTGCAAGGAAACAGCACCACCTACAGGCTCTTCTGCAAGTTGCGTACTGTCCTCACTTAATTTCTATCAGTCATTGGGTCTAAATTAGTGGGCTCCTCCTGGGGAATTTCTAAGTGGGTAGCAAAGATACGCTGGTGGGGAGGGTGCTCGGTAGCAAGGGTGGCAGCTGAGGGATTACAGGCTTAATTTAAGAAATTAATTACTTATACACACGTTGTTTAATTATACCTCAAGGTTCTATAATTGATTACAATAATCACATAATCATTTCATCCCTTGTTAACCTACTGTTTTCTTTGATTTTATTCAAAACTCATTATCTCATTATAGTTGTTGAAAAGCAATGTGACATTTCGGTATTTGTCATATCATGAGAAATCTGGACTGAAGAAGCTGTTATTTCCAGGCCCAGTGTGCACATTATTGCCATTTATTACTGCAGTACAGTGTTAGCTAGTATGACTCTCATACTCTAATCACGCAGTGGAGCAATTCCTGAGAATTAGGGTATAGAATTCAATGGAATAAAGTTCTGAAACTACCCTTTTGAATGGTTTTGAGCATATTTCTCTAGCCCACAGCTCAACTGAGATATTGCTGCCCCTCTTTATGTACCTTCAAGTAGAGAGCCAGGGTTTGCCTGAGCTATGACGACATTGTAACTTTCCCCTTCACTGATCGCAGTGCATGAGGCTCAGCTAATACAATGGGCGATTGACAGTGGTCGTTAATCCATAATGAAAATGGCAGAAGCAGGCCAAACTAAAAAAGTGTAGATAGTATAGTGTGGAGTTTCTAAAATATGGATTTATATCAGCACCAAGCAAACAACAGCAGTCAATGTGTCTGTTGTGTGAAAAGTATTTCAGATGAGGCAATGAAACCATCCAGGCTTTTAGAACATTTGAAGAGAATATACTCTGATTGAGCACACAAGAACTTGACTTGTTTTCATTCACTTAGTGAAAACTTTCAGAAAACAGAAAACACTTCAAAACACGTATGCCAGCACTTCACAAGAAAATAGTAATGGGTCGTGTGCTGCATACAACATTTCATTTCAGGTCCCACACAAATGGAAAAGAACTGATTCTTCCAGCAGTAAAGGAGGTTCTGAGTAAGGCTTTGAGTAAGTCACCAGACCAAATAAGTGATTCCACTCAGTGGCAACTCTGTTCAAAAATGAATAGATGAAATATCTGACATTGTGCAAAACACATTGTGCAACATTGGACAACAGAATTTGCTCTGCAGTTGGATGAGTCAACTTTGCTTCTTGGTTAAGTTCGCTTCATAAAAGTATGGGGCAAGAGTTGTTTTTTGCAAGAGGACAAGAAACAGATATGAAAGGGGAGCCAATAATTCGAGTTGTTGAACAATTTTTCAAAGGATATTCTACTCATCACCACTGTTGCTTATTCAACAGATGGGGCACCAATGACATGATGTAACAGTGGGTTTATTATTTTCTTGAAAAAGCTGTACCTAGCATACCTACTATTCACAATGTATTTTACAGACAACACCTTGTCACAAAAAAACTGAAGTGATTGGCTGAACAACTCAATAAATACTGCTTTCACATCGGTAAATAAAATCAAGTCCCGTGCTCTCAATTCGCAACTATTTTGAGAGCTTTGTATTGAGAATGAATAGTTTGAATGCTTGATGTTATATACAGAAGTCAGATGGCTCTCAAAAGGAAACTGCCTGAGACGGTTTTATGTGCTGTTTGAAATTATGACAGAATTCTTTGAAGACTTGAATGCCTCATTCAGTAATCAACTCAAGAATGTTAGATACGACATTGCTTATTTATCAAAATTATTTGCAAAACTTAATGAAATCAATTCTCAATTGCAAGGAAATTAAGTGAATTTTATCAAAGTCAAATCAGTCCGTCTCCACATTTCTGTCCAAGTTAACCCTATTTAAGAACAACATTGGCTGTCATGGCCTTTTCCAATTTCTGAGCATCTCTGAGTTGGAAGAGAAAGAAAGAATACCAAATGATAATCTTCAAGTATACTATGCCCACCTGGGTGAGCTGTATATAGACATGTCAGAGAGATTTCAGGATCTTCTCGATCCAAGTTCTCAACTGGGTAATAAATTCATTTCTGACCATTTGCAATGAGGAATTAACAGGAAGGATAGGGGAAGAACAGATCTTGCTATAAAATGACTTTGAGTTAAAGCCGAGTTTCAAAAAAGACCATATCAAGACTTTTGGTTGCAGAAAGAAATATCTGAATGTTATCCTACAATGTGGTAAAAGGTCAAAGGTTTCTTTTTGCTTTTTCAACATCATATTTAGTGGAGTGCAGATTCAGCGCAGTTGCCCAATTTCTTTCAAATCATCGAAACAGATCGCAAATGACTGAATGTGGAGATCTGAGACTCCACTGAGTAACATTCAGGCTGAAGTTGCAGAGCTGATATCACTGCACCAAGTCCACCCATCTCATTGAAGCATGAAAAAGCAGTGTATAGTTGGACTACTACTCTAATCTGTAAAATTGTTGTAGCTTTAAATATATTTGAATATTTTTTGCTATTATTTTCTTTCACTGTGCATCATAAATCAAAGTTCTTTATAGTTTTTATGTAATGGCCAGAAAGGGAGGGAAAGGCACTGGGGATGTGGTCAGGGAGCCAAGGGGGTGATAACCCAAAAATGTTTGGGAACCACTAAATTCTGCAACTCTCCACCTAACAGCACTTTGGGAGTATTTTCACCAAGAGGCTTCAGAGGCTCACTACTATTTTCTCAATTACAATAAATGTTGGCCTAGCCTGTGACAGTTTACAGAAAATAACATTCAAAATACATTCGTTTAAGTATATGGACATTTTTTCTCAAAATGGTGCTAAATTGCAGTCTCTTACCGAGGTCGCAATTCAGACTTAAATTCACTTTTGAGTTTTTTTAATGTTGGTAGGGATGTTCTTGGGGCGAGGGGGGGGAGAGAGGGAGGAGGGAGAAGGTGCGGGGGGGGGAGCAGGAGCAGGAGAGGGTTTAGGAACAGGGGTGTGGGGGAATTGGAAGAGAGGTTGGTCTAAGTCTCAGCTGTGTTTGAAGGTCAGCGATGTGGACATGGTTGGATGCCAGGCCAGCATGCCAGTGAGGACAGGGTGCCCCTAGCTAAGCAAATTATAGAGACCAGAGTTCGTGGCCTAGCACTTGGGGTCCTGTCATTAGTGAGTCCAGAGCTCAAGGACTGAAGATCGAGTCCTCATTTGTCATTATTGGCAGTCTTGGGTCGATACTTAAGATCAGAGCATGAAGGTTGACTGGAAATCCAAAAGTCAAGGCTGGATGGCCAGAGCCTCGAATCTGTGAATCTCTGTGATATGGCTGGGGGAGTCGAAAGCAATGTGTGCGAATCAATGAATCCGCTGGAGGTTAAAGCTGGCCTCTCCTGGGGTTGGAGGACTGTGCATTTTCACAGGTGGGTGGGTAGGAGGAACAGAGCTTGCTTTGCTGTTGTTGCTTTGTCGCTTGGTTTTGTTGTGTTCTGTGCTGTTCTTCCGAGCATGGTGGACACGTTATATTTGCACCAGGCTGTGTGGTGACACTTGCAGACTGCCTCCAGCATATCCTTGGGTGTACTGGCCGTTAATGCAAATGACGCCTTTTCAACGTATCTTTCAATGTACAGTTGCTAGAAAAAGTTTTTTGAACCCTCTGCAATTATCTGGCTTTCTGCAATAATTACTCATAAAATGTGGTCTGATCTTTATCTTTAGTAAGTCATAATAATAGACAAACATAACCTGCCTAAACTAATAACACACAAACAATTGTACTTGTTATTAATACTGAGTACACCATTTAAACAATCACAGTCTAGGTTCAAAAAAATACATGAACCTCTGGGGTAATGCTGTCTACAAAAGCTATTTGGGGTTAAGTGTTCCAATCCATGAGATGAGATTGGGGGAGTGGGTTGTGGAGGGGCCCTGCCCTATAAAAAAAGATACACAAAATCAGGTTACTGACAGAGCCTGCTCTTCTCAAGAAAGATCTGTTTATATGCACTATGCCTCGATCATAACAACTTTCAGCGGACCTTAGAAGAATTGTAGAGATGCAGGAAGCTGGAAAAAACTACAAAACATTTCTAAAGACCTGAGTGTTCATCAGTCCAGAGCAAGAGAAATTGCCTACAAATGGAGGAAATTCAGTACTGTTGCTACTCTCCCTAGGAGTGGACATCCTGCAAAGCCCGCACAAAGAGAACAACGTGCAGTGCTGAAGAAGGTGAAAAAGAACCCAAAGAAAATAGCAAAAGACCGGCAGAAATCTCCAGAACTTGCCAAAGTCTCTGTTCATGTGTCTACTGTAAGAAAAACACTGAACAAGAATGGTGTTCACGGAAGGACACCACGGAGGAAACCACTCTCCCAAAAAAAAAATATTGCTGCATGTCTTAAGTTTGAGAAGACCACCTGAATGTCCCACATTGCTTCTGGGACTGTGTTCTGTGGACGGATGAGACAAAAGGCAGAAACATGCCCTATCATGCTTAGAGAAAAAAGGGAACTGCACACAAACACCAAAACCGTATCTGAACTGTGAAGCATAGTGGGAGGAGCATCATGGTTTTGGGCTGCTTTGCTGCCTCAGGGCCTGGACAGCTTGCAATCATTGAGGGAACAATGAATTCAAAATTGTATCAAGACATCTTACAGGAAAATGTCAGTGTAGTAGTCTGTCACCTGAAGCTTAATACAAGTAAGATGATGCAACAAGATAATGATCCGAAACACAAGAGTAAATCAGCATAATGGTTTAAAAAGAAGAATATTTGTGTTTTTGAATAGACAAGTCAATCTAGACCTTAAATCAATTGAGAATCTGTGGCATGACTTGATGAGGGTTGTTTGTGTAAGGTATCCCATTTAAGGAGGAGGAACTTAGGAGAAATAATGGCGCCTAATGGCAACTCCTTTGCTTGCATCTTCGGAAACAGCTCTATTACCATCTTTAATATCTCTATTTTTCCCTTTCAGGGTCCTTTTGAGGACCCTGACCTGGAGTTACATGCTGACTATGGTTCTTTCCAGGAATGGGACCCGCTCTTGGGGTTTCACTACTGGCCGTTATTCAGCACGCCAAGAATGCGGCCTAAGATTCAGCTCGCCTTTGGCGGCCTGAGATCTTGTGGCTCTGGAGTTGGGCGGATTGAAGGTTAGTGTCCAGGCTGGAGATCAGTGCATCATGGGAGACGGAAGATCTAAGGTGGTGTGCCCAGAGACCTGAGATCTTCAGGCACAGAGGGCAGAAAAAGTGACACAACGGGCTTTTAACATTGTAAACCAATGAGTTGTTTGTTATGTCACCCTCTCACTGTGAAACTGAGATACCGCTTTCTCCCTTATTGGGGGGGGGGGGGGTGGAAAGAAAGAAAGGAGAGAGGAGAGAGAGAGGGGAGAGGGGAGAGATAGACAGACACTATGGTATGTTGAATACTGGGTGAACAAGTAGCCTCTGGAGTACTGCATGTCTGTGTCTTTGTCATTGCTTTGCTCCGCTTGAGTGCTCAGTGGCAGGTGCCGATGCTTTTTTTTGCTGGTGGGGGGAGGGGATTGTTGCTTGCTGCCGCTTATGCGCGAGAGGGAGGGGAGCTGGGGGGAACCTTGGAGTTCTAATATTTAACTGTCATTCATTGTCTGGGGGCACTCCTGTTCTTCGTGGATGATTGCGAAGAAAAATAATTTCAGGATATATACTGTATAACATTTTTCTGACACTAAATGTACCTTTGAAACCTTTGAAATATGGATGAACTCTGTACGGAGGAATGGTCTAAAATTCCTCCTCACCGCTGTGCAAGTCTGATCAGCGGCTACAGAAATGTTTGGTGGAGGTTATTGCTGCTGAAGGAGGTTCTACCAGTTATTAAATACAAGGGTTTATACACTTTTTCCAGCCTAAACTGTGAATGACTAAACAATGTGTTCAATAAAGACATGAAATGTGCAATTATTTGTGTGTTATTAGTTTAGGCAGAATTTGTTTGTTTATTATTGTGACTTAGTTGAAAATCAGACCACAATTTAAAAGTAATTAATGCAGAAAATGAAGTAATTACAAAGGGTTCACAACTTCTTTTTACATGTGATAAATAAACCTGAATCAAATAGGAAGGGTTCAGTGAAAAATAGGCAACATGTGCTCAGATGGAGCTAGTTTGGTGGGGACCATGGTTAGAATGGATGAGTTGGGCCTAAGGGCCTGTTTCCTTGCTGTGTTACTCTACGACTATGAATGCCCCTTATTCCAAATTGGAGAAATCTATTAACTACAATAATTTCCTCTTCTTCACTTATAGTAGACTTGTCAAGATTAAGTTCCAAACTTCTCTTCTGTAATGTCCTGGTTAAGATTTTAACAGCTAGGCTGTAGGTATTTCATTTGAGCAGTTCTGTAAGAGCAGTCTGTTCTGCTTTTAGCATCTTTAGGTTTGAGCTAGAGCTAAAGGTAAGGGGCTGGTTTGTTCAGCTGTCTGGGTCAGACAGTCAAAGTGGTGGAATTGGGACAAGGTTCTGGAGAATGCTAGGCGGAGAGGTTTTGGTGACGGACACTGGTGTGGGTTGAGGTCTTTTATCGGCGGGAGCTGGGAAAAGACAGGAGGGAAGATGGCTGAGGATGCCATCCTGGTTGCCCAAGGTGCTTTGTGCAGATGAATGGCTTCAAGGATGAAGGGCCAACGCTCCTGTGGGGGAGCCTGTCCATTCAAGATGGATTTTGAGTGACATTTGGAAGGTGGTGTGTGCTTTCATACAAACCATGGGTCCAGCATGTGAGTTAAACACAACTTCAAGATGAGCTCCAACTTATGTGCACATTTGGACTGGGTTAAATGTAATGAAGCCCCTGTTTTCTCCCCCCCTTTTTTCAACTAGCTGTTCAATAAAGCTGAAAATTGTAAATCTACTTTCTTTATATTTGTACACAGCGTATGATCTGTTATTTCTTGCTGATGGGTAATTGCGAGTGGGCAGCATTTTCTCAGACTGGGGTATGGGTATTTGAAACATCTGACTCTCCCAGTCTGGTGGGACCTAAGTCATATTGACGCTGAATGTATGGAGTTTGAGGAAGGTGGTTTTCTCACCGCTGAGTCCATTGGCTCGTTAGCAAGGGGCTAACCAGCAGTGTTTCTAGAGACATCCAGTAAAAAGGGGTATCACTTACATAACATCTTCCACAATTCACTGAGGGTTCTAACTTACTTTAAAAATTCCTTGAAAAAAATTAGTTAAGTGAAAAAAAAATCCCACTGACCTGTGAGGACAATCTTTGCAGATCTTCTGGTCAGAAAAAATACCCTGGAAAGTGTTCTTAAAAATTTGTTCACGCCCAAGTTTCTGTGGAGAGAAAGAATTACTGTGTGCACATTGCAAATTATAAGAGATGCAGAATGTGTATATGGCCCTAAGAAATCTTGTGTACCTACCTTCAGGTGCTCATCCAGCTGGTCTATCAAACTAGTAAAAAATTCATAAGCGTCTTGCTGCTCACGTACATACAGCTCCTTATTCCACATTTTAAAAATCTGTGGAGAAGGACAGATAAATCAATTCTTTTTATAAGTTTGCTATAGGATTTTCTGGACAATCTGAATCATACCAGAGCACTCCACTCTATACCCCATGCTCTATTAGTTGCTAGCAATCTTTCCTCTTCCCTCCTAGTCCTGATGGAAAATCTTGACAGGAAACACCTTTAGCTTTTTGCCTCCATAGATGCTGTTTGACCTGATGTGTTCTTCCTGCATTCTATTTTGTTTTGTTTTCTGGACAGCCATTTAGAACCCATAGAACATTACAGCACAGAAACAGGCCATTTTTCTGCCTAGTCCCACTGACCTGCACCTGGCCCATATCCCTCCATACACCTCTCATTCAATATTTACTTTGAATATTACATGTGCCCTTTTCATACCATCTAATACTGTGAGGACAGAAGGTAAATATCTTCAAATCTCTCCCTGTGCATAGCTTACTTAGATTGACAGCAGGAATGCCACAGATTTCTTTTCTCTGGTGATATGCTGAGATTAGAAACTATGTAATGCAACATGGGCAGGTGAGTATAAGGAAAAATCTATTTTTGGGGAGGCGCATGCAAATACCCTTAATTTTATGAAGTGCCTGAGGCACAAATTTCCATAATTTCATTGAAAAAATATAATTACTGCACCCTGCTTGTCACCACCATTATTCCCTGATCCTGTGGAGCATGCAAATCGAGTGGATGCACCAGAGTAACAAAGAAACTAAGTCAAAGGTGGGAAAATTAAAGGTTAGGCAGCAGACACTTACAAGTGCTGACACAAAATAGGGGAAACAACAGTTGGGAAACAAAAGACCATGTGGAATTTAGACACATTCAGGAGTTTGATGTTGTCCAATTAAAAAACAAAATTTATTCATACATGAATCAGTTCAGTTCCATTTGTTTTGTTAGATATAATTCTACAGATGATTCAGAGTCCAATTAGTATTATTTATCTCTTATTGAAATTTCAGACTGAAGTCACCATTTATATTTTCACTGTTAAAACAACATTCCCAACTCCTCTCTGCTTAGTTGAATGCACATTTGCTACATTTAGTATTGACCACATATTAATCGGTTATATAAAGTTAAATTAATTTTTGAACTTCCTTAAATTTTTCAAACATTTCAACTGTTTTCTTCGTTTTGGCAGGCAAAACTACTCTTGCTTTCACACCAAAGTTTGGCATCTTCACGTTCAGTACATGATAATACTGTTATCTGAAAGTCATTCAAACTCGTGAGCGAGGCTTTTTCTTCACTCAGTTACCATTACACCAACAATAAATGTCTCTAAAGATTTCAAATATCAAGTGCATTAAACACCATTTCTTATCATTGTAAGGTTTCTAACCTTCCAGAAGGTCTCCGGAACATAATATTGCAATTTACTTTCCATCAGGTGCCCAAAGAGGGACTGAACTTGATAAAATACATTTTCTTCCGGATTCTCATCATCATCATCATCAACTGATAACATTGCCTAAGGGTGAAAAGAAATGGAACGAGAGAAATGTAAACAAAGTACAGGACAAAGTTTGCTTAAAATGTGCAATATTCACTACTTTAACTATTTCCTGTATTCTAACCGATCCGGTTTTGCTGCTGAGGCTTCTATCTATGGCCCATTCTTAGGTGCAAAGTAATGGTAATTGCTGTACCACTAGATGGCAGTTCCGAGACAGTTGATTGGTATGGGACAATCATGTTCAGGCTGTATTGGCTTAACAAGAAAAAACAGCAAATTTTCTTTCTGAAAAGACAAGTCAGCAGCAAACCACTGAGTACTTCCTCTCAGTGGTGATTCAGCAGGGACTTCCTGGTCCTGGAGTCTGTGCAATTTTGCTCTTTGCTTTCTAAGAGACAATCATTCCGGCTACACTCTGCTGTATCAGAAATCTGGCATGTACAGTACTGTGCAAAAGTCTTAAGCACATATACATAGCTAGGGTGCATTAGACTTTTGTATAGTATTGTATTTGTCTACACTGAGTGGACAGCAAATTTATAAATCTGGCAGGAGCAAAGAATATTGGGAATGGAGCGGGGGTGGAGCACTGTGGGAGGGGGGTGGGACAGGTGGCAGAGAAGGCATGCCAGGGTCGGGAATGGCGGGTGTGGACACACCAGACAAGGTCATTTGATTCCAAACAATTGTTTTATTGATCATTACAGTATGTCACCCTCTGGTACCTCCCACACCTACCCCTCTTCCCAACTATGATTCCCCTTCTTCATGCACTCCTTCCACTCTCAGTCTATACAGAGACCCATACCAGAATCAGGTTATCAGCACTCACGTAATGTATTTTGTGGCTACAGTACAGTGCAATACATAAAATCACTACAGCACCATGCAAAAGTCTTGGGCAACCTAGCTATGTACAGTATATGTGCCTAACACCTTTGCACAGTACTGTAGATGGAATCCTGCCCTCCAGGAGAGTTGTTCATGCAGCACCTCATTGCTATGCAGCTCAGTATTGTGTGCAATGTGCAGAAGATGGGTTGGGTCAGGGCAAGTGGTATGGCTATTCTGAACTGAGATTCAGAGCTTGGAGGCATATCCTGGCTGTCATGACCAGTATGGGCTTTGATAAAACCAGGCAAAAGCTTTTCCATGTGTTGAACTGCCTGGATCCTGAACAGATTTCTTGCACTATCATGTTGGTGTTCTCCAAACACAGCCTCCTCAGGCTGGCTGTCACCTATAGTAAGATCAGAAAGTTGACGAGGATTATGGAAACAAAGTGAGACTGATAATCCCACGAAACAGAAACAATCTTAAAAAGAATTATAGAAGTTAGAACCCCGAGGTCTATTTTTGATTCCTCACTGTTAGTAAGCAATCACAGGGAACATCAAGAACTTCTTCACCTTCAATTGCATTCAGAAAGTTTGTGGGAGTCAGAGGCAAATACGGCAACTCTAATAAAGGATATGGAACCTGCTGCTTCTGCAGCTGTCAAGGAATGCTTCCAAAGACAAATAAAGAAATGGAAAAGACAACTATACTTGCTCCACCATTCAAGAACATGGCTGGTCTTTTACTTCAGTGTTACTTTCCTACACAAAAGTGATATCCCCTGAATTCCCTAATACCTTATTGATCTCTGAACAGATCTGATCTACAAATTTCCCAAGAAAGGTGGAATGTGGGGTGTAAATGTAGCCAATGACACCCCACATGTAGCTGGTTACATTTGAATGTGGCTGCGAAGAAGCTGGGTATATAAATATCAAGTTTCATTATGTGCCTAAATTGTGCACCAGCTGTTAAATGTTTAACTTCTATCTATCCTTAGGGTTTAGCCATTTTGCCATTGAAAATCCCATTTAGTTTGACTATACAATGAAGAACTTATGAAGAATACATGTGTCTTTGACAATCAGACAATGTTTTACATAGAATGTCCTCAAGATTCTGCAGAAAAGGAAGATTTTGGAATCCATTGGGTGACTCCCTGAGCAGACAGTCCAGGATCACCAGCAGACTGTCTCATCACCAGAACTGTCAAACCTTACTTGGCTGGCAAAGAGGGCCAAATACCAAGCTGGAGTCTTGATTCCACTACATACTGTTTCCCAATCCTGAGTGCACTTTCACTATTGATATATCACTGTTTGGACAGCACAAAATATTAAAGACAGTCCATCTCATGGTAAACTCTAGCTTTTCCATCATTAATAAGGTTCCACTCACACCACCTATGAGTGGGCAATGGAATATTTTAATGTAACAGATACATTGGTAAGCATCAAGTATTCCCAGATTGTTCACATGACTTTCTGTATGCAAAATTTTGCTTATTTAACTCTTAATCTCAGCAAGATACTATGGAGCTTCTTGTTTCCTGCACTGACAAATAGGGTCAAGATATCCTAGCAGTTTCAAACTGGGATAAGTTTTAAAATGCTGAACATGGACTTTATTTTTAAATTAAAATATTAAGGAATACTATGATGGGAAACTGCTATGTGTAAGTTATAATGCTATCGTGCCTGTCCTCAAGGAAAAGACTGCAGTTCCATTTTGTTTCATTAGTTGTATTCTTACCATCTATTGAAACAAAGAATGAGATTTAAAGTTAAGACAGCTAAAAGTAAAGTTAAAAATGACATTACTTCTGGCAACCCAGGCTGCATGTAAAGTTGCTGGAACACTGCATTCATATAGCATGTTGCTCCTCCATTCTTCAAACCAACAAACCCAGAAATGGCACGACTGTCAACAGGCGGCAAATACTAAGATTTAAAAGAAAATCGTCTTAATCAAGTTAAAATTAAATCTCCAATAATTCAGCCATAATCATAAAAATACAGAACAATCCAATTAAGTGTGACTTAAAAATATCACTGTTGATGGGTAATTGTAGATAAAACATGTGCTAGATATATGGAAAAACATTCTAGGGAAAAGCTAATCCTTCAATGGAGATAAGAATTCCATGATAATATATTAAGATAAAAACAGAACGAAGACAAAAAAAATTGCAACAAAACCTCAAAGCATCTAATTTTTTTAAGTGTAGAATTCATTCTGACAGCCAATAAAATTAATTATACCTGTACATGTAAAACAGGAGCAAAATGGAAGGATAAGGTTTAAGCAAAATAATACCTTATTTCTAATCCCAAGCCAAAGGCCATCCCATTTCATTAATTTTTAGAATAAAGCTTGTCTTTTTGTTTCAAACCACCCTTGCTTTACTTAGAGCCTTGATGGCGTAGCTTTTGAATCCGTATCTCTTATATTCAAGGATATAAATGCCAAAAAGGTTTTACAGAAGGCGAAAGAAGAATGGAAAATTAAAAGGGAGGCATGGGTGTAATACATTAAGTAATCACTGGTGTTGACAGAAAAACAAAGGGAGGAGAAAAGGCTGCAATAAACATCAAAATATGAACCATAACTACAGTTATACAGTAATAATTTTACTATTATTGCTTGGCACTAGTATGTATTCGATTCATAACATGCACTTTCAAAGAGAAAGTCTGTTACCAGTATTGCTCAACACACTTAGTGCTTACACCCTTGTTTTTGTAACATACATAAATTATTTAAACCTAAACACAAACACATAATTTAAAAACGTTTGCAGGTAATGTAAAGATTGGCCCCATGGCTGATATTGCTTTGGATTTTAGTAAGTTATGGACAATCTGGCCAGCTGATGAAAACAGTGGTGAATAGAGGCTAATTGCAAAACAAGAATGATGAAATGCAAAATGCAATAAATGTGAAAACTTGACTGGCAGGGAGATGTAAAGGGACCTTGTTCATAAATTCCTGAAAATTACTAGACAGGACAGAACTACCCAGCTGATCTGATGGTCAGATTGGACAAGATATACAATATAAGAGCTGGGAAACTTTGTTAGAATAACATGTAAGTTAGTCACGGTATAGCAATCAGTAGTGGGTACAGTCTGGTCACAACATTATTTGAAATATGTGACAAATGACTAGGTAACTATGCAATATTTCTTGGATGTAAAAATGTATAGATAGAGTGAAACAACAGCCATAAGGGAGCGTCTCCTGTCACAACCTCACATGGTCACAAGATACTTGGGTAACAGTATCTGGGGTACAACTGGCACTGAATTATATCATATTATCTATGACAAAGTAATAGAAGTTCATATGTGCCAGTACTTCACTTACCTCAAATTCCTTTGTAAGTGCAGGGTCAAATTGGTGGTGCATTGAAAGCAGCTCATCGGAAATAAGCTGGAGATTACTCAATGAGCTGTCTGCCAACATGACCAGCACTTCATAGGCAGCAAGTCGACTATTGACTGTACTGCATCTGAAAGAGAGAAAGATGAGCTAGATCATCACTTACATTTCAGGCAGAATCTAGCTTGACACATGGACAATATTTAAGAAACAAATTAAAATAAACTGCCTGATCATTAACAGGATTTAAAAGAACTAGTCTTACGTACTTTGGATGGAAATCCTGTTGACTAATAGAGCAGCTCCCCGCTGGACTGCTGCTGGTCAAGATAATTTTTGAAGCACGGAATAGGAAGTCTTCCACCAATTGTTTGATTAGTGATGGCCCTGAATAAAATAAATGAAATGAGAGAAATCAAAAGGCAGTTTACAATAAGCAAAGTAATTGCACAATTAGGAATGAAATTTGAGCTTAAGAGCATACAAATAGTCATATATTACAATAAAAGAGCATACATATAATAAAAAGTCAGGGGCCAATAAAACAATCCCATGCTGGAGAAGACAGAGCAAAAACGTTTAATGAGAAGATTGTCTTTACCAAAGAAAATAATACCCCATTGTTATAATTGATAGAAAATTGATTAAGAGTTCCTTGAAAGGCTAAATAACAGTGACTCCTTTGCTTGCATCTTTGGAAACAGCTCTAACTCTATCTTTGATATCTCTTATTTTCTTTTTCAAGGTTCTTTTGAAGACCCTGACCTGGAGTTACACACTGACTTCAGTTCTTTGCGGAAATGGGATCCGCTCTCGAGGCCTCACGGCTGGCTGCTTTTCGATATGACAAGGCCGTGGCCTGGAAGACCAGCTCGCCTTCAGGGTGCCGGATTTTCATGGCTCTGGATGTTGTCAGACTTGAGGCCGGTGCCACTGTCTGATGCGTCATGGGAGATGGAAGATCATAAGTTGGCTGCTGGTCGTGTGCCCAGATACCAGAGTTGTTTGGGCACAAAGCTCGGAAAAAGTGATACACAGACTTAACACCATAAGTCGGCAAGTTGTTTCCTTATGTCTCCCCTCTCGCTGTTTTATGGAGACACTCCTTTTTCCTTTATTAGGGAGAGACAGAGACTGTGTTATGTTGAACACCGGGTGAATGAGTAGTCTTTGGGGTACTGCAAGTCTGTGTCTTTATTGATGCTTTGCTGCCCGCTTGAGTGCTTGGTGGGGGGATGCTGATGCTTTTTTGCTGGTTGGGGGAGGGATCATTGCTTTGCTGCTGCTTATGCGTGGGAGGGGGAGCTGGGGGGCTTTGGGATTCTAACATTTAACTGTTATTCATTCTTTGGGGCACTCCTCTGTTTTCCTGGATGCTTGTGAAAAAAAAGAATTTTTTTTGAATAATGAAAATTATGTTCCTTACCCATTATAGTTGGCAACCTAAAGATTTACTCACGTTAGATATATGTAAATTAATCCTACGGATTTATGTGCATATTACATCATAAAATTGGTAAGTTGAAATAAGTGATTTTAGCAGGAACATAACAACTATAAAGTGTTAATTTGGAAATAAAATCACACAATTAACTAGTGTATCTTTATCAGAAAAACATACAACACAAATAGTTTGGCTTAAAATTGTGAAACAATCCATGAGTGGAAATTTCCATACATTAGATCCAAGCAACTAAAGAGTCCTGAAGCCAATCAAGCAAGTTTAATTTCAAAGTAATGACATTATGTTGCCTACAAAATCCCATACAAATCAAGGAGTTAAACAGTACCATTTATCAATTAAAACCCACAATATCACTAATACAGTTCATTAGGCGTTAACATTAAAGCGTGATTATTGTCCTTGGTTAACCACAGTACCAAACTTAATCTTTTTAAAATATTCCCTTGCTAACTTTTTTTCTATCCAGAAAAATAAAGATTAGATTTGTAACATGTACATTGAAACATACAGTAAACACACATTGTTTGCGTCAATTCAGATCAGCAAGGATGGGCAAACATTGCCACACTTCCAGTACCAATATAGCATGCCCACAAACTAACTGTATCTCTTTGGAATGTGGAAGGAAATAGAAGCAGCCAGAGGAAACCCACACTATCGCGGGGAGAACGTACAAGCTCTTTACAGACAGCAGTGGGAATTGAACCCACGTTGGTAATTGTTGGCGCTGGAAAGCAACTGCTACATCATGGTGCCTCCCAACCCTGCAAACCCATTCGATTAACAGGTATCAGATTGGCCTAATTTCGTCATCACGCACAAATATTTTTCATCTTCAGGTAGTCTCACTTAGATTCCTTTAGTCCAATAAAATAACTGTTAACAAATAATCATAGAGCACTACAGCACAGAAACAGACACCTAGGCCCACTTAGTCCATACCAGCCAGGTCTTGTGCTAGGTCCTATCTACCTACACTCAGACTATACCCCTCCCATCCAAATACCTATCCAAGCTTCTCTTGAATGTGACAATTGAACTTTCACTGCTGCTGGTAGCTTGTTCTACCCCTGCAGCAACCCGAGTGAAGAAGCTCCCCTCGTTTCACCTTTCACTCCAAACTGATTACCTCAGGTATCACTCAACCCAAAGGGGAAATGCAGGCTTTTCACCCTATTTATACCCCTAATAATTCTGTAAATGTCTCTTAATCTCCAGTGAATAAAGTCCTAACATATTCAACCTTGCCCTCGAATGACCAAAATGACCTCGAATTCCGGCAGCATCCTTGTACATTTCTCTGTAATTGTACAAAGGGAAAGGTGCTCCTTTCCCTTTTCCTTGCATGAGCTGCAGTTTCCAATGCTTTATTCTTATTCAGTAGAAGACACCTGCAGGACAGCAAACATTCTCCCCCAGGTTGAGAATGAAAGTAAACTCATGGCGAGCCTGGTCTCTAGATTTTAGTACCTGACAGTCTTTTACATGATAATAAAGTACTAAACTAGTATCATTTTTTTCAGCAGTGCTGTCTGGGAGTATTCCCTTCTATTGCTTCTTGAAGACATTAAGTCAATGACCAAGAATATTATTGTAAAACTAGAGGTAAGAGTAATATGTATACTATTACATGTAAGCGAAAGGGGTATTAACTTCAACACAAATAGGCAGAACTATCAGTACTGCTAGTTTGTTTATTGCATCAAAACAGATTTAATAATAAAAAAGAAATCCAAGAGTTGCTGAAAAATGAACTGAAATTACCGAGCAATTCCTTTTCTGGCCCACTCAGTGATAGTAGAGTCTTGATAAGGCGCAGATGTCCTGCGAGAAGAACATTATCTGATTCACTGGTCTCGGATTCAGCAGTCCATGTAGGCTCAAAGTTGTCAAGCCAGTTAACTTCATCTTCCAACATAGCAGCAGGGCTAATATGAAGCTGTTCCATTTCTGAACCTTAAAACAATCAAAATTAATTACTTTGAAATTAAAATTAATTACAAATATTAAAACACCTCATCTCAAGGTCAAGTACCATAATTGTGTAAAACATTTCTTCCATTAAACACCTCAAATTTGTCCTGGTATTCAGCTTACAAGTAAATATCCCCTTTCCAATCCATACAAGGCTAAGTTTAATGTTTAGGTATTTTAAACCAAATTCCAAATTACTGTGTAACTAGGGAACAAACTATTTTATAAGGACTTGCACACATCAACTATGGAAGTTGAAGAATGGAAAAGAGAATACAAGCAAAACTGGTCTTCAGTAATAGCTAAGATATTTTATAGCAATTAAAAGTAACCCAGTGAAACTTACACCACATAATTCTTTATCACATTAAATCATTTATACAGTAGATACGAAGTTTATGAAACTGTTTCAGTTCCCAGCACTAACATAATATTTAAACAACAATCAAGTTCAGCAAATATGCATTTCTAACAATTCCATAATATATTGTTGCTTTAATTTTATCCAAGCTCGAAGTATGGCTTGATTAAACCTCCAAACAGGTTTGATGAAAAAGTGGAAAATAAAGGATCAATGGTAAAAATGCTGGACTACGGAGATAAAAATAAAATGCAGTGATTTAAGGAAGGAATTGGCCTAAGCAAACTGGCAAAAAAATACAATGGATTCCAATTAATTGGGACACATCAACGTGTCAAAAAAATATAGTTGATAGACAGCAAACACAAGATATGATGTTGCATAAAATGGGATCTAAACACAGATGTAGAATGATTGTGAGAAATGTATAAGAGGAAATGGACAGTGTCCCAAATTCCTATGTTCTGTTCTAAATTGAACATTGAAACCATGCAAGGCACATAACAAAATCCTCACAAAACAATCAGAAAATAATAATCTAGTTATAAACAGGACCCCAGATACAAGATTATTTCCAATAAACAGGAGACTACCAGGACATTTAATAATGCTTAAAGAGGTATGAATGATTTTGGTGGGGATGAATAAAAAACAACTTTTTCTTTGAATGGGAAGAAAAGAACAACAGTTTATCATGTTAAAATGGTAACCAGGAATAAGAGGGGTGAGATAAATAGGCACTTAAAAAAAAAATCCTTATACAAAGAATCATTAAGCAATAGTACGCTTTATCACTGTCACAAAACATGCCATCTTTTCAGGCAACAACAGGAATATTTGACCCAAAAAGAAAAAGGGTTATGAGATTCAGAAAAATAGTGTTTTGATCGGCAAGATAGTCTGAATGTGTCACCTCTGCACTGTGAACTTTCATGGATTTACTTCATGTAAAACTTCTGTAACATCGAATTTTGTCATGATTCTCAAAACAAGTCCTTGATGTACAAGAACTATGTTAGAGATTTAAATTTAGTTCCATTAAAATCAGTCAAAAAGCAATTGACAATTCCATTATTTTTATTTTTAGAAATCTCCTCTGAAACTGTAAATTGAGAATGACTTAAGTACAGACCAAACAAACAAAAAAAAACACTATTATAATTTTGATTTAACTTTCATATTAATCTTCAAAACTTACATGTCAAGTCATCCAATAACTGGCAACGCAAGCCAAAATATTCAGTACATTGGGATAAAAGTCTGAAAAATAAATCAGTGACGTGCAGTTAGAATAAAATGAACCAATATAAGTTTAAGCAGAATATTTTACAAGTCTGTAATAGAAGTAAGGCTTGCATGATAGCAAGGAAAGAGGAAGGTTATGCTGATGATACAACCATCTGAAACCAGAATTTCAGTCCATGTGAGGGAGTATACACGAGTGAGATATATCAGCTAGTTGAGAGGTGTTACAGCAGCAACCTTACACAGAACTTTTTTAAGACCAAAAAACTCAGAGTGGACTTCAAAAAGGGTAAGAAGAGGGAACACACACCAGTTCTCAGAAGTGGAAAGAGTGAGTAATTTCAAGTTCCTGACTGTCAATATCTCTAAGGATTTAACTCAGACCCAACATATTGACGCAGCTACACAGAAGGCATGCCAGCAGCTATATTTCATTCAGAATTTGAGGAGATCATTCTAACCGGTAGCATCTTGGGCGGGGGGGGGGGGGGGGAGATGAGGTGTTACTGCACAAGATTGAAGTAAGTTGCAGAGAGTTGTAAACTTGGCTCCCTCACGAGCACCAGCCTCCATAGCGTCTATGACATCTTCAAGGAGCGATGCTTCAAAAAGTCAGTGTCCACCATCAAGGGCTCCCACCACCCAGGTCGTGCCTTGTTCTCATTGTTACCATCAGAAATGAAGTACAGAAGCATGAATGCACACATTCAATGATTCAGGGACAGCTTCTTCCCCTTTGCCACCTGATTTCTGAATGGACTTTGTAGCCACGAACACTACTTTTTTTATTTCCACTTTTGCTCTACTTGTTTAATGACACTGTTTAATATACACATAAACACTCTATACGCACACACACACACTTACTGTAATTCACGGCTTTCTTCTATTATATATCCCATTGTACTGCTGCCACTAAGTCAACAAACTTCATGATATAAACCTGATACTGAATGTGAAATACTAATTTTAGAAAAAACCCCACACTACCAGATTCCAGAACAGCTACTTCCCTTCAACCATTCAGTTATTATAAAAACAGACAAACCTAACCACCTTATTCTGTTCAGAAACACTATGATCACTTCGCATTTTTTCATTTTGCGTTCTTTCTTGTAAAAATTATGTATATAATTTATTTAATTTTTATTTTTCTTTGTGAATGCTGCTTATATGATGTATCCGTGTGAACTCACTGCAAGGTAGCTTTTCAATGCAGATGTACTTGTATGTATGAAAATTAACTTGACCTGAGTAAAGAAATGTTGCAGTATAAATGGAAGCAATGAAGATGGATGCATAATATTCAAGAAAGAATTAAGGCTATTGAATCCTGGAAAAACAGATTTGAAACTTGTTATCACATAGCAAACAGATGGAATAAATGGGTCTTATTTTCCTCCAAATTAAGGCTATTAAGTCTTGGAAAGCCTGGACACTGCAAAACACAAGTTAGGAAGCTGTTGGGGGCAAGAGGCAGAATGTAAGGTATTCAAACTTGCTGATTATACGAGGTAGGTGGAAGGACACATTTTGGATAGGATATCACAACTCTGAGCAAGATACAGACCAATTGAGTGAACAGCTAAAAAGCTAGTAAATACAGTTCAATCTGACAAATTGTGAGGTTAGAGGAATCGGCACTTCTTTTAGAGGAACAAAAAGACAGATTATTGTCTACATGGAACATAGAGTGAAGCAAAGAGGGCTCTAGGTGTGCTTGTGCAGTAATCAGAAAGAGTTAGCTGGCAGAAGCAGTGAGTAGTTAAGCCACAAATCACATAAGGGTCCTAATTGAAAAGGATTGGAGATCAAAAATAGGGAGGCTTTGTAACAACTGTACAAGGTGTTAGTGAAACCACATTTTTGATCCTTTTATCTGAAAGATATACTAGCATTGAAGACAATCCAAAGAAGATTTTCCAGGATAACTCCTGAGGTGAGAAGAATGGCCAATCAAGAGTGGTTAAATGGGTATTCTTTCAAGTTAAGAAGAAATAAAATTTTATTTAAATAAATAGGACCTTAAAGGGACATGAGAAGGTTGATATTGGGATGTTTTTGCTAGTGGGTGACTCTCAAATGAGGGGACAGAGTTTCAAGATAAATGGATGTTATTTACCATTACAGAGAGATGACTGGTATTGAAGGTTAATAAATCTGTGAAAGATCAGCAAATTGAGGACTATAGGGATAGATAATAGAGCAGGTGAATGGTGGGACAGACTTGAGGGGCCAGGTGGCCTACCCCTGCTATTTTATTCTATTACACCCTTGACATGCTGAACAATCACTAAATGTATTGATTTAACTCAGTCAATTAATGTGTCAGCTTAACTCCAACACCATCAAGACTGAATGAATTGATCTGAAAACAGAAAAAAATTATTGATGTTGGAAATCTGCATATACTGGAAAGATGAAGTACTTGACTTGAAAAGTCAACAATAGTTTCCATTTATATAGACCCTTTAATGTAGCTAAACCACCAAGGAATATGATGCAGCCGAGAAGAATGGATATCCGGTATCAGCACAGTTAATGTTTAAAATTTAGGGACAATTCTCATTGCTGCAAATCTTCTATATACTAGAAGAGTTTCATTACGAAAATACAGCAACAATTTTGCTTGTCATAAAAGTTTCATCTATTTTAAAGTCATTTTCATTTTACGCATTCAAAACTACCTTTGGTTGACTCCACGCATGATGCTGGTTGGGGACCAGAGTGGAAGCTGTGTTGTGAGGATGACATGCAGAAGGAACTGATTAGGTTTCTGGATTTCTGGGTTTGCAGAAGTATCCGTCTGACTCAGTGTATACAGCTGATCCCAGGCGACCCTTCTAATCTGTAAACATGAAAAATCTGACATCACCTTCAAATCAACAAGGTCAATCATTCTGAATGTGCTAAGTTATTTGTGATATTTTCAGAAACATCCATTTAATATTCAGTTCCAAAATCTTTGTATGTTTTGTATTCTACTCCCTGGAAATCAAGATGGTTGGTAGGCACTGGGAATCTCCAACAAAGTCATTCTCAAATTCCAGATGTGATAAATTCTTGATCTCATATTTGTTCAAAGAATCACAACAAGGTAACATTTGACAGATCACCCACAGATTATCATGTTAAAAATAAGTCTTGATAGTTAGGAGGGCCATTCTGTCGAAGTGGCAGGATACGACAGCTCCCACTCTGTCACAATGGTTCTCTCAAGTGATTAGTTTGGAGAAAATTAGAAGTCGAACCTTTGAACCTATGTTTGATTTTGAGAAAAGGTGGGGTTCATTTGCTCATTACTACCATTTGGGTTAATTGATAGATTTCCTCCACGATCTAAATGTAAATTTTGGTGTCATTTTTTTTTGCTTGCGGTTTGATATTTATCTTCAGAAGCTTTTTGTATGAAGCATGGCTCCGGGGTCGAACACCTAATGGGTTCTTTTTTCTCTCACTTTTTTCTTGCTTTAGTAGGGTTTTTTTTTCCTTTTCTTCTCTTTTTTTTGTGTCACCATATTTTTCAATCCTTAATATTGTTTTTTCTTCTCTTTTGAGACATTGTAAGTGTTACTTCGATGTACTCTTGTTATTTTGGATAATAATAATAATAATAAAAAGATTTGAAAGAAAAATAAGTCTTGGACTTCTCTTACCTCAGCACTGGGGGATCCAAGAAGAATATCGATGATAAAATCACTCACACAAGGTAGAACATAAAACGAGCCTAAAGAGTATACCATAGTTAATTTGATCATCCAATATCTAAATATTCTCCATATCTAACTAGATCTCTTTACAATTAAAGATTCTATCCCCCAAGATAATCACTTCGATCTTCTTTGTACAGATTATCCTTCTAATAGCCAGTTACTACTAAGATGATCTACAGCTTCTTGCTTATTTCCAATTTATTTCTATTTTTATCTCAGTTGCTCTGTTTAAAAGAACTCAAAGGTGTTTCCTATCCCATACAGTATACACTTTTTAGTCCTGTTTAGAAGTTGAGTTTAGTAAAGCCAATCCTGGTTTATGCTGGGAAATCTGGTTAGAAATATACAAACAATACTTTTTCCCCTATTTATACAATTAAATTGAAAGGAAGCAGTGAATATATCAATGTGAAACTGAAGTACATTCTCTCATACTATCTGCAAAAATAAAACTTTACAAAAAGTACTTTAACTGCATATCTTTTTGTTGGATAAATAATCCAATTTGATTATTTTAATATAGACAAAGTTAATATAGACAGTGATAATACAGATAATATATACTCAAAAAGCAAAACACGTTTTGTGTTAGAAAAAGGGATATAACAGCATGATGCAGTTGGATACGAATATGAAACAAAATATCACCTTAGTACAGGGGTTCCCAACCTGGGGTCCACAAACCCTTTGCTTAATAGTGGTGGTCCATGGCATAAAAAGGTTGGGAACCTCTGCCTTAGTAGATCAATTGTCACATGAAACAAACTTATCTGCGAAAGACATTACCTAGTTGCTGGCTTCGCAGCTGTAAACATGTAACCAGAAGCGATAAGGCCTCTCGAGCAATAAGAGTATCTTTGGTGGAGACAGAATGCTGCTTCACACATATGCCGGCATGTAGTGTGGTTGATTCACCCTCACTTCCAGTACTGCACGTGCTACCTGTAGAAAATTTATTTAGACGTGTTATTTCACCCAAGGGGTTAGATTAGATTACACCCAAAAGATTAGATTAATCCAACATAATCTGGATACTAACACAAGGAAATCTGCAGATGCTGGAAATTCAAACAACACACACAAAATGCAAAAAACACACACAAAAAGCTAGCCTGGCCTGCTGTGTTCCACCAGCATTTTGTGTGTATAATCTGGATACTATTTTGTTAATCTAAGAAACCCTGCTTTTCTTATCCACTATGCCACAGAATCCTTTTTTTCAAACTAGGAGGCATTTAACATGCAAAGTATGTCAAATTATAACTATTAAACCAGATTTAATACATATAACCGTAGCAATTCAATCATTATAAGGTCACACTCAAAACAGAATTTATCATTAAAACTGATAACTGTACATAGATCATATTTAAGTGCGGAGACCAGAGTGTAGTCAATGGGATTGTGAGAATAAAAGAACATGGTATTGTTATTGATTTTTTTTCACATGTAACGAGATACACTGAGAAATTTTTGTTTGTGTGCTTCAGTCAGATTAGTTCACACACAAGAACACTGAGGTAATAAAAAGAACAATGCAGAACAGTGTTACGATAACAGGAAAAAAGGAGACAAATAAAGTGCAAAGACGTCAGCATGAACCAATCCACGATCACTACCTCAATACTTTACTCTCTTTTTGCACTATATATAATTGTAATTTCTGCTTATTTTATGTGTTGCACTGTACTATTGCTGCAAAACAACAAACTTCATAACATAGGCCAGTGATATTAAACCCGATTCTGATTGGGAATGTAGAGTTCATCTTTTTTAGCGGTCCATTCAAGAGTGTCCTATTTTGCTGTTATAAGATTCTGGAACAGACCTTTTGCACCTTAAAGATGACCTTCTGAACTCAGAATTGGTCTCATCATGGCCATTACACCATATTGTCCATCTGTACTACCTCCACAATGATAACACCATATTCTGAATTCTGTTATTTGCTTTTCCCTGTAGTAGCTCAAAATACTTGTTATGATTTGTACATATGGCTTGGAAAACTAAGTTTTTCCACTGTATCATGGTACATGTGACAAAATAAACCAATATCAATGATAATAGCGGATTAAAAGCTATACTTGAGCCCAGTGGCACATTCTCGCAAGCTTTTGTATCTTCTGCCCGATGGAAGAGAAGAAAAGAAAGAATGGCTGGGGTGAGAGGGGTCAAGTTAGGATAGGGCAAGTGTAAAATAAAAAGGTACTTGATGATCAGGATAGACTTAGCATATTCAGGTGTTGTGTTGTTTCTCTTTTTAATAGGGGTACCCGAACCTTGGGTCCACAGATCTCTCAGTTAATGGTAGGGGTCAGTAGTATTAAAAAAAAAGGTTGGGAACCCCTGTTCTACAATTACATTCTATCTAAACATTGCTGTTCATCAAATAACAAAATTAAATTTTTCTCCCCTACCAGAAAAGTGAACTGCTGAGTGCATAAACATCGAAGTTTGAAGGGAGAAACAAATCAAAGGGTATAACTGCAAGAACAATATTGGGAAAGCTCTACAATCATGTTACTTCCAAATCCACCATGACTACAATAGTAGCTGTGGACACAACCGAAAAATAAAGAAAAGGATTCAGAGAACTGTGAAGTAACTCATTTTGTTACTTCTGTCAGAATTTGCACAGGTTATCATAGTAACTGAATGTTCATAAATTATCCACCAAAACAGATTTTCATAACTTGTCTTCATATCTAATTTGTCAACCAATTACTCTGGTAATCTGCAAAAGCAAAACAGTTAGTAGATGATAACGCTTAAACAGTTTGAAATATGCTCACCTGAACTGCTGAGTCTATTCCGAATACCAACAGAAAATAAACAATTGGTACTCTCTCGAATTGGCTGGCAGCTCCCCACCAGGTCAAGACGTCCAGCTGCTGCTGCCCAAGTCAGTCTCATGAAACAGGCCACTGTTGAGGTGAAATCATTCACATCCATTGTCTGCAACACAAAAATTAAATGTGTTTGGTCAGCATATCAAAAATACACAAGTCACACCCTGACTGAAACTGGACCAAATGTTGGCACGAGACCAGTCACTTTAATGGAAAAGTCAATGTTCAGCAGTTTCAAGATGGCAGTTACAATAGTTCAGTGCTTGAGCAGAATTAGCAAAATTACAGGATGAGCTCAATGACAGACTCTGATTTTAAGCAAGAGCTGTTGGAAGATTGTAATCCCTAATTATATGAATGAAGATTCCTAATCTGGAAATTAGACTGAAAACAAAATTAAAAGAAATCTTTTCTTAGTTCTTGTGTAAGAATGTTAAGTACAATGATAATATTTCCATTCTAAGTTTGAAGCACACTTTACCAGGTTTACAGCTGGCCCGTGGAAAGGAAATAAAACTTTGAGGGAACACATCTAGCTCATATCATTAAATTCCCATTAAACATGCTGCATTTTCAAAAGATGAATACCAGTAAAATTAATGCACAAATATTTGTGTCATAAATTGTACTCAGTAAAAATAAGTGTTCCTGATTTGACTTGCCTGTATTGCCACTCTGGCTGCAGGTATTATTTCCTCAATTCTTATCGATGACCGATCTGATGTCACACTCATCTGTCTCATTGTTGATTTTTCTTGCCCACCACACATTGACAGCTGCCGACTGGTCTGCCGACTAACATTACGAAATGGGCGCGAGGACAGTGCTTCCATTCCATCTTTAAGGAAATCATCATCTAATGTAGAAGGCATGGTCTGGCCAACTAGCAGAAACCTGAAGAAGGAATCGTTAGCATGGTGGATTATAGCGGGTATGAAGAGTCTCAAAAGTTGCAAATGTTATCCGAAATAATCTCATGCCTTTATTTTCATAGATTGTGGCAAAATCCATGTTGGATGTACAGAGAGCTATAGTAAATTGATCTATATCAACACAAAGCACAGCAAAAGCTAAATATTCCAAATTATACCTTGAAAGGTGTAACTTTTTCATTTTGTTTGGATAGTAGTTTATTTCAATCTTTTAATGTATATGTTAAATAAACTGCACTGACCTTATGCAACCCTGCTGAGGAAGGTTTTGTGACAGCCTTTCAAGTTAAAAATTTGAATTCTCAGGGGAGAACATTGTGTTCCTCACTGTCACCGCCAATGGCTAAGACTGACTGACAGGGTTGAAGGAGGAAGATTGCAATAACGCATTCTAACAGTTCCACCTTTATGAATTTTCTTCCAGAGTTAAAACTGGAGAAAAGTTCAAGCACCTTTTGAAAGATTATTTTTCCTTATACTACTTGACTTGCTGTGTATTTCCAGCAGTTTGTTTCTGAAGACATTAGGAAATAATAAACAACAGAAGGTTGTTTCAAATGGCTAAAGGGACAAAAGCCAGAGCACACTAATTTGAACCCATCACCAAAAAAATTAGAAGGCAGATTACAAAATCTTCCCTTCCATCATCAGATTTCTGAACAGTTCATGAATACTATGTCATTATTCCTCCTTTGCACCATTTTACACAAACCTCCCAATTGAAGCTTTGACCAGCCATCAATCTGGAGGTCAGAAACTTGAGAGGACAGATTTTCACTCAGTTTTGCTGAACGACTATAAAAGGCAGCAACTTGCAGTAGTTTATGTTGTTGAGCTTTAACCAGCGACCAATCAGCGTTTGTGATTGATTAGCAAGAACAAATTAAAGGAAGGTGGGGACAAGCAGAGCAAACATTGTGGAATGGACAGAGTTGGAGTGGAGATTTAGAGACTTTAGCTCTTCGAGGCTTCAGTGAAGAGAGACTTCAGTCAGAGAAAGCAAAAAAAAAGAGAAAAGCTGTAGATAGAGATTTTTTTCTTCCCCACATTTTTTACATTTGTTCAATTACAACAGTAGAGATACCAGGCAGGATAGTTGAATGCTCCCCTTACAAGATGTGGAAAGGCAGGGATACCTCCAGTGTCCCTGATGACTACAACTGCGAGAAGTGCATCCAGCTGCAGCTTCTAACAATCTGTGTTAAGGAGTTGGAGCTGGAACTGGATGAACGCTGGATCATTTGTGAGGCTGAGAGGGTGATAGATAGGACATATTAGAGAGGTAGTTACACCCAAGGTGCGGGACACAGGAAACTGCGTGACGGGAAGGGAAAAGGGGTTAAGGAGCCAATGCAGAGTACATCTGTGGCCATCCCCCTCAACAACAGGCATGTCACTTTGGATACTGTTGGGGTGTGGGGCGGGGGGGAATGACCTAGCAGAAGGAAGTCACAGCGGTAGGGTCTCTGCACTTAGTCTTGCTCTGTAACCCAGAAGGGAATGGGAGGGAGAAGAGGCATGCTATGGTGACATTAGTGAGGGAACGAAAAGGACATTCTGTGGGCAAGAACAAGACTCCCAGATGGTATGTTGCCTCCTGGGTGCCTGGAACATCTTGGATCGAGTCTTCAGCATTCTTAAGTAGAAAGGTGAACAGCCAGAGGTCATGGTCCATATAGATACCAATGACATAGGTAGGACAGATGACGAGGTTCAGCAAAGGGAGTTCAGGGAGTTCAGTGCTAAGTTAAAGAGCAGGACCTTCAGGGTTATGGTCTCAAGATTGCCACCTGTGGCACCTGCTAGTGAGGCCAGAACTAGGAAGATTATACTGTTTAACGAGTGGCTAACAAGTTGGCATAGGAGGAAGGGCATAGATTTTTGGTTCATCAGGCTCTCTTCCAGTGAAAGTTGGACTTGTAAAGAAGAGAGACTGTTCGCATTTGAACTGGAGGGGAACTAATATTCTAGCGGGAAGGTTTGCTAATGCTGCATGGTGGGGTTTAAACTAGAGTTATTAGGGGATGGGAACCAGAGTCCCAGAACATTTAGTGGAGAGGTTGTGGAGACAGATGTTGGTAAGACCTCAGACAAAGTCAGGAATTAAAAGGTTGAGCATGGTGCAACTTGTGTTCTGAGCTGAGTATATTTCAATGCAAGAAGTATTGCAGGAAAGGCAGATTAGCTCAGGTCATGGATCAATACCTGGAATTATGAAATTGTATCCATTAGGGAGAATTGGTTGCAGGAGGGACAGGATTGGCAGCTCAAAATTCAGAGGTTCTGCTATTTTAGATGTGACTGAGCGGGAGGAATTAAAGTTGGGGGGGGGGGAGTGTTACTAGTCAGGGAAAACGTCACGGCAGTGCTCTGTCAGGACAGACTGGAGTATTCATCTAGTGGGGCATTATTGGTGGAACTGAGAAGTAAGAAAGGAATGACCATGTTAATGAGGCTATATTACAGACCACCCAACCACCTGAGGGATTTAGAGGAACAAATTTGTAGAGAAATCACAGACTGTTGTATGAAACAGAAGGTTGCATAGTAGACGCATAGCAACTTTCCACATATTGACCCTGAATCCCATTCTGTAAAAGGACTAGATGGGATTGAGTTTGTCAGATGTGCTCAAAAAAGTTTCCTTCATCAGTACATAGAAGTCCCAATGAGAGAGTGTGTGATACTACATCTGCTATTAAGGAATGAGACAGGGCAGGTGACAGAAGTTTGTGTAGGGGAACACTTTGCATCTAGTGACCACAATGCCATCAGTTTCAAAGTAAATATGCAAAAAGGTAGGTCTGGTCTGCAGGTTGAGATTCTAAATTGGAGAAAGGCCAATTCTAATGCATTAGAAATGATCTGTGAAGATCGCGATAGGCTGTTTTCTGGCAAAGGTGTACTTGGTAAGTGGGAGGCTTCAAGAGTGAAATTTTGTGAGTACAAAGCTTGTATGTGCCTGTCAGAATAAAAGGTAAAGAGAACAAGTGTAAGGAATCTTGGTTTTGAAGAGATAATGAGGCCCTGTTTAAGAGAATAAAGGAGGTGCATAGCAGGTATAGGCAAGTAGGAACATATGAGGTGCTTATGGATTACAAGAAATGTAAGAGAACATGTAAGAAAAAAATCAGGAGGGCTAAAAGATGGCATGAGGTTGCTCTAGTAGACAACATGAAGAAGAATCTTAAAAGAGATTTTACAGATATGTTAAGAGCAAAAGGATTGCAAGGGACAAAATTGGTAATACATGTGTGGAGCCAAAACAGATGGGGGAGAGCTTAAATACATTTTTTTGCATCTCTATTTAGTCAGGAGATAGACAAGAGCCCATGAAAGTGAGGAAAAGTGGCATCAACTTCATGGACCCCATACTGATTAAGAGGAGGTGGTGTTTGCTATCTTGAGGCAAATTAGAGTGGATAAATCCCCAAGGCCTGACAATGTGTTCCCTCTGACTCTACTGGAGGAAGGTGCAGAAATTGCAGGGGCCTTAACAGAGGTACTTATATCATTCTTAGCGACAGAAGAGGTACCAGAGGATTGGAGGATAGCCAATGTTGTTCCGCTGTTTAAAAAAGGCTCTAAACGTAAACCAAGAAATTATAGGCCGGTGAGTCTGACATCAGTTGTGGGAAAGGTATTGGAAGGTATTCTAAGGGAACTGATATATAAGTATTTGGGCAGACATGGACAGATTAAGGATAGTCAACATGGTTTTGAGTGTGGCAGGTCATGTCTAACCAATCTTATAAAGTTTTTTTTGAGGAAGATACCAGGAAAATGGATGGTGTCTACATGGACTTTAGTAAGGCATTTGACAAGGTGCAGCGTGGGAGGTTGGTCAAGAAGGTTCAGACGCTCGGCATTCAAGATAAAGTAGTAAATTGGGTCAGCTTTGTGGGAGAAGTCAGAGTGGTAGTAGATGGTTGACTCTCTGACTGGATTGCTGTGATTAGTGGTGTGCTGCAGGGATCAATGCTGGGTCTGTTGTGGTTTGTCATCTATCTCAATTATCTGAATGATAATGTGGTTAACTGGATCAGCAAATTTGTGGATGATACTAAAATTGGGGGTGTAGTGTAACAGCAAGGAAGGCTATCATGGCTTGTAGAGGGATCTGCATCAGCTGGAAAAATGGGCTGAAAAATGGCAGGTGGAATTCAATGCTGACAAGTGCAAGGTATTGCACTTTGATCAGACCAACCAGGGTGGGTCTTACAAAGTTAACGGTGGGGCACCGAGGCATGTGGTAGAGCAAAGTAATCTGGGAAGACAGGTCCATAATTCATTGAAAGTGCCTTCACAAGTAGATAGGGTTTTAAAGAAAGCTTTTGGCCTTCATAAATTAATGTACTGAGTACAGGAGATGGGATGTTATGCTGAAGCTGTACAAGACATTGGTAAGGTCTAATTTGGAGTATTGTGTGGAGTTTTGGTCACCTAATTACAGGAAAGATGTAAACAAGGTTGAAAGAGTACAGAGAAAATTTAGGAAGATGTTGCCGGGACTGGAGGACCTGAATTATAAAGAAGAGATTCAATAGGTTAGGACTGTATTCCTTAGGACATAGAAGATTAAGAGGAGATTTGATAGAGGTATACAAAATTATGAGGGGTATGGATAGGGTAAATGCAAGCAGGCTTTTTCCACTGAGGATGGGTGGAACAATAAGCAGAGTTCATGAGTTAAGGGTGAACGGTAAAAAGTTTAAGGGGAACATGAGGGGAAACTTCTTCACTCAAAGGGTTGTGAGAGTGTGGAATGAGCTGCCAGCACAAGCGGCGCAAGTGGGGTTGATTTCAATGTTTAAGAGAAGTTTGGACAAATACATGGATGGTAGGGGTATGGAGGACTATGGACCCAATGCAGGTCAATGGAAGTAGGCAGTTCAAATGATTTTAGCATGGACTAACGCCCATTTCTTGATGTACTACTCTCTTACAACTTGTTTACTGTATCTTGCAGTAACTTTTGTCTTGCTCTGTAGTAATGCCATAAACAACGAATTTCATGATACGTTAGTGATAATAAACCTGACTCTGGATTTTGGAACATAAAGCAGTATTACATTATTTGAGAACATATGTAAACACGTATCTCTTTCTTACTCACTATTCACTAAGCACCTAGCCAACGATGTAGATAATTCCATTCTATTTCAGTAGTACAGTGCACATTGGCCCTCACCTTGCAAGCTGTAGACAGATTGAATAAACTCCCTGCCTTGTCTCATAATCCACCTCAGATGGAATGGAATCTCGCTGCATAACGTTCACCACCAAACTGAAAATAATAAAAATAATCAAAAGGTATTTTATTAAATGTCAAAATGATTTCCTTTCAATTTGAAGTGGTATGATTTTCACAGGTGCATACTTGTCTGATTGAGCATCTGCAACAACCTGCAAAATAAGTTCTATCTATTATTTGCCTAACAGTAAAGATGCCAATTACTTAGCACATATGCCCACCAACATTTAATATTCTTTGATTCTCAAGGATCTTTTTATGAAGGAACTGAAGGAATTACATGGTAAATATAAATTTCTTTATGCAATATGTACAAAAAGGCTACTCGGTGCAATTATCAGATAAAAAAGTCACAGAATGAGCCCAGTGCTTTGGAGGAAAATCACAAGTTAACAGCTGCTGTAACCATATTCTCTAATTGCATCTTGTGACAAATTCTTGAAAAGAGTTCTGGTACTTTCATCATACATAGATAACAAGCTATTTATATAAAAGTGGAACTAACAGAAAAAATAAATGCAATCGGGGAATTTGCCATTTGGCTCAATTCCAAATAAATTCCTGCCGATACTGAAGGATCAAAGAAAAAAAACAGCTTAAAAAGCTAATACTATGCTAATTGTAGTTTAAATCTGGATTAAGTTTTTACGGCACTTTAGCCCCTCACATGCTAAAACGTAACCATTTTAAAATGCAGTATAAGTACAATAAACAACTGTGATTTAAAGAACTGAATTTTAATAGTTTACTAGCATCTCTAAATTTTGGACGAAAATATAAGCAAGTTGAAGAAAATTGTCCATATACCACCAAAGACAAAGATTTGGTCTTATTGACAGATTTGCAACATCCAATCTGTCAATTTACTCTAAAGCTGAGCTCCAGAGTGCAGCAATATAGCCCGGTTTTGTTAAGATTCCCAAGGACTAACTTGGGGCATCACCACTTTGACCATGTACTAGACTGTATGGAGATGGATTTGAAGGCAAATTACTTAGAAAAAATAATTTTAATTATGTTTTTGTCAACTTTACTTCTTTTTATATTCTTTGTTAAAAATATCAATCAATTTAATGTGTTTTAAATGTACCTTACCAAGGGAAGTAATATCACTGCTGAGAGCACGCCACTAGAAATTGGAACGCTCCTAGCTACTAAGGTTAGCACTTTGAATCCAGATCGAGCGTGGGGAAGGCTACAAATGGCAATTCCATATCTGAACCTGACTTATAAGATTGGATCTATCATCTTTGTGATGACTCTAATTACCAAATAATTTGGCAAGAAATAAGAAATGAAACATACAAGCTTTGCTTTCTGATAAATAAAATGTAAAAAATTGGTAATGAATGAAAACCAGACTCAAAAACAAACCTTAAACCTCCTGCTTTCAGAAAATTTTCACAGAAGGATTTTGCACAGTTTCTTGCCATCTCATCATCTGATGTAGGCATCAGCTTAGAACTAAGAACCTGCACAAACAGAATAAATTCTAAATCAAGAGCTGCAATGTACATACACTCTTAACAGTCTGAAAGGAAACAAAAAGTAGAATTTTCAAATCAATTTCAAATCCTAATCCAAATGGAGTCTCAGATTACATTCTCTTGACTATCATCCTGTGGCATTAGCATCAACCATAACAAAATGCTTTGAGTGGCTGTTCATGGAACGCATTAAAGCCTTTCTCCTGGCTATGTTGGATCCTTTCGAGGTTGCTTAAAACAAATGATGCCATAGCCTCTGCCATCCACTCTGTCCTGTCCTACCTGGAAAATGGGGCCTCATATGCCAAATTGCTGTTTATACTCTTCAGTTCCACGTTTAACAACATCATACCCCAGAAACTGGTGGTGAAACTGTCCTCAATGGGTCTAAACTTTGTACTCCAGGGAGCATGAAGCACAAAATCAAATATCGCTGTGATGATTGTACGCTCCAGTATCAATTGTTTGATGACAATAAAGTAAAGTAACTGTAAGCAAACACCTCCCTCTGTAACTGGATCCTGGTCTTCTTAATAGAAAGGCCACAGTTAATTCGTGTGGGCAGCAATGTCTCTAGTCCCATTATGCTGAGCACTGGTGTTCCCTTGGCTGTATGCTCAGGCCACAGCTGTTCATACTGTTGATGCATGACCGTGTTGCAGGACTCAGCACAAACCATATCAAGTTTGTGGATGAGTCAGAGTACAGAGAGGAAATGAAGTTGCTGGTGGACTGGTGAAGAACAACAGCAACCCAAGTCTGAACATGCAGAAGACCAAGGAAATGATTGTGGACATTAGAAAGGTGTAGATGAACCATTATGCTCTGCGCATACATGGCTCCTCTGTAGACAGAGTTAAGTGCTCCAAGTTCTTGGGAGTTCAACATCATGTATGACCTCACCTGGCAACTTAACATCATCTCCCTGAATAAGGCAGCACAGAAGCGTCTCTACTTCCTGAAGAGATTGAGACAAGTGATTCTCTCCTCCCACCACGCCAGCTTAACTGAATTTTTCAGGAGCACTATTGAGAGAGTTCTGATAAGTTGCATCTCTATCTGGTATGGGAGCAGTCGAGCACTGGATCAGAAATTCGTACAAAGCACTGTGAGAATAGCTGAGAGGATCATTTAGGTCTCCATTCCATCTACTGGGAACATTTGTCAGCAGCACTCTGTACAGAGGCCCCTTAGTATTATCAACGATCCCTCCCACCCATCTGGCATCCTCTTTGAAATTCTACCATCAAGCAGGAGATTCCAATGCATAAATACAAGAGCAATCAAGATGGGAAACAGTTTCTTCTCTCAGGCCATTAGGCTTATCTCGCTTCGCCCAGGGGCAGCTCGTCCACCTTTGGTCCCCACCTGCCACCCAGCTCTCACCTGTAGGTCCAAGTAACCATTTGTACGTGACAGTGGCCACACCCCAGTACACCGCTTTGACAGGCGGGCTAAACCAGGTGAGAGTAGCTGGGAACCTCCAACCCCGGTGAGATAGGGAGTGGCCTACCCCAGCACGCAAAGCCAGTTCCAGCGGACTGGGCGGATGAGATCAACTACAAGATCCAAACACCAAGACGGCAGTGCTGCAACGCTTCATGGAGAGCAAAGAGCATGACAAGATACAGAAGGTGCCATGGCTATCCACTGCAGCCGAGGAAGTCCCTAGTTGTAACGATTTTTTCACCATTACACCAAGATTTTTGAGACCAAGAAAGTGGAACTGCCCCAGTGCCACAGCCTTTTCACTATAAAACTCTCCCTGCATAGGTTTACACCATCATTGGAAATGACAGACCACCAACATACACCACACATAATAAAACTTAAGGAACCTCATATAAACTTCTTATACCCAATTAGAATATACAGTAACTGATGTAACCATTCTGACTTGCACTCAAATGACTAAATATCTTTTCCAAAGTCATTATAAGTACATCTTGGTGCAAATCAAATTATTCTTTTGACATCATATTTAGAATACAGTGGATTCTGGTTAATTGGAGGAACTGCTTCCGTGGGACAACTTCCAGAGAACAAAAGCTAATGAAGAAAATAACCAGGATTCCCTTCATTTATTTGGGGCACTACGCTGCTTAATTTGGACAGACCGAACAGTTTCAAACTAGTGTCAGTCGTGTTCAGTTGTTTGGCTGTTAAGACACCACACAGTATGAACAGTGAACATTTTTAATATGGCATCAGTTCCATATGTGTTCAAAAAGCAGTAATTTTTGTCACTAATAGTTGGCAAGAAATAAACAGCAAGACAATTCAGAACTGTTTTGCTCACTGAGATTTCATGCATTTAAGCTTGAAAATGGTAGAAACTGCCATAGTGAAAATGAAATAATTTCACAACTTTAGCAAATTAGGAACTATGAAAAATTTGAAGGTATTGACAATCAGTGTTCGGACTTGAGGACTTAATTTGGTTTGGAATGTTGTTGTTTGCATGATTTGTTTTTACTTTTTTCATTCTCTTGTGCGTCGAGAGTTGTTTTTTTTTCTTTAATTGAGTTCTTTTGGATTTCATGCTTTATGGTTACCCGTGAGCAAACACATCTCAAGGTTGTTAATTTTTACATTCTTTGATAATAAATGTACTTTGAATCTTGAATCATCTTGAATGTAACAATGAAAAATAAGATTTGAAGGATGCATTTGTGAAGGCAGTCCATTATCTACACTGGGTGTCTGTACTGATTTTGATCAGTTACATTCAATCAAAAACACACAGCATTGTTATGTTGGATGAATTCTTCAGACGATGACTATTAGGAACTAATGCAGTTTTATAGTACTGGTAATATTCTAATTTGTTCTGTATTTCATTTACATAAATAAATTGTGCTCAGTTAAATGGTAGTTTGTCTTTTTTTTTAAACTATTTCCATTAAACTTCAGCTGATCGGGTTAGCCACTTAGTTGGGCCAAAATATATCGGCCATGGTGTGTCCCAATTAACCAGAATCCATTGTATAACCAAACTCTTTTCAAACTTCTGTGATCAGCATGAAATCAGGAATCAAATCTGTGGGTGTTTTTAAAATTTACCAAAACACGTATTATACAATAATTCTTCAACAGCTAATAGATTGGCATAATAAGTCTTACTAAATCACAAGAACAGTTCAAACCTCTAGGTTATAAAGTACTCTGAACGGGGACATTCCCGGTGCTGACGATCTAAACAGGCTCTCCAGAATAGTATTTGCACTAGGTTGATGCTGCTGCTTTGAAGAAAGTGAAGGCGACTTGGAAGTTTGGTGATTGGAATCGGTCAACAATGTTTTCTGCTGAATATCAAAAAGCCTCAGTTTAAAGGATGATACAAATTTTAAGCACTGTACTTTAAAAGTGAAAATAAGTTTAAAAGGTTTAACATATCAGGTCAAAACCTTTCAATTCAAAGAAAACTATTGCATTGAAGAATCACATCAAATAATATACTCTGGTTTCTGAAATGGAACTTGAAACTTCAACAGTTGGGCTCAAGTGTGCTAACACCAAGCTAGGTTGACAATCTGAAATAAACAGAAATTATAATCTAACAAACCAACTCAAAGCCAAATCAGGGACCATTGATCCACAGAAAGACCTTGGGGTGCAGGTTTATATCTCCCTGAAACTGGCAACAACAGGATAGGGAGGTAAAGACCATGTAAAGCAAGCTTCATTGGTCAGCATACCAATTATATAAAAAAGCTTTAAATTATGTTAACCTAGCTAAACCTTTGGTTAAGACTTATTTGAAATATTAAGTGCACCTCTTGTTGCCATGCTATAGGAAGGATGTGGAGGCTTTGGAGAGGGTGCAGAAGTCCGGCTGGATGGTTCCTGGATTGGTATGCATTAATTATATGGGGAAGTTGAACAAACGTACACTGTTTCCACAGGAGTGGAGACTGAGGGATGAACTGACATAAGCTTATAAAATAATGAGAATCATAGATACGATAAGCTGTTGGAGTTTTTCGAGGATGTAACCAGGAAGTTAGACGGGGGAGATCCAGTGGATGTAGTGTACCTCGATTTTCAGAAGGCATTTGATAAGGTCCCACATAGAAGATTGGTGGGTAAAATCAAAGCTCAGGGCATCGGGGGGAAGGCATTGACATGGATAGAAAACTGGTTGGCAGATAGAAAGCAAAGGGTAGCGGTGAATGGGTGTTTCTCAGAATGGCAGGTGGTGACTAGTGGGGTGCCACAGGGCTCAGTATTGGGACCACAGCTGTTTACCATTTACGTTAACGATTTGGATGAAGGCATAGAAAATAACATCAGCAAATTTGCTGATGATACTAAGCTGGGTGGCAGTGTGACGTGATGAGGATGTTAGGAGAATTCAGGATGACTTGGATAGGCTGGGTGAGTGGGCAGATACTTGGCAGATGACGTTTAATGTGAATAAGTGTGAGGTTATCCACTTTGGGAGTAAGAACAGGAAGGCAGATTATTATCTGAACGGTGTAGAGTTGGGTAAGGGAGAAATACAAAGAGATCTCGGAGTCCTTGTTCATCAGTCACTGAAGGTGAATGAGCAAGTGCAGCAGGCAGTGAAGAAGGCTAATGGAATGTTGGCCTTTATTACAAAGGGAATTGAGTACAAGAGCAAGGAAATCCTCTTGCATTTGTACAGAGCCCTGGTGAGACCACACCTGGAGTATTGTGTACAGTTTTGGTCTCCAGGGTTAAGGAAGGACAGACATCCTGGCTGTAGAGGAAGTGCAGCGTAGATTCACGAGGTTAATTCCTGGGATGTCTGGACTGTCTTACGCAGAGAGGTTAGAGAGACTGGGCTTGTACACGCTGGAATTAAGGGGATTGAGAGGGGATCTGATTGAAACATATAAGATTATTAAGGGATTGGACAAGATAGAGGCAGGAAATATGTTCCAGATGCTGGGAGAGTCCAGTACCAGAGGGCATGGTTTGAGAATAAGGGGTAGGTCATTTAGGACAGAGTTAAGGAAAAACTTCTTCTCCCAGAGAGTTGTGGGGGTCTGGAATGCACTGCCTCGGAAGGTAGTGGAGGCCAATTCTCTGGATGCTTTCAAGAAGGAGCTAGATAGGTATCTTATGGATAGAAGACTCAAGGGATATGGGGACAAGGCAGGAACCGGGTATTGATAGTAATTGATCAGCCATGATCTCAAAATGGCGGTGCAGGCTCGAAGGGCCAAATGGTCTACTTCTGCACCTATTGTCTATTGATAAATAGTCAAAGTCTTTTTCCCAGGGTAGAATGGTCAAATACCAGATGACACAGGTTTAGCATCAGAGATAAATGTTTAGAGAGGTGTGAGACAAGCTGTTCTTCATTATTAATTTACATACAGAATGGCAGTTGCCTGGAGGGGATTACCAAGGGAAGTGGCATCAAATACAATGCCAGTACTTGAGGTACTGAAATAAATACATAAAGAGCCAGAGAATGGGAGAATATGGACCACGTGTAAGTAGAATGGATTAGTTTAGATTGGCATGATGGTCAGTCTGACATGGCAAGGTGAAGGATCTCTACCTAAACTGTACTGTTTATATTCTATTTAACACATGTCCAAGTTTCTGCTGCGCGTTATGGGGCATGCAACCTCCTTTGATTCAATTATTAGCTTCTGTAAATGAAATATTTTGAATATTCGCAAACATTGCACAATGAACCATGTACTAACAACACACACACAAAATGCTGGAAATTCATCAAGGCAGGCAGCCTCTACAGAGGGGATTAAACATAACATTTCAGGTAAAGTCCCTTCTTCAGTACTGGTAAGGAAATAGGAGGGGGGGGGGGAGAGAGAAGAGCAGAGAGGTAAAAGGCTGAAAGAGGAATCTAATGGGAAAGCACAGTGGACCATTGGAGGGAGGTGATGGTAGGTGAGAAGGGCTGAGAGGGTAACCAGAATGGAAAAAGAGGAGAGAGGAAGACGGAGAAATTACTGGAAGTTGGAGAAATCAATGTTTATGATATCAGGTGTAGTGTGACAAGTGCTAAACCTGCCCCTAGACCTCCTCCCTCACCACTATTCAGGGCCTCAGAAAGTTCTTCCAGTGAGGCAAGACTTCATCTGAGTGTCAGTCAGGCAGGATCTCCCAGTAACTACTCACTTAAATTTGCCTTTCCATTCTGACATGTCTGTCATGGCCTCCTCTACTGCCATGATGAGGCCAAACTCAGGTTGGAGGAGCAACACTTCATACTCCATTTTAGTAGCCCGATGGCATGAATATTGATTTCTCCAACTTACTGTAATTTCAATGCTCTGCTCCCCCTCCTTCCTTTTCTTCCATGGTCCACTGTCCTCTCTTATTAGATTCCTGCATCTTCAGCCCTTTAGCTCTGTCTTCCCATCCTCTCCCATCTGCTCACTCCATTCCCCCATCCTCACCCACCTGGTTTCACCTATCACATGCCAGCTTGTAATTCTTTCCCTCCTCCCTTCTTTTTGACTTCAGCACACTTCCTTTGTCGTCCCGATGAAGGATCGTGACCCAAAATATCGAGTGTTTATTTCTCTTTATAGATGTAGCATGACTTGCTGAGCTCTTCCAGCATTTTGCATGCGCTGCTCAGATTTCCAGCATCTACAGAATCTTACATACTAATCCAAATTCCATTACAATCTCTATTTTCAATCTCCCAATTCCTCAAGAAAGCAAGCGAAACTCTGAAGTTAACAAAATTAAATTTTTGTTAAGAATGTTGGCCCTGGAATAGCTACCTTTATAACATTAAAGGTTAGACAAAGACAGTATTTCATGGTCATCCAGCCACAATGGTGAATGGTAGGGTTATTTGGCATCTTTTAAAAACAGCGCAAATTACGTTGCCTCTGGCCTGTAAATCTAAAACAAGGGTTGCCAACCTTTTTTTAAGCAACAGAGCCTTAAAACTAATCGAGGGGTCTGTGGACTCCAGGGTGGGAACCCTTGTTCTAAAAGGAACAGTCAGTATTCAGTCACCTTGAGGTACACCAGCTTTAAAGCTGGTGTACCTCTCAGTAAATCAGTACAATTGTACATTTTACTACTGTCTGTGCACAGAAATCACAAAAGTTGGCCAGCGATCATAAAAGTGGATGTTTTACTACCTTGGCAAGAACAGATTTACTTTACCAGACCTTTCTTCTGGGCTACATTTTCAAGCCATCAACTAATGAGTATCCCTACATTTTCACAAGAGTGCATTTTTATAAAAAAATAGTTAAGAAAGTGAAAAAAAAAAGGGGTTACTTACTTTTCTTCCTAAAGCATCAAGTGTATCCAGTGCTTCTTGAATGGCTGGATCAGTTGGAACCAATAGCAGCAACTTTCTAACACGCACTGTTATCCTGAACCAGCAACATAAAGAGATTTTTTTTAAAAACTCACAGTTTGAGATGACATTAGAATGCAGCAATTTTAAGCTAGAAGAGTTCTGTTGCTTAGAGTCCACAAATATTGTCCTTTACTTTTCATTCTTGACTCACTTTAGACTTATAACTGTGAGGCTCAGTATAGCTCCAATACCATACTTGAGTTTACTGACAACGCTATTATCTCTGGCCAAATTAAAGGTGGTGACATAGAACATAGAATAGTACAGCACATTACAGGCCCTACGGCCCACAATGTTGTGCCGACCCTTAAACCCTGCCTCCCATATAACCCCCCATCTTAAATTCCTCCATATACCTGTCTAGTAGTCTCTTAAACTTCACTAGTGTATCAGCCTCCACCACTGACTCTCTGAGTGAAAAACCTTCCTCTAATATCCCCCTTGAACTTGCCTCCCCTTACCTTAAAGCCATGTCCTCTTGTACTGAGCAGTGGTGCCCTGGGGAAGAGGCGCTGGCTATCCACTCTATCTATTCCTCTTAATATCTTGTACACCTCTATCATGTCTCCTCTCATCCTCCTTCTCTCCAAAGAGTAAAGCCCTAGCTCCTTTAATCTCTGATCATAATCCATACTCTCTAAACCAGGCAGCATCCTGGTAAATCTCCTCTGTACCCTTTTCAATGCTTCCACATCCTTCCTATAGTGAGGTGACCAGAACTGGACACAGTACTCCAGGTGTGGCCTAACCAGAGTTTTATAGAGAAATCAGCAAATAAGAGAGAGACAGAAAATCTGGCTGAGTGGTGCCACAATAACTTCTTACTCAACTTCAGCAAGACCAAGGAGCTGACTATTGACTTCAGGAGGAGGAAACCAAAGGTCCATGAGCTAGTAACTCCTTGGGGCATCAGAGGTGAAGAGGGTCAGCAACCTTAAATTCTTTGGCATTATCATTTCAGATTCCTGCTTCTTCAGATTCCTGCTTTTACACCTATCCTCTCTGATCTTCTTACTCCATTCCCACATCCTCACCCACCTGGTTTCACCTATCACATGTCAGCACTTAAATGTCATTACAAAGGAAGCATGGCAGTGCCTCTTCTGTCTTAGAAATTTGCGAAGATTCAGCATGTTATCTAAAACTGTGACAAACTTCTGCAGATATGCGGTGAAGAGTGTACTGACTGGTTGCATCACAGCCTGGTATGGAAACCATGGAACCATAGAACACTACAGTACAGGCCCTTCAGCCCTCCATGTTGTGCTGACCCATATAATCCTTTTAAAAAAGTACTAAACCCACACTACCCCATAACCCTCTATTTTTCTTTCATTCATGTGCCTGTCCAAGAGGCTCTTAAATACTCCTAATGTTTTAGCCTCCACCACCATCCCTGACAAGTCATTCCAAGTACTCACAACCCTCTGTGTAAAAAACTTACCCCTGATGTCTCTCCTAAACTTCCCTCCCTTAATTTTGTACATATGCCCTCTGGTGTTTGCTATTGGTGCCCTGGGAAACAGGTACTGACTATCCACCCTATCTATGCCTCTCATAATCTTGTAAACCTCTATCAAGTCCCCTCTCATCCTTCTACGCTCCAAAGAGAAAAGTCCCAGCTCTGCTAACCTTGCTTCATATGACTTGTTCTCCAAACCAGGCAACATCCTGGTAAATCTCCTCTGCACCCTCTCCATAGCTTCCACATCCTTCCTATAATGAGGTGACCAGAATTGAACACAATACTCTAAGTAAGGTCTCACCAGAGATTTGTAGAGTTGCAATATGACCTCTCTACTCTTGAACTCAATCCTCCTATTAATGAAGCCTAGTATCCCATAGGCCTTCTTAACTACTTTATCAACCTGTGCAGTGACCTTGAGGGATGTATGGATTTGAACCCCAAGGTCCCTTTGTTCATCCACACTCTTAAGTAACTGACCATTAATCCTGTACTCAGTCTTCAGGTTTGTCCTTCCAAAATGCATCACCTCACACTTATCCAGATTGAACTCTATCTGCCATTTTTCTGCCCAACTCTGCAGCCTGTCTATATCCTCTTGTAACCTTCGACAACCTGCAGTTCCATCCACAACTCCTCCGATCTTCGTGTCATCCGCAAACTTACTCACCCATCCTTCCACCTCTACATCCAGGTCATTTATAAAAATCACAAATAGCAGGGGTCCCAGGACAGATCCCTGCGGCACTCCACTAGTCACCGACCTCCAAGCAGAATACTTTCCTTCCACAACTACCCTCTGCTTTCTTCCTTTAAGCCAATTTTTTATCCAAACAGCCAAGGTTCCACTTATCCCATGCCTCATGACTTTGTGGATGAGTCTCTCGTGAGGGACCTTGTCAAATGCCTTGCTAAAGTCCATGTAGACAACATCCGCTGCCCTACCCTCATCAATTTCTTTTGTTAACTCTACAATACTCTCTACAAACACCAATACTCTTGAAAGGAAATACCTACAAAAAGTAGTGGATATAGCTCAGTTCAGTATGTGTAAAGCCCTCCCACCACTGAACACATCTATACAGAGCACCGTCACAGGAAAGCAGCATCCATCATCAAGGAGCCCCACCATCCAGACCATGTTCTCTTCTCACTGCTGCCCATCTGGAAGAAGGTATAGGAGGCTCAGGAAAAAAAACACCAACAGGTTCAGGAACAGTTATTACCCCTCAGCCATCAGGCTCTTGAACCAGATGGGGTAACTTCACTCACCCCATCACTGAACTGTTCCCATAACCTATGGACTCAATTTCAAGGACTCTTCATCTCATGTTCTCAATATTTATTAACATTTCATTTTTTAAAAATTTATTTTTTTATTTGCATAGTTTGTTGCCTTTTGCATTTTGGTTGCTTATCCATCTTGTTGGGTGCAATCTTTCATTAATTCAATTGTGTTTCTTGTATTTACTGTGAATGTGTGAACGAAAATGAATGAGTTGTATATGGTGACATATATGTACTTAGATAATAAATTTACTTTGAACTTTATGAATACTTCAAATGATAATATAAATTAAAGCAAATGTAAAACATGCGTTTTAACCCTTTGTGGGACAGTTTTTAAAAAATCCCACTTCAGTGTTTTGAAGCCCAGTATTTTTAAATAATTAAATTCAAAGTTCAAGGATAAGGTTTGTGTTTGAGATATTATTAGTATTTAAGCTCTTCTCATGCTTGCTGTGGGAACAGCAAATGTGAGGCACATGGTATGACTTTATACTGTCTCAATACGTCATTCTTGTAGTTTTCCCAAATGGAAATAAGAACTCTGCTTGTAAAGCAGGGAACAGAGCATTATCTTTAGTGTTCCTTATAAACTATGTGTACAGTAGCATCACTGGCAAAAGGATCGCCTCGTTTCCCAATTCTTGTAATTGATACTGCTCTATACACACGGGTTTCTTTTCAAAATAATATAAATACACAACCATTCTGTGTGGAATTATGGAATCTCACCTTGGTTCTTCAAGATTGGCAAGCTGATAAAGCATATCAAACACATTACACACAAGTGCCATCACAACACCAGGCAATGATTTCTCCTGTGGCAAAGGTAAAGAAACTAGTCAGATGCACATTGATAGAAGAGAGAGAAAATACAGGCAATATTTGCATCAATTTCAGACTCGATTCTGCACAAATTGAATTTTCAATTTAAAACTACACATGTTGCACAAGCAAGTAAAAATAATTCTTTAGCATTTTAGCACAAATTGCATTAGCATATGTATAAACAGCTACACACGCAGTTTGCACAGCATACTTTGTTACTAGCTTTTTGTTGTTATAATCCACACCAGACAATGAAACCAATGTGCAGTGGGCAATGGAAAATTAAGCTACTTTTGAAGAATATTGCAAAGCACCATCCCACTTCTACAAATGCACTATAGCGTTGAGATATACTGTACCTTATGTGAATCTCAGTAAATTTAATTAGTCAATACAAACAATGCAAGGTCCAATAAATGTCAATGAAAAGATGATTAGATAAGCTAAAAGCATTTGGCTGCAATGCTAGTGGAAACTCTCCTGCTCTTCTTTGAAAAGGACAATGAGATTTTTTTACACTAATTGGCTATTCTTCTCCCAGAGATAACATATACGATAATGCAGCACACTATCATTAATGCATTGAAGGGTCAGCTAAGATTACTGTACTCTGGTTTCTGGAATGGAACTTGAACCCACATCTCTTGGACTTAGTTGAGCTAACACCATCTATGTTGATAGTTTAAAACATATAACAACTACCATCTAACCAATCTACTTAAGGACAAATACTGATCGAATAATCAGAGGTATCAAGAGGAGCAAACAGGAAATCTGCCCAAAAATATTTCACCTGTCTCATTCCCGGTTAATAATTTAAAATCCTTTTGCTTAAACTGAATACATGGATATAACCAACTAAGGTAGTTTTATGTACAAGTGAGGTCCAATATCAAATGACCAAATTGCACCTTCCTTCACTTAAGGACTTTGCATGATTTTCCATTACTTCAAGTTACACAAGTGCTCTGACCTGTTCCATGGCATATGCTGAGTTGAATACACTACTACTAGAGGATGAGTCAACAGAACTTCCTGAGGGTGTCCCCATTACAGGCATTTTCAGAGTCAGTAATTGTTCATCTGCAAACCCCAACTGGTGAAGTAGCTTCTGATCTTTGTTCATGGTGAGCTGGAAGAAAATAAAACTGTCAATACGGATTTTCTCAAAAAGCAGAAATAAGTCAACATAAAAAATGTTTAACGTAACATATTAAGAACCTGAAATAACAACCAGATAGCATTAATTTGGCAAAACTATTTGAAATGTACATCAACTTGCATTGGTTATTTCCTCTTTCTGACATGTTGATCTAATTATTCAAGCATTTCAAAATGGGCACAAACACATTGATATATATACATATCTACAATTATCTTTTGCCACCAACTGTTAAATGAGTGTTCACTGGAGATAAATCGAAATTGAAGGGAAAATGAATATATAATAGGTGCTCCAGGGATCACAGTTGGACTCACAACTGTTTCTAATTTACATCGACTTGGAAAATGGAATTGGAGGAGGCAGCTCAGAATTAACAGTACAATGAAAAATCTAAGAGGGTATTGCAAAGGATACTTTGGAAAATCTGGGACTTTCAAGGTGCCCAATTCAAATGACAATGCTAAACATGCAGACATTAACAAGATTAAAAATATCTTCAAAGCTTAACTGTCAGAAAGTTTACAAATACAATAGAAAATGCCTTGGTGAAACTTCACAACCAGATTATTTAATGCCGGCCACATACACACGTAGAAGGCAATTAACAATAGAACTAACAGAATAAAAAAAAAAACAATGCTGGAACTAGGCAATGAAGAAATTTCTGGAATCACTCCCATGTTTGTAAATTTGGCTGCAACACAACGGATTCCTTCATCTATTCAATAGTAAATATTATTCTGTGACACACTACTAGTTACTTGCCAATCTGAAACACGCACATTTTTCCCCAACTCTACTTTTTAATTAGTTAATTCCCTTTACTTGCCAAAAAAAATGGTCTAATACCATGAGCTGTTGCTTGGTGTAGTAAGTGTTAATCTTACTGAATGTTTTTTTGCAAACAAAAATACCATTAGTGTAGTTCTCCTTTATTCACCCTGCTAATTACATCCTCAATGCAGAAGCTAAATTAAAATTGTCAAAAACTTACTCACACCTGCCACTTTTTACTTTCTACTAATTCCCAATCCATCTCAATACGTCAAAGAGCCAGAGTAACGGAGCATGGAAGCATGTCCTTTGGCCCAACTAGTCTACACTGACCACAACATCACCCCTGTTAGCTCCAGTTGCCTGCATTCAGACCATAACTCTCCAAGCCCATTCCTTCCATGCACCTATCCAAATGCCTTCTAAACATTCCCATTGTACCTGCCTCAACCACTTCCTTTGGCAGCTGTGAGATCACCCCTCATTCTCCTGCACTCCAGGGAATAAAGATCCAGCATGGCCAACCTCTCCTTTCAACTCAGGCCCTCTTCTCTAGGCAGCATTCTTGAAATTCTCTTCTACACCATCTCCAGCTTGGAAATGTCTTTCTTATAACAGGGTGAACAAAACTGTACAAACTCCAAGTGCAGCCTCATTGATGACTAACATATCTGCAACATAATGTCTTTATTCCTATGTTCGATGCCCTGACTAATGAAGGGCAGCAAAGCTGAATTACTTCTGCACCACTTGGTCGCTATCAGTGAACTGTGCACTTGTAACTCTCAGGTCCGAATGTTCCACAACACTCATCAGTGTCCTGCCAATCACTGTGTAATTCCTACCTGATTTGAATGACCATACTGTGTCACCTCACATCTTCCCAAGTGGAAATTAATTTGCCACTCCTCAGCCCATCTCCCTAACCGATCACTGCCCCTTGATTCATTGTAACCTACTTCACTAATCAGCAAGACCTCTCAATTTAGCATCATCAGCAAACCTGCAAATTATGCCACATAACTTGTATTAAAATATTATTATACACTGTGGTTGGGTAAATTATGATATCAGGAATATATTCACATGCACAAAAAAAAACAAGTGATGCGCAAGTTTTGAACCCGAGTGTAGTATACTTGGAGAAGTGGGAACAGACGTCCTGCAACTTGAATGTGCAATGGGTCTGCTATTGGAACCAGGCACAAAGAGTGAAAAGGAGAAAGAAGAAAACTTCTTCTGAATGAAAGACCTGAGGGAAACAGGCTTCATCATTAAAAAAAAAGAATTTAATAACCTGTATATATATCTACGTAAGAATTTTCAAAGCTCATATAGATCTGCTGAACTAGATGAAAATGCTTTGAACATAAACAGCACAATATTTAGAGGCAACATTCTGAATAAATGTTCTAAACTTTATCACTGCATAAAACATGAGTCAGTGTTTTTTTAAGAAAGTGCAACGTCCTACTCAATGTTCAATAAACAAGTTTTTGTCATTTAAAAATCCGATTGTGGTTTTTTAAGAAACATTCTCAAAGTACTGTCTTTATGTACTATTGTGGGCTGATTAATTCTATGTTGCCTATCACAATGCATTTATATTTTATGCCAATCTTGCTATGATAAGGTAGGTACTTCACTGGGAATAATTCACAATAGTAGGCTTTCTTTCACATTTCCTAATATTTGAAAATATATCTTACAGCAGATTGATTCATTTGTATAGCATTACCCTGCTCATTTAAAAAGTAAGCTTTACACAAAGTACCAAATGCAGCTCTTCAAACAGAATTAAGCCATGTTCTTTTTTGTTACACAGTGTGCTTCCAAATATCAGTGTTGAAATCCACTTGAAATGTTGTCTGCTTTCAGTCATTACACCAAATACAATTCAAGTCCAGAAGCTTATATAGCTGAATATATCAAATCAAATTTCAAAAGACATCTTAGATCTTTTAATAGACTTAAAGAGGAAATTCCCAAGGTCAGATGAGATGTTTCCTAGGTTCTGTGGGAGGCATTGATGGAGATTATTGAAGAATTGACAGATTTTTAAATTTTCACTGGCCACAGGCGAGATGCTAGATAACTGGAAGTTAACAGATATCCAGGTCTGTGAGCCCGGCATCAGAGGAAGTTATTGGAAAATTTTCTGAGGGACAGGATTAATTTGCAGGATTAATTATAGTCAGTATGATTTTATTAGGCAAGATCCTAGTTGACCTAGTTATTTTTGTTAATTAAATAGAAGTTAATTGATGAAGACAGTGCAGTCCACTTAGTCTACTTGGATTTCAGTAAGGGTTTTGATAAGGTCCTACATGGGAGACCTCTCCAAAAGATCAGAGCACATAGTATCAAAGACAAGTTGACAAACTGGATCCAGAATAGTTTGGTGATATTACGCTGGGACACTGGCTGTCTGTTATATACATTAATAAATCTTATATCAATACAGTAGGTTTGCACAATAAATAAATCAGTAGTGTTGTTGACATCGAGGATAACTGTGGGCTATAAAATACTGTTGATTGTTGATAAGATGGGCAGTGTAATAATGGATAGAATTTAATTCTGAGAAGTGCAAGATAACGGTATATCATCCTGACATTATTTCTTTGTACCACACCCAAAACTATTACAAAAGTACTGCCACTATATGGACTACTGTAATTCAAGCATTACAACCAACACATTTTTGCGGATACCAATGGGCAATAAATGTGACACTGATCATGTTATGTGAGCAAATAGAAATATTTTGAATTGCAAGTACTAGTAGTGTGGGGGCATACAGGATGCAATAATTTTAATATATTGCAAAGGTTCCATGTCAGCTTTTTCCTATGAGATGAATCAATAGAGTAGAAAAGAAATTTTCTCTTTGGGTGGAAACTTATTACCATAACACCATAACAGAATCAAAACCTCCTCTGTACTAATCAGAAGGTAAAAACCCAAAACCTGAACAACATACAACTTCGTCTAAATTTTTGTTTACTCACCAAGCTATCACTGGCAAATATTTGTAAGTTATCCAATGGACAATTGATATGTGCTGCCATCTTCCACCTGACACTTCCAACTGTTTCATTGCTGTGAGCCTGAAAGATGGAAAGACTGTCAATATTAGTTGGGTAGTAGTTACAGAATAACATTGTCTGCATACAGCTTGGCTGGGATAAATAGTGTTTTAAACTCATTACATAGGTTCTATTTCTGGTAATAATTACCCTCATTTTTCAAACATTTAAATGTTTAGTATCAATTTTCTAGGTTGCAATGAACCATCATTTCAAGCTATACTTTATTGAAGAAAAATTGAATGCTTGACTCACTCACTGCAATAATTTACTTAGATCAACCTTTAACAACATTTGGCTTTGACTAGAAATGGAGACTGTTGATAAACAAAAATCACTATTAAATTTGACTAGATCATAACCTAGAAATTAAAATAAAAGAGAAAAATTACAAGGAAAGCCAATTGGACAGTTTTTAACATGAGCTTCCTATTCAATTGTGATACATTAAGTTTTGAAATCGGCAAGAATGTTAAATATAAAATATAACATCGATTCCCAAAAAGATACTTCAGCACTTGTTTTTGCAAAAGTTGACTTGACCATTCCTGTTATTAGAGATAAGAATCAAACAGACAAGCAGCCATTTCAAATCAAAAAGAAATTCAGTTGGTGCAATCAGTTCTCCTTTCAATTAATTTTCAGTGTAATGTTAATATTCAATTCCTCTTTTGGTTCATTTTCAGCTTTCTTCATAGAATGTTACTTTTTTCCCTCCAGCTTATTAGCTTTACTTTCCTCTTGTAATGATGCAGCAATCATTTGGCAACATTTTTTTCTTATACTAAATAAACATTGCAATTTAAAAGAACATTTTCTTCCCTAAAGCTTTGTTGTACATCAGGAGAGAAGCTAATTACATGTGAAAATATATTACCAGGGTCAGCCAATGGAATTGCAGTCTTTGAAAGTAGGATCAAGTGCTCAGAGCCAACTTTCTGCAATTCCTGTTAAAGAATACAGCATCCATTTCACTTCTTAAAGGACAATTTGAATTAATTTGAACAATTGAATGAGTTGGCAAGGGGTGGGGAGAACTATATAAAATGCAATAATTATTGCTGATTAAAGAGGGAAAGAGAACTAACAGCACATGGATTTTTCTGAAGGAGTTTAAAGCATTTTTATTTGGAAACACAGTACGTATAAAAACCCATCACAACTAACCTCAATAGTAAATGAATCTTTTGTAGACTCACAAATTACAGAGATAGTAATAGGATGTCCATGGAAAGAAGCTCCGTGAGGTAGGATAGTTCGTGGAACAGAATATAGATCCTGTATAAAATGCAATCACAATTGTAAACACAAACAATTAACTTGATATTCAGTGGCAATAAAAACTGAAATCTGATATGTTCAACAATTTTCCACATGCTTCCTACTTTCTGCACTGGCAGTAAGAGAAATATTTAAATTTAATTCTGTGAAGGAAGGTAATATCTCAACAGTACAGATTTCAAACATCCTGCTCCGATTCTTCAGATTTATTGGTCTGGTTTACCAATATTATTCAGCACTCATGGGTTGTTGACATCTAAAACAAATCAAACTTTGACTGAACATGTATTTTTTTTCCTTATGATGAAAGATATTGTTTCCTTTGAATTCCAGAGTTGTTGTTCTTCCCACTTGTCATCAGGCCGATCTATTAATTTTTCCTCGTACCTCCTTTTGAAATTCAACTGTGCTGTGGCCTGCAGGCTCCACCTCTGGCCAAGCTCTGTCTTCCAAGCTACTCAGCCCAGTCTCAACCCAATCTTATTTACTCCTCTACACAGCTTTCCTCCAACAAATACATTATCCAAAACATCTCTTAACCATGGTTCAATTTTGCTCTTGCAAATTAATTCTACTGAAAATTGCACTTTCTTAGCTTTCCTACAATAGATTGAATGGATACATTCTCAAATAAAATGATACAAAGCTTAAACATCAATAAGTTAATAATACGGCTGCTAACTGCAATTGTATGCCTATTTGCTTACCTCAATTGTAATCACATATCTTTCAGCAAGCAGTAGCAATCGTTCAATTATGACAAGTTTACTGGACCTACAATTAAGAGTTGAACAATGTAAATGATAACAGTATCTTGGCCTGGCTCTTTGAGAAACAAGATATGAACATTAACAAACATTTTGCGAAAGTTGTACAAATAATAGTTGAATGATAACTTGATGTGTTAATATAAGCACATCTCAGCATCTGTTCTTCTATCAAACATCAAAAAGTCGTTGAGCACTTTACAGCATTAGTATTATATTTGATGGTAATTTATACAGCTTTCAGTAAGATGTGATTTCTGATCACTATGAAGTGATGCACCTTCCTCTGAAGGTTTGTAGGAAATAACGCATCACACAAACACCTAATATTTCAAAGTCTATAATTCTCTTGGAAATGAACTACACAATTAAAAACATAGGTTGATCCAATTAATGCATGCACAGCTCATGTCTGCTTCAGTTCATCAACAGACTCACTTTCTCTTTCATATTAAGTTATAGAAAATGTTATAATATTCAGGTCAGAAGGCAACTGAAGAGAGAGAGGATTAAACTTTTGACTTGATGACCTTTCATCACACAAAAGGTTATGGATTTGAAATATTCACACTTTTTCTGTTCAACGAATATTTCCACCATTTTCTGGATATGTTTGCATTCCTATAACTGTTTATTAAACATCTCAAAACATGAAACAACAAATCCATCTGCACAACTTTTTGTCTATATAACTGTATTACATAACAAAAAATACACTAGACAAAATTATAGTAGAATCTTTCAAATAAGGGGACTATACTCATTTTTCAAAGTCCCTCCTATATCTTCCTTCTGGATGGGATTGCACTAATCAAATTATCTGAAATTCTTTGTTCCTGCTACTGTCTAATCAATGGTGACCAAAGATCTACCACTGAGCCCCCATATTATCTCCACATACTAGAGTTCAGAAACATCAGAAAATACAGTACTCATTTGCACTTCCACACAGATGACAAATACTAGTCTTTCAACCTTTGCTCTTGTCACTATTACTGCCTCTGACTATCTGTCCAACATCTGGTAAATAATTAGTATAAATTTCCTTTGAATATGGAAAGAAAAAAAAATTTGCCTCTGTCCCCATTGCAAACTCCATAAATTTTGCTGAATGGCTCCATGGCAATTCTATGACCTGACAGATATCACCATGCTACTGTCCAGATTTTTAAAAAAACACTACTCTCAGTTTTCCTATGTGTTTACTGTAAAAAAAAATCAGCAGAAACTCCTTTTAAACTTTCTAACTTTTATCATGTTTCTTCAACAGTTGCTACTTCACACTAAGGAATTTTAAGGAGTGCAGTATTAAAGAGACTATGCATCAGCTCTTTTCATAAAACACTCAAAAGGCAACATCAGTGCAGGCAATTTCAAATATAATTGTTCTTAATTAGAAGCTCTTTTTCTTAATACAAGGAACAGACTTCTAAAGTAAAGTTTCCCGGGAAGTTGGGATAAAAATTTTAAGTTAGTGACCACGTCCTTGCATTCCTATAATAACAGTAACATAAGCAGGATTTAAAGGTGGATAAAGATATCCTACGACAAAAGGAAAAGCAATATTACCTGGATGGTGACTGTACTGATGTAGCAACAGTGGGCATGGCTGTGGCTGTTAACATTTTAGTTGCTCTTGTAACAGCATGTGTCAAGGTAGGGCCTCCTAAAGCTGAACTAGCAACCTGCAATTGTGAGAAATGAAGCAAAATGTAACAAAATGATCTCAGCAATTAAAAAAATAAAACACATTTAATCTCTGTACTTACTTCCAAACGTTTATAACAATCTGCTATGAATTTCTTATGCAGGGAAACAGAATCCTGAAAGAGAAGTGAAATCACAATCAGTCTTTGTATTCATCTGCCATAAACAAACCGACAGGTACAACATATTTCATATCTGAAACTAATTTGATGCTTTATGAAACGTTTCCAATTTTGAAGAAATTGTATTTCTCTGAAATTTAAACAATACTTTATAAATCTCATTTACAGTTCTGATGAATGGTCCCTGTTAGCTGTTTTCTCTTTGTACACAGGCTGCTTGACATGCAGAATGATTCCTGGATTCTTCTGTTTTTACCACTATTTTGCAATTCAGCAGAAATGTGAAAGCAACTTTCCTCATTATTAAAGTAACACTCGCCAAGAACAGATTCTTACATCACAACTAATAATTTTACATTATACTGGCCAAATTTAGAAAACTACCTCAATGTTCATTTATGTCCCTTTAGCATGGCTTTGTGTTACTTCTGTAGTTGTTCTGACCCACAGAAGTTTGAAACACTCCAAACCATTAAGATGATGATTGAGATTCAACTTTTATGCTACAAGATACCTGCATATACTTTGGTTGTTCTGTTGTATACAAGCTTTTGAATTGATATCTCACCTTCCTTTATGAATAAACCAAAACTAAGGAAACGAATATAAATAGACGAAAATGGCAAATTTTGAGTCAGAGAGAGAACTCTATTAGACAGAAGCAAAGACTGTTTGAATTAATATCACATCTTTAATTTCACATTATATTAAAGGTGATATCAAAGCTTAGGCAAATGAGAACTTGCAAGTGTAAGCAAACTTTCTGATATACATTTCATAGTATTAACCCATTTTAAACACACCTTTTTCAAACGTGGATTCAGGCTAATGTAGCTGTAATTAATGATCAGATGGATCGCCTCATGGGCAATTTCTTCGTCTGGTGATTCCATGGCAATTCTCCAGATAAAATCCATTCCTGATAGCTCCAGTTTTTCAACATGCTGATTTGCACAGAGAGTGTGAAACAGTTAATTGGTATCTGTTGAGCATTTTACCACCTGTGACACTTCCTAATTTAATCAAGTATTGCTTCTAACTGCTATTCAACAGCTTCTAATTAACAAAAATAATGACTAATAAGGCAACACTGCACCAAAGTCTACATCAAGATTGTACTCCCTATTCCCCCACCTTTTAATGCTGACTTCTTCCCCCTTTTTGTTCTAGCCCTGATGAAAGGTTTCCAGCCTGAAATATCAACTCCCTATTCCTTTCCATAGATGCTGCCTGAACTGCTGAGTTTGTCCAGCACTTTGTGTTGTTACATTGGATTTCTAGCATCTTCAGATATCATGTTAATGATTTTATCAAAAGTTTTCATTAAACTATTATGTCAAAGAACAGTATCAGTGCAAAAATTTAGAAACATAGAAAACCTACAGCACAATACAGGCCCTTCGGCCCACCAAGTACTGCCAAACATGCCCCTACCTTAGAAATTGCTGGGCTTACCTATAGCCCTCTATTTTCCTAAGCTCCATGTACCTATCCAAAAGTCTCTTAAAAGACCCTATCGTATCTGCCTCCACCACCGTTGCCGGCAGCCCATTCCACGTACTCACCACTCTCTGAGTAAAAAACTTACCCCTGACATCTCCTCTGTACCTACTCCCCAGCACCTTAAACCTGTGTCCTCTTGTGGTAACCATTTCAGCCCTGGGAAAAAGCCTCCGACTATCCACATGATCAATGCCTCTCATCATCTTATACTTCTAACAGGTCACCTCTCATCCTCCTTCGCTCCAAGGAGAAAAGGCCGAGTTCACTCAACTTATTCTCATAAGGCATGCTCCCCAATCCAGGCAACATCCTTGTAAATCTCCTCTGCACCCTTTCTATGGCTTCCACATCCTTCCTGTAGTGAGGCGACCAGAACTGAGCACAGTACTCCGTGGGGTCTGACCAGTGTCCTATTTAGCTGCAACATTACCTCTCAGCTCCTATATTCAATTCCACGATTGATGAAGGCCAATACACCGTACACCTTCTTAATCACAGAGTCAACCTGCGCAGCTGTTTTGAGCGTCCCATGCACTCGGACCCCAAGATCCCTCTGATCCTCCACTCTGCCAAGAGTCTTACCATTAATACTATATTCTGCCATTATAATTTAGAGTCGGCAGAAATCATCCACAAAACACATTTTAATTGAATAAAAATGTAATTTAATTGGTTTTAATTGGATTTCTCAACATTGTCAGAACAGGACCCAGGATGTTCTACCTGTGAAGCAACAGAAATTAAAACTGAAGTAAACTGTCAAATATTGTTCTTGCTGGTGGTCATTTCAAAGAAGCAACAATACATCTTTAGAGATGAGAAAGGATTACTAGAGGCATTGTTTTCCTACCATAAAGCATAGCTGTTTAGCAGCTGATTTATTTTTACAGTTGGAACACATTGCATTTTAATATTTAAGATGAGCTGCCAGCATTAATTATAATCTTCAGGCCATTTCACTGAATAGGAGGAACCACTTTCAGAAATGATGTTGCTTTTTAAAAAGGGAGAACGCTAGCTGAGTTCCTGAGACATGATAATAAGTGGCAGACAAGTGGCAGAAAGGGGAAGATCTTCACTCTCAGGACTCTGCGTATCCAGTTCCCTGCTAGCTTTTCAATTGCTTGCCACAATGCCAGAAAGCCAGCTAGCCAAGAATACCTTGGAAACTACTGCAGAATGTAGTGGGATTACCAGGTCCAAATTGGCATTTAGTAGTCCAAATGCTGAAAGATCGTAGATATAAAGTGTCTTTGGCCACAGATACTGTTTAATATTTCCAGTATTTCCTGGTTTGAATTGCAAATAACAGACACTAAAGAGTATGTGAAGGGAACTCCTGAATTGATAATAGCATTTGAAGGCACAAGGGCTTACAATGGGTTGGTCAACATTGTAATGATATGTCAAGCAGATTCCAGAGGTAGTTGATGACTTTGATTCTCTAGATTAGTGGTCGTCAATCCGTTGATCGCGATCGACTGGTCGATCTTTGAGACTTTCCCAGTAGGTCCCGAAAAAAAAAAATACACAAATACTGTTGAGAGATTGTTTCCGGGTTGCGGGGTTTTAGTTCCGTTCTTTCTGCCCAGTGCGCATGCGTATAGTTCCCCCAGACTACACGGTGTACTTCAGTGGTCCCCAACCACCGGGCCGCGAGGAAACAATATAAGTCAGTTGCACCTTTCCTCATTCCCTGTCACGACCACTGTTAAACTTGAACCTACGCGAGGTCATCAGTCACCTAAACGCAGTGACACCCTCACGCCAGTGTTCGCCTCGCGCAGCTGGTTTGAACTGCCAATGCTACTGACCTGGAGCGTGGCCGGCAGGAAGTGCTGATGCTACTGGCCGGGAGCGCGGCTGGTGGGAACCACCGATGCTACTGGCCCGGGGCACGGCCAGCGGGAAGTGCCGATGCTACTGGCCCGCATTGGCCGGTCCACAAGAATATTGTCAATATTAAAGCGGTCCGCGATGCAAAAAAAGGGTGGGTACCCCTGGTGTTTATGCATTATTTCTACTTCCGGGTTGCAGGGTTTTACTTGCGGTCTTTTCTGCCCCAGTGCGCATGCATGTAACTAATCGCTCTGTGGTCGATCTCCCCTTTCACTTAGGCCGAGGTAAGGGATCTTGGGCTTAAAAAGGTTGGTGACCACTACTCTAGATGTTCTTGGGTGCATGCAGCTTGTTGACAGTGAGAAAGGTTAGCAGATGTGTTGGGCATGGCTGATCATTCAAAGATTATTCAGCCTAAGCTACTGCAAATGATCTCTGTCCACAGGTAACTGCTGGAATCTCCCCACTATCTCACCAACTGCAGTGTTAGTATGCAGCCAATGGTAGATCTATTACTTGGTGCTAAAGAACAAAGTTTTGCAATATTGTCCCGTTGATGTCGATAAACTGTTTATCATTGTTTGCAATGCAGTCCAAAAATTTAAAAGAACTATGGCACGGCATGCTATATAACAAGGTAACATTTTAAACACTGCTTAATTCAACTCATCATTCAAGTTCTATTCCAGAATTTCTGAAGTAAACTTAAAAATTCATAAATACTTCCAGAACAAGTACAAATTGAAGCATAAGAGAAGATTTATCTTACCAGCTGAGCACCTTGTCTTTTCAGTCGATGGTCAGATAGATTTACTATCTCAAAGAAAGTTTTGAAGAGATTGAAACCTACAGAGAATCAGAACGGTTGGTTACCATTTCAGAATAGGAATATTTTAGTTAAGGAGGCATTAGCAGATCAGAAGACCCAAAACAAATAAATTAAAAAACTGAGCATTGTTACACATGTCATCAAGGTCACCTTATATGCACAAAGTATACACCATGTTGAGAATCCCAACTAGTACAAATTTTAACATGAATATACAGTATATTATAAGCGTGAGCAATCGTGCTGACAATGGAACTTCTGTCTGGATCCCATCTGCTTGACAGGATGGAATGAATCGCTAATCTTAGCCTCTCATTAATACAACTGGCTACAAACTAATTTTCTCTCCCAGATACTGTTTAACTTTAAATTTTAACTTTAACTGTTAAACTTCTACTTTTTACCTTTACTGTTTACAACATTAAACAGAGTCAAAATAGCATAAATTAAAGCTGATCACTTGATATATAGGACTTAGCTGTAATAAGAGGCATATTGTTACTGTCACTTGAGCAACCAAATTCAACTACTTTTTGGATATCTTGTCAACTACTTTATCAGGGAGAAAGGTCATTGCACTTTTTGGCAAGTCATAAACATGAAGTAAGAATAGATTTTCCTTTAAGTTATGTGCTGCAAGATTCTAAACGTTACAAAAATATCCCTATTTATATCAAAACATTAGATCAATTGCTTGCTTCTAGAATTAAATGCTTAAAATACTTTTCCTAAGCAGGAAGACATTAGATACCCATTAATCCAACATATGCCATTGTTGACCAACATAGATTAGAAACTAAATTATCAGCTGTTAATTCCTTCTGATAGTCAGCAGTCAGCAATATTTAATAAATATTTAAAAGAAACATTAATGTAGTTACTTATAGCAAATGTTCAAGGCAACTCTCCAGCACAACCTCAAAAGGAATTAATTAGACAAAAATCACTAACTTCCCGGTGCGTTCAAAAATCTCAACCAGATATGCAACTCTGAAAACCACCAGTGTAAATATAGATTTGCATCTTTAATAGCAGAAATCTTTAACAGGAGATAATGTCTTTGAAATTTAAAAGCAAATGTAAATGAACATGATCTAAAGACAATCAACAACTGGAAAAGCAGAAATTAATGGATAAAGATGACTTTCTACTATGATAATGTACTGAGAATGAATGATACAGAATTAACTAAATAACATTTCATTTCAGAACCTGAGGATTAAGCGATTTTGGTGCAAAGATGTACTATGCCAAAAAATTACGTAAAGAATCTTAATACAAGTTATTTGCTTTCTTTCTTAATTGAGGGTCGTGAATATTTAAAGTAGAATAAAATCTACCAAAATGAACGAATCAAAATCACACTACATTTTATAAACTAATGGCCATGACCTGCTAAATTCCAGGTTTTACCCATCAAAATTATAGCATTCCCAAGTAAAAGTAGAGAGGCTCATATGATCTTGAGATGAGTACGTCCTCTGCTGGATTCCTCATGGAATCTAGCAAGGGAACACAAGTTTTGCCTATTTTTCAGCATCTAATGCGAAGGGAACGTGCTCGCTTAAAGTGCATTGGACCCGTTCATATAATGAGTGTAAAGAATCTGCAACAGGGAAAATAACAAGTACATGATAATTACCTTTGAGTTTCGGTTGAGTTAATTAACTGATTAAACGTTCTTGATTAATTTTAAAATACAATTGTAGTATTTAAATATGATGAGAATTTCAATGTCTTTGAATAATCATAAATGACCAACCTATTCAGAAACATTAAGTTCCTTTGGGCATCCAGTAAACTTGGGGAAGGGCTTAACTGGCTCTCAAGGCAATTCCTGGATGGTGCTTATCACTTATACAAAATCCTTGCTTTATGTTGAGCCTTGCAATTGTCTAGGAGTCAGAATGGTCCTGGGGCTACATAACAGTTCGGAATAGCCTGATGAGCTACAGGTTATCGGTGGTTCCAGGCCATTATTCTCAATGAAAGGAAACTGTGATGCGAATAAACTTTGCAGATGATTCAGAAGTACATTGAGTAGGACCACTGCAAAACTGCAAATTACCTACAAAGTATCAATTACATTTTAGAAGTACAGTTGATTCCAGTTAACTGGGCCATTGGGTAATTGGAACAGCCACTTATTCGGACCAACTCTTAGAGAACAAAAACTAATCAAGAAAATAGCTAGGATTCTCTTCATTTTTTACAGACACTATGCCGCTTAATTAGGGCAGGAATCTGATGCCAATCATTTTCTAACTGGTGTCCGTTGTATGAAACTGCATGGCTGTTAGACACTACACCATGCTTAAAGCGAAAGTTTTTAAACAGCACGTGTTTGTGTTTATAAAGCCATGATTTTTGTCACTGGTAGTTTGTGAGAAATAAGCAGGAAGACAATTTTGCTCATTGCATTTTCAAGTATTAAGGCTTGGAGATGCCCAAAACAGTAAGGGGTGAAAATGAAATGATTTCACTACTTCAAGTTAAAAACTACAAAGAATTGGAAGGTATCAACAATCCTCTTGAATGTTACAATGAAAATGAAGATTTGGAGGATGCAATCGTTGAAAGGATTGTATGAAAGCTGTCCATTGTCTACACTAAGGTTCTTCACAGACTTTGTTTATTTACAATCAAAAGAACACGGCAGCATACACTGGATTAATTCCTCCACTGATGACTATCAGGAACTAAAAGCTTTATAGTATGAAGTAGCATTGATAGTTTTCTAATTTGTACTGTATTTTATTTAAATACATAATTTGTTACACAGTTGAATCATAACTTGACTTTTGTATACCTTTTTAACTATTTCCATGAAACTCCGGCTAATTGGGGCAGCCACTTAGTTGAGCCAAAATGTATGTCCCAATTAACCAGAATCCATTGTGCTGCATTTGCTGTGAAATACCTGGAAGAATCAAGGATTTGAAGAGTTTAAGATATTTGCTCTTCATTGAAGTAAATGCATACCATTCATAGTGATTTCATAGGGTTCCAGTTTGAGGATTTTTTCTTTAAAAAGCTGTTGTTGAACATCACTCTCCAAATCTCCATGTCCTTTGGTAAACCATTCAAAGCACAACTGAGGAAACATAGGTTATCAAAAAAGAGATTGTTAAATTGCAAGTTATTTTCTTTCTGATGTTTTCTTTGAAAAATACAGAACTTTACATTTAATAGTGTATTAAACTAAAAATGCTTGCAAAAACAATATTAATCTTTTAAATCCTTGTAATTGACCATTTATTAAAACTATTCTATGGGCGCCATAGTGGTTGGCTCAATGCTATTATAAGTTAGGGTGTCGGGGTTCGGAGTTCAATTCTACTCCTTCTGTAAGAAGTTTGCATGTTCTCCCTGTGACCACATGGGTTTTCTCTAGGTGTTCCAGTTTCTTTCCACAGCCCAAAGATGTACCGGTTATGTAGGTTAATTAGTCAATGTAAATCATCCTTTGATTAGGCTAGTGTTAAATAAGTGAGTTGCTAGGCAATGTGGCTAGTTGGGCCAAAAGGGCCTGTTCCATGCACTCTCTCTAAATAAATAAAAAATAAATAAAAATAAATTCCCAAATATGGAAGGATTTTTTATATTTATTCCTTTTTCTGGGTCAGTGTTGTGCATCACCACCAATTTCCCATTATGGAAAGGTGTGGTTAAGAATACAGCTGAGAACTTACTCAAAACATTCAGTTCAAAAAGTGACACAAAGTTATGTTACAACATAATAAAACACTAAAGCAGGCTGCACCATGTCACCCATTATAGGAAGGATATGGAGGCTATTGAGAGGGTATAGATGAGGTTTAACAGGATGCTGTCTGGAATAGATGGCATGTGCTATTTCGAGAGACTAGACAGACTAAGAATGGCAGCTGAGGGGAGACCTGACAAACTTAATCAGGTAATGAGGGTCATAAATAGACAGTATCTATTTCCCATTAGTAAAATATTTAATACCTGAGGGACACTGGTGTTTAGGTTGTTGAAGGTGTTGGTGATGAAGCCTTTAGATGTCAAGGTTTGGTAGAAGACTCTCTCATTGATGGTTATTTTAAACTAAAACTTTGAAAATCTAAAACTTTGTACAAACTTCTGAAGTGCTGTGAAAAAGTATTCAGCCCCCAACCTTTTGTTCACATAAATGAGTATTACAACCAGGAATTTTGATAAACTGAGAATTTTTACTTATGAATTACATGCTCCTTTTTTCACAATAGGGCTCAAAAAAACAAGGAAAATTGAAAAGTATGAAAAACTAAAAATTCAAAAACTGAAATGTCAGCAGTTCAAAAATATTCTTATTCCTTAGTTCAGTACTTAGTTGAACCACCTCTCACAGCCACTATAGTCTTTTTGGAAAAGTCTCTATTAGCTTTGCACGTGATGGAGCACAATTTGCCCATTTCTCCATGCAAAATTGCTCAAGCTGTGCCAGATTAGTTGGGGGGTGGCAATCTTGAAGTCTATACAAATCCAGTGAGGGGGCTTCACAAGGTTGCTCTGGCACTGTGCTTTCAGTCATTGTCCTGCTATAAGATGGACTTCCTCCCCAGTTTAAGTTTTCTGGCAAGTGCTAGCAGGTTTTTAATCCAGGATCTCGCTATATTCTGCAGCATTCATCTTCCCATCAATCCTGATCAGATTTCTGGTCCCCGGTGCTGAAAAGCATCCCCATAGCACAATGCTACCTCCACTATACTTTACTGTAATGATTCTGTTACCTGACTGACGAGCAGCATTAGAATTACACATATACCATTAAAGAAAAACATATTCTTGCCAGTAAAGACTTTGCAAAGCATCTCTTATAAGATACTATAAAGATATGGAGGGTGTTGTAGTCAGATGAGACTAAAGTGGAACTTATTAGCCTCAACACTAAGCAGTACATAAATCTAATATTGCATACCAGCCAGGTAGTACCATCCCTGCTGTAAAGTATGGTGGGTTAGGATCATGCTATGGGGATACTTTTCAGCAGCAGTGGTTATGGCCCATTCCATCATGGGTAAAACCCTCCCCACCATTGAGCACATCTATACAAAGTATTGTTGCAGAAAAGCAGCATCCATCATCAGGGAATTCCACAACTCAGGTCACGTTCTCTTCTTGCTGCTGTCCTTAGGAAGAAGCTACTGGAGCCTCAGGATTCACACCATCAGGTTCAGGAACAGTTATTACTTCTCAAATATCAGGCTCTTGAACCAAAGGGGATAATTTCACTTACCCCATCATTGAAATATTCCCACAAGCTATGGACCCACTTTAAAGGACACTTCATCTTATGTTCTAGTTAATTATTGCTTATTTACTTATTATTATTATTATTATTAATATCATTCATTGCCTTTTGTCTTTTTCACACTGGTTGAATGCTCAAGTTGGTGTGGTATTTCATTGATTTATGGATTTGGGTATGTCCACAAGACAATTAAAATCAGGGTTGTACATGGTGACATATATATATTCTAATAATAAATTTACTTGGAACTTTTAATCTTTTTGGGCACATAACATTATTTGCTTCTAATCAGTATTGTGGACTAATTCTATATAGGTGTGACTGCTTCATTTGTTAGTTGTGAATGATATTGAACATTATGTAATTATCAATAAACATATCCACCTATGATGGAAAGAAAGTTATTGGTAATATCGCTTAGGGTGTGAGTCTAAGGGCACTATGTGAGGAATTCCTGCTATGATGTCCTGAGACCAACACATCGGACTTTCAATGATATTTCTTATAATATTCCTCTTTTTCTGCCCCCACCCAACCCTCCAACTCCCACAAAGTATGTCTCTAACCACTGGAGATTTTTTGCACTGGATTTAGTGTTGTTCTCCATAGAAATGAGCCCCTGAGCAAGCTACATTAATGTCAACCATAATGCCCACCCATTAATTCTACACCTCTCCATGCCTTGGTCATTGAAGTACCCATACAAATGCCTCTTAACTGTTATTTCTGCTCCCAACTCAACTACATCTTCTGGCAGCTCATAACAGAAACCAGCTTTGCATTAGAATCATTCCGGTAACAGCAATCTGAGATATGGAATAAAATTCAATCTTACAAAATACAGGGAAAAAAAGCAAACAAATAAACAATTATTTCCCAGTTTTTTTTTAAAATGCAGATGACATGGCTTCAAGTTCTGGAAAAATGCAATCCAGATCACTTTTGCAGATTGCGAACCCCCTTCTCGTAACACAGAATTCCATCTGCCATTCCCTTGTCCACTTCCTAGTTAGAAAAAAACTTTCTTCAGTGTCCACTATACTATCAATCTGCAAATTTGTTGACAATGCCACCTACATTTTCATCCAAATCATTAATATATATGACAGAGGACTCCGTTGAGGACTGCAGCACACCACTGGTCACAGGCCTTCAGCCTGAAAGCCCCTTCACTACCTTCCTATCTCATACCACCAAGCCATTTTGTATCCAGTTGGCTACCTCACTCTGGATGCCATGTGTTCTAATCTTCTTGACTGGTCTATCACACAGGACCTTGTGAAAGGCTTTGCTAAGGTCCATATAGACAAAGTCTATTGCCCTGCCTTGTCAATCTTCTTGGTCATCTCTTAAAAAAAAGCTCAAATTCAAAAGACATGATTGCCCACTCACACTAAATCCTCAAACATAAATTTTACCAAGGGCAATCACTATCAGGGCAGACCTGATATTTAAGTCTTTAATCAATGTCTGGATCAAACTATGATGTGACACCCAACAACGCCAGTGAAATCTAAACTCAATAGTACTACGGCTGAATATCAACTGATGGTACTGTCAACAAAATTTTATCTTTTTACTGATTATCACATGAAAAGTGATTGCATTTTCCCAGCCAATTTTCCACATTGTAATGTGACTACCAAGACTGTTACTGTCAATAATATCAGATCCATTTTTGGCATGGATTTAGTGCAAAAGGTGTTTCTAAAGTAGACATCAGATTAACATGGAGGGAAAAAACTAGAGCTGAAACAACATTAGAGAATACTTCAAACAAGACAGATTATCAGACCAATATACCTCTCGATCGAGTTCACAGATATCTGCTCCAGACACCAGGCACTCCCAAATCTCCTTGGCACGATTCCAACCAATGTAAAGGCTGGCTTCTTGAAGAAAGAATGCAAGGAACCTCAGGTGTGCTTCCAAGTACTGTGGAGGAAACAGAATCAAGGAACTTTTGTACTTCAAAACTACAACAGATTTGGGTAACACACACAAAATCCTGGTGGAACGCAGCAGGCCAGGCAGCATCTATAGGGAGAAGCACTGTCGACATTTCGGGCCGAGACCCTTCGTCAGGACTAACTGAAAGGAAAGATAGTAAGAGATTTGAAAGTAGGAGGGGGAGGGGAAAATGCGAAATGATAGGAGAAGACCGGAGGGGGTGGGGTGAAGCTGAGAGCCAGACAGGTGATTAGCAAAAGGGATACTGAGCTAGAGAAGGGAAAGGATCATGGGATGGGAGGCCTAGGGAGAATGAAATGGGGAGAGGAGCACCAGAGGGAGATGGAAAACAGGCAGAGTGATAGGCAGAAAGAGAGAAAAAAAAGGAGGGGGAAAAAAAACTAAATATATCAGGGATGGGGTAAGAAGGGGAGGAGGGGCATTAACAGAAGTTAGAGAAGTCAATGTTCATGCCATCAGGTTGGAGGCTACCCAGCCAGTATATAAGGTGTTGTTCCTCCAACCTGAGTGTGGCTTCATCTTGACGGTAGAGGAGGCCATGGATAGACATATCAGAATGGGAATGGGACGTGGAATTAAAATGTGTGGCCACTGGGAGATCTTGCTTTCTCTGGCGGACAGAGCGTAGGTGTTCAGCGCAACGGTCTCCCAGTCTGCGTCGGGTCTCACCGATATATAAAAGGCCACACCAGGAGCACCAGACGCAGTATACCACACCAGCCGACTCACAGGTGAAGTGTTGCCTCACCTGGAAGGACTGCCTGGGGCCCTGAATGGTGGTGAGGGAGGAAGTGTAAGGACAGTTGTAGCACTTGTTCCACTTACAGGGATAAGTGCCAGGAGGGAGATCGGTGGGAAGGGATAGGGGGTACGAATGGACAAGGGAGTCGTGGTCACTTTTCCGGCTCTCACCCCATTCCCTCCGGTCTTCTCCTGTCATTTCGCATTTTCCCCTCCCCCTCCTACTTTCAAATCTCTTAGTATCTTTCCTTTCAGTTAGTCCTGACGAAGGGTCTTGGCCCACAACGTCAACAGTGCTTCTCCCTACAGATGCTGCCTGGCCTGCTGCGTTCCACCAGCATTTTGTGTGTGTTGCTTGAATTTCCAGCATCTGCAGATTTCCTCGTGTTTGCTTAATAGCACTGACATATGTTGTGAAATATGTTGTTTTGCAGCAGCAGTGCATTCCAATGCACAATAATTTTAAAAGCTATAAATATATACATAAGTATATGTAATGTATTGCAAAAAGAAAGGAAAAATAGTGAGGTAGTGTTCACGCGTTCATCGTCCATGCAGAAAACTGATGACAGAGAGGGAGAAGCTGATGAACGTTGAACGTGTGTCTTCAAGCTCCTGTACCTCCTCGATGGTAGCAATAAGAGGGCATGCCATGGATGAAAGGGGTCCTTAATGATTGTTGTAGACTAGCACAAGTGTTGTCCTGAGTCTATTAACAGCATTTACATTTCCATGACCAGAATTCAAATTCAAATTAAAGTTTAAATTTTTGTTAAATGAAAGCTAAAATTAAAAATAAAAATTCCTATGCTAAAAGATAGAATCATTTTTTGACAGCCAAAATTATAGCAATTAATTTATATTTGAAAATACCACGTATGCATTCATATATTATTTGCTCAAATAAACAAATAATTGAGTTCTATTTTTAAGAAAGCGAGTGAAAATGGTTTTAAATCTTTTTGTGATTTTTGGTCTATTCCAGATGTATCCAAAGGCATAGTCTAAGCGGCATCAGTTCCAATAAAGGTATTAAGAACAATTCAGAAAATTAATGCAGTCTGGTGGCTGGGGTGCAGGTGTCTGTAACTCATCCTGTACATACACAGAATAGTTGTCAGTTGAGGTATAAAGATCTGGCTGAAACTGCAGTCATTTGTTTTGTACAAAACTGAAGAAAACAAAATCTGAATGGTTGTCTTATGAATACATAACATTAGGGCTAGAACACTTACATCTTGATGGGTGTATCTGCCATCTACGATCGTTGACCCTGTTAGACCTCCTGGACCAGCTGCAGAAAGTGCAAGTCGATGGCAAGCCACAAGACTTCCTGTAACCAATTTCACGATTTCAAAGTTCTTCTTCAAATCCTGCACAATGCTCTGAAAGATGAGAATCAGATGTCAAGTGTTTAATTTTCAAAGTTTAGTAAAAATCAAGCATCATTCTCATATTGGTTGAATTTTAAATGTTAAAGGCTTGGATAAAATCTTCTCATCTTGAAGGTCTGAAATGAAATCCAACCAAAACCCCACGACAATCAATTGAATACAAATAACTATAAAGAAAAATAAATACTTTGAACCAAGAATTTTAAATACGAAAATCTATTTTTGCTTTAAATTATGTTTGAAGAAAATCCCTGTCCAATGAATGGCTACATCTGTTGAAGATCCAAAATCCAAATTCCTTCTTTAAAACTTAATATGCAACATTTACTTTATCAAAATAATTAATATTTGATATAAAGAGCTCAAATTTATTAAAATCCCTTAAGCCTAAATTCATAAATTGTGCATTTACAGTTCCAGTATTGGCAGGAAGATGACTAGACAGTAGGATCACTCAAGGATAAAGGAGGAAACATACTGGAGATGAAGGTGGTAGTGGAGGTCCTTAATGAATACTTTGCTTCAGTATTCACCGAGGAGAGACACTTTTGACAAATGTGAGGTCAACATGGAATAGGTTATTGGGCTGGAGCATATTGAGGTTAAGAAAGAGACAGTATTGGAATTGTTGAGAAACATTAGAATTGATTAGTTCCTAGGGCTGAAAGAGAGAAAACCCCAGGTTACTACAAGAAGGGAAGAGATTGTTAAGAAATTGATGGCATTTTTGTGTCCTTACTAGCCACAGGAGTGGTACCAGAGGATGAAAAATGTTGCCCCATTGCTCAAGAATGGTAATAAGGATAATCCTGAGAATTATAGACTAGTGAGTCCTCTGTCAGTGGTGATCAAATTACTGGAGAGGATTTAGAGACAGGATTTACAGGCAGTTGGAGAAGCATTGTCTGATTAGGGATAGTCGGCACAAGGAGCAGTCTGGGCCTCATGAGACTAATTCAGTTTTTTGATAAGGTAACAAAACAAAGTGATGAAGGTAGAGTTATGGATGTGGAGTATATGAAACATAGTTAGGCTCTTCACAAGGTTCCCTTCGGTAGACTCATCCAGATAGTCATGAGTAATGGAACCCATGGAAACTTGGCTATATGGAGTTGGAACTGGGCTGTTCACAAAGCAGATACAGAGCATATTCTAGTCTGTGACTAGTAGTGTTCTACAGGGATCTGTTCTGGGACCCTTGCTCTTTGTGACTTTTTATAAATAACTTGGAACAGGAAATGGAGGAGTGCATTAGCAATTTTGCAGAAGACACAGGCTGGATCACAGGTAAAGCGTAGAAGGTTGTCATAGATTACAAAGGGATAGAGACAGAAGAAACGGCAAATGGAGTTCAATCTGGAACAATATCAAGAGATACACTTTGGAAGATCGAACGTGAAATCAGAATATGAAGTTAATAAAAGGATTCTTAGCAGTGTGGAGAAACAGAGGAATCTTGTGGTCCAAATACATTGATCTTTCAAAGATGCCATGCAAGTTGACAGAATGGTTAAGGCACCATATATACTTCATTAATAGGGTAATGAGTTCAAGAGACTTGAGATGATGTTGCAGCTCTATAAATCTCTAGTTAGACTACACTTTAAGAACTGTGTTCAGTTCTGGCTGACTCATTACAGGAAGAACGCGGAAACTTCAGAGTGGGTAAAGAAGTTGTTTACCAGAATGCTGCCTAGATTGGAGAGCATGCCTTAAGAGGAAAGGTTGAGCAAACTGGGCTTTTCTCTTTGAAGCGACAAAGGATGAGATACGACTTGACAGAGATGTCTAAGATTATGAGAAGCACGTTTCTCCCCAAGGGCAGCAACAGCCAATACTAGAAATTGTTTAAGAGATGTCAGAAGTGTCTTTTTTTTAAAGCACAGTTTATATTAGTCAGTACACATTGTATGCTGAAGGGCCCATACTGTGCTATACTATTCTATGTTCTCTGATAGCTGTTACCATAGAGGGCACTGTTAGTCTGAAAAATACACTGCGCAATGCCAGTTGATATTCCAATATCCTAATTGCTATATTCAGCGAAGAGAAAATTTCACTATTCCATTTGTTGAAAAATAAACTCAAAATGTTTTCTGGGCAAACAGCATAGAAATTGGTACCTATTTGGTAGCTTCTTTATAAAGGACAGGGGCATGGGATGTTGACCTACAACTCAGTGGGAAGACTTTCAGACAAAAGTAATAGATCCAGATTCAATGAGCCAGACTTCTCATCAATCATTAAAATAATTCAAGTCATACAATCCACACATATGTGTCTCAACAAAAAGTATAGCATATTGCATCTAGTGCTATAAGGCAGATTACTGCTCAGGGAGTCTGATACCTGTGAAGAAAAACTTAAAGGTGGTCTATTTTTACAATATCAAATTAAGGATAAACGAACAGTTCAAAATGTATAAACCTTTGAAGAATGGTCTGAACAAAGGCATTTGAAATCTAATGTTTTAAAATGTTAAGTACAGGACATAAAAAAAATGTAAACATGTAAAAAAAAATGGAGTGGTACAGAAATAACAATGAAAAAATACTACAGTTGCAGCGGGGTGGTAACCAGTGTGTCAGAACAGATTGTGGAGTGGTTATGGAGAAAAATATCGTTAAGCCTACAGTACATACAAGGTCAGGAATCAAAAGTTTGAGCACGGTGGGCCTAATGATCTGAGCTGCACATATTTCAATGCAAGGCATATTCTAGGAAAAACCGATGCTTAGGGCATTGATCAGCATATGGCATTATGACATTGTAGTCATTAGTTAGACTTGGTTACAGGAGGGGCAGGAGGAAGGGTGATATTACTAGTCAGAGAAAATGTCACGGTAGTGCCCAATTGAGAAAGGCTGGAGAGCTAAGCTAGTAAGGCTTTATGGGTAGAACTGAGAAACAAGACAGGTATGACCACCTTTATCAGATTATACTGCAGTCCACCCAATAGGTTGTGGAATTCAGAAGAGCAAATTTCTAGAGAAATCGCAGACTTGTTGAAAGAAACACCAGGTTGGGAAAGAGTTTCAAATGTGTTCAGGAAAGTTTATTTAATCAGTACGTACAAGTCCCAACGAGAGAGTGCGATACTTGATCTCCTGCTAGGGAAATTGGCATAGCATATATGGAAGGAAGGGAAATAAGCAGTAGTATCATGGAACATATAGAGATTAAAGAGGAAGAGGTTCTTGCTGCCTTACAGTGAATAAAGGTAGATAAATCACCTAAGCCTGACATGATATTTTCTCGGACCTTGAGAGAGACTTGTGTAGAAATTGCAGGGGCCCTAGCAAAAATATTGAAAATGTCCTTAGCCATGGGTGTAGTGACGAAGGATTGGAGGGTAGCTCATGTTGTTCCGTTGTTTAAAAAGTGCTCCAAAAATAAACCAGGTAATTACAGGCCAATGAGCCTGACATCAATAGTAGGTAAATTATTGGAAGTTGTTCTGAGAGATCGGATATACAAGTATTTGGACAGCCAAGGGCTGATTAAGGATAGACAGCATGGCTTTGTGCGTGGTAGATCATGTCTAACGAATCTTGTAGAGTTTTTTGAGGAGGTTACCAAGAAAGTAGATGAAAGAAAGGCTGTAGATGTTGCCTACAATAAGGCATTTGACAAAGTCCCACATGGGAGGTTAGTTCAGAAGGTTCAGACACTAGGTATCCATGGAGAGGTTGCAAACTGGATTCAAAATTGGCTGTGTGGAAGAAGACAGAAAGTGGTAGTAGATGATTGCTTCTCATACTGGAGGCCTGTGACTAGTGGTGTGCCTCAGGGATCTGTTCTGGGACCATTGTTGTTTGTTGTCTATATCAATGATCTAGATGATAATGTGGTAAAGTGGATCAGCATGTTTGCTGATGACACTAAGATTGGAGGCGTTGTGGACAGCGAGGAAGGCTTTCAAAGCTTGCAGAGGGATCTGGACCAACTGGAAAAATGGGCCAGAAAATGGCAGATGGAATTTAATGCAGACAAGTGTGAGGTGTTGCATTTTGGAAGGACAAATCAAGGTAGGACATACACAGTAAATGGTAAGGCACTGAGGAGTGCGAAGGAACAAAGGGAGTTCAGATACATAATTCCCTGAAAGTGGTGTCACAGGTAAACAGGGTTGTAAAGAAGGCATCCTGGCATTCATAAATCAAAGTACTGAGTATAAGAGTTGGGATGTTATGGTGAGGTTGTATAAGACATTGGTGAGAACAAATTTGGAGTATTGTGCGCACTTCTGGTCACCTAACTATAGGAAGGGTATCAATAAGATTGAAAGAGTGCAGAGAAGATTTACTAAAATGTTGCTGGGTCTTCAGGAGTTGAGTTACAGGAAAAGATTGAACAGGTTAGGACTTTATTCCTTGGAGCTTAGAAGAATGAGGGGGGATTTGATAGAGGTTTACTAAATTATGAGGGGTACAGACAGAGTAAATGGGAGTAGGCTCTTTCCACTTAGATTAGGAGAGATAAATACGAGAGGACATGGCTTTAGGGTGAAAGGGGAAAGGTTAACTAGACACTAGAATACTACAGCACAGTACAGGCCCTTCAACCCTCGATGTTGTGCCGACCCATATATTCCTTAAAAAAAAGTACTAAACCCACACTACCCCATAACCCTCTATTTTTCTTTCATCCTTGTGCCTGTCCAAGAGGCTCTTAAATACCACTAATGTTTTAGCCTCCACCACCATCCCTGACAAGTCATTCCAGGTACCCACAACCCTCTGCGTAAAAAAACTTACCCCTGATGTCTCTCCTAAACTTCCCTCCCTTAACTTTGCACATATGCCCTCTGGTGTTTGCTATCGGTGCCCTGGGACATAGGTACTGGCTATCCACCCTATCTATGCCTCTCATAATCTTGTAGACCTCTATCAAGTCCCCTCTCATCCTTCTACACTCCAAAGAGAAAAGTCCCAGCTCTGCTAACCTTGCTTCATAAGACTTGTTTTCCAATCCAGGCAACGTCCTGATAAATCTCCTCTACACCCTCTCCATAGCTTCCACAATCTTCCTATAATGAGGTGACCAGAACTCAACACAATACTCTAAGTAAGGTCTCGCCAGAGATTTGTAGAGTTGCAACATGACCTCTCTACTCTTGAACTCAATCCCCCTATTAATGAAGCCTAGCATCCCATAGGCCTTCTTAACTATCCTATCAACCTGTGCAGTGACCTTGAGGGATGTATGGATTTGAAACCCAAGGTCCCTCTGTTCATCCACACTCTTAAGTAACTGACCATTAACCCTGTACTCAGCCTTCTGGCTTGTCCTTCCAAAATGCATCACCTCACACTTATCCAGAATGAATTCCATCTGCCACTTTTCTGCCGAATTCTGCATCCTGTCTATATCCTCTTGTAACCTTCGACAACCTACAGCTCCATCCACAACTCCTCCGATCTTCGTGTCATCTGCAAACTTACTCACCCATCCTTCCACCTCTTCATCCAGGTCAATTATAAAAAGCACAAAGAGCAAAGGTCCCAGGACAGATCCCTGTGGCACTCCACTAGTCACCGACCTCCAAGCAGAATACTTTCCTTCCACTACTACCCTCTGCTTTCTTCCTGTAAGCCAATTTTTTGCCCAAACAGCCAAGGTTCCACTGATCCCATGCCTCATGACTTTCTGTATGAGTCTCTCGTGAAGGACCATTAGGGGGAACTTCTTCACTCAGAGAGTGGTGGGAGTGTGGAACAAGCTGCCATCTGACGTAGTAAATGCAGGCTCACTCTTAAGTTTTAAGAATAAATTGGATAGATACATGGATGGGAGAGGTCGGGAGGGTTATGGACTGGGTACAAGTCAATGGGACTAGTGGAATAAAGTTTTGGCACAGACTAGAAGGGCCGAATTGCCTATTTTCTGTGCTGTAGTGTTCTATGGTTCTGTGGAAGGAGACAGGACAGGTGACAGATATTTGTGTGTAGGGGAACACTTTACATCTAGTGATTATAACACCATTAGTTTCAAGATAATTATGGAAAAGGATAGGTCTGGTCCTGAGGCTGGACCTATCTGACTGGAGGCCTGTGGCTAAAGGTGTGCCACAGGGATTGATGCTGGGTCTGTTGTTGTTTCCCATCTATATCATCAGTCTGGATGATCATGTGGTAAACTAGATCAGCAAAGTTGCAGATGACACCAAGATTGGGGATGTAATGGAAGTGAGGAAGAATATTGAAGCCTACTGCAGGGATCTGGACCTGCCGGAAAATAAGCTGAAAAAAATGGCAGAGAAAAATGGCAGAGAATACAGATCCGTAGTGCTGATGACACCAAATTGTGCAGAGGATACGGAGAGTCTGCAAAGAGATATAGATAGGTTAAGTGAGCGGACAAGGGTCTGGCGGATAGAGAACAATGTCATCCACTTTGGAAGGAAAAATGGATTTTTATTTGAATGGTAAAAGATTGCCATTGCAGAAGGACTCCAGAGTGCTTGTGCATGAATCATAAAAGGTTAGTTTGCAGGTGCACCAGGCTATCAAGAAGGCAAATGGAATGTTGGCTTTCATTGCTAGAGGGATTGAATTTAAGAGCAAGGAGGTTATGCTGCAACTGTACTGGTGAGGTCACATCTGGAGTACTGTGTGCAGTTCTGGCCTCCTTACTTGAAGCAGTATATACTGGCTTTGAAGGCCGTGCAGAGGAGGTTCACCAGATTGATTCCAGAGATGAGGGGGTTAGACTATGAGGAGAGATTGAGTCACCTGGGACTGCACTTGCTGGAATTCAGAAGGATGAGAGGAGATCTTACAGAAGCATATAAAATTATGAAAGGGATAGATAAGGTAGAAGCAAGGAAATTGTTTCCACTGGTAGGTGCAACTCAAACTAGGGGACATAGCCTCAAGATTCGGGGGAGTACATTTTAAGGATGGAGATGAGGAGGAACTGTTTTTCCCAAAGAGTGGTATGAATCTGTGGAATTCTCTGCTCAATGAAGCAGTGGAGGCTACCTCAGTAAATATACTTAAGACAAGGTAGGATACATTTTGTCATAGTAGGGGAATTAAGTGTTATGGTGAAAAGGCAGTTAGGTGGAGATGAGTTCATGGTTTGATCAGTCATGATCTTATTGAATGGTGGAGTGCGCTCGACGGGCTGGATGATTTACTCCTGCTCCTATTTCTTATATTCCTATAATTCCTTGAAAGTGGTGTCACAGGTAGATAGGGTCATAAAGGCATACTGGGCTTCATAAATCTAAGTATGAATACAGGAGTTGGAATGTTATGTTGAAATTGTATAAGATGTTGGTGAGGCCTAATTTGAGGTATTGTGTCCAGTTTTGGTCACTAACCTACAGGAAAGATGCAAATAAGAACGATAGAGTGCAGAAAAAACCTGAGTTACAGGGAAAGGCTCAATAAGTCAAGACTTTATTCACGAGAATATAGAAAATTGAGGGGAGATTTGGTAGAGGTATACACAATTATGAGGGGTACGTGCAAGCAGGCTTTTTCCACTGAGGTTGGGTGGGACAGCAACTAAAGGTGATGGGTTCAGGATGTAAAGTGAAATTTTAAGGGAAACATGAGGGCGAACTTCTTCACTCAGAGAGTAGTGAGAGTGTGGAGTGAGCTGCCAGCACAACATTTAAGAGAAATTTGGATAGGTACATGGATGAGAGGGTTGTGGAGGGCCATGGTCCAGAAGGAAGTCAATGGGACTAAGTAGACTAATGGTTTGGCATAGCCTAGATAGGCCAAAAGGCATGTTTCTGTGCTGTAGTGTTCTATGACTCTAAAAGCTGAAAGAGACTTGCGTGGACTTCTAATACAGAACAAATGAAAATTGCCGTAAAGTCAATACAATCATTAATTCTGCAACTAAAATAGTGCATCAGAGGAAATATAGGTATGCAGAACACTTTCAGCTGGCATCCAAAATCTGGAAACCTTGAGACATTAGATTTGAAGTTAAAAATATTGCTTACAAAAAGAAGAACGGTAGTTTTCTCCCAATCACAATGAGTAGAACCAAACAACCAACAGAATGCTAAATGCCTATAAGACTATAACATGGGTAGCTATTGCTTGTAGCTCTTCCAATCAATACTTTTGAGATCCCCTAGCTAATTATGTAAATATACAAATTGTATCAACAACTTGTCAGGCCATTCCTCAAGATGATGGGTTAGCTAGCTATACAGTTGCTTTCTAGGCAAGTCTACCAACTGCAAAAAATCTTCTGAAAGGAGCAGGCAATACATATATGCACAAAGAGCCTAAAATATGGCTCATGGGCAATCTCTTAACATACACTGCTAAAAGCAAGACAAATAAAGATTCACCATCAAGATGTCACACCAATTATCAAATGGATCATTTCATATATGACTTTCCTGCAAGGAAGTCATTAAAGGATGGGTGTGAATGATGTCAAAGCTGATCTAAGGAGAAAGCTATTGACAAAATCCACCTTTACTGGATGTAAATAATTCAGAATCCAGGGGAAAAACGACGAATGCATCTGTCTCATCTTTGTTATTTGTTCAAGCAGCATAATATAAACCTTATTCAAGCATAGAGATTAGGCAGTTCTGAAGTAACATGAACCATTTATGGTAACTGAAAATCAGGGCAAAGGAATAAATATAAATGAACATAGCACTGCAATAAAATCCTGTACACTAATATAGAACAGAAACATTCTCAGATCTGTTCCTTTAATATAATTTTCAAAGGAGCTGCCTTAAAGTAAAGCAAACTCCATTTTATTATAACACCTCAATCAAATGCATAATGAGCTCAGCGTTATCACGTCAGAAGTTTCATTAGGAGCTATTCTCCCAGGGTTTATTACTCACTTCGCCCATGAAGGAATAAATAACCTATAATTTTGGGTCTTTCAGGTTTAATCCACTTTTGTTTTTACCTTGTCTTGTTTCTGGCAACTCTGCTTGATGAAGGACCGGGTAATCTCGTGAAGTTGACGCAATGCTGGAACCACCCATACTGGCTGCTGGTTATTTTGTTGGGAGGACTGAAAAGAATCAGAATTTGAAATTGACAAACATTTTAATGCACGATTAAGGTAATTTCCTAGTAACTATGTCATAGTGCACTGTGTTGCATTGGTTATTATTGTAACAAATTCAAAGCCTTTAGCTTAATGAGTTCATGCTGACCATATTGTCCACCCAGTTAAAAACCATTTTCCTACATTTGGCCCATATCTTTGTAAGTCCTGCCCTTAAATGTACCTATCTAAGTCCTTTTCAAATGTTAGTATTGTACCTACCTCAAACTACTTCCTTTGGCAGCTCATTCCATATACTTACCACCATCTGGGTGGAAAGAAATTGCCCCTCAGGTTCCTTTTAAATCTTTCGCCTCTCATTATTAATATATGCACCCTAATTTTGGACTCCCCTACCCTGGGAAATAAAACTGTTACTGTCCACCTTATCTAGCCTTTCTATACATTTCTATAAGGCTGCCCCTCATTCACCTATGTTCCAAGGAATAATCGCAGCATCGCTGACCTTTCCCTATAACTCAAGCCAAATCCTTTCTGCATGCTTTCCAATTTAACCTTCTTATAAAAGAGTGCCAGAAACTACGTAATCAGTGTGTACAGAAAAGTTAGCAGTGTATGTTTTATTTGGGAAGTGCTGACTTTTTTCTTTCATTGCTACTTTGTGGGAAATTCCGACTACTTTTGCATGCTTATGAGAGCCAAAAACATGCTGCATCTCTTGGATTACAATGTTCCTCTCTGATTTATGACTGCATTACAGGGGTGGAGGTAGAAATGTGATATGTGAATACAACAAAGGATTGAGCATTATGGAATCTGGTAAGGAAGGTGATAAGTGGAAGCAGATAAGGTAGGAGTTGGGACAGATTGAACTAGGTGGGAGAGGGGGAAGTTGTTTGGAAAAGAGAATGAGAAAACCTGGGCTACTCAACAAGAATTCCTTTCCTTCTTGAGATACCCTCTCCTGATCTTCCCATTTCCAATTGCTGAACATTAACTTCCTTTCTTTCTCCACTATTTGCCCATTCCATCATCATCCCCTCTGTTCACACAGCTCTCCACTTATTCCACATCAATTCTAACCTCAACCATGCAGACGTGTGGTGGCATTATGGTACGGGAGACCGACCTCTCTCTTACAAAGGCTATTCAGCAGCTCACAAAACATCTCTCCAGTACTACTCCAAGACCATGGCCCCACCAACAAACAACAGACCAGTGTCACCCAAACCATCACAGTTCTCATCACTTCAGATCTTCCATCCATTGATTCCATCCTGATAGTTCCACAGCCCACTTCTCCCTTTTACCCAAGATCTATAAACAGCAGCATCCTGACAGACACATTAGTTTCTACCTGCTCTTTCCCCATTGAACTTATCCCCTCATGGCTTGAATATATTTCATCTTTTGTCCAGGCCGTTCAACCAACATCCAGGACACCTTGCATTCTCTCCACATTTTGACAAATTGCAATTTCCTGGGCCCCACCCTTTCATCTTCTCTATGGACATTCAGATTCTATACACTTCATTGCATATTAGGAGATCTTGGGACCTTCTGCTCATTTCTGGAATATTGATCCAAACGCTAGGCAAGAGCAATTTTTGCCAAGCAAGAAACAATTTCTCTTCTGATTTCCTTCGTTTATTTGGGTCACTATGCTGCTGAAGTGGGAGAGGAGACTTGCTGAATGGTTTCTAACTTGCGTCAGTTGCATACACTTGTGTGGCCATTAGACACTTCGTTGTTCTTAGAGCAAATAATATTTAAATAGCGTCAGTTGTATGTGTTCAAAAAGCAGTGATTTTTCTCACTGATAGTTGGTGAGAAATAAGCAATAATGCGGTCAGATCACTGCAGTTTCAAGCATTCAGGTTTGGAGATGCCAGGAATGGCCAGGTGTTAAAATGGAACGACTTCACTCCTTCAACAAGTTAGGAATTATGAAGAATTTAGAAAGTATTGACAATCATCTTGAATGTTACAATGAAATGAATGCAATCATTGAATACATTGTATGAATGCACTCCATTATCGGCACTAGGTGAGCGCACTGACTTTGTTTGTTTACAGTTCATTACAGTCTTATTTAGAGATACAGCACTGAACAGGCCCTTCCAGCCCAATGAGCCCAGCAGCCTACCTATTTAACAGTAGCCCAATCACAGGACAGTTTACAATCACCAATTAACCAACTAGCCAGTACATCTTTGGACTGTGGGAGGAAACCAACGTGGTCACGGGGAAAATGTACAAACTTCTTACAGATGGCACCAGAATTGAACTTCGAACTCCAACTCCCTGAGCTGCATTGGCATCACACTAACCACTACGCTACTGTTGTACCTCTAAAACAGCAATTTATAGCAATAGTTGTTCTGATAAGTGGACTCACTTAGATACGTCTGTATATACAGGCACAGTAATTTATAATGATAAATATATACACACAACACAATGATTTTTCATCTGTAATAACATGCTGGTGAAACTACACTAATTTTTGTAGTAACTTGCATCCTTTCTAAACAGGGTGTTCAAAATTTAACACCACATTGTTCTTGGATGGCAGCCTCAGTTCTTAAAGGAAGCCAATTTGCCTCTAGGTATAAAAAAAAAGGGATTGGTTTTCCTTCTGTAATTTTACCTATTTACTTATTGCACAATATTACTCTGTCTCTTTCTTCAGTTTAAATAGAAGTACACTTGTCCTATGATAACATCAAAGATAAAATACTTCAGATTTTTCTGCTAAGAATTCCAATTATTAACTATCTGCCCTTCTACCAACAGATAGTGACCAGCATGTTTTCATATTTCTTAATACAATTCCTCATTGTAATTTGCTGTTAATAAATTTTTGACTCTTTCAATCCTAATATACTCATTTTAACTGATCATTATGAACAGTGAATCAGAACAGATTGGGGGTGCAGGAAATACGAGAATCAGGTGTGGAGGGAACATCATAGCAATTAAGGTAATTCAAAGTTCAGAATTTTACAACGGATAGATGGATAGCAGCTCAGCGGTCACACTAGAATAGAGTGTAGGTTTTCACAAATAAGATGATGTGAGGCATTTTGCTTTTAATAAAAACCAGAACAACTCATTTATTGTACTCTAAAATGTGAACACAAAGCACGGTAAAAACTTTGCATAATTACATCGTCACGTCAGACTCGCCTCTTAAGGTGAACCCCAACTCAATGTTGACGGTTGTGAATTATGCACATATCCACCAATTAGATTATACCACACAGGCCCCCCCATCCAAAAAATTCACTAAAACTAGCACTAGAACCTGTCCAGAGCTCGCTGTTCCAAGGTTGGAGCAATAGAGGTGTGTTGATACGCACGTGGTTTATGTCGTGACAGCAGGAGCATGGTAGTGGAGTCCTCCAACTCTTGGTGGGCCGGTTTAAGGCTATCTACCAAAACACATTCAGGTTTCCGCCTCTAATCTATGATAAAATTCTTCCCTCCATTCCAAAATGCTGAATGGGCCAGCATAAAGGGCCTTAGGGGATGATGGTATGAATCATGGTGGACAAAAACGAGACGGATTGTAGTCAACAGGAAGCCAAGAATGATGAAGGCCATGAAGGGAGGTAGGAATAGGTGAAAAGGAATTGAATTTACTAAAGAGGGTGGAGCATTGTTGAGAAGCCGACCGGGCAGTCATGGTGTCAGAAATAAAATCACCAGGCACTCGTAATGGCTGCCCGTATACCAACTCAGCCATGAATGACTGCAGGTCCTCTTTTGGAGCTGTTCTGAACCCCAGCAGGATGCACGGGAGCCAGTATTCATCCGTCAGGGAAGCCCTCAGAGCAGCCTTTGAGCAGCTGTAAACCATCCATGTAGGCCATTGGACTGTGGTGTGATGTAGCATATCACCAAGATTCTGGGCCATCACAGCCCAGAGGTCTCCTATGAATTGGGGACTGCGGTGAGAGGAAATATCAGATGCTTTGCTAAACTGATCAACCCTGGTGCCGCTGTACGCCCCAGCCACATCTACAGCTGCCATCAATGCTAGAGGGACAATCTATGGCACCTGGTGGTACAGTCCACCCTAGTAAGGAGGTGTGCAAGACCACAGGAGGGGTAAAAGAGAACTAACGAGGTCCACATTGACAAGGTCAAACCATTGCTCAGGGACCTCAAAAGGTGCCAATGGTGCCTGAACATGATGGTTAATTTTTGCCTGAAGGAATTCCACAAAGGCTGCACTCCAATCGTGCACATCCTTTTTGAGACCGAGCCACACAAACTTTAGTGCAACCATTTCCTGTGGGGTCTTCATGCCCGGATGTGAAAGGCTATGTATGGAGTCGAAAAGTCTGCCTCCAATTTGCGAGCACTAAGGGGCAAGGGCGACTGGTTGAGACATCACAAAGGTGAGAAACCCCAGCTTCCCCGAACTTAATGTCAGCCAACCCCAGGCCTGTGACTCCTATTCAGTAAGCCTGAACCTCTGAGTCAGTAGCTTCATCTGTTGCCATGCCAGCATAGTCAACCCCTATACATATGGCCTCAGCGGTGGGCTGTGAGAGACAATCAGCCATGGCATTATTTTTCTCCTTAATAAGTTGTATACCAGTTGTGAACTCTGAAATATAGGCTAAGTGATGTTGCTGCTGTGCAAACCAAGGGTCTGATATTTTGGCCATCACTTGCGTGAGGGAGCAGTGGTCAACGAACACTGTGAAATAGGGACTCTGGAAGAAAATGAAAATGACGGACAGCCAGATAGAGACCAAGAAGCTCATGATCAAATGTGCTGTACTTACTTTCGGGGGGACAGAGCTGCTGGCTGAACGTGAGGGGCTGCCACACACCTCTAACCAACTGTTTGTGCACAGCACCCACAGTACCGTCTGAAGCGCCTGTAGTAATGGCTATAGGTGCATTGTAACCCAGTCGGGTTACATTAGAACGAGCTTGTTTGGTGTCATCAAATGCACTGGTCACATTGCTGACCAGTCAAGCATGTGATTAGGGTGTTGCCTTTAAGCTCACTAAACAGGAGAGCATAAGTTCAGCAGCTTGCGGAATGAAGCAGTGATAGAAATACACCATACGTAAAAACTCGCGTAGGGTTTTTTAAGTAGTGTGAGGCAGTGGGAAATCCATAATAGCGGCTGCTTTTGATGGGAGGGATTTCACACCTTCTGTGGAGAAGCGATGAACAAGAAAATCAGTAGTTGAGAACCCAAAAGGCATTTAGCGGGGTTAATAATCAATCCATGCTGGCTTAAGTGCCCAAAAAGTGTGCGATTTGGATGCGCTGGTAACAAGTATGTCATCTAGCCAAACAAAAAGAAAGTCTACCTATTTTAATGCAGAGTCCTTCAGCCACTGGAAAGGCTGTGCTGCATTTTTCACCACAAATGGGATATGTAGAATCTCAAAGAGGCCAAATGGGGTTATTGGAGCCATTTTGGGAATGTCCTCTGAGCACACATGCACCTGATGGTTACCCCCAACTAGATGGACTTTAGAAAAATTAACTTTCTGGATAAACATACTGAAAAGTCTTAGATGTACGAGACTGGGTAACAATCGGGTGTGGTGACCCCATTTAGGCATCAGTGAGTACCACATGGGTGGAAACCACCATCGAACAAGGGACCATATGGAGGGTGAAGCCCAGTTGCTATTTGACTGGCATATAATGCCAAGTCTTTCCATGTTGGCAAACTCACGCTCTGCGGTTGCCAGTGTTTCCAGCTCCAGTCTATACGTGCAGACATGGACTGGTGGGCCAATTGTGGAAATATGGTGCTCAAGCCCATGTATTGTGATTGTAATGGGGAATGTGGGGCTTGGTAATGCTTGGGAATTCGCTGAGCAGTGTAGTAAACTCACACGCACTGGTGCATGAGCATCACAGAATCATCGTGGGGAACTTACTAGGGGAGCAGGCCAACGACTCAAAGTCTTCGACATCCACATGTCGGCAGTTCTTAAGATCGACAGCACTCCTTGGACACACCGGAAATCTGCATTGAGCAGAGGTCTAGCCACTTTAGTCAGGAGGAAGTCAACGTGTAATGTTGTCCGCTAAAGCACAGCATCACCCGTTGTGTCCCAGAAGTCTGGATCCTGCTGCTGTTGGCAGCTTCCAGTGAGGCTTCACCACTTTTGCCTTCTCATTAATAGGCGATGCCAGCAGCACACTCACTTGAGCACCCATGTCACAAAGGAAGCGTCACCCTGAAAGGGTGTCCATATTGAACAGTAGACATCCCTGGCAGCCGGAACCCAAGGTGTTCACAAACCCCAGATTGTCCTGATGTCCTGGCACTGTTGAAGCTGCAAGGCAGTCGGCACTCCCTGGCGTTCGTACCAAAGTAAGTGTGGTAAAAACATGGACCTAATGTTGTCTGTTTGGAGGCCTTGCTGACTGGACTTAGAGGCAGGGGAAGGAGGAGGAATTATGCACCGTTGCATGGCTGAGTGTAGACTATCAGCCACTTTAGCAACCTCCCAATAATCCCTCAAGGGCACATTAGGGAAGGCTATGAAAACATGATCAGGCATTTACTACATGAAGATTTCTTTAAAAATAAAACAAGGATGGTGATTTCCCACGAGAAGCAGCATGTAGTCCATTAGCTCCGACGGCTTAGCATCATCAAGGCTGGGCAAAGAGAGCAACTGTTTGGAACGCTCAGAATCTGATAGTCCAAAAGTCTCCGAAAGGTGAGCTTTCAGCGATTGGTATTCATTGTGTTCAGGTGGGTGCTCAAGTAGACTCACCACTCTTGCAGCCACAGAGTTGCTGAACGATGTTCACACATAGAAATACTTGGTGTTGTCAATGGAGATTTCTCACAGCATGAACTGGGCCTCAGAATGTACAAATCAAGCAAGAACATTTTGCTCCTAAAACTTTGGCAGCTTCAAAGCGAATGTATTGGCCAACATATTCAATAACTCTGAAATCGTCCTAGAGCATCGGGGTTACCAAAGTAGGTTTTCGCAAATAAAATAGTGTAAGGAATTTTATGTTTAAGAAAAACCGTAACAACTCATTTACTGTACTCTAAAACCTGAACACAAAGCGTGATAAAAAAAACTTCACGTAATTAGGTCATCACGTCAGACCTTCTTCTTAAAGTGAACTCCAACTCCATGTCAGTGGTTGTGAATTACATACATGCTCAGCAATTACATTACCCTACAACAGCACTTGAGAAGGCCTGCAATCATTAGAATGTTAACTGGTGTTAGTTCAATACATTTATTTGATTAAATGACCAGCAAAATTGATCAACAAAATATATGCTGGTCACGTATCTGATTATTATACATTTATAGGTATGACAAGACATTTCAGTAACCCTAGTCCAGGGAGACAATGCTTTCCCTCTTCAAGGATCACAAAGGATCAATGCAACATTTAAAATCTATATTTTTGGTAAGTCAAAACTGCTTAAATTGCTGTAACAAATTTGTGCATACAGTAACATACTAAAAACATCTCATTCAGTTGAGCAACAAAACTGAAGTGGAATTGGGCTGAAGTAGTATAGAGATGCTCAGAGTTTAGAAACTTGCTCCCAAGCGATGTAAGTACCGGATGCGGCTGATTACATCAGAGAAAGTGGTTGTTTGGCTCAACTTTTACTTGTGACAATAATAAAACAAAAACAGCTTCAAAGACATAAAGGAATGAAGGAACAGAACAACACAGGGGTTTAGGGTTAATATGTGTGGAACCCAGAACAGTTGAACCAAGCAATCAATTTCTTTGATGTAATTTTCATTTACCATTACATAACATTTCCTCTTTAAAATGTTTAAACAAAATATTAAATACAAAATATTTCTTTCTCAAAATTAACCTACCTTTTTAATGTCTTCTATACATTTAATAATGTAACTTCGCTTAATTTGCTCCTTTACTGCATAAGCTTCACTGAGTATAGTCAGATGCTCTTCCAGTGCCGGCTGGACCAAGTTCGTTGGAAGTGCTGGTAAATGGGCAAGGTCCCATAGTACTTCCAGCACCTTGGGAAAGGTGGTGAAGAGGGTGTTGGATCATAGAAATGAGAAAGGATGAGAAAATAAAAAGTTGTTTTCTACAGATGCAACACCAATTATAAATATAACCTCAAGTAACATCAAAATGATGCAGCAAACATGTTCTTCAATACAAATTCCTACCTTTCCTGTGGTGTTCTCAGAACGTGCTTCACGACCAATTTTTCCAATAAGGCTGAGAAGTTTTTGTCTAATACGGTCACTCTCTATTTCCCAACTCTGAAGAAACAGAAAGGAAAGCTTACAAAGGGATCTAAAAAAGTTCTCAATCATCAGCAAACAATGGCAAATATCAGACAGTGCGATCGATCAGACCTTACTCACTAAATAAAACTCACTGACAAGCAGTTATGATTTTCTCAGTTCAATAATTCATTTCAAAACTTTATAGCAAACGGTTCAAACATGGACAAAATATCTCCCTCCACTGCAGATGCAAACTTGCTCTTCAATAAGACCATAAGACATAGGAGCATAATCAGGCCATTCAGCCCATCAAGTCTGTTCTGCCATTCACCATGGCTGATATATTATCTCTTTCAATACTATTCTCCTGTCTTCTCTCCGTAACATTTGACAACCTGATTAAATCAAGAACCTATCAACCTCCACTTTAAATGTACTCAAATACTTGGCCTCCACAGCCATCTGTGGCAATGAATTCCAGAGATTTACTACCCTTGAGCTGAAGAAATTCCTCCTCAGCTCTTTTCTAAATGGATATCCCTCTATCCTGAGGCTGTGCCCACTGGTCCTAGACGCACCTACTATAAGTAACATCCTACCAACATCCACTCTATCTAGGTCTTTCATTATTCAATACCTTTCAATGAGAACACCCCATCTCCCCCCTTATTTTTCTAAACTCCAGTGAGTACCGGGCCAGGGCCATCATATGCTACTAATACAGTATGTTTACACTTTAATTCCTGGAATCAATCTTGTGAACCTCCTCTGAACCCTTTCCAATGCGAGTGCATCTTTTCTTAGATAAGGGGCCCAAAGCTGCACTGCTCACAGTATTGCAAGTGTGGTCTGACCAACACCTTCACATTGCATCCTTGCTCTTATATTCTAGTACTCTCCAAATGGCTGCTAATATTGCACTTGCCTTCCTTACCACTAACTCAACCTGCAAATTAACCTTTAGCAAATCCTGTACAAGGACTCCCAAGTCCCTTTGCACCTCTGATTTTTGAATTTTCTCCCCGTTTAGAAAATAGTCTATGCCTCTATTCGTTCTACCAAAGTGCATGACCATACACTTCCTGACACTGTATTCCATCTGCCACTTGTTTGCCCATTCTCACAATCTAAGTCCTTCTGCAGACTCCACTTACCTTAATGTTGTCTGCAAACTTGACCACAAAGCCATCAGATTCCAACATCCAAATCCCTGACATACAACATGAAAAGAAAGTGGTCCAAACACTGACCCCTGTGGAACACCACTAGTCACTGGCAGCCAACCAGAAAATGCTCCTTTCATTCCCACTCTTTGCCTACTGCCAGTCAGCAAATCTTCTTTCCTGTAACACCATGGTTCATAACTTGTTAAGTAGCCTCACGTGTAGCACCTTGTCAAAGGCTTTCTTAAAATCCAACATCAACTGATTCTCCTTTGTCTATCCTGTTTGTTATTTCTTCAAATAATTCCAACAGATTTGTCAGGTCAGATCCTCCCTTGAGGAAACCATGCTGGCATTGGCCTATATTATCATGTACCTCCAAGTACCCCAAAGCATCATCCCTAATAATGGACACCAACAGTTTCACAATCACTGAAGCCAGGCTAACTGGCCTATAATTTCTTTTCTTCTTCCTCCCTCCCTTCTTAAAGAGTGGAGTGACATTTCCAATTTTCCAGTCCTCTAGAACCATTCCAAAATCTAGTGATTCTTGGAAGATCATTACTAATGCCTCCACAATCACTTCAGCTACCTCTTTCAGAATCCTGGAGTGTAGTCCATCTGATCCAAGTGACTGACTTACCTTCAGGCCTTCTCTGCTTAGTAATAGCAACTACACTCACTTCTGCCCCTGACAGTCTCCAATTTCTGGGATACTGCTAGAGTCTTCCACAGTGAAGATTAAATCAAAATACTTAAGTTTGTCTGACATTTGTTTATTCTCCCCCCCCACCCCCCGCCACAACCACCCTTACTACCTCTCCAGTGTAATTTTCCAGTGGTCAGATATCTATTCTCGCCTCATTTACTCTTTATATACAGTATTTGAAAAGACTTTTGGTATCTTCTATAACTGGGTAGCTTACTTTCATATTTCATCTTTTCTTTCCTTATGGTATTTTTAGTTGCCTGTTGTTTATAAATGCTTCACAATCCTTTAGCTTCCCACTAATTTTAGCTACATTTATATACCCTCTTTTTTGCTGTTTTTGACTTCCCTTATCAGCCACATACTCCCTTTAGAATACTTTGTCATCTTTGGGATGTATCTATCCTATGCCTTTCAAATTGCTCCCAGACACTTCTGCCATTGCTGTCCTTTCATCATCCCTGCGAGTGTCCCCTGCCAATCACCTTTGGCCAGCTCCTCTCTCATGCCTCTGTAATTTCCTTTACTCCACTATAATACTGCTACCTCTGACATTATCGCGTACCCCTCAAACTGCAGAGTGAATTCTATTGTATTATGATCACCGCCTCCTGTGGGTTCCTTTCCCTTAGGCTCCCTTATCAAATCTGGTTCATTACACAACACCCAATTGAGAATTGCCTTTCCCCTAGTATTCTCAACCACAAGCTGCTCAAAACGGCCATCTTGTAGGCATTCTACAAATTTCCTCTCCTGGATCCAATACCAACTTGATTTTCCCAATACTGAATATTGCATATTGAAATCCCCCATGACTATCATAAAACTGTACTTTTTACATGCCTTTTCTATCTCTCATTGTAATTTGTATCCCACATCCTGGCTAGTATTCGGAGGCCTGGATATAACTCTTATTGGGGTCGTTTTATCTTGCAGTTTCTTAACTCTACTCACAAGGAATCTGCATCTTCTTATCCTATGTCACCTCTTTCTAAGGATATGATTTAATTTTTTTTAACCAAAGCCACTTCACTCCCCCTGCCTCTCTACCTGTCCTCTCGATACAATGTGTATCGATGTTAAGCTTCCAACTACAATCTTCCTTCAGCCATGACTCAGTGATGCCCACCATGTCATACCTGCCAATCTCTAACTGTGCTACAATATCACCTACCTTATTCAGTATACTCTGAGAATTCAAATATAACACCTTCAGTCCTGTACTCATCAGCCTTTTTAATTTTTCCCCATGTTACACTTCAACTGATCCCACTAACCTCAATTTTGCTCCATTATCTGTCTGTCCTTCCTCAACATCTCTCAACACACTGCATCTACTTGTATATCAACTGGCCCATCCTCAGCCCCATCATTAGTTTAAACCCTCCTCAACAGCTCTAGTAAACCTGAGCGCAAGGATGTCAGACCCCTCAGGTTCAGGTGTAACCTGTCCTTTTTGTACAAGTACCTTTCCCCGAAGAGATCCCAATGATCCAGAAATCTGAAACTCTGCTCCCTGCACCAGTTACTCAGCCACGCACTCACCTGCCAAATCATACTGTTCTTGCCCTCACTGGCTCAAGGCACAGGCAGCAATCTAGAGATTACTACCCTGGAGGTCCTGTTTCAGCTTTCTACCTGACTTGCTATATTTTCTCTTGAAAAGGATGACAAAAAAGCCATGAAGATGATATTGTAATTACTAACCAAGAGAGTATCATACACACAGATTCCAAATAATACTATACAAAATACTATAAAATTTATTTTCTGAATTTATTTAGTTAGAATACAAATCAAATGATACCAAGAGGATGGAAATGGGGGCTGCAACCTAGTGCAATGAACACTAGTAGCACGAAAGATGACAAGGATCATAACCTCTCATAGCAATGGTCACTTACCTTCTGTATTAAGATAAAGAGATGGTTCAGTTGATCATAGTTGAACTTGGCGGCAGCAGCAGCAATAATGGTATGGATATTTTCAATGACAGTTGAAGATTGTCCTGACTTGATATAAACCACAGCAAATTGTAAATAACCTAGTTTTCAAGTAACATTGCATCTTACTTGAATGCATTAACTGCCCTTTACATATATTGCTCTGCTCATGTTGCCCTTGAAGTTTTATACCAGTAGCATGCATAAAAGGACCATGATACCATTTTAAGCATTTTCATACTAATTCCATTTCGATTTAACTCAGCATGCAAACTCCAGCAATACCAATGTATTCAGCCACTTTTAATAACATTTCATAAAAACATAGTATGTTGCATTTATCATTTAAATCTTTTCTACATAGCAAGTTCAGTAATAAAATGTGACTTGTGTACAATGATTTCAAAATGTTTAAATTGTTAGAATTTTAACATTTAGCACTAAATAAAACTCTCCCTCACTTAAAAGTAATAATAAGTAACCTTTACTACTCAGTATTTTTTAAGTTTATTCACGAGATCTGGGCACTGCAACAAAGACAGTAAAGCCCTAAGGCTACTTACAGTGATTTGGGGCTATTGTGAAAATGAAATAGATCTTCTCAAAAATGCATTTGCCACAACATATGGGCAGAAATGCCAGTGTTTCTCTTGGGTTTAATTCTAAACAATAGTGTATCAAAGGACCTAACGGTTTTTGGATTTTCCTAGAGATTAAATCTTAAAACTCAGTTGGCGAGACATCCTCATGAATCACATACTGTGTAAAATGGATATAATCAATCTGTCCAGTATGGAGAATGGCAACTTGTTTTATATTTACATACATTATAAATTAAGCATATTTGCAAGAACATTTCTGTTGATCGATAATTTTCCTAGACAGTGGCAAATCAAGTGGCATTTTACAGCAATCCTAAATGTCATGGTCACAATTGACAACATGAACCATTATTGAAATATTTCATAATTAACAACTTGAACTCCACAGCTGCCACAGAGCGACAAACTCACTTCTTCAAACTATAAACTCTCATGTTGTCAAGAATACTAGCCCAGTAATTTACCATTGCGTTGCAGTAATCCCATACCATACCTGAATGCGCCAGATCTTGGTAAGTTCATCAAGAGAGAGTTTACTGCCCAGCAGTTCAATTATTCCCTTTATTCTATCACAGTATTGTGCTTGATCAATATTTCCTGCAGAAATTGAATAAAAGTGTGGTTTGCTGAAAATGGCACAAAAAGAACATTCAAGTGGATTAAATCCAAAAAATGCTTCAACACCTAACCAAGCACATTTATCCTCCTATCACTGAAAGGCACGTATCAGTTCAATCACCAAATAGCCTTCAGAATGTTGCTAAGTAAAAGGAACTCAATTACTCAAGGTGAATTTTAATTCCAGCAACAGTACTATGGGAACTCCCTTCATCAGAATGCAACTTCAACCCTTGCTCTCCAGCCATAAACAAAACAAGTAAATCATGTATTTTTTGAACATTTGTGGTGACAACATGTGTCACTAAGATGCACAATTTTGTGGGATGTGGCTGTCACTATAGTAATCCCTCATATAGAGAGGAAGGAGCTACAAGACATCATCCAATGCCCTTTTTTTTCTTCCAAGGGGCAATGAAAAAAGTACAACAATAATAAGACATAGGATCAGAATTAGGCCATTTGGCCCATCGAGTCTGCTCCACCATTTCATCATGGCTGACCCATTTTTTCCTCACAGTCTCAATCTCCTGCCTTCTCCTCAGATCCCACTGTGCTCTGACCAATTAGGAATCTATCAAGAATAAGTACCTTTTAACTTCCCATTAAGAAGGGAAATCCTAATAGCAATTTTTTCTGCAGTTATAGTGTGAAAATAATACACCATTGTACATAGCAACGGATACTAACTGAAATTTTTCACAAATGCATCATTTGATGTAAAATTCACAGATCTGTCAATGATTGCATCCTCCTCCTCTTATTAAATCACAACTCAAATTTATTTGGGTGTTTATAAAATTATTTCTAAAACAACTAACTGAAATATTGTAATGTATGCCAAGTGCTAAGATTTTTACTGAACTAAACTAAATCCTTGTCATTTGCAAGGACTCTCTGTGGGTAAAAATCCAGGTAACACCAAGGCCCTCTCCTTTGAACCCAAAACTACTTTGCACCCAGAATAATTAACATTCTAACATCAGTAACACACATTAATAACCATATTAAAATGCTTAACTACCTAAAGAAAATTATATTAACTAATACATTACTACTGAACATACTGAAAATTTGCAAACAATCTTTGAGATCAGTAAGAGTAGCTATGTAGACGGGGACTGCTCTCTATTGAACAGCACACAGTAGGGAGCCATTTAACATAATTGATCTGGAAACTAATTATCCTATTCTTATAAGCAATGACTTGTTCCTCAGTGATAAATATATTTGGAAAAGTATGAGCTGGGGCTAGGGGTTGACCGCACGAGTTTGTATGGGTGAAAAAAAGCTAATTTTGTACTTGTGCAGCATTATCTAAGATTTATGTCCTCGTGGTGTCAGGTTTGCTCTCTGTGAGGATTCTTCAATGACATTTCTGATTATGGCTTTGGGTGCCAAGGATCTCTTTGAAATGAGACAAGACAGCAACTTGACACTTGAACTGGGCAAGTTTGCCAAAGAATTGTTACATTGTTGTGGGCAGCTTTCTTTAAGATCATCACTTGCATCGTAAGATCACCAGTGAGTGCAAAATCCAGGCCAATATATCCATGCTTGTATAAACAATCTTACTGTATTAGAAAATGCCCATACATCAACATTGTATAATTCTTACTGCAGAAGGTGGCCATTCTAAATTTCTACTTTTGATTGAGAATACAAACTGTAATTAATGGTTATTATCTAGGGAATCAGTCAGTATTTTCCAAACCACTTACTGTTAATGCATGCAGATATCTGTACCTTTCAAAGTAACATCCTTTTTTTAAAAAGCTGTTTAATTAACTTCAATGACTGTCTCAATACTGATCTAAGTAGTTGGAGCAACTGGAGTTGGAGCAGTGCCTGAAAGTTGATCATCCCTCTAAATCAGGATTTCCTAACCTTTTTATGCCATGAGCCCCTACCATTAACCAAGGAGTCTGTGGAACCCCAGGTTGGGAATCCCTGCTCTAATTTGTCATTATAGTAAACAGATAAATCCACTGTACCTTCAAGTGCTATTGATAGTACAGAGTTTTCCACTAGCCAGTCCAATAATCTGTCTGTATCAATTGCATTCTTCACAGACTTTGATAAGGTACTGTCCTCAATCAATTTAGTAACCTGAAGGATAAATTAAAAATAAACAGATCATTTCTGAATAAAATTTTCTCCAAATAACATTTTCCTGTTGATAGAAGGGGTCAAAAATTAAACAGTGCCTCAGGAGGCAGAAAAATATCATGCTGCATTGTTATTTAATATTGATTCCACTGCTGGTTTGTGAGCATTAATCTACATAAATATCAATGAAGTACAAATTCTAATAATTTACCAATGGGCAATTCGGTGATTCTCATTGATAAAATAAGAAACACTTATTTTTGTTGACTAAAATGTAGAAATGTACGGAAGAAATGAGGCAAACGTTCAGGGGATATTTGCGTGGAGTTCTGCATAGGTATGTTCCAATGAGACAGGGAAAGGACGGTTTGGTACAAGAACTGTGGTACACAAAGGCTGTTGAAGAAAAGAAGAGCTTACGAAAGGTTCAAAAAACTAGGTAATGATAGAGACCTAGAAACTTATAAGGCTAGCAGGAAGGAGCTTAAGAAAGAGATTAGGAGAGCCAGAAGGGGCCATGAGAAGGCCTCGGCAGACAGGATTAAGGAAAACCCTAAGGCATTCCATTAATATATGAAGAGCAAGAGGAGAAGACGTCAGAGAATAGGACCAATCAAGTGTGACAGTGGAAAAGTGTGTACAGAACTGGAGGAGATAGCAGAGGTATTTAATGAGTACTTTGCTTCAGTATTCACTACAGAAAAGGATCTTGATGATTGTAGGGATGACTTACAGCAGACTGAAAAGCTTGAGCATATAGACATTAAGAAAGAGGATGTGCTGAAGCTTTGGAAAGCATCAAGTTGGATAAGTCACCGGGACCAGATGAGATGTAACCCAGGCTACCGTGGGAGGCGAGGGAGGAGATTGCTGAGCCTCTGGAGATGATCTTTGATTCATCAATGGGGACAGGAGAGGTTCCGGAGGACTGGAGGGTTGCGGATGTTGTTCCATTATTCATGAAAGGGAGTAGAAATAGTCCAGGAAATTATAGACCAGTGAGTCTTACTTCAGTAGTTGGTAAGTTGATGGAGAAGAGCCTGAGATGCAGGATTTATGAACATTTGGAGAGGCAAAATATGATTAGGAATAGTCAGCATGGCTTTTTCAAAAGCAGGTCATGCCTTACGAGACTGATTGAATTTTTTGAGGATGTGACTAAACACATTGATGAAGGTAGAGAGTGTATCTGGATTTCAGCAAGATATTTGATAAGGTACCCCATGCAAGGCTTATTGAGAAAGTAAGGAGGCATGGGATCCAAGGGGGCATTGCTTTGTGGATCCAAAACTGGCTTGCCCAAGGAAGGCAAAGAGTGGTTGTAGACAGGTCATATTCTGCATGGAGGTCAGTCACCAGTGGTGTGCCTCAGGGATCTGTTCTGGGACCCCTACTCTTCATAATTTTTATAAATGATCTGGATGAGGAAGTGGAGGGATGGGTTAGTAAATCTGCTGATGACACAAATGTTGGGGGTGTTGTAGAAGGTATGGAGGACTGACAGAGGTTTCAACAGGACATTGATAGGATGCAAAACTGGGCTAAGGATTGGCAGATGGAGTTCAACCCAGATAATTGTGAGGTGGTTCATTTTGGTAGGTCAAATATGATGGCAGAATATAGTATTAATGGCAAGACTCTTGGTAGTGTGGAGGATCAGAGGGATCTTGGGGTTCGAGTCCATAGGACACTCAAAGCTCCTGCACAGGTTGACTCTGTGGTTAAGAAAGCATACAGTGCATTGGCTTTCATCAATTGTGGGAATGAGTTTTAGAGCCGAGAGGTAATGTTGCAGCTATATAGGACCCTGGTCAGACCCCACAAAGTACTCAGATCTGGTTGCCTCACTACAGGAAGGATGTGGAAACCATAGGAAGGGTGCAGAGGAGATTTGCAAGGATGTTACCTGGATTGGGGAGCATGCCTTATGAGAATAGGTTGAGTGAACTCGGCCTTTTCTCCTTGGAGCAATGGAGGATGAGAGGTGAACTGATAGAGGTGTATAAGATGATGAGAGGCATTGATCGTGTGGATAGTCAAAGGCTTTTTTCCAGGGCCGAAGTGGCTCGGGCAAGAGGGTACAGTTTTAAGGTGCTTGGAAGTAGGTACAGAGGAGATGTCAGGGGTAAGTTCTTTTAGGCAGAGAGTGGTGAGTGTGTGGAATGGGCTGCCAGCGACGGTGGTGGGGGAGAATACAATAGGGTCTTTTAAGATAAGACTCCTGGACAGGTACATGGAGCTTAGAAAAATAGAGGGCTATGGGTAAGCCTAGGTAATTTCTAAGGTAAGGACATGTTCACACAGCTTTGTGGCCAAAGGGCCTGTATTGTCTTGTAGGTTTTCTGTTTCTAAAATCAGAATCTAGAAGGCATAAGTACTGAGAAGACAAATCTGTTAACTCATACTTCTTGTGCTAAACCTGCTTTCAAAATCACGGGATTTATACCTTATTTGACAAGTCCCATCTAGAAAACCATGCACACTTTCTCTTACAGCGAAGAGCATTTTCCAAGCCTCATCTTAAATGGTCTAAATGTATCTCAAGGCACACCTCCGTTTAATAGATTATTTAACTTATCAATTTCCTGTACTTGACCAAATATTTGGCAGTCTGTGCCATATATTTATAAAATATATGTATTGTCATCACCAAATAGGCACAATAATACCATATACTGTATATAGTAGTTAAGGTTTGCAATGAACAGAAAGGTACTAATTCCAAAGACCAATGTTGAATTACTTATCAATTTATTACCATGAACAATGGTTCAAACTTCCAGCCATTGTTTAGTAATAGACAAGACCAAAAGCCAAAGATAAACATATTTGGACAAGATTAATTTACCTCCTTCAATGAGTTCATTTTTGCACTAAAGTGAGGAGTTTTCAACATACGTAGGAGAATGTCTAATCGGAGGTCATCAACCACAGTTACCAACGCAGGCTGAAAGCGCATGCACAGAAGTTTGATAGCAGAAAGAAGTTCTGGAATGGTCACCAATCTCTGTAGAAGACAGGAATTTAAAATCACTTGTACAGTTTACAAACACCTGACAAGCCAGCAAATACTGAGAAAGAACACTCTTTTGGAAAACTGTCAGGAAAACGGCAGCCACATGTTCTTTTAGCATGTTCCTGAGGGCAGAAGTTGAATCTCTAGTTAAATCTAGAGATTCAACCATCTGCCTCTTAGGAGCATGCTAAAAGAACATCTGGACTTCCCACAAAGCAACAACAAAAGGAGGGGGGGGGGGGGGGGGAGGACAAAACGTATCTGTCCTGAAAGTGGCAAAGGTACACATTTAATAATGTGATAACAAAAGGAACATTCATTCATTGTGTTTCCCTATGCAGTTTCCATGGGACTGAGAAAGCCCCACACCACTAGCCACAAAGTATCAGATGGAAGTTAAGTAAGGTAAAGTTTTTACTCATGAACACGAGATTTTACAAATGCTGGAAATCATGTGTCTTTATTTCCTGAAACTGATTCTGATTTTAGTTGATCCATAATCATGCTAGCCAGAATTTCATAACCCCAGAATAATCCTTAACTGACCCAACAATGCACATCTTATTTTATGGGAAAATACACAGACACCAGTATAGAGAATTATGAAAGTTAGATGTGGACATTTATTTTGGCACTGTAGTTGTACATTCATGGAGCCACTCTCAACACTGCAACCAAGGAGGTATATTTTGGGTGTCTGGCTTTTGGAACAGACATCAATATTTAATATTCAAAGAGGCTCTGCTATATTATTGTAAACATTGTACATATTGTAAATAAGTAATTCTGTAAATTTAACTGACTATATTCAGAAGGTTGAAGTTAAGTTGGTGATTGTAGCAATTGAAACTCAATTAATTGTTCATTGTTATCTTTGTGTTGAAGTAATATAAAATGTCACACCAGGAGGGTGAGATTCTCTTGGGCCTCCCTGGACTGTCTCTCCTGAAGGCTTGCTGTGTGAATAAGTATTTTATTACCCAATTACAGCTTCCATTGTAGTCAGTCACAACATGCAATAAGGTTAAAGAGACAAACCTCAAATATACAGTACTGTGCAAAGGTCTTAGATATTATATATCTCTCGGGTACCCAAGACTTCTTCACAGAACTGTATTTGCCAACATGGAGAGGAAAGAGCTTGTAGGTTTGGCAGGAGCAAGGGATGCTGGGAATGCCGAGGGTGACTGTTGCAGGGGTGGTGTGGGACGGGTGGCAGAAAAGGAGTGTCAGAAGTGGGGGGCGGTGCAGGTGCAGACACACCCAGCCCTGAGACACAGGCAAGGTCATTGGATTTGATTGGTTTCACGAACATTACAAAATGTCTCTCTGGTGCTTCTCTTCTTTTCCCAACCATGATTCCCCTCTCCCTGCTCTCTTCTCATTTTCAGTTCACAACAGAGACTATATCAGAATCAGTCTTATCACCACTCACATAAGTCAAGATTTTTTTTGCGGCAGCAGCACAGTGCAATATATAAAATTATTACAAAACTGTACAAAAGTCTTGGGCAAAGCTAAAACGGAAGGCAGTTCAAAAATTCTATGAAAATACCTTGTCTTTCAGATCTTTTTCTTCTAAATTTTGTACATATCTAATCATTTTGTCGATAACAGGGTCTAGCATGGGCTGCAAAAAAAAATATGAAAAAAGTGGAGGTTAAATCCACAATGTTTACTCTGGATCAAATATCATACCTAGAATTTAGTCATGGACATTAGCCTGATGAATTTCCATTTTGTTCATTTGCAACGGGTTAATTTCCATTTTGGACTTGACTATTGTGTTTGAAGACTTTCATAACAGTACTTACCTGCACCACCATGGGATTTAGATATTCAGCACAGACACTCAAAGGCTGCACCAGTGCCGATACAGCCTAAAACAAAAAGAGTAAACAGTAAGTCCTTTAACAAGAAATTGGATTCATGTAATGTAATTAGTATATAGCTTCAAACTTCACAGCTGTATCAGCAGTCAGAGTCTGGGGAAGATGTATTAAAAAAAAATCAGTATTTTCCCTTCGAACATAGGCCCACAATGTTGGGCCGACCATGTAACCTACTCTAGAAACTGCCTAGAATTTCCCTACCGCTTAGCCCTCTATTTTTCTAAGCTCCATGTACCTATCTAAGAGTCTCTTAAAATACCCTATTGTATCTGCCTCTATCGCTGGCAGTGCATTCCATGCACCCACCACTCTGTGTGAAAAATTTACCCCTCTCATCCCCTCTGTACCTACTTGGCAAGCACCTTAAATCTATGCCTGTTCGTGTTAGCTATTTCAACCCTAGAAATAAGCCTCTGGCTATCCACACAACCAATGCCACTCATCGTCTTATACACCTCTGTCAATTCATCTCTCATCCTCCAAGAAGAAAGAGCCAAGTTCACTCAACCTATTTTTATAAGGCATGCTCTCCAATCCAGGTAACATCTTTGTAAATCTCCTCTGTACTCTATCAATAGTATCCACATCCTTCCTGCACTGAGGTGACCAGTACTGAACACAGTACTCCAAGTGTGGTTTAACCAAGGTCTTATATAACTGTAATATTACCTCACAGTTCTTGAATGCAATCCCATGGTTGATGGCCAACACACCCATATGCCTTCTTAACAACACTGTCAACCTGCACAGCAGCTTTGAGTGTCCTATAGACACAGACCCCAAAATCTCTCTGATCCTCCACAATGTCAACAGTCTTACTGTTAATATTATATTCTGTGTTCAAATATGACCTACCAAAATGAACTAGTTCACACTTATCTAGGGTGAACTCCATCTGCCACTTCTCAGCCCAGTTCTACGTCCTAGCCATGTCCCGCTGCAACCTCTGACACCCCTCCAGACTATCCACAACATCCCCAACCTTTATGTCAACAGCAAACTTACTAACCCACCTTCTACTTCTTCATCCAGGTCATTTATAAAAATTACAAAGAGGAGGGTTCCCAGAACAGGTCTCTGCGGAACACCAATGGTCACTGACCTCCATGCAGAATACCAACCATCTACAACCACCCTTTGCCTTCTGTAGGGAAGCCAAATCTGGATCCACAAAGCAAAGTCTCCTTAGATTTCATGCCTCCTTACTTTCTGAATGGAAGTAGTCCTTCCAGATAAGGCATTTAACATTGAAACTGAACTATCTTGATTGACCATGTTATGTAAATAAATAGAGCGATACAAAGCGATAAAGAGGTGATGCAAAACTATTAATAATCAATCAAAAGTTCAGGTAGTCAATTAAACGATCAGCACTAAATTGTACATAAAATATGTATGCATAAAGTGAACGCTATTAGAGCTCGGAGAGTTGAAGTTTGGATTTCAATTCCGCCATCATCTGTAAGGAATTTGCACATCCTCCCTGTGAAATGCTTGGGTTTCTCCAGGTGCTGCAGTTTCCTCCCACAATCCAAAGACATACAGGTTAGTAGGTTAATTATTCATTGTACACTGTCCCATGATTAAACTCGGGTTAAATCAGCACTGCTGGGTGGCACAGCTCGAAGGGCTGGAAGAGCCTATTCCAAGCTGTATCTCTAAAGTAAATAAAAAAAGTATTCCCAAATTACTGCTATGAAAATACTTACTGCAGTTTCTATATCCTCTGTGCCAAGCTTAAGTTGGATTGCTGAAAATCCACCCATTTCACCAAACTAGAAAATAAAATGAAACCAGCATCTAAATTGGTTCAACATCCAGATTTATAATAAAAATATGAAATACATATCAGTGATTCTAAATGTAAACAATTACACCGTACTATGGTGATGACTAGGAGTAACACACTGAATGAGCTGGACAAACACAGAACTTAAAGATTTTTTGCTGGATGTTACCAGCTTTTATTTTCCCTATCACCATTGCCAATACAGCTAAGACTGCATTATGCAATCCCATGCTACATAGAAAGGATATACTTTACAAAATATACTACCCTGTGGCAAAGCTCATAATATTAGTTAAGGAAAGAGAAACTGATTTCAGCGAAGTTGTTCAGTGAGGATTTAAAATTATGCCTGGACCTGTCTCAATATAGGAAAACAACGTAATATCATTTGATACTATTTGACTACAAAAAGTAGAGTCAAGATTTTCTTCAATATATTTTACCAACACTAAATATATGGTGTTTAAATATTTTTAAACTACAAATATTTCAATTACTAAAATTTAATTTTTAAAAATGGGACTAAATATTTAAATTATTAAATTCTGATAAACAAAGCCTGGAGTTTCAAGGAAGGTGTCAAACACTTAAAAGATTATGTTGAGCAGCACAACATCAAAGAGAAATTAATATAATGCCAATTGTTAAAATTTCTAACAAAATGCTTCTAGACTGAATGTTATTAACTTTTAAACAAAGCTTTCTAATTCAATATTAGCATGGAACCACAATGAACAATGACTGAAGTAGATTAGGAACACAATCAAACACTGGAAAGTGATTCGGTGAGCAAGTTTTATTAATAGGAATTGAGTTGAAAACATTGGCCTGGATTCTAATGGCCAGCAGCAAAGAGATGGCACTTGCTGCTCACCTCCAAGAAAAGTGTCCACAAAGAGCTAGCTCTCTATGTGGCACAGACCTCCATTTTTCCATCATCAGTTGCTGTCAGGTATCAGCTGAAAGGAGCCCCTGGCATGCAATCACAGTGATGCTATCAAGTGGCCTGAGCTGCCATTTAGATTGAAGACTTTCCACAGATGGCAAAGCAGGAAGGAAAAGGCACAATTTTTATTTTTAAATATTTAAATATTTTATAGACCATTAAATAAACACTGGAACATAAACATTAAAAAAGGAAAATTAAGCTACAGTGGATTCCGGTTAATTGGGACACATCTGGACCAGTACATTTTGGCCCAATTAAGCGGCTATCCCAATTAGCTAAAGTTTCATGGAAATAGTTAAAAGGCATAGAAGCAACAAACTGCTGTTTGAGTAACAATTTATGTATTTAAATGAAATGCAGAACAAATTAGAACACTACCAAAACCTCTACAGCAGTAAAAGACTGTGCATTAGTTTCTAATAGTTATCAACAGGAATTCATCTACTGTGTTCTTGCAATTGACTGCAAATGAACAAAATCAGTGCAGACACCTAGGGTAGTTAATGGATTGCCTTTATAAATGCTTTAGAACATTCTCCAAATCTTAATTTTCATTATAGCATTCAAGATTATTGTAAATACTGATGTAGTTCTTAACTTGTTGAAATAGTGAAATCATTTTTTTTCACTCCCACCTATTTCTGACACCTCCATGCCTGAATGTTTGAAACCGCAATGAGCAAAACTATTCTGAATTGTCTTACTGCTCATTTCTTGCCAACTATCAGTGATAATGATAACTTGTAACTATTTAAAAACTGATCACTCTAAGCAAGGCATAATGTCTAAAGGCCACACAAGTGCATGCAACTGGTACTAGCTACACACACAAAATGCTGGAAGAACTCAGCAAGCCAGGCAGTTTCAACAGAGGAAACAGTTGCTTCGGACCGAGACCCTTCATCAACACTTGTTAGAAAATTTTCGGCAAAAAGCCACTTGTCCCAATTAAGCAGCATAGTGTCTCAAATAAACAAGGGGAATCCTAGCTATTTTCTTGACTTATTTTTTGTTCTTTAGGAATTGTCCAAAATGGGCAGCTGCCCCTGATTAATTGATGGCCCAATTAACCAGAATCCACTGCATGTTTTTTTAAAATATTCATTGAATAGATTTGCTATCTGTTGCATATGCAAAATTTATTTGTAAACTAGAATCATAGCTCCATATGCCAGTATTGACTTATTTAACACCTCCGATAACAAAATGAAACATTTTCAGTGCAGTTTTTTCAATGAAAATACCTGGCCAGTATCTGAAATTTGCTAATTTCCCAATTACAAAGAGGTTGCTGTAAAACAAACAGCTTGAGGAAGAGGCTAACAGCAACTTCAGTATTTCCACTTTACATTCCATGAAGGAAAAGCCCTTGTCTGGTAAGGGTGAAGTGCTGAAATTTCTTCACTCCACTTTCATTTTACCAAGGCTTCCCAGGAAAAAGAATTAAGATTGAATATTTATTCTGATGCACACCATTGCACCCCATTTTGAATTAACAGATATACTCCTTGGTAATATTCTGCTTGCTAAAACTATTCATTAAAAATAAATCGTCTGAACTCCCTTGTGATTCTTCTGATAACCATTTGATTCTGACACCTTCTCAAGCTCACTTTAGCTGGTAGATGTTTGAAATTCTCCATTAAGTTGAAGAGAAGCTGCTTTCAATGACTCTAGGATGTGTAATTCTCAAATAAAATTCCAATAAATTGATGAATAAATTGGTCCTTTGGGAATGCAAAATTATTGTTCTCAATCCAATTTACTCCTTCGGATATTCTATGTATTGTCTAAACCAATGTGTTTAAATGTATTAGCAAAACTGTCTCCAATTTCTTTAGCAATCTCTATTTTTTTTACCATGTTCTCTTTACCATTAGTTTTTTAAACTGCGGCACTATTTCCGGACTATGACATATAAAACAATGGCAACAAATGAAGAGTTATTTGAAAAAGTTGGACCCAGCATATCTGCTGAACCTTCTTTGCTCTTTCATTCTACTTGCTTCGCATGATAACAATAGTTTTATAATTTCATCAAGTCCTTAAACTGACAAAAAAAAAATTAGGAATCTTAAATGATAACTTTTCGCTATCACTAACAGCTAAACATTCATTCTGTATACTTCATCCCTTCATCTAATACATTTTTAAATTGTTACGGTATGTTCTATTGCTTTTATGTCTTTTACCTGTGTTGCCTCTTCAGTTTGATTTATTTGGAAATCTTTCTTTTCAATCCCTATAGTAAGCCATTTAAACAAAAAATGCACCATCTTCTCCCACCATCTTCTATTTCCATTTTCTCTTTTAGTATAGTACTTTGAGTTCAAGTTTAATTATCATTCAATCACATATGAACACAGACAAACAAAACAGTGTTCCTCCAGGCCAAGGTGCAACACACATTACCAACAACACATAACACAAATAGCACATATGGCTATGATTTCAGAAAACAGTCACAAAGAAAAGATATAATATAGCCTTAGTCCTCGAGTGGCAAGACTGTAGTCCTGGTCCAGTTTGATCTTCCATCGAGTGAACACTGGAGGCAGCACCTACAGAAGGGACAACCCCAACCCCGTGTGGATTCCAGCGTGCTACACAAAGGCTCTTCCACACTACCTCAACATCTCCTCCCCTAGGCGACTGCAACAGGTGAGCCCGTGGCTTGGGCCTAGGCCTTGCCACAACCGAGACAACACAGCTCCCCCGCCAGTCTCACCAATGAACCGGACTTGCAGTACTCTGCATTACCAATGTCCAACAGGGTCTTGCAATCATAATAAAAACATCTAAGTCAATCACTCTCACTGCGCAACAAGACCAGGCAACAACACAACAACGGTACCCAATAAGTGAAGCCATGCCCACACCAGATTATTTACAACACTATCCATCAGGTTCCTCCATATTTGAGAAACAAGGGAAGAGAGCGAACAGAATGGAATGCCTACCCGATTAACCAGATCTATGAGCCAGCCATGAGGTTCCTGTAAAATAATCATGAAAATAAATTAAATCTATTAATAATTATACATCATTGATTCCAAGCAAGAGGTATACCAAATGATGTGATCAATTTACAAAACTAAATTTGGTTTCATAGGCTACATATTAAACTCAGTTATTGTGTCCAGGTATCCTGGTGCATAAATCATTCTAATTTATAATAGGCAAATTCAACAAATAGTTAAGGAAATGAATGGCATGTTTGAAGCTTTGTTTAGATTTATTTCTAATGAAGATTCATTAGAAATATTCATTAGGAATAATGAAGATTCATTTCTTTGTCCAGATTTATTTATCACAGGCACATCGAAACATACAGTGAAATGCACTTTTACTTGCGATACCAACCACCACTACCCAAGGCTGTGCTGGAAGCAACTCACAGACGTCGCCATACACTCATGTCCACAATGTTAAACAGAACAACACCAGCTGCAGCAACAACAAAACAAGACAACAGCAGCAAAACAAGCCCTTAACCCACCACCCACCCACTCACATACAGACCTCCAACCTCTGGACAGGCTGCTTCTGGGCCTCAAATCCATGGCCAGTGGTAGTGAAACCACCTCTGGATTTCTGCACAGCACTTTGGTCTCCTTACCTAAAGTGCTATAGTAGCACTGAAGGGAGGTATGGTAGCACAGTGGTTAGCTGAACACTAGAACAGCACCAGTGATCTGGGTGCAATTCCACTGCTGTCTGTAACAAGCTTGTACATTCTCTTGTGACCGTGTGGTTTCCTCTGGCTGCTCTGGTTTCCTCCCACATTCCAAAGACACAAGGTTAAGGTTAGTAAGTTGTGTTGGCATGCTATGTTGGCAACAGAAGTATGGCAACACTTGCGGGCAGGTCCTGGCACATCCTCAGATTGTGCTTGTCATGATACATTTCATTCTATGCTTCAATGAACATGTGATAAGCAAAGCTCATCTTTTTTATGAATTTTTTAAATAAGTTTCTACAATGCAACAAAAAAACAGTAAAGAAAAAGTTTATACAGTGCAAAACATATCAAATGTACAGTACATAACAGTTACGAAAAAGCACCCATAGTAGAAACGTATAAAATTAGTTGCCACCCCACCCCCCATCTAACTGCAAGCCAACCTTACGATATATAGAAAAGTTAATCAGAACTTTTATCACCACAGAGCTGTATTTATAAAAAGGTATATTGCCTACTACCTGAGATGTAATTTATTAATATATCAAAAAAACTGTAAATCTTAACTGAAAGAAGCTGGAAGAAAGGGATTTAAATGCAAAAGAAAAAAAGGAGGGATGAACCCTTAATCTAAATGAGAATATGAAAATATTCAAGAAAAGGTCCCCACACCTTTTGGAACTTTATGTCCGAATTAAGAAGTGAATAATGAGTCTTTGAAACGTGGACTTTCTTCTTTATATGAACCCATTGGGTAAAGGTTTAATATCCACTATTCGAGATATGTTAGCGATTTTGAGGCGAGCACCCTTTGACAAAATTAAAACTGCCTGGGAGCATGATTTAAATGTTCCTCTGTCTGATGAGGCCTGGGATTCAATTTCTTTATGTGCTCGCCACTATCTTTTACAGTTCAAGGTTGTACACAGGGCTCATATGTCTAAAACTAAATTAACGCGGTTCTATCCTGCTATTAATTCCTGTTGCGACAAGTGTAAAGGGGGCGAGGCTTCCCTTATTCATATGTACTGGGCTTGTCCTAGCTTGGAGAAATTCTGGAGAGATGTCCTTTTAACTTTATCCCATATACTTAATTGCTACTTGGAACCTAACTCTCTGATTGCTCTTTTTGGCACCTCGGGAGAAGCTGACACGCATCTAAGTCTGACTAAACGTCGTACATTGTCTTTTGCCTCTCTTTGGGCCAGACATGCAGTCCTTCTTGGGTGGAGAGATTTTGCCCCACCCACTCATGCTCAATGGCTCAGAGACATTATGTCCTGCTTAGACCTTGAAAAGCAAAGCTTATCTTTATCTAAGGAAATTGACTGGGCTAGTTTTATTTTGTATGAGAGGGTTTTCCTATTAAAAGCAGCCGAACAGTTTGGGTTTGTATTTCCTGGACTTTAGAAGAATGGCAGATAATCTTATTGAGACATACAAGATACTTACAGAGGGCACGAGACAGTAATTGTGGAATGCTTTCACTAATGTATGAGTTCCAAACAAGAGGATACACTGTAGTTACATGATAAAAGGATGGTTGGAAACATCAGAGGGTGCTGAATGTCTACTCCAGAAGATGGGGTATATTTCTGGAAGCTTAATCATTATATATGCTTAGGATAGAAGTAGATACCTTTCTAAAAGATCAGAGAATTGAAGGGTATGGGGAACTGACACAGAAGAGGAGTTGAGGCCAGCAGAGACCTGCATGATCAAGTTGAATAATGGTCAAGCTCGAGGGGGTTAGGTAGCTTATCCCTGGTTCTGATTCACTTATGTCTTACATCTACCTTTATCAAACAGATTAAACAATTTGTGAGCTTCTCTACTGTCAGCAGCAGTGGCAACATCAGCAATTACTGTCCATCTCTATGTGCCCTTGAGAAAATAATGTTGAGTTACCTTCTTGAACTGCTGCAGTCCTTCTATGAAGGTACTTCCTCGGTGCTGTTGGGTAGGGAGTTTTGTAATTCAGACTCACCATCAATGAAGCACCAGCAATACATTTCCATATCAAGAGCTCCCAAGTTTAAAACCATAAGACATTGGAGCAGGATTAGGCCATTTGGCCCATCGTGTCTGCTCTGCCATTCAATCATGTCTGATTTACTTTCCTACTCAACCCTATTCTCTTGCTTTTGCCCTGTAACCTTTGATACCCTTACTAATCAAGAACTTATCAAGCTCCACTTTAAAAATACCCAATCACCCTCCACAGCTGTGTGCAGAGGGATGAATTCTCAGATTCACCATCTTCTGGCTAAAGAAATTTCTCCTCATCTCTGTTCTCAGCGGATTTCTGTTCTGAGTCTGTGGTCATAGACTCTCCCACTATTGGATCTATCCTCTTCACGTTCACTCTATCTGGCAACTCTTTAAGTTATGATTTTTTTAAAAATTTGTATGAAGGGTTAAATGCAAAGTGAAAACAAGCCAATACCAAACCTGTAGCCAGTGTGGCAAACACAGTTATAGAGAAGTACAGCACATAATCAGGCCCTTAGGCCCATCTAGTCCATGCCAAAACCATTTAAAACTGCCTACTCCTATCGACTTGCTCATAGCCTTCCATATACCTACCATCCATATACCTATCCAAACTTCTCAAACTTTGAAATCAAGCTCTCATGCACTACTTGTGCTGGCAACTCATTCCACACTTTCATGACCCTCTGAGCGAAGAAGTTTCCCCTCATGTTCCTCTTAAACTTTTCACCTTTCACCCTTAACCCATGACCTCTGGTTGTAGTCCCATCAAACCTCAGTAGAAAAAGCCTGCTTGCATTTACCCTATGTATACCCTTCACAATTTTGCATACCTCTATCAAATCTCCTCTCAATCTTCTATATTCTAAGGAATCCAGTCCTAACCTATTCAATCTTTCCATATAACTCAAGTCCTCCAGATGCAGCAACATCCTTGTCAATTTTCTCTGTACTTTTACAACCTTGTTTAAATCTTTCATATAGGTAGGTGACCAAAACTACCCACAATATTCCAAAGTAGGCCTCATCCAAGCTGACGTAGTCATTTTGAATGTTCAGCATGAATCCAGTCCTACACACAGTATCCATACAGATGTATTTGTAATTTATGTTAGCAAAGATTTCAATTATTTTAAAAATTATAAATGAGACCCTGAGAGAGAACAGGAAGTTGAGGGACAATTATTCAACAATGCCAGATATTGCTAAGTCAATTGTCACAAAAGCATAATTTCTTATGGTGCATTAATAAACAGATTCTGTCCTGCCTATGCCTTAACTTGACTGTACAATAAGCCTAGACATTAAAAGAAACATACCATGGATGGGTAGTCTTGGAGTTCAGTCTATGTCTGGGTTGGTTAAGCACCCAAAAACAACTCTTAAAATGATTTTAGCACAAAGATTATCACAACTGAGATACACAAATAAATATTAACCAAAAATGGTTAGAATAGTGAGTCATGCCACATTTTATATTAGACTCGACAATGCAATGAAGTGGCATTCTAACGATATACAATGACTCCAAAGCTCAACATACCCACAAATAGTTACCTCGCTGCCTGACTCACCTTCTGCAAGTTGGCTGGTGGAGAGATGGCATACATTTTGCCATCTCCAAAAACATCTGCCCAATTTCTCTGGCACATTTTCATACGGTTCTTGAAATGGTACTCATTACCTGGATTGAAGGCCTGGAAAGTCAAACAATGATTTAATGCAAAATATCAAACAAAATCACTAAAATGCAATACACTGTCACTTTTTATCATGCAAATAAAAAGTTAATTCCAAGTACAAAAATAATTCTCAATACATATCCTAATCAGCATCATGACTTTGCTGTAATTTGCACTGGTTTTTCTTTGTTTCTCATGCATCCAACTGAAACTCAAGAGTTGTGAGAATTTAACTCTTGAGTGCACAGATTACTGTGCATAGTGAACCATCTTCAGGTAATAGAGAAGACTACAGGCCAAATGATTACCTTCACTTTCATGGATGTGTGCAGGTGCACAAAAACGTAGCAAATACACAGCAATAAAAAATTACCTATAATGAACCTTTGATGTTACTTGCATAAACTTCTACCACACATACAAGGACCATGAATGGTGTAGGGCCTTGAATACTGAAACAAATCTTAACTGAAGAATTGATGTACTGCTTTGGAGTTTATTAAATGGGTTTACCATAGCTGGGATAATACCTGCAAATTTCAGGACTGTGTCCTCTGGGTTGGTGCCTTCTTTAACACCTACATATTACTTTCCTTCTCTGCATCCATTTGTTTGACATAAACACCCCAACCATCTACAGATCTGAAATATCCTTGAGAAACTACTGCTTTCTCTACATTACAAAATGTAACAACATAATCAGGCCTCTCCGGCCTGTTTTACACACTTAAGAAAATCATGGCTAATCCAATATTTTCAATGTCCCCTTTGCACTGCCCTCGCACCCCCCCCCCCCCAAATCTCCCATATCTCTGACTTGCTGGCAGTTCAAATATCTGCCAATTATCATCCTAAATATATACAATAACTCCACTTCCATAGATCTGGCACAGAGAATTTCATGGACTCAGAAATATTGTACTTTTGCATTAATTAAGGGTCCCAATTTTCTAAAACTATGTAGCCTAGTTCATAAGAAGCATATTCTTGGCTTCTAAAAACCCTTAAGAATCCTGTAAGTTTCAATTAAGATCTTCTCTGTCTCACAAACTCCAACGAGCATACACCCAACCTACTAAATCATTCCTCAGAATGGGCAGGCAGTGCACACACTCTTACCTACAAAATTAGTGCTGAGATTGAGAGGGCTAAGAGCTTCAATTTCCTTGGTATGAACATCAATGGTCTGTTCTCTGTCCCGGTCCAACCATGTTAATGCCATGGCCAAATAAACTCACCAATGCTCTACTTCTTCAGGAGGCTAAAAGAATTTGGCATGTTACCATTGACCATTACTATTTTTTTATTGATGCACCACAGAATGTATTCTGCCTGGATGTGTAATGGCTTGGTATGGCAACTGCTCCGCACGTGACCACAAGAAACTGCAGAGAATTGTGGACACAGCTCAGCACATTAGAGGAACCAGCCTCCCCTCCATTGACACTCTCTTTATTTCTTACTGCCCCAGTAAATCAGGCAACAATAATCACCAACCCAGACGTTTTCTCTTTTCCCCTCTCCCATTGGGCAGAAGATACAAAAGCCTAAACGCATGTACCATCAGGCTCAAGGACTGCTTCTGTCCCACTGTTATCAGACTCCTGTATAGACCTTTCACATGATAAGATGGATTCTTGGCCTCAATCCACTTCATTATGATCTTACACTTCATATTTTATATGCACTGCAGTTTACCAGTAGCTTTTACACTTTATTCTGCATTATTATTGTTTCATCTTATTCTAGCTTAATGCAATCTTTAAAAAAATTGATCTGTATAAATAGAATGTAACAAAAGCTTTTCACCATGTATTGGTACATGTGAAACAATAAACCAGTACACTAAACCCTTCATCCTAGGAATCAACTCAGTGAACCTTCTCTGCATTGCTTCCACTGCAAATACATCCTTCCTGAAGTTCAGAGACCAAAACTGTTACTAGTGCTGTCTCACTGTCATCCTATAAATGTTGCATCAAAACTATCCATTGTAATAAAGGCCAAAATTCTATCTGCTTTCCTAGTTACTGTAGCTAAATGCCAACCTTCTGTGATTTATATACTGAGGACCTTGATCTCTTTGATGGTTTGCATTCCAGCACTTGAGTAATAATTTTATTTTCTTTTTATGCTTCCTTCCGAAGTAGATAACTGCACATTTTCCCACATAATATTCCATCTGCCAACTTATTGCCTGTTCAGTTGATTTACTTTGATCCCTTTGATGGTTGTTTCCTCCTGACAATATGCTAAATAATTGAATGAGAATACGACAATAGTGGCTTTTGATGGTATAAATGGCAACCTACCATGGTGAGTACTCCCATAAGGCTGATCGGAATTGGGTCTTGTTTGACTCGTGCTGCAACCAGATCCACTAAAAGCATGACCATGTTGTAGATTCCCTCGTGGATTTCAGTACCCCATTTATGCACAGCACTTGAAGTTAGTAACTGCAGAAATTGTCAAGCAAGGCTGAATCAGTAACTCAATTATTTATAATCTGATTAATAAAACTTCAGTGATAAATCAACTGATAAATTCAAGAGTCCATGGTTCAATTTTAGACTAATGTTTAAAATATTATAGTTTATTACAATTTTCTGTAATTTTATATCATTAAAGTGACATACTGAAAACACAGCAAATCTCAAATGTTCAAAGTAAATTTATTACCAAGTTTAATAAAGATCTGTTCTGTTTCTTACCCTGAAAATGCAAGTATTTGTTAAAAAAAACTAACATGAAAAATAGTTCAATCCTACAAGTTAGAATACTGGTAGGATTTTATTTTATGCTAGTAATTTGTAAATTCCTAAATTACTTATTTTACCTTTTTAAAAGCTTCTGGCATACATCGGTCTATAAATCGTTTACAATTTTCATCAGCATCGGCAAGACCTGCAACAATCACATATATAAATCATAGAATCAGAGAGAACAAAAGATCCCTGGTGGGCACATAATTGGCACAATAAAAATTTTGGAGAATTATACCTGCCTGACTTCTTTATGCATCCTCTCAGGATACAGAACAGATTCTTCTTTTTTTTTAACTTATGTTTTAATATAAAGAGTTTGCTAGAGAGCCAATGATGGTCATGGCTATACAAAAATTCTGGGCTTAGTTTCACCAAATCCTATTCTTGCCATATTTTGAGTTTGTATCAGAATTAACCCTGCTCTAATTTCTTTTCTCCCCTCTGAGAGAAGTGTATTTTTCTACCCATATATAAAAATGTCATATTATCCTGATCACTCATCTATTGAGAAACCAAATTCTTTTGTACTGCAACATTGTTTTGCCTCACATGGAAAAATAATTTACTTTTCTTTTTATTCTCCCCTACAAAATAGATAACCAACACAAATTCCCACATTATATTCCATCCATCAACTTCTTGCCCATTCACTTATGCTGCTCCCTTTGTGGACTGTTTCTTCTTCACAATACTCTAGTTGAGAAGCTTACGCTATACAGAAGCATAATATTTGTTTTCAAGGCCCAGCAGCCTTTGCAGTAGAAAGGAGGAGCTCTGCAGAGTTTAAAACTTGTTCAAGTGTCCCTGAGGATGATGCCTGTGGCAAGTCTGTCCAGATGCAGCTCTTAAATGAACATTTTAAACAGCTGGAGCTAGATGCACTTAAGATCATCCACATTGCTGAAAACATCATAGGGAAGTTTTAGTGCAGTGGTCACTTCTGGAGTACCCGATTCCCTTGTGCCATTTTAAGTATACCATTTTGGATACTGCCGTACTGCCGGGGGGTGGGGGGGTTGGATGTGGGAATGACAGATCAGAAGACAGCAGCAGGCGCCATGTTTGTGACACCAATACTGACTCTGAGGCTGGGAACTGGGGCTGAGGAGGAGATAGAAAAAAAAGGATCAGCCATGATTGAATGGTGGAGCAGACTCGATGGGCCAGACGGCCTAATTCTGCTCCTATGTCTTATGGTCTAATTCAAAACCAATAAGGTCAATAGACATGACAGACAGCAGCATAGCAGGAAATGAAGAAGGTCTTGGATTAAGTTACATTTATTTTAATGCAAGAGGCCTTATAGGAAAGATACTGACGTGGTTAGAGGAATGGCTGACATGCAGGAGGCAGTGAGTTGGAATAAAAGGAGCCTTTTCCGTTTGGCTGCCAGTGACTTGTGGTGTTCCTCAGGGCTCAGTTTTGGGACCGCTACTTTTCATATTGTTGGTCATTAATTTGGATAATGGAATTGATGGCTTTGTGGTAAAGTTTGTAGATGATATGAAGATAGGTGGAGGGGTAGGTAGTGCTGAGGAAGCACTGCAATTGTAGCAGGACTTAGACAAATTGGAAATGGGCAAAAGAAGTGGCAGATGGAATACAACGTTGGGAAATTTATGATAATGCATTTTGTTAAAAAGGAACAATAGTGCAGACTATTATCTAAATGGGGAGAAGGTTCAAACATCAGAGGTGTCCTTGTGCAAGACTCCCAGAAGGTTCATTTACAGGCTGAGTCTATGGTAGAGAAGGCAAATACAATGTTGGCATTTATTTCAAGGGGAATTGAATATAAAAGGAAGGAGATAATGCTGAGCCTTTATAAGACACTAGTCAGGCTGTACTTGGAGTACTGTCAACAGTTTTGGGCCCCATATCTCAGAAAGGATGTGTTGTCATTGGAGAGAAACCAGGGGAGATTCATGAGGATGATTCCAGGAATGAAGGGGTTAACATATGAGGAAAGTTTGGCAGCTTTGGGCCTGTACTCACTGGAATTTAGAAGAATGCAAAGGGATCCCACTGAAACCAACCAAATGTTGAAAGGACTAGATAGGACGGATGTGGAGAAGATGCTTCCTATGGTGGGGGTATCCTGAACTAGAGGGCTCAAAATTGAGGGGTAACCTTTTACAACAGAGGATATGGCAAGAAGGCATGTGAATGGGGTTGAGTGGGATCCAGGATCAGCCATGATGGAATAGTGAAGCAGACTTGAGGGGCTGAATGGCCTACTTCTGCTTCAATATCTTTTGGTCTTTTGGCCTGACAGGCAAGGAAGATCAACTCAGGGGCATACATTATACGGGATACTATAAGCATTTCAGAAATATGGCTAAGGGAGGTCTAAACTGGCAGCTAAAAGTTCCAGGGTACTGGTACTACAAGCGGGATAGAGATGGAAGAAAGGGGAAATTACATTTCTGATCAGTAAGATCATCATTGCCTTAATCAAAAATTAAATTACTGAGCAACACACACAAAATGCTGGTGGAAATTACTGAGGATTGTTCGATTAGACCTTATGGATGGAGGTGAATATTAAGAGGATGGTCAGCTTGATATAATTGTGCTATAGATTCCTAATAGTAAATGAGAATTAGAGGAATAAATGGGCAGTGTGATTACAGAAAGTTAAAGGATAATTAGGTTGTCATAGTAGATTATAACTGTCACAGTCCCAAGGATTTGTTAATTATATTCAGGAAAGCTTCATCATGCAATATATTGGTAACCTACTAGAGAGGGCAAGCTTGTCTACTCTTGGGAAATGGGGTATGACAAGTAATTGAGGTGTCAGTGGGTGAGCGCTTTTGGACCAGATTACTAGATTTAAAATAGTTATGAAAAAGGACAGAACTGATCTACAGGTTCAAGTTCTTAATGTCATTAATTTTGATGGTAGAGGGAAACCTGGATGACAAAGGATATTACCTATTTATTGAGATCCAGTGTGGTAGGTCTTTGGACTAGAGGAAACTGGAGAACTCGGAGGAAACCCACGTTGTCACGGGGAGAACACACAGACTCTTTATAGGCAGTGGCGGGATTTGAACCTAGGTTGCCTGTACTGTAAAATGTTGTGCTAACCACTGCGCTACTGTGCTGCCCACATTAAGCCTGTGGTCAGGAAACAAGGAGTTATGGGTCAGGTACAGATATCTGGGAGCAAGTGAATACCAAAGGGATTGTGAAATCAGAATGCAAAAGAGGGGGCATCAGATAGCTTTGGCAGAGAAGATTAAGGAGAATGCCAAGTTATTTTAAGTACATTAAGGGAAAATTGTACTGAGAGAATAGGGCCCTTCAAAAACCAAAGTGGACATCTTTTTGTGGAGTGACAGGAGGTGTACGAGGTCCTCAATGAATATTTCCCTTGCTTTACCATTGAGAAAAACAAGAAGACTTTGAGATAGTTAATGGGGAGGGGGGGGGGGGAGGTCTTGCTAGGCATGTGAATGTTATTAGGATAGTCTGTTTTAACATCTTAAAATGCATGAAGGTAGATAAATGTCTAGGACCTGCTCAGAATATTGTGGGAAACTAGAGAAGAAATTGCAGAAGCCTTGGTTAAAATATACGTATCATTAGCGATATGTAGAGCCAGAGACTGAAGAGTAGCTTCACTTAAGATGGGCTGTAAAGAAAAACTTGGTAACTATAGCTAGTAAGCCTAACCTCTGTGGTAGACAAGTTAACTGAAGTGTTGGATTAGGGTGCAAGATTGTTATTTTTCTTGCAGTTTAGCTTTCCTTTGCTTGTGATAATCACCTATATGTGTGCCATTGTTAATGCTCCACTCTGCCTCCTCCTGTTAGTGCTTGTGTCAATCAACATAACAGTCTAAAATGTTTAGGAGTCTCTTTTTTTCATTATTTGCATCAACCACTTCACATGATAGTGAGTTCCACATTCTCACTCTAATGCTACAGGGGGAAAAAAAAGAATGCTTTTCACCCATTTCTTCCTTTGTCTAATTTTCCATTGTACTAGTTCAGTGCTGGAAACTAAAGCATGTTATTTCTGGTCCAGATACTGAACAGGGGAAAAAGTGCTGATGTGACTTGCCAACTCAAACGTTCTATGGAACTTACCAAGCCGTGCAAGGTACGTGGATGCTATCAGGCACTTGCCCAGTGATTCTTCACGTTTGTAAGGGATAGACCAGTGATCAGTGAACACACGACTTTCCAATTCATACAAATTTGTGGTTGGAAATTCAATGGTTCCGGAACAGTTTCCATTTTCATCACTGCTTCTCTGCAACAAGAGACAACAATTAATATTAACTATCTACTGTATTTGAACATTCCTTCTCATGTTATCTTTTTTCCAGTTTCCCCCTAGGAAAGGTAGATAGCAGGTGTCCTCAGGTACCAAGTATACTGCACAATTATTTTTAAACAAATTAGTTACTAACTTTAATCTGAACAACTGTTATACTAAGTACTTTTGTAATTTGAACAGCTAGACATTTGTAGGCCAGTTGTTAGCTGTTATGTACCTCCTGAATATTAGCACTTAACCTCCATTTGCTGGGAATCAGTTGAAGCAGCATTCAATAGTTACTTTGGCATGTGGCAGCTCCAACCATTTACAAGGAACATAAGTCAAACAAAGTGAGTCATTCAACCACATCAAATACAATGATTAGAATATTTAAACTGTCAGAGGTAAACAGTGTAAAAGTGAATTGCAAGGAGATCAAAATCCTGTATTAATCCTGAGTCTGCCATTTTAAATATTTAAAATGAATTATTCCAAGAATTTATAAGGAGTTTTGTTTTTAATGCACAAGATGCACAATTTTGTCAGTACGAAGAACGTGACCCAAAAATGCCAACAGTAAGGCTCCATTACTTTGGAATCCAATTTGAATACATCATGAATTGCTCATGCATACATTACATTTTAGGGCTATTTGATCAGCTCCAATCACAGCACTTTCCGCTAAAATCTTGCGTCCTTGCTACAGATTCAATAGAAGTACAAATTTGAAATGCTCCAGAAGACTGCTGGACTTACAATTTTCAGAAAGGTATTACACTGTGTCATCTCAATATAGTATATTCGAGTCATTAACAATCTTCTCTGTGGAGACTCTAAGATAAGAATGCTCCATCTCTTGCATTGGGCAAAATATTTTCAAAGTTACTTAGCAAATAAGAACTGGAACATAAGTTTATATATCAAGCATCAATTTATGGTAGTGCTACTAAAGTGGCATGCAAATCCCTGTAAGGACTTCCATCCGCATAAAAAACAGCAGTGGCCCATGCAGCCGCTCAATCGTGCTCTGGTATCTAATAAGAACAGCACTTAACTCACTGTTGTTCTCAAATCCTTTTCTATAGAGCTCTCAATCCTTAACACAAGAGATTCTGCAGATGCTGGAAATGTTGAGCAAAATATACAAAATGCTGGAGGGACCTGTCAAGCTAGGCATCATAATGAGGAGAATACACAGTTGATGTTTTGGGCAGAGACTCTTCATCAGGACACCTAATGAAGGGTCACAGCCTGAAACTTCAACTGTTTATTCCCCTCTGTAGATGTTACCTGCTTTGCTGAAACCCTCAATCTTTGATGCATTTGTGCAAGATTTTAAGTCAGTTTAAATAATTTAACATTGCATTTGCAGCTCAAGTTAGAAAATTACAGAAACCTTGAAAGAAATTCTCCCATGTTAATTTTAAATTTGATACTGTAGAAATAGATGTAGAAATCAGGTTTTTCATGTCACTTTTGAAATTGTCAAATTGTTCTGGGATCTCTAGCCTTCAACTCAGGTACACCTAAGTCATTGATCTCTCCTTATCTCGATCAATAAATATAAACATTACTCTTTTAACAATTTTGTTTGTTTTTGCCTACAACTCAACAAAAGCCTAATCTCACCAAAATCCCGTACACTTGCAGCAATACTTCTTTACTTTCATTCTCCATTGTTGTAACAAAGGCTGCCAAATTCCCATTGCCTTCCTAATTATTTGCAGCACCTGCAAGCTCACTTTCACTCTCTTGTGCTTGGATGCCCAATCTCTTCAAATATTTGTTATCATACAATATAAACAATGTTTTCTGCTTTCCTAGTCATCCTACCAAAATGTATAATCTCACATTTCCCAACAATGTGCTCCTTTTGCCCACTCACTCCATGTCAATTATTAAACCTATTATATTGTGCAATCCCATACACCCTAACTTACTTTCTCACCAGGGTGGGGAGGGGTGGGTATGACAGTCTAGAAAAAATTATGGGAAATGACTGATAAATTACACCAACCAGCAAGTAAACTTGTTTAATTCCAAGTTATTCTGCTATAAACAATCATTATTTTCAAGGGCCTCCATACTGGACACTTAAACCTACAGGGTATTAAAGCAATGTGAGAACAAACACTTGCAAGCACACATTCTAATTTGGTTCTGCCAATTCTGCATAATCAGAAGTGTCATATCTGACCATATAAAAATATGCACAGGACTGAGATAGATCAGCTGGTTGATTGCTTTTGTGACAACAACTTCACACTAAACATCAGCAGGACTAAGTAACTGTACATGAACTTCAGGAAGGGGAAGCTGGGAGAATATACCCAGTCATTATTAAGGGAGCAGTGGAAAGGGTGAGCAGCTTTAAGTTTCTGAGTGTCAACATCTCAAAGGATCTAATCTGGGGCTAACATTACTGACTGGGGACAGAGTGGGGAGTTAGGGGTCAAGTTAGTGTTTAGGGTCAAAGATGAGGGAAGGTTAGGTCAAGCCTGAGTCTAGGGCTCCGCTCCATGCTCCACATTCGAAGGGTACCAACGTGGATGTTCAACCAAAAACATCTGTAGATGGATGTCAAGCCAGTAAGTGCTGTGGATGAAGACCAGTGAAGACGAGAGTTGACAGTGCCTCAGGATGGCAAGATCTGAGGGATCTATTATCTGTGCGGGCTGGAAACACAAGGGCTAGTAACTCTTTAGGTTAATGAGTCCAGCGTTCAAGGTCCTATCATCCGTGCGTTTTGGGTTCAATATGGCAGGTTGAAACCTGAAGACCAATAAGCCCAAGGGTCTGTGAGTCTGCAAGTCTGCTGGAGACTGGAGGTCCAGAAGCAGCTTGTCCTGGGTTTGGAGGACAGTCTGTATTTGTGAATGGAGTGGGTGGGTAGGTGGAGAGGGAGTAAGGAAAGGGGCTTGTTTTGCTGTCATTGTTTTGTCGCTGCTGTACTGTTGTTGTTGCTTGTGGTGTTCTGCTGAAAATTATGAGTGTGCTATGATGCATCAGAATATGTGGCGATACTTGCAGGCTGCCCCTAGCACATCCTTAGGTTGTGCCGGCTGTTCATTCATTTCACCGTCTGTTTCCATGTACGTGTTAAGTAGATAAACGTATCTGCAATCATAAAGAAGGCACACCAGCAGCTCTACTTCATTAGGAATTTGAAGTGATTTACTATGTCACCAAAGAGTCTTGCAAATTTCTAAGGATGTATAGTAGATAGATAGATAGATAGATAGTAGAGAGGATTGTGACTGGCTGCCGAAAATAGTATCTGCAAACTACAGGATTGCAAGAGGCTGCAGAATGTCATGATTTCAGACAGCTCCATCATGGGAAAAACCTTTCTACCATTGAGGACATCTTCCAGAGGCAGTGCCTCAAGAAGGTGGCACCTATCATTAAGAACCCTCACCATCTGGGACATGCCTTCGTCTTATTCCTAGCATCAAGGAGGTGATACAGGATCCTGAAGACCCACACTCAATGATCCAGAAACAGCTTCTTTCCCTCCACCATCGGATTTCTGGTCTTTTATTATTATTCCTCATTATTCCTTTTTTGCACTATTTATTTTGTAATTTATAGTAATTTTGCATATGTTTTTGCATCATACTGCTGCTGCAGAGCAATAAATTTTGTCATAATAAACCTGACTGAGGAAATAGCCAAAACTATACTCTGCTAAATGTATAACTGTGAAGGAGAAGTCTACCAGTGCAATCCCTTTAATAGTTTAAAACTTCAACCACATTTCCATTAGTGAGATATTTCCAAAATATTCCTAATTCTGCCAAGTAATCTTGATAAGAAAAGCTGTACAAGACTCCAAACGTAGCCATGCCAATGCCCTGCAGGTTATATACAATTTGTAAATGGAGGCCCATCCCACAGAAACCAAATTTGGGAGAGCAATATCCTACTTGCATTCCTATTTTTAGCCATGGTTAAATATTCTATTCAGTTTATTTTGGATACTCTGTGCTGTTTTACCATTTTTAATGACTGATCAACTCCTACCAAGGATTGATTCTTGATTCATCACTATCTAACAGATCTGCTCTGTGTACACTGGGTACCTGGGGTTGAATTGCCCTACCCAGCATATAAAAATAGCAGGACTTTCAGCACTGATTCTCTGTGAAACCCCACTAAGTACAGCTTGCCAATCAGAATTATCCCATGCTAAATATTTCACATTTGGTATGAGATTTTTTTTTAAAATCACACAAAGTAAAAAAAGAATACCACCGAAGGTGGACTTGGAGAAAAGGTTGCTATTTTCAGATAAAATTATTATGGCACAAGTGGTAACCATTTTTATAAAAATCAATATAGTTGTATTAGACTTCAAAATACAAATACCAGCTATTAGCTGATGCCAAAAGACGTGGTATATACAGATCAGTAGCATAAAGTTGGTGAAAGTAACTGAATGTGTCAAAACATATGGACGAAAATTCATAAGGCTCATCTCAAGAACAATGTAAAAGTTGTTCATTCTGATGGATCTTGTTCCAGGGGCTTTGTTGAAAGCTGAAATTTAACCCGTTTCTAGCTTTCAACCAATCAGCAAAGCCTCCATAGAGCAAGAGCCAGTAAGACCTGACAAATGGAATCACGTTCGTACGAATTCACTTCCTTGCAGATTGCAAAGTCAACATGCTTCTTTGAATAAAACATCAGTAAGAATGACAAAAATGACTTTACTTTTCAGTACAAGGGCAGCTCTTTCACCATATCTAACAGGTGCAAGGGTTCCTCATTGGCATTCATCTAAAATCAGAGTAAACAAGCTACACAGCTTGGAGGATCAGTGCAGACATTTTACATCAAGCCATGACTATAATTTTGGTTTAGATTCATTTAAAGACTTAAGGATGATGCATTTTAATGACTAAAAATGTTCAATACTGAAATTATTTTATAAAAATCTCAAAAAAAGTCCAAGCTGGAAAAAATAAGAAAGAATAAAACAGACCTTTATTTTGTAAAGTAACCTTTTATGTGGCATCTAATCAAATGCCTTTTGTAGATTCATCCAGATAGCCACATTCTCAGCTCCAACAAATTTCACAAATAGCCTTTCCTTTCATAAAACACGTTCACTTTGCCAAATCACATTACGATTTTATAAGAGTCCAATTAATCCTTCCCTAATGGAATGGCAACAGGTGTTAGTTTAACTCATTTTCCTCTTATCCCTCAGAGTTGTGAGACCACTTAACAACACCACCATGTGCAGAGCCACTGAGCTATAGAGCACAGAAAACAGGCTCTTCAGGCCGACTAATCCACGCCAACCAAGTTAGCCAACCTAACCAGTCCCTTTACCAGCTTCCGGGCAATATCCAACAATTGATATAAGTGTCAATATATGCTTTATATGTTATCTCCACACCCAGCTCAATCACTTCCTCTGGCAGCTCATTCCATATACACTCATCAGCCTCTTTGTGAAAAAATTGCCCCTCAAGTCCTTCAAATCTTTCCACTCTCACTATAAACTTATGCCTTCTGGTTTTGCACTTCCATCTTCTATGGAAGATACTGTGGCTCTTCATGATTGTACTCCAAATATGGCCTTAGCAATGTCTTGTGTAAACGTAGCATTTCTTCCCAAATCCTGTATTCAGTATCAGGACTGAGGAAGGCCAATGCATCAAATATCTTCCTCACCACCCTGTCTATCTGTGACACCACTTTCAAGGAACTATGTACCTGTACCTGGGTCTCTTCGTTCTACAATACTTTCCATTTACTGTCCAAGTCCTATACTGTTTAACCTTAGCAAAGTGCAACACGTAGCATTTATCTGAGTTAAACTCATCTGTCATTCCTTAGCCCAAAGATCCAGTTTTCAGGATCACACTGTAATTTTGGATACCCTTCTTCACTGTAATTCATCCTGTGTTATTACGAACTTATCTTTAATATCTTCTGAGCATATTTTCCAAAAACAAACAAGCAGCCCATGTTTGCAATTGAGGGAAATAGAGGAACAAAGTACACGTATTATCAAAGTATGTATACCATACAGAACTTTGAGATTCGTCTCCTTACAGGCAATCATAAAACCAAGAAGCCCAAACCATTGAAAAAAGTCAAATACCCAATGTGTGGGAAAAAAAGCAAACCGTGCAAACAATAAAAGTAAGCAAATAACTTTCAAAACTGAAATTCACAAACATGGGTCCATGGCCACAAAGTCGGTCATCACTACAGCCAAATCAAAAGCCTCTTGGTTTCAGGCCACAGTCTCAGTTCAACGCAGAGGCAAAGTAAACCTCACAGAGCAGCGAGCTGAACACTGGCCCTCACCTCCAGCCCCGGCAACCTGGCACTTTTATCAGCCATACAGGGGTTGCTCTTTGGTCTTGGACCCAGGTGCATCTCAATTCAGCCCATGCCTGACCTTTCCAGTTTGGACTGGATCTTAAAATCAGTCAAACCTCTGCTTGTTCTTTGCTCTTGGGCCTGGGCCCTACAACCTCTACTCTGCCTCGTCTTAGCTCTGCCACTTCATGTCGTCTCCAAGTCTGCTTCAGCAGCCAAACATTGGCATATTCCCCACTCTCAGGCCTGGGCCCTGCTGCCACCTTCCGCCCCACCCCACCCTCATCCCGCCACAGTCACCAGGACATTGAGGAACAGATATAGATGCAGATGAGGGAAATGTGTAAAAATAGCAGGGTTGGAGTAGTGGGTAATTTCAACTTCCTTAATATATTGACTGCAACTCTATATAGTGTAAATGACTATATAGTGCAAGAATGTTAGGTATATCCAGGAGAGTTTCTTAAATTAGCATGCAGATAGCTCAGGAATGGACCAGGTGTTGGGTGACGACCCTGGCCGGTTGACTGACTTTTCAGTAGGAGAACTCAGACGGCCCAGTAGCCTAGCTGTTGCCGCAACACTTTACAGCACCAATGACCTGGGTTCATTTCCCAACACTGTCTATAAAGAGTTTCTACATTCTCCCCATGACCACATTGGCTTCCTCCTGGTGCCTCCCATATTTCAAACACAAATGCTTTAGTAGGTCAGTTGGTTATATGGGTGTAATTGAGAGGCATGGACACACTGAGCCTGCGGGGCTTATTACCATGCTATATCGCATTTTTTTAAAAACTCCTTAAGCTTTAAGATGGCCATAGGTAAGAATAAATATATACCTGGTGGAAGAATATTAAATTGGACAGAGCCACTGTGGATTACAAAAAAATGCCAGAAGATATCTCAAGGAAATTATGAAAGCCAGGAGAGGCCATGAAAAGTCCTTGGCAAATAACACTAAAGAGAATTGATAGATATTCTATACATTCATCAAGAGCAAGAAGATAAATAGTAAGTGGTATGACAACTCAACAGCTTTGTAGGGACATGCCCTTGGAGGCAAAGGATATGGGCAAGATCCCAAATGAGTACATCAGTATTTAGGACGTGGAGAATAGTGAGATCAGTGTGGACCATACTGTTATGCTAGAGCATTTAGCGATAGATGAGGTAGTGCTGGGTCTCTTAAAAGAACATTCAGGTGGTTAAGTCCCTGAGGCCTGATGGTATATATCCCAGGTTACCGAGAGATGAGATTGCTGGGGCCTTGACTGATATTTTCTTGTCGTTTCTGGCTGAAGGACTGTTGAGTAACTAATGTTGCTCCATTACTTAAGAAGAGAAATGGTAACAGTCCTGGAAAATTCAGAGCTGTGAGTCTCACCCCAGTGCTAGGGAAGTTAGTGGTAGGTTTGGGGAAAGGGATTATGAATATTTGGAAAATTAATGACCTAATTAAGGCGAGTTAGCAAGCTTACTGAACTCTGAGGTGGTGATTAAAAATCACTGATGAGGGTAGGGCAATGGATTGTGTATACAAGGATCTTAGTATGACATTTGACAAGGTCTGTCATGCAAGGCTCACATGTTATCCATAGTGAATTGTCCATCTGTCCTGTCCCACGTGGAAAATGGAGTCTCATGTACCAGACTGCTATTTATAGACATCAGTTCGGCGCTCAGCACCATCATTCCCCAGAAACTGGTGGGGAAACTGTCTTTGTTGGGTCTCAACACCTCCCTCTGCAAAAGGATATTAGACTTAACAATAATGACACAGTCAGTCTATGTGGGCAGCAGCGTCTCTCTTCCCATTATGCTGAGCACTGACTGTATGCTCAGCCCTCTGCTGTTCATACTGCTGACACAGGATCCATCTCAAATTGTGTCATCAAGTTTGCACAACAGTGGTTGGCCTTATCAGGAACAATGACGAGATGGCGTAAAGAGAGGAGGTGGAGTGGCTGGTGGATTGGTGTGAGAACAACCACCTAACCCTGAACATGGACTTCAGAAAGGGGCAAATAAACCAATCCCCCTCTGCAAATATATGGCTCCTCCACAGTGAGGTGCTACAAGTTCCTGGGAGTTCACATCACAGGTGACCTCACCTGGTCCCTTAATATCACCTCTCTGAACAAGAAGGCACAGCAGCACCTCCACTTTCTATGAAGTTTGGGGCAAGTAAGGCTCCCACCACACCCCCCCATCCCCCATCTTAACTATGTTTTACAGGAGCACCATTGAGAGTGTCCTCACAAGCTGCATCTCCGTCTGGGATGGGAGCAGTCAAACATCGAACCAGAAGTCCCTACAAAGGACTGTGAGAACAGCTGAGAGGATCATAGGGGTCTCCCAAACATCCACTGGGGACATTTATCAGGAGCACTGCATATGCAGGGCCCTTAGTATCATTAAGGATCTCACCCACCTATCCAGCATCCTCTTTGACTTTCTACCAGCAGACAGGAGACTATGATGTATAAAAAGAATGGCCAGGATGAGAAACAGTTTCTTCCCTTAGGCAATTAGGCTTCTGATCTCCCAGCCACAAAGTATCTGTTCTGTGCCTTCCAATATTTAATATTAATGCACCTTAGTCTGTTATAATTCACCTGTAGATTATATCCTTACTTTCGTAAGTTATTGTGTGTAATGAGTGTTCTGTGTACTTCGGTGCTTTACACCCTGGTTCAGAGAAACATTATCTCATTTCTACAGTATATACATTATATGATTATATATGTCATATACATATATAGCTAAATTACAATAAATTTCACTTGACTTGAATTGGCTTGCCTATAGAAGACAGGATGGTTGTCAATGGGCCTTAATTCTGACTGGAGGTCTGTGACCAATTGTGTTTTTCAGGGATCTGTACTCAGACCTCTTGCTTTTGTGATATGCAGTATGTGGATGAACAAAATGTTGATGTAGATAGGTGGATTAGCAAGTTTGCAGATGATGCAAATATTGCTGGTAATGTTGACAGTGTAGATGACTAGCAAAGGATATAGTGGGATAAAGACACAAGTTCAAAGTATTTATTTTTTAAATCGGAGTACAAACATGTCACCACCTCCAACCCTGAGATTCTTTTCCTACTGGCATACTTAGCAACTCTATAGAACAGTAACTGTAAACAGGATCAAAGGACAACAAACTGTGCAAATGCAAATATAAATAAATAGTAATAAATAACAAGCATGAAATAACAAAATAAAGAGCCCTTAAAGTGAGAACATTGGTTGTGGGAATACCAGAAGTAGAATGAGTGTAGTTATTCCCTTTTCTTCAAGAGCCTGATGGTTAAGGGGTAGTAACTGTTCCTGAACCAGGTAGTGCGAGTCCTGAAGCTATTGTACCTTCTACCTGATGGTAGCAACAAGAAAAGAGCAGGGCCTGGGTGGTGAGGGTCTTTGATGATGGATGCTGCTTTTCTAAGGCAATGTTTCATGTAGATGTGCTCAATGGTTGCGAGGGCTTTACCTGTGCTGTACTGGGCCAAATCCACTATCTTTTGAGGATTTCCTGCTCAAAGTTGCCGATATAAGCAGAAAAATGGTAGATGGAGTTTTACTAAACCAAAGGTGAAGAGTTGCACATTGGGAGATCAAATGTAAAGACACAGTTCATGGCAAGACCCTTAATGCTATTGATGCCCCTTGGGATCCTGGTCCTTGATAGTGGCTAAGTATGCCGGTAGAAAAAGAATCTCAGGGTTGTGTGTGGTGACATGTTTGTACTCCGGTTTTAAAAATAAATACTTTGAACTTATCTTTATCCCACTATATCCTTTGCTAGTCATCTACACTGTCAACATCATCAAAGAACTGGTTTCAAGAGTCAGGAAGTTATACTGCAGCAATATAAAGCTCCACATTTGGAATATGCATTCAGTTCTGTTCAACGTATGAGAGGAAGGATATAGAGCCTTTGGAAAAGGTGCAGAAGAGATTTACCATGATGTTTCCTGGATTAGAAGACATGATATAAGGAGAGGTTAACAGACTTGGGTTGCTTTATCTGGAACAGAGGAGGCTGAAGGGAGATCTGATAAGGTTTTTAAGATTATGAGAGGCATTGATAGATAAGACAGTACAGTATCTTCTGCCAGGGTTGAAATGTCTAATAACAAAGTTGTTGCATTTAAGGTGAGAGAGTAGAATGCACTGCCTATGGTGGGGATGAAGGCTTTGGCAGATATGATAGAGGCTCTTAAACAGGCACGTGGATGTGTACGAAATGGAAGAGTATGCACATGTGCAGACAGAAGGGATTAGTGTAACTGGCATTCTAATGTAATTAGTGTAGCACAACACTGAGCCAAACAACTTGTGTCTATGCTGCATTGTTGTATATTCTATGTTCTAAAAGGATGTAAATTGAAACAATAAGCAGAAATGTCCCAGGCTAGAATCCACTGTACTGTCTAACTTTTGATGAACTGTGCACTTAGAGCAGTTTATCCCCTAATACAGTATTTACAACAGGGGATGATTTTATTAACTATTTCAGGAAAGCAACCTTACAAAATTACCTAGAATGATAACAAACTAAAAGGAATGTATAAATGTGGAATGATAGAATGTAACACCAGCAAAGATTGAAGACTAGAAATGTGCATGCAGTGGTGTTTCACCAAGTACACAGGTTTAGTTGCTTATTCTACTCTAATCTCTAACAATTCATAGTTTTAACAAAGTTAATGATAGCAATCAAAAAAGAGAACAGGTAAATGGCTTAACAGAATAGGAGGAGAGATGGAAGGTACAATCATTTGTAAAACTATAAGGAAAATGGATAAGTGAATGTAGTAAAACAGCAGATTTTAAATGACACGGAGAAATAGAGAAATTCTAATACGTAGTGATATCATTAAGAAGTTAGCAGCACTTATGTGGGGCCAGGAAAATAAGACAAACTAAAACCTTGATTATTAATGCAGAGAAAGCTGCAGAAGCTCAGTAGGTCAGACAGATAAACTAAGTTTGTTTTATATCAAAGTCTCTCTGTTCATTCAGTTTCTTTGCACAGATGTTGTCTGACCTGCTGTTTCCTGCATTTTCTATTTCAGATATCCACATCTGCAGTCTTTTTCTTAATTTCCCTTGATTTTTACATCTTAGTGACAATCTGTACATGAGATACTGAGGGAGGAATCCTCTGGCATTTATTGCTTCTGAAGTGTTTGAGACAATGTTACAGAAAGGAATGTTGGGGAACGAATGAAAGGATTGGATTAAAGTTGATGCTTTAAGTGGAGAAAGACTTAATCTTGACATGATTTTTTTTGCAACGTAGCATTCTATTTTATGAAAAAACTACATTTAAACTGAGTGAAGGATTTCCTCAACCATGCAATGTAACCACGTTGGACATAATAGCATAAAGCTAGTTTGAAAAGCAAGAGAAAAAAAAATTCAGAACAAGTGAAATGCCCTTTTTTATGTTTTATTTCCACAATCCTTTATGCCACTTCTGCAAAAACAAAACCACTATAACTGTTTATCACCATCATCTCTTTTATCCACATACCCTTTGGATGCAATACATGCCCAAAGCTTTTAAAAAGGAAGTAAAAGCATCTAAAGCTTAATACCTTTTATTTTTGACATTTTTCCAAAGTATCACTTCACTGAGACAGACTAACTTGTATCAATGAATTTTTATTATAGAATGAGTTGCATTAAAATTGAAAAATAACAGCACATTTTGCAGACATGATTAGCTTTGAGAAGTTGGTTACCACTTGTTTCTCATCAAATATATTGTGGCATTTACTATTAAAATCCTCAGAAAATCTCAGTGCTACTTGACAAAGGATGATCAGTGTAACATCAGTGAAGTTTGTTGGCTTTTCCAGCTCAAGAAATTTCAGACAATGAATTACAAATTTAGAAAATAAACATATAGATTACATTGTTGGAAGAAGTATTTCAATTCATAAAGCAACTAGCTTGCTGTGGTTAATTGGAACCAATTAGAGTCATTATTTTATTAAGGAAGGTTGCTACTAAGTAGTTTCACTTAATTGTAGGGGTGACAACACATTCCAATTGAAAGATACAAAATCAACCATTTGTGCTAACTTCCTCAAATGAACCATAGTATTAATTATTCATCAGTCTACCAAACTGCATTTGATAGAGAGGACAGTTAGTGTTAACATTCCAGCTTGTGACATCTTTTTATAAGTTTGCTCTCACCAATGACGAATCCCTCCAAAGCTGGTGCATTATGGCTGCAAACAAGAGAAAATCTGCAGGCACTGGAAATCCAAGCAACACACACAAAATGCTGGAGGAACTCAGCAGGCCAGGCAGCATCTATGGAAAAGAGTATAGCTGGACGTTTCAGGGGGAGACCCATCATGAGGAAGATACTACCTGACCTGCTAAGTTCCTCCAGAATTTTGTGTGCATTATGGCTGCAGTACATATTAACTGAACAATGCTTTGCAGCAAATTCCCAGGCCACTTCAGCACTACCTCTCCCACTTCTGGTTGCCAGCACCTAAATAATAATATTATATTATAATACAATATTGTATTATATTGGGAGATCCCACTAGGGGATAAATTATTCTGGATTGAGTATTGTGCAATAAAACTGATTTGATTTGAGAACTTAAGGTAAAGGAACATTTAGGGTCCAATGATCACAATATGATAGAATTCACCCTGTAATTTGAAAAGGCGTGGTTAATCAGATGTATTACTATTACAGCAGTGTATAGCAAATTACAGAGTCATGAGAAAGGAGCTGGCCAAAATTGACTGGATGGCACCACTCGCAGGAAATGACAGCAGAGCAACAATGGCTGGAATTTCTGAGAGCAATTCGGATGGCGCATGATAGGTACATCCCAAAGTAGGATTCTAAAGGCAAGATGACACAACCGTGGCTAACAAGATGTCAAAGCCAAAGAGAGAGAAGATAGAGGATTGGGAAGATTTCAAAAGGCAACTAAAGAAAGTCATAAAGAAGCAAAAACAGAATATGATGGTAAACTAGCCAATAATATTAAAGAGGATACAAAGTTTCTTCAGATATATAAAGTGTAAAAGAGAGGCAAGAGTAGATATCAGACTGCTGGAAAAAGAAGCTGTACAGGTAGTAATGGGGAGAACAAGGAAATGGCAGATGAACTGAATAAGTAATTTGCATTAGTCTTCACTATGGAAGACAATAACAGTATGCTAGAAGTTCGAGTGTCATGGGCCAGAAGCATGTGAAGTTGCCATTACCAGACAGAAGAGGCTTTGGAACTGAAAGGTCTGAAGGTAGGTAAGTCACCTGGATCAGATGATCTGCACCCCAGGGCTCTAGAAGAGGTAGATGAAGAGATTGTGACAACATGAGTAATGATCTTCCAACAATCACTAAACTCTGGAATGGTTCCAGGGGACTGGAGAATTGCAAATGTCGCTCTTCAAGAAGGGAGAGGCAGAAGAAAGCAAATTATAGGCCAGTTAGCCTAATCTCAGTGGTTGGGAAGATGCTGTGTCAATTACCAAAGATGAGATATCAGGGTGCTTGGAGGCACGTGACAAAATGGGCCAAAGTCAGTATGGTTTACTTAAGGAAAATCTTGCTTGACAAATCTGTTGGAATTCTTTGAAGAAATAACAGGCAAAGGAGAATCAGAAGATCTTGTGTACTTGGATTTTCAGAAGGCCTTTGACAAGTTGCCACACATGAAGCTGCTTAACAAGAGCCAATGCCATTACAAGAAAAATACTAGCATAGATAGAATATTGGCTGATTGGCAGGAGGCAAAGAGTGGGAATAAAGGGAATCTTTTATGGTTGGCTGCCGGTAACCAGTGGTGTTTCACAGGGTTCTGTGTTGGGTCCGATTCCTTTTATCTTATACGTCAATGATTTGGATGATCCAAGTTTGAAGATGATATGAAAATAGGTGGGGTAGTTTGGAGGATGGAACTCATCAGCCTGGAAAGGTAGTCCATCTAAGAGAGGGAAAACTCTCTTTTCAAACCTCCGTTGCCTTGCAGCCATACCCACTCATGGGATTGGCTTCCGGAGTAAACCGAGGGCAAATCCGGAGCTGGAGTCCCTAAGGCAGTCCAACGTTGCCTTCAACCTCATTCTGGCAACTCCTGCGACGACACTGGTGCCAAGCTGTATCAGCTCTTGCCCTTACCTTGGACAACATTGGTGTTGTGGAGAGGGGAGACTTGCTGCATGGGCAAATGCTAGTCATCCATACAAACTTGCCCAGGCCTGCGCCCTGGAAACCATTCCAGGCGCAGATCCATGGTCTCGCAAGACAAACGGACGCCACCAGTTTGGAGGAAGCAGAGGGGCTACAGAAGGACTAAGACAGATTGGACGAATGGGCAAAGAAGTGGCAGATGGAATACAGTGACTGGAATACATAGTCATTTATTTTGGTAGAAGAAATTTTCAAGCAGATGTTGTCTACATGAACTTTAGCAAGGCATTTGACAAGACCCCATATGGGAAATTGGTCAAGAAGGTTCAGTCACTTGGCATTGAAGAGGAGGTAGTAAACTGGATTAAACATTGGCTTTGTGTGAGAAGCCACCAAGTGGTAATAGATAGTTGCTTCTCTGACTGAAGGTCTGTGATTAGTGGAATGCCACAAGATTGGTGCTATGTCCTTTATTGTTCATCATCAATATCAACAATTTGAATGAAAAATGTGGTTAACTGGATCAACAAATTTGCAGATGACAGCAAGACTGAGAGTATAGTGATAGCCTTTCTCACTGCCTGTGGCTTACAGAGGGATCTGGGTCAGCAGGGAAAATGGGCTTTAAAATGGCAGATGGAATTTAATACAGACAAGTCCGAGGTGTTGCACTTCAGTAGGACTAACCAGGGTAGGTCTTATACAGTGAATGGTAGGACACCGAGGAGTGTGGTAGAACAAAAGGATCTGAGGATACAGGTCCATAATTTGTTGAAAGTGGTATCACAGGTAGATGGGTCATAAAGAAAGCCTTTGGCACACTGGCCTTCACAAATCCAAGTGGTGAGTACAGGAGATAGGATGTTATGTTGAAGTTGTATAAGATATTGCTGAGACCTAATTTGGTATTGTGAACAGCTTTCATCTACTACCTACAGGAAAGATGCAAATAAACTGAAAGAACATAGAAAATTTACAAGGATGTTTCCACATCTAGAGGACCTGAATTATAAGGGAAGATTGAATAGGTTAGGACTTCATTCCTTAGAACATTGAGACAGAGTTGATTTGATAGAGGTATACAAAATCATGAGGAGTATAGATAGAGTAAATGCAAGAAGGCTTTTTCTACCAAGGTTGGATGGGACTACAACTGGAGGACATAGGTAAAAGATGAAAGGTGAAAGAAATTTAAGGGGAACATGAGGGGGAACTTCTTCACTCAAAGGGTCGTGAGAATGTGGAACGAGCTGCCAGGACAAGTGCTGCATGCGAGCTCAATTTCAATGTTTGTGAAATTTGGATAGGTACATGGATGGTACGGTATGGAGGGCACTGGTCTCTGTGCAGGTCAATGGGAGCAGGGAGTTTAAATGGTTTCCCCATGGAATAGATGGGCCCCAAGGGCCGGATTCTGTACTGTACTTTTCTATGACTCTAGATAAAAGCATAAATTATTTTCTAAGTGGAGTGAAATTTCAAAAAACTGAGGTGCAAAGGGGCTTAGGAGTCCTTGTGCAGGATTTCCTAAAGGTTAATTTGCAGTTTGAGTCAGTGTGAGGAAGGCAAATACAATGTTAGCATTTATTTCAAGAGGACTAGAATATAAAAGCAAGGTTGTAATGTTGAGGTTTGACAAGGCACGGGTGAGGCCTCGCTTGGAGTATTGTGACCAGTTTGAGGCTCCTTATCTAAGAAAAGATGCGTTGACATTGAAGAGGATACAAAGGAAGTTCACAAAAATGATTTTGGGTTAGAAAGGCTTATCAAATGAGGAGTGTTTGATGGCTCTGACCTTGTACTACTGGAATTCAGAAGAATGAGGGAGAATCTCATTGAAACATCGCATGTTAAAACTTGACAGAGTGAATGTGAAGAGGATCTTTCCTATGGTGGGGGAGTCTAAGACTGGAGCACACAGACTCAGAATAATGTCCATTCAGAATAGAGATGAGGAGGAATTTCTTTAGCCAGAGAGTGGTGAAGCTATGGAATTTGTTGCCTCAGGTGGTTGGAGGTCAAATCATTGGGTATATTTAAGGCAAAGGTTGATAGATTCTTGATTGGGCAGGGCATGAAAGGACACAGGGAGAAGGCAGAAGACTGGGGTTGAAAGGAAAAAGAATCAACGATGAAATGGTGGAATGGACTCAATGGGCAAAATGGCCTAATTCAGCTCCTATATCTCATTGTCTAATTTTAAAATAGCAGCTGATGCAAGACCAATTACTTCCAAGACCCCCCCCCCCCCCAAATCACACATTCTCCTTGCTGAGCCATTTAGTGTTCTTTTATTGTTAATATATCAAAACCTTGGGAACTCACTCATCTTACCAATGAACTGATTACATAACCTATGGACTCACTTCCAAGGACTCTACAACTCATATTCTTAATATAATTTATTAGTTGTTTTCTTCTTCTTTGTATTTACAATTTGCCTTATTTTGAACATTGGTTGTTAGTCTTTGTGTGTGGTTTTTCATTGATTCTATTCAACGTTTTTGTTAAGCTGTGAATGCCTGCAAGAAAATGAATCTCGAGTAGTATATGGTGATACACAGTATACTTACTTTGATAATAAAGCTACTTTGAACTTTATAATACTACTGTTTGAGCATCCTCAAATATTTAGTGCAGCAGTTCAAGACATTGACTCATCAATTTTTCCTGTGGAGCAGTCAACAAAATTCAGCCCAGAGGAAATTAAAAGTGAAGCTTGCTTGTTATCTTCTGCATGAAGAAGACAGCTGCAAGATCCATGAAAATGGAATAAGTCAGCTTCCTCCAACATTCTAAACAACCTTACTCTTTTTGACTATCGACTGAGAGTGGAAGAAAGTGGTACTGTATAGTGTGTTCCATTGAATATCTTGTACATAATTAATTCCGCATTCCAGGAAAAGTCTGAATTTCTCCAATACTGACTTCATACACCAATTTAGATAAATACAAGTTTGAGCTTTTTTTGTGTTCATTCTCCAACTTCCTGCTACTGAAAGGTAGAATACATATTTTCCATTCACATCATGAGTACTTACCAGAAAGATAAAAATAGATGGTGACTACACAAGTTGCTGTCAAATAATATCATCACAACAGTATCAAGAGTTTAGGATGTCTTTTACTGGCAAAATTCCAGAAAAGACTCATTCCAATTTTATATTATCATTCCTATATTTGTTGTGCAATTGATAATATGAATTAAACATTCTCTTGAGATTGCTTTCATCTATATCAAGCTGTGTAATTTGTTCACATTTGTATCAAGTAATTCAGAATCTTTTGAAAAGTGTTTAACTGCTAAACTATATGCTTAAAATGAATGAATAAAACCAAGGACATGTGGTTGTAAATGACTGTCTATGAAAGAAAGATAATACAACTTGTTCACTATAGACAAAGACATGCAAATGGAAATTTAAAATAAATTACATTGTAGTTTGCTCCCCACAACAGCATCATGAAACAAGATCATTAAACAATCTGAGAATCTATTCTCCAATTTAGCTTGGACTCCTCTATTCCAATAAAACAGCTCTAATGTTAGTTTGCTTGAACAGAACATGAGAGATTTCATCAATACATTATTGGCAAGAAATTACAATAAAATAATTTTACTAATAATGTAAATACTGTGCCTTTTAAATTGAAATAGCCATTGCAGTGAGTTCATAAATATGGTTTTAATACACCAAAGTAAAATAACTATTGCCAAATAAATAGCAAAATTAACAGTATCATTGTAAAATCTGCACTGGCTGGAATGCCAAATTATGCAGAAGCCCAATATGTTGAAATTTTATTACTCAGACATGAAAAATATGCTTCCTCTTATGAAAACCAAAACTAAAGACCATGAACATGTGACAATTCCATTAAATGTAAAAGGAACTTCATGACAAAGACTCATGAGGATATGTAAAACAATCATATTGAGCTATTAAATGACACTGTTGGATTTAGTGAACCTAGACCAATATGATGAAAGCATACATTGATAGGGTTGGATAAAATGAGGTAGCCTGTAGTTCAAATACAGCATTAACCCTGTAGCAAGCCAGTTGAGATGCAAGTCCTACATTTCTGCTATTTAAGAATTCCAGGGATCCATTAACGCATACGCAAATACATTTTGCAATATCAAGTGAGCTGAAATAAATGCAAGAAAATATATTTAGTAAGCATCAAAGACAAAATTAGGTTGAATTTGAATATGGCTGTGCAAGTCTTAATGGTTTTCAAATTTTATAAGTCTCTGCTGAGCAGTTACAATAGAAAATACACAGGATTCTGGTTAATTGGACCATTAGTTAATCAGGGCAGCTGCTTATTTGGGACAACCCCTAAAGAACAAAAAACAATTGAGAGAATAGTCGGATTCCCTTCATTTATTCTGGACACTATGCTGCTTAATTGGAACAGGAGACTGTTGCCGAACAGTAACTAACTAGCATCAGCTGTGTGCACCTGTGTGGCAGTTAGATACTACAGCATTCTTAGAGCAAACAGTTTTTAATTAATGTCAGTTGCGCGCATTTATATTCAAAAAGCAGTGATTTTTGTCACTGATAGTTGGTAAGTAAACAGGAGCAAGATAATGTTCAACTGTTTTGCTCACAGCGATTTCAAGCATTTAGGCTTGGAAATGTCAGAAAACGGCCGGGAGTGAAAATGAAATGATTTCACCACTTCAAGTTAGGAACTACGAGGAATTTAAAGGTATCGACAATTACTTTAAATATTACAATGAAAATTTGGAGAATGCAATTGTCGAAAGCACTGTATGAAGACAGTCCATTATCTGCACTAATTTTGTTCATTTACAGTCAATCAAAAGAACACAGCAGCATACAATGGATGAATTCCTCCATGGATAACTATTAGGAGCTTATATGCAGCTTTATAGTACTGTAGTACTTTTAATAGTGTTTTACTTTGTTCTGCATTTTATTCAAATACATATTTTGTTATTCAGTTAAATGATGGTGTCATTCTTTAATACCTTTTAAGTATTTCAGCTAATTGGGGCAGCTGCTAATTGGGCCAAAATGTACAGTCCCAATGTGTCGCAATTAACTGGGATGCATTGTACTTAAAATTACTTTAGAAATTATTTGGTTTAAAATCACAACATTCCCATTTTGTAGCACTCAATTCAGGTTGTAAAAATCCCCATTAATTTCAGAGAGCTTCGATAAAACATCTTCATTAAAACATTGGGTTGCCAAATCTGGCTGGATGCGTTCCCAGTGGTTTGATCGGGTGACATACATTGCATGATCATTTTTAACAGCTGAAGAGCCTAGCTACCCAAACCAGATGAAATGGGTTTGGGTCAGGTGTCAAAACAATTTTAAGTCCTTAGGCCAATCTTAATAATATCTGCACTAATGTTCAGTTGAGTAGAAGGTGATAATACTGACTGCCCACAAATAGCAGGAATAGTACAGATTACACAGACAACTATTTGTCCTATTGAATTTTTTTAATTAGATGTTGGAAAGCTGAAATAGAAAAAGGAACTACCGTACTCAAAACATTCCATGAGTCAAGCAGCATCTAGCCTTACTCTATCAGATACAGTTACAAAAAAAAGTTTGTGAATCCTTTGCAATTACCTGGTTTTCTGCATTAATTACTCATGAAACATGGTCTGATCTTCGTCTAAGTAACAATAATAGACAAACACAATCTGCCTAAATTAATAACAATTGTACTTCTTGTCAATACAGAGTACACCATTTAAACAATCACAGTCTAGGTTCAAAAAGTATGTGAACCTCTGGGGTAAAACCTTCAACAAAAGCTATTTGGAGTCACATGTTCCTTTCAATGAGATGAGATTGGAGGAGTGGGCTGTAGAGGTGCCCTGCCCCATAAAAAAAGACACACAAAGTCCGGTTACTGACAGAACCTGTTCTTCTCAAGAAAGATCAGTTTATGTGCATTATACCTCAATCAAAACAACTTACAGAAGACCTTAGAAAAAGAATTGTAGAGATGCATGAAGCTGGAAAAGGCTGCAAAAGCATTTCTAAAGACCTGAGTGTTCATCAGTCCACAGTAAGAGAAACTGTCTATAAGTGGAGAAAATTCAGCACTGTTGCCACTCTCCCTATGAGTGGGCGTCCTGCAAAGATCACACCAACAGCACAACGTGCAATGCTGAAGGAGGTGAAAAACAACCCAAGGGAAACAGCAAAAGACCTGCAGAAATATCTAGAACTTTAAGTCTCTGTTCATGTGTCCACTACAAGAAAAACACTGAACAAGAATGGCATTCATGAAAGGACACTATTGCTCTCCAAAAAAATATTGCAAACAACCACCTGGATGTTCCACAAAACCTCTGGGACAATATCCTGTGGACAGATGAGACAAAATGTCTGTTTGGAGGAAAAAGGCACAGCAACACCAATACCTCATCCCAACTGTAAAGCTTGGTGGAAGGCACGCAATGGCTTAGGGCTGCTTTGCTGCCTTGGGGCCTGGACAGCTTGCAATTGTTAAGGGAACAATGCATTCAAAATTCTATCAAGAAACTTTACAGGAGAATATCAGGAGAGCGGTCCGTCACCCGAAGCTTAATAGAAGTTGAATGATGCAACAAGCCAATGATCTGAAACATAACAGTAAATCAACAATAGTTTAAAAAGAAAATAAAATTGTGTTTTGGAATGGCCAAGTGACTTTAACCCAATTGAGATGCTGTGGCATGACCTGAAGAGAGCTGGTCATGCAAGGTATCCTAGAAATATTGATGAACTGTAACAGTTTTGTATCAAGGAATGGTCTAAAATTCCTCCTCACCACTGTGCAAGCCTGATCAGCAGCTACAGGAAATGTTTGGTGGAGGTCACTGCTGGTAAAGGGGGTTCTACCAGTTATTAAATACAAGGGTTTACGTACTTTTTCCAGCCTAAACTGTGAATGATTAAACGATGAGTTCAATAAAGACATGACAACTGTAATTGTTTGTGTTAGTTTAGGCAGATGATGTTAATTATTGTGACTTAGATGAAGATCAGACCACATTATATGAGTAATTAATACAGAAAACCAGGTCAGTGTGAAGGGTTCAACAAACTTTTTCTTACAACTGTATATACCCTGTATCTTATCTATGCCTTCCCCAACCAAAACTAATGCTACTCTGCTACTAAAACTAATGTGTTCTCTTTTCTCCTGGTACTGATCAACTGTCTTTAACTTGAATCGTTATCTATTCCCCCTTCCAGTCATAGGCTGACCTGCTGAATGTGTACAGCATTTTCTAGCTTTACTAAAAAGCATGTTTACATGACCTGAGCTCAACTAGACACACATTCAATCTCATATACAATCATTAGGCTTAGGTTGAGATGAAACTAGCCAGGAGCAGATCAGGTATTATTTTTATGCGCCTAAACCAGGGGTTCCTAACCATTTCATGCATGGACCAATAGCATTAAGAAAGGGGTGTCTGGACCCTAGGTTGGGAATCCCTGCTCTAAACATGGGTCCTTGGTTCTCCAGCAGTAATGAAATGCCGTAAGTAAATTTCAGTTCGCCAACCTTTTGCACATATATTTGTGGAGCTTGTATAATAAACTGATTCTAATAAATTTTAGATCTTAGGTTTTCTTCTTCCAGAATATTCCAGGCTTCTGGATAGAATACCCTCTAACTGCTTTGTTAAGCCCAAGGCACACATGGATATCAACATATAGTGCAACTCAACTCACCTAGCAACCCTTTAATAAATGTCTTGCTTTTTATTTAAATGTGATCATTTGAAATCCCTTTAAGTGTGTCAACTTAGCTCATTCAGATGGGGTGGGACAAACTCAATAGGTTTCAAGGTACAAGGTCCAGTTTTGTTGTAGTAATAAGTATGGAATGGAGGTTTAATTGGATATAAAATTGGGTCTCAGTCCAAGCCTGACCCAAGTGCAGCAGTTATGGCTCTCATCCTGGCAAATATCTTACCATTGAGGTGCACATAGGAACTTGAGTGTGCTCTTCACATTCAGTGAAACTGGGTGGTTGCCTTGAATGGAATGGAGTGTTCAAGATAACCATCCACTGCTATCAAGACACTGTGCAATGGTTGGACCGGGATCCGTATTCTTTTTATGGAAAATACTTTCAACCTAGCTGAGCCCGACACAGGGTCAAGTCCTATCAGGCTCGGGTTGAGTATATCCAGACACCGGAAGTGCCCTCATACTAATCTCAGCAACAGTATGGAGATCATTCCCTCTTGACTTCCAAAACAGCAAAGTCAGTGGCAATTAGTTTCAGATACATATACAATTATTTTTAAAAGAATCAGTCATAAAGTTGGTTCCTATTTTAATCACCAAGGTTCACCTGTTTTGGGCCCCTCATCTTAGAAAAGATGTGCTAGCATTGGAGAGGGTCCAGAGGAGTTTCACAAGGATGATTCCTGGAATGAAAGGATTATCATATGAGGAACATTTGATGGCTCTGGGTCTGTACTCACTGGATTTCCAAAGGATGGGGGGGGGGGGGATCTCACTGAAAGCTTTCGAACATTGAAAGGCCTAGACAGAGTAGATGTGAAAAGGATGTTTTCCATGGTGGGAGAGTCTAGGACAAGAGGGCACAGCCTCAGGACAGGGGGCGCCCTTTCTAAGCAGATGCGGAGAAATTTCTTTCGCCAAAGGGTGGTGAATTTGTTGCCACATGCAGCTGTGGAGGCCAGATTGTTGGATGTATTTAAGGCAGAGATTGACAGGTTCTTGATTGGACATGGCATCAAAGGTTACGGGGAGAGGCAGGAACTGGGGTTGAGGAGGAAACTAAAGAAAAGGGTCAGCCATAATTGAATGGTGGAGCAGACTCGATCGGCCAAATGGCCTAATTCTGCTCCTACGTTTTATCATCTTTATGGTCTAAACTCTGAAGTAAAGCAAAAACCATTGAGTCCCCATGTTTAGTTCTTGTTTTGCTTTAAAATATTTAAGCACAGTTGATCAGATATAGATATCAGCCACAGTGGATACCTTTATTGGACCCTCTTCTTCAGTTGGCTTCTAATTATTTCAGGATTATAGGAAGTAGTGAGAAATGAATGTCTTTTTTAAAAATGCTAGATGGTACAGATATTGCATCACTGTGTATAATGAAAATGTTTATGCTAAATTTTGCACAGAATAGAAACCGTATGTGGAACATTCTTTGTTATTTGTGAATCCACTTTAAAAACATTGAGATATTTCTTTAAAACCAGAATGTACGTTGCAACATCGCTTGTTCTGCAATTACTCACTAAATCTACAAAGCAGTTTTTATTTTCCATTTTTCAGAATGTTATGCAAAAAGCTGTGAAGCCTTCCATTAATAGTATATTTCATTGATAAAATAATATTCCAAAACTGAACGAACATCAGCTGTAGTATTTCTTCCAAAGGAGTTCCTACATCCTCAACTATACAGTTTGTCATGAAGTGAGAAACATCTAAAACCTACGATATGCTTTCCCTATAAATGCTTAATAGCACTGCCATTTTAATAGTAGCTTCATGTTTCTCAGCCGCAGGCAATGCATTCTTGAAGAATGAACTATGATGTTAAAAGGACAGTGGCTCAACTGGCAGAGCTGCTGCCTCACATCTCCAGTGACCCGGGTTTAATCCTGAACTTCAATGCTGTCCTGTTAGCATTTTCTCCACAATTTTCCCCTGAGGGCTCTGTTTCCTCTCATACCCCAAAGATTGGTAGATTAGTTAGCCACTATAAATAGTCCATTATTGTCGAATCTGGGAACAGTTGATGGAATGAGAGGAGAGTAAAATGGGTTTTGTGCAACTGGGCGCTTGATTGTCAGCATAGATTTAGTGAGCTGCAGAGCCTGTTATACAGCTACTATAGTACTCAACTTGTCATGATCAACTAAGTTCAGACATCTTCCTCCCTTTCTTGATTTGTCTCCATCTCTGGAGGCAAACTGTCGATCGACATTTTTTATAAACCTACCAATTCTCATGACTAGACTATACCTCTTCCCATCCTGTCTCTTGTAGAAATTAGATTCCCTTTTCTCACAAACAAGAGAAAATCTGGAGGGGCTGGAAATACAATCAACACACACAAAATGCTGTAGGAACTCAGCAAGCCAGGCAGCATCTATGGAAAAGGGTACAGTCAAGGTTTCAGGCCGAAACCTTTCAGCAGGACAGTTCCTTCGTCTCTGCCACATCTGTTCCCAGGATGCAACTTTCCTTTCCAGGACATCAAAGATGACCTTTTTCAAAGAACAGGGCTTCCCTTCCTCTACCGTTAATGCAGCCCTCACCCACATCTCCTTCATTCCCATATATCTACACTCATCCCATTAACCTGCTGCATTGACAGTGATAGAGTTCTACCACCCAATGAGCCTCTGCATGTAACACATAACTCTCCACAACGTCCACCATCTTGAAAGTGATCCTACCACTAAACATATCTTTACCTCCTCCCCCACCTCTGCTTTCCCCAGTGATCACTATCTCCGGGATTCCCGTTCATTCATCCCTCCCGGCACTTATCCCTGCCAAACATTTTAATTCCCATTCCAACATGTAAATCCTTGCTCTCCTCTTGTACCACGATGAGGCCACCCTCAAGGTGGAGGAAGAACACCTTGTATTCCATCTGAGTAGCCTTCAAATTTATAGCATGAATATCAATTTCTCCATCCAGTAAAAATAAATTCCCTCCCCTTCTCCTCTTCTATGCCCTCTCTGACATCTTACCTCTTCTCATCTGCCCTGGATTCCTCCTCCTTCCCTTTCTCCAATGGTCCACTCTCCTCTATCAGATTCCTTCCTCTGTAGAAATTTACCTTTCCTAACTGCCTGGTTTCATCTATCCTCCTCTAGCTAACCTCCTTCCTCTCCTTCACCTTTTTATTCTGCTATCTTTCCCCTTCTGTTCCAGTCCTGAAGAAGGATATCGACTCAAAATGTGGACAGTTTATTAATTTCTATAGATGCTAATTGACTTGCTGAGTTTCTCCAGCATTTTGTCTGCATTGCATTGGATTTCCAGCATCTGCAGAATTTCTCATACATATGCATTGTGCTTATTTGCATACCTATGATAAGGTTTTGCCTGGACTGGAGAATTTCTTTTAAAAACTGATTGCTGAAACTGTTGCACTGAATAACAACTTTGGAAATAGCATATTAATGATAATTAGTAAAATTAACTCACCAAAATGATCTGGCTGACCTTAGGGAATAAAAGGAGGGAACAGATTCTAAGATTGTATGTAGAAACAGGACAAAAGCAGAGAACAACTGCTGAATGAACATTTCCAAAACTGGAGTTTGTGGAAATTGATAACGTTCAGACAAATCTTGAGATTAAGGCCAAAATTTTGTGGAGAAACATCCAGAGTTACTCCTGTCACCTGTGTAAATGACTCAGTGACGTTGCGCAAGAAAATGTTTCAAAAGAGTCCCGAGACAAAATCATGTGGTTGCAATTCCCCAGCACAAATGCAGAGAGATCCATCCAAATAACTTGCACCAGCTTGAACCAGGTACAGGATGGAAAATCCTTTTTTGAATGCAAGGGACAAAATAGTTCCAATCAAAATATAATTGTCAAGCATATAATTGTCAATCAAATTAAAATCTTGTGTACTGTCACCATGTTTTGATCATTCCTGAATGCCAGAAACAATCTATTCCATTGTGACTTAGCTAGGGCTCATGGCCAATTCAACGTTTTTTTTTTAAAGCAGTGCTACTGACAGTGAATGCTCTGACCCGCTCTCCCTCCAACTGACAAAAGTCATACTTTAAAGCCCTGCTCTCGCTCCAGATCTCACCTTTGAGGAATGAGGAGTTGGAATTAGTGTCCTGCAAGTGTAAGTAGATGCTGGAGAAAAATAACCTCATATTAAGTGTCTAGGTTAATGGCAGGTACTGGTGGCTGGCATTATAGGTCCTGATACAGGATTGCAACCTAAAGCATTGATGATTCCTTCCCCTCCCCAAATGCTGCTCTACTTGCTGCCCTTCTCCAGCAGATTGTTTGTTGCTCCAGATTCCAGCATCTGGAGTTTGATGAATTTCTGTTGTTCTTTGGCTTAGATCAGTATGCAAGTCGCTCAGTTTAAAACATGTAGAATTTAACAGGAACTAATGATAGAAGGCAGTTCAGGAATACATGGTAGAAACCAAACCCAGAGATGTTAAGGAGTTTCAGTGGCATTCCTGCGGTACTCTGAGGTGAGTGATACACTGAGGAAGTCAGCAGACTGGGTGATGTAAAATAAACTACACATTACTCAGTATTAGAAGGCAAAAGTAAATAGATTAGCCTAAACACAAGAATTGGACGGTAGGTTGAATACCCCTTAGCTGCAATTCCAAAATCTTAATTTTTTTGGTGCTGACATGACATCACAAATGGAAAATTTCAAAAGACTCTTGGGAAGGTTCCCAGGCAATGCGCAGGTCTCTGTGCACCACAGACGGTTCTGACAAGTGACCTCACATGTGTAATGAACAGAAGTTAATGAAAAATAGAAAAACCCTGATAAAGCAGAAAAAAAATGAAGATGTCAATTGTGTATCATCAGTGTCGGAGTGAACATATGCCTCTTAACGGTATGCTGATGAAAAATCTATCGCAACGAACTGAAAATTGAAGCTAATTGTGAATATTCGGCAGACTGGCTGCAGAAATTTAAGAAATGTTAGGGCACCAAATTTTTAAAGCGTCCGCTGATCATGACAATTTAGCACCTGAAGAGGACTACAATACCGATTGTTTTTATACCTTACATAAAACCTAAAAAAAAAAGTCAAATATAGTGAACTGCAACCCTTTAATCAAAACACAGCATTGTAGGTGGAGACTGAAAGCCTGCCGCTGTTTGTTGTTGCTCAACAGCTGATTTTGGTATTCTCCCGATGCTGTTGTGCTGCTTCTGTTACCCTGCACATATTATATTGTTATATTAATAATACTGTATGTAATAATTTGTGTATGTGTGATGAACAAATGTAAGGCAAAGATTGCTTATGAGTGGCACATAAATTCAGAGCCAGAAATGATGGCAATCCAAGCTATCTCATTACATATTCAAAAACCCAAATTATTTTGGATAAGGGGTACTCAACCTATACTGTGTTCCTTAAACTAATTCAAAAATTACAAACAAAATCTACAAATAATAACTCTGTTGCTCTCTACAACAGTTATAGTAACATCACTAAACCACTGCTCTAAAGTATCTGCTTAGATTCTGCTCGGGTCTTGGTAAATGTTTCGAGAATAATTCTCTGCTCAGTTACAAGTACCAAATTAACAGTATCTCTTTTCCATGTCACTACTCGACCAATCAAGTATAATTTAGGCTGCTGAGTTTCTTTCACCAAATATCATGCCCTTTATTTTCAAAATTTATAATGAAGAAAATACATGAATCTCATGTTTCATTGAATGAGGCTATTTGTAAAATTGTGAGAGACATTGCCAAACATGATTAACAAAAAAATATGAAACAGTAGAATATTATGGAGATCAAGCATTTACTGTGTAGGAAAAACTAACCACAGATTTTCAAGAAGCAACACTTTACCTGAGCTCAGTGCCAGCACTCCTCCCTCAAAGTAGGAAAATATTGATTTCAAGATCCAAACCAGAGATTTGAGCATAACATCTAACACTCCAGTGCTGGACTAAGGGAGTGCTGCTGCAACAAAGATATCATTTTTATCAAGGCTCTACTCTCAAGTGTACTTAAAAGGACAGAGCTCCAGATGTTTTCAGTGCTCTGAACAATCTTCATTTCTCAATCAAATACTATTTAAAACTATCTTGTTTTCATAGTTTGTGGGAGTTTATTGCACTGATTAGCCACTACACTTACAATAACATTCTGGTTGTAAAATGTGATACAATCTCCTAATTCCCTTTACTATTTTAACACTTTATGGATATTGTCTTTATCTTCTTCCAAAACATTCTTTCAAGATTAAGGATGACTTCCGTTTTGTGGGTTCCTGTGAATTGCAGATTCTTCTATGGGGAAGGAAGAAGATCATAAGACCATAATATATAGGAGCAGAATTAGACCATTTGCCCCATCAAGTGCTCTGTCATTTCATCATGGCTAATCCAATTTTCCCTCTCAGCCCCAATCTCCTGCCCTCTCTCCGTTGTCCTGACCAATCAAGAATCCATCAATCTCTGCCTCAAATGCACCCAATAATTTGGTCTACATAGCCACCTGTAGCAACGAATTCCACAGATTCACTACTCTCCATTTTAGACCCTCTATCCTGGGTCTGTGTCATCTGGTCTTAAGACTTCCCCAACATAGGAAACATCCTCTCCACATCCACTCTACCGAGCCTTTTCAACATTCAAAAGGTTTCAATGAGATCCCCCCCCATTCTTCTGAATTCCAGTGAGTACAGGCCCAGAGCCATCAAATGTTCTTTATATGACAAACCTTTCAATTCTGATAAGATTTTTGTGAACTTCCTTTGAACCCTCTCCACTGTTAGCATATCCCTTCTTACAAGAGGGGCCCAAAATTGCTCAGAGTACTCCAAATCTCCAAGTGAGGCCTCAGCAGTGCTTTATAAAGCCTCAACATTACATCCTTGTTTTTATATTCAATTCCTTTTGAAATTAATGCTAACTTTGCATTTGCATGCCTCACCACTGACCCAACCTGCAAGTCCTTTGGTACCTCAGATTTTTGAATTTCTCTCCATTTAGAAAAGTCTGCCCTTTTATTTCTTCTACCAAAGTGGATGACCATACACTTCCTAACACTGTACAGTTGGCCCTCCTTATCCGCGAATTCAACCAACCGCGAATCGCGAAAACCCGGAAGTGCTCTTCCAGCACTTGCTGTTCGAGCATGTACAGACTTCTTTTTTCTTGTCATTATTCCCTAAACAATGCAGTATAACAATTATTTTACATAACATTTACATTGTTTTAGGTATTACAAGTAATCTAGAGATGATTTGAAAGTGCACGGGAGGATGTGCGTGGGTTATCGTGGATCGGGATCGGAAAAAATCGGAAGTTCTCTTACTAAGTAAGTCAGAACAGGTACATCCGGTATTATTAAGCGTCAGTTAGTCAAACGTTTGTCTTAGTGTATATATTTTACCTTTCTATGCATATAAAACACTTAAGAGCGTGTTTCAGCGCCGGGCTCGGGAACCGTTCCTAAGTGCGAGCCAGTGACAGACCACTCCCCACCACGCTCTGCACCGTGGTGGGTTGATGTTGAGGATCAAAAACTCAAAACCCCAAAACCAAATAATTAAACCACTGCATTGCTTAGTAATAATTGTAGCTTTCATCGGGGCAGGGCCTTTCTCACTTTATCCTTTAAAATTGTTCCAATCGTTGACCGAAGTAGCCTAACGCTTTTCCAATGACCGATGGCGTTTCACCTCTTTCCGATCACTTTATTACTTCCACTTTATTTTCAATTGTGATCGTGATTATTTTCGAGAACAGAAACACTGCGCATTCAGAGCTCTGGCGCCGGGTCCTAATGTCCAGCGCACTGAGACAGGTTAAATAAGGTCTGGGGTTCCGCTGGGTCCTAAGATCCACCGCATTGAAACAGGTTGAATAAGGGACTTGAGCATCCGCGAATTTTGGTATCCACGAGGGGTCCCAGAACCAATCCCCCGTGGATAAGGAGGGCCAACTGTATTTTATCTGCCACTTCTTTGCCCATTCTCATCTGTCTAAGCCTCTCTACTTCCTCAAAACTAGCAGCCCCTCCACTCATCTTCATATTGTTTGCAAACTTTGCAACAAAGCTATCAATTGTCTCCCAAGTCATTGACATTTTACATAAAAAGCAGTCCCAACACAGACCCCTGTGGAACACCAGTAGTCATCAGCAGCTGATGAGAAAAGGCTCCCTTTATTCCCACTCTGCCTCCTGCCAATTAGCCACTGCTTTATCCATACTAGTACCTTTCCTGTAATAGCATGGCTCTAAACTTGTTAAGCAGCATCGTGTGGCACCATATCAAGGGAATTCTGAAATTCCAGGTACACAAATCCACTGATTCTCCTTTGTCTATCCTGCTTGTTAGTTCTTCAAAGAATTCCAACAGATTTGTCAGGTAAGATTTCCCTTGAGGAAACCATGCTGACTACAGCCTATCTTATCATGTTCTGGGCTTATAATTTCCTTTTTCTGCCTCTCTCCCTCCTTTTAGAGTGGAGTGACATTTGCAATTTTCCAACCCTCCAGAACAAATAAATTGAAACTTAAAAGATCATTAGTAATGCCTCCACAATCTCTTCAACCACCTCTTTCAGCAACCTGGAGTGTATACAAACTGGACCAGGTGACTTATCTACCTTCGGACCTTTCAGTTTCCCAAGAATCTTCTCCCTAGTAATGGCACTGTGACACTTCCAGCAAATTGCTGGTGTCTTCCACAGTGAAGTCTGATGCAAAATACTTATTCAATTCATCTGCCATTTCCTTGTCCTCCATTTGTACCTCTCCAGCATCATTTTTCAGCAGTCTGACATCCACTCTCACTACTCATTTCCACTTTATTAAACCTCTGGTATCCTGGTTGGGTTGAGCTGAGTTGTTCTCCAATCTTGGAAATCCATTTGCAAATGTTTCATCACCATACAAGGAGAAATTATGCATGCTGTTCACTTGTGGTGTGTCCTCTGAATGCTTTGCTTTTAGATACTTATCAATCAGTTGGTTGGTTGTCATTACGGAAACTCAATTGTGGTGCAGGGAGGGGGCTCTCATTGCTGATTGGTTGCATGATGAACTCTGCGCAAATGTCTGGAGTTGGCTTCAAGGTCTACATGTCTGTTTACAAAATTGGTATCCTCTTTAATATTATTGGCTAGCTTACCTCTGAATCTTTTCTTTCTTAGTTGTCTTCTGTTGGTTTTTAAAAGCTCCCCAATCCACTAACTTCCCGCTAATTTTTGCTCTATTATACTCTTGTTTTGATGTTGACTTTGACTTCTCTTGTCAGCCAGTTATGTCATCTTGCCTTTAGAATACTTCTTCCTCTTGGGGATGTATATATTCTACATCTTCCAAATTGCTTCCAGAAATTCCAGCCACCACTGCTCTGCCAAGTGCCCCTGTCAAGTGTTCTTTTCCAATCAATTGTGGTCAGCTCCTCCATCATGCCTCTAATTCCCTTTACTCCACTGTAATACTGATACATCTGACTTTAGCTTCTACCTTCTCAAATTGCAAGGTGAATTCTATTTAATTATGATCACTTCCCCCAAGGCTTCCTCTACCTTAAGCTCTCTAATCAAGATGCAGAATTGTGTGGGCAAGTGATTTCTGAGCTGACACGGGGCCTCCATGTGCTTCCAATGCATGGGCTTATGGTTCTCAATACCATCCACTTCCCCTTCTCCACTGTGAGGGGTCATGGGTCAGAGATTCCCAAGAGGAAACCAGTTTTTCCAATGGAGACTTTGAACATATTCTGAACCCATGCATGAATATTTTCCTCTCTTCACCATGTAAATTCTTCTGTGACAGTGCTCAGAAAAGAATGCCTGCCCCAGGAGTGCAGTCTTAGGTATGAAATTGACCTAATCTTCGCAATAGTAGACAACTGCATGCAACTAGGGCCTCAATATTGGGGATGCTGTAAGAATAGTAATATTTGTTTGTCAGTGTTTATGGTAAAATTTAGAATCGTACTGTACTTTGGTTCATACTTCTAAGCCCTAGTTTAACTCATGAAATTGTTTGCAGCTATAAAAAATAAAATGGTGGTTTTATAAGGGGACAAATGACCCACAGGTTGGACTCATAATCCCAATTTAGTTAATTAAATAAATATGGAAAAGTCCATTTTGATTTTAAAACCATCAGATTTTGTGCAAACCCTCTGGTAACATCCTTAAATGAAAGAAATCTGTTCTGTTCACTGGGTCTGGTCAATGTGTAACTCCAGATCTAGAGTACGTCTGGCTTAATTACCCTTCATACAATTTCATGAGCCTCCATCACTATGATGACTTTCATATAGTTTCCAGACTTCTGGAACTGTTGTTCAAAACTACACCTTCCGGTAGATTTGTATCCCTGAAACTTACATCCTTATCTCACCTCAAATACAGGGAACTTTGCATGAGACATTAATAGCCTGGCGAAAACAATGCAGTTACACACCAGCAGAAGCCAATGTCACATACAAGAAAATAAAAATCTGAAACCATTCAACAAAAGTAACTGGGTGTAACAAGGTCTCCCCACTCCCCTCCATTTGGTGCCTCTATAAACAAAGAGTTGGTCTCCAGACATCAACAGAGATGTTTAAATCTTGAATCGTGGGACTTTTAGTAGATATTTCTCCAGGATGTTCACTAAGGAAAAAATCATGGTTGTTCAAGAGATAAGGGAAGCAAGTGGAGGTGCTTCGGAAGACATTCATATTACCTGTCAGGAGATATTCACAGCCTTACAGCACATTAAGGCTACAAAAATCTCCAGGGTTTCATTGAGTGTGGAAGTTGATGGGAAACAGAAGAAACTGGAGGTATTTGCTTCAATTATTAGCCACCGAAGTTCCCAAAGACTGGAAAATAGCTACTGGGTTCTGTTGTTTAAGAAGGGTAACAAGGACGAGCCAGGGAACTGGAAGCCAGTCAGCCATGGTAGAGGTTAATGGAAGGAATTCTGAGAGACAGGATCTACCAGCATTTGGATAGTCAGAATCAGTTTTATTATCACCGGCATATGATGTGAAATTTGTTAACTAAGCAGCAGTTCAATGCAATACATAATCTAGCAGAGAAAAAAATAATAAAACGTAATAATAAATAAACAAGTAAATCAATTATGTATATTGAATAGATTATTTAAAAAATGCAAAAACAGAAATACTATATATTAAAAAAAGTGAGGTAGTGTCCAAAGATTCAATGTCCATTTAGGAATCGGATGGCAGTGGGGAAGAAGCTGTTCCTGAATCGCTGAGAGTGTGCCTTCAGGCTTCTATACCTCATACCCGATGGTAACAGTGAGAAAAGGGCATGCCCTGGGTGCTGGATGTCCTTAATAATGGACCTGCCTTTCTGAGACACTGCACCCTAGAGATGCCCTGGGTACTTTGTAGGCTAGTGCCCAAGATGAAGCTGACTAGATTTCCAACCCTCTGCAGCTTCTTTCAGTCCTTTGCCCCTCCATACCAGACAGTGATGTAGCCTGTCAGAATGCTCTCCATGGTATAACTATAGAAGTTTTTGAGTGTATTTGTTGACATGCTAATTATCTTCAAACTCCTAATAAAGTATAGCCGCTGTCTTGCCTTCCTTATAACTACATCATGTCAGCATGGCTTTGTGTGAAAATTCATGCTTGATGAACCTTTCATTATTTTTGAAGAAGTAACCAAACTTGCAGCTGAGGGCAGGGCAGTAGATGATGTCTATTTGGACTTCAACAAGGCCTTTGCCAAGACCCCATATGGTAGGCTGATCTGTAAGGTTAGGTCCCATGTAATTCAGAGACAACTAGTTAGGTGAATTCAAATTGGCTCTGAGAAAGGAACCAGAGGGTGGTGGTTGATGTTTGTTTTTCAGAATGGAGGCCAGTGATGAGTGCAGGGGTCAGAGCTGAGACCCTTGTTATTCATTATTTACACAAATTATTTGTATGCAAATACACAAAGCTTGATCAGCAAGTTTGCAGATGACACAAGATTAGGAAGCGTTATTGATAACTAAAATAAGTTATTGCAGTTTACAGGGGATCTTGATTAGTTAAGAAATTGAGCCAAGTCAAGGAAAGGGGCAAGGAGTGGCGAGTGAATTTTAGAATAGCTAAGTGTAAGGTGATGCATGTTGGAAAGTCAAACCAGTATATGACTTATACTAGGAATGACAGGGCACTAGGGAGTGTAATGGAACAGCAGGGCTTAGGAATAGATGTACGCAGTTCATTGAAATCAGGAGCACAGATAGGGTGGTGAAAAAGATACTTAGCACACTGGCTTTCATCAGTCAAGGCAATGAGCATAGGAGCTGGGACATAATGTTGCGTTATTTAAGTAGTTAATGAAACCCCACTTAGTACAGTACTGTGACAAACGAAAAAATCTGCAGATGCTGGAGATCCAAGCAACACACACAAAATGCTGAAGGAACTCAGCAGGCCAGGCAGCATCTGCTGAAAAGAGTACAGTGGACATTGCGGGCCAAGATCCTTCATGAAGTGTACAGTTCTGGTCACCCTGCTACAGGAAAAGATGTTAAACTGGAAAGAGTGCAGAAAAGATATACAATGTTGCCAGAACTAGAGGGTGTGATTTACTGTATAGGGGAAAGGTTGCCATAACCAGGTCTTTATTCCTTGGAACATACCAGAGTAAGGGACAAAGTTATAGAAACGTTTAAAATTATGAGGTGAATGGTAACAGTCTTTTCTCTGGGATGAGGGAGTACAAGATTAGGGGCAAAAAATTTAGGGTGAGAAGGGGAAGATTTTAAAGTGATGAGTGTTAACCTTTTCACAAAGAGCATGGTGGATATATGAAATGAGCCGCCAGAACAAGCAGCTGAGGCAATTACCAAAGCATTATTTAAGAAGCACTTGGATGGGTGCATGGCAGGGCAGAGCTTAGAGTGGTATGTGACAAACACAGGAAAAAGGGACTAGCTAGGTGGGCATCAAGGCTGGCATAGACTCGTTGAGCCAAAGTACCTGTATCAAGTCTGTGTTGCTGTATAACTGACAAGAATATCTAAGACAAGAATAATAGACTGGAATATCACCTCCACAGAGTGCATGTGGAGAGGATGTTTCCTATGGTGGGACAGTCTAAGACCAGAGGACACAGCCTCAGAATAGAGGGACGTCCTTTTAGAATTGAAATGAGGAGAAACGTCTTTAGCCAGAGGGTGGTGAATCTGTGGAATTCTTTGCCATGAGCAACTGTGGAGGCCAAGTCTTTATGTATACTTCAGGCAGAGGTGGATAGATCCTTGATTGGTCAGGGCATGAAGGGATATGGGGAGAAGGCAGGAGATCAGGGCTGAGAGGAAAATTGGACCAGCCATGATGAAATGGCAGAGTAGACTCGATGGGCCAAATGGCCTAATTCTGCTCCTATATCTTATGGTCTAATAAAAAGTATGCATATTTCCAACCGAAAGCAGAATTGTTCAACGTAAAATTTGAAAATTAACACGTTGATTACAGGTTTGAATCATTAGAAGCGTTATAAGTACATTTCTGACTATAAATGTGGGCTTTTAAACTACACACACTTACGCTAATTAACCAACATATCACCACACCGCAGAGAAAATCATCCTATGAGATGGTGTGGCGGTCTGAAACTAGAATGAAACTGGCAAGTATTTATTCTCAGTCGTCCACTGACAGTTTCGATCATTTCATCAGGAACGAACGGGAGAACGAGAAAATGAGAACTAACGTGAAGCCACATGTTTCCATGGCGCCTTAAAACCATCGAGGAGTTCAAGTGCTGCAGTCTCGTTAATGGGGATAAACACAGATCTTACCTCCACTTCTACCACCTCGTCATAAGCGGGTGGCGGATCAAACCCACTCCGACTGTAGTCTCCTCCACCTCCGTTTCCTCCACCACCACCTCGGGAACCGGTCCCTCCACCACCGCCCCCTCCTCCGCCACTGCCGCCCACCTGGCGGTCGCCGCTCTCCATAGGTTCGTAGCCCAGGCCAGGGCTCTCGTTAGTGAGGAGGGCCACCGCCTCGTTAATATCGTTCTTGGCCATACGGAGCGCCTTGCGGATGGCGGCTGGCTCCGAGAAGCCCATGCACAGTAGCGTCGTCATGTGCTCTTCCTCCACATCCATCCCGGCGGACACAGTCTGTCACTTCAGTCCTATTCTTCCATAGAGTCTGCACCAATACAGGTTCTCTGCCTCAGGGTGATGGCTCACCAGATGTCCGATTCCCACCTAAGTGTAGCGCGAACGGAGAATGGCTTAAACGTGTTGTTATTTCTGAATAACTAAAACAGTTATACAGAATCCGAAATACACGGCGCCATGTTGACAAAAGCAGCTTCCGGTTCCTACTTCGCCAGGCGAAGCCGCTCCCAGTTAATCGGAAATGACATACAGCCTATCGACAGACTTGGGTTCACCATCTTTGTAAAGGAGCTGCTCTGAGCGCCATCTTTCTACAGGACCATTACCGCGCCATCTTTGTAAAGGAATGGTTGTCTCTTGAATGCCTTTAGTTTGATGAAAGGATTTCCATCTTAAAGTTAATTCTGTGTTTCTGAGCACAAATGTTGGCAGATCTGATCATTGTTACGGTATTTTCTCCTTTTATTTCGGAATTACAGTATCTGGCATGTAGTTGAGTGGCTCTAAATGCTAGAAATCTTCCTAGACAGATGTGATGCACAGTAATTATGGAACTGAGTTGGGTTACATTTCATACATTTACTTTGATTTTGTTAGCTTGTAGAATTGTTACTTTAAGAGGAGGCCATTCTACTATAGCTGAGTCTATTCAGCTTTTATATTTATATTTGCCTTTCAAAGGGAGATATTTTGAATGCTGTTAATGTTACTAGAGTAACTTATATGTCTTGGTTATTTACCGGATAATTTGGAAGAACTAGTAGAAGATCATGGAATGTAAATGTGCTAATAAAAATAAATAAAATAGCCACCATTCCAAAGTTCTACTTTAGATTCCTATATTTGAAGAAGCTGCCGTAAAATTAAGCTGCTAGATCAATCTGATATAACTTTTTAATTTTCATTTTATAGGCTATGACAGTTGTTCACAAAGCTAAAGTTAAAGTCCATCCCTAATAGCCATAATAATAAAGAGATTCACCACTAGAAAGGAAGGTCTTAAAGAGTATCAGAGGGCAGAAATGAGTGCAGTCATTATTACTGAGGAAAAGGTGCTTGCAAGCTGAAGGGTCTTAAGGTAGATAAGTCACCTGGACCAGATGGACTACACCTCCGGTTTCTGAAAGAAGTACATAAAGTGATGACAATGATACTGACCTTTCAAGAATTATTAGATTCTGGAATGGTTCTGGAGGACTGGAAAACTGCAACTGTCACTCCACTCTATAAGAAGGGAGGGAGGTAAAAGAGCAGGATATTATTGGCCAGTTAGCCCAACTTCAGCAGTTGGCATTATTAAGGATGAAGTTTTGTGGTACTTGGAGGCATATGATAAAATAGCCAAAAGTCAGTATGACATCTTTAAGGGACATGTTGCCTGGCAAATCTGTTGGAATTCCCTGAGGAAATAACAGGCAGGATAAACAAAGGATACTCAGTGGATGTTGTTTACTTGGGTTCTCAGATGATGCACAGGAGGCTGCTAAACATGATAAGAGCCCATGTACTGCATGAAAGAGACTAGCAGATTGGCTGACTGGCAGGAGGCAAAGAGCTGCCGGTGACTAGTGGTGTTCCATAGGGGTTGGTGTATGGACTGCTTCCTTTCACGTTATATGTCACTATCTAGATGATGGAATTGAAGACTGTCACCAGGTTTGTGGTGATACAAATACTTACTGCGCCACATGACATAGGGCTTACATTGCCGGCAATCAGCTGGAGCTCAGGAAAAGCAGCTATGATCTGTGCAAAGCTAACAAGGCTGTGAAACAACAATACAGGGAAAAGATTGAGTCAAATTTCACAATGAATAGTGACTTGTGGCGAGGGTTGCATACCATTGCAGACTTCAAAGCCAAACGTAGTGGTGCCGCCAATCTTGCGGCCTTTCTCCCTGATGAGCTCAATTGCTTTTACATGCGGTTCGATGTCTGAGCCTCCGAGGAAAGCCACCGCTAGAACCTGCAACCTAGTCATCTCTGAGGCTGAGGTACGCAGATGTTTCCAATGAGTGGACAGTTGCAAGGCTGCAGGACCAGACAGCATCCCAGGGCGAGTGCTCAGGATGAGTGCAGCACAACTGGCAGGTGTGTTTACTGATATTTTTAATCTTTCCCTCTCCCAGTGTAGAGTGCCCTCATGCTTCAAATTATCCACCATTGTCCCGGTACCAAAAAAGACCAAGGTAACATGCCTGACGACTGGCATCCTGTCACAATCAGCTCAGTAATAAGCAAATGCTTTGAGAGGATAGTCAAGGATTACATCTGCAGTTTGCTACCACCCAAACTGGACCCCTACAATTCACCTACTGACACAACCGATCGACAGACAACACAATAGCCACAGCTCTACACACCGTTCTGGAGAAGGATGCTTATGTGAGAATGCTGTTCTTGGACTGCAGTTCAGCTTTCAACACCACAATTCCCTCCAGACTTGACAAGAAGCTCAGAGACCTTGGCCTTGACCTTGCCTTGTGCAGCTGGTTCCTGGACTTCTGGTTAGATCACCGACAGGTTGTAAGAGTGGGCTCCCTCACCTCTGCTCCTCTGACTCTCAACACATGAGCCCCTCAGGGCTGCATACTGAGTTCCTTCCTTTACTTCCTGTATACCCATGACTGTGTCACCACCCACAGCTCTAATCTGCTAATTAAATTTGCCAACAACACTACATTAATAGGCCTTATCTCAAACAATAACAAGGTGACCTGTAGAGAAGGAGTCATCTCTCTGACACAGTGGTGTCAAGAAAACAACCTCTCCCTCAATGTCGCAAAAAGAAAGGAGCTGTTTGTGGATTAAAAGAGGAATGGAGACGAGCTAAGCCCTAGCCCTATTGATGTCAATGGATCTGGGGTTGAGAGTGTGAACAGCTTTAAGTTCCTCAGCATCCACATCACTGAGGACCTCACGTGGTCTGTACACACCAGCTGTGTGGTGAAAAAGGCACAACAGTGCCTCTTTCACCTCAGATGGTCGAGGAAGTTTGGTATGGGCCCCCAATGCCTAAGAACTTTCTACAGGGGCAGAATTGAGAGCATCCTAACTGGCTGCATCACTGCCTGATATGGGAGCTGTACCTCCCTCAATCACAGGACTCTGCAGAGAGTGGTGCGGACAGTCCAGCACATCTGTAGTTGTGAACTTCCCGCTATTCAGGACATTTACCAAGACAGGTGTGTAAAAAGGGCCCGAAGGATCATTGGGGACCTGAGTCACCCCAACCACAAACTGTTCCAGCTGCTACCATCTGGGAAACGGTACTGCAGCATAAAAGTCAGGACCAACAGGCTCCGGGACAGCTTCTTCCACCAGGCCATCAGACTGATTAACTCACACTGATTTGAGTGTATTTCTGTGTTACATTATCTGTTTTATTTATTATAAATTATAAATTACTATAAATTGCACATTGCATATTTAGATGGAGACATAATGTATAGATTTTTACTCCTCATGTATGTGAAGGATGTAAGAAATAAATTCAATTCCATTCAAACCAGAATCAGGTTTAATGTCACTGGCATATGTTGTGAAATTTGTTGGTTTGCGACAGCAAATTACTTAGTTTTAAAAACCTATAAATTATATTAAGAAATGTGTGTGTGTTAATTGTGCATTCAGAAATCTGATGGCAGAGGGGAAGAAGCTGTTCCTGAAACACTGAGTTTGTGTCTTTAGGCCCTTTTACCTTCTCCTTAATGGTAGCAATGAGAAGAGGACATGTCCAAGGTGATGGGGGGCCCTTAATGATAGATGACACTTTTTTGATCGTTGCCTTTTGAAGCTGTCCTCATTGCTGGGGAGTGTAGTGTCCATGATGGAGCTGGCTGAGTTTACAACTTTCTGCAGCTTTTTCTGATCCTGTGCTATGGTTCCTGCATACCAGACGTGAAGCAATCAGTCAGAATGCTCTCCACGGTACATCTGTAGAAATTTGTGAGAGTCCTTGGTAACATAGTAACAAACTCCGAATGAAATACAGCCACTGTTGTGCCTTTAGTTATCGACAGGTGGAGGGGCAGCGTTGATGAAGCAGGAAGCCTGCAGAAGGACTTGGACAGATTGAAACAATGGGCAAAGAAGTGGCAGATGGGATAGAGTGTAGAAAGTATCTGGTCATGCACTCTGGTAGGGGGAACAAAGTCAGACTGTTTTCTAAACAGGAAGAAAGTTCTGAAAGCGGGGGTGAAAAGGGACTTCAGAGTACTTGTACAGGATTTCTTGAAGATTAACTTGCAGGTTCAGTAAGGAAAAGAAATGCAATATAAGCATTCATTTCAAAAGGGCTAGAATATAAAAGCAAAAAGTAATGCTGACACTTCTGTTATGTACATGCAACCCTGTAAAAGTATTAGCAGCAATAGAACTCACCTGGAGTCTGGATTTGCTGTTAACAAATACTATTTTATTAGTAACTATGTCATAGCAACTTAAAACCAGATAATCCAAGGGTTAGCAGTGTTATGCATATATAGGTGTAAAGATAAAGTTCCCAAACTTATTCAAGCTTAAGTGGTAAGTAATACAGTCTTACGATGGTATGTAAGAAAGTTCTGTTCAGTTCAATGCACAAAATTGAGGTGAGAGGGAGTTATTTGTAAGCTGAATGAACAGGTGTTGTCGATCTTCCCATTGTCCTCTGAATCCTCACATAAAATATCACCAACAGTAGCTTATCAGAAAGGGGACCATCTTCAAGGGAACTACCACCCAGGCAAGAGTCGACACACCAGTAGATTCCACAAGTTTACCCCAATCACACACAACGTGATAGCCACTTATCCAGTTCCACGACATACGAAATAACTCCAACAGTGATTTGCCACAGGGGCGCCTTTCGTCAGTGAACTACCACACCCAGACAAAGGGTAAACACACACATGGTATTCGCAAAGGTTTCCCCTCACCAGAGAACCCACTCCTGTGGATTAACTACATGACAATCACACTTTTGTATCCGAATGGAAACAAACTCACCCTCACGGGTTACTTGGAAAGAGAGTCCAAACAGTGATCTCTTTGTCACTAGGTTTCTTCTGTTTCAAACCTTCCTCTCCTCTCTCTTCCCTGCAAATTTCTTCTAGTTGCAGCACTCGTGAGAGTCACTTATCAATACTCTGGATTGATCTCAACTCACCCCTTTTGGGCTACTGAAAGTTTAAACCAGCGACCGACTCACTGGTGTCTTCCATTGACGGAATCCATCTTGTCTCTGAGCTGTGTCTTTCTCTGTGTGTGTCTCTGTATCCTTGTATATTCAAAACAAGCCACAAGAAACCATGAACATTTGTTGTCCATCAAATAACTCCACCTCTCTCACCATAGTAACCAAGCAATCTTTCTCTCTTTCTTTTTAAATCTTTTTATTAATTTTAAGAAAAACATAAGTGAAATATGAATACAAAACATTTGAGAGTACATAATTAATAGTTTAAATAGACAATCAGATATGTAATAATCAATATATAAAGCCTCCCAAACTCATAGTATTAATGTAAAAGAATCGAAAAAGAGAAAAAAAAACCCAAAAAAACTAAAAGAAAACTTTTTTAAAAAACTAACCAACATGGGCAATTGCATAATGTTAAATACATACAGTAGTGCCGATAACTCCGAACCTCCATCCAAATACTTAAGGATAATAACAGTAAGGTTTAGGATCAGACCATTTAACTCATATGAAAATGTTGAATAAATGGTCTCCAAGTTTCCTCAAATTTAACTGAAGAATCAAAAACCACACTTCTAATTTTTTCTAAACTCAAGCAAGAAATAGTTTGAGAAAACCACTGAAATACAGTTGGAGGGTTAATTTTTTTCCAATTCAGTAAAATAGATCTTCTAGCCATTAGTGTAACAAATGCAATCAATCGTTGAGATGAAGCGGATAGACGATTATTATCTATCATTGGTAAACCAAAAATTGCAGTAAAAGGATGTGGTTGGAAATTGATATTTAAAACTTGAAATAATATTAAAAATATCTTTCCAATAATTTTGTAAACAAGGACAAGACCAAAACATATGAGTCAATGAAGCAACATCAGAATGACATCTGTCACAAGTTGAATTAACATGAGAATAAAATCGAGCAAGTTTATCTTTAGACATATGAGCTCTATGTACAACCTTAAATTGTATTAGGGCATGTTTAGCACAAATAGAGGACGAATTTACCAATGACAATTTTTTTTTCCCATTGCTCAGTAGATATAGGACAATGCAATTCTTCTTGCCATTCCTTCTTAATTTTTTCTGATACATCTGGCTGTACACTCATAATCATATTATAAATGATAGCTACTAAACCCTTTTGACAAGGATTGAGGGCTAAAATTCTTTCTGTAATGTCCAATGGACATTCTTTCGAAAAAGACTTTAATTCATTATACAGAAAATTTCTGACTTGCAAATATCTAAAAAAAATGGGTTTTAGGTAAATTATATTTATTAGATAGCTGTTCAAAGGACATAATGTTATCATCCAAAAACAGATCACGAAAACATGTTATACCTTTTGTTTTCCATAATAGAAAAGCTTGATCTATAGATGAAGGCCGAAAGAAGTAGTTAGATACTATAGGACATGACAGCATAAACTTATTCAAGCCAAAAAATTTACGAAATTGAAACCAAATTCATAATGTATACTTGACTATGGGATTAGTTATCTGTTTATTCATTTTAAATAACGAAAAAGGAAGTGAAGATCCTAAGATTGAGATCAATGAAAAATCTTGCACAGATTTACATTCCAAATTTACCCATTGTGGGCAAGCAGCTGTAGTTGATTCTTGTGTCCAGAATATTAAATACCGTGTGTTAACTGCCCAATAGTAAAATCTTAAGTTTGGTAGAGCCAAGCCGCCCTCCTTCTTAGGCTTCTGTAAATATTTTTTGCCTAGTCTAGGATTTTTGTTCTGCCACAAATAAGAAGATATTTTAGAGTCAACCATATCAAAAAAAGATTTAGGAATAAAAATTGGTAATGCTTGAAATAAATATAAAAATTTAGGTAGTATCATCATCTTAATGGCATTAACTCTGCCTACCAAAGACAAAGATAATGGAGACCACCTATTAGCAAGTTGCTTAATTTGATCGATTAAAGGTAGAAAATTAATTTTAAATAAATCTTTATGTTTTTTTAGTAATTTTAATACCTAAATAAGTAAAATAATCTGTAACAATTCTATATGGTACATGATTATAAATTGGAACTTGCATATTTAATGGAAATAGTTCACTCTTATTAAAATTCAATTTATAACCAGAAAAGTTACTAAATTGAGCGAGCAAAGAAGAAATAGCAGGAATAGATTTTTCAGGGTCAGATATATATAATAACAAGTCATCCGCATATAATGATACCTTATACGTCGTCTCCCCATGGGTAATACCAAAAATATTGGGTGATTCACGAATAGCTATAGCCAAGGGTTCTAAAGCAATGTCAAATAATAAAGGACTTAAAGGACAACCTTGCCTTGTACCACGAAATAGCTGAAAAAAAGGTGATCTTTGATTATTGGTAAAAACCGAAGCTAGGGGTTTATGGTATATTAATTTAATCCATGATATAAATTTTGAACTAAAATTAAAATGTTGCATTGTATTAAATAAATATGGCCATTCGACTCTATCAAATGCTTTTTCGGCATCTAAAGAAATGACACATTCTGGTATTTTAGATGAAGAGGTATAAATAATATTAATTAATTTTCTAATGTTAAAAGATGAATAGCGATTTTTAATAAATCCAGTCTGATCTTCAGAAATAATTCGAGGTAATATATTTTCTAATCTAATAGCCAAAATTTTACTAAAAATCTTAAAATCCGTATTCAACAAGGATATAGGCCGATAGGATGCACATTCAGTAGGGTCTTTATCTTTTTTAAGAATTAAAGAAATAGAAGCTTCATAAAAAGATTGTGGTAGTTTACCTATACTTAATGCATCTTTAAAAATTTTACAAAGCCAAGGAGAAAGTATGGAAGAAAAAGATTTTAAAAATTCTGTAGAAAAACCATCTGGACCAGAAACTTTACCCGAATTCATTGAAAAAATAGCCTTTTCTATTTCAGACTCCGTAATAGGTGTATCCAAAAATACACTATCCTCAACAGTTACTTTTGGAATATTCAATTTCCTTAAAAATTCATTTATTATAGAAGAGTCCTTAGTACATTCTGATTGATATAAGGAATCATAAAAATTCTTGAAAGGCTTTATTTATCTCTTTGTGATCGATCGTCAAAGTACCATCTTGTTTACGAATCCTAGTAATCTGTCATTTATCTGAAACAATTTTCAATTGATTAGCTAGTAATTTACCAGACTTATCTCCATATATATAGAATTGGGCTTTTGATTTAATTAACTGACTTTCAATCGAAGAGGATAATAGTAAGCTATGCTCCATTTGAAGTTCCACTCTTTCTTTATAAAGTTCTTTGCTAGGGGTCATTGAATAAATCTTGTCAATTGCTTTAATTTTATCAACTAGTATTAATATTTTAGAATTAGTTCGTTTCCTAACTCCAGCAGAATATGAAATAATCTGTCCACGAATATATGCCTTAAAAGTATCCCACAAAGTTCCACTAGAGATCTCTGCTGTAAACTTTGTTGAGAAAAACAAATCAATTTGCTGTTTAATAAAGTTGCCAAATTCAGGATCCTGCAATAAAACAGGATTAAACCTCCAACCTTTAGCATTAATAGATGAATCCGTCATCTTAATAGATAACTTCAAAGGTGCATGATCAGATATAGTAATAGAGTCATATTTACAATCCATAACATCTGTAAGTAAATGGTGATCAATGAAAAAGTAATCAATTCTTGAGTAATTATGGTAAACATGGGAAAAGTATGAAAACTCTTTATCGTTAGGGTGTAAAAAGCGCCAAATTTCACAAATAGCTGAATCAATCATAAAAGAGTTAATAAGAGAAGCCGATTTATTCAAAAGAGTTTGGGTGGGCTTGGATCTATCCATCAAAGGGTTTAAACAAGCAATCTTGTAATTAGTAGAAATACAACAGTGTCTAAAAGTCAGTCTCATTCTCCCAGCACTTTAAAGTGACAGTCCACAGAAGAAATGAACCCTGGGGGTATATAACACTTTATAAGGCATTAGTCAGACTGCATTTGGAGTATTGTGAGCAGTTTGAGCTTCTTATCAAAATGAGGATGTGCAGGCATTGGAGAGGGTCCGGAGGATGAAGAATGATCTGCGGAATAAAAGGGTTAGCATATGAGGAGCATTTGATGGCTCTCAGCTTGCACATACTGGAATTTAAAAGAATGGGGGGGGGGAGTCTCATTGTAATCTATCGAATATTGAAAGGTCTAGATCAGGGGTTCCCAACCTGGGGCCCACGGATCCCTTGGGTTACGGTAAGGCTCCATAGCATAAAAGAGGTTGGGAACCCCTTGCCTAGATAGAGTGGACATGGGGAGGATGTTTTCAATATTGAGGGAGCCTAGGATCAGAGAGCACAACTTCAGAATACAAGGATGTTGCTTTAGAATATAAATTCCTTTAACCAGAGGAGTGTGAATTTGTGGAATTCATTGCCACTGAGGACTGTGGAGGCCAAGTCATTGAATATATTTAAAACAGAGGTTGATGGGTTCTTGATTAGTAAGAGCATCAAAGTTTGTGTGGAGAAGGCAGGAGATGGGGTTGAGAGGGATAATAAATCAGCCATGGTTGAATGCTGGAACAGACGCAATGGGCCAAATGGCCGAATTCTGCTCTTATGTCTTATGGTCAAACAACAAAGATCTCATCACCAATCCCTGTAGAGCAGCACTGGTTTCAGACCCAATCATAAAAGCAACCCTCCATCACTGTCCTCTGCCTCCTATCATTGGATCCAATGTGCTTTCAACCTTTTCATGACAGCACTGTCTGTGACAGCTTCCATTGCTCTAGGCGATAGTCTGTCTAACTAGATGGTAAATAATTAGCCAGCTTTGTTTTGTCCTTTTTGAGAATAGAATACCCAAGGCATTTTTTTTACATTTTCCAGCAACTACTAGTGTGGCTGGAACACAAGTCTGCATACAATGACAGGATGTTGTTTGGTCCATAAGCTCTTGTTGTCTGCAATGAAGCAAATTGACTGACAGCTGACTTCTTTGATGGTAGGAATCTGAGAGGAAGTGGAGTTGGGTCACTCATTGGAAGTAGAATATCTAATGATGTATGATACATGAATTCACAAAGAAAGGAGTCCTTAACATTTAAGATTATTTTGAAAAAATATTGGAAAGATATTTTTGATATTATTTCTGCGGTATTGAACATTAATTTACAACCACATCCTATTACTGCAATTTTTGGTTTACCAATGATGGATTCACTCCATTTATCTTCTTCCGCTTGTCGAATGATTGCATTTCTTACATTAATGGCTAGAAGTTCTATATTGTTGAATTGGAAAGAAATTAATCCTCCTACTGTATTTCATTGGTTTTCTCAAACTATGTTATGTCTAAATTTAGAAAAAATTAGAAGTGTTGTATTTGATACTTCTATTAAATTTGAAAAGATATGGAGACCATTTATTCAATATTTTCATATGATGTAATATGACCCTGTTCCAAGCCTATTTGTTTTTCCAGTTTCGATTTTATATATGTTAAGAGGATCGGAGCTGACGACACTGATGATTTTGTATTTTTGTGAGATATTATAAACAGCCCTTTTTTCCCCATTTTTTCTTTTTCTCTTTTTTTCTTTATTAGTTATTAGATTATTAGATTAGTTTTCTTTTGCATAATTTTTTTTCTGTTTCTTTTTTCTGTTTTTTTAAAATATATACTATGATATACCTAGGTTTGCCTTGTTTATTTGTATATTGTATCGTTCATGATTTGGGAATACTCATTTATACTGTAATCATTGCTTATGTATTCTTTCATGTTTAGTTGAAATGTGTATGTTTGTAATCCCATTATCCTTGTATTAATGTTAATTTTATTTTGTTGATATTAATAACAATAATAAAAAGATTGAGAAAAAAACATTTAAGGTGTTTCATTCTTGAATGTCAGGGGTATCTTTCCCTTTAAGCTTTACAGATTTGTGGTTATTATAACTCCTTTGCAATATCTCATCCCAGGCAATGCATTTAATGTCAAACAAGAAAGAGAAAAATGATTCAGTCTTCCGTACCAGTGACCCAACTTCAATTCCCACCGCTGCCTGCAGGGAGCTTGTACCTTCATCCCATGGCCGTGTAGGTTTCCGCCAGGTGCTCTGGTTCCCTCCCACAGTCTAAAGATGTGATGGTTGGATGGTTAATTAGATATCGTAATTGTCCTGTGATTAGGCTAGGATGATGATGCGTCTCAGCCCAAAATGTCGACTGTTTACTTTATCCATAGATGCTGCCCGGCTGCCAGTTCTTCCGGCATTTTGTGTGTGTGTTGATTAAATCGGGATCGCTGGTTGGCACAGTTCAAAGGGCTAGAAGGGCCTATTCCACGCTGTATCGCAATAAATAAATAATTTTAAATTCATAAGAAATACTTTAAATGCTTTAAGTATTTTATATACATTGATTCATTATTATTGTAAACAATGTTGCTTAGTTACAACACTAGTAAGCTCTTCACTAGAGAAGGTGAATTATTAACCTTTACACCGGTTAAGCAAAATATAAAATGAGCTGTTCTGTGACAATTCAATCACCAAAAAATATATAAATTTAAACCAATGATCTTTACAATAGATGGGTATTGATTTTCTAAGTAATCATTGTTTAAATGGTGGAGGAATGAGGTTTGCTGGGTCACTGTGTGGATTTTGTTTTACTCCTGCTCAGTTGTTTGATCATCATAAACACCCAATCAGTAATTCAGGTTGGCATTCCTCAGATTTTTGCTTAGGGCTTCTCAGTAATGTGCTTACAATTCAATCAAAGTTGAAAAGTCTAATAGAGGTTCCCTTGTATTAAAGAAATTAGCTGATTAACTAAGAAATTTTATCTGTTTGCACACAAAATGAATCGCGGTTAAGATGTGCCAATAAATGCTGTTAATCTACTGCATGGTATCTGAACAGGAATTGTTCAGATATCATTCAGGAAATACTTTGTTTTATCAGAATCTTTATTTAGAGTACTGCCACAGAAGAGAAAAAAAACTGACAAGTAAATGATACTTTGTGGCTTCTGTATCATTCCATCTAAAGATTACGATGGTTAATATTTTATAATTGGTTTACAAATAGTGTTTTTACCACTAAGAGGGTTACACTGCAAATGCTTGACCACAGAAACTCTAGGCTGTTCTAGTGCGTCACTTACTAAGGTAAATCAAAAAGCTACAGCTGTCAGAAAAACATTATTTAACGGTTATTAACAATTCTGTCGGGTTCCACAATAATCAAAATGGCACCAATTCTGTTTCTTAAAGGTATTCTTAGCAATTATGTGTCCTACATCCCCTTCTAGACAAAAATCTCTTACAGACCATTAATTAGTTACAAACTGGAAATTTTATATATGTATTTAAATAATTAGTAATGTAGCTTAATATGTATATTAGTGACATATGAGGTAACATTATTAATAATTTACAGAGACACAAATATAATGTGATATAATAAATATAAATAAATAAATACACACATACATAAATAAAATAAATTATATATATATATATATAAATATAATTGACACATCAATTATACCGTCATTCATTCAGTCCCTTGGTCTTCGTATCTAGAAAAAACTTCACTCTTTTTCTTCATAAGACCATAAGACATGGGAGCAGAAGTAAGCCATCTGGTCCATCAAGTCCACTCTGCCGTTAAATTATAGCTGATTATTTTTTTCCCCTCCTCAGCCCCACTCCCCGGCCCTCTCCCTGTAACCTTTGATGCCATGTCCAATCAACAACCTAACAAGCTCTGCCTTAATACACACAACAACCAGGCCTCCACAGCTGCCTGTGGTTAAAAAAAATCCACAAATTCACCACCCTTTGGCTAAAGAAAATTCTCAGCATAAGTTTTAAATGGACACCTCCCAATCCTGAGGCTATCCCCTCTTGTCCTAGACTCTCCCACCATGGGAACCAGCCTTTCTACATCTACTCTGTCTAGGCCTTTCAACATTTGAAAGGTTTCAATGAGATCCCCATCCTTCTAAATTCCAACGAGTACAGACCCAGAGCCATCAAACGTTCCTCAAGTGATAACCCTTTCATTCCCAGAATCATCCCTGTGAACCTTCTCTGAACCCTCTCCAATGCCAGCACATCTTTTCTTAGGAGTCCAAAACCGTTCACAGTACTCAAGGGGAGGCCTCACCAGTACCTTATAAAGCTTCAGCATCACATCCCTGCTATTATATTCTAGTCCTCTTGAAATGAATGCTAACATTTCATTTGCCTTCCCCACCATCTACACATCCTGCAAATTAACCTTTAGGGTGTTCTGCACAAGGACTCCCAAGACATTTTGCATCTCAGATTTTTGGGTTTTCTCTTCTACCAAAGTGCATGACTATGCATTTTTCCAACATTGTATTTCACTTGCCACTTTCTGGCCCATTCTCCTAATCTGTCTAAGTCCTTATGCAGTCTACTTCTTTCCTCAATACTACCTGCCCTTCACCAATTTTATATCATCTATAAACTTGGCAACAATACCATCTATTCCATCATCTAAATCATTGATAAACAGCATAAAAAGAAGTGGTCCCAACACTGAACCCTGTGGAACAACACTAGTCACTGGCAGCTAAACAGAAAAGGATCCTTTTACTCCCACCCATTGCCTCCTACCAATCAGCTAATGCTCTAACCATGCCAGTAATTTTCCTGTAATACGATGGGCTCTTAACTTGGTATGCAACCTCAGGTGTGACACCTTGTCAAAGGCCTTCTGAAAGTCCAAATATACAACATCCATAGCATCCCCTTTATCTATTCTACTTGAAATCTCCTCAAAGAATTCCAACAGGTTTGTCAGGCAAGATTTTCCCTTAAGGAAACCATTCTGACTTTATTCTATCTTGTCCTGTGACAACAAATACTCCATCACCTTATCATTATCAATTGATTCTAACATCTTCCCAAACACTGAGGTCAGGCTAACTGGTCTATAATTTCCTTTCTGCTGCCTTCCTCCTTTCTTAAAGAGTGGAATGACATTTGCAATTTTCCACTCCTCTGGCACCATGTCAGAGTCCAATGATTTTTTAAAATTATTTTTAATGAGTTTTTACAATGCAACAAAACAAAACAAAAATAAAAAAGAGGTTAATACAGTGCAAAACAAACATATCAAAGTACAATTCATAACAATTAAGCAAAGTACCCATGGTAAAATTGTATGAAGTTAGTTACCACCCCACCCTCCCACTACCCAACTCCAAGCCAACTTTACAATATATAAAAAAGTTATTCAGAACTATATCACCACAGAGCTGTATTTATAAAAAGAAGGTATATTGCCTACTACCTAAACTATAATATATAAAATAACCATAAATCTTAACCGAAAGAAGCTGGAAGGGATTTAAATACAAAAGAAATAAAAGGAAGGTATGCACCCTTAATCTAAATGGAAATTCTGAAAATATCCAAGCAAAGGTCCCCACACCTTTTGGAACTTTATATCTGAATTGAGAAGTGAATAATGAATCTTTTCAAGGTCTAAGCAGGACATAATATCTCTAAGCCATTGAGCATGAGTGGGTGGGACAGCATCTCTCCACCTAAGAAGGACCAATGATTTTTAAAAGATCATTCTGAATGCCTCCACAATCTCTACCGCTACCACTTTCAGATCATCTGATCTGGGTGACTTGTATGCTTTTAGGTGTTTCAGCTTTTTAAGCGCCTTCTCTTTTGGTAACTCTTTTGGTAACTGCAGTCACTTCCCTTCCTTCTCCACCTTCAACATCTGGCACACTGCTAGAGTCTTCACAGTGAAGATTGATGCAAAATATTCATTTATCTCATCTGCCATCTTCTTGTCCCCGTTATTATTTCTCCTACCTAATTTTCTAGTGGTCCTATATCCACTCACATCTTTTAAAAATTTTTTACATTCTTGTAAAAGCTTTTATATCCACATTGATATTGTTTGCTAACTTGCTTTCATATTTCATCTTTTCCCTTCTAATGGTTCTTTGAATATCTCTCTGTAGGTTTTTAAAAACTCCCCAATCCTCCATCTTCCCACTAATTTTTGCTTTGTTGTATGTCCTCTCTTTTGCTTTTAAATTAACTTTGACTTCCCTTGTCAGCCACAGTTGTACTATTTTGCCATTTGAATATTTCTTTATTTTTGGAATACATCTATCATGCAGCTTCCTCATTTTTCCCAGAAACTCACACCGTTGCTGCTCTGCTGTCATCCCTGCCAGCAGCTCCTTCCAATTTACTTTGGCCAACTCCTCTCTCATCCCGCTGTAATTTCCTTTACTCCACCGAAATACTGCTGCATCAGACTTTAATTTCTCCCTGTCAGATTTTAAGTTGAACTCAATCATGTTGTGATCACTGCCTCCTAAGGTTTCTGTTACCTTAAGCTCCCTAATTGTCTCTGATTCATTATATAACACCTAATCCAGTGTAGCTGTTCCCACAGTAGGCTCAACGCCAAACTGCTCTAAAAAGCCATCTCTTAGCCGTACAACAAACTCACTTTCTTGAGATCCATTACCAACCTGATTTTCCCCATCAACCTGCATGTTAAAATCTCCCATACTACCATAACCTTGCTCCTTTGACATGTCTTTTTTTATTTCCCCTTGTAATCTGTGGTCTCTCTGATACAACGTGTAACCTTGGACATTCAGCTCCCAACTACAACCATCCTTCAGCCACGATTCAGTGATGGCCACAACATCATACCCTACAGTCTGTAAAAGTGCAACGAGATCATCCACCTTATTTCTTATACTCCGTGCATTGAGATCTAACACATTGGTACTGTATTTGCTACCTTTTTTTGATTATGCATCCCTAATGCACTGATGCTCACCCAGCTGGCTGTAATTTTGTCCTATCATCTGTCTGCCCTTCCTGACAGTCTGGCTGCATGCTATCTTTGCTTTTTAACCATCCTCCTATCGGAGTCCCTTCACTCTGGTTCACACCCCCCCCCCCCCCCCAACAGCTCTAACAAAACTGACAGCGAGAATATTGTTCTCCCTTGGGTTCAGGTGCAACCCGTCATGTTAGTACAGGTCATACATCCCTAATGCCTCCCCCAGAAATTTTCCTTTTCCATGCCCTCCTTTTTGGTCTGTTTTAGAGGACATTCAGTAGGAGGTAAATGTGAATGAATTCTCCTGGTTGTTGGATAATAAGAAAATGAGACATTTAAAAATATATAAAGTGAGTAGGATTGCTTCTTTGCTATCTGTTGTTTTTTTCCCTATTGTACAATCTTGATCTCAGTTTCACATCTGACTCCACCGCCCTCCTTTTCGTGCCTTCTGTTTCTCTATCGGAGCATGTTCGTGTTTAATTTCCATACAAGCGCATTGATGACCACAGCTGTCTTAAAGGCAAACTCTTCCATCCTGTTTCCTGTGTAAAGCCAGTTTTTCTCTTTCTGTCGTATATATTCTGATGATATCGGCTGGTTTCCGCCATTTTCCCTAACTCAGTTCGCCCAAGACCATGGTAGACTGGTCGCCTAATGCCACCTGTTCCATTTCCCAAACATCCTTTCTCTCTTCTTCACCCACCCAGTAAAAGGAATGGGTTCATATGGTCTTATATTCCACCTCACCAGTCACGATCAGTGCAGGACAAATACTTTACATCTCCAAAAGGGTTACATACTTGCCCTCAGGAATAGATCTCTCCCCAAGGGTAATTGCATTTTACAACCATTTGACTTTAACCAGAACCATGACTATCCTCCACACGAACTCCTTGCATTCGCAACATTAGATAAATAACAAAACAGCTTGACGCCGCAATTAAGCTGAGATTTGTTTGTGTCATTTTTTAACGTTCTTCAGCCCTATGCAATTTGTGTCACGGTCCTCGCCATCTCCCTCCAGGTCAACACATTAACACTTTGTGGAGTCTTTCTATTGGTGTTCCTGGAAAGTCGCATATTCCTTTCCTCATTACACTGAGGAGCATGTTCAGGAGTTCTTAAATTAAGTTTTGATTCCTCCTCAGAGTAACTTAGTAGGTACAGAGGGGATATCAGGGGTAAACACGTAAACACGAGGAGTGAGTGCATGGAATAGGCTGCCAGCGATGGTGGTGGAGACAGACACGATAGGGTCTTTTAAGAGACTCCTGAGCAGGTATATGGAGCTCAGAAAAATAGAGGGCTATGAATAACCCTAGGTAATTTCTTAGGTAAGGACGTGTTCGGCACAGCTTTGTGAGCTGAAAGGCCTGTATTGAGCTCTAGGTTTTCTATGACTTCCTAAAAGTTGTGTATCATTTTACACTTTAATAAAAGCCGACATTATACTGTACATGTTTTTAAAAACTGGACATTTTATCTTACCAACGTCAGAGAACCTAAACCATATTGCCAAAACAAAGTTTGTAAGAGTTTCTTTTTTATATATAAATAAGGTTCTAGTCCTTAAGTTTTAAAAAATGCTAGAAATTTTAAATTGCTAGGTTGACGCACAGATCAAATGTTCCAGGAGCTCAAACGTAAGAAGATCTGCAGATGCTGGAAATTCAAGCACCACACACAAGATGCTGGTGGAACACAGCAGGCCGGGCAGCATCTAAAGGGAGAAGTGCAGTCGAAGTTTCGGGTCAGGACTAACTGGAAGAAAAGACAGTAAGAGATTTGAAAGTGCGAGGGGGAGGGGGAGATCAGAAATGATGGGAGAAGACAGGAGGGGGTGGGATGAAGCTGAGAGCTGGAAAGGTGATTGGCAAAAGGGATACAGAGCTGGAGAAGGGAAACGATCATGGGACGAGAGGCCTAGGGAGAAGGGAGCACCAGTTGGGAGATGGAGAGCAGTCATGGAGTGATAGTGAGAGGGGCAGAGAGAGAGAGAGAGAAAAGGAGAAATAATAAATAAGGGTTGGGGTAAGAAGGGGAGGAGGGGCATTAACGGAAGTTAGAGAAATCAATGTTCATGCCATCAGGTTGGAGACTACCCAGACGGAATATTAGCTGTTGTTCACACCATTTTGTGAAATATTCCGGGAGCGTAATTTGGCTTCCAATCGGATCTTGTGGGCGGGACTCAAGCTGTTATGTAAAAGCTTCATAACGATTGCCTTTCGCTGTTAAGGGTTTGTTAGGCTGCCTTCGTGTTGCTTTGGATGTGTACAAGGTATGTTTGAATTTAGTTGGGAAATTATTGATAATGAATTGGATTAGAATTTCTATCTGCAGAATGTGGTATCGATAGCTCTAAGGAATACCTAGTGATTGAGAAAGTCCAACTCTAGACGCATTGAACCATAAAGGCAGAAACCTGCATTTAGCTGTGTTACTTATTAATGCTAAGTATTGGCATCCTGTATATTGCGTTGCATCAGAAACATTTTTGGAATCCCTTGGCGTCCGAAGGGATTTGATCCTGTCCTTGACGGGGAACGATTGCTGAAGGATTTGCACGATCTAATGGGGTGAATATCAACGATAGTCTGAAAGGCTTTGATTGACCAATACTATTAGCAATTGTTGATCACGAAAGATAGCTGCTGTGACTTTTTTGGGAGGGGCGGTCATTTAGAACACGTATGAAGCATTGTAAACCCGTTCAGAATGCGGATGCTGGAATCGGTTCGGAGTCTCTGAACAAAGCGTTTCTGTAAATTCTCTTTACTCAACAGGAACTGCGTTTCAGTTTTGCAATCTTGCATCTGCTCCCACTTCTACTCGTGCGTTTGGGAACGGCAATGAAGCAACACACAAAATGCTCGAGGAACACGGCGAGGATGAGGGGAATGGACAGTCGATGTTTCGAGTGGAGACCTCTCACTAGTCTGTTGCAGACGCTGCCTGACCCACCGAATTCCTCCAGTATTTTGTGTGTTGCTCCGGATTTCCAGCATCCGATATTTTCCTTTTGTCTCGATTGTTTCATGTTGTGAGCAATCGCTTTCTGTTTTTTTTTTAAAAAAAAAACCGCGTTCGCTCTCCCTATTGATCAAATCGGTCAGCCTGGTCTTTGTCCGTTCGGTTTTACTTCAGCTTTCACTCGTTGTTTCTGGGCAGCAAACTTTCGGTCCGTGTTTGTCGAAGGGCGGTAAGACTTCAGTCATTAGCACAACACTAGATTTAGTGCTTTCCGCAGACAATTGGCTACGTCGGTTCAAAAACACATTTCCAAACATACGTTTTCAGAGAATTGCTTCACATTTTCGAGGTGAGTAGCTGATTTGTGCAATACCTATTACTTAGCATCAAAGCAAAAACTAAAACTATTTTGTCCTAACATCCCAAGAAATTCACAGCGGAGGAATTCATGCAAGTGCACTTTTTTTTATCAGCCCATTCACTTCCTAACTCAAACATTGTCAGCAAATGTTTGTCCAAGCATTTAGAACCCTCGTCGCTCCTGAAATCTTGCTTTGACTGGAAAAAAAAACATGTTGGTGCTGGGTTTTTTTCATTGCGTCTTGATATTTTGGCTGTTAAAATGATTGGGGCACGCCTATGGCTGTTTTGCTATTCACGAAGATGTCGGCTGGTCTTTTACCTCGGTGTCATTTTTTTCTGCACTATCCCTACTTCCAATAGACTTTAATGTGCCAAAGTCTATCGCACTCTGTTTCGGATGAACTCTAGTGAGTCAGCCGCTGCAGCTCTGTGGTGGAGAATTCCAAATACTCACCACCATTGATAAATAAATACTTCCTCATTAAAAACAGAGAAAATCTACAGCACATTACAGGCCCTTCAGCCCACAATGTTGTGCCGCCCATGTAATTTACTGGAGATGCTGCCTAGAATTGCCCTACCTGTAAGCTCCATGTACCTATCTAAGAGTCTCTTAAAAAAAAAACCCTATTGTATCTGCCTCTACCACCTTCCCTGGCAGTGCGTTCCATGCACCCATCGCTCTGTTTAAAAACATACCCCTGACATCCCCCAAGTACCTATTTCCAAGCTCCTTAAAACTGTACGCACAACACGCTGGAGGAACTCAGCAGGTCGGGCATCATCTGTGGAAACTAACAGTCAACGTTTCGGGCTGAGACCCTTCGTCAGGACTGAAGAGGGAGGGGGCAGGGGCCCTATAAAGAAGGTGGGGGGAGGGGGGAGGTGCAGGTGAAAAACCAGTAAAGGGAAAGATCAAGGGAGGGGGATAGTCAGGAAATGTGAAGAAGGAATGTAAGGGGAAAGCACTATGGGTGGTAGAAGGAGGCGGAACCATGAGGGAGGTGATAGGCAGCTGGAGGAGGAGGCAGAGTGAAACTGGAATGGGGGAAGAGGGGGGAGGGAATTACCAGAAGTTGGAGAATTCAATGTTCATGCCAAGGGGCTGGAGACTATCTAGACGGTATATGAGGTATTGCTCTTCCAACCTGAGTTTGGCCTCATCATGCATGAACATTGAATTCAAGGGGCCCAGAATTACTCACAGTGCAGCCTGACCAATATTTTGTAAAGCCTCAGCATTGCCTCCTTGTTTTTCATAGTCCATTCCTTTTAAAATGAATGCTAACACTGCGTTTGCTATCCTTACACAGTCTCAACCTGCACGTTAACCTTTGTTTTCTCAACCAACATTTAATGAGCATGGAGTCATACCGGCTGCTTGGCCTGTTTGGTTAGTGTCAGCACATCATGGTGATTCATAGGTTTTGCATCCAACAGTTGTTTTCTTTGTTTTTTTTTACACACTGATGCACCATCAATAACTCACGCTGAGACTTAGGAAGCGAGATATCGGCTTTTATTGACTGGAAGAATAAACAGCACTACATCCTGGGGAAAATGAGGGAGAGCAGCAGACCACAGTCGCCTTTATACAGGGGTCTGTGGGAGGAGCCACAGGAGCAGTCAGCAGGGTCTGTGGGAGGAGCCACAGGAGCAGTCAGACAGGTATATCTAGTTCACCACATTCACCCCCCCTTTGTTTTAAAAAAAAGTCCCCAAGTATATTTACAGGTTAAGTCTATCAGGTGGTCGAATCGTTCGCTGCAATCTACGTAGCTCCGGCTGCAATTGCACAGGTGCCGGAGGTGGTGTTTGCACCGGAGGCGGAGAGTGGGTTGGTTCTGTCCCAACTGGAGGTGTCAGGGATCCCTCGTGTGTGTGTGAGGTCCCCGGAATAGACGCGTACGAGATGCCCGGTAAAGATGGCTGTCCACGTCCGGGCATGCAAAATGGCGGCCCCCAGGTCTCAGACGCAGCGCTGCTCGACCCCGGGCGCGGTTTAGATTTACAGACCTTGGCGAAATGGCCCTTCTTCCCGCAACTGGAACAAGTCGCTTCGCGAGCCGGGCAGCTGTTTCTGGAATGTTTCTGAAGCCCACAAAAGTAACAGAGTTTTATGTCCGGCGAATTTGAGGAGTTCATGATACCGCGATTGGCAGCGGCGTTGGCGAATTCGCTCGGAACCGGGGAATCGCGCGGCTGGACCGCCTCGGCGTACAGCTGCGCAGCCTCCAACGTATCAGCCGTCTCTATCGCTGAGCGTAAGGTAAGATCAGCTTTTTCCAGCAGCCGCTGGCGCAAATACACTGACCTGACTCCAGTCACAAAAGCGTCTCAGACCAAGAGTTCCGTATGCTGTTCCGCTGTGAGCGTTTGGCAGTCACAAGTCCGCACGAGTGCCTGTAGAGCTCGGAGAAATTCAGCAGTCGACTCCGTAGGCCGCTGTTTTCGTGTTGCCAAGCGATGCCGGGCATAAACTGCGTTCACCGGCCGCAGGTACTGTCTTTTGAGGGCGTCAAGCGCCCCCTCGTAGGTCGAGAGGTCCCTGATGAATGAATAAACTTTTGGGGCGACCCTCGAGAGGAGAAGTCTGAGCCTAACAGCTGAGTCGGTGGCACGAACCTCCTCCAAGTATGATTGGAAGCATACAAGCCAGTGTTCAAAGTCAAGAGCTGCTTCAGGGTCTTGGGGGTCCAAATCTAAGCGTTCTGGGCGTAAAACGGTTTCCATGTTTTAACTTCCAGTCAATAAAATTGATGCACCATCAATAACTCACGCTGAGACTTAGGAAGCAAGATATCGGTTTTTATTGACTGGAAGAATAAACAGCACTACATCCTGGGGAAAATGAGGGAGAGCAGCAGCCCACAGTCGCCTTTATACAGGGGTCTGTGGGAGGAGCCACAGGAGCAGTCAGACAGGTATATCCAGTTCACCACACCCACACTGCCTAGAGATAATAGTAGCTTTTATTCATTACAAATGAGAACACCCATAACTATAGTGTTCCAAATTTAGTTTCTCTTAAATGCCTTTCACAATATAAAGCAGGGCTTTTGTATTCATGAAGTTCCAGGCTATTCTGTGATAATCCACAGATTTAAAAAAAATAATTCTATTATAAATCCCTTAATTTACTTTATGTGTGCTAGGTTTTAGTGCTGCCTAGACTCTGTGGGGTAGCCAAGTGAGTGGAGGTATCTTCTGGGTTATCAAATGGGTGCCCTCCTTCCTCAGTGTTTCACTGATAGGCCCACGACACCTTCAGTGGGTTCAGCAGTGAATCCCAGCATCCCAGGCTCACCCCCTAGATGCCATTCACTCACTTGGGGGCCCAGTTGGAATCCTTTCTCTTCATCCAGAGCTGCTGACTCCCTTTTCAGCAGCTCTGGAGAGGTCTTTGACTGCTTGTCGGTGTATCTTCCCTCGCACTCCCAACTCCCGGAGTAGCCTTGATGTTGATGTGGCGACAAATCCTCTGCAACCTGCTTCGACCGGTCGGACCCTTGCTTTCCAGCCACGTTGCTGCACATCGGCTGCGAGCTCAGCGTATCTCAGCTCCTTGAGCTCGTAGGCCTCTACTGCATCCTCCCAGGGCACTGTAAGCTCGATGATGTAAACGAGATGGAGTGAGGCTGACCATAGCACAAGGTCTGGTCTGAGGTTGGTTTCCGCGATTTCAGTTGGGAAGCAGAGCCTCTGGGCTAAGTCTGCCACCATCTTCCAATCACATGCCCCGCCGAGTCGCCCGGTGTCTGGTCTCGATGTGGTGAGTCTGGCTTTACCCTCACCTTCTGGACAAATGCTGTTAACGGCCAGCGGGATGAAGGGGGAGGGAGAGCATTGACACTTGTCCGCCGACTTTCCAGCACTGCCTCAAGACACCATAGCACCTGGTTGTGCCACCAGGTGTACCGTTGAGTTAGGCTGGTCTTGCAGCCCACCAGAATGTGTTTTAGTGTTGCTGAAGTCAGAATACATACCAAGGCAACGGATAAAAATGCCATATCTAGGTCACTTGGAGCAATTTTCAAATCAATTTATCATTCAAAGATACAGCTGAAAGAGATGGCGTTTCTCTGGTGCCAAGGTGCAAAGGATTCAAAATAGCAAGTAACATTTAAAGTAGAGAATAACATAATTCAAATAGCGAGCAAAGAAGCATATTCACTTGAGGGGAGGAAAAATTCATGCACATAGTCTAAGACCCTGAATGACTATGTCGAGCAATTGACGGTGCAGTCTCCTGGCAGTGTGCAGACACATGCCATCCAGCCTGTCATTCCCCTGCTGGAGCACAGGAGGGCAGCACTGACAGGAGAGGCAGCTCTCACCTGATCTGCAGCAACGGGCGAACGGAGGCTTCAGTCCTCGTCCTTGCTACAACTGAGGCTACACAGCTCCATGTTGTTTATCTCTCTACCAGTATAAGTTGTATCACAGCTGGAATGGAAACACTAATGGCCGGCAATAGAGGAAACTACAGAAAGTGCTGGATACTGCCCAGTCCATTGCAGGCAGAGTCCTCCCGAACATTAGGTACATTTATATGGACTGCTACCACAAGAAATCAGAATCAGATTTATTATCACTGGCAAGTGTCAGGAAATTTATTAACTTAGCAGCAGCAGTTCAATGCAATACATAATATATAAGAGAAAAAATAAATTTAAGTAAATCAATTACGTTATACGTATATTGAATAGATTAAAAAATGCGAAAACAGAAATACTGTATATTAAAAAAGTGAGGTAGTGTCCAAGGGTTCAATGTCCGTTTAGAAATTGGATGGCAGAGGGGAAGAAGCTGTTCCTGAATCGCTGAGTACCTCCTCACTTTCGAGGACTTTTTACAACTTGCGCTCTCACTTTTTTCACAGTTAGTCTTTTGCACATTGGTTGTCTGTCAGACTTCATTTATGTACAGTTTTGCTACTTTTTTCATGTATACACCTGTAATATAATTTCAAGGTAGTATACATACTTTGATAATGATTTAACTTTGAATTTAGAGCATGATTATCAACCAAATCGGTGTTGGTGCAGTATAACTGTGGAAGATCGACTTGGACATTCCATCTTTTTGATTAAGCAACAAAAAGTTCTGGCTCAGCACACAAACGACTGAGCCTGTAAGAGAAGAACTCTTAACAATGTAAACTCAGCCCTCAGTTCCTCAACAAATCATTTATATTGTGGCTTTAATGTCTTTTTTTTACAGAGTGAAATTGATAAACATGATAATTGGAGCCTTCTACATTTGTTACTGCACTTTAACTTCCAAATTTAGAAAAAGTTATTATTTCCCCAATTCAAATTTTAGGAATCTATGAAGAATACTGATGGGGCTGGAGAGAACTTCATTTGCCATTCTTTTTGGGTTAATAATCTCCCTGGCAGCAGCACAGAATGACGTCGGAATCTGTCGGGTGGCTCCTCACTGGCAGATTGGCAATCAAATACCAATGGAGGAGCAGTCTGGACAAATTACCGTGGTGGCCCTTCTCAAAGCAAGCTGATCATTCTGTCTAAAGCAGGCTGCCGGGTAAGTATGGCAATTTATCTATACATTACCCCACAGAATAATGTTGTCCATAGTACTACACAAACATTGCAATTCAACATCATACCATGGAGACTTGCTGCAGTCCCATTCTCATTCCCATCAGCAGTTCGGCAGAGCTCAAGAGTGTCAAGGACTGAAGTGCTGTTGTTTTTCACTTCACTCTCATCCATTCTGAAGATAAGAGGGGTAGAAGATGGTCCCATTGTTCCTTGTTTTGTCAGAGACAACCCTAGCAGTCATGGTATCAGTAACTCTTTACATGGTCTGAGTCTTGAGTACAGATTTCAAATGAATTGATCACTTCTAATGTTAACTATTTGGGCAGGGTGCATCATATTCAATATTTTCTATCTAGTTATTCTCAGTTAAGACTTCTGATGTTGAATATTTTTGTCCTTATTATTTGTATATAGTGTGTTGAAAGATTGTATATTAAAATGAAATTTGGACCTATTGCCAAATTTGTACTTTGGTTATGTTTGGCAACTGGTAAGTTCTGTCCCTTTTTAAATGGTTTATGTCCCAAGAGCAATCCTGTTCTCTTTTGCCTTCTAATATTCAGGATTTGAAAAGCAAGTAATAAAATCATAGCATCGCTTAACTTTCACATAAAAACAAAATGATTTGGAAGTTGCTGGACTCAATAAATGATAGATCAACCATTTCAATCATTCTGTGGCACCATGAGATTTCAAACTGTGTACAATTGAAAAAGAAAAGCCCAGTCAGAAACATCTTGCATGTATTTTCATCTTAATGCTGCATTCGTAAAGTCATGTTATTGACAGCTTGTATTTTTTTTCCACTTTGATAGATTAGGCAAATTGCGTGACAAGCTTGTCCATCATGGCCTGACTGACATACATTACATGATTGTGAACGACAAGACATTTGAATCCAGGATCATGTTTCCGAAGCTCATATCCAATGCTCCCAAAGATATCCCTGTCTACCAGCAATCACGATTTCAACCTGATGTTTGGCATATCTTGGGGGGTGTCAAGGATGACATCTTTATCTATGATAGGTTGGTACTTCAGGATATTAATTTTACTTAAAGCTCATCGTTTAAGTTATGATAATGAATATGTTAATAAGCAGATTATTTTTCCACTTTAAGTACAGTATTTCCATATAGTAATTGTTAAGATGGTGAAGTTATAATGCATGTGTCATATATTTTATGGTAAATGGGAGGAACGTTTTGCATTAGTTATTGGGCTGTGGCACTTTGATACTTCGCCTGGTGGCTACATGGGGTTTGTTTGCCATTATAATCTGCTGCTTGTTGATGTGCATGAAGTAGGCAGCAGTACTCATCCTCATTAGTATACAGTGGATTCCAGTTAATTGGACCATTGGTTAATTGGGGCAGTCACTTATTAGGCACAGCTCTTAAAGAACAAAAACTAATTGAGAAGATAGCCAGGGTTCACTTCGTTTGTTTGGGACTCTATGCCTCTCAACTGGGGCAGGAGATTGTTGCTGAAAAGTTTCTAACTAGCGTCAGTCACGTGCACTTGCGTGGCCAGCATGCTTCGAGTGGACAGTTTTTAAATAGCATCAATTGCATGTACTTGTTCAAAAAGCAGCAAATGTTGTCACTGACAGTCCGCAAGAAATAAACAGTAATACAATTCAGACCTGTTTTGCTCACTGCGATTTCAGACGTTCAGGCTTGGTGATGCCAGAATTGGCCAAGGGTGAATGAAACAATTTCAGTACACAAGTTAGAATCTATGAAAAATTTGAAGGCATCAACAATCATCTTGAATATTACAATGAAAATAAAGATTTGGAGGATGCAATGGTCAACAGCATTGCATGAAGGCAGTTCATCATCTGTTTCCACTGAATGTTCATTTACATTCAAAGGAACGTGACACCGATAACATCATCTGTCAATAAGTATTATTGGCAGATAATGGCCAAGTGGTTGAGGCATTCGTCTAGTGATCTGAAGGTCGCTAGTTCAAGCCTTGGCTGGGGCTGTGTGTTGTGTCCTTGAGCAAGGCACTTAACCACACATTGCTCTGCGACGACACCGATGCCAATCTGTATGGGTCCTAATGCCCTTCCCTTGGACAACATTGGCGGCGTGCAGAGGGGAGACTTGCAGCTTGGGCAACTGCCAGTCTTCCATTTAAAAAAAACCTTGCCCAGGCTTGCACCCTAGAAACTTTCCAAGGTGCAAATCCGTGGTCTATCGAGACTAACAGAGGCCTAATATTAGGAACTAAGACACAGTTTTGTTGTATTGATAGTGTTCTAATTTATTCTGTATTTCATTCAAATACATAATTTGTTACTCAGTATGTTTTTAAAAATATCTTTTTAACTACTTCCATGAAACTTGGGCTAATTGGGGCAGCTGCTTAATTGAGCTAAACGCACTGGTCCCAGTAAGTTCCAGTTCACCAGGACCTACCATAATACATTTTTGCTCCCCTTGTATTCCTGGGACATTTGAGACAGGCGAGATTAGCAGACTAAATGGGGTGGGAGCAATTCTTCCTTTCTCTATGTGGCTCAAAATTATGATGGTACTGGCTATTGTTTTATGAATTCAGTAGTTGCTGAGAATTCGTGTTTGTCTGACAAATCATAGTCGTTTGAATATGGAAGTGAGATTGCTTACATTTGAAATTTTCTTTCGGTAGATGTGGTAAATTGACCTTTCATGTTACGTCACCGTATAGCCACTTGCATTTCCGCTACGTTGAAGCAGCAATTCAAGCTACTTACAACAGAGACATCTGTGGCAACTGCAGATCCAATAACAACACACTGGAGGTAACTGTTAGCATTAATCATTGGTCTCTGAGAGAACACATTGGTGGCTTGTAGATGGATCACAATAGTTCAAAAATGGTGCTTGTGGCATCTCTGACTAGATAATTGTCATAGAAGTAGCTAAAAGCAAATGAAGCAGCTAAAGTCGAATGATTTTCCTTCGTCAACAGGAAACTGATGATATTCTTTTCTTGCAGATGGTCTCATCACCCTCTACAGAACAAAATTAATTCGATCGAACATCACGGGTTTGAAACTGAGGCTTTTGAAAATCACTTGCATGAGTGCCATATGTGACCAACTAAATCTTAACAGGAGCCTATTATGAAAATTCTCAACATCATTTCAGCTGCCTTAACTGCTTAGATGCCAATGTTGACCCTAATGGGGATCAAAGTTTTGTTTCAGAAACCTAGTTTGATATTAACTATCGTGAAGCAATGTAATTTATACTTGTGAATCTCCCATGACTGCAGTCTAATTTCGCATTAGCGTTAAGCTCTGTTGACTGGTCTTTTGAACAACTGACCATTGTTTGTGGCAACCCCTTTTCCCAAGGTGTGCGTCAAACCAGATACCCCTCTGAATATAGTTCTAGTCACTGTGATCTCAGCTGAACACTGCCTTTTGTCATGCATCCCATGTGTGTGGTATGAACGGGCTATGAATAAATCAGATTCTAACCTTGTAAGCCAGTATAAAGTCAGTTGTAAAGGGATGTCCCATTTCCTGTCATCCACAAAAATAACTATGAATATTCATTATGGGAGTGTGTTTGGGGGTGGAATGGGGAGTATCGCAGGAGATTTTGCACTGCTTTGGCAGAAATGCTCCGAGATAAAGTATGTATCAATATTTTGATGTTGGCTTTACATGTACTATTCAGTGTAAGTTATTCCTCTAGTTTTGTTGTGCTTAATGAAGTCTTTGGTTCAAACTAGTTACTAGTAACTACAGGCTGACCACTGCACAAAAAGCTTAAGGAAAAGTTTTTAACTGACTTGTACAAACTGCTAGCATCTCTTAGATCATAGGACCATATGAAATTAAAGAAAGTTGGTCACTTGGCTCCTTGTGTTTGCTCAGCCATTCAATAAGATAATGGATGATTCAAGTTTCTATGTTCATCTTCCCACCCATAAACTTCGATTGCCTTACTAACTTGGAGGGTGGGGAAGAAAAAATATCCATTCCATTGCAGCTTTGAACATAATCAAGGATTCAGCCTCCATAACTTACTTGGGCAAACAGTCCAATAGGGACTCAGCCCTTTGAAAAAAAATCTTGCTCATCAATTTTGTAGTTAGCCCTTTATTCTGCGATTTTGCCCTCTGCTAGACTAACCAATGAGGGCAACATTCTACCAACATTTACCCTATATTGTGCTAAGAATGTTGTATGTTTCAATAAGACCATCTCTTATTTTCCTAAACTTAAATGATTGTCAACTTTTCCTCCCAACACAATCACTGCATACATTCCTGAATTGCCTCTAAATATATATATATTTCTTCAAGTAAGGCGAGTACCTGGTGCCTTTTAAATGTTAGTAAGATTTGTACGTGTGTTGCTTTGCAAGAAAAGCCAGCATTATGTTAGCTTTCTGATTGCCTAGTGTAGCTCTATGTGAGCTTTGTGTTTCGGAAGAGTGAATGTCCCTCTAAAATCCTTCATGTCCCACACCCTGTTTACGGTACATTGTGTTTTGAACAAGATTATATGATGTAAATAAAATACCACACTGACTTTTCCTCTATAATAACGTGATAATTTCACTTCTAACCACAACCATAATTTTGACATTTTGACACTCTGACGCTGAACGCAGCTCATTCTGCAATCACTCAGAGAAGCCTGATCCAAGCTGTATAGGTGATCATACTTCCCAGCAGATCCCTTGCAAGCTGCCTTCTAACTTTGAATATTATATGTATGTACAGTACATGATTTTGACGGTAACTTGTGATCAGAGGAAGGAATCTTTCTATCTGTATGGGTGATCAGTCATTGTCATTGTTTCATTACAAGCTTGTTGAATTTGGACTTGAATCCACCTTATTTCCAGCAAACACGCCTGATAATTTGTTTGTCACCCCTGCCCACTATGATTGTAGCATCTTTTTCTTGATCTTGTCCATTTGCTGCTGATCTGAGAAATAATTGCTTCTCACTACTGTATCTGTGAGCTCAGCCATTTTCCTTTTGAGGCAAGGTACTCTGGTTTTATCATTATCACACTGATGTATTTTGATATGGAAGTGGGTTGGTTATCTGCACTTCAAAAGTTGCTAAATTTACCTCTTTATGGATTTGTGAATCTTCAATACAGCCAAACCAGATCACTGGGGTTCTAAGAGGGGCACGGGCAGTTCATGTTCTTCAGCTCACAACTTATTTTAACAGTTCATCTGGTTTTTCATGGCATGTTTGGAAATAAAACTTAATTAGCTTTTAGTCATTTTGTTAAATGGAATGTTCTTGCTATTTTAACTAGATCAGTTACAAATACATTTAAAAAGCAGTTGTTTCTAATTTACCAATCTCAAACATGTTGCTACTTTTTCATTGTCAACCTTTTTATTTCATTTAGTTCCTTCCTCCGGAACCTTTTTCTGCAGTGCCTGAAATCTTGGCAGCTCGGAGATTATTTGCATATTTGCTATATTCCTGTATCTGTTAGCTTAGTTGAAGATTTGGGACTTCATGGGCAGTGGAAGCAAACTCAATCAAGCTTTTCAAAAGGGAGTTCCCCATGTGCTTGAGGGGGAAAATAATTTGCAAAGCAATGGGAAAAGAATACAATTAAAGTACTGATTTTTTTTTTTAAAAGGAAAATATACTTGGCCTGGCTGAATAACTTCTTCCTGAGTCAAAATAATTTTAGGAAAGCCAGAGCATTCCTGTGGCTTGCACAAGATCAATAATTTAGTAGCATCTGTTACCAAATTTACAATGTCAGTGCTTTGCTAAAATTATTTCCCCCTTACCCAGATTACTGGTGTAAGTGACTTAGTCTTTAAGTAGGATTCTGTTGCTAGCAATCCTTCAATTCTTTGACTTAGGCTGGGTTTTTGTTATCAATCTGCATAATGTGGTCCAGGTATGTTTGATATTAGCATATTTACTGATTTGTTGGTGTCACCAATTCTAGTTTGTTTCAGATTTCCAACATCTGCATTTTTTTGCTTTTTGATTATGATAAGTTTATCTTAATTAAAAATATTATTAATTGTAATTTTAATGAGCTTTGGTTATCATGTTAAATATAAATTGAATTTGAATTTCCAGTTTTCTTCTAATTGCACAAATAAGTGAATAAAAAATTACTGGATATTGCAATGGTTGTACATTTTTTTAATGCATTGCTTTTAAGACTACAGCCGTTATCACAATATATCTCACCCAGATCCCATCACCTCACTCCCCTTCTATTCTCAAAATAGATCCGATTCTCTGAAAGATCCATTGAATGTAATAATGGAGATAGAACTTTGGAATTTTAACCTACATTTCCATTAACTAAATCCTCAAATCACAAGATACCATTGGTTCATGGAAAATATATTATAAATGCGTCTTAATGTCCACAGATGAGTAGCACTGAATTCCCTATTTGAACTAGCTTACAGTGGTGTGGCGTTGCAAAGTCTCTACCAACTGAAGTGACTCCAATATTTTTTGCTTTTGGGAACTTGGGATTCTGAGCACAGACTCCAGTTACATACACATTAGGAATCTAAAGAAGCAATCAGAATAATTAATTGGTGTAGTAGAAGTTCTCTGGATCAAATTATTGGAAAAGGCACCCTTGAATTGAGGGTTTGGAAATGTAATGAGGAATTATGAAGAGAGGACAATGGCTCACTAACACACTTGCCTTTCCAGCAATAACCAAAATGGGATATTCAATTTCTATATCAAAGTATACTGTAGCCATTCACCCAGAATTTACAGAATTACAATGAAAATAAGAGGAAAGAGTAGTTAGTTGTTCCTGTTATGCACTGTACAGATGAAATAAAATCAATAGATTGCTGACTAACTCCTGCATAGGAGGCTACCAGTTAAATTGAAGTATATTTTCTGTTTTGGATTCGCAAACAATTGCAGGCTGTTGAATTTGAACCAAATTTAAAATTTACAAAATTATGAGGGGTATAGATGGAATTAATGTAAGCAGACTTTTTTCCACTGGGTTTGGGTGGAACTACAACTGGAGGGTTTTGGGTTAAGGGTGAAAGGTGAAAAGTTTAAGGGGAACCTGAGAAACTACTTCACCCAGAGGGTCGTGAGAGTGTAGAATGAGCTGCCAGCACAAGTGGTGCATGCAATCTTGATTTCAATGTTTGAGAGACATTTGGATAGATAACGTGGATGGTAGGGGTATAGAAGGCTATGATTCTGTTGTAGGTCAGTGGGAGTAGGCAGTTTAAATGGCTCAGCATAGAATCAAGGGGCTGAAAGGCCTGTTTCTGTGATATACTTTTCTATGACTATAACTTTAACATTGGATCAAGGTAAGGTAGAGGAATCCTTTGCAGTTTTCATCTTTCAGCCTGAAAGATCAGTTTGCAGAGTAACTTGAAAATAAAAGGTGATCCAGGACACTGGATGAGGAAGAATCTGTAGCTACCGCCACATTGTCTGGGCAGAATATGATGCCAATTTCCTTAATCCCATCAGCTGCATATTGTCTGTATCCCTTGCCTGTTCATGTCTCTGTTTATATGCCTCTTAACTTTGCCATCATTGTCTGCTTCTACCATCTCTGCTGGTAACATATTCTGGACATTTATTTAAATTTCCTTTAACCACTCCCTATCTCACCTTATTGGGCATTCCTAACCTGGGATATAAAACTGTATCTACCCCATCTATGCCTTTTGTAATTTTATACACTCTCAGCCTCCAATACTCCAGTGAAAACAGTTTTCAAGTTCTTCAACACAACTATACAGGGAATAATGCTATGAAAATTAGCTTTTTGTAGTGGCAAACAGAAATATAAGTTTATGTTAACTTGTGTTTACGTTAACATGCCTATCTGAGTTTGTACAACCTCTCATAAATCAAATATGCTCCAATCCAGGCAATGTCCTCCATGAGCATCAACTGCACCCTCTCCAAACCCTTCATATAGTGTGGTGACAAGAGCAGAACACAATAATCCAAATGTGGCCTCAATGAAATTTTATACATGACAAAGTGACTTCCTAACTTTTATATTTAATGGCCCAACCAAAGGCAAGTGTGCTTGTATGCCTTCTTTACTCTTCTATCCACTGGTGTGGCCAATTTTGGAAGCTATGGATAGGCAAAGAGCCCTCTGTATGTCAATGCTTCCAAGGGTCTTGTCATTTATTGTATACTTTCCTCTTGCATTTGGTGTCACACGTGTCAGGATTAAACCCCATTTGCTACTTCTCTGCCCAAATTTCCAAATGATTTATATCTGCTATAACAGACCTAGAATAGGCATGAATAATGGAAAGAACAAATTAGGATGCAGTGAGAAGTTTCTAAATGCAACTACTATATTAGAACAAAAACATGTTTATATTTCACACATCTTTAGTTGAATAGTATTTGAATCATTATTTATGCAAAAGGTATGTATTTTAAATTGCTGTTTTAAAATATGTTTATTGGTTTATCATTAACTCTTAAGTAAAATATACAAAGATATTTTTCCAAAGGTTAGAAAATACACTTCCAATAAGGACTATTTTTGTTTAATTGAAGATGTAGCTATCACTGGATTATTAAGTAAAATCAGGAAGTAGCACTTTGGTTAACGAAGGACATAAGAGATCAATGCTTAGTAGAATCTTGGAATGAGTCCGAGATTCTTGGAGTATTGTAACATGCACTTTGAATACTTGAGTATAAATCCAATATGGAACCTTAAATAGATACAACCATAAAAGGAAACAGGGTTCAGGATTGAATAAACACTTAATTTCTGAGTTGTTCATTTTGAATAAGCTCTTTTATTATGTTCCTGGTGGATGATTAAAATCTCATGCTTTTCTAAGTTTGAATAAGAAAGTCAAGCTGAATCTGCTAATGCTTCTGGTTTGCTGGTGAAACTAATGATACTCTTATTTCTTCTTTGATGCCACTGTGTCAGGTTCCTGTTATCAAGTTCGCTCTTATACTTGTGAATATTAGCAAATGATTAATCTAGAGAAGAAGAGGTTGGCAAGACTTTCTTGAGGGGTTTTGCACTTTCGGAAAAAGAAAAGTATTTGGCTTTTCAGGTTGACTATGTATCCATCTGGCTTCACCTGAAGCAACATCCACTGGTGATTTTGGGAAACATTTATTTCCAATCTGTGGATTATGACAGTAACCTGCTCTGTGATTAGATGCACCTGGGTTCCTTGGTTTCTTCTTGTACTTTGATGGTAGTGCAGTCTGAGCCTTCCAAATCTTCAGTTTCTTGCATTGTTCATTGCCTGAAGAATATGCTTTTGTTTTAATGGATAAATCACTGTTATTCTTAATCCAGTGCAATAATGGATGGTACACCACTCTGCTGTGTTTCATGGAATTCGCCCAATCTGTTATCTCCTTTTTTTGATTTCTATTCTTCCTCAAGTGAAACAGATAACAGCTAATAGACGCCAAGATCATGCATGCTCCAAAAATGATGAAGAAGTATGAAACCCAGTCTGAAAATAAAACAGAAGGGTGTTAAATAAAATATTGTCATTTTTGGCTTAAATGCCACATACAACTGGTTTCAATGTGATAAATTTGGTAAATTAACTTGTTGTTATATGTACTGAGGAACAATGGAAAAACTTTGTTTCGCATTGCCATCTATATAAATCAGTTTATCACTTCAGTACGTTGTGGTAGTTCATTGGAAAGACACAGTAACAGAATGCAGATTAAAACGTTACAGTTACAGAGAAACTTCCGTGCAGACAGACCATAAGGTGCAAGTCCATGACAAAGTAGACTACAAGATCAACAGTCCATTTTAACATGCAAGAGAACTGCTCAGTAGTCCTTTAACAGTGGCATATAAGCTGTCCTTGAGCCTAGTGGTATTGCCTTAATACTCTGATGCACCATCAATAACTCTCCGAGATGTGAGGCGAGGTATAGGCTTTTATTGGCTGGAAGAAAGAACAAGCAGCAATTGACCACCATACTACATCCTGGAGACTGAGGGCAGGGCCCAGGCTCCAATCGCCTTTATACCGGGGTCGGTGGGAGGAGCCACGGTCAGTGGGAGAAGCCACAGGAGCAGTCAACGGGGGGGCGTGTCCAGACAGGTATATGTAGTTCACCACATACTCCAGGCTTTAGTCCAACTCATGTAATGCATTCCTGAATGTCAATTTTGTAGCCTCATCTATAATTTGAATTGATAAGGCAAAAGTGGTACAGGTTAGAGCATCAATATTAAATAAGCCTGCTTTCTGGCTAGGGAAAGGTATGATGTCAAAGACTAGGGACTGGAGTCACAGCAGGAATGTAAAACAAGGCTGTGGTCATACAGTAATACAGCACAGATTCAGGCCATCGCAAACATGCCAACCTTCAAGCACCTTGCATTACGTATTACTGTGTGTACATATTTCTTCAGGTTAGGACATTCTTTAACATAATTACAGAGGACCACAGCCAGCACCTTCTCAGGATCAAACTGCACTTTATATGACATGAAATCTGTTGTTTAGCAGCAGCAGTAGAGTGCAAAGACATAAATGATGATAAATAACAAAATAAATAATAGTGCAAAAAAAGGAATGAAGAGGGTTCATGGACAATTCAGAAATCTGATGGCAGAGGGGGAAAAACTGTTACTAAATTGTTGACTGTGGGTCTGCAGCTTCCTGTATTACCTCCCTGATGGTAATAATGGGAGGCTTGTCCCAGATGGCAAGGGTTCTTACCTGACTGTGCTGCAACAGCCATATTGATATTCACCATACACCTATAGAAAGCTGGAAGAGTCTTTGTTAACATTCCACAGTACTTCAAACTCCTAATGAAGTAGTGCTGCTGGTGTGCTTTCTTCATGATTGCATCAATGTGTTACGCCCAGTATTGATCAATTGAGGTGTTGACACCCAACAGCTTAAAGCTGCTTAACCTTTTCACCACTAACCCCACAATAAAGACTGGTCCATGGTTTCCTGACTTCCATTTTGTGGTCCACAGTCAAAATCCTCATCTTGCGAATCTTGAGTGCGAGGTTGTTGCTGCAACATCACTCAACCAGATGATCTGTCTCGCTCCTTTAAGCGGCCTTGTCACCATCTGAGGCTTTGCTCATTTATATGTGATGTTTGAGATATGCTAACCCAGTAACGAATGTAGAGATTAGTGCAGTGGGCCTTTCTTTGCTGATCTCCTCAAGTTGTTTCATGCATTTGTCCAATATTTGCCAAGCACCAGACCCAGTTAACACATTTTCAACTGCCCTCCACCTTGAGATCTTATTTCTGATTCATTTCCTTCATAATCTCCATTAGTCAGAGAAAGTCAGGCAGGTTCCATTCTACTGTAATGATATCTGAGATGCTTCATCAAGTCAAGCCAAGTCACTTTTATTGTCATTTCGACCATAACTGCTATGTACAGTACATAGTAAAAATGAGACAATGTTTTTCAGGACCATGGTGTTACATGACACAGTACAAAAACTAGACTGAACTACATAAAAAGAAACAACACAGAGAAAGCTACACTAGACTACAGACCTACACAGTACTGCATAAAGTGCACAAAACAGTGCAGGCATTACAATAAATAATAAACAGGACAATAGGGCAAGGTGTCAGTCCAGGCTTCAGGTATTGAGGACTCTGATAGTTTGGGGGAAGAAACTGTTACATAGTCTGGTCGTGAGAGCCCGAATGCTTTGGAGCCTTTTCCCAGATGGCAGGAGGGAGAAGAGTTTGTATGAGGGGTGCATGGGGTCTTTCATAATGCTGTTTGCTTTGCGGATGCAGCGTGTAGTGTAAATGTCTGTAATAGCGGGAAGAGAGACCCCGATGATCTTCTCAGCTGACCTCACTATCCGCTGCAGGGTCTTGCGATCTGAGATGGTGCAATTTCCGAACCAGGCAGTAAGGCAGCTGCTCAGGATGCTCTCAATACAACCCCTGTAGAATGTGATGAGAATGGGGGGTGGGAGATGGACTTTCCTCAGCCTTCGCAGAAAGTAGAGACGCTGCTGGGCTTTCTTTACTATGGAGCTGGTGTTGAGGCACCAGGTGAGATTCTCCGCCAGGTGAACACGAAGAAATTTGGTGCTCTTAACAATCCCTGCCGAGGAGCCGTTGATGCTCAGCAGGGAGTGATCGCTCCGTGCCCTCCTGAAGTTGGGCCTAGTCAGGAATTTTCATAGTTCAAAAGTTACTGTAATATTTAAAGAGAGCAAATTTCAGCTCCTCTAATTTTGGATGTCAGTTAACCATCTTGTCGGAGTATTTGCAGAAAAGGTATGTTGGTGAAACAGACTTGGTGTCACATGGAGCAATGTGTATTTGTATGATGCCACTAAGAGCAATATAAGATGACCTCAAAATACTGAACCAAAGTGATTCAAGGAAGATCATCTTTATGTAGCAGGTGGCTAGTGTCTAGAATACACTGTCGTGGGTAGTAAGTGGAGGAAGGTTCGATTGCATTGTTCAAAAGGGAGCCAGATATGTACCTAAAATTGAAATAATTTGCTGGGCATGGAATTGACTGAAACCAACTGAATTGCACTTACAAAGAACTGGTATGGATTTGATGGGCTGAATATGCTGGAGAAACTGAGCACCGTTTTATGCATGTTTTGAAAGAAAGAGACCAACATAGCCATGTGAATCCCCACAGCATCTGGCAACCCTTTTAAATCTGTCTCAGAGGCTGCTGTCCAAGCATCTTTCAAGAGGCATCAGGTCCTGACGGTGAACCTGGCCAGGTAGTGAAATCTTGTCCTGACCAACTGGCTGGAGTGTTCAAAAAACGTCTTCAACCTCCTGACTGCCGCGTTCTGAGGTTCCACCTGCTTCAAAAGGGCAGTGTTGGAAATGGGGCGCAGTTTCAAGCTGTGGTGTTTAACTATCTCAGTGGATCTATCCTGGGCTCATCACCTAGGCACTACTTCGTTAGGGGTTTGAGGAGACTTGCTATGCCACCAAAATCTTACAAATTTCTATAGATGTATGATGAAATATTTCAGCCATCAGGCCCTGAACCAGCATGAATAACTTCACTCACCTCATCACTGGGCTGATTCCACAACCTACGGACTCACTTTCAAGGACTCTACAACTCAGATTCATGTATTTATTTATTTAGTTTATTATTATTATTTGTATTTACAATTTGTCTCCTTTTGCACGTTGGTCAGTCTTTGCGTGCAGTTTTTTCATCAATTATTTTATTTCCTTGATCTTTGAATGCCTACAAGAAAATGATTCTCCTCCAATGCACAGGACACAAAAAAGCTAGAGAGCTGTAGTTTATATATTTCAAAGTCTTTGCATTGTACTGCTACTGCAAAGCAACAAATCATGTCATATGCCAATCATAATAAATCTGGCTCTGATATTGGGTGATTGTTAATATAAGCTCTAAAGGGAATCCCTTAATATTTTATGCCTATATAACAATGATTTGTACTTTGCGACAGCAGAAAATAATGTATTGCCTTTTTTTCCAAAGTATGCGTGTCTAAATTCCATTGATATTGTACACTTACTGGTTGGCATTATCATCTGAATTGGGTAACTAATTTCGGAGCCCACTGCAATGATTTCCGAAGACTCAATCCTGCCCAAAGCCTTTCTAGCGTTTCGAACTCGTTTGTCAATGACTCAGTGACGCCCTTCTTCTGTGACGTGTCGCACTCGGAGTAATAGCATGCTTAGTCTTCGCAACAATCTGCCAGCTCGTTGTGTGTTGCTCAGATTCCGCTATCCGCAGTCCCTGTGTCTTCGCCCTCTCTGGATTCACGACCATGATAGTCTAGACAATATTCTAAACTCACATTTGAATGCAGGCTTCATGTTAATCCTGATTAACAGTTCAGATAGAAAGGACAGCATCTTATGTGGTTCTGAACAAGGTTTAAAAACAGAGTAGTAGGGGAAAATACACTTGAAGTCAAAACTGCAATCAGCGCTCCTCAATTTGGCGCTTCTAGTGTTTCGTTCCCTTTGAGCCGCCGTCGCTGAAAAGCTCGATTGTAATTGGTTCGCTTTCCAGCTGAGCTGTGATAGGCGATTGTTGTCCATTCCTGAAGTCGCGAGTGCGATGCCCGAATTTGATTGGTTTCCCTTCCGTCAGTAGCGAATACGGATTGGTGGAAATTTTCGTGAGGCGGATGGCATCGTGGAGAAGGGTAAGTGAGGTGGTGGTGGTGGAGGAGGTGGAGGAGTAGGGTTGAGGGGCTGCCTTTTGTGGAGTGAAGTGTTGCTGGAGCTGCTCAGCATGGAGTCTGTAATAAGATCATCAACTTGGCGAACGATGGTCCTTGCTCTGCTCTTCCAGCACAGTGAGACAGATGTCCCCCAGGGGAATGTTGCTGCCTCCATGTCCCTGCTGAGGGTTGCATTGAAGCTTGGCACAGCCAGTGCAGAGGCACTGTGAGGAAGATCCACAGTCTATAGGCTCCCTCTGCACACTTGGGGGAGGGAAGAAGTTGCCTTTGAAACATTGAAATGGCGTATAACTCCGAGGTGGGGGACCACATGAAATAAAATTTGAGATAGTGTGGGAAGTACTCTGTTCAGAATGTATGAGTGTCTCTGGGATATGGTCTCAATTATGAATAGTTGGTGGAGTGGACCCCAGCTCACTCTGTGACATCTTGCAGGCTCTATAGCGGAGCTTGGGGTTGGGTAGTTCTTGGTTATCTTGGCGCAGCAATTCTAAGATTGTATAGAACATGCTGGATTAAATAATGGTATGGTTGGTGAAGAGGCAGAATGAGTTTACATTTCAAGTCAGTGACCAACCCTTGAGGTGCTGACAAGCTCTAATGAAAGACCATAGACATGAAGTGGAGATGCAAGAATGTTCAGATGCTAGTATCTGGAGCACAGACAATCTGCTGGAGGAACTGGGTGGGTTGAGCTACCTCTATGGGGAGGGGGTGTTAAGGAATTGTTGATTTCCCCTACCTCACCCCACACATCCCCCATGCGTGCTCGACTGGTGGAGTTTCTGCAGCAAATTATTACATTGATATGAAGTGTTAGCCGTATTCCTTGACAGTTGTTGCCAGACCTACTGAGTGCTTCTAACTTCTACATCTTAATTGCTGTTAATGATGTTGCAGCACACATCTCATACATACAACTGGGTATGAATTCGGCTTCAGTTTTTAAGGGGCAGTCTATGATGATTAAAAATTAAATTTTATTAATGATAGTTTATGGCTGCATTTATATACCTGCCACAATGCTTGCAGAGTAATTTGGTTAAGCAATCAGTCTGGGAAATTTGCAGTGCTTGTGTGTGTTGTCCTATCACGAGCAGGAATTAAATCTTTGTTGTTTAGTGTTTTGGAGAATATAGGGTGGGGTTTCAACTTGTAGGCTATAAATACATGTTTTGAACAGCAATTAGAAACAAAAACTTTGAATGCTGTTGTCATATTTTTGTGATTCTAGTTGGATCAACATGACGACAACATTCAGTGATGATGGTTCGAAGGCAATTGAGCGGATCACAGATGTTCTCGAAACAGGCAGCAGAACGGACAGCAGTAAAATAGATCACGTGTATGAGATTGAGAGAACCTGCGACTTCATCACAAATCATGCCTTTAAAAGGGTATGTAGCTCAAGAATAATTTATTAGATTCTTCAAAAATCAACGCATGAGTTTTGTTGAAATAATCTTTAACTCTGTCACATTTGTTGCAGAATTTTTAATTAGGGCTTTTGTCCAGTGGTAAAGGAAGGAAGAATAATTGAAATGTAGCCAACCCACTTCAGAGGCCTTATAGCCACATAATATTTGTTACATTGCAAGCATGCATTTATGTCTGGGAGTATCCTCTGAAATATTTAACCATTCACACTAGGTGGCTGTACAATTTCCTGATGAACTTCTCATTGATGCATCTGCGGTTGTATCAAAATTGGAGAAAAAGACCAGTGCCAAGATTTTCATATTGGGCGACACGTCATATGGCAGGTTTGAATTAATTTGATACAACTTTCATCAATTTGAATGTGGGGCATGTTGATAAGGGCAGTATTTATTGTCTTTTCTTCATTATTCCAATTGTTCTGCAAGTATAGTTTGTATTGACAGCATTACTTGAAATTTTCATATTTATGTAGCTGCTGTGTGGATGAAGTTGCTGCTGAGCATGTTCAGGCTGACAGTATAATACATTATGGAAGAGCATGCCTCAGCCCGACCAGAAGACTCCCAGTAATGTACGTGTTTGGACAAAAATCTATCGATTTGTATCAATGTGCTGCTGCTTTTCGTGCACTCTACCCAGACAAGTTTACGTATGTTATAATGCTGTGTGATGTCATCTACTCATATGCACTTGGTAAGAGTTTGTCTATAGTTACCCTTCTCCTCTTAAATTCTTTCTCCTAAACTATAACGTTATAAGTAGATACTTACTTTTGTCAAGGAGCTTAGAGACTCTTCAAGGATTTAAAAAAAAAGATTCAAAGCTTCATTTTATTATCAAAGAATATATGCAGAATATATCTCTGAGATTCGTCTTATCCAGGTAGCCATGGAATACAGAAAAACCATGGAAGCTTTCCAAATTTGGTTAATTCCTCTAAGTCTTTCTTACTATTCTCAGTGAATATATTCCCTTATCCTAAGCTGACTTGAAGGGAATTGATAAATGAGAATACACCTGTGTGATTGTTAAGCACATTTTTTACAAATAAACGATGTAGAAACTCAAGGTAAGGTAGCCATTGTTTTAAAAGGATGATTTTTTTCATTTTTTTACCCTTATTTCTCAGATATTATAAGATCTAAAGTATTTGACCACTTCATAATCAACACAGTGAATTCTGGTTAATTGGGCCGTTGTTTAATTGTGGCAGCGGCTTATTTGGAACAATTTTTTTAAGAAAACAAAAACTAATCGTGAAAGTTGCCAATACTCCATTGGTTTATTTGGGACACCTTGCTACTTAATTTGAATAGGAAACTTGCCAGACAGATTCTAACTAATGTCAGAAGTGTGCACTTGTGTGATTGTTAGACGCTACGCTGTGCATAAAGTGAACAGTCTTAAAACAGTGACTTTTGTCACTGACTGTTGGTGAGAAATAAACAGTAAGACAATTCTGAACTGTTTTGCTCACAGCAGTTTCAAGGATTCAGGCTTGATGAAGCCAGAATTGGCTGGGACTGAAAATGAAATGATTTCACTACAGCAACAAGTTAGGAACTATGAAGAATTTGAAGGTATCAACAATCATCTTGAATGTTACAATGGAAGCAAAGATTTGGAGGATGCAATCATCAGTAGCATTGTGTGAAGGCAGTCCATCATCTGCACTAGGTGTCTGTACTGATTTTGTTCATTGTGTATACTGAATGAAATCCTCAGTTGACAACTATTAGGAACTAATGAACAGTTTTATAGTACTGTAGTAGTATTGGTAGTGTTCTAATTTGTTCTGTATTTCACTTTATATATAATTAGTTATTCAGTTTGTCTTTTTGTTAATACCTTTTTTAACCACTTCTATGAAACTTCAGCTAATTGGTGCCAAATCTGCTTAATTAGGCCTAAATGTACTGACCCAATGTATCCCAATTAACTGGAATCCACTATACTTTCATTTTTTTTATATATACCGATCACTTCAAAGATTGTTTTGTACAGTCTGGTAGGGTAATTTTTACCTAAATATAAATGCAATAAAAACTGGCTGTGGTGTAGTTGAATGAGGGTGTGATTCAAAGCAACATTCTCTTCAGGTTACACGTTCAATAACTGTCCATGTACAGGTTTCCCCTGTTATCCAAAAGTAGAGCGTTCCTATGAAACCTTTCGTAAGCTGAAATGGCGTAAAGCGAAGAAGCAATGACCATTAAAATTTTTGAGCGTTCCCAGACCCAAAAAAATAACCTACCCAAAAAAATAACCTACCCAATCATAAGAAATAGCACATAAGACCTAAAATAACACTTAACATACAGTAAAAGCAGGAATGATATGATAAATATACAGCCTATATAAACTAGAAATAATGTATGTACAGTGTAGTTTCACTTACCAGAATTGGGAAGATTTAGCCAAAACCAATTTGTAGAAAAAAAAATCGGCATGTACACACATGCGCACACCTGCCCGTGCAAGGCTTCACGGTCATGGTAGTCTTTTTTGGGGTAAACACAAGTTTAAAGCAGGTACCTTTTTTCGTAAAAGTGAAAATCCTCTTCAGATTTCTTTCAGTTAGTGAAAACAGCTACTAATGTAGGTCTTCCGTAAAGTGAACTTTCGTAAAGCGGGGGACTCCTGTATAACAGCTTCTGTTTTTTCTGTAACTATTCATTATGCAGTCTTGACTAAGGCACTTATTTGATCTTTTATTAGATGAACTACAACAGCTGCTCCAACCAGAATATGAAAACCTTGTTGTTTCAGCAGTTTGTGCTTACAGAAATGGAACAACCGATCCCTGTAAGACCGATGGCCTTCACAATGAAAGTGATGTTGATGTCCAGGGATCTAGCAGCCAGTCATGCCTTCAAGTTATTAATAAGTTTGGCCGCCAATTCACTATTCATGATGGCAGGAGTGTGAATGACTACAATATGTTCTACATTGGACAGGAGAGCCCAACATTGACAAATTTTATGATGACGTGGAATCAGTGTTCGTTTTGCTCATTTGATCCTGTGAAAGGAGTTGGGAGACAGGAGAGTGTGAATATTAACAAGGCTTTAATGAAGCGATACTACATGATCGAAAGAGCCAAGGATGCTCAAGTTGTAGGAATTTTAGTCGGGACTCTTGGTGTTGCTGACTATCTCTCCACTATTAATCATCTTAAAAGGATTGTCAAACAATCGGGCAAAAAAAGTTACACCTTTGTAATGGGTAAATTGAATGTTGCTAAATTGGCTAATTTCTTGGAGGTGGACATATATGTGTTAGTAGCTTGTCCAGAAAACTCTCTATTGGATTCCAGTGAGTTTTATAGACCAGTCATAACCCCATACGAGATGGAGGTCGCTTGCAATCAAGCACGACAATGGACTGGAGAATACATTACTGACTTCAGGGATCTGCTTCCAGGTTTGTCTATTGTCACATCCTCATGCTTGTATCTGTGATTGTAGAAAAGTGTGTATATTTTCTAATAACTTTATAAAATTGGGATGTTGGTATCACTGGTTTGCCAATATTTATTGCTAAGGACTTAATCCCCTTTAAGAAGATGGTGGTATACGCCACGTGCATGAACCATTGCCGTTCTGCTGGTGAGGGTACTCCATTGTGGAGCTGAGTAGGGAGTTACAGGATTCAGACTAGTGACAGTGAAGAAATAGATTTCCAAGTCAAACTAGTGTGTTTCTAAACAGGGGACCTGACAACTGTGTCCTTGTGTGTCTGTTGCCCATGTTGCCATTTTTGTAGCAGGTGTTGCAGGTTTGAAAGGTGCACGTGAATGAATGGATTCACATTCATCCATTAATGTTAAAATAAAAATGTACCTTTTCCACAGTAGCACCCTTGCACGGCCCTGCAGTAAGTTTAGAATACTGGTTTTGGTCTTTCACTTTTCATGTGGTATAGGTAAGAAATTTACTGATGTGTGCATTTCTGATGACCTGAGAACTAATCAGTTAACAGGGTGGCACAGTCGTGAAGTGCACGCCTTAACTTACAGTGCCAGCAATAGCCGATTGGTTTCAATTTCCACCACTGCCTGTGAGGAGTTTGTATGTTCTCCCTATGATCCTGTGGGTTTCCACCAGGTGCTCTGGTTCCCTCCCACATTCCAAAGATGTACGGTTAGGGTTGGTGAATTGTGGACACGTCATGTTAGTGCTGGAAGCGTGGTGACACCTGCGGGCTCCCCAGCACAATCCTTGATTTGATGCAAATGACACACTTCACTCAATGTTGTTGTTTTTTTAAAACTTAAAAAAAAATTTTTTTGCTCAACATAACAAAACTTTCAATTTCCAGGTACATTTACATTTCTTCCCCTCACAGATATCAGCTATCAGAACACTTCCATCAAAGTATAGATGCCACCACCACATCCTATACAAAAGCCCTTATTAGTATAGCAGACAGGTTTACATCTACATATTGTAGAAAAAGTTGTCATGTTTTATGAAAACTATTTGTTTTTGAGTGTACCGTACTTGTTAAACAGTCCAAAGGAATATATTCCATGATTAATTTACGCCAACCAGAAAGACCAGGGGCCTTATCGGATATCCAACAAAGTAAAATGGTCTTCCTCTCACAAAATGTCAGAATGTTAAAAAGTTTTTTCTTGATGTGCATTAATAATACGACTGCTGGGTAAGCCTAAGAGAAAAGACACTGGTCCAGTTCACGCTCCATCTTCAGAATCTTTTCCATTTCACCCAAAATATCACTCCAGTATGCCTGAAGTTTGGGACAAGTCCAAAAACAATGGGTGTGAGTTCCAATATTTCCTTTACATTTAGAACACATTGGAGAAACCCCTGTCTTAAATTTCAAGAGACAATCTGGAGTCAGATGGGCTGTACGCAGAATTTTGAGTTGCAACACTCTAATGTTTGATGTTTCAATATATGTGACAAATAAAGCTAATCAATCTATGATACAGTAGTAGACTCACGAAATTTCCCGGATTTCTGTCAAATAAGTTTCTGTAGATTGAGGAGGGAGGAGAAACTATTTTACATTTTGACTGGAAATATGTTGCACATTCCTTCACTATCACTAGGTCTGAATCTTAGAACTCCCTACCCAGTACCACAGCAAAGTTTCTGCACCAGAAGATCTGCAATGGTTCAAGAAGGTCGCACATCACCAGCCACCAGCTTCTCAAGGGTATTTAGCCTTTGGCAGTAAATATTGGTGTCACCAATGATACATATTCTAGTTGCTTATAATTTGAGTCATTTGCAGAATAAACTATAGTCTATTTTCTAACATTATTAGTGAATAGTGTACAATAAGTTATCCCTCATGATTTGCCTAATCGTAAATAACTACAAAATGGACTTTTGGCTCACTGGTTCCATACTGACCATCAATACCCATTTTACACAAATCCCAGTTCATTCCCTCTAAATTTCAAAATAATTCTGCCACTCGCCTATACACTGTGGGCAACTTAGAGTAGTTAATTAACCTACCAACCTGTATGCCTATGAGATGTGGGAGGAGACCAGATGTGGGGAAGCAGTCTCAGAGAACATACAAACCCTGTACAGACAGCACTGGATATCAACACAAAACAAACCACTGCAGGACCTCAGCCAGTGGGTTGCTGCAGCTGCTCTACCAGCTGCACGACTGGGTGACTGTTTTTGATTATCAATTTCATGATCACAGCTAGTCACGGTTAAATTGAGTTGTCTCAAACTATTAGACACAGGGGATGTAAAAGCAGTTTCCTGCACCACTCAGCTCCTTGGCTATATTACTAACCCTCCTTGCCTTTTCTTTATTTCTCCACAATATTCCAGATTGAAGCAACGTTACAAACAATACTTTATGTATTTGCTGGGTTTTTAATGGACTGACAACTTTTCATTAAGTGTCACTGACTTCCTGCTTCACAGGTGGCTGCCGTCATGTTCAATTTCCAGACGAGAACTTCAAAAGTCAGGAGACCAATGTCTCACTAATAACTGGAAACCTTCAAGCAATTCATCTGCTAAAGTCGGAGGGGCAAATCAACACATCCAGCACATCTCTGATCCCCAGGAATGAGGCTCTTGCAGTTACTCAGTCACACCCAGCAGGTAATAAAATTTAATATTAATCAGGAAGGGTGATGCTTTTGTTATTTTTCTCATTTCTTCCCGCAAGGGTTTATCCATATTTCACATGGTAAAGATGCAGGCAAGCCACTTGTTCTCAGTGCTCTAAGGGAAGCTTGGGTGTGATGGGCCTTGTGGATTGACATTTAACATATATGCAACAAGTGAAAATGAGGATGAATTATTCATGAAGACAGGCCACTTGGGTGAATTAGAGGAAACCACTATAGTTTTTAAGGTCACATACATTAGGCAGACAACAAAAATGCAGTTACAGTATATGACTTTTATCTTAGTGATGCCACAGATGAGAAAGAAAAGATAAAGATTGTACTTAATTTTATTTTGTGCAATCTTGCAAAGATCTTCTCGTTTGTTAAATTTAACAGAGAAATTTGGATAACCAGAATTTCAGAGAGTTGTATTTACCAGGAATGGTTAAGTCTAAGGGTAACAAACATTGACAATAGTTTCAACAACACATGAATGGGTCTGTCAGTGTTACTGACATGGCAGGAGTCAGTGTTACTGAGGGCATGTTAAGGTGGTATCAATGTAGTGAAAATTGAATAAAGTTCAATATTTGTTAGGAAGAGAGATGGATTTGGTAGCTAGGGATCAAAGTTTACGATGAGCACTGAACACTATAACTTCTAAAGTTTTCCTAAAATTTAATTGGAAGAAATCTCTGCTCATCTAGTCCAAGAAATGGACAAGTCCTGTGACTTCGAGAGAGTGAAGAGATCAAGAGAAGTGTTGAAGAGGTGGAAAATGTTTTTTCATTACCAATGGACATTCTGAAGAAACAATCTGAGTTCTTCCATTAGCCTACTACTTAAGTCTAGATTTGTTTCTTTTTCCTTTTCCTGTATTTCTGCTTTTTGCAAGACTGATATAAAAATTATTTTACAGCTTCATTCTTAGCAACTCGGAGTTGGAAGGGATTGGAGCAAAACCTTGGGGAGACACCCGTGTCCAAAGCAGTAGAAGGACGGAAGGGGATTGCGATCGCCTATGAGGAAGAGGGCACTAGTTGAAGTAACTGCAGCCCTGGATGTTAATACGTATGAAAATGACCTGAAATCTAATTCAAGGAATAGAGAGACTAACAAAGATGGCCCCATTTGAAAGCAAATTGGTCTCTACAACATTTCTTTGGAAGTCTTTAACTTTCAAGATAATGGTGTCTCCCCATACAAAATGATGGGTGATAGTTCTTGAATGTTGGTAAGCAACAACATTTTGAACCAAATTGTGAACTTGAGAAGTTATTTTATGAGTTGTGTAGTTATCTTGTGGGATATATTATGAATCACCTAATCCAAAGGTTCAGTGATGATGAAGCCAAATTGAGAATTCACTGAATGCTGTGAATTGGTTGGATTTGACTAGACTGTTTTATATAGATAACATGGAAAAATATTTGCTGTTCAGTGATTCAAGATTATGATGAAGGATCTTGACCTGAAACATTGACTCTTTGTTCCTCTCCATAAATACTGCTGGACCTGCTGAGTTCCTCCGGATTTTCAGTATCTGCAAAATCTCTTGTGCTTGTAAAATGGTATGTTCATCAAATGACAACAAAAAACGAATTAAATGGGTGGAAGCAAAGGTATAACTGTGGAGGCTGACTATGTTAGGTTTCGTGATTTCTGGTATGGATTAGGTACTTTCCCATCAATGTCTAGAATTTAGCAATAATGACAACTTGGACTTGGTTGGTGCACTCACTACATAAGTTTTAAATTGAGTGCAGAAATTGAACTCTTTGCAAGGATTCAAAGTTTGAAAACTAAGGATGGGGAGGGAATTGGAAGCTGTTCTGTTGGCCTGGAGAAACTAAAAATCTATGGAACAGCCAGATGGAACAAGTCAAGAGCAGTGGATTTGTGTGGTCATTCACTTCACCTATGTTTGTTGACCAAGATTAAAGTTAACACTTTGAAGGAATGCAACAATATAGGGAGGGAGTTGTGAACTGGTAGTCCAAGATCATGTGACATCAACTATTGAAGGAAAAATGGATAAAGTGGAAATGCACAGGAGATCTGGAAGAAATGGGGTGATGTAGAGATGTGAAGTTAATTATGAGGAATTTTAAAATCAATCGGTTGAAACAAATAAAGACAATGAGGGGAAAGAAGGGATTATGGGCAGCGTAGCCTTGGGTGGCATGTGATTGAAACTTACACATTCTATAATCTAAGTTTACAGCAAGAATACTGGAGAGAGAGTCGAGAACCAATGGTCACTTATTTCAATGACAGAGATGAAAGTAAATTGTCACCACTTAATGGCCAGTGGATTTTAAACTGCAGTCAGTGCTCAATCTGACTATTTTGTATGATTCCTCAGTATATGAGAAGTAACCTATGAGCTAATATGATTGAAAAGGTATGTACTTCCGAGAAGAGCTAATTTTCCCAATATGGAGTATTTTGTCTTACCAGAGCAGGAAGATAGTTGTGTGACAGAGGAAGGTAGTGGAGAAGTAAATCCCATCTAGACTGCCCATTAATGTCTGCATTGTTTTCAATGTCATTACATCATATGGATGTTCAAAAGGAAATATGGTTTTGAAATGTGTGCACCCCATCTTAACTGCTGTCTTATTTTTAACTGTAATGATAAACGGTTATTTGTTTGACCAGAGACATGGTATAGATGTAATTAAATGGTGATAATGTTTCAATTTGAAGCACATGTAATGAAGACTGAATACCTCAGATGCCTTTCACTTTATTTTAATACAGTCTGAAATTATCAATAAAAATAATTTGATTATTTCTAGGGTTTTTGGTTAGTTGTGCTGCAATATACATTTACTCCTAGCATCTGAACTTTGTCACTTTTTAAGTAGGAGGCAGCAGGAAAGTTCATCTCCCATTACTCTACTTGTGAATCTATCCTGTACCAATGTTAATTCTCAAGAAAATTAATTTTCAAATGTAGGGGGAGGCAACTTGGAGCTTTTTTATTCTAATTGATACTCCAATGTACTTGTATTTTTTTTAATGTTATACTGTGGAAGAACTAATTTTCCAGTGAACCCAGTGACTTTAAAGGGAGCATAAAGAAAATACAGATGAGGTTCAGTGGAACACCGGGTTGGGAGCTCTGGTGAGGTCCATATGAACATAGGAACCAGGACCGCAGTGAGCGTCGGATCCAGGCTCCTGGTTGATGGAAATGGTTTTGTAGAACACCTGTTAAACGATAATTTGTTCAAACATGATTTTCTTATCACAGTACCATTGACTTGAAATGCCCCTCTATACTTTTTTCTCTATGATATTTACTAATCTAACTACTAATGTTACTTCTTTGCAACTATGTTCAACATTGTTAGAATGACAGTGGATTGCATTAGACCCAGCGGCACAACTGAGAATACCCAAAGTTAGATCTTGGGTGTACAGCTGGCCTACTTTTCCCTGTCACTCCAACCCAGAGTTGTCTGCTCCAAAGTCATTGTCCCTCCAGGTTATCATCCATCCAGAAGGCTGAGGTTTAGTTGGGGTGTGATGAGTGATGAATAAAACAACCAGTTTGGAGCCAAGAGGTGCTTGTAGGTGTCATGGGGAGACTGTGTAACCAGGAGAGGCACACCTGCACCTTTTGTCATGGGGACTACACTTGTACAATTCATGAGAAGAGGCACAGCTTACACCCCTCAGCTCGAGTTATAAAATAACTAAACACACACAAGCAGCAAAACAGGCTCAAGACTTCTACACTTGACACAGCACAACTTGGATAGAAGTTTCATGTTTCAGAGCCAAGTGCTTGTTTTAGGCAGCTGAAATACAACAGAAAATCTGGGAAATACTCAGCAGTTCGGGCAGCATCTTTAGGGGGAAGAAGCAGCCAGTGTTTCAGGTTAACGGCCTTTTATTTGAAATGTGAATTCTGATTAGCTGTCTACAGACCCTGGCTAGCCTGCTGCATGTACTAGCATTTTCTGTTTTGTTTTAGCTTAGCTGTGTCTGAGCTTGTGTTCCTGACTATAATAGTGATGCCAATTATTTATTTATTATTATTATCATTTCATTTTTTCTTTTTTTTTGTGTTTGAACAGTTTGTTACCTTTTGCACACATTTAGTTCAACCTGTTTGTGTGGTCTTTCTTTGGTTCCGTTATGGTTATTGGATTTGTTGAGCGTCCACAAGAAAAGGAATTCCAGGGTTGTATATGGTGGCACACACGCGCGCGCGCACACACACGCACACACATATCTTGAACTTTGTATTTGCCTCCACCACCACCCCAGGCAGTGCATGCCAGCCAGCCACCACTTGCTGTGTGAAAATACTTGCCCCACACATTTTCATTAAACGTATGCCTTAAATATCTGTCCTGTGGTATTAGACATTTCAACCCTGATTGTCTATTTTGTCAATATCTTTCATAATCTCATAAACTTCTGTCAGATTTCCCCATAGCCCTCACTGCCCCAGAGTAACCAACCCAAGTCTGTCCAACCTCTCCTTATAGTATGTGACCTCTAATCTAGCTAGCATCATGGTAAACCTCTTCTCACCCTCTCCAAAGCCTCAACATCCTTACTATAATGCGGAAGACTTCTTTACCACCCTATCAACCTATGTGGCCTCTTTCAGGGAACTATGGACTTAAAGTCCAAGAACCCTCTGCAAATCCACACTGTTAAGGGTCTTGCCATTAACTGTGTACTTTGTCTTTATGTTTGATTTCTCAAACTGCAACACCTTACATTTTATGTTATTTTATTTAGATAGAGTGCGGAGTAGGCCCTTTCAGATCTTTGAGCCATGCTGCCCAACAGTCTCTGATTTAACCCTTGCCTAATCATGGGACAATTTACAACGATCAATTAACCTACCAACTGTACGTTGGTAGATTATTATCAGATTATTATCTGAACGGTGTAGAGTTGGGTAAGGGAGAAATACAAAGAGATCTCGGAGTCCTTGTTCATCAGTCACTGAAGGTGAATGAGCAAGTGCAGCAGGCAGTGAAGAAGGCTAATGGAATGTTGGCCTTTATTACAAAGGGAATTGAGTACAAGAGCAAGGAAATCCTCTTGCATTTGTACAGAGCCCTGGTGAGACCACACCTGGAGTATTGTGTACAGTTTTGGTCTCCAGGGTTAAGGAAGGACATCCTGGCTGTAGAGGAAGTGCAGCGTAGATTCACGAGGTTAATTCCTGGGATGTCTGGACTGTCTTACGCAGAGAGGTTAGAGAGACTGGGCTTGTACACGCTGGAATTAAAGAGATTGAGAGGGGATCTGATTGAAACATATAAGATTATTAAGGGATTGGACAAGATAGAGGCAGGAAATATGTTCCGGATGCTGGGAGAGTCCAGTACCAGAGGGCATGGTTTGAGAATAAGGGTTAGGTCATTTAGGACAGAGTTAAGGAAAAACTTCTTCTCCCAGAGAGTTGTGGGGGTCTGGAATGCATTGCCTCGGAAGGTAGTGGAGGCCAATTCTCTGGATGCTTTCAAGAAGGAGCTAGATAGGTATCTTATGGATAGGGGAATCAAGGGATATGGGGACAAGGCAGGAACCGGGTATTGATAGGAATTGATCAGCCATGATCTCAAAATGGTGGTGCAGGCTTGAAGGGCCGAATGGTCTACTTCTGCACCTATTGTCTATTGTCTATTGTCTTTGGACAGTGGGAGGAGCCCAGAGCATATGGAGGAGACCTACGCAGTCACGGGGAGAATGTACAAACTTACAGGTAGCAGCGGTTTACTCCATCTGCCATTTCTCTGTCCATATCTGCAATTGATCCGTATCATGCTTCATTCTTTCCCAGTCTTCTACACTATAATACCACCAATCTTTGTATTGTCTTCAAACATACTAACCCATCCATCTGCATCCTGGTCACACATATACTGTATATTTCAGAATCAGTAGAGGTCCCAATACAGATCCCTGTGGAACATGACTGGTCACAGACCTCCAGCAAGAATTGTCCCATTGATGACTATCTCCTGTCTTCTATTGGCAAGCCAATTCTGTATCCAAACTGCCAATTTATTATGGATTCCATTCATTTTAATCTTCTGAATGAGTCCGTCATGAGGGACCTTATCAAACATCTTACTAAAATCCATATAAGCAACATCCACAATCCTATTTTCATCAATTGTAACTTGCCTTGTGCCTAATTAGGCCATGGTTTTCAAAATGCTTAAGTCCAATCCCTATGAATCAGCTCCAGTAACTTCATTACCATTGGCGTGAGACGCAGCAGTCTATAGTTTACAGGAATACTCCATTTCTCTTCTTGAATAATGGAACAATATTAGCTACTTATTCATCTTACAGGACCTCACCCATGGTTAGAGAGGGTGAGAGGATATTGATGAACAATCATGTGTCTTGCCTCGCTCAATAACTTGGGAATGTCATCATGCCCCGAGGACTCATGTTCTTTAAGAGACCCATCACTACCTCCTTTATCTCAAAACACCCGAGCATATTAGCACTTACACATATAATTCCCTATTATCCATGTCATTCTCCGTGGTAAATCCTGATGCAAAGTATTCATTTAGGATCACCTTCACATCCTTTGCCTCGAAGCACATGTTCCCTCCTATACCTCAAGTAGTTCTGCCATTCACCAGTTATCCCCTTGCTTTTGATGTATGTTAAGAATATCTTGAGATTCTCTTTAATCCTACTTGCCAAGGGCTTTTCATGGCTCCTCCTGGCTTTCCTAATTCCCTTCTTAAATTATTTTCTGGCATTGTTATAATCTTAAAGGGTTCTGCTTAATATAAGCTTTCTAAACTTTACATATGTTTAGTTTTCTTCTTGACTAAATTTGCTACGTTTGCCAAGTTTCCCTTACCCTCCTGTCCTTACTGGAACATTCTTGTCTCTCTCCCCCTCTCTCTCACTGTGTCCCTCTTCCCCGCTCTCTAGCTCCTCCCTCTCTCACTGTTCCTCTAACTCTTGCCTATGAGAAGGTTTCAACTTTTACAAAGAAGTTGCCCCTATTTATATTTTTCAAAAACTCTAATGCCACACAAAACGCTGGAGGAACTCAGCAAGTCAGGAAACATCTATGGAAGGAAATAAACAGATGATGTTCTGGACTGAAACCCTCAAGAGGACTACATCAGATTTTCTGGCATCTGCACAATCTTTGTGTTTATAATTCTTAACCGAATACTTTTCCATTCAATCATTATACCACACTGTAACTCTTTATCTCTTGTGACCCTTAGCCTAGGCACATATCTCAAAGACAGAGACAGAAGGTCTGCAAAAAGGCATTTTTCACTGGTATCTAATCTCAAGAATGTGCATCCAAGGAGATCTTCAAAGCATTACCACATTCTAAGCTGATACCATTTTTGTGTTACATGCTTTGCATATACCAAGGAGGAATTAAACATGCCTTTTGGAAAACCTACTCCTTACGCAAGGAAGTCAATGTTCTTCCCTAAGTGGAACTGTCTGATCACACTTGCCAAGTACAGAACTCTGGTATCCTATCGAGTGTACTTCTGCTGTTCTGTGCTGATCACTGTACTTGCAATATGCTGATTTGTCTGATGTATACAAGTCATACTATAAAGGAAACTTTAAAATCATATGCTGCATGCAGATGAGGTCTACGTTTGAGGATGGGGTGTTGTGGAGAATCATGGTTTTCTCTAACACAATACTCAGCATCTGTGCTTGTATCCAGAAATGCTTTTTTTAAAGTTTTGTCAATACTTTTCTCTCTTAACTTTAGTGAGAACAAAATTTTATTCTGTATTTCAAAATGTTGGGCATTGATTTGTGAATTCTGTGTGGGTCTATTTCTGTAACCCAAATGGCATTAAAGTGGGAGTTACCTGTACATGGGGGCAATAGTCATATAGAATATTCCAAGTTACCTGCCCTGATGTATTCAAGACATTTTGGTCAGTATTTGATGGGTATAATTTGTTTGTCATGACTCAATATATTTAATAATCCAAAAAGCAAATACTTTGGTTAAAAACTGACATATATACAGTATACAAGTCTTGCCCAAGTTTGGGAAGATGCCTGAAGCCTTGCAGCAAATCCATCCTGTCAGTCTCTTATTCACATGAATGGGCTGTGCATTAAGTTGGACATTCATAAGTTGGAGGCCTATATACAGTACTCAGATCATGGTGTGATTTACACAGTATATGTATTGCTATCTGTTACCCACTGTATCCCATTCTCACTTCCAGCACATATACAGTAAGTGCTTGCGGTATGATACAGAAAATAATCTGCTTTCATAACCAATTTGCTGTTATCCTTTAACATCACTTTCTCTCCAGGATTTGACAGAGGCTGAGCTGAGACAACTGGAATTTCAGAACATGGTACACACAGGACTTATATCATATCCAACATTTTCTCCTTCCAAAGAGGGAGAGGGCGAAAGGTATTTTGTCACGTAATAAAACTCTTCCATTGTTCTATGTTCATGCGTGTGAAGAGACATAACCGTTTCCAATAACTGTTACACATTTTAGATCTGCTTACAGAAAATCTTTAGGGATAGGACAATATTAGTTTATGTTCAGCAAACTTTTGCTGCAAATGTTATCCTCCCTTATTGTAATACTTGGACAATAAAACACATTATTATTTAGTTAATGTGTAGAAAGCACCTCTCTGAGTCAATGGACCACTCCTAAAACTTGACGACATGGTAAGCTGACACTGATGGAGTGTTGTACTCTCAAGAGGCTCTGGATATCAGGAAAGGCCCTTTATCTTCTCAGATACCAAAGGAATATTCGAGGAATTGTACAGGAGTTCTGCCCAGTGACCTGTTTAATATTTCTCCTGAGTCTAATAAGTATCTAATATTTTCCTGATTTAGGAGAGAAAGAAGCAGAAATGCATTCCATCACAAGACAATATAAAAGCAAGCTAATACTCTTGCTCAAAACTTCAGAGAGTAACAGAAATCTTAGAACAGGCAATGCCAATAAAATAAAATATGGTTACCGTTTCAGGTCAGTAACTTTTCATTAGGTCCAACTTAGGCACAAAATGAAGGGCTCTACTTTCAATATTTATCACTACTGTTATGACCAATATACGTGACACAATCCTGACCTTAGATACTTATGTGGAATGTGCATGTTTGTTCTGCGACAACATGGGTTTTCTCAGGGTGCCCTGGTTTTCTCTTACATATCAAAGATGTGCTGGTTAATAGGTTATGGGCTACTGTAAATTGACCCTAGTGAGGAACATTTTTTAATTCATTTCCTCAAATAAAGTTTATTATATATGTCAGGGAACAAAATGAACAAGGGAAAAGTTGAAGGGGAATTTTTAACATCAGGGTAAAAAAGATCTGTTGTGAGTGCTGCCTTTAGATATTCAGTATACTGAAGATGTTCCTTTGATTGCATATTCACAGGTTCTGAGTTGTACACTTCACTATCAGTCGTAAAAAGGAATATCTGTATCTCTCACCGTCTTCTTCTCTTTACTCTCTTTCTCACTACCTCCACGAAATCTTTTGTTCTCTTAAGACCATAAGACATTGGAACAGAAGTAGGTTATTCAGCCCATTGAATCTTCTCCACCATTCTACCTTGGCTGATCCTAGATCCCACTAAACCTCATACACCTGCCTTCTCACCATAACCTTTGATGCCCTGGCCAATCAGGAAAATTATTCATTTTCACTTTAAATATACCCACAGCCTTGGCCTCCACCACAGTCTATTGAAGAGCATTCCACAGATTCTCTACTCTGGCTAAAAAAAATCTCCTTACCTCTGTTCTAAAGGGTCACCCCTCAATTTTGAGGCTGTGTCCTCTAGTTCTGGACACCCCTACTAGAGGAAGAATCCTCTCCACATTCACCTATCAAGTATCTTCAACATGGAACCGTAGAACATTACAGCACAGAAACAGGCCTTTTGGCCCTTTTTGGCTGTGCCGAACCATTTTTCTGCCTAGTCCCACCGACCTGCACCTGGACCATACTCCTTCATACCCCTCTCATCCATGTACCTGTCCAAGTTTTTCTTAAATTTTAAAAGTGAGCCAGCATTTACCACTTCATCTAGCAGCTCATTCCACACTCCCACCACTCTGTGTGAAGAAGCCCCCCCATTTTCCCTTTAAACTTTTCACCCTTCACCTTTAACCTCTTTTTTTTCTCCCCTAGCCTCAGTGGAAAAAGCCTGCTTGCATTCACTCTATCTATGCCCATCATAATTTTATACACCTCTGTCAAATCACCCCTCATTCTCCTACACTCCAGGGAATAAAGTCCTAACCTATTCCAACCTTTTTCTGTAACTCACTTTCTCAAGTCCCAGCAACATCCTTGTAAACCTTCTCTGCACTCTTTCAACCTTATTAATATCCTTCCTGTAATTTAGTGACCAAAACTGCACACAATACTCCAAATTTGGCCTCAACAATGCCTTATACCTCACCAATGTCTTATACCTCACCATAACATTCCAGCTCTTATACTCAATACTTTGATTTATAAAGGCCAATTACCAAAAGCTCTCTTTACTACCCTATCTACCTGTGACACCACTTTTAGGGAATTTTGCATCTGTTCTACTGCACTCCTCAGTGCTCTACCATTTACCTTGTATGTTCTACCTTGGTTTTTCCTTCCAAAGTGCAATACCTCACATTTCTCTGTATTAAACTCCATCTGCCATTTTTCAGCACATTTTTCCAGCTGGCCCAAATCCCTTTGCAAGCTTTGAAAACCTTCCTCACTGTCCACTACACCTCCAATCTTTGTATCATCAGTAAATTTGCTGATCCAGTTTACCACATTATCATCCAGATCATTGATACAGATGACAAATAACAATGGACCCAGCACTGATCCCTGTGGCACACCACCGGTCACAGGCCTCCACTCAGAGAAGCAATCCTCCACTACCACTCTCTGACTTCTCCCATTAAGCCAATGTCTAATCCAATTTACTACCTCACCATGTATACCTAGTGACTGAATCTTCCTAACTAACCTCCCATGTGGGACATTGTCATAAGCCTTACTGAAGTCCATGTAGACAACATCCACTTTCCTTGTAACCTCTTTGAAAAACTCTAATAGATTTGTTAAACATGACCTACCACGCACAAAGCTGTGTTAACTCTCCCTAATAAGTCCCTGTCCATCCAAATACTTGTATATCCTATCTCTTAGTTTTCCTTCCAATAATTTACCTATGACAGACATCAAACTTACTGACCTATAATTTACCAGATTACTTTTTGAGCCTTTTTTAAACAACGGAACAACATGAGCTATCCTCCAATCCTCTATATGTTGATTTAGAAAACTTTCCTGGACACATTTTACAAACTCTAACCCGTCTAGACCTTTAGCAGTATGGGAGTCCCAATCAATATGAGGAAAATTAAAATCCCCTACTATCACAACTTTATGTTTCCTGCAGTTGTCTGCTATCTCTCTGCAGATTTGCTCCTCCAATTCTTGCTGACTATTGGGTGGTCTATTATACAACCCCATTAATGTGGTCATACCTTTCTTGTTTCTCAGCTCCACCCATATGGCCTTGATAGACAAGTCCTCTAATCTGTCTTGCCTGAGCACTGCTGTAACATTTTCCCTGACTAGCAATGCCACCCCTCCCTCACCCTTCATCCCTCTGCTTCTATCATGTCTGAAACATCGGAACTCTGGAACATTAAGCTGCCAGTCCTGCCCCTCCTGTAGCCAAGTTTCAGTAATGGCTATGATGTCATAATTCCACGTGTCAATCTACGCCCTCAGCTCATCAGCCTTCCCTACAATACTCCCCGCATTGGAACAGACACACCTCAGAAGATTATTACCACCACACACAACCCTTCTATTTATGACCGCATGAACCTTTAACATTATTTATTTTCACCCCCGCTCCACTATCTACTCTGGCACTCTGGTTCCCATCCCCCTGCAAATCTAGTTTAAACTCCCCCCCCCCCCCCACAAGCACTAACAAACCACCCTACAAGGATATCGGTCCCCCTGTAGTTCAGATGTAACCGTCTCTCTTGTACAGGTCCCACCTGCCCCAGAAGAGGTCCCAATGATCCTGAAATCTGAAACCCTGCCCCCTACACCAGTTCCTCAGCCATGTGTTCATCCTCTAGTGCATCCTATTCTTACCCTCACTGGCATGTGGCACAGGTAACAATCCTGAGATTACCACCCTTGAAGTCCTGCTTTTTAACTTCCTACCAAACTCTATACTCACCCTTCAGGACCTCGTCACTCTTTCTTCCTATGTCATTGGTATCGATGTGTACCATGACATCTGGCTGCTCACTCTCCCATTTCATTTAGTAGGTTTCAATGAGATCTCCCTGCATTCTTGTAAATTCCAGTGAGTACAGGCCCAAAGCTGCCAAAAGCTCCTCATATGTTAGCCCCTTCATTCCCGGAATCATCCTTGTGAACCTCCTCTGGGCTCTCTCCAATGACAACACATCCTTTCTGAGATATGGGATCCAAAACTGTTAACTATAGTCCAAGTGTGGCATGACTAGAGTCTTATAAAAAATGTCCTAGTAAAGGATCCCCTTGGAAAGAGTGACCATAACATGGTCGAATTCCATATTCAATTAGAGGATGAGAGGGTTGGATCTCAAACAAGCGTACTGAGCTTAAAGGAGACTATGATGGTATGAAAGCGGAATTGCTTAAGATGGATTGGGAAAATAGATTAAAGGGTAGATCGGTACTTGATCAGTGGTGTATATTTAAGGAGTTATTTTACAACTATCAAGAAAAATATATTCCACTGAAGAGAAAAGGGTGTAAAAGAAAAAATAGTTATCCGTGGCTAAGTAAAGAAATAAAGCAAAGTATACGACTAAAAAGAAAGTTATATAAGGTAGCTAAATCTAGTGGGAAGATTGAAGATCGAGAAGCTTTTAAAGATCAGCAGCAAATAACAAAAAGATTGATTAAGAAGGGGAAGATAGATTATGAAAGTAAATTGGCGAAAAACATAAAAGCCAGATAGTAAGAGTTTTTATAGTTACATAAAAAGAAAAAGGGTGGCTAAAGTAACTGTTGGTCCCCTAGAAGATGAGACCGGGAAATTAATGGTAGCGGACATGGAGATGGCGGAAACGCTGAACAAATATTTTGTATCAGTTTTTACAGTAGAGGACACTCAAAATATCCCAACACTGGATAAACAGGGGGATCTAGGGGGAGAGAAGCTAACTACGATTCAAATCACCAAGGAAATGGTACTTGATAAATTAATGGGACTGAAGGTAGATAAATCCCCTGGACCGGATGGCTTGCATCCTAGGGTCTTAAGAGAAGTGGCGGTCGGGATTGTGGATGCATTAGTGATAATTTTTCAAAACTCGCTGGACTCGGCAATGGTCCTGGCAGATTGGAAAAATGCTAATGTAACTCCTTTATTTAAAAAGGGCAATAGACAGAAGGCTGGGAATTATAGGCCAGTTAGCCTAACATCTGTGGTTGGCAAAATGTTGGAATCGATAATTAAGGAAACAGTAACAGGGCATTTGGATAAACATAGCTTAATAGGACAAAGTCAGCATGGCTTTACAGAAGGGAAGTCATGTTTGACAAATTTGTTGGAGTTCTTTGAGGACATAACATATAGGGTAGATAAAGGGGAACCAGTGGATGTGGTGTATTTGGACTTCCAAAAGGCATTTGACAAGGTGCCACACCAAAGATTATTACTTAAAGTAAAAAATCATGGGATTGGGGATAATATTCTGGCATGGGTGGAGGATTGGCTTTCTAACAGAAAACAGAGAGTTGGGATAGATGGTTTATTCTCAGACTGGTAGTTGGTGACTAGTGGTGTTCCGCAGGGGTCGGTGTTGGGACCCCAACTCTTTACAATCTATATTAATGATTTGGAGAAAGGGACTAAGTGCAACGTATCGAAGTTTGCTGATGACACAAAGATGGGAGGGAGTGTAATGAGTGCGGAAACCCTGCAGGGGGACATAGATAGGCTGAGTGATTGGGCAGACATTTGGCAGATGAAATATAATACTGACAAGTGTGAGGTCTTGCACTTTGGCAGGAAAAATAATAGAGCAAGTTATTATCTAAATGGAGAGAAACTGGAAAGTGCTTCTGTGCAAAGGGATCTGGGGGTCCTGGTGCAGGAAACACAAAAAGTTAGTATGCAAGTGCAGCAGGTGGTCAAGAAGGCCAATGGAATGCTGGCTTTTATTGCTAGGGGGATGGAGTATAAGAACAGGGAGGTCTTACTGCAGTTGTACCGGGTATTGGTGAGACCACACCTGGAGTACTGCGTGCAGTTCTGGTGTCCATATTTAAGAAAGGACATACTGGCTCTCGAGGCAGTGCAGAGAAGGTTCACTAGGTTAATTCCGGGGATGGATGGGTTGATGTATGATGAGAGGTTGAGGAGATTGGGACTCTACTCATTGGAGTTCCGAAGAATGAGAGGCGATCTTATTGAAACATATAAGATTGTGAAGGGGCTTGATCGGGTGGATGCGGGGAGAATGTTCCCAATGATGGGTGAAACTAGGACTAGGGGGCATAATCTTAAAATAAGGGGATGCCGTTCCAGGACTGAGATGCGGAGAAATTTCTTCACTCAGAGGGTAGTGGGGCTGTGGAATTTACTGCGCCAGAGAGCTGTGGAAGCTACTACACTCAATAAATTCAAAACGGAGATAGACATTTTCCTGGATAAAAATGGCATTAGGGGATACGGTGAGCGAGCAGGTAAGTGGACATGAGGCTAGGTTTAGATCAGCCATGTGATCTCTTGGACCAGTTTTCGATAGCCTGGATGGGTCGGAGAGGAATTTTGCAGATTTTTTCTCCTGAATTGGCAAATCGGTTTTTTTCCCCCAGGTGATCACATGGGTTTGGGCGGGATGAATAATAAAATAAAATGGGCAGCATGGTGCCCTGTTGGTTGGCACTGTTGCCTTGTGGGATTTGGTGAAAACTAGAGTTAAGATTGGATCAGCCATGATCTTGTTGAATGGCGGAGCAGGCTTGAGGGGCCGATTGGCCTACTCCTGTTCCTATCTCTTACGTTCTTATGTTATGTTCTTATAAAGGCTCAGCATTAATTCCTTATTTTTATATTCTATTCTCCTTGAAATAAATGCCAACATTGCATTTGCCTTCTTTACCACAGACTCAACCTGCAAATTAACCTACTGGGGGTCCTGCACGAGGACTCCCAAGTCCCTCTGCACCTCTGATGTTTGAATTTTCTCCCCATTTAGATAATAGTCTGCACTATTGTTCCTTTTACCAAAATGCACCATCATACATTCCAAACACAGCCACTTTTTTTTTGCCCATTCTTCCAATTTGTCTAAGTCCTTCTGCAATCATAGCACTACCTACCCCTCCACGTGTCTTTGTATCATCGCAAACTTTGCCACACAGCCAACAATTCCATTATCTAAATCATTGACAATGTGAAAAGTAGCAGTCCCAATACTGACCCCTGAGGAGCACCACTTGTCACTGGCAGCCAACTAGAAAAGATCCCTTTTATTTCCACTTGCTGCCTCCTGCCTGGGAGCCATTCCTCTATCCATGCTAGTATCTTTCCTGTAATGCCTTAGGATTTTATCTTGTTAAGCAGCCTCATGTGTGGCACCTTATCAAATCCATTCTGAAAATCCAAGTAAATGACATCCACTGCCTGTACTTTGTCCACCCTGCTTTTTACTTGCTCAAAAAACTTAGGCGAGATTTCCCTTTACAGAAACCATGCTGATTTTGACTTATTTTATCATTAGTCTCATCCTTAATAATAGATTACAACATTTTCCCAACCACTGAGGTTAGGCTAACTGGCCTATAATTTCCTTTCTTTTGCTTTCCTCCCTTCTTAAAGAGTGGAGTGACATTTGTAATTTTCCAGTCTTCTGGAACCATGCTAGAATCAAGTGATTCTTGAAAGATCATAACCAATGCATCTGTTATCTCTTCAGCAACCTCTCTCAGGGCTCTGAGATGTAGTCCATCTGGCCCAGTTGACTTATCCACCTTAAGACCTTTGAGTTTCACTGGCACATTTTCCTTTGTAATAGCAATGGCACTCACTCCTGCTCCCTCGCACTTACAGACCTCTGGCACACTGCTAGTGTCTTCCACAATAAAGAATGATGCAAAGTACTTATTAGGTTCATCTGCCATTTCTTTGTCCCCCATTACTACCTCACCGGCATCATTTTCCAGTGGTGTAATATCAGCTTTCACCTCCCTTTTCTCTTAATATAACTGAAAAAAGTTTTGGTATCTTCCTTTATATTATTCACTAGTTTGCCATATTTCTTCTTTTCCCCACTTATGCCTGTTTAGGTGCCTTTAATTGGATTTTTAAAACTTCCAAATCATCCAACTTCCCACTAACTTTTGCTATATTATATGCCCTTTCCTTGGCTTTTATGCAGTCTTTAATTTCCCTTGTCAGCCTTGATTGCCTACACCTGGTGTGGTGAACTACATATACCTGTCTGGACACGCCCCCCTGATGACTGCTCCTGTGGTTCCTCCCACAGACCCCTGTATAAAGGTGATGGAAGTCTGAGCCCGGCCTCTCAGTCTCCAGGATGTAGTATGGTGGTCAATCACTGCTTGTTCCTTCTTCCAGTCAATAAAAGCTGATACCTCGCTTTTACGTCTCAGAGAGATTTATTGATGGTGCATCACCTGCCCTTTGAGTACTTCTATTCAGTGCCTTGTGATCTATTCCCAGAAACTTCAGCCATCTCTGCTCTCCCATCATACCCCCAGTATCCTCCTCCAATTCACCTGGGCAAGCTCCTCTCTCGTGCCTCTGTAATTCCCTTTATTCCATTGCAATACTGATACATGTGAGTTCTGCTCCTCCCTCTCAAATTGCAGTATGAATTCAATCGTATTATCACTGCCTGCTAAGGGTTCCTTTACATTAAGCTCCCTAGTAAGATTTGGGTTATTACACAATACCCAATCTAAGATTGCTTTCCTCAAGTAGGCTCAAGCACAAGCTGCTCTAAAAATCCATCCTGAAGGATTTCAACAAATTCCCACTCTTGTAATTCGACACCAACCTGATTATCCCAATCCGCTTGCATATTGGTGTCCCCCATTACAATTGTGACATTACCCTTATGACATATCCTTTCTAGCTGCCTTTGCAATCTCAACCCCACAAGTGGTTAAGGCTTTGGGCCGGCGATCTGAAGGTCGTTAGTTTGAGCCTCATCTGAGGCAGTGTGTGTGTCCTTGAGCAAGGCACTTAACCATGCACTGATCCTGCATGTTTATAGCCCAGTGGCAGTGGTTGGTGCAGTATGGACAAGGCAAGACAACTTGGCTACTATTTGGAGGCCTATATATGATTCCTATAATGTTTTTTTTTACAATTGCAGTTTCTTAACTCCACCCACAAAGATTCAACATTCCCTGTCCCTATGTCATCTCTTTCTAAAGATGTAATTCCATTTCTTACCAACAGCGCCACACCACCATGTATGCCTTCCTGCCTGTCCTTTCAATACAAAGTATATCCTTTTGATATTTAGCTTCCAACTATGACTTTCTTTCAGCCACGACTCAGAGATGCCCACAATGTCATACTCTAATTGCGCCACAAGTTCGTCCATCTTATTCCGAATGCTACGTGCATTTAAATTCAGTCCTGCATTCTTCACCTTTTGAATTCTGCCTCTGTAGTACATTTTAACTGTTTGCGCTGTCTGCAATTGTACCCAGTCATTGGCTTGTCCTTCCTTACATTCATGTGACGTCCATCATCTACTTGTTAACCTGCTGTCTCATCCTTAGCTCTATCATACTGGTTCCCGTCCCCCAGTAAATTTAGTTTAAACCACTCCCAACAGCTTTAGCAAACCTACTCACAAGGATATTGGTCCCCCTTGGATTCAAGTGCAACCCGTCCCTTTTGTAAAGGTCCCACCTGCCCCAGAAGAGGTCCCAATTATCTAGAAATCTGAATCCTGCCCACTGCTCCAATTCTTCAGCCACACATTTATCTGCCACCTCATTCTATTTCTATCCTCGCTGTACCTTTGAATATAGAATTAAATAAAGCACTTATGGGCACTACAAAGGCTGTGTAATAACACTATAATACAAACATATTAAAAGAAAATTATACCCTAAGAATAAAACATAACTTGCGAGAACATTTCTTGGAATCAGGTTTCAATACATTTTGGTTGTCACGTTGTTGTGAAGAGCTTCTCTGTGAATTTGTTCTAAAATCTATCATAACATCATTAAGAGAAGAGGAGGAAGAGAGGGAAATACGTGAAGTATTGCTAAACTCAGAATGAACCAAATAGAAATGCTAATGAATCATGTAATAATGCAGCTCGTCTAATTTAGTGTGATGGTCTTTCTAATCATTCAGACACTCTCGTTTCTAAGCAAAATTGAGAGCAAATTATTTGTGGACATAAAAACTGCTCCAGCCGAATTTCCATGGAAACGTGGTTCCGGATGGAAATCAATAAACTTGTCCAGCAATATGCTATATGCCATTTGTGATACTAAGAAGTCCAATGCACTAGGTATGATGATTGTAAAATAATTGCAACAAAACAATTGCTAATGAGACAGTTGTTTTCATCTGTGGGGACCATACTGATGGTTCACCACAGTTGTCATTTATAGGAACATTTCCAGTTTGTTTTGCTGCAGTAATAAATTAAAGATAATAGTTTTCCTTCAAGCTGGAACTGTTACTTAGCAAATTTAATTTGTTACCTTGTTCATCTGTCACATTTCATAGAGTGATGGATGGCTCTGTTAGCAACGTCTTTGTAGGGGAGCCATTCAAGCTTTTTGTTCTAGGAACAAGGATAGTTTTATCAAACAGGATGTTTACAGAAGATTTTGAAGATGGAAAATCTTTTGAAAGACTTTCAAAGAGGATAAGTGTAAGGAGAGAATTGTAAAATGTTTCTTCTAAATTAATTTCCTTCATTAAAGATTAGCTTTATTTGTCACATGTACAGAGAAACATCGAAAGATAAAGTAAAATGCATCATTTGCATCAATGACCAACACAGTCTGAGGTTGTGTTGGGGGCAGTCCACAATTTCCTAAACCCAACCTGTACACCTTTGGATTGTGGCAGTATATCAGAGCAACTGAAGTAACCCACACAATCACAGGTGGTAGAGAAGGTGGGGTGGTGCTTAGAACAAAGGGAATTTCTCTTGTAGCATGAGACCAAACCAATTAATGTGGCAATTGGAATCAGATTGTGTTTCTTAGTCTGTGTTACATGTTTCCAGTTGGAACAGGTCATGTACAGCAGACCAGATTAAACAAAAGAGAAAAGCAGAGCCAAAATCAAAAATAAATGATAATCAAAAATGGACCCAGAATTGATGAAGAATTAGCAGCTTTGACAAACTTCCATTGATGTGTAGTGGAGAGTATATTAACTGGTAATGATAAGCAACAATAAAATTCAAAGTAAAATTCATTATCAGATTACATACATGTCACCACATAGACATAATGTAAAGATTTTTAATGTAAAGATTTTAAATCCTCATGTATTTGAAGGATGTATGTAATAAAGTCAATTCAATTCAATTCAATTCAACTCAATTCAATTCAACATCCAACCCTGAACTTCTTTTTCAATCTTAGCAAATCTACAGAACAGTAACTGTAAACAGGATCAATGGACAACAAACTGTGCAAATCCAAATATAAATAATTGAAAATCTAACAAATTTAATAACAAATTAAATGTAAATATAAACAAAACTTCTACCATGATTATTCTAAACTCTGGGGCTCCACAAATTTGTACCCTCAGCCTTCTACTCTACTCCCTGTGCACTCAAGAATGTGTGGCTAGTTTCTGCTCTAACTCCATCTACAAGTTTGCAGATGATACCACTGTAGTGGGCTGCATCTTAAATAATAATGAGCCAGAGTACAGGAATGAGGTAGACAGCCTAGTAACATGGTGTTATGACAACAATTCCACTGCTCATTATCAGCAAGACCAAAGAGCTGGTCATTGACTTCAGGAAGTGAGGCAGTGCACATGCTCCTGTCTATGTCAATAGTGTTGAAGTTGAGTGTTTCAAATTCCTAGGTGTGAGTATCACCAATAGCCTGTCCTGGTCCAACCATGTTGATGTCACAGTCAAGAAAGTTCGCCAACACCTCTACTTCCTTGAGAGACATTTGGCATGTCCCTGTTGACCTTTAACAATTGTTATCAGCACATCAGAGAATGCATCCTATCAGATGCAAAGTGGCTTGGTATGGCAACTGCGCTGCATATAACACAAGAAACTGCACAGTTGTGGACACACCACTGCCCACCATGGGAACCAGCCTCCCCTCTATGGATTCTGCCTATTGTTCTTGCTGCCTCAGTAAAGCAGCCCTCTTAATCAAAGATCCCACCTACCTTGGACATTCTCTCTTCTCCCCTATCGCATTGGGCACAAGAAATAAAAGCCTGAAAGCACATACCATCAGGCTCAAAGACAGCTACTATCCCACAGTTATCAAGTCCTTGAGCGGTCCTCTTGTACGATAGGATGGATTCTTGACCTCACAGTCCATTTTGTTATGATCTTGCACTTTATCATTTATCTGCACTGCACTTTTTCAGCAGCTTTTAGATAGATAGATATAGAGAAAGAGATACTTTATTGATCCCAAAGGAAGTTAGTGTCACAGTAGCATTACAAGTGCACAGATATAGATACTAGAAAAGAAGTAGAAAGAATAAAAAATAAGTTACCTCCAGCAGTCTAACGGGAGGGAGTCATTGCTTCCCTGGCTGTAGGTTGACTTGTTATAGAGCCTAATGGCTGAGGATAAGGATGATCTCATATAGCACACTTTGGAGCAGTGCATTTGTCTTCGTCTTTTACTAGAAGTGTTCAGCCAAGGTGGCATGCAGAGGGCGAGAAACATTGTCCAGAATTGCCAGAATTTTCTTTCAGGTCTTTTGTTCTACCACAGCCTCCAGCGTGTCCAGTTTGACTCCTGTAACAGAGCCATCCTTTCTAATCAGTTTATTGAGCCTGTTGGCATCACCCGTGTTGATGCCATTGCCCCAGCACACCACCGCATAGAAGATTATACTGGTGATGACAGACTGGTAGAAAATGTGAAGGAGAGGTCTGCATCCTCCAAAGCACCTCAGTTTCCTCAGGAAGTAGAAGCCACACTGGCCCTTTTTGTACACAGCCTCTGTGTTGGTGCTTTGCTCAAGTCTATCACCCAGGTGCTCCCACTGGTAATCCCCCCTCATCACATCCACGTTCTCACTATTAATAGTAAGTAATTCACTATTAACTCACTATTAATAGTAATAGGGTGCAGTGTAGGCTTAGTCTTGCTAAAGTCCATCACCATCTCCTTTGTCTTACTGATGTTGAGCTATGGATGATTCTACTTGCACCATTTGACAAAGTTCTCCACCAGGGCCCTGTATTCAGCCTCCCATCCTCCCTTTATACACCCAACTATTGCTGTGTCATCAGAGAATTACTGCAGATGACTTGACTCAGTGTTGTAACTAAGGTCTGAGGAATATAGGGTAAACAGGAAGGGACCTGTGGGCCCCACTGCTGCTTATGGTCACGTCTGACACACAGCTCTGAAGCTGCTCAAACTGTGGTCTGCCAGTCAGGTAGTCCATTATCCAGGATGCAATAGAAGTGGCAACCTGCATTGAACGGAGCTTCACCCCCAGCAATGAGGGCTGTATGGTACTGAAGGCACTTGAGAAATCAAACATCATGATTCTCACTGTGCTGCCCTGCTTATCCAAATGGGAGTAGGCTCTGTTCAGCAGGTAGATGACAGCATCGTCGACTCCAATGTGCTCCTGGTAGGCAAACTTACAGGGGATCGAGGGTTGATCTGACCAGGGGTTGGAGGGGAGCTAGGACCAGTCTCTCTAGGGGCTTCATGATGTGTGAGGTCAGAGCCACTGGATGATAGTCATTCAAGACTTTTGGTTAGCTCTTCTTGGATGTTGGGACCCCTCAAGATGTTTTCCACACAGTTCGGACCCTTTCCAGACTGAGACTCAGATTGAAAATGTGCTCCACACAGCTGCTCAGCACACTCCTTCAGGACCTTGTGGTTCACACCATCCGGTCCCAATGCTTTGCCGTGTTTGAGTTTCCCCAGAGCCCTTCTCACCAGCCCGGTAGTGAAGGTGAGTCCATGGTGTATGGGGAGTTGATGGTGGGGACTGGGGAAGGTGAAGATCAGGATGATAGCAGTTGGCATGTGGAGGTGTGGTTAGTAGGTGCAGGGCAAGGGGGGATGTAGATAGTGGTAGCCTGTGTTGTTCATCCATGTGTTGAACTAGAGAGGTGAGGAAGGAGAAGGGGAGGGATTGGTGCTGAGCAAGCATTGGGTGCCTCAGTACCTGGACTGGTTTGCTGAGGGGGATGAGAACAGGAGGGCAATTGTCAAACTTATTGAAGAGTTGGGTTAACTCATTAGCCATTTTGGCTGCAATCCAGGGCTCTACAGCTAGGCTGATTAAAGCCACAGATGTTCTTCATGTTTCTCCACACCTTTCATGTGCTGCTCTGCTCAAGTTTGTTCCCTAGCCCTCTCCTGTATTCCTCTTTAGCCACTTTGATCTTCTCCTTTAGTTCCCTCTACATGTTTCAATCCCTCCCTGTCTCCTGATCTAAAGACTCTCTTTTTGTGTGGATGACTGTGACCCATGGTTAGTTGTTAGGAAAACAGCAAACAGTCCTTAATGGTATTACAGTGTCCACACAGAAGTTGACGTAGCCAGTGATGTAATCAGTAAGTCCGTTAATGTCCTCCCCATGTGGTTCACAAAGCACATTCCGGTCAGTAGCCTCAAAGCAGCCCTTCAAGGTCTCAATGGCCTCTGGAGCCCATTGCTTAACTATCTTGGTGGTAACTAGCTGTTGCTATGCTTTGGGCTTATACAAGGGCATGAGGTGAACCAGGCTGTGAACTTCCAAGTGGGGGAGAGCTATGGAGCACAAGACCATAAGACACAGGAGCAGAATTAGGTCATTTGGTCCATCTCGTCTGCTCTGCCATTCAATCATGGCTGATCCTTTTTTCCCCTTTAACACTTTATTCTATATTGTTACTTTACCTTATTTTACCTCTATTGGATCAATCGATAATGAGTGGATCTGTATGAATAACCCTAACCCTATCCCTGTATGAATGGCTTTTCACTGTATCTTGGTACATTTGGCAGTAAGTGCCACTACAAAGAAAGCATGGCAGTGCCTCTATTTCCTTAGAAGTTTGCGAATGTTTGGCGTGACATCTAAAACTTTGACAAATTTTTATTTGGTGGAGAGTGTGTTGATTGGCTGCATCACAGCCTAGTATGGAAACACCAATGCCCTTGAATGTAAAATCCTAGAAAAAATGGTGGATACAACCCAGTCCATTATGAGTAAAGTCCTCTCCAGCATTGAGCACATCTACATACATGATCAGGGACTCCCACCACCCAGGACCTGCACTCTTCTCGCTGCTGCCATCAGCAAGAGGGTATAACAGCCTCAAGACTCACACCACCACATTCAGGAACAGTTACAGCTCCTCAAACACCAGACTCTTGAACCAAAGGGGATAACTTCGCTCAACTTCACTTCCCCCATTATTGAAATATTCCCTCAACCAATGGACTCGCTTTCAAGGACTCTTCATCTCATGTTTTTGATATTTATTGCTTACTTATTTGTTACTATAATTTATTATTTTCTATTTGTGCAGTTTGCTGTCTTCTGCACTTTGGTTGAACACCCTAGTTGGGTGGTCTTTCATTGTTTCTGTTATGGTTATTATTCTATCGAGTTATTGAGTATGTCCACAAGAAAATGATATAGTGACATATATGTACTTTGATAATAAATTTACTTCAAACTTTGAACAATATCTTTCCCAGTGAGGGCGGTGTGGAATACGAAAGGGAGTTAGCACACACTGGGTTCTCTTCTACTCCTGTCCATCTTGCTGTTAAAGGTTCCGACTTGAGAAGTTACTATTTGAGTTGTTTGGCTGAGGTAATTGCACTCCACTTTGCAGATGGTACACACTGCAGCCACTGACCAGAGACGGTGGAGGAAATGAATGTTTAGGTTGCTGGATAGGGTACCAATCAAGGGAGCTACTTTGTATGAGCTTTGGTGGTGTCTGTTCAATCAGTCCAGAGGAGGCTACATATTTACACTCTTTATTTGTGTCTTGTAACTGATGGAAAATTTGTTGCAGTGTGAGGTGAGTCAATCACTGCAGGACATCCAGCCTTTAAACTCCCTTTGTAGCTACTCTTTGAGATTTTGATCAGTGGTGACTGCTGGAAGACACAGCAAAGGATATGCCATTAAATGTCAAGGTTTGGTATTGGACTCTCACTTGTTGGGGGTGGCCATTCCTTGCCAAATCTGTGGTACAAACGTTACTTGCCATTCAGCATTTGATATCTGGATGTTACCTAGAACTTGCTGCCTCCAGACATAGACTGTTTCATTTCCTAAGCAGTTTTGAGCATTGTCCAATTATCAGTAAACACTCCTGCCTGCTTTTATGATGAAAAGAAGATCAGTGATGAAGCAAATGAAGATGGTTTGCTCCATGGCACTGCACTGAGGAACTCCTACAGTGACGACCTGGGTTTGCGATAATTTATCTCCAATAAGCACACCACTTTCTGTGGTGCAAGGTATGATGTCAAAGATGCTCATTGATTTCTGCTTTCTGAAGAATTCCCAGTGTCACACTCAATCAGTCAATTGTACATCAGTCAATGAAAGCAAGCATGCAGGTACAGCAGGCAGTGAAGAAAGCTAATGGCATGCTGGCTTTTATAACAAGAGGAATTGAGTATAGGAGTAAAGAGGTCCTTCTGCAGCTGGTGAGACCCCTGGGCCCTGGTGAGACCCCACCTGGAGTATTGTGTGCAGTTTTGGTCTCCAAATTTGAGGAAGGACATTCTTGCTATTGAGGGAGAGCAGCGTAGGTTCACAAGGTTAATTCCCGAAATGGCGGGACTGTCATATGTTGAAAGATTGGAGCAACTGGGCTTGTATACACTGGAATTTAGAAGGATGAGAGGGGATCTGATTGAAGCATATAAGATTATTAAGGGATTGGACACGCTGGAAGCAGGAAGCATGTTCCCGCTGATGGGTGAGTCCAGAACTAGAGGCTACAGTTTAAGAATAAGGGGTAGGCCATTTAGAAAAGAGATGCGGAACAACTTTTTCACCCAGAGAGTGGTGGATATGTGGAATGCTCTGCCCCAGAAGGCAGTGGAGGCCAAGTCTCTGGATGCATTCAAGAGAGAGTTAGACAGAGCTCTTATAGATAGCGGGGTCAAGGGATATGGGGAGAGGGCAGGAACGGGGTACTGATTGTGTATGATCAGCCATGATCACAGTGAACAGCCTACTCCTGCACCTACTGTCTATTGTCTATTGTCAATCAAATCCTGTCTTGATACCAAGGCAGTCACTGTCATTTTACTTCTTGGGTTCAGCTTTTTGCTTCATGTCTAATCGGAGTTATGGTGGGGTCTGGAACAGTGATCCTGACAAAACCCACACAAGGCATCAGTGTGTAGGTTTTGGGTGATGACGCATTGCTTGATGGCACTATCCATGCATTTCCATGATACTACTTATGACTGAGAGTACAATGATTTCAAATATTTAAATCATGAGTTTTCATATTAATGCTATTGATTCTTTTGGGTACATGTCCTCAATTTTTGAAGCTAATTTCACTGGACAACAGATTTTTTCAAAAGTGTTCCTTCCTCAGAATTTTTTATTTTGTTTATGATAGACTGCTTGAAGATGAACACAAATATAATTTCAGACTACTGGTATCACATAGGAATTTGGAGAAACAACAAATCAACTTTTATTGAATATAATTGTTTAAATACATAATGGTGCTGATGCTTTGCAATAGTTCAACTAAGTTAAAAATATTTTGTTAATGATTTTCATTTGTACTCGGGGTCTGAGGCTTCTCGCTTAAGTGTCCAACAATAATTCGCCAGCATTGATGGATTCCAGTTGCCCTGGTATCTTTTCTCCATGACCACAATGTCTTGGTGAAACCTTTCACCATGTTCGTCACTAACAGCACCAAGATTTGCAGGGAAGAAGTCTAAATGAGAATTTAGAAAATGAATCTTTAGTAACATGTTGCATTTCATGGTTTTATATGTTTGAAGCATGCTTTCAACCAGCTGCATGTAGTTTGGTGCTCTGTAAATGCCGAGAAAAATCTCAACAACTTCCTTGAATTCCTTCCATGTGATTTTCTCTGGTCCCACTAGAAATTCTTCAAATTGGCTGTCATTGATGACCTGTTTGATTTGTGGACCAACAAAAATGCTTTCCTTAATCTTGGCATCAATTATTCTGGGAAGCATCTGTCTCAAATATCAAAATCCTTCATAGAAATTTTTGTGCCTGATGATAGTAAATTCCATCCTTACAGTCCTAAAACCCAATAATTATTACTAAAACCTGTCCTATCATGCAGCAGCCGCACCGCCTAAGCATGCCCAAGCATGCTTGGACAAGATAGGAAATTTTCCAGCTTACATTGTAAGCAACATTTTAATTGACTTGAATTATGAATTGAAATAATAAACATAAGTGATTTCAAAAATGGTGCGTGATAGGGAAATTTCATGGTGATTTTCATGATCACTAGCCCAAAATTCATAAGATAACACCTAAAGGTATTCAGGAAGCAAAATCTTTGTTGTCTAGTGTTTTTGCTAGAATGATTAGCATGACATTCTATGTTCATAGGAATATACTGCACCAAAACACCCATAATACAAACGTTCATTAATAAAATGCTTTCTAGGAGTGCATTCAAATAGAATTAGGGTGGCCTCAGAGGACAGCAAATTGCAATGGCTGGAGTAGGGAAGTAAATTGTGAGAGGAGGCTTTCTAAAGATGGGATAGGAATAATTGTGACCAGGAGGAATGAAAGCATACAAAAGAATGTTGAGGCCAGCAATTAAGAAGTGAAATGTTACGTTAACCTTCAGCACAAAAGAAATTGAGATCAGGAGTAGTAATTACTGCAATCCTGGTGGTAATACAATGGATTCTGGTTAATTGGAACACATCAGGAACAGTATACTTTGGCTCAATTAAGCAGCTGCTATAATTAACGGAAGTTTCATGGATATACTTAAAAAGGTATAAACAGACAAACTACCATTTAACTGAGTAGCAAATTATGTATTTAAATGAAATGCAGAACAAATTTGAATACTACCAAAACTGTGTATTAGTTCCCAATAGTTATCAACGGAGGAATTCATCCAGTGTGTGAGGTGTCTAGGGAGGGGTAGCAGCTCTGGTGAAGAGGGTTGTTGTGTCCATTCTGGAGCAGCTCACTTGCCTTTGGTACCCACCAGACACTCAGCTCTCACCTGAGGCTCCAAGTAGCTGTTTGCATGTGACAGTGACCACATCCCAGTACGAGGATTCGACAGGCGGTCTAAAAATCAGGTGAGGATAGCCAACGGGCCTGATACTCAGGTGAAATAGGGACAGGCCTGTCCTAGCAGCTCTGGCGGACTGAGTGAGTGAAACGAACAGTGAGATCCAATGGTCAAGATGGTGGTTCTGCAGAGCTTTGTGGAGAGGGAAGGGCATGATAAGGCAAAGAAGTAGTCATGGTCATCCACTGCAACCAAGGAAGACCCCAGTTTGTGATGGTTACTCCTGACTTCTGACATCGAGAGAGTGCAACAGCTTTTCCACTTTAAAACTCCTGCACAGGTTTCCCTGTCATCGTCAGATATAATGGACAACCAATACTCTGTTGTGATCCTTTGATTGACTGTAGATGAACAAAACTAGTGCAGACACCTGGTGCAGATAATGGACTGCCTTCACACAATGCTTTTGATGACTGCATCCTCCAAATCTTCATTGCCATTGTAACATTTAATATGATCATTGTCAGCAGCAGTCTTCTGTCCCAGTTAAGAGGTATAGTGTCCCAAATAAATGAAGGGAATCCTGTACATTTTCTCATTTAGTATTTGATCTTTTTGATCTGTCCCAGTTAACTGATGGATCAATTAACCACTGTTAATCTGTAATTTTCTGATATTCTACAATTAAGGCAAGATGACAAAGCGAACACAGTAAAGGTTTACCAGGTTGATTTCTGAACTGCTTGGTTGTCATATGAGGGGGGAAAAAAATGCAGACTGAGCTTAGATTCTATTGACCATAAAAACAGAAAAGTTGTCTAATTGAAATATATAAAATATTTTATGGGACTTTACAGGGAATATGTAAGGATGATAACTGCCCTGAATGGGGTCATCGGAACCAAGTGTTACATTCTCAAACTAAGACAGCCATTAAGGAAGAGAAATTTCTTCACCCAGGTGGTGAATTCTCTCCCCAGGAGTGCTGCGGGAATTCAGTTGTTGCGTACATTTAAGTCTGGGTTTAATAGATTTTTAGGTACTCAAGGAATAATGGGATTATGGGATTTATGTTGGAAAGCGGTTCCAAGGTAAAAGATCTTAATGAATGACAGAATAGGCATAAGGGGCTGAATGGCCTACTCCTGTGCCTTATGTTCTTATCCAAGAATTATTGACTATACAACAATGGTTGAGCAAAAACGAGACAGAGGTTGATTTGGATTCTGTCTGTGTTGAAAGCTGATCTCATGTCATCTATAGAACTATTTTTAAATAAGAAGGTTCCATCTTGATCACTGTCCTATTGTTAATTCTGATGCTAAGTGAGCTTTTTTTTTTAACCTAGAGAGATGTTACTGACATAGAATGGCAGTAATGTTCAAGTTGAAACAGATTTAATGAAGACTGATTGCTATAATGTCTTAATAATGATTTTCAGTTGTGATATTTCAGTAATGTCTGAAATTATTTTGGATCAATAAACAATATTTTACTACTTGATGCCATTTATGTCTAGCGTTTGGAATTTTTCACACACAGTAAATGTCAGCTCAAGGTATTTGATTTTTCTCTTACAGTTTTGCAGGATTTATGAATGGGAGGAAGAACATAAGCGTTTTAGTTGAACACCAGTTTCATGTCAACTCCTGTCTTAACTTCTCTAACTTCTCCTGACAGTTACTTTAACAGAAGTGTTAGTCCAGCCTGTTTTGAAAATCTGGGTGTAGCAAGCAAGGCCAGAATGGTTGATTGCTCGTGAGAAGGAGACAGTAAATATGAAAGATAATCTAGCTACACTTATTCACATTGACACTAATGGGAACATTCAAATGGTTCATGATGAACTACAAAAAGCTCTTCTGTGATATTCATTCCCAAAATTAAGATTTGCAAAGTCCATTAGACCATAAGACGCAGGAGCAGAATTAGGCCATTTAGCCCATTGAGTTTTCTCCGCCATTCCATCATGGCTGATTTATTATTCCTCTTAACTCTACTCTGCTGCCTTCTCCTCCATAGCCTTCACACAACACACACAAAATGCTGGTGGAACACAGCAGGTCAGGCAGCATCTATAAGGAGAAGCACTATCGACGTATCTGGCCGAGACCCTTCGTCAGAACTCAACAACCTCCATAACCTTTGATAGACTTACTAATCAAGAACCTATCAACCTCCAGTTTAAATATATCCAGTGACTAGGCCTCCACAGCCGTCTGTGGCAATGCATTCCACAGATTCACCACCTTTTGCCTAAAGAAATTTCTCCTTATCTCTGTCCTAAAGAGACATTTGATTGATCTACCCTCTGGACCTAGACTCCCCGCTATAGGAAAAATCCTCTCCACGTCTATGCTATTTAGGCCTTTCAATATTTGATGGGTTTCAGTGAGATTCCTCCTTCCCCCATTCTTCTGAATTCCAGCAAGTACAGGCTCAGAGACAGCAAATGCTCCTCCTATGTTAACCCTTTCATTCCTGGGATTATTCTCATTAACAATTCCTATTTTGAAGTCATTTTAGTGATCATAAGAGCATCATTGCATTATGGGGAGGCTTGACTGGATTGCAAACAAGGTAATTTAGTACCCATATAATAAGAAATGAGAGGAAATTTAGGTACTGTTATTAATGGTAAGAACTGGAAAGGACAGAAACATCCATCTGACACTACCCCCACCCTCCACCTCATTTCCTGATTGCTTCACCACCACTCTCCCCTCAACTAGTGCCTTTGAGAAATGCAGTTCCATGTTCATGTTAACAAATAGATCAACTGACAATAGCTACACTATTTATTACATTAATGAAGTACCAGTTTGGAGACTGGTTTCAGATCCTGCAGTTCTCAGAATGTTATGGCCATATTGCACTCCTTAGGTTCATAAAAATAACCTGGGAACCACACTCACTCTCCCACTACACTTCCTCAGCCTCTGTAGTTTAGCTCCTCCCTTCTGTTGGCTACACTGCTTCCGTATCCGAAGGTTTAAGGCTGACAACAGTCTTGTACACTACGGATGATCTCCAACATACACGTCATAAATCATGCAAACTTTATTAATCTAAGGCAGCAAACATTTATACTAATGTCTTGAAATCTGACAGTGTAGATTGCACTTTGCTTTAATTTAATTACTCATTCCTTACCAATAATTTGTCGGACTATATAATCTTAAGATACACCATTACATCAAATTATTTGTCCGCTCACGGCAGTTATCAAATTGGTATTTAGTCCAGATATATTACAGAAGTTAAGGTTCTTTGATTTTATTGTTGGTAGTTTGTTTTTATGTGGATCAATCAAATGAATGATTCAAGCTGATTGTTTTTTGTCAATATATAGACATGGCTGAGATTTGTATTTTAATTGGACATTTGCTAAATTATAACAATGACCTCAATAAACTTGAAGTAACTGATACTAATTAAGTTTAATTTTTGAATTCAGACTTCTGCATTCTTTTTTGAACTTCTGCTTCTTGAATGTAAGTTCCACTATTTTATCTATAACTACACAGCTGGGAATAAAGTGAGCTTCAGTTGGGATCACCTAAAGCAAAATAGCATGTAAAGAACCGTGAAGGTTTATTTAATTAGTAAAGTGTTGGGTTACGGGAGAGGCAAAGATTTTGGCACTGGCAGAAGGATTCAGGCACACTGATCCCGCTGAAACTCTGGTTTTTCTGTTTAATATTTTAGCTCTGTTTTTCTTTCTCTGCATTCTCGAGCCACAACTACATTCACTACATGGACTAAAGTTATAACAGGAACCATGCCCAGTGTGTCAAAATACTGTAAATGTCCAGACACATTATTATAGTCGTACATTCATTTGGCACATAAACAGGCTAGCTTTAATGTGCATTACAACCATCAGGAACTAGATAATATCAATATTAATCCCATTTGTTGATACTTGGTCTATAGCCTCCCATGCCTTGACAATTCCAACGCTAAACTGAATAATTCATAAGTGTTGTGAGAGTAAAGATCAAGATTAGCTTTATTTGTCACATGTTCATTGAAATGTCGAAACATACAGTGAAATGAGCCATTTGTGTCAAATCATATCTGTGAGGATTGAACTGGGCAGCCCAAAAGTGTTGCCATGCTTCCCATGCCAACGTAGCATCTCCACAACTTACTAACACCACCTGTATGTCTTTGGAAAGTAGACAGGAAACAAATGGTGTCATGATTACCCAAAGCAAAATGAAAATTTTATTGAAGTAATTAGGAGAATTACCCAGAGGTTCTATTGGCCAGTGAAATGAAATAAGTCAGGGGAATGTTTCAAGTAGCAACTCTTGAACAACACACAAAAATTGCCGGAGGAACTCAGCAATTTAGGCAGCATCTACGTAGTGGACTAAAAGTTGACATGTTGGGCCAAGACACTTCTTCAGGAAGCATCTGCAGAATTTCATGTGTTTTCGAGCAGCATCTCTTCACTGGGTTCGACAATGGAATCTTAACTATAATGTGACTTAACTTAGTGACATAATGGGACAGACTTGCTGCTTATTTTCAGCACCTTCTACCTATGAAATCCATTCATCATAAGTGAACCCAATGAGAACGGTTAATCATATTTCTAAATATAAATTCTTTTTATATCTCTTTCTTAAAGTTTATAATCACTCATGTTTTCAGGTGGCATATTCTCCATTGTATCAAAGACTATGTGTCAGCATTTTCATTGGTTTATAATTGTTTCAATAAATTCAGAAACTTGGCAGTGTCTATTGTTTAAAAGATGAAAAACTCTATTGTGAAACCTCCTACACAGCACTGACGCATTTTTTTTAGATTCTGAAAGCATTGCCAAAAGGGAAGGGAATATACTTGGAAAAATACAGAATAGACAACATATCTTTACTAGAGATCATAGTGGCAGGGCTTCAGGATTCCTTGGTTGGTTGATGGTGTCAACCATCTCCGGAACCACTTCCAATTTAAATATGAGAAAATATATTGCAGAAACTCACAAAGGCTTTGACAGCATTGCAATTTAATTCGGAGAAGTGCACTTTGGGAGGACAAACCAAGGTAGGGGTTTGAGGAGTATGGTAGGGGAAAGAGCCCTGGGAATACAGATCAATAATTCCTTGAAAGTGGCAAAGTTCAAAGTAAGTTTTAAACTCAAAGTACATATGTATGTCACTATATACAACCCTGAGATTCACTTTCTTCTGGGCATACGCAATATATCTATAGAATAATAACCATAACAGAATCAGTAAAAGACTGCTCAACTAGGACATTCAAGCAGAGTGTAGAGGGCAACAAACTGTGCATACACAAGAGAAGAATTATAATAATTAAATGAGCAATAAATATCGATAACAGGAGAGAAAAGTCCTTCAAAGCATCTCTGGGTATTTGACCATTAGGAGGCAACACAGGTAGATAGGGTCAAAAATGGAGCTTTTGGCACATTGGCTTTCATAAATCACAACACTAAGTACAGGAATTGGGGATGTAATGATGAATTTCTATAAGATGTTGGTGAGGCCAAATTTGAAGTACTGTGTGTAGTGCTTGTCACTTAGCTACAGCAAATATATCAATAAGCTTGAAAAAATGCAGAAAAATTTTACAAGAATGTTGATTGAGGATCTTAATTATAGGGAAAGGTTGAGTAGTTTTGGACTTTATTCCCTGAAGCACAGGAGAATGAAGGAAGATCTTATGGTGTTATGCAGAATTATGGAGGTATACAGGCAGTCTTTCTCCCCCTCTGGTTGGGAGAGACTAGATCTAGAGATCATAAGCTTAGAGTGAAGGGTAAAATATTTAAGGGGAATCTGAGGAGAAACTTCTTCATCCAGAGGGACTTGCGAGAGTGGAAGTGGTAGATGCAGGTCCAGTTGTAACATTTAAGAGAAGTTTAGATAGGTACATGGATGGGAGGAGTGTGGAGGAATATGGTCTGATGACAGACAGATGGAACTAGACAGAAGATCAGGTAGCATGGGCTGGATGGATGAAAGGTCCAGTTTCTGTGCTGTAGTGTTCTATAATTCAATGTCTCTAACTCCCAAGCCTACAAATTCTACCATTTAAGAGGACAAGGTTCAAGGTCAAAGTCAAGATAAATTTATTATTAAAGTACATATATATTACCATATACCATTTGTACATACCACTGGAATTTTATCACTTGCAAGTTCTCCCTTAAGTCACAAATTAATCTGACTTGAAACTATGGGGACACAGGAGACTGCAGATGCTGAAATTTGGAGCAACACACACAAAGCTGGAGAAATTCAGAACATTCAGATCCTGTCATGTTTTACAATTTGGATATAAAAATATAAGGTAGAATTGGTAAGAAGCTATTATGCTGTTGTAAAAGTACCCCAGCATAGATAGATTTGCCCTGAAATAATGATGGTAGTTACTAAGAATTTTACTGGGGACAAGACCCTGTGGGCCTGATGGGATATACCCTTGGTGTTTGATGAAGTTAAAGCTGTAGAGAGTGTAGAAGATTGTCAATGGATTTAGCAAAATATAGATCAGTGGGCACAGAAATGGCAGCTGATGTTCAATATTGCAGTGACAGGTAATGCAATTGGGAAATAAAAAGTAAGGGAACAATACAAATAGAGACTTTTAGGATATTTAAAATACTTTAAAGGTATTTAACATCACAAATGTGTAGAGAGATCTTTAAAAGTGGCTGCACAAGTTGATAGGGTGGTAAAAAATGAGTATGACATGCTTGTCAAGGCATCAAATTCAAGAGTCAGGAAATTATGTTCCAAGGCATTGAGTGTAAGAGTAAGGAAGCTGTATTGAAGCTATAGAAAACTTTGTTTGGCCGTACTTGGAGTACTGCCTTCAGTTTTGGTCATCCTGTTAAAGGAAGGATGTGGAGGCTTTGGAGTGGGTATGGAAGAGGTTTACCAGGATGTTGCCTGGATTAGAGGGAATGTTCTAAGGGGAGAGGTTGAACAAACTTGAGCCTTATTCCCCGCAGTTGCAGATTCTGAGGGGAGAACCAAGAGAAGTTTATAAGATCAAAATCAGAGTCAGGTTTATTGTTATTGACATAAATTGTGAACCCTACTTAGAGTAGACAACTGGTATCTTTTTCTCAGTATTGAAATGTATATCACTAGAGCACATCAATTTATGGTGAGAGCAGGCAAGGTCAAAAAGGATTTCTGCAGGGCAAATTTTTTTACATAGAGGGTGATGGGTACCTGGAATATGTTGCCAGCGTTGTAGTGGAGGCAAATACAACAGAGACTTTTAAGAGGCTCTTAGATGGCCACACGTAGCCAGAAGGGATTGGCTAAATGGCTTATTATGAGTTTAATTAGTTTGGTACAACATTATGGGTCAAAGAAACTGTTCCTGTGCTGTATTGTTCTATGTTCAAAGATAAATATTGATAGCTTAGAATTGATATCAGAGCATTTCGAGATAGTTAGGACAATGCACCCTGTAGCACATTTAAGAGTGATGGTGCAAGGGAATATTAACAACTAGCATGTGCAAAGAAGTAGTTCCTGTTGAACAGTAAACACGAGGAAATCTGCAGATGCTGGAAATTCAAACAACAACACACACAAAATGCTGGTGGAATACAGCAGGCCAGGCAGCATCTATAGGAGAAGCACTGTTGACGTTTCGGGCCAAGACCCTTCGTCAGGACTCAGAGTCCCGTTAGAGTCCTGACGAAGGGTCTCGGCCCGAAACATCGACAGTGCTTCTCCTATAGATGCTGCCTGGCCTGTTGAACAGTAGTAGTTCCATTGTTATACATATTAGTCGTTATGATACTTAAAAGCTATAAGTACGAACTAAAAATACTTGAGCATTGAGAATACACAAAGGTGAAGCAGTTGAATAGCCATTGTTCCCTGGTGTGTGAATCTTCACAAATGCAACCCACTCATTATTCAATGGCAAATGAAGGCACATAAATGTGTATTGTACTCCATGCTTATGGAAAATTGAGCTCTTTATTTCACAGAACAAAAGAATTGTCCAGATAATATGTCAAATGGAAAGTACATTGTCTTCAGTTGTTTATTTATTTTTGAAAGGAAAGTGAGTTTTTGAAAATTGCTGCAATGTCTGGAACAGTTTGTAATGGTCTTAGAATATCTAAAATAAAAATAATAATTGTTGCAAACACTATTCAGGTCAGGAGATATCTGCAAAAAGAGAAATAATGTTAATATGTCTTATTGTGTCTAAATAATTCTATAGAATTTTTTGAGGAAATCACCAGGAAAGTTGATGAAAGCAAGGCAGTGGATGTTGTCTACATGAACTTCAGCAAGGCCTTTGATAATGTCCCATATGGGAAGTTGATCAAGAAGATTTAGTCACTTCAAATCAAGTCAAGTCACTTTTATTGTCATTTCGACCATAACTGCTGGTACAGTACATAGTAAAAATGATACAACGTTTTTCAGGACCATGGTGTTACATGACACAGTACAAAAACTAGACTGAACTACGTAAAAAAAAAACCAACATAGAGAAAGCTACACTAGACTACAGACCTACACAGGACTACATAAAGTGCACAAAAACAGTGCAGGCATTACAATAAATAATAAACAGGACAATAGGGCAATGTGTCAGTCCAGGCTTCGGGTATTGAGGAGTCTGATAGCTTGGGGGAAGAAACTGTTACATAGTCTGGCCGTGAGAGCCCGAATGCTTCAGAGCCTTTTCCCAGACGGCAGGAGGGAGAAGAGATTACATGAGGGGTGCATGGGGTCCTTCATAATGCTGTTTCCTTTGCAGATGCAGCGTGTAGTGTAAATGACTGTGAAGGCGGGAAGAGAGACCCCAATGATCTTCTCGGCTGACCTCACTATCCGCTGCAGGGTCTTGCGATCCAAGGTGGTGCAATTTCTGAACCAGACAGTGATGCAATGGTGTTCAAGATGAGGTAGTAAATTGAATTAGACATTGGTTTTACAGGAGAAGCCAATGAGTGATAGTAGACAGTCGCCTCTCTGACCAGAGGCCTGTGAGTAGTGGTGAGCTGAAGGGATTGGTGCTGGTTCTATTGTTGTTTGTCATCTGTATCAACCACCTGGATGCAAAAGTAGTAAACAGGATCAGCAAATTTGCGGATGACACCAAGATAAAGGGGTGGAGTGGACAGTGAGGAAGGCTATCAAAGCCTGTAATGGATCTGGACCAGCTAGAAAAAAATTGGCTGGAAAATGGCGGATGGAATTTAATGCAGACAAGTGTGAGGTGTTGCACTTTGGTGGGACAAACCAGAGTAGGACTTATACAGTGAGCAGTGGGGTAGAGCAGAGGGATCTGGGAATACAGATCCCTAATTCCTTGAAGAGGAGGGGGGGGGGGGGGTCACAGAATAAATGTTTTTGGCACATTGACATCCTGTACTGAGTACAGGACTGCAATCTTATGTCAAAGTTGTATAAGAGATCAGTGAGGGTTAATATGGAGTATTGTGTGCAGTTTTGGTCACCTACCTATAGGAGCGGTGTCAATAAAATTGAAGACGTGCAGAGAAAATTTAGGATGTTACCAAGAACTGAGGGCCTGAGTTATAGGGAAAGGTTGAATAGCTTAGTACTTTATTCCCTTGAGTGTAGGAGAATGGTGGGGAAGGGGGAGGCTTGACAGAAATATACAAAATCATGAGAGGTATAGATAGGTTAGTGCAAGTAGGCTTTTTCCACTGAGGTTGAGTGGGATTAGAACTAGAGGTCATAAGTTAAGGTTGAAAGGTGAAATGCCTAAGGGTAATATGAGGGGGAATTTCTTCACTCAGACGGTGCAGAGATTGTGGAATGAGCCGCCAGAGGAAGTGAAGGATATGGATTCAATTTCAACATTTAAGAGAGATTTGGATAGGTACATGGATGGGAGGGGTATAGAGGCCCATGGTCCAGCTGCAGGTCGAGGGGACTGGTCAGATTTGGCATGGACTAGATGGGCCAAAGAATCTGTTTCTGTGCTGTAGGGTTCTATGACTCCATGTATCTGATTATTTGTCAGAACAGTTTGAGTAATACTTACTGTGTCAGTCAATGATTGACCTTTTCCCTCAGTGCCAATTTCCTCCACTAACTCCATATTTCCAATGATTCCATGAATCTCTGCACTACGAGATGGAAACATACTGAGTATATTGTTACGTACCCGTGAGACATGACAGTGGTGTACTTGTCACGTGACAGGTGTTGAAGCTATACTGGACTTGAGGTAATGGTCTTGTGATGGTGGAGTGACGTCATTTTCCCACCAGTAGAGGTCATGTGACAGGTTTTTTTTACAGGGTATAAAAGGAGGACCCCTCCTTGTGAGGAGGGGCAGTTCGTGGCTGGATTTGCCATGTTGACTTCATGCCACTACATGATTTAATGTTATGATGCAGTTTAGTTGAAAGATGGAGTTTTATTTAATGCCTAAAGTTTAAAAGGTCATTGCCAGCAGTTTCTTTATAGTACTGCTAGTTGAGAATCAGCGGAGAGTGAAGATTGGAGTTCAGGAGTTAAAAGATCGAGGAAAGTCGATTTTGACAGTGAAACAGGTTCAACCTTGTTTGATCCTCATTCGGAAGGAATTCGTTGACTGTGCTCATGTTAATCCCTGTGAAATAGCAGAAAGGATTGAGTACAGTTTTGTAAAGGAAAGGTCAGTGCCTTTAAGCCGTTTCATTTTCCATCTTCATAAATTCTCCGTGGGAAAAGTATAATTTGACTGGGAATCGCAGCGACACGACTTGAAGGAGAATTTAAATCGTCTTTAAAAAGTCCCTCCCTTAACTGGACTGTAAGCATTTTGAACTTTTGCAATACTATTTTGAAGGACTGTTTTTGCAACATCATTTTAAGAACTGTTTAAGCTGCCGCACAGCAGCTGATTTCCGGTTACGTTAGTGATTTGTTTACTTTTGGGGGTTTGTTTTTCAGTGTTTAATAAATGTTTTGTTTGTTATCAAAACCCTGCCTCACTCATATATTTATTGTTGCTGAATCCGTAACATAAATGTGGGGGCTCATCCGAGATGAATCATTTGAGTTTAAATGCTTGTTAAATTTTGAATCGGTGTTTTGGAAAAGGGGAATACTTGATTCTTTTGTTTGATTGGCTTGTGAGTGGTATTCAGCAACAATGAATATTGATGAGTTTCTGGCTTCGTCAGACGTGGAGTTGTTAGCGAAGGCGAAAAAAACTGAGGTGTCTGAGATAGTTAGCAGATTGCAACTTAAAGGTATTTTAAAGTCTACATCAAAGGCTCTAATACAGAGAAAAATCGCGTCACACTATGTGGATTCGGGTGATTTTGATGAATCGATTTTAGAGTCGTTTCCAATAAGTAATCCAGAGATGCAGTTGCAAATCGAACAAATGAAGTTGGAGCATTGTAGGTTAGAAGCTGTAAGTAAACAGAGGGGATTTGAATATGCAATGGCGGAATTAAAGTCTGGGAATCAGTCTTCTGGTTCTAGAAAACCGTTTGTTGCTGGTCAAGAAATTAAATTGGTCCCACCATTTAGTGAAACAGAAGTGGAAAGATATTTCCAACATTTTGAAACGATTGCTCAGATTTCAGAGTGGCCGAAAGATAAATGGTCAGTGTTGTTACAGAGTGTAATTCAAGGTAAAGCACAACAAATTTATACAGCTTTAACTGCTGCGCAAGCACTTGATTATGATATTGTGAAGGAGCATATTTTGAAAGCATACGAATTGGTCCCAGAAGCGTATAGAGAAAGATTCAGAAGTTTGAAGAAGTCTGTGGAAAAAACATGTGGAATTTGCCTATGATAAAGCTGTGTTTTTTGAGAGATGAGTTTCTTCTAAAAATGTAAATGGGGACTATGATACATTGAAAGAGCTGATTTTAATGGAGGAATTTAAAAGAAGCATCCCTGTTGAAGTAAGAACCTACTTAAATGAGAGGGATACTGATACATTGCAGGACTCAGCAAGATTAGTTGATGAGTATGTTATAATCCATACGAATAAATTTCCTCTGGGCCGAATTTTTAAGAGGAAAAATAACACAGAGACTCAAGGTAAATCAGAAATTAAATCAGAAGTTAATGAGAAAGGTAAGGAGGAAGGAAAATCTGTGAAGGAAAGACAGTTTGGTCCTATTTGTAACTATTGTAAGAAACCTGGCCATGTAATAGCTAACTGTTTCAGATTGAAAAAGAAAGAGAAGGAAGCAGTTCCAGATGCTTGTGTGCAACATACTGAAGCACCTGTAAAATTACAGGGTTTGATAAACACAAATGAGGTTTTGTTAGAGTCTGACCAAGTTAAAAAGGGATATCATCATTTTATAACTGAAGGGTTTGTATCCTTGAAAGAAGGATCTACTCTGGTGCCAATAAAAATCCTTAGGGATACTGGAGCTTCTCAATCACTGATGTTAGACAGTGTATTGAAGTTTAATGAAGAGTCTGATTCTGGTGAGGTAAATTATATAAGAGGTGTTGGGAGTGATTTTATGCCTGTACATTTGCATAAAGTAAATTTAAAGTCAGGGTTAGTTACAGGATTTGTTAAAGTAGGATTACAGCATAGCTTACCTGTGAAGGATATTTCTTTATTGTTAGGTAATGACTTGGCAGGTGGACAAGTTTTTCCAGAAGTGCATTTGACAATGGAGTCAGAGGAACCAGAGATGAATTCTAACACAGATTCTTCCTGTGTTGTGACTAGAGCTATGGCTAAAAAGATTGATGCGCAGAATGAGGTTGTTAATCATGACTGTTCAACTCAGGATTCGAGTTTTGAGGATGTGTCAGAGACTTTCTTACCTTTGTTGTTTGAACAAGATTCTTGGAGTAAATTTGACTATGAAGATTTATCTCTGTCTCGGAAGGAGATGATAGCAGAGCAGAATAGAGACCCTGAAATTATAAAATTAAGAGAACAAGCTCTACTAGATAGTGAAATTGAGAAGGTGCCAGTAGGCTATTACTTGGAAAAAGGAGTGTTGATGAGGAAGTGGAGATCACCTACAATTCCTGCAAGTGAGGAATGGAATATTGTTTACCAGGTAGTTGTCCCTAAAGTTTATCGAAATGAGATTTTGACTTTAGCTCATAGTGTGCCTTTAGGTGGACATCAAGGGGTAAGGAAAACTGTGGACAAGATTTTAAAACATTTTTACTGGCCTGGTCTAAGAAAAGATGTGGCGATGTTTTGTAAAACGTGTCTTACTTGTCAATTTGTCGGTAAACCAAATCAAGTTACACCAGTGGCTCCATTACAACCTATTCCAGCATTTGGTAAACCATTTTCTAAAGTTATTATAGATTGTGTCAGTCCATTACCAAAGACAAAAACTGGTTATCAGTACTTGTTGACTATCATGTGTACTTCGTCTAGGTTTCCAGAGGCAGTACCACTTAGGAATATAACAGCTAAAACTGTGACAAAGGCCCTTATAAAATTCTTTACTTATTTTGGATTACCTAAGGAAATACAAACTGATCAAGGCAGTAATTTTATGTCTGGATTGTTTCAACAGATAGTTTATAAATTGGGAGCTAAGCAAATCACTTCGTCTGCATACCATCCAGAATCGCAAGGTGCCTTGGAGAGGTTTCATTCTACTCTCAAGAATATGATTAGGACATATTGTGTGGAAAATGAAAGTGATTGGGATGAGGGTATAAACTTACTTTTATTTGCAGTAAGAGAATCGGTACAAGAAACTTTAGGTTTCAGTCCATTTGAACTTGTATTTGGGCATAGAGTTAGAGGACCTTTAGCTTTATTAAAAGAACAGTGGATTAGTAAGGAAATACACACTAATTTGTTGGACTATGTTTTGAAATTTAAGGACAGGTTACATAAAGCTTGTAGCTTAGCCAAGGAAAATTTAAAATTGGCTCAGGAGAAAATGAAAATTTGGTATGATAAAGAAGCTAGGATGAAGATGTTTAAGCCTGGAGATAAGGTGTTGGTTCTTTTCCCAGTGCAAACGAATCCTTTACAAGCTAGATTTCATGGTCCTTATGAAATTGTGTCTAAAATCAATGATGTGGATTACGTGATAAAAACTCCAGATCGTAGAAGGCCAACACAACTTTGCCATATAAATATGATAAAACCATATTATGCGAAACAATCTGATACTGTGACTGTTGTGGTTAGTGAGAATGAGTTTGATTTAACTAGGAACATGATAGATGATTCATCTGAATTTCATTCTAAATCCAACATTGTTTCTGTCAGGTTACCAAATTCAACCATTCTGGAAAATATTGATGAGAAATTAGCACATTTACAGCTAGAGCAGAAACAGCAGATGAAGGAATTAATTTTAAATATAAGGATTTGTTTCCAGATGTTCCGAGAAGGACTACTATAGCTTCACATGATGTAGATGTTGGAGATGCCAAACCTATTAAACAACACCCATATAGGATGAACATAGAAAAATGTGAACTTGCTGAGAAAGAAATTAAATATATGTTAGAGAATAATATCATTAGACCTTCTAACTCGAATTGGAGTTCACCCTGTGTTATGGTGCCAAAACCAGATGGTAGTATTAGGTTTAGTACGGACTATAGGAAGGTGAATGCTGTAACGAAAACAGATGCATAACCAATTCCTAGAGTAGATGATTGTGTAGATAAAGTTGGAAAAGCAAAGTTCCGTATGAAGATTGATTTATTGAAAGGGTATTGGAGTGTTCCATTAATGGACAGAGGTAGAGAGATTTCTGCATTTGTAACTCCATCTGGGCTATATGAATATAATGTTCTTCCATTTGGGATGAAGAATGCCCTAGGTACTTTCCAGAGGATGATTAACTCTGTGATTCAGGGATTGAAAGATACTGATGCTTATATTGATGATTTAGTGACAGGAAATGATACTTGGGAAGCACACATTATTGCGGTGGAGAAATTGTTTGAGAGGCTTTCAAAAGCTAACTTAACTATTAATTTAGCTAAGAGTGAATTTGGACATGCCACTGTGACTTACCTTGGTTATGTTGTGGGTCAAGGTAAGGTAGCTCCTGTTCAGGCAAAAGTTCAGGCAATTTTAGAGATTCCCACTCCAATGGGGAAAAAAACTCTCAGAAGATTTTTGGGAATGGTAGGATATTATCGAAAATTTTGTAAGAACTTTGCTAATGTTGCCCTTCCATTAACTAACCTTTTGCAGAAGAATGTGAAGTTTGTGTGGACAGTGCCTTGTCAAGAAGCATTTGAAAAATTGACAACAGTGATATGTCAACAACCTGTGCTCAAGGCACCTGACTTCAAAAAACCTTTTTCATTAGCTGTAGATGCTAGTGATGAGGCTGCAGGAGCAGTATTAATGCAAAGGGATGAGGGTGATGAGGTTGATCATCCAGCAGCTTACTTTTCTAAGAAATTTAATAAGCATCAAAGAAACTATTCGACAATAGAGAAGGAATTGTTATCTCTTGTTTTAGCTTTGGAATATTTTGAGGTATATGTTGGTACAACTCAAAAACCACTTATTGTTTACACTGATCATAATCCGTTAGTTTTTCTGAGTAAGATGAAAAACAAAAACAGAAGGTTATTAAATTGGAGTTTGATGTTACAAGAGTACAATATTGTGATAACTCATATTAAAGGTAAAGATAACGTGGTTGCTGATTGTCTATCTCGATGTTAAATGTACAATGTAATTTTTTTTATGGAGTGGTTTTTTACAATTGTAACACTCCTACTATATTGTGAGTTGTAAGATGATATATGATACTATGTATATTGTGTATGTTATAAAATTTATACATTTGTTTTTCTTGTAAATAATTGTTAATATTTTTGTTCTTGACAGACCAAAATTTTTTTTTTGGAGGGAGATGTTACGTACCTGTGAGACGTGACAGTGGTGTACTTGTCACATGACAGGTGTTGAAGCTGTACTGGACTTGAGGTAATGGTCTTGTGATGGTGGAGTGACGTCATTTTCCCGCCAGTAGAGGTCATGTGACAGTTTTTTTTTACAGGGTATAAAAGGAGGACCCCTCCCTGTGAGGAGGGGCAGTTCGTGGCTGGATTTGCCATGTTGACTTAATGCCACTGCGTGATTTAATGTTATGATGCAGTTTAATTGAAAGATGGAGTTTTATTTAATGCCTAAAGTTTAAAAGGTCATTGCCAGCAGTTTCTTTATAATATTGCTAGTTGAGAATCAGTGGAGAGTGAAAATCAGAGTTCGGGAGTTAAAAGATCGAGGAAAGTCGATTTTGACGGTGAAACAGGTTCAACCTTGTTTGATCCTCATTCGGAAGGAATTCGTTGACTGTGCTCGTGTTAATCCCTGTGAAATAGCAGAAAGGATTGAGTACAGTTTTGTAAAGGAAAGGTCAGTGCCTTTAAGCCGTTTCATTTTCCATCTTTGTAAATTCTCCGTGGGAAAAGTATAGTTCGACTGGGAATCGCAGTGACACAACTTGAAGGAGAATTTAAATCATCTTTAAAAAGTCCCTCCCTTAAATGGACTGTAAGCATTTTGAACTTTTGCAATACTATTTTGAAGGACTGTTTTTGCAACATCATTTTAAGAACTGTTTAAGCTGCCGCACAGCAGCTGATTTCCGGTTACGTTAGTGATTTGTTTACTTTTGGGGGTTTGTTTTTCAGTGTTTAACAAACGTTTTGTTTGTTATCAAAACCCTGCCTCACTCATATATTTATTGTTGCTGAATCCGTAACAATATGTTCATGGTCTTTTGCTGCAGTAGCCCATCCACTTCAGTGCTCGATGTGTTGTGTAGTCAGAGATGCTCGTAAGCTCACCACTTTGGTAATGTGTGGTTGCTGTCGCCTTCCTGTCGGCTTGAACTAGTCTGGCCATTCTCCTCTGCCCTCTCTCAGAGTTTTCGCCCACAGAACTGCTGCTGGCTGGATTTGTTTTGTGTTTCACAGCTTTCTAGAGACTGGTGTGTGTGTGTGTGTGTGTGTGAAAATCCCACGAGATCACCAGTTTCTGAGATACTCAAACCTCCCTGTCTGGCTTCAGTAATCAAAGTCACTTAGATCACATTTCTTCCCCATTCTGATGTTTGGTCTGAAGCTCTTGACCATGTCAGCATGTTTTTAATGTATTGAGCTGTTACCACATGATTGACTGATTAAATTCTTCCAGTAATGAGGAGTGCTACAGGTGTACCTAATAAAGTGGCACTGAATGCATGTATGGAATGGTTTGTCTGGGTGGCATACAAAATAAAGCTCTTTACTGTCAACAACAAGCCAATCCCAAAGATACATTTATACAAAAATACAATTATACAATTATCCACTATACATAGTGCACAATAGTTCAGAATTTCCGACAGTCAAGTTTGCTGGGTTCGGATGGTAACTCGATGAGATTGAAAGGACAGGTGCAATTTCGGCACCATCCTCGGTCTCGGAAAGGAACACACCTCCCAAAATGCAAGAGGACGCCGAGAAGTCTCCCGCTCTCCGTGCTGTTCCCACGTGTTATCACCAGTGCGATCTATAAAGAGATCGCAGAGCAGAGCCGGGGATCAAAGCCCGTTAGCGACGGCGATCAGACGCGGTGGCTCGGAAACCAGGAAACCCCGCATCCAGGCAGTATGAGAGAGCGGTACCGATGGGGGAATGAGATGTAACGATCAGGTTGATCAGAGTCCTTGTTACTGACAAATGGAAGTAACAAACTTACGGTACGGAGAGTAAGATTAGAATTAAAGGTACTTTTTAAAATCGACATCTCACTGATCTGATTATTGTTACTAACAGGGAGATCTGAGTCTCTGGTGAGAGCAGAGAGATCGGAGCTGAGGTACCGATAGGGAGATTAGAGTCTCCGGTACTGACAGGGTGGTCAGTCCCGGTATCAACGGGGTGATCAGTGCCGGCACTCACAGCGAGAGCAGAACCTCCGGTGCCGATAGGGAGATTAGCTTCAGTGCTAACAACTCTCGGCACAGGCAGAAAGGTCGGAACTCCTGGTACCGGTGGGATTAAGACCAGCCGCCCCGGGACGGGCAGAACCAGCTCCCGGTAAGCACAACAGCAGAGACCGCGGGTGTGACCGATGGAGCCCGTTACTGGAAGCCTCGATGTACGCCCGGAGGCACACTCCATCTCCGAGCTGAACGCCTCCGTCACGAACGGCACGGAGCTCGGGGTGCTGCCCTTGCTCACCGACGCCTGGCTGGTGCCGCTGCTCCTCGCTCTCATCCTGTTGCTGGGGCTGGTCGGCAACTCCCTGGTCATCCACGTGATTAGCAAACATCCGCAGATGAAGACGGCCACCAACTTCTACATCGGTGAGTATGGGCTGCGCCCGAAAAGGAGCAATGGTCAGGCAGGGCGGGGAAGATGGGGGGCGATGTCGGGGTATAGGGGGCGAGATGGTCAGATGAGCGGAGAGAGTCGGGGTGAGGATGCGAGAGTGGGGAATGATGTCAGGGGCATGATGGAGAGAGTGGGGAGATAGTCAGGGGAAAGGAGGAGAGGGTGGGGGTGGTTGATTAGAAGAAAGGTAGAGAGGGTGGGGAGAGGAATGAGGGTGGGGGAGATGTCAGGGGAGGTGAGGAAAGGGTGAGGGAAATGTCTGGGAATGGGACAATAGGGTGGGGAGATGTCAGGGGAGATGAGGAGAAAATAGAGGACGTTGCTCCAGGAGGCAGAGCAGAGTATGGGGAGGTAGTCAGAAAAGAGGCAAGAGTAAGGAAGGTGCTCAGGGGAGAGGAAGAAAGGGTGAAGACATCACTAGGGCAGAGGAGGCAACTGTGGGGGAGATGGTCAGCAGAGATCAGGTGAACCTGGGAGAGATGTTAGCAAATGTGGAAAAGGTGGGAGGGGTTAGTCATAGGCGAGGAGGGTGTTCAGCAGATGAGGTGAGGGTGAGGGAGATGGTCAGGGGAGATGAGAGGATGGGGTGGATAGTCAGGGAAGATAAAGCAATAGTGTGGGAGATAGGCAAGGGTTGGGGAGATGGTTAGGGGAGATGAGAGAGTGGGGTAGATGGTCAGGGGAGAGGAAGCAATGGTGGGGGAGATAGTCAGAGAGAGGAGTTGAGTTTGAAGGAAATGGTCATGGGAGAGGAGGTGAGGGTGGGGAGATGGTTAGAGTAGAGGGGAAGATGGGGGAGATGGTCATGATAGAGGAGATGATGGTGGGGGAGAGGGTCAGGAGAGAGGAGGAGAGTTCTGAGGATATGTTAGGGGAAAGGTAGAGAGTGTGGGGAGATGGTTAGGAGAGAGGGGCCAGAGTGGGAGAGATGGTCAAATGAGATGAGGCGAGTGTGGCGGAGATGACATGTGAAAGGTAGAATGTGGGTGAGATGGCAGGGGTTAGGAGGAAAGTGTGTGGAGTTGGTCAGGGGAGAGGATGCGGGTATGAGAGAGATAGTATTGGGAGAAGAGGAAAGGGTGGTGATATGGTCAGGGGAGAGGAGGCAAGGATGGAAGAAGGTTGGTCAAAGGAGAAGGGATGAGTGTGAGGGAGTTGATTGAGGAAGATCAGGTGAAGATGAGCAAGATGGTCGGGGAGAGAGGGCAAGTGTGGGGCAGATGACGGGAGTGATGGAAAGGTTTGGGAAATGGTCAGGGAAGAGGAGGCGAGGGTGGGAGAGGAGGCAAAGGCAGTGAGATTTTCAGGGGAGAGCAGGTGCAGGTAGGGGCAAGGTGGAGAGAATGGGGGAGTTGGTCAGGGGAGAGGAGGTGAGTGTGGGAGAGATATTCAGGGAAGAGCAGGTGAGAGTAGGGACAAGTGGAGAGAGTGGGGAGATGGTCAGGGGAGAGGAGGAGAAGGAGGGGTTGTTCGATCGGAGAAAGGTGGAGGTTGGTCAGGGGTGGGGTGCTGATGGTGGGGTAGATGGGTAGGGGAGAGTTAAAGGCGGTGGAGATGTCAGGGGAGATGTGGAGAAAATGAGGGTGTTCGGGCAGGGGAGAGGAGGCAAGGGTGAATGAGATTGGCAGGGGAGAAGAGGCGAGGGTGAGGGAGATGATCAAGGGAGAGGAGGCAAGAGTTGGGGAGATGCTCAGGGGAGAGGAGGTGAGGATGGGGGAGATGGCTGGGGAGAGGACAAGGAGGTAGGGTGGGTGATTGATCAGGAGAGAGGAGGTGAGAATGTGGGGAGAGGAGATGAATGAGAGGAAGATCATCAGTGGAGAGTAGGAAAGGTTTGGGGAAATGGCCAGGGTGAAAAAGGAGGAAATAGTGGGGAGATGGTCAGGGGACAAGAGGGCAATAGTGGGTAGCTTGATCAGAAGAGAGGAGGTGAGGGTGGGGGAGATGGTTAGGGGAAGCAAATGTGGGGAGATAGTCTGGGAGGAAGAGGTGAGGATTGGAGAGATGTTCAGGAGAAAGGAGGTGAGGGTGAGGTAAATGGTCAGGGAATACAGGTGAGGGAGATGTCAGGGGAAAAGTGGAAAGTTTGGGGGAGTTTGGTAAATGGAGAGGGGGTGAGGGCAGGGGGATGCCAGGGGAAAGGTGGAGAGGGTGGGCATGTGGCTGAGGATAGGAGGACATGGTGGGGAGATCATCAGGTGAGTGGAGGAGAAGGTGGAGGACATTGGTCAGGGGAGAGGAGGTGAGGATTGGGAAGATGACAGGGGAGAGGTAGACAGTCTAGGAGAGATGGTAGGGCATAGGAGGAAAGGGTGGGGAGACAGGGAAGAGGTGGCGAGTATAGGGGAGAGGTTTCAATGAAATCCCAACACATTCTTCTAAGTTCTAGTGAGTACAGGCCCAAAGCTGCCAAAAGCTCTGCACGTGTTAACCCCTTCATTCCCAGAATCATCTTTGTGAACATCCTCTGGAATCTCTCCAACGACAACACATCCATTCTGAGATATGGGGCCCAAAACTGTTGACAATACTCTAAGTGTGGCTTGACCAGTGTCTTATAAAGGCTCAGCATTATCTCCTTGCTTTTATATTCTATTCCCCTTGAAATAAATGCCAACATTGCATTTGCCTTCTTTACCACAGACTCAACCTGTAAATTAACCTTCTGGGAATCTTCCAAGAGGACTCCTAAGTCTTTCTGCACCTCTGATGTTTGAACCTTCTCACCATTTAGACAATAGTCCACACTATTGTTCCTTTTATCAAAATGCATTATCATATATTTCCCAACACTGTATTTCATCTGCCACTTTTTTGGCCATTCTTCCAATTTGTCTAAGTCCTTCTCTATTAGCATTGCCTCCACAGCACTATCTACCCCTTTCCCCACCTATCTTCATACCATCTGCAATCTTTGCCACAAAGATATCAATTCCATTATCTAAATCATTGACAAACAATGTGAAAAATAGCAGTCCCAATACTGACCCCTGAGGAACACCACAAGTGACTGGCAGCCAGCCAGTAAAGGCCACTTTTATTCCCACTCGCTGTCTCCTGTCTGTCAGTCATCCCTCTATCTTGCAGCCAGTATCTTTTCTGTAATGCCTTCGGATTTTATCTTGTTCAGCAGCCTCGTGTTTGGCATCTTATCAATGCCTTCTGAAAATCCAAGTAAATGACATCCACTGTCCTCTCCTTTATCCACCCTGCTTGTTACTTACTTAAAGAACTCTAACAGAATTTCCAGGCAAAATTTCCTGTGACATAAACCATGCCGACTTTGACTTATTTTATCATTAGTTTCCAAGTACCCTGAAACCTGATCCTTAATAATGGACTCTAACACTTCCCAACCACTGAGATTAGGCTAACTGGCCTATAAATTCCTTTCTTTTGCTTTCCTCCCTTCTTAAAGAGTGGAGTGACATTTGTAATTTTCCAGTTCTCCGGAACTATGCCAGAATCAAGTGATTCTTGAAAGATCATGTCCAGTATCTGTTCAGCAACCTCACTTGGAGCTCTGGGATGTAGTCCAGGTGACTTAGCTGCCTTAAAACCTTTGTGTTTGCCTAACACTTTTTCCTTTGTAATAGCAATGGTGCTCACTCTTGCTCCCTGACAGTCATGGACCTCTGGCACACTGTTAGTGTCTTCTACAGTGAAGATATATGCAAGGTACCCTTTAAGTTCATCTGCCATTTCTTTGTTCCCCCATTACTACCTCACCGGCATCATTTTCCAGTGGTCCAATATCAACTCTCACCTTCCTTTTATTCTTTATATAAATGAAAATACTTTTAATATCCTGCTTTATATTGTTGGATAGTTTATCCTCATATTTCATCTTTTCCCTCTTATTGCTTTTTAGTTGCCTTTTGTTGGATTTTAAAAGCTTCCCAACCATCCAACTTTTGCTCCCACTCCCTTTTGCTACATTATTTGCTCTTCCTTGGCTTTTATGCAGTCCTTAACTTCCCTAGTCAAGGTTCTCTGTACCTGCCATTTGAGAACTTCTTCCTCTGAGGGACATATCTGTCCTGCGCCTTATGAACTATTCCCAGAAACTTTAGCCATCTCTGCTCTGCCGTTATCCCTAGCAGTATCCTTCTCCAAACCACCTGGGCAAGCTCCTCTCTCGTACCTCTGCAATTCCCTTTATTCCAATGTGATACTGATACATGTGACTTGTGCCTCTCCCTCTCAAACTGCAGTATGAATTCAATCATATTATGATCACTGCCCCCTAATAGTTTCCTCTACATTAAGCTCCCTAATAAGATCTGGGTTATTACACAACATCTAATCTAAGATAGCCTTTCTGCGAGTAGGCTCAAGCACAAGCTGCTCTAAAAAGCCATCTTATAGGCATTCAACAAATTCCCTCTCTTGTGATCCGAAACCAACCTGATTTTCCCAATCCCCTTGCATATTGAAGTCCCACATTACAATTGTGTCATTACCCTTATGACAGCTGTCTTTGCAATCTCAACCCCACATCTTGGCTACTATTTGGAGGCCTATATATGATTCCCAATATAGTGTTTTTTACCCTTGCAGTTTCTTAACTCTACCCACAAAGTTTCAACATTCTGTGACCCGATGCCACCTCTTTCTAAAGATGTAATTCCATCTCTTACTAACAGAGTCACACCACTGCCTATGCCTTCCTGCCTGTCCTTTCGATACAAAGTATATCCTTTCATGTTAAGCTCCCAACTATGGCCTTGAGGGGTGGAGATTGAGGGGTGGAGTTTGAGGGGTGAATGTTGAAATTGAACTTGCAACCATCATGTCCACTGGCAGCCTGGTCCACACTCTCACCAACCCTACAAGTGAAGAAGCTCCCCCTCATGTTCCTCTTAAATATTTCACCTTTTACACTTAGTCCTAGGTGGTGGGGTGGAGATACATCCCTACCCAAAGAAGTGTAAGGCCCTCCTTCACTCCACTAGTCTGCACATCATCCTTGGAGAAGGTGTAGCACCTGCTTAGCACCCACGATCAGAGTCATGTGAAGCCATGGGAACTCATGGAAAGGCCCTATGAGTAGCTGGTGCATATCACAAGTCCTGGTTATGTGACCACTGACACCATGAAGACACGGAAAAACATGGAACATCGGGAGTAATGGGTTAGCTGCTGTGGGATACGTGTCCAGAGACCCAACCCCTGGTGCGGACTCTCTGAGCTTGGAGAAAGTGATGCAACAGACTTTTAACATCATAAATCAGTGAGTTGTTTTGTTATGTCTCCCCTCTCGCTGTAAAATGGGGACACCTCTTTTTCCCTTATTAGTAGAAACAGAGCCTGTGGTATGTCGAATTACCGGGTGAATGAGTAGCCTTTGGGGTACAGCAAGTCTGTGTCTTTATTGACGCTTTGCTGCCCGCTTGAGTGCTCGGTAGAAGGTGCCTATTTTTTTTGCTGGAGGGTAAGAGGGGTGTCATTGCCTCGCTGCTGCATGTGTATGGGTGGGGGAAGCTGGGGGGGGGGCTTTGGGGTTCTAACGTTTAACTGTCATTCATTGTTTGGGGCTCTCCTCTGTTTTGTTTGCGAAGAAAAAGAATTTCAGGATGTATATTGAATACATTTTGCTGACATTAAATGTACCTATTGAACCTATTGAAGACAATCTCTGAAGAGTAACGATAATAGCTGGGGACATTCATCTTGCAAAGACACTGACCAGAAGGTGGCAATGGTAAACCACTTTTATAGACAAATTTGCCTGAAGTTATCATGGTCATGGAAAGATTATGATCAGCCACCTCATACAACACAGCACATAATGACAATGGCACTTAACCGAATTCCTCTAGTTCTAGTCTCAACTAACCTTAGTGGGGAAAAAAACCTGCTTGCACTGACTGTATCTGTAATTCTCATAATTTTGTATACCTCTATCGAATCTTCCTTTATTCTCCTCTATTCCAGGGAATAATATACTAACCTATTCAATCGTTCCCTATAACTCAAGTCTTCAGTTCCTGGTAACATCCTTGTAAATTTTCTCTGGACTCTTTCAATCTTATTGACATCTTTCCTATAAGTAGGTGATCAAAATTGCTGATGATATTCCAAGTTCAGCCTCACCAATGTCTTATACAACTGATATATTACATCCCAATTCCTGTACTCAATACTTTGATTTATGAAGGCCAATACATCCTTATGACTCTATCTACCTGTGACACCACTTTCAAGGAGTTTATATTCCCAGATCTCTTTGTCCTACCGCGTTACTCAGTGCCCTACCGCTCATCATGTAAGTCCTACCCTGGTTTGTTCTCCCAAAGTGCAACAACTCACACTTGTCCACATTAAATTCCATCTGTCATTTTTTTTCTGCCTACTTTTCGAGCTGGTCCATATTCCAGTACAAACTTCGCTGTCCACTACTCCCTCAGTTTTGGTATCATCTGCAAATTGGCCAATTCAATATACCACATTATCATCTTGATATAGTAGACAAATAATGGACCCTGCACTGATTGCTTCAGCACATCACTAGTCATGGCCCTCCAGTCAGAGAGGCAACCATCCATCTACAAGCTGTCCTTGACCAACTTCCCATGTGGGACCTTGTCAAAAGCCCTACTAAAGTCAACGTAGACAGCATCCACTGCCTTGCCTTCATCATCTTCCCTGGTAACTTCATCAAAAATTCTGTAAGATTGGTTCGACACGAGCTACCACGCACAAAGCCACATTTACTATACCTAATCAGTGCCTGTCTATCCGCATACTTATATATTTGGTCCCTTAGAATACCTTCCTATAACTTATACATGACTGATGTCAGGCTCACCAACCTGTAATTTCCTGGTTTATCCTTTGAGCCTTTGTTAAACAATCGACCGACATAGGTATCCTCCAATGCTCCGGGGCTAAGGATGTTTTAAGTAACTCTGTTCGGGCCCCTGCAGTTTCTGCATGAGCCTCCACAGGGTCCAAGGGAACACCTGGGGATTTATCCACCCTAATTTGTGTCAAGACTGCAAACACCTCCTCCTGTCTAATACTGTCCATGACCTCACTCCTGCTTTGCTTCACTTCAATAGACTCCGTGACCATCTCCCGAGTAAACACAGATGCAAAAACTCTGTTTAAGATCTTCCACATAACTCTGGGCTCAATGTATAGATGAGAACTCTGATCTTCCAGAGGACCTACTTTGAATCTGCAGTCTTGCCGTATCAACAGCCTCTCCTCACTACACATTGCCTCCATTTTTAAACCAGCTACCTCATCTTCAGCACGATTATCCGCTACGCTACCTCTTGCAGTGGGATACAGGCAGTTCAGGACACTAGTCGCACCATGCTCAACCTTTTGATTTCTAACTTTGTCTGTTGCCTTACCAACATCTGCCTCCACAACCTCTCCAGTAACTGTTCTGGCAGTCTGATTCCTATCCCTCTGCAACTCAAGTTTAAACCCCACCATGCAGCATTAACAAACCTTCCTGCTAGGGTAATAGTCCCCCTCCAGTTCAGATGCAATCTGTCCTTTCTGTACAGGTCCCACCTTCCCTGGGAGGGAGCCCAAAGATCCAGAAATCTTATGTCTGGATAAATGAAAAACAGCCCGAGGTCTCGATCTGAGATATGCCGGATGGACCCTGGCATCCAGAAGGCAACATAGCATCCGGGAATCTTGTTCTCGCCCACAGAACCTCCTGTCTGTTTCCCGAAATAACGAGTCCCTTATCACCACAGCGTGCCTCTTCTCCCCCATTCTCTTCTGAGTCACAGGGTCAATCTCAGTGCCAGAGACCTGACCACTGTGACTTTCCTCTGTTAGGTCATCCCCCCCAACAGAATCCAGAAGTGGTATACCTGTTGTTGAGGGGGTTCACCACAGGGGTACTCTGCACTGGCTACTAACCTCTTTCCCCTTCCTGACTATCATCCAGTTTCCTGTGTCCTGCACTTTTGGTGTAACTACCTCTCTATATCTATCACCCCCTCAACCTTCCAGATGATCCAAAATTAATTCTGATTGAAGTCCCATCCTCTCAAAACTCCCATGTCCTGATTAGCTGTCCTGATTGGCTGCTGGTGATCCACACCCTAAGCTCATCCACCTTTCCTACAATACTCCTTGCAGTGAAATATACATAATTCAGAACACTGGTCTCACTGTGCTCAATCTTTTGATTCCTGACTTTGTATGTACAGTACACTTAACAACATTGTTCTCCACAACCATTTCACTATCTGCTCTGGCACTCTGATTCCCATCCTCCTGTCACTCTAGTTTAAACCTCCCTCTCATGCAGAAGGCAAACTTTCTGCAATGATATTAACCATCTCTTCTGTACAGGACCCATCTACCCTAGAAGAGAGCCCATCTATTTAAAAATCTGAAGCCCTCCCTCCTGCACCATCTCCTTAGCCAAGTGTTAAATGGTATAATCTTCCTATTTCTGATCTCACAAGCATGTGACATAGATAGTAACCCTGAGATCACAACCCTGTCCTTTAACTCCCTGAATTCACTTTGCAGGTCTTTCTCATCTTTCCTACCCATGTCATTGGTACTGATGTGGACAGTGACCTCTGGCTGTTCACCCTCCCACTTAAGAACACCTTGGACTCGGTTCAAGATGTCCCTAAATCCTGGCACCTGGGAGGCAAAGTACTATCTGGAAATCTCGTTCTCTTCCACAGAATCTCCTGTCTGCTCCCCTGATCAATGAATCCCCTGTCACTACAGCTCAACTTTTCATCCCCTTCCCTTCTGAGCCAGACAGTCAACCTGTGCCAGAGATCTGACTGTTAAGGCTTTCCTCTGCTAGATCATTCCCCCCTCCCACCCCCCCAACAGGACCCAAAGCAGTGTTGATGGGAATCGCCACAGGGGTACTCTGCACTTTCCTCCTCCTGACGGTCATCAGTTACCTGTGTCCTGCACCTTGGGTATAACTATCTCCTTGTATCACCTCTCAATCAATCCCCTCAGACTGGAGTTCATCCAGCTTCAGCACCGATTCCTTAACATGGTCTGAAAGAAACTGTAGCTAGATGCACTGCTTGTAGGTGTAGTCATCAGGGACACTGGAGATCTCCCTGCTGCCCCACATCCTATAACAGCATTCCACTATACTGCCTGGCAACCCCTCTGCTCTAACTGTGTAACAAGGAAGAAGGAAAGAAAAATTAAATGAGAAATTCTACCTGCAGATATTGCCTCTCCTTGCTGAAGTCTCTATAAGCCAAAGCCTGAACTCACCACTTTAACAATTGCCTACTCACACAATGGCTGCTCCCACAATGGCTGTTTATCCCTTACCAAGTGTTTAATCCGATGTCTCCAAGGGAACTGCGGCGAGCAGAACGTCCCGACTGCCCCAGCTCACTTCGTTTGAAATCTCTTTGCCACTCCGCAATCTAACCTCTCCAAGGGAACTGTGGCATGAGAATGCCCGGACTGCTCTGCTTGCCTCTTCTGAAATCTCTCTTCCCTGTCACCTTCCTGTCAGCTTGAATGCGTCTGGATTTCTCTCATTAACAAGATGATTTTGCCCACAGAACAGCTGCCCACTGGATGTTTTTTGCACCAGTGTCTGCAAACTCTAGAGACTGTTGTGCATGAAAATCCCAGGAGATCAGCAGTTTCTGAGATATTCAAACCACCCTGTCCGGCACCAACAATCATTTCACTTAGTTCACATTTCTTCCCCATTCCGATGTTTGGCATGAACATCAACTGCACCACTTGACTATCTCTGCTTGGTTTTATTCATCTTCTTACAGGAATCCACAGTAGAACCAAAAACACAATAGAATCAATGAAAACCAAAAACACAAAGACAGGCAAACAACGAGTGAGCAAAAGAAGACAAACTGTGCAAATAAACGTAAATAAATAAGTGAAACCCCCTGGTTTCCTCGGCTGCGTAAGTCGAGGGAAGACAATCTTCGGCCCTGCCAAACGTGGGAGATTGAGGCATGAGCCCCCCCACCGATCCCCCTGTTTGTGTGGATGCTGTGTAATTTGCTACCTTGTTACAAATTACTGCCACAAAATAATCAACAGTTCAATGCATATGACTAAAGGAATTATATTTCATGAATCTTACTAAAGGGTTAGTAAAGAATAACGAAAAGAAAAGGGCTCATTCTAATTAAACAGTCAAATGTGCACAAGTTGGAGCTCATCTTGAACTTCTCTACACTCACATACTCACGCACCGGGCCCTTGGTCAATGTGAAAGCACACATTACCTTCTGAACGTTGCTTGCAATCCATCCCGAACAAACAGATCTCCCACCGGCTCGTACGGTACGGCTGGTTCTCCCCAGCGTCTTCTCTGTTCATCTCCCGCCGAACACAAGCCCAAGCCCAACCTATTGTCCCTCACCAAGAAAACCTCCTGCTAGTTGGATGGCGCACGTTCCACATCATCCCTTATCTTCAACAATAACCCAAACAGGCTGAAACCAGAACAAACAGCTCTTACAGAGCTGCTGAATGAAATACCTATAGCATAACAGTAAAGACGTGAACCTGGGCATTGCATAAGTAAATGAATAATAGCGAGAACATGAGTTGTAGGGACCTTGAAAGTAATTCCATAGGTTGTGGAATCAGTTCAGGCTTGTCGTGATTAAAGTTATTCACGCTGGATCAGGAGACTGATGGCTGAGGGGTAATAACTGCTCCTGAACCTGGTGGTGTGGGACCTAAGGCTCCTTGTTCTCTTTCTTGATGGCAGCAGCGAGAAGAGAATATGTCCTGGATGGTGGGTGTCCTTGATGATGGATGCTGCTCTCTTATGGCAGCACTCCTTGTAGATGTTCTCAACAGTGCGGAGGGCTTGGATTTGGCTACGTCCAACAATTTTTGTAGGCTCTACCCTCTCATGGGCTTTGGTGTTTCCATTCCAAGCCAGGATGCTCTTCACTGTGCATCAAAAAAAGTTTGTTTAAAGTCTCAGATGACATGCCGAATCTACGCAAACTTCTAAAACAGTAGAGGTGCTGTTGTGCCTCTTGGTGAATGCACTTGCATACTGGTGCCAGGAGGGATCTTCTGCTATCATTACGTTTAAGGAATTTAAAATCACCGACCTTCTCCACTTCCGATCCCCTAATGAGGATAGGCTCATGGACCTCTGGTTTCTTCTTCCTGTATTCAATAGTCAGGTCTTTGGTTTTGCTGGTCTTGAGTGAGGCTTCATTCAACCAGATTTTCAATCTCCTTCCTATATGCTCAATTGCCATTCACTGTCTCCAGCTCTACTGACATTTACTTTAAATCTTCACCCATTATTTCATTTGAAACAGTTTCTATACTTTTTTTTCTGTTCGGCCCTTTAAAACTCTTTGATGATTATACTTCAAATATACAATTTCACAAATGATTGGAATATTGCATGGTGGAGAAACGTTCAGAACCTCAGCTTCATTAAGCAGTGGACTGCCGCCGTCTAGTGGAAATTTAGAAAATGCCATACCGTAGGCTAAACATTGTAAGAAAAATAGCAGATGCTGGGCAGCTGAATAAACAAAACACGTTCAGGAAACAAGCAGGGAGTCAGACATTTCCGGCAGTACAGTAAGGGAACATTTCAGATGCAAACTCTTCTCTGCCATATTTATGCAATATATGATTGGGAACAACTGGTCTGTATTAATTTATGGTTGAAGATTGTGAGAGAAATGGCCTGGTATTTATGACATAGCTGTGCCATTATTCAAACATACCATAATCCTCTAGTATGAATTCAAACTTTTGAGACCACTCCATTACAATTTAAAGCAATTGCATTTATGCAGGATACACAGAACCGACAAGGTAATTCAATAGATTATGAAATTAAAATAGTCTGAGCATTTAGGGCTACTCTGCTCTTTGCTCCAGTGCTTTCCTTCAGTTTACATGCTTTTTTTCCCATTTATTGCTGATGGTAACAAAGTCTGGTTTCACAATAGGCAGGAGGGGATGATAAATTATAAACTCTGTGCTATGGAACCAGAATATAATACATTAAGGTGGGCATCTCTGCTCTGCTGACAGGTGGATGGGGCTCCGATGAACTGGAGGCGGAGGGCAGCACGATCAGGTTCTCGCATACTTAACATCAGGCCTACTCATAAATTCGCCATTTGAAGTGTAAATTTTCACCGGGGCACCTTATAGAATTGTAAAATTGTTATTGCACCAGAGGATGCTTACTCCCCCACTACTTGTCCTTAATCTTGCAAGTTATTCTCATTCTGTGAAATCCTTGATTAACTGAGGTCCTATCCCCTCCACAGTCTATAGTTAGAGTGACACGAGAGTACAGCGGTTAACAACACTATTACAGCATCAGCAACATGGGTTCAACTCCGCTGCTGTCAGTAAGGAGTTCGTCCATTCTCCCTGTGATCGCATGTGTTTCCTCTGGGTGCACAGTTGTCTCCCCACATTCTAAAGACATACGGGTTAGTAGGTTCATTGGTCACATGGGTGTAAATGGGCACATGGCTCCTTGAGCCTTTATCGGTGCTGAATTTCCATAAAAAAGAGTTCTAGGTGACAACTACTCTCTGTGTAAGGAAATATTTTCTCACAATACCCTCCTATTACCTAACGAAACCTTTATTCTGCATCCTCTGTTCTTCAAGCATCTGCAAGGATAATGGTTTCCATTTGGTTTACCTTATCTCAATCAGTCGTGATCTTCTAAACCTTGATTAAATCTCCTTCTGATCTTTATTTTCTTTTGCCGTTATGATTTCCAAATCGTGATTGTCATATTCCTGATTTTCTTTGAAGCTAACCTGGCTGCCACAGACATCATGTTTTTGGTCTGCTGTGTGCCGTTTACTGCCACCCTGTACCCTCTGCCTGGCTGGATCTTTGGTGACTTCATGTGCAAGTTTGTCAACTACCTGCAACAGGTAAGCAGGAGGAAAATGTGTGGACAAGAACTATTGCCTCCCAGATAAAAACCAACCCAAATTGTTGATGTTTGTGGTGTTCCAGAAAGCATCAAGGAAGACGTGCTTTCCGTTCCCACTTTGAAATCAGAAGGTTTTAAATGGCATTTTCAAAATGATTAGGAATATTCACTAAGTAGCAACAAAAATTTTGCATTTACACTGTTTTCGTTAATTTGGTGAAGGAAGCACTATCTCATATCGCCTTTGTAATACCTAGCCAAAGCTTTAAATCTGTAACCTCTGTCCTTCAGCAATTTGCATTTCAAGACATCTTGCAGGAAGTCGAATGGAGAAAATCTGTCATTGACCACTTACCCAGAAAATTGTGTTGATGCCCAAAGGGTTGGACAAAGACATCAGCCAAGAGAATTACTGGAAAATAGGGGAGTGAAGTAGGAATGTAGAAAGATTCAGGGAGGGAATTTCAGAGCCAAGGACCTTATAGCTGAATTCAGAACACAAATGATAGAGTGATTAAAATCAAAGATCTGCAAGAGGGCAAAATTGAAGGAATATATTTAACTCAGTAAATTGCAGATGTAGGGGATTTTAAAGAGACATGGAAGAGTGAGGCCAATAATTGTGATTTGGTAGCACAGAACCAGTGACGCAGGTTCAATTCCCACTGCTGCCTGTAAGGAGTTTGTGCCATCTCCCTGTGACTGCGTGGGTTTCCTCCCACTGTCCAAAGGCATACTGTCAAAGGTTAATTGGTCATTGTAAATTATCCTGTGATTAGGCTAGGGCTAAATCGGGGGTTTCTGGGTGGAGCAGGTTGGAGGGCTGAAAGGGCCTATTCTGTACTGCTTCTCAATAAAAAAATAAATACAACAACATAAAAAAGCTGAACTTAAGGAAGCAGAAGTCTAAAATATGAATGCAATATTGATGATGCTCTTCCACACTTATCGTGCTGGTGGCCTTTCTAATTTGCTACTGCTAAGTCAGCATGCTGACCTGGTCAATGAATTTATACTCACTGAGGCAGAGTTGTAATTCAGCATTTCAATCAGCTGCAATTGTTGTTAAGTACTCGGAGTGATAAAGACATCATAGTCGTAAAGACACCGAGTTAATGGAGCACCGCTGTACCCCAGCACTTGGGAGTGATAGGCAAACAGAGCCTGTGTAGGGAATTGCTGTTAGCTAGCTGCAGCTGTGGGAACTGTTGAAAGGGAGACATGATTTTTGGTGATTTAGTGTACTGGGAAGATTTAGCAAGTGTTATTTTTTTAAATTAATTTTTTATGAGTTTCTACAATACAACTACAAAAAAAATCAACAAAATGGAGATTTATACAGTTTAAAACAAACGTGTCTAATATATAATTCATAACAATAAGGAAAAAGCACCCAAAATAAAATCATATAAAGTTAGTATCCTCCCCACCCTTCCACTACAAAACTCCAGGCCAACCATTTCAATGTGTAAAAGAAAAATTAATTGGAGCGTTCGACCCCACAGAGCTGTAAATATATATATATATATATATATATATATATATATATATATATGTACTTGTGTCATAAATTATCAAGTGTATATATTAAGGCAGGGGTTTCCAACTACTTTTACGCCATGGACTAATTCCATTCAGCCAAGGGTCTGTGGACCCCAGGTTGGGAACCCTGTATTAAGGGAAAGAGTTAGTTGGTTTGGGTTAGTTGAATTTGGGGGAGTAGATTTAGGATGAGATGTGGAGGAACTGCTTTTCCCAGAGAGTGGTGAATCTGTCGAATTCTCTGCCCAATGAAGCAGTGGAGGCTACCTCAGTAAATATATTAAAGACAAGGTTGGATAGAATTTTGTATTGATGGGGAATTAAGGTTTATGAGGCAGGTAGGTGGAAATGAGCCCATGGCCAGATCAGGCATGATCTTATTGAATGGCGGAGCAGGCTCGATGGGCCAGATAGCCTACTCCTGCTCCTATTTCTTATGTTCTTATGCTTTGTTTGTAGGGGAGGAGAGATTGACTTTAGAGCTGTATACTCATTACCAGTTCTCAATCATGACCTCAACAAGTAACTTACATTTCATTAAAAAAGTCAGTTATTTTACACATGCAAGGGGCTGCTTTTGAATGATTTTATGAAAATGATCTTAATGTGACAGACAGAGGTGGAAATAAATAATTCAGCCTGATGCACAAGGGCCAGGAAAGTATTCAATTGCCAACTGAACGAGTGAACTGAGATACCTAAAATCGGGTTCACAAATTTTGATCAACTTTGTTCAAGGTGATTTTGTTACAAATTCATAAGTCCTTTCTTCATTCGAGAGGAGGCATGTATCATTTTATCCACGTGGACCTTGATATTTTCATCTTCAGATGGAATTTCAACAGGTTGCAGTAATGTATTGATCATGTTACTGGACTGGCAGCCAAAGGTTTAGGCCATTGATCCAAAGACACAAGTTTGTTTTCCAGCATGGCAGCTGGATGGGGTGGGGGGGGGGGGGGGAGGTGGATTAATATTGAGTAATTAAATAGATGTGAACTTAAAGTGAAATATGAAGCTACTGGATTGTTGTGAATTGTAGAATTGGCTATCTTGGAAAGGAGTTGTAGCCAAACCAGTAAATGGATTCCAGAAATTCTTAGTGTTTAAGTGATAAAGGTATCTGGCAAAATAGCAAGAACAAGGTACTGAATTAAGAGTCATAGAGTCACAGAGAACTACAGTACAGAACCAGGCCCTTCGACCCATCTTCTCCGTAGCAGCCCCATCCCATCTACCTGCACCCAGATTATACCTCTCCCATCACATACCTATCCAAACTTCTCTTAAGTATTACAATTGAACTTGCACCTACTACTTCTGCTAGCAATTTGTTTCACAGTCAGACCACTCTCTGAGTGAAGAAGTTTCCTATCAGCTGATTATGGATGAGCACATTGATTGGCTTAAAGGGCCAAATGGCCTACTCCTGTTCCTAACTTCTATGTTTCTAGTTAGCTATTGTCCCTGGTTTGGATCTAGACCATGGATGCAGCTTGTGTGAAGTTCAAATGTTCTTCCTGCGACCACGCATTTCTCCTGATTTCCGTCCTCATTCCAAAAAGGTAGCGATGGATTAATTACTGCTGCAAATTACCCCTAGTGTAAATAAGTGGTAAAAGAATCAAAGGGGAGTTGAAGGGCATGTGGGAGAGAAGAAGTTGTGGGAGTGGAGGGAAGTCAGTGGGGGAAATGGAACTGTAGGAACAGAATGCTCGTGAAGAGCCATCTAGCCACCCTCCCAAACCCCATGATTGCAGTCAGTAAGCAAAGTCTGTCAGGCCTGGTAAACTAACATCCCTGCCCTCATATTGACTCATTTGCGATCCTAGGCCACAAGGTTCACTCTTAACTGCCTCCTTAACTTAGGAGCAATAAATACCAGCGTTAACAGTAATAAGTCCATCATGTAAATCAGAAAAGTCTCCTTGTCAATTTTCAAAAGCCAATATTCAGAATGAATTCCTTTCTCATCACATTAATTACAGTGAAACATAAAAGTGACCCCTGAATTCCAGGGAGGGGCTCTGTATGGTGATTTTCCAGAATGCAAAGCTGCATCATCTGCGTGTGATTCAGGAAAGGCATGCTGTGTTGGTGCACTTACTTTTCTTCACATAAATTCTGTGAGCAAATTTTATTCTGCATATCAAAACTTCTGGATAATTATTTGTGAATGCCATCAGGGTGAATTTCCATAACCTGAATGACTAACACAGGGCTCTCTTGTATTTGTTTTAATAGGTTACTGTACAGGCAACCTGTATTACCTTGACTGCGATGAGTGCTGACCGGTGTTATGCCACGTTGTACCCACTGAAGTCACTGAGGCGCCGTACTCCCAAGGTTGCCATGGTGGTCAGTGTGTGCATTTGGATGTGTAAGTTCTAAAGAATTTTCCAGCTAATGAAAGCATTCTCACCCCCTTGGTGCAAATACCATAAAGATTGAAAAAATATCTCCCCCCCCTTTCTTAGAGCCTTAAGAACTGCAAGGAGATATTTTTTGTTTACGCAATTTCCATATCACAGTAATCTACTTTTTTAAGGATTTTTTCCGTTGAAAGATTTCAAGGAGGAACAGATGCCAGTCATAAAACAAGCCTTCACACTTCCCGGATTATGCATTTCTCTCATCTAAGCAAATAATTTGTTTCTAGATCATCAGCTGCAATATGCAGCCACAATATCCTCTGTTAAATATTCTGTTGCACTGAGTAAAATACCGGCTGTGGTCTGCATCTCCCTACACCTGGTGTCCTTCTGGGGGAAATGACGTGGGAAAGCAGTACGTCCTATATGGAGACTAGATGAAGATGGAGGAAAAGGGGGAGTAAACTGTTGTTTGGGAGAGATTAAAATAAAGAATGTAAGTTTAAAACCTTGCCATTTATAGTAAAAACAGCACCAGAGAATGGGACCTCTCCTTCAGCACGCCAAAGTTTTTAAGTAGCAAAGGTAAAAAGAATTCTGCAATTTATTTTGTTCAGGATCTCAGAACTAGAGGTTGATTTTGTTATACTAATTTATCCCTCTGTTGTTCAAGTCATAATCTCATTGTTGCAGATTTGTTGGTACATTGTAAAAAAAAAAGTCTGGCTTATTTTATAAACATGTACAAACTCCATTTCCAGAAAAGTTGGGATATTTTCCAAAATGCAATAAAAACAAAATTCTGTGATATGTTAATTCACGTGAACCTTTATTTAACTGACAAAAGTACAAAGAAAAGATTTTCAATAGTTTTACTGACCAACTTAATTGTATTTTGTAAATAAACAAAAATTTAGAATTTGATGGCTGCAACACACTCAACAAAAGTTGGGACAGAAGCATGTTTACCATTGTGTTACATCACCTTTCCTTTTAATATCACTTTTTAATCGTTTTGGAACTGAGGATACTAATTGTAGTAAATTTGCAATTGGAAATTTTGTCCATTCTTGCTTGATATAAGACTTTAGCTGCTCAACAGTCCGTGGTCTCCGTTGTCTGATTCTCCTCTTCATGATGCGCCATATATTTTCAATAGGAGATAGATCTGGACTGGCAGCAGGCCAGTCAAGCACACGCACTCTGTGTCTACAAAGCCACGCTGTTGTAGCCCGTGCAGAATGTAGTCTGGCATTGTACTGCTGAAATAAGCATGGACGTCCCGGGAAAAGACGTCGCCTTGATGGTAACATGTGTCTCTCTAAAATCCTAATATACGCCTCAGAGTCAATGGTACCTTCACATACATGCAACTCACCCATGCCGTGGGCACTGATGCTCCCCCATACCATCACAGATGCTGGCTTTTGCACCTTTTGCTGATAACAATCAGGATGGTCGTTTTCATCTTTTGCACGGAGAACTTGACGCCCGTTTTTTCCGAAAACTAGTTGAAATGTGGACTCATCTGACCACAGCACACGGTTCCATAGTCTTTCGGTCCATCTGAGATGAGCTCGGGCCCAGAGAACTCGCTGGCGTTTCTGCATAGAGTTGATGTATGGCTTCCTCCTCGCGTAATACAGTTTCAAGTTGCATTTCTGGATGCAGCGACAGACTGTGTTAAGTGACAATGGTTTTCCAAAGTACTCTCGAGCCCAGGTGGCTATAATTGTCACAGTAGCATGACAGTTTCTTAGGCAGTGCCGCCTGAGGGCTCGAAGATCACGAGCATTCAACAGTGGTTTCTGACCTTGCCTTTTACGCACTGAGATGTCTCTGAATTCTCTGAATCTTTTCACAATATTATGTACTGTAGATGTTGAAAGACCTAAATTCTCTGCAATCTTGTGTTGGGAAATGTTCCTTTTGAACCGACTAACAATTCTCTCACGAATTTTGTCACAAAGGGGTGAGCCACGACCCATCCTTGCTTGCAAAGACTGAGCCTTTGATGGATGCTACTTTTATACCCAGTCATGATACCTCACCTGCTACCAATCAGCCTGCTTAATGTGGAGTCTTCCAAACCGGTGTTACTTGAATATTCTGTGCACTTTTCAATCTTATTTTAACTCTGTCCCAACTTTTGTTGAGTGTGTTGCAGCCATCAAATTCTAAATTTGTGTATATTTACAAAATACAATTAAGTTGGTCAGTAAAACTATTGAAAATCTTTTCTTTGTACTTTTGTCAGTTAAATAAAGATTCACGTGAATTAACATATCACAGATTTTTGTTTTTATTGCATTTTGGAAAATACCCCAATTTTTCTGGAAATGGGGTTTGTATTTACCATGTGTAGTTGACTATAATTTGAGGAATAGCAAACAATAAGTCCAGGAATATGCTTCAAAGCAATTATATATCACGAGAGTCTTGTCAAAATAAATAAAATGGCATCCAAACCTTTTGAGTTATTTGCAGCCTTGTAGTCAATCCCCACTGATGCATCAGTGTGACTTTCACAATGTTGATTCATGATTGATCTCAGTAACGTTGGTGTGTTTTCATTCTAGGTTCCTTTGTCCTGTCTTTCCCAATTATAATGTACCAGAAGATAGAAAAGGGATACTGGTATGGACCCAGAACATACTGTGCAGAGGCCTTTCCATCAGATGCCCATCAGAAGGGCTTCATCCTGTACCATTTTCTTGCTGTCTACTTTCTGCCTTTGCTCACAATCTCCCTCTGCTACTCTTTGATGATTAAGAGAGTGGGCAAACCTGTCATTGAGCCTGCTGACAACAGCTATCAGGTGCGTATGCAGTTTTGTACAGCTGCCTCAGGCTGAACATCAGAAGCGAATTTGTCTTGACTGTGTGTATGGACTATCTCTGTCTATAATTGGGAGGACAGAGATGAGGCAATAAATGTCGTAGTTATTGTGGTTTTATTTCCAAACCATAGTCAGTAATACTTACAAGTCTATGCTCTGAATGCCATTTGCTCTGGAGTCAAACCACATCATGAAATTTTGACAAGTTTTATACTTAACAGTTTGGAGCAAGGCAGATATACAGCAGAAAGCACAGAGGCCCCATGGAACAATCTTTTTGGCTTCTGAAACTGCAGGAAACAGAACTGAAACATGCAATGGGTTTCAAGACAGAATGGTCAGAATTTTCTAATTGTTAAGTGTCCCATGGGTTAATGCACAGATTTTCTCCTGAACCGCTGACTATATAGTAGAGAGTTATTAGTAGCATGATGTCATTGAGTCATGAAGTAATAGGCCTACCAATCTGCACCAACCATTGCATGCTTCTGTCCTGACCCTTCTTCCCTGCATCGGGGTATAGCCTCCTGTGCCTTGTCTGGGAGAAGGCTGCAAACACCGGCTTGCAGTCGGTGTTCATTGCAGATGCCTTGAAGTTGTTGAGGTGACAATGCAGCAGCTGTTGGATTCCAGACAGAAACATTGATGTCGCACGTTAGAATTAATAACTCTGCCTTCGGCATTGTCAGTCCATGAATTACACCAAAGATTTTTTGACAATTTCTGCCAGTGCTTGCTTTAGTATACTTAGATATAATTACAAGACTAAGAGCCTTGTGAAACCCTTGATAATATGCACTCTCTTGATTGATCTAATCTTTTCACCACCAAAGTTAATATATTACTTATCCACTTCTTTTGTGGAAGTTTTGTCCTTGCTTATGTTTTACATCAGGTCAACTATGCTGTTAAAGAGACAAATATAGACGGAAAAGCTATTAGCAAGATAAGTTACTTCTGATAACATTTGTTTAAAAACCGCCATTAATACAAATGTACAGGAAAAGATCTTTTCTGAAAGATTGCTGAATAAAAATAATTAGCCTTCAATGTTGATCTGGAAAAAATGTATGCATTTTGTTCACAAACTAACCAGATGTTGTAAAAAGAACATCTTGCAATGTAACCATATCCTGTTATATTACTGGTAAAGTCAGTGCTAATGCTCTGAATTGTGTCAGGTAGTATGATTTGCATTTATATCACTTGCAGATATGATATTAAAGCCCCTAGTCTCTGCTTATGTTCTTTATTCCCCTGAACATAATTTCTCCAGAAACAGAAAGCTAACTTTGCTGTGTAGACTGTGCTGGGACCAAATGAAGATGCTTCCAGTTGACGTAGGGTCCCAAACCTTGATTGTGTCATGTGGGTCTGTATCTTCTTTAAGAGGTGGTAAAGACATAACCCCGGCTTTGCTGCCTACCAAATTTGTCAGGGATTATTTCAAGAACTCAAGAAAGTAGAAGCAGGAATACACTGTCAGACTCTTTCAGTGTGATCATTACTGATCTATCCTGGTCTGTGTCAGTTCCCCATAAGCCTCAATTTCTCAATCTTTCTCTACCTTAAGAAAACCCAATGATCTCTGCTTCAGGACTCTTGGGAAGACAATTTCAGAGAGTTCATGTAGCTCAGGTTTACATGATTAGCCTCTTATTTTGTATCTGTGTTCCCTTGTTCATGGTTGTTCATGGAAACAAATTTTAGCATCTACCCTGTATATACACTCTTAGGAGCTTGCATGTTTGAGTAAAGTCACTCCTAGAACCACAGCTCAGTCCCCTGTAGTCTACTCATTTGCAGCCTCTCTCCATTTACAAGGAACGCAGACCCCATTTTAAAGCAAGCGGACTAAAATTCCACTCACTGTCCCTGGTGTGGCTTCGTCAACACCACGTGCAACAATATAAATAAAAACTCTCTAATTTTAAACTAGAGCTCCTTTGCAATAAAGGCTAATGCGCCATTTGTCTTCTTAACTGCATTTGACATGATTGCTAGACCTTTGTGATTCTTGAATTAGATTACCTAGATCATGGGCTTTTAATTCATACACAAGCATCATGGGTGACACCTTGTCAAATGCCTTTTGGAAATCTAAATATGCTACATCTACAGGTTCCTCTCTGATCAACTCACCCTGTTACATCCTCAAAGAATTAGAACCATATTGTCAAACTTTATTTACCGTTTATAAAATTCATGTTGATTATATTGTTTTCATAAATAATTAGTTGTTTCCTCTTTACTTATTAACTCTAGCAACTTGCCAACGATAAATGCTAAACTAACTAGCCTCTGGTTCCTGCCTACCGTCTTTCTCCCTTTTTGAATATAGGTCACATAGGCTGTTTTCTATTCAACATTTCTGAACCTTTCTACTATTCCAGAACACTTAAAAAAAACTATTAAAATGAAAGAAAATACCAAGTTAAAATTGCTATACATTTTAAGTTAAAGAAACAGCTTAAAAGACTAAAGCAATTTAACTAATTATAAAAGATAAACCAAACCAAATAATTCCAACAAAATTGCAACTTACCTTCTTCTTCCCTTTCAGGCCCTTCATTTCTCATTCAAGCAAACGGGCCCATGGATCTAGTCCGCTCCAGAATCTGAGAGCGGATTTGCCAGGTTTAAATGTTGGTAAATTTCAGTGAAATTTGCATAGCCTTTGAACTCCATTGGCAGAGTGCATCTGTGAACACATCATGTACATTCAGTAGTTGGCTTACTTGGTACATCCTGTCTCCAATAAAGTGTCCACCGAGGCTATATTCATGGTCTTCTGCTGCTCTAGCCCATCTATTTCAAGGCTGGACATGTTATGCATTCAGGGATGCTCTTCTGCACACCACTGCTGTAACACATGGCTATTTGACTTACTGTCACCTTCCTGTCAGCTTGAATCAGTTTGGTCATTCTCCTCTGACCTCTCTCATTAGAAACACATTTTCACCCACAGAACTGCCACTCCCTGGATTTTTTCTTTGTTTTTCACATCATTCTCTGTAAATTCTAGAGACTATCAGCCCCCTAAGGATTGTAATGAAGCCTGCATTTGATTTATTTCAACCTTATCAGCTTCATACTGTAATAATATGTTCAACTGTTTCATAATAACGATAAAACCTACACAATCCAGAATGATGTTTTCCAACAAGATATAAGGAATAATTAAACCTGGTACGCCCAATTCTAAATTGTGTCAAAATAATTCCTTCCCTTCTTGTTTTACCTCCTTCTCCCAGAAACCCAACAGTTTTATGTATTCTGTAAATGTGTCATCCCTTATGCCCATTATCCCACAAGTCTTGCCATAATCCCTGAAGTATAAACAAGAGAAAATCTGCAGATGCTGGAAATCCGAGCAACACACACAAAATGCTGGAGAAACTCAACAGTCCAGGCAGCATCTATGGAAAAAAGTACAGTCGACGTTTCGGGCCAAAACCCTTCAGCACCTGCTGCCTGGCTTGCTGAGTTCCTCCATCATTTTGTGTGTATAACCCCCTAATCCTTAATTGTACCACCCCCTTAGCTTCTGATTTGCTAACTGGAAGTTTGAAATTTTTACAGCTATTTTAGCTAAGCAATCAGCCCGTTCATTCCTCTCAACACCTGTAAATGCAGGGACTCATAAGAAGAAGGCATGTAAACCAATACTTTGTATATGAAATAATGTTTGATGAGCTTAGATCTGATCTACTGCTAAAACGACCTGTTTTAAGACGCATCAAAATTGAAAAGGAAACTGAACAAATTACAACTTTGCAAGGACAAATTTCCTCCACCCAACATAAGCCTAAAATGATGGCAACCAATTCTATTGTATATACTGATAAATGCTTTCTTTATCGTCACCTGTAACTCAGGCACAAAAACGGCCACACCAACATTCCCTGTTAAATTATCTACTGACCTATCTGTAAAAATGGTTAACATATCATAATAATTTTCCTTAATATATTGATGAACTAACAGAATCCTTAGATTTTATTAAATGTGTAACTTAAAATCAGCTAAAACAATTGGAAAAAAACCAAACTGGGATTACTGAAAAAGCTACAGCAGGACATATTGCATAATCCATCAAACCGATATTCCTTGCATGATAACAACCGAGCCAACAAAACTCAAACACTCTTGTTTCTATTAGTCCTCCAACACACCTTTAATAGGATGATCATTTCTTTGCCCCCTCAGATTAATCCAGTATGGTAACATCAACTTCATCCTCTGCAATCGTAAGGGTAATTGTCCCATTTCAACCAGTAAACCCGAAACAGGGGACCACCTTTTTGCACCACAACACAATCTTAAAGCCTGTGCTTGTAACACATCCAAACATTTTAAATTTGAAGATGAAGCTGATAACTGAACCTCTTGACTAGGTCTGTATGCTTTTTATGCATTGAGTTATTGATACATGATTGGCTGATTAGATATTTGCATTAATGGGCAGGTGTACTGGTGTACCTAATTGAATACAGATTGCTGTGATTTTGCTGGCAAATCACAGCAAAATCTGAGCAAGTATTTTATTTTGAACGTACAAATTTGGTTACTGCTTCGTTTAAAAAGAGGGTATCACATGCTGTAATTATGTAGGCCTCCGTTAGTCTCGATAGACCATGGATTTGTGCCTTGGAAAGTTTCTAGGGTGCAAGCCTGGGCAAGGTTTTTTTTGATGGAAGACAGGCAGTTGCCCAAGCTGCAAGTCTCCCCTCTCCACGCCACCAATGTTGTCCAAGGGAAGGGCATTAGGACCCATACAGCTTGGCTCCGGTGTCGTCGCAGAGCAACGTGTGGTTAAGTGCCTTGCTCAAGGACACACACAGCCTCAGCCAAGGCTCGTACTAAGCGACCTTCAGGTCACTAGATGAACGCCTTAACCACTTGGCCAAGCACCAACACGCTGTAATATTACAGATCAATAGAAGAGCCCAGAAAATAGACTTCGCTCTTTATAGTGCAATATACAGGTTTTGTTTATTGTACAAATGTCCAATATTAAATCCATCAGAAATATGGAAAATGTTACTAATGCGTCAATGACAGTACCTAAATGGTTAGAGTCATAGTGCAATACAGTATGGATGCAGGCTTTTGCACCCAACGAGAGCATGTCAACCACAGTGCCCACCCTGCTAGTCTTAATTTCCAGCGTTCAGCCCAAATCGCTCTAAGCTCCACCCTGGGGATACCTGTCCAATTACTTCTTAAACAATGCTATTGTATCAGTCTCAACCACTTCCTTGTGTAGTTCATTCCATATATTCATCATCCTTTGTGTAAAAAAAAAAGTTGCCCTTCAGGTTCCTGTTAAATCTTTTCCCCTCACCTCTAGGTTTGGACTTCCCTACACTCGTGAACAGACTGTTACTGTCCACCTTCTCTATGGCTGTCATAATTTTAACTGTTTCTGTAAGGTCACTCCTCATTCTCTCATGTCCCCAGTAATAAAGAGCTACTGTGGCCATCCTATTCCCATAACTCAGGACCTCTAGTCCAGGCAGCGTCCTGGTAAATCTATACAGCACTCTTCCCAGTTTAACCACATTTTTCCTATAATATAGTGACCAAAACTGTACACAGTACTCTGAGTGACCTATACAACTGCAGCATAATGTCCCAACATCTATGTTCAATACTGTAACTGACGACCATCAGTGAATTAAACACCATCCTGTTTACCTGAGTTGCTGCCTTCAATGAACTGTGCACTCGTACTCATAAATCCTTCTGTTTGATTAAACTGACTGTAATTCCCATACTGTAAAAGGACTAGATGGGGAACAGTTTGTTAAGTGTGTGCAGAAAAGTTTTCTTAATCAGCACACAGAAGACCCAATGAGAGAGTGTGCAATACTTGATCTGCTATTAGGGAATGAGACAGGGCAGGTGACAGAAGTTTGTGTAGGGGAACACTTTGCACCTAGTGACCACAATGCCATTAGTTTCAAAGTAAGTATGCAAAAAGAATAGGTCTGGTCCGTGGGTTGAGATTCTAATTTGGAGAAAGGCTAATTTTGATGGTATCAGAAAGGATCTGTCAAGTGTGGATTAGGGCAGGCTGTCTTCTGGCAAAGATGTACTTGGTAGGAGAGAGGCCTTCAAAAGTGAAATTTTGAGAGTGCAAAGCTTGTATGTGCCTGTCAGAATAAAAGGTAAAGATAGCAAGTGTGGGGAACCTTGGTTTTCAAGAGATATTGAGGCTCTGGTTAAGAAAAAAATGAGGTCCGTTACAGGTATAGGCAGGTAGGAACAAATGAGGTACTTATAAAGTATAAAAAATGCAAGAGAACACTTAAGAAAGAAATCAGGAGGCTAAAAGAAGGCATGAGGTTGCCTTAGCAGACAAGGTGAAGGAGAATCCTAAAGGACTCTAAAGATATGTTAAGAACAAAAGGATTGCAAGGGAGAAAATTGGTCCCCTGGAAGATCAGAATGGTAATCCAAGTGTGGAGCCAAAAGAGTTGGAGGAGACCTTAAATTGTTTTTGCATCTGTATTTACTCAGGAGGTGGACACAGAGTGTACAGAAGTGAGGCAGAATGGCATCAATTTCATGGCCTCTATACAGATTACAGAGGAGGAGCTGTTTGAGGCAAATTAGAGTGGATGAATTCCCAGGGCTTGACAAGATGATGCCTTGGACCCTGCAGGAGGCAAGCGGAGAAATTGATGGGTCCCTAGCAGAAACACTTAAATCATCCTTAGCAACAGGTGAGGTACCAGAAGATTGGAGGATTGCCAATATTGTTCCACAGTTTAAGAAAGGCTCTTAAAGTAAAACAGGAAATTATAGGCCAGTGTACCTGACATCAATAGTGGGAGAGTTATTGGAAGGTATTCTAAGGGACCAGATAGATGAGTACTTGGATAGACATGGACTGATTAGGGATAGTCAGCATGGCTTCATGCATGGTAAGTCATGTCTAACCAATCTTATAAAGTTTTTTGAGGAAGTTACCAGGGAAGTAGATGAAGGCAAGGTAGTGGATGGTATCTACGTGGTCTTTTGCAAGGGATTTGACAAGTTTCCGCATGGGAGGTTGGTCAAGAACGTTCAGTTGATCAGCATTCAAGTTGAGGTAGTGGATTGGATTATACATCGGCTTTGTGGGAGAAGCCAGAGAGTGGTAGCAGATGGTTGCCTCTCTGACTGGAGGCCTGTGGCTAGTGCAGTGCTGCTGGGATTGGTGCTGGGTCCGTTGTGGTTTGTCATCTATATCAACTATCTGAATGATAATGTGGTTAACTGGATCAGCAAATTTGCAGATGACACCTGGATTGAGGGGTGTAGTGGATGGTGAGGAAGGCTATTATGGCTTGCAGTGGGATCTGGATCAGCTGGAAAAATTGGCTAAAAACTGGCAGATATGTGCAAGGTAGAACCAACCAGGGTAGGTCTTACACAGTGAATGGTAGGGCACTGAGGAGTGCGGTAGAACAAAGGGATCTGGGAATGCAGGTTCATAACTCATTGAAAGTGGCATCACAGGTAGATAGGGCCGTAAAGAAAGCTTTTGGCACATTGGCCTTCATAAATCAATGTACTGAGTACAGGAGATGGGATGTTATGTTGAAGTTGTATAAGACATTGGTGAGGCCTAACTTGGAGTATTGCTTGCAGTTTTGGTCCCCTACCTACAGGAAAGATGTAAATAAGGTTCAAATATTTAATTTACAAGGATGTTGCCAGTCTGGAGGACCTGAGTTATATGGAAAGATTGAATAGGTTAAGACTGTATTCTTTAGAATGTAGAAGATTGAGAGGAGATTTGATAGAGGTATACAAAATTATGAAGGGTGTGGATAGGGTAAATGCAGGCAAGCTTTTTTCACTATGGTTGGGTGGGACTACAACCAGAGGTCATGGGTTGAGGGTGAATGGTGAAAAGTTTAAAGGGTACATGAGGGGAAACGTCTTCGCTCAGAGGGACGTGGGAGTGTGGAATGAGCTACCAGTGTAAGTGGTGCATGTGAGCTTGATTTCAATGGTTAAGAGGAGTCTTGATGGGTGGTAGGAGAGTGGGGGAGCTATGTTTCTAGTGCAGGTCGATTGGAGTAAGTAGTTTAAATTACTTGGCATTGACTAGATGGGCCAAAGGGCCTGTTTTTGTGCTGTACTTTGCTATGATTCTATGACTTCCTGTTGTCCTGCCAATCACAGTATAAATCTGACACTGGTTTGACTTTCCAAAATGCATCACACTTGCACTTAACTGTATTGAAATCCACTTGCCATTTCTCAAACTGCTTCCCTAACTAATCAAGACCCCCTTATAATCTACAATGGTTTACACTCATGCACTAAATAAAACTGGTGTGGTACTTTGTGGGAGCTTCATAATAATCTGCTAACTCCTCAGTTGTGGGTATGCTGGTTGTTTGGAAGGTATTGGAGCTTAAAGAAACACTCCCCGTGGCAGTTACGGAACAGCAGCACAGATGGCTACCCATGGCAATGAAGGAAATTAGGGTAAAGATGATAGGTTTGTTTATTCTTTGGATCTCTGGGCATTCTCCTATATGCATAGTAGCCCAACCCAATTATTTTATTCAGTAAGTGTCCCAGGGATGGAGAATGAGTAGTGTTGGAGAGATCACAGATTGTGCATTGAATAAAACGTCTGCATCAGTGATGGACCAAACAGTGATAAGCACTGAAAACTGAGTCTGCCTGATGCTTTTGGCAAAGGTGTGGACATACATGAGGAAATCTTCAACTAATGTCTTATTGGTGATCTCAGCACTATGTGCTCCTGAGAGGAGGGAGAGTGGTTTTTGGAGACCTTTCAATGGAAGTAATAGGCTGCACCCAAAAACACATTTATGTGTTTGGGGAGATGATGGAATTTCCTGATGAGGAGGCATTACTCAGAAATATAGATGCAGGTGAACTCATTTCCTCAAGAGCTTTTAAAATAATAATAGATATTTGAGCCATATGGCTTAAGTTGTGAACATTATTGTAATGCAAAAAATTACTGCAAAATCAGCAACATTCAATCTTATAATTGGCCATTTCTCAGTCCATCCTTTCTTTGTTGTTCATTGATTTCTTAGTTCATTATTCTTTAAACTGCAGCTTTTCAAAAGTCGTATGTTTGCCATTTGATAATTAAGCACTAATACACAGTGTATTGGTTTTCATCCAGGTTCAGCTGCTGTCTGAAAGGACAATTGCAATGAGAAGCAAGATTTCTAAAATGGTGGTGGTGATTGTGCTCCTCTTTACAGTTTGTTGGGGGCCCATCCAGCTCTTTATCCTCTTCCAGGCATTTTACCCAAAATTCCAGGCCAACTACGAGACTTACAAGATCAAAACTTGGGCTAACTGCATGTCTTACGCCAACTCCTGCATCAATCCCTTTGTTTATGGGTTTATGGGAGCCAGCTTTAGAAAGTCCTTTAAAAAGACTTTTCCATTTATGTTCAGACATAAAGTCAGGGACAACAATGTGACCTCTGGCAGCGGCAATGCAGAAATGAAGTTCATCACTGCAGAGTCTTAACAGTTATAAATTCTTTGTACATAAACATGTTTAAGATACACAGTCACAGATGGCCATTTTGTTTGGCCCGGATAATTCCTCGAGGGCAAATGTACTAACAGTAATATGACATGCAAGTTCTTAATTTGTTTATGAGCTTGCCTTCACTGAGTAGCACTTAACTATATGGCCAAGTATTGCGGTTTACTGTAAAAAATGATTTACCTTCAACCAACTTCAGAAGCACAAATGAATCCTTTGTAATTGGTTGCCAAGAAGTATTCCCTTAGGATTTGGAATTCTATAAACTTGAGATGGAAACAGTCAGTGTGAAAACCTTTCTTGCCACAGCCCACTGAGTCACTTCTTAAACAATTCAAAAGAAAAACAGCTTAAAACTTGGACTTAGAACAAGCTTTACTTTTAGAGTTATATTTGGATCAAATTTATTATATAATGGTAATTCATGGGAAATGAGTGTACCATTTGGAATTTTTTAGTAATTTGAATTAGTGGAAAGATACAGCTTATTTAATGAAATTACAGGTGTGATTGATGAGAGATCTGTTCAACCTATTGGAAATTGACAGGTAAATGTAACCCATTGCATTTTTATTTAATGGATTGCACATATAAACTTAATACAAATAAAGCAGGATTTAGTTAGAATTATTTTCGATTGATATATATGGAAATATAAATTAATACAAAATCATTTTGTTCATGTTCTATAGTAGTCAGCTGCATTTATGAAGATATACAGTAAACTTGGATCTTAGGGTATTTTAATGGGCCATTATAATTGAGTTACACAGATTCATTTAGAACAGAAGAGATTCTGCAGATGCTGGAAATCCAGAGTAATACATACAAAATGCTGGAGGGAACTCAGTGAGTCAGGGAGCATCTGTGGAAACAAATAAAGAATTAATGTTTTGGGCCAAGACCCTTCATCAGGACGGGAAAGGGAGAGGGAGGAAACCAGAATAAGAAGGTGGGGTGGGGTGGGGGGCCATGGAGAGGAGGTGAAGCCAGGTGAGCGGCAAGGTAGGTGGGTGGGAGAGTGGGAACAACATAGGAAGCAGAGAGGTGATAGATGGAAAAGGTAAAGGGCTGAAAATAAAGGATTCTGGTTGGAGATTGGACCATGGGAGAAAGGGAAGGGGTATCAGTGGGTGGTGATAGGCAGGTTAGGTGAAGAGAGAAGGGGGGAGGGGAAGAAATTACCAGAAGTTAGAGAAATCAATGTTCATGTCTTCAACATGTTCATGTTCACCCAGACAGAATGTAAGCTGCTGCTCCTGTAACCCTAGAGTGTCCTCAGATTTATTTTAGAATTTGGGTTTGAGTGATACGGAAATAAATAAGATCAATACAGTTTTAAATTGCTGAGTCACAACATTCAGAGGATATCAGACAGATTGAATGAATTCTAAGTAAATTTTTATTTGAATTAAGAAATCAGTACAACTTGATAACAGTCAGATCTTGTCAAGACATTAAATTTGTGGCAAGGAATTTTGAACAGTCATAACCAAAATCAATGACATTTGATTTTTAGAAGATTGGTCTTTGCAAGAAAAAGAATTAGTTCACATTCAAGGAAAGAGAAGCAAGTTGAACAAAGTGATTTTTAAGTTAATGAGAGCTTTAATGAACTGAATGAGAAGTAATTTATATGAATTCATTAATCAGTTAACCAACAACCATTGTTAGAAGTTAATGAATTTACAGCTGAAAAATACTAAGAATAACTTTATGATGTGAATTCAGATAGATCCAAAATTAAAAAATGATTATTTATGAAATTAGTCTTGAATGGGTTTTGAGGTAGTTAAAAAAATGCTCAGCGTGCATTCTGAAAAGATATATTACTGATAGGTTGGATTAAGTGCAATCTTTGACCTTTTCCATTTGCATTCTTCAGCAGTAGATTTGAAATGTTAGTCAATAGAATATGACAGATGTATATTGGCATAGTGCCGAGTCCAGGAAACAGTTTGATTGTCTTGGATTTGATACGTCCGAGTTGACGCACTATGTGTTGTGAAAAGAAACATGGCAAGGGAAATATGCAGTCAGGTGGACAGATAATTCTGCTGCCATATTATGCACCATTCTGGTACACCCATACATTGCAGGAATAATTTCAAATGTAAATTATATTCAAAGGTACATTATATTCAAGTGTAAATATTGTGCATGTCATATTTCATTGCATGTGGTGAGATAACAATTATAAAATATATTTTTAAATTGTGGTTAAAATAACTTTACAGTATAAATGATCAAGCCAATAACTTGTAATACTTTGGTATTTTCCTGTCTTCTTCAATCTACAGGGAATAAAATTAAAAAAACCACAATCAATCTTGCTTTTAATTTGTTTCTTACCATATAAATCGAGTTTATTTCTCTGATCCTGCAGCTGCTACATCTACCTTTCTTTGGCATGAGAAATTCTTACTCTGTCAATTTTCTCACGTTATTTCCTGTGTCAGTTCTGTTTAAATAATGATTTTGGTCAGCGAATGTCTTTCTATAAGTACACATTCCATCCAAATCAAACCTCAGTACACACACTAAAACCACTTCAATCGCTGAAGTATATTTCTTACTTTCAGCAACAAGATTTGTTCCAAATCCACCTCAGCAAAGCCAGTGGCTGTGAATGTGTGGGCAAGCTACTTGTGGAGAAGTAACTTGCAGGAAAACTCACAATAAACCCTGAAATAAAGGCAGGGGAGCGGTTTCTACTGTTCCTAGTTCCATAGTGGTGAGGTGAGGATCAGAAAGCACATCCCCACTCCCCACAAACATACAGGAGGAAATGTTGAAGGTTTAGCATCCAGGGCTATAGAGTTGGACCTAACCTTGGGACAGTTCTGTCATGCTCAGCCACTGCTTGGCAATAAATCCTGAAATAGTTTATATAACACAAAATATTGTAGGATCTTCAAATCCCATGTAAAGACAGTCTATGTTGTGAGAATAGTAGCTCTAGGGAAAGGAAAAGATTTCCTATGGTTTGGAAGAGAAGGCCTATTGCTCCTGGCCCCACGAGGGATGTACGTATATAAGAAGAAATCTTACCCGAGCTTGGCTCTGATTTACTCCCTCGGTCTTGTGAGAAACTTATTTTGGCTTTCCGTTCTGGCTGAAAACTAAAATGTCCCAAAGTGCTTTAATGTTTAATACCAAGTCACATAAAGGCTTATTGGGACAAGGAACCAAATCTTGATAAAAGGATTTTTTTTAACATGAGTGCCACAAAGGAGTCAGAAATAGAAAGGCAGAAAAAGTTAAGGATGAATGACTAGAGCTTAGATTTTGGCCTGTGAAGGCAGCATTGGTGATGTAAAAGAATCTGAGGGTCTATATCAGCATCAATATCTACTATTTACAGAGTTTTTATCATGGGGAAACACTTCACAGTATTATAACCATACACAAAATATGTGAATAGGAAAGGGGTAGAGAGGTGACTGGTAAGTGTTGGGATGGACGAGCCCTTTTTGAAGGTACTGTTCTGAAGTTTCATGCCATTTACTAGAATGTATTACTGTGGCTTTATCCGTAGGTGCATGGACCTGGCTGATAAGGTGCATGCATCTTGCTGGGGCAGCATTCTATAGTTGATTTTCATTTTACTGGAGGATAATTCTGCAGGTATATGCCCTTTACTGTGGCTTGTATGTTCTCTGGTGGTTTTTTTTTTTGCTGTAGATGTGCCCAAATGGGGCATGTTCATGCCTTGGTGTATTCCTGCTTTTTGTTGGGGCTTGGTTCTTCATGTCCAAATCCATTCTGCTGCTGCACGTCCCTTACCTGTAGATCTGTGCACCTTGTTGAGCTGATGCTCCACACCGCTTGCTGGATTATGGTACTGCTTATTGAAGTCTTATCCCTGAAACCAACCTTATTCAGTCAACCTTTACCATAACTGTAATTTTAGATAGCTACAGAAGCAGTTTACTTATTACAATTGAGAGGCAATATGCGCATACCAATCACCCGAAAGCATTAGTTCTGTATTCATGGAGTATAGAACAAAAATGCTTGAAAAATTTCTCTGCTTACGTTTTGGATGACTGCAAAACCTGGGTGGTCAGCAAGGTTTAGATCAGATTATACAGCGCATGGTAGGGATGTAACAGAACCAACGATATGGAAAGAAAATCCAGAGAGACTGGTTGATTTTACAAGTAAGAATCTGGAAGGGACATAATGAGAATGAAAAGAATAACCCTGGCAGTAGAAGATCATAATGTTAAAATGAAATTAGAGGGCAAGATGGAATATGAAGGTATTTATTGGAAGCCGAGTGAAGACGGATGAATGAGCTGGCAGGATTCAAGTATAACATGAAACAAAGCTCTGATGTGGAGGAGATCCAGAGAATGGAGAATGAATCAGTAACTCAAAGTAGGGGAAAAGCGGGGAGAGAATTAAGCAGTAGATATTACTGGCAATCTGAAATTCACTCCTTGACTCAACAGAAGCTACAGTTGCAGGCAAAATGAGTTATCCTGTATCTTTTCCTTCATACATTAGTGTTTGATGTTAAAGCAGACCCTGCTTCTGCTGTGTTCAGTCATCTAGGTAACCCCATTTTTCTTTGAAAAAGATCAAGCCTCTGTTGACTGTTAATTTTTCCGTTAAATAGCAATGATTCATTCGGACTCTATTCTCTAGATTTTTCCAGCTGCAAATTATGTTTTTTTAAGGGAAGTCTTTATTTCCAGACTCATGATTCAGTCTAAATCATTTCCAGCATCAACCATTTCACTCAGGACTCGGGTGATTCAGTATTTGAATTGGATCCATGACATTATATTTGTGCTCAGTAGTTCATATATATCCGCTTTTACAAAACATTGTTCCAGACTGGCTTTAATGTTGTCCTTTATTGTGTCAGCTGTTGCTCTGTGGGTAGTACTAATGCCTCTAAGGCAGAAAGTTGTGTGTTCAAGTTCTGTGTCCTGCTCCAAAAATTGAGCCCGAAGATGCTCCTGTACATACCAAGAGAGAGCTGTACCTAAGATGTGGCATGAAATAAGACACTATCTTCTCTCTCAAGATCTACTTGAACTGCTATTTTGAAGAAGAGTGAAAGTGTTATCCCTATGGTACTGGCCAATGCAGTTTCCACAGTAATTAATTGGGCCCACAATGTGAGTCTGTAAAATCCCACCAGAGTACTGCAGGCCGATCCCCATGACAGACAAGCCGCCACCTTGCATTTGTCAGCAAATGGGGAGAGGTTACACCCGCTCACACTGATTATGTCAGCTTTAAAGCCACACCCCCAAGGAGATTATTTCTTAGCTGCAATATTCAGCTATTCATTAATAAAAGATTTATCCTGATGTAGGTTTGAAGAACAAGCCAGTGATGGCAATAGAATGATTGGGAATGGGTTTAAGAGGACAAGTCATGGACTAATATAAGAAAGTAAGCTTGCTTTGTTGGTATTTGGCTGCAATGCCACCAGATGTCCAGCCTTGCACTAGATCTGATAGTCACTGCTTTCAATGAAAGAGATTAGCTGTATTTGTCACATGTATACAGTAAAATGAGTCGTGTGTGTCAAATCAAATCAGAGAGGATTATACTGTGGCACTTCCACTGCCAGCATAGCAAACCCACAAACTCACTCACCCAAACCATATGTCTTTGGAATGTGGGAGGAACTGGAGCACTCAGAGGTTGTGAGGAGAATGTTCAACTTCCTTACAGACATCAAAAGAGATTGAAACTGGATCAGTGATCATGGAACCGTAAAGCAGTTGTGCTAACCACTGCGCTACAGAACCAGCCCTAGATGGTCAACTGTATTATTTGGTCGTCTCCTATGGTTGGGATCTGAGCTTCAGTAAATTTGAATTACATGCATTTTTGTCAGTGTTTAATCCAGATTGTACAGTTTGAGTAGGACAAGTGGGTGAATCCCACGAGAACAGCAACATAGTTTTGTCGTGCTGGGATAATGGTTGTTATTTCCCATTTTGTTGAGTTAGTGATCTGAGTGGGTATCAGTGTCAGAAACCACAGTGCATCCTCTAGGAAGGAGACAAATCATAATGATATTCTTTTATCTGTTGGCCACCAATTATGCATTCTAACATGGGAGTAGTCACAGAACACAGCAGTAAATGTGGTGTAAATGGATTTTGGTAAGTATTTGACAAGATTCTCCATGGTAGGCTCATTCAGAAAGTCATGAGGCATGGGATCCAGGGAACTCGGCCACATGGATTCAGAATTGGCTTGCACTTGGAAGGCAGAGGGTAGCAGTGGATGGAGCGCATTCTGCCTGGAGGTCGGGGACCTGTTATAGGATCTTCGCTCAGTGTAATCTTTATAAATGACTTGGATGAGGAAGTGGAAGAATGTATTAGCAAGTTTGCAGATGACACGAAAGTTGGTGGTGTTGCAGATAGTGTAGAATTTTTTTGTAGGTTATAACGGGACATTAACAGGATGCAGAGCTGGGCTGAGAAGTGGCAGATGGAGTTCAATCCTGAAAAGTGTGAAATGATTCACTTCCCAAATTTGCTTAACCTCTCCTCATAGTATGTGCCCTCTAATCCATGCTTGTAAACCTCTTGTGCACCCTCTCCAAAGCCTCCAGATCCTTCTTAGAGTCTCAGAATGATACAGCATGCTAACAGGTCTTTTGGTCCAACTGGTTCACGGTGAGCACAACATCCTCCCTGCTAGTCCCAGTTGCCCGCATTTAGACCATAACCCTCTATGTACCCCTTAGGTGTTGTAACGTACTTGTCACTTGTTCCAGGTACGCACTATCCTCTGTGCAAAGAAGTTACCTCTCAAGTATCTTTCAGATCTCTCCCCCTTTGCCCTTGAGAAAAGACAATGACTGTCCATGTTATCCATGCCTCTCATGATTTTATAAATTTCTATAATGTCACCCCTCATTTATCTGTGCTCCAACAAACAAAGTGTGTGGCCATCCTCCCCCTATAACTCAGGCCCTCTAATCCAGGCAGCATTCTTGTAAATGGACTCTGCACCATCTCCAGTTTGACAATGTGCACTTCTACTCCCAGGTTGTGATCCGAGTTCCACTATACTTGTCGGTGCTTTGCCATTCACTGCATAGGTCATACCTGGTTTGAATGGCTTCACACTTACCTAAGTCATTTCCTATAAGGGAGTGACCAGAAATGAATGATATGCTCCAGGTGCAGTCTAACTAGAATTTTATAGCCAGGGTAGGGAATATAACTTCCTGACCCTTGAACTCAGTACCTCACCTGATAAAGTCATTGAGTAACAACATAGAAGTAGGCCCCTCAGCCCAAATTGTACATGCTGTCCAACGTGCCCACCTAAGTTAGTTCTATTTGCTAATGTTTGGCTTATATCCCTTTGAAACATGTACTTAACCAAATGTCTTTTAAATATTTTTGTTGTGCTTGCCTCAACTATTTTCCCTGGTAGCTTATTAGATATATGCTGCACTTCTTTGTGCAGAAGTTGTCCTTTTAAATCTTTTCTCTGTCACTTTAAGCTCAGGCCCTCTCATTTTTTGGTTCCCTTGTGAAAAAGACTGTGTGAATTCGCCCCTTTATATTCACAGATGCATTTGATTATAGAAGATGTTGCATGCTTCATTTTAATAGGTTTCAAAATTTTACTTGAAGTTTTTTTTGACTATCCCTTTCTAAAATGGTGTCATTAAATCGATTGTTGTGTTCTCTGATCACAACCTTGGGATGATTTTTCTTTACTTGTTTCAATATCACCCACTTAGTGCTTCATCAATTTTGTATTATTCCTGCTATATGACATCTCATTGCTGATCAAAGTTATTTTGTTTTACCGGTAACAGTCTCACCGGGGCTTGTATACAAACTTGGCTCAGAAGCTAACTCTGCTGACAGCCACGTGACTCACCGATGAGAAGGCCACTTCTCATAAATGATATACGTCTACGCTCAGTATGATTTGGGGTTCAACCAAACAGGAAAGTTGGGATGTTCCGATTACGGAACATAGATTGTAGCAAATACTGTGTAAGCACTGCCCCATGCAGAGTTATCATTCGCCAGAAAAATAACAGATTATACAACGGCATAAAATTACAAAGGAAGTATATTTACCAATTTTCCAATTTTAACAAACAGCTACAGAAAAAGAAAAGGAAGATAAAAGGGCCCATTACATTAAACCAGTCCAATGTGCACATAAACATCGGAGCTCATTTCTGGAGTAGTCGGGTGTATCGCTTCACTCAGCGCTGAACCCACGTTCTGCGTGAGGGACACCAACCACCGTTCTGACTTCCCTCAAAGACAACCTTGAATAAACTGACTCTGTTCGGAACATTCCTAAGTTGGCCAACATGGCTTCTTACCTTTAGCCGAAGCCAAAACACTCTTACTGCTTTTACAGAAAACTGCTAAAATAAAAATACCTCACAGCACAGTAATAGAAATCTTACACAGAGCATTACATACTATATTACAATAAAATGAAATTTAAGTGTGATATGTCCTCCATTTTCGATCCGTTTGATTGAAATTAATGAAAATTTTTAGTTTCGCTAAAGGATTGTGAATGGCAAAAATTATGTGAAACTTGAACACTGTTATCTGAACACCAAGTCTCCCGCCCAGACCTAATCCCCCCCACGTGCCTCACCACTTCCCAATCATATCACCCATCAGCCTCCCCAGTGAGATCCAGATTGAACCAGAGGTTCTGAGGCTTCCTGGGGACTCATACGACTGGAGGCCTCCATTCAGGAACCAGCTTGGATCCCTGGAAGGAGGGCCGGCCTCTGGAGCACAAGCTTTGAGATAACTTTCCCCAGTGGCATTGGGCGGGATGGTGAAAACAGAAGTTAGTGTTTGGTAATCACTGGATACCACCAAGCCACTGGGCTGAAACCAGACCAAGTACCAATAGTGTAGTAGTGACTATCCAATCACAAACAAGAGAAAATCTGCAGATGCTGGAAACCCACTCAACACACACAAAAGGCTGGAGGAACTCAGCAGGCCAGGCAGCATCTATGGAAAAGAGTACAGTCCACTGTGCTCTTTTCAATTGGTCTGCCTGGCCTGCTGAGTGCCTCCAGCATTTTGCGTGCGTGGTAGTGACTATCCACATGCTTGTCGGATAATTATGACTGCAGTCATGTTGAGAATTGCCTTTCACAGTTTCTATGTGACAACACTTCAAAATAAACCTTATTGCCTGGAAATTGCTTTGGGCTTTCTACAATTAACACGTGACTATAATGAGGGATCACGAGGACTTCAAATAAGATGTCAGGTCTAAGAATACTTTCCAGTAAAGTGAGTTTAATGAGGAATGCTAATTTTCCAGCTTTGTTGTAAGTCTTGAATCCTGTGATCCCATTGTCGCTGCTGAGCTTTGTTTGTTAGTAAACACTGTAATGTCGTTTAAAGCCAGGTCTACAAAAGCATGGCACTGTAATGCTTACCAGGGTATAAAATTACCCCTCCTATTGATATCAATGGCATGAAATGGAGGATTTGATTGGGAAAATCTGTAGGGGAGAATTTTGCTATGGAAAAATAGTAAGTGTGTGCCATGAAACGGTCCACTCTTTCAAGGGCCAGGCCAAGTAAAATGGGTTGAATGCGTTTTTCCATGCTCCTCTTATTCTCAGAATTTTCTTTCCGTTTATGCTGCAGGATGCACAGTTTCCAAGAAAAATGCTGTGATTAAAAGTTCATGGAGAGAGCTGGTTCTGTCATTCTGGATTAGTTTATTTCTTTATGATGCACAACAAACGGATTTCACATGTAGAAGTTGCATCCTTTTAAAAGAAATGAGTGTAGTTTTAACCAGCTATTGCACTTTAGTAATGTCTGCTATTAATGAAACCACCTTTATGATTATGGAATGTGACAATCCATTAGAGCAGTCCTCATGATTTAAAAAAAATGCAACAAGATGAATTACAGATTCATATCCCTGAAACCAGAGTAAGTAGCAATAGTCACGGCAGTGACTATCTATGTCGGATAATCAGAACTGCAGTCATGTTGATATTTGTGTATTGGTTTTCGCAGTTTCTGTGGCAATACTTCAAAATAAACCTTATTGCCCATAATATCCCTACAGAATAGTGCTATACAGAATAGAGGCTGATGATGTTCTATGAGTCTGTGGTGGCCAGTGCTATCATGTTTGCTGTTGTGTGCTGGGGCAGCAGGCTGAGGGTAGCAGACACCAACAGAATCAACAAACTCATTCGTAAGGCCAGTGATGTTGTGGGGGTGGAATTGGACTCTCTGACGGTGGTGTCTGAAAAGAGGATGCTGTCCAAGTTGCATGCCATCTTGGACAATGTCTCCCATCCACTCCATAATATACTGGTTAGGTACAGAAGTACATTCAGCCAGAGACTCATTCCACCGAGATGTAACACTGAGCATCATAGGAAATCATTCCTGCCTGTGGCCATCAAACTTTACAACTCCTCCCTCGGAGTGTCAGACACCCTGAGCCAATAGGCTGGTCCTGGCTAATTTCCACTTGGCATAATTTACTTATCATTATTTAATTATTTATGGTTTATATCGCTATATTTCTACACTATTCTTGGTTGGTGCGACTGTAACGAAACCCAATTTCCCTCGGGATCAATAAAGTATGTCTGTTCGTCTGTATCCCCACACTCTTGCTGGGAATGTTTGATCAGGGAGCAGATATCTCCTGTACACTCTTCAATGTGCTCTGCATGGCAAGGAAAACATACCTTAACTCAGAGGTGTCAAACTCATTTTAGGTCACGGGCCGGATTGAGCAAAATGCAGCTTCATGCGGGCCGGATCAGTCGGATGCGTGCGAACACAGCTTTCGTTGCTTCCGTTTTTTCAGCCTGCTCTCATGTGTCTCAGTCTCTGCTATAACTACAAAGTGTTTCACTTTACAAATTCCGTTTCTTATGAAGAAGACTGCCGAGCAAGACTACCGAATAAACACTAAAAACCCTGAAAACCTGGTACCTGAATAAACTCAGCATTAGCCATATCATACGCCATAGGCACTTCGATTACTGGGGCCAGATTTAATAGTAATTAGATATTATCTCGCGGGCCAAAGATAATTCCACCGCAGGCCGGATTTGGCTCGCTGGCCTTGAGTTTGACATATATGCCTTAACTCATTGCAAGTATAATGGCCACAATGGAAGCATTGGTTAATGCCCCTGTCAGAAACTGCACCAGATTACGAGCACGATCCCCTATCTTCCACTCACTACATATTTCTGGAGAAATAATTCAGCTTTTATGGAAGAAATTGCTGTGGTTTCCATTTCCGCAGCTCTTTCCTCAGGTTTCCGGAGAAGTTCTGGGGCCCTCTAAAGGGTGTGTAGGAATGGCAATGGAACAAAAACTCCTCTGGTTGTTCTTCAAAGCAACAAAATCCAGTGGAAGAGTCTGCGGTTACAATTTACCGAGCTTTGCTCATTTCAAAATATTAAAGATTTTCCTGGGTCAAGTCAGAAGCAGGGAGTGAGAGAGAGAGGGAGAGAGAGAGAGAGGGGAAAGGTCTCGGGTCAGCAATGTTCCTTACTTTATAGGAGCCACTTAAAGACTTTGAGAGACACAACAGGGAAGAGAGGAAGATGGCAGAATCGAAGAAACAGATGGCACTTGAGTCAGGGAACTCGGTTCTGCTGATAACAGGCGTGAGGGATGGTAATTGTTGTGGCGGAGAGAATTGGGAGAGAGGATAGTACATGATGAAGGAGGGGGAATTGGGGAGCAGTACTGTGCTTAGTTAGGGGGGAAATTGGGGAGTGGTGCATCATGTTGCTGGGTGGGATGGTGTGTGATATGGTCGGAGCAGAGAAGAGGAGCTTGGAGGATGATGTGGTTGGAGTGGTGATTGATAAGCGGGAGGCAGGGCTTGTCAGGGAGTGGGACTGCACAAGGTTGGAGTGCGAGGCTTGCAGCACCTACATGGAGTGGTGGGGATTGTGGAGCAGGACTGTACGTTGTGAGGATGGAAAGTGGTTGGGATACTTGATGTGAGGAGACTTGCATTTGAAGGAGTGGGGTAGATTAGGGACTGGATCACGTCGATGGGCTGGGGGTTGGTCTGGATGCATGTTGCTGAGGTGTCAGCAGACTGGTGGGAAAGGGTTGTCAGAAAGTATCAGGGGAGGTAGGGGAACCCAAAGATTTCTCGTTTCTGCTCTGCTGTTACCCATTGATGGGAAAAACAGGACAACATGGTTCATGTTCTCTTAGGGTGCTCCAAAAGGAGATTTTCATAGGGAACAAAATCAGTCTGTGCAGTCCTCAAGCAGAAATCACTTGCAGATCACACAGGGGACTCAGAACAAAAAATGCCCCATAGAATTTTGACCTGGACATGTCATTAACTCTGAGTTAGGCAACTTTCAGCTTTTGAAAAAGAAAGAAACATTATGAGATCAAATTTCTGTTTTTTGAACAAATTGGTTTTGTCTGCTGTACACATGATTGTTTGCTGAGTCCCATTTCAACTCATTGGCTCAAGCAGTGTTAGAGTCTGATTGCACCAAAGCTGTCTTGAAAGGTTATGCATGAAATCTTGCTTTTCAGGCTGGAGATTTAGGTCCTTACACACCTGAACTCCCTTCATTTCACTTCCCCAAGTACTCAGTAGCTGATCTTGTGAGTACCTTTTGGTGTCCTTCTTGAAAAGATGGCTCTGGGCTGATGGCAAAGCAGGTGTGCATCTTGGAAATACCTGGCTGCTCTTTTGACAGGGTGAAACTTTTCTTCAAAGCAGCCCCAAGGAAAGGCATAACCTGATCCTTTGTTACGTTGTGTATGAACAGTGAAATTGTGACAGTTATCAGAAAAGTGCTTATTTCAACCTTTCTGTCCTGGAAGAACCCTTGAAATAATTTTCAGGTCTCAGAGAACCTCTGTGTAAAAATTATCATACCTACAGCTCACAGTATGTTAGTGTGATCAGTAAATTGTAGATATAATAATCCAAAAATAATTGTCAATACTCTTTTAGGTATAGAATAAATTTTTAGCCAATCTTTCTTGAAATTAATCTCTTTCTTTCCTTTTTATAAATTTTAAAAACTTATAAAGGCAAGCACAATAAATTTCTGTTAAATATCTGGCTTAAGCCAAAATGGGATTTAATTTTTCTAAAGGTAGGCTTGGTAGACTTAATTTAAATAAAGGTTGTAAATTGATTTTAATTAATGCTACTTAAAAACATGAAAATTTATTGACAATGTTGAATAGTAAAGTTACTAAAAACCATAAACCAAAGCAATATGAATAAAAATGTAGCCTAAGACACAATTTTATACAAGACTTTGAAATAACATTTTCTTACTATGTGTCATGATCAGGCTCAAATATAGGCCTAGCATGCGAAACCTGTGCTTGTTTTTTGCTGTACAATTACTCAATTCTGGGTTGAACTTGAGATAAGCACACATGGATTTCGCCTTCAACTGAAATGAAAGGATTTCTGTCCTTGCTCTTGATGCTTATTAAACAAGAAAAAGCTTGCTCGCACATGTAAGAAGTTGAAGGCTGCGGCAAAATGTTCATTGCTTTCCTATGAACGGCAGGTACTCTCTTCCACAGAAATCCAGAACTTGTCTGGGGCAGGTAAGTAAATCTCATCAAGTGCCCGATCAGAATGCAGCTCTCAAAGTTCTTCCTCTTCACTATAAGTCAAGTTCTCAGGCAGAGCAGAAGATTCAGAGAAAGGGTCCCTCACCTAGTCATATACTTGTGTTGAAAGGGAGGAAAAACACTGTTCAATTTTTTCAATACTGTTTTCAATAAGACTCAAGACTTTCTGATACCCTTCCTCACTCTCAAGCCCAAGCAGCAGTGGAAATAGTTCAAGATTTCCATTTGCAACAGGATTTTTCCAAAGATTCAGTTACCTTTTAAATCCAAAAATTTTGTCATTTGAAGTCAAAACATTTTCTCCGGGGCCTTACAGAGACTTGCCTTGAAGTCCAGTGCTGATGCCACTACATCACTGGCTGGTTGGCATAAGTAACCAACCAGAACTTAGCCAAAAAGTAAAACTTTATCTTCATTGTATTTCTTTGTTTTACTGTTAATGCCTGCCAGAAAATGAATCTCAAGGAATTATATGTTGAGGTACACTCGATGGCCACTTTATTAAGTATAGGAGTGGAATCTGGTGCGGGCTTTTGCTGCTGTAGCCTATCCACTTCAAGGTTCAATGTCTTGTGCCTTCAGGGATGCTCCTCTGCACACCACTGTTGTAACATGTGGTTATTTGAGTCACTGTCACCTTCCTGTCAGCTTAAACCATTATGGCCATTTCCTTCTGACCTCTCTCATTAACAAGATGTTTTTGTTCACAAAACTGCCACTCACTGGATGTTTTTTCACACCATTCTCTGTAAACTGTAGAGACTGTTGTGTATCAAAATCCCAGGAGATCAGCAGCTTCTGAGATACTCAAACCACCCTGTCTGGCACCAACGATCATCCCATGGTCAAAGTCACTTAGATCACATTTCTTTCGCATTCTGATGTTTGGTCTGAACAACTGGATCTCTAGACCATGTCTGCATGCTTTTATGCATTGACTTACTGCTGCATGATTGGCTGATTAAATGTTTGCATTTAACAAATAGTTGTACCTAATATAGTGGCCACTGAGTGTATACTTTGATAATAAATTTACTTTGGACTGTGAGATTTGACCATGATAGCTTTGATCTCTGTTTCAAGATGCTCCAAAAGGATTTGGAAGTAATTAGGTATCTTTTTTCTGAAGTATAATCACTGTTGTGATTGAAGAATTTCAGCAGCCCATTTACGCATGGCAGATTCCTATGACTAGCATAAACGTGGTGACTGTATTTAGTAACAGTGATTGAGAGGTAAGTATTGGTCAGGATATTATAATAGCTCACTTGCTTTTCTGTACGCTGGCACCACTTCTCTTACTTCCTCTTAATAAAAGTACAAGATCTTGGTCGAAGGTCCTCACCTGAAACACTGTGCAGCACTCTTACATATTTTTATGTTCCGGGCTTTGGAGCACGACTTGAAAGGCTAACTCTCTGACTCAGAGGCATGGGTGCTATTCACTAACAGTAAGGTGCCTTGCAGATGGTCAAACAAGAGCTATTTATTAAACTGTAAGGTGCAATATATCTGCAGTTTATAATCCTGCATCCTTTCATTAACAATTTTAACTATATGTAAAGAGTTTTATGGAGGAAGCAGCAATAAAGTAAGCTCATATCCTCATATCTTTCAATAAACAAAGCAATGCATTTATGTGTTTGCCCTGCAGGTGGAGCCAGAGTTGACAGTAACTGTATGATCTGTCAGGCATGGGTATGGTGACTATCATACCAGACATATGAATCATTAAATATAATTAAATCTGTAAATGTCAGAAGAAATCCTTGTGACTAATCACTGCTATTTGATGGGTCACTGGTTCACACATTGACTTAAGAAAACATATCATGAGGATTCTGCAGTACGGACTAGAAAAGCATGTTCAGCTTCATAAAAGAATCTTGTTATAAGAGCAGTGTTGCTTTTTAAATGATGAAAGATGTCTTAATTATGGAGTAGAAGTAGAAGGATAGAAAGATAAACGGCTAAGAGGAGGAAGTTCCAAGACGACCACTATCCACAACAACCATGGGGCCCAAGAGGAAAAGGCTGAAACATTTTCAAGCAATTTCATCCAGAAGTGTCCAGTATATGATCCGCCTCGACATCACAGAAACCTGTCTCTAACTGACTCCGTTCAATGATACAAATATATATGTGATATAAAGAACTGACTGAGGCACTGGACAATCAGAACAGACAGTAACCCAGCTGTCTTACTGGCAAAGCATACCAGAACTAGCTGAGCCTCAAGCAAGCTGTTCTTGTTCATCTGCAAGGCTGGCAACTCCTGACAATATGGAAAATTGCCTGGCAACAAAGAGCTGGAAAAATCCAGTAAGGTTAATTATTATCTAATATATCTGTTCTAAATCATCAACAAAATGGTGGAAGGTATCATTGATTGTGCTATCAAGTGGTATTAACAACCTTCTCATCAATGCCCAGTTTGTGTTTTGCTGACCGCTCTGCTCCAGGCTTCGTCACAGCTTTGGGCCAAACATAGAATGCCGAGCTAGACGCTGGAGGTAAGACAGAGTGACTCCCCTTGATAGTAAGGCAGCATTGGACCAAGAGCTCTGGTGAAACCATAGTCACTGAGCATCATACTGCAGTAACAGGAGTTATCTCTTACCTAAAGGCCTGTTCCAACATGCTGGTTCAATGCCTCTCTGTGCCAAGATGAGGCCACCCTCAGGGTGGAAGAACAATGCCTTATATTCCATCTGGGTACCTTCCAACCTGAGGGTATGACGGTAAACAAATTCCTCCCTCCCCCTTCCTCTATTCCCCACTCTGAACTTTTACTTCTTCTCACCTGCCTATTACTTCCCCCAGGTCCCCTCCTCCTTCCCCTTAGCTTATGGTTCATTCTCCTCCCCTATTAGATTCTTTTTTCTCCAGCCCTTGACCTTCCCCACCCACCTGCTTTCAACTATCACCTTCCAGCTGGCCACCTTCCCCTCCTCACACTTTTTTTATTCTGGCATCTTCCACCTTCCTTCTCAGTCCTGAAGAAGGGTCTCGGCCCGAAACATTAACTGTTCATTCTTTTCCATAGATGCTGCCTGACCTGCTGAATTTCTCCAGCATTTTGTGCGTGTTGCTTTAAATTTTATTAATTTCAGACTTTCTTGTGTTTATTATAGGTGGTTATTGTTGTCTGAGATCAATTACCCTGCCCTCGGGAAATCACTTCATGGGTTTCTCAAGCCAGGTTCCTAGGCCTAAACATGTCAACTGTTTCATCAACAACCTTTGTTCCACTATAAGGCCAGAAGTGGGGACATTCACTGATCATTTTAGAGTATTCAATTCCATTTGCAAATTAGCCAATGAAGCAGACCATACTTGCATGTAAGAACAAAATTTATGCATAGACTGATAAGTAATAAGTAACACTTATGCCACAAGAACAAGCTTTGCTGCCTACCCTTGAGATTCAATGACATTACCATTGCAAAGTTCCCACCAATATTCTGAAAGTCACCATTGATCGTTAATATTGTGGTTGCGAGTGTGGGTCAGAGGCAGTCATTTAATACCATCGGTCCCACAATCCTGATTGAGAAGTTGCAGAACCTGAGCCTCTGTACCTCCCTCTGCAATTGGATCCTCGACCTCCTAACTAGAAGACCACAATCTGTGTGGACTGGTGATAACATCTCCTCCTCACTGACAATTAACACTGGTGTACCTCAGAGGTGTGTGCTTAGCCCACTGCTCTACTCTCTATCTACACATGACTGTGTGGCTAGGTATAGCTCAAATACCATCTATAAATTTGCTGACAATATTACCATTGTCGGTAGACTCTAAGATGGTGACGAGAGGGCATACAGGAGTGAGGTATGCCAACTAGTGGAGTGGTGCCACAGCAACAACCTGGCACTCAACGTCAGTAAGACGAAAAAGCTGATTGTGGACTTCAGGAAGGGTAAGATGAAGGAACACATACCAATCCTCATAGAGGGATCAGAAGTTGAGAGAGCGACCAGCTTCAAGTTCCTGGGTGTCAAGATCTCTGAGGATCTAACCTGGTCCCAACATATTGATGTAGTTATAAAGAAGGCAAGAAGGCAAGGCTATACTTTATTAGGAGTTTGAAGAGGTTTGGCATGTCGACAAATACACTCAAAAACTTCTATAGTTGTACTGTAGAAAGCATTCTGACAGGCTGCATCACTGTCTGGTATGGAGAGGCTACTGCATAGGACTGAAAGAAGCTGCAGAAGATTGTAAAGCTCCATCTTCTGCTCCATCATGGGCACTAGCCTACTAAGTTCCCAGGACACCTTTAGGGAGCAGTGTCTCAGAAAAGCAGCGTCCATTATTAAGGACCTCCAGCACCCAGGGCATGCCCCTTTCTCACTGTTACCATCAGGTAGGAGGTACAGAAGCCTGAAGGCACACACTCAGCAATTCAGGAACAGCTTCTTCCCCTCTGTCATCCGATTCCTAAATGGACATTGAATCTTTGTACACTACCTCACTTTAAAAAAAAATATAGTATTTCTGTTTTTGCGTATTTTTAATCTATTCAATATATGTATTGATTTACTTGTTTATTTATTATTAATATTTCTATTTTATTTACTTTTTTTCTCTGCTAGATTATGTATTGCATTGAACTGCTGCTGCTAAGTTAACAAATTTCACATCACGTGCTGGTGATAATAAACCTGATTCTGATTCTGATTCAAGTCATTTCCACCATCCACAAGGAAAAGTCAGTAGTATAGTAGAATATTCTTTACTTGCCTGGGTAAGTACAGTGGCAGGCCAGCTGGTGGTGTAGTGGCATCAGTACTGGACTTCAAGGCAGATGGTCCTGCGTTCAAAGCCAGCCGGGTCCCATCCTGGGCAGCAGCAGTATCTGCATGGAAGAAAGGCCTGGCAATCTACTTCCGTATCTTGCCACGGAAACCCTATGGACCCATGAGGTCACAAAGAGTCAGACTCGATTCAATGACTGCACAACAACAGTGTCAAGTGCTCAAGACCATTTAGGTGGCGATTGATTAGCACCTTCTCTTTGCCAATGCACCAACAATTCACCAACACTTCCCACCAAGAATGATAAGGGCAGTGGCTGCATGTCATACACAATTAGATTCACTAGTTCTTCTGGGTCTAAATCCTGAAATTTCCTTCTCAATGCAACTGTTCAGTACCTTCACCAGGACTGCAGTCGCTCAAGGTGACAGCTCACCACCACTCTCCTAGTGCTATTATAAGTGCTGGTGTCACCCAGATCATGAAAATGAGTTAAACAAAAACTGTACACTAACAAAATTAAAGAAGCATCAGGAGGAGGTGATAGTGAACTGAACAACTACCTGTGAATAGAGGAAAGTTACTCATTCAGTCAAAATGTTTTTGGATGCCTACATAGTGCTTGTTGCCCTTACAGGGCAGTCAGTATTTCATTCAATGAGATCATCACTGGGGGTCGCTCAGTGAAGTAACACTGAGCAACCACATTGAACTAGCTTCCAGACATTTTTGGAAACTACAGTTGTGGTCAAGAGCCTGAGAGGTAATTGTGAAAAAAAGTGAGATTCATAAGCATTAACAATGGAAAGCAAAACTCAGTGAGTATTCCAGGAAATTCACTGGGATCCAGATAGCAAGAAAGTGCAGAGGAGATTTACCAGGATGCTGCCTGGATTAGAGGGTATGTTTTATGAAAACAGGTTGAGAGATTTGGGGCTTTTCTCTTTGGATTCAAGGAGGATGAGAAGTGACTTGATAGAGATGTACAAGACAATAAGAGGCATTGATTAAGTGGATTGCCAGAGAGTTTCTCCTAGGGCATAAATGACTAATACAAGGGAACATAATTTTAAGGTGACTGGAGGAAAGTATGAGGGGAAGTCAGAGGCAAGTTGTTTACAAAGAGACTGGGGGTGCATGGAACACCCTGCCGGGTGTGGTGGTAGAAAAAGACACATTAGAGGCATTTAAGGAGCTCTTAGAAAGGCACATGGATTACAGGAAAATCAAAGTTTATGTAGGAGGGAAGTGTTAGATTGATCTTAGAGTATGTTAAAACGTTGGCACAACATTATGAGCTGTGGGGCTAGTATTGCACTGTAATGTTATGTTGCAACCAAGAGCGCAGTCAACTTAAAGAAATACTAGCTATTAGCTATTACTTCTTCATAATCCTACTAACAGCATATTACAAAATTCAATCGGAAGGGTCCATCTGTTGATGCATGCAGCATTTCTGTGAAATAATCTATTTCCCACTCTTCAAAGCAGGAAATTCATCTGTAGCTTGTCCCAATATGTTTCTACAACTTTCAATTTTCCATTGCAAAACATTTAGCTCCACCCCCATGAAGTCGTGTGCCTAGCTTCCTCTGAGAAAGGTTTGTTGTTCTCACTTTTCTCAGTGTTCCTTTGAAATCTAGTTCCCACCCTATAGAAAGAAACCAGTGTGGAGCATCTTGCTTGCTTACACAGCAGCATTTCTCCCACCGTCAATACCAGGATTATATGGCCATTCGTCTCTTTGCCAACAGAGCCATACTCCAGCATGTAAGCTATTATTGCTAACATAACAATTGCAGCACACTGGTCTAGCTTGTATGCTAATACATTTCCCGTTCAAGGAAGGCCGACTTCAATAACTGCCCTTGGTAAGATGTAGTATTACCCAAAGTGACCAAAAAGCAAAAATTAAAACTAATAATACTTCATTTTAAATTTTTATAAGGTGTCCCAACGTTAAGATTTCTTGTCTGATTACAGACTTGATGCAAGACAGATTGCTCAATTAACCTTAAATTTTAACAAGCCTGGCTTTGGAACTTACAGCTTGTACTTAAGGGAATATATTGTAAATACTGGAATCCAGACATTAGCAGAGGCTCTTAGCTTCAGGCTAAGTGTGTAAAACTATTATTTATAACATTTCACTGATTGTTAGGATTCGATATCCTGTTATGTACATACTTAACATTTGGCAGATTGTCCACCTCAACCTTTTCAGATTGTTTGTGCATGAAGGGGAAATCAAATCCCTTTGCAATTTGTGAAACGCTTTACTTGTCCCTTTTGCCGTTCTTAGTTGTAAGTCTATGAATAATCAGGGCATGGTTTAATTCTCAAAATGGTGGGATAGACCAACTGAGTCCAATGTAGTTTGCCAAAACAGCAAGCAAGGAGGATCTAGCCACATGTCTTCACTTAGCTGTACATCTCAGGAATTTATGAAGAAAAGTCAGGGAAATTAAATCTGGGTATAAATAAACCACTGAAGTGATCTGTAGAAGTTTTCAAAATATTGAAGATAAAATTGCACTTCAAATTGTCAGAGTTTACTTTTAGAAGTGTATATTTTCCTGGTAATTTGTTCACATTGATGCTATATTTAAAAACTTGTGAGTACATTGAAACAATTTGGAATCATTGAGCACAAGGGGACTGTATGCAACAGGGACTGATTTTAACCCTGACTGCCCTGCAGAAGTGACACAGGGGCTCAGTTAAAATGGATGCCGAGGAAAAGCCACTATGTTTCTGCAGAACTGCCCAGAATTCAATAGCTCTCCCATATTTCAATGGCCTCACAATTTCCACAGTTTGGAGGTCTGCTAGAATTTGATAGAGGGCAGGAAGAGGCCAAAGGAAGCATAAAAATGGAAGTTTTCTGCAGCTTTCTTGCTGTCCAGCAGGAACAGGCGTGCTGAGCCAGGAGCTCCAAAGAATCTCCTAAGCATCACTTACCCTCTTGTTCACAACATCAAAGCCTTTAGCCCAGGGCTAAATTTACACTCGCACCCTCAGTCTCCTGACCCAGCTGTTGTCCCACCAGACGCATAATAGTAAAACACTTCTACTGTTTAGGTGTTGAGACTTTAAAATGACTGTGACGGCAGGTAGCAGAGTGGTAATGATGATGTTTCAGAGCAAGTAACCTCATTATTCTCTTTTTAAATCTGGATCACAATATGAATCCACATAGAGCGGCAGAAAGGACAGAAGATCCATACTTTATATACATTACTGTCCTGATGTACTGTCCATTACTATAGGCAGGAGACTATTCTGCTCTTAACATGAGCTGACTTTTTCTCTTTCCCTGTACATTGAATGAAACAATTACTGTGGCATTATCATTGCCTTAGATCTCCAGTGAAAATCAATGCTATTAATCTATGATTTTACATCCAGGTTGTATGAGTAATAACAGTGACTGGAGATTCTACAGTATTGATCTCCAACTTGAGTTGTAAATCATCATGTTAACTCTGCAATCATGTTGGAGATAAAACTGAATTAAAGTGTAATCTGATAACTGAAATGCTGCTTTGATTATCAAACAACTAAACTTTCTAAAATGCAATACAATCCACACAGATAGAAATCCCTCTTCCTACTGTCAGTAACATTATTAAACAGATGTTGCTATGGCACTGGTCTTTCCCTGAACATTTGCTGTTGGGAAATGACTGACAGCCCTACTTTTGAACAAGATCTCTGATACACAATGGGACTGAAAATAGAGAAAATAGCAGCAAGTATAGGCAATTAGACTCTTTGGCCCTGTTCTATCATTCAATAATCATCCATTTCAATAACTTGTTCTTTCTCCCCATATCCCTTGAATTCTTTGGCATTCAGAGGTACACCTAATCCTTCTTGAGGATTCTACAGCTTCCCTATTCTCTTGGTGAAGAAATTTCTCCAGAGTTCAGTTCCGCGTGACATTCTGTGTATCTTGAAGTTCTGGATTCCTAAGTAACAGGTCACCATCCTAGTGTTTAGTTTGTACAGGTCTGTTTGAATTTTAGAGGCTTTTATGATCTCATTCTTCTAAACATCGGTGAATATAGGCAGAATTAACTCAAATCTCTTTTCTTATCATAATCTTGCCATCCCAGGCATCTCTTTCCTTCCATGTTTATACAGGAAGAGACGCATAGTGCAGGGAAGTGAGTTTCTCTCTAGGGAGTCTTCATGATTAAGATGAGCTGGTTCTATTTTCTCTCCATAAGCTAGTCCTTCCCACGAGTCCTGGCCTACCTCATAGCGGATTACATCTCATCCAATGTACTGTGTTTTCCTTATCTAGGCTACTTGGAATCTTTAAAATGCTACAAGATATCTGTCATATTTCTGCTTAATCATGTTATGTTGTGATAAAAATGCTCTGTTACCATGATCTTAATAATTTATTCTAGTATTTTTATTTAGAATTGATCTCAGGTTAACTTCTTCATCTGCAGGGCAATCTTCATTCTGTGGGAAAGATTCTGCAATCCACATTGTTGCTGTTGGGGAAGGGTTAAATGGATTATGCTTATTTTGAAATAAGTTTAATGGTTCTGGGGCCAGGTCGTTTATAGAGGTGGGGTTTGCAATTAGTGAGTCATTCTCAATAGCTGCAATCTCCTTTATGCACATATAATTGTTAAGTAATCAAATGAAAGTGAGGGTGAGGTTTAAATTATAGGAATGCTAGATTGCAGCATCATAAAACTAATCCCACCTGTGATTTGTAAGATAAATTTTAAGTGAGAACCCTTTCTTTTGATTCCATTTATTACAATAATGCTGAGGACTGTCTGATTGGTGGCTTTGTTTCCTTGAAGTTTAGAAATCTTATTTAAAATGTGTTGGTTTGCTTTTGCCATGGGGGCTTTTAAGACACCATGAAGGTACAGGAGCAGAATAAAGTCTGCTTTGTCATTCGATCACAGAGTTTTTATTTTTATTTTTAAAAATTTAGTCCACAAACCCATCTTGGACCATTTCATTATTTTATTTACTTCAGTTTTGGTAATTCATATCAATTTAATGGGTTTAAATTTTGTGAGAGGTGCAACTCTTGACTTGTAAGAATAGGCAGTATTGAAAGCCTTTGTTTAAAATTAATGTGTGGATTAATTCAAGTCTAAGTGATTGAATGTTTCTAGAAATGATTAGGAAGTATGTGCTGATCTCGGTAATATAAATGTGGGTTGTGAGGATGACGCAGAGGGGCTTCAGAGAGACACAAATGTGTTAACTGAATGGGCAAGGACATGGCAGAGTAAACTATGGAAAATGAGATATCCACTGCGGGAGACAGATCAGAAAGGTGGAGTGTTTGTTAAAAGGAGTGACTGAAATGCTGGTGTTCAGAGGCACCTGGAGATGAAAGTTAGCATGTAGGCCACTAGGAAAACAAGTGGTATGATGGCCTTTTATTGCAAGAGAATTTGTGTACAAAAATAAAAATAGTTTTACTGAAACTGTCAAGGGCCATGGTGACTCTGCACCTGGATTATTGGGTACAGGTCTGGTCTCCCTATTCAAGAAGGGGCTCACATTTGTGAGGGTTGAGGTGCAGTGAGAGCTCACTAGACTGATTCCTAGTGTTAAAGATTAGCTTTATTTGTTTGTCAAAACATACAGTGAAATGTATTGTTTGTGCCAATGACCAACACAGTCAGATGTGTGCTGGGACAGCCTGCAAGTGTGTCCATGCTTCTGGTGCCCACAGAGCATGCTCACAACTCACTAACCCTAACCATACATCCCTGGAATGTGGGAGAAAACCAGATCACCTGGAGGAAACCTACGCAGTCATAGGGAGAACGTACAGACTCCTTACAGGCAGTGGTGGGAATTGTACCCCGATTTTACAGCTGGCTCTGTAAAGCATTACGTTAGCCACCACGCTATGGATTTGTCACATGTGCAGAGAATAAATGGACTGCCCTTAAATCTCTTGAGATCAGAAGATCACACGAGATTTGAAGTAGCAGTATCTAGAATGAAAGATCACAGTCTGTGATCACATATACAGAGTTTGCCATTCAGAACTGGGGTAGGAAGAAGCTTCTTCACCTAGAGTGCAGTGAACTTTGTGTTCAGATTGTAAAAACCACTTTATCTTCTGTGTTATGGTTAATAAAAGTCACTTCCCTGTTGTACTGATAGATAATTTTCAAACTCATGAATGAAGTGATATAGAGGAGTTTAGTCTGAATCAATTCGGGAGATTTTACATTCTAAGTTGCAGCTAATCGAACAACATTTGAGATGGCTTCAACATCAGAGAATCTCAGCCCTTTCCCTATACATGACCAATTTGTGCTGGATTTGCAAGGAACTCAATTTTTTTTTGTTAATGGTCTTTTAAAGTGTTGTCTCATATTTTCCTTTATATAAATTGAAATCTATGTTGACTTGACTTGACTTTCAGTGCAATCCCATTCTCCTCCCTTACCAGTGATCTACTCTGTGATTCACCCATTCACCCCACACCAATTCTCCTACTGCCCTCCAACACAAGGCACAATTTGACCTAGCAGCCATTTGACCTAACAGCCAGCAGAATTTTTGGATGTGGGAGGAAACCAGATCCCTGGAGGAAACACCATACAGTTAAAAAATACCACAAGGGGAGCACTGGAGATGAGGATGGACCCTGGGTTGTTAGAGCTGCTACTCTGCCTATTATTCCAGCCTGTTGAAACAAAACAGAAACCTCCCTCAGTATCAGTACAATGACATTGGCTCCTAATAATATGAATTATTTTGAAAAAATGTTAGACGATCTTTAATTAATGCAACTTTCGCAATTGAAATAGCAGTAATGTTATCTATTAACGTCAACTTGTATGATTTATTGCGGTTTTTCCAAGAAAACGAAGAATCATTTTCTAACTTTCTGGTAATTTACATACTGGCTAAACATTTATTGGAATTGAAAGCTTTTTTTTCTAGTTTGTAATATATGTTGCTATTAAACAGTTAATCATCAACTGGTTATTAGATTAGTCACTTGATTACATTATACCCCAATCTTGACTGAGAGTTGCAGTTAATGACAAAAAAGAAGCAACATAAAACCAGCATAATGAAGGATCAACTATGTAGTGAGAGAAAGAATTAGATTGCAGGCAGTTATAAATTAGTTGAAATTTGATGGCATAAGTTAATATCATGACACAAGTTAAGAAACAGAGGGAAGTTTACACCATTCAGTCTTACCCGCTGCCCGGCCAATTCAGTGATATTTTACCTCAATGCCATTTTCCCGAATTAACCACATATTCCCTGATTCCCTCTGTAATCAAAAATCTACCTATTCCTGCCTTCAATATGCTCAGTGATTTGGAACTATTCCATCACAAGTCAAAGGTTCAAAGGTTCATTTTATTATCAAAGCATGCATGCAGAATACACCTCTGAGATTTGTCTTCTTCAGATAGCCATAAAATACAGAAAAACCATGAAAGTCATTAAAAGGAAAGACATCAACCGCCACCCCCCCCCCCCCCCCCCGCCACTGCACGTGAAAGAAAAAGAAACAAGACTGGCAAACCACAAAACCAACCTCTTCCTCGCACGAAATCTAACAGGTCACTCACCCGGATACGGCAGCGAAAACATCAAACCCCTAACCCCCAAGCCCCTCCCATGTAAAAAAAAGCACTGACAGTAACATCAAACCCCCAACCTCTCGCATACAAATATCTAACAGATCACTCACATGGAAAAACACCATCAAGAAAATCAGACCTCAGATCCCCAACCCCTTCCTTGCCCAAAAAATGTAACATGCCACTCACCCGCTGACTGGCAGCAAGAAAGAAAACACAGAAAAAAACAACCGGTTGGGTTACTTGAGTACATTTCAGAGTTTGATAGGCATCTACCTATTTAGATAGTTGTTATGTTACTTCTGTTTAAACGTACCATGGGTTAACAGTAAAGAATCATATTTTGGAAGAATTAGAGAACTTTTATTTACAGTAATAAACAAACATGTCTTAACCCAGCCACGTGCTGGAACATTCTAGTAATCCTGCGCATGCTCAGTGCTCTGTCCAATCATGTACTGGCACATCATTGCATATGATATCACCACATCTTCCTTTCCTTAAGAAGAAAAAACAATTAACAACATTAATCAAAACACACCTATATCAGATAACTGAAACTCTGAAGTTGGCTCTTTCTTAAGGTCATTGCGATTTCTTCTTAACACTGCCCCCTCCTCTGTTTGGACCATGTGTGATCTGGTCTGTGTCCATGTGTTCATTTTATCTTGTGTCCTCACTTTGTCTCCTTGTCCTTCAGACAAATTTCTCCTTGGATCAGTCAATTCACATTCCACTTCCATTTGTAATGAAATACGAATCTTCTTTTCCTCATCTAATTGATTCATTAACTGTGTAATCTCTTTCTTATCTGAGACTTCATCATTTCAATAAAACTTCTCAATTCCTTCACTTGTGCTTTCACTTCTTTCTTATACTGTGCCCACTGTGAGCGTTCTTGCTCTAGACGGTGATGAAACTGAATCTCATATTCTCTCAGTGTCTCTTTCATTATCGCTTGCATTGAAACAACCTCCTCCTGCCATTGCTTTTTCACATCATCAATTGCCTCCTGTTTGGTCATCTCAGACACTGCAGCTACTGCTTTTATATTCTCCATGTCAGCGTTTGCCTCCACGAGCTGGACCTGCAGTCGAGTTACATCACCATCCACCGACTGTAATGCAACATTCTGTCGCTTCAGCTCTGCGTCACTATCCAAGACTAAAACATTTTTCATCAAATTAAGTCTTTCACAGGCAGATAAACCCAGAATTGACTGTACATTTTTGGCACGACCACAAATGAAAGCCTGCGCACCATATTTTTCTGTGATACTTTTGCCACAATGTTCCTTTAACTGGAAAGTCTGCACCTGAATACCCAGTCACTTTTATATTTGTCTGATGTGACTGCGGTCTTGGTTTTAAAGCATTAAACTCAGATTCTGCAAGAACATTTATTTGTGCTCCAGTATCAAGTTTAAACAGAATATTGTTTTGATTCACTTGCAATGGAACAGTCCAGTCATTCTTACTTTGTTTATTTTCACAAAGCACATCTATATAAAATTCCTCACATTCATCTTCAACCACAGCATTTACTTGTTTCATTTTATTTTCCTTCTGTCTACTTTTACAACAGCGTGAAAAAGGATTACTCTTACTGCAGCCATTGCAAATTTAGACATATGCGGGACACTGATTTGGACGATGTTCCTGCGCACAGCTATCACATGACCTTTTTCTTTCAAGTGCCATCTTGTCTCTGTTAGTTTTGTTGACATATTATTATATTGTAGCGGTGTGCTACACGCAGCGCTGCAATAATGACACGGAGTTGGTGAACTGCAGTTGCAAAAGAGGTTTATTCAAACTTCATGGCCTCGCTTTAAAGCCTTCCCGATCCTGCCCTCCCCGGGCGGGAATGCTGTAGGGGGTGCATATTCACAGTTCTGTCCCGCGCGCGGGTTTTTCCCCTTGCTGGTGAAGCAGGCTTGGCACCCTCTTTGGGCCCTGCCTCAATGCCGGCGCGCGCCACTTTGTGAGCCGGTTCGAGTGCGCTGGGAAGTGGGTCGCCACATAACCCCCCCAGAACCAGCAATACACTCCCCAATGTCCACAGTCTGGGTCGGACTCTGTTTGGGAGATCTGCCTCTATGCCACGGTGCCTGAATCTCGACCGGCTGCGCCAAGTCCACATGGGCTGGTTTGAGTCGGTCCACTGTGAAAACCTCCTCTTTCCCCCTAATGTCCAGCACGAATGTGGACCCGTTGTTTCTGATCACCGTAAACAGCCCCTCATAGGGCCGCTGTAGCAGTGCCCGATGTCCGCCCCGTCGTACAAAAACGAACTTACAGTTTTGCAGGTCTTTGGATACGCAGGTCGGGTTATGCCCATGCTGTGAAGTTGGTATGGGGGCCAGGTTACCGAGCCTCTCGCGTAGTCTGCCCAGGACTGCTGCAGGTTCTTCCTCTTGCCCCCTTGGGGCTGGTATGAACTCTCCTGGGATGACCAGGGGTGCGCCATACACCAACTCGGCCGACGAGGTGTGCAGATCGTCTTTGGGTGCTGTGCGGATGCCGAGTAGGACCCAGGGAAGCTCGTCCACCCAGTTAGCTCCTTTCAGGCGGGCCATGAGAGCCGACTTTAGGTGACGGTGGAAACGCTCCACCAGGCCGTTCGACTGTGGGTGGTAGGCAGTGGTGTGGTGCAGCTGTGTCCCCAAAAGGCTGGCCATAGCTGACCACAGGCTGGAGGTGAACTGGGCACCTCTGTCGGAGGTAATGTGGGCCGGTACACCAAAGCGGGATACCCAGGTGGCAATCAGTGCCCGGGCGCAAGATTCAGAGGTGGTGTCGGTGAGCGGGATCGCCTCTGGCCATCTTGTGAACCGGTCCACGATAGTCAGGAGGTGCCGCGCTCCTCGCGACACTGGCAGGGGGCCCACGATATCCACATGAATGTGATCGAAACGCTGGTGGGTGGGGTGGAACTGCTGCGGCAGAGCTTTGGTTTGCCGCTGCACCTTGGCTGTTTGGCAGTGCATGCACATTTTGGCCCATTCACTGACCTGCTTGTGGAGTCCGTGACAAACGAACCTGCTGGAGACCATCCGGATAGTTGTCCTGATGGAGGGGTGCGCTAAGTTGTGAATGGAGTTGAAAACGCGCCGCCGCCAGGCTGCCGGGACAACGGGGCGGGGTTGGCCGATGGTGACGTCACAGAGTAGGGTCCTCTCACCTGTGCCTACGGGGTGCAAAAAGGAGACTGCGGTTCTGTAACTAGGGATCTCCTCGTTCTGCCTGCTGCGCCTCCGCCAGTGCTTCATAGTCTACCCCCGGGACAGGGCTTGGATGTTAGGGTGGGAGAGGGCGTCCGCCTCGACATTGTCCTTTCCCGAGACATGCCGGATATCCGTCGTGTATTCGGAGATGTAGGACAGATGTTGCTGCTGGCGGGACGACCAGGTGTTGGATGCTTTCGTGAACGCAAAGGTAAGTGGTTTGTGGTCCATGAACGCAGTGAAGGGCCTACCTTCTAAGAAGTACCTGAAATGCCGGATTGCCAGGTATAGCGCCAACAGTTCCCAGTCGAAAGCACTGTATTTGAGCTTGGGTGGTCGTAGGTGTTTGCTGAAAAATGCCAGGGGTTGCCAGCGACCCTCGATGAGTTGTTCCAGCACCCCACCGACTGCCGTGTTAGATGCGTCCACTGTGAGGGCGGTAGGGACGTCCGTTCTGGGGTGCACTAGCATCGTGGCGTTTGCTAAGGCTTCTTTGGTTTTAATGAAAGCGGCGGCGGACTCCTCGTCCCAGGTAACGTCCTTGCCCTTACCCGACATCAGGGCAAACAGCCCCGCATGATTCGGGCAGCTGAAGGGAGGAAGCGGTGGTAGAAATTCACCATACCCACGAATTCCTGAAGGCCTTTGATTGTGTTGGGTCGGGGGAAATGGCGGACCGCGTCTACCTTAGCCAGCGGAGGGGCTGCCCCGTCTTTAGTAATCCTGTGGCCCAGGAAGTCGATGGTGTCGAGCCCGAACTGGCATTTGGCCGGGTTGATTGTTAGACCGTATTCACTCAGTCGGGCGTAGAGTTGACGGAGGTGGGACAGATGCTCCTGACGACTACTGCTGGCTATGAGGATGTCGTCCAAATAGATGAAAGCGAAGTCCAGGTCACGTCCCACCGCGTCCATTAACCGCTGGAACGTCTGTGCGGCATTCTTCAGGCCGAACGGCATGCGGAGGAACTCGAAAAGGCCGAAAGGGGTGATGAGTGTCGTTCGGATGCATCGGGATTTGATGGTATCCCCGGACGAGGTCTACCTTGGAGAAGATCCGTGCGCCGTGCCGGTTTGCTGCAAAGTCCTGAATGTGCAGCACAGGGTAGCGGTCCGGTGTTGTAGCCTCGTTCAGCCTGCGGTAGTCGCCGCATGGTCTCCAGCCCCCTGTCGCTTTGGGCACCATGTGCAGGGAGGAGGCCCATGGGCTGTCGGACTGCCGTATGATCCCCAATTCCTCCATCCTCTTGAACTCCTCCTTCGTCGGTCGGAGCTTGTCCGGGGGAAGCCTTCGAGCACGGGCATGGAGGGGTGGTCCCTGTGTTGGGATGTGGTGCTGTACGCCGTGTTTGGGCTTGGCTGCCGTGAACTGCGGTGCCAGAACCGATGGGAAGTCCACCAGGACTCTAGTGAAGTCGTTGTCGGACAGCGTGATGGAGTCTAGGTGTGGGGCTGGCAACTGGGCTTCACCCAGGGAGAACGTTTGAAAGGTCTCGGCGTGGACCAGTCTCTGCCTCGGCAGGTCGACCAGTAGGCTGTGAGCCCGCAAAAAATCCACGCCCAGAAGCGGTTGGGCTACGGCGGCCAGTGTGAAGTCCCACGTGAACCGGCTGGAGCCGAACTGTAGCCGCACCGTACAGGTGCCGTAGGTCCTTACTGTGCTGCCATTCGCGGCCCTCAGGGTGGGACCCGGTTCTCTGTTGCGGGTGTCGTAACTCGTCGGAGGTAAGACGCTAATCTCGGCTCCAGTGTCGACCAAAAAGTGGCGTCCCGACCGCTTGTCCCAGACATACAGGAGGCTATCCCGATGGCCAGCCGCCGTAGCCACCAGCGGCGGCTGGCCCTGGTGTTTCCCGGGAACTTGCAGGGCGGGCTACAGCGGCGGGCTTCTGCGCCCCACCGCTGGTGGTAGAAGTACCATTGTTCGTTGGTCTCCTCACCCCTGCCTCTGGGGTTAGCGGGCTCTGTGGCCGGGCCTGGTCTGGTTTGCTGCTGGGAGCGTGGCCTGGTGATCTGTGCGATGGACGCCCCACTCACCTTCTTGGCTTTCTACAGCACATCTGCCTTGGCCGCCACCTTCTGGGGGTTGCTGAAATCCACATCGGACAGCAGCAGGCGTATGTCCTCGGGCAGCTGCTCCAGGAATGCCTGCTCAAACATGAGGCAGGGCTTGTGACCTCCGGCCAGGGACAGCATCTCGTTCATCAAGGCCAATGGTGGCCTGTCCCCAAAACCATCCAGGTGCAGTAAGCAGGCAGCTCGCTCGTGCCGTGAGAGTCCGAAAGTCCTTATGAGCATCTGTGTATTTGCCGTCTGCTGGGGGCGATTGTATGAACTCCTCAACCTGGGCGGCTGTCTCCTGGTCGAGGGAGCTCACCACGTAGTAATAACGTGTGGCATCCGAGGTTATCTGCCAAATGTGGAATTGGACTTCTGCTTGCTGGAACCATAGGTGAGGTCGCAGCGTCCAGAAGCTTGGCAGTTTTAACGAAACTGAATGAACAGATGCAGTGTCGTTCATCTCCGGTCCAAATATCGTTTGGGCCGTCGGGGTCACCAATTGTAGCGGTGTGCTATATGCAGCGCTGAAATAACGACACGTAGTCGGTGAGCTGCAGTTACAAAAGAGGTTTATTCAAACTTTGCGACCTCGCTTTAAAGCCTTCCCGATCCTGCCCTCCCCGGGCGGGAATGCTGTAGGGGGCGCGTATTCACAGTCCCGTCCCGCGCGCGGGCTTTTCCCCTTGCTGGTGAAGCAGGCTTGGCGCCCTCTTTGGGACCGGCCTCAATGCCGGCGCACGCCACTCTGTGAGCCGGTTCGAGTGCGCTGGGAAGTGGGTCGCCACAATATTTCTTTTTTTTAATTAATGTAGTTTATTATTTTATGTGAACAGACTTGGAAAAAACTAACATAAAAAATACAGCACATCCACATAAACCACAACCATAACAAAATCAAATTAAATATTAAGCAGCAAAAGAGAAAAAAAATATAAAGGCAAAAAGTAAACATACACAGCAGAGGTGCACTGCACCAAAAAACCTCAGTCGTCACCCCGTAAGGAGGTCCGATATAGGGCCCAATATCCTTTCAAAGATGTCCCCTCTGTCCTCATTATATAGTCTCAGTCTCTCCAAATGTAAAGAGTTTGCCATTATATTTCTTGATATATTTGTGCTTTTTTACAGCATCTACAGTGCAGTTTTTGACAAAAAGCTCTTCAGCCTGCAACGTCACTGTCTCAGAAGCTTTGCAAAGCGCCAAAGCTTTTTCAAATTTAAATCTTGCTCTCTCAACAGAGAAAATCTTAAATCTTGCTTTCTCTCAGAGCATTATCTCGAATGCCACAAACAATTCTCTTTAATGAGAGATTCCATGAGCAATCCAGCCTCTCATGTTCTACTACACTTTCTTAACTTAGTAACATACTGATCAATTGTTTCAGCAGCTCTCTGCGCACATGTGTGAAGAAGTTATATCGCTCATACATTAAATTGCACTTAGGTATACAGAATACTTCAAATCTGTCCATTATTGACTTTAAATTGAAATGATCTCCCTCTTCAAAGACAAACTTATTATATACCTCTACTGCGTCATTCCCGATTACATGGAGCAGAATCACAGCTTTGGGTTTTTCCAATTTTTCTTCATAATCGATCGCCGATAAGTACAGTTCAAACTGTTGCTTGAATATCCTCCAATTCTTAGCTACGTTGCCAGTCAGTTTTGATGTTTTGATGAGGGTTGTAACCCTTCCATTTTACCATTTACAGTTCGAATTTTTTTTCCTTCTTTTTTTCCGATTATCTTTGATTCTCGATTTTCCCATATTATTCTTCCAGAACCACTTCTGACACCGTGTTATCTTACTTCTGTTTAAATGTACCGTGGGTTAACAATAAAGAATCATTTTCTGGAAGATTAACTTGTATTTACAGTAATAAACAAACATGCCTTAACCCAGCCACGTGCTGGAACATTCTAGCAATCCTGTGCATGCTCAGTGCTCTGTCCAATCATGTACTGGCACATCATTGCACGTAATATCACCACAATAGTCACTTCCAAGCTTCATTATTCTATTACATAAGCCAACCAAACTGCTTCCTAGATTGGAAATTCAAAGCTCAAAGTTCAAAGTTCATTTATTATCAAAGTATGTATATATTATGCAACCTTATGATTCATCTCCTTCTAGGCAGGCACAAAACAAACAAACATAAAAGAACCTATATAAAAAGAAGACCGTCATAAGGCTAATGTGCTGAGAGAGAAACAAAAACAAATTGTGGCCACCACAGTGGTTCCTTACCCAAGCCATCTAAATTCTCATGTTCAAGTTTATTGTCGTGGGCATACATAAACAGGATGTAAATGCCTTGAACATTAGTGTTTTTTTGCAGCAGTGCAGTGCATGACAACTATAAATTATTAAGACAGACTGACATAAATTAGCGATACCATACATGACTACATAAACAAAAATGAAATGACATCAGTACAAGCTGGGGGAAATATAGTCTGAGGTAGAATTAGAGATTCTCAGGCTTGTTCAAGAACCTGATGGCAGAGGGGAAGGAGCAGTTGTTGACCTCTGAGGAGTGGGTCTTCTGATTCCTATATCTCCTGCCTGATGGCAGCAACAAGAACAGGGCATGACCTGGAAGATGATATCTTTAATGATGGATGTTGCCTTCCTGAGACAGAAGTGTTGTAGTCATCCTGAGGATTTCCATGCTTCTTGTAAACAATAGAACCTTTCAATTAGAATGCAGCATTGTCATCTATTCCCTGAAATTCATTAATTAACATATTTAACTTTCTAAGCTCCTCTTGTTTTGGTTCCATTTTAAATCAGTTCTAAGTATATACACATAATTAGATAATGTCTTGATTTGTCAATTGAAAGAAATGAAGAAAACAAAATACAGAACATGCTGGAGGAACCCAGGAAGTCAGGTAACATCACGTAGGAGAATAAACAGTCACTGTTTCAGGATGAGTCTCTTCATCTGGACTGGAATGGAGGATGGAAGTAGCCAGGGTAAAACAAACTCTGGTACTTGCAAGTGCACAGTTCATCTTTTCACAAGTATTCATGAAGGAGTAGAATGACGGTGCAATCAGGAAAAGGTATGTTAGTGTTCCAGTACGTTAATATTAAGAAGGAGGAGGTGTCAGGAGTCTTGGAGAAACATAAATCTCCAGGGCCTCACACACACAAAATGCCAGAGGTACTCAGCAGGCCGGGCAGGATCTATGGAAAAGAGTAAACAGTCGACATTTTGGGCTGAGACCATTCATCAGGACTGGAAAGGAAAATGAGGAGTCACAGTGAGAAGGCGGGGGAGGGGAGGAAGAAGTACAAGGTGGTAGGTGATAGTTGAAACCGAGAGGGGAAAGGGGGTAAAGTAAAGAGCTGATTGGTGAAAGAGATGAAGGGCTGGAGGAGGGGGAATCTGACAGGAGGGGATAGAAAACTAATGGAGCATCAGAGGGAGGTGATGGGCAGGTAAGGAGATAAGGTGAAAGAGGAAAATGGGAATGGGGAATGATGAAGGGGGGAAGCAAATACCAGAAGTTGAAGAAATCAATGTTCACGCCATCAGGTTGGAGGCCACCCAGATGGAATATAAGCTGTTGCTCCTCCAACCTGAGTGTGGCCTTACTGCAGCCGTAGAGGAGGCCATGGACTGACACGTTGGAATAGGAATGAAGTAGAATTGAAATGGGTCCCAGTGGGCAACCATTTTAATTCTAATCCCCATTCCCATTACACCATATTGATTCCCCCACCCCACTTCACCACATTGTTTGCACACATTTGTCCTCACCCCATCCTACTGCCGCCATAAGGTTCCCCTTGTCTTCACCTATCACTTCACTAACATCTGCATCCAGCACATGATTCTACTTGACTTGTGCCATCTTCAACGGGATCACACACAGGCACATCTTTCCCTCTACACCTTCCCGCATTTTCCACTTTCAAGTGGGATCGCTCCCCACGCTACTCCCTTGTCCACTCTTTCCTCCCCACTGATCTCCCTCCTGGTGCTTAGCCTTGCAAGTGGAACAAATGCCACACCTGCCCCTATACCACCTCCCTCACTACCATTCAGGGCCCTAAACAGTCCTTCCAGGTGGGGCAGTACTTCACCAGCGAGACTGTTGGGGTCATCTACTCTATCTGATGCTCCCGGTGTGGCCTCCTCTATATCGATGAGACCTGATGTAGACTGGGAGACCTCCATCTGCCAAAAGAAGCAGGTTCTCTTGGTGGCCACCCATTTCAATTCTACTTCCCATTCTCATTCTGACATCACAGTCCATGGCCTCCTCTACTGCTGTGATGAGGCCACACTCAGATTGGAGGAGAAGCACTTTATATTCCGTTTGGGTAGCCTCCAACCTGATGGCTTGAACATCGATTTTTGGAACTTCTGGTAATTAACACTCCCATCTTCACCATTCCCCATTTCTGGTTTCCATTCTCAGCTTATCTTCTCTCCCTTCCCTTTCTTTCGTGTTCTCTCCTATCAGGTTCCCTCTTCTCCAGCCCTTTATCTCTTTCACCAACTTCCCCACTCTTTACTTCACCCTCCCCGTTTCACAGTTTCAACCTCCCACCTACCACTGTGTTTCTTCCTCCCTCTGCTCTCCCCCTCTCCTCACTCTGATTTCTCCCCTTCTTTTCCAGTCCTGGAGAAGGGTCTCAGCCCGAAACGTCTACTGTTTACTCTTTTCCATAGATGCTGCCTGCCCTGCTGAGATCCCCCAGCATTCTGTGTGTGTTGCTTTGGATTTTCAGCATCTGCAGATTTTCTCCTGTTAGTGATTCCCCAGGGCTTGATGGGATCTATCCTGGAATACTGAAGGAAGCAAATAAGGAGATTACTGGGACCTTCGCATGGATCTGTGCAGCTCTGTCACCACACCATAGTAAGAATGTGAAGGCTTTGGAGAGGGGTCAGAAGAGTTCACCAGCATGTTTCTGGATTGGAGTGCATTGGCTAGAAGGAGAGTCGGATTGTTTTCTTTGGAGTATCAAAGGCTGAGGGGCGACTTGGTAGAAATATATAAAATTAGGAGAGGCATAGATATGGGTAGATAGTCAGAGTTGTACTTCCAGGGTGGAAATGTCATATACTAAAGTTTTAATGTAAAGGGGGAAAGTTTAAAGGAGATTTACAAAGGTAAACATTTTACACAAGTGCAGGGAATAGTTGCCAGGTGAGATGATAGAAGCACATACAGTGGCATTTAAACAGGCAAATGTACGGGCAGGCAATAGAGAGATACAGACATGTGCAGCAGAAGGAATTAGTTTACATTGACATCAATGCTTGGCATAGACATGAAGAGCTGAAGAAGCTCTTTCTGTGTTAGGCTCTTCAGTGTTCTATGTTCAATCTTTTTGCTTTGTTTCCTGAACTTTGTTTTATTTCATACGGCTTATTTTGCTGCCATTGTTCACCGATGTCACCAAGAGAAATTCAGGTGAGAGGGCCTGAAAAGTTCTGTAATGGATGAGTTAAGTTCTCCTGCACCTATGCAGTTGACTGGAAATCCAGCTGATAACTGGAAACACTTCAAACGGTGATTTAATATATATTTAGCAGCGAGTACAGCCAGAGGAGCAATGGGAAATTGAAGGCTTCTATCATTGTAAACATAATTGGTGAAGATGCTTTGGACATCTACAACAGCTTTCAAATTGATGAGACTGTTTTTACATTGGACATACTGATATAAAAAATTGAAGATTATTTTGTCCCAAGTAAACACATCATGTTTGAAAGATACAAGTTCTTTTCCTGTCACCAGGAACAAGGCGTTAACTTTGACCAATACTTAGCTGAGCTTCACACTCTGAGCAAGTCCTGTGAGACTAGAGGTTTGAGAGCCTCACTAGTAGAGACAAAATTGGTTGCAGAACTTCAAATAATGGGCTCAGGGAAAGATTGCTCTGTGAAAAAGATTTAACTCTGGAAAAGGCTATGGGTATGTGTAGAGCTGCGAGAACACACAATCTCAAGCTAAGGAGCTGCACAGGGCAGAAACATCAGTGCAGGCTGTGAAAACGGAGGCGGAGCACAAGGCATTTCCCAAAGCAACAGTAAAGCGAAGAGGTAGGCTCAAAGAGTGAATGCAGCAAACATGGAGGTAGGCATTTCCCAAAGATGTGTCCTGCTTATGGAAAGTCCTGCAGTCATTGTAGGAAGAGGAATCAAAATGCTGCAAAGTTGGAGCTACCAAGAGAGAGGTGCACAAGTTTCTGAGGAAATGGAGAAATTAATTCTGGATTCTGTACAGACAGCTGGTGCTGGTAAGACAGAATTTGACTGTGAGTGAGACAGTAATTCCATTCAAGCTGGACAACAGACCCTAGGTGAATAGGTATCCATGGATGATTATGAGAGTCTCTAAGTAAACAGCAAGCTTTACCCAGTTAAATTAAAGGTTACAGACTATGCAGGGGAGAACGTTGCAGTAAAAGGAGGCTGTATAGTGACCTTCAAGCACAAAGAGCAACACCTAAAGGCACAGCTACTGTTTGTAAATAAGAAAGTACAGCCAATACGCGAAAAGCTCAACACGGTGAAAAGAGTTTTCGTAGTAGCTTTGCAGATCAAAGAGGACCACACAAGACTCATGGAAGAGTATGCAGATGTCTTTGAGGGGCTCAGCTGCTTACCTGTTCTTACTTAAGAATCTCGTAACAGCATCATATGAGCTCCGGATAGGTTATGCAAGGGAAGCACAAGAACTCCACTTTTCATGGACATGTGTACCAGCTATACCTGCATGACAGTCAGGATGCCAGTGCTGCACAAAGTGAACATGATGAAGAAGTCACCAGCCTTAACAGAAACATAGAAATCCACAGCACTTTACAGGCCTTTTGGCCCACAATGTTGTGCCAACCATGTAACCCACTGTAGAACCTGCCTAGAATTTCAATAAAGCATAGCCCACTGTTTTTCTAAGTGCTGTGTATGTATCTAAGAGTCTCTTAAAAGACTCTATTGTGTCCACCACTACCACCTTTGCTGGCACTGCATTCCACGCACCCACCACTCTCTGTGTGAAGTCTTGCTTCCACATCACGCAGCTATGGTCAACAGCGTGTCTCTCTTCATCTACCAGTTAAAGATTGGAGATCAAGAATATCTCCATGATCCTCATTGAAGTTGAAGAGGGAAAAATAGACAGGAAGATGGGCAGACTACACAATCCCCAAGGTCAGAACAGCAGCAACTATGAATGACTGTCCAATGTATATTCAAGACTATTGGGCACACAAAGCTGAACTATCAATAGCGGAAGATATGGTCTTCCAAGGAGATAGATTTGTGATTCCAGTGTTGCTATGCAAGGAAATGCTCCAGAAGGGCATCTTGGTGAGGAAAACTGTAAATGAAGAGCTTGCTTTACTGGCCAAAAATGAACCAAGACATCAGCCAGACCACTGCTTCATGTGAAGTATGACTTATCTACAGATCAAAGCAACAAGCAGAACTACTCGCACCACACTCTGTACCAGACAGACCGTCCTTCAAAGTTGGAGTGGATTTGTTCAATTCTGATGGAAAGAGTCATATTGTTGTAACAAACTACATTTCAAATTACCCAGAGGCTACAAAACTGCAATCAACATCCAGCAAAGTGGTCATCACCTTCCTGAAAGCTGTGTTTGAGAGGCATGGAGTGGTATCAGATAATGGTGCACAATTTTCTAGCTGTGAATTTGAGTCCTTTGCCAACGATTGGAGGTTCTGACATACAACCTCAAGCCAACATCACCCAAAATCGAATGGTCTAGCAGAGAGTTTGGTGAAGTTCGTGAAGGGCCTCACGAAATGGCGCAAGATGGACGAGAGGATTTCCACAAAGGTCGGATGCTTTACGAAGGGGTACCACTGCAGAATGGCCTTTCACCAGCCTAAATGCTGATGGGTTGACGTATACACACTGGCCTTACAGTGCACCTAAATGAGCTCACAGAGACAAACTGGCTAAGGAGAAAGGAAAAACAAAACAGAATTAGTATCACAACAAGACTGCGAAAAGCCTACCAGTCCTGAAGCCTGGAGATCAAGGTATATCTGAGATCTTGATTCTGGCACATAGTCCTTTCAAGAATATGTGCAAGGGGAAGTCGCTCCACGTTCCTACCAGATTCAGATGGAGGAATGAACACCTTTGAGAAGGAACTGTGTGGACCTACAACCACAAGTTCCAACCCATAGCTGTGACACATCACTTATCAGGACACCAAAGGAGCCAGCCGATGTGACAAATAAACTTGGTCAGAAATCTCGGAAAGACACTATTATTAACACAGCAAGTGATAGCAATATATTTGTGGTGACAAACAGTAGACCAGAGAAGATCATCAAACCACCTTGGAGTCTGAGAGTTGTTGAGTGAATAAGGGACCGTGTTTGCTTATTACAATTGAAGTTAATGCAAATATCTTTGTTGGAAAGCATTATTGTTTCCTGCATGTCTATGTGGACATAATTTGTTTTACTTTAAAGGGGGAAGAGCTATTATTATGTGTGTACGTAATAAAGAACTTCAGTTCTCAGTGTGCAATGTGGATGGTTCACCCAGAACCGGAAGTGACTTTGGGTGAGCTGGGTGCACGTGCTTAGGTCGAGCTGAAGCCATCATTCCTGGAGTGTCCTTTAAATAAAAATGTGCTAGTTTTACCTCTGCTATTTGTCTTTATTAAGACCAAACATAACACTCTAAGTAAGGAGCTCTTCAATCTTTGAATGAAGATATTCTAGTGCTTTTTCATTATTCACGTAATTCCTGGCTATATTATAACCATAGAACAATTACAGCATGGAAACAGGCCATCTCAGCCCTTCTAGTCCGTCCTGAATGCTTACTCTCACCTAATCCCACTGGCCCGCACTCAGCCCATAACCCTCCATTCCTTTCCTGTCCATATGCCTATCCAATTTTACCTTAAATGACAATACCAAACCTGCCTCTACCACTTCTACTGGAAACTCATTCCACACAGCTACCACTCTCTGAGTAAAGAAATTCCCCCTCGTGTTACCCTTAAACTTTTGCCCCCTAACTCTCAACTCACGTCCTCTTGAAATAAAAATATTTTATAATTTAAAATTTTTGAAACACCTTAAATAACTGCTATAAGAATGAAGGCTGATAGTAGACCTAAGTAGAACAGAAAAGGAGTGTCATTCATCTATTGCTGACCATAAACAGTCAGGTCATAATAAAATCATTGTGTTGATTACCATTAAAGAAATAGATACTTATTCTGGCCCCAAATTGGTTTATTTTCTGTTTATCCCTGTTTATTTTCTTGTTCTGAAGCTTCTTACAGGAGTCAAAAATGGGAAGCACTGTTAATTCCAAGATTTTAGTTTACTTTAGAGTACAAACAAACATACAAATACTAAGCAAACTAAATAAAGAGCTGAGAAACAATGCTACGAGGGGAAGTAATACTAAGACAAAAAAAAAGATGGTGCTTTTGAAAAATATGTCACTTTTAAGGATAAGGGAAATTTCTTAGACAGGATTAAATTAGTTAATAGGCTACATAATTAAACTAATTACATCACGTGGGTAATGTGCTAATACTAAGCCAATAAAAAATGAGAAAGGTGATAAACCGTTAGTTTAGCTGCTATGCCACTTTCTGCCAGTGAGTGCGAAAAATACCTGAGTTTGTTAAAAATACAAATCTTATAAAAATTATTATTAAATAATAGTGATGTCCAACAATGTTAAGCAGGTTATCCCCAGATACTGAACATGTAACACGGGAACATATCAGCAACTTAAACTCAGCAAACTTCACAAATAAAACATAAACTGATTGTGGAACGAATATTTGCCATTAGCCTCAATAATCTTCTTGAAGTAGACATTATTCCTTTACATTTGCCTGAGAAAAGTAGACAGAGCTTCAGTTTAGCAAAGATACCATTTTGGAAGTGGAGTATTACACTAGAATATCAATCCGCATTTTGGTACTGGAGTGGAAACTATGGGCATCTGACTCAGAGGAAAGCGTGCAATCAACTCAGCCACAGCTGACATTGATATTAGAGCCAGATTTCATTTACTGAAAAACTTGCTTATGTCAGGAATTGTTCAATCCAATATAACTGATGAATCTCAAATTTAACTTGTGGCAATAAATTACTTCTTAACAATGAACAAATCAGTTATTCTTTAAAAAGTAATCTGCATTTATGGATTACACTCAAGTAATCCATACATGCAGATTTTTCTACCCAAAACAGAAAAAAATAAATTCACAATGTTTGGCTCACCCCCATTAAACGTTTGCACATTGGAGAAAAAAAGATTGAAAACCTTTTTTTTCTTATTGGAGAAGCCAATCGCACAGTGTATGAGAAGGATTTAAAGGAGTAAGGGAGAAGGTGAAAAGATTATTGTACTATCCTGACAATGTTGGGTGTTACTATCCTAAAGAGAAAATAAATGATGAAAAATAGAGTTTTCCATTTTAACGCTGTGGGAGAAGGAACACTGGAGAAGGAGGCTGAGAAATTCTCTCTCACTAATCTGGAAAAGCAGTGTTGCATAATTGAATGTAGGCTTGCATTGAATATAATCGAATAGAGTTAAACCACATTGCACCCATTTCTGGGTTGCTTAGTGTGTAGTGGGAAATTCAACTCCAGATCAGACTTTCGGGCAGCATTCCAGATTGTATGAAAACTTTTTCTGCTATACATGTCCAAATGATGTCATTGACAGTGCAACACACAAAATTAACAACAAGGCTGACTTTCATCTGTACTGGTCTGAGAGACTGTGATTTGTAGAATCATAGTAATGTACTGCAGTTCTCTGCTCACAGAATTCTCAGTCTTTGCTAACTCTGTTTCTCCTGGAACCCTACAGTTTAGAAGACTGATAGCCCACCTGCGTTCTCTATCCTCAGTGATATCTGCAACATGTACCACCTCAAATACAGGGTCGCATCTGTCTCTGGAAGTCAGGTTCATAGTCCCTCTCAGCTGACTACTAATCTTTGCGGCATTTCAGAGTCTGCTGCTCATTACTGTATTAAGGTAGTCGCCTACACTCCACATTGACGGAGAGCAGACCCCACTTATTTTATCTTTATCCCTTGGGAGAAGGTAGCGTGTGTGCTAGGGGCTCTCGGCATTGCACTTACACAAGGTGCAGGCAGTTTGTCTAATACTCCCTCGGGAGCACTTGGCCATACTCTGTAGCTTTCTTGTGTGGGTATTGTTCTTCACTGACTTGTCCAGGCATTTCTGACATGCAGGAGACTGTCTTTTCCTCCTCCTATGACTGCACCATCCATTCTGGAAACGCTATCTAGAAGAGTACTGCTTTAATTGTGTGCTTGAAGCTTCGCGAGCTCCCTACTGAGTTTGCAGTTGCAGAGCTAAATGCCTACAAGTGGAAAATCTTGCAAAGGGTCAGTAGAAGAGCTGAGCTAACATTGACAAAGTGTGGCAATGCTCAGTCAAGCCAGCCGACTCTGTTTTGGGAACTTTGCAATTGAATACTACCTTGCTCTGTTCTCAGAAACTAGAATTCTAATGGAAGAGTTAAAGAGGTAACTATAACTTTGTTTATGATGTTCTGCATTGTTCTGCCAGGTACCAGGTATGACCCACTATTCTTCTCATTGACACACAGAGTACGCAGTGCTCGCCCCTGTTGTTGGGCTGGAGACCTCCCCTTCACTCGTTGCTTCTGTGCTGTGTACCTGGTGCTCTCTCTTCTTTTCTCCCCACTGTTGTGTTGGGTGTTAGGAGAGAACCCCTGTCCTCCCCAGTGTTGGGCTTGGTAACTGGCATTACTTCCTTCCCTCTGCCGGTGTTCCTGCAGCAATGGCTCATGGCTGAGAGGTTGTTTGTGAGGGCTGAGACTGGGCAGGCTGGGGAGTGCAGAGTTGAAATTTGGTGCTGAGATATGGGGGTCAGGTCTGCACCCTGGCCGAGTCTGTGAGTGCGGAGAACTGGCCACACCTGGTCTATGTGCTGACAGACCGTGCAGATCATCGTTCATCATGCTATATGTCCACCAGGCTAAGTGACGGGTGGAGATCAACCAGGAAAAGTGTGAAGTGATGCACTTTAGAAGCCCAAAGCTGAAGGCAGAGTAAAAGGTTAATGGCGGGATTCTTAGCAGTGTGGAGGAACAGAGGGATTTTGGGATCCAAGCCCTTAGATCATTCAAAGTTGCTGTGCAAGTTGATAGGGTGGTTAAGAAGGCATATGGTGTATTGGCCTTCATTAGTTGGGTGATGGAGTTAAAGAGCCATGAAGTTATGTTGCAGCTCTATGAAACTTCAACAAGACTTGGAGTATTTTGTTTTGTTCTGGTTGATTCACTAGAGGAAGGATGTGGAAGCTTTAGAAAGGTGAAGAGGAGATTTAACCAGGATATTGCTTGGATTAGAAAAGATGTCTATGAGGAAAGGATGAGCAAATTAGGATGAGAGGCAACTTGATAGGGGCGTATAAGATTATAGTTTGCACCTTCTTGCTGGGATGGCAATGGCTAATACTAGAGGACATCTTTTTAAGGTGAATGGAGAAGAATTTTGGGGAGATGTCAGAGGTAGGGTTTTTACGCAGAGTGTGGTAATTGCCTGGAATGCACAGCTGGGGTGGTGTTAGAGGATGGTATATTAGGAACATTTAAGAGACTGTTAGATAGACACATGGATGAAAGCAAAATGCAGCGTGGGAGGGAAAGGTTAGATTGATCGTGGAGCAGGTTAACAGTTTGGCAAAACATCATGGCTGTAGGGCTAGTACTGTGCTGTACCTATGCAAACAGCTTCCAAGGTTCTATGCTACCAAACCACAGGGACAGCTGTGCAGACAAAGGGAATGGGGAGGCAGTTGCTTTCCATAAGAAGTGGTCCGTCAGCTCATGGAGCAGGTGCAGCTGGACGGCAACAGTGTCCCGCAACGTCCATGTCAGCTAGGGTGCAGTGCTGAGCAACATCCCAGTGTAGTACTTGTGTCAGTTTCACAGCACAAGGACACGCAGGCAGGCAGAAGTCATGTTCATGGCTAAGAACCTAGAATAATTCCTCTTTTCAAGAGTCACCTTGTCACTCAATCATTTAGTTTCAAAGTCATCTTATGTACAGATACTCCTGCACCTAGTGTCACTTCATGTACATACAATCAGCCTGCTCAGTCTATGTATACAGTATAAGTTATCTTACGTATATATGGCCACACTCAAACAGTTACTTTTACATTGTGTTTTATAGGATTGCCTTTATATATATATTTATTGTGTTTTTCTTTTGTTTTTTATTGTACTCTTCATTTTTTTTAAATATATATGCTGCATCAGAGCTGGAGTAACAATCATTTCAGTCTCCTTTAGACTCACGCACTAAAGAATGACAATAAATAATCTTGAATCTTGAAGTTCTCTAACTATGGACAAATAGAGCAATGGTTTATGCCAGGATGCCAATACAACAGAGCCCAGCCCAAGCAAGTGTCTTGTTTTAAAGTACATAGAGCATGTAACAGTGAGTTATTGGACTGGAGGACAAAGATCATCAAAACAAAATCAGAGCAAATACTAGGTTGGACAACTCTAAAGTGATTTGCAGATGGTGCAGTAAAAGGACTTCACACATTTGAAAGAATTGCTCATTTTATGCATAGACATGACTTGGTTAGAAATGGAAGAGAGAGCCAAATTTCTTGTCCATGATATCACAATGAAGGTTTTGTGGGTGTTGGTATTCCTGTTGCTGAAAGAGGACAAAAGGATGGAGCTGTAAAGGGTAAGAGATGGTCACTGAAGACCACACATGTGACACTGAAGAAGAATATCTTGAGGATTGTGGTTTTGACGATGACCTTTTCCAAATGTTTCTTGAGTCCTTCTATTTCTGCCCATAAGACCCATAAAAAGGAATACTCATGGTTTACAGAAATATGACATGCCATTCTGAAAGATGGCCACTTGTTTTTAACAAAATTTCATTCAATTTCCAATGAGAAATGTTTGTGAAAAATACTATATATCATTGCAACTTTATGATGACATATTAGATTAACTTTAAATGAAATAATAAGGATGGTTTGCTAATCTTCACAATACATGTCAGATCTTGGTTTGAAGCTATCATGTTGTGGCAATGTTACTTGACTCATTTTGATTTAAATCATGTCAAGTAATTATAATAGACAGAATAGATAGATCAGGATAAATAAGTCCTTCAAGTTTCAACTTCTGGACAAATGTTATGTTGGGAGATCCCCTCCAAGCAAAAAAATACAAATGCCACAGTGCTGGAATGCGGAATAAAATTAATTTTGGGAATCCTGTGCAAGTTATGCAGCACCTATGAAGTAAGAAACAGAACTAGCATTTCAGGTGTATGATCTTTTATCTGCTCTTACAAAAGCAATTTGTAATGTTATGGACTATTTTCTCATTACCTTATGTTTATTTGTTTTTAACCCTGGGTTGCCATGACGTACAGTCGTTCTTTTTTAAGACTTGTGGGAAAATGATGCAATTTATATTTTAAAAAATTCTATGAAATGACATCATTCCACTTTAGGTAATTAAACTAATTTTGTTTGTGAGGTTGAATGTCAAGAGAGGATGGGAGCGAGGAGAAAGTACAATAATCCGACATTTAAAGTTTATCTGTATTTCACATCAGAATGAAAATAGAAAGAATTGAATATTAATGTGTGTCCATTTTCTCTGCTTAAAATGCTTAAAAATTGATAGATGTTGTTCAATTCTTGTAAAATATTCCTTCAACTTTGGGAATAGCTTGCTGCTTTTATCAGTGTTTGCATACAGTATGCAGGCTTGAAGAAATCTGATTTCTGGTGACTTTTATTTTTGCATATTTTCATGAATAGGATGGGGATGTCACTGGCATCCGTTGTCCATCCTTAATTACCCCGGAACTGAGGATGCAGTTAATAATCTATCATGATGGTGGGTCTGACATCATATGCCGATTCAATAAGCTAGGATACTTGATTTCACTCTCTAAAGGACGTTATTAATTAATTGAGTTTAACAACAATCCAGCACTAGTTTTTTTTAAAGTTCTTTACATTCACATCTATTTAATTACCTGAATAGAAGTTCTTCAGCTACCAGGGAGCAATTCAAGCTTAGGTCCCTGCATTAGTGCTTCAGGTCTCTGATTCCTGATCCAGTAACTTTACCATTATGCTGCTGTAGCTGAATTTGTCGTGTGGTACTGAAGTAAGACGATAAGGCTGTCTCACAAGTGAAGTCCAAAATATTAAAACATAAGTTACTATGTAGCAATACAATAATTCTTATAGAAACCGGATGATGTTCCTTAGATCTCATTCCAAGTAGTATTCTTGGCATTCTGAAGAGATCTGTGAAACTCTTCGCGAACTTTACCAAGTTAAGATGGTCAGTTAAGCGGAGTTAAGTTGGTGCCAAAGGGCAGCTTCTTTGAGCTCATCTGTGAAAGTAGTTTAATTTCTTCCACTAATGTTCCTTTTTCACACTTCAAGGTGGATGGAGTCCTGTCAGAGTCCTTGATCTACAGATGCACTCAAACTGTGGTTCTTTTCAATAATGGTTCCTGCTCCCATCTCACCAACTGGCCGTTTTTCAGCGTCCCGAGGATGCAGCCTGGAGGACGTGCCCGCCTTTGGGGTTCAGAGGCTCTGCGGCCCTGTGGACTAGACAATTCCAAGCCAGTGTCACCTAATGAAGCGTCTCAGAGAAAGATAGTGGGATCAGCAGTCGGATGCCTCTGTGCTTGGATTGCTCTCTTTCTCTCGCTGATGCGGAAAGAGTTTGCTGCCGATTCTTGAGTTGGAGAATTCGGGAGAAAAAAAGCGACACGACAGGCTATGACATCGCAATCAGTGAGTTGATTATTTTGTTTTGTTAGTCTCCCCTCTTGCTGTGAGACACCTTTCTGCCCCTTTATTAGGGAGAGAGAGAGAGAGCATGTGGCATGTACTGTTGCCAGGGTGAATGATTCGTTTTTGTTGTACCGCAGATCATGGTCTTTCCTTGGGGTTTTGCTATTGCTTGCTTGGTGGGTGGTGGGTGCTGATGTTCTTTGCTCGAGTAAGTGGGGGAGTGGGAGGGTGGGGTTTGATGCTTTGCTGCTGCTTGTACATCGGAGGGGGAGAAGGGGGATTTGGGGGTTCCAACTTTTTTACTGTCACTTATTCTTTGAAGTACTCTTCTGTTTTAATGGACGTCTGTGAAGAGCAAGAATCTTAGGATGCATATTGTGTACATTCTCTGATATTAAGGGGAATGATTTGAACAAAAATGTAGGCTTTACAATTTTATGTGGCGATGATGGGTGTCTCTTTCTTGTACTGTTCTGTTTCATTTGAGCAATAATCATTCCTTCCGATGTAGATTCAACCAATCACTGGACTTCGGGATGAGGTATTTGAGTGAGTATTCATTTCATTCCTGCTTCTTTCACAAAACGATGTAATAGAGAAGTTGTGGGTGGATACAGGAAGGTTCCAAAAAGGGTTGCATAATTTCGGTTGTATTGTAGCTTGTAGAGAAATGAACAGCTGAATTTTCATCTGTAAAGGGGGGTTTCTTCTTTTTCTTTGTTACTGCGTATGTTAATCAAAATGGCTTTTTTGTTTTGTTAAAAGTAGGAATACTTCTTTGTGGCGAGAGAGTGCTGGAAGCTTGTTTGGGTTAAAATTTACTGATAACGAGAATTGTATTCCTTTGTAAACCAATTGGGATTAATGTTGTTCTTTCTTCTGAGTCTGTAAGCTATTGTTGGCGGGCTTTTGTGGAGATCAGCGCGAGGGGGTGAGAGAGAGAGGGCGCGATGCTGTAAACTGGGTGAGGATCAGACCCCAACCGGGGGTATGAGGCTAGGAGGTACCCCAAGGAGAGGAGACAAAGATAGATGTACTTAGTTGACCATTTCGGGTGGTCCTGAGCTGTGAGTCGAGGAGTTCGGAGGGGATTGAATGGTGGCCAGAAGGCTTCAGTAATTGAGCTCCAACGGTTGTGCATGAAGTGGTTTGGACGTTGATAAGTTTGGCGCCTTTTCTTTATTTTCTTTTCCTTCATGTATACTAATTCATTATTAATTACTTAGTTATAGTAATCTTTATAAACTGTAATCATTTAATCGCTTATGGTGTCCAGTTTGTTCTTTGGCGAGGAGGGGACATCACACAGCATCCACACCAGCTGATTACCCAGTCTGGCGGGGCCGAAGGCTGCTCCCCCTAGACGAGAACGAGCTGAGCGAGCCTGAGGCGACCCAGGGGGTTACACATCCCATTGTCTAAAGGACATTGCTCCATGTCTCAAGGCACATGAAGTCAAGGAAAGCTGAGTTAAATCCAGCAGTTTCATGCATATTGTTGAAATGTCTTCTGATGGATGGGTATCTGCTATAGTGATGTTTAATACACGTTTTAGTTCAGAATAATAAGGCATTTTTATTTAGTGATACAGCACAAAGTTGGCCCTTCAAGTCACGCAGCCCCAGCAACCCCTGACAAACCTGATCACCCTCAGCTAATCATGGGAGCATTTACAATGATCAGTTATTCTGCCCAATATGTCTTTGGCCTCTGGGAGGAAACACGAGGACCTGGAGGAAACCCACACGTACGGAGATTCCTTACAGAACGGCACCGGGAATGAACTGCAGATTCCAGGACACCCTGAGCTGTAACGGCATTGTGCATATCGCTGTGGTACTGTGCCTTTGGTGCACTGGAGAATCTTCCTGAATTTAGATTAGAGGTTTAATAATAATAATACTTCTTTCATTTGTTGACCAATTTGTGGAATACCTTGAAATATATTGATGCTGCAAAATCTGTTTCTTGCTATTGCTGAGCCAGAACTTGCTGCAAGTGTGAACTTCCTCCACCTAGCACTGGAAGAAACATGGGCTTTCCCATGTAGTTTCCCGGTATCGCTAGTAAGACATCCAAACCAAAGGGCTCAGGTAGTGACAGGGCTTTTTGTGACATTATGGCATACCTGAGAAACACCCTGACAACTTGCAGAGCCGGCTGAATACTCCTCGATTTAGGTGATATTCAAACCATTTAAAACTTCTTAACATTAATTTAAAAATTAGAAATTAAGAATAATAAAAAATTAAGGAAAATACATCACTTAAACACTTGTGAACAAAGGAAATTTAAGTAATTAAATAAATGTAAATTGCCCTTGTAGCTGTTCCTCAGCATTAAAACAAATGAGCCTACTATCGAGCCACACCACTGCAGCAGGTTTGGCAGATAGATTCCTTTGTGCAAATGCTGATAAGTTCACAAAGTTTGTCTTCATCCCCTGGATGCCATCAGGAGGACAATTTTGCTGGATATTTGGGAAGTTTAGGACTTGCCATACGTGCAGGTGTCCTGACCTCACTGGTCTTGCAGGGGTTGGGAGGGAGGTGGAGAGGTGAATACCAACAGTTCAGCACACTAGCATTGGCATTTCCCAGCAAATGCGTATCATCCCATTGTCGAGTCATTGTATGTGATTGGTTTTCTGAAATCATTTGGAATACAATGTGTGTAATGCGTAGGCCTTCGTTAGTCTCGATGGACCGTGGATTTGCACCTTGGAGCGCAAGCCTGGGCAAGGTTTTTTTTAATGGAAGACCAGTAGTTGCCCAAGCTGCAAGTCTCCCTCTCCACGCCACCAATGTTGTCCAAGGGAAGGGCATTAGGACCCATACAGCTTGGTATCGGTGTCATCGCAGAGCAACGTGTGGTTAGGTGTTTTGCTCAAGGACACACACACAGCCTCAGCCAAGGCTCGAACCAGCGACCTTCAGATAACTAGACGAACGCCTTAAACACTTGGCCAGGCACCATGGAATACAATATTTCATGTTTAAAGTGATGCATAATGATAAAATACAAGTTGAAACAGAGGATACAATAGGAAGATAAATCCATTTGAATTTACCTTGGTTGTATTTAGACATTGCCTTTCAAAACTAAGAAGCTCATTATATTTCAGCTGAAAATCTTTATCTTTATTAGCATACATTCATAAAACAGAATGATAATCTGAAGCAGGTGACAGCTTACAACTATAGTGTGCTTTGCTCAAGAAGTAAAATGTCTGAATTAGTTTTAGAGGTGAAAATGATGGATATGAGCACATGCTAAAAAATTTTGGCAATCAAAACTTCTGGAAGAATACTTAATTTTCATCATCATCATTATGTGTCATGTCATATGATATAGGTGATGATGGTCTTTCCCTGCCCATAAATGTTCTTGTCAAATTGTTCTACTGAGGAGGTTTGCCATTGCCTTCTTCTGGGCAGTGTCTTTACAAGGCAGGAGTCACCATAGCCATTATCAATACTCTTCGGGGACAGTCTGCCTGGTGTCAGTGGTTACATAACCAGGACTTGTGATATGCTCATAGGACTATCCACCACCTTCTCCATGGCTTCACGTGACCCTGATCAGGGACTAAGCAGGTGCTACGCCTTTCCCAAGGGTGACATGCAGGCTAAGGAAGTGAAGATGTACCTTACACTTCCTTTGGTAAGGACGTATCTCCACCCCACCACCCGTTTTAATTTTAAGGTATTGAAATATGAAAGTATGACATTGTAGAAAGATGGAAGGATAAATACAATTCTATAAGTTTGGAATTGACATGACTAGCATTTGGGATGAAAGTTCAGGAGGGGTCGGCAAACTAGACCATATGGATTCTAAGAGGGCATGAAAACCTGGAGGGGGTTGAGGAGATGGTGCTGTATCAGTGGAAGGATCTTGAAGAGCACCAAAGTTGTAAAAGAGCTAGTGTTGGCAACTAAGAAATGGGTAAATAGGAAGGAATTTGATGTGAGACGCTTACTGTATTTTATTTTAAAGGCTGAAGAATGGAAAGCAACTGGTTTCGACATTTTCCTCTTAATAGAGCCAAAAATATTTTAGATACATAATGGCTGCATGTAACAGCTATAATGGTATCAGGTTTCTCTCTAAACTGTTCCAATTACACTTTCAAAAATAACCTTAGATGGGTATTTCCCTGATCCACAAGCATTCATTACAGTGGAGTAAAACTTTCCATGACTTTAGAAACATGTCCAAAATTTAGTATAAAATCAGATTTAAATGCAACTAAAATTATTCACACACATTAAATGCAGAAATATGCATCAATACTAGAACTCAGATCAAGCAGGTAGATTAGATACAATTTGCCAAATAAGTACACCTCTATTTTTTCCTGTAGTATTTATATGAAATCACTGCGCCATCCAATGTGCTAACTTGGTTGTTTACATAGTACAGTCATAAAAAATAATATTTAAAAACTTTGTGTTCACTTTGACAGCACATATACTATAACTGGAATGATACAGAGAAGATTAGCATGGCCGCTGCGCAAGGATGACACGGGTTCCATATTTTTTGGGGCGCTATGTTAGTGCAGCAGTTAGTATGATGCTATCACAGCTCAGGGTGTTGGAGTTTGGAGTTCAATTCCGGTGCCAACTGTATGGAATTTGTACGTTCTCCCTGTGAACACGTGAGTTTGCTCTAGGAGCTCCAGTTTCCTCCCACAGTCCAAAAACGTAGCAGTTTGTAGGTTAGTTGATCATTCTAAATTAACCATATAACATATAACAATTACAGCACAGAAACAGGCCATCTTGGCCCTTCTAGTCCGTGCCGAACGCTTACTCTCACCTAGTCCCACCGACCTGCACTCAGCCCATAACCCTCCATTCCTTTCCTGTCCATATACCTACCCAATTTTTTTTTAAATGACAATATCGAACCTGCCTCTACCACTTCTACTGGAAGTTTGTTCCAGACAGCTACCACTCTCTGAGTAAAGAAGTTCCCCCTTGTGTTACCCCTAAACTTTTGCCCCTTAACTCTCTGATGCACCATCAATAACTCTCCGAGGCGTGAGGCGAGATATTGGCTTTTATTGACTGGAAGAAAGAACAAGCAGCAATTGACCACCACACTGCATCCTGGAGACTGAGGGCCGGGCTCAGGCCCCAATCGCCTTTATACCGGGGTCTGTGGGAGGAGCCATGGTCAGTGGGAGGAGCCACAGGAGCAGTCAGCGGGGGGGGCGTGTCCAGACAGGTATATGTAGTTCACCACACTCTCAACTCATGTCCTCTTGTTTGAATCTCCCCTAGTCTCAATGGAAAAAGCCTATCCACGTCACCTCTATCTATCCCTCTCATAATTTTAAATACCTTTACTAAGTCCCCCCTCAACCTTCTATGCTCCAAAGAATAAAGACCTAACTTGTTCAACCTTTCTCTGTAAGTTAGGTGCTGAAACCCAGGTAACATTCTAGTAAATTTCCTCTGTACTCTCTCTATTTTGTTGACAACTTTCCTATAATTCAGTGACCAGAACTGTACACAATACTCCAAATTTGGCCTCACCAATGCCTTGTACAATTTTAACATTATATCCCAACTCCTATACTCAATGCTCTGACTTTATAAAGGCCGGCATACCAAAAGCTTTCTTCACCACCCTATCCACATGAGATTCCACCTTCAGGAAACTATGCACCATTATTCCTAGATCACTCTGTTCTACTGCATTCCTCAATGCCCTACCATTTACCAAGTATAAATTGTCCTCTGACTAGGCTAGGGTCAAATAGGTGGGATGCTGGGTGGTGTGGCTTGTGGTACTCTAAATCAGGGGTTCTCAACATTTTTAATGCCATGGACCAGTACCAGATTCCTCCCAATCAATGAGGCTTAAACAAAAAGATTTCAAAAGCAAATCTAGTGATAGAAACTTGAAAGAAACCTTGAAAATAGTGGAAATATACATAAAGTCAGGGCGCACCTATGAAGTGTTACATATGTGCGATCGTTTTTCAGAACTGTTTGTCAAAATGTTAGACCTGTTGAGTATTTTCAACATCTTGATTTTGTAAAGAAAAATTTATTATGTCAATTATGCACCTCATGTGGGATCTCATTCAATATAATTTTGCTACTGTGTTTTCAATGCTTTGGTAGAGACCAAACTCTAAGTGTTATTTTAGTAATGATGAAGCTTTATGGAAATTGTGTGAGGTGCTATATAAATGCCAGTCCTTTCTTTCTACTATGTCTTCCACACTTCAAAGTAGCAAAGTAGCTAACTTATTTCTAAAGTGGAAACTGATGGAAGTAAGGATGTAAAAGGGAGAAAGAATGTCACTTCAAAAAAAGGACCATAGGACCAGAAGATATGGCAGCAGATTAGGCCATTTGGCCCATCGAGTCTGCTCTGGCATTTCGTCATGGCTGGTCCATTTTCCCTCTCAGCCCCAATCTCCTGCCTTCTCCCCCTTTTCCTTCATGCTCCGACCAATCAAGGATCTATCAACCTCCAATGCCCTGGTCTCCACAACGAATTCCACAGATTCACCACCCTCTGGCTAAAGAAATCTCCCCTCATCTCCACTCTAAAAGCTTTCAGAAGACCAGATGATGCATCAAATATTTCTGAAGTGTAGGAAATGGGAAGTGTTATTTTTTTTTACTTCATGTAAGTAATGACTGAATTAAAATAAGTGTTTGAATAATTGTTAGGGATACATCACTGGTTTGTTAATCTCTAAACATGCAAAGGCATTACATGGCTACTCTAGACTGACTTCAGTGTCACAATCATTGCATAGAGAGGACAACATTAAGCACGCTCCCCATCCAGGGCATGCCCTCTTCTCATAACGACCATCAGGGAGGAGGTACAGGAGCCTGAAGATGCACATTCAAATGTTTCAGGTGACATTCCCTCCATTTTTTTTACAGCTGCCTGGACCAACCATTGCTCTGAGCATGAAATTTTTACATGGCCTGAAACCTGCGTGGCACATTACAAAAAAGAAAATCCCAGCTGTGCAGCATCAAAGGCTATGTGAGCCGGAGGATTTCTGTTACTGCACAGCCACAGACCCACAGAGCTTAGAGGAAGCAGTGGTTTCAGGAAAAGCTTTGTCCCCTCTGCCATTAAGTTTCTGAACAGTCCTTGGACCCATTACACTGCCTCTTTCTCACTATTTATTTATTCATCTATCCATCTATTTATGTATATACTTATATATTTATCGATTTATTGTTGTAACTTATATAACTGCTGCCACAAAACAACAAGTTTCAACTCTGATATGAGTGATAATAGATCTGATTCTGATAAAATTACTTACCTCATACATCTGCTTCACCTCTACTCCTCAATCTATCCTCTGTGAATTAAAAGTAAAAAATATGGCAAAATAATGACAAGCAGCCATTTCAGTGAATGATCATCAACTGAAAGCACTTTGATTCCTTCACCTCAGACCTGTTTCTATTAGTGGTTTGAGACTGCTAAGATTTTTAACTGTGTGGTCACCCTCTGTCTGTCAGCATAAAGGTTTTAAAATCAATTTTCCACAGTCATCCATCACCACTGCCTCATCACTGAGCTCCACAGGAGTGACTTTAGAGGTGAGTGTATTGAATTATATAAGACTATGTGCGTAAGATTCAAATACAGTATTCAGTTATCATCTTTGGCATTATTTTGTGAATGGTACAGAATTTCCTTGAGTTTGAGAGTGAGGCAACATAATCCATTTGATGGGACTCTGTATCACTAGCACAAGATGCTAGACCAGTTGTTAAGTAGCACATAAAAATGCTGGGTGAACTAGTGAAATACTGATGAAGGGTCTCAGCCCAAAACAGCGACTGTTCATTTCTCTCTTGGATGCTGCCTGACCTGCTGAGCTCTTACAGCATTTTATTTATTGCGATACGGTGTGGATTAGCCATTCCTGGCTCTTTGTGTCATGCCGCCCAGTAATCCCACAATTTAATCCTAGTTTAGTCACCGGACAATTTACAATGGCTAATTAACATTTAGTAGTTGAGGGTTGACTCTCTGACTGGAGGCCTGTGATTAGCGGTGTGCCGCAGGGATCGGTGCTGGTTCCTTTCTTGTTTGTCATATATATCAATGATCTGGAAGATAATGTGGTTAACTAGATCAGCAAATTTTCAGATGACACCAAGATTGGGGGTGCAGTGGATAGTGAGGAAAAGGGATGCAGAGGGATCTGCATCAGCTGGAAAAATGGGCTGAAAATGGCAGATGGGATTGAATGCAGACAAGTGCTAGGTATGCACTTCAGTAGGACCAACAAAGGTAGGTCTTACAGTGAACAGTAGAGCATTGCGGAGGGTGAGAGAACAAAGGGATCTGGGAATACAGATCCATCATTCATTGAAAGTGGCATCACAGGTAGATAGGATCTCAAAGAAATATTTTGGCATACTGTATTGGCCTTCATAAATCAATGTATTATACAGAAGATGGGATGTTATGTTGAAGTTGTATAATATAATGGTGAGACATAATTTAGAGTATTGCATGCGGTTTTGGTCACCTACCTATAGGAAAGATGTAAATAAGGCTGAAAGGGTAACAGGAAAATTTAAGAGGATGTTGTTGGGCTTGGAGGATCTAAGTTGTATGGAAAGATTGAATAGGTTAGGACTATATTCTTTAGAATGTAGAAGATTGAGAGGAGATTTGTTGGAGGTACACAAAATTGAGGGGTTTAGATAGGAAAATGCAAGCAGGGTTTTTCCATTGAGGTTGTGTGGGACTATAACTAGAGGTCATGGATTAAGGGTGAAAGGTGAGAAGTTTAAGGGGGAATATGAGGGAAAACTTCATCACTCAGAGGGTTGTGAGTGTGTGGAATGAGCTGCCAGCACAAGTGGTCCATGACTTCAACGTCTAAGAAAATGGATGGATAGTAGGGATTTGGAAGGCTATGGTCCTGGTGTAGGTCAATTGGAGTAGGCAGTTTTAACAGTTTTGACATGAACTAGATGGGCTGAAAGGCCTGTTTCTGTGCTGTACTTCTCTATGACTCTTTGACTCTGTTTAGAGATACTGCATGGTAACAGGCCCTTCTAACCTAATGATTCCATACTGCCCAATTACACCCATGTGACTAATTAACCTACTAACCTGTACGTCTTTGGAATGTGGGATAAAAATGAAGCCGCAGAGGAAACTTGTGTGGGCACGGGGAGATTGTACAAACTCATCCACAGGATATGGCTCAGTCCATCATGGGTAAAGCTCTGCTCACCATGGAACACATCTACACAGAGTGTTGTCAAAGGAAAGCGGCATCTATCATCAGGGACCACACCCCCCAGGCACAGGAGCCTCAGGACTCACACCACCAGGTTCAGGAACAGTTATTACCCCTTCAATCATCAGGCTCTTGAACCAGTGGCGCTAACTTCACTTGCCCTATCACTGAACCGTTGCACAACCTATGAACTCACTTTCAAGGATGTTCTCGGTATTTATCAATTATTTATTTATTATCGTTCCTCTTTTTTTTTCTTTTGCATTTGCAAACTTTGTTGTCTTTTGCCCACTGGTTGTCTGCCCTGTTGGGTGCAGTCTTTCATCGATAGTATTGGATTTACTGAGTATGCCCTCAAGGAAACAAATCTCAGGGTTGTATAAGGTGACATATATGTACTTTGATAATAAATTTACTTTGAACTTTAAACTTAATTGTCATTACCCGCGCTAAAGGCCCACATGTATCGAGATACACACTTTCCTCACTATGCTACCTTACAGCAACAGCTGAACGGCAGCTTTCATGAAATCTGCTCAATAGTGCCCTTAGAGTTCATATGTTTATGGAAACCTAATTCCAGTCCTCATGATGGAGCCCTGCAAGATTGCATTAGCTACATCATAATGGAATTTTGTCTTTTGCTTTTGTTTAAAATCACGTAAACAGATCAGCGAGTAAAAACCTGTTTCCACTCAGAGGGCTTGTTGTCTCATCAGATTTGAATGATACTTAACCACATCTGCAACAGCAGATTCTGCGCCGACTGTTGGCTTACTACACATTCATACTGGTCACTAATTGCATCTGTAAACATGTACACTAGGGCGTAGTAATGATGGTCGTTCTTGTGTTTGTGTACTAGAAACATCTACTTTTGTAAGCAAAGCAGTTGTTGGAAGAGGAGGCGCATGTTCATAATGTTTCCACACTCTCACTGAGAGGTTTTTGAATGGAGGCCTATTCCTGCCTTTCTGTGGCTCAGGGTTCAAAGTGAGCACTTACTTTATTGTCATTCATGCTTTGCTTGCTTTTTGGCTTTCGTTTTCAGGAAATGATCTGGATGAACTGAATTTTAAAATGTCTGTTGGGAAAGCAGATCACTGGCAGGATAGTATCTGAATGCCCTCCCCCAGCGGGTGAGGTAATGATCAAGACAGTCTGCGGCTGTGGTGTGGATGAATCAGAATCAGCTTCATTGTCACTTAGAGCTACCTAATAAAGTGGCCACTGAGTGTATTTTAGTACGTTTGTGGTCTTCTGCTGCTGTAGCCCATCCCTTTCAACGTGTTGTGCTTTTAGAGATGTTCTTCTACGCACCACTGCCGTAACACATTGTTATTTGAGTTGCTGTCACCTTCCTGTCAGCTTGAACCATTCTGGCCATTCTTTTCTGACCTATCTCATTAACAAGTTGTTTTCTCCGACACAAGTGCTGCTCACTGGATGTTTATTTTTAGTTTTTCCCAGAATTTTCTGTAAACTCTAGAGACCATGTGTGAAAATCCCAGAAGATCAGCACTTTCTAAGATACTCACACCACCCTGTCTGACTCCAACAATCGTTCCACATTCAAAGTCACACTTCTTCCCCATTCTGATGTTTGGTCTGAACAGCAGTTGGACTTCTTGACCATGTCTGGATGGTTTTATGCAATGTGTTCCTGCCACATGATTAGATTTATGCATTAGTGAGCAGGTGTACTGGTGTACCTAATAAAGAGACCACTATGTATATCATGACATTTGTAGTTTTATGACAGCAATATAGTTCAATACCCAAAATAGAGTAAGAAATGTATTACAATAAGAAATAAACATGCAGTGCAAAAAGAAAGCTGTACTGTATTGTAAAGTGGCCAAAATATTCATTTAATATGACCAGAGTATCATGTTAAGCGTTCTTCACAGAAATAATAATTCAACAATGGAGTTATGAGCATGTAATCCAGAAATACGGAATATTAATCCTGAATTCAGTAGGCTTCAGAATTTGAAGTAGTCGTGAGGTAAAATGTGATCATGAAACTTTCATTGCAAGAACATAGCTGGGATCTTTTATAGAAGGTGATCCACTATTCTTATCCAGTGAGGTCAGTGGTTTTGAGTAATTTCAGATCGAATCAATAATGGAAAACAAGTGGTAGCTCCACGACTACCACTAAGTACCTGATTCATTTACATTTCTCATGGTATTGTTGGGGAAGAAAAGAGGAAAATATATGCTTATATAATTGTATATCATATACAATTATCTATGATTGAGTTGAAATCTAATATAACATGCTCATGTAGTAAGCCAAAACGAAAGAATGACTTACACTCAGAGGACACCTGTACACCTACTCATTAATGCAAATATCTAATCAGCCAATCCCGTGGCAGCAACTCAATGCGTAAAGGCATGCAGAAGGCCACACTGGGTTCCACTCCTGTACTTACTGAAGTGAACCCGGAGTGCATTTTAAACATTGTCAGCAGCTGGAAAAACCAACAGTACAGAAGGACATTCCTTTAGAACAGAGATGAGGAGGAACTACTTTAGCCAGAGGGTCATGAATCTGTGTATTTCATTGCCACAGACAGCTGTAGAGGCCAAGTCATTGAATATATTTACAGCGGAGGGGGATTGCTTCTCGATTAGTCAGGGTGTCAAAGGTGAAGAGGAGAAGGCAGGAGAATGGGGTTGAGAGGGATAATAATCCAGCCATGATGGAATGGCAGAGCAGTCTTGTTTGGCCGCGTGACCTAATTCTGCTCCTATGTCCTAAGGTCTTATAAATACCAAGAATACGGGACATTTAATACTAATTAAATTCAAAGAACATTAATGTGGCTAAAGGAAATTTAGTCAGGCACTTCATTGGTGATTGCTGAATAACTCATGGTGAACCAAAAATTAACCTTTAAAAAATTTCTATTCCAAAATATTGTGGTGGAATCTAATATCAATGGTAATACTTCTCAAACAGACTGTAAACAGGAGATGAAATCCTGAAGTATTTTGTTCATGCAACCACAAGCTTCTCTTCTGGACCTCTGCTATATGACAATGTCAACAAAGTAACAAGTCAATGCATCAAGATAACTTCAGCTCTGTCTAGTTTTGTCCCTAACAGGCATTCACAAGTGTGAACATCAGGGGAAATTATCGTTAATATGTTTTAGACTGCTGAGAAACTTAAAACTTTTCTCTGTCAAAGAACATCAAACTTTATCGGGCAAACAGAAGGCACGGTACACACTAAAGGAAAGATTGCGTCAATCAAACTGGCAATGGTGTGATTTTTGGATGATAAGAAAAGAGGGCTCAGAGGAAGAGATGGGTCATCTTGCAAGTTGAGGCACTGTACTTCAACGGGAGTCTTAACTGGTTTTCCCTACCTAGTGGAGTTCAGGCTGAACTCAGAGAAACTATCCGTCGAAGGAAATACCTGCACGTATTAAACTAGAGAGTGAAAGAGCAAGCATGAGCAAATATTATCGGCAGATGATAAGCTGAGAAAAATACTGCGTTTTTGGAGTGAACTGAATGAATTAGTATCACCTGGAGATTAAAGATCTGTTGATTGTATGTAGAGTAGCTCCTGAGATGACAAGGTTAAGCAAGTGAACGGAAAGGCTGCAGGTAGAAAGTGCAGAATATAGGGAAGTGTAAATATATTTTGTGGGAAGAATAGAGAAAAATAGATAATTAAAATTCAGGAGGAATTTTATGTAAAATCACAGGAAATTCTTACAACATTGATGGAGCCATTCAGCTACTCTGGTCCCTACAGGCTCTAAGTAAATGCACCACAGTTACACCAACACACTCACTCCACTTTCCCGCAGTTGTGTTTTGTTCTAAGCATTTAACTAGTTACTCTTAGAACACAATGAATGAACTTGCCTTTTTTTTTGTTTTCACTGACATCACATTTCAGCATCTTATCACTTCTCAGGCAGGAGCTGATACGTTTTATCACCAACCTCTCAAAGCACTTCATGACTGTGGATGTAAGTGCTACTGGACAATAGCCATTGAGGCAGATTACCATGCTCTTCTGAGACACCGGTAAAAATGAAGTGCGCTTGAGCAGGTGGGTACCGCAGACTGCTGAAGCAAGAGGTTAAAGATATTGGTTAACATTCCAGCCAGTAGGTCAGTCGCACTCAGCCAGGTACCCCATGTGGGCAAGACGCTTTCCGTGGGTTCACACTTTCACATTGGCCTCAGAGACTGAAGTCGCAGGGTCATAGTGGGGTGTGGGAGTTTATGAAAGTTCCTCCATGTTTTGATGGTTAAAGTGAGCGTAAAAGGCATTGAGCTCATCTGGGAGTGAACCCCTGTTGTTGCATATGTCACTTGATTTAGCTTTATAGAAGTGACAGCATTCAAACACTGCCACAGCTGCTGAACATCCTTCTGTGATTCACATTTGGTCTGGAATTGCCACTTCACATGTGGAACGGCTTTCTGGAGGTCATACTTGGACCTCTTGTATTTTACTTGGTTCCCAGACCTGAACACCACTGACTTGCTACTTAACAGACTGTGTATTGCTATATTCATCCAGGGATTCTGGCTGGGGACAACTGAATGATTTTGTGGAGGCACACTTCCCCATGATTGACTTTATAAAGCGAGTGACAATCGTGATTATTCACTCTGGTCCTCTAATGAGTTCTTGAACGTGACCCAGTCCACACTTCACACTCATCAACCTACTGCCCTTCCCTCTGTCCAATAATCCCACAGCTACACCTCTACCGCTCACAACCACCTCCATGTTGTCCTTTCTTCTGGAGGCGTGCTCTTTAGCCTCTGCCTGTTTGCAGGTAGGAGGGAGACAGTCAGATGATCGCATTTCCTGAAATGCAGTCTCGGTATTCCTGATGGCAGTGTAGCAGTCTCGAGTCTGTTGGCACCCCTGGTGCTGCAGGTGATACATTGATGATAATTGGGCAGAGATTTCTTCTAGCAAACTTGATTGGTTCCCAGCAATGATTTGAAAGGCATTGGTGAAGGTTGTTTTTTAATTGCTAACTGCAGCACTCAATACATTGAGTGCTTGCTTAACATCTGCTTATGGCAGTATATAAACAGGGTCATGGAGGAGAATTCTTGATTAGCAGAATGAATGGCACTTAATTTTAGATGTTCCAGGTTGGGAGAGCAGGTTCAACAAGACCACTACATCTGAGCACCACGAAGAGTTTATCATGAAACACAGACGAATACTCCACTCCCACCTTTTGCCCTCTTTGATTCAGAATTTTGGTCTATCTGTTGGATCAAGAAGCCATTGGGTCCGATTGCTATATATTGCTTGTTTGGAGTGAGCCACGTCTCTGTGAAACAGAGAACGCAGCAATTTTTCATTTCCCTCTAATCCAGAAATTTTACCCTTAGGTCCTCAATCTTGTTCTCCAGTGACTGTACATTTGCTAACAAGATGCTGGGTAGAGGAAATTTTACTCTCTACCATTTTAGTTGGGCTTGGAGTCCTCCCGTCCTTCCTCTCTTCTGGCCCTGGTGATGGAACTTCAATTGCGCTGAAGCAATATAGTTCAAGGCACAATATTATACAAGACTTTGAAAAAACATTTTCTTACGATGTGGCATGGTCAGGCTCAGATACAGGACTAGCATGTGAAACTTGTGCTCAATTCTGGGTTGAACTTGAGATAAACACACACGGATTTCACCTTCAACTGAAATGAAATGATTTCTATCCTTGCTCTTGATGCTTGTTAAACAAGAAAAAGCTTGCTCACACATGTAAGAAGTTGGCAACTACAACAAAATGTTCGTTGCTTTCCTATGAATGCCAGGATACTCCTCATTCAGAGAAATCCAGAACTAGTCCAGGGGCAGGTCAGTAAATCTCATCTTGGGTGCATGATCAGACTACAGCTCACAAAGTATTTCCTCTTCTCTCAAAGTCAAGTTCTCAGCCTGAACACTAGATTTAGATAAAAGGTTCCTCACTCAGTCATACACTTGTGTTGTAAGGGAGGACATTGTGCTAACTGGGGTGAATAAAATACAACAAAGAATGGCACAATAAATAATAGGTGAGAAAACTGCAAAAAAAAAAGAAAACTTCACAAAACAATTCTCTTCTAATCTACACAATCCAACTGTTGTAACATTTATAACAAAGTGGCAGGCCAGCAGCCGAGTTGTGGCATGTAAAAATGCCTTCTCTACAATGAAAATTTCCCTCCAATTTTTTCGAGTTTGTTCACTCCCATAAGTCAGTCAGCAGCAAGTAAGGTGAAGTTGGGAGGGGGGGGGGGGTAACTCAGGAGGGAGAGGCTGACATCACAGCCCAAGTTGGACAAGTCCATTCAATGCTTAGAAAACACACTTTACACTCACCAATTATCAACGGCCTCCCCTATCTCACCTCAACAACTGAGATTGGATTTCACCTAATAAACACAGTCCTACTCTGCACTGTCGTACTGGGCTGAGAGATCTCTAACGAGTTACCATCAGGGCTGTTTGGTCACTGCCCACCACTGCAAGTTTTAGCATTGTACATTGTACAAAATTCAAAAAACGTTTATTTTTTAAAAAATCACAATTTATCATGGAACCCAGGTTGAGAAACCCTGCATTAGACCTAAGGATTTGTATCTGTGCTGCTTTGCTCTATGATTCAATGATCAGCAGACTTTTTTCTAGGACAGGGTAGTCTACTACTGGAGAGCACGTACTTAAGTGAGAGGGGAGAAATTTACAGATTTGAGGGATTTCCTTTTCACACAGAGGATGGTGGGTTTTATATGTAACAAGGTGTCAGATGAGATGGTTGAAGCAGATACGATGCAATGCTTAAAAAGTACTTGAACAGGTACGTGGGAAAAGCTCGTCATGAACCAGATGGGCCAAAGGTCCGGTTTCTGTGCTGTAATGTTGTATGAATCTATGAAAGATGCAGAGGGATATGAGCCTAATGCAGGTAATTAGGATTAGTACAAATTGGCACCATGGTAGGTATGGATATTATGGTTTGAAAAGTCCTGTTTCTAGCAGTGCCATTCTGGAATGTGTACATTGCTGAAACAGGTGTTTGAATGCTTACATTTTCCAAATGGGATCTCACACATGTTTTTGGATTCCATGTCCATAAATATAATTAATAATTCACAGTGGAATGCACGGGGTTTGTGCTTCGTTGTTTGAAAAATGGTGTTCCAATTAGCATACTCTAGGGATCACTCTGGAGAGTGCCAAGATGCTTTGTGTGGTAATTTTAGTGAGGCTGTTCAGTTTTCCCTTTCACTACCTACAGATGCTAGAGACAGAATACTTCATGTTCAATCTCAGTCCAAATGTGTACACAAGCTTTTTTCTCCTCCACTGTAATACTGAGGGAGAGACAGACTTTTAGAGGTGTCAACTGGATAGCACTATTTAAATAAATGCAGATTTCTCCTTGGTCAATAATTTTACACCACAAACCTGGAAATAAATTATTTTGCCATTATTACAATACCTGTGGGATCCTGCTGTGTGAATATTAGCAGCTGTGTTTCTCACATTAAATCTGTAACTGCTCTTCAACAGCAGAAGTAACCCGAGACCGTGAATGTAACCTTTTCTTTCTTCTGCATCATAAAGCAACGTCTCTCCGATTTTCAGGGTTTTGTGCCTCAAGTGTTGGAATTTGCAGGTTGAATTTTTTTCTCTGCTGAATAAGCAATGCAAATCACCACTCGATGTCTGCTTTTGTGAATATCTGATGTTTTATTTAACCAAAATAAACTTTATTCATATTACAAAAATACTTACTAGAAGAAACCATGCAGCAGCTTTTCATTCTTACATTTGTGGATCACGCATTTAGTGTTCAATAACACAGTTTAAAACCAATAGCACTATTGCCTCTTGGGTGTGGACATCTGCTGTTTACATAGAGTGGAGTTTCTAACTAATTACATCTATAGAACATAGAACATTACTGCACTGTACAGGCCTTTCAGCACACGGTGTGGTGCCAATCTTTTAACCTACTCTAAATTCAATCTAACCCTTCCTTCCTGCATAACCCTCCATTTTTCTATCATCCATGTTCCCGTCTAACAATTTCATGAATCTCCCGTACTGTATATATCTGCCTCTACCACCACCCCTAGCAGAGTGTTTCATGCACCCACTAATCTCAATGTAAAATACTTCCCTCTGGGATTCCCCTGAGATTTCCCTCCAATCACCTTAAATTATGCCCTCTCATGTTAACTATTTCCACCTTGGGGGAAAGTCTCTGGCTGTCCACTAGATCTATGCCTCTTGTCATCTTGTACCTCTCTATCAAGTCACCTCTTAACCTCCTTTGCTCCATGGAGAAAAGTCCCAGCTCACCCAACCTATTCTCATAAGACATGCTCTCTAGTCCAGGCAGCATCCTGGTCAATCTCTTCTGCACCCTCTCTAATCCAGACAGCATCCTGGTCAATCTCTTCTGCACCCTCTCTAATGCTTCCACATATAATCAGGTGACCAGAGCTGAATATTGCAAGAGTGGTCTAACCAGAGTGTTACAAAGCTGCAACATTATGTCACAGCTCTTGAACTCAGTTCCCTGACTAATGAAGACCAACGCACCATACACCATCTGAACAGCACTATCAGCATGTGCAGCAGCTCATTAGGTAAAATGATGGATGTGCCTGATTTCCTCTTGTATATGGTTAGAAACATAGAAAAACCTACAGCACAATACAGGCCCTTCAGCGCACAAAGCTGTGCCAAACATGTACGTACTTCAGAAATGACCTGGGGTTACTCGTTGCCCTCTATTTTTCTAAGCTCCAAGTACCTAATCAGGAGACTCTTAAAAGACCCTATCATATCCGCCTCCACCACCGTCACCGGCAGCCCATTCCATGCACTCACCACTCTTTGCATAAAATCTTATCCATGACATCTCCTCTGTACCTATTTCCAAGCACCTTAAAACTCTGCCCTCTCGTGTTAGCCATTTCAGTCCTGGGAAAAAGCCTCTGACTATCCAAATGATCAATGCCTCTCATCACCTTATATACCTCTATCAGTTTACTTCTCATCCTACATCGCTTCAAGGAGAAAAGGCTGAGTTCACTCAGCCTATTCTTATATGTATGCTCCCCAATCCAAGCAGCATCCTTATGTCTCCTCTGCACCTTTTCTATAGTTTCCACATCCTTCCTGTAGTGAGGTGACCTGAACTGAGCACAGTACTCCAAGTGGGGTCTGACCAGGGTCCTATGTAGTTGCAACATTACCTCTCAGCTCTTAAACACAATCTCACGATTGATGAAGGCCAATGCACCGTATGCCTTCTTAAAGATAGAGTCAACCTGTGCAGCAGCTTTGAGTGTCCTATGGACTCAGACCCAAAGATCCCTCTGATCTGCCATCATATTTCACCTACCAAAATAAACCACCTCACACTTATCTGCATTGAACTCCATCTGCCACTTCTCAGACCAGTTTTGCATCCTTTCGATGTCCTGCTGTAACCTCTGACAGCCCTCCACATTATCTACAACACACCCACCCTTTGTGTCATCAGCAAACTTACTAACCCATCCCTCCTCTTCCTCATCCAGGACATTTATAAAAATCATGAAGAGAAGGGATCCCAGAACAGATCCCTGAAGCGCTCCACTGGTCACTGACCTCTATGCAGAATATGACCCATCTACAACCACTCTTTGCCTTCTGTGGCCAAGCCAATTCTGGATCCACAAAACAAAGTCTCCTTGGATCCCATGCCTCTTTACTTTCTCAATAAGCCTTGCATGGGGTACCTTATCAAATGCCTTACTGAAATCCATATACACTACATCTACTGCTCTTCCTTCATCAACGTGTTTGGTCACATCAGTTTGTATTCAATCAAGTTTGTAAGGCATGACCTGCCTTTGACAAAGCCATGCTGACTATTCCTAATCATATTATACCTTTACAAACGATCATAAATCCTGCCTCTCAGGATCTTCTCCATCAACTTACCAACCACTGAAGTAAGACTCATTGGTCTATAATTTCCTGAGCTATCTCTACTCCCTTTTTTGAATAAGGGAACAACATCTGCAACCCTCCAATCCTCCAGAACCTCTCCTGTCCCCATTGATGATGCAAAGATCATTGCCAGAGGCTCAGCAATCTCCTCCCTCACCTCCCACAGTAGCCTGGGGTACAGCTTGTCCAATCCTGGAGACTTATCCAACTTGATGCTTTCCAAAAGCACAAGCATATCCTCTTCCTTAATGTCTATATGCTCAAACTTTTCAATCCACTGTAAGTCATCCCTACAATCGCCAAGATCCTTTTCCATAGTGAATACTGAAGCAAAGTATTCATTAAGTACTCTGCTATCTCCTCCGGTTCCTTAGACACTTTTCCACTGCCACACTTGATTGGTCCTATTCTCTCTTGTCTTATCCTCTTGCTCTTCACATACTTGTAGAATGCCTTGGGGTTTTCTTTAGTCCTGCTCACCAAGGCTTTCTCATGGCCCCTGCTGGTTCTTGTAATTTAATTCTTAAGCTCCTTCCTGCTAGCCTTATAATTTTCTAGATCTCTATCATTACCTAGTTTTTTGAACCTTTCGTAAGCTTTTCTTTTCTTCTTGACTAGATTTTCAACCGCCTTTGTACTCCATGGTTCCTGTACCCTACATCCTTTCCCTGTCTCATTGGAACGTACCTGTGCAGAACACCACGCAAATATCCTCTGAACATCTGCCACATTTCTGTTGTATATGTCCCTGAGAATATCTTTTCCCAATTTATGGTTTCAAGTTCCCGTCTGATAGCTCCATATTTCCCCTTACTCCAACTAAACACTTTCCTAACTTGTCAGTTCCTATCCCTCTCCAATGCTATGGTAAAGGAGATAGATTCGTGATCATTATCTCCAAAATGTTCTCTAACTGAGAGACCTGACATCTGACCAGGTTCATTTCCCAATACCAGATCAAGTACAGCCTCTCCTGTTGTTGGCTTATCTACATACTGTGTCAGGAAACCTTCCTGAACACACCTAACAAATTCCACCCCATCTAAACCCCTTGCTCTAGGGAGATGCCAATCAATATAGGGGAAATTAAAATCTTCCACCACGACAACCCTGTTATTATTACACCTTTCCAGAAGCTCTCTCCCTATCTGCTCCTTGATGTCCCTGGTACTATTGGGTGGTCTATAAAAAACATCCAGTAGTTATTGACCCCTTCCTGTTTCTAACTTCCACCCACAGAGACTCAGTAGACAATTCCTTCATGACTTCCTCCTTCTCTGCAGCTGTGACACTATCTCTGATCAGCAGTGCCAAACCCCCACCTCTTCTGCCTCCCTCCCTGTCCTTTCTGAAACATCTAAAGCCTGGCACTCTAAGTAACCATTCCTGCCCCTGAGTCATCCAAGTCTCTGTAATGGCCAGAACATCCTCCCTCCACGTACTGATCCACGCTCTAAGCTCATCCACTTTGTTCATGATACTTCCTGCATTAAAATAGACACATCTCAAACCATCGGTCTGAGCGTGTCCCTTCTCTATCACCTGTTGTACAGCATTGAAACAGGCCTTTTGAGTTCATCACATCTATACTGAATTTTTTACCCTTCTGCCCACATTTGGACCCTATCTTTCTATGAGGCTTCACCTTCTGTTTGAGCTTGAAGTAGATGCTTTGGCATTTAAATGAGGTCCCTGTAATGGTAATTGGATGTCAGCATATCTGTGCCAGTAGGCGCAGACTGCCTAGGATTGTTACACGCTGTGTTGCAAGTAGAAGTATAGTTAAACATTTAGTGCTGCATTTGTTTTTACAATTTTTTTGTGAGGTTTTTTTTCTCCTTTTCAGCACTTCATTTCCTAGGAGACGTGGTAGCAATTGCTTTGGCATTGCAATTTATCAGCAAAACTGTGGTAAACAGTGGAGATTCTTATATAGCACAGGAGGAGCCACTAGACGCTGTGGGAGGCCAAGCAGAATGGAACAATTCTTGCTAATTCCAACTCTTAGTTCAGGCTATTGTGAAGCTGAAACACTCAAAAGGCTCATTGACATGACTGGAATTGGTTTATTATTGTTACATGTATTGTACAGTGAAACGCTTGGCTTGTATACTGTTTGCACAGGTCAGATCATTACACAGAAAGTTTTGAACTATGGAGTAAGTACAGTGCAAGTAAACAATAAGTGCAAGCTCATAACAAAGTAGATTGTGAAGTCAAGAGTCCACCTTATCATAGTAAGGAACTATTTACTAATCTTCTAACAGCTGGGTAGAAACTGTGCTTGAGCCTGGTGGTACAAGATGTCAGGCTTTTATACCTTCTGTAACACACACACAGAATGCTAGAGGAACTCAGCAGGTCAGGCAGCATCTATGGAAATGAATAGGTAGCTGACCCGTTAGAAGGGTCTCGGCCAGAAACATCGGCTGTCTCGGCACTGTCTTTGAATCCATAAGTAAATCACATTATTCTACAGAATATTCCAGTTGGATTTTTGCCAAGTTAGTCTTCAGGGAAGTCCTGAGTGGTTGAGGTAAGATGGAAAAGGTTAACAAGTTACAGCATTATTAAGAAAAAACTTTTTTTTTGTAGTTTGTTAATGGTCTTCAGATGGCTCTTTAAGAGGTCCTGGTTAGCCTGTAGTACTAGAATCAAAATCAAAAACTAGATGCTGGACATCCGAAGTAAAAGAAGATGCAGAATGTGGGTGAAGCATAATCTGTGCAAAGGGAAACATCATTAACTTTTCATTTCAAAGAGAGTTCTGATGTGGAGTCTTGGACATTAAATATTCATTCTGTTCCCCTTTTATAGATGTTTCCTGCCTGGCAGAGTGCTTCCAGTATATTTTGTTTTCAGTTTAGGCTCTAGGATCTGCTTAAAGTGTGGAAGGTCCATTACCATCAGGGACTTAAAATGATACTCAAGCTCTTAATCATCCTGTTTCAGAAACCTATGCTGGCAGGCACTTTGGCCAGTTAGAAGTCACTGATTGGTCCTGGTTAGAACTGATCTAGCAATTTATCCACCAATGTAATTTCAGACAATTATCTGTGTATGTTTAAATGCTTCAAGTACATACTCTGGTCTTCTACATGGCAAATAACCATAGGCAATAGAAAATAAATGTCATCTGAATCTCTTTAGTTTCTTTTTAATAGTTTTGAGTTGTAATAAATGCTTTCATTAAGCATTCTCTACATTGGGTCTTCATAAAATACCAGCAACATGAAGCAGTTTTACCAGCTTGCACTTTTATGTGTCCCAAAGATCGGAAGGGAAGCATATCTGAGAATGTTAAAAAGTCACCATATTGTTTCCTTCATTTATTGTGAGCATGCATTTTATCCAAATGAATAACATGCTTGCAATGTTCTTGAATAAAGCACTACTGTTCATACAACAAACGTGTCTTGAACTCTGTCCAATACAGAAGAGGAAAGAAGCAGCATGAATGAAAAATTTATTTTGCAACTGAATTTGTTCAGAAAGTAGAGGAAGTTAACCCTGTTATACTCAGATGCACATCACAGATTTTACAATATGGAAAGAGGTATTTCTGAACCATTGATTTTCTGCCAGACCATAAGACACAGGAGCAGAGTTAGGCTATTCAGCCCATTGAGTTTGCTCTGCCATTTAATCATGGCTAATTTGAGGGCCTCTGTTAGTCAGAGCTGACCACGGATATTGTGTCCTAGCTGTCTGGATATGCAAGCCTGGGCAGTACGATATGCAGAGCAAGCTCCCCCTCTCCACTCATCTGATGAACCCAAAGGAACCACAGAGACCGATACAGTTTGGTACCAGCAGTATTGCAGAAGTTGCCACTCTATATAGGACTGACTTAGGGACTTCAGCTTTGGATTTATTGTCCATCTTAACCTCATTCTCCTGCCTTCATCTTAGAACCCTTACTAATCACGAACCTATCAATCTCTGCTTTAAATATACTCAATGACTTGGCTTCCACAGCCATCTATGGCAATGCATTCCACAGATTCACCACTCTCTGGTTAAGGAAATTCCTCCTTACCTCTGTTCTAAAAGGATGTCCTTGTATTCTGAGACTGTGCCCGCTGGTCCTAAACTCCCTCGCTATTGGAAACATCCTCTCCATGTCCACTTCATCTTGATCTTTCAATACTTGAGTTTTAATGAGGTCCTCCCTCATTCTTCTAAGCTCTTGCAAATACAGGCCCAAAGCCATCAAATGCTTCTCACATGTTAACCCTTTCATTCCCAGAATCATTCACGTGAACCTCCTTGTACTCTCCAATGCCAGCATATCTTTTCTTTAGATAAGGACTCAAAAGTGCTCCCAGTGCTCCAGGTGCATTCTAATAAATGCTTTATTAAGCCCCAGTGCTACATCTTTGCTTTTATATTCTAGTCCTCTTGAAATGAATGCTAATGTTGCATTTGCCTTCTTTACCACTGACTCAACCTGCAAGTTAACCTTTAGGGCATCCTGCACTTGGACTCCAAAGACCCTTTGCACCTCCAACTTCTGAATTTGCTCTTTGTTTAGCCAATAGTCTATGCCTTTCTTCTTTCTTCTTAAGTGCATGGTCATACATTTCCCTTCACTGTGTTCTATTTGGCATTTCTTTGCCCATTCTCCTAATCTTTTTGCAGAGTCCTTGTTTCTTCAACACTACCTACTCCTCCATTTTCACAAAGCCATCAATCCTGTTATCCAAATCACTGACATAACGTGAAAAGATGCAGTCCCAACACCACCCCTGCAGAACGCCACTAGTCACCTACAGCCAACCAGAAAAGGCCGCCGATGTTCCAACTTATTGCCTCTTGCCAGTCAGTCAATCTTCTGACCATGCTAGTATCTTTCCTGGGATACCATGGGCAAGCTTATAGAGCAACCCATTCTTCTCTAATATTTTTATGTAACCATATCTTCCCAGAATCCCATCAATGGTCTGTGATTCTACCACTGAAATAGAGGTGGTTTACAGCGGTGAATTAGCATCACACCTTTGGAGCTTGGGAAGAAAGCAGAGCTGTGGAAAATCCATTAATTCACAGGGAGAACCTGCAAGCTCCACATAGATGCTAGAGGTTCGGATTGAACTCGAGTGACTGGAGCAGTGGGAGAAAAGCGACAACACCTGAGCCTCTGAACCTTCTTTCATTGTCGATCATAATTAGACAGATTTCCAATTGTAGTTAATTACAATTTCTCCTCCAGGCCTCACAGTAATTTCTAGAGAAAAAAAAGCGGTTACACTCTGTATTGTATTGCTTGAGGTAGTTTCAATATGATTGCAAGAGCAGTAAGATATAAAATGTTTAATGGGCATGAGATGAAGACATTAAGCACTCTAGGTGGCAAATGCTGCCTTTAGGGTTTCTGGAGATGAAAAACAATATCTTAATAGTAGCTTCATTGGATTCATTGTGTCTTATGCTTTACATAATACTTATATTTCTCTCACATTAATAGCCCACAGAGATGTCAGAACTGACTTACTCTAATTGCTGAATGGACACAAATGCAGTTGAAATTACAGAGGAAGAGCCCAAATTCACGTAACATTTTCTATTTATTTCACTCTGCCTTCATCAGCCCTTTGAAGCAGCTCTCATAATATTATCATTAGCATTGATGAGCAATAACATCTCCAAGATCAAAAGAAATAGAGCCAAATAGGTTTATAGTTTAATTTTCTGCATTTCTGTTGATGATTAGAGCATGGAAGTTAAAGAAACCAAGAAAAATAGTAATTTTTCTCAGTAAGAAATGAAAAAAAATTAGGAAAATAAGAAGAAGAATTAAGTGTCGGTTATGGTTTGACGGCAGGACCTCCACCATCCAGGAAGAGAAGTTCAGCATTCGAATCTTACTTTGCCGAATGAAGCACAGATCTTGGCCAACAGTTAGTGCAATAGTGAGGGAGCAGGAGTTCTTTTTTTGGGACATGAAACTGAGGCTGCTGTATCCAACGTGGATAGACATGAAAGTTCCTTTGGCTCAAGTTTGAAGAAGAGAAAATAATGTTTTCCTGACACCCTGGCTAATATTAACTGCCCAGCCAGCATCATTATCTGTTTTATGTTACTGTCATTTGTGGAACATCTGCTGCAGTTGTATTTGCTGCCAAGGTTGTTACATTACAATAGCAGCAGCACCTCACAAGTATTTAATTGGTTTTTAAGCACCATGATGCTGTGAAAAGCACTATAAAAAGCCAGTGCCTTTCTTTACTAACAGTCTGTTTACCTAAACAGTTATAATTTCAGTGATGTGGGCATGTAATTTCTCTTTCCATTTCTGCCATCACATCTGTAGTGTAAAGAATGAGTTTGCGTTTACTCTTCCCTGTCCTACTTCTGCTGTAAATCGCTAAAGTAGATCCATCATTCTGTCTTTCAGGTGAATCCCTAGCTTCCTTTATTGTTAAAATACTGTACTTTTACTCAGTTATTCCTGCTCTTTAACAAGGGTTTTACCTTACGGAATAATATTTAAATGTCTTAAATATACCTAAATCTGTTGATCGTTTCCTGATTGGTCAGGGCATCAAAGGATATGGTGAGAAGGCAGGTGTATGGGGTTGAGTGGGATCGGGGATCAGTCATGATGGAATGGTGGAGCAGACTCGATGGGCTGAATGGCCTAATTCTGCTCCTACATCTTATGGTCTTATCCAATTTTTTTCTGCAGTGCAATTTTTAATGTGTATAGACATATAACTTTGAGACCCATTGATATTGCTTCACAGACACATTGAAAGTGACATCCCTCCAATAGATTGCTTATGTTGTTTGGCCATTTGATTGCCAAGGCAAAGTGTCCTCTGACATATACTCAGTAATGCTGGTTATATTATTGAACCTTAGTTTTCTTTTCGAACTCAAGCAAGCCAGGCTTTTACAATGTTAACACAATATGATAAAATACCAATAAATTCCAACCTGAGATAAGACTAGAAAATATGTTCACGAAGTTAGTCATCTTGAAAACATGATTTGAGGAGATAAGCAGAAAAGTTGGCTGAATTGTTTTTCATTGTTCTTACAATTCGATATGCTACATTTTTATTTAAGTTATTATCGCTCTATTTTCCTCTTTCATTTTCTAGCTGTGTTCTAAGATGCTGTTATGGGCAGTAACTCTGATTAAAGGTACATCTGCACACGAGGAGTTTATTGGTAAATTATTGTGATGGACAGATGGTATTGTGGAAGAGCAACAACATACTGAATGAAAAGCTGGCTCCTATCTATCCACAGATGATAGAGAAAAAAATCCACAGATCACTACAATGCAGAGACAGCACTGAAAAGAAAGGTGACTTTTAAACACAATGCATTAGTAGTCAGTAATTCAACACAGTCTACTATTGATATTTTGGTAATTGTAATAATTTCCCTTTTATTTTGTCTGGACCTACAAGATTATAATCTCTTTTTAGTTTTGCTTCTTTTAAGGAAAACAACGAAAGCTTTTCTAGTTTCTCTCAAAGTTTTAATCTTGTAAAACTTTACTGTTATTAAAACTTTCATGCTATTCCCTGAAATATTATTTTTAGGATTGATACGACTCTCTAGCTGGAGCTAAGCCAGTATTTTATTTAGTTTAATACAGCCAATTATTTTTTATTCCATTGGGCAAAAATTCAACTTTTGCCACAAGCCATGAATGTGTGATAAGCTATAAAGTTGCATTGCAGAGAAACAAGTCCTTTAGCCCATTGAGTCCATGACAGCTATCAAACACTTACTAACATTAATTCTACACTGATCCCTTTTTATATTCACTCCACACTTCCATCAGCTACTACTACTTACTAACATGTTAGAAGTAATTTTCAGCAGCCAATTAACCTACCAGCTTAGACATCCTTAGAATGTGAGGGGGGAAATTCAAGATGGCATGAGAGCCCAATGAGACCAGCAGTGACATCCTGCAGACAGCTCACAAAATAACGTCTACTCCTTCTTCTTCTTTTATGCTTATTCTCCAGAGCTGTGATTGATTGCAGACCGTAATTTCTCTTCTGATGATGCAACTTTAGGCTGACTGAGCGATCTGGTGTTTTTGCTGTTTCCTGGGGAATTTGGCGAGGTTGAGAGTGAAGCGTGTGGTCAGATGTTTCCTAATGGCGGAACGTGAACCCGCGGTCAACTCCATTACTGCTTGCTGATTAAAGTATTGAGCAAGATTGAAATCGATGAGGGCAAGAGCAGACAGCGAGAGGGTGTTCAGCGCTGTCTACCGGCAGACGTTCCATCTCCCTCTCGCTGCTCCCGAGGAAGGTGCAGGAGTCTTGGGCCCCAAGCTGCAAGGTTTGATCGCAGCTCGTGGCTGTGGGGCTCTTCATTGGGAGAATCTTCGGTTTGATATTTAATATCCTCAGTGCTGAGTGGACTTGTTTTTTGGAGGACTCTGCGGTTCATGTTCTATGTGTTTCTGGTCACTCTCTTCTGCTGTTTGCATGATTTGATTGAGGCAACTTGGTGTAGAACTTTCTCTGTGGCTGTGACCTGCTGTCATCGACACAGTGCTAAACTGAACTGACTTGGTGGCTGTCACTGTTTCAGGGACTCCACCGTTTCGTGTTTAATACTCTGTATGTTATTTGCTCGCATTTGCTGTTTGCATTGTTTGTTCTGTTCTTGTGTCTCAGATGTTTGAAGCTTTCTTTAAGTGGGTTCCATGGAGTTGCATTGTTTCATGGCTGCCTGTGGAAGGATGAATCTCAGGGTTGAATACTCTATACATAGTTTGATAATAAATGTATTTTGAAACTTTGGAAAGCAGAAGATCCAGTGGAATCCCATGCAGTCACAGGGAGGACATGCAGACTCCAAATAGTCAGCTCCAGGGGTCAGGACTGAACTGGGGTTGCTGAAGCTATGAGTCAGCAGCTCCACCAGTTGTGTCATTCACTGTGTAAGCTTCTGAAGTTTAATCTCATTGACTTTAATGGAACCAAATTACAGATGTGGAATTCATTCCGCATATTCTACTACATCACAAGGTAAGCACATGCTACTAAGAATGAACTTTATCTATTTATAAAATCTCACATGGTTTATTTCAAGCCTTATTTGTCAGCACCAGCATCTTTTTAAAAATTGTTCCATTTAGTTTGCATTGCCTTGTTTCAAACTAAAGCACATAATACCTTTTTATGCTTTGAATTTCATTTAATGTGTCTGGCTAACCCAAAACTCCCATTGTTACAATCTTACCCACTGTTGACAAATACTGAGTCATGTGTACATTTTGAAAATATGCTGCTCTCAAGCCTACATATTAACACTTTACAAAATCAGCAGTTATCCTTATGCAAACCCAAACTATACCTTCTTCTGTTGAAAAAGAAGCTGTTCGTCACAACTCTGTTTTGCATCCGTGAGCCATATTTGTATCCACGTGGCTGGGTTAATACCTTTGTGATATAGATGTGTAGCCACAGGAATTGTTTTTGAATGACCTGCAAATGGACTACAGCCCTCCATATCAGTCCCCTGCATGTACCTATCCAAGTTTCTCTTAAATGTTACAATCCACCTGCATCCACCACATCTACCAACATCTGGTAGCTTGTTCTATACTTGCGCCACCTCTGAGAGAAAAGATTTTCCCTTAAATATTTCACCTTTCATTCTTCACCTATGACGTCTAGTTCTAGTCTCACCCAATCTCAGTGGAAAAAGCCTGCATGCATTTACCTTATCTATACCCCTTAACATTTTGTGTACCTCTATCAAATCTCCCCTCATTCTCCTACACTTCAAGGAATAAAGTTCTAACCTATTCATCTTTTCCCTATAACTCAGGTTCTCAAGTCCCATCAACATCTTTGTAAATTTTCTCTGTACTCTTTCAATTTTATTATTATCTGTCCTGTAGGTAGATGACCAGAACTACATACAACACTCTTGATTTGTCCTCACCAATGCCTTAAATAACTTCAACATAATTTCATAACATCTCAACTCCTGTACTCAATATTCCAATTTATGAAGGCCAATGTGCCAAAAGCTCTCTTTACCTGTGACGCCGTCTTCAAGAAATTTAGATCTGTATTCCCAGAACCACTTGTTCTATTACACTCTGCAATGCCACAACGGTATGTCCTCCCAAAGTGCAACATCTCACACTTGTCTGCATTAAATTCCATCTGCCATTTTCAGCCTATTTTTCCACTTGGTCGGGATTATGCTGCAACCTTTGATAGCCTTTCACTATGCCCCCTGTCTGGGTGCCATCCAGAAATTTGCTGATCCTCTTCACACATTATCATCCAGATCATTGTTACAGATGACAAACAACAATGGACCCAGCACCAATTCCTGTGGCACAGCGCTAGTCACAGGCCTCCCGTCAGAGACACGACCATCTAATGCCACTCTCTGGCTTCTGTTAAGCCAATGTTGAATTCAGTTTACTGTTTCATCTTGAATGCCAAACAACTGAACCTCCTTGACCAGCCTCCCCGTAGGACTTTGCCAAAGGCCTTGCTAAAGTTCATGTAGACAACATTGATTGTCTTTCCTTCATCAATTTTCCTGGTAATCGCCTCGAAAAACTCTATAAGATTGACTAGACACCACTGACCACGCACAAAGTCATCCTAATCAGGCCCTGTCTATCCAAATGCATCTTTCCCTTTCCATTCTGTTCCTGAAGAAGGGTCTCGGCCTGAAACATCGACAGTTTATTCTTTTCCATAGATGCTGTCTGACATGCTAAGTTCCTCCAGCATTTTGTGTGTGTTGCTTTGGATCCCCAGCCTCCTCAGACTTCCTGGTACTTGTATATCCTGCCTCGTAGAATACCTTCCAATAATTTACCCATTACTGAAATCTAGCTCACTGGCCCTTAATTTCCATTAGACCATAAGACAAAAGAGCAGAATTAGGCCATCTGGCCCATCGAGTCTGCTCCACCATTCAGTCATGACTGATCCTTTTTCTTCCCTCCTCCTCAACCCCAGTTCCCAGCCTTCTCCCCATAACCTTTGATGCCACGTCCAATCAAGAACCTATCAATCTCTGCCTTAAGTACACCCAATGACCCGGCCTCCCCAGCTGCATGTGGCAACAAATTCCACAAATTCACCACCCTTTGGCTAAAGAAATTTCTCTGCATCTTTGTTTTGAAAGGGCGCCCCTCTATCCTGAGGCTGTGCCCTCTTGTTCTAGACTTTCCCACCATCCTTTCCACATCTACTCTGCCTAGCCCTTTCAACATTCCAAAGATTTTAATGAGATCCCCGCTCATCCTTCTGAATTCTAGCGAGTACAGATCCAGAGCCATCAAACATTCCTTGTATGATAACCCTTCAATTCCTGGAATCATTTTTGTAAACCTACTCTGGACCCTCTCCAATGCCAGCACATCTTTTCTAAGATGAGGGGCCCAAAACTGTTCACAATACTCAAGGTGAGGCCTCCTAATTTATTCTTAGAGCCTTTCTGATTGTTGAATAATTAGCAGATTGTTAACCACTTTAAATCTATGAATTAACTACAGTATATTTTAGGGTAAAGTCAATCCACCCCAGTTCAATGCAGTCTAACTATAATTATAGAGACAACCCATTGTACTGATCATATTCAATGTCTTACTCAAGTCAAGTCACTTTCAACCAGATTCCATCAAATTTGCTGTAACTTCAGATCATTAGCAATGTTCCATTACTTCTTGGATGTGTGTGTTGTCAAAAAGGTCTCCATAAAAGATAGTAGTCAGGAAAATTTGAGAGTGATTTGAATGTAGTTGGTGGGAGGCATGATGGGGTTTCATTGACCATTAAGACCTGCCCACTTGGTGCTCCTGTGAGTTACACCAACACACTGTGCACTGCTTACATTGGCAAGTAAATACTGTAGCTCTTTACATTGTGGAAGCCAGAATGGATATTTTTTCCAGATGGAGCTGGCTGATCACTTGACACTAGGCACGTTCAATTTGCACAAATCTCAAAATCTTACCAGTTGCAGCCCTTTTTGAATTTAATGTGCTGTTAATGAAACTCTTCCTGTTGATGGCCAGTTCGTTTTGGATTTGTAGCATTAGATTACTATTCTGGAAATAATTTAAAAATAAGAAAATAAATTAGGAATAAAGAAAATAATTCAATTGCCAAGCTCCCAAGTTAATTTTGCTGAATTTGTAATGTTTAAATAATTTGTATTGTAATAACAGATAATTGTTTAGAACTGACAACTGCACTTCTACCTGCCACAAATTTGTCCTCTCAAATATTCAGTATCTTTGTTAACTTTCATGGATTTGATGTTCATTTTAAAAACCTTACATCAATGTTGAATTTTATTAGCTTCTTACTCTTACATGTCAAAATGTAAAGTCAAACAACATCAATTCTAAAAGTCATTTTGCTACTACCTCCTCCCTAATATTCTTCTCAGTGAGAAACATTGGTATCTAATTAAGTCAAAACACCCCAGCAGGTCTGAAATAATTGAAATTTTATTTTCAGCATGACACATATATTCAGGTCTGGTTGGGTAGCCAGAAATTATTAATCAAATTTGAATTATTATTGTTCATTATATTGGTTTATTTTTGCTGAGGTACAATGAATACTTGCTTTTGTATTCTATTCACACATATCACACCATTACATAGTGTATTGAGGTAGTACAAGATATAGTGAGACTTCAAAATCATAGAGCCATAGAGAAATACAGCACAGAAGCAGGCCTTTTGGCCCATCTAGTGCATGCCGAAACCATTTAAACAGCCTACTCCCAACAACCTGCACCAGGATTATAGCCCTCCATATCCCTACTATCCTTGTACCTATCCAAACTTCTCTTAAACATTGAAATCAAGCTCACACGCACCACTTGTGCTGGCAGCGTATTCCACACTTTCAGGACCCTCTGAGGGAAGAAGGTTTTCCTCATGTTACCCTAAAAATTTTCACCTTTCACCCTTAACCCCTGACCTCTGGTTGTCATTCCGCCCAAACTCAGTGGTAAAAGCCTTATCTATACCCCTCATAATTTTGTATACCTCTATCAAATCTCCTCTCAGTCTTCTACATTCCAAGGAATAAAGTCCTATCCTATTCAATTTTTCCTTATAATTGAGATCCTCCAGACCCAGCAATATCCTTGTAAATTTTCTCTGTACTCTTTCAAGCTTATTTACATCTTTCTTGTAGGTAGGTGACCAAAACTGCACTCAATACTCCAAATTAGGCCTCATCGTTGTCATACACAACTTCAACATAACATCCAATCTTCTGTACTCAATACATTGATTTATGAAGGCCAACATGCCAAAAGCTTTCTTTGTGACCCTATCTACCTGTGAATTATGGACCTATATTCCCAGATCCCTTTGTTCTACCACACTCCTCAGCGCCCTACCGTTCACTGTGTAAGAACTACCTTGATTGTCCTACCAAAGTGCATAACCTCACACTTGTCTGCTTTAAATTCCACCTGCAATTTTTCAGCCCATTTTCCAGCTGATGCAGATCCCTCTGCAAGCAATGATAGCCTTCCCACTGTCCACTATGCCGCAATTCTTGGTGTCATCAGAAAGTTTGCTGATCCAGTTAATTACATTGTCATCTCGATCATTGATACAGATGACAAAAAACAAAGGGCCCAGCACCGATCCCTGTGGCACACCACTAGTCACGGGCCTCCAGTTGGAGAGGCAACTATCTGCTACCACTCTCTGGCTTGTCTCACAAAACCAGTGTCTAATCATGTATCTAAAATATCCAATGTGAACAATGTGGGTAAGTGGATGTTTTCTATTTATGCTAACATGGTGCCCTTAAAGAAGGTGCTGTTTAAGGATTATTACTTAGAAATTCATCCCTGATCAGTAACACTAAAATAGCAATGACATCTTGTACTCTAAGGTGGACGAATAATTCACTACCATTATTATATAGCAGCTAATAATGAATTTCTAGGCAACCGTGTTTACAATAGAACAGAGTGCAATCAATCAGCTAGCCTCATGAATGAGAGTAAGCTCAGTTCAATTTCAGTTTAATTTGTTGTATGAATAGCTAAGCTTGTCACTAAAAAGTATTAAAATACTAAGGACTAGATTATGTATCATGCAGTATCTGGGTGAGGAATTTTAATTACCAGCTTTAAAGAAGCGATATGCTTTTAACATGACTCATGTGTGCTAGAATTACTAAATCTGCAAACCTACTTTTGCTTAATATTTTTGCTTTAAAAAAAGAGTTACTTCTTTTGCAGTTGATGTTTTCTCATCTTTCATTCGGAGAATGGCTGGGCTGCAGTAGATTTCTATCAAGCACATTGTCAAAGGTGCTTTGTCAGTTCTTTGTGTTGTACGCTGCCAAGGAGGAGGAGAAGCCAGCAAACGGGTGAGAGTCCTGTCAGGAAAATTATGAGCAGTGATAATGAGTGATACTCTGAAATTGATCTGTGTATTTGTGAAAGTTGAACCCATTTCTGATTTTTGCAAGCAGCTATGATAGCAAAATTGGAAATTTTGTAAGTGGATAACTATAATGGCAATTCTGGAAATTTAGGCATTTTGAGAGACAAATGATCTGTTTATAATATGAGCTTTGCCTTGCTCTTGGCAATTACTCTAATGAATTTTATTTTAAATAAGCTTTTTGAAAGAAGAGGATTGTTCGGGCAAGTTGAAGTAAACACAATACTAAAGGACACTAAGAATCCAACATAATTCCCGTTTATTATTAACATCATTTTAATGTGATAGCAAATACATTTGAAAAAGGATTTGCATTATGAACTAATAAAACAGAAGATGGCTTGTTCACATTCATGTTTGGTTGATCCATGGAAGTGAATCAGGGAACTGGAAGCATAGTAGCATGTCACCATCTGGTATGGAATTTGCAAGACGTTTGACCCCAGGACCCTATAAAGGATTGTGAGGACAGCTGAGGGGACCATCAGAGACTCTTTTCCACCCATTTGAGATATTTACCAGGAGACCTTAGCATTGTCAATGATTCCTCCCATGCATCCATCAATCTCTTTGACCCCCTACGATCAGGCAGGAGGTACCATAGCATTAGGACAAGAACTGTTAGCACGGAGAACCGCTTGTTCCCCAGGCCGTGAGACTACTGAATTCCCTGGCACAGTTGTGTTATACCGTTGACTTTTTAACTTGTGTCATAAATGCACCTGATTATTTGTTAATTTATTTGTGGTAATATTACTTCATGTGTTGTTGGTGCATGGAATGGTCTGTGGTGTGCACCTTGGTCTGGAGGATCAACTTCAATTTGGCGATGTACATGTATAGTATATGACTGAAAAACAATAAACCTGAAGCTGAACTTGAACTTGAACCCTTCTGCTCTCATCCAAACCACCTCCCTATCCACCCACCCAACTCTCCCAACTTCAATATTGTGCTTATCTGCCTTGAAACAAACTGACAGAAACAAAAAGAAAATCTTTGTCAATATTTCTCTACTTGCATTTCTTCATATAAAAGCAGAATTTTTTGTTGGGATGCCTCTTATGGCAAAAAAAACCAAATGATGATTTTGAGTTTGAGAACTTATTTGTTGAGCAATATTTACCTTCTGGCTTATTTATCTTTTCAGCATAATCAATTATTCTGGAGTCGAGATTTGCCCAAAATACTGAATTTTCCTTGCCATTTCCCTTTGAGAAAAAGTCACTGTTAAACCTGAAGCGAATACAAAGTCAGCTTTCCTAATCGTTTGATAACTGATTAGAAAACTGAGTATTCTGGTTGCACTTTGTGAAGTTTTGTCTTCAGCTCAATTATGTAAATTCAGTGGTAACCGTCTTCTAACGTTTGCTGAAGTGATGGTCAATCGTTGTCTACACAGAAAATAGATGTGAGCCGCAAATGATCATTGAAACTGAAATATTTAAATTATCACAGCAGAAGAAAACCAGATGGAACATATCCAATAGTTCGCCAGGAAATGACAGTAGCAGCAGAGGGAGCTGTAACAAATTATTGCATTTCTGCAGCTCACTGATTTTGACAGACTTACAGAACATTGGAAAATGCCAAAAGCTTTTAGCTTGATACTATAATAGGAGAAATTTGGGACAATTCTTTCTCTCCCCCTACTTGGTTGCATTAAAATCAATAATTGTTTGGAATGAGTTACAGGATTTAAAGATTTTTGACGGGAAGTACTGGGGCGGATTTAATTTGGAACAGATTTCACAGAGAACTTTTCCAGAATGTTAGTTTTAGAGTCATAGAGCCATCTAAAACAAAAAATAAGTAGTCTCTTCTGCCTAATAAGTCCACGTTAAATGTCAAGTACCTAATTTCATTTATCCTACTTCAATTCCAATTTATTGTCCACATGCGCACCTTCACTTAGTCTGCCACGACTGGTGGGATCTCCTGGTGGCTACTAATTTTAATTCTACTTCCTATTCCCATTCTGACACGTCGGTCCCTGGCCTCCTCTACTACCATGGTGAGATCATTCTCAGGTTCGAGAAGCAGCATCTCATATTCCATCAGGGCAGTGTCCAACTTGGATTCTGTAACTTCTGGTAATTTCTCCCCTTGCCCCTTTCTCCCTTTTTCCATTTCCTATTCTGGCTCCCTTTTCATACCTTCTCTTCTCCTCACCAACCCTTCTGCTCCCCTTTCTCCCATGGTCCACTCTCCCCCCCTATCAATTTCTGTCATTTTCAGCCTTTTACTTTTTCCACTATCACCTCCTATCTTCTCACATTACCCTCCTCCTCCACAAACCCACCTTCCTCTTCACATACTCTCTGCCAGCATGTATTTCTTCCTTCCCCCTTCCCTCCTTCTCATCCTGGCTCCTTCCCCTTTCCTTTCCAGTCCTGATGGAGGGTCTTGGCCCGAAACATCCACTGTTTATTCCTCTCCATAGGTGCTGCCTGACCTACTGAGTTCCTCCAACATTTTGTAGAGTGTTATTCTGAATATCCAGCATCTGTAGGATCTCCTGATGTTTTCTCCCCATCAATTCTCACCAGATTCTACTAGTATTACACATGCAAGAAGCAAGTCATGGTGGCCGATTAACCTACCAAGCAGCATGTGTATGGAATATGGGAGGAAGCAACACTACTGAGAGGAAACCCATGCAGTCACAGATTTCTCGCCTCCTGTAAAGTGCTGGGCATTGTGACTCACTGGTTGGGTGCTAGAGGTAAGTAGAAGGTGCACAACAGCAGATCCACGGAAGATTGATACATTTTGACATCTTGCCAATTTAAGGCAAATTAAAAGGGATTTGGAAGATGTGAATCAGGGTAAGAGAGATCATGACTTTGCTTGTAGAAAATTACGATAGCCAATTTCCTCCAGCCTAGCAGGAGAGCTATGGGGGGGTTTCCATTCCAACAGACATTTGGGAAAAAGTTAATAAATTTCCCCAGGAACCAGGTAAAATGCTTTTTGGATAATGCTGATGTAATCAGACTCTGATTTTTATAACATCAATGAAAACATATTGGGGCTGGTGGAATAAAGAAAAATAAAATGGAGACAGAGGTGATTGCTTTCCAGGAATTAGAGGAGCTGATGTTCATGCCATCAGGCTGGATATTTCCAGGACAGAATATGAAGTGCTATTCCTCTAATCTGCCTCTAACTCAGCTTAGCTGTTGAGGTGGCTGTGGACAGACATGCCGAGGTGGGAATAGGAAGTGGAATTAAAGTGGAAGTGGAATTAAATTGTCTGCCATAACAACCGGGAAATCCACCAGATCAAATAAATGGTCATGTGTAGAGGGCTGTTTAGGACTCTGAATTGTGGTGAGGGAGGAGGTATGGGGGCATGTGTTGCACTTGGCAGAGTTGCAAGGATAAGTGCCTGGTTGGAGATCAGTGGGGAAGGAGAAGAGGACAAGGGAGTCATGGAGAGAGCAGTCCCTGTGGAAAGCAGAGAGAGAAGGCAAAGATTTTCCAGATGATGGGATTCCGTTGGAGATAGCAGAGGTTGTGAGGAATGATATAATATGGGGGCTCGTGGTGTGGTAGGTGAAGATAAAGGGAACTCTATTCCTGTTATGCCTTGGATGGGTGGTGGGATTTTTGAGGGCAGACGTGTGGAAAATGAAAGAGATGAGGCTGAAGGTTGTATTGATACCAATGGGGGCAAAACCTCATTTTCTGAAAAAAAGAGGACATTTCAGCTATTCTGGAATGGAGAGCCTCATCATCAGAACAAATGCGGCAGAGACAGAGAGACTGAGAGAGGGGAATAGTATGCTTGCTAACGACAGGGTGGAAAGAAATGTGGTCAAGATAACTGTGGGAGTCAGTAGGTTTGTAGTAGAGGAGATCAAGAAAGTGAAGAGAACTGTTGGAGATGGGCAAAGTGAATTTGAGAGCTGGGTGGAAGTTGATAGTGTGAAGTGCAGGAAATAGAATGAAATAGAAGAATAAATTGGCGACATGGGCTTAAAGTTATTTGTGGAAGATTGGAGGAGATGAGGAAACAATAAATGAAGGGATGTTGAATTATGTGAATGAAACAGAGGGACCTTGGAATGTATGTACACATGATCTTTAAGCTAGCAGGACAATTTTATAAGATGGTTATAAATGCACATGAGATATTACCCATGTATTTCATTATTGGATAAGAACGTATGAGCAGAGAGGTTATCCTGGAAACATAAGCAACACGATATACTATATAAGTCTGATCACCTTATTAACAGAAAGATGTGATTACATTGGAAGGACTACTGAGGAAATTTACAAAAACATTGCCAGACCTGGAAATGGTTAGCTCTGAGGGAAGATAAATAGAGTTTTTTTTCTCTGGGATAGAGGAGGATGAAGGAAAATTTAACATTTAAATGAAAAAGGAGTCTAGATAGGTCATATCTGATCTCCTATTTCACTTAGCAGAGGGCATGAATATTGGGGGAATAGATTTAAAATCATTTGTTTAAGGATTAGAGGAGAGATGAGGAAATCCTTTCTTCATTGGTAGTGGTCTGGAGAAAGTTCAAAGTATGAAATAAATTTATTATCAAAGTATGTAGTATATGTCACCCTGAGATTAATTTCCTTGTGGGCATTTGTAGTATGTACAAAGAAATACCATAGAATCAATGTAAAGTTACATCCACACAAAAATAGACAAAGTGGAAAAGAAGACAAATTATGAAAATACAAATAAAAAGTAAGTAAATAAATAATATTGAGAACGTGAGTTGTGGAGTCCTTGAACGTGGGTTCATAGGTTGTTGAATCACTTTAGTATTGAGGTGAGTGAAGTTATCTACACTAGTTCAGGAGCCCGTTGGTTGAAGAGTAATAACTGCTCCTGAACGTGGTGGTGTGGGACCTAAGGCTCCTGTACCTCCTTCCCAATAGCAAGAGGGAGAAGATAGCATGGTCTGGGTGGTAGAGTTCCTTGATGACGGGTGATGCTTTCTTGTGGCAGCGCTCCTCATAGATGTCATTTTAAGATGGATTAGAGATGCTAGAAGCAGACATGCTTAGCACCTAAATGTGTATTTGAAGAATTATGACTTGGGTACTACTGACCAGTACTGGAGGATGGTTTATGCTGAATAGGCTGTTTACAGTCTGTGCAGATTGAGTGGCAGAAAGACCACGAATTGTATATTGATTTTACATCGCCAGCCCAGAGATGTTCTCATAGAACCAGTGTGAAAATAGATTGAATAAGTGTTGAAATGTACTTAGTATTTATAGATTGTAACCCCCATCATTGGTAAATGAGATCTTTAATTATAACAGGTGAACATCAGATGCAGCAAGCCTATGCCTATAGTTAAATTATTAGCCCAAGATGAATGTGGTAGTATTAAAGGTGTTGACATAAAGGCAATTTGTGGATCTTTGGTCAAATATATACTGTGTATAAAGCAGGTTCCATGGTAACTTTTTATCAGAGGTTCTGGAAGTACATGGACAGAGATCTGTCGGCATGTTTTCTGCATGTTCTATCCATCTGAGGATTAAACAAAGTTCAAAGTAAATTTAGTATTGAAGTACTTATACATGTAGTACCTTTGAAAAGGGGGGGGGACAAATGAAAGATAAACATTGTAATGTTCGTGCATCTGTCATTTTATGATAAATGAGTAAACATGTACTGCCCCCCCCCCCAGGCATTCTGGCAGGCATGAGCAATCAATCACGTGCTGAAGATTGAATGCAGGCCTTTACAAATCAATTGCAGATTCAGTGCTCAATAAGTGCCCACAGATTCTCTGAATTTTCAACTAGGTACATTTGCATGTCTTTAAAGTAATATCACTTTTATTTTCAACATGAAATGATATTCACATTAAATAAATTATTTTAACTCCTTTAAAAAATTATTTGAACAATTATTTATAACAATATTGAACAGATTTCAACCTTGTCACACACACCCCCTTAAAAGTAGATGTCATCCCAACATCTCCTCCCAGTGTTAGACTTGCAATTACGACTTTCCTTGTATGAAACATTCCTTTGGTTTCTAGTAAGCACATAGTAGTTGATGTCGGAACTGAGGCACAGGTAGCCATGATGCCATTGACACTGCACAACTATAAGGCAAGGCCTGATACTGAAGTGGCCAACAGTCTACAGTCTGTATGTTGTGACATGTGGGGATCCCAACGCTGTTGTAAGTAAAGTGTTTTGGCGGTTGCCCATTCTCTCTGAGGAAATTTTGAGCTCCCTTGTCTTTGCTCCATCTAGTTGACTGGCTCATCATTCACTGGAGTGAATACAGGAGCTGGTATTGGTTCACATGCAGGTAAGCTTAACAACTGTTCATCTCAGGCATTTGTGGCTGGAAATATTGAGAATCCTCAACCCTCATTTGCTGCTCAGCAGTTTGTATAGGCTCTACTTCAAAACTACTGAAGTCCTTGTTATTGTGAGGCTGGGGACATTTGACTTGGTGGTAACGTTCATCCTCACTGTCGCTGGCTGGTTCACTCTCTTTCCTTTCGTTAGGAGGATGAGCTCTGGCGCTCTGTTTTGGCAGACATCCTTGCTTTGTTGCGGTATCTATTTGTGGGTCAGCATCCCAAGGCAGGAGTCCACATGGCATGAGAAGATTGTAATGTCGTACCCTGGATCTTCCCTTTCCTTGTTCAGCTTTTATTTCATGGATTGGCACATCCGCCCCAACTTTTCATAGAACAATACGGATACGGTCCTCCCAATAGTTTCAAAACTTTCCTGGACCTCTGCGGGGCATCAGATTCTTTACTAGGACATAATTCCCAGGTTGTAACTCTGTAAATCTCACTCTGCTGTCATAATTTTTCTTATTTCTCCCCAAACCCTTTTGCATATACTCCTTGGCAATCTGATGGGCTTCTTGCACGCCTTGTTCCCATCATTCCAAGTATTCATTCACTGTGGGTTGCAGGACTTTTGTCCATGTTCAGGCTAAATAACGTATCTATGGGCAACCTTGGTGATCTACCGAAGAGAAGGTAGAATGAAGAGAATCCTGTTACTTATGACTTGGTACAGTTGTAAGCATAGGCCATTTTATTCAATGACACTTTCCAATTTTCTTTTTGCCTTTCTGTTTTCAACATTTGCAGAATAGTCCGTCTGAATCTCTCAACTTGTCCATTTCCCTGAGGGTGGTACGGTGTAGTTCTTGATCCAGCCACACCCCTATGCTTTCTCAGTTGGTTCTCAAATTCAGCCACTTGGTCATGGTGTATTCGTGATAGGAACCCAAACTTCAGGGCAAAGTCATTGAAAAGATGATCAGCGACAGTTTTCCCTGACTTTGTTGTGGCGTATGCCTGTGCAAATCATGTAAAATGATCAGTAATCACTAGAATGTACTCGTATCTACCTTTGCACTTGTCTAGGTGAAGAAAGTCAGCTGACACAAGCTCAAATGGCTGCGTTGTCATGACGCTCTTGAGTGGTGCCCTTGTTTCCCAACACGGCTTCTTTTGCTTGAGATGGGAACAGACTCTTAGCACATGGTGCTCAATGTCCCTCTGCATGTGAGGCCAGAAAATTCTCTCTCTTACCAGAGCTGTTGTGCGATCAATGCCTTTGAGCCCATTTTATCATGTAGCTCTTTCAGGACTGTACGCCTGAACTTCTCAGATGTACAGTTGTGTCCACTGGGTAGTTTTCCAATAAAGGATGCCATCCTCATCCAATATAAATTTATCCCACTCTTAAAGAAAGCACCTAGTTCACTTGCTTAATGTCTGTATTTGTTGAAAAGTGTGCTTCGAACCTGAGCTTACGAAGTTGATTACCATTTTGATGTTACCAAATTCTTCCTGTGCTTGCTGGATCTCTCTCCTGGACAGTGGTAGAACTGACATATTCACCCAGTCGACATCTATTTTGTCTAACTGTACAGATACTGCCATGGACCAGGGTATGTCTGCACTGTACTTCAATGGCCTGGACTGTGGTTCCCATTGAATCGGAAGAAATTTTTATTACTATGCTATTACTCTCAAGTTGCTATCTTGGTTTTGATACAGGACTGCTCCCAACCCCTGATTGGAGGCACCAACGTGGAGAATGAATGATCACGCAAAGTCTAGGAACCCCAGCAAAGGCCGCTGTACTAGGCAGTCAATCAGCTTCTCCAAAGTTCATTGATGTGTCTCTGTCAGTTTGCAAGAGGGCACACAGCTCCTCTTCTTATTTGTCTTTCTAATGCTACCCCTACTGAGCTGATTTTGGTCACTGTCAGCTCTGCTTTTTAACAGGTCATGGGGGTGGGGGGGGGGTTGTGACGTGAGAGAAATCTTTAATGTACTGCTGATAGTAGCTTAATAGAACCAGAATCTTTCTCAGTTCTCCCACTGTGCCTGGCCTCTTCTCTTTCAGTGCTGTTACTACCATGGTAGCTGCAGGATTCATCCGATTTCCCTCTGCCAGCACAATTCTCCCCAGGTAGTGAACCTCCGCTTAAAGAACTCACACTTACTGGGTTTAGGTTTCACTCCATGCACCTGCATTCACTGTATCGCTCTGCTCACCACATCAACATGTTCATCGAAGGTCTTAGTGAACACCAGCCTGTCATCCAGGTATGGTGCACAGACTTTGTCTCTTAATCCTTCAAGGTGCTCCTCCATGAAACGTCGGTAGGCTGCGAGCACATTCTTGAGTTCAAAGGGGATTCGAATCCACTCATACAAACCCTACAGGTTATGAAGGCTGTTAGTGACCTGCTTTCCTTCATCATGAATCCTTGATGGTATGCTTTCCCCAGTCAATTAACAAGAACCAAGCATACCCCGTAAGCTGTCCATGATGTCTTGCACTCTTGGGATGGCAGTCAGGAATAGTTTTCCTATTCAGGTCCCTATAATCAATACAGAGACACACACAATTGGTGAGGTGTAAGGTGAGTTAGATTTCTTGATCCATTGATGGACGATTAGGGTCATGTAAGTAATCCTTCATTTAGCTGTAGCGGGGTTTTGGAACTGAAGTATCAGAGCAGGCAATCCATTCATCATCTTTGAGAGGGATGCTCAGCTGCAAAGCTTTGATACAGCCAATGTCGTCTGATTTTGAAAAGGAGTGACATTCTTCTCATAGGATCTGCTTCACAAACTGGCTGCTGTTGTATATTTAGGCGGCTCACATTGACTGGGGGATCCCATAAATCAGAGTTGAGTTCACCCTTATCATCCTCTAATTGGTGTCGAGTGGTGCACCTTCCTGCACCAGGACAGGGAACATGGAATTAACTAGTCGCAACATCCTGAGCGCTGTCTTCTCAGCAAGCACGATGTCATGGTCTGCTCTGTTGTACACATCAATAACAATGTACGGACATGCACCCCTCTGGAGTGTTACTAGTGTTTCACACACTTCAAACGCTTTCTACCCACTGTGGGTTTACTTCTGGTTCAAAGAACATTGTTTTGTCTTCCCTCACAGATGGAGACTGCACATAGACTTGAACTTGCTTTGTTATAAATTATGGTATGTTGTCTTCACTCAATACTCCCAGGGAATGTGAGTAAGAGAAGAAAGAGAACTATGAGAAGAATGTCACTCAATGCTAATCAGATTGATAAATGCCTTGATTTTGCTTCTCTTCAGGCTAGGGAACATAGCTCTTATTGTTTCATACAAGAGTCCACCCTTCCTGTCATTAAGTTTTTTTTCGTTACTCTCCTTTATAATTTGTTCAGTCAGATTGAATTGAATGATGGAATGGGGTAGAGGTCTGCCTTTCAGAACCAGAACTGTTATGATCAAGCTAATTTGAAAGTGAACTCAAACCATCATACATATGGCACGGTCCCGGATGTCTGTGCTGCCTCGGAAACATCCCTCAGTTTGACTCCAGCTAAGTGCTTAGTTTTCCTCTGCTCGTCTATGATGCACCTGTGAACCTGTGTCCCATATCACTTCACTTCGACCTCCCTGTAAGTATCTTCCTAGAAGGCACTGTCTGCCCACCAGTGACGTTATGGATGAATGTTGATTGGCTTGGCACTGTGCAACTAAATCACTGGTGGATGACTGTCTTATTCCTCGTGATTTACATCCCGCTAAGTAGTGCTTGTAACAGTGGGTGCAAAGTTCCTCACACCCTCACTTCTGACAGTGGAAACATCTTCTAGTTCATGGTGAATGGAGTCGCTGAGGCAGGCCAGGATACGGACATATTGGGACTGGCTTTTGTTGTACGACTCCATGCTGCTGTGGTAAAAGTGAATCATTCTGTGGAGCTATTTGACATGGCTGCCGAGCTTCAGATGGCAATGCATGTGATACCATTGCACACTGCTGAAATGGAGGAACATTTTGTTGCTGTGCGGCTGGGTATGCCTGAGGCAGAGCCAGTTCAATTAAGTGGCTTTGCTTTTTCCACCACCGTTTTTATTCAATGCTTGGCCCTCTCTGGAGTTCAGACCTGACAATATTTTGCCCCACGGACTGCTCTTTGTACCCCACCCTGACAGCAGCTGGTCAATCTGTGCTGGGTCCATGGACAGCATCCGTGGAAACGAGCAGTTAACATTTCGGGCCGAGACCCTTCATCAGGACTGAAGAAGGAGGGGGCAGGGGCCCTATAAAGAAGGTGGGGGGAGGGTGGGAAGGAGAAGGCTGGTAGGTGCCAGGTGAAAAACCAATCAGAGGAAAGATCAAGGGGTGGGGGAGGGGAAGCAGGGAGGGGATAGGCAGGAAAGGTGAAGAAGGAATGTAAAGGGAAAGCACTATGGGTAGTAGAAGAAGGCAGAATCATGAGAGCGGTGATAGGCAGCTGGAGGAGGAGGCAGAGTGAAACTAGGGTGGGGGAAGGGAGAGGGAGGGAATTACCAGAAGTTGGAGAATTCAATGTTCCAATTTCTCCAACTTCTGGCGTTGCCTTCTGATGCGGTAAGCCGTCCACTTGATTTGTTTTTGGCAGCAGGTTGAATCTTCTAAAGTTAATCTGGAAATAAAATAAAGGATGACATAATAGAAATAGAAAACCAATATTCTTGGGATATCTTTAAAAAATGAAGTCACATCTTGTGATCATGCATTGAGGTCTGCAAGCTGAAGCCTACAATCTAATTATAGAAGAATTTTTACTCTATAAAGATCCAAGATTATTAAAGATCAGAGATTCATAAGTTTACTGGAAGTATTTAATTGATTTTAATATATCAAAATGATACACACCAAAGAGTGATATACTGGCATCATGGCAAGTTATGACAGAAAAAGATTTTTTTACTGTGTGTTGGTAAGTTTTACTTTTTACTGTGACATGTTTTTGAATTCTGCCAATCTTAATTGCAACCTTTGTTTAAAATGTGTCTTACCTGTCACTATAGTACCTTCATATGTTAACATTCTATAATCACAGCAACTGAAGTGATTTGGAAATTAATTTTCTGTTCCAAATACTCCACTATCATCCATATACTCTTGTAATGTTTTAAAGTTCGATATTTTTTTCAAAACTGTTTTGTTTGCTTGATGAGGTTAATTCTTAATTGCACCTTTCAGAACCTGTAACAACACCGCATGGCATGGGCCTCACTTAATGCTTTCCAAAGCCCAGCTAGCGTATATGGCCACAGAATCACTAAGGCATCGAAGGAAATCATTCAGCTCAGTCAGCCCGTGCTGGCTTGTAGAACCATTCAGTTAGTTATCTTCTCCTGATCTATCCCTGTGGCCCTGCAGGGTTTTCTTTTTCAAGTGGTAATTGAATTTCCCTTTAAAATCATTGGTTGTCTTGTCCTTGACCATGGTCATGGGCAGCAAGTTCCAGGGCTTTATCACTTGCTCTGTAAGAAAGTTCTTCCCCATGTTCTCTCCTTTATCCATTACCCTTAAAGCCTTAAATCTCTGTTCCTTAGATCTTGTGCTGACGGCTATTGGAAGCATTTTTTTCTGTTCTTCAAGTTGCACACCTTTATTAAATTTCCCTTCATCCTCCAAGTGCCTAAAATCAGGCTCAAGGAGAGCTTTTGTCTCACTGCTCTAAGACTATTGAATGGTTCTCTGGTACGATAAAATGGCCTCTCAACCGCACAGTCTTGCACCTTATTGTCTGTTTGCACTGCATGTCCTCTGTAACTATAATAGTTGGTTCTGCACTCTGTAATTGTTTTCTCTTGTACTACCTCAGTGACTCAGAATCAGAAGCAAATTTAATATCACTGCATATGTCTTGAAATTTGTTGTTTTGTGGAGCAGTACACAGAAAATACTAAAGGTTCAAAGGTTCATTTTATTATCAAAGTATGTATGCAGGATACAACTCTGGAATTTGTCTTCTCCAGATAGCCATAAAATATGGAAAACCGGAGAAGTAGTTGAAAGACATCAATCCCCCTTCGCCCTCTTGTTGTAACCCCCCCATGAAAAGAAAAAGAAACAAAAACTCGCAAACCACAACCCCCCTCAACTCCTCCCTCCCACAAAAACAGATAAATCAGAATATCAGACCCCAGACCTTCAGCCTGCCAATCGACAACAAGAAAGAAGGACGAAAACATAAAAATAAACCATAGAAATGAAAGACCCCAATATGAACTACAGTTAGTGTGAACTACAGTCCCATCCATAAATCATAGAATTTCATTCGCATCTCTGAGAGCATTAGGACCCAACGGCCTCTCCGAGGGATGCAACGTGAACCGGCTGCCTCTCCGAGGTAAGCAAACTATAAATTACAAAAAAATATATGAATGAAGTTAAATAAATAGTGCAAATAAGAGAGAAAATAGATAGATAGAGTCAGTTCATTAACTGTTCAGAAATCTGATGGCAGAGGGGAAGAAGCTGTTCCTAAAACATTGAGTGTGTGTCTTCAGGCTCCTGATGTAATGACATTATCTGTACAGATGACATAAAAAACAAGGTTTTTCTCTACACCCAGGTACATGTGACAATAGTAAAACAATTTCCCACTTTACCAATGTAAATCTGCATGTACTGGTATAATATATGATATTTACAGATGAATAACTTCCTTGGGCCTGAGACAAATAAATTTGTCTTTGTAACGTCATTTTTTCCAAAGAAAGTTAGTGTTTCTGATTTAAAAAGAATATCTTTTATCTTTTAATGTATACTTCTTTTTCTTACTCAATTTGTTTTTAGTTTCTATAAATCAAATTTATATTTTTAACTTTATGTTTCCTGTTTTAGACACAAACAGATGCTGGAATCCAACTGCTGAAAAACTCTACTATTACTTGGCTTTAAAGAAGGAAAAGTAACAGAAAATTTAAGTCTAAAGCCAATCAAAAATCTTTATGGAGACTTTTCAACAAACTGAATAGATTACACAGTAGCTTTCCTACTTATAGGCAAAAACCAAAAAAAATTGCAGAAAAGTAAGCAAGATATTTTTACACTTTCATCTAAAACATTGATAACTATTTCCCTGAGGTTGCTCTAAAGCCAATAATCCATCTTTTATAGAGACAAGACAAGGAACCTAAATCAGGAAATTGTAGATTATAACACATTATAAACAAGAGAAATTCTGCAGATACTGAAATTCCAAAGCTCTCCACGCAAAATGCTGGAGGGACAGCAGGGCAGACAGCATCATGGAAATGAATAAACAGTTGACATTTCAGTTGGAGAGCCTTTATCAGGACTGGAAAGGAATGGGGAAGATGCCAGAATAAAAAAGGTGTGGGGAGGGGAAGGAGGTGATAGGTGAAGCCAGGTGAGTAGGAAAGGTAAAGAGCTGGAGAGAGAGGAGTTTGATAAGAGAAGAGCGTAGACCATAGGAGGAAAGGGAAGGAGGAGGGGACCCACAGGGAGGTGATAGCAATTGGGAAGAAGTAAGAGGTTATAGTGGGGATAGAAGAGCTGGGAGGGGGAGGGACCTTTTTTTTTTTACCAGAAAGAGAAATCAATATACATGCCATCAGGTTGGAGGCTGCCTACATGGAATATGAGGTGTTGCTCCTCCGCACTGAGGGTGATGTCATCATGGCACAAGAGGAGGCCATGGACCAACATGTCGGAACAGGAATGGGAAACAGAATTAAAATCACAAACAAGAGGAAGTCTGCAGATGCTGGAAATCCAAGCAACACATACAAAATGCTGGAGGAACTCAGCAGGCCAGGCAGCATCCATGGAAAGAAGTACAGTTGACGCTTCGGGCTGAGACCCTTTGGAAGGACTGGACATGGACTTTTTCCATAGATACTGCCTGGCTTGTTGGGTTCTTCCAGCATCTTGTGTGTGTTGATCAGAATTAAAATATTTGCTGGACAGGCTGTGATGCAAAAACTGGAATACTGACATTCACAATAAGGATGAAATCTAATTACATTGTCAAGGCCAAAGAGGACAAGGCATGCCAATGTTTTCATTACAAAATGTCTATCCTTCAGTGCTACATTTGGAACTGAAGGCTTCACAATTGCTTTCATTTAATTTTGAGAATATTTTAATTTAAAATGCTCAATTAAAAACATTGAGTGATCATCCCAGGGAAGACCTGCAAGGAATTCTGGTTCATGTATGAAAAGAAGCTGAGTCCACTCACTTGATGAGACATTATCAAAGGTCTGAGTCCTTTCTTCAAACACACAATATGGGTGTTGTTGGTGAAACCAGTGTTTAATGACCATTATTATCTGAAGTTGAAACTTACTTACTGCCCATTATGCCTCTGGCATTTAGGGCAGCAATGAAGATCTTCCATTTCTGGTGATGTTCAAGGCTTCCTTCACTGTGTCAGTAGCATCCTCTTGGTTTTCACTACCGTCTGTCATGTCAGTCCCGGGTGGAGACTCAGGAACATCGTCACACTCAGTTGTAGAAGGATTCTTCATTGCTATTACTGTAACAATTTTGTTTAACCAGTCAAGGTTATTAGCCCTGAGCTGAGCCCCCATACCTGCGTGACCAGTAGACCACTCTTAGTCTGGCTTCTACCCTTTGACCTGTTTGGCATGGGTGATTCTACCAAAAGCCAAAGCATAAAGCCCTGACTCCAGCCAACATAGCTCTCTGGGTCACTGAGGCACACAAGCCTCCAAACCACGACAAGGTTGTGGTCCTCTTGTTATAAGTAGCTGGGAACCTTCAAAGGATGACTAAAAGCCAACTACATTGCTGTGGTCTGGAGTCACACATACAGCTTCCTTCCAGTCAGGGTATTAGAAAGTCTATCTAAATCAGTCTACACGTTTGGGGTGGCATTTTAAGATAATCACATTTTTGGATGATTGTCTTTCACAGTAGCACTCATTATTTGCAAAATTATTTATTTTTAGAATTGAATGGAAATATATCCTTTATACTGTGAATGCTGATCTTGGCACTTTGAAAATCCTGTTGACAATCACTAGCAATAGAATGTCCTTTGTTTAATGTTATTGTGATATGCTTAAATGAGGCATAAAATATTTAGCAAACATGTTGGCATTGATTTCAACAATTAATGTTTTCCTTCAATTGCCCAGCTAGTAATGGTTAGAAAGTAAATTTGCTTTAAAATTAATGCTGTGTTCCAAGCATTTCCACGATGCTTATCCCAAGATGTCAGTGCTTCCGTTGCTGGTATTTGAAAATGTACACAACTAAGTTTGTTGTTATTCCTCCTCATGTCATGTGGCATTGAGCATTGTGGCAAATTTTGTCTTTTTTTGTCTGTGTTGCTAGCTCATCACTCAACACAGATGGAAGGTGTGCGAGGAACCTGCTGGATTCGAACCTGGGACCTCTCACCTCGAGGTCCAGTGCTGATGCCACTACACCATCAGCCAGCAGACACAATTAAGCACTTGGTGGAACTTCCTGGTATATACTCCGTCATCAGTTCTGTCTGATCAGTACAAATTGGGAACTTTGTTTTCAATTAGACCGGAATGCAACAGAAACTCTACAAGTGCAGAAATGGTTACTAGTACTTTCAGTGAAGTGCTGTGACATAGAGGAGGCAAAATATTCCAGAAAGTCCACCTTCCAGCTGTTGCGCGTAAAATTCCCAGGCATTATTAGAAACGCTCCAGCTTCCTGTCATAAATGAGTCAATTTAACAAAATTCTTTCCAGTAAACAAAAGTAACCTATTGCATGTTTTTTCTTGTCTTTTATGATTGGATTTAATGGGTGAGTGTTCTCCTTGATTGCTACAAATAACTGCATACTACAAAGGAAGAGATGTGTGCTCCACACAATGCACTCTTGTTCATGTGTTCTATGCTTTCAAACAGCTGGTGAATAGAATTGCAGGAGCGGTTCCTTTCTGTGGCTGCTGGCTGTGCTGATATCCTGACTTTGTAAAAAGAAATGCAAAAAGCAATGAACAGGACTCACAAATAAAGAAGTGTTGTTCTAGTGAGGGATTCAACACAAGACGTTAGCTGCCCACAATATATGAACCGAAACCTAAGAACAATACTGAGATGTACCGATCAGACACTGGTCTTCCCTTTATAATAGTTAAGGTTATGGGGAAATGCTTTTCACTCAACAGGAACTCAATTGTGTGAATTATCCAAGTATAAAATAATAACCAGGCTACAGATGACTGTATTATCAGCTTTACTAAGTTGTATAAATGTATTCCATTGTTGGTTGCCTATGTGTTGCATTAATACGAGGTCATCTGCTTTTCTTTCCAATAAAAAAAATATAATGTATGGACAAAATGTATCAAATGGACACCTTAGATGCTGGATAGGTGGAAAGCAGTGATACTACGGGAGACAGAGAATTTGTATTCCAAACGCAGCCCACCACAACACAGTGAAGCTAAATCCCAGACTAGAACCTCAGAGTGCATCCCTGCTCTCGCTCATAAACTTTTCAGTGGCAGAAAAATCAGAGAGTGCTTTAGTTCGATGATTTGGAAGTGTGTATGTGGCCTTCACTATGTATACACATGCAGCCAAGGGATGCCAATGCTTGTGTAGTGAAAGGCAATTAACTATCATGTTTATTCCTCTAAACATCTCCCCCACCTCTTTGCTAAAGGTCAGGGAGAAGAACAAAAATGCTAAGCCATGAAACACCCAAAAGCCAAGCAGCAATGTGACATTTAAACGGCAATGAATGATACCAGATGAATTCTATTAATTCCAGCAGTTAGCACTGTTCTGAATTTGGGTAGGCGACTATTTCCACCAACTAACTAAAGAAGCACAAGGACAGATCTGCCGAGCAGCCGGTGAAATGAATGTAAACTTTTCATGTAAAAATATTTGGAAAGATTTGCTAGTGCTTTCCAGGGAGTTATCAATGACCGTTAGTTAGTCATTGACTAAAAGCATTTCTTGTTCTGATTTATATGATGTTATGCAACCCAGGCAGCAGAGAATCTTAAATTCATTATTTACTGTCATTAAAATTTAGGTTTCACAAAAATTCTGCTCCTGCTCCTTGGTCTGTTACTGGGTATCTGTTGCAATTATAATGTGGGTGAAACTTTTGTCTTCTTGCATTCTACCAATTTTTTAATATAATTGATCCTATTTGAGTTAAATTATATTGGGGTAGGATTTCCCAGTATCTCTGCTGTGTACTAGATGCAGCAAATATTCAATTTAAATCAGATCAGTCAAGAAAAATATTTAATTATGAGTAATTTACAACAGAGATTTTGGGCTATGGAACTATAAATATGTGAAGAAAATCTGAAATCAGGTTGTAGTTTTTCACTTGTCCATCTTTGTTCAGTTTAAAACGGTTATTAAAATTGCCCTTCTTTTGTAATTCTTCTTGTCTATTTCATTTAAAATATAGACATGCTGCTCTTGAATCTGAATACTTATTGGAAACTCACTCACAACTAAGAACAACTGGTATTCCTTACATTTCAAAACACCAAATTTATTCCAATGTACCATGCCCATTAATCCAAATTAAGTTGTTTGAAAAGTGACAATCAACATTTGGTCATAAAAAACGAAGAATTATAATGGAACATTAAACATGTTGGTTCACGTAAAAGGTGCAGAATCATTTCAGAGTAGAGGTGAGTAAGGTTTTACATGCTACTTCAGCAGCTCTTTGGTTGAAGGGTAATAATTGTTCCTGAACTTGGTGGTACGCGACTCAAGGCTCCTGTACCTCCATCCTGATGGCAGCAGCGAGAGGAGATCATGGCCTGGATGATGGGGGCCTTTGATGATGAATGCTGCTTTTTTGTGACAGCATTTCATGTGCTCAAAGGTGGCTTGGGCTTTGCCTGTGATGGACCACACTGTATCTACCGCTTATTGTAATGCTTTCCATTCTTGGGCATTGGGTCTTGATGCACCATCAATAACTCTCGGAGATGTGAGGCGAGAGATAGGCTTTTATTAGCTGGAAGAGAGCAGTCAGCAGCAAGAGACCATCACACAACATCCTGGAGACTGAGGGAGGAGCAGTGCCTCCAATCGCCTTTATACAGGGGTCTGTGGGAGGAGCCACAGGAGCAGTCAGCGGGGTGGGGGGGGGCGTGTCCAGACACGTATATGTAATTCACCACAGGTCTGTACCAGGTTGCGATGCAAACAGCTAGGATACTCTCCACTGTGCATCTATAGAAGTTTCTCAAAGTTCTCGGTGACATGCTGAATCAACGCAAACTTCAAAGGAAGTAGTTGTTCTGTCTTTGTGGTGACACTTACGTGCTGGTCAAACTAAGTTAAATGCAAAAGGGAGCCGAGTGCTGCAGCCAGGAAAAGACAGGGATCTGTGATGGAAATAGGCCATCAGGAAACCAGATCCAATGTAGCAAAACAGATTAATAACCTTACCAGTTCAGCAAAGGTGGGCAAATTCACTTTTGTTCTGCAGAACAACCTTCTTTCTATTTATCCTGGAATGCTTTTCTATCACATCACTCCTCAAGCTGATTTTAGATTCAATGGCATCATGTTTCCTTTTCATACACCTATCACAACTCATAATTATGTTTGTTCAGTGCAACCCAGTTCCAGCTATAGAGAATGTATTGCTACCTATCTTCACCCACAGGATTTTCCGCAGCCACATTCAAATACAAGCCAGAGACATCTCCGTCTGATTATCACTTTCACCACGTGCACTGCATTCATTAAATATACACATTGCAGAAACAGAGAGTGTAACACTGGACATAGTATGAAGTGTGATGGATATTCACTTTCTTGGGCCAAGAGGCCTCATGTTTTGCCAAACTTGCTTTCTAAGCACAGCAGCTGCCACAGCACTTGTAAGATAAACAGGCAAATGTAAACTTGCAGTTAATATTTCTTCGTTTATCATCTGGTCATAAAGGGGAGTTAGTCTTCAGTACTTAAAATGTAAATATGAGGCAGTAATTAGTTTGAAGTTAAAAACTCAGCTTTGCAAACAGGCTCTTTATAGCATAGATTTGCTTGCTGCTGGAGAGTTGCAGAATAAGACAATGTTGTTGTTGTTTGTCATCTAGATGAATGATAATGTGGTAAACTGGATTGCAAGTATGTGGATGACACCAAGGCTGGGGGTATGGTGGACATCAAGGAAGACTATCAAAGCTTGCAGCTGGAAAAATGGACCGAAAAATGGCAGATGGAATTTAATGCAGGCAAGTATGAAGAGTTGCACTTTAGGAGGACCAGCCAGGGTACGTGGTGAGTGTTAGGACACTGAGGAGTGTGGTAGAATTATGGATCTGCGAATACAGATTTACAATTCATTGAAAGTGACACCACAGGAGACAGGGTCATTAAGAAAGCTTTTGTCACATTACGTTACGTTGAAATTGTATAAGACATTTTGTGAAGTCTAATTTGGAATATTGTGTGCAGTTTTTGTCACCTATCTACTGGGAAGATGTAAATAAGATTGAAGAGAACAGAGAAAATTTACAAAAATGTTGCCAGGACTTGAGGACCTGAGTTATAGGGAAAGGCTGAATAGATTAGTACTTTATTCTTTAGAACATAGAATATTGAGAGGAGATTTGATAGAGGTATACAAAATTATGAGGGTATGGATAAAGTAAATGCAAGCATGCTTTTCCCACTATTTTGGTTTCCCACTGGTTTTGGGTGAGACTAGAACTAGTGGATATAGGTTACTGGTGAAAGATGAATATTTAAAGGGAAAAATGAGGGAAACTTATTCACTCAGAGGGTGGTGAGTGTGTGGAACAAGCAGCCAGCGCAAATGGTGAATGTGGGTTTGATTTCAACATTTAAGAGATATTTGGATAGGTACATGGAAGGGAGGGATATGGAGGGCATGGTCTGGGTGCGGGTCAATTGAACTCAAGAGATTAATACTTTGGCATAGACTGGATAGGACAAATGGCCTGTTTCTGTGCTGTAGTGTTCTATAGCTCAATGACAATAGGTTATTTAATTTGACTTGTTTCAAAAAAGACAATTTGACAAAGTTGCTTAGTTAAGAAAGCTTGCAGACCAGATGGAAACAACTATTTGGCATATCAAATTACTGATGTGTTTATAGTCAGAAGGTTTATGTATTCAGAGAAGTTAGCATTAATTGTAGGTAGCTGGTGTCTGTGTGTCCAAAAATTCTTTTAGAGCATTTGTGTAAAATGGGTATCTGAGGAAATGTCATATATGTGTGAAGTCACCCAAGTGGCAAAGGAACTTCATAAATGTAGAGAGCAATTCGGGCTTACCAGGAATGGGGCAAGGAACATCTAGAAGCATGGAGGAAACACAGGGTGAACTAAAGTCCATTCCTTTCTGTAATGGATGATTTGTTCATCTGCATCTGTATGTCTTTTTTAGTTCATAGGAATTGTGCCTGTGTTTTAGAAATGGTTTCTATTTTATAAATGGATTGCAATTTAGGAATGTTTTATTAGATAGAGTCAGATTTATTATCTCTGATGTATCCCATGAAATTTATTGTTTTACAGCAGTAGTTCAGTGTAAAACATTATAAACTGTTATAGGTTACAATAAGAAATATAAAAATATATAAATATATAGTGTAAAAAGGGAGTGAAGTAATATTTATAGACTGTTCAGAAATCTGATGGTGGTGGGGATTAATGCTCTACTCTAAAGAACATTTGTTGAACATATTTAAGATTAAGATACTGTAGATGTTCATTTCATAAGGCTGGAGCTGCCCAATAGCAGAACAATTAAGGTAATGCTTTGCAGCACCAGTGACCTGGGTTCAGTCCCCATCGCTATCTGTAGGAGTTTGTATGTTCTCTCATGACCGCACAGGTTTCCTTCAGGTACTCTGGTTTCCACCCATATTCCAAAGACTTATGGGCTAATAGTTTAATTGGCCGCGAGCGGGTACTTGGGTGGTGCTGGTTCATTGGGCCGGCAAGCATTGTGGAAAACAGGCAAGATGAGATTAGTGACAAGGACAGCATGGTGGTGCAATGGGTGGTGCTGCTCCCTCACAGATCCAACAACACAGTTCAGTTCTGACTTCCAGTGCTGTCTGCAAAGAGTTTGCATGCTGTCCCTGTGAATCTGCTGGCTTTCTCAGTCACTCTATGAGCCATCAGCTTCCAACCAGAAATCAAATCATCTTGGTACATAGCTCCATTGGCTCCATAAATTATCCCAAGTGCAAGTGGCTGATGGGAGAATTGAGAGGAGGTTAAAGATTCCCCCCTTCTATCCAGGCCAGGAGAGGATGCTTCCCATGGTGGGCTGCCTAGGAGCAGAGGGCACAGCTTCTGAATAGAGAGACGTCCATTTAGAGTGAACGTGAGGAGGAATTTCTTTAGTCAGAGGATGGTGAATCTGTGGCATTTGTTACCACATCTGGCAGTGGAGGCCAGATTATTAGGTGAAGGTTGATAGGTTCTTGATTAGTTAGGGCATGAGGTTTCAGGGAGAAGGCAGAAGGAAGGGGTTGAGAGGGAAGTGGATCAACCGTCATGAAATGGCAGAGCAGACTAGAAAGGCTGAAAGGCCTAATTCTGTTCCTATGTCTTATGGTCCTGTGGTCCTATGACCATGCTATCTTCTCACAACTACCAATGAGAAGGAGGTACAGAAGCCTGAAGTCCCACACCACCTGGTTCAGGAACAGCTAATTCCCTTTAACTATTCAATTTGAAATTCAAAGTTCCAAGTAAAGTTATCATCAAAGAACATATGTCATCATAAACAACCCTGAGATTTATTTCCTTGTGGGCATACTCAATAAATCCATGAACGGTTACACCCAACGGTTTGGACAAACAACCAATGTGCACAAGACAACAAACTGTAAATACAAAAAAAAAACCAAGAATGAATAAATAAGCAATAAATATCAAGAATGTGAGATGAAGAGTCCTTGAAAGTGAGTCTGTAGGTTATGGGAACAGTTCAGTGAGGAGGTGAGTAAAGTTGAGTCAATTTATCCCCTCTGGTTCAAGAGCCTGATGGCTGAGGAGTATTAATTGTTCCTGAACCTGGTGGTGTAGGTCCTGAGGGTTTTCTTCCTTCTTCCTGATGGCAGCAGTGACCTGATGGCAGAGAGCATGACCTGGATGGTGGGGGTCCTGATGGATGCTGTTCCCCTGCGACAGCTCTCCATGTAATTGTGCTCAGTGGTGGGGGGGTGCTTTACTTATGAAGGACTGGGCCGTATCCACTACGTTTTGTAAGACTTTCCATTCAAGCACATTGGTGTTTCCATACGAGGCCATGATGCAATCAGTCATTATTCTCTCCGCCACACATCTATACAAGTTCATCAAAGTTTTAGACATTTGCAAACTTCTGGAGAAGTAGAGGTGCTGTCGTGCTTTCTTTGCAATGAAACAATAACACTGAGGAATTTAAAGTTGCTGGCTCCCTCCAGTTCTGATTCCCTGATGGGGACTGGCTCATGTATTTCCGTTTTCCTCCTCCTGAAGTCAAAGAAATTAAATCCATGCGTACTTTGGATAATTGTTCCTCAAGGAGCTAATGTGATTACATCGTCACAGGAATAGAGGTGAAGAAGCCCAGGGCAGACAGTAGATCTTTTAGTTGTGTCAGCTGGGCATTTGGCTGAGATCTCACCAGGTGAATCACAGCTTGAATCTGCTTACAAGCAAGGTGCAACTGTGAACAGTGTTGGAGTTGTCTTCTGAGGTAGGGCTGCATGAACCACAGCTTCAGGTGGTCTACAATGGTATGGAATTCCTCTGCATTTAACAAATACTCTGTGGTGATCTGGTGATGGTAGTTGTACGTATCTAGTCATTAGTGTGCCAAACCTATGCACAATGCTATTTCCAACTTACTCTTGCCACTGCCAATATCATGGGAAGATGCATTATTCCAGCTCTGCCAAGTATCCATATCACATGTTACACATTTTTTTGGCAATAGGTCCCAAATAGAGATAAGCTTTTGGGGGTGGTGGTAAACTTCACTGTCACCTGGTGCACCAGGTTCTCTTCTGGGAATCCACCGTTGTCTGATGTTACTTTCTCATTTTGCTACCATGCTGCTCTCTGAAGTCCATCACCTGGGCCATTGTCGGCATCCGTATGTCCCGACAGATGATGGTGTGACACTTTTTTTTGCTGGTTCTTGGTGTTGTAGACTTGGGGCTATTTGCACTTGCTGGAGTGGCTGTAGAGCCCCGCTCTAGAGTGACAGTCTCTCTCCCAGCGGCTGCAGGTGATGGAGGACGGTGATCTGGCTGATGCAGCTCCGGCTTTTCTTCGGCCTCTCTAGTTGATGAGCATGTTGGTCCCTGCTACCTCAGCACGTTTTTACCGCGCTTTTGACTGCGGCCCTCCGTGCTGTCCGGTCTTCAACTGTCTCCTCCCACATGTTGAGGTCGATGCCCGCCAGCTTCATGTCGCGCTTGCCGGCATCCCTGTTGCGGAGGCACGGTCTCCCTCGTGGGCGGTCACCCCCACTCTGCTCATCACGTAGCATGTCCTTGGGAAAGTGTCCCTGGTCCGTCCGCTTGACATGCCCCAACCATCTGAGGCATCGGTGGCTGAGTAATGCGTGGATTCTGGAGGTGTCAGCCCGCAGCAGAACTTCTGCTCTGCCAGGAGATGTGCAAGATACGCCCAAGGAAGCTTAGGTGGAATGAGTTTAGCCTCTTCTTTTGACTGATGTACGCCGTCCAGGCCTCACCGGTGAAGAGGAATGTGCTGAGCCTGGTACACTCACAGCTTGGTCTACTTCATCAGCTGTTCCGCACTCTATTGTTCAGTCTGGAGATAACAACTGCAGCTTTGGCCATCCTACTGTTCACCTCTGCTTCGAGGAACAGGGAGCTGGTGATGGTGCAGGAGTCAATGACATCAAGTGAGCAACCATTAATGGTGATGATTCTGCACCCTGGGCCATGACGTTTGTCTTCTTCAGACTGATAGTTAACACCCAAACTCCTTGCAGGTGTGGGCGAAGCAGTTAGCCGGTTGTTGGAGACCGCCTTCAGTGGGTGACGTCAATGCTGCATCATCTGCAAACAGCATCTCACGGATGAGGGCTGTTCTAACTTTGGTCTTGGAGCACGAGCAAGCGATGTTGAACAGCTTGCCATCAGCTCTAGTGTGAAGGTAAATACCTTCAGTGCAGACTGTGAAAGCAATCTAAAGGAGTATGGAGAAGAAGATTCCAAAGAGGGTTGGTGCCAGGACACAACCTTGTTTCACTCCGCTGCTCATTGGAGAGGCATCAGAAGTTGCTCCATTGGAGTAGACAGTGCTGTGCATGACTTTTGGAAGGTTGATATGATGCTGTGCAGTATTGCAAGGGTGGGCAGCCAATCTTCAGCAGGAGTTTGAAGAGTCTGCTTCTGCTGACGAGATCAAACACCTTGGTCAGATCAATGCAGGCTGTTTACAGTGGCTTCTGCTGCTTTTGACACCTTTCCTGCAGCTGGAGCAGTGAGAAGATCATGTCCACTGTAGACCTGCCTGTTCTGAACCCGCACTAGGACTCTGGGTAGATTCTGGATGCAAGGCTCTGAAGTCGTGCCAAGACGATGTGGGTGAACACTTTCCCCACAATACCAAGGAGAGAGATGCCACGGTAGTTGTTACAATCAGTACAGTCACCCTTATTTTTGTGCAGTGTGACAATGTTGGCATAACACACGTCTTGGGGGACGTGGCCTTTTTCCCAGCAAAGGCACCGAAGCTGACGTAGATGATGCAGCAAGGCAGGCTTCCCACTGTTCAAGACTTTGGGGAGAATTCCATCTTTCCCTGGGCCTTTCCCATATGGCTTTGCTGTGCTCCTCCATAGATGGCAATGTATCAAGCTCTTCCATGACTGGCAAGTCTTGCAGTGCCTCCAGGGCAGTATTGGTCACCAAGTTCCGGGTGGCATACAACTCCGGGGTGGTGCTCTACCCAATGTTCAAGCTGCTTGCTCTGGGCCGTCATCACTACACCATTTCTCCACTTCAGTGGGGCTGCCTTGGTGGTTGAAGGTCCTGTGGCTGACTTGATGCCATCAAACATTCCTGCTGTCGGCAGATGACTGGATTTTGCTGCACAAGTTCAGCCAGCAGTTGTTTGCACAACGTTGAGTGGTTTGCTGCACCTTGTTTCGAGCAGCTCTGAGGGATCCGTGTGTGCTGGTGCTGGGATTTTGTTTGTAGGCCAGCAGGGCTTTCCTCTTGGCCTCAGTCACTTGCTGCATTTCTTCCCCGTGCGTCTGCGTTCTTGTGCTCCTTTTTATCAAATGCTGTTACGGCTGAGCTGCGGTTGGCATCACGGAGTCATTAGGGGTACTGTCAACAGAACTGTTCTTCATCGCAGTGTCCAAGGGGTCTGTGAACTGCTGTGCTCTGTCAGAGTTTGCTGTACAGCAGGTGTTGATGCGAGATCGGTCCTTAATCTTGGAATGATGGAGTTTCTTTGCTGTTAACCCCACTATACTGACAACGAGGGAGTGGTCTGTGTCACAGGTCCCTGGGCCTGGTGATGATAGGGTTGAGCTGATGCCAGTGGTGGGTCCGTGGATGTCTTCAGGAGACTTCACGCCATTCCTTACACTAAAAATACATTACCCATACCCTCTATTTTTCTAAGTTCCATGTATTTATGCAGCAGTCTCTTAAAAGACCCTATTGTATCCGCCTCCACCACCATCACTGACAGCCCATTCCACACACTCACCACTCTCTGCATAAAATCTTACCTATGACATCTCCTCTATACTTACTTCCAAGCACCTTAAAGCTGTGCCTTCTTGTGCTAGCCATTTCAGCCCTGGAAAAAGCCTCTCACTATCCACAGATCAATGCCTCTTATTATCTTATGCACTTCGAGCAGGTCACCTCTCATCCTCCGTCGCTCCAAGGAGAAAAGGCCAAGTTCACTCAGCCTATTCTCGTAAGGCATGCTCCCCAATCCAGGCAACATCCTCTGCACCGCCCTGGGGACGTCAGCCAAGCCGGTAGGGTGGTCCCAGTGGCAGACTTCCTGGGGAAAAAAAATAGGCGCTCGTGAGGGGTGGCATTGGTGGACGTACATAACAGGGAGCGGATAGAGTGGAGTGCCTCGGGGAGGACCTCCTGCCATCGAGAGACCGGCAACCCTTTTGACTTAAGGGCTAAAAGTGTGGCCTTCCACACTGTGGCATTCTCCCTCTCCACCTGTCCATTTCCTCGGGGATTATAGCTCGTGGTCCGACTAGTAGCAATGCCCCTAGCCAGCAGGTACTGGCGCAGCTCGTCACTCATAAAGGAGGACCCTCTATCACTGTGGAGAAAGCAGGGATATCCGAACAGAGTGAAGAGCTGGCGCAGGGCTTTTATGACGGATGTGGCAGTGGTGTCGGGGCAGGGGATGGCAAAGGGGAACCACGAGTACTCGTCGATAATGTTCAGAAAATAGACATTGCGGTCAGTGGAGGGAAGGGGGCCCTTAAAGTCAACACTCAGGTTGAGAAAGAGGGAGACGCGCAGGTGATTGGAGGGTGGCACCTGATGTAGAAAGAGGCTATTTGGCCCCTCATGTCCCTCCCTATCTACCTACAGATTTCTCCACCAAATGGCCTTTTTGTTGTGAGTACAGATTGTCTACCCATTCTGAAGTCCAGTCAAAAGTAGAGATAACATCAAATTAATAACCCCTCCAAATTATCGAAGTATTTTTTCCCCCACAGCAAGCAGCCTTGCCCATGGGGAACTGAGAAGCTGTTAGTCTTCATTAACATGACTCCTCCAGACTGTAAACCCAACACAGGAAGTTTTACCTGAACTCAACTCGACTTCAATATTGAGCTTTCCTTATGCCAGAGAAACACAGACAAAGACTTGCTTCGAGCCTGTGGCACGGAGCCTGATATAAAAATTAGAACATTGTGGACCCTTTGTCTGGAGTGGTTTGCCTGATTGACCTCTAACCTGCTGTGGTTCAACCAGAATGTGGTTAGATTATCCAAACAGGGAAGTCAACATTTGCAGCCCTAAGATCTGTCCAATGGATCTTGGAGTGTTTAAAATACTACCCTTCACACCACAATGCCACCTCTCCTCATTTAATCTGGTCCTCCTGGGGCTAAAGAGCAAATATCAGGCCTGATCAGTGGTGTATAAAAAGAATGCACAAGAAAATCGGAGCAAAAGCATTATCACCCAACCGATCAAGCATGCCCCGTCAATCAATATGATCATTGTCAAGACGAGCAAGATTGCAGGTGTCAGTAATCTAGAGTAACACACAAAATGCTGGAGGAACTCAATGGGTCAGGCAGTATCTATGGAAGGAACTAGACTGTCAGTATTTCAGTCTGAGACACTTCATCAAGACTGGAAGAAGAGGGGAGTTAACCAGTATGTGAAGATGGGTGAAGGGTCGGTGTCAGAGCTAGTGGATCCAGGTGAGAGAAGGATGATAGGCAGGAGAGGGAGAGGGTGAGTGGGAACGGTATAAGAATATAGGAGATGATAGGTGGAAGTGAAAAGGGGTTGGTGTCCTCTGTGCTGTGGAGGCTAGTGCCCACAATGGAGCTGGCTTTGTTTTGCATTTTTATGCAGCTTTTTCTGATTCTGGGCAGTGAAGCAACCAGTTAGAATGTTCTCCATGGTATATCTGCGAAGGTTTGCTAGTGTCTTTGGTGACATACCAAGCCTCCTTAAAATCCTAATGAAATGTTGCCACTGTTATGCCTTCTTCATAATTGCTTCAATAAGTTGGGCTGAGGATATATCTTCAGACATGTTGATAGCCAAGAAATTGAAACTGCTCACCCCTCCCACTGCTGATCCCTCATTGAGGACTGCTGTGTGTTTCCTTGACTTGCCCTTCCTGAAGCCCACAATCAATTCCTTGGTCTTACTGACCATAAGACCACAAGATATAGGAGCAGAAATAGGCCATTTGGCCCATCATGTCTACTCTGCCATTTCATTATGGCCAATCATTTTTCCTTTCAGCCCCAATATCCTGCATTTCGCCCATATCCCTTCATGCCCTGGCCAATCAAGAATCTATCAACCTCTACCTCAGATATATATTCCCACTCTTTGCCTTCTGCCAATCAGCCACTGATTTATTCATGCTAGAATCATTCCTGTAATACCATGGACTCCTAGTTTGTTAAGCAGCCTCATGTGTGGCACCTTGTCAAAGGCCTTCTGAAAATCCAAGTACACAACATCAACCAATTTTCCTTTGTCTATCCTGCTTGTTACTTCTTCAAAGAATTCCAACAGATTTGTCACGCAAGATTTTCTCTTGAGGAAACCATGCTCAACTACTGAGGTCAGACTATGGTATTAAAAATTTCCCTTTTTAATACCATAAGACCATAAAATATAGGAGCAAAACTGGGCCATTTGGCCCATCTAGTCTGCTCTGCCATTTCATCATGGCTGATCCAATTTTCCTCTCAGCCCCAGTCTCCTGCCTTCTCCCTGAATCCCTTCATGCCCTGACCAATCAAGAATCTATCAACCTCTGCCTTAAATATACATAAACACTCGGCCTCCACAGCTACCTGTGAAAAAGAATTCCACAGATTCACTACTCTCTGGCGAAAGAAATTTCTCTTCATCTCAGTTCTAAAAGAATGCACCTCTATTCTGAGGTTGCGTTCTCTGGTCTTAGACTCTCCCACCACATGAAACATCATCTCCACAACCACTCTATCAAGGCCTTTCACCATATGATAGGTTTCAATGAGGTCATCCCTCATTTTTCTGAATTCTAGTGAAAACAGGTCCAGAACCATCAGACACTCTTCATATGATAAGCCATTCAATCCTGGAATCATTTTCGTGAATCACCTTTGAACCCTTTGCAGTTTCAGCATACCTTTCCGAGAAAAGAGGCCCAAAACTGTTCACAGTACTTCAAGTGAGGCCTCACCAGTGCCTTATAAAGTTTTAACATCACATTTTTGCCTTTATATTCTAGTACTCTTGAAATGAATGCCAACATTGCATTTGCCTTCCTCACCTGTGACTCAACCTGCAAATTAACCTTCAGGGAATCCTGCACAAGGAGTCATTGTGCAGGATTCCCAAAAGGTTAATTTGCAAGTTGAGGGGCAGGTCCACTTGCACCACAGGTTTGCATTTTCTCTCCATTTAGAAAACAGTCAACCCTTTTATTTCATCTACCAAAGAGCATGACCATTACTTCTCAATACTGTATCCCATCTGCCATCTCTTTGCTCATTCTCCTAATCTGATTAAGTCCTTCTGTAGCCTCTCTACTTCCTCAGAACTACCTGCCCCTCCACCCATCTTCATATTGTCTGCAAACTTTGCAACCAAGCCATCAATTCCATCATCCAAGTCATTGACATATAACGTAAAAAGAATCAGTCCCAACACTGAACCCTGTGAAGCACCACTTGTCACTGGCAGCCATCAGAAAAGGCTCCTTTTATTTCCACTCCTTGCCTCCCGCCAATCAGCCACTGCATTTTCCATGCTAGAATCTTTCCTGTAATACCAATGGCTTGTAGTTTGTTAAGCAGCCTCATGTGTAGCACCTTGTCAAGTCCAAGTACATAACATCAACCAATTCACCCATCTCCATTGTGCTAGTTGCTTCTTCAAAGAATTTCAACAGATTTGCCAAGCAAGATTTTCCCTTGAGGAGACCATGTCACTACTATGTCCTGTTTTATCATGTGCCTCCAAGTACCCTGAGACCTCTTCCTTAATAATCAACTCCAACTACTGAAGTCAGACTAACTGGCCTACAGTTTCCTTTCTTCTGCCTCTCGCCCTTCTTGAAGAGTGGAGTGACATTTGCAATTTTCCAGTGTTCCAGAACCATTTCAGAATGTAGTGATTCTTGAAAGATCATTACTATTGCTTCCACAATCTCTTTAGCCACCTCTTTCAGAATCCTGGGGTGTACAGCATCTGGTCCAGGTGACTTATCTACCTTCAGACCTTTCAGTTTCCCAAGAACCTTCCCTCTGGTTATGGTAAATTCACACACATTATGACCCAGAAAACCTTGAACTTCCACCATACTGCTAGTGTCTTCCACAGTGAAGGCAGATGTAAAATACTTATTCAGTTCCTCCACTATTTTGTTGTCCCCATTACTACCTCTCCAGCACTGTTTTCTCATGGTCTGATATCCACTCTCACCTCTCTTTTACACTTTATGTATCTGAAGAAACTTCTGTTATCTTCTTTATTATTACTGGCTAGCTTACTTTTGTATTCCATTTTTTCCTTCTTAATGATTTTTTAGTTGCCTTCTGTTGGTTTTTAAATGCTTTCCAATCCTCTAACTTCCCACTAATTTTTGCTGTATTATATGCCCTCTCTTTGGCTTTTATGTTGGCTTTGACTTCTCTTGTTAGCCACGGTTGTGTCATCTCTCCTTTAGAATACTTCTTCTCTTTGGGATGTATACATCCTGTGAATTCCAGCCATTGCTGCTCTGCCATCATCCCAGCCAGTGTTCTTTCCCCAATCAATCCTGGCTAACTCCTCCCTCATGCCTCTGTAATTCCCTTTACTTCATTGTAATCTGACTTTATCTTCTTCTCAGATTTCAGGGTGAATTTGATCACTTCCCCTGGGGGTTCTTTTACTTAAACTCCCTAATCAATTCAGACTTTGAGTGCAAGGCTGTTGTTGCGACACCTTTAAAAAGCACCAGAGAACAACTAAACAAGAAATAAGGAAAGGGAAGATAGAGCATGAAAGTAAATTAGCACAAAATATAAAAACAGATAGCAGAAGTTTTTATAAATATATAAAACATAAGAGAGTGGCTAAAAACAATGTATGTCCCTTGGAAGACGAGAAGGGGAAATTGATATTGGATGATAAGGAAATGGCTGAGGCATTGAATGACTATTTTGTGTCGGTCTTCACGGTGGAGGACACGTCTAATATGCCAAAGAAGGATGTTATGGACAAAATGGGAGGTGAGGACCTTGATAAAATCACTGTCACTAAAGAGAAAGTGATGAACAAACTAGAGGGCCTGAAGGTAGATAAGTCCCCTGGTCCTGATGGGATGCATCCCAGGGTGCTGAAGAAATTGGCGGAGGTTATAGTAGACACATTGGTAATCATTTATCATAACTCTCTCGACACTGGGCAGGTCCCGGCAGATTGGAAGACAGCAAATGTCACGTCACTCTTTAAAAAGGAATATAGGCAAAAGACGGGCAACTATAGGCCAGTTAGCTTAACATCTGTAGTTGGGAAAATGCTTGAAGCTGTCATCAGTGAAGAAATAGTGAAACATTTAGAAAGGAGTGGTTCCATTAGACAGACGCAGCATGGATTCAGAAAGGGCAGGTCCTGTTTGACAAACTCACTGGAGTTCTTTGAGGACATAATGAGTGCAGTGGATAGAGGGGAACAGGTGGATGTCATATATTTGGATTTCCAGAAGGGATAAGGTGCCGCACAAGAGACTTATAAATAAGATATGGATGCATGGAGTCGGAGGAAGTGTATTGGCATGGATAGTGGATTGGTTAACCGATAGAAGGCAGAGAGTTGGTATAAATGGGTGTTTCTCCGGTTGGCGGTCAGTGGTGAGTGGGGTGCCACAGGGGTCGGTGCTGGGCTCGCAGCTGTTTACCATTTACATTGATGATTTGGAAGAGGGGACTGAGTGTAAGCTTAGCAAAATTTACTGATGACATTAAACTGAGTGGAAAAGCAAATTGTACAGAGGATGTGGAGAGTCTGCAGAGGGATATGGATAGGTTAAGTGAGTGGCCAAGGTCTGGCAGATGGAATACAACGTTGGTAAATGCGAGATCATCCACTTTGGAAGGAATAATAGAAGAGCAGATTATTATTTAAATGGTGAAAGATGCAGCACGCTGTTGTGCAGAGAGACTTGGGAATGCTTGTGCATGAATCGCAAAAGGTTGGCTTGCGGGTACAACAGGATATTAAGAAGGCAAACGGAATGTTGGCCTTTATTGCTAGAGGGATTGTATTCAAGAGCAGGGAGATCATGCTGCAACTACACAGGGTACTGGTGAGGCCGCACCTGGAGTACTGTGTGCAGTTCTGGTCTCCGTACTAGAGGAAGGATATACTGGCTTTGGAGGCAGTGCAGAGGAGGTTCACCAGGTTGATTCCAGAGATGAAGGGGTTAACCTATGAGGAGGTTAACCTGGGACTATACTCTCTGGAATTCAGAAGAATGAGAGGGGATCTTATAGAAACATACAAAATTTTGAAAGGGATGGATAAGATAGAGGTAGGAAAGTTGTTTCCATCAGTAGGTAAAACTAGAACTAGGGGACATTGCCTCACGATTCAGGGGCGAAGATTTAGTACCGAGATGAGGAGAAACTGTTTTTCCTCAGAGAGTGGTGAATCTGTGGAATTCTCTGCCCAGGGAAGCAGTTGAGTCTTCTTCACTAAATATATTTAAGAAATAGTTAGATAGGTTTTTACATAGTAGGGGAATTAAGAGTTATGGGGAAAAGGCAGGTAGATGGAGCTGAGTTTACGGACAGATCAGCCATCATTTTATTGAATGGCAGGGACAGGCTCGATGGGCCGGATGGCCTACTCCTGCTCCTGTTTCTTATGTTATTATGCACCACTCTACTGGCTGATCCATCTCACTCCTGTACTCCTCCTCGTCACCATCTGAAACTCTGTTAACTATTGTTGTGTCATCCACAAATTTATAAATGGTTTTTGTTCTGTGGCTAGCCACACAGTCATGGGTGCAGAGAGAGAACAGAGCAAGTTCAAACTTGCTCTCAAAAATGGGAATAATTTAGAAAGTGCTCAAACATTTAGCAGGTCAGGCAGCATCTGTAAAAAAAAAGAGGATCTGTTAATTTTTCAGGTCAAGGACTCTTGTCATAGTTTTTTAAAACGGACAGTTCACTCTGCTATCCTTTCCACAGATGCTGTCCGATGTTTTCTGTATCTATTTCAGATTCCCAACATTTGCAGATTTTTGATTTTCAATAGAGTCACACTGTCACATCTAGTTGGATTGGCATGAGGAAGGTGGCTGCTTCTAATAGTATCTCAAAGTAACAAAGATCCCAAATTAGTTTAGGAAGTAACCCTCTCCTCCCAGTTACTGATGGAGTCCGAGTCCTTGGGTGTTAGAAGGTGGTGTTCAGCTGTGTCACACCTCCAGGTGCAGCAGGACCACAGGAACTTACAGGCTGTTGTCCTTTATCTTATCTGAATTAACGCCCACTGTCTGGCATCACATTCAAGAGTTCCTAAATAGCTTTATGGTTCACGGTTGCCAAAATGCTTAATGCAATCCGATTATGGAGCAATAAAGGTGGCAAAACATTTTACAGAGGTAACAAATACCTTCTTAATTTTGTTTACTGAATTGTATGCATCTGATAGCCCCAGCTGAACATGTTACATCTGGCAAATCCTGAATGATAGCAATACACACACTGTTTTGAACCTGGGAACATGTTCCAAGTTAATTCAGAATCTGATTTATTAGCTCAGGCATGTGTCGTGAAATTTGTTAACTTAGCAGCAGCAGTTCAATGCAATACATAATCTAACAGAGAGAAAAAAAAAGCATAATAATACTAAATAAACTAGTAAATCAATTGTGTATATTCAATAGATTAAAAAAAATGAGCAAAGACAGAAATACTGTATATTAAAAAATCAAGTGAGGTACTGTCGAAAGAATCAGTGTCCATTTAAGAATCAGATGGCAGAGGGGAAGAGGCTGTTCCTGAATCGCTGAGTGTGGTGAACTACAGTTACCTGTCTGGACATGCCCCCTGATGACTGCTCCTGTGGCTCCTCCCACAGACCCCTGTATAAAGGTGATGGAGGTCTGAGCCCGGCCTCTCTGTCTCCAGGATGTAGTATAGTGGTCACTCACTGCTTGTTCCTTCTTCCAGTCAATAAAAGCCGATATCTCGCCTTTACGTCTCAGAGTGAGTTATTGATGGTGCATCACTGAGTGTGTGCCTTCAGGCTTCTGTACCTCCTACCTGATGGTAACAGTGAGAAAAGGGCATGCCCTGGGTGCTGGAGGTCCTTAATAATGGACGCTGCCTTTCTGAAACACCGCTCCCTGAAGATGTCCTGGATACTTCATAGGCTAGTACCCAAGATGTAGCTGACTAGATTTACAACCTTCTGTAGCTTCTTTTGGTCCTGTGCAGTAGCCCCTCCATACCGGACAGTGATGCAGCCTGTCAGAATGCTCTCCACGGTACAACTGCAGAAACATATTAAGACACAATTAACATTAAGCCAGAAAGAGATAATTAAATGAGTGGCTATATTTTTTGTTGCTTGAGTCAAGAAAGTTTAAGAATATTTTTAAAGTAAGTGGTAGAAAAAGTGTGTAAGAAGAGATTATTCCACTGTTGGAGGTATACCCATTTAGGGTGGAGCAAAGGAGTGGGCTGCACACATTCACTGGGAATAGTGAGAAAAGGGGCTTTGGAGGGCCAGAGCTGCTCTAGGATTAGAGAGGTTGCAAAGAGAGAAGCTGTGAGGAGAGCCCAACAAGGGAAAAGGAAATGTCATCTGATCATCGAGAATCTTCTGAGAGGTGACTAATGAACTGAACCAGGCCAGCAAAAGGTGAGAATAATTGGATGGGAAGGTGGTAAAAACATGGATGAGATTTTCAGAATGATGCCTGAGAAAGGGTTAATTTTACAGCATTAGAAATATGCAATAGTTATGATATAGAGATCACTGGCAATTCATTTTGATCAAAATAGACCTAAAAACTGATTCAGCCTGATGTGATCTAATAGTGTGGGTAACATTATTCTGTCTTACATAAACATGCACATCACATTTTATGTCAACCTGTCAATCTTCAGGCCATGCCACTTAGAGGCATGTGATAATATTTTTTTCGTGACTGTGTGTGCTGGATCGTAAATATAAGGTTGGTGCTGTGTGACACTATGTGCTGTGCTTTGCACGTTGGCCGCAGAGGAACGATGTTTCATTTGGCTGAGTGACAGTAAACTTGAACTTGAAAAGAATTGGGAATGAGGGAGTGGAGATTGTGACAGGGCAGAGGGAAAGTCAGCTCATCCACGTTGGGCAGAGCTATCAGTGAAATTTCGCTTGGTGTCACTCTATGCAGGGACAAACCAGCAAGTAAACAAGGTAACTTGAAAGCCACTTCCAACCTCTTAATTTGTGCTATCTGGAAAAGGCATGAGCAGGCATGGCTTGTCAGAAGCTCTAATATCAGGAGACACAGACCAAAGCATTAGATAAGGTCCACATTTAGCTTCAAGGTTCGGTTAGTTCTCTCTTTAGTCATTTAATATCCAAATTAAAAGATATATCACTTCTAGCTAATTTGGCTGTACTTTTTATTCTTCTACTATTACTTCTTCTCAATTACAATGCAACAATTGCAGCCACTTGCATCCTTCTTTCAGCTCATTATTCATAATGTGGGCTTGTCACCTCACGAGGGTATTATTTTCAAAGGCTCTCCAGTTCCCAATTATTTTATTGTCTATTCAGTTACGTGAGCCTAAACTGTAATTTTTTCTTAGAAGCTGGTGTTAATTTGTAACCATGTAATTGCAGACATGCCTCTATCCATATTTTGTATGAGGAAAAGAATGCAAATTAGACAGCCCCCAACATGTATGGGTTTCAATCTACTGGAAGAAATATTTGAGATGAAAGTAGATTGAACATTGGCATGCCTAATAATTTTGCATTTGCAGGAAATATTGGAAGTACTCAGATCTATGCTGCTAACTTAAGAAATGAGGGCAAAAAATATTTAAACTGAAATCATAAACACACGAGATTCCGAAGATGCTAGAAATCCAGAGCAACACACACTAAAATACTGGAGGCACTCAGCAGGTCAGGCAGCATCTTTGGAGAGGAATAAACAGTTGACGTTTCAGGCTGAGACCCTTCGTCAGGACTTCCTCTCTGCACCTTGTGGCACGTTGGGTGGTAACCTTGCTGGTCCTTTAGCACTTGTCTGTTTTTTATGAGGCCGAGTTGGAAAGCGTGCAAGGAGTCGGTCAGATTCGAACCCTGGACTACTCGCCTTAAAGTCTAATGTGGATGCCACTATGCCACACACTGGCATACCTTAAACTTACACATTCAGCAACAGCAAATTTAAGATGACAATCCTGGTTTGAGGTGCCTCTGTCCAATGGAATTAGGTGTTACGTGTACAATATTGAAAAGGCAAGATCTCCCTCGGCTCACAGATATTATTTATCCCATAATCAAAATGGATTGTCCTGTCACAGTTGAGAGTTTTCTGAGTACAGAATGACATTACATTTCACAATGGAGTACACTTAAGATATGCTGCAAGTCTTTTTGTGGAATACTAAAAGTAATGTGAAATGTACTGTATGAACATGACTTTTTCAGAGATAAAATTGGATATCTGGACTGAAGATTGGCCAATAAAACCTTTTGTGACTGCAGTTAGCAACATTAGTGTTCTTGACAGGGACATCAGGGATGAGGGTTGGGGGAAGTGGAATTGTTGACAAATTTTTTTTTGAACTGATCAACAGAAAAAGACTACCGTATGTCAAAGTGAAACCAGATCTCTACAAAGTGATCTAAATTAATTAGAAATATAAAATAATAATTGCACAATTACTCACTCTCTTCAAGTCAGTATTTAGTAGATGCACTTTGGCAGTAATTACATCCTTGCCACAGTGGTGACAGTCATGGATAACTTCAGTAATCAGTCAAGAGGAAGTACTTTAATGCATACATCCATAACACACGTGATATTAAGGACACAAGAACATGCCTTCTAAATCATAGCAAATTCAAATTCTGATTTCTCTTCATGTGAACATCCTCTGTATTTATATTTCCATAAGGTTATAAGACATGAGCAGAATTAGGCCATTTGACCATCAATACCGCTCCATCATTTGATTGTCAGATTTATTTTCCCTCTCAACCTCATTCTGCTGCCTTCTCCCTGTAACCTTTGGTGCCCTTACTAATCAAGAACCCATCCACCTCTGTGTCACCTCCACAGCCGTCCGTTATTTAACCAATTCCTGCTCCATGACAGTGTCAGGCAACATTCTCTGACTGAGAGACTGGGAATGCGATGTACTTGATGACCACCAAGATGTGGAGAAAAGTCATGCAGGCTAATGCAGCTTCCTTCACCACACATTATTAAATAAGCACCTCTGAGATTCCAGAGATTTTGCAGATGCTGGAAATCTTCAGAAGCACACAGAAAATACTGGAGGAACTCGGTAGGTCAGGCAGCATCTATAGAGGGAAATAAGCAATCAACATTTTGGGCTGTGATCTTTCATCTTGACGACAAAGATATTGCCTGACCTGCAGACTTCCTCCAGCATTTTGTGTATGTTGTTTAAGAGATGCACCTCAGTCAGGGCTGATGCCTCCCTGACCAACTATAACCAGCCATTGTGTTCAAAAGTTTGCATCTCACAGGTGTTCTCCATGCCTAGGAAACCTTGGGATCCAGAAAACTTTCCGTTGAACTCTTCTGAAATTCAGTTTAAATCCTCTAAACTTTCTTGAGTCTTTTTCACTTACAGTCACTGTGCCAGATACCTCTCACATTGCCTTTTACATATGCTGTAATTTTGTTATGTTTGCATATTATCTGCTTAAAAATGCTGTGTACCTCTTTTTTAAGGTTGTGAATAGTTTCTGAGCATGCTTGTGTGTGGGTAACAAAGAGAATGGCAATTGCTTTGTAGAGAGCTTGTCTATGCCTATAAATAGTATTCAATCCCCCTTGGAAGTTTCATGTTGTATTGTTTTACAACTTTGAATCACAGTGGATTTAATTTAATTTTTTTTTGAACTGATCAACAGAAAAAGACTCTCTCATGTCAAAGTGAAACCAGATCTCTACAAAGTGATCTAAATTAATTAGAAATATAAAATAATAATTGCGCAAATACTCACTCTCTTCAAGTCAGTATTTAGTAGATGCACTTTGGCAGTAATTACAGCCTTGTATCTGTGTGGAGAGGTCTCCATCAGCTTTGCACATCTGGACACTGCAACTTTACTCTGTTCTTCTTTACAAAACTGCTCAAGCTCTGTCAGATTGTATGGGGATTGTGAGTGAACAGCCTTTTTCCAAGTCCAGCCACAAATTCTCCATTGGATTGAGGTCTGGACTCTGACTTGGCCACTCCGGGACATTAACTTCGTTGTTTTTAAGCCATTCCTGTGTAGCTTTGGTTATGCTCTTGCTGGAAAACACATTTTCCAAGTCACAGTTCTCATGCAGACTGGCATCAGGCTTTCTTCTAGGATTTCTCTGTAGTTTGCTGCATTCGTTTTACCCTCCACCTTTACAAGCCTTCCAGACCCTGCTGCAGCAAAGCAACCCCACAGTGTGATGCAGCCACCACTTTGCTTCACAGTAGGGTTAGTATGTTTTAGGTGATGTACAGTGTTTGGTTTATACCAAACATAGTCTGATGGCAAAAAAGCTCAATTTTGGTTTCATCAGACCATAGAACCTTCTTCCAGCTGACTTCAGAGTCTCCCAAATGCCTTCTGGCAAACTCTAGCCAAGACTTCACGTGCGATTTTGGTTTTTAAAACAGTGGCTTTTTCTTTGCCACTCTCCCATAAAGCTGCGACTGGTGAAGCACCCGGACAACAGTTGTTGTATGTGCAGTCTCTCCCCTCTCAGCCACTGAAGCTGGTAACTCCTCCAGAGTTATCATAGGTGTCTTGGTATCCTCCCTCACTAGTTTCCTTCTTTCAAGGTCACTCAGTTTTGAGGATAGCCAATTCTAGGCATATTTACAGCTGTACCATATTCTTTCCATTTCTTGATGATATTCAGTGACTTGGAAATTTTCTTGTATACATCTCTTGACTCATGCATTTCAATAATCTTTCTGCAGAGTTGCTTGGAGTGTTCTTTTGTCTTCATGGTGTAGTTTTTACCAGGAAACTAACCTTCCAGCTACAGGAGTATTTTTACCACAATCAATTGAAACACTGTGGTGAACTAGATATACCTGTCTGACTGCTCCTGTGGCTCCTCCCACAGACCCTGCTGACTGCTCCTGTGGCTCCTCCCACAGACCCCTGTATAAAGGCGACTGTGGGCTGCTGCTCTCCCTCATTTTCCCCAGGATGTAGTGCTGTTTATTCTTCCAGTCAATAAAAGCCGATATCTCGTTTCCTAAGTCTCAGCGTGAGTTATTGATGGTGCATCAAACACCTTGACTGCACGCAGGTGATCTTCATTCAACTAATTATGTGACTTCTAAAACCAATTGGCTCCACCAGTGATGATTTGATGTGTCATATTAAAGGGGCATGAATATTTCTGCAATCAGTTTTACTGTGTTTTATATTTGTAATTAATTTTGATCACATTGTAGAGATCTGTTTTCACATTGACACAAAAGAGTCTTTTACTGTTGATCAGTGTCAAAAAGCCAGATTAAAGCCATTGTGATTCAATGTTGTTAAACAACAAAACATTGAAACTTCCAAGGGGGAGGGGTGTGGTGTGAATACTTTTTATGGGCACTGTATAGCGAAGCTTTAATGGCTGCATTTTACACATGCCACAACACCTTCTAACATTATGTCTTTCTAATGAAAATATTTCTTCGCATGGTGGATAATGAAAGTCCAGAAATCAGTTCCACATAATCTGTTATGGTTAGGTCAATTGAAAACTTCAAAATTGGGACTTGAAGATTTTACTAAGAAAGGCAGAAAGGGAAATGGAAGAAGATGGTAAATGGACTTGCCTCTTAGAGGAATGGACGGGTCCAGAAACTCAAATGGAAATCAGAGAGCACCTTGGCTCTAGTGACAATAATTTTATTAATCTGAAGATAGTGATGGAAAGATATAGGGCAGGTTAGGGTCCTAAATGGGAGAATGGCTAATTATGGAGGATTTAGCAGAATCTAACAGAACTCAATTGCATTAGCATGTTTGGTAGGAAAGGAATGAAGGTGATATCAAGTGTCCAGGAATAGTGTTCAGGATGAAGGGTAAACCTGGCAAGTTGAGGGAACATTGGATGACGACAGTATTGAGGTTCTGGATAAGAAAAAGAAGGAAGCATACACTGGGTTTAAGAGGTCAGGCCTGAGTGAACCCCTTGATGATTTTGAAAAGTTTAGGAATATTCTTAAGGGGCAAATCAGGATGGCAGAGAGAAGGCACAAGATGGATCTGGAAGGTAAGGTTAAGGAAAATCCCAAGAGGTTCTGTAACTGCATTCAGAGTAAAAGGGTGGCTAGAGAAAGAACAGGTCTCCTTAGAGATCAGCAGGGCTGTTTATATCTCGAGTCGCAGATGATGGGTGATGGTATTGGTGTTGGTGAGAAAGGTTATAGTATAAGGGAGCTTAATCAGTTAGAGAAGTAGGTCAAGGAATGTCAATTTAATTTCAATACAGATAAGTGTGAAGTGATGCATTTTGAAAAGTTAAATCAGCATAAGACTTATACTGTGAATGGTAGGGCACTAGGGAGTGTAATGGAAAAGAGATCCCTAGGAGTACAAGTGCATTGTGCCGTGCTTCCTTCATAATCGCACTTACATGGTGAGCCCAGGACAGGTCCTCTGAAATGATAACACTGAGGAATGTAAAGTTGCTGATCCACTCCAAAGCTCCAGTACTGATGATTATGAACCTCTGGTTTCCTCATCTGTGAAATCAATAATCAGTTCCTTGGTCTTGGTGACGTTGAGTGAGAGGTTGTTGCTGTGATACCTCTCAGCCAGATTTTCAGTGTCCCTCCTATATGCTGATTCATCACAACCTTTGATTTGGCAACATCTGAGATGTCATCAGCAAATTTAAATATGGTATTGAAGCTGTGCTTAGCCACACGGCCATAAATGTAAAGCGAGTAGTAGTAGGCGGCCATCGATCCCAGGGGATGATGGGTTTGCTCCTCTGCTGGACTGTGTCCTCTCCAGGGCACAAGCCTGGGTGGGAAGATTTGAAGAAGCGGCTGTTGCCCGTGCAGCGGGTTCCCTCTCTCCACGTCACTGATGTAGTCCAAGGGAAGGGCAAGCGCCAATGTCATCGCAGAGGTTGCCAGAGTGAAGTTGTAGACAACATCAAACTGCCTTAGGGACACTGACTCCGGATTTCTTCCTCGAGGTTTACTCCCGAAGCCTTTCCCATGGGTGGGTATGGCTGCAAGGCAGCGGAGGTTTAAAATCAGAGTTTTCCTTCTCCTGGGCGGGCTGCTGTCCAAGGCTGATGAGCCTCACCTGCCCGAAAAGCAGGTAGAGGAGTACACCTGTGCTGATGAGATTGTGGAGGAGATGTTGTTGCCAATCCAAATTGACCGGGGTCTGCAAGTGAGGAAATCAAAGATAGAATTGCACAATGAGGCATTGAGGAAAATGTCCTGAAGCTTATTGATTAGTTTTGAGATGATATTGAATAATGAGCTTTCGTTGATAAAGAGCATCCTGATATATGCATCTTTGCTGTCCAGATGTTCCAGGGTTAAGAGAAGATTTAATGAGATGACATCTTCTCTGGACCTGTATCTACACTAGGGGTTCGAGCGTTTATTTATAAAATAGCAATTCTCTGGAAGTAGGTTACCGGCTGGGATCTAATCGGAGGTTTGGCGGTTTATATATAGAAGACTGATCCTCGGGAGGGGTTGCAGGCTGTTTGTTAGGAATATCAGTTTAGGAATATTCTTAAGGGGCAAATCAGGATGGCAGAGAGAAGGCACAAGATGGATCTGGAAGGTAAGGTTAAGGAAAATCCCAAGAGGTTGTGTAACTGCATTCAGAGTAAAAGGGTGGCTAGAGAAAGAACAGGTCTCCTTAGAGATCAAATTGGAAGGCAAATTGGAACAGATCCAAGTCACTTCTCAGGCAGGAATTGATATGTTTCATCACCAGCCTCTCAAAACACTTAATTACTGTGGATGTAAATGCTGCTGGAGGATAGCCATTGAGGTAGGTTACCACTTTTTTTCTCAGGCACTGGTCGAATTGAAGCCTGCTTGAAGCAGATGGGTACCTCAGACTGCCAAAGCGAGAGGTTAGAGATCTCAGTGAACACCTCAGCCAAGCTGATCAGCACAAGTCTTTAGTACTTGGCCAGGTACCCCGGAGACTGAAATCACAATATTATTGGGGACTGTGGGAGTTCGTGATGGTTCCTCCATGTTTTCACGGTCAAAGAAGGCATTGAGCTCATCTCGATTGATGCCCTGTTGTCACCCATGTTACTTGATCTCATCTTGTAAGAGGTGATAGTATTCAAACCTGGCCACAGCTGTCATGCATTCTTCAGTAATTCAAATTTAGTCTGGTATTGCCACTTTGCCCATGAGATGGCATTCCAGAGATCATACCTGGCTTATAACCTTCTTGGTTTTCAGACTTGAAGGCCTCTGACCTGGCCGTCAGCAGACTGTGGACCTCCTGGTTCATCCAGGGCTTCTGACTGGGGAAGACGCGGAATGATTTTGTGGAGACGCTCTCATCCAGAATTGTTTTTATGAAGTCGATGATGACCGTGGTGTATTCATTCAGATCCTCCGATGAGTCTTTGAACACCACCCAGTCCACCAACTTGAAGCAACTCTATAGCCACTCCTCTGCCTGTCACGATCACTTCTTTGTAGTGCTAATCTCTGGAGCTTTGTTCTTTAGCCTCTGCCTGTAAGAAGGGAGGAGAAGGACAGCCAAGTGATCAGATTTCCCTAAATGCGGTCTGGTCATGGAACAGCAAGTGTTCCTTTTCTTTAATATAGCAGTGCTCTAGTGTGTTGGGACCTCTAGTACTACAGGTTATATGCTGATTGTGACTGGGTAGGGATTTCTTCAAACAACCCTGATAGAAATCCCTATTTACGATATGAAATGAGACAGGGTGGACTGCTTCCGTTTGAGGACGGCATCATGCAGTACCTCAAACACATGATTATAGTCGGCCACTAGTGGTATGTAAGCTGTGGTCAGGATCACAGAAGTGAACTCTCTGAGTAAATCGTGAGGTGCTGAAGGTTGGAGGAACATGAGTACGACAAAACTGCCGCAGCACCACAGAGAGTTCATCATGGAAAACACACCTCCACCTTCTGCTTTTTCTGAATCAGCGGTTTGGTCCATCCTCTTTACCAAGAAACCGTCAGGCCTGATTGCTGTATCTGGTGTACTCTGAGTAAGACTTGTCTCAGTAAAACATGGAATACAATAGTAACTCATTTCCCTTTGATGCTGCAATCTTCCTCTTTGCTCCTCAGTTTTGCTCTCCAGTGACTGCACATTTGCTAACAAGATGCTGGGTGGAGGGGGTCTTACTCCTCTGCATTCTAGGCTAATTTGGAGTTCTCCCCTCCCGCTTTGCTTCCAGCAAAGGCGATGAACTTACATCCGCTGAAAGATGCTGTACCTGTTTGCTTGAGAGTTAAGTTCAGTGAGTGCTTCAGGAGATTGTGAAATCTGTAGTTCATTAAGTTGATTCAAAAGTGCATTGTTTAAAGCAAAATAACATGCTGCAGATTACAGTGAGAGTAATTCAGCAGAGGTATATTTGGGAGTAGCAGACCATTGCTGTGGTTCGCCAACACCATCTTGAAGGCTCAGAGAGGTAGGCAGGTTGAAAATAATTGATTGCAGCTAAAAAATAAGTCGTATGCTATGTTAAGTATCTGAGGTTGGAAAACTAAAATGTTTAAACAGAGTGGAGGCAGCTAAGAAGGAATGAAGGGCAAAAAGCCTTTGTTGGGAGTAAACAATGAGGTAGTGGTTTCTGAGAAGTAGCAGAAAAAGTAGTGATGACTCAGGTAAGCTGAAGGCCAGAGCTGGCTTGGAAGGACAAATAATCAGCTCATACTCCAATTAAATTTCATGGTCTACATTATGTATAAATATAAAAATAAAGATTTTACTGTTAGCATATTCTAATTTGATTTTCTTTAATGTTTTCTATCATTGTTGGAGACAAATAATCAGATTTCATACTCAAGCTTTTAATAAAATGAACTCCTTGTATTTTGTTGTCCCAGAAGAAAAACGCTAGGTACCACGGTAGTGTAGTGGTTAGTGCAATGCTGTTATATCTTGGCACGTTCCAGAGATAGAAGTTAATTCCAGCACCATCTGTAAGGAGTTGTGATGTTCTCTCTGTGAACTACATGGTTTTCCTCTGGGTGCTGTGGTCTCCTCCACAGTTCAAAGGCACATCGAGAGTAGGTTAATTGATCATTCTAAATTGTCCTGTGATTAGGCTAGTGTAACTTACTAGCTCTGCTGAGTGGCTTGTTGGGCTTGAAGGACCTGTTCCACGCTGTAACTTTAAATAAAAATTAAAAATAAAATAATTTGAATTATTCCACTTTAACTGAAGCATTGGGCAAACCCTTCACCTAGTTTTAAAATTCAGGAGAAGTTCATAACTTGAGAAGAGTGCCAAGACTGATGTAACATCAAGTGACCCAACTGATGGCATATATTTTAAAACAGCTCTTTATACCAAATTCATTGCCATGTTCCCAAAACAGAGATGGAATTTCCAGAGAAGAAATTGCATGAAGTGGTGGAAATTACATATAGTGACGTAATTGGCACGCTAGGAGCCTAGAAAAGGTCCAAGGCACCTGGTTTATTAGAATACTGTATTGTATTTGGATGTTTTAGGAAGAAGTTTATGAAATAAGTTACACCTCATTCAGCAGATTTCAGGATTCTTTGGAAATAATATCACTCAAAGATTGGAAAAAGCAAATTAATAGCCAATTTACACAGAGGGGCAAGATGATAATCATGAAAATGGATGGTAATTGGAACTACCAAATAATCTGCATCATTTCTGTTTATTCAATAATTTTTTCCATTAAATGAATTTGAAAATTGTGGTAAGGTAATGTGATGTAATATTCCTGTGGAAAATAAACGTTGACTGTTGGGGATACCTTATTAACTGGCACGTCTGCACTAAGCCCATGGATGGAGACTAACTAAACGAATATGGACAAACTATCACTTTGCTTGTCTAGACCCACGGAGCTCAACAGAGATCATGTGTTTGAAATGGCTACTGGAAGCTTAGAATACTTAGGTTACTTGGAATATACCCCTTGTGAGTTTTGAAAAATTGTATGCGTATGTTGCATACTATAAAACCCAGACGTGTTGATATTTCATTAATGATGAATGGATGTCACTCAGATTCACATTGAATAAAATAAAATTGCATCACTGTATTTCCAAGAAATAGGCAACAATTTACTGTAGTTTTCAAGCAAGTCTCACACCCAAGATGATGTGTGTAGAATAATATGTCTGTATTTGCCAGTCAAGTATTTGCCAGTAATGATATATAAATATCTACATGTAAAATCATTGTTGGTCTTGTAAGGATTATTAACTTACAATCATCCATTAACAAGTTCTTTTGCCACTGCAGGTTGTGTATGTTTTGTACAGGAAAACAGAACATCTTCACTTAAAATGTCACCAGATAATTTGTATTGTACCCTACAATATTTAATTTATGCACTTGACTTTGTTTGCCAAAGCAAAATTCAGTTGTAGATTTAATTCCTACTTTCCTAAGTTATTGTGTGTTATAAATGTGTTATGTGTACTACTATGTTTTACGTCCTGGTCTGGAGAAATTATGTGTTGTTTGGTGGTATACAGTGCCTATAAAAAGTATTCACCCACCTGGAAGTTTTCATGTTTTATTGTTTTGGAAAATTGAATCACAGTGGATTTAGTTTGGCTTTTTTTTTTGACACTGATCAACAGAAAAAGACTCTTTCTTGTCAAAGTGAAAACAGATCTCGACAAAGTGATCAGAATTAATTACAAATATAAAACACAAAATAATTGATTGCATAACTATTCACCCCGTCATATGACACACCAAATAATCACTAGTGTAGCCAATTGGTTTCAGAAGTCACACAATTAGTTAAATGGAGATCACCTGTGTGCAGCCAAGGTGTTTCAGTTGATTTGAGTAAAAATGCACCTGTATCTGGAAGGTCCAACTGCTGGTGAGTCAGTATCCTGGCAAAAACTACACCATGAAGACAAATGAACACTCCAAGCAACTCCAAGAAAAGGCTATTGAAAAGCACAGGTCAGGAGATGGGTACAAGAACATTTCCAAATCACTGAACATCCCTTGGAGTACAGTTAAGTCAGACATCAAGAAATGGAAATAATATGGCAACAGCTATAAATCTGCCTAAACCAGGCTGCCCTGAAAAACTGAGTGACTGTGCAAGAAGGGGACCAGTGAGGGAGGCCACCAAGAGACCTATGACAAATCTGGAGGAGTTACAAGCTTTGGTGGGTGAGTTGGGAGAGACTGGGATACAAGACTGTCACCTGGGTGTTTCACCAGTTCCAGCTTTTATGGGAGTGTAACAAAGAGAATGCCACTGTTGGGGAAAAAACTCAAATGAAATCTCAGTTAGAGATTGCCAGAAGACATGTGGGAAACTCTGAAGTCAGCTGGAAGAAGGTTCTATCATCTGATAAAACCAAAATTGAGCTCCTTGGCCATCAGACTAAATGCTATGTTTGGCACAAGCCAAACAACTGCACATCATCAAAAACACACCATCCCTACCATGAGGCATGGTGGTGGCTGCATCGTGCTGTGGCGTTCTTCACTGCAGCAGGTCCTGGAAGGCTTGTGAAGGTAGAGGGTATGAATGAATTGAATTGAATTGACTTTATTTCTTACATCCTTCACATACATGAGGAGTAAAAATCTTTACGTTATATCTCCATCTAAATGTGCAATTGTAGTAATTTATAATAATTTATAATAAATAGAACAGTCAGTGTTATATAGAGTACACTTAAGTCAGCCTGAGTTCATCAGCCTGATGGCCTGGTGGAAGAAGCTGTCCCAGATCCTGTTGGTCCTGGATTTTATATTGCGATACCGCTTCCCAGATGGTAACAGCTGGAATAGATTGTGGTTGGGATGGCTTGGATCCCCAGTGATCCTATGGGCCCTTTTTACACACCTGTCCTTGTAAATGTCCTGAATCATAGGAAGTTCACAACTACAGATGCGCTGGGTTGTCCACACCACTCTCTGCAGAGTCCTGTGATTAAGAGAGGTACAGTTCCCATGCCAGGCAGTGATGCAGCAAGTCAGGATGTTCTCAACTGTGCCCCTGTAGAAGGTTCTTAGGATTTGGGGGTTTATACCAAACTTCCTCAACCGTCTGAGGTGAAAGAGGCACTGTTGTGCCTTTTTCACCACACAGTTGGTGTGTACAGACCACGAGAGGTCCTCAGTGATGTGGATGCTGAGGAACTTGAAGCTGTTTACCCTCTCAACCCCAAATCCATTGATGTCAATACAGGTTAACCCATCTCCATTCCTCCTGTAATCCACAACCAGCTCCTTTGTTTTTGCGACAGTGAGGGAGAGGTTATTCTCTTGACACCACTGTGTCAGAGAGATGACTTCTTCCCTGTAGGCCACATCATTATTGTTTGAGATAAGGCCAATCAATGTAGTGTCATTGGCAAATTTAATTAGCAGATTGGAGCTGTGGGTGTTAATACAATCATGGGTATACAGGAAATAAAGGAGGGGACTCAGTATGCAGCCCTGAGGGGCTCCTGTATTGAGAGTCAGAGGGTTGGAGGTGAGGGAGCCCACTCCTACAACCTGCCGGCGATCTGACAGGAAGTCCAGGATCCAGCTGCACAAGGCAGGGTCACGGCTGAGGTCTCTGAGCTTCTTGTAGAGCCTGGATGGAACCATGGTGTTGAAAACTGAACTGTAGTCCAAGAACAGCATTCTCACATAATCATCCTTCTTCTCCAGATGTGTAAGGATGGTACGTAAAGCAGTAGGTATTGTATCACCTGTCGATTGGTTGTGCTGGTAGGTGAATTGTAGGGGTCCAGTTTGGGTGGTAGCAAGCTGCAGTTGTAATCCTTGACCAGCCTCTCAAAGCATTTGCTTGTTATTGAGGAGATTGCGACAGGATGCCAGTCGTTCGGGCATGTTACCTTGGTCTTTTTTGGTACCGGGACAATGGTGGATAATTTGAAGTGGAAGAGCACTCTACACTGGGAGAAGGAGAGATTAAAAATGTCTGTAAACACACCTGCCAGTTGTGTTGTGCACATCCTAAGTACTCGCCCTGGGATGCTGTCTGGTCCCGCAGCCTTGTGACTGTCCGCTAGTTAGAAACATCTGCGTACCTCAGCCTCAGAGATGACCAGGTTGCAGGTTGTAGCGGTGGCTTTCCTCGGAGGCTCAGAGTTAGCAACATCAAACCAAGCGTAGAAGTGATTGAACTCATCCGGGAGAGAGGCCGCGATGTTGGCGACACCACAATGTTTGGCTTTGAAGTCTGCAATGGTATGCAGCCATCACCACAAGCCAGATGTGCTGTTCATTATGAATCTTGACTCAGTCTTCTCCCTATATTGTTGTTGCGCAGACTTGATAGCTTTGCGCAGATCTTATCTGCTTTTCTTGAGCTCTAGCTGATCTCCAGTGATGTAAGCTCGATGTCACTCTGTAAGTGCTGCTTCCACAGGACTATTTATCCAGGGATTCTGGTTTGGGAAGACCCTGACCGACTTCTGGAGAACAACGTCATTGATGCACTTCTGGATGAAGCACGTGACTCCATCAGTGAACTCGGAGACATCCTCATCATGGAAGGCATTCAGTACGATACAGGGAAATTCTGGAGGAAAACCTGATGCAGACTGCAAGAGAACTGTGGCTTGGGAAAGATTTGTTTTCCAGTAAGACTAGATCACTTTGCAAAGATCTATTTTCACTTTGACAAGAAAGAGTCTTTTTCTGTTGATCAGTGTCAAAAAAAGCCAAACTAAATCCGCTGTGATTCAATGTTGTAAAACAAAAAAACACATGATAACTTCTGGGGGGCGGGGGGAGTACTTTTACAGTCACTGTAGTTAAATGACAAAAAAACTTGACTTAACTTGTTAGGCCCTTACTAGAGCAGTGTGAAAATAAATCTCCCTAGTGATGATTCTGCAAAGGCTTTGTATGAAAACCTTGAAAGGGATAATACCTTCACCACAATGTATCAATATGTTATTATCAGTTAATTATTTGGTTAATATTTTATCATTTTTATCATACTCTTTAAATCCATTGTTCTTTACTGTTTTGAGTGTTCCTATGTATTTTGATTCTGGATGATAATTTGTCATTTTGCTGCTTAAAGGTGCCATTGTTAACTGATTAAAGCGATGAGAGAGATTGAAACATTGAGGCAAATGGGAAAGGTGAATGCTGGCTGACTGCCTTCTGATCAGTGGGGAATTGCTCTGCAGCCAGAGGGAAAGGCCTGCCTCTGTGGCTGGAATATCTTACCACTGTTTCTGCATTTGGATATGGACTTTAAGACCATAAGATATAGGAGCAGAAGTAGGCTATTTGGCCCATCGAGTCTGCTCCGCCATTCAATCATAGGCTAATCCATTTCTTCCAGTCATCCCCACTCCCCTGCTTTCACCCCATACCCTTTGATGCCCTGGCTAATCAAGAACCTATCTGTCTCTGCCTTAAATACATCCAATGACTTGGCCTCCACAGCCGCTCATGGCAACAAATTCCACAGATTTACCACCCTCTGACTAAAGTAGTTTCTCCACATCTCAGTTCTAAAAGGACGTCCTTCAATCCTGAAGTCATGTCCTCTGTCCTAGGCTCCCCTGCCATGGGAAAAAAACTTTGCATATCTAATCTGTTCATGTCTTTTAACATTCGGAATGTTTCTATGAGATCCCCCCTCATTCTCCTGAACTCCAGAGAATGTAGCCCAAGAGCTGCCAAATGTTCCTTATATGGGAACTCTTTCATTCCTGGAATCATTCTCTATCGACTTTTTAAAATCACTTTTATAGTTTTTATATACTGTGTATTTTGCTTTCTCATTTTTTGTGTGTGGGAGAAAGGGCTGCCTGTTCCGCTTTTGTTCATTGTTTTTGTGGGGAGGAGGGATTTGGGGGGTTGCCGTTCTTCTCTTTCTTGGTTTCATGGCTATCCGGAGAAGAAGAATTTCAGAGTTGTATACTTTGATAATAAATTAACTTTTGAACCTTTGCTGTCCTTTCTTCTTCCCATTGCCACTTACGGATAAACTGAATAATGGTCTTGGGAGTGGTTATTGTGCCGTGCACGTTCAGAGACAAAGATTGCTTTATCTGATCCATTTCTGGTTCTGCAGGGTTTGACATGTGTTGTCTTTTATCACACTTTGTGATTACTCTTACCCAGACAATATCTGCTCACATCTGCAAATATCATTTGTTTGCTGACAATTATTATTTCCGGGTGACTATTGGTGGTTGGATTTGAGGCCAGACATTCATCATTGCTTTAAAGGAGCGATAAAGTTGCACCGTTTGATTCTTCTGTGACTGGCCCACAAATGCATTTTGTTAATCATTACTGAGACATGAGGACCTCTCATCAAGTTTAATTGCATGGTACTTATTTGTGATTACAATGGTAACGCTGTAGGAGTTATTAAAATGAGATAGAGGAGATTTTTAATGTCATTTAATAATGTTTCTGCCTTTGTATCTCTTGTATCTTTATTTGTTTTTAAGAGGGTAAAATTAAACCCAATGGATGAAAGAAGGCCATTAAAGGTAATAGAAATTTAGGCACAGCTTTACAGAGTATTGGCAGGTATTATTGAAACTATTATATCTAGATTTGAGCTTCAGGTTTTGCACACAATTCCTGTGCAGCAGTGAAAATGAAGGCATGGATTTCCCAGGTGATACTCATTGGATATGTTCAGCAATGCTACTGAGACAACACAGCTCACTTCCATGTCCTTCTGTTCTTATTTGTAGTAGAAGTTGCTCAGTTTCTTTTCCTCAGTTAAGTGGGACCATAAACAAAATGACCATGGCCAAACACATGTTTTTTCTTGTGACTCATATAAACTGCAGAGGCATCACGTCTATTCTTTTGAGAGGACATTGTCAAAGAATTGCCACACAAGAAGTCTCCCCAGTGCTGGTGATGCCTTGACCAATTGTTCCATATAATCTTACCGTGTGTTTTAACAATCCTCTTCAAGTGGCAGAGTCATGGGGCACTAGAGCACAGAAACATGCCCTTTGGCCCATCTAGTCCATGATGACCTGACTTTCTGTGTCATCCCATCTACCTGCATCTGGACCACAGCTCTCCATACCCCTCCCATCCATGTATTTATCAAAACTTCTCCTCTTAAATATTCCAAATTAACTTGCATTTAAACACTTCTACTGACAACTTGTTCTTCATTTATTGTTCTAAATTTGTACTTGGCAAGTCAAGTCCGAACCTAATTGCTATGTTGAAGGAAATGACTCACTAAGATCCAACAATTGCTATGGCAAGAACTTCCTCCTTTTCCAACACTTACTCTTTTTGGTCAGGTCATGAAATTCCCGGTTCCTAACAATCCATTCTGATCAGCAGTCTCCTTGTGGTACCAGCACACTGTGTTCTGCCTGCAAAGTTGAAGTCAATGGAGGTGAATCTCTGAAGTGTTCTGGGTGTATAATGCACTGGGTGTGTTCTGGGTGTACAGTGCACTGGGTGTGTTCTGGGTGTACAGTGCACTGGGTGTACAGTGCACTGAGTGTGTTCTGGGTGTACAATGCACTGAGTGTGTTCTGGGTGTATAATGCACTTGGTGTGTTCTGGGTGTATAATGCACTTGGTGTGTTCTGGGTGTACAATGCACTGGGTGTGTTCAGAGACTGAACAGGGAAGAAAATGAAAGTGGAAAGTAAGAGTGGTTTAGCAGGTTGCAAAAGGAGCCAATGAACAAAATTTGATGTGAGTCCCTAACAGGAGAAATTATGCAGGGAGTGTAAGCAAAAGATAGAAAAATTAAATTGATAAAGTGTGCCTTCACAGTCAGCCGTTTTGGAATTTTTGTGGCATACTGAACATCAAGTCTTGATGTTTCTGATATTAGCAACGAATACCAATAGATTCAATATCATTGCCGGCTAGAAAGGGGGCCAGTATGTCACCACCTACCTTTAGCGCTAGTGGTAACAGCACCCTTTAGCGTGATTGAATCCACAATTAATTTTAGATCTGCAGATTTGCACTGTAGAATTGTAGATGACATTAATGTAGAGATTTTGAAGTTGCTTGGCTCTTACTGATATTTCTGTTGAGGAGGTTGTTACCCCACTTCAGACTCGTTCATAAATTGAAGATTTTCTTTTCCAATTTCCTACCCACCATTTCCAAAACGCGAATGCTGGAAAGCTGGTCTCTCCATGCAGCTCAGCATTCTAGTCCTAATTTCCCTTCCTTTCATTATTTATAGCCTCACACAAAAAAATACACTTGTGAAAATCCTGGCCACTCTAATCCAAGTCAGTGTATCTGGCTGTGGCTGCCATTTCAAATACAAGAACAATAGTTGCTGGAAATATGAAATAAAAACAAAAATGCTGAAAATACTCAACACGTCAGACCGCATCTGTGGGAAGAAAAGGGAAATAACAGAAATAATGGTGCCAGTTACATGTGTTAACACAGTGAATATTGGTAGTTTCACTATTATTGCCTGCTGGTGTACTGAAGTAACCCAAGTATCATTTCCTGGAGACTGCTATGAACTCAGGTACTTGGACCTCAAAGTTTTCAACTGATTGCATGTCCAGATAATTTTTTTAAATTTTATGCCAGACGTGCTTTATAGACATTTGAGGGAGGCCGCTCAATCATCACACTCTGTGGCATCTGTCAAAATCAACAACTATGAATACAACTGAGAAATTCCTTTGCTGGCTAACAAAACAGTATACCAAGTGGTGAACGAGCACACGATTCTGGGAAATGATGAGATGACTTGCTATTTAAGGGCAGTCTCAGAATCTGGAGTCTGGAATCTGAACAGTATGCAGAGAAGTCAACTCTAACTTGTGGCCTTGAAATAGCCGCAGGTCTATAACATTGGGTGAATCACTGCGTAAGAGTAAAGAGAAGAGGAAAGAACTTCTAAAATAATTCTGGGATCATTTCAAACATGACAGACTTCATTGCTTTAGCACACTGAATTGGGATTCATTCAGCAGCAAATTACTGCAAATTCTAGAGAATATGCACAGTCCACATTGGATAAAAGCAATAATATACACACCTATGTATCACTGCCCTACACCTTCGAGTGGCCATGCTTTTGGTTGGAATGAAACTATTGTAGTCCATCACATTTGGTTTTGTTTGAACAGCTCCGAGCACTGGTACTCTTAAGCAGTGTAAGTTAAATGGAATAATTGCAGAATGGATGGTAAATGTGGTGCAGGACTTCCGTTGGTATGCTGCAAACCCAAGGTGTCATAATTAGATGTCATAAAACAGTTATAATTAGGGGTCACAAAAGTGTGATAATAAGGTGTCATAATTTCATTGGTTTAAGCACAATTATGGGAAAGGACAAAGATGAATCAGAAATAAAAAGTTTTAAATTGGGGTAAACCCATTTTTAGCAAACTGAAGGATGATTTTCTTTCTTGACGGTAAATCAGCAAGTTGACATTCCAGACGTAGAAAAGATTCAGCGCAGTTAAGTTTCTAGTGAAGAAAAAGAGGGAACTCCTAAATTTGGGCCCTTGTGATTGTCGTGGAGCATCCAGGAAACAATAATGCAAAAAAATTGGAAATACAGTCCACTCCCGGTAATTTGGTCATCAGATAATCGGGGAGACCACTCATTTGGGACAACTCTTAAAAAAACAAATGCTAATTGAGAAAATAGCCAGGGTTCCCTTTCTTTTTTGTGGGGTGGGGGGACACTATGCTGCTGAATTGGGACAGGGAACTGTTGCTGACCAGTTTCTCTAGTGTCAGCTGCGTGCACGTGTGTGGCCTCTAGATACTACACCATGCTTCCAGCAAGCAGTTTTTAAATAGTGTCATTTGTGTGTGTGTGTATGCCTTCAAAAGGCAGTGTGCTCTGTTATTGATAGTTGTTGAGACTTAAGCAGTAGGAGAATTCTGAACTGTGGTTTCAAGCATTCAAGCTTGGAGATGCCGGATATTGCTGTGAGTGAAAAGGAAGGATTTCACTACTTCAGAAAGTTAGGAACTACAAAGCATTTAAAGGTATTGACAGTCACATTGAATGTTACAATTAAAATGAAGATTGGTCGATGCAATTGTGGAAAACATTTTATGAAGGCAGTCCATTATCTGCACTAAGTGTCCGCACGGATTTTGGACCATAAGCCATAGGAACACAATTAGGTCATTCAGCTCATCGAGTCTACTCTGCTATTCCATCACAACTGATTTATTATCCCTCTAATCCCATTCTCGTGCCTTCTCCCCATAACCTTTGATGCCCTGACTATCCAACAACCTATCAACCTCCTTTAAATATACTTAATGACTTGGCCTCCACAGCGTACATTGCAATGAATTCCATAGGTTCACCACCCTCTGGCCAAAGAAACTCCTTATTATCTATGTTCTAAAGATGTCTTTCTATTCTGAGGCTGTACTTTCTGGTCCTAGACTCATCCATTATAAGAAACATTTTCTCCATATCCACTCTATCTAGACCTTTCAATATTCGATAGGTTTCAGTGAGATCCCCCTCATTGTTCTAAGCATCAGAAAGTACAGGCCAACAGCCATCAAGTGCTTCTCATACATTAACCCTTTCATTCCCAGAACCATTCTCGTGAACCTCCTCTAGACCCTCTCGAATGCCAGGACACCTTTTCTTAGATATGGGCCCAAAGCTGCTCACAATACTCCAAGTGCAGTCTGACCAATGCCTTATAAAGTCTCAGCATCACATCCTTGCTTTTAAATTCTAGTCCTCTCAAAATGAATGCAAATGTTGCATTACCTTGCTTACCACCGACTCAACCTCCAAACTAACCTTTAGGAAGTCCTGCACAAGTCCCTTTGCACCTCTTATCTTTGAATATTTTTCCCCATTTAGAAAATAGTCTACATCTTTATTCCTCCTACCAAAGTGCATAACCATACACTTCTCTAAACTATATTCCATCTGCCACTTCTTTGCCCATTTCCACTATCTGCCTAAGTCCTTCTGCAGAATCTCTGCTTCCTCAACACTACCTATCTCTCCACCTATCTTCATATTATCCACAAAATTGGACACAAAGCTATTAATTCTGTCATCCAAATCACTGACGTATAACATGAAAAGAATCAATCCCAATACCAATGCCTGCAGAACACTAGTCACTGATAGCCAAGTAAAATAGGCCTCCTTTATTCCCACTCTTTGCCTCCTGCCAGTCAGCAAATATTTTATACATGCTGTTATCTGTTCTGAAATACCATGCTTTTATCTTATTAAGGAGCCTCACGTGCGGCACCTTGTCAGTCGTCTGAAAATCCAAGTAAGCAACACCTACTGACTCTCCTTTGTCTATCCTACCTGTTATTTGCTCAAAGAATTCCAACAGATTTATCAGGCAAGATTTCCCTTTTAGGAAACCATGCTGGCTTTGGCCTACTTTATCATCTGTACCCAAATACCTCAAAGCCTCATCCTTAATGGACTTCATCCCCCTCCCAGCACTTAAGTCAGGCTGACTGGCCTACTATTTCCTTTCTTCAGCCTCCCTCCTTTCTTAAAGAGTGGAGTGACATTTAAAAATTTCCAGTCCTCCAGAACATTCGAGAATCTAATCCTCTCTTCAGAACATTGCTTTATCTTTGGAATATATCTTCCAAATTTCCTGCAGAAACTCAAGCCATTGCTGTTCTGCCATCATCCCTGCTAGTATTCCCTTCCAATCAACTTTGGCCAGCTCTTCTCTCATGCCTCTGTAATTTTGTTCATTTACAGTCATAAGAATGAGATGTGGATGAATTCCTCTCATCCTCTAATTCCTCTAACATAATTAATAAGCTAATAATTAGGAACTAATACATAATTTTATAGCACTGTAGTAGTATTAGTAGTGTTCCAATTTGTTCTCAGTTCCATCTACCTGCCTTTTCCCCATAACCCTTAATTCCCCTACTATGTAAAAATCTATCTAACTGTAGCTTAAATATACTTAGTGAAGACTCAACTGCTTCCCTGGGCAGAGAATTCCACAGATTCACCACTCTCTGGGAAAAACACATTCTCATCTCCATCCTAAATCTTCTCCCCTCAATCTTGAGGCAATGTCCCCTAGTTGTAATCTCACCTACCAATGGAAACAACTTTCCTACTTCTATCTTGTCTATCCCTTTCAAAATGTTGTATGTTTCTATAAGATCCCCTCTCATTCTTCTGAATTCCAAAGAGTGTAGTCCCAGGCGACTCAATCTCGCCTCATAGGTTAACCCCTTCATCTCTGGAATCAACCTGGTGAACCTCCTCTGCACTGCCTCCAAAGCCAGTATATCCTTCCTCTAGTATGGAGACCAGAACTGCACACAGTACTCCAGGTGTGGCCTCACCAGTACCCTGTGTAGTTGCAGCATGACCTCTCTGCTCTTGAATTCAATCCCTCTAGCAATGAAGGCCAACATTCCTTTTGCCTTCTTAATAACCTGTTGCACTTGCAAGCCAACTTTTTGTGATTCATGCACAAGCATTCCCAAGTCCCTCTGCACAAGAGCGTGCTGCAATCTTTCACCATTTAAATAATAATCTGCTCTTCTATTATTCCTTCCAAAGTGGATACTCTTGCATTTACCAACGTTGTATTCCATCTGCCAGACCTTGGCCCACTCACTTAACCTATCTATATCCATCTGCAGACTCTCCACATCCTCTGTACAATTTGCTTTTCCACTCAGTTTAGTGTTATCAGCAAATTTTGCTACACTACACTCAGTCCCTTCTTCCAAATCATCAATGTAAATGGTAAACAGCTGCGAGCCCAGCACCAACCCCTGCGGTACCCCACTCACCGCTGAATGCCAACCGGAGAAACACCCATTTATACCAACTCTCTGCCTTCTATCGGTTAACCAATCCACTATCCATGCCAATACACTTCCTCCAACTCCATGCATCCGTATCTTATTTATAAGTCTATTGTTTGACACCTTATTGAACGCCTTCTGCAAATCCAAGTACACAACATTCACCTGTTCCCCTCTATCCACTGCACTCATTATGTCCTCAAAAAAACTCCAGTGAGTTTGTCAAACAGGACCTGCCCTTTCTGAATCCATGCTGCGTCTGTCTAATGGAACCACTCATTTCTAAACGTTTCGCTATTTCTTCCTTAATGACAGCTTCAAGCATTTTCCCGACTACAGATGTTAAGTTAACTGGCCTATAGTAGCCTGTCTTTCATTTCATTTAAATACATGGAGAAATTGTAGCTGGCAACGGGGCCAAGACCTGACAAGTGACAGTAACTCTATTAGCTCCATTCTTGGCGAAGGCTGACCCAATATTCCATGCCATGTGCTACGAAAGTGAAACTTATGAATGAGCTGCACTCTAAACTTGGCAGTTACGTACTAAATGATCTCTGACATGTAACACCATTTATAAAGCTAAAGGCATGGATTTACATGGCATGCTAAAGTTTTATCCTGTCTATGTAGGTCAGTTCATTTGCTAATCTTTTACTCTGCTGAGTATGGATGCTGAGTAAATGCATTGGTATGTGGTAAATTGACAGAAAAGGTCATTGTCTCTCTGCTAAATGTTAGGAGTTGACTGCATGCGAAGAACAGCAGAATTCATTTAACACACCTACTTAAGGTTCATAAGGTTCTTTTATTATTATCAAAGCATGTACCAAATACAACATAGCTTTACTTTGGCCAGTATGATGTAAAGCTCAAGTTTGGAAAGAGTGATTGGGTTTGTGATTGTTTTCCTGGGGTAAGGCAGTGCGAGGAATGACCTTTGAATTGAGTAAATGAAGACGTGGAACTCGCTATACTGGAGAAGCTGAGGAAATAGCAAAGAAACTTTTGAGGAGGAGCAAAAATAGTACATGTGGGAGGCAGAATATAAGGTAAAATTGATCAGCTGGGGCCTCAAATGGTGCATAAAGTCTGCTGATGGTTTGAGTTTGTTTGTTTTAATATGTGCTGAAAATTCTGTTGCCAGAAAATTTAGTTATTTCCCCAGTGGTGAGTGATTCATACTACAAAACTTCTCTGACATCCTCAGCATACAACTCAGCAATATAATAGGAAATACTCAACTTGTCTGGATGAATGTAGTTCAAACAGGATTGGAGCTAACCAGGACCATTTAGAACAAAGCAACTGCCATCGATGGCACACAACCCAATCCTAAAAGAAACATCCACTTCAACAAAGAGGTCTTGCAGCTGTGGTGGGCATCATCTAAATGCTACAGTGGGGTTTCTTTGAATTTAACAATTACAAGGGTAATCCGGTTCATCTGCAAAGTTCCTATCAAATCACACTGACTTTGAAATATATCATAATTCTTCAATCACTTAAGGTTCTGAATTTCTTATATAGATGTTTTGAGGGTGTAAAGCTCCAACCATCCTAGAAGGGATGTCACAGTAGGTTTGGAATTACTTAGTCAAACCCTATAAAATAGAGTCTGGGTGGGGAAAGAAAGACTGAAATTTTTAGAAATGACAGACATGGCAGTGTAGAAATTCTTGGAGACAATCCAGAGAGGCAGAGTCAGAAGAAGTGACTTCAAAAGTGACAGCGGGAATGAAGTAAGGCCCTGTGTCTACAAGAGTCTAAGTGAGAATTTAAGTGCAAGACAATTGGAAGCGGGGGCAGCAAAATGGAAGAGCTAAGAAGGAATTGTTGCAACAGCGTTCATGAGATTCAATAATGTAACAAATATAATATATAATTATAACACTGCTGATGTTGAAAAAGCATTAGTAATCTATCTTGTGTTAAGTTCACCGTAGAATCAGGTTTAATATCATTGACATCTGTTGCGTGATTTGTTGTTTAGTGGAAGAGTGTAGTGTGTGTGTGTATGTATGTATGTGTGTGTATATATATATATATATATATATATATAATATCTTTATAAAAAAAACCTTGCCCAGGTTTGCGCCCTGGAAACTTTCCAAGGCGCAAATCCATGGTCTATCGAGACAAATGGAGGCCTACATATATTTATAGATGAATACAGATAAATTAAATAAGTAGTGCAAAAAGAGAACAAAATAGTGAGGTAGTGTTTGTTCATTATCCATTCAGAAGTCTGATGGCAGAGGGGAAGAAGCTGTTCCTAAAATGTTGAGTGCGTGTCTACAGGCTCCTGTACCTCCACTCTGATGGTAGTAATAAGAAGAGAGCATGTCCAGGGTGGTGGACGTCCTTAACGATGGATGCTGTCTTTTTGAGGCATCGCCTTTTGAAGATGTCCTTGATGCTGGAGATGCTAGTGTCCTTAATGGAGCTAGCTGAGTTTGCAACCCTCTGCAGCTTTTTCCAAACTTGTTCAGTGACCCTCAGTACCAGATGGTGATGCAACCAGTTAGACATCTCCCCATGGTACATCTGTAGAAATTTGTTAGAATCTTTGGTTGTGTCGCACACCTCTCAAGCTCCTAATGAAATATAGCTTTTGATGTGTCTCCTTCGTATTTGCTTCAATATACAGGACATGACGATGTGTTCAGATGTACGAGGGCAATTATGTCGAACAAAAATTTTTGAATAGGATATACGAGGAGTGATTGATAAGTTCGTGGCCAAGGGTAGAAGGAGTCAATTTTAGAAAACCTAGCACATTTATTTTTCAACATAGTCTCCTCCTACATTTACACACTTAGCCCAGCGGCCATGGAGCATACGGATCTTGGACCTCTTAAAAAGTGTCCACAGCAGGGGTGACTGATGTTCGTGGCCTAATGTAGAAGGAGATGAGTTGTACAGCTCTCGTTACATGCACATGTAGTTAAACGCTTTGAGTGATGATGCACAAAGTTTGAAGTTAATAACTCATCTGTTTTAGATGCTTTAATGCAGAAAGAGGCTATCAAAATAAAAACAACAAAATGAATTAAAAAAACACAATTCCTGCTGTTATCATCTCAGCTCAATTTCAATCCACACCCTTGTTACGTATGCAGTATGAAAATAAATAAAACAAAATTTTATAAATAAAATTTATAAAATAACTTAAAGAAGAAAACCAAAATGGTCAGGGCATCAAAGGGTATGGGGAGAAGCAGGGGAGTGGGGAATACTGGAAGAATTGGATCAGCCCATGATTGAATGGTGGAGCATATTTGATGGGCTGAATGGCCTACTTCTGCTCCTATATCTTTAGGTCTTATGGTCTAAAATATACAAAACCAATATGGTAGTAGCAATTCTAAAAAAAATACAAACAACTTTAGAATGCCACCAACCATGCACCTTATACACAATATCAAAAGTATGAATAAATACATCTCTTCTTAAATAAGAGATATACTCACTTTGGCACACATGTGCTTAACTTCCAAACATGTATAGGTTAGACCCTGAAATGAGTTCTCCTTGTTGACGCTACATAAACAAAGATTAATACATTCACATTACTCCGCTACATTCACATTCGGTCATGAAACAATAAAGAAAGACAAAAATTAAGTTTTTCTAAAATGTTTACAATATATTGCCTTGGAGCTTAAATTACTAAAAATACTAACCTACTAGGCCAATATGGAAGTTTACACAACCACACTCTTCAGCACCAATACCTTACACATGAAAATCTAAAGCATCCACATGTAAAATGTCAAATTACCGGTATTCTAAATTTACAAACAAGTGAAAATGAATTTACATGGATATTATCACATAGCTTTCCTCACCAAACCTGGGAAAAGCATTTAAATGCCGTTCTCTTTAAAACATGGGAACTCTTCTTTCTACTCCATCCATGCAAAATGACATTGCTGTTCTCTCTTAAAGGCACAGGCAACTATTTTAGCATTAAAAGGGCGAATACATAAGTGCACTTTAACAATAAAAAATTATATTCAACTGTCACCTGGTTACATCTGATTAGTTTATTCATAATTTTATATATTTCATTTTAGTCTTCTCTCATGCTCTTTTCCAAAGAAGGCAACACTGCTTTAACCTTTCCCTTAAGCTAAGTTTGGTAGTGACCAGAATTGTACTCGCTACTCAAAGCTGTAACTAATTTGTCAGTGGAGCATAATTGCATCATTGGATGCAGGTAAAACATAAGAATTTAAGAAAATAAATGTACTGGTTGAAGGCCAATTGGCATCAGCCGCCTTCTCTGTCATTCATTAAAGTCATAGCTGTTCCAATCTTAGACCCAACATCCTCTCTGGCAAATGTGTTCTGACAGAACATCTTTAACCTGAAATGTTAACTCTTTCTCTTTCCACAGATGGTCCCTAACCTCTTGAGTGTTGTCAGCATTCACTGTTTTTATCAGATGTTTTCAATGTCTGCAATATTTCTTGATTTTTATGGTGTGTAAGACATTGACAGAATTACTGACAACACATCCTTTACTCAAAGCAGTTATCTCTTGGCTAATGGCAGTCTACCCTACGACAGTGTATCGAAGGTTACACCACAGGTCAAAGCTGAAAATCTGCTTATGTTGATGGGATCCAAGTCTCTGTAATAAGTTTGCCAGTAGGCAACATCTCACGATTTAACTTATTTTGGTGTCTACTTACCAGACTTAACTAAAAGCCCCACTTCAATATCACACAAATATTGCAGTACTGTTTTCACATCTAGACAATTTGGTAATGCATTGCAAGGAGCATTAAACCACATACTAAATCAAATCTGGGAGGACCTGAAACCAACACAAGATGCTAAAGTTGGTTGTCTCCCCACCACTGAGGATATCTTCAAAAGACAACGTCTCATAAAGGTGTGATCCATCATTAAGGACCCAGGACATGTCTTCTTTTCATTACAATCATCAGGGAGGGGGTACAGGAGCCCAAAGACGCACATTCAACATTTTAGAAGCAGCTTCTTCCCCTCTGTCATCAAATTTCTGAATGGTCAATGAACCCATAAACTCTTCCTCACTATTTTTGCTGTCTATTTGCACTACTTATTTAAAAATATATATATATATTTCTATATTTCTCATTGTAATTTATAATATATTTTATGTATTGCACTCTACTGCTCCCAGTAAACAACAAATTTTATGTCATATGTCAGAGATAATAAAAATAATTCTGAATCTGATTCAAAAATTAAAACAAAGTTGTGTTCCTGATAAAGACCTAAATCCCTCTTTGTGTCTCCTTTTCCTGCTGATTTCATTGCCTCGCCACTATTCAGCTGTTGATGAGGAAGCTTGTGCAATAACCTTACTCACCTTGGATGGCACACTTCTGCCTTAAATATTCTTTTCATTTTATTCTATTATAGTAGTGTTGACATTTCTATCAACAGATTTACAAGGTGGGCTTTCTTATGTTTTTTCCATCATAGCAAAGGTGGTATTGCTGCATGTGTTGTCCATCTTTAGTTGCCTTGACAACTGAGTGAATAGATTGTCTTTGAGACCATGGGGCAATAAAGTGATTCAGTTGATTTGCTTTCATGGTAGATCAACTTCAACAAAGCCAAGTTCTGTGTTGTAACTTCTATATCTTTCTGTAACATGGTAGTGAGGGAGGAGGTGTAGGGGCACATGTAGCACTTGTTCTGCTTGCTAGGATAAGTGCCAGGAGGGAGATCAGTGAGGAGGGATGAATGAATTACTCTGACTTCTCATCTCTTTTTCCAGTCCAATGAAGGGTTTTGGCCCAACTGTTTACTCTTTTCCACAGAAGCTGCAGAGTTTGCTGTGTTCCTCCAGCATTTTGTGTGTTTTACTTTGATCTCCAGCATCTGCAGATTTTCTCCTGTTTGCAATGTTAACCATTGTGTCTGGTGTGTAATATGAAGTGTATTGACTGTCTTATTGGCAAAAGGGATGGTTCTTTTTTTTTGACTAGTTTTATTTTTTAAATTAGAAGATATTGAGGGATGAGGAAAACTGTGGTTTGAGAAAGAAGAGTAGAAATAAAAAATGCTATTACCCACTGTGTTTCCAGCCCCACTGCAGTCCACAAACTTGGTTACAGCTATATTAATTATGGTCAGGCATCCCTTTTCCTTAGAGCTAACTGGTAGTTAGCTGCCACTGCCTGCAATCATGTCTCTTCTGGAACAAAGAAGATGGTGTGAGTAAGTATCACACAGTGTTTTACTACGATGTTGCTTTCATTGTCAAATAGCTGATCGATGCCAGTGATGAATTGTGTGGGTGAAGCTTTACATCAGGGGCATAAGTTTGAGGATGTGAAGGAGCTTGTGAATGCTCTGTATATGCCCTGTTTGAAAGATGGTGAACGGTGAGTGATAGGGTTATGGTGTTTTGAATAATGACTGAAGCTGGAAGTGTAGCTAGTGGGCAATAATGCAGAAACAGAAACAGAAACACACAATACAGTTCCTCGGGCTTGCTCTACCATTCAGTAAGATCATGCCTGATTTGATCTTAGTCTCAGGTCCACTTTTATGCCTGTTCCACATAACCTTTGAATCCCACCAGACCAATTATCTATTTCAGCTTTTAATAATGAGTCTGAGAATTCCAAACGCCCTCAACCTTAGTGAGAAGATATTTTTCCTAATCTTCATCATAAATGGTGTCCCTTTTTTTTTGGAAATCATGGTTCTAGGTTCTAGGTTTCCTACTATGAGAACATTCTCTCAACAATCGTTATGCCAAATCACCTCAGAATCTTATACATAAGAGATTATTTTATTCTTTCAAACTCCTGCTTAATCTGCTCATTTTTTCCTCATGTCACTTCTTCACAGAAACAAATCTTATCTAAGATGTCTCTATGCAAATATGTGATCAAACAGTGTATAGTACCTCAAGGTTTTTTTCTAATCACCTCTCTACACCAATGATTGTGTGCCTAGGCACAGCTCAAATACCATCCATAAATTTGCTGAAGACACAACTATTGATGGCACAATTTCAAATGGTGATGAGGAAGCGAAGTAGATTAACTGATTGAATGGTGTCAGAGCAACAACCTTGCAATGAAAGTCAGTAAAACCAAAGAATTGGTTGTGGACTTCAGGAGGAGCAAGCTGAGGGATCGTACACCAGTCCTCGTTGACAGATCAGAAGAGGAAAGGATGAGCAGTTTGAAGTTCCTGGGTGTCAACATCTCTGAGGAACTATCTTGGGCCTAACATATTGATACAATTACAAAGAAGGCATGACAGCAGCTATATTTTATTAGGAGAATTGGTATGCCATCAAAGACATTTGAAAATTTCTACAGATGTACTGTGGAGAGCATTCTAACTGGTTGCACCACTGTCTGGCATGGAGTGGCTTCTGCACAGGACTGATAAAAGCCACAGAAAGTTGTAAACTCTGCCAGCTCCATCCTGGGTACTAGCCTCCCCAGTATCAGGATGCCTTCAAAACATTATGCCTATAAAAGGCAGAATCCATCATTAAGGGTCCCCATCACTCAGGACATGCCCTCTTCTCATTCCACCATCCAGGAGGAGCTACAGGAGCTGAAATTACATACTCAACATTCCAGGAACAGCTTTTTCCCCTCTGCCATCAGATTTATGAATGGACAAAGAACCCATGAATACTACCTCAGTATATTTTCCTCTCTTTTTGCACTAATTTAATTTAATTTTCTTTGACAATATTTACAGCACTTGTGCAAATGTCTAGACTTACACAAAGGCTTAGCTAATGTGCCTACAGCTTTTGTGTAGTACTGTATTTGTCAACATGGAGCAGAGAGCGAGTTTGTAAATCTGGCAGGAGTAGGGGATGTTGAGAATGGCAAGGATGGAGCGCTGCAGGACGGGTGAAGGACAAATGGCAGTGAAGGAGTGCCAGGCTCAGGGGATGGCGGGGGTGCAGACAAACTCAGTCTTGAGACAACAGGCAAGGTCATTTGATTCTAAGCAACTGGTTTATTGATCATTACAAGATGATTCTCTGGTGCTTCCCCACTCTCTCCCCTCGCCCTTTCTCTTTTCCAAACTGTGATTCCCCTCTCCCTGCCCTCTTCCCATTCTCAGTCCACAAGAGAGACCCATAACAGAATCAGGTTTATTATCACTCATAGAAGTCATGAATTTTTTTTTTTTTTTGTGGCAGCCTTACAGCGCAATACACAAAATTACTACAGTACTGTGCAGAAGTGTTTGGAACCCTAACCAAAGACTTCTGCACAGTACAGTGCTTATTGTAATTTATAGGTTTTACATCATGTATTTCAATGTACTGCTGTCGTAAAACAACAGATTTCACGACACATGCCAATGATATTAAACCCAAATCTCATTCCAATCATAGGCCTACAGCTGCAGCTGGAGTTTGCTAATTTTGTAATTCATCCCCTCTGCAATAAAACGTAACATTCCATTCATGTTTCTAATTACTTGCTGTACCTGCATCTGATATCCGTATTTCATATACATCCTCCTGCTCCTCACTGCCGCATCAGTCAGCAACCTTGCCACTTCTTTAGTGTTTGTCTGTTTTACGAGGCCGAGTCGCAGCTTGACGCACAACTCAACGCGGGCGGAAAGCGTGCAAGAAGCCGGCTGGATTCGAACCTGGGACCACTTGCTCCAAAACCCAATGCAGAAGCCACTGCACCACTGGCTGGCCTTGTGTTTTATGGGTAAGACCCTAATCCCTTTACGCTGCACTGTCCTACAGTCTCTCTCCATTTAAACAATATTCTGTTGTTCCATTCTTTCTACCAAGGTGGAATAAAAGTGAAAAAATATCAAATAAATGTATTAAAAATGACCTTTCCTTTCATGATATATGTGTTATTCAGCTTGATTATGTTATGATTTTCTAAATGATTTGTTATGACTGCCATAAATATAGATTCTAGCAATTTCCCAATGACAGATAGCCATAGTCAATAGGTCTATCAGACCCAGTGTTTCCTGTTTTCTTTCCCCCTCCTTTCTTAAAAAGAGAACTACACTTTTTACTTCCCAGGATCTTTCAACGCTGGAACATCACAGCCAATGCATCTTTATCCCTGTTGCCACTTCTTTTATGATCATAGGACATGAGCCTTAAGTTCCAGGGGACTGTCTACCTCCAATAACATCAATTTGCCTTGTCGCCACTAATTGTAATTATTCAAAGTTCAAATTACGTTCAAAGTACATTTATCATCGAAGTGTACAGCCTTGTGATTCATCTTCTTGCAGGCAGCCAGAAAACGAAGAAACACAATAGAAACGGCTTAAAGAAAAAATCAACAAGACCATCCAACACCCAAAGAGCAATAAAAAGATCAAATTGTGCAAACAATAAAAAAACTAAACAAACAACCTTAACCGTGGAGTCTCCAAAAGTGAGTCCTCAGTGCTGTGCCGATGGTTGTAGGCTACAGCTGCAGAGTCAGTTTAGCGTTAAAACGCCTTGATCAAATCACGCAAATAGTGAAAAAGAAGTGAACGCATGGCGCTGAACATGAATTTTGTTTTCTGCTCTCGTCCTTGATGAGTTTAATCTTGCTTGATGCTTTAATTGATGCAGAGTAATGGAGCTGACCACCGTTTCATGTTCCACCATTTGGAATTGACAACATACACCTCCAGCGACGGCTGTAGCTGCACGTTCTGCTCTCATACACATCAAATCCCCGAGGAGAGCACACAGGCACCAGACTGATTAGTCAGCTCAAAGATCCGTTCTTAAAAAGACTTCAATCAACTGCAGTTCAGAAGAAGTATATTTAGAAGAAGAGGAGTATCTAGTAGTTTCGTAAGCTGTCGGTAAGATGTCGCCGCTGGTTGCTGGCACCACCTGGCCGGAACTATTTCCTCCCTTTTACCAGCAGACGTTCTAATGTTAGAAATAGAGAAACATAGAAAACCTACAGCACAATACAGGTCCTTTGGCCCACAAAGCTGTGCTGTACATGTCCCTACCTTAGAAATTACCTAGGGTTACCCATAGCCCTCTATTTTTCTAAGCTCCATGTACCTGTCCAGGAGACTCTTAAAAGACCCTATCGTTTCTGCCTCCACCACCACCACTGGCAGCCCATTCCACGCACTCACCACTCTCTACGTAAAAAAACTTACCCCTGACATCTCTGTACCTACTTTCAAGCACCTTAAAACTGTGCCCTCTTGTGATAGCCCTTTCAGCCATGGGAAAAAGCCTCTGACTATCCACACAATCAATGCCTCTCATCAGCTTATACACCTCTATCAGGTCACCTCTCATCCTCTGTCGCTTCAAGGAAAAAAAGCTGAGTTCACTCAACCTATTCTCATAAGGCATGCTCCCCAGTCCAGGCAACATCCTTGTAAATCTCCTCAGCACCTTTCTATGGTTTCCATATCCTTCCTATAGTAAGATGATCAGAACCGAGCACAGTACTCCAAGTGGGGTCTGACCAGGGTCCTATATAGCTGCAACATTACCTCTTGGCTCCTAAACTCAATCCTACGATTGATGAAGGCCAATACACTGTATGCTTTCTTAACCACAGAGTCAACCTGCACAGCAACTTTGAGCGTCCTACGGACTCAGACCCCAAGGTTCCTCTGATCCTCCACACGGCCAAGAGTCTTACCATTAATACTATATTTTGTCATCATATTTAACCTATTGAGATACTATTGAGTTATTGAGATACTTTTACTGTGTTTTACCATGAAGGCAGATAGAATTGTTTTTTCTTCTGCAGTATGACTTCCTTATTTCCACTTATTAAGAGTCCAACATTCACCTTAGTTTCACTCTGCTTTGTTATATACTTGTGAATATTTCATTTCCTGATGCACTCAGTGACCTTGACCATGCATGTAAAGTCTTTTAAGTTTTGGCAGCAGTGTCTCCAGGTCCCATGTATTTGTATTCTAGCATTCACTATTAACTCTTTGTGGTGCTCAGACACAGAGGTCTTGTCGCACTCTTGTTCACCTGACTTGGAGCATCTAATGATTAAGTGCCAACTGTTCTACTGACCAAGAGAGTCCTCCTCTCTGATCCAGTCTGCAATTTACATAATGCCAAAGGCTGATGTTAAGCAGGCACTTGAGGTTCATCGGTAAACATAAAACAGCCTACCATGACACCTTTCAAAGCATTGTTGGGGACTTAAATCAGGCTTGCTTAAAGAAATCTCTGTAAAGTATCACCTGCAGCACCAGAGCATTTTGGGAAAGCTCATTATTTAGTAGTTCTTCTCCTACCTGCATACAGGCAGAGTCTAAAGAGCAAGGCTCCAGAAGTAAGGACAATGAAGAGTTGGTCGCAGGAGGCAGAGGAGCAGATATGGGATAGCTTCGAGTTGGTGGACTGGCCAGGCATTCAAAGATTCATCAGAGGACCTGAATGAATACACCATGGTTGTCACAAAACTTATAAAAGTAGTTGTAGACGAGTGTGTCCCCACAAAATCATTCAGAGTCTTCCCAAACCAGAACCCCTGGATGAACCATGAGGTCCACAATCTGATGAGGCGCAGATGAGAAGTTTTCGGGTCTGAAGACCAAGTAAAATACAAAAGGTTCAATTAAGATCTCTGGAAAGCTGTCTGACATGTGAAGTAGCAATTTTGGACCAAACTTGAATCCCTGAAGGATGATCGACAACTATGGCAGGGCTTGAATGCTATCACCTTCTGTAAAGTGAAAGCAAGCAATGTAAGGGACAACAAGGTTTTGCACCCAGAGGAGCTCAATGCCTTTTATTCTCGCTTTGACTGTTAAAACATGGACTTTCACAGCCCCCAATGACTCTGTAATTTTAGTCTCTGAGGTCAACATGAGAGCATCCTTCGGGAGGGTGAACTCACAGAAAGCATCTGGCCCAGCAGGGTACCTGGCCTAATACTAAAGACCTGTGGTGATCAACTGGCTGGCATGTTCACTAAGGTCTTAATCTCTTGCTTTGGCAGTCTGTGCTACCTACCCACTTCAAGCAAGCTTCAATTATACCAGTGGTGTGTGGCCAAGTGGATAAGGCGTCAGTCTAGTGATCTTAAGGTCGCTAGTTCGATCCTTGGCTGAGGCAGTGTGTTGTGGCAAGGCACTTAACCACACATTGCTCTGTGATAACACTGGTGCCAAGCTGTATGGGTCCTAATGCCCTTCCATTGGACAACGTCGATGGCGTGGAGAGGGGAGACTTGCAGATCTTCCATACAACCTTGCCTAGGCCTCAGTCATCATTGAAAATCAATGGACAGCCAAAGAATTATACCAGTACCTAAGGAAAATGTGATAACCTGCCTCAATAACTATCATCCATTAGCACTCACATCTTTGAGTGCTTTGAGAGGTTGGTGATGAAATATGATGATGGAACTCTTATGAAGTGACTTGGATCCTCTCCATCCAACTTGCCTACTATCACTACAGGTCAACAGCAGTTGGTTCTTCACTCAATCCTGGAACATACATACATCAGAATGCTCTTCATTGACTACACCTCTGCATTCAATACTATCATCCCCTCAAGACTAATCAATAAGGTCACAATACCTCCCTGTGCAACTGGATCCATGATATCCTTACTTGCAGACACCAGTTAGTTCAGATTGGCAACAACATCCTGTCCACAATCTCCATCTCCACAGGGTTGAGAGCTTAGACCCCTGCTCTACTCATATGCTTGTGATTGTAGCATAGCTCCAATGCCACATTTAATTCTGCTGATGAAGCTACTGTTGTTGGCTGAATCAAAGGTGGTGTCAGATCAGCATCTGGGAGGGACACTGGTTGAATATTGCCAGTAAAACAGCAGCTGGTCACTCGATGTCCGAAAAAAAAAAACCAGCGGAGGAAACTGGAGGTCCATGAGCCAGTTCTGATCAAGGGATCAGAGGTGGGAGAGGGTCAGCAACCTAAATTCCTCAGTGTTATCATTTCAAACGATCTGTCCTGGGTCCAGCACGCAAGTGCAATTACGAAGAAAGCACAGTACCGCCTCCACTTTCTTAGAAGTTTGTGAAGTTTTGGCATCTAAAACTGTGACAAACTTCTGTAGGTGTGTGGTGGGACATATTGACTGGTTGCATCATCGCCTGGTATGGAAACAACCAACACTCTTGCATGGAAATGCCTGCAAAAGCTAGTGGACAGAGCCCAGGCCATCACGGGTAAAGCTGTCCCCACCATTGAACACATACACAATGAACACTGTTGCAGGTAAGCAGCATCCATCATCAATGATCCCCAACATTTCTTCTCGCTGCTGCCATCGGGAAAGAGGCACAGGAGCCTCAGGACCCACACCACCAGGTTCAGGAACTGTTATTAGCCCTCAACAACCAGGCTTGTGAACCAAAGGAGGAATATTCACTGAACTTCACTCACCCCATCACTAAACTGTTCCCATACCTTGTGGACTCACTTTCAAGGACACTTCACCTCATATTCTCGATATTGAATGCTTGTTTATTTATTATTATTATTATTATGTTCTTCTTTTTCTTTTAGTATTCAAATTTCAAAGTAAAATTTATTATCAGAGTACGTACACTTCACCACACACAACCCGGAGATACTTTCTCTGCGGGCATACTCAACCAATCTATAGAACAGTAACTGCAAACAGGACAACAAACTGTGCAAATGCAGTTATAAGTAAATAACAAATATGAAAGAGTACTTAAATGAGTCTAGTTATCCCCTCTTGTTCAAGAGCCTGATGGTTGAGGGATAGTAACTGTTCTTGAACCTGTTGGTATGAGTTTGTTGCCTTTTGCACTTTTGTGTTTGTCTGTCCTGCTGGGTGCAGTGTCTCATTTATTCTACTGTGTTTCTTGTATTTACTGTGAATGCCAGCAAAAAATTAATCTCAGGGTTGTAGATGGTGACATACATGTATTTTGACAATAAATTTACTTTAAGCTTAGAACTTTTCTTCCCTCTTTCTTCCAATGCATCATGTCTGTAGGGCATTCTACACTCCTACAGGAACAGGGTATCTGTCCTACCCCTTCACCAAGGCTTCCATCCAAAGAAGTTGGATCTAAACCTGTCTTACATACTGCAATTCTGAAACGCCTTCTAGGTCAGAATATGTCCTCCTCACATCTTGATTTCAGGAATGCCTGCCAACAACCTCTCCAGCCTCAAAGCACCTCCCTCTTAAGAAGTACAAGATGACTTTAAACACTTCGTGCAGTTAGTACATTTGGGCTCTTAACTGTGGTGTTAAGCTAATGAATAGCATTGTTGCTACGTACTGCATGCACCATTCATTTAAAGGAATAGGCAGCACAGTATTTATTGCTCCTTGCAGCAGAAACAACTACTTAAGTCACAGAGTCGTACAGCTTAGAAATCTGTCCACTACTGGTCTACTATGTTCGAGCTGATCAACTTTCTCTCTCTACTAATCCATGACCAGCACTTGGTCTGTAGTCTTCTGTATCATGGCAATTTAAGCGCTCATCTAGATATGTCAGAAATGTTGTGGGAGTTTCAGTTTCAACTCCCTCCTCGGGCATTTCAGATCCTAGCAACGCTCCGGGTGGAAAAAAAATTCTGAGAACTGACATTGTAAAACCCACATTGTGCACTTGAAGCATATTCAGTTTAGTACTTTTTCTATATTTACTATAAAGTCTATTCGTTGTTTTAATGCTACCTGTGATGCTTTTCTCATGAAAAAGTATATTTTACCTGATTCATCCTTCTTCATTTAGTTATGAGCTCTTTAAGTATTCCATGCATTTTCACAGTACTTTATTGTTTGACCTGGATCTTTTAAATGTGACCATTAATTTTGCTATATTTGAATTGTAGTATATCTCCAGAAATAACTCTTCCCCTGTACTTACTGAGAATAAGCACAAGAGATTCTGCAGATGCTGGAAATCTAGAGCACACACACAAAACGCTGGAGGAACTCAGCAAGTCAGGCAGCATCTATGGAGAGGAATTCAATTCCTATGCTTTGGGCCAAGATCCTTTTTCAGGACTGAAAAAAAAGAGTGAAGAAACCAGACTAAGAAGGTGGAGGGAGTGGAGGGAGGGAAAGGAGTAAAGCTGGCAGATGATAGATGAAATCAGGTGAAGTGAGGGTGGGGGGGGGGGGGAGTGGGGAAGGTGGGTGGGGAGGGAGGGGAGATAAAGTTAAGAAGTCACTGAGAATATTTGTTAATGGTATTTGGCTTTTATAACCTAAAATGAAACTGTTTTTTACAAACTGCAGCCAAAATCCAATACTTCAAGACAGAAAAAGACTGGAACTGAATCAAATAGAATTAATTCATCTCCAAGCACTGAAAAATCTGTATCAGTATTACAACTTCCAAAAATAATACTTTGAATTTTGTTTTAGAAATAGCTGAACAATTTGTTATTGATCAATCATAAAGAGAGACAAATGGTTTCATGTGAGTTTATGTAATGCTCCTGCTTCTAATCAGGAGCATTTTAAAGGAAAATGTGTTTGTCAAATAAAACTCCTTGACTGCACCTCTTGATCGCGATCTTGAAAGAAAAATCAGTAAAAGCTGTTGCATTCTTTAATGGATAGCAGTGCCAAATCAATGACTAATTTATAAAAAGTATAAGATAACATAGCTGTTAAATGACCTTAAAAAGTCTAAGGCACTTTTATGATTGAAGATGAAAGAAAAGGAGCCAAGAGTTTGAATGGGTGTAGCTGCAGACAGAGAGATGCTTGTCCCAAATATTGCACCGCCCTGTTAGTCATTTGCCTTGGAGTTACTTTACTCAGCACTGAGTCATTTAGCAAACATAAACGCAAAGGCAAATTATGTCAGTCCATCATAGGGGTAAATCTTTAAACTAGTTCAACAAGTGAGTAAATTAAATGATCAACTAGTATTCAACAACCTAGGTTTACATTACCATAATGTCCCCAATGTTAGGATCCATTTCAGCAGATTGCACAATATAATTTTTTCTGTCCCTACATGCACGAAATTCTTTTTGCTAGAATCAAAACCTAAAGTATGATGTGAACCAGCTTTGCCCTGCAATGTTCATAAGTTCCATGATATTATGCAAAACACATTTTAAAATATATTTAAGGTTGGACATAAAGTTAAACGAAGTATTCAAAATCTTGAATGATTAATGCAGTTGTTTCTTGGCTAATGAAGGCTCTGCAAAGATTCTACATGTCTTCTTGACATGCAATGAGAAGCATGGTGAGTATTTATACACTGTCAAGGTTTCATAGGCAGTCCTTTTGGACACAAGATTACCTGTTTCCACTACAGTTTTGTGTGTTCTGAAGTGGCAAATGAGGCAAAGATGGGAGCCTTAGGTGTAGGCAGTTTTTGAGGTGGTGTGCTTCTTCAATCACATATTGGGCTTCTATGTCCTTCCAATGCAAGGCCTCAAGGACCTCAGACTCACCTCAAACACACTTTCTCCACTTTTTGCAGTTATTGGCCAGATATTCCAGGAGTCAGTGGATGCAACATTTTCCCAAGGAAGCTTTGAGCTCAGAGTAGAAATTAACGTTTCTCATATGTTCTGGAGGTTTGCTATTTACAGTGGGGAGTTTGTGGGAGATTGTAACCAGAGAGTTTGAGAGAACTTTAGGGGCATTTGCCCTCTAAACACTGTTGTCCCTAGACTTTCTCATCTAATTGTTGACTTGATCATCAGACTCTAAACATTGCTTAAACTTCTTCACCGAGTTTCATCTTAACCCCTGACTGTAGCTTCAATTTGTGCATAGCAAGCTTGCAATGACCTCTACTCCTTATCCATCTACCCTCTGCTCCTAATAACCATGCTACAAGCTGCTTGGACATGTTTGCTGATTGCATCATGACACAGTATATATAATTCAAAACCACCCCATCAAGCGATAAAATTGAGGCTAATCTTAACCTCAGTTTCCCAACTAGTCCCAAATTCTTTGATTCCTCTGGTTTCCAAAAATTCATCAGTCTTGGTCTAGAATGTACTCAAATACTAAGCATCGACAGCTCTTTGTGGTTGAGAATTACAAAGATGCACAGCCAATTGAGAAAGGAATTCCTCTACCACTGTAATAAATGTCCAAACCCTTATTCTGAGACAATGTTACCTAGCCTTGGACACTCCAGCAACTACTCTCATTCTTCTGAACCCCAGAAAATAAAACCATATCCTTCTCAATCTTTCCTCACAAGACATCCCTCTCATGCTAGGAGTCAGTCTAGTAAACTTGCTGCTTTGACCATAAGCTGATTATGTACATACTTCCAGAATTATGGGAATCAAACCATTTGCAATAGTTCAGATGGGTCTGACCCCCTTGCAAAATGGCTGGCCTTCCATCTGCAGGGGAAGCAGAAGGCTTTTCATGTTATTCAAACAATCTCATTACAAAGCACCCATTGCCGAGAAGATCAAGTGTAACATGCAGAATTATATTGTTCAATTATGTGCCATAGTACACACATGTTTACAACTGGCCTTACAGATGCCTTTCATGATATCCCTGGCTAAATGCAGTTAGAATCAGTTGTGATTGGAATTGTTCAAATATCAATCCAACATTGCTTCCTTACAGTCAAATAGTTGACAATCTCTTCTATCATTCAATTATTCACAGGCAGGTTCTAGATATGAAGAGCTTCAAAGTTAGGTAAATTTATTATCAAAGTACATATATGTCACCATATACTACCGTAAGAATCATTTTCTTGCAGTCATTCACAGTAGAACAAAAAATTCAATTGAATCAATGGAGAACTACACACAACCACTGTGCAAATAAAATAATAATAATTAATAAATAAGTAATACTGAGAACGTGAGTTGTAGAGTCCTTGAAAGTTAGTCCGTGGGTTGTGGAATCAGTTCAGAGTTGAGGTGAATGAAGTTATCCATGCTTGTTCAGGCGCCTGATGGTTAAGGGGTACTAACTGCTCCTGAACCTGGTGGTGTGGGACCCAGGGCTCCTGTATCTCCTTCCTGATGGCAGCAGTGAGAAGAGAGCATGGCCTGGATGGTTGGGCCCTTGGTGATAGATACAGCTTTATTTGTGGCACTGCTTCTTCTAGATGTGCTCAATGGTGGGCAGGGTTTTACCTGTGATGCACTGGGCTACATCCAGCACTTTTTGTAGGCTTTTCCGTTCTTGGAATGTATTTTATATTAAGATAGTTGAATAATGCTCTGCAGCAGCTGACCCAGTCATCTCGGTGAAGGGGAGACCCAAAGTTATTCCTCTGCACAGTCCTCATTTAAAACGAGCATGAACTGTTTTCCTCAGATGGGTATTTAAATTTCTGAATTTAAATGTGACATTGGATGGCCTTTAATGCATGACTTGAAGTGTGTTTGTGGGATCCTGGGGCACCTGTTTCTTCTGTCCTGACAGATGTACAGTAATTTAAAATGCACAGGGAGATGAAACTGACTGGAATGTGCTGGGCACACACTCTGCCTGTTTCTGTTCTAGTGTGGGATCCTGGGACTTATGCAGGTCATGGGTTCCTAATTTGCACTTAAACAAGCCTGCCAACTGAAAGAGGCAGACACATTAGCTGTTCATCAGTGAGCCCTGTTAAAATTGGTACCAGACTGAGCATTGGGATTGAAGTAGGCAATAACTGTCACCTCATTTTGAGACCTTTTCTGCCGTGCCATAGCTGATTTAGCCAACTTAAAATCTGCACAATAGGCTGCCGAATCCGTAGTTTTGCACTGTCACAAATGACTGTGACTGTGATATTGCACTGAGCTGTCGGAGATGATAAACAGGTCTGAATAAAATTAGGACAAAGTACAAGGCTATATCCTCTCTTAGCTTTCTTTCAATGCCATAAAATCGGAAATGAAAGCTAAATGTTTTCTGAATGAATTTGCCATTGCAAAAGACTGTAATTGAAAACAGATTGCTAAGCTGAATGCATAACACCTGCGGATCTTCCCCTTGCTCCTCGATATAATTCTACCCTTATGCACACTATTTCCTGACACAGCCCTCTGAACCTGGAAATGCTATCATGTGTCTCAGCAAATTGAGGGGTTTGGTGCTTGAAAACTGATTACAGCCTAAAACATCTTCAACCAAAAAATCAAAATGAATGGTTTCTTTGGAATCGGATATCAGTTGTAAGATCTTCATAACCCAGAGTCGCATAGCATGCAGGGAGTATTAATGTTTGCTTTTGGCAGGCAAACTGAGTGGTGCATTAAATCACAGAATGAAAAAAAGACCCTCGCTGTTGTAATTAAAAATAAGTTAGTTAAATAAACAAAATGAACATGCCTTCAAGGCTTCTGACTGTAGCTTCAGTATATACATAACCTTTCAACCCAGCAGCTCTCATCCTCTGGTTAACATCAACCTATTACACAGGATGGAGCACAATGCCTCAAGGGGTCCAGAGTTTCAAAAGCATCTGTAATCATTTTTGTCATTATGCTTTAATTGCTCATTCAGACTGCAAACAGTAATCATCGGTGGTACAACCTACTTAGCGAACTGTACTTGTAGGATGGGTGCTCAATCTGCAAAGCAAATGAGGCTTGGCAGTAAATTAAACAAATAGAGCAGAAAGTAAGTGAGGTACTGCACAAAGAGTAGACCTTCATCCTTGACCAGGGTACCACTCAGGAAGGGAGCATAAATCGGTGGTGAGGTCATAGAATTTCTATTGCGCTTGAATGTATGCACAAGGCAGTGGGAAAGTTAACAACCATTAATTAAGTTTAGGGCTGGCAAAGTTGGGGAGAAGCATGGTCATTGGTAGTCAAGGTAAGAGTGAGTCCAAGGATGTGGAGGTGAAGGCGGAGATTTATGGCGAATAGGCCTCCATTATGGACTTTGGTTGATGAAAAGGTCAGGAGCAGATGAGCTTCAGGTGCAGAGATGGAAAATGGACAAGCTGGATAGAAGATAAGCCCTGTGCTAGTTGCTTCTGAATCAATTTCACCTATAAAATTCTAAAAGGTGCATTGCCAAGAGAATTATGTACTTTGGACAATTGAGGTAAAGTAGATGGTCACAATCTTTTGCCCATGGTAGGGGGAGTCAAAAATTATAGGCTCTCGATTTAAGTAAGAAGGGGAAGATTTAAAAGAGACCTGAGTGAAAACATTTTCATGCAGAGAATAGTGGGTGAACAGAATGAGCTGTCAAATTAAGCTGTAGAGGTGCGTGCAATTGTTATATTTAAAAGATATTGAGACAGGTATTTGGATAGAAGAGGATTAGAGTTAAATGGGACTAGCTTAGATTGACATTGTGGTCAGCAAGGATGAGTTGTGTTGAAGGTCCTCCTTCTGTGCTGCGTAGCTCCGTCACTCGATGATGCTCAAGTCGTGTCTGGCTTTCAGTCGTGTCAGTGTCCAGTCAGCTTTCTGGAGTAGCGTGATTTGATCTAGAAATGCTCACTATTGTGAATCAGATCATACTGAAATAAACATCTACTATACATCTGAACTGAAAATGAGAAAATAACTTCAGACATGGAAATCTGAAATGAAAAGAGTAAATACTGGAGAAATTCTGCAGGTCAGACAGTGTCACGTTCTGGTGATGAGTGAAATGTTAATTGTTTCTCATTCCACAGAGATGATGAATCATGAATCACCGTTCCCACAACGAATGGGCTCACATTCAAGGATTCCCCATCTCATATTCTTGATTTTTATTTCTTGCTTATTATTATTGTACTTTTTTTTCAGCTTAGAGGTACGAGCATAACTGAGTATGCTCTTTTCTCAATTGCTAGGAACTTTCGGGGACTATTCCAGTGGCGTTTAGTATTGTGGTTCTCTGGAGATTTACCTAAATATTGCTGTGTGGGCCTAATTGTTGTAATGTAATGACTTTGGGATGATGCCAGTTGTTGGTATTACTATTGGGACAATATATACCTGGTTCATGTTCCATAGTCTTTCAATTTCCTCTTTTAATTCAATATGTTTCTGGTATTTTTCACTCATTGATTTCAGTATGTTATGTGTATTTGGAATGACTATATCTATCAAATAAGTTGTTCTTGCTTCCTTGTCCTGTAATATTATATCCTTACGGTTATTATAGTTGGGGGTGTTGTGGATAGTGTAGAGGGTTGTCAGAGGTTGCAGCGGGACATTGATAGGATGTAAAACTGGACTGAGAAGTGGCAGATGGAGTTTAAACTGGATAAGTGCGAAGTGGTTCATTTTGGTAGGTCAGATATGATGGCAGAATATAGTATTAATGGTAAGACTCTTGGCAGTGTGGAGGATCAGAGGGATCTTGGGGTCCAAGTCCATAGGACGCTGAAAGCAGCTGTGCAGGTTGACTCTGTGGTTAAGGCGTACGGTGTATTGGCCTTCATCAATTGTGGAATTGAATTTAGGAGCTGAGAGGTAATGTTGCAGCTGTATCGGACCCTGGTCAGACTTCACTTGGAGTACTGTGCTCAGTTCTGGTCGCCTCAATACAGGAAGGATGTAGAAGCCATAGAAAGGGTGCAGAGGAGATTTACAAGGATGTTGCCTGGATTGCGGAGCATGCCTTATGAAAACAGGTTGAGTGAATTTGCCCTTTTCTCCTTGGAGCGATGGAGGTTGAGAGGTGACCTGAAAGAGGTGTATAAGATGATGAGAGACATTGATATTGTGGATAGTCAGAGGCTTTTTCCCAGGGCTGAAGTGGCTAACATGAGAGGGCACAGTTTTAAGGTGCTTGGGAGTAGATGCAGAGGAGATGTCAGGGGTAAGTTTTTTACTCAGAGAGTAGTAAGTACGTGGATTGGGCTGCCGGCAACGCTGGTGGAGGCAGATACGATAGGGTCTTTTAAGAGACTTTCAGATAGGTACATGGAGCTTAGAAAAATAGAGGGCTATGGGTAACCCTAGTAATTTCTATGGTAGGGACATGTTCAGTGCAAGTTTGTGGGCCGAAGGGCCTGTATTGTACTGTAGGTTTCCAATGTTTCTATGATTGTCCTTTTTGTAATAATGGATCAGTCTTAATTTGTAGGACTGACTCTAAAACTGCATCAGGCTTGTATTTATAGTATGGTAGGGTGTCTTTTATGAGTTTGTATTTTTAAGCAAGATTTTGGTGAATGCTGTTTACCACTTGATTGTACCTGTGTATCAGATTGAGTTAAACTGCTGCAGGATCCTGTAATCAGTTGGATTGTTTCTGTTTTCTCTTGGCATTTTCTGTATTTATCATCTTGAATTTGTTGGTCCCTTATTAAGTAATTTGATTTTTTTTTGTGTTAACCACCTGGTCCTACCTGCTCTGCTTCTGGAAAAAGGTCTCCAAAACTGAGCCAGGCACTCAACACTTTCTAGTCGACACCTAATCTGCTCAGATAAGGGGGATGTTTTCCATGGTGGGTCATGCTCTTCCATTGGTTAACATTTTTTTTCTGAAGTGATAATTTACTCATTTTTCTGGTTTGTGGTTCATTTAAGTTTTGTAGTGTTTACTTCTTATCTGAATGACATATACTCATTTGGAGTGCTGAATCCTGTTTTCATTGATGAAAATAAATCCTTAGAAGTTTTATCCAGCTGTTGTTTAAATATTTTATGCCTGTTATTCCTCTTCCCCCTTCTGTCCTAGGTAGTGTTAAGTGTGTTCGAGTGTACTTAGTGTTTTCTAAAATTGGTCACTTGTTCTTAATTTTCTTTGTAAATTTTCCAGACCAGTTTTGGACCAAGATATTATGCCAAAAGAATACATTAATATGAGCATAACAAAAGTGTTAACTGCATTTGTTATATTTTTACTGTTGAGCCCTGTTTGGCAAGTTTTCTTAAAGTAAATTATATCAAAAGTTTTCCCTTTATCGCACTATGATCCATTTTCTTTGCTTGTTGATATCACAGATACTTATATGTTTCATATTCATTCATTGGTTGTATTGTATCCTGCTGCTCTGTTTTATATTCTACAAGTTCTATTACACCTTTATGTTTAATATTCTGCACTTACCTAATCCAAAGTTCATGTTTATATATTTTGTAAATAGTTCCACTATTTGAATTAATTGCTTTAGCTTTACTGATGAAGAAACGTATAATTTTAAATCATCCAGGGGTATCAGTGTATAACTTATTTGGGGTTGTTTCTGATTTGATACCCTACTTTTGTTTGATTCAGTAAATTGGAGAGTGAGTTTAAATCTAGACAAAACCATAGTGGGCTTAGAGAGTCACCCTGGAAAATGCCTCGGTTTATTTTGATAACAGTGGTTGTTCTCTTTTAGTTGTTAATAGACAGGGTGATTATTGTACGCCAATGCTTCATCAGATGTTGTAAGAATATCACGAGTATTGGGTGTAGTTTATATATAATTACAATTTTCTATTAACCATGAGTGTGGGACAGAATCAAATGCTTTTTGGTGGTTAATATAACAACATAAAATATTTCTGTTTTTCTGCCGAGCTTGATTTAGAAATACAGAATCTGTTACCATTTGTTCTTTACATCCTTTCAGACCCTTACAGCATCCTTTCTACTCTTCTGCAAGTACTGTATATTATGGTTATCCAAGTGACTGGTGATTAATTGTGTGATGCATGACATTACAAATTTATATATAGTTTGTAAGCAAGTAATAGATGATATTTTGATAGTTCATTTGTGATTTCTCCTGCAGGTAAGATATATTGTTTACCTTCTGTCTAAAATTCCGACACTTTTTCATGATTTTTAAGAAAATTGTTGATAGGTATTAATAGGTACAGGTGAAGGCAAGTAAAGTTTATATACCAACAATTATGCATATTATCACTGCCAGTATTTCCCTAGTTGTGCATATTTTTTATAACCACTTCTAACAAATCCATTGTAACTTCAGCTGTTTGCAGGTCTTCAGTTGTGTGGGTGCATTCTTTTCCCTCCCTAATCCAGCTTGCTTCTTGATTGTGTGTTAGCCTGTTTGACCAGATAGTAGACCAAAAGTTTATAACCTCTGTGTTTGATGGTATTTCTGTGCTGGAGTTGATGACGTTTTAGCGCATCGAATTTAGTTTCAATGTTCTGTATAAACCTTTATCATTGTTTCTGAACTGATCATTCTGTTTCTTTCATCTGGTGCATTTCATGTATCTATTTATTCTGGGTTTGAAAGCACCAAACTTTTGTTTTAGTGTATCTATAAATTCTACAGTGCTTTTGCTAGGTTGATCTTATCTTGTGTGGACCTTATATTTCCTCAGTATTTCCTTCACTTCTCTCTTAACTTTCTTGCTTGGTTATCCATATTATACTCCTTTAGGTGGGCTACTTCTGCTTTTAAGGTTTTAACTTTGCTTCTCATTTCATTACTCAGTTTTGGCTTTCTATTAATAAGTGCCTCTGTTGCTTTGCATTGCTGTTAATGCTGTGCAGTTTGTTATTGTGTGTAGTTCTTCAGCTATCTCAAGTTTCCCTAAATATTGTGGTAACATAGGTTGTTGAAAGTATTAACAATGTTTGCAAATTTTACTGATGACTTTTGTTTTGGTATGTAGGGTTTGTTCTTATTATTTATTATTATTGTTGTATTGTTACTTTTTCACACCTCATGCTGGTAAAACCTGAAGTACCGGCATAACCAAGCACGCTCATTTCTATCCATCTGAAATGAAAATAAGAAAACAACTTCAGGCATGGAAATCTAAATACTGGAGAAATTCTGCGGGTCAGGTGGTGTGAAGTTCTGGTAATAAGTGAAATGTTAACTGTTTCTCATCCCACAGAGATGATGAATCATGAGTCACTATTCCCACAATGTATGGACTCATTTTAAAGGATTCTCCATCTCATACTCCTGATATTTATAGCTTATTTTTTCCATAGCCAAGCACACTCATTTCTAAATTGCAAGGACTTTTGAATTATTCTTGTGGTGTTTCGTATTGTGCCTTTCTGGAGATTTATATAAATATTGCCATGTTGTTTAATGCTATTGTGTAGTGACTTTGGGATGATACCGGTTGTCGGTATTACTATTGGGACAATATATACCCTGTTCATGTTCCATAGTCTTTCAAATTCCTCTTTTAATTCAACATATTTCTGGTGTTTTTCACTCATTGATTTCAGTATGTTATGTGAGTTTGGAATAGCTATATTTATTAAGTAAGTTATTCTTCCTTATTTTTCCTGTAATATTATATCAGGCTGGTTATTATGGATTGGCCCATCTGTAATAACTGATTGGTCGTAATCTAATTTGTAGGATTCTGACTCTAAAACTGGATCAGACTTATAATTATAGTAAGGTAGGATGTTCTTTATGAGTTTGTATTTTAAAGCAAGATTTTGGCGAATGATGTTTGCCGTTTGATTGTGTCTGTGTAAGTAATCAGATTGAGTTAAATTGCTGGAGGATCCTGTAATCAGTTGGATTGGTTCTGGTTTCTCTTGACATTTTCTGCATTTACCATTTTGAATTTGTTGTTCTTTTATTACGTATTGTTGATATTTTTGTGTTAACCATCTGGCCCTGTTTTGCTACACGGAACCTCAGGGTTTCTGCGAAGAGATCTTCAACTCTGAGCCAGGCGTTCGATGCTTCCTTCACTGAAGATCTCACCTGGACTGTACACACCCGCTGTGTGGCAAAAAAAAAGCATAACAGTATCTCCTCCACCTCAGGTGACTGAAGAAGTTCGGCATGGGCCCCCAAATCCTCAAGACCTTCTACAGGGACACCATTTAGAGCATCCTGACCAGCTGTTTCACTGCCTGATGCGGGAACTTCACAAACTTTGGTCGCTGAGCACTTCAGGGAGTGGTATGGTCAGCCCAGCGCATCTGTGGATGTGAATTTCTCTCCATTGAGGAAATTTACAGCAGCAGATGCATAAGGAAGGGCTGGAAGATCATTAGGGATACCAGTCATCACAACCATAAACTTCCAGCTGCTTCCGTCTGGCAAATGTTACCACAGCATGAAAGCCAGGACCAACAGGCTACTGGACAGCTTCTTTCTACAAGCCATTAGACTTATAAATTCACATGTCTGTACATTGCAACGGAGTTATAACGCAAAGATTTTTATTCCCCAATAAATTCAAATTCAAATAAATTGAAATTGTCAGCAATATTATTATTATTATTATTATTATTACTATTTCTTTTTTTCCTCCTTATTTTTGTATTTGCAGTTTGTTGTCTGTTGCACACTGGTTGTCCACCCTGTTGGTGTGGACTCATATTGATTCTATTATGGTTATTGGATTTGTTAAGTATGCCCACAAGAAAATGATTCTTAGGGTTTTATATGATCCATATGTGTTTTATAAACATGAGAAATTCTGCAGATGCAGGACATACAAAATGCTAGAGGAACTCAACAGGTCAGCCAGCATCCATGGAAATGAATGAACAGTTGACATTTCAGGCCGAGACCCTTCTTCAGGTCTGGAAAGGAAGGGGAGAGACACCAGAGTAAAAAGGTGGGTGGAAGGAAAGGAGGATAGTGAGAAGTTGATAGGAGAGGACAGTGGACCATAGGAGAAAGGGAAGGAGGATGGGACCCGGGGAAGGTAATAGGCAGGTGTGAAGAGGAAGAGACCAGAGTGGGGTATATTAGAAGAAGGGAGGGGAAGCAAACAGTTTTTTTTTAACCAGAAGGAGAAATCAATATTCATGCCATCGGGTTGGAGGCTACCTTGATGTTGCTCCTCCACCCTGAGGGTGGCCTCTTCATGGTACAAGAGGAGGCCATGGACCGTCATGTCAGAACAGAAATGGGAATCAGAATTAAAATGTTTGGCCACCAGGAATTTCCACTTTTGGTGAATAGTACTTTGATAATAAATTTACTTGGAACTTCGAAAAATTTCTGATGAAGGGTCTCCGCACAAAACGTCGACCATTTATTCCTCTCCTTAGATGCTGCCTGACCTGCTGAATTCCTTCAGCATTTTGTGCATGTTACTTATTCCACAGATGCCACCTGACCAGTTTCTATTATTTTCTATTTTGATACAGTGGTGTTCACTTAAACAATTATTACCCTGGCCTAGATTCCAGCATATCCAATTGCTGCTTGAGTGAGCACCAGAGATCCTTAATAGAGTTCTCCCCCTCAAGCAAATGACCTTTTTCTCCATAGCCCTGAAAGTATCACTTTTATGATACATCCAGTTAATATTGAAAGTTATATTGAATCCGCCACCCCTATTCTTTCAGACTATGCCTTCCAAATCAGAAAAAAAAACAATTCTCTTCAAATACCCATTAATTATTTTCCCCGTCATTCTAAAATGTTACCTTCTGTTTACTAATCTCCTGTTCGTGGATTTAGTTTTCAATGTTTATTCAATCAAAGTACTTCAACATTTTGAAGAGCAAACATGACTCCCTACGCAAATCCCTTGTCCATTCGTTCCCCCCCCCCCATCCCTTCCCACTTATCTCCCTCCTAGCACTTATCCTTGTAAGCGGAACAAGTGCTACACCTGCCCTTACACTTCCTCCCTCACTACCATTCAGGGCCCCAGACAGTCCTTCCAGGTGAGGCGACACTTCACCTGTGAGTCGGCTGGTGTGATATACTATGTCCGGTGCTCCTGGTGTGGCCTTTTATATATTGGTGAGACCCGACGCAGACTGGGAGACTGTTTCGCTGAACATCTACGCTCTGTCTGCCAGAGAAAGCAGGATCTCCCAGTGGCCACACATTTTAATTCCACATCCCATTCCCATTCTGATATGTCTATCCATGGCCTCCTCTACTGTCAAGATGAAGCCACACTCAGGTTGGAGGAACAACACCTTATATACAGGCTGGGTAGCCTCCAACCTGATGGCATGAACATTGACTTCTCTAACTTCTGTTAATGCCCCTCCTCCCCTTCTTACCCCATCCCTGACATATTTAGTTGTCTGATTTTTTTCTCTCTCTCTCTGCCCATCACTCTGCCTGTTCTCCATCTCCCTCTGGTGCTCCCCTCCCCCTTTGTTTCTCCCTAGGCCTCCCGTCCCATGATCCTTTCCCTTCTCCAGCTCTGTATCCCTTTTGTCAATCACCTTCCCAGCTCTTAGCTGCATCCCACCCCCTCTGGTCTTCTCCCATCATTTTGCATTTCCCCCTCCCCCTCCTACTTTCAAATCTTTTAGTATCTTTCCTTTCAGTTAGTCCTGACGAAGGGTCTTGGCCCGAAATGTCGACAGTGCTTCTCCTATAGATGCTGCCTGGCCTGCTGTGTTCCACCAGCATTTTGTGTGTGTTGCTTCAACATTTTGAACTTTTTTTAACTGCCCTAATTGACTCGGTTTAAGGAAGAACATGCATTTTTTTTTGTAATTTATTTTTTTTTATTGAAGTTCATCATCATTTCCATAAGATGTATTTCAGACATTGTACATATATATCATATATGTCACAAATCTCCACATAGTATTTATCGGAGGTATACACATAGAAAAGAGTGGAAAGAAAAAAACAAGCAAAGGGAAAAAGCTATGTACACGTTGGGAGTGATCTTTTTTTTTACAACATATTCATTGATTTGTGAGAATAAAATCAGGCCTATGAGGCATTATGTATTTAATCCATTTTCCTCAGTATGAATCAAATTGTTCCAGCTTATGATTAACAGATGCTGTTATCTTCTCCATTTTGTAAATGTCCATTGTAATTTCTATCCATGCATTTAAAGTTGGGCTCTCCTGTGATAACCATTTCCTAGTAAGAGTCTTTTTACCAGCCACCAACAGTATATTCCTTAAATATTTATCTCCTTTCAACCATTCTTGAGGTATATACCTAAAATATATGGGCTTATTCTCTAAGGGTATTTCACATTTAAAGATGTCTTGTAGGGCATTGTGTATCCCCCGCTTCTATTTCTAAGGAAATTAACAATGATACACATAAAAAGGGTCAAAACTCATTGCATTTTATTCTATTATATAGATAATGGAATTTCATTGAGGTTAGAAGTGAGACCAATTCCATATAATACATAAAAATACAGCTATATAAACTTAGGCCTCCCTTGGACAACAGCTTGGTATTGCAACAGCTCTACATGGGACTGCAAGAAACTGCAGAGAGTCGTGGACTCAGCTCAGCCTGGAAAACAGCCTCCCTTCCATGGACTCTGTCTTTACTTCTTGCTGTCTCAGTAAAACAGCCAGCATAATCAAAGACCTCACTCACCCTAGGCATTCTCCCTTCTCCCCTCTTCTATCAAGCAGAAGATACACAAGCCTGAAAGCATGTACCAGGGGCTCGAGGACAGCTTCTATTCCACTGGTATAAACTATTGAAAGGATCGCCAGTATGATCAGATAGACTCTTGACCTCACAATCTACCTTGTTTTGAATTTGCACTTTGTTTACCTGCACTGCACTTTCTCTGTAGCTGTTACGTTATTCTATATTCTGTTGTTTTCCCTCGTTCTGCCTGTAGCATTGTGTAATGATCTGGTCTGTGTGAACAGCAACAAGATGAGCTCAGCATATGGGACAATAATAAACCAATTCCAATTCCTGTTTTGGTCATCCCATTACAGGAAGGATATAGAGGTGCAGAAGAGGTTTACCGGGATGCTGTCTGTGTTAATGGGTATAAGCTATCTGGTGAAGTTGGACAAACTTGAGTTGTTTTCTCTAGAGAGTTAAAGGTTGAGGAGAGAGCTGATAGAAGTTTATAAAATAATGAGAGGCATAGATAGGCAGAGAGTCAGAACATTTTCCCTAAGGATGGAATTTCAAATAAGGGAGATCATACATTTGGGGTGAAGGGGAAGATATAAAGGAGATATACAGGGTATCTGTCAAGTGGAGAGGTGGAAGCAGATACAATGGTGGTGTTTAACAGGCTACTTGATAGACAGATGGAAATGCAAGGAATGGAGAGATGTAGATCTTGTGCAGAAGCGATTTATTTTAATTTGGCATTGTGCCTGGAACAACCATGATGGGCCAAATGGCCTGTCCAGTGATATCCTGTTCTATGTTCTAAACATCAATTTATCAACAGTATCTCACACAAGCGTAACTTCTTCATAAGGGGCCAGAAGGATTTGCCTGGCCCTACCCTGATGTAACACCCTTTACTGAGGGCAGAGTTCTGTTCTTTCTACACCCCCAACAAGGCTGAAAGTGTAGGAATGATGAGAACCTGGAGAAAGTACAAGTGGGATTCCTCTGGGTGCTCTGGTCAGCATGGTGGCATGCGGCCCAAAGAAAATGATATTTAAAAAATTAGCTTGGAATGTTCCCAAGAAAATGGGGTACCGAGGGAGTTTCAAAATCCACTTCCAAGGGCGGAATACCTGAAACAACTCACAGAATGCACAGCCTCTGTCGTAACTTGCAGCTTGTGGGATAGTGCAGTGAGCCAAGATGCACCTCCAGTAACTCTGTTGTAGATCCTAGAGACTCCTCGCTGTGCACGTCTGTTATGGGTACTGCCCAGCACTTACACTGGGGTGAGCCCTCCGTCCTTCACATATCTTTCTCTTCGGCCTTTACTTAAGAAGGAACTTGAGCAACAAACAAATGCTTAATCAAGCAGTTTGAACAAGGAAGCTTCATTAAATAAAGCCTATGAAAAAAATTAATAATTCATCTGATAATATCGTACTGGCTTTGATAGGCTATAGTTTCTCATAGTTTCAGATTCAACATGCTGTAAAATACCATCACCTTTGTTTAAATGACGTGAGCTATTGAATCTATCTAATGACATTATTTTTCTGAGGTTATACATTTACATTAAATATAATGTAGTTATATTCTCCTCCTTTGATCTTGCACAATGTACAACAAATTTGACAGCTGTGATTAATAATTGTTTGCAAAGAACATTTAAATCCAGAGACATCCTGTCATTCCTCTCACCGCCTTCGAACTGAGATTACACCAAAGTAAAACACATTTTTAAAATGCAACATACTTATTAGCATATGTTTGATTAGTTATCAAAGGGGATAACTAATGATGTTTTGTGGCGATGATCTCTCTCTCTCCCTACCAATTTACTCACTCACTTTAAAAAATGTAATACTACACCTGATAAGCACACGAGATTCTGCAGATGCTGAAATCTTGAGCAATGTACAAGATGCTGGGAAGCTTTGTAAGTCAGACAGCATCAGTTAACACCTTGGGCTGTGGCACTTCATCAGCTACGCCTGATTATCTACCGCAGGGTACACACAACTTTCCAACTGCAACTTTAAGTTAAGAAAGGGCAAATACTTTAAGCTATGCTCACTTTTCAAAGACACCACTGTATTCACTTGAGTACTTAATGTCTTCATGTAATTTCTGGATTTGGAAGTTCACTGGACTTCCTCACAGCAGAGGTGGAAAGCAGAATAGCTTCCAATGGTCAGCGCACACGGCATGCATTTTACAATAAATTGATTCAAACATTTAACCATATCTAGACGGCCATAAGATTTTATCAGTTGTGGTAGTTCAAAGATCTTACATTATTATTATACATGGTAAAAGTGTTCGCAGTCTCACAGGCACATCGGTTCTGGTTTACTTGAACTAAAAATAGGTATGATTCTATGTATAAAATTTTTGCAGGCAGTAGGTCTAGCCTATCACATGTAATGTTCTGTAATGGCACGTTATACAGCTGGATTTCTTTATAAAATTATGCATTTTCTTTTCCACTTGAGGTTCCCAAGATGACATCTGACTTTATTTAGGTGAATATTCAATAGTGTCTATTGCAGCTAAGTGACTAGAAAGTGGAAATAAATGGACTCTGCATGCTGTATTTACTTCAGTCTACCCTTTTTTTTTAACTGTCCATTCCCATAAATTAAACATTCTCCAAGCCTGATTTTACATGTTTGCAGTCCAGGCAACATGTTTTCCTCACAATATCTAGCATGGACTCCAGGAATATTTTTACTTCTCTGCAAGATGCTGGGTACAGAATGGATTGTAAGGGTGGAGAATAGTTCCATATACTTTACAATATGTGCTACAGTATGGAATGCTCAGTGGAGCCCAGACAGGATTAACTGCACTTAGCCGAACAGAAAACTGATCTAGAGGCATTCTTTCTGATTGAATGTTTAAGTAATTTTACTGGAATAATTAACCTGAAAAGAGAAATTTGCTCTTTTGTTAGAAAGAACATGCTTTGAGATATCTGCCTGATATATTGTGCATGGCTATTTTCATGGGATCTTAGGATCTGATTACTGCTCAGTTATGTCTGGTAATCTGCTGCCCACCCACCAGGTTTCCCTGCAAGGCTCATATACTGCAAGAAAGGACCTTAAGAGCCCTGCACCCTTGCATCTCTGCTAATGTTCTTAGGATCCTAAATTACCTGCCTGACCAACCTCATTCTGAAATCCAGTCCATAAATTTTTCTATCCCCACTCACTGTTCCCACCATGTTCCCCCATTTCCCAAACATTTGTTCAATTGTCTTACCATCTGTGACCCCTTGGCCGCAAATCCTATCTCTGATTGACCCCTAACTTGATAGTAAATCCTGATGCCACTGCCTCTCCCCAAAGTAAAAGGAGAACCAAAGAGCTTGCTTGAAGTGTTAACAGCATTTTCTAGTTTTAGATATCTGGTATTTGCAGTCCCAGGCTCTGATAATACTGTAATTTCAACTCTGTAATCACATTGTGTTTTCAGTGACGTAATGACGATAGTAATATTCCAGCTTTCATAAGACTTGGGTCAGTATGTAACATGACGGTCCTCAGTATTATAAAAATGTTGTATTCAGCTATGTGATGATATTTAGTCATTAACAGAAATATTGCAAAATATCCGATCTATAAAATGTCCGGTGTCTAGTACCATCAGATACTTAGTATCTGGCACTTCACCAAGCAGTGTGTCCAGTACTGAAACGATGTCTAGTATCCTGTACTAATCATCCAACGTTTAGCCTGAGTTTCGAGCAGATCGAAAACTTCTGGTAGTGAGGTGCAAAGACAGTGAACCAACAGTGTAAAAGGACTTCATTTAATGTAATTATTAAAAAATAATGAAAGAATCATAGAATATTCTAATGAAAATTACTCTGAAAATCCTTCTTTTCTGGGAAAGTGCGCCAATTTCACAAGAGGAACCAGGAATGGGTCATTATGTTGACCTTACCACGCAACTTCCATATCGTGAGTATGAATCATTATTAAAGAAATGATCCAGTTGGAGGAAGAACAATGACTCATACATAATTACTCACCATTGGAAGACTTTTAAAGTGCATTGCCATATTGTTGGATAATGTCCTTCCAGTAACAATGAAGGCAGCCGGTGCAAGGAGAGTTGCCTTGAAAAACACACAAAGTCATTCTCCCGAAAAAAATAACTTGTCTGAAAATGGATAGCTGAAAGGGCAATGATTTCCTGTTGCTATACAGTGGGTCCACCTGCAAATGGTTCAAAGACTTTCAATCGCAGCAGATGAGTGGAAGAAGGCCACTTTTGCAACAAGAATCCCTTGTTCTTGGGAACAGCTACAGTGCTGTTCATCTGAGTTGATATGCCACCCAGCTGCAACAACTCAGGAATAAAGAAACCTGTAGAGCATGCCCCCCCCCCTAAATAAATACCATCGAACTTACTGATTTTGCCGATCTTGCAAATCCATAAGCAGGACACGTGGTTGACTGCCAATGGCAGATTTGTATGCCATGGCTTTTAGCTGCTGATATCTTTACAAAAAACTACTGAATGATTCATTAGCATTATAATCCTAGGTGATTCTAATCGTCTTAATGCCCATTTCTAAAATAGATCCAACGTGAAAACATTTTTCCCAGAATAGTTCTGCAGAGGTGCTCTGAGTCTTTGACGCCACAGCCCAGTCCTGGTGGATGTTCATGTGTTCAGCTGAAGCAGCAAGCAGAACAATCCATTGCTGTTTGGCTCACACCCAGAGAAAAATATTGCTCAAATACGTCAAAGACTTTTACTCTCAGCATTTCTAATTTGACTGTTTCAGGAGAAGAGCTGCCATTTTCCCCAGTGATAATGGGCTCTTAAATTCTGTGTGTTATATTCCTGTCCCTTCATCACTGTGCTCTGAATATGTTAATAGCAGATTCTCTGCTATATTTGATCTTCCCTTCTAAAGCAGAGATTTGAAGGCCAAAAGGGTAGGACAAATTTTGTTTTGAAATTCTCAGCTCTTCTTGTAGATATTCCAACTAAAACAACTCATGATTGTATGACAAATTTAACAAGATATATCATCACTAAGTGCTTCCCAGCCACGTTGTCAACAAAACTTGATGTCAAACAGTGTCAGCAGATGTTGTAACCATTCATTAACAGCTGAAGGGTCTCAACTTGAAACTTCGACTGTACCTTTTCGCATAGATGCTGCCTGGCCTGCAGAGTTCCTCCAGCATTTTGTGTGTGTTGCTTGGATTTCCAGCATCTGCAGATTTTCTCTGGTTTGTGATTAGAGCCTAATTAAAGAGATAAGTTTTAAGGATGATCTTAAAGGAGGAGAGTGCTGGAGTGAAGAAGGAATTTATGGAGGGAATTACTGACTCTGAGGATTGGCAGCTAGAGGCTGGAACATCATTACTAGAATGATTAGAGCTGAGGGTATACATGAATTGGTGAAATGCAGAAATGTTGGAGAGCAATAGGACTGGAAATAAAGGAGGGAGTTTTAAAACAGGCCTCTTTTGACTTTGATCACTGTAGTGAAGGCTTCAGACACACTTTAGACCTCTGTGGCCCTTCAAGGACTAAGCTGAGGAATTTCCCACAGAATCCCAGTAAGTCAATCTACTATGATCTTTGGCTTGAGTTGAATAGGTGATACATCCACTCATAAATTTAATGGTACAGTCCAAATTAGGTAGAATTCCAAAATATCAGACTCCAGGGAAAACTTTGTTTCAACGCAACCAAAACACACAAAATGCTGGAGGAATGTAGCAAGTCAAGCGGCAACAGTCGCCATTTTGGGCTGAGACCCTACATCAGGGCTGGACAGGAAGGGGGACAAAACCAGAATCAGAACCAGACTTCCTTTCTTTCTGTATTTTCAGGGATTTTGGAACATGTTCTCAGTCAATAAATTAATAATTTTGCATAAAAGGAGATGTGGCAATCATTTGGAATTTGTGGGCGGCTGTCTGAAATGGAAGGCTGCAGCAGAAACAATGTTTATTCCAGAATGCGTAAGCAAAACGAATTTAAAGGATATGGAAACCCACAGAATTGTTGCATAGTACATTGCCACTATGTCGGTGAAAAAAATGTCTGAAAAACTAGCCAGGAAGCTTGATTGTAAAATGCTTATCCTGTTGAAGACATACCAGGCATGGAGTGAAATGCAGTCACAGCCATCTCCAGGTCATTTTACATCACAATGGAAATTTGATTGTGCATTTCCTTTCAGGTCAGACAGGCCATGTCTTCAACTGCAAAAGAGAGTAAACAACAAATCTGAGCTAATATTACAGAGAGGGGCTGATAGAGACTCTGAAGTTGTAGAAGTCAATTCTGAGCCCAGAGGGGTCAATGTGCCCAAAAAGAAGATATGGTGACTCAAGTTTGTATTGAGTCTGTGTTAGTCAAAGTCGGAATGGGATGGGAAAACAAAATGTCAGGCAAAGGAAAGCTCAAGGTCACAGATGCAGGCGTTCCACGAGGGAATCACCCAATCTACTTTTGGTTTCTCCATTGTAGAATAGACCACACTGTGAGCTTAAGGAACCACTTTTGTCTGAGCCTTGTGGACTCAAGTAATATTGAATTTAACAAGGCATTGGTCAGACCACATTTGGAGAACTGTGAACAATTCTGGGACCTATATCTGAGCAAGGATGTGATGGCATTGGAGACGGTTCAGAAAAGGTCTATGAGAATGTTCCCAGGAACAAAATGGTTAATGGATGGGTAGCATTTGGAAGCTGTACGCCTGTACTTGCTGAAGTTTAGAAGAATGAGGGAGCATCTCATTGAAACCCGTGGGATATTGAAAGGTATGGACAGAGTGGCCATTGAGAGGAGGTTTCTAATAGTGGGAGAGTCCAGAATGAGGGGCACAGCCTCAAAATACAAAGACATCCCGTTAGAACAGAGATGAGGAGGAATTTCTTTAACCAGAAGGTGGTAAATCTGCAGAATTCATTGCCACAAACGGCTGTGTAGGCCAAGTTTAAAATGGAGGGTGGTGGGTTCTTGGTTCATATGGTTACAGGGAGAAGGCAGGAGAATAGGATTGGGATGAAAAGTAAATCATCCATGATGGAAGGGCAGAGCAGACTCTATATTCTATAAGTTGAATTACCTAATTCTGATGTAGGGTCCTATGGTCTACCTTTGGACTTGTTTCCTCATTCTGTATCAGTCAATCATCTGTGATCATTAGCTCAGCTTGTGCTTTTTCCCCCTTTTTTCCTCTCTCTCTTTGTGAGTGGAGCATTTGTGCAGCCTGCCAGCTAGGCTTGTCCTCCTTTCCTGCATTTTGTAACTCCTATCTTCTTTTGTCTATAATCCCTTCCCTACAGCTTTTCAAGCCCCATGAGCAGAACAGATGTCAAGTCTCTCTTCCTCAACCCTCCTGCTCTTCCTCCTCACCCCTGTCCCTTGGATACCTCCGGAAGCAGACTATGAAACACATTTTTAGTTGTGGGAATGTGCGATGCACGAACCGGCAGAGCACCACTAGAGTTTGTCGGGGTGGTTTCACAAACAGGACTATTACCGGCATTGCTACTGCTGTTTTGTCCTTTCTAAAAATAACCAGTGTAGCTAGAGTTGGAGAATTGGTATGTCACCAATGACTAGTAAATTTCTACAGGTGTATCACTGTCTGGTGTTCAAGCACCAGTGCACAGGATCAGAAAAAGCTGCAGATGGTTGTAGACTCAGCCAGCTTCATCCGAGGCACTCGCCTCCCCACCATTGAGGACATCTTCAAAAGCCGATGCCTCAAGAAGACAGCATTCATCAAAGGACCCTCACTGTCTAGGGCATGCCCTCTTCTCATTACTAGCTTCTTCAAGGAGTTACAGGAGTTTAAAGATACACATTTAATGTTTTAGGAACAGCTTCTCCCCCTCCACCGTTAGATTTCCGAACGGTCCATGAACACTACCTCACTATTTTGCACTCGTTTTGCACTAATTTATTTTTTATATATACTTAATTTCGTGTGTAGTAATTCTGTGTATTGCACTGTACTGCCACAATGCAACAAATTCACAAGAAATAACTGTGATAATAAAGCTGATTCTGATTCTGCGGAGACAATTTCTTTATAATATGTGGTGTTTCTGCTTCTTATACTTCTAAATGGTTCCTGGCTTACAAACTAATGGCAGGGGCGATTAAAATCAGTGATCATTTGCTTACTGTACATCTTCAGAATCAAGTTTATTAACATGACAAATGACGTGAAATTTGTTGTTTTGAGCGGCAAGACATAAAATGACTACAAATTACGAATAAAAAATAGTGCAAAATAGAAATGGGTTCATGGAACGTTCAGAGATCTGATGGCAGAGGGTACACTGAGTGCTGCTTCAAATTCCTGTACCTTCTCCCTGATGGTAATAATGAGAAGAGGGTATGTCTCAGGTGGTGGAGGTTCTTAATGCTGTACGCCACCATTTTGAGACATCACCTTTCGAAGATGTCCTTGGTGGTCCAAGGTTGTGCTTGTGATGGATTTGGCTGAATCTAAAGCCCCTTTGTAGCCCCTTTCAATCCGGTGCATAGTTTTTACTCTCTAGCTTATTTTGTATTACTTTTCTTCTTACAGAAGTCATTCTCGTAGTCTATGCTGCTTCTGTCACCCTCTAAACTCAAGCATGCAACTTAAAAGCTAGAGATTTTTGCAGATGCCTGTATTTTTTTTTAAATAGCCCAAGTTTAAACAAAATTTAAAATTCAAAACATGTTCTGATTTATTGGGAAGTCTTAAGGGATTAATTTGTTGACCCCACACAATTAGGAGGTCAGGTTTAAAAAAATACATAAAACACTGTCAGGATATCCTGGGTCAGACAAAAGGACTTGCCATCCCTCCATCTCTTTGTATATCAATATATCACACTTAAACAGGAAATGAAAATCAGTTAGGCTGTTTCCTAAGGTCACAGATGTCTGGCTTCGTGTGAAACAGTGTTAGCCAGATTCAGAGGATGATATATCAAGAAATTTTGGGTTCGTTTATCCTATGGCACTCCGAGTTTTATCACCCATGGACTTCTCGGCTATCACAAATCCACCTGACAGTAAATGTGAGAAGTATATTGAAGTCTTGCAAACTGACTTGCTTGCAAAACAAGACTTATACCCAGTGTCTGCTTGGCCTGCATTTGGCCATGGAAATTTTAAATTGCCTGTAGATGATTGAACACCAGTTATCTTTACAAGGGAGCGGCAAGTGCCCATGGAGTTTGTGGGGTTTTCCAGCAGAAGCAGGAAAGGGCAGGGAATAAAGAGGTCCTTTTCTGGTTGGCTGCTGCTGACATTTCACAGGGGTCAGTTTTGGGACTGCTTCTTTTCACGCTATTTGTCAATGATTTGGAAGACTGAATTGGCCAAATTTGCAGGTGATACAAAAATACGTGGAGGGGCAGGAAGCAGGGAGTCTGCAGAAGGACCTAGGTGGATTAGGAGCATTGGCAAAGAAGTGGCAGATGGAATATAGTTCAGAGAGTGTGTGGTCATGCACTTTGGTAGAAGGAGTAAGGGTGGAGACTATTTCCTAAACAAGGAGAAAGTTCAAATATCAGAGGTGTAAAGGGACTTGGGAGTCCTCTTGCAGGATTCTCTAAAGGCTAACTTACAAGTTGAGTCAATGTAATACAATATTAGCATTCATTGTGAGAGGACTAGGATCTAAAAGCAAGGAGGTAATGCTGAGGCTTTATAAGGCATTGGTCAGACAGTACTTGGAGTATTGTAAGCAGATTTGGACGCCTTATCAAAGGAAAGACGTGCTCGTGAGGGAGAGGGTCCAGAAGAGGTTCAGGAGGATGATTCTGGGAATAAAAGGGTTCATATATGAGGAGCATTTGATAGTTCTGGGCCTGTACATGCTGGAATTTAGAAGAATGAGGGGATCTTATTGAAACATATTGAAAGGCCTGGATAGAGTGGATGTACAGAGGGTGTTTCCTATAGTGGGGAAGTCTAGGACCAGAGGACACAGCCTAGAATTAAGGAATGTCCATTTAGGACAGAGATGAGGAAAAATTTCTTAAGCCAGAGGGTGGTGTATCTGTGGAATTCATTGCCAGAGATGGCTGTGCAGGCTAAGTCATTAGGTATATTTAAGGTGGAGGTTGATCTGTTCTTGATTAATCAGGGTGTCAAAGGTTATGTAGAGCAGGCAGAAGAATGGGGTTGAGAGGGATAATAAATCAGCCACGATGGAATGGTGGAGCAGACTCGGTGGGCTGATTGACTTAATTCTGCTCCTATTTATTATGGAAAGACAGAAGGAGTAATAATTCAGAGGCCATAATTCGATTTTTGCTCCAGTAACTTGACATTTACAGTTCAGTTAAAAAATTAGAAATAAAAAGTGAATGTAGTCTCTTTAGACCATTTTGTGCTGCTGCTTGCAGATAAAAACAAATGAGATGAAGGTGTCAACAATTACTTTAATTATAAAGATATCCTAAATAAATGTGGTAATGTGGTAGGTGTCAAAGACTGGCAGTTTCTGCTAGAATAACATATCAAAGTCATACAGTTCTTGGTAAACACACACACACACACACACACACACATCTATATACTATAATACTACATTGGTATTATTGATTATTGGATGTTTGTTGGGCTTTGTAGTGTGTGGTTTTTCATGGATTCTATTGTCTTTCTTTAGTGGATGCTTGCAAGGAATTGAATCTCAAGGTTACTTATTGTACACTAACTTTGATTATAAATTTTCTTTGAACTTTGTACCTGTGGATACTGCACGCTCCTTCTCAAGGTCACACAGGCACAGATGTAATCTCGGAAGAGGAGCAGGTAGCTGGCTCAGGCAGAACCCTTGACTACATAGACCTATGCATGGCCGCTTGGCCAGGGCCTGCAGCAAACCCGACCAGGAGAAAATCTGAATTTTGGAGTAGTCGTAGCCTAATATTGAATGGTAATGCCTGTTTCTGTTTCAGCTCATCCAGACAGGTGTGAAAGCTGGTCATGATATATCATGTCACGAACCTCTCTGCCTGGTTCACCGGGACCCTTCATAAGGCAAATCTTCTGGCATCATAGGATGAGATATAGCTGAGGACAGTCACATCCAGGCCAAGAATCCACATGCCACTGAGCTGCTGGAGCTTTGGCAAGCGAATGTATTCGATGAACAAGGAATCGATCCAAATGGAAATGGTGGTGCACATTGAGGAAGCAGGAATGGCCATGCTCCCAATTTAAAAAAAGATCATTTTGAACCCCATTCAAAAGGAGTCAAAGAAGCATTTGCTTTTCCTTTGTGTGGAATGGTTATTCATTAACGCCGTCAGCACCGGATCTGGGGCACTGAATACCAAGCCAGCCGTTTTTCTCTAACCGATCAAGGCATTGTAAAGCTGGCACAGGGCCAACAGGTTGAGTATCTCATACTTTAACTCTTTCTCACCTCGGAGTGGATTTTACTGATGGGAAATGTTGGCCCTTTGGTTCTTACTGCACAGCTGTGGCCAGGTACCAGCCTCACTTATCCATTTCAAACAATCATTAATTGACAGCCTCTCCATTGCCTATCAATAACTCTGTAAGATTCACCTGCATGAGAACCACACAAGACAGTGGCAGTATTATTTTCAGTCAGAATGCATCAAGAATGAAAACCATTCTGACCAATGTCCTGTGGGATACGGGAGGAATACCTAACTACTTTACTAGCAGTTAATGAAGTCAATAACCTTGAGCTACCAAGATAACATTACTTTGTTTGCCTTTGGTAACTGATTGCAATGCTTATGTATAGCAGAACTGCAGAAGCCCTGACTGGGAGGTTTTGGGATTTGAAATGAACCACGCATGGATAAATGTCACTGAGAATTATTTTAAAGGCAGCAATGACTAACCAACGTGGATTTGAAATTGCTACTCTGTCAGTGTAATTCACCAAAAACTGAATATTTTATAAATACCAAAAACCTAATTTCTGCTCAATCAACAAAACAGTGCAAAATATCACAGTGAAACCTAATTTGACATTGTTAGTACGACCCTGGAATGAGCTTTCCTTTTCCCCAGAAGGGAAGATTGAAGAATGTTGGTATTCACTCACTGGGGTTTGGAAGAATAAGAGGTGATCAATCAAGAAGAAGAAGATACTGAAGTGATTCACTGAAAGAATGGTGAGATACCACTTACTCATTCTGTGGAGTCTAGATCTATGGGGAGTTGTCTCTGGAGAGTGAGAAACCAATCAGGACTGAGATGAGAAGTAATTTCTTACTCAGAGGCATTAACATCTGTACAACTCTGCAGAGAGGATGTACTTGTTTCACGTTTGACTACGTTCAACATTGCTAAAAGCAAAAGGTATAGAGATTGAGTGGGCAGGTGGCCTTTCCTGGGGTAGTGGGATCCTTTTGAATGGTGAGTGGGTTTGAGAGACCATGTGGACTACTGCTCCTCTTCTGCCCTACATTTTTTGAAGAAAGTGAACTCGAGGACTCTGCCACATTTTTGAAAACAATTTATTAACCTCAAGATGAAACATCTTTGACCTTCGACATTAACTCTGATTCTGTTAACACATGATGCCTGATCTGCGCAAGTTTCCAATATTTTGTGTTCTTATCTCAGATTTCCAGCATCTATTGCTTTTAATTTATATTTTGCTCTACCTAATTGAAAGGCATAGTAACCCAAATCACTATGACCCTTCTGGTTATTTTTTTGCTGGATCCTGGGAATGAAAGGGTAAATGCATGAGGAGCATTTAATGGCTCTGGGCCTATATTGACTGGAGTTTAGAATAATGAGTGCGGATCCCGATGAAACTTTTCAAATATTGAAAGGCCTAGATAAAGTGGACATAGAGAGAATGTTTCCAAAAGTGGGGGAGTCTAGGACCAGAGGGCACAGTCTCAGAGAACAAGAATGCCTCTTTAGAAGAGATGAGGAGGAATTGCTTTAGCCATACAGTGCTGAAGCTGTGGATTTCATAGCCATGGACAGCTGTGGAGGCCGAGTAATTGAGTATGTTTAAAGCAGAGATTAATAGGTTCCTGGTAAGTATGTGTGTCAAAGGTTATGGGGAGAAGGCAGGAGAATGAGGCTGAGATGGAAAATAAATCAGCCTTGATAAAATTGTGAAGCATACTTGATTGGCCAAATGGCCTAATTCTGTTCTTAATATATAGAGCATACAGAATAATACAGCACAGTTACAGGCCCTTCGGCCCACAACGTCGTGCCAACACTTAAACCCTGCCTCCACCCGCCTTAAATTCCTCCATATACCTGTCTAGTAGTCTCTTAAATTTCACTATTGTATCTGCCTCCATCACTGACTCAGACACTGCTTTTCTTTCCTGCTTCCACATCCTTTTCCTTTCCCTACCCTGCTGAGCCACAGGGCCAGACTCTGTGCCAGAGGCACAGCCACTGTCACTACCCCCAGGTAAGTCATCCCCCCAACAGTACTCAGAGTACTTACTGTACTGACTCAGGCAGTGCATTCCACGCACCAACCACTCTCTGAGTAAAAAACCTTCCTCCAATATCCCCCTTGAACTTCCCTCCCCTTACCTTAAAGCCATGTCCTCTTGTACTGAGCAGTGGTGCCCTGGGGAAGAGGTGCTGGCTGTCCACTCTATCTATTCCTCTTAATTATGTCCTACAGTCATTTTAATGGATCGTGGAACAGGCTCAATGGACCGAATAGCCTACGCTGCTTCCTCTTATCGTGTTCCTGGGCAACTCCAGTGAAAATCCAATGTCAAACCCAAGTTACCAGTGGATCAGATACGTCAGGTCCTAGTCTTTAGTGAATTCCAGAGGGTAGTTTTTAAAGTGTGAAGCCCCCAAACCATAACATCATTGAAGTGATCAAATAATTTATGCTTTCAATTGATCTTCAATATACCTTCATTCTGGATTGATTTTGTCTTCCGTCAATCTCAAGTTAATTAGAAAAATATTAATCTCAGAGACATGCAAGTTAGTAGGTTAATTGGTTATTGTAATACTGACCCTGGTGTGTAAGAGAGTGGAAGAACGTGGGGGGAGAAGTTGATGAAAATGTGGGAAGAATTAAAAAAAGGGTATCTGTAGAATTAATGCATTGGATGGTTGATAATCCGAGGGGACTTGATGGGCCAAAGGGCTTGTTTCTTCATTACATCTCTCAAGGACTATGACCTCAGAACTTGATATATCATAGACCTGCTCTAATGGGTCATAGAATGTGAGGATGCCTATTAGATATATATAATTAAGATTTCCCGATCAGCTTTGTCAAGGATCAGCAGACTGCAGAGAGACGGCTGTCCGATGGCAAAATGCCAACATGATATTCATCTAATTCTAGGCAAATTCTTAAGACATTCCTCAGAAGTCAATAGAGTGGGCCGGAATCTGAGATCTCAGCTTAATTGAGCCAATTAATTTTGCTTTGCGGGCTTTGTCTCTCTGGAGTCTGCTGTGTCAGTGGTATTCAGCATTTCCATTTAAAGAGAGGGGAAGTGTCTGTGGAATTTGTTGCAGTCAGGGATGAGTGGTGCACGTAGGGTAAGGTGGGAGGGGTGTGGATAGAGGATGGCGTGGGTGGGTAGCACCTCAGTTTACGGCACTCATTTGAATTAGAGCTAGGTGCGGACAGGAGGAGGCGGGATACACTTTTCTCCACAATGTGAGGACATAAACTACTGCTGTTACCCCGGCGTGGTGAGAGATTACTGAAGTGAGAAGCACCAGGAGAACTGGGCAAGCCGTAGGGAGCACCACTGTAATCCGAGTAAGGGTTGGGAGAGCAGGGAAAAGTTGGAATATTTGCTGCACTGGCCACATCCTGTGGTTTAAGCCAGCCTTTCCTTTGTTTCCCCCACATTTCTCAGTGTTCCCCATCACCTGATTTCTCACCTCCATTTCATATTTCAGTAGCACTCAGCTTGTTTGTGTCCCTAGCCACTTCACCACCTTCCCAGTCATTCATTCACTAGCTCTGAAGTGGTTTGGGTTCACTTCCAATTCATTGATCATTGATGTACTTCAAAACATCCAGTGATATGTGCTGTTTGTGTTCACAACCAGCTGTCGCCACACCTTCCAGTGCTAACATATCATGCTCACAATATTCAGCACAACCAGAACATAACACAGTTCACCACCAGGAGCAGCAACAACAACAGGCCCCTTTTCAGCTCTCCAAACCCCTCACACAAACAAGGCTGCAACCTCTAACCTCGCAGACATTGGGCCCCCAACCACCAGTCCCTGGCCTAGACTCACCCTCTACTTCCGGACTCGTTGACGTTGGCCTTTGACATATCTGGCTTTCTACCTCCAGCCTTGCCGAGTTCCGGATATAGACCTTCAGCTTTTCCCTCTGGATTTTACTGAACTATGGTTATCGACCCCAGAACTCACTGATTATGGGTTTATCGTTTGGAGCTCGACTCCAGGATTTGCCAGTCACGGGTTTGACATTTGGGCCTCAACTGACCCAACCACTGGAATCATTGACCTTCGACTGCAGAGTGCCTCGGACCTCCGACCCAGTGCCTGAGGAAGTCACCAGCACTCGTGATTCCCACCCATACAGACCTCCAACTTGGGTTTTGGTGACCTGGAGATCACTGGTTTCTTTAGTGCCTGTGGCCTAACCCAACCCTTGACCTTATTTTGGCTTAGCAGAAGAAACCAGAGTGTGGTAGTAGATAAGTTGTCTCTCTGTCTGGAGACCTGTGACTAGCAATGTGCTGCAGGGATTGGTGCTGAGTCCGTTGTTGTTTACCATGTATATTAATGATTTAAAATGATAATGTGGTAAACTGGATCAGCAAACTTGTCGGTGACACCAAGATTGGGGTCCAAGTGGACAGTGAGGAAGGCCATCAAAGCTTGCAACAGGATAGAGACCAGCTAAGGAAATGGACTGAACAGTGGAAGATGGAATTTAATGCAGACAAGTGTGAAGTGTTTCACTTTGGGAGGATCAACCAAAGGAGGTCTTACACAGCGAGCACTAGGGCACAGAAGAATGTAGTAGAACAGCAGGATTTGGGAATACAGATTCATAATTCCTTGAAAGTGGTATCACAGGTAAATAGGGACTTAAAGAGAGTTTTTGGCACCTTGGTCTTTATAAATCAGGGCACTGAATACAGGAGTTGAGATGTTATGTCGAAGAGGTTGCTAAGGCCAAATTTGGAGTACTAAGTGCTAGTACTAAGTGGTAGTACTAGTCAACTACCTACAGGAAAGTTATCAATAAGCTTGAAAGAGTGCAGAGAAAATTTACAAAGACTTGAGGACCTGAGTTATAAGGAAAGGTTGAATTGGTAATGTTCTCAAAGGCTGTGGGGAGAAGGCAGGCATATGAGGGTGAGAGGGACAATAAATCATCAATGATCAAATGGCAGAGAACATTCAATGAGCTAAATGGCCTAATTCTGCTCCTATGTTTTATGGTTTTATGGTCCATAAAAGTTACGCAATTTTCTGTCTTCCCATTAACTTTTGCTTTTACATTAGCTTTGACTTCCCTTGTCAGCCACAGCTGTACTATTTTGCCATTTGAATATTTCTTTATTTTTGGAATACATCTATCATGCAGCTTCCTCATTTTCCCCAGAAACTCACACCGTTGCTGCTCTGCTGTCATCCCTGCCAGCAGCTCCTTCCAATTTACTTTGGCCAACTCCTCTCTCATACCACTGTGATTTCCCTTACTCCACTGAAATACTGCTACATCAGACTTTATTTTCTCCCTATCAGATTTCAAGTTGAACTCAATCATATGATCACTGGCTCCAAAGGGCTCTTTTACCTTAAGCTCTCTAATTACTATCGGTTCATTACTTAACACCCAATAGCTGATCCCATAGTAGGCTCAACGCCAAACTGCTCTGAAAAGCCATCTCGTAGGCATTCAACAAACTCACTCTCTTGAGATCCATTACCAGTCTGATTTACCCAATCTCCCATGACTATCATAACATTGCATTTTTGAAAAGCCTTTTCTATTTCCTGTTGTAATCTGTGGTCCACACTCCAGCTACTGTTGGGAGGCCCATATATAACACCATCAAGGTCCTTTTACCCTTGAGTTTCAACTCAAACCCACAAGGTTAGAACATAGAACATACAAAACCTACAGCACAATACAGGCCCTTCGGCCCAGAAAGTTGTGTCTAACATGTCCCTACCTTAGAAATTACTAGGCTTACCTATAGCCCACTATTTTACTAAGCTCCATGTACCTACCTAAAAGCCTCTTAAAAGACCCTATCGTATCCACTGTTGCTGGCAGCCCATTCCATGCACTCACCACTCTCTGAGTAAAAAAAATTACCCTTGACATCTCCTCTATACCTACTCCCTGGCACCTTAAACCTGTGCCCTCTTGAGGCAACCATTTCAGCCCTGGGAAAAACCCTCTGACTATCCACAAGATCAATGCCTCTCATCATCTTGTACACGTCTATCAGGTCACCTCTCATCCTCCTTCGCTCCAAGGAGAAAAGGTCGAGTTCACTCAACCTGTTTTCATAAGGCATGCTCCCCAATCCAGGTAACATCCTTGTAAATCTCCTCCGCACCCTTTCTATGGCTTCCACTTCCTTCCTGTAGTGAGGTGAACAGAACTGAGCACAGTACTCCAAGTGGGGTTTGACCAGGGTCCTATTTAGCTGCAACATTACCTCTCGGCTCCTAAATTCAATTCCACAATTGATGAAGTTCAATACATCGTATGCCTTCTTAATCACAGAGTCAACCTGTGCAGCTGCTTTGAGCGACCTATGGACTCAGACCCCAAGATCCCTCTGATCCTCCACACTACCAAGAGTCTTACCATTAATACTATATTCTGTCATCATATTTGACCTACCAAAATGAACCACTTCACACTTATCTGGGTTGAACTCCATCTGCCACTTCTCAGCCCAGTTTTGCATTCTATCAATGTCCTACTGTACCCTCTGACAGCCCTCCACACTATACACAACACCTCCAACCTTTGTGTCATCAGCAAAATTACTAACCCATCCCTCCACTTCCTCATCCAGGTCATTTATAAAAATCATGAAGAGTAGGGGTCCCAGAACAGATCCTTGAGGCACTCCACTGGTCACCAATCTCCATGCAGAATATGACCCGTCTACAACCACTCTTTGCCTTCTATGGGCAAGCCAATTCTGGATCCACAAAGCAATGTCCCCTTGGATCCCATGCCTCCTTACTTTCTCAGTAAGCCTTGCATGGGGTACCTTATCAAATGCCTTACTGAAATCCATTTACACTACATCTACTGCTCTTCCTTCATCAATGTGTTTAGTCACATCCTCAAAAAATTCAATTAGGCTCATAAGGCATGACCTGCCCTTTACAAAACCATGCTGACTACTCCTAATCATATTATACCTCTCCAAATGTTCATAAATCCTGCCTCTCAGGATCTTCTCTATCAACTTACCAACCACTGCGGTAAAACTCACTGTCTATAATTTCCTGGGCTATCTCTACTCCCTTCCTTGAATAAGGGAACAACATCTGCAACCCTGCCATCCTCCGGAACCTCTCCCGTCCCCATTGATGATGCAAAGATCATCGCCATAGGCTCAGCAATCTCCTCCCTTGCCTCCCACAGTAGCCTGGGGTATATTTCATCTGGTCCCGGTGACTTATCCAACTTGATGCTTTCCACAAGCTCCAGCACATCCTTTTTCTTAATATCTACATGCTCAAGCTTTTCAGTCTGCTGCAAGTCATCACTACAATCACTAAGATCCTTTTCCATCATGAATACTGAAGTAAAGTATTCATTAGGTACCTCTGCTATTTCCTCCAGTTTCATACACACTTACCCAATGTCACACTTGATAGGTCCTATTCTTTCACGTCTTATCCTCTTGCTCTTCTCATACTTGTAGAATGCCTTGGGGTTTTCCTTAATTCTGCCTATTAAGGCCTTTTCATAGTCCCTTTTGGCTTTCCTAATTTCCTTCTTAAGCTCCTTCCTAGTAGCCTTATAATCTTCTAGATCTCTAACATTTCCTAGCTCTCTGAACCTTTTGTAAGCTTTTCTTTTCTTCGTGACTAGATTTATTACAACATTTGTACACCACAGTTCATGTACCCTACCATAACTTCCCTGTCTCATTGGAACATACCTATACAGAACTCCACACAAATATTCCCTAAATATTTGCTACTTTTCTTCCATACTTTTCCCTGAGTGCACCTGTTTCCAATTTAAGCCTCCAATTTCTGCCTGATAGCCTCATAATTCCCCTTACTCCAATTAAACGCTTTTCTAACTTGTCTGTTCCTATCCCTCTCCAATGCTATTGTAAAGGAGATAGAATTATGATCACTGTCTCCAAAATGCTCTCCCACTGAGAGATCTGACACCTGACCAGGTTCACTTCCCAATACCAAATCAAGTACAGCCTCTCCTCTTGTAGGCTTATCTACATACTGCGTCAAGAAACCTTCCTGAACACACCTAAAAAATTCCACCCCATCTAAGCCCCTTGCTCTAAGGAGATACCATTCAATATTTGGGAAATTAAAATCACCCATCACGACAACTCTGTTATTATTACCCCTTTCCAGGATCTGTTTCCCTATCTGCTCCTCGATATCCCTGTTACTATTAGGCGGCCTATAAAAAAACACCCAGTAAAATTATTGACCTCTTCCTGTTCCTAACTTCCACCCACAGAGAGTCCGTAGACAATTCCTCCATGGCATTCACCTTTTCTGCAGCTGTGACATCTTCAGCATCTTCTGATCTTATGTCACATCTTTTGCTGATCTGATGCAGATCTTTACCAGCAGAGCCACACCACTCCCTCTGCCTACCTTCCTACCTTCTGATACAACGTGTAACCTTGGATGTTTAGCTCCCAACTAAAACCATCCTTCAGCCATGATTCAGTGTTGGCCACCACATTATACCTGATCATCTGTAATAGTGCATCAAGATCATCCACCTTATTTCTTACACTCTGTGCATTGAGATATAACACTTTGAGTGCTGTATTTGCTACCCATTTTGATTTTTCCTCCCTACTGCACTGATGCTCACCCTGCTGGCTGCAATTTTGTCCTATTATCTGCCTGCCCTTCCTGACAGTCTGACTGCACACTATATTTGCTTTTTTACCATCCATCCTATCCCGAGTCTCTTCATTCTGGTTCCCATACCCCTGCCAAGTTAGTTTAAACCCTCCCCAACAGCTCCAACAAACCGGCCCCTGAGAATATTGGTTCCCCTCGAGTTCAGGTGCAACCCATCACTTTTGAATATGTCATATCTCCCCCAGAAGAGATCACAATGATCCAAGAACCAGTAGCCCTGCCCACTGCACCAGCTTCTCAGCCACACATTAATCTGCCAAATCATCCTGTTTCTACCCTCACTAGCACGTGGCACAGGTAGCAATCCAGAAATTACTATCCTGGGGTCATGCTTCTCAACTTTCTGTTGAGCTCTCTAAATTCTCTCTTTAGGACCTCATGGCTTTTCCTTCCTATATCATTGGTACCAAAATGTACCAAGACATTTGGCTGCTTTCCTTCCCTCTCCAAAATGCTGTGGACACAATCCAAAATGTCACTGACCCTGGCACTTGGGAGGCAACAAATCATCCTCCGGGTGTCACATTCATGTCCACAGAATCTCCTGACTGTTCCTCTGACTATTGAGTCCCCTATCACTACCACTCCCCTCTTCTCCTTCTTTCCCTTCTGCACCATGGAACTATGCTCAATGCCAGTAACCTGGTGTCTGTGGCATTCCCCTGGGGGTGTCAACCCCCACAACAGTATCCAAAAGAGTATACTTATTATTGAGGGGAATGGCGACAGGGGTGCTCTGTGCTAACTGCCTATTCACATTTCCATTTCTCCTGACAGTCACCAGCTAGTTACCTCTTGCAACTTAGGGATTACTACTTCACTGTAACTCTGATCGATGATCTCCTCACTCTCCTATACAAGCCAAAGGTCATCCAGCTGTTGCTCCAGATCTCAAACATGGTCTTCAAGGAGCTTCAGCTGGATGCACTTCACATAGATATAGTTCCCTGAGAGAATCTGAGTCTCCCAGGACTCCAACATCTGCAATGAAGAACACACAATGTGACAGGGAAAGAATGGTAGGGTACAGGAACCATGGTGTACAGAAGTTGTTGTGAATCTAGTCAAGAAAAAAAGAAGAGCTTACAAAAGATTCAAAAAACTAGGTAATGTTAGAGATCTAGAGGATTATAAGGCTAGCAGGAAGGAGCTTAAGAAAGAAATTAGGAGAGCCAGAAGGGGCCATGAGAAGGCTTTGGCGGACAGGATTAAGGAAAACCCTAAGGCATTCTACAAGAATGTGAAGAGCAAGAGGATAAGACATGAGAGAATAGGACCTATCAAGTGTGACAGTGGAAAAGTGTGTATGGAACTGGAGGAGACAGCAGAGGTTCTTAATGAGTACTTTCCTTCAGTATTCATAAGGAAAAGGATCTTGGCTATTGCAGGGATGACTTACAGTGGACTGAAAAGCTTGAGCATGTAGATGTTAAGAAAGAGGATGTGCTGGAATTTTTGGAAAGCATCGTTGGATAAGTCACTGGGACTGGACAAGATGTACACCACGCTACTGTGGGAGACGAGGGAGGAGATTGCTGAGCCTCTGGGGATGATCTTTGCATCATCAATGGGGACGGGAGAGGTTCTGGAGGATTGGAGGGTTGCAGATGTTGTTCCATTATTCAAGAAAGGGAGTAGAGATAGCCCAGGAAATTATAGACCAGTGAGTCTTACTTCAATGGTTGGTAAGCTGATGGAGAAGATCCTGAGAGGCAGGATTTATGATCATTCGGAGAGACATAATATGATTAGGAATAGTCAGCATGGCTTTGTCAAAGGCAGGTGGTGCCTTACAAGCCTGATTGATTTTTTTGAGGATGTGACTAAACATGTTGATGAAGGTAGTGCCATAGATGTATTGTATATGGATTTCAGCAAGGCATTTGACAAAGTACCCCATGCAATTCTTACTGAGAAAGTAAGGCATGGTATCCAAGGGGTCATTGCTTTGTGGAACCAGAACTGGCTTGCCCACAGAAGGCATAATGTGGTTTTGCATGAAGGTTGGTGACCAGTGGTGTGCCTCAGGGATTTGTTCTGGGATCCCTGCTCTTTGTGATTTTTATAAATGACCTGGATGAGGAAGTGGAGAGATGGGTAAGTAAATTTGCTGATGACACAAAGATTGGGGGTGTTGTGGATAGTCTGGAGGGCTGTCAGAGGTTACAGCAGGACATTGATAGAATGCAAAACTGGGCTGAGAAGTGGCAGATGGAGTTCAACCCAGATAAGTGTGAAGTAGTTCATTTTGGTAGGTTAAATATGACAGCAGAATATAGTACTAATGATAAGACTCGTGTCAGTGTGGAGGATCAGAGGGATCTTGAGGTCTGAGTCCATATGCAGGTTGACTCTGTGGTTAAGAAAGCATAAGATACTTTGGCCTTCATCAATCATGGGATTGAGTTTAGGAGCCAAAAGGTAATGTTGCAGCTATATAGGATCCTGGTCAGACCCCACTTGGAGTACTGTGCTCAGTTCTGGTTGCCTCACTACAGGAAGGGTATGGAAACCATAGAAAGAGTGCAGAGGAGATTACAAGGATGTTGCCTGGATTGGGGAGCATGTCTTATGAGAATAGGTTGAGTGAACTGGGCCTTTTCTCCTTGGAGCGATGGAGGATGAGAGGTGACTTGATAGAGGTGTATAAGATGATGTGAGGCATTGATTGTGTGGATAGTCAGAGGCCTTTTCCCAGGGCTGGAATGGCTAGCACTAGAGGCCACAGTTTTAATGTTCTTGGAAGTAGGTACAGAGGAGATATCAGGGGTAAGTTTTTTATGCAGACAGTGCTGTGCCTGGAATGGGCCGCCGGCAATGGTTGTGGAGGCGGATATGATAAAGTCTTTTAAGGGACTCCTGAACAATTACATGGAGCTCAGAAAAATAGAGGGCTATGGGTAATCCTAGGTAACTTCTAAGGTAAGGACGTGTTCGGCACAGCTTTGAGCTGTCAGTTTTCTATGTTTCTATGCTACAATGGCCACTTACTACACTAAATAATGCAAGAGAGAGAAAAAAAGGGACCCTTAACAGAAGCTTACCCAGAGCTAACATCTCTTCTGAGCCGAAGCCTCCTTTGTGCCATAACCTGACACTCCTACACTCAACACTAACCTCCTCCTATCTTCACGAGGTGGTGCCTCACGAAGCTGGCATTCATCACTGAGGAACACCTCAGCATCGGGGACATGCCCCCCTCACATTTTTATCATGAGGGAGGAGGCACAGGGTCCTGCAAACCCACACTCAACATTTTAGGAACAGTCTCATCCCCTCTGCCCTCAGATTTCTGCCTAGCTCTTTCTCTTCTGAAATACTCATTTTTTGTAACTTATGGTACTATTATTCTTTTGCGCTGTACTGCTGCTGCTAAAGAACAAATCTCATGACATTTAGATGAAGTAAATGAATAAAATGAGTATTTTGCATCAGTCTTCACAGTGGAAGACACCAGCAGTGTGCCAGATATTGAAGGGTGTGAGGGAAGAGAAGTGAGTGCAGTTACTATTACCAGGGAGAAGGTGCTCTAAAAGCTGAAAGACCTAAGGCTACATAAGTCAGCTGGACCAGATGAACTGCACCCTAAGGTCCTGAAGGAGGTAGTGCTAGAGATTGTAGAGGTATTAGTAATGATCTTTCAAAAATCACTTGACTCTGGCATGGTGCCAGAGGACTGGAAAATTGCAAATGTCACTCCACTCTTTAAGAAAGTAGAAAGGCAGCAGAAAGAAAATTATAGATCTGTTACCCTGATCTCAGTGGTTGTAAAAATGGGACAAAGTCAGCATGGTTTCCCTAAGGGAAAATCTTGTCTGATGAACCTGTTGGAATTCTTTTCTTTGAGGAGATTACAAGTACGATAGATAAAGAGGATGTAGTGGATGTTATATATTTAGACTTTCAGAAGGCCTTTGACAAGGTGCCACACATGAGGCTGCTCACCAAGTTAAAAGCCAATGGTATTACGGGAAAGTTATTAGCATGGTTAGAGCATTGGCTGATTGGTAGGAGGCAGCGAGTGGGAATAAAAGGATCCTTGTCTGGTTGGCTGCCAGTGCCTAGTGGTGTTCCGCAGGGGTTGGTGTTGGGACCACTTCTTTTTATGTTGTATATCAATGGCTTAGATGATGGAATAGATGGCTTTATTGCTAAGTTTGCAGATGATATGAATATTGGTGGAGGGGCAGGTGGAGGGTTAACTTGCAGGTTGAGTCAGTGATGAGGAAGGCAAGTGCAATGTTAGCATTAATTTCAAGAAGTTTAGAATGTAAGAGCAGGGTTATGATGCACTGGTGAGGCCTCACCTTGAGTATTGTGAACAGTTTGAGGCTCCTCATCTAAGAAGAGATGTGCTGGCATTGGAGAGGGTTCAGAGAAGGCTCACAAAGGTGATTCCAGGAATAAAAAGGTTATCATACGAGGAACGTTTGATAGCTCTGGGTCTGTATTCACTGGAACTGAGAAGGATGGGGGAGAGGGGATCTCATTGAAACCTTTTGAATGTTGAAAGGCCTGGACAGAGTCAATGTGGAAAGGATATTTCCCCTGGTGGGAGAGTCTAGGGTGAGAAGGTACAACCTCAGGATAGAGGGGTGTCCATTTAAAACAGAGATGCGGAGAAATTTCTTTTGCCAGAGGGGAGTGAATTTGTGGAATTTGTTACCACATGCAGCTGTGGAGGCTAGGTCGTTGGGTGTATTTAAGGCAGAGCTTGATAGGTTCTTGATTGGACAGGGCATCAAAGGTTACGGGGAGAAGGCCGGGGAGTGGGGTTGAGGAGGGGAGGAAAAGGATCAGCCATGATTGAATGGTGGAGCAGACTCAATAGGCCAAATGGCCTAATTCTGCTCCTGTGCCTTATGGCCTTATGTTAATGATGATAAACCTGATTCTGACTCAGAGGCAGAACATGCAGATGACTCACACAGACAGCAGATGAAGTCAGGGTCACTGCACACTGCTGTGCGATTCTGACTTGCAATAGTGATGATAGTGAGAGTGAACTTGCAAGTAAAAAACTGTGCTTAAACTGCTCCCTCTTTCAGCTGCTGCTCAGCCCTCAGCTAATACAGACAGACAGACAGACAGGCATACTTTATTGATCCCGAGGGAAATGGGGTTTCATTACAGCCGCACCAACCAAGAATAGTGAAGAAATATAGCAATATAAACCATAAATAATTAAATAATAATAAGTTAATCGTGCCAAGTGGAAAGATAAGTCCAGGACCAGCCTATTGGCTCAGAGTGTCTGACACTCCGAGGGAGGAGTTGTAAAGTTTGATGGCCACAGGCAGGAATGTCTTCCTATGTCGCTCAGTGTTGCATCTCGGTGGAATGAGTCTCTGGCTGAATGTACTCCTGTGCCTAACCAGTACATTATGGAGTGGATGGGAGTCATTGTCCAAGATGGCATGCAACTTGGACAGCATCCTCTTTTCAGACACCACCGTCAGATACCTGAATTGCTTTTATTCAGACGGAATAATAATTTAAGTACTTACTCCAAATGGGTCCAATTTTTTTGTTTCCCTAGTCACTTTCTAAAACCCCAGAAAAAAACATTCTGCACTGGCTTAACCTCAGGAAAAATTAAACCCATTACTGCCTCCTGAATATGTTAATTACAGCACCAATTAGGCATTTGCCTGTAGCTTTTAAATCCACGACTTCAGTGAGTAGGGACCCTGCCAGCAGTGAAATGTACTGCTGTTAAACTTGAAAGTAGGAGCATTTTGGCAGGGCTGTGGTCCCGATCAAGATTTCATTAATTTTCACTCAGGACTAGGCTGTTTCCGCTGCAAACAGCCCTGGGCAGCAATAGCTCTTGGGCAACTCGTTTACAACCCAGAGCTCAGATTTGCCCCCAGACTCACTGGATTCAACACTGAAAGCTGCACTACTGAAGTCTTGTTTGAATTGTACAGTTGTGCAGATTCTGAAGATCATATAGACGAAGAAATCAAGTTTCTTCCAGGAATGTTTCTGATTTAATGAAGGCTGATCTTTGCCACAAGACTTATGTTCATTTACTTCCTTCAACTTTGATGAAAGACTTTGTCAGATTTGATTTTTCCTACCAGTGCCGAGCTTTGCCCCTCACAAGCAAATCATCAAAGTTTTGTTTCATTTGTTGCCAAGACATCAAAAAATAGTGTCTAAAACACAGACTAATGATGTAGCAGTCTTGAAAACTGTTTGAGGTGCAGACTGCAGGGCACTGACCAATCTCACTAAGTAATGGCTTCCACGTTTATGCTGACAAGATGTTTCTTTCAATAATTCTGTTGGGTGCTTTATGAGCTTCATTAAAATAAACCAGCGGCAAAAAGACTTTAAAAACAATAAAAGCTGGAAGCACATCACAGCTAAGTCTACATCTGTAAAGAAAGAGGACAGGTTATGGTTTTAGGCAGAGCTCCTCTGTAAAACTGCGATGGAAAGTGAGAAGTATTTTATTTGACTCTAAGAGCAGAGGAAGAAAAACAAAAGCAACACATACCGCCATTCTGCAAAAGGGAAGCTGATGACTCAGTTTTCTGATCCTAGCTTAACACGCAAGCAGGGGGATGTTAAATGATCTGAGGAAGGCCCTCAAATAGAAGGAGCAACAGTAAAGAAACAATATTATGTGCAAATCACCAGGTTAGTGTGAGGCACAATTCACAGCAAGGTAAAAGAGTGGCAGGGAATTAAAAACAAAAAAAAAGCGAGCCTGGATTCCTGAGCTGAAGTATGAATTGATCAAAGTTGGTGATCAGAGAAAACTGCAGAGTGAGTGGGAGGAAGTTAAGATGCTTGTCCTCTGGAATAAACTCTAAATTCTGACTTTGTTCACCAGGTCCAGCAGCATCCTTGGAGGGAGGTAAGGAGTAGACATACTTCAGGTCAATGACCTTACTTTAATAGGACAAGATAATGTGTGGGTTAGGAATTTGATAGGTTGAGTGTACTATATACCTAATATAGTGGCATAGGCAGGTGGAACCGCTCTGGAAACTCAATTCTGAAGTCAAATTTTAGAAATGGAGTTTAATGTGACTTAGTTGCATGTGACCGATGACATAAAAATGTAGTAGGAGCTGGATTAGGCCGCTTGGACCTCCAACCTGTTCCACCTTTCGACAATGGCCAATTTCAGACCATAAGTCCGAAACCCGTAGGAACCGAATCAGGCAATCCATTATTCCATTATGGCTGATTTATTACTCCTCTCCACCCTATTCCCCTGCCTTTCCCCGTAACATTTGATGTCCTGACTAATCAAGAACCTATCAACCTTTGCTTTAAACATAAGCCCAATGACTTGACTTCCACAGTCATCTATGGTAATGAATTCCACGGATTCACTATCCTCTAGCTTCAGAAATTCTTCCCCAACTCTGTTCTCTGTTCTATGCTATGGCTGTACCTCTGGACCTAGACTGCCTATCCTCTCCACATCCACTCTGTCTAGGCCATTCAATATTCAATGAGATCGCCCTCATTCTTCAAAGCTCCAGCAAGTATAAGCCCAGAGCCAACAGATGCTCCTCACACATTAAACCTTTCATTCCCAGAATCATTCTCATGAACCTTTTCTGGACGTTGTCCAATTCCAGCACACCCTTTCTTAGAGGCAGAAACTACTCACAATGCTTGAAATGTGGCTCGATTAATGTTTTATAAAGCCTCAGGATTACTGTACATCCTTGCTTTTATATTCTGATCCTCCTGAAATGAATGTGAACATTACATTTGTTTTCCTTACCGCTGACACTGTCTGCAAGTTAACCTTTAGAAAATCTTGCATGAAGACTCCCAAGTTCCCTTGCACCTCTGATTTTTGAATTTCCTCCCCATTTAGAAAATAGTCTCCACATTTATTCCTACTACTGAAGTGCATGACAATGCAACTCCCTTTGCTGTATTCGATCTGCCACTTCTTTACCCTTTTTCCCACCAACTCCTTCAGAACACAGTAGTCACCAGCAGCAACCAGAAAGACCCCCTTTATTCCCACTCTTCCTGTCAGTCAGCCAATCTTCTAACCATGTTAATATTTCTCCTGAAATACCATGGGCTCTAATCTTGTAAGCAGCCTCATCTATGGCACGTTGTCAAAGACCTTCTGAAAATCAAAAGTAAACAACATCCACTGACTCCCCCTCCTTGTTATTTCCTCAAAGAATTCCAACAGATTTGTCAACCAAGATTTCCCCTTAGGACTTGCCCCATGCTGACTTTGGCCTATTTTATGATGTGCCTCAAGTACTCAAAACCTCATCCTTAATAATGGACTCCAACTTCTTCCCAATCTAATGAAAATCAAAAGAATCTGCAGCTAGTAGAAATCTGGAATATAACCATTAAGTGCTGGAAATACTCAACAGATTAGGCAGCATCCGTGGAGAGAGTTGATATTGCATAAAATTCTGAGTGTTACCAGAACTTACTTTCTTGTACTATTTGCTTGTTTCAGAATCAGAATCAGAATCAGAATCAGACTTTAATCGCCAAGTACCTATGCACATACAAGGAATTTACTTCCGGCAGATGTTGTCTCTCTGCTCATAACAAAAATAATGATAAATATAAATGAAAATATAGATTATACATACAAGTAGTGCAATCCAAGTAATAGTTAGCCGACAGTTAACCGGCAGTTAACTGTTCAGCAAAGTGACCGCAGTAGGGAAAAAACTTCTCCAATGCCTATTAGTCTTAGTCTGGAGGGATCTGAAGCACCTACCAGACAGAAGCAGATCAAACAGTCCGTGCGCAGGATGGGAGGAGTCCTTTATGATGTTCCCCGCCCTCTTCTTCAACCTGGAAGAATACAGGTCCACAATAGAGGGCAGGGAGGCTCCAATGATGCGCTCGGCAGTCCTCACTGTGCGCTGTAGTCTGGTTCTATCCTGCTTGGTGGCGGCTCCAAACCACACAATGATGGAGGTGCACAGGACAGACTCAATGACTGCAGTGTAGAACTGCAGCAGCAATTCCTGAGGCAGACCGTATTTCCTCAAGAGCTTGGTTCCTAGCTTGGCTGGGTGAATAGTGCCACATCACCAATCATGGACTTAATGACAGCAAGTCCATGGAATTGATTGTGGACTTCAGGAAGGGGAAGTTGAGAGAACATACGCCAGACCTTATTGAGCGGTTGGCAACAGAAAGGGGGAGCAACTTCAAGATCCTGGACATCAGCATCTCAGAGAATGTACTCTGGATCCAGCATATTGATGCAGTCAGCAAGAAGGCACACCATTGGCTGTACTTCACCAGGTGTTTGAGGAGATTTGGTTAAGTTGCTAAAGACATTTGTGAATTACTACAGATTCTGATTCTGCTTGCTTATGATTTAGGTATAAACATGTCCTTTGTAGTGTACATCAGAATTTCCCAAACTCCCATTCTTTAAAAGATACTCAGTATTGTTGTTTTTTTCTTCCTAAGTGGAGAGACACATACCATTTCATCTGCCACGTTGTAAACTACTCACTCAGCTTGTTTACATGCATCCTCATCACTACTCACATCTCCATTTTGTTTTGTGCCCTTATCAAACTTGCAAACATTACATTTGGTTCCATCAGCTAAATTATTGATATGGATTATGAATAGTTGGGACCCAAGTACCAATCTCTTCAATGTCCCTCTAGTCACAGCCTCCTGTCCTCAGAATGATTTATGGATTCCTACTCCTTGTTTTCCATTTATTAATCAACTCTCAGTTCAACTAGATAATGTTCCCAATTGCATGTGCCCTAGACTTTTACAGTGGGACCTTATTAAAAGTCAGCTGAACATTTCAATACAGCCCACCTATAGAACTCCATAGAATTCCAATAGATCTGTTAAATGTCATCTTATCTTTCATAATTCCATATATAGTCTTCTCAGTCATATTAGTATTTTCTAAGTCTCTTCACACCATGTTCTTTATTCTAGATTCAAACATTTCCACAGGCTAAGAAGCTGGTAGTTCCCTATCTTCTTTTCCCCTCCTTTCTTTAAGTGCTGTTTTCCATGCTGCAGTTACCTTTTCAAAATTCTGTAATTGAGTTTGACCGACTCTTGGGATTTATCAGTTTTCGGCCTTGTTAACATCTCTGGTAATATTTCTCTTTACTCATGTTATTTTCTTCTTCTTCCTCTCCTACACTGGGCCCTTGGTTCTCCAGTGTCAGCAGGAAGTTGTTTTTCTGAGAACAAGCCAAATGTTCATGTTTAATTTGTTGCCATTTCTCTAGTCCCCATTATTAGTTTTTTCCACCTCTATCTGAAAAGGGATGGTAGTAATTTTCCTGCCTTTTCTTATACCTGTTGATTCTTTGTCAATCGTTTTTATGTTTCTTATGCTTCTTTGATCTCTTGATGATCCCTTGCTAAATTCCAAAAGATTCCCAAACTTCAGACCTCATGTTTTGTTCTGACAACTTTTTAAAGATTCTTTTTGGAGTTAGTGCTACTTTTAATGTCTCCTGTAATCAGTGTTTGGGCCATTTTTTAAATATTGTGACTCCAAAGAAGGCTGAGCTGTTGTGATTTTTATTTCTTTAAATGTTATCCACTGCCTGTCCACTGACATATATTTGTATTTGCCAATCTTCTGCAGTCAATCCATCAACAGCTTCCTTTCTTTAGATGAAACCCATAGTTAAAGATTCAGCCGTATCACTTCTGAATTAATGGAAAACGTTATCACATTACATTCACACTTTCTATTACAACGAGGTTATTATTATTTTATTTTGTGTTCAGCAGTACCATATCTAAAATAACTTCAAGCAACACACACAAAAAGCTGGTGGAATGCAGCAGGCCAGGCAGCCTGAAGAAGTACAGTCGACTTTTCGGGCCAAGACCCTTCGTCGGGACTCTAAAATAACTTATTCCCTCGATTGTTTCCAAACATCTTAATTTGAATATCCACTTTATGTCTGTTTTAGGAATACTTCCTTTGACTTTGAATTGAATTGACTTTATTCTTACATCCTTCATATACTTCAGGAGTAAAAATCTTTACGTTAGGACTCTGTTGAAATGTGCAATGTGCAATTTGTAATTATAATAAATAGTATGTACAACAGGACAGTCAATATAACATCAAAATACAATTGTATCAGTGTGAATTAATTAGTCTGATGACCTGGTGGAAGAAGCTGTCCCGGAGCCTGTTTTTATGCTGCTGTACTGTTTCCTGGATGGTAGCAGCTGGAACAGTTTGCGGTTGGGGTGACTCGGGTCCCCAATGATCCCTCGTAGCACTAATAAGATATGTCCAGTTTATGTGTACATTAAAATCCATATAATAACAATATTACCTTAGTTACACATGCACCTCTAAAATCCTCATTTATATTATGCAATTTTCTACAGTTTCTTACATTTGCTATGAACTTACCTAGAATGTTACTTAGGCTAAATGGTAAAGAGCTCACAGCGGGAATGGCAAAAGTCAAACGATTCTAGGCCAGGGAGACTATGAAGGTCCCCAATCTACTGTATCGCCAATATCCCTGATGTAGAGGGGAATAACAAGATTTTATTTTGTTGGGTCCCATCAGTGCAATTGCCTGCTTGTCCTCAACTGTAAAACCAAAATTCAGTGAGTAGCTTGCATAATCATTTTTACTGCATTTACTGATTTTGTGAAGGTGCAGGAGGTCACCATTGGTCTCAAACAAGGATGGCTACATGTATGCAATATGGTATTGCCCTTTTCCAACATCTGTTGCTGACAGGGGCCCTTTCAAGGGGATCTCTGGTATCAAGTAATTATGACATCCTCTGGTTGGTGAGCAGCCAATCACATTAAAATATTCTCCCAGGCAAAAGTTCAGGAAAGAAAGAGCACAATTGTTAATTAATGTTGTTGATAAGTATTTTATATTTCAAGCGATTAATATTGAAACTTACACACATGATTAAGGCAGAAGCTGAAATACTATAAACAAACTTAGGAAAAATAAAAGCTAACAATATATCTGTTATAATTCATCATGCGGGAGAATTACAGCTAATATACATAAAACTGGATTTCAAGAGCCAGAGATTTTGCTGTGCATTCACAGGTCTTGGCACTGCATTAAGACTCTGAAAAGTCATGTAACCAAACATAAAAGTTTCAAGGTGTTTTGCAGAGGGGCTGGTTTGTAATTGTCTGAAATTCACATTTTTCTCAGTGATTTCTCTACATCTACTTTCTGTATTATTTTGTTAATATGCATTGTTAATTTTAATGACGTGTATTCATCATATTCTGGGCCTCAATGTTCAACTAACCCATTTAAGAAATTTATTTTCCAAGGAACAAGTGGCCTCCATATTACTCTTACCAAAGTGGAATATTTCTCTCCTATCTACATTGAAACTTATTTACTAATTAGTCACCATTCTTCAATTTTAAGTTCATTACATTTTAAAGTGTTTATTATTACTTGTTCTTGTATTTGCACAATTTGTCTTCTTTTGCGCATTTGCTGTTTGTCAGTCTTTGGGTGTGTAGTTTTCCACGGAAGAGATTGTATGTCTTTGTTCTACTGTGAGCGCCTGCAAGAAACTGTATGGAGGCCTATACGTACTTCGATTGTAAATTTATTTTGAACTTTGTACTTTGTATTTTACTGTGCATTAGTTTTCCTTGTATTAACTACACCTTCTAGGGAGGCCGGCATCCAAAAAATTTGAAATTGTACTTCGAGTTTCCAACTCAAGATATTATTTGAAATGTTTATAAGCCAAAAGGATTACAATGTTATTTTATACAGTTTATTCTTTTCATTATTTTTACTGTCCTCTTCAGTTTTGAAAAATGCTATCCAATGGAATGCAAACTGGAAGCAACTGCAGCGCTGTCAGCTGTTGGTAAAATATCCTTCATTCTGAACACATTGAGTGTGTTCTCCATGAGAAAGTAATGACAGAAAAGCTGTGCACTTGTTTTAAGTTCATTTATAGCCCATCCCTAATTGCCTTTAAGAAGCTGGTGGTGAGCCACCTCCCTGCACTGCTCTGTTCTGTCTGGTAACAACTGAGTGGCTCTGGAATCATTTCAGAGGGTATTTATGCACCAGGCACATGGTCGTGGTTCTGGAATCTCAAATAGTTCCGACGTGATAAAGCTGAAAGACCTTTTCTTCTTGCTTGTGGATATTCATCAGATATTTCATAACTTGATCCGGTTAGGTTTTTTGCTTACTATTATTGATATGGTCATGTATTAAGGGTGACAGGTGAAAAGTTGGAGGGGAACATGAGGGAAAACTTCTTCACTCAGAGGGTTGTGAGAGAGTGGAATGAGCTGCCAGCGCAAGTGGTGCAGGCAAGCTCAATTTCAACGTTTAAGAGAAGTTTGGATAGGTACATGGATGGTAGGGGTATGGACGGCTATGGGAGAAGGCAGTTTTACTGGCTCGGCACAGACTAGATGGGCCAAAGAGCCTGTTTCTGTGCTGCACTTTTCAATGATTCTAAGACTCTTTATAAAGTGACTGAAACTTAAACACTCTGCTACTTAAATCCACATATGCAAATTCTTAGTCCAGACCACTTGACCACTATGCTGCCATCTACTTCTTGTCTAGTTGGTGTTGCACTGAGTGCATGAGAAACAAGACCACATCATATTAGTAAGACGGTTCTCAGAAAGGCATATGAGGTAACTCACCAAGACCTGCCTAGACAGATTTTAGACAGATTAGGAGAATGGGTAAGAAAGTGGCAAATGAAAGTGGCAATGTTGGAAAATGCATGGTCATGCACTTTGGTAGTAGAAATAAATGTGCAGACTATTTTCTAAACGGGGAGAAAATCCAAAGAATCTGTGACGCGAAGCAACTTGGGTGTCCTTGTGCAGACACCCTAAATGTTAAGTTGCTGGTTTGATTGGTGATGAGGAAGGCAAATACCATGTTAGCATTCATTTCAAGAGGTCTAGAATACAAGAGCAAGGATGTGATACTGAAGCTTTATAAGGCCCTGGTGAGGCCTCACCTTGAGTATTGTGAACAGTTTTGGGATCCTCATCTAAAAAAAGATGTGCTGGCTTTGGAGAGGGTCCAGAGGAAGTTCATAAGGATGATTCCGAGAATGAAAGAGTTATCTTATGAGAAACATTTGGTAGCTGTGGGTCTTCTATTCATTGAAATTTAGAAGGATGAGGGATGGATCTCATTGAAACCTTTTGAATGTTGAAAGGTCTAGACAGAGTAGATGTGAAAAGGATGTTTCCTATGATGGGGGAGTCTAAGACAAGAGGCCACAGCCTCAGGATAGAGGGGCTTCCATTTAAAACAGAGATGCGGAGAAATTTCTTTAGCCAGAGGGTGGTAAATTTGTGGAATTTCTTACTACAGGCAACTGTGGAGGCCAGGTCATTGGGTGTATTTAAGGCAGAGCTTGATGGGTCCTTGATTGGACATGACATTGAAGGTTACAGGGAGAAGGCAGGAGAGTGGGGCTGACAAAGGGAAAAAAGAATCAGCCATTAGCTTTCATAAGTTGAGGGATAGAGTTTAAGAGACGCGATGTAATGATGCAGCTCTATAAAACTCTAGTTAGGCTACACTTGGAGTACTGTGTCCAGTTCTGGTCGCCTCACTATAGGAAGGATGTGGAAGCATTGGAAAGGGTACAGAGGAGATTTACCAGGATGCTGCCTGGTTTAGAGAGTATGGATAATGATCAGAGATTAAGGGAGCTAGGGCTTTACTCTTTGGAGAGAAGGAGGATGAGAGGAGACATGATAGAGGTGTACAAGATATTAAGAGGAATAGACAGAGTGGACAGCCAGCGCCTCTTCCCCAGGGCACCACTGCTCAGTACAAGAGGACATGGCTTTAAGGTAAGGGGAGGGAAGTTCAAGGGGGATATTAGAGGAAGGTTTTCACTCAGAGAGTGGTTGGTGTGTGGAATGCACTGCCTGAGTCAGTGGTGGAGGCAGATACACTAGTGAAGTTTAAGAGACTACTGGGTAGGTATATGGAGGAATTTAAGGTGGGGGTTATATGGGAGGCAGGGTTTGAGGGCTGGCACAATGTTGTGGGCCAAAGGGCCTATAATGTGCTGTACTATTCTATGTTCTATGTTCTATGATTGAATGGCAGAGTGGACACTCAATATGTCAAATGGCCCAAGTTTGCTCCTGTGTCTTGTGGTTTTAAGGTCTAAAGGTGAACAGCCTTTGTCCAATGAAGGGACACTGACTGTACTACCAATATAGTCTAGACAGTTTGGACCTGCATTCCTTGGAATTTAGAAGAACGAGGGGTAAATTTATTCAAACATATGAGATCCTAAGGGGGCTTGACAAAGTAGATGTTGAACTGTTTATGTTGAACTAGAGGGAGAGTCATGGACAAGGGTACAATAGGTCATTTAAAACTCAGGTGCATAGAAATTTCTTCTCTCAGATGGTAGTGAATCTCCAGAATTCTCTACGTCCCATCCCTGACTGGTGGTGGAGGCAGATTATTAGATATAGTTAAGCTGTAGGTGGATAAATATTTAAAAGTTCAGGGACTCCTGGGGAAGTGGTATAGAAGAGGAGTTGAAGCCAGCAAAAATCAGCCATGATCATATTTAATGGCAGGGCAGGCTTGAGATTCCTGGTGACCAATGTCTGCTTCTATTTCCTTGTCTAATTGTGTTGTTGTGTTCTATGGGATTGATTGAGCCTGTTGGCATTTGGCAACTGAAGCCTTGTCTGATGGCACTTCTGAATTTGTGGGCATGGATAATATATTTTAAGTTGTACCTATCTGCTTGTATCTAATTTGTTTTCATCTCTCTCTCTCTCTCTCTCTCTCTCTCTCTCTCTCTCTCTCTCTCTCTCTCTCTCTCTCTCTCTCTCTCTCTCTCTCTCTCTCTCTCTCTCTCTCTCTCTCTCTCCCTCTCCCTCTCCCTCTCCCTCTCCCTCTCCCTCTCCCTCTCCCTCTCCCACTTTCTAGCTTTCATCTACATTGTTAGTCATGCATCTGTCTTTTCATTGCTATGACTTTTTTTTGGCTAATTTCCATCCCCTGCTACTTAATTCTCCCAAGAAGTTACCCAATTTTTAAAGTTTTTAAAAAAATTCTCAACCAGGTGGCATTGGATTAGTCAAATGTGAGTCATGAGAGTAGCTGGAGTCAGAATGCATTACTGCAACAAGTAGCTGAGTGGGACCTGGAAATGGACTTCAACAGATTCAAGGCTTGCGACTTGGGAAGAACCATGGCTTGGATTCTAGGCATGACTGCTTTTGAGTGTTGATTCCAGACAACTTGAGAAAATGATGGAGTCTCTGATTCTTAAAAAAAAGAATTTGAAATGCAAATGGGACACATAGGGACCAATAGTATTTTGGCTGAATTAAGCGACTGTCCCAGTTAGTCGAAGTTTCATGGAAATAGTTAAAAAGTATAAAAAAAGACAAACTACCATTTAACTGAGTAACAAATTATGTGTTTAAGCGAAATACAGACAAATAAGAACTCTACTAATACTACCAAAGTACTATAAAACTGTGTATCAGTTCCAAATATAGTTATTGATGGAGGATTCCATCCAGTGTACGCTGCTGTGTTCTTTTAATTGACTGTAAATGAACAAAATCAGCATAGGCACCTACTGCTGATAATGGATGATCTTCATTTTCATTGTAACATTCAAGGTAATTGTTGATACCTTCAAATTCTTCATAACTCCTAACTTGCTGAAGTAGTCAAATTGTTTCATTTTCACTCCCAGCCATTTCTGGCATCTCCAAGCCTTGAATGCTTGAAAGTGCTGTGAGCAAAACAGTTTTGAATTGTCTTACTACTTATTTCTTGCAAACTATCAATGACAAACTATACTTTCTGTTCTCCTTTTTTGTATCGGCGTCTGTCAGCCCAAATGGGTAACATAGCATAAGCACTCATATCGGAAGCTATTTAAAAATTGTTCACTCTATTCTGGTATAGTCGTGACTAATGTCCACACAAGTACACATGACTGACGCAAGTTTGAAACTGGCGACAGTCTCCTATCCCAACTAAGATGCATAATATCCCATATAAATGAAGGGAATCCCAGCTAACTTCTCAATTAAGTTTTGTTTTTTATGAGTTGTTCCAAATAAATTTCTGCCCTGATTAACTGATAGCCCATTTAACCACAATCCACTGTATTTAATGCAAAGTCTGAATGAGAGAAATTCAAAATATAGGCAAGCAAGTAGAGTCTGTTATGGTCTGGAAGCTGGACAACTGAACCAGGAACCTAACAGGAAGATGAGCACTAAGTTTCCAGCTAGGACCTTCGAGCCAAAAATTTTTTCCCTTATTGGCAACAGTTTACTCCTTGGCAAATAAGTTATCATCTATGCATACATAGATCATTGGGCTGTTCCATGGATCTGGTTGGTTGGATTTCAATCACAGCTGGATCTGGTGCACTCTTCCAAGTGTTAAGTAAATTTATTATCACAGTACGTGCATGTCACCATATACAACCCTAAGATTTGTTTTCTTGCTTGCATACTCATTAAATCCAAGATAGAATCAATATAAGACTTGCCCCCAACAAGACAGACAAGCAACCAATGTGCAAAAGACACAACTGTGCAAAGAGAAAATAAAAAAATGAGATCATAATAAATAAGCAATAAATATCAAGAACGTGAGATGAAGTGTCCTTGAAAGTGAGTCCATAGGCTGTGGAGACAGTTCAGTGTTGGGGTGAATGAAGTTGAGTGCAGTTATCCCACTGGTTCAAAAGCCTGATGGTTGAGGGTTGTTTATTTAGCAATGCAGTGCAGAGTAGATGCTTTTGGCCCTTCAAGCCATGCCGGTCCACAAGCCCCCGCAAACCCGACTAACCCTAACCTAATCACAGGATGATTTACAATGACCAATTAGTCTATCCCGTATGGCTTTGGACTGTGGAGGAAATCTGAGGACCTGGAGAAAACCCACTCATTCCACAGGGAGGATGTGTAGACAATCCTTACAGAACGACACCGCAATTGAACTCCAAACTCCAGAACATCCCAAGTCATAACAGTGTTGTGCTATTATGGCACCTAACTGCTCCTGTACCTGGCTGCATGTGTCCTGAGGCTCCTTTACCATCTTCCTGATGGCAGCAGCAAGAAGAGAGCATGACCTGGATGGTGGGGGTCCCTGATGATGGATGCTACTTTCCTGTGACAGCGCTCCATGTAAGTGTGCACAGTAATGGGGAGGGCTTTACCCATGATGGACTGGGCTGTATCCACTACCTTTTGGAGGATTTTCCAATCAAGGGCATTGGTGTTCCATATCGGTTGTGATGCAACCAATCAATATACTCCCAACCACACAACTATAGAAGTTTGATAGGCGTTAGATGTCATGCTGAATCTTTACACTAGTGCTTTGGTGAAGTGCTTTTCTTTTAAAAGGGACATTAAACTATGTGCTTAATTGGTGTAAAAGAACCCACGATATCATTTTGAAATATACCCAGTGATTTATCCTTGGTGTATTTACCAACTTTGACACATCTATGCACAATACTGTCAAATTACTATCACATTGCACTCTCTTGAATTTTGCTAGGAACAAAATGACTGCTACATTTTCTGCATTACACAAAAGTTAAAACTTCTGATAAAAGTTCATTGGCAGTGGAGAGTTTTGGAATAACCAAATTCAGGTGGCCAACCTTTTACATCCCATGCGTCAATTTTTTCACGCACGAGTTCAGATGCGCCATACAACTCTTGTACCCCCATTCAATTCTAGTAAAAATATGTTAATATAGACATATTTAGCATTTTTACATGATATATTGATTTAATATAAAAACAAGATAAACATTACTTACCTTAATGAGACTTCTAACAAATATATTTCAGTCTGATGTTGTGTTTTATAGTGTCTATTAAGATCATGTCTTCTATTATGTGAGAAAGTGTTTTCACAAACAATGCACAACGGTTTTCCTGACGGACCCGCTATAAATAAGAACTCATTTTGCCACTGTACGTTGAAATCACGCTATCATTTTTTGCTTTTCTTTTGCTCATTTTCCTTCGCACTGTGATGGGTAACTGAATGTAAAAACAAGGCTTAATTTTTGAAAAAATCCAAAACTGCAAGTGTTCACAAAGGATGAACAAAGCACAACTCTGTAGCACACGAGTGTCAATTGTAAACTGACTGGCAAAAACCTGCGACGCACCGCTGTTGCAGAAGCCTGGCACCTCAGGATCAAACACATATCAAATGTGTATTGAGCAGTTATGGAACAACTGCAGAACAAAAGTCCTTCATTCCTAGTCTGACTCATTTTTAAAAATTGAAAACAGATTAATGTGAAAGAAAATAACATTTGCCAAAAGATGCGCATGAAATAATAAAATCGCTAAAAATAATAGCTAAGTTTTAGATTTATTCTCAGTAAAACCCATTTCTAGCTCTAAGCTACTTGAATTCCTGTTATAGATTGTTTTTCTCTACAAATCGGTCTTTAGTTAATACTTCTTGCAGGAGTAAGTTTACTTTTTTATTATTATCACTGGAGTGCAATGCGCCACTTCTAATCGTCCAATGTGCTACTTTTGCCAACATAGGTTGGCCATCCCTGGCCTAGAGCATATTACATTAGCGTGCCATCCAGTAAGTATATATCTCAAATTTTGTTCCTGTTTGCTTCAACAGAAATCCACAAAATGTATTCAACAGGAGAGCAAGTTAACAATATCATTGCTTAACACTTTGACAAACAGCTTCAGTAATGCCTCTGGGCACCCATTCCCCGGAAATAGAAGCCAAAGTTTATTAATGAAAATGCTTCATTAGGAAATTAAGAACCAGATCAACAAGGAACTTTTTTTCTTTGCAAATATAATGCCGAATACAGTCTGTTGCTTCCAAAAAAGAGCAAAGGAATTCAAACTGCTGTGTTGCAATTGGAATTAAAATCAGGTTTATTATCATTGGCATATGTTGTGAAATTTGCTGTTTTGTGGCAGCAGTGCAGTGCAAGATGTATTGTAAAAACTACTATAGGTTAGAAGAAACATAAAAATAAATAAATACATACATAGTGCAAAAAGAGTGTAAAATACTGAGGCAGTGTTCATGGGTTGTTCAGAAATCTGATGGTGGATGGGAAGAAGCTGTTTCTAAAAAGTTGAGTGTGAATCTTCAGGCTCCTGTACCTCCTTCCTGATGGAGAAGGGAGAAGGGAAAATTAATACACTAATTAGCAGCTAAATCTCATATGCTATTGGGTTACTAAAACTGAGTGTTCAGACATTGAAACTAATTGGCAAACTGATCCCCACCAGGATTAGGCAGACGATGGCACACACCTGCTGGCAGAATGAGATCATTTATTCCTCCTGTGCGTCATAAAGTACAAAGATGTGTTTATTTTTACCTTAGATTTCTTTAAATATCAATATTGGACAACATAGCATTGATGGAAAAGAACTTGGCAACCATGTATCAAATTTAAGAGGGATTTGGTACACAGAACGACGGCAAAAATGATTCTGCGGATTTTTTAGGGCAATTCATGCAAATTCACTATGAAGGGAGGATAGAAACTTAAATCTCTTTCTTAATTTTGGGCTATGCCTATGCACTTCACAGTTATAGATTCAGATGCTTTTGTCTTTAGCATTTTGTCCTAAATGACAGACTGATTTTCTTTCTTTACGGGGCCTGTGCTTTTCAAAAAAGATTGTGCAGAAAATGATTGGTTTAACTGCATGCCAAACGTGTTTATTGTACAAAATCTATATTCTGTCTGTCTGAAGTGTAGAACAATGATGGGAATGATTAATCCCCTGCCTGTTTTAATGATACTCCTGTAGGCAGGACAAGTGTCAATGTTAATCTTGAACTGGCCGCTGGAAAATGTATAAGAATGGCCCCGAGGTAATTCTGATGCAATCACTTTCCTCCCATCCTGTGAGAAAAGTGGCAGGCATCCACTAATGGCATAATTGAAATCAGGAATCTGGGGAAGCCAAGAGCTAATGCATTGCGACTTTTATACATTGGAGGGATAATACTTGCTGAAGGTGGAACGCTAAGCCTAATGGTTTCTAATGACTGAGAAGCATTGTTCTGATTTTCGACATTATCACTAGAAAGCGATTTAAACTGCTATGTATGTACTGATAGGAATCTTCCAGCAAGTGCAGACCTTTCTTTGAGCTGCAAATCTTACTGCCCTGATGACTGAGGCTATGGCAGCCTGAAATAGCTGTGCTGAAGCAAGAGGGTTTACGGCCTATTTAACTTTAAGGCCTGGCCCTTCTTCACATGCCAGTAGCCGTGGCAACTCGCTATCTAAGCTAGGAAGATCTTGGGCCTTAGCAAAGCCCGCCAGTGATGTTCATTATTTTTTCACAGGCTTGGGGACAACTGGGAGGAGCCCAACAGCAAATAGCAACAGATTTCAGCCATGCAGTTCAGGCAAAGAAATTCCTTCTGACCCCAGCAACCCCCTTTTAAACTATAACTCCTTCAATCAGATCGTCTGGTCCCAGCTGAGCTGAAGTTATCTCATTATGGTCACCGTAGCAGTGTAGCGGTTAGTGTGATGTTATCACAGCATGGGGCGTTCAGCTCCAGCTTGTCTGTACAGAGTTTGCACATCCTCCCTGTGAACGTGTGGGTTTTGTTCAGGTGCTCTGCTTCCCTCGCACATTCCAAAGACGTTCTGGTTATTAGGTTAATTGTTCATTGTAAATGGTCCTGTGATTAGGCTAGGGTTACATAGGTGGGTGATGCACCATCAATAACTCTCTCTGAGATGTGAAGGCGAGATATCGGCTTTTATTGACTGGAAGAAAGAACAAGCAGCAATTGACCACCATACTACATCCTGGAGACTGAGAGGCCGGGCTCAGGCCTCAATTGCCTTTATACAGGGGTCCGTGGGAGGGGACACAGGAGCAGTCAGCAGGGGGCGTGTCCAGACACGTATATGTAGTTCACCACATTCACCCCCCCTTTGTTTTAAAAGACAGTCCCCATGGGGCAAAGTTTCTTACAAGTATATTTACAGGTTAAGTCTATTAGGTAGTCGAATCTGTCGCTGCGATCTACATAGCACCGGCTGTGATTGCACAGGTGCCGGTTGTGATTGCACCGGAGACGGTGGTTGTGCTGGTTCCGGCCTAACTGGAGGTGTCAGCCCACTAGGCGTCAGTGATCCCTCATGCGTGTGCGAGGCACCTGGTATATGCGCATACGAGACACCCGGTATAGGAGTGTCGTGAGGAGCCTGTGTAGGGCTCGGTGTGCGCAGTGTCACCTCGGGTACAGGGTTCATAGTTACCGTGGAGTGTTCGGGGTAGTGGTCTGCTGCTCCTGCGGGCGCCAGGTCGCGGACGGAAACTGTGTCCTCCCGCCCATCAGGTAAGACCACGTAAGCATACTGTGGGTTCGCATGTAGAAGGTGAACCGTCTCGACCAGCGAGGAGTATTTATTGCTCCTCACATGTTTCCGGAGCAGCACTGGCCCTGGGGACGTCAGCCAAGCTGGTAGGGTGGTCCCAGTGGCAGACTTCCTGGGAAAAGAGAATAAGGCGCTCGTGAGGGGTGGCATTGGTGGACGTGCATAACAGGGAGCGGATAGAGTGGAGTGCCTCCGGGAGGACCTCCTGCCATCGAGAGACCGGCAACCCTTTTGACTTAAGGGCTAAAAGTGTGGCATTCTCCCTCTCCACCTGTCCATTTCCCCGGGGATTATAACTCGTGGTCCTACTCGTAGCAATGCCCCTAGCCAGCAGGTACTGGCGCAGCTCGTCACTCATAAAGGAGGACCCTCTATCACTGTGGATATAGCAGGGATATCCGAACAGAGTGAAGAGCTGGCGCAGAGCTTTTATGACGGACGTGATAGTGGTGTTGGGGCAGGGGATGACAAAGGGGAACCGCGAGTACTCGTCGATAATGTTGAGAAAGTAGACATTGTGGTTGGTGGAGGGAAGGGGGCCCTTAAAGTCAACACTCAGTCGCTCAAAGGGGCGGGTGGCCTTGATAAGTTGCGCCTTTTCAGGACGGTAGAAGTGCGGTTTGCACTCAGCACAGACTTGGCAGTCCTTGGTCATCGTCCTGATGTCCTCAAGGGAGTACGGCAGGTTCCGGGCTTTCACGAAATGGTAAAATCGGGTGACCCCCGGGTGGCAAAGATCTGCATGGAGGGCGTATAGCCGGTCGAGATGCGCGCTGGCACACGCTCCCTGGGATAGGGCATCAGGGGGCTCATTGAGCCTTCCAGGCCGGTACAGGATATCATAGTTGTAGGTGGAGAGTTCTATTCTCCACCGCAAAATTTTATCATTTTTGATTTTGCCCCGCTGTTGGTTGCTGAACATGAACGCAACTGAGCGCTGGTCGGTCAGCAAGATGAACCTTTTGCCGGCGAGATAGTGCCTCCAGTGCCTAATAGCTTCCACTATGGCCTGGGCTTCTTTCTCCACCGCGGAGTGCCGAATTTCAGGGCCTTGAAGGGTACGAGAAAAGAATGCTACTGGCCTGCCTGCCTAATTGAGGGTAGCAGCCAGCGCGAAATCGGAGGCGTCACTCTCTACTTGGAAGGGAATGGTCTCGTCCACCGCATGCATCGTCGCTTTGGCAATGTCCCCTTTAATGCAGCTGAAGGCCGCGCAGGGCTCGGCAGAGAGGGGAAAAGTGGTAGACTTGACCAGGGGGCGGGCCTTGTCTGCATAATGGGGGACCCATTGGGCGTAATAGGAAAAGAAGCCCAGGCACCGTCTGAGGGCTTTGAGGGTGGTGGGAAGAGGGAGTTCTAACAGGGGGCGCATACGGTCGGGATCAGGGCCAATGACCCCGTTTTCCACGACATACCCAAGGATAGCGAGTCGCGTGGTTCCGAACACACACTTGTCCCTGTTATAAGTAAGGTTCAGTGCTTTGGCCACTTGGAAAAATCGTTGGAGGTTGGCGTTGTGATCCGGCCAGTCGTGACCACAGATGGTGATGTTATCCAGATAGGGAAATGTGGCCTTCAGTTGGCACTGGTCCACCATCCGGTCCATTTCCCTCTGGAAGACCGAGACACCATTTGTGACACCGAATGGGACGCGCAGGAAGTGATAGAGCCTGCCGCCCACCTCGAAGGCGGTGTAGGGGTGGTCCTCTGGGCGGATGGGGAGCTGGTGATCAGCGGATTTCAGATCTATTGTCGAGTACACCTTGTACTGAGCTATCTGGTTGACCATATCCGCGATGCGGGGTAGGGGGTACGCGTCAAGCTGCGTGAACCTATTGATGGTCTGACTATAGTCCACGACCATCCTATTTTTCTGCCCGGTCCGAACAACAACCACCTGGGCCCTCCAAGGGCTTGTGCTTGGCTCAATGATCCCCTCCCTGAGCAGCCACTGCACCTCTGACTGAATGAAGGCCCTGTCCCCCGCGCTGTACCTCCTGCTTTTAGTTGCCACAGGTTTACAATCGGGGCTCAGGTTGGCGAAGAGCGGTGGAGAAGGGATCTTGAGGGTGGAGAGGCTGCAAGTGGTGTCAGTAGCGCAGCTGTTGGCATGGTGCTGGGTGGGATGTGTGGGTCAGTGTGTGTGTGTGGTCAGTAGCGGGGTATATGACAAAGTCCCACAAAACTGAGGATTCCTGACAGTGAGTGGTGGGAGGGGCCCGTCATATGCCATAGTCACACTTTCGAGGTGGCTCTGGAAGTCCAGCCCCAATAGCAAAGGCACGCACAGTTGAGGCATGACCAGTAGCGCAAAGTTCTGATATTCTGTGCCCTGCACCACCAATGTCGCTACACAACCCACCCGGATCTCTGTGGAATACGACCCAGAAGCCATGGTGACCCTCTGGCTTACCGGCCGTGTCACAAGTCTGCAGCGTTGCACCGTGTCCGGGTCAATAAAACTCTCAGTGCTGCCCGTGTCAAACAGGCAGCTAGTCCTGTGCCCCTCCACCAGGATGTCCATCATTGACCTTGCAAGCTGGTGTGGCGCGCTTTGGTCGAGGGTTACGGAGGCCAGAGTTGAACTGCCGTCTTGGTGCCCGGTAAGCACCCGTGGGTAGGGGGCGGGGCATGTTGGCGCCGACAAAGATGGCCACCCCCGTCCGGGCATGCAAGATGGTGGCCCCCATGCCTTGCACACAGCACTGCCCGACCCCGCTCGTGGTTTAGACTTACAGACCTTGGCGAAATGGCTCTTCTTCCCGCAGCTGGAACAGGTCGCTCCTCGGGCCGGGCAGCATTTTCGGGGGTGCTTTTCGAGTCCGCAGAAGTAACAGTGCGCGGGCTTGCGACTGGCAGCAGCTGTGGTCGGGTTCGGGGAGTTCGTGGAATCGTGACTGGCAGCAGCGTTGGCAAATTCGCTCGCAGGAACCGGCGGCGGCGGGGTCTGAGGTGTCCACGGAACCGGCGGGGGATCGCACGGCTGGACAGCGTCAGCGTTGTGCAGAGCAGCCTCCAGCGTGTCGGCCATCTCGATCACCGAGCATAAGGTAAGATCGGCATTTTCCAGCAGCCGCTGGCGCACGTACACTGACCTGATCCCTGTAACAAAGGCGTCTCGTACGAGGTGCTCCGCATGCTGTTCCGCTGTGAGAGTTTTGCAGTCGCAAGTTCGCACGAGTGTCTGTAGGGCTCGGAGAAACTCGGTGCTCGACTCTCCAGGCCACTGTCGTCGCGTAGCTAAGCGATGTCTTGCGTAGACGGTATTCACCGGCCGCAGGTACTGTCTTTTGAGGGCGTCCAGTGCCCCTTGGTAGGTTGACAGGTCCCTGATAAGTGAGTAAACTTTCAGGGTGACCCTCGAGAGGAGAATTCTGTGCATAACAGCGGGTTCAGTTGCATGAACCTCCTCCAAGTATGATTGGAAGCATGCAAGCCAGAGTTCAAAGGCAAGAGCTGCTTCAGGGGCTTGGGGGTCCAAGTCCAATTTTTCCGGACGTAAAATACTTTCCATGTTTTAAAACTTCCATCAATAAAATTGATGCACCATCAATAACTCTCTGAGATGTGAAGGCGAGATATCGGCTTTTATTGATTGGAAGAAAGAACAAGCAGTAGTTGACCACCATACTACATCCTGGAGACTGAGGGCCAATCGCCTTTATACCGGGGTCTGTGGGAGGAGCCACAGGAGCAGTCAGCAGGGGGCGTGTCCAGACAGGTATATGTAGTTCACCACAGTGGGTTGCTGGGCAGTGTGGCTCTTTGGGCTGAAAGGATTTGTTCTGCATTGTATCTCTAAATTTAAAAAATGTAATAAAGTTGATAGCACACTTATGGATAGGAGAGCCACTTCTTCACAATATCAGAGAAGACTCAGGGTCACCTCAATGATGACGTTCAACCCTGACCTTGTGGATTTTACATGTTCAGAATCAAAACCAGAATCAGCTTTATTATGGCTGATGTATGCTGTGAAGTGTTGCAAGTGCAGTACAATGCAAGGAGTAAAACTTCATATAAGTTACAAAATAAATATATAGCGCGGAAGTTGAATAATGAGGTTGTGTTCATGGGTTCACGCACCGTTCAGAAAACTGATGGCAGAAGGGAAGAAGCTGCTCTTTAAATGTTGGCATTTCAGGCTGCTGCAATCCTCCCTGATAGCAGTAATGAGGTGAGGGCATGTCCCAGACGGTGGGGATCTTTAATAATGCGTGGCACCTCCTTTAGGCATGGCCTCTTGAAGGTGCCCTTGATGTTCTCCTGGTGACAGCATGGATTTCCTCTCCTACAGCCCAAAGGCACGTTGGTTACCCACTGTAAGTTGCTCCTAGTGTGTAGGTGACTGGAAGGTGATGAGAGTGTGGGGAGAGTAAAATATGGGATTAATGTTTCCATGTTGTCTCTTTATATAACTCTTTACTATAAGTCCTCTTTGCATGCTGTAACCTTAACTATCTCTCTGATTCTGTAATGCACTGCAAATAGCTCTTTATTTGTTTTCAATATAAGAAATCTGTTTCTGTTTCTGAGTTTCAGCATCTGCTTTCTTAAGTTTTCTCTCTGTTTGTCTTTTCTTCCCAGACAGTTGGTCCATGCAGATGGCTTGTTTCCACAATCGTTCTGCGGAATATCTAAAATATTATACATAGGATGTGCAGAACAAGAGTGGCAGAGATAGTCTGATGTGGTGGGTTAGTAGAATTTTTGGTCTGTTGCATGTTCTTGATCAGCCTCCATTTGTTCTTGTTGAAGAAACTCCAGCTGCATGAGTCCTTTTTTGAGGGCGCACATCAGTTTGAGTGGCCTTGGGCCAAGATTTGCCAGTGAGGATTTGAAGGCATCCTCAAAGTAATTTCACAGTGCTTGTGGAAATTGCTAGCCATGATGGAACTTGGAGATGACTGCTTGTTTCAGGAACCCCAACTACGTGACCAGTTCCTTAGATCAGAGCCCAGCAGGAAATGTTGACCAGGGAGTCAGAACCAGACAGAATCAGAATGAATCATAATCAGAATTTGATTTAATGACTCATAATGTGAAATTTGTTGTTTTGTGGCAGCAGTGCAGAACAGACATAAATTACAGACATAAGACTGTAAGCTATTGGAGCAGAATTAGGCCATTTGGCCCATTGAGTCTGTTCTGCCTTTTCATCATGGCTGGTCCATTTCCCTCTCAGCCCCTATCTCCTGCCTTCTTCCCATATCCCTTCATGCCCTGACTAATCAAGAATCAATCAACCTCTGCCTTAACTATATCTGTTGACTTGGCTTCCTGTGGCAATGAATTCCACAAAAATAAAGTGCAAAGAAAGGAGTAATGAGGTAGCATTCATGGGTTCATGCACCATTCAGAAATCGGAAGGTGGAGTAGGAGAACTCATTAAGTGTGGGTTTTGTCTCCTGTATCTCAGCTCCTCTTTGACAAGTAGTAGTAAGAGGTGATGAGTCCTAGGTGATGAGGGTCCGAAACGATGGGTGCTGCTTTCTTGAGGCACTGCCTCTTGGAGGTGTCCTTGATAATAGGGAGGTTGTACGCATGGCTGAGTCTATAACCCTGTGCAGCCTCGTGCAAATCTGTGCATTGGAGGCTCCGTGCCAGGCTGTTATGCAAACAGTGATAGTGCTCTCCACTGTACATCTGTAGAAACCTGTAAGAGTATTTGGTGACACACATATCTCCTCAAACCTCTAGTGAAGTATAGTCACAGGTGTGCCTTCTTCATCATTGCATCAATCTTTTGGGTCCAGGATAGGTCGTCTGATACACTGACTCCCAGGAACTTAAAGCTGATCACCCTTTCCAGCTCTGATGCCTCAATAAGGACTGGCACAGGTTCTGAAAACTTCCCCTTCCTGAAGTTCACAGTCAGTTCCTTGATTTGCTAACGATGGGACTCCATTATCTCTTCACTATCTGAAATTTTACCAACAACAGTGGTATTATTGATCTCAATGGTGTTAGTGATGATATTGATTTGTCCTTCCAGCAGATTTAAGAGATTTGGTTGGGGCACTTTAGTGCTACTTTTCCAGTGCCTGTGGTGCCTGGTCTATGTTGTCTATGTCTCTAAAGCATATGGGAAAATGGGATAATTACTTCTCCATGAACCTGATGCCAGGTTTGAAATCTTATTCTTCATGCACTTTTATCATCATTAGGCCACAGTTGTGCTGGCTCTCTGAAGTTTACCAATGGTATCTGTCCTTGCTGAGAAGTGACTCCCAAGTTATGAGAAGCAGGGTTGCAGAAATATCGAGAACCAATATGAGCAGCTGAACGAATGGAACTTCTGTGTCAGCATCATAGAGAGTGTAGTGACACACCCCATCCCACATCTTATTGTTAGTTTCACTTGATTTTCCTATTTCTATATTTTATTATGCCAAGGAGGGAAGCTATTCATCTCAGTCTATGAATTTCATTCCTCCACTAAACATTCCCATCACCAATTTTTCCCATTAATACTATGATTCATTTACAGTGAAGGCAATTTCTCTGGCCGATTAACTACTAATCAGCAGGACTTGGGTACATACAAGGAAACCATAGCTCCTAGAGGAAGTCCTCAGAGTTATGGGGAGAACCTGTAAACTCCACTAAGACAGCAATGGAAATTGGAATGGAACTGTGGGGGAAAAGATCTGCTAGTGCATCTCTGTGTCTCTCAAATGTTGAATGGACTGAATAAGGACAACTCAAGCACCAGCTTCATATCAAGCCGTACTATAAGAATATGCAGTTTAACTCATTGTAGTATTTCAGACTTCAGTGTGTGAAAACTTACAAGGATGTTGCAGGGACTTGAGAAAAGTTGATTAGGGTAGGACTTTATTCCATGGAGCACAGGAGAACAACAGGAGATCTTATAGAAGTACACAAAGTTATGAGGGCATAGAGAATGTGAATGCTTGCAGGCTTTTTCCTTTCAAATCAGGTGAGACGAGAACTAGAGGTCATAGGTTTAGGATGAAAAGTGAAATGTTTAAGGGGGAGGTTGTTCACAGGGGATATTGCAAGCTGCCAGTGGAAGTCGTGGGTGCGGTTCATGTGTGACATCTAAGAAAAATTTGAAAACGCGGATTGGGACATGTTCAGGGAGGGGACTACCTATGACCATCACATTGTCATCGATGAATATGTGAGATCTGTGACTGGCTGCATAGAGAAGTGCACTGAGGACATCACCATTAGGTAAACCAGGTCAACCTATGTAAAGCTGTGAGGGTTGATAATTGTCGGTTGATGAGGAACTGTGTAGTCCAGTTAATAGAAGTTCTACCAGGCATCTTCAGCATCTCTCTGGAATAGTCCACTGTCCCTTCAGGCATCACATCTGGCCCATCAACGCCACCTCTTTGGTCAAGAAACCACAGCGGCATCTCCACTTCCCGAGGAGACAGAGATGAGTGAGGTTCCCCCCACCCCCATGATCTCCGTTGGCCAGGGTCAACTATGGATGTTGTGTCCTAGCTGTCTACGTATACACAAGCCAATATGCAAGCCAGGGCAGTACGATATGAAGAGCAAGCTGTTGCCCCATTCAGCAAGTTCCCTCTCTCCACGCAGTTCATGAACCCAGAGGAATGGCAGAGACCGACACAGTTTGCCACCAGTGACATCAGTGTTGAATTCAACGCCGACTGCCTTCGGGACCCCAGCTCCGGACTTTCCTTCAGAGTTTACTCCCGAAGCCTTCCGCATGAGTGAGTGTAGCTGCTAGGCAGCGGAAGTTTGAGATTGGAGTTTCCCTTCTCCTAGATGAGCTGACACCCACAGTTGACGATCCCTATCTCCCTGGAGTGACTGGTTTCGATGCCAGAAACCTGCCTTTATCCCTTCACCTGTCAGTAGAAACGGTTCTGCTGGGCCTAGTAGCTAAACCACACGTGAAGGCCAGGAGTTCGATAATTGTCAGAGGCTATTTGAGACCCATGCCATTTGGAGCATTTGATAGGTAGTGGAAAGCTCATTCCCATTATCTCCTTACCCCACCCCCCACATTCTAACCAATTTTACAGGAACACCATCAAGACTCTCCTGACCAGCTGCATCTCGGTCTGGTATGGAATTGCAAGGCAACTGACTGCAAAGGATTGTGAGGACTGCTGAGACGATCATTCGGTGTCTTTCTTCCATCCCTTGGTGATCTTTATCAGGAGCGCTGTGTTCGCATGGCCCTTAGCATCGTCAGTGATCCCTCCCAGCTGTCCAACAATCTCTTTGACACCCTACCATCAGGGAGGAGGTACCGTAGCTTTAGGACATGAACTGTTAGGATGGGAAATAGCTTCCTCCCCCAGGCTGGAAGACTCAGAACTCCCCACTACCGCCCAGGTCTCATCACTTACGAAACGCCAGTACATTGTACTGTTTACTCTTTGACTTGTGTCGTAAATGCACTCTATAATTTGTTAATTTATTTGTGGTAATATTACTTTATGTGTTGTGTGTGTGAGTTAAATGTTCTGTACAGTGCACTGGTGCACCTTGGTCCGGAGGAACTTCTTTTCCGTTTGGCGGTTTACACGACTACAAACCGAACCTGAGCTTGAACTTGGATAGGTACATGGATGAGAGGCTATGGAGGGTTATAGTCTGGGTGCAGATAGTTGGGATGAGGCAGAAGACCAAGTTGGCTCAGATTTGGTGTTCTAAAGGTCCTGATTATTTACTGTAGCTCTCTGTGGCTCTACGACTCTAGAACATTATCAAGTCACCTGGAATTGCCATTTGTGTAACTTCAAAGAGTGGGAAACTGGCTTTGAGCGCCCACTTTCTGTCCAACAGGACTGCAGTGCAGTGTCGCAGTATTATATTATAATTCTCCTAGCAGAAATTACTTAAATTATAAAACCTCTTCCCCTATTTTCACACCCTGAAACCCTGCTTGCTACTCCACCTTTCTGCCTCCAGTCTCCCAAAGCATTTCTATTATTTTTTGTGGGTGTCACTGCCACCTAGCCATGAGAGCCCTTAAAAAGGTGGTAATACAGCTGATCTCATTCTGATTAAGGTGATCCCACATTGCTGATGAATAAGGTGTCCCTGTACATCAACCCAGTGGTAATGAAGAAAATGCCAGTTTTTTTTCACTCATTATTGAGTCAATTGTTAGCTTCCACCCTCCTTTCCCATCAATTCATGATAGAAGGATGGTGATATTGAAAAAGGTGATGAGAATCAAGTCCTGATAAAGGGTCACGGCTCCAAACATTAACCATTTATTCCCCTCCATAGATTCTGCCTAATTTGCTGAGTTCTTCCAACATATTTTGTGCGTGAGACACCACCAGACTGTCAAGGACCACACTGACAAGTAATCAAGATTGCCCCAGTTGCCAAGGCTAAGATAAAATAATGAGCAAGCATTCACAATCTCATCTCCCTCGTTACATCTTGGAAGAAGCTCAACATCAGAGTCCTTAAGTTTGTGAAGGACTGTTTTGAAACCTACATGCAGAAGTCTAGATTTAAACATTTTAGTTTCTAGGATTTTGTCTTGAATTGATCTTTGTGTTTTGCTTGTATGAAATCACTCCAAATTACCTCAGGCATCATGACTCTTAAATTTCAAGAAGCCAGTGGAGTTTCTCCCTAGATATATTTCAACATATTAGACCATAGAACATCAGAGCAGAATTAGGCCATTCGGTCCATCAAGTCTGTTCTGCCATACCATCATGGCTGATTTATTACCCCTCTCAACCCCATTCTCCTGCCTTCTCTCTGTAACTTTTGACACCATTACTAATCAAGAACCTATCAACCTCTGCTTTAGATATTTCCAATGACTAGGCCTCCACAGCCATCGATGGTGATGATTTCCACAGATTCACCACCTAAAGAAGTTCCTCCTCATCTCTAATCTGTTCTGAAACTACGTTCTCTACTCCTAGAGTTCTCCACTACAGGAATTTCCACTGAAGTTTAAAAATTATAAGTAAATAGTGCAGAAGAGGAGTTATGAGGTCGTGTTCATGGAATCATGGACAGTTCAGAGATCAGATGGTGGAGGGGAAAAAACAATTTCTAAAACACTAAGGGTCGATCTTCAGTCTCTTGATGGTATTAATGAAAAGAGTCCACATCCCAAATGGTGAGGGTCCTTAATGATGGATCTGATGTTCCTGAGGCAGCAGCTTTTGAAAATGGCCTCAGTGGTGGAGAGGGTTGAGCTCCGGATGGAGCTGGCTGAGATCGCAACCCTCTGCAGGCTCTTCCGATCCTACACGTTGGGGCAATGATGCAGCCAGATTCCTGCCTTCTCCCCGTAAACTTTGATGCCCTTAATAATCAATGACCTTTCAAACTCTGCATTAAATACACCCAAAGACTTGGCCCTCCACCACCCTCCGGCTAAAGAAATATGCCTGCTTATTCCATTATCTTTGTTTGCCATCTTTGTGTTGAAAACTGATATGTTTAAAAAATTCATGCATTGGATAAGGTACCTTGAGGAAGCTTATTTGAGGATTTGCTAGTTATTATACAGTAAATGCTGATGTTGCTTAGGCAACTTCAGTATTATTTCCTCTTCCAATTATTTCTTATTTTATAGTCAAGTGATATTGAAATTGGTCCCTTAACTTGCAATATTTAATCTGTTTTTAAATGTTACTAAGTTCAGTTTGCCCTGCATATGGGAAAGATCTATAACACTGAGTTTGATGTTGCAATGTCACTGCAACAAGTTTGGAGAAAAACAGGACATATTTTGAGTATCTTAAAATTTGTGATATTTGTGCTTAGTGGCAAATATTTTAATGAGAATAAACAAATGGTGGTCACCTTTTACTTTCTACACTCCCTCAGGGGAAGTCATTTCATGAACTGTTATTTTTATGAATGGATTTTGAAGGTGGTGTTGATGATGACCCATATTTACTCTGCACTCTAAGATTCTGAAGCAACCACCTCAGCCTTCCTTTTGTTTGCTATCAGTTGCTCCATCAGTTCTGCTCACACCCCTTGGCTGCTCTGCATTGCTGACCGGCTGGATGTGGTGAACAAGCATAACGTGACTGGGGGAAACAGAGATAATGATGCTCAGAGTATAAAATCTAAAGAATGTGTTTTGATATGATGATGTGAGGTGCATGCTTATTGCCACATACAAATAAAAGGGGCAAAACTTTAAGGATATCCCATCCCATGACAATCTGAGCATTTCCTCACTAATATAAAAACACAAAAAAAAACTATATTTATTTAAATTCCTCTCTAAATGTGTCAGGTTCAAAATCCTTTCCGACATGGAGGAGTCTCAGAGTAATGCATCTTTTCCCATCCCATTTTAGAAAGTTTTGATGTACCAGCTACCTGACAACCTGACAGTCAGGGTGCCAGCGTTGAACAGAGCGATCATCATGAAGAAGTCGCCAGTCTTAGATAGAAACATAGAAATCTACAGCACATTACAGGCCCTTCGGCCCACAATGTTCTGCTGACCATATAACCTACTCTAGAAACTGCCTAGAATTTCCCTACCGCATAGCCCTCTATTTTTCTAAGCCCCACATACCTATCTAAGAGTCTCTTAAAAGACCCTATTGTATTTGCCTCTACCACCGTCGCTGGCAGTACATTCCATGCACCCACCACTATGTGAGAAACTTACCTCTGACATCCCCCTTGTACCTACTTCTAAGCACCTTGAAACTATGCCCCCTCTAGTTAGCCATTTCAGTCCTGGGAAGAAGCCTCTGGCTGTCTTTTCAATCAATGCCTCTCATCATCTTGTACACCTCTATCAAGTCACCTCTCATCCTCCATTGCTCCAAGGAGAAAAGGCCAAGTTCATTCAACCTATTCTCATAAGGTATGCTCTCAAATCCAGGCAACATCCTTGTAAATCTCCTCTGCACCCTCTCTACAGTATCCACATCCTTCCTGTGGTGAGGTGATCAGAACTAAACACAGTACTCCAAGCAGGCTCTTGAACTCAATCCCGCAGTTGATGAAGGCTAACACATCATAAGCCTTCTTAACAACACTGTCAACCTGCACAGCAGCTTTGAGTGTCCTATGGACATGGACCCCAAGATCTCTCTGATCCTTCACACTGCCAAGATTCTTACCATTAATATTATATTCTGTCTTCAAATTTGACGTACCAAAATGAACTACTTCACACTTAACTGGGTTGAACTCCATCTGCCACTGATCAGCCCCGTTCTGCATCCTATCACTGTCTGGCTGTAAGCTCCGACAACCCCCCAGACTATCTACATTTATTACTGACAAGCATTAGCGAACTGGGTATTTTCCTCATTTTCACAAATTGTCTAACATACAGTACATTATATTTACCCTTTCCATAATATTTATTTTCAGTGTTAATCAGTTTTTGGGACACACACCTGAAGAGAACTAATTTATTCATTTATACTCAGTGAGCTTAAAAATGACGCTACATTTCAAAGCACCCAAAATCTTATTGTAGATGAGATAATTAAAAATCAGCACTAGTTCCTCATTTGAGTATTACTAACCAAACAATTCTCTCAAACGTTACAACACTGTAACCAGAAAAATTATGTCATGTGCATTATCAGGAAAAGCTGCTTAAAACAAGACTATGTGACCAAGAAATGCTTCCTCAATTAAGCCAATTCAATACATGAAAGTGAATGAGATTAAATAACTACAAGCAGTAACAAGTGCACACAGCACTTGCAATATTCCCAAAGGGGATCTTGAAAATGAAGTCAGCATGCTGTAACTTCCACAATGATATTAATCATTTCACAATGACATTATTCTGATATAAAATAATGAAGCACAAGTTTGTGCGGAGGCTCTCCGTACAGATGATGACTGCCACTGCTAAAATACTCACTTAAGTCTCATGAGGGCACAAAGCTTAATCATTCCAGTGCTCTTTATGTCAACCTCCCAGCTCACATCTTTATAATCTTGAACTCATTCAAAACATTCCAGTTGTATCCTATCTGAGGCATAACCTTTTCACTTTTCCATGGTTCCATAACCACCTCTGGCTCTCTGATCCTGCAAGGGTCTTGGGTTCTTCCAATTCCAATCTCTCAGACACCTTCCATGCCACATTGGGTTTTAACTGATTTATCGTTCGTTTTTCATAAGCGGGGATTCGAGAAAAGCCTATATTGATTGTCTACCCCTAACTGGTCATGAGTCATCTTCTTAAACTGCTTCAGACCTGCTGAAGTTACTAACCATACTGCTGTTTCCAAAGCATCTGTGGTGAACTACATATACCTGTCTGGACATGCCCCCCCTGCTGACTGCTCCTGTGGCTCCTCCCACAGACCCCGGTATAAAGGCGATTGAGGTCTGAGCCTGGCCTCTCTGTCTCCAGGATGTAGTATGGTGGTCAACCACTGCTTGTTCCTTCTTCCAGTCAATAAAAGCCGATATCTCGCCTTTACGTCTCAGAGAGAGTTATTGATGGTGCATCAGCGTCGAAACAAAATGATGAAGAACACTAGTATTTTTCCAAATCAGGGTGATGTGTGACTTGGAGGGAGAGCTGGAAGTGATATATTCCCAGACATTTGCTGCTTTGATAGTGATTTAGGAGAAGCTCTTCAGGTAGTCCGGGTGAGTTAGCTTGTAACTGGTACTTATCTCATTCTAGCTTCTTTTAAATGCTTCGGCCTTAAGTCTTGGCCTACCCACCGCAACCCCCACCCCCCTAGCTCCGAAACCTTTCTACTCTCTAATTGCTTCTGTTCCTTTAAAACTCCTTGAAAACTAACTCCTTCACACAAACTTCTGCTCCTCTGTGCAAATTTCAGGAATTTCAGGTATGTTTCGAATTTTGCTTTGACGGTGCTGCTTTAAAATGCTGAGGATGTATTGCTTCATCCAAGGCTTGTTGGAATTGTAAGATGTTGTGATGTAAATGACTTGATTGGTTGTTGGTGATTGCTGATTGATGCAAACCTTTGGAGCTACAATATAATGGAAAAATGTTCTTCTTCCATCACTGTATCATACATTGGAATGTGGACTGAAGCACTGTAGTCAACAATAAGGAGTGGAACTAGACAAGTTCCTGATGATTTTGTTATTAATATGTACCACCTTGCTGCAGAAATCTCCTTGGGGAAGGCCTGCTTAAAGTAACCAGTTCAGATCATGCTATTAGCCTGGAGTAATACTGACGTCTGCTGGCCTTGGAGCGAGATATTGGACGGGGACTTGTGAGGAATCTCCGGGGTGGGTATATGACTAAATGAGCAGTGAGAACACATTGAGTTCAGTTGCTGCAACACCTTGACTGCCCCCTTTCTGCTTCTTCCAATCAGAAGATACATTTCCATGAGGAGAACTACTTTAGGTCTGCACTATTGGAGAAATCCAGGAATATATCCTCAGTGATTACCCTCCTCCTCTTTTCTTTCTATTCACACCGGATATCCGAAGTGAGAAATAACCAACCTGTTGTGCCGTTCATCTGAAAGAATACAAATCCACACCTCAGATTTTCCACTTCGTGCGGTTTACGTTCCAACTGTGTTCTTCACAGGCTAATTTTGAAATGATTTAGAAGTCAGAAGGTCATAGAATGAGCTCTCCAGCCCTGTATCTCTTTCATCAAACAACCTCCCAGCTATTTATTTCATCCCTCCCCCTTCTGGCTTCACGTATCGTCTGTGTTTCTCTCTCCCCTCCCCCACCTTTTAAATCTACCTCTCATCTTTTTTCTCCAGTCCTTCTGAAGGGTTTCGGTCTGAAACATTGACTATACTTTTTTCCATAGATGCTGCCTGGCCTGCTGAATTCCTCCAATCATTTTGTGTGTGTTGCTTGGATTTCCAGTATCTGCATATTCTCTCTTGTTTGTCTTAGAATAATTGTCTGGTGTTTTATATCAGAATATTCTTCTTCCTTTTTCACATGACACCAGTGGTGTTTAGGGCAGCAGTGAGGGTCCTCCATCTCTGGTGATGTTCAGGGCTTCCTTCATCATGTCAGTAGCTTCCTCTTAGTTTTCACTACTGACAGTCAGGCAAGTCCCAGGTGGAGACTCAGGAATACCATCACACTCAGATGTAGAAGGATTCTTCATTGCTGCTTCCGTAACAGTTTTGTTTGACCATTCAGGATCGTGAGACCTGGACTGAGCCCCCGAACCTGGAGGCCTAGTGGCCCACTTCTTAGTCTGACCTCTACCCTTTGACCTGTTTGGCATGGGTGACCCTACAGAGAGCCAAAGCTTAAAGCCCTGACTCCCGCCAAAACAGCTCTCTGGGTCATTAAGGCATGCAAGCCTCCAAACCATAATAAAGATGTGGTCCTCAGGAGGATATTAGAATATAGCATGGGGATTTTAGTCTTTGGTGTCTCCAATGAGTCTGGTAGAATAATCGAAAGCACCTGAGAATAATTACCATTATATCCAGCATTTCCAGTACTTTCCCAGTGCAGCAGAGGCTGATGGACAAGAAAACTTTCACAGAAATCTGGTATTGGTATTATTTAAAGATAAGAAAATCTGAAGATGCTAGAAATCCAAGCAACACACACAAAATGCTGGAGGAAATCAGCAGGCCAGGTAGCATCTATGGAAAAGAGTCGTTGTCGTCGTAGTGACTATCCCTCAAAGTCGAGGGTGATGGTCTTGGTTCTGAAGAAGTGGCCCACAGAGCAAAGACGCCTGTGCATGTATTTGTTTAACATGTACTTGATGTTGTACTCCAAGAAGCACACAATACTTCATAAATCAACCAACTGATTCCAATGGCATGGAAACTACAATGATTGGAGCTGATGGATTTGTTGCAGTATCAGCCTTCACAGCCGTTGAGTTCAAAGTAACTTTGTCCGCCTGTTCCACCGTTGAGGTCTTGGTTGGATTATTCTTTGTCAGGGACCTCACCCTCGACCTTACCACCATGGGTGACCCTACCAGGAGCGTAGCTCCAGACGGCATCACTCTCGGCATCACAGGACCACACAAGCTTCTCCACCATGACAAGGTGACAATCCCTGGAGAAGGGAAAAGAGTAAACAATCGACATTTCAGGCTGAGGCCCTATGTCAGGTCTGGAAGAAAAGATGAGAAGTTAGAGCAAAAGGTGGGGGGAGGGGAAGAAGAAGTACAAGATTGTAGGTGGTAGATGAAACCAGGAGAGAGGGAGGGATGAAGTAAAGAGCTGGCAAGCTGATTTGTGAAACAGATAAAAGGCTGAAGAAGGGGAATCTGATAGGAGAGGGTAGAAGACCATGGAAGAAAGGGAAGGAATAGGAGAACCAATGGGAGGTGATGGGCTGATAAGGAGATGAGGTGAGAGAAGGAAATGGGTTTGGGAATGGTGGAGGGGGGTGCAATTACCAGAAGTTTGAGAAAACAATATTCATGCTATCAGGTTAGAAGCTACCCAGACAGAAAATAAGGTGTTGCTCCTCCAACCTGGGCATGGCCTCATCGTGGCAGGAGAGGGGACCATAGACTGACAAGTCAGATTGGGAATGGGAAGTAGAACTGAAATGAGTGCCCACCGGGAGGTCCTGGTTTTCCTGGCCGTGTTGGTTTATTATTGTCACTTGTACTGAGATACAGTGCCTTTGCTCGTGTTCCTTCTGGACAGATATACATAAGCACCGTGAAGCAGTAAAAATAAAAGAAGAATGCATGCTATAGTGTTAGAGCTACAGAAGAAGAGCACTGCAGGTGATAAGTAAGGTGCAAGGACCATAACAAATTAGAAACTTGCTTTTACAGTTTTACGTTTCTGAGGTAAAGCAGAACAGTAGAGGTACAGGCTCTTTGGCCCATGATGTTGTGCCAAATTGATTAAGCTTGTAATTAAATGCCTAACTAAACTAATCTCTTCTGCCTAGATGATGTTCATATCCCTCCATTCTCACATTCCTGTGCCTATCTAAGAGCCCCATAAACACCTCTGTCATATTTGCTTCCACGACCACCCCCGGGATTGGGCCCGACTGAAACCACCAGGATTAAATACGACTGAAGCCCAATTCTGGTCTGAACTCCCAGAATCGCTTCTGTAATTGGTGCCTTCATAAAAAGGATTCATAGAACTAAACCTCCCCTCCTGGTGCAGGAGGATCCTTTTGCGAGGTTGGGTTGTAACCATGTTATTCTGGAACAGCAAATGAGGTTTCCGGTGCCATTTAACTTGGGCTGTGTCTCACATATGATATTGATACTGGATGGAGCATAGTGGAGAATGTTTCATTCCATAAATAATAAAAGCAGATAGATCTTAAAAAATATATAGGCATATAAAATGTATGTAGAAGAATATATGCACGCAGGCAACAATTTTTTCTAGCACTTGGGCAATTTGTACACTCACTCACATTTTAATTTAAAAAGGATACTGCATTTTATAGGCTCAAATGATTTGAGTGGAAATTAGAAACATCTTTGGACCCACATCTGTTTTGTTTGGAACATGTGCTTCCTCTTTGATTAAAGCTCATAGACAAAATAATACCTTATTATAAAATATTATACAAAGGAAAGAAAATACAGCTTCTACAGGAAGCCATTGAATGGGTTATCATGTTACAAAGTATTTGTCCTAGATTCTTCACTGGTTTAAAAATAATAATACAGTTAATTATTATTATTCTGCCTCCAAATCTGAGCGGCTCAAGGCGCAGGTCTTAAGAAACTTATTGGGCCTATCTGGATGTAATTCTGTAGCAATGACTCATCGCTGTGTTTTTCTTATTTTTGGCATGAGTTCTCATGTGAACAGAACTGTATGCATTTTATCTCCACATTCTTTGGCTTCCTTAATACCTCTGTGGCTATTTCTGCCAACTGTTCAGTGGTCTGCTAGTACCCACAATGTGGAGTGCCATATCTTGGTGACTATGAACTAAGTTGAAAGAAGAGGGGATTGGTAAGCACTTTTTAATATTCAATTTAGTTACCAAAGGCCAAAAAACTTTGAATTTTTTTTTGCTGTATTTGTTCGCTGTTGTAAATGGTATGTTCCACATGATTATTGAAAAGCTTAAAATGAAACGGGGGGTGGTATCAGTTGAAATGCAAACGGAACCATTTTTACAATGTATAGCAGGGAAATATGTTGAGATTCCATTTGTGCCATTTTTATTCAGGGTCAGTGTATGTTTTACTGTGCTTCTGATCATGAAAAATGCAAATTAAAAGATTGAAGTGCTTTCCCAGTGTTGTGAACGATGCAACTTTTGAGAGCAGGGAACTCAGAGAATCAGGAATAGATTTGGTTCAGGCTGATTAATGTGGCATATTTCTTATTTGATGATTATTGTAACAGCGTGAATGCTTTTAAACTTTGTATAAAGTAAGGTGTAAGGTCATAAATATTAGTAACAAACAATGTTGTTAATAGCAATGAGTAAATTAAAGGTTAGGGTGCAGATGCCTGAAACCTCCCATGAACCTCAAATACCAAATAGCTGTTAAATAATTATTGACAGACAATTTTTTAGTAAGTTATTTGCTACGCATGCAATACATCAGGAAGTTTTACGTACATGGTCCAACATGGATAGTTATTTACCTCACCCATTTAACTACCTTCCTCCTCCCTCCAAAATATTGTCTTGTTGAAACACAAATTTGCAAGTTCTGGTTACCCACCAGGGATTCTTACTATGACTATGACTGAGCATGGATTACGAATAGAACTGATCCAGCTTCCAATACATGCAATGTGCCCACGCATTCACTTCAAGCAGATGTTGTCAGATGCCTATCAAGTACAAGAATACTGCTCATCTTACCACCAGCCTAACTCAGGTGTACTGATTCACCCTTACTTCTGTTTGCCTGATTTCACTTTGGATCAGGAATTTCACTGGTCTTAAAGCCCAGTTATCATTGGATATATTGACCAAGCAAGCAAGAAATAAATTGCCATTAAAGTAGTCATTTCAGACAATCACTTCTATTCTAATATAGGTGGATTGAAAAATAGTAATACAACTAATCATCCCACTGCAGATTTTTGCCAGAGCTTTTTCTCCCAACTACCAGGACAGCAGATAAACCACAGAAGTCCTTTCCTATTTATTAATATAAATTTGAACCACCAAAACAAATTTTTAAAAATCCATAACTAACTACCTAAAGTAATACTCTAGATCATTGATTTATTCCTTAGAAACACATGGAAGAGCATTCCTGTCAAATGGCCGCAACTGCGGTTGACGGGTGTTTGGTGTTGTTCCCATATTTTGAGAAGGAGATGGTTATATACATCCTTCAACAGTATCTGAATGTGCACCAACAATTTCAGGGGCAACAAAGATTGGTGTGGTACCTGCATGAAGTATTCTTGGGGACACATCATAAATTATTTTGGTGGGTGACAGAGATGCACTAGATAAGGAAGAAAATTATCTGGTTTAGATAGGGATCCAAGTTGTATTCCCCACTTCCTTCATTCCTCCATGACATAATATCCAATATTCTCTTTTTACAAAGAAAAGTATTGATGTTCTGTCCAATATCATTCAGTGGGGACTTTGTTAGAAAAACATGTACATGTGCTCATTAATGCAAATATCTTATCAACTAATCATAAGGCAACAATTCAGTGCATAAAAGCATGCAGCCATGGTCAAGAGGTTCAGTTGTTGTTCAGACCAAATGTCAGAATTAGGAAGAAATGTGATCCAAGTGACTTTGACTATGCAATGATCATTGTTGCTAGATCGGGAGATTTAAATATCTCAGAAACTGCTGATCTCCTGGGATTTTTTTTTGCTCAATAATTTCCAGAGTTACAGAGAATGGCGTGAAAAACAAACAAAAGAAAAAAGAAAGTGAGTAGCAGTTCTGTGGACAAAAATATCTTGTTAATGAGAAAGGTCAGAGGAGAATAGCCAGACTAGTTCAAGCTGAAAGAAAGCGGGCAGTAACTCAGATAACCACATGTTAAAACAGCGGTGTACAAACAAGCATCTGTGAATGCACAACTTGTCCAACCTTGAAGAAGATGGGCTACAGCAGCAGAAGACCACGAGCGTACACCCAGTGGCCACTTTATTAGTTACATTAGCCAGAAGCAGAAACAGATTACAGATCCCCAATTTCTCCACAAGGGATTAAACCTCCACCATCCGAGGAGTCAGTCTGTAGAACCTTAATTTCACTCCCACTATGCCAAATATTTACTTCCTTAGGTTGTGTATTCCAAATGTGATCTCACCAGAGCCATATATAATTGCAGTAAATATCTTTTTCAATATACTGAACTCTCTCTATAATTAAAGTTATCATGCCATTTGTCTTCAAAATTGCTTACTATACCTGCTATTTAACTTTCAGTGATTTGAGTACAAGAACTCCCAGATCCTTCTGAACAATACCTTTTAATGACTCTGGATTAAAAATAATACTGTGCCTTTCCATTTTCTCTATCAAAGTGGATGGTCACACTTTTGTTTTCATTACATTCCATTGGCCATGAGCTAACTATTACTTAACCTGCTTCCCTAAATTCTTCTGTTAGCTTAAACTTCATATCATCAGGAAACTTGGGTACTTGATCTCCTCATCCAAATCATTGACATTGTGCAAATGGGACTCCACCAACAATCTCAATGTCATCCCACTGGTCACAGTCTCACAGTCTGAAAATTAACTATTTTCTATCCATTAGCCAGTCCTAAATACACACCAGTGTATTACCAAAAATACCTTGTGCTCTGTTTTTAATTTACAATCTCGATTGTGGTTCCTTATCAAGGGCCTTCTGAAGGTCAAAATATACCACATCAACTCATTTGTTCTTATCTATCCTACTAATCACAATTTCTAAAAACTTTAGCAGATCTGCAAAACATGTTTTCCATGCCTTAAATCCACATTGATTCTGCACTATCTTATTATTATTTATTGACTGCCGTGTTTAGCATTTCCATGGATTCCAGTATTTTCCCTAGTGCTAATGTCACTCTCTCTCTCCTCCCCCCCCCCCCCCCCCACTCCCCTTTCATAAGTACCGGGCTAAAATTTTCTACCTCCTAATCTGTGGGAGGTTCAAGAGACTTCAGATGATGGAATCTGAGTGCAGGAGGAATTCAGTGAGTCAAGCAGCGCCTGTGGAGGGACAAAAATTGTTACTGTTTGGTACAAGATCCTCCAGCAGAACTGATGCAGGGTCTTGATCTGAAATATCAACACTTCCTTTCCCCCAGCAGATGCTGTTTGACCTGCTAAGTAGTCCAGCAGTTTGATTTTTATTCTAGAATTTGTGGGATTTTGTAATTCAAATTTTTATTATTATTTATTCTTATTTTACAAAGCAGCACAGCATATCATTGAGTAGATACAGTACAACATATTTAAACAACCATCCCATGGCATGAAAACATATAAAACTAAGAAACAGATGTGGGATTTTCGACTGATGATTCACATTTCTATTGTCTCCAAATCAGCTCCTTAAATACCCTAGGATACTGAACATCAGGTTCTGGGCTTACTGAAGTTTATTCTCATTAATTTCCCAATTGTTTTTATGGATTCTAACTTCTTTGATTATTTCATTTTCTCTTGACGCATGGTTCTTTAAAATTTCCAAGAAATTTTGTTCCTTTTCTTGCAGTCAAACACAATACATTAGTTTCATTTCTCTGCAATTTTTTCTTCCCAATTTAATATCTCCTGCCTCAGTTTCCAAGGAACCTTCATTAAATTTTTCTACAACACACACAAAATGCTGGTGGAACACAGCAGGCCAGGCAGCATCTATAAGGAGAAGTACTGTCGACGTTTCGGGCCGAGACCCTTCATCAGGACTAACTGAAAGGAGAGATACTAAGAGATTTGAAAGTAGTGGGGGGAGGGGGAAATGTCACCAGCATTTTGTGTGTGTTGTTTGAATTTCCAGCATCTGCAGATTTCCTTGTGTTTGCTCATTAAATTTTACTTATATTTTTCTCATTAGTATATTTGTATGAGTGGCAGGGTAGAACTACGTCTCAACCAAAGGAGGTGTAAGGCACTCCATCTCTCCATTAGACTGCAGGTCACCCTTGGGCAAGGTGTAGCACCTACTTAGCCCCCCCCCCCCCCCCCCAGTCAGGGTCACGTGAAGTCATGGCAGTAGGTGTGGATGGTCATATAAGCAGCTGGTGCACAAACATATCACAAGTCCTGGTTACGTGGCCACGGAAGAGTACTGATAATGGCTGAGGTCACCTATCTTGTAAAGACACTGCCCAGAAGGCAATGGCAAACTACTTCTGTAGAAAAATTTGCCAGGAATGACCATGACCATGGATAGGGACCACAATTACCCATGTCACATGACATGGCACACAATGATGATGATGATATCTAAAATATCTTTTACAGTTTGGTTCTGTTTCTACTCTTATACTAGCTCTTTATCAGTGTCTTGGTCATCCTTTTCTGAATTCTGAAATTTTCTCAATCCTCAGTCTTAATGTTTCGATTGGCAATGTTATAAGCTTTGTTCTTTGATCTAGTATGTTCTTTCACTTCTCTTGATGGCACAAGTCATCTTTGACAAATGTTTTGGAACATTTTGAGGCTGTAACTAACATATTGAACAAGTTGATGGTTTGTTAAGAAATTGCATCAATCTTTACTTTTAAAGGCTCCTCCCTGATCTAGAGAGTATATTATTTCGTTCAAGAAATTGTAGAGTTTCTTAGCAATCAACTTCGTGAAGCAGGAGTTACTTTGTGAAGTACAACTACCGACCCTAAGCCAGTTTTTTCTCAGTGGCAAACCAAGTGTGCAGATGAAACTAAAGCTGGCGGCAGCATCCTCTGCCTCGCAGTCTGTTCTGTAAGGGCTGCGCTTCAGAATTACTGGGGGCAGCATGGAACATTCCAGAATTACTAACAGGATAAATGGGGAAAATCAGCAACTAGAACAAAGATAAATAATGTTCGAAGTGCTCAGACATCAGTTAGCATCTGTGGAGCAAGAAAAAGCAGGCAGTTCAGGTCAGTGAACTTTCATCCTGGAATTCCTGCACTGAGTGGACTTTAATGCCAACATTATTCAGCAAACAATGGAGTAGTTAAAAATAAGTATGAAGGATAACACGTGTAACTTGCATACTTTCTGTTTATTCAGCAGATCAAGGGTTAAAGTCCTTATTGCACTATTTGTGTAACCACATACGATTTTTGTTTACTCAGCAGGGCAGGGGTTAAAACACCTCTCTCAGCAACTCATGCTCACCATATGTGGTTCCTGTTTATTCAGGAGTGCAAGAGTAGCCAGCTACGGCACGGCTGACGTTAAGTGAGTTGCATTCTTCACGGCCTAGCGTATGACTGAGGGCTCTGGTAGCCTACTCAGAAGTTCAAAGTAAATTTATATGTGCATGGCACCGTATATCATCTTGAGATTCATTTTCTTGCAGGCATTTATGAAAAAAAGAAATACACTAGAATTTATGAAAAAACACCTGCATATAAACAATGACCGACAAACAATCGATTATGCAAGTTTAACTGTGCAAATAAAAATAATAGTGCTCTGAATTTCTCATGTTCACATACAGATTAAGTTACTATTGCCAAAAACTCATGAAATGTTTAAAATCTTTAATTTTAAATAATTCATATCAATAAGATACAATCATAGATTGATTTCACTCTCACATAAATCCAGAAAACAACCTCAATGCATAAAACTTTAAAATGTCGATCCGAAAGTTTTTGAGAACAGTCATTTCCATCCTTTGTAATAAAACTGACCTCATTAAAAGATGTTTCCTAACAGCACCTTATATGATTTCAAATGTTCATATCAAAGATTAATTCCATACATTCTGTGACCAATGCATTAATATCATCCCTTTCCCCTGGGAATCCTATCCTGCTCACCACAGCACTATTGCTTAAGTGTTCATGGTCTACAGGCACAAATTTCATCCCGACTAGCTAGGGAAGAAATTCCACGAAGTGTGATTGTGAAAGCAAAATAGAGGTCATGGCTCATCACACAAGAGAGAAGATGAGATCAAATTACGGATAGTAATTAATTAAAAGGAAATGTTGGTACTACCCCTAACCTCAGAGAGCGTTGATATGTTACGGTGCACTCGGTCCTCCAGCATGAACACTCAGAGCACATGCCTGGCTGTTCTTTGTGAAGAACACCTGTTGGGACTGCTTGCTTCTACACTGGAACCGGAGCTCCCGGGATCCCCCTGCAATGAACCGGCCCATGGATTAGTTGGGGGACACTCTCTGTGAGGTTTCTGTTGAGCAGGTTGGTATGAGTGATGCTCAGCACTGGGTTGTAGGTAACAGGGGTGCTCCATAGCTGGAGTGTGGGCCATTGTCAGGGATTAATATTTCCTGCAGTTTGTGTTGTTAAACCTCCTCTATCGTCACCTCCTGTTGGCTGTGATGGAAAATACTTCCATACCCCAATCCTCTACTTCCCATCCCTACCCTTTCTGTGGCTAATTGACACTCCCCAGCCCAAAGGTATGAGCTTACCTCCACAGACCATAAGACATAAAAGCCATTCAGCCCATCGATTCTGCTACACCATTCAATCACAGCTTATTTATTATCTCTCAAACCCATTTCCTGACTTTTCCCTGCAAGCTTTGACCCCCTTTCCTAACAAGAACCTATCAACCTTTGCTTTAAATATACCCAATGATTTGCTCCCCCACAGCTGTCTGCGACAATGAATTCCCCATGCTCACCATCCTCTGGCTAAAGAAATCCCTCCTCATCTCTCTTCTTAAGGGATGTCCTTCTATTCTGAGGCTGTCTCCTCTGGTCCTAGACTCTTCCATGATTAGAAATATCTTCTTCATTTCCACTCTATCTAGGTCTGTTAGTATTTGATAAGTTTCAGTGAGATCCTCCCTCATTTTTCTAAATTCCAACAAGTACAGGAACAGAGCCATCAAATGCTCCTCATACATTAACCCTTTCATTCCACTGATCAGTCTCGTGTACCTTCTCTGGACAGCCTTGAATGCCTGTCCATCCTTTCTTCAATAAGGGGCCCAAAGCTTTTCACAGTACTCCAGGTGTGATGTGACCACTGCCTTGCTTCTCTATTCAAGTGCTCTCAAAATGGATGTGATGAAATGAACAATAGAGATGTCTCCATGCAGCCAAATAAGAAGGGGAGAAGGTAACCCATCACACTCAGCCAGGGATGATGGGAGAGTTTGCAAGGTCCCAATGGTTCAAGTTCAAATACATGTTTATGGTAATTCTGCCACTAAATGACTCAATGCTCCCAGGACCAAGGTGCACAACACAGTTCATATAACTCACACACAGAACAGAAAGTAATATTACCAACAATGAGACAGCTCAGGTCAGGAGTGTAATGGAAAACTTGCCACTCGCCTGGATGAGTGCAGCTCCATCAACACCCAAGAAGCTTGACACCATCCAGTACAAGGCAGCCAAATGGATAGGTATGCCTTCCACAAGCATCCAGTCCCTCCACTATCGATGAACTGTTGTAGCAGTGTTTACTATCTACAACGCACCAAAGTTCTGAAGGCAGCACCTTCCAGACCCACCACCACTACCACCTAGAAGGACGAGCACAGTAGATACCTGGGAACATCACCACTTGGAAATCCCCCTCCAAGTCTCTCACCATCCTGACTTGGAGACATATTGTCGTTCCTTCATAGTCGCTGGGTCAAAATCATGGAACTCCCTCCCTAACAGCACTGTGGATGTACCTACACCTCAGGGACCGCAGCGGTCCAAGAAGTCAGCTCATCACCATCTTCTCAAGGGCAACTAGTGATGGGCAATAAATGCTGGCATAGCTGGTAATACCCACATCCCATAAATTAATGAATAAATAAATAATTAACACATAATAAAATATGTTCCAGAAAATTGACATTTAGCACAACACAAGTTAAAAAGAAATCAGTATAATGCTACTGGCACTTCATATGTGATGAGATCTGGGTGGTGGCAGGGAATTGAGTAGCCTCATAGCCTGGGGGAAGAAGTTGTCTTCCACCCTAGCAGTCCTTGTCCTAATGCTACTGTATCTCCTAGCTGATAGTAGGGTCAAAGAGTCAAAGAGATTGTTGGATGGATGGGAGGGATCACTGACAATGCTAAGGACCCTGCATGATAAATATCTCTAATGGGGATGGGTGGAAGACAGACCCCAATGATCCTCTCAGCTGTCCTCACAAGCCTTTGTATGGTCAGATGCCTTGCAAGTCCTATACCAGGCGGAGATGCAGCTGGTCAGGACATTCTCAATGTCGCTCCTGTAAAAATTGCTTAGAGTGTCGGGGGTGGGGAAGGACCATCTCATCGTCATTGTTGATGAGGACAACCACTGTTGTGTCATCAGTGAACTTGTAGATTGGGTTTGAACCGAACCTGGCAGTACAGTCACGCATCAGCAGCAGGCTGAGCATGCAGCCTGAGGGGGTTGCTGATGCACAGCACAATTTTGCTGCTGAGACTGTCGTCTTTCTGTCAGGAAATCGAAGATCCAGTTACAGAGACAGGTGTGGAGACCCAACAAGGCCGGTTTACCCACCGGCTTCTGATGAATGATCTTATTAAATGCCGAACTGAAGTCGATAAACAGCACCCTGGTGTATGAGACACCATTTTCCAGGTGGGACAGCACAAAGTGGGGGGGGGGGGGGGCAGAGGTTATGGCATGTACCCGTCAACATATAGAAGGAATGCGTCTGCTCCCTAGGAATGGCTTTTCTCACTGACAAGGCATAGCTCTGAACCCCACTTTGCAGCCCAGCCAGTTCAATATCGGCTCTCACAGGCAACCTTTGCACGCTAGGCTAGTGGTGTGATTCCTTGCTGGATTTGCACAAAGCTCCCAGCACAGCAGCACCATCAGTAATCTATCTTTTTGTTCACAGTTCCACTATTACCTGCTAAATTCTTAATCAACTCATTCTCATCCCTAGGGTCATTTTGCAGGAGGGAGAGAGTATTTTGCCCATTTGACTTTGATTTGATTTGGTTTGATTTGAATTAACTTTTTTGACACCTTATACCTTTCAAAGCGGATCTATATTCTGCTTACTGGTATCGAGCACATTGGCTTCTTGAGCCATAGTGCCTTGAAAAAGTGTTCGGCCTCACAACTACTTTCATGTTTTATTATCTCATGTTCTAAATTTAAAATACATTGAAGTGGGGTTTTTTGAGCTAATCTACAAAACAGTGTGCATCATGGTAAATCAAAAGAGAAGTTCCAAAACAATTTACTAAAAATTAAAAACAAAATTCTGAGGCTGGAAAAGTACTCATTCCTTTTGTAGTTACTATGTTAACCTTTCTCAGATGCAATACACATTTTACTTTACCAACTCACTCGATTTGGTGAAGTAGAAAATTGGAGGATGACCTGTTTCAATGAATTCATAGGAATAACTACCCCTTCTCTCTGGAAGGTCCAACAGTATGGTAGATTTTCAACAGAACGAACCAAAATGAAAATAAAAGAGCATTCAAGGCAAGTCAGAGAAATGATAATAGAGAAGCACAAATTTGGGGAAGGGTACATGAGCAACTCAAAGGTACTGAACTGAGCTCAGTGCAGTCCATTGTGAAAATGTGAAAAATGTAAAAAAAAAAGGGTCTGACCCCTCCTCTAAACTTTGTTCCTGGCACTTGTCAGAGAAGCTACTGTGATGCCAACAGTCACTCTGAGGGAGCTGCAGAAGCCAGTGGCTGCAACTGGAGATGAAGTTCACGGCTGCACAAACTTGAGAGCCTTGCACTAAAAGGGTACTTATGGAAGTGTGGCAAGGAAAAAGCCCTGGCTGAAAAAAAGTATATCTTTGCCTGTCAAGGCTTTGCAAAACATCACTTAGAAGACACTGTGAAGATGTGGAAGAAAGTCTTGTGGTCAGATGAGACTAAAGTGGAACTTTTTGGCCTCAAAACTAAGTGAAACATGTGGTGTACTGTAAATCTAATACTGTACATTAGCTAAGTATGGTGGAGGTAGCATCATGCTAAGGGGATGCTTTTAAGTAGCAGGGACTGGAAATCTGGAGAGGATTGATGAAAAGATGAATGCTGCTAAACACAGAGAGATCCTGGATAAAAACCTTCTAGCTTCTGCCAGAAAGCTTAAACTGGGGAGGAAGTTCATCTTTCAGTGGTACAACAACTCAAAGCACACTGCCTGAGCAACCATGGAGTGGCTTCAGATGAAGACAACTGATGTTCTTGAGTGGGCCAGTCAGCATCCTGGCTTTTACCCAATTGAACATCTCTGGCAAGATCTCACAATTGCTGTTTCCTGCTGCTCCCCAAATAACCTGGCACTGCTTGAGCAATTTTACAAGGAGGAAAGGGCAAATCTTGTTCAAAAGCTAATGGAGACTTATCCAAAAATGCTACTGGCTGTAAAAGCTGAGAGAGCTGATTCAACTATGTACTGAGCAATGGTGGATGCATACTTTTGAAATGCCGACATTTCAGTTTTTGAATTTTTAGCTTTTCATTGCTTACAATTTTCTGTATTTTTCAGCTCTGCTGTGGAAAAAAAGAGCACGTGATTCACAAATAAAAAATCTCAGTTAAATTGATCAAAATCCCTGTTGTAATACTCATTTATGTGAACAAAGGGCTGGGGGCTAAATAGTTTTATAAGACTCTGTCTTTTGCACTGGGAAGTGAGCCTTATTATCAGCAGCTGTTTCAAATGTTTGCCTTGAAGATATCAATGTGCGGTGGTATATCTATTGCCCACTTTCCATGTTTGAATTGGCAGAAGTGACAAGGTGCCTCAGTATGAACAGAATCATGCTCTAGATAACGGTGGATGATGTTCAGTACCTTCAAGAACCTCTCCTCTTATGTTTGCCCATTGATGCCCATGATGCATGATAAGTTGTAGCTCCTTTTGGAAGTCATGGATTGAATGGCCCAACCACTTCCTCCAAAACCCAGTCATCAGAAGTCCACAACACTATAACACATGGGAGCAGAATTAAGCCATAGAGTCATGGAAAAGTAAGCACAGAAACTGGCCCTTTGACCCATCTAGTTCATGCTTACTCCCATTAACCTGCACTGAGACCATAGCCCTCCCTCCTATACACGTACCTATCCAAATTTCTCTTAAATGAAGAAATGGACCATTTATGCTGTCAGCTCATTCCACACTCTCACTGCCCTCTGAGTGAAGAAGTTTCCCTTATGTTCCTCTTTCACCCTTAAGCCATGACCACTGGTTGTGGTCCCATCCAACCTCAGTAGAAAAGTCTGCTTGCAATTACCCTATCTTTACCCCTTTTAGTTTTGTATACCTCAATCAAATCACCTCTTCAATCTTCTATGTTCTAGAGAATACCTCTTAACCTATTCATTTTTTTCCTTATATCTCAGGCATCATCCTTGTAAATGATCTCTACACTCTTTCAACCTTGTTTACATCTTTCCTAGAGGTAGGTGACCAAATCTGCACATGATAGCCCTCACCAGTGTCTTATGCAACCTCAACATGACATCCCATCTTCTGTACACAATACATTGATTTATGAAGGCCAATTTTGCCAAAAAGCTTTCTTTACAATCCTATCTACCTGTGATGGCACTTTCAATGAATTATGGACCTGTATTCCCAGATCCCTTTGTTCTTCCACATTTCTCACTGCCCTACCATTCACAATGTAAGACCTACCCTGGTTAGTCATACCGAAGTGCAAAAATTACACTTGTCTGCATTAAATTTCATCTGCCATTTATCTAGCTGATTCAGATCCTTCTGCAAGCCATGATAGTCTTCCACACTGTCCACTACACCCTCAGTCTTGATGTCATTTGCAAATTTGCTGATCCAGTTAATCACATTATCATCTAGATCATTGATATAGATGTCAAACAACAAAGGTCCCTACATCGATCCCTGTAGTATGCCACTAGTCACAGGTCTCCAGTAAGAGAGGTAACCTTCTACCACCACGTCTCTGGCTTCTCCCACAAAACCAATGTCTAATCCAATTTACTGCCTCATCCTAGATGCTGAGCGACTGAACCTTCTTGACCAACCTCCCATGTGGGACCTTGTCAAATGCCTTACTAAAGTCCATGTAGACAACATTTACCGTCTTGTCTTCATCCACTTTCCTGGTAACTTTCTCTGAAAACTGTAGGATTGGCTACAACTAACCTACCACACACAAAGCCATTTTGACTATCCTCATTCAGAGTATCTTCCAATAACTTTCCCACAACTGATGCCAGACTCACCAGCCTATAATTTCCCAGTGTCTATTTGGAGCCTTTTTTAAACAGCGGAACAATATTGGCTATCCTCCAATTCTCTGGTACCACTCCTGACATTAAGGATAATTTAAATATCTTTGCTTGGGCCCCAGTACTTGCTTCACTTGCCTCCCATAGGGTCTGAGGGAACACCTTGTCAGGCCCTGGAGATTTTTCTATCCTGATTTGCCTCAGAGCAGTAAACATCTCTACCTCTGTAATCTGTATAGGGACCATGAAATTGATTTCACTTTGGCTCACTGCTATAGATGCTGTACCTTTCTCTTGAGTAAATACTGATGCAAATAGTTCATTTAAGATCTCCCCTGTCTCTTTTGGCTCCATACATGGATTACCATTCTGGTCTTCCAGAGGACCAATTTTGTCTCAGAAATCCTTTTGCTCTTAACATATGTGTAAGATCCCTTACGGTCCTCCTTCACCTTTTCTGTTAGAGCAACTTCATGCCTTCTTTTAGACTTCCTGATTTATTTCTCCTGTGTTCTCTTGCATTTCTTTTACACCAAAAGCACTTCATTTGTTTCTACTTGCCTATACCAACTGTGCACCTCCTTTTTCCTCTTAACCAGAGCCTCAGTATCTCTTCAAAACCATGGTCCCTACACTTGTTATATTTACTTTTTATTCTGACAAGCACATGCAAGCTTTGTGCTCTCAAAATTTCAACTCTGAATGCCTCACACTTTCCAAGTACAACTTTGCCAGAAAACAGCCTGTCCAAATCCACACTTGCAGATCTTTTCTGATACCATCAAAATTGGGCTTTGTCCAATTTAGAATCTCAACACGTGGACCAGACCTATCTCTTTGCATAATTACTTTGAAACTAATGGCATTATGGCACTGTATGCAAAATGTTCCCCTACGCGAACTTCTGTCATCTGCTTTGTCTCATTCCTTAATAACAGACCCAGTATCACACGCTCTCTCATTGGGACTTCTATGTCAGTGAAACGCTATGAGTCAGCTGCACCTTTCCTCATTCCCTGTCATGCCCACTGTTGAACTAGAATGCACGCGAGGTCATCAGTTGCCGAAACACAGTAATACTCTAGCACCAGGGGGCTCTGGTTGGCCTCAGGTAACCGGCTGGCAAGAAGTGCCGTTGCTACTGGCCTGGAGCGCTGACAGATGGGTGCCGCCTCTAAACTTGTTTAGCACACCGAATATTCATGGGAAACCAGGGTCTAAAATATTCACAGACGACCTACAAACGTGTGTAATTCGGGCTCAGGGCTTCGTAAGTAGCAGAGCAGCTACCTCGCTGTGATCTACTGAAAGTTATCCCTCAAGCCAAACTTTTGTCGGCTGATAGATCCTACCTACCTACAAGGAGGGCAGGCACGTGCCCTGTCGCACTCTTCGCTCAGTCGTCGCTCTCTCCAGACTGCGACCGCCGCGGCCCCGGCACGGGGACCTCTGACCCTTACCTTGTCCTCTCACCCCACCCATGACCAGCTGCACCTGGCCAAAGCATCTGGCGGCGGGCAGGCGGGAGGCTGGAATTCGGGCCTGAAGGCTGTCTAATGAGGTAATGAAGCCCTCAAAACTGCTTCGACATCTTGAGTCCAAGCACCCTGCACTTAAAGACAAACCTGTTGAGTTTTTTCAGCGAAAAAAATGTGAGCAAGTGGGACAGAAGCAGGTGCTGAGAGCCACAAAAACTAAATTGCGGAATAGACTGGACATAAGGAACCCTCTTCAAGTATCGCTGTCTCCCATCAGCCCATGATGGGACGGTCTTGTTGCAGGGAAACAAGGCCAGGGCTCCCACTGATTCAGCGATATTGGTGTGTTGCCATGATTTTATATGTTCGTACAAGGAAAATATGCGCTGTGTATTTAATACCCAAATGTTACTTAAAGCGTTATGATGCCATTGACTTATAACTGAGTTAAAATTGACTTATCACTATATTCATGCGAGGAAAATATGTGCTGTGTGTTTAATATTAAAGTTGTTAGATAAACACCTTTTAGAAACGAAATTGAGTGTATTAGCCATTTATAATTGACTTATAGTTGACTTATCACCTATAATCCGGTCGCGATTAACACCCCCCCCACCCCCCATTGGCCGGTCTGCAAGAATGTTGTCAATATTAAACCAGACTGTGGTGCAAAAAAGGTTGGTGACCCCTGTTCTATGTACTGATGAAGGAAACGTTCCTGAACACATTTGATGAACTCTATCTCATTTAGTCTTTTTACAGTATGGAATCCCCAGACAATATGTGGAAAGTTAAAATCACCTACTATGGCAATCTTATGTTTCTTGCAACAGCATGTGATCTCTTTACAAGTTTGTTCTAAATCCTTAGGACTGTTGGGTGGTCCATAATATAGCCCCATTAACATGGTCATACCTTTCTTATTCCTTAGTTCCACCCATAACGCCTCACTGGTCGAGTTCTCCAATCTGTCCTGATTGAGCGCTGGTGTGATATTTTCCCTGACTAGTCATGCCTTCGCTCCTCCTGCTCTGTCACGTTAAAACAATGGAACCCTGAATATTGATCTGTCAGTCGTGCCCCTCCTGTAACCAAGTCTCACAAATGGCTGCAACATCATAATTGCAGGTGTTGATCCATACCCTAAGCTCATCCGCAATTTGGCCAAATCGAGGCTGCTCTGCCATTCAGTCAAAGATGATTATTTTCCATCTCAACCCCATTCTCTTGACTTCTCCCCATAAACGTCAACAACCTTACTAATCAAGAACCAATCAACATCCACTTTAAACATACCCAGTGACTTGGCTTTTGCAACAAGAAATCCAACAGATTCACCACTCTCTAGCCAAAGAAATTCTCCTCATCTCTGCTCCAATGAGAGGTCCTTCTATCCTGAGGTGATGCCCTCCAGTCCTAGTGTGACGAGGTGGGGACAAGGGTGCTGGGAGAGGACCCACACGTAGGACACAAACACGTCTTTCTTAGGCACTGTAGCAATGTACCACATACAGAGCTAGAGACAACGACACACAGTTGGCAAGTCATTTCAAGACTAGTTTATTCAAACTTCGCAACGCTGGCATTTAATCCCTAGCGCCCACCCTTTCCGGGCGGAAATGACGACAGAGGTGCATTACCAAAGTCTCTCCCCGCACGCTGGCTATTTGTGAGCCGGTTCGCCTGTGCAGAAAGTGGATCGCCACATAACCCCCCCCCAGAACCGGCGATACATCCCCCCAATGTCCACAGTCTGGATCAGCCTCTGTTTGGGAGGTCTGCCTCTGCGCCGCGGTGCCTGAACCTCGACCAGCTGCGCCAAATCCACATGGGCTGGTTTGAGTCGGCCCACCGTGAAAACCTCCTCTTTCCCCCCAATGTCCAGAACGTACGTGGACCCGTTGTTGTTGATCACCTTGAACGGCCCCTCGTACGGCCGCTGTAGCGGTGCCCGGTGTCCGCCCCTTCGTACAAACACAAACTTACAGTTCTGCAGGTCTTTGGGTACATGGGTCGGGGTCCGTCCGTGCTGTGAAGTCGGTACGGGGGCCAGGTTGCCGAGCCATTCACGTAGTCTGTCCAGGACTGCTGCAGGTTCTTCCTCTTGCCCCCTTGGGACTGGTATGAACTCTCCCGGGATGGCCAGGGGCGCGCCGTACACCAACTCGGCCGACGAGGTGTGCAGATCCTCTTTAGGCACTGTGCAAATTCCAAGCAGGACCCAGGGAAGCTCGTCCACCCAGTTAGGTCCTCTCAGGCGGGCCATGAGAGCTGACTTCAAGTGACGGTGGAAGCGTTCCACTAGCCCGTTCGACTGTGGGTGGTAGGCAGTTTTGTGGTGTAGCTGCGTTCCCAACAGGCTGGAGGTGAACTGGGCGCCTCTGTCGGAGGTAATGTGGGCTGGTACCCCGAAACATGCTACCCAGGTTGCAATCAGTGCTCGGGTGCAGGAATTGGCAGATGTGTCAGTGAGCGGGACCGCCTCTGGCCACCTCGTGAACCAGTCTACCATAGTCAGGAGGTACCGCGCTCCTCGGGACACTGGTAGGGGGCCCATGATATCCACATGAATGTGGTCGAACCTCCGGTGGGTGGGTTCGAACTGCTGTGGCGGAGCTTTAGTGTGCCGCTGCACCTTGGCTGTTTGGCACTGCGCACACGTTCTGGCCCATTCACTGACCTGCTTGCGAAGTCCATGCCACGTGAATTTGCTGGAGACCAGCCGGACGGTTGTCCTGATAGATGGGTGCACCAAACTGTGTATGGAGTCCAAAACTCGCCGCCTCCAGGCTGCCGGGACGATGGGGCGAGATTGGCCGGTAGCCATGTCGCACAGGAGGGTCCTCTCACCTGGGCCTACAAGAAAGTCTTGCAGCTGCAAACCCGAGACTGTGGTCCTGTAGCTGGGCATCTCATCGTCTGCCTGCTGCGCCTCTGCCAGTGCTGCATAGTCCACCCCCAGGGACAGGGCCTGGACAGCTGGTCTGGAGAGTGCGTCCGCCATGACGTTGTCCTTTCCCGAGACATGCTGGATGTCCGTCGTGTACTCGGAGATATAGGACAGATGTCACTGCTGGCGAGCCGACCAGGGATCGGACACCTTCGTGAACGCGAAGGTCAACGGTTTGTGGTCCGTGAACGCGGTGAACGGCCTGCCTTCTAAGAAGTACCTGAAATGCCGGATTGCCAGATACAGTGCCAACAGCTCCCGCTCGAAAGCACTGTACTTGAGTTCGGGTGGTCGTAGGTGCTTGCTGAAGAACGCCAGGGGTCGCCAGCGCCCCTCGATGAGCTGCTCCAGCACCCCACCAACTGCTGTGTCGGATGCATCCACCGTGAGGGCGGTCGGAACGTCTGTTCTGGGGTGCACCAGCATCGCGGCATCTGTCAAGGCTTCCTTGGCTTTAACGAAAGCAGCTGCGGCCTCCTCGTCCCAAGTAATGTCCTTGCCTTTACTCGACATCAGGGTGTACAAAGGGCGCATGATACGGGCTGCTGAGGGGAGGAAATGGTGGTAGAAGTTCACCATACCAATGAACTCCTGCAGGCCTTTGACCATGTTGGGCCGGGCAAAGTGGCGGATCGCATCTACCTTGGCGGGCAGAGGTGTTGCCCCGTCTTTGGTAATCCTGTGGCCCAGGAAGTCAATGGTATCGAGACCGAACTGACATTTGGCCGGGTTGATTGTGAGGCCGAAATCACTCAGGCGGGAGTAGAGCTGGCGGAGGTGGGACAGATGCTCCTGACGACTACTGCTGGCTATAAGAATGTCGTCCAAATAGATGAACGCAATGTCCAGGTCACGTTGCACCGCATCCATTAGCCGCTGGAATGTCTGTGCGGCATTCTTCAGGCCGAACAGCATTCGGAGGAACTCGAACAGGCCGAACGGGATGATGAGTGCTGTTTTGGGGATGTCTTCAGGGTGCACCGGGATTTGACGGTATCCCCGGACGAGGTCTACTTTGGAAAAGATTCTTGCCCCATGCAGGTTTGCTGCAAAGTCCTGTATGTGCAGCACTGGGTAGCAGTCTGGAGTTGTAGCCTCGTTCAGTCTGCGGTAGTCGCCGCATGGTCTCCAACCCCCGGCTGCTTTGGGCACCACGTGCAGGGCGGAGGCCCATGGGCTGTCGGACCTCCGTACGATCCCCAATTCCTCCATCCTCTTGAACTCCTCCTTCGCCAGGCGGAGCTTTTCCAGGGGGAGCCTTCGTGCGCAGGCGTGGAGGGGTGGTCCCTGGGTCAGGATGTGGTGCTGTACCCCGTGTCTGGGCATGGCTGCCATGAACTGCGGTGCCAGAATCGATGGAAAGTCTGCCAGGATTCTGGTGAATTCGTTGTTCGACAGCGTGATGGAGTCCAGGTGTGGGGCCGGCAACTTGGCTTCACCCAGGGAGAATGTCTGGAAAGTCTCGGCATGTACCAGTCTTTTCCCTTGCAAGTCGACCAGCAGGCTGTGAGCTCGCAAAAAGTCCGCCCCCAGGAGTGGTTGGGCCACCGCGGCCAGTGTGAAGTCCCACGTGAACCGGCTGGCGCCGAACTGCAGCTGCACTGTGCGGGTGCCGTAGGTCCATATCGTGCTGCCGTTTGCGGCCCTCAGGGTGGGTCCTGGCTTCCTGTTGCGGGTGTCGTACCCCATCGGGGGCAAGACGCTGATCTCCGCTCCGGTATCGACCAAGAAGCGGCGTCCCGACTGTTTGTCCCAGACATACAAGAGGCTGTCCTGGTGGCCAGCCGCCATAGTCATTAGTGGCAGCTGGCCCTGGCCCTGGCCCTTGCAGGGCGGGCGACAACAGTGGGCTTCTGTGCCCCACTGCTGGTGGTAGAATCACCACTGTTCACTGTCCTCCTCACTCCTGCCTCTGTGTTGTGTGCGCCCCCCTGCTGGGCCTGGTCTGGTCTGCTGTTGGGCGCGTGGCCTGGTAATCTGACTGACGGACGCCACGCTCTCCCTCTTGGCTTTCCACAGCATGTCTGCCCGGGCCGCCACCTTCCGGGGGTCTCTGAAATCTGCATCGGCCAGCAGCAGATGTATGTCCTTGGGCAGTTACTCTAGGAACGCTTGCTCGAACATGAGGCAGGGCTTGTGTCCGTCAGCCAGGGCCAGCATCTTGTTCATCAATGCTGATGGCAGCCTGTCTCCCAAACCGTCCAGGTGAAGCAGGCGGGCACCCTGCTCACGCCATGAGAGGCCAAAGGTCCCAATGAGCAGCGCTTTGAATGCTTCATATTTGCCTTCTTCCGGGGGCGACTGTATGAAATCCGCAACCTGGGCGGCCGTCTCCTGGTCAAGGGTGCTCACCACGTGATAGTAACGCGTGGAATCAGAAGATATCTGCCAAATCTGGAACTGGGCTTCTGCTTGGCTAAACCACACGTGTGGTCGCAGCGTCCAGAAAGTCAGCAGTTTTAGCGAAACTGCGTGAACGGATGAAGAGTCGGTCATCTTTGGTCCAAATCCCGTTTGGACCGTCGGGGTCACCAATGTAGCGATGTACTACGTACAGAGCTAGAGATAACGACATGCAGTCGGTAAGTCGTTTCGAGTCTAGTTTATTCAAACCTCGCGGCGCTGGCATTTAATCCCTAGCGCCCGCCCTCTCCGGGCGGAAATGACGTCAGAGGTGCATTACCAAAGTCTCTCCCCACGCGCTGGCTATTTGTGAGCTGGTTCACCTGCACAGAAAGTGGGTCGCCACAGTACAATAAAATAGCGTTTATTACTCGCTACACAGAAGATCGGGAAATCGAGGACAAAGAGAAACACAAACCTCGGACTAGGGGACTAGGGACTTGGATCGCCGCAGACCTTGGACTTGGACAGGGGGAACATGGACAGCCGCTGACCTTGGACTTGGACAGGGGGAACATGGACAGCCGCTGACCTTGGACTTGGACAGGGTGGAACATGGACAGCCGCTGACCTTGGACTTGGACAGGGTGAGCATGGACAGCCGCGGACCTTGGACTTGGACAGGGGGAGCATGGACAGCCGCTAACCTTGGACTAGGAGACTAGGACCTTGATTCACTGCCGCCAGACACTTGGATACCATGGATCGCTGCAGCCAGAAACGTGGACACCAAAACAAAGGACAAGGAATCTTGAACCAGGACTCCTCCTTCAGATCAGGCATCGAGCCGGGACTCTTCGAGGGGTCGACATGGACAAGGGGCAGGAACATCGAGTCAGGACTCCGCCTTCCACTCAGGCACCAAGCCGGGACTCTTCGAGGGGTCGACATGGACAAGGGGCATAAACGTCGAGTCAGGACTCCACCTTCCACTCACCCCTAGTAGATTGACCTTGCCCGGACCCACTCTGGCAACGGAAGGTGAATTGCTGGTACTCCGATGCGGGCTGGGTCACTCTGGTGACGGAAGGTGAATTGCTGGTACTCCGATGCGGGCTGGATCACTCTGGCGATGGAAGGTGAATTGCTGGTACTCCGATGCGGGCTGGATCACTCTGGCGACGGAAGGTGAATTGCTGGTACTCCGATGCGGGCTGCATCACTCTGGCGAGGGAAGGTGAATTGCTGGTACTCCGATGCGGGCTGGATCACTCTGGCGACGGAAGGTGAATTGCTGGTACTCCGATGCGGGCTGGATCACTCTGGTGACGGAAGGGGAATTGCTGGAACTCCGATGCGGGCTGGATCACTCTGGCGACGGAAGGTGAATTGCTGGTACTCCGATGCGGGCTGGATCACTCTGGCGACGGAAGGTGAATTGCTGGTACTCCGATGCGGGCTGGATCACTCTGGTGACAGAAGGGGAATTGCTGGTACTCCGATGCGGGCTGGATCACTCTGGCTTGTCGTAGCGGTGGCGACTTGCGAAGGCTTCTTAACACTCTCGCCCCGAACGGCTAAAGCCAGGGACTTATAAGCTGCCGGTTCGGGTCAAGGGTAGATTACCTTGATTGCCAAACTCAAGGGACACGTGAAACGAAATTAAAAGGGAACAAGGCGTCAAAGGTCCAGAAAGCAACCTAACTAAACTTAAAGGGGAACTGATCCGGACCATGACACCCAGTCTCTACCACTATTAGGAACATCCTCTCCATGTCCACTCTCTCCGGGCTTTTCAATATTCAGTAGGTTTCAGTGAAAACCACCCTCCGCCCTCTTTGCCCCAAGGCTTTTCAGAGCTTTCACCACATTTGCCTCGTATTTTCATGCCAAGTAAACAGCCAACATTCACCCATGTTTCTGATCAGGAGGAGGTATGGTATGATGAGTCTGGGAATCGCTGAGGGATCTTAAGGGGAAATGTGAAAGTTCTCTGAAGTATTGTTCTGAATATCAGTCATTATAGCAGCAAAACAGAGTGCACCTTTGAAACTGGCCAAAATTGGATGAAACAGGTGAATTTAACTTTGCACAATCATACAAGAAGTGTAACAGATACAAATTGAAAGCTAGAGAGCCGGCAGAAAAACAATATTAAAAAGAGGCGCAATCCATCTGGAAATAAAAAGCCGCACACTTGGCCTTTCTCATGGAGTTCATTACAAGCAAAATTTTTAAAAAATCAGTCACTGCAGGAAAGAAAGAACAGTATAGGATACTATTTATAGACAGAGAAAAATAATATCAAAGGAACTGCTTTCTTCTGCATTTGAGAACATTTAATGTAAGCATACAACAAGAGTGATTTTTTAAGCCAACTAATCATTCCCAGTTTCTGCTTCTGACTCAGGTTTACTTCAACCATTTGGCAAAATTACGATCAGTCAACGATTAAAACTGCAAAGTCCCAGCAAACTATAAATTATGAACAGGCAAGAAACACTTTATTTTAATAAACAATGAAGATGTAAAAATCATGAATAAAGATTTGCAATGCTAGAGTCAATTTCAATACAGCTCACCTTTTGCCTATAAAGCCACTGAGACTATCAATCAGTTAAATCAGGTGCAAACCTCGGGGCCCTTCTTGTTATTTTTTTAAAACTCCGAGAGTTAATTATCTAAATGCTTGCTGCACGTATATTAAACAGGAATCAAATTTCAGACGAGGAGCCTCCACGGTTTGGTCATCATTTACCGGTATCTTCATATCCTGACTGCAAGTGTGAGATAGAATAAACAACAGGCAAAGCCACCATTTTATCGCAACAGCCAAACTTCAATGGCAGCTCTGACAAAAGAGTCTGACCTGAAACATTAACCCTTGTCGTTCCACCAGTGCTGCTTCACATTTCCAGCACTTTCAGTACCTACTTCAACTTCCAACACCTGCACGTGTGTGATCTTCATTCTTGTCTTAACAATGCAGGTGTAATGCTGCTTAAAGTGGCAGGTTATGTGAGGCACTAGTATTCAAAAAGGAGAATTGGATTCTAATGGGACATGCAACATAAAGAGATAGGAACATGACGATGGTTTGTCTTCTTACTTGCTTGCAGCACCAACACGTCAACGTCCAGTGAACTCTGGTGAGTCACTGAGAAGTGCAAGGGTGTTCTCATTATCCTTGCAGGTGCTGGTTATACAAGCACCTATACCACTTACAATTGTTGTCTTCCATGCCATCAAATTAAATAACTACTCCATTCAAGCCACTGGCCTTAACAAGGAAGATATACTATGATGATTCTGAAAAAGGGGTTTTTCGTGGGAAGGGGCGAATGGGGCAACCGTGGGTCCTCCTCATTTGTTGTTATCACATGCCACCAGAGAGGACAAGAGATACAGGACCTGTCGGTGCAATAGTCTGCTGAATTCCATCAGGTATGCATTTAGGCCAGCAAAGGGTTAAAGTATACCATGTAAGGTAGAAAGATGGTGAGAGTTAGATCATGCTTTCATCTGCTTCTCTAACTTGTGCCTCCTTTCAACAGGTGTGCACGTACTTATCAGGAAAGGGGGAATAAGAAGGCAGCAGATCATTGAAATGAGCCTATGTTTGAGCCTGCTACTTGCAGACCCTACCTCAGGTGCTGGGATATTCCTGGAAGATCTTCAGTGCTTCTTCACCCAACGAGGGGCAAGGGCTGCAAAATAGCATGGCCTAGGAAATGGGCAGGAGCCAGCTCTCACCCGATGCTGAGCTCAACCCCAGCCCCAGTGCAGGCATCGTGTGCCCACTGAGTGGAAGAAGACAAAATGCAATCCATAGGAACATTCCTAGTTCCTCAGGCAGCGTTCCAGAAAGAACGTACACAACGACAGACTCTGGCTCTGACTTGTGTGTTATGCTTGTACATCTATTTGAGAACACAGAGTCACGACAGAGAGAGCACAAGAGGACCTTGCGGCTCTGGAGCCTCTGACAATGCCTGTAAGAACTTTGCTTTTAGCCCAATTTCAGAGGCCAGGCTAGCAAATTCTGTAGAAGATAGTCAATAGGGCTTTCCAGAGCTCTCGGCACATTTATCTATTATTTTCATGTCCAGTACTCCAAGACACAGACCTGTTGAAGGTTGCAGTGGCTCAATGGCGCCGACTATGCCAACCTCTCATTCAGCTTCCATGTACGTTGGGTTGGCTGCTCCTGACAAAACCAATATTAGTCAATCTGAGTCCAGATGAAGGATCTCGACCTGAAATGTTGACGGTCCATTTTCCTCCACTGATTTTGCCTGATCTATTGAGTTCCTTCAAGCAGTTTGTTTCCTTCCTCATGATTCCAGCATCTGCAGTGTTTTGTGTCTCCTTAATCAAAGGTCCTATGTCTAACTCCACTCCACCATCTGACCTAGGTCCTATTTGGATGTTAAGCACTTTTATAGCAGTGAACAGTGGGGAGATTACCTTGCTGAATCGGTAGATTAACAAAGACAATAGGTAATTTGTAGAAGATCTACTAATCTATTAAACTGTGGAAAAGATTATACTTCTCACGTTGAGCTCCTTGGTCTCTTCAGTACACACAAAACTGGAGTGGAAGCTAGTCACCCTCAATCCTGAGAGACTGATTAATGTTGAATTCCCGCTGCTGAGTTTGGACATTCACTCTGTGACACCATGGATTTCCTCCAGGTGCTCCGGTTTCCTCCTACCAAGGGTTAGGGTTAATATGGTGTGGGTGTGTCATCCTGGCACCAGGAGCACGCTGACACTTGCAGAGCACAATGCTTAGACTGTTGGTGGTTGACGCGAGCGATGCATTTCACTGCACGCTTCGAAGTGACAAATAAAGCTAACCTGAAAAGCCTTTAAAAAATCTTGAAGACCAAAGCTGGTATCAGGTGCACTCGTCAATTAAACTTGAGCAGCATCAACTCTAAACCCTGAAGTGTGTGGTAACATTTATGCCAAAGTGATTTCATTGTGTATATCCAAACAATTTATATGCTGAGGACATCCTAAAATAGTTCACTGAGGTTCAAAATATAACCAAATGCACAAAACACAAGAAAATAGCAGCAAGTGTAAGCCCTGCGTTCATCAAGCCTGCCCCTCTATTCTAATCATGATTGAACTATTGAACTACTGATCTATTGTTTTCTTTTGAACTGATTAAGCATTCATTATCCTCCGGAGAAAAAAATTCCAAGATTCATTATCCAATGTGATAAGAAATTTCTACACACTTCTGTTTTAAATGACTGGTCCCTTTACTTATAATTGAGCCCTCTCCTTTGTAGCTTTCCCACTAGTGAAAACATCTCAAGCTACTATGTAATTCTCCCCTCTGGATCATATCTGTATCAAGAAGTCCATTCCTCATTCTTCAAGATTGCAGTTTGATGGTGTATCACTGATTGTAGTACAGTAGTGAGATATAACTATGAAGTGCAGAAAGCATAGCAGAGTACAGTAAACAGTTATGTTGCAATTAATTTGTGAATCTTGCATGCGTTTTCATGTGTCATCTTCCCCGCTCTTCAGACAAGTACCTTTGGACCATTGATGCCCCTCTAAAGAGTCAGACATGGCTTCAGACGAGCATTTTATCAGAGGATATAGCATTATGCTACTCAGTTGAGATGAGTTCTTCCACTTCATGAAGATTCTCTGACACAGAGGTGATAATGTGACTCTGCATATCTGACACTTCATTAGAGCAAATTTTTTTTTAAATCAAAAATCGTAATTGGCAATAATGAACATCATGAACCCTTATTAACCACTTTCACTCACTCCTGAAATTTAAATTCCTCCTTCATGTTTTTTTTTCATTTACACTACCCTGCTGAAGAAATGATTTGGACTGAACTTTTCTCAAACATCCTATATTCCAGTAAAGGAAGTTCAACAAAACCCTAAAACTATGATTCCAATTTATTGTAGGTTATCTACTCACAGTGAACTTTGTATATCCAAATAAAGTTTTATGCTAGTATGAGTAAGCAACTGCTTTAATACCTGTATTTATAATGTGAGCAAACTGCATCTATTTTGTTTTCCTACACCAGGGAGTGTTGAAAACTATATACTCCCACTGTGTTCTTCAAGCAATGAACAAGTTATCAGGTGTTTAACCCATTTCCCAGAGTCAGAGGCATGTAAGGCTTTGAGAAACCAGATAAAAGGGTAAATATTTTTGTTGCAATCCCTAAGAGTTTAAAGTATGTAAAATCTGTTTATGGGAATAACAGATGATACTGAAATAGGTTAGAAACAGTAAAGTAATATAAAAAAAGTTATAAGGTCTAATATTAGCCAACTGCTGTCATGAAAATTTGAGTTAATATTAAGGGAAGTGTTAAGTGGCACCTTAAGACATACAGCGTTATGTGTATGGATTCAGTAAGGTGCACAGACATACCTTGAATATGTCATGGTTCGGTCTGGCTGTCCCCCATCTTGCTCCTATCTCCTTGATTATGCCTTAATTCCGGTTCTTAGACTCTCAGTTGCTGCTAGTTCACTTAATTACAGCATACCTGGTTTCCATCAGAGACTGCAGGATAAGAACCCTGGCATCACAACTACTGGTCGCCAGTTCGTTGGTCTATTCCCATGTGATAACTTTGTTTCCTGTCCGCTTAGCACAGTTAGTTCTAAGTTCAGCTCTAGTTTCAAGTTATTCCATGTAAACCCCATCTCCATGTCAAGATTCCTCCTGGTTATTTGTTCCACGTTCGCAACCGTGCAAGCACCTCTCAACCCTACCTCCATGTCTGTGCCCAGGGGTTCGCCCCCATCACTCCATGAAATAGAACAAACTGGCCAAGAATGAACCCAGTGGACACGAACCTACTGCAACAGGCCCTTGTCAGCCAGGGTACCCTACCGGGCCTACACCACCAGCTGCTCAGAGACGTCATGAAGAATCTCCATGCCCTGTCCGAGAATGTAAAGAAGGTCAGTGAGCAGGTCGACCAAGTATCCGCTCCTCTTACTCCGTCCCTTCTGAGAACCTGGCCTGACCAACCCGCACAGCCTGGGATGGCAACGCCCTATGGGTCGGCAATGTGATCACCAAGAGAGCCGCACGTACCCGAACCCTACGCTGGGGACCTAGGGAAGTGCCGGGCTTTCTTACTGCAATGCTCCTCGGTTTTTGAGCAGTAGCCATGTACGTACGCCACGGACAGATCAAAGATAGCGCACATCACGGGGTTGTTATGACCCCATCCACCTTGCTGGACTCCAGTGCCGAGGGAAATCCTCTGTGACAGGATAAAAGAGGAACTGGCGGCAAGGGATGACACGGACAGCCTGGTCTCTTTGGTCTCTCTAGCCACCAGGTTAGATAGCCGACTCCGAGAACATCAGAGAGAGAAAACCGGTCGCCCCACAGCCCATTTTACCATCTTCGACCGGCCCTAACCTCTCTCCCCGTTCCGCTCCGACTGTTCCCACTACCCTGGTGAGCCAGACGACTCTCCCTTCAGTTCCCCAAACCTGGATGCAGATCCACGCTACTGTGAACTATCACCAACAGTCACTGTCTCTATCCGCTTTGGTGGACTCTGGTGCTGAGGGAAATCTGTTGGATGAGGACATAGCCTCCCAGGCCGGAATTCCTTGGGAACCGTTAAGTACCCCTCTGGAAGCCCAGGCGCTGGACGGAAGACTTCTGGCTCGGGTCACCTACTGTGTGCCACTTCTGACTTTGATTCTGTCTGGAAACCATTGGGAGCAGGTACAATTTAATCTAATCCATTCCCCTCAAGCCCCTATAGTTCTGGGATACCCCTGGTTGAGCCACTATAATCCCCACTACTGGGTGGATAGCCAGCTAGAGCCCGTTTTGTCACTCCACCTGTCTTCAGTCGGCCCTATCCCCTGGGGAAGTCACCGCGACCTTGCCTGTCGTGGAACCCCCCCCCCCCCCACCCCCAACTTGTCCTGGGTTCCAGCAGAGTACCACGACCTGGGACAGGTATTTAGCAGCCAACAGGCTCTTTCCCTGCCTCCACGCTAACCACATGATTGCGCTATCGACCTTCTCCCCGGGGCCTCGTTACCCACTAGTTGGTTGTATAACTTGTCCTGGCCTGAGAGAGAAGCCATAGAGAAGTACATCAGTGAGTCTCTCGCGGCGGGCATTATTCGTCCCTCATCCGCCCCGGTGGGCGCAGGGTTCTTCTTTGTGGGGAAGAAGGATGGGTCACTACATCCCTGCGTTGATTACCAAGGCCTTAACAACATAACCGTTAAAAACAAGTACCCACTGTCCCTCATAAATTCGGCATTTGAACCACTTCACGAAATCAGCATCTTCTCCAAGTTGGACCTACGAAGCGCCTACCATCTGGTCAGAATAATGGAGGGAGACGAGTGGAAGATGGCATTTAATACACCTCTAGGCCACTTTGAATACCTGGTCATGCTGTTTGGGCTCACCAGTGCCCCCACCATTTTTCAAGCCTTGATTAACAATGTGCTGATAGACTTTATTAACCACTTTGTGTTTGACTATCTGGATGACATCCTAATTTTCTCCAGCAGTCTCCAGAAACGCATTCATCATGACCGTCAAGTCCTACAGAGGCTGTGGGAGAACAAATTATTTGTGAAGGCTGAGAGGTGTGAATTCCTCATCCCCTCGCTCAGCTTCTTAGGTTACATCATCGAGAGCGGGCGGGTGAGAAGATCCAGGCATGGCGGAGTGGCCCAGACCCACGACCCGCAAGCAACTACAGCGATTTCTGGGGTTTTGCAAACTTCTACCGTCGGTTTATCAGGGATTACAGTTGGGTGGCGGCACCCCTTACCCGACTTACCTCACCTTCAACACCTTTTCTTTGTGACTCCGAGGCTGACTCAGCATTCGCTGAACTGAAGAGGCGTTTCACGTCCGCTCGCATCCTGGTCCAATCAGACCCCTCCTGTCAATTCATTGTGGAGGTCAACACCTCCGACTCCGGGGTGGAGGCAGTCCTGTCCCAAAATTCTGGACCTGATGAGAAACTTCATCCCTGTGCCTTCGTTTCTCGCCAGCCATCTCCTGCTGAATGAAATTACGATGTGGGGAACCGGGAGCTACTGGCATTGGAAGAATGGAGGCACTGGCTGGAGGGGGCGGAACACCCGTTTAACGTCTGGACTGATCACAAGAACCTTGCATATATCCAAACTGCCAAACGCCTGGATTCCCGCAAGGCCCGTTGGGCATTTTTTTTTTTGGTTGGTTCAGATTTACACTCCCCTATCGTCTGGCGTCTAAGAACAGGAAACCTGACGCACTCTCCCATCAATACAATTCCGAGGAAGACCTTTCCAGCCCGGAGACCATCTTTCCGCCATCCTGTGTAGTGGCTGCCCTCACCTGGGAAATCGAGGCCATAGTAAAAGAGGCCCAACGGGCTGAAGCTGACCCTGGTAACAGACCCGCCAATTGCCCTTTTGTGCCCGATTCCATTCAATCTCAGGTTCTCCAGTGGGGGCACACGTCTTGTTTTGCCTTCCATCCCAGGAGTGATCGGACACTGTCCCTTTTGAAAAGATACTTTTAGTGGCCTTCCATGGATGCTGATACCCGTTCCTTTGCATGTTCCGTCTGTATCTATGGAAAAGTCTCCCACCTGCTGGATTACTTCATCCCCTACCTGTCCCTAGTCATCCTTAGTCTCACATAGCACTAGATTTTGTCATGGGATTACTCCTTTCACATGGGAACACCGCCGTACTCACTGTGGTGGACCGTTTCTCCAAGATTGTGCACTTTGTAGCCCTTCCTAAACTCCCTTCTACTCAGTAGACCACAGGCCTTCTCATCCACCACATCTTCCGCCTCCACAGAATTCCTTCGGACATTATCTCCGACCGGGGCCCCCAATTCATTTCGCAAGTCTGGAGATCCTTTTGTCGAGCCCTGGGTGCCTCAGTTAGCCTGTCGTCCGGCTTTCATCCACAGACGAACGGGCAAACGGAACAGGTCAACCAGGATTTGGAGGCGGTGCTATGTTGCATAACAGCCAACAAATTGTCTGCCTGGAGCAACCACCTCGCGTGGGTAGAGTACGCCCACAACTCTCTGGTCAGCACCGCTACCAGAAGATCTCCTTTCGAATGCTCTCTTGGTTACCAACCCCTGCCGTTTCCCACTCAGGAAAAGGATATTCCGGTGCCTTCTGTTCAGGCCCATATCCAGCATTGCTGTAAGGTCAGGGAAGACACACGCTCCGCTAAGCCGACTGCAGCTGGAGGAGTGACGATCGCCAACGGACTCCTGCACCTGAGTATTGACCTGGGCAGAAGGTGTGGCTCTCATCTAAAGACATTCTTCTCAAGAATGAGCCCAAGAAGCTCGCCCCTCGCTTCCTGGGCCCGTTCGAGATTGAGGTTATTATCAACCCCATGGTGGTTCGACTCAAACTGTCTAAATCTATGCACGGCCATCCTACTTTCCACGTTTCCCAATTAAAACGGGTTTCTGTCAGCCCCTTGTGCCTTCCGACTGAACCCCTTCCATCCGCTTGGATCATCGACGACCACCCAGCGTACACTGTCCGGTGGTTACTGGATGTGCGCTGTCAGGGCAGGGGCCTCCAGGACCTGGTCGACTGGGAAGGATATGGCCCACAGGAACATTCCTGGATTCCCTGCTCCTTCATCCCGCACCCTTCCCTCATCCGTGACTTCCATCGAGACCATCCAGACAATCCTGGGGGATCGCCAGGAGACTCCCATTTGTGGGGGGGGGGGGAAATATTGTCATGGTCCAGTCTGGCTGTCCCCCATCTCACTCCTATCTCGATTATGCCTTAATTCCAGTTGTTAGATTCCCAATTGCTGCTAGTTCACTTAATTACAGCACACCTGGTTTCCATCAGAGACTGCAGGATAAGAACCCTGGCGTCACAACTACTGGTCGCCAGTTCGCTGGTCTATTCCCGTGTGATAACTTCATTTCCCAACTGCTTAGAACCGTTAGTTCTTAGTTCAGCACCAGTTTCAAGTTATTCCATGAAAACGCCGTCTACGTGTCAAGACTGTATATCAGAGCTCCGTGTCAAGATTCCTCCTGGTTATCTGTTCCACGTTCGTGACTGTGCAAGCACCTCTCACCCCTGTCTCCGTGTCCGTGTCCTGCACTTGGGTTCGCCCCCAGTCGCTCCATGTAATAGAATAATAGACTGGAGAATAATTCAACCATGTCAAACCTCACAAAACATTTACAGAACCAGCGTTTTTGCTACTTCTATTACATAGAACATCCTCAATCCAGCTTTGAATTAATTCAACATGTGATGGTTTTGGGTTTGCTGACCATGAAGTTCTACAATCAAACAAAGGCCGTAAGCCCTTTCAGATATAAATAGCCACGAGTTCTCTCAGTACAGGGAGATTATATTATAACTACCCTATCTTGAAAGACTAATTTACTTCTCTGTTTATTCTCCATGGTGAATTTAGCTGCCAATATCCACTATTTGGGCAGTGGGTCCCTCCTCCTTACCAAGAAACGTTACTTCCAGCTAACAATGTAGTTTAAACACCATTCTTTATTTTCTGTGATACACATTTAAATCCAAACAACAGTCTTAGAATACAGTTAAAACTCACAGAGAATTTCTATCTTATAAAACATTTCCAAATTACAAACCATTTCTAGAACACAAAGGATTTCGAAAACACAATTCTTATAAACTAAAAAGACATACTGATAATCCAGATAAATGAATCATCCGCAGAAACCAAAGCCAAAGGAATGGATTCTAGTCACCCCATCTTCCTATCATTCTTCTTGATGTTCTTCAGCCACTCCTAATAAGCCTGTATGGCTCTACATGTATACCCTTTTTCTACCACTTGGGTGACCTCACACATATATGATATATATTCCTCAGACACCCTTTGAACACAAATGGTCTAAAAGTATTTTGGAGACATAGATCTCAGCTTATTGTTCAATGAATACTGTAAAGCTAACTTCCTTTAGTACATAAACCTTCCAACTATAAGTAAGTCAGGTATTTGATATGCTAAATTATATTATCCATCTGGTTCTGCAAGCTTCCTTGAACTAAGCAACTTAAAGTCAGCTTGTCTGTCTGAAACAAGCCAAATTAAACAACCAATATTCTTACACTGCATCTTGAGCAGCAATAAACCAGGTATAGTGAGCTAAATTTTACTTCTTACAGGCAGTGTGTGTACTATCTACAGAGCTTGTTTACAAAGCTGTTCTATAAACAGTACTTGGTTTAACTTCAAGTTGATTATTGCTTGCTATACATTTTAAGAACTAAAGACTGAGTTTCATTTATGATCAGAAGTCAAACAACTATAACTTGGAGTTTACTTATAATTGTAAGTGATTTAACAAATGGTAGCTGCTATGTTCAGAAAGCAAGGTTAACTAACAACCAAGATGCCTGCTGGTCAGGAGTGACTATCCATCATAAACAACAAAGGGAAATTTCATCCAAACTCAGTTGCCAAATGTCAACTTCCAGGGACCTTAACTAGCTTCAAAGAAAATTATTGCACCAAAGAAAGCCACTGGGCCGTCTGCCCCATTGACTCAAATCCCTAAAGACTCAAATTCTCTACTGTCAGTTTTGTCTAGAATCTAATTAATTTCATTGAGGTAATCTCTCTTTAATTGAAACTTTAATGAATGTTGCAAAAACTTCCCAAATTTCTTTTTTATAGATCAATTCCCCCCCTCCCCTTCCCCCAGAATCACTCTTGTGAATCTCCACTGTAATAATTCTAAAGTAAGCATTATCCTTTCTTTAGTACGGAAACACATACATAGCCTTATTAAACTACTGAATGATTTCATCTGAACATCTTGTACATCCAAACATCCTTCCAATAAAGACCAACATATCATTTATCCTCCCACCATCCCCGTTATACTGTCATAGAATCACTCCCCACAGAAACTGGCCCTTTGGCCCAACTGGTCCATGTTGACCAAGATCCCCATCTGATTGAGCTACATATTTGCCTGCATTTGACCCATATCTCTTTGAACCATTCCTATTTATGTACCTGTTCAGGTACCTTTTAATTGCTGCTTTATCTTAATTCATCATTTCTTTAAACACACAAAGGACAAAGTAAAGAGCAACATTTATCTGCTTCTACCAGTTTTAGAATTTTTTTAAGCTTCCACAGTTCATCTAATTTCATCTGCTATAACTTTCATTTTCAAATCCATTATATAATGTGGAAATGTTTCTAATTAATTTTATTCCATTTTATTGTCTTTGAAATTATCCCCATTGAAAATATTCAGATTGGCAACAAAATCTCCTCCACATTTTCCATCAGCGCAGGTTTACAAGCCTATGTGGTTAGGCCCCTACCCTACTCACTTTAACCTTATGACTGTCAGGACAAGCACAGCTCCCATGCCATATTTAAGTTTGCTGACAACACCAATGTCGTTGGCTGAATCGAAGGTGGTGATGAATCACCGTATAGGAGGGAGATTGAATATCTGGACTGAGTGGTGCCACAACAACAACCTCTCACTCAATGTCAGCAAGACAGAAGAGCTTGATTATTTACTTCATGAGGAGGAAACTGGAGGTCTATGAGCCAGAGGTGGAGGGTGTCAGCAACTTTAAATTCCTCAGTGTTAAAAGCGTCAAAAGATCTGTCCTGGGTCCAGCACGCAAGTGCCATTACGAAGAAAGCACGGCAGGGTTTCTACATCCTTAGAAGTTTCTGAAAATTTGGCATGTCATCTAAAATTTTGGCAAAATTCTATAGATGTGTAGTGGAAAGTTTATTGACTGGTTGCATCATGGCCTGGTATGGAAACGCCAATGCCCTTGAATAGGAAAGACCAGAAAAAGTAGTGGATATAGTCCAGTCCATCATGGGTAAAGCACTCTCCACCATTAACCACATCTAAACAGAGCATTGTCACAGGAAAGCAGCAGGGACCCCCACTGTCCAGGCCATGCTCTCTTCTCACTGATGCCATCAGGAAGAAGGTACAGGATCTCAAGACCCAAACCACCAGGTTCAGGAACAGTTATTACCCCTCAACCATCAGGTTCTTGAACCAGTGGGGATAACTTCACTTGCACCATCACTGAACAGTGCCCACAACCTATGGACTCACTTTAAAGGACTCTTCATCTCATGTTCTTGATACTTATTGCTTATGTATTTATTACTATTTACTTTTTTTTCTATTTGCATTTGCAGTTTGTTTTTTGCACATTGTTTGTTTGTCCTTTTGGGTGGGGTCTTTCAATGATTCTATTGTGTTTCTTGGACTTACTGTGCATACCCACAAGAAAATAAATTTCATGGTTGTATATGGTGACATATATGTACTGTCATGATAAATTTCCTTTGAACTTTAAACTTTGATCACAGTGTTTAGTTAAAAGTGAAACAAGAATATTTTTGAAGTAGGTATTTGACTGTATAATTCGACTGAAACTAATTTGTCATGAAACAGGGTGAGGAAAGTTAAGTGAAGGAAAGCAAGATATCTTGCAGAGATATTTTTCAAAGTTCAAAGCAAGTTTATTATCAAAGTACATACATAGACTAGGATAGATAAAGGAGAATTGGCTGATGTTATGTAGGGTAGACAGAGGAGAAACAGTTGAACTTGGATTTTCAGATGCCATTTGACAAGGTGCCAACAGGAAGATTCTAGCATGGATAAAGCAATGGCTGATTGGCATAAGGCAAAGAGAGGGAATAATGGGAGACTTTTCTGGTTGGCTGCCAGTGACTAGTGGTGTCCCACAGGGGTCTATGTTGGGATTGATTCAGATGATGGACTTGATGGCTTTGTTGCAAAGTTTGCAGATGGTGGAGCTAGCTGGAGGGGCAGGTAGTTTTCAGGAAATAGGGAGTCTACAGAAGGACTTAGACAGATTAGGAGAATGGGTAAAGAAGTGGCAGATGGAATACAGTGTCGGGAAGAGTATGGTCATGCACATTGGCAGAAGAAATAAAAGGGTAGACTATTTTCTACATGGAGAGAAGAATAAGAAAATACAGACACAAAGGGATTTGGGTGTCCTGGTGCAGGATTCCTTAAAGGTTAATTTGCAGGTTGAGTTGGTGGTGAGGAAGGCAAAAGCAGTATTAGCATTCATTTCAAGAGGACTAGAATATAAAAGCAAGGAAGTAATGTTGAGATTTTATAAAGCACTGGTGAGAACTCACTTGTATGCAGTACCTTAGAAAGGATGTGCTGAAACTGGAGAGGGTTCAAAGGAGGTTTATGAAAATGTTTCCAGGATTGCATGACTCGTCATATGAGGAGCGTTTGATGGCTGTGGATCTATATTCACTGGAATTTGGAAGAATGAGGGGTGACCTAATTGAAACCCATCGAATGGTGAAAGGCCTTTATAGAGTGGATGTGGAAAGGATGTTTCCTGTGGTGGAAGTGTCTAAGGCCAGAATACACAGCCTCAAAATAGAGGTACGTCCTTTTAGAATAGGACATAGAACATAGAAATCTACAGCAAAATACAGGCCCTTTGGCCCAAAATGTGTGCTGACTATGTAACCTACTTGAGATTGCCTAGAATTACCCTACCACATAGCCCTCTGTTTTCTAAGCTCCATGTACCTATCTAAGAATCTCTAAAAGAGCCTCCACCACCAGTGCTGGCAGTGCATTCCACACACCCACTGTGTGAAAAACTTACCTCTGACAACTCCCCTGTACCTACTTCCAAGCATCTTAAAACTATGCCCCCCATGCTAGCCATTTCAGCCCTGGGAAAAAGCCTCTGACTATCCACACAATCAATGCATCTCATCATCTTATACACCTTTATCAGGTCACCTCTCATCCTCCGTTGCTCCAAGGAGAAAAAGCCAAGTTCACTCAACCTATTCTCATAAGGCATGCTCCCCAATCCAGTCAACATCCTTGTAAATCCCCTCTGCACCCTTTCTGCGGCTTCCACATCCTTCCTGGGTGAGGTGACCAGAACTGAGCACAGTACTCCAAGTGAGGTCTGATCAAGGTGTAACAGGTATAGCTGTATCATTACCTCATGGCTCTTGAACTCAATCCCACGGTTGGTGGATGCCAACACGGTTGATGAATGGTGATGAGGAGCTATTTCTTTAGCCAGAGAGTGGTGAATCTGTGGAATTCATTGCTACAGGCAGCTGTGGAAGCCAAGTCTTTACATATATTTAAGACAAAGGTTGATAAATTTTTGATTGGTCAGGGCATGAAGGGAGAGCAGGAGACTGGGGCAGAAAGGAAAAATGGATCAGCCATGATGAAATGATGGAGCAGAGTTGATGGGCCAAATGGCCTAATTCTGTTCCTATATCTTATGGTTTTTACGGTCTATGTCACCAAATGATAACTTAGATTAATTTTCTTTAATATTCATAGTAGAACAACGAAGTACAATAGAATCAAGGAAAAACTACACACAAAGACTGACAAATTGTGCAAATACAAAAAGAAGCAAGTAATAATAAATAAATAATACTGAAAAGATGAGTTGGAGAGTCCTTTAAAGCGAGTCCATAGGTTGAGTTCAGTGACTAGTACGCTGGTTCGTAAGCCTGATGGTTAAGGGGTAATAACTGTTCGTGAACTTGGTTGTGTGGGACCTAAGGCTTCTGTACCTCTTTGGCCAATAGCTGCACAAGAAGAGTGCATGGTCTGGATGGTAGGGGTCCTTGATAATGGCTTTTGCAACTTTTCTGGAGGGATGCAGATGAAGATGAGGGAGTGATGATTATCATTGCCTAAAGTACATCACTAAAGACTAATGTTACATTGTAAATCAAAGAACTGTGGCTGCTGGAAATCTGACATAAGACAGAAAGTACTAACCATATAACAATTACAGCATGGAAACAGGCCATCTCAGCCCTTCTAGTCTGTGCCAAATGCTTACTCTCACCTAGTCCCACCAACCTGCACTCAGCCCATAACCCTCCATTCCTTTCCTGTCCATATACCTATCCAATTTTTTTTTTAAATGACAATATCGAACCTGCCTCTACCACTTCTACCGGAAGTTTGTTCCAGACAGCTACCACTCTCTGAGTAAAGAAGTTCCCCCTTGTGTTACCCCTAAACTTTTGCCCCTTAACTCTCAACTCAAGTCCTCTTGTTTGATTCTCCCCTACTCTCAATGGAAAAAGCCTATCCACGTCAACTCTATCTATCCCCCTCATAATTTTAAGTACCTCGATCAAGTCCTCCCTCAACCTTCTACGCTCCAAAGAATAAAGACCTAACTTGTTCAACCTTTTCCTGTAACTTAGGTGCTGAAACCCAGGAAGCATTCTAGTAAGTCTTCTCTGTACTCTGTCTACTGAATCTCCTCTCTACTCCCTTGTACTGAAGATACTCAACAGGTCAGGCATCATATAAATGTTCTCAACTTCAAATGCAATCTGTTTCTCTTTCCACTAATGCGGCCTGACTTGCTGAGTGATTCAGGCACTTTCTATTTTTATTATAAATGGGATTGTGCTGATCTGTATTTATTAATTGATGCAAATAACCGTGAGGTTTGCCCAGCCTTTTGAAGTGCCAGAGTGAAGCTAGCGTTGAAATGAATTTTTATAGCAGCCTGGATTTTTTTGAAATTAAGTGGTTTGAATGTTAGAGTTAAAAGAATAAAAATTTGAGGAATATCAAAAAAAATCTGTCTACACAGGTCATTAAAAGATAGGCATTTGTCTGTTTAGTGCCAGCAGTTTTAAGCATGAATGACAGATTTGGCCGCCCACGCTGGGTGGGGTCCCTCCCTCTGACTCATAGGCATTATCATCGATAAGAACTCTAGACACATGCACACAGCAGGTGAAAGTTACAAAGCCTTGTATACTGTACTTCACAGATCAGTAACCCAGTTCAAGAGCAAGGTGGGAATTTGCAGACTTCTTGTGACTCCGTCTCAGAGAAAGTATTTATTGTTAGCAATCAGTTCCCTGCTTCCACCTTCCCTCTCATTTCTTATCCTCTGATTAATCCACGTCAGGGTGGAGTTCTGACTTTCTTTCTAAAAAAAAAACCATGAATGATCTGAGAAGGTTTATTCTTTCTAGCCACTAACCATGCCCCTGCCCTAAAAGGGAGGAGGGAGGAGTTTTGGGAGGCTGCCCTTTTTAAAACAGTCATTTTTTTTTCCTTTCAGAAGTTGAAAGCAGAGTTGACCACCAGATGGGATGTTGTAGCTATGAAGTAATGATGTCGAAATATGTTCCTGTTGAACTCGAGTCGTCTGGAGGGGAAGACCAGCTTGATTGTGAGTAACAGTTTAAAACTCTTACAAACTCTTCCACCGTGTATATCCGTTTAGTTTAATGTACCTTGTTTTGAGACACAAAAGTGCTAGGTCAGGATTACTATTACTATCAGCACATTATCTCTGAGGAGCGTTTGTTAAAAGGGTTGCTGCTAGCTGTAATTTTGCCTTTGACTCATGTTAAAAGGACGTGGGTGTCTGTACAAATAAAGCTGAGCTCACTGCTACATTAAAAAAAATTCTGACATATCAATTGATTGAAAATCCCTTATCACAACGTATTTATTGAATAGTCCATTCTTGCATGTCAGAGGACTGAGTTCTGAAAACAGCAGAACATTTGAAACAAATGAGACGTGTATGCGTCCGATGGTGGCCTTGATATATGTAAAGAAACTACCTTTGTCTCTTCAAATATGGCTGAAGCGAACGTCAGAGTTTTTCTCAGGGAAATTTGTCTGAATATATATTTTACCTGAAACAGGGTTTTCTCCTTATTAGTGTTATTCTTAACTCTTTCCATGCCCTGTCCTAGTTATATAGATGTGCTTAGTACACGGTCAGTATCTCAAACTATTAGTCTATGACTTTTACCCGCTGAATCATGCTTTTGACTATTGAACAAATATTAACGTATTTCATTGTAAGATTTAATCCTTCTTAAAAAATGATCAATTACAATGACATAAACTACTGTCTTTTGTCTGGATAATTTTATGCATTGAAAGCTAAATTTTGGTGAGACTCATTGAAATTGGATAAATTTCTCGTTATGGTTACCGTATAAACCTGACGCCGTTCATTATACTGGCTCTAGTTTAATAGATCAAAATTCCTCTGCTTGGTTTAACCCCTTGTAAATCATATTTACCTGTGTCCGTTGATGGTATTCAATAAAGTTCTTCTGACCGCTGTGATATTTTTTGAGATTCTGCCATTTGTATTTAGGATACTGAATTAATATAATTCTATGGTGGAGCAAAGATAATAGGAAAACTTCATAATCCCGTCAATTTTGTTTTCCTGAAGAAATTATTATCGATGTTGGAAATCAGAGCACAATGAAACCAATTCCATCTCTTTACTTTTATAAGATTTCTGATTGAATTACTCAAATTTGCTCTTTGTCAGCTATGATTTTGATCCTTTTGCTATAATATACAGTCTCATCTCATTGTTATAAATTTAAGAATTTGGCAAAAGAGGCAGTCAGCTCCCAGAGAAAGAGCAGTTTTGATGCCATCTCAGTTATAATGGAGTTTCAGCGAAGACCAAGGAAACAGGATGTTATAAAGGATGGTTTGTAACAAGGTTTTCGCTGTAAGTTGATTACATCCATTTTAACTGCTCCTAATGTATGAAGAAAAGGAGAGGAGGAGGAGAGAGAGAGAAAGAACAAGAGAGACGGGAGGACAGACAGTATGCAGAAAGTAGTATCTGTATTATTAAGCACGAGGCAAAAAAGAATTCTGTCATGCAATTAGTCTTAAAGAAAAAAATATGGAAAGTAATAAAACGTACTGAGTTCTAAATGTAGACTCTATATTATCCTTTTCAAAGAGCTTCCTGTTTGCCAAAGCCTGTAGCCCTCTTTCCATAACTCTAAATAAAGTTTCATTATACCCACCACATTCTTTCATGATTCATGCTCAGGATGTAAAGATTCAAAGATATAAATTCACATGTCAATTACCATAATATATTTTAGCTCCAATTTATTTTTCCTTTCTCCGTCACCCTCTTCCATCTTTGCAGATCTTCCCACCTCACCAGCTCCATTTGCCATATCACTGCTAAATGTTGATGGAAAATAATTGACACTAACTTGTGACTAGTTCAGAAATTAAATCTGAAACTTACATCTATACTTCACTGAAAATAGTTGCACTTTGATGTCCCTGATAGAATAAATTTAATATCATCTGATGTGCCTGTATCAGGGCAAAGGGACTTTACTGCAGTGACCCATCAAGAAGAAATTCTTATCTGGATTTTTTAATATATGTTTGTCACGAGTCTTTGCTTCTTGCAGACTTGTTTATATTTGGAGTGACAGGTTTACGTGAGAGAAGAGCTATGCTCGCTCTACTGACCTCCTGAAAGGTACAGACCCGGATGTTAATTAAGCTGTTCAGTCATTCTTCTATTGAAAAATGAAATGGCATCCTTATGGTATTCCAAATATATAGTTAGTCACGGGCAAAGCTTAGCAATGTCATTAGAATGAAACGTACTATGGAAAGGTCTGTTTGGGTGGAAACATTTATGGAAAATGTAATGTCTGCCTAGGATGTCGCATTCACTCACAGCTTTATAAATATAGGGAAGTTTAGAATGGAGTATGAGTTTTCTTGACTTAAGCGAAAAATATGGAGACAAATATTGCGACCACAAAAAAGACAGTATGGAGCATCCATTAATTTTGTATTTAAAAAGATAACTTTACATGGGCCTATTTCAGACTAAGAGCCAATATATCCTATTCTCCCTTCAGAACTCATTACTAACACCCACTTGAGTCGATAGCCCAGTCCTTCATTGACATAATTTCATTTGTTGTCAATAATTTATTCTGATTTTGTGCAATGTTTTATTCCTCGATATGGAGAATTTAAAAGAAGCCCCACCTTGCTGCTTCTGCAAACTTTATTTATACGCTTTGCAAAGTCAAGTATACTTTTGTTTCCTGAAGAACTTTTTCTTTCCCATTTTATGGGTGAAAAACTATCACTCAAAAGGACTCCAAACTTCCAAATCCACTGCCCGTCAAAAGAATTGCTCTGCTACATTGCTTTTTCACGATAATCAACCTAATAAACCCATTGCCCTTCCCAAGTAAACATATGAATCACATTTAAGTGTCCGAGGCGGCCATTGACTATTTAAAAAAATATATCTGCACGGAAACCGGAAAGCCTTTTATTTTGCCGATCACTCAAATGAAATATTTTGCAGTAGAACAGAGAAAACCAGAGAGTACATCTTGGCTGATAGTATTTAGTTTCACCGCAAAACCTTTGCATGTTGTTTGCCTTTGGTGAAGAAGTGTTTCTGCAACATGTGACGGAGGCAATCCCAGAATTTTTTTTTCCCCCATTTCCTTTGCACGACTGCTGTGAGCATGTGCTCCATCTTGTTTCAGTGGTTTTATGGATCAGCGTAAAGAGGCTAACCAGCAACAGGCTGTTGAAATATGGCATTCGTGTGCTAATGTACGACAGCACGGGCAACCAAGTAAGAGGTTTTTGCACCACAGTTCTCTATAACGTCCATTTCAAATTCAGCCTTGTCCACACACGAGATGGCGAAACTTCACTAGCCGCAAGCTCCTCCCTGTAGCTGTCCCATGGACACAGGAATGGGCTTCTTTGCTGACCTTCAAACTGCCAAGGGTGTGTGACAAGAATAGAAGGGGTGTACGGTAGAGAAAGCACCTCACACAAATAAATCTGTTGTAAAAGAGACACAATGTTTCAACCTTGTGTTATTTCTTATTTATTTACAAGTTGATAGAACCAATTAACCATACACTCAGTTTGAATGAGCGTGTACGGATCACTGGTTGGTGGTTCTAAATGTGTATAATTGACCCTAACTGAGTGAAAAGATCACAGCAAAAAGAAAAATGCCGCTGTAATTGTTCCAGCAAAGGAAGCAGACACCCATATCCCACGAGGCTGTAAAATGGCTCCTGCAGAGGAGAAATTAGGGGAGGCAGAATTTAAATAAAGCGCTACAGGGCTGTGACATTTTCAATGTCCGTGTTCCATCCGCAGCAAGTTTAAAATTTCCATGCGGCCAAGATTTCAGAGGCCATGCAATCATTAGGGAGGCTGTAGTCATAAGAATAATCAGTCCTGAATCCTCACTCTTTGCAATACCTTTCATTTTATTGTATAAAACTAATTGCTTCCAAAATGGTGACAGGAAGTGGAATTTTACTCCACGTCAGTTCTGCCTTGGATTATTGATACGAGCCCTTGGAAATCTGATCTGAGTAATTATCTGGCACGCACATGTCCCTACATCATCACGAGGGTGAAACCTCCCATTATACACATTATTTTTTGTGGAACATTTTTGTATCTCTTTTCCATATGTACTATGTGTAGCTCAAATCTGGAAGCTGTTAAAAAATCCCAGCTAATGTGTACTATCCTCTGCAAGTCACACATCTAGTGGTGGTCTGCACTCCTCGCTTCCCGCACCCACTTAATCTGCACCCATTTACTGTATTCTGCAACTAATCTGTTCTCTTCCTCACATGTGATCTGTACTCACTTCTACCCGCACATGGACTTAATTCTGACTGTGTGTTAGCGTGAAGTAAGTGATAGTGAAATGGCAACTACATCTCTGGAAAGCTTCAATCTATTAAACATTTCAACCTTTTGAAAAAAAATACTGAAATCCAATCTATTTTAAAATGAAAGACATAAGAAAATCTGACTATTTGTTGTTGAGTGGATGAAAAGTTGAGACTTAACCATAGTTTTATTCAGGGAAAGTCAACAGCCTTTACTTGGCTTCAAGGTCAAGGTGATATTACAACCGACTCTAGTGTAAAAGTCATTCACAACAAGGGTTGTTCTCCGAGAGCTGGCAGCAGAAAAGACTTTGTTTCAACATTCCCGTCAAGAGCAACATAAATAGTCATTCCTTTAATGAGTTATGATTAATACTCGCAGCAATATAAGAATAAATCTTTGGTTTAACTTGTGAAGAAATACATCTTTCATTTGATATATAGCTCATTTCAGAATATCATGTTGCAAGAACCCCATATGTAAGCATGTAGCAAACTTTATGACTTTTTGGGAATGCAGATGCAAATTTTTAACTGGTGGCGGGAAACTGGTGGGAGTGGGTGACAATCTCATGCAGGAATGTGAGTTGGAGGCCCACTAGGTTTTAGCAACTGTGCTTCACTTGAATGGTCATTTGTTTGGCTGTTTCCAGTGCTCTGACCAGAAACCCCACATTACACGCCCCTGGATTCTAACCAGAAACCCTCTTAGGCAATCTCTCGCGTGCCATCTCCCCAAACGACATTTCCAACTTACAAACTTCGACATAATCATAAGATGGTGTTTCATCACTGTTCATATAAGCAAAAAATGCAGCCACATTTAGGAAACTCGATAATTCAGCGCTTGTACAATGAGTCCATTGCTACAGTAAACAGAACTCTGAAACTGTAATCATACAAAATTGTTATAATTGACTGATCAATCATATAATGCAATATGAGGAAGCTATAAGGGGTTGACACTCTTTCTGAAGAAACTCCATGTGATTTAAACTGAACTGCAGACAATCATCAATAAAAGTGTCAATAAAATAAGTTTTAAAATTAAAATTGCAGGAATTTATATTTATGAGTTCCATTTGCAGTACTTGAGAATCTGACAGTTGTAAAATCTTTTTTATATGATTACCCCTGTATTATATTCAACAAATGCCTTTTTTAAAATGAATATTGAAATGGATACCAGGCTAAATTTGATGCAATTTGATACATAGTATCCAAGTTTCAAGCCAGCTATGCAAACTCACAGATACAAGTGCTTTAAACAGCAATATTAGTGATATACTTACCATGAAAGTTAAAGCATCTTCAAAGAATTATTCACCATTGTCTTTTTATTGATTTTCCACTATTGCGACCTGAGTAATTATCACATTTGCAAGTTCTTTCTACGTTATCATAATTGTTCTGTCACTGCAGATACCAATACTTTCCAAATGCAGTTTGCTATTTCTATCAGTTTTCTTCATAGCTGCATTTAAGCTGAAAAATTTTCACCTTCAAACACATTTTTGCAACTGCCCTGCATGCTAATGCTTTGTGGAGAATTTATGAATTGGACAATATATCCAGAGACTGCACAACAAGAAAAAGAATGTATTATGATGGCATTGGTGGGGAACTCGTCAGATGCAGGACTAAAGACACAAGATGACCAAGAGACATAACACATGGCAGATGCTGGAATTGAGAATAAAACCAGACTCCCGAAGGAACTCAGCAGGTTGAGAAGCATCAGTGCGGGGACTGGAACTGCCGACAATTCAGGACAAGACCCTGTGTCAGGACTGAAAGTGGAGGGAGAAGAGAATGGTATAAGGAAGAGAGGGGTGAGAGGTTGGTTATTGCTGAACTGAGGAGGGGTGATGATGCACCATCAATAACTCACGCTGAGACTTAGGAAGTGAGATATCGGCTTTATTGACTGGAAGAATAAACAGCACTACATCCTGGGGAAAATGAGGGAGAGCAGCAGCCCACAGTCGCCTTTATACAGGGGTCTGTGGGAGGAGCCACAGGAGCAGTCAGCAGGGTCTGTGGGAGGAGCCACAGGAGCAGTCAGACAGGTATATCTAGTTCACCACAGGTGAGAGATGATGGGCAGAATGAATTAGGTAGCAAAGGGTGAGGGATAGTGCTGAGAGACAGAATCAGGTGGGTGATAGGTAGAAGTAGGCAGAGGTAAAAAGAGACAGATGGAGTCAAATTTGGAAGGTGCAGATACATCCCAAAGATGGAGAAACATTCTAAAGGGAGGATGAAGCAACCCTAGCTGACAACAGGTCAAAGACAGCACAAAAGCAAAAGTGGGGCACATAATATAGCAAAGTGTATTGGAAGTTAAAGGATTGGAATGCTTTTAAAATTCAACAGAAGGCAACTACAAAGCCATAAGGAGAGAAAAGATAAGATATGAAGGAAAGCAAGTCGATATTATAAATGAGGACACCAAAAGTTTTTTCAGTTACAGTACATAAAGAGTAAAAGAAAGGTGAGAGTGGATATCAGTCTGCTGGAAAATGACATGGAAACGTAATAATAGGGGACAAAGAAATGGCGGATAAATTTAATAAGTAGTTTTCATCGATCTTAACTGTGGAAGACACTAGCAGTATACCAATAATTTGAATGTGTCAGCGGACATAAGTGAGTGTAGTTGCTATTCATAAGGAAAAGGTACTTGGGAAGCTGAAGGATCAGATAAGTCACTTGGACCAGATGGACTATGCCCCAGGGTTCTGAAAGATGGCTGAACAAATTGTAGAGGCATTGATCTTTTAAGAATCTTTAGATTCTGGAATGGTTCCAGAGGACTGGAAAATTCCAAATGTCGCTCCACTCTTTAAGAAGGGAGGGAGGTAGAAGAGAAGAAATTGTATGTTAGTTAGCCTGACTTCAGTGGCTGGGAAGCTGTTGGAGTCCATTATTTAAGGATGAAGTTTTAGGGTTCTTGAGGGGCACATGATGAAATAGGGTAGTCCTGATGGTTTCCTTAAGGGGAAATAATGCCTGGCAAATTTGTTGGAAGTCTTTGAGGAATTAACAAGCAGGATACACAAAGGACAATCAGTAGATGTTGTTTACTTGGACTTTCGGAGGATCTTTGACAAGATACGGCACATGAGGCAGCTCTGCAAGATTGGAGTCCATAGTGTTACAGGAAAGATTCCGGCATGGGAAGAAAATTGGCTAACTGGCAGGAGGCAAAGAGTGGGAATAAAGGGTCTTTTATGGTTTGACGACTGCTGTTCCACGGGGAGACGCTGTTGGGACTGCTTCTTTTCACAATATATCTCAATGATTTGGATGACAGAAGTAATGGCTTTGTGGCCAAGTTTGTAGATGATACAAAGGTAAGTGGAAGGCCTGTCGAATACTAAAACCGATCGAATATTAAAGCACCTAGATAGAGTAGATGTGGAAATGTTCCTGTGGAAGGGGATCAGAGGGCCTAACAGAGATGAAGAGTAATTTTTTTTGCCAAAGGGAAGGGAATCTTTGGAATTCATTGCCACAGATGTCTTTTCTGGCCAAATCATTGGGTATATTTAAAGCAGAGATTGAAAGTTTCTTGCTTAGTCAGGGCGACAAAGGTTAAGGGGAGAATGAGGTTGAGAGGGAATAATAAATCAGCCATATTGGAATGGCAGAGAAGACTCAATGATCTAATTCTACTCCTGTGTCCTATGGTCTTATGGCCTAAATGAGGGAAGAGAAGAGGAAAGCTGCTGGAGGGTGATAAATGGGAACACAAAGACTACAAGTACATAAGGAAGGTAAAATTAAGAGAGAGGTGAAAGGCAGATGGAAACAGATGGGGGAGGGGATATGGTAGTGAGGTAGTGTTCATGGGTTCAATGTCCATTCAGAAATTGGATGGCAGAGGGCAGGAAGCTGTTCCTGAATTGTTGAGTGTGTGCCTTCAGGCTCCTGTACCTCCTCCCTGATGATTGGGGAAGGATGAGCAAACCAGGGAGCTGTGGAGAGAATAGGTTCTGTAGAAGGTGGAAAGGGGTAGAAAGAGGAAAATGTAGCTAGTGATGGGATCCCATCAGAGTTGGTGGAATAGGTGACTAGAGGCAGGGAAATTGCTCTAAATGTCTGGTGAATATAGGAACTGAAATTATGATCATTTAGAGCCAAATTCAGGAGAAATTTCTTCACCTAGAGCTGAGGAAATCTGTAGAGGTCTCTACTCACAGAAGGCAGGGGAGATCAAGACATTAAATATATACAAGGAAGAGATAAAGGGTAAAGGGATCAAGAGATTTAAGGAGAAGGCCTATGATACTGAAATAGATGATTAGCAGGTCCGAAGGGTTGATTAAACTTGAACTTGAACTTGATTAGCCTACTCCCGCTTCAGTATTCTACATTCCTGTACTTTTATACATTTTGTGGAAAAAAATCAACACCTGAATGGCCTTTCAGTAACAAAGATTATACATTTGTAAAGGAAATTTGAAACCAAATGGCTATTTTATCCTGTCTGATACTGACAGTCTTTGCTTTAATTATGGTGTTGACCATCTGCACAAAGAATATACACCAGATAAATGTTGGTTATAACACACTGGGGGGGGGGGGGAATCTGTGCAAAAAGTGTCTGTAAAACAGCATTTAGAAATGCTATAACTTGAAATATTTTAAGGATATATACGGAGTCTTCTCTATTTGTGTCTCAGTAACTGATCTGGATTCTCACCCATGAAACTTCTGACTGGCAGGTCACTCAATAATTGGCTTACTTTACATTTTGCAATTGAAAAATATTCAAACTTCTTTTCAAGAAAGAGCCAGTGAGATTAATTTGACTATTCGCAACAAGTACGATATAGTTACAGTATTCTTAGAGAATATAAGAAGAAGTGCCCTTTTTAAAATGCATCAACCACTCCAACTTGGCTCATGACAGATGCAATGTACTTGTAGGTGATAACACCATTTATTGAACAGCTGAAAACTCACCCCTGCCTACTAGATTCCATCTTATAGATGCCTTATCCGAGTACATATATATCATGAGACATACTGTACTTTCAGCACAAGTACATCATTTCAAACATGTAAAGAATCTGTAAAGTACGTTGCAAGTGTCAAACATTTAGGAGCCCAGAACGGAAGGGTGATCCTTCCATGTAATTAATTTGATTATGTAAATATGGAAATTACTTTAAGGTGGGAATGTCCTTACACACGAGAATCTTGTTCCTACCAACAGACATTATTGCACCACTGTTAGCTCTTGAAAACATTAATTCATTAAAATAAAACAATATAATTGAAGTCAATTAATTTTTAATTTATATATTGTTTCAAGTAAGCATAAAAATTCATAGTTCTAGCAAGAAAAGTAATTGAATTCTGCTTGGTACAGGCATATAATGGATAAATTTCTATTGCTTTATTCATTTGGAGAGTAAATAAGATCATTTTGCATTGATGCGTGGAGGCAGGATTCAAGCAAAGCAAAAATGAACAGATAAGTAGGTAGATCATCAGAATGTTGCCTGGGCTTTTGTTGAATCAAATGCTAAGCAGTGGTATTAATGAGGAATGCAAGAAATGGGTAGGGACATGCACAATTAGTGAGACATCTGGTTTTAAGACTTTAGCTTTTTCCTTGGATTCAGGTCACAGAATGGGGTGAAGTCTGTTCGAACTGATTATGCACTTTTGGAAGAAAATACTCAGAGATTTCATAACTAATGTCATAGCAAAATAATTTTAGAAGGAATGAGCTTAAGAATAAGATGTTTCTTTTGAATTCCCTATTGTGCTTATTGGTAATTAGTGACTTTTTAATGTTTATAACCACTTGATTTGGTTTCCCCTTTAATTACGTTATTTCAACTATATCATTTCTTCTTTCTCAAATATCTACTCTCAACAATTAATACTCCACAAAACAGTGAACAATAAAGGAAATAGCATCACTATTCAAAGTCACAAGAGCTATGCAAAACCATCAGAAGTAAAGGTTTATAGGATTTTGGAAAATGCATATTAGTAATTTGGTAGTATATTTAACTCCCTGCCCTATTTTGTATTAAGTTAATCCAAGATAAATTTGTACCAAGGTAACATCTACTTGCAGAAGACCAAATATAAGCACAGCTGAAATCAGTCATCTCATCTGGTACATCAAGAACATCACACATAAATAAAAATACAGCAGGTTAGGCGGGATTTGTGGAGAGAGAGGTAAAATCAATATTTCAGGTCAATGACTCTTCATAAAGGTTCTAACAAAAGATCATTAACATAAACCTCAGCTATTTCTTTTTCAACAGATGCTGGTTGATCTGGACTGTATTTCTAGTACCTTCTGCTTCTCTTTCTGACTTCCAACATCCATTTTACTGGAAAATCATATGTCTCCCCTTATCACAGCCTTGGATATTTCAGTCTATGCTTATCCCCAGTGCTTTAAACTGCAAACCAGTTAAGACTTTGAAGACTAATGTGCCTTTACCATTTTAAGCCTGTGCTCTCCAGACTACAATTGCCAAGACTAAAGTTGCTCCCCTGAGGGTTACTTTCTGAATGTGATATTAAACCATAAACAATAGGCACTTACATATTATTTCCTTGGATTGCTGAGGAGTCAAAGGAGATTATTTTGTCGAAGCTAACACTGAGCATGCAGTGGGCTTCTCACTTGCACAGAACTTCCCAATTGTTCAGATTGACTTTCTGCTGGCAGCTCATTACTGAGAAGAACACTAGAAATCTGGTGGCACCTCCCTTCTGCTGAGCTGATTGTTGGAGCTCAACGCAGGGAGGCAAGGGTCAACTAAGGAGCCTGATACTTGTGTAATCTGAAAAGAGATTCAGCTTCTTCCATGTACTTCTGTTCTAATGAAGGGCATAAATGTACAGTTGAAGATCATAGGTTAGTCATGTCTAATATTGCCAATGAGCAAACAATGGCCAATACATTGGTGCCTAAAAATGGCACTAGGATCTCAAGTCAGAAGATGAGAGAATAGGTTGCAGGGGAGTACATGGAGAAATAGGACTGGTCTGAAAGGCTCAGTGGGTAGAATGACCTTTTGCATCATTAGGGAATACAAATATCGTCATTTGCATATGTTAATACAAAAGCTGCCACAAGGAGGTGTTCCCCTGGCTGCGATGGAAGTGATGGAGGAACTGAGCATGAACAGGTGGAAAGGTTAGTGTTGAGGTTTTTCGAGTGTAATCAATACTATCCTATCTGGGAAGCAATAAAAGATTCCCCCAATGATTTATTGATCCTTTCTCCAGACTTCACTTCCAGCAATTATTTGGATGATGAAATTGATGGCTCGGTGGCCAAGTATGCAGATGATACAACGATAGGTGGAGGGTAGGTAGTGTCGAGGAAGCAGAGTCTGTAGAAGGACTTAGATTAGGAGAAAGGATAATGAAGTGGCAGATGGAAAATAGTGCAGGGAAGTGTTTGGTTATACACTTTGGTAGAAGGAAGAAAGGCATAGACTTTTTTCTAAATGGGGAGAAATTAGAGGTGTAAAGGGACTTGAGAGTCCTCATGCAGGATTCCTTAAAGCTTAACTTGCAAACTGAGTCAGTGGTAAGGAAGGCAAAAACAATATTAGTATTCATTTTGAGAGGACTAGAATATAAAAGCAAGGATGTCACGCTGAGGCTTTATAAGGTACTGGTCTGTTTGCACTTGGAGCTTTGTGAGCAGTTTTGGGTCCCTGTCTAAAAAAGGATGCGCTGGCAGTAGAGAGGGTCCAGAGGAGGTTCATGAAATGATTCTGGGAATGAAAAGGTTAATGTCGAAGGAGCATTTTTAATGGGTCTGGGCCTGAACTTGCTGGAGTTTAGAAAAATGAGGGGTATCTCATTGAAATCTATTGTATATTGAAAGACATACAGTATGTAGAGCAGACATGGAGAGAAGGTTTCCGATACTGAGGGAGTCCAGGATCAGAGGACATTCCTTTAGAGCAGAGATAAGGAGGAATTTTTTTAGCCAGAGAGTGGAGGCTCAGTGGAATTCATTGCTACAGAAGGCTGTGGAGGCAAATTCATTAGATATATTTAAAGCGGAGGTTAATATATCCTTGATTAGTAAGGGTGTCAAATGTTACAGGGAGAAGGCTGGAGAATAGAGTTGAGACGGAAAATAAATCAGCCATAATGGAATGATGGAGCAGACTTGTTGAGTCGAATGGCCTAATTCTGGTCCAATGTCTTATAGTCTAAAATTACCTTCTGTAATCTAAAGGTATGGCCAGATGGCCATCTCATTATTCATAGGTTTCATCTGAACTCAGACGGTGTGTTATATATCTGACCTCAGATGTACTAGGATCTCACCTCAGCACACCTCCATCTTGCTGGAGCTTGATAGAACTTGTGCAAAAAGATTATATGCTTTTGGTTACTTCACCTGGAAGTCGTACTGTACAAGTAAATATTGTCAGTTAAAAGACAGTAATATTTGTAGAATATTCATCAATTTATATCTCCTCTTTCCTGCTTTATGAAACTTATAGGGAACAGTAGCAATAATATTGGGAGGCTTGAAAATGAGGAAAGGTGGATCAACTGCCTGCTGTATACCTTCACTGATAATGTTCATGTTGACTTGGGGTTCAGAGTGGGTGGACAACCTAACTTCTTCTTGTCTCATGTTTTACCGATGGCAAATTTTGCTTCCAATGTATGCAGACAATGACAATCATTGAATGGGTAAATGAAAAAAGAGACTCATTAAAACAATCATTAACAAATATTCTAGCATCCATAGATGAAAACGTGTTGTAAAAGCTGAATTTTTCAGTTTCAAAGAGGCATATTTTCTTTCTTTACTTAATTTACTTCCAAAATGAGAAACTTAAACAAAGAAGGAACAGAGGCAGCAGTTAATGTTTTTAAAAAATCAGAATTTATGAGATACGAGAGCAAATCTGTGAAAAAGGTTAACATTGTTTAAAGTAAGATGAAGTTTCGCTGATTAATAATAAAGTTCTTAGACCTTGAAATTAGGAAATCCAGCTACATATATAATTTTAAATTGTACCTTATTTGCTTGAAAATGCTCTCTACATAATAGCAGAAGTACAACCAAAACTAACAAAATAAATGGATTAGTATTTCTGTTAGAAAAATGGAAAGAGGAATTTCAGTCAAATACATTTTTTTAAAAACATATATTAATGTCCAAATGTGCACCTCCCAAGTTTGGTAGGTCTCACTCTCTTACCACTATCTTTCCTTTCCTTTGCTGTTCCCAAGGGCATCTGCCATTTCTTACTCAGTCCTTCATATTGCCAGTTTTAAGCTTAATTTTTCATTAACTTTTGACGAGGAGCTGGTTTATGCTGGGTTCAAAGGCACTTTTAGAGGAGATTTGAGTTAAAGTTACCATATGATTAGATGGCTGATAAAGAATGAATGTCACCTGTGGGCTTCTTATAAAAGAAATTTTCTAATATTTGAATGCCTTGTTGAAAAATTCAATTTAGAGTAACTCTCTCTTTAAAAAAATTTCTTGAGATAATGCTTTGAACTTAATATATTCATTGAGAGATTAATAGAATTTGGGGCGGAAACAAACCCCTTATAAATAAACTTCACAACACATTAATGGATGAAATACAAATGAAGAGGGCCCAGCAAAAGGGTTGTAAACATTTAAATGTAGCAGGAACATTGTGGAAAAGCTGGATTACATTAATGTGGTAACTGATCAGAAAGTGTGTTAATTCTAAACAGAGTCTGTGTGTCTCCCTATTGATTTCCACTCTTAATCTTAAACTCTTGATGGTAAAAATCAATTTATTTTATTCATTTACACATCATGCGCCTTTAAAAAGTAGTTACAGGAACTTATTTAAACATGAACTTTTCTGGACAAGCACTGTTAATAATCCTTTCATCCTTTACTGGCCCATGGAGACACACTTAATTGATTCGTATATACTTTTTGGGCTGCTAATCTGATCAATGGCTCTCATTTAGAGTATTTATCATAACACAATGGGAAGGTTCATTTGGTAGCAATTTTGCCTCAAAATCAGAATGCTCCGTGTTCCAATCATGCTCCAGAGACAAGAATACTGGAATCGAGATTGACACTCATCATCTTTATGGATGCTATATTTCAGTTCAAACATCAAATTAATACTATATCTGCCTCCCAGATGAAGTATTCTCTGAGACTTTTTGAAGAACAGTGCAAGCTGGTGTGCTTTTGTACAAAGTAATGTTTCTCTCCCAAACAACATTATAAGGATTTGGATTTGGATAAGTATTCAAGTTGGAGGGGTTTAGAAATGACCTAAATGCAGGCAGATGGGATTTGCAAGGCGGGCACCATGGCTGGCAAAAAGGCAATGCCTCAGAAAGGTGGCTTCCATCATCAAGGACCCCAGTCGCCTAGGATATGCCCTGTTCTCATTGCAACCATCAAGGAGGTATAGGAGCCTGAAAACACACACTCAGTGTTTCAGGAACAGCTTCATCCCCTCTGCCATCAGATTTCTGAATGCACATGAGCACTACATCACTATTTTTTCTCATTTTTAATTTAATTTTTTATATATACTTAATGTAATTTGTAGATTTTTTTGTTATGTATTGCTGCCACAAAACAACAGATTTCAGGACGTGTGCCCGTGATATTATACCTGATCTTGATTCTGATTCATGGACAAGTTGGGCTAAAGGGCTTGTTTCCATGCTGTATTAGTCTCTGACTCCATAAAACCAGATTGTAGTGCGGTTTGTGGGAGCTTACCATGCACAAACTAGTTACTGTGTTCCCTGCATTACATGCTAAAAACATTAATTGGGTATAAAGAGCTCTGGAATGGGTTACATTGAATACCAGGGAACATTCAATGATGAATGGTATGTGGCATTCTGGGCATGACGCACAACAAGGAAAGGAGCTATCATGTCATTATTTGCATGAAAGCCAATTCTCTCTTGTATCCCCTTTCCTAAACTTGTTGATCTGATTTATAGGCTAATTTATTACTAGGCATCTTCCAGATTTGACCCGATTACCTGTCTCAACTGATGCCTGAGTCTCCCTTTCACTTTCATCCTCTTGCTGGCAGAGATAGCCTTAACTGTCCTTGCTAAATGACTTCGTTTGTCACAGTTTTGTTGACTAGGCCATTTCAAAAGGCACAACTATCAACCATAATGGTATGGCTTATAGTATAAGTAGTCTCGATTGAGTAAAAACAGAAGGAACCTTGCATAAAATTTGGCTCAGTACACCAATAATGTGGTTTTTTTGGATATTTTGAAAACTGAAGTAAGATTCTCATCTTGACTGTAAATTTTGAAACCACCGTCCTAGATTGCTAATGGAGCAACCTTATCTCAGCCTTACCAGCCAACAGTTGTGTTGTGATAATGGAAGCATATTTGTCCTATTTATAAGCAATCTGACAAAATCATTTTATCTTGTTGTTTTGTCATCTGCTTGGCTGAAGCCAACATCACTGATCCCTCAAAAGTCCAGGTGATAGTGTAAAATCTACATTTGATTATTTCAATCGTCTGAGAGTATTGGTAATATTATGGCTGCGGAGTTTGGAAAATATGTTTTAGGTTTCTTTGGTTCCTCACTTCTCTCTGTTGATGGTTATTTTGGATACTGAAAGCAAATTTCAATGTGTTCTTGTGGTCCTTCTATACCAGTGTAGCTGACCATCACCTTATCTCACTTAGACAGAGCAGTAAGGAAACATAACTTGGCAATCAGATCTTAAATGAGAACCAATGCATGGTAATAATGCTATTACAAGAGGTAATCAGATGACATGTTCCCTTATAGTATTAACAAACTCTCCAACCTTAAAGGAGCATTTAGTAGCTTGTACATACAACAATGTTCTTTGTTTTGCTCGTATGAAATTACAGCCATGTTAAGAAATCAATAATTGTGATGATGATTGCTATTTTGTCAAGTAAAGATCTAGTAGTTTGGAAATCGCCTTATAAGTTAAAAAGTTTAAAAGATCAGAATAAATCAATATGATACATACATCATAAATAGAAAGAACAAGGAAAATGTGATAAGCTTAATAGCTGTTGGGGGATGAAGCTTCCCATCTTAAAGTATTTGAGACATTCTTGGCATAGTTTTGTATTACAACATTGCTTGCTATCAAAGTCATATCATTGCTACATTACACTGTGGCAATCTCTTCAACAATGAAAGTAAGCTGATAGTTTAGCATCGTACCTTGTCCTTTTGAAATAAAGTAACTTTTAAAATAAAAATTTGAAAGCATACTTTCAGATTGGAAATGTGTTTAGAAATTTTTGTTCAAGCCCAATAGTCTCATTTATTAATATGCAACTTCCTCCTAACTAAAACTGTCAACACCCCCAGTATCTTTCTTGTTAACTTTACAAAAGAAACCTAAATTATAGCTCATTCAAAGTTTCACTGTCCTCATCCTATCCAATGGTATCCAATGTTATTTAGTGTCCTTGATATTGTTAATCTTAACCCCATGTATGCATTTGGCTGGAGTATACTTTGGATGTTTTGGTTGTGAAAGCTGTTCTGAGTTCAGGAAATCTCAAATAGAAGACTTAGTTTTGTTTCTAATTGATCATCAGTCCATGACCAGTTTGAGGACCACAAGGAATGGGTTCTGATTAATAGGTGAGGAAAACTACAAAAAAATCTTATTGCAAGGAGGGGTTTCTGAATGCAGAGGTAAGATCTGTTATAGTCATGGGTGTCTGCTCATAGCCAGGCAGGAAAATCCCAGTGTTTGAGAAGTGCAGGTTCCTGTTTTTGATCATGTTTGGAACAAAGGGTCGGTCAGCGATCAATGGAAGAGAGGACAGGTCATATGGATCTACTAAATCCTAAGTAGCTTTTTGGGTTGTTCTTTGTTCAAAAGGCTAATGTGAACTCAGCTTCTCAAACAGCAGCCAAGCCTGGAAAACCTTATACACTCAAGGATAAAATGAAGACAAGCATAATATAATAATTAAATGTCCAAACCAATTGTCACGGGCAGATTGTTCATTATGAATCTTATCCCTCTTCCCATCACAGATCTGTGGTGAGTTTGGTTCTTTTCATAGATTTTTGAACTATAACTACTGGCATCACCTAATTTTCTGAATTAAAATTCATCCTGTTGTCTTCAGCATTTTGCTGTCATTTACAAGTCCCCTCTTGTGTAACCCATTCTAAAGTCCTGCTCAGACTTCTTCACAGAGGGTTTACATGCTTCACCCTCGATCCACATGACTCACAAATATAGGCGGAGTATTCATTCATTGTAGAATTATCGTCTGCAACTCTCCTACTACTCTGCATTTCTCCTGTTTTAAATTCCTCTTCCAATAACTTTCAATCACCAGATCATTGATCAGCTTAGCCTTTCCAAATTCAGTTCCTCTAAGCCCTTAACCAAGAAAACTGCCAGGCAAATGATATAAAAATTCAAACTGTGCACAATAGATAAATTGATGGAATTGATTCTAATTACAGTCTGTGGACTCAATTTACTGACCGTAGAGATTAATACTACAATCTGAAAGTTCAAAGTAAATTTGTTATTGAAGTATGTATATGCCACCATGAGATTCATTTTCTTGTAGGCATTCACATTAGAACAAAGAAATACAACAGAATCAATGAAAAGCTACACATGAACAAAGACTAACAAACATTGAACATGCAAAAGAAGGCAAACGATGCAAATAATATAAATAAATAAACAAACAAACAAAGAAATAATAAACAGTACTGAGAACATGAGTTGTGGAGTCCTCGAACGTGAGTCCATCGGTTGTGGAATTACCACAATAGGATTCATTTCAGTGATCCTGGTGAATTAATGGGATGTGATCTATATGTATCCTGCTGGATAGGTGAAAAGTCAGTATAACGCAAAACATGGAATTGTCTGGGGCTTTAATTCTGACTTTCTGAATAATCACAAAAATTAGTTAGTAAATGGTGTATAAGTGCTAACTATAATGTATGTCTTAGACCTGGAGTTGTGTAAGCAAAAGATATCACTCTCTAATTCAGTCCTTGCTTAATGAAGAGAAACACTATACTGTAACCAATGCTTTGCCTCGTGCCCTTCAAGATAAATAGAGACATTATATTGGTAATATTGATAATCCTTTAAATTGCACTTTCATCCATTCTAAGGAAACCAGGAAGCTTGTATAATTTCAAGCCATGAACAGTCCAAATTAAATTCAATAACAACATAAATATATCTATTAAGGTAGCTGAGATCATTAAAAAAAATGTTGTGTATGATAACTTCAACTTACCCCCAATTAGATTAGCAGTAAGAGACACATTGTACTCTGTGCTTAGAGGAAGAAGAAAATTGGCTTTCAGTTATCATGTGTTTCTATTTTAACTTTGTTTAAGGGAACATCTAAATGAATGGTTGAGGGGAAATGTTCAACTGGCTGTTTATCAAAACAGTAATGATATTATTTTTAAAGTCCAATATGAAGACTGTCTAATTATAATGCTTAAATTTCAACTGTCTACAACTCCAATTTACAATGTGAATTGGGTAGCACTGGACTGGAAGCTCAGAAACCAATGTCTTGTCATTCCCATCCACGAGGCCTGCCCAAAGTGATTAGCCGACAAGTGGGTCAATGCTCTTTCCCAAAATAGTCATCTGTAAATCAAACATATAATTCAGCATCCTCCAGCAAGTCCCCAGTACAATGTTGGTCGTGCACAGAATGGAGCTCTCTGTAGTAACACTGAAGTAAACAATGAGCTCAGTTTTTAAAGGCTTGAAAATGAATGATGAAATACCGTTGACGTGAGAAATCTGAAATAAACGCAGAAAATGCTGGAGATATTCACAAGTCAGGAAGCGTGTGCTTTAGTGAAAAGTCATTGATCTATAACTTTATTTGTATCTCCTCCTTTGCAAATGCTGCCTGCTGAGTATTCCCAGCATTTCTGTTTCATTTCAATAAAAATAATATTTCATTACCTTAAAATCATAGCTAATTTCTTATGTGTTATTTTTACAATAAGGAGCATGTTTAGATACCTGTCCATATTCAGTGGCTTCAATCTAAATATTTTACTTTTGTGGAGCTGAATCACACTGGCTCATACTTAGATCAAAGATTTTTCCAGTCATGGTCGGATTTCTGTGCCTTTTTCAATTTCACCCAGTTTTGGCTTGATTGCTTTCGGATGGCCCCCATTTATTGTCCATCCCAATTTTTCCACGCTGAGGCGATGGTCCTGCACCACACTTCTCTGAATTGGCAGCTTTTTAAAGTGTTACGTGAGGAATTCTGAGATGTAATTAAGTGAAAGCACACCAATATACATTCAAGTCCGGCTTGTGTATGACTTGCCAGGGAACATGGAGTCAGTGATGTTCCAATGTGCCTCTTCCCCTTATTTGTCCAGGTGGTAGAGGTTACTGTTTAGAAGATGCTGTCAAAGAATGTTTGGTGAGTTAAAACCAGATGTGACGATGTTTGACTTGAGAGAGTAAACCTTCCCTTTCCCTAGTAGAGTGAGAGAATAAGAACAGTGAGTATGATTAACTTTGTTTATTTTAAATGGTGCAACTTCTATTTGCATAATACACAAAATAAAAAATAAATGCCACACTGTGAGTCAATCCACTTGGCATAAGCAGAATAAGTGCTCCACAAACTGAGCTGTAGCCTTAAGTTTCTCTGTTATTTGTAATGGACTTGCAAGAGAAAGTACAGAGAGCACAATGTGCATCTGCCAGGCAAACAAAATTCTGTAAATTCACTATCTCACCTCTTAAATGTGGTGGGTGAAAGAACCAATATCCAGTAGCCAAAACAGCTACCATTCTCTATTAACAGGGCAAAACATTCAGCTGATGTAGATAGGCTGCATTTGTTGCAGCTTAAATTTATTACATTTTTCAGTTCCCATCAAAGATCTACAGTTTCTACCATGGGTGAAAGAGACCCATGTTCATTGGTTGCAGCTTTAAATTCTACTAGCACTCCCAGTCCAAAGAACAAGTTGCCCTTCAGCACTTGGAAAAACAGCAGCCGAATGACACGGTGTACCGTGGGCAACCTGATAACCACAGAGCTAACAGACTGGTACCCACAATGCTGTCTTAAGTGTGCCCGATGTTTATGGCACCTTGAAGATTTCCACACACTTAATTTTCAAACAACCTTCACTTAAAACTGCTCAGGGATGTGAAATAAGTATCTGTTTTGTGCCACTGTGCACAAAGTGACACCTCTAAGTGGAATATATTTAATTTATCGCTGTGGAAAATAGAATTTCCCAGGTTTGTTTGAGTGCAGGCTGGTCTACAACATTGGGCAAACCGCTGTTGAATATTAAAGAGAAAATGAAAGAACTAAAATTATTTGTGATAATTTTGACCATGATAAATAACTCCTCATCTCATCATATGTGTGTATGTGTGTATATATGAGAGAGAAAGAGAGATAGGTAGACAGACAGACATATGACAAACAGACAAGGAGTTAATATTTCAGGTCACTGACCATTAATCTTTGAAGTTAACTGACATAATTGGTGTTAAAGTTTTACTCATTAGCACCATTAAACCATCAATAAGAGAACTATATGATTTTTAAATAATTGGTTGTTTGCACTTTTCATAATTGTATTATTAATGCTGTGTGTAGAATTATCCAAACAGAACAGACCAGATTGGGTATGAACAATTCACTTCAGTGTCACATAGTTGAACATATGGAAGAGTCCCACAAGCTGCAGGATTGGGTCCCAGTCTAGAAGAAGGACAGGAACCATCAGAAAGGATCTACTTGGCACCAGAAACAAAACTACTTTCTCCTCATTAAGTACATTTTTGAGGAATCTTTCCGTTGGATTGTGCGATTTTTTGGTTTGGGCTTGCAATTATACACCAAAGTACAACCTCATAACTCAAGACAAGTAAAATGATAATTGACATTCAATTTTCATACCACTGAGTTTTCAAGTTCAGCACACATTTGATAAAAATAACCAAAGAATTTAATGTCTGTATTATAAAGGAAGATGGTGTTAAAATCATTTCTGGCATGCAGTATCAGCAGGTCAAGCTAATTCTACCCTCTGTGGGTAAAAATACCTCTAACTAAATCCAGAACCACAAAACAACTTAAGCTCGTCGTCAGTTAATAAAAATCTGAATAGCTGACAACCACCACAAAATAATTATTTAAGTGAATAATTAAGTAGTTTTTGGAGAGTGCCTTTACTGCCAGAAACATAGAGGAATCATCTACATCTCAAGTGGTCCAGTAGGAAAGACAAATTGAAGAGTTGGCTGCTCAGAAATGAGGGTTAACCTCTCGAAGCATGGTTCATGGAACTGCTAAGGAATCTCCAAGTTGCACAGCAAAAAACATACAATGGAAAACATTATAGAAACAGAAATATCATTGAGCAAACATCTGATATGCTGAAACAATGCTTGAGCTGTTTAGATCGCTGTGGGAGTGTTCTAAAGTATGCCCCAGAGAGAGCCGACAAAATGGTAGTGATCTGCTAGATGCAGCACAATACAGTATAGCCATTAAAAAGGCAGATTAGTATTTATTTTCCTTAGTCTCCATCTTACAATTCTCATAAATGGTTACACCCAGGTACTAACATGCTATTTGTCTTTAAAGATTCGGATGTATTTGCCGATACTTCCAGCATTTGTTGGCTGTTACTCTTTATTCTTCAGCAGAACTGTTGTTCTGAGCCTATTCATTTTGATCATTTTTTGACCGTAAGGCAACATGATGTGTCAAGCTTTCATTGAAAATTATAGGGCATTTTTATGCATTGAATGCTATTAAGGTTTGTATTTCCTTAAACCTTTACAGTTGTTTTACTGAACCTTGAAATGCAGTCACTGTTGCAACATGGAAAAAATGGTAGCTGATCTGTGCAAGTTCTCACTTGCAGCACTACGATAATGACCAGGTTATCTATTTATGTGATGTTGATTGAGAAATAATATATTGGCCAGAATACCAGAGGTAACTTGCCTGCTCTTCTTCAACATATTTCTCCAGGGCTTTTTATTACCTCTTGACAGGACAGATGTGGCTTTGGTTAACATCTCGTTCAAGAAGTTGTATCTCTAAGAGTATTAACTCCATTCGTCCTGCAGTCAAGTGTCATCTGACTGAGATTTCTGTGCTCAATAACCCAGAGTGTGACTTGAATTTGCCTGTTTCTGACTTGGGAGTGAGAGTGAGTTAATTAGCTCAGATGGAAGTGACTCACTGCACGACTCTCTGCTGAGCATATCTGGACTCCATTTCTCTTACATGGTGCCGTATTGGAAGAGCTGAGGCTTCCTGAAAGGTTTACTGCACGTGGGTTTGTGAATCAGCTTGTCTTTACTTCGGTGCACAGCAGATCCAGATGGTCTTGTTTATATGCCAGGAAAAGCCTGTCCCATCCGACTCTAAGGAACATACGTGCATGCAGTGCCTTTTCCGTTAGTTGCCCAGAGCCACAGGCAAGGGAATGGAAGTGAATTGAGAAGCGTCTGGCTAATTCAGCACTTTTAGCCATCAATTTCACGCTGGGAATCATTCTACAGAGCCCTGCACATGGCGTGATTTTGCTCTGGAAGGTGACAGTAATCATTAAATACATATGTGACACGTTTAAGAGTTTTCAGGATGCATGTCACATGACTAGTGTTAAAGCAACTGCCATTATGCTGAACCTGGAGAGCTTGCAATAGTCAACAGGCACACAAAATTTAATGGATTGACGTCATGCCAGTTTCCATCTAAAGCAAAAAAAATCAGAGTTAACATACAAAGTTGGCAATCTTTTAGCCCTGTTGCTAGATTTATAAGTTCCTTTGCCCTGAATAAACAAGGTTGCTGCTGTTAAAATATGATTTAAGATCACCTACCATCCTGTTTACACTGCCATACCAGTGAGTGCAACCCCAGGCTGGGTCCTGGGAAGGGTGGCTTGGGTGCCTGTCCGGTTCAAGCTCAGAGAGCACTTGTAAAATACAAATTAGCAGGCCTTGAGGGTCATAGCTGCAAGTTGCATGGAGCTTTGTCAAAAAAAAGACAGAGAAGAATTTTAACTGGTTCCTTTGTCAAAGAAAACAGTGGTGCTTGGTGCCATTATCCTCAACCCGCGACTAACTTATGCAAGGCCCACCCAGGTATCAGCCTCTCCAGCTGGCTCCACTTAGGAGCTGGACAATTCCAACCCCCCACCCTACTGCCGATCCCTTCTCTCCACTTCCCCCCCCCCCAACCTACTGACAACTCAATACCCCAAGGTCAATGATTTGGCAGATGGAGTTTGCCAGCTGCATGCTGAAGAGGCCTGGTCCTCAACATGGCTTGAAATGACTTACGTACAGAATGCTGTAATTTTCAGCTACATGTGTAAATCATTATAATCAGCCTTCAGTGCTTTTCAGCTGAACCAGTCTAACCTTTCCTTGTTTTCCTAATTCCGCTCTTCTGATTCAGTTCTGGTGGAACTGAAATTTATAATATAGGCATTTATAGTGAGGTATTCACAATGTCACCTGACTCCTAGAAGATAGCATCTGTGCCCACCTATGTATCTGCCAAAATCCATAAATGACAGGATACAATTAGGCCTGATCCGTCCTCAAAACCAAATTGAGCAGATTTACAGTAACTGGTAGATTCACCAAAAACTGACTCTGAGAGAACTGCATGAGGCTTGTAAAATGGTGCTCTGCTCCCCTGTCCATGAGGCCAAAGCACAGAGGCCTTGGTAGGATGTGAGGGTCGGGGTACCTCTGGAGGAATGGTGGAGGAGAATACAATTCTCTGATTTTCTCATGCTCATTTGGAGAAGATTCAAAGAGGCTTCCTCAACCCAAGGCAAAGCAAAGCTCTGTTAAGTAGCACCATTGATAAAATTACAACTCTAAATTACAACATCCTTTACCACATTCAGATAAAATGAGAAATGTCATTTCCCCTATCAATACCATCTGGACTGCTGAATTCCTCCAGCTTTCAGTGTGTGTAGGTCCAGATTTCCAGTGTCTGTAGTCTCTCTTGTGTATCTTCACACTCTAGGAAACTAATTGAAAAGCTTTTTGAAAAGTGTGTTGATGGTTTTGGGACTAAAGATATTTTAGTTGGTTTTAAAACTACATTTTGTTACATCATACTCCAAGTATTGCTTGCTTTTGCTGGATGTTCTGTTGTTATTTGCTTGCATTCTCAGTACATGAAATGTTATAGGTAGAAATTCTATGGTTCAGATAGAAGGCCGAAGTCCGGCCTGCTTTATTACTCTAGTCCAAGCTTTCACTGAGGTCCACGTCAGAGGAGACTAGTGTTCACCACTTCCTCACAAGTTTGGCTCCTATGGAATTGAATCATCTGTGGCGTGCATTTAACATCTGGAACAGAAGCATTTCTTTCCATTATCACAGCTTGAACCTTTCATGTTCTTGGTTTATTCCAAGATACCTCAGGGAAGATCTGCTGCCTCAAGCAGTCTGCTGTTCGTATCCAGAAAATGTCAAAAGGCAATGTTGGGGGGTGGGGGGAGCTACTTTCATCACCATTATCCCAGAATCAGAATCAGTATTTGGTTTAATATCACCAGTGTATATTGTGAATTTTGTTGACATTGCGGCAGCAGTACAATGCGATACATAATAGAGGAAAAAAACTGTGAATTACAGAAAGTATACATGTAATAATTAAATTAACTAAGTAATGCAGAAATTAGAAATAAAGAAGTAGTGTTCATGGGTTCATTGATCATTCAGAAGTCAGATGGCTGTTCCTGAGTCATTGAGTGTGTGCCTTCACGTTTCTGTACCTCCTTCCTGATGGTGGCATTGAGAACAAGGGATGACCAGGGTGGTGGTCCATCATCCTTAATGATGGACACTGCCTTTTTGAGGCATTGATCCTTGAAGGATACTACAGACGTTGGTGCTCACAATGGAGCTGACCAAGTTTATAGCAGCCTTCTTCGATCCTGTGCAGTAGCCACCTCTCCTCCTGCTGTGATGTAGCCAGCTACCCAGCAGGTTTCCTTCCAAGTCACACACCATCCCAATTTAGGAAAGTATCACAGTTCCTTCACTGTTTCTGGGTTTAATATCCCTACCTAACATCACAACTGGAGTTCCTACGCCAAAAGCATTTTACAGATGCAACATGATGGCTCATCACTACCTTCTCAAGGACAATTAGGGATGGACCATAAATCCTGGCCATTTCAGAAATGCCAACAGTGCAAAGATGCATAAGTATAAACTTCTGATATGAAAAGTCATGATGGCTAATATGAGGGGGCATAATTTTAAGGTGAATGGAGGAAAGTCAGAGTTAAGTATTTCAGACAGAGACTGATGAGTGCATGCAAAGTGCTGCCAGAGGTGGTTGTAGAGGCAAATACATTTAGAAACTCTTATATAGGCATATAGATTACAGAAAAATGGAGAGCTACGTAGAAAAGAAGGGTTATATTGACCTTGGAGTAGGTCAAAAAGATGGCGTAACATCGTGAGCTGAAGGATCTATAAAGTGCTGTAAAGTTCTATGTTCAATGAAAACGATGGCACAACGTTCTCTGAATCGCAAGCCATCAGCAGTGCAATGACTTCTTTATGCTTGCATCTGAGCTGCTACCCTACCTGCACATAAATGCATGTTCTGGCTTTCCAACTATGGTAATGTGGTAGATCCTAGAAAGACCTGGCTGTGTTCCCAAGTTGTATTAGCATTTGATAGGTTTATATGGATGAACATATGGGAAAAATTGTCTCTGTCTAGCCCTGTTACGTCGTTGCCAATGCTTTAGCTTCCCTTCAAAAGTTTAAAGTTCAAAGTAAATTTATTGTCAAAGTACATATATATTACCATATGCTACATTAAAATTCACTTTTTGCAGGCATTTATGTAAAAATAAAGAAAGATAAAAACCTGGTAGTTTACAATATTGTTTATAATATATAATACAATAAAAACTATACATAAACAGAGACTGACAAATAACCAATGTACAAAAGAATACAAATTGTACAAATAAAACCAATAATATTGGGAACATGTTTTAAACGGTGTTTGAAAGTGAGTTTGTAGGTCGTAGGATCAGTTCAGAGTTGTGGTGAGTGGCATTTCAGAATCTTGATGGTTATAGGGTAATAATTGTTCCTGAACCAAGTGGTGTGGGACTCACAGCTTCAGAGAGCAGGGGGTACAGAAACTGGATGGTGGGGGCCCTAGAAGATGGATGCTGCTTTCTTGCAGCAGTGCTCCATGTGGATATACTCAATGGTGGGAAAGGCTTTGCCTGTGATGGACTGAGCTGCATCCGCTGCTTTCCACTCCTGGGCGTTAATGTTTCAATGTCAGGCCATGGTGCAGCTAGTTGGGATACTCTCCACTGAACATCTATAGAAGTTTGTCAAAGTTTTTGGTGGCATGCTGAATGTACTCACACTTCTAAGGCAGTAGAGGAGACGTTGTGCCTTCTTTGTAACAACGCTTCCATGCTGGTCTCAGGATCGGTCCTCGGAAATGCTGCTTAAGCTACTCACCCTCTCCACCTTCAGTCCTCTAATGAAAACTGGCTCATGAGCCCCCAGCTTCTTCCTCCTGCTGACAACCAACTCCTTGGTTTCACTGACGCTGAGTGGTTGTTGTTGTGGCACCTCTCAACCAGATGTTCAACCTCCCCCCTACATGCACTGAATTCTCACCCATGCCTCTGTCACAGCCAGTTTTCCAGCGTATTACCCTCATCTCATTCTCTATTGGCCAGCCTCCCATCTTCCAGCTTGCAGCAAATTTAAATCACACTCTTTGTATTATTTCTCAAAACATTTCCTATCTGCGTTACAGCTATGTCCTTTACGATCTTCACTAATTACATACCCAAGTGAAAGATTTCCCATCCTTGTCCTGAAAACCCGCCTGAGCACTATCGACCATCCTCGGTGCTTTCTCTTTCGCTAACGCGGTCTTTCCTGTGCCGGTTGCATCTCAGCCTGGTGTGGAGACACCAATCACAGGAGTGGATTACAGCCCAGTGCCTCACAGGAAAGGCTTTCCCTGACACTGAGCACATCTACAAGAGGTGCTGCCACAAGAAAGCAGCATCAACCATCGAGGGCATTCAGCATCCAGGCCATCAAGATACTGGAGCCTTAGGTCCCACACCACCATGTTCAGGAAAAGTTATTACCCCTCAAACGTCAGGCTCCTGAACCAGCATGGATAGCTTCACTCACCTCAACACTGAACTGACCACTGAACACAACTTATGGATTCACTTTCAAGGACCCTACAACTCATGACCTTAGTATTATTTATTTACCTATATATTATTATTATTATTTGTTATTTTGTATTTGCACAATTTGTCTTCTTTTGCGCATCAGTTGTTTGTCGGTCTTTGTGTGTAGTTTTTCATTGATTCTGTTCTATTGTGAATGCCTGCAAGAAAATGAATCTCAAGGTAGCAGATGGTGCCATGTGTGTAGTTTGATAATAAATTTACTTTGAACTTTGAACAAAGTGACCAAACCTTCAACTGCTGATGCAGTTCGATCTAGATTTTCATCCCAGTCCTTTATGTCTCTCCATTCTCTCCCCTTCTTCAATATATCCTTTCAAGTAAGCCTTCAGTTATCACAGTCACTTCCCTGTTCCACTGGGCATCTAGTTGTATCCTTACTTCTTCGTGACTCCCCCCCATGAGCGACCGTTTGCTGAATCATTGGTTCTATTTAATTGCTGTTGTAAAAATTCCAAGTCTGCCACACTGCAGTGCAACTCACTGAATGGTCTATGTAATGCTGGTTTTTCCTCTTTAACCAGAGCTTAAGGCGCAGACAAAACAATAATGTATAGGTCATAAAAATTCACATAGCTGCATATGTACAAACAGAGCACCAGAGGTAACAGTTTGCATTTATATAGCACAATGCATAGAAAAATGTCTCAAAACACTTACATGTAAGCATGAGCCGGGGAAGCAATTCTAACAGAGGTTTCCAATATTTAGCGTATTTTTAAATCGTCAGCTGACTGAGAGGAATAAATAAAAATTCTGTGCTTAGTGTTGGCAAAGGAAAGAAATGAGATGGGAATATGAAGCATTTCTGTTTTTGGTATCACTTACATACAATATCTACCTTGCTGACATTGTTCCAGCCAAAAATAATGAAATAATTGAACAAAACTTTAAAGTACAGTCAAGGCAGAAGCTGGTGGAAAAGTAACATGTCTCTTCTTACCTAATAACTTTTAAATAGACTTTTCTTATATGCCTGGTAAATATGAAATATATAAAGTTAATACATTCTGTTAGAGGATATATCTTGAGATAGTTTGTTCCACTGTCAAAGATCTGTAAAGTGTGTTAGCTACCAGATGCTAACAGCCAGAAAAAGGTGTGCATTGTGTTCATCTGGACCTTTGTAGAAGCAGCGCACTCATAAATTGTCAAGAGACAGGAAATAGCTCTCTTTTTTTTCTCAAAGAGAACTTGAAACTTTTTCTCCCTTCCTGCGCTTGCTTGCTAATAGCACGAATAAAACTTTTAATTAGCGCGGATCTTTGAACAGCTCAGGCTCATTGACAAATGATTTAGAGAATCCCTTTATTCAGTAGCTGACAAGGACAGAATTTAATGGGAGCTTTATTACCAAAGAAGCTTGGGGCAACTTGAAGGTGAGAAAGCTAACCCTCCCTTGGGCTCCCCTGCTTCTCTCTCTGAAGAGGCCGAGTCTGCAATTATCCTTTGGCATTTGGTGATAAAACTGGCAAGAATGAACATATCATTTACTTTGCGTGACAACAGAAGAGTTGCCCCCTTTGAGACCAAAAGTCACTGAAACCATTTGCTACAGGCAAGCAGTGAAGGATTAATTTCCCCATGGAGAGTACAGGAAAGGTGAGAAAATTTCTCCACAACCATTTAACTCCCAAGGATTAAACTGTCTCTCCCACTTTATGACCTCAGTGATTTACCATATTGGAAGTGGCACAGTCCTGAATGGAAAATGACCAAGCTTCCATTAACTTTAAAAGTAATTAAAAGAATAAACTACAACCTTAAAATAACTATTTTAAGTAGGTTATCACACCACTAGGGCAGTTCATTGTCATTTGAGACTGATTTTCATTTCAGAATTCTTAGGTTAATTCTTGGAGGATAATTTTAGGACCTAAATTCTTAGCAACACTTTACATTTTAGTTGCTGTTATCTCTTTATCCATTATACCCTGGACCATTGGTGAGGCAAGCAGATAGGAGAAGTAAGCTATATGAATAAGTGATGAATTGAGTCAATCCAACAATTTAGAATAATAACGGAAATTAATCATTGCTTCTTTCAGGCTTTTCACTAAATCAGGTTATCAAGTTCTATCTCAGGGGTAAACCGCAGAATTATTGTTAGTAATATTTGAAGATGTGGACATTGATGTGTTAAAATCAATGAAAGGCTGATACTAAAAAAAAATGCTTTATCACTCTTGTTCTCAGGTGTGGGAGAACAAAGGTTCAATCCTCTGCCAGGCTCAGACAATTGGGCCCTGGCGTCTGTTAGTGATTGCCTCCCAATTTGGTGTTGTAACAGGGCTCTGAAGCACTTCCAATAAATCTGCTTTTGTTCAGAATTCCAGAAATAGCTGTTACTTCCCCTCAGTCATAACTTTATCACCGAATTCACTGGAGACATGAGAGAACAGAAAAAAACTTTGATGATGAACCCCTGCAGTCATCGCAGCTTGGTTTCACCTCATATGAACAAGCGGCAGTCAGTAACTGGTCATTAACAGGAGAAAGTCTGCATTTGCTAACTGGTCATTATCTTCTTTCTGTTTCTATCTCTAAATACGTATAATAGGCATTGTGGGGTGGTAGATGCTTTCCTTCCATTGTACTGCTTCTACTGTGGTACAAGTTGCACATCCCTATAAGGCCAGTAGAATTAGGCCACTCAGCCCATCGAGTCTGCTCCATGGCTGATTTATTATCCCTTTCAACCCTATTCTCCTGCCTCCTCCTCATAAGCTTTGATGCCCTTACTAATCAAGAACATATCAACCTCTGCTTTAAATACGCCCAGTGATTTCCCTTCCACAGTTGTCTGTGGCAATGAATTCACCACCCTCAGGATAAGTAAATTCCTATTTATCTCTGTTCTAAAGGGACATCCTTGTATTCTGAGGCAATGCCTCTTGACCTAGACTTACTCACTATTGGAAAGATCCTTGCCACATCCACTCTATCTAGGCCTCTCAATATTCAATAGGTTTTAATAAGATCACTCCTCATTCTTCTAAACTCTAGTGAGTACAGGACCAGGTCCATCAAATGTTTCTCATATTCCCTTTCCGTTCCCAGGATCATTCTCATGAATCTTGTCAGGACCCTCTCCAATGCCTCTCCATCCTTTCTGATGTAAGGGGTCCAAAACTACTCACAATATTCCAAGAGTGGTCTGACCTGACCGGTGCTTTCTAAAGCCTCAGGAATATCAAAACGTAATAATGATACTGAGATCCACCAGTAAGGCATCAAAACAGTAAACAGCTGACTTTCAATGCTGATAACATCCACATAGAAAGCCGTTCTCTTGCTTGGTCTTGAAGAGAAACATGTGAATTAACATATAGCTGTTTTATAAGTAGGCTTCTGTTGTGGAGAACAGGAGAGCTACAGATCTCTCCGTTTCTTTGGCAGAACTTGCATCAAAGGAACAACTTGAATTTGGACCAACTGATGTATCAACTGGCTGGCTGAGTAAATAAAAACATGCAGAGAACAGGGAAGCATATGAACATCCTCTGAGTGAAAAATAATTATATTCTGTCCTGTCCTAGTGCTTAAATAGGTTCGATATTCTAAATCAGTATGACATCCCTTCCTGCTCTATAATGCCAAGCAACATTTATGTTTAAGCCATCTCAGAAAACCTGTCTGACAAAAGGATTGCATCATTATGAATAACTAAAAAGCCAAGATTTACAATCTGAGCATATTGCAATGTACACTCTGCTTTAATGGCCAAGCAGCTGCTTGCTGTGGTCAGTTGACTTGCATAAATCATCAAGCTTTTCTGTCTGTGATTGATATCACTTAAATCCTTCCAAATCAATATTTTATAAATCATTTACGTGCTGATTTGTCTCAGTTTAAAGCTCGGAAGCAAGTATGAGCAGTTAATTTGGTTTTTGTTTCTGTTGTGCTTTATGCGGTACTATGTCATTTACCTAGACTGAGAAAAGACCATCATCTCCAGCAACCTATGGTTACGTTTTTCTGATACGTGTCTCAAAGATGGTGAAGTTGTCAGAAAAACACTGGTTGAGCTCGTTGGCTGTAATGACGGGAGGCAGGGATGTACATTGTACCAATGAACATCTAGTTCATTGAGAGGAGGGGTTAGAAAGAATCACAACAGCTTGGAATTTTGTTTACACGATGCCTTTTAACTTGCAGTTGGTCAATGGGAATGAATAGAAGATCTCTCAGATTATGACTGCCCTGAATAAATTAAGAATACCTCCTGTGCCAAGGCAAAAAGCATCATACGGTGTTCTGGCTAATTAGAGCACAAATGGGTTTTCCAGGTAAGTACCTCTTTTCTCATTAAGTTCATTAAACTCTGGTGTTGTAACATGCTGTTCTCAGCCGTGACTTCAAAGCTCGTTTCTGAATGAGATGTAAGGGTTCACTTCTCTGAGGAGCTGTGAAGCTGTCTATGGCATTGATCGCCATTGTCAGTTCAAACACACTGTAGGACATTCACACCTGTGCTGGCTAATTCTTCCGTGTAATACCCAGGGAGTGGTACGTTGTTTGAGGTTCTTGTTGCTTCAGATTAAGTTCCATTACTCCATAAGACATAGGAGTAGAATTAGGCCTTTCAGCCCATCGAGTCTGCTCTGCCATTCCATCATGGCTGATTTATTTCCCTCTCAACCCAATTCTTCTACCTTCCCCCATAAATGTTAACGCCCTGACTAATCAAGAACCTATCAACCTCCACTTTAAATCTACCCAGCGACTTGGCCTCCACAGCCATCTGTGGCAATGAATTCCCCAGATTCACCACCCTGAGTTCCAACAATCCCGTCACATGGTTACGAAAGGTCATATGGTGCTAATTAGGGCAGGGACTTCCTGAATCTTCCTGGCCAATATTCTTCCCTCAATCAGCTGATTAAATGATCATTCAATTCAGTCACTGGCAGTAGGACTGCTCTGTGCAAATTTACTGCTTTATTGGACACTAAGTAACAGTACCTACATTTCAAAAATAATTTATCACAAGTAAAGGTCATGAGGGTATGACAAGGTGGGATATATCAGTGCAAACTCCTTCTTTTCTTTCTCAGCTGTACTTTGGGTCCTTCCCAGATTAAAGACTTCTAATAAAGTCAAAATGACGGGAATCCAGAGGAGGCTAAATATAGGAACAGACGCGGCTTTGATATCACTGGCTGGATCTCAGAAGAATAATCTAAATATACTGCTCTCCCTCATTTCCATTTGAATCGTGCAGACTGTCTCAATGGAAGCCATGGTGAAATCCTGGATTCCAGCATGTAGTACAGAGATACACAGGTTGGCCTGCACACAAACTTCTGACATTATAGTCCTGATGTTTATGAGAAGCTGGTAAGAGAGAGTGGGGGTGGGAAGTGAGTGGAAAATGGCCAAAGAATTTAGAATAGTACTAATTTTAGTGCCAAACAGTCTCATTAACATCCTGAGGTTATGTGTTCTACACAGAAGCAGCCTAAAGGATAGTGTGCTCTGCCTAGTAGGCCGGAACTAACCTTAACAGCGGCAGAAATGGGTTGCTTGAGAAAGATCCCCTGGAGTGGGAATGGTCAGAGTTCTGGCCTGGGTTAAGAGGGAAGCTGCTGATCAAGGATGTGGTGGGACTGTGATGGACAAAAGAGATTCTGCAGATGCTGGAAATACAGAATAACACGCACACAGAATGCTGGAGGAAATCAGCAGGTCTGTCAGTATCTGTAGTGAGGAATAAATGGTCAATGTTTTGGGCAGAGACCCTTCGTCTGGACTGGAAAGGAAAGAGGAAGAAGCCAGAATAAGAAAGTGGCAGGAGGAGGGAAGGAATACAAGCTAGCTGAGGATAGATGAAGCTCGGTGAGATGGAAGGTTGTTGGGTGGAGGAGGGGCATGAAATGAGAAGCTATGAGGTGATTGGTGAAAAAGGTAAAGAGCTGCAGAAGGAATCTGATAGGAGAGGAGAGTGGACCGTGGGAGAAAGGGAAGGATGAGGGGACCAGAAGTAGGTGAGAAGAGGAGAAGGGACAAAAGGGGAGCAGAATGGGAAATGGAAAAAGAGAGAGGGGAGAAAGATGACTGAGAGTGGCACTGGCAATTAGGAGCACATGATGGGACTGCTGTAAGCAGGTGCTGCCCTGTGATTGGGTGGAGTGTAAGATCTGTGATCCGTGATTGGATGGGATGTGAAATCTGTGATCTGTGATTAGGTGGGGTGTAAAATCTGTGATCCATGATTGGGTGGGGTGTGAGATATGTGATCTGTGATTGGATGGGGTGTAAGATCTGTGATCTGTGATTGGGTGGGGTGTGATCTGTGACCAAAAGTAAAGAGAGGATTTGTTTAGGGGCCATGTTTTTCTCCATGTTTTCAGGTGGAGATGATGCACCCACATGGAGAGACAGCATCTTCATTTCCCTGCTATGTTTTACGAACCACGCATAACCTGTATATTATGCTTTTGAGCAACTTTCCTAGGAAACCTCAGCTCTCCTCTGCACAAATGCCATTCAGACAGACCAATATGCACTATCCTATATCTTATAAAAATGCCTCTATGAGCAGGTACAATCAGCTCCTTGATCATGCCCCTCTATACAATAAAATCATGGCTGATCTGAGTGTAACTCATGCATACCCCAAGTAATCTTTCAGCACTTGTTTATCGGACTCTGCCTTAAATAATATTGAGATTGCTGTTCCTACTGCCCTTTGAGGAACAGAGTTTTGAACATTCACAAATCTTGCCTTCCCTCTTTCTTCCAATATTTTTAAACAGTGATCCCCAGTTGTAGGTATTGGGACAAGGAAACATCTCCATGTGCATTTGTCAAGGCACTTGTTCCCATCCCTCATGCATGCAGGATGGGTTAAGGATTCAATCCATGCATTTCACTTTTAGTAGTCTGGAATCCAACTTGATCAGAGATTCCAATGTGATTGAATGGCAGTGTATCAGGGAGATATACTATAGTGGGAAATGTAACTTTACTATTGAGTTCTTTAGCTGGTGAGTTACAAATCCTTAATCTGTCGTGTATTCACATCATTGAATCATGACAGGACATAGCATTGGATGAGACTAGCCAACTCACATGGTATGCAGGGACTCTTTGGCAGACTTTTTCCAGCTTGTTCCAGTGCCCTACTTTTTTTGTTTAGCCCTTCAGTTTTATATTATTATTATTATTATTATTATTGGCTTTAATCCAAGACATTGATCTAAATATTGAATCTGTTTCCACCATCCCAATCAGACAGAGTACTCCAAATCCAACTAACAAATACAATTTCCGGAATGAATCCTGATAAAAGGTCTCAGCCAGAAACCTCGACTGTTTATGCCTTTGCATAGATGCTGCCTGACTTGCTGAGTTCCTCCAGCATTTTGTGTGAGTTGCTCAAGATTTCTAGCATCTGCAGAATCTCTTATGCTTACAATCATCCTAGTTAATATCCTGTAAAAAAAAACATCAGCGGTCTATGGCTTGCTTGGTAAAGCTCTTTACTAAATCACCATCTCAGCTTGTGACACCTTCAGAAGCATGTTACTCTTTTTTTCTGCACCATCTATAAATGTCTTTTAGTTATTAATCTATCTCTTTAATCTTTCTACCAAAGTCTCATTTAGTATTTCTCATTGTCCTTTTTTATCACTGATTTGTCCCTGTGCAAGTTACGGTTCTCCTCATTGCTTAGTATGTTTCTGACTTTTATTCCTTCTATGTACTTTGAAATCATGCATGGTATCCCCAATTATAGATCATTGATGACTGTCCAAAGGAAAAGTGATTTTGATATTTCTTCCCAGATTACACTTTTGTAAACTTGTATCCAGTCTGTAAAATAGTCATCCAAATTTACTCCGTTTTGTGTTTTTCTTTAATTACATTTGCATTCTCTTTACCCCACCATTTCTTTCCATAGCTTACTGTTTTGCCAACCAGTGCTTGGAAAGTATAACTGGCACTGGAATGTTGAACTTTGTCTCTTTGTTTGTATATTATTCATACCTTATGACAAATAGATCTATTACTAAAATGAAACTGGTTGCAAAACAGTTCCAGAATGGCTTTATCCATTCTCAAAGGGGTTCTTGCAGCAATCTTGACGTTTGATAATTACAAGGAAAGACTGCCAGTTCTATGTCAAATTGCACTACATTCTTATCAGTTTCACACCTGATGAAATCCGCCCAAATTCATTTCATGTTCAGCTCTTACTGACTGCAGAGAAACTTCATCTCTTGAGTAGGCACTGGATACCCTTGTACATGACAGTGTATTAACTTGTTCACCGTATTTATCAGACATCATAAAATACCAGTAAGTCTTTTTACTTTTGTGTGCATCATGTTGACGTCCATTCATCTGGCATTGCCATAGAGGATAGCACAATATTATGTAAGAAAATAGATTTACTGAGTTTTCTTTGTTTCAGAAATTTTACACTTCAAGGAAGTATTCTACCACACAATATCTATACAGTCTGAGAACAGATCTTCAGTCTGATGTGAAACTTGGAACTACACATTGCACAGTGATGGATCTTGGTAAGTTAAAAATGCGTGTTGTGTCTGTACTCCCAGATGACACTTCAGTGTAAATTTTCCTGCTCAATCCCTGAATAACATCCAGATGGCATTGACAATGAGGAAGTTTGTCTGACTCTCTCCAGCTTTCTTCCTTACGCAAGTAGATTGGGTGGCAAAGGAGACATATGGCATGCTTGCCTTTATCAAGCAGGGCAATGAATATGAAAGTAAGGAGGTTGTGTTGCAGCTGCATGAAGTTTTGGTTAGGCTACACTTGCGGTATTGTCTGTAATTCTGCTCACCCCATTATAGGAAGGATGTAGAAGCTTTGGAAAGGATATAGCAGAGGTTTAGGGTAGCCAGGCAGAATCTTTTTCCCAGGCAAATACTGGAAGACATGCACTTTAAGTTGAGAGAGGAAATTTTAAGCGAGTGTGAGACAAGTTTTTTGTCATTCCCATAAACCACCTTCCATACAGTAGCTGAGTTTGCCAATGAAGCTGACTTCATTATTGATTCCAATTTCTTCTGAAAATTACTTGCTTTCCTAAAATGAAGTTTTGTTTCCTTTTTTTCTTAAAACATCCTTTTCCTGGTTCCAATTTCTTTGTTGGATATTACATTGAAATGAAAAAGCTCAAGTCTGGTAGCATCGTGAACATGCCAATCATTATCTTTCCAAAGCATGTTGGTTTTTGCAAGATTGATATTCTTCTGTACAATCTGACCTTCCATAATCTCTTCCTCGTGCTACAGTTTAAGAGCATAAGTTTCTTTCCTAGCTCTTCTCTTCCATTAATATAATTGTAGAAATCGCCCGACCTACAAAGATAAATGTCATCACACCTTGTCTTATTTAATTCTTGTTAGTCAGATCATAAGGAGTTCTCACTTAGGACACAAAGCACCATCATTTTTTACCACTCATCACAGCCCTCCTCGTAGTTCAGTGGTCCCACATTTTCACAGACTTTTCGGCAAAAAAAAAAGAACTTCTGAATTTTTTATTCAGTTTTCTAGTGTTACATTGATGGTGCCTGGTTCTGCTTGTTCCCACAAATATCACTGGAGATGCAGAAGCAGATTCTCTCTAGCTTCAACACACCAATTGTTTGAGAACCAGATTAGTGCAATGGAAGTATATGTTCATAGTATGAGTGATGTTTTCCTGGTTATTGTTAAACTGTCTAGTGTGCGGTGAACACCTGCTGGAAGAGCAGGCATGTAGGCACATCATATCACTCAGCAGGCAGTATTACTCTCCCATAAAACAGGACGTCAGCTCTTCAGTTAAGGCCCCCTTATAACCTTAAAAAGCAGCAGGAACATTTCCCAACTAGAACCCCCTTTCCTTAATAAGTTTTACTTACAGAGTTTCCCAACTATTAACCAATTATTTGCTGATACATTTTCATATTGGTTGTGGCTAACAATTCTATAGACGTGTAAGGTTTATGTATTTAGTTAAATCATTAAATTATGAGAAGTGCTGTGTTAAGTCCTGAGGGCTTTTTTTTCATAACTTCAAGCTTTCTCTCCTAGTGCCTTGAACTTGGGGAGGGCACAGACAGACAGACATACTTTATTGATCCCGAGGGAAATTGGGTTTCGTTACAGCTGCACCAACCAAGAGTAGTGAAGAAATATAGCAATATAAAACCATAAAAAATTAAATAATAATAAGTTAATCATGCCAAGTGGAAAAATAAGTCCAGGACCAGCCTATTGGCTCAGGGTGTCTGACACTCCAAGGGAGGAGTTGTAAAGTTTGATGGCCACAGGTAGGAATGACTTCCAATGACGCTCAGTGTTACATCTCGGTGGACTCCCTGAGTACTACTTGATCGGGAGAATGAGCAGATGTCACAGGAAATAGGGTAAACAACTGGAAAAGTAAGGAAGAGAAGGGAAAGGAGGGTTCCCAGCAGAAGACAAATACACTCACAGAGTTCAGGAAGTTGCTCTCCTACCTGAGCCACATACAGTAAATGGCAGGATCCTTGGGAGCATTAGGGTGAAAGTCCACAGCTCTCTGAAAATGGCAACTCAAGTCAATGGGTTGGTAAGGAAGACTTGTCTTCATCTGTCAGGGTGTTAAGTACATCAGAAATTCATATCTCAGCTGTATGAAACTTTAGTTAGGCCATATTTAGAGTGGTGCGTGCATTTCTGGTCACCATGTTCCAGGAAGGGTATGGAAGCCATGAGGAGGGAGCTGAATAGTTCACCAGCCTGATGCCTGGATTAGACAATATTAGTTATAAGTTATAAAGAGAGGTTAGACAAACTTGGTCTGTTTTCTCTAGAGAGTCAGAGGCTAAGGAGTGACCTGACAGCAGTATATAAAATAAAGAAATCCAAAGAGAGGGTAGATAGCAAGAACCTTTTCCTTAAGGAGGAAGTATCAGATATTAGGGAGCATAGCTTTAAGGTGAAAGAAAGTTTAGAAGAGATTTACAAGGCAATTTTTTTTTATTTTTTTTTACACAGAAGGTGATACATTCCTGGAACACATTAGATGAAGATGTGTTCAACAGTGATGTTTGAGTCGTTTAGACAGATGTCAACACAAGGGAAAGGAAGGAAATAGATCATATGCATGCTTAAGAGATTTAGTTTAATTTGGCATTAGTTTAATAAGGCACAAAGATCATGGGCAGAAGAGCCCTTGCCTAGAGTGTACTGCTTTATATTCTACACTCTATGTAATCTTAGCGGAATGTGAAAAAATGTGGTTTGAGAATGGCACCATTGTTATGGTTTCAGTCTTCCTATAAGCCATAGATTCAGTAATGTTTCCTGCAAGTTTGGCAACCCTTATCTCTTCACTGCATCAAGGAGACACAAAGAGAGTCATTCCTCTACAGTTAGCCCTGAATCCAAATATGTACGCAAGACTTGTAGTGGCATTAAATGTGAGAGGGTGTGTTGGAGTCCTCATTGATAAAGATTCATGAGAGGTGAACAATGGCAATGTGGTGTTTAGGTGGCATCTACATGATAGATGCAATTGGTAGGCTATGGATTTTGAAGATGCTTTTAATGACTTCGATCATGCATGCAAGGTTATTAAACTGTTAATAGATCTACTTTAAATCCTCAAAACCTGAACAGTAGCAATGAGCACCAGAGATCTCTTCCTTCTTTCCATGCTTTATGGATTTGTCTGGAGAGTCCCTTCTTCCCTACAGAAGCGGGGTATCCCCTGCTTTGCACCTTCTCCAATGGGCTCTCCAGGATTTAGAAAACCACGTGATCTATTTTATGACAGCCTCCCAGACAGAATTTTACAATGCATGCCAGCACCTGTTGCAGCAACAATATGCCTTACCTTTAAGAGATGCAAGTTCTCTTACAGTATTTCTCGCTGGCTTTAATGGGTCCCAACAACTCAAAGTAATTGTGCACATTACCCCGGCAAATGGTCATTGAATAGCGTTATTAGAGTTGGCTGTAGGCAGTAAATATGTAAATGAGAAAGCAGCGTGAAGTTTGTCTCCTGCTTCCTGCACCTGTTTATACTGGCAAGTCTCTTTAGTTCCCATGTCTACTCAGGAAAGCCTTGCTTCATGTTAAAGGTCATCAAAAGATGTGTATAACTGTGCTTTGACATCTTCTTTGTAAATTACCTTTTCCATCTTCTCCAATGTCTCCGCACAATATACCTCACTCATGGTTGGAGCAAAGTTCAATACAAATTTGGCATAACTTCTTTGCTTCTCAATTTTCAATCCCTTTATTATATCCTTATTGAGTTTTGTTGAATGTTTGAGTGATTTGTAGGTGTGAAATCAAAGAACTATTTGGTTTTCTATCCCATGTATATTCAGTTACTTATTGAATAATACACTCTTTCCTTTTTTGAATTCAAATATAATACCTCACACTTACATCACTGATATTTATTTGCTGGTCATATGTATATTCTGCAGTTTTATTTATTTCTTGCAGTCTTCCTCAGTGAGATTACTTCTTCCCAATTCTTCATGGCCCACAAATCTGGAGAATGTCCTTCTGTGTCAAAAGTCTAAATGATTAATTTTGAATACCAATGATCCTCATGGGACAGGCCTTTCCTCGTTCTGACACTTCAAGTGGTTACCTTTTACCCAACTCCTATCTGTGTTCTTTTCGGACAGTCTGCAATCTTTTCCACAATGTTGTCAACTAATCCAAGTAATCAGAATCAATATTTGGAACATGATGTCATTTTTACAAATCTGTACTGTCTGCTGCTGACTGTAAGTATGTGTGTCAGAGAACTACCCTTTCTGGCAAAAATCTTTAGAGTCAGTAGCCTACTTTGTGACCAGTAAATTCAAGGGAAACTTCTGTCATCTGCCCAGGTCATTACCTTTAGTTCCAGGGAAAACCAATGGAACTGGTGTGGTTTATTTATATAGCTCAGTGATAAGGGTTAAACCACTTCCCCCTTTAAATTGCTCAACTTCAATAATCTTCATATAAAAATATTGAAAACAGTTCCTTTCTGAGTGGGCAATTACAGAACCAGGCACTGATATTCCTGATTAGAACTAGTGCATTTGGTTAACCTTAGTTAATATTCTACTAATGTTAATGATGCAAGGTTAAATAATTTTGTGCCTTAAAGTACTGGGAATTGTCCTTTTCCTTCCTGAATATTGTTGTACAGCTGACCCTAATTTCATGAGAAGATAGAATTAACGTTAAATGTGGCGGCCTAGGTAGATCACAAGTTTCTGTTACTAAACTACGGAAGGTAGGGTCCTAAATCAGAAATAGAATCAGGTTTAGTATCACTGGCATATGTCGTTATATTTGTTGACTTTGTGGCAGCAGTACATTACAGTGCACATTACAGTAAAGCTGTGAATTACTTTAAGTATACACATATATCAAATAGTTACATTAAATAAGTAGTGCAAAAAGTAAAATTTTTAAAAAGTAGTGAGGTAGTGTTCAATGTCCATTTAGAAATCAGATGGCAGAGGCAAAGAAGCTGTTCCTGAATCATTGAGTGTGTGCCTTCAGGCTCCTGTAACTCCTTCCTGATGGTCGCAATGAGAAGAGGGTGCATCCAGGGTAATGGACGTCGTTAATGAGACACTATTCCTTGAAGATGTTGTGGATACTACAGAAGTTAGTGCCTATGGTGGAGCTGACTAAGTTTACAACAATCTGAAACTTTTTTTTAATCCTGTGCAGTAACTCTGCTGCTTCCACCCCCCCCCCCCCACCCCCCACCACCATCCCAGATGGTAGAAAGCTCTCAACAATACATCTGTAGAAATTTGTGAGGAATCTGTAGAAATTAGGGACATCAGGAGCATTTCACTTCCAGGAAAACCCACAGGTTTGGAAAGCAGTACCTACACAGAAGTTGAACACTAATTGCATTGAAAGCCACTTCTAAAAATAAGTAACAGCTCTTAAATATATCCCTACTTTTGAAAGTCTGTGGAAGGCTGAAGTGCATTCCTGTTCAGTGTTGTGTAATGAGTAATGCCCATTTTTGGTGGTGTTGACTACAGTTGAAAGCTTACATGCTGGTTTCTCCACGATCATTTCAAATCTATGCACCGCACGTCTGATAATATTGTGACATTTTATTTTTAACTGGTGACATTACCACTTCAGGAAACTTGCCCTCATCACCCACCCATTACTAAAAAGTTCTGATTCTGTGCTTATTGACTCATATTTCCTCTCTGATTCAAATGGGCGATAATGTCTGTCATGCTTTTCCTGTCCACCTTAAGCTGTAGTGCAATTGCTTCTTTCTTCAGCTTAATGCATCAGCGAGACACAATGTTCATAAAAGGCTGTGTTCTGCTGAAATATCGGCTCTGGGATGCCATTCATCATTTTTCTGCTTTTAACCTCAATCCTAGCATATTTTGTAAATAATAGCTCACTGTTGATAGCAACAGTAAAGATTGCAGTTACAGGATTTTATTGCGTGTATAACTGGGGGAAGTAAGTTTACAGCACTCGCATACTTAGAATCATTATACATCATTGAGACATGCCTTGGCCCTCTGCCAGTTAGCAACACAGACACTCCTGTGTCTGTGTTTTTTCTGACTCTCCTGCTCCATTTGTCTGTCTATTTTTTTTACCTCTGTCCCTTATTCAACCTTGATGCTCTCTTTACCTTTTTTATTTCCTCCCCTGATTCCACCAGTCTCCATTTCTATTGTTTACAGAGATCCCTGATTGTAAAGCATGGTCTATTGACCTGGAGTATGGGTTCCATGACTACTGATACCCAGCCTCAAAGTGCTCCAGGTACAGGGACTACAACACTCTCTCAGGAACTGCTTTAAACTCGCGATACTGCTCAGTGGATGCAAAGGATACCATTGCAGTAGTTTAGAGTAATCCAGGAGAGAGTGCAGTCATTGTGGAAAAACTTTATCCTTCAACGGACAAAGGCAAATAAAAGATTATCTTGTCTTTACCTGGAGGTGGATGCTTACTATGTGTAAATGGGTGCAACATTTCCTATAGTGACTGTGCTTCATAGTTATCATTGGTACTGAAATGTTGTATTTATTTGGCCTTTTCCCAGATATCCTAAAGCACTTCATTGGTTATAAGGTATTTTTGAAGGATTTTTTATTGTCCCTTCTTCCCCCTTTGAGGAACTTTGGTTGTGTTGGGAAATAAAAATCTTGGCCCCATTTCATGCTCTGTAATGATAATCATTGCTGCTGTCTCCACATTATCAACTATGGTACAGAATTCAACTCAATGCAGTTTTTTATTTGAACCTCAAGTGATTTTGCTTGCTTCATTAATGATCGAGATACTGAGTCACCTGTTGTTACCTGGGAATCTTCTAATGTTACTCTTGGTGCACAATTATTACTGGATAATTTACCCAGTCTGTAGATTGCAGATCAGTGATAGCTGAAGAACTGATCAAACAATACAGCAGGTTATTTTTTATTAATAAATGAAAGAAGACAGGCCAAACCTGTTTCACATTCCACTCTAGGGTTTACTAAGGAGGTAGAATTTACACACCATCTGTCTAGATTAGATTCCAAAGCAAATTTGGGACTTAAAGAGGTAACACCTTTGGCTTTGTGTTTCTGGTGCTTAACCTGCTGAGCAAGAGTATAATTTATCAAACAGAACATCTCTGTAATCAATGCTGCCACAGAAAATGGCAGAATTCTGATTAACCAATGAGCCGTACTGTGGACGAAGCTCATAGTTCTCACAAGGTTTCATTTTTTTAAAATGTGGTGCATTGCTACCTGTGTATTCCACCTGAAGTGAGATGTCCAGGTATGTTCTAACCAAGGAAACAATTCACTACCAACCTGCCCACAAAGCATCTCGCCACCTCCCAACAATAAAGATGCCTGGTGAGATCCTGGAAAATGTGATCACTTCCCATAACTCTACAACCACTTCTCCGCAAAGGCAGATGCCGATGATAAAATTTACCACTGCCTTCACTGCCAACAAAGCCTCTGGTTAATTGAGAAAAAGGCAATTCAGAAGTCAAGTCTTCTGGCAGACTTCAGCAGCCAAGATGTAAATTGTCATTTCCAAACCATAATATTCTAAGTATCTGTCTTGATGAGTTATCAGGCAGTCTTTTTCTCTCACTTTCCCAGCCAATGACATGGTCGCTGGTTTTTTGGTATCTGCCAATCATCTTCATAAGTTCAAAGGCGGAAAAGAAAACCTGAGCCAGAAACCCTAATCCAGACATTCTGTGGAAAGTTTGTCAAAGACAAATTACTGAAGACATTTGCCAGTTGGTTTCCATGTTACCTGACGTGTCTGCATGACATCTGAGAATACTATTTCTTCTTAAACTGTTTACAGATGAATACCACAAGGTCATAGGTACTGAGGTGCGATGGGGGGAATGAAAGATGTCCAAGTCTATGTCTATTAGTGTTTTTCTTTGTAAAACTTGAAGCACAGTTTAAAGGAGATCATAATCAGTCCTTTGTAGTTGACGGTAAACTATTCTGTTTTGTTTCTTTGAAGCACTATAATGATTTGGAAAGGCCTATGAATATAATAAATAGAGTGAGGCCTTCTAGGGGCAGTCTGCTGAAACCCTGCACTCAGATAATCTCCCTGTTTCCATCTATTTATCACTCTTAAATAAAGTTTAATGAAATACATCTTCGTACCTGAAATTTGTTCAAATTACAGACGTGTATTCTTTTCAACGGTGGTAGAAGCAGAGGATTACACCGCTTCAATAATTTAAGGAACATATGTCTGGCAGATTCATTGCATGAAATTTTAGCATTAATTATTCTGCTGTCAACACGATTGATTTAAAACAACTCCCCCCCACATCCTCCTTTATACACCAAAGAGTAGATTCACACTAGGGGAGCTCAGCGGAATGACAGACAAGCAAACCTTCACTTTAACAGCAACCTTGCTACAATCTATCCCTTTTATGCACCCTTTCCTTTTTCCACACATAATGACAAATGCTTCAAGTTCTAATGGGTGACAAATAAACAGCTTGAGGGCAGAACATTGGCTCACCAATGAATATAGATCTCAGTGCGGACAGTTATAAATGAAAGAGTGGCGACAATGATAATGAGGTTGGAAGGAGGATGGGAAGTATCTGATTTTTGCTTGTGATGCACAATAAGCATGGCAAAGGATTAGCAATGAGGAAATGAACACAACAATCAAACACTTATGAATTGCTGCTACAGACATTGTTTTTCAGATTACAGTTAATTTAATCTTATGATGCAAAGACAGGTCCTTGTAGAGTCTTAGAGCAATACAGTACACAATCAGGCCCTTCAGTACAATCAATCTATGCTGACCAGCCAGCTAGTTCCATTTTTCTGCATTCAGCCCACATCCCCCTAACCCTCCACATTCTGACATGTACCTATTTAAGTGCATCTTTAGTGATACTTTTCTCAACCAACAACACACACAAAATGCTGGTGGAATACAGCAGGTCAGGTAGCATCTATAAGGAGAAGCACTGTCGATGTTTCCGACCAAGACCCTTCGTCAGGACTAACCGAAAGGAAAGATAGTAAGAGATTTGGAAGTAGTGGGGGGAGGGGGAAATGCAAAATAATAGGAGAAGACCGGAGGGTCTTATATACCGGCTGGGCAACCTCCAACCTGATGGCATGAACATTGACTTCTCTAACTTCAGTTAAAGCCCCTCCTCCCCTTCTTACCCCATCCCTGACATATTTAGTTGTTTGCCTGTTCTCCATCTCCCTCTGGTGCTTCCCCCCCCCCCCTTTCTTTCTCTCGAGGCCTCCCATCCCATGATCCTTTCCCTTCTCCAGCTCTGTATCACTTTCGCCAATCACCTTTCCAGCTCTTAGTTTCATCCCACCCCCTCCGGTCTTCTCCTATCATTTCGCATTTCCCCCTCCCCCACTACTTCCAAATCTCTTACTATCTTTCCTTTCGGTTAATCCTGACGAAGGGTCTTGGCCCGAAACGTCAACAGTGCTTCTCCTATAAATGCTGCCTGGCCTGCTGTGTTCCACCAGCATTTTGTGTGTGTTGTTGTTTGAATTTCCAGCATCTGCAGATTTCCGCGTGTTTGCTCTTTTCTCAACCACCTCCTCTAGTGTCTCGTTCCATATACTCACCACTCTTGGTCTCTTTTAAATCTTTGCTATCTGATCCCTAAATCAAAGGCCCCTAGATCTGGACTCCCAATCTTGGAGAAGAAATTGTTACCATCCATCCTATCTATGCCTCTCAAAATTTTAAACATTTCTATAAGGTCATCCTTCATTCTCCTACTTTCTAAGGAATAAAGGCAAGCCTCTTCCTATAAAATGTTCATATTGGTGTGACTTAAACTGGAAATGGTCCCAGTAGTATTTCACTCTGGAAGTGGGCAGTTTTCTGACACATAGTAAGTATATCCTTGATACTCCTTTCCTTGTTTCAGTATTGATATTGCAAAGTTCTTGCAAATAAATTGCTACCACAATGGTTTTATTCCAATAAGGGTGGCAGGAAGAGTACCAATAAGGTCGTATAGAAGAAGCTTATTCCATGATACTTAGTTTAGAACATGTAATGACCTGGATGAAGAAGTGGAGGGATGGGTTAGTAAATTTACTGATGACACAAAGGTTGGAGGTGCTGTGGAGAGTGTAGAGGGCTGTCAGATGTTACAACGGGACATTGATAGGATGCAAAACTGAGCTGAGAAGTGGCAGATGCAGTTCAACCCAGATAAGTGTGAAGTGGTTCATTTTGGTAGGTCAAATATGATGGCAGAAAGGTAAGACTCTTGGCAGTATGGAGGATCAGAGGAATCTTGGGCTCCGAGTCCATAGGACACTCAAGGCTGACTCTGGTTGACTCTGTGGTTAAGAAAGCATACAATGCATTGGCTTTCATCAATCGTGGGATTGAGTTTAGGAGCCAAGAGATAATGTTGCAGCTACCTAGGACACTGGCCAGACCCCACTTGGAGTACTGTGCTCAGTTCTGGTCGCCTCACTACAGGAAGGATGTGAAAGCCATAGAAAAGGTGCAGAGGAGATTTACAAGGATGTTGCCTGGATTGGAGAGCATGCCTTATGAGAATAGGTTGAATGAACTCGGCCTTCTTGCCTTGGAGCGACGGAGGATGAGAGGTCACCTGATAGAAGTGTATAAGATGATGAGAGGCATTGATCGTGTGGATAGTCAGAGGCTTTTTCCCAGGGCTGAAATGGCTAGCATGAGAGGTCACAGTTTTAAGGTGCTTGGAAGTAGGTACAGAGGAGGTATCGGGGTAAGTTTTTTTATGCAGAGAGTGATGAGTGTGTGGAATGAGCAGCTGGCAACGGTGGTGGAGGCGGATACAATAGGGTCTTTTAAGAGAGTCCTAGGCAGGTATATGGAGCTCAGAAAAATAGAGGGCTATGAGTAACCCTAGGTAATTTCTCAGGTAAGGACATGTTCAGCACAGCTTTGTGGGCTGAAAGGCCTGTATTGTACTGTGGGTTTTCTATGTTTTTATGTTTCTATAACTCAGGCCCTCTAATCCTGGCAACATCATTGTAAAACTCATCTGCACTCTTTCTAGATTGATCAATATTCCAATGTTGCTCTTTACTGCGTTAAAGCAGATATTTTCCGACTAATTTCCAGAATGCTTCCAGGGAGAAAATGACATTATTTGATCAGCTACCTTTTAATTCACTTCCTGCTAAAATTAGACCTTTATGATCTCCTCCTTGTCATCATAGAAAGAGACGAACTTGATTGAATTACAGGCAGCATCTGTTATCATGACATCACAGGGTTGTTTCATCATTTTGTATAGTGTGAGAAGAAATTCTCCCGAGTCATCTAGAACTGACAGTTGACGTCCTGAATGGGATAATGATAGGACTGCCTTGAAATTAGATATCATCTGTTTTAGCATCTCTGAATCAGAATCAGATTTAATATGATTGACATAGAGTATGTCATGAAATTTGTTGTTTTGCAGCAGAAGTACAATGAAATACAAAAAAAGACAAACTATAATAAGAAATGTATTCTAAAAATTATCTAATTAGTCCAAAAAGACAGCAAGGTTAATGAGGTAGTAATGTTCATGGGCTGGTTCATTGCCCGTTCAGATAATCAGATATCTGATGGTGGAGGGAAAGAAGCTGTTCCTAAAATGTTGAGTGTGTGTCTTTAGGCTTCTGTGCCTCCTGTCTAATGTTAGTGAAAATAACAGAGCAAATCCTGGGTGGTGGAAGTCCTCAGTGATGGATGCCATCTTTTGAAGACGTTCTTGATGCTGGGAGGCTAGCGTCCATAATGGAGCTGCCTGAGTTTGTAACCTTCTACATCTTGTTCTGATCCTGTGCTGTGGTCCCTCCATACCAGATGATGATACAACCAGTTAGAATGATCTTCATTGTGCCTCTGTAGAAATTTGCTGGAGTCTTTGGTGACATACTCAATCTTCTCAAACCCCAAATGAAATATAGCCACTGGTATGCCTTCAATGTAATTGCATCAATATGTTGGCCCGGGATAGATGGTCAGAGATGTTGACTCCCAGGAACTTGAAACTGCTCATCCTTTAGATAGATAGATAGATAAATAGATAGATAGATAGATAGATACTTTATTCATCCCCATGGGGAAATTCAACTTTTTTTCAATGTCCCATACACTTGTTGTAGCAAAACTAATTACATACAATACTTAACTCAGTAAAAAATATGATATGCATCTAAATCACTATCTCAAAAAGCATTAATAATAGCTTTTAAAAAGTTCTTAAGTCCTGGCGGTTGAATTGTAAAGCCTAATGGCATTGGGGAGTATTGACCTCTTCATCCTGTCTGAGGAGCATTGCATCGATAGTAACCTGTCGCTGAAACTGCTTCTCTGTCTCTGGATGGTGCTATGTAGAGGATGTTCAGAGTTTTCCATAATTGACCGTAGCCTACTCAGCGCCCTTCGCTCAGCTACCGATGTTAAACTCTCCAGTACTTTGCCCACGACAGAGCCCGCCTTCCTTACCAGCTTATTAAGACGTGAGGCGTCCCTCTTCTTAATGCTTCCTCCCCAACACGCCACCACAAAGAAGAGGGCGCTCTCCACAACTGACCTATAGAACATCTTCAGCATCTCACTACAGACATTGAATGACGCCAACCTTCTAAGGAAGTACAGTCGACTCTGTGCCTTCCTGCACAAGGCATCTGTGTTGGCAGTCCAGTCTAGCTTCTCGTCTAACTGTACTCCCAGATACTTGTAGGTCTTAACCTGCTCCACACATTCTCCATTAATGATCACTGGCTCCATATGAGGCCTAGATCTCCTAAAGTCCACCACCATCTCCTTGGTCTTGGCGATATTGAGACACAGGTAGTTTGAGTTGCACCATATCACAAAGTCCTGTATCAGTTTCCTATACTCCTCCTCCTGTCCATTCCTGACACACCCCACTATGGCCGTGTCATCAGCGAACTTCTGCACATGGCAGGACTCCGAGTTACATTGGAAGTCTGATGTGTACAGGGTGAACAGGACCGGAGAGAGTACGGTTCCCTGCGGCGCTCCTGTGCTGCTGACCACCGTGTCAGACCTACAGTCTCCCAACCGCACATACTGAGGTCTATCTGTCAAGTAGTCCACTATCCAATCCACCATGTGAGAGTCTACTTCCATCTCCGTTAGTTTGTGCCTTAAGATCTTGGGCTGGATGGTGTTAAAGGCACTAGAGAAGTCAAGGAATGTAATCCTCACAGCACAACTGACCCCATCTAGGTGAGAGAGTGATTTGTGCAGCAAATACGTGATAGCATCCTCCACTCCCACCTTCTCCTTATACGCAAACTGAAGAGGATCCTGGGCGTGCCTGGTTTGTGGCCTCAGATTCTGTATTATCAGCCGCTCCATGGTCTTCATCACGTGCGACGTCAAGGCAACAGGTCTTCTGTGAGCAGACATATGGTTTTGCAGTAAAATAAAAAGGCCAGACTGCTGACTGAAAGTACATAGGAAACAGAAACAGGAAATGCTGGAAAAATGCTACAGTTCAGGCAGCATTTGTGGAAAGAAAAACTGGGTTTGAAGAACTTTTGTCAGAACCATTCTGACAAAGGTTCTCTGACTTGAAACAGCAACCAGATCTGCAGCATATAGGGCTTTTTTTGTTTTGTGTTTCATGGTAGAAGCATATTCTTTGCATGCAGCAACATTTACTAAGACAGGACCTGAGCAAATCACAAAGTCTCTTGTTGAGATGCTGCTATGAACAGATCTGAGGGTTGCATTAACCTCTTGCACTCAGCCTTATGGCAACCTGTCATCATTATTTGCTGAGGAGCAAAAACAAACGAACGGGGAAAGACTTTCACAACCAGCACCTGAGCATTCCCATCACCGAGGAAAGTTCCAGATGGGAGTTGTTGTGTGCTGGAGACACAAGGAGATTCATCAGAAACATCACAGGAAAAACTTGTAGGAGGAAACTCCAGCTGTAACAGAAAATCCCCGTCTCTTTAAACAAAGCAGAAATAAATTTGACGACTTTATATGATTTGTCCCAGGGAGCTGCCCCCCACTGAGAATGATTGTAGCAAGCCATTGGAACAGGGGTTTAATAATATATGTGTTATGTTCAGTGTAAGTGATCCTGCTAAGGAGGAAATGAGGGATTATCTGGGCTTTCTCTTCTAATTACTGGTGACTACACTGGTGTTAAGAATTAGAGTGTGGAGGGGCTCACTTTGCCTGTACTGGGGAATATTATTTAATAGGTTCCTCGTGAAACATGGAATATATTTATTAATAAACCACATAATCAGATTTAGAATTAGGTTTATCGTCATAAATGTTAGTCATGAAATGTGTTGTTTTCTGGCAATAACAAATTGCTGTAAATTACAATAATAAATAACTTAATAATAGTACAAAGAAGAAAGATGGGTGGAGTATGGAGGGCTATGGTCCTGGAGCAGGTCGATGGGAGTAGGTAGATTAAGTGGTTCAGAACAGACTAGATGGCCTGTTCCTGTGCTGTACTTTTCTATGATTCTACGACTCTATGAATATCACTGTAGTGTTCATAGATTCATTGACTGTCCAGAAATCTGATGGCAGAGAGGCAGAAGCTGTTCCTAAAATGTTGAGTAGGTCTTCAGACTCTTGTGCACCCTCCTTGGATGGTGGTAATGATAGGAGGCCATGTCGTGGATGGTGAGGGTCCTTACGGATGGATGTCGCCTTCTTGAGGCATGACCTTTTGAAGGTGTCCTCAATATTGGGGTGGTTTGTGGATCTGGGTGAGTCCACATCCCTCTGCGGCCTCTTACAATCCTCTAATTGTCTTTGCAGTCAATGCCTTCTGAAATTCTCTCTTCTTCCACCATTCCATCAGGCAGCAATTACAAAGGTCTGAAGGCGCGTATGACGAGGCTCAAAGGAAGCTTCAAACCTACTGTTATAAAACCGTGGGACAGATCTCTGGTACAATGAGATGAACTCTTGATCTCATAACCTACCACATTGTGGTTTTGCACCTTATTACCTGCTTGCGTGACACTTCCCTGCAACTGTAACACTTCTTTCAACAGTTTAAGGGGAGACAAATGCAACAGAGCAGACTGATCTGCTGCTAGCTGTACTGCGAACTATTAACGAAAGCCGTGGCTTGCAGCTTAACCCTTCGGTTTATGTTGGCTGGAGGGAAAGATGCAGTGAACATGCTGGCACAAATTGGTACACCACTGTTACCAGCAAAGTATCAGGTACCTGGTACAAAGTACCTGAATTGCTCCAACTTCCTGATAGGATGGTTAGTATTATCCAATCTGTGGGAAGCTGCAGGCTTTAATACATTTAAATTGAATGTTAAATCATTTCTTACTGTGTCACACTGAGCAGTTCGAAGCAGAGGTATGCATTTCTGGAATTCCTTCAAAAGATGGTTCCCTCACTTCAGCAGTATCTTCAATGCAAAATATGAGCATGTTTTCACCACCCCTCACTCATAGAATTATTGTGATACACGAGTACAAAGAGCTCATAAGACCACAGGACATAGGAGCAAAATTAGGCCACTTGGCCCATCGTCTGCTGTACTATTTTATCATTTATTGATTTATTATGTCCCTCAACCCTGTACTCATGCTTTCTCCCGGTCACGTTTGACACCTTCACTGATCAAGAACCTATCAACCTCCACTTTAACTATACCCAATGACCAGACCACCACAGCTGTCCATGCCAATGGATTCCATCGATTCACCACCCTCTGGCTAAAGAGAGAAAGATCACTGAACAAGGAAAGGAATCGGTATTGGTACTGCAATGACACCCTCTGAGATGACACAGTTTGATTGACACGAAGTTTGACAAAAAAATTCCCTCTTTTTGATGGCTATTTAAATCTATATATTAAATAAGAGAGTGAATAGTTTCACGAGTTATCCAGTGATGTGCTGTACTTTCAGGATCAGTATGTTTCTAAGAAACCAAACCAGAAGGAGTTGGAAATAATAGATCAGATAACATCTGCAAAGACAGAAAGAGTTAATGTTTCAGATCATTGACCTTTTATCAGAACGAGGCCCAGTAAGTTTGCTACTGAATGGTGGGATAGGTTTGAAGGGCTGAATAGCTGATTCCTGTTCCTAGATTCAAAACTGCTGTCTTTCTGTGCTTACAAAAAAAGAGTTCAAAGGTCAGATATTCTGCCCTAATGATCACAACTAAGAAGAGCAAGCCCAAAAGGGGTCTTTGAACCCCTATTCTACCTGTTCTCTCATTCACCTAAATTGATTTCACTTACTGTTCAACCTGTGACTTAATGAATTAATATCTAAGGAATGACATGTCAGTAATATGTGATTCCCAGAGATGACTATGGGAAAAACATTAAACTCCTATGATCTGGGGTGCTGCTAGGGAGATGAATAAAACTGGTATAGTCATCATACAATCTTCTCTCCGACAAAGAATTTGTCAGCAAAGAATTTCCTAAGGCACCGTGAGGACTAGTTAATTCACATGATCCCTTTATGTAAGACTGCCTGAGGACTACAATGATTAAATATGTCAAAATCGTAAGCTATAATGTCCCTCTGCAACAACCTCAAAGGGGGAGAGCATGGAGAAGAGAGGAGAAAAATCTAAGTGTTTACAGGTTACAGTCCATGAATAATGGTGGTGGGCTCTTAGTTGTGAAAGTTCAACATTTATTCGTACAAAATATTTGGCTGTTTCTTTCAAATGAAAAAAAGCAAGCATTGTCTTTGGTCTTTCACCTTTTGGTTTACCCGACCTTCCATGAAATAAGTATAGTTCTTTGTATGATTAATAATGGTTTGTTATGTGAGATGTAATGATGGGTTACAAGAGGGAAAGTTCAACATTGCCGCATTTGCAACTAGGTAGCACATAAGAAAGAAGTGCAAACTTGAGATAGATCGACATACTTTCTTTTTGAATTGCTCCTTCCAGCTGGGTTTTGAAACTCCTGCATTTACTTTAACCAGTATTCATTGATTGATATAATACCCCAGGCTTGCTCATTGGAAAACCTCTCAATAAATGTCTGCCACTCTCAAGAATTGATCACTGATTAGACCGAGGTTCTTTGGTGTGGTTACCCTACCATAGCCCTTTTACAGTGCTTCGCCAGTTCATGACATCATTGTATCTATGACCACAGGGTTATAAAAGTACCTCAGGGATGATGAAGTTACAGACACATGCTACCAAAGCACTAACTGACTTACTGGACCAACATCATAGAGTGTAGACAATAATTATAAGCCTCCCTTGCATCGATTGAATAGGTTGAGACACTGTAATTACTCTTGCTTCCCCTTAAACAGTCCAATTAATATTCTTTAATTAGCTTGACATGCTACAGAGAAGCCAGTCAGAGTGCTTACATTGCAGCAATTTTGAGCCTCACTCATAATTTGTGTTGAGATAATAGACAATAGACAGTAGGTGCAGGAGTAGGCCATTCGGCCCTTCTAGCCAGCACCACCATTCACTGTGATCATGGCTGATCATACACAATCTGTACCCCGTTCCTGCCCTCTCCCTATATCCCTTGACCCCGCTATCTATAAGAGCTCTATCTAACTCTCTCTTGAATGCATCCAGAGACTTGGCCTCCACTGCCTTCTGGGGCAGAGCATTCCACATATCCACCACTCTCTGGGTGAAAAAGTTATTCCACATCTCTGTTCTAAATGGCCTACCCCTTAATCTTTGGTAGCACTTGCCTATTTTATGTGTGTCATTCTTAGCAATCAACCAGCTTTATTGCACTGTCCTTCTATGTCACACGGTAGTACACAGTCAGCAAGCAGGCCATAGGCAGTAGAAACTAAAGCCCCACCTATAGACCACCCTGAGGGGCTTCTACTGCTGAAACTTTTAAAGGATTTTTCCATTGCTTGTAATGCAAGAGATTCTGCAGATGCTGGAAAACCAGAGCAACGCACCTGGAGGAACTCAGCAGGTTGGACAGCATCTACAGAGGAGAATAAGCATCGACATTTTGGTCTGAGACGCTTCATCAGGACTGGAAAGGAAGGGGGAAGAAGCCAGAATAAGTAGGTAGGGAGATAAGGAAGGGGTGTGAGCTGGAAAGTGATAGGTGAAGCCAGGTGTGGGGGTGGGGAAGGTGGATGAGTAAGAGTGGGTGGTCAAAAGCTGGCAGGTGATAGGTGAAGCCAAGTGGGGGGGAGGGAAGGTGGATGAGTGAGGGGAGGAGGGTGGGTGGTCAAAAGCTGGCAGGTGATAGGTAGCTGAAGAAGAAGAAACCTGATAGGAAAAGAAATATGTTGTTCCTTGTTTAGAGATATCTCTAGACAATTGGAGATGATAGAGAAAACATTTCGATGATTAAAAATTGAAAATACTTTCACTTCAAACCACAATTGACTTACATAAACTGACTAAAACATTAAAATTAATTTAACTGAAGCAACAGAAAACAGCAGAAGTCTGTTATGCCATTCGAGCATGATGGTAGGAGTCAGGCTGATGGTCCGGATTAAAAGCCAAGTTGAATCCAGGGGCAAATCTGGAAGTCGGGAGCGAGCCGAATGCAAATCGCAAGGAGACCAATAAGCCAGCCATAACCACATCTGCCTCTCCAATCTCTCCACGTAAATCAAGTCTCTCTTTCTGGAAACATTCTAATAAATCTTTACTGCACCCTCCTCTAGACTTGGTTAACCTGCCAGTAGTGTTATAGCCAGAATTCAATACAACTGTGAGAACAGATCCAGCTGCCCATGTCTTTATTCTCTAGAGTTAACTAGGATGAGAAGTGACTCATTGAAACATGCAGAATTGTTAAGGAGTTAGTCAGGTTAGATGAGAAGAAGCTATCTTTAGTGTAGAAAAATTGGTAATAAAAAGGACAAAAGGACACATTTGGCAGAAAAACAAAGACAACATGGGGAAAAAGTGAAAACAGATTCAACAGCAACTTACAAATTAGAATTAAATATAGCCCGACCCTCTTTACAGAGGTTGATAAATCTATGTTGTCAGTAAGTCACAAAACTTTAAATTACTCCTAAAATAACCATATCCCCACAGTATTGGAATGAATGGGGTTCATAAGGGCCAATTAATATTAACATTAATTTATTTTCTTGCTCTGACTAGTTCAAATGGTACAGAATTAAGATGTCCCAAGCTCAATGGTTGGTTTTAATGAACTTGAAATATCAGTAGATGTAATATTGTTACATGAGTATCACTGCAGAAGTACCTAACCTTAATGTATTCTTAAGAGGAAATGGTGTCTGATTACTGCGAGGTAGTTACAAGGTTCAGTGCCTGGTCAATTGCTGTTCATTTTGTATATAAACGATATATGTATGGTTTCTCAGACATTATATTATTTGCATGATTTGAGAGGAACACATATATATATGAGAGGAATACATATATTTCAAAAACAAAGGATAAGATCAAATGTAAAAAATCATTGTATTTCAGTCAGAGGGGTGAATCTATGGAACAGTTGTAGTGAGAATTTAAAACATGCACCACAGTTAATAAGTTTAAAAATTATTTTAAAATAATTTAATGAACAAATATAAAATACATGATTTTAAATGAATGGGAGTGATGTAAATAAATGATAAAACACGAGGAAATCTGCAGATGCTGGAAATTCAAACAATACACACAAAATGCTGGTGGAACACAGCAGGCCAGGCAGCATCTATAAGGAGAAGCACTGTTGGCATTTCGGGCCGAGACCCTTCGTCAGGACTAACTGAAAGTAAGAGATTTGAAAGTAGTGGGGGGAGGGGGAAATGCGAAATTATAGGAGAAGACCGGAGACGGTGGGATGAAGACAAGAGCTGGAAAGGTGATTGGCACAAGTGATACAGAGCTGAATTTACTAAACTAAATTCAACTAAATTTAGTTGTTTGCCTGTTCTCCATCTCCCTCTGGTGCTTCCCCCCACCTTTCTTTCTCCCGAGGCCTCCCGTCCCATGATCCTTTCCCTTCTCCAGCTCTGTATCACTTTCGCCAATCACCTTTCCAGCTCTCAGCTTCACCTCACCCCCTCCGGTCTTCTCCTATCATTTCGCAGTTCCCCTTCCCCCACTACTTTCAAATCTCTTACTATCTTTCCTTTCGGTTAGTCCTGACGAAGGGTCTCGGCCCGAAACGTCGACAGTGCTTCTCCTTATAGATGATGTCTGGCCTGCTGTGTTCCACCAGCAATTTGTGTGTGTTGTTTAAATAAATGATACTTGGAATTGGATTTTGTGTTAAAAGATTATGAAATTTTTTGTTTTTGATGTGATGAATCACGCCAAATATGTTTTTGTATAAGTAAGAGGGGCAGGCGTAATAAGCTGTCGCTTCAGCCTACACCCTTTCGGTCTGTTTTAAAGATTTTTTTATTATTTAATTTTGTCTTCCGACATCATTGTTATGAAATCATCATTGAAAATGATGCATTTTGTTATGTTTGTACAGACGAAAATAAAATTTCATTCATTCATAATCAGGATGTTTTTCAAGACTTTACTCTTTTGAATGTAATAATATTTATGGGAGCTTGTTCATATGGACAAGTGTCCATGAGTTCGGTTTTTGTAACTTGAAGAGACCTTGTAAATATTATTATTTTAAAATATGTACTGTATATGTAAAATATTTAACTTCTGGGTAATACTTACATCTCTGGAGAAAAGGGCAGAAGAATAGCTAACCAACAGTTAATCTGGGCAAATGCACAATGGGCTAAAGGAGCCTTTCCTGTGCTATGATTCCTTTGCACCAATAAGACATTATATTGGACGGTGCCAATCATCTGTGTGGTTTCTCAAAGTCGGATTGCCAAATCTACACTCTCCTTTTGCTGGAGGTGGCTGCCAGTTCAACTGAGTTTGCCAAAATTAATTTCTTTAAAGTTTCGTGCCACTAACTGTACAAGAAAGTTTCCAAGTTATCAGCATATAGGAGCCACATTTATAGTTGTAAGAGTTCTGTGATCCCATTTCCATTCAGAGATGAATTATGGTGATGCTTTTCTATATTTTGCAGATAGATTTCTCCATGATGATAGGTCCAGGATACAGGAATAAAACTTTCTATACTGACGGAACAGTCCGGTTTTGAAGAGATCTTCCATCTTGTGCCTCTGAAAAGTAATTTCTTTTTTAATCCTTTTGAAATCTGCATGTTTTACTTCAGTGACCAACATGTATGTACAATTCTTCTCAATTTTTTATATTTATATGTCTGCATTTCAGGCATGTTCAAGTTGCAGGAGCACAAGTTTGAAATGGAACAGAAGATGCCATGATCTACACCAGTCTGACAATAGTTTTCTCTCACCTTGGATTGGGGGGAAAAAATGCTTACGCCTTGCAAAGGAGAAAATGATCATTTGCAAGTAGCCTGAATCAGCTTCATTTTTTAGATTATTGGCAGGTCCCATTTTGGCTCTAGATATAAGCCCAGAGTTTCCCATGGACTGCAAGATACTGCTTGCTGTGGCTGGCTGGGTTCCTGGCAGAGTGATTTGATTTATTAATGTGAAAATCACATTGCCAGGGATTACCAACTTGTCACCAGCTAATGCTGACAACACCTCGCTGAAGAAAATGCATCTTACTATCAGGGAGAAATGAATTGTGGATTTTTCCCCCACATTTTTAACAATTAAGGAACTATAGACCACAAAAAAAAAGGCTGAAGGTGTATCTGGTTTGCCATCTACCTTCCTGATGGCAACGTAGCAGACAAATTGTGCTTTGAGACATTAAGGGTGAAGAGCCTCTCTAATATTTAGGATATCCTTGAAGTTTGAAAGATTGTGCTCAAACAAGGAGTCATTCAATATTAGGAAATAGTGTAAAATGCATAGCAACATTTGGTGATCTATTGAACCGAAGGTTCACCACCTGGGGTCCATGGACCCCTTGCTTAATGGTATTGGTCCATGGCATAAAAAAAATGTTGGGAACCCCTGCAGTGAACATAACTCCTGAGTACTGTTTCCTTTGATGTTAATGAAAATAAAAATCAGGGAACAGCTGACAGGGTCAATATCAGGAATTTTCCCCGATGCCCCAACAGACCACAATCAGCTAACTTCTATATAGCATTTTCAATGTGGGTGTTCATACTATTAACTATTAAATAAAATTTTCCACCAAGGCAGATAAGTAAATAAAGGGGCAGATTGTGAAAACATTTTTTTTCAAAGAATTAGATTTTACAAAGCACTTTAAGAGGGTTTAGTAGGGAAATTATAAAACATTAAGGCTTTGACAAATAAAGGCATATTGTTTTTCCAATGTTAGTTTTACCTTAGACCAATCAATAGTCAAAATGGAGCTCACACTGTGTCCTTCCTGTATGCCTTACCTTTAGCTGGTTAATTGGGTGGTCGGTAAGGAACAAGCCCTAGGTTAAGATTATCCCAATTTTCCATAAGAATGGTTTTATTCTAATAACTTTAAACTTAATGTTTTTTTCAAGTGGCCGGTATATCAATGTGAAAGGATTATTTATAGAATCGGTTGATCCTAAGCTTGTTCATGACCTTAATGAGATTCAGGATTGCTCACTGCAACAATATCATCCTGAAAGATATTGAAAGTCAAGAAATCTGGAAATCTGAAACAAAACTACAAAATGTTGGAAATGTTTAAATGGCCAGGCAGCATCTGTGGAAAAAGAAACAGAATTATTGTTTCAGATCAAATGCTCTCAAAATAAAGTATTATTAATATTTTAAGGAAAAAGTGAAAAGATTGGTTTTGCTAATTCACTCCAAAGCCACAACTCACCAACTCACAATGCAAATTTGTCATTCATTTCTTTTAATTTTTCCAACCAGGAAGATTGCAATGTGGGTTCCAGCCTTAAAATGGAATAGAAGCTGAAAAGATAACTTAGGTATTAACTTCTATGTCAAATTGCACAATGTTTGTAATCTAGATCTTGTTCAGAGAGAAAATCAGAGCAGTCAGAATTGATTATGCTGATATAAAATGGAATATCCAAGAGAAAAAAATTCAAGACAAAATATATTCCTCTGTTGCTTGTTTTAAGTCCATCCTCCTTCTTTGTAACCAAAATGTTTGAGACGCTGGGCTACTGTTGAAAGACGAAAAACAAATTCTGCCTTGTCTGCACCAACAGGAGGAGTGAGCCTGTGTCCTTGACATGCCAGCATTTTCTTTGCTGCTCAACTTCAGCTGTTTCAGATTATGAAATGCATGACCATGTGGAGATACTAAGGGAGCCTGCAGGAGGGATTTTGTGTCTGAGCCCTATGCGGTGAAGGACTTAGCTAATTCTGTGAACAGATCTTTGAACGCCTTCATGTTCACAGTGGCTAAGTTCCGCACCTCAGGGGTTGAACTCAAGCGGATTTCCGGACTTCCATTTGCAGTTCATATGTCTGTACAGGCTTATGTCAGTCGGTCCCCAGGTCTTGCTGGTGCTAATTATTTCTCTTGTTCTGGCTGATTCAATGTACTGTTTTCCAGAATGTTTGCATTCAACAGGCTGATTAAAGCAAGATAGAGTTAAGTGGGGTTCTTGGGTCCAAATGAACATATCCCATTGTTTTCTCTCGGAATACTCTCCGCACTTATGCAAAAGCCACAACAGTATCAACTACACGCTTAACCTTAACCAGGCCAGTGGTGACTCACTTAGCACAAATTGTCATGATATTGCACTTCCCTGGAGAATATCATGAAGTCTTCATCATTTATTTGAAGCCTAACCCTGGAGAATATCATGAAGTCTTCATCATTTATTTGAAGCCTAACCCTGGAGAATAGCATGAAGTCTTCTTTATCATTTTTTAAAGCTTAGGTACACTTTTAGATAATTCCAGATTATGGTAGGTAAATAATTCTGCCTACACATAGATCCAGGTTATAGAGTTGAGGTAACAACACAACATCCTCATCTTTGTACACACCTGCCCCACGACCACCTCACCACAGATAACTTGATTTCTTCAGTTTCTTGTTACTCCATTCCAATGCTTGTATTAGCAGTATGTAAAGATATAGAAGTAGATACTACAGATGAAGGAGCAAAAGTGAGAAGTTATTACTTTAGGAATCTCTTACAATATTTTGTGGCAAAAGAGGTGAACTATGGAAGCAGTGTCATTTATTTAAGACTTGAGAAATAAAAATTTTTAAAACTTTTTATTTGAGAACTTTACTCAGAAGTTCCAAGGTATAGAATGTACAGTCAAATAATGCATGAATCAGCAAGGTGTGATCAGATAAAGCCAAGTGGGTATTTTGGTCTATAGATGCAAGAGAAGAGCGCATCAACATGTTAATAATTCTGTATCACCAAGGGCTTGTGAAAGAAATACTTCAGATGAATCTGAAGAAGGCATGAAGGTGTAGACTATTTTGTAAACAGGGAGAAAATTCTGAAATCAAAGGTGCAAAGGGACTTTGGAGTCCATGTGCAGGATTCCCTAAAGGTTCCCCTTCACCTGGTCTCAATGGTAAGGAATGGCAAATGCAATGTTAGCATTCACTTTGAGAGAACGAGAGGATAAAAGCAGGGATGTATTGCTGAGGCTGTTTAAGGCATTAGTTAGATCGCACGGAGTATTGTGAGCAGTTTTAGGCCCTTTATCTATGAAAGGATGTGCCGGCATCAGAGAGGATCCAGAGGAAGGTCACAATAACCCCACCTCCCAGAAAAAAGGTTTAATGTATGAGGAGCGTTTGATGGCTCTGGGCCTGTATTGGCTGGAGTGTAGAAGAATGAGAGGGGATCTTATTGAAATTTATCAAATATTGAAAGGCCTAGATAGAGAGGATGTTTCCTAAAGTGGGGGGCTTTAAAACTAGAGGCAAAACCTCAGAATGGATAGATGCCCCTTTAGAACGGAGGAGGAATTTCTTTAGCTAGAGGGTGGTTAATCTGTGGAATTCATTGCCACAGGTGTCTGTGGAGACCAAGTCATTGGGTATATTTAAAGCAGAGGCTGATTAGAAAGGGTGTCAATGGCTATGGGGTGAAGTCAAGAGAACATGGTTGAGAGGGATAATAAATCAGCCAAATTGGAATGGCGGAGCAGACTTGATAGGCCAAATGGCTTTATTCTGCTCCTACGTCTTCAGGTTTTATTGTCATGTGGAATCATTTCAACTCAGTTTCATTGATGATGATCCAAATTGGAGGGTATGTCAGAAGGTTTATTTGCTTCTGCGTGGGAACATCAGAAGAAAGTTCACAGGCTTACTAATAAAGAAGGGTAATAAAATGCAGGAAGAATACTGTAAGGAGTGAGGTGGGAGGATAATGAGTGATCATATAATCAGCACTACCTTGCAATCAATACAGGAGTGAGGAATAGATGTTAATGAAATCCCTCAGCAACTGGGAACAGAATTGGTATACTGAGAATCAAAAAGATACAGATGCTGAAAATCTGAATAAAACGAAGCAGAAAATGTCCAAAATACTCAACAAGTTAGGCAGTATCTGTGAGAAGAGAAACAGAGTTAAACTGAGCCATTGAACATTTCAAAGATTGATGAGTAAATGTGGAGATCAGGAAAGGCCAATCGGATATTTTAGAGTGCAGTAAGGAAGGAAAGAATGTAAGAAGCATTTTAATGATTCCACATCAACAACGGCTAGTGGAAGGATTAACTGAGTTCTGATGAAGCATCTGCAATCTGAAATTTTTGCTCTATTTCCTCGCTGTGCATGGATTTTAGACTCTGGAACTATGAGAGGAAAATAGTCCTAGCAATGAAGTGAAAATGCAAGAAATCGACAGCAGAGACTAGAGATAAAGTCATATTAAGGGAGGAATCATTGGGTCTGAGCAGGGAGATTTGATACAATGTTCACTGAAGCGATAAGATCGGAAGGAATATGAAGTATCAGCTATTAAAGATGATATTTAATAAAGAGTAGGAATGACCATTGACATGGAATGGAAGCAGAGAACAGAGTGAAGACGTCAGCTGCAACAGTACGTGGAGTGACTGTCAAAAATGAGGGCAACGTTAGTACCATTAGGGCTAGTCAAGGGATTTTATGAGAATTTTTATTTCAATTCCTGGGATGCAATTTAAAAAAAAATCTCTTTAAGTCAATTCATTGGATCTGGCTCCAAAGGGTCTGGAAAACTTCTCTTCGAGTATTAACAGAGATATCAAGTAAAGCAGAAGTAGTCAAACTAAATCTATGGAAAAATAATAATGTAATTGAAGAAGGAATGATCCAAGCTCACACAACATTCTGTGCCATAAAATATTTTAAAGGTTTCTTTCCAGTTTAAGAACGGGGCTTATTTGAAACAGCTTTTCACACAGAAAATTGATACTTAGGTGCTAATCCTACATAACCATGCAAACAGTTACTGTGCGTCAGTTAAGGTACAATACACTTCAGGAACTTCTAACAAATCTAACCTTTCAAAGCCAATGTTATGTTTACTATTAAAGGGACCTGCTAAACAAAAAGCTAAAGGTTTTTAAAATTCAGACGAAGGAGATGAGAGGAACAACTGATCAATACACAGTTGTTTGGTTTTGTTTGTTAGAATTATCAATGCACTTAATTTTTATTATTATGAAGTATATATAACATGGAAGCACATTGATTCCAATAGGTCCATCCAGTGTTGTTCTACTTTCTTCTTATAGCTGTTTGCTTATATGTAAAAATGTGAATTGGGAATACAAAATTAAATTATCACATCTAATACTTGAGAGCTTCCCAGTAAAAGGATTGGCTTTATTCCCACAAACAGCCTTTCAATTCCTGGAGACCATGAAAAACTATTTGTTTCTGCCATAGACGTCTGTATTTAAAATAATTTATTTGTTGCTTGTGAACTAACTGTCAAAATATTAAATGCTGTACTGAAAAAGGGTATAGTTTTCAAAGTTTACATCTCTGTCCAATACCAAAAAATGTAGCAAAACGATGTAAAATATTAAAGAAGCCGTGCTAATGGAAATATCGATGTCCCATTTGGTCTTTCTACTTCTGTTTTCAAAATGTTGGGTATGGAAGTAAAATGTTTTGTTTTGCACTTTCCTTTCTGTGGGACAAGTTGGGGTCACAGGACGTTGCTACTGGAGAAACTAGAGACAAGTTACCATTGAATCGGTCTGTGCTGAACATTCCAGCCTAGGGGCATCAAGGCATGGTTAACACATTTCACCCAAAGGAAGAGTCACCCTGAAGCTCAAAAACTTACTTTACATTTGATGCAAAAAGTTATGCCTGGGATGCCATTGGTATTTTTCGATTGATAGGATGTTGGAGTCGCTACGTAGACTCACTCAGTGCCCTTAAAAGTTGCCTAAGCCATTACTTACTTCTAAAAGTAGAGATTTCTTCAATCCATGACTGAGTGCCCCTTTAAAAATATATTTAAGACCAGTTTCTCTAATTTGTTTTTATCTGTGTGTGCTATGTTTTATTTGAATTGTGCAAGTATTAAACCTAATAAAATGTTAACTGTCAGAAATGTGGCAACAAAGAATGACTGAACAACCCCGACAATTTATGCAGCTAATATTTATAGCATTTTACAACCTTTAGTGCTATTCATCGGAATACGTTTCCTCCTGAAATCCCTGTATATATGGGTCCACACACTAATGTATTCTCCTCAAGGACAATACATTTCAGGGAGGGTTTGTACCTCCGAAAACGGGCATGAGAAGCACTAAAGTGTTTATCACTGGAAGACCACATTAGGTTGCTTATTCCTGCTATAAAATAAGACAAAAATGTTAACATCTTTTTAAACTAAAGTTTTGTCTTACCTAATAACTTAAATACCTTTCTCTGACAATATATATGACAATAGAATTTTCCTAGTGTGTATGAGAATTTATACTAAGAATTAATACATCCTAGTTGGTCAAATTGCTACTAGTTATTTTATGGTCAGTCGTACCATTGCAACCTGTTCTACTTCAGAACGACTAATTTGCTCTTGAAATTGCCTTATGCAAATTATCACTTTTAATTTATTAGCTTATCTGTTTAAGTAGCAGTTAGAAATGTAAAATATTATTGCACCTTAGGATGATGTGTCATTGAGGTTGGAGTAAATGTGGAGAGACACTGAAGCCTGTACTGCTTCAGGTAAAACAGAAGGGTGATTATTTTAAGGAATGGTACTTTCTGAAATTGCTTAAGAAACAATGCAATTTTTTGACTCAACGGCTTTATATGAATTAATCTGAGTAGTTGTATGGTGCTGAATGTTTTAAATGGACAGGAAGGTGAACTGTATTAGTTTTAATCCACATGAACTTTCAGAGTGGCAAAAAAAAACCCCACAATAACATCACCATTTTCTAGTCTGAATCAAGCAATTGCAGAACCTTACATGTTATCAAAACATTTCTTGACTAGAAAGAAGGACTAGCTCTTCTTTCATAACATTGAAGAAAAAAAGATATGATAAAGATTAATGTTGAACATGAATTGCTTTGACTAAGTTATTTTCAATACTTCTTTTTTTAAATTTTTTTATTAGTTTTTCAAAACATTTTACAAAATTAAAAACCCCAAATCCCAATGAGGAGCATTAATACAGTGCAAGATTAAGCATACAATAACAATATGCTACAAAGGAAGAGAATTTAACAAAAAAGCACCTAAATTAAAGACAAGTGAGCTTAGTGTCCTCCCCAAGCCCCACAACACAAGAAAACAACAACAACTCCAGACCAACCACCACACAGTATAAAGAGTATAAGTCCAGACAGTCAAACTCCCAGACTGTGAATACACTTAGTAACAGAGGATAATAATACGTTATTTTCAATACTTTGTTCAAATGTACGACCCTATGGATTAGTGTAATCAGCTTAAGTCCTTTCAGTGTTGGCCTTTGTGAAAGCTGGTTTCTTCATTCTACTTCTCCCATCTTCCACTCTACCCTCCTATCACATCCCTTTTTCTTCAGCCCTTAACTTTACCACCTATCATCTCCTGGCTCCTCACTTCATATTCCCCTCCCCCCCAACTTTCCCCCGTTCACTCACTTCCCCCTTCTCCCGGCTTTTTCCAATCACCTTCCAGCTTCCAACCCCTCCCACAAGCTTCTTATTCTGGTTTCTTCCCCCTTCCTTTCCAGGCCTGATGAAGGGTCTCAGCCCAAAATGTCGACTGTTTATTCCTCTCCGATGGAACTCCATTGGAGTTCCGAGGACTCCAATGGAATCCTCCGATTCTCCGAGGATCGAAGAATTCCTCTTCGATTCTCTGCATCTGAGAACCGAGATGCAGTTCTCAGATGCAGAACTGACCTGCTGAGTTCCTCCGGCAATTTTGTGTATGTTACTCTGGATTTCCAGCATCTGCAGAATCTCTTGTGCTTACGGTGCCACTGAGGAGTATATCTACTGAAAGAGAATTCCCTAAAGAATTCTAACTTTGATGAACTTTCTTGGACATTGTTTCCATCTCTGGCCAACCCTTACCAAACCATACAGCTACTAATATCACCAATAATGTTTGTTTTACCTACTGCTGTTAGTAAGTTAATAGCATCCTGATTAATAAATGACTCTAATAGGTTAATGATCATTCAGATTAATCTAATTTTAATTGTTCAGAGGTATTGTCATATAATGAGTGACAAATGAAGGCAAGATCAGAGTGGGTGATGCATTCCTGAAACTGCACCACAGTATTGAATAGCCAATCACATATTATGCAGCATTGGCTTACAGATAACTGTTCATCACCTAATGATGTTAGGGTAGAGTTGTGGATGAATCTCCAAAATACTTCCAAGTTTTTCCATTCCATCAAGCCTTTATTTATCAATTAAGGATGTTATTCTGGTCCTGGTTTAAAGAAGACACAGCTCCTCTGGTTGTGTTGATAATCAATGGCTTGAATATACCTAGGTTACCAACAAAAACAATGTCGGCAACTGGAAGATCTGGGCTCAACCTCCTGTGCCTACTGAGCTGATAACAGTTGATATCGTCTGCACTGGCTCAGTTCAGCAGGAACAGGAGTTGTTCCCCTTTGACAACCTGAGAATGACCTTTCTGCTTTGGAAGTTTAAGAAGAACTACGCAAGCTTAACTCAATGGAAGGAGTTCTTGGTCTCTTGTCTTTAGTAGAGTGATTCTTCTTTTTTGGTTGCCCTTACCACTCCTGATATCTGCCCACAAAGTACCAAAATAATACATTTCCATCTGTGCTAATGTTGATTCAAAGCTGTAACCTTGCTCATAAGATTTAATAGTTTTATATTTCAACTACCCATGAGTGCAATGGCAATGAAATGCATATTTCTAACAGTTTATTCAGCATTATGGTACAGTATACTGGAAGTCAGCCTTTATATACCATAAATCTATAAGATCGGATTTACCATATAGAGTTTCACAAATGGTAAGTTAGCAATCGCAACAAAGAATTGGAAGACAATCATGCAAAACGGGGAAGGAGGCAATGCCATAGCAATCCTTGCAGATCTTTAGAGGTTACAAGCTCAGCATTTTAACCACCGATGGTTTATTCAAAGGTGACATATTAACAATGAGAACTACAAAGCATTCACTGTGTTCTAAATGCAATTACACTACTCTTGATTGTTCTCAAGTAGCAAATATTAGAAATAATTTTCAAAGAATTTAATGTTCTTATTAAAATTTTACACTTTTAAAACCAGTTGTGGTGATCAAATATCAACAACAACCTGCAAACATTTGAGCTAATACTTTGTTAAATAACCTGAGGGGACAAAATTCCCTATGTAGATCCATTTTTATAAATAGAATTGCATGGCTTTCTTCTTTCTCTCATTTGGTTGTTCTTTTAAAGATGTTGTTAGATTATTTAAGGAACCAAGGCTAAAACTTAACATGACGTCATTAAGAAGTGGGAAAGGCTAAAAATCAGACTGTATATTGAGCTCTTGATATGAGATGGATATTTTTCCAAATCGCACTGTCCCTGGTGATCTCTGTCGCATAACTGGAACCACAATCATGTTCTCTAGTTTGATATACTCTAAACTACTAATGGTATTTAGCTGTCAAGTTAGACCAAAGGTTATCTTAAAATTCTCTCATGCTATTGCGAGGTGGGAATTGTCTCACGGAGAAACACTTTTCCTCCTGAATTTATGAAGGATCATGTGCTGTACTATTCTATGTTCTATGTTCTATCATTGACTGATGACACAAAGGCAACAGTGTAGTTTTCATTCTGTTTTCTGTCAGCAGGACGATGATGTAACTGGTGACTCCTTTAAAAGGCAACTTCTGGAAAAGAGACACTGCTGGGTCATTTTCATCCTGTTCTTTATTTCTATTCATATGCAGTGACTTCTTTTTTGGACAGTTGGCTCAGGTTTAGAGAGACCAAGAGGAGCCATACTGATCAGCTCCATAACCTTCAGTGTGAATCAATAAGTCTGATTCATTTGATCTTTTCAATAAAGCTCAAAGGGAAAAAAAAACATGTTAAGTGCCATTGTTACTATTTTGTACACATTGTCTGCTTTGTTGCAATGTTCAAGGAACAGAAGCTGCCAATTCACATCATACACTTCCCTACGTTCCCTTCCATCCATAACATACTACACATTATGCAAAATGGAAGATTCCAGCAGAAGAATTTTAGACTAGAAGACACAGGAGCAGAATTAGGCCATTTGGTTCATTGAGTCTGCTCCACCATTCCATCATGACTGATTCATTATCCCTCTCAACCCCATTCTCCTACCTTTTCCCCATAACCTTTGACTCCCTGAATAATCAAGAATCTATCAGCCTCTCCCTTACATATAACTAATCACTTGGCCTGCACAGCAGTCTGTGGCAATGAATTCCATAGATCCACAACTCTCTGGCTAAAGAATTTTTTCAGTGGATGGGTTCAGACTATTGCATTATAATGGCTCAGACATTGCAGTGTAATGTTAGAGTATATTTAGAAGGCAGGAGATTGGGGCTGAGAGGAAAAATGGATCAGCCATGATGAAATGGTAGAGCAAATTCGATGGGCCTAATGGCCTAATCTGCTCCTCTATCTCATATCTTATGGTCTTATAATTTTGTAACAGCTATACATTTGTATGGCCCTTTCAACTATTGAGTAATGTAAAAGAAACCTAGAATGTTCTTCCCACCTGGAGACAATCAGCCTGTAGACTCTACAGTGTAGATGTCAGCTGATGGCATTTGCAATTTTCTAGGAGTACTAAAAGAAGCAAGGAAAATAGTGCCTGAGTTTTGACAGGGTTCAGCTGCCAGTAAATCTATAGAAAAATACAGTATTGGGACTTTGGATTCAGTTCACAATAGGTGGCAGTACTGCCTGAAGGCCAGAAATTTTGTTTAATTTAACCAAGGCTTCAAATGTAATGGTCCCATTGGATCCAGTAGTGGTAATGTTCAATAAATCTGTGAAATTAATGTCAATTTACAGGATTCAGCAAATATTTCTCAAAATAAATTAGAATTGTTGGAATATCGTTACTTAATAAATACTACTTGGACAAAAATATTTGTAACTGTACAGTATGTAGCAATAGCTTAGTTTATTTTCCAACTGCCTTTGATGACTTCTCTGCTTTTTAAGATTAGCTTAAGTCTGTTGAGAAGTTGAATATGTTACTACAAGTTATTCCAATAAATCATGCATAGTAGACATCGGTACTCTTGGGCAGATCAAGGGCAGGAAGTCTCAGTGTGCAGCTCAGGGCAATTTGTACAACATGACTGCAAACGCTGATGTGTGCATCACTGATGAAGTTTCCTGTCAACTTAAACACTCATATCTCTCATATTTCCTTGTGAAGAAATGGAGGCTATTCAGCCTATCTAATTACTGCCAGGTATCAAAACAATCCACTCAGTTGCATTCTCCCAGGTGCTTTCCTGCAAGCTCTTCACCCTCACAGTGTCTTTCACCCCGATTCCTCAGTCACACGCCCACATCAGGGGCAGTGTAGAGCAGCCAATTAATTCACTAAAAAGCCCGTCATAGGGATGTAAGAAAAAACCAAAACAGATGAGGGAAATCCCCAAAGTTAAAGGCTGAATGTGCAGACTCCACATAGACAGAGGAGACAAGAAGTGGAGGGTTTAGTTCTGGGTAGCTAAACCCAACCTCTAAGGAGACCACAACCTTGTTGTGGTTTGGAGGCTTGCGTGCCTCAATGGCCCGGAGAGCTGTGTTGGGCTTTACGCGTTGGCTCCTGGTAGGGTCACGCATGCCAAACTGGTCAAAGGGTAGAGGCCAGTCCTCCAGGTTCGGAGGTTCAGCTCAGGGCTAACGACCCCGAGTGGTAAAACAAAATAGCTACAGAAACAGCGATGAAGGATCCTTCTACACCACATGACTGACAGTAGTGAAAACCAAGAGGAAGCTACTGACATGATGAAGGAAGCCCTGAACACCGCCAGAGATGGACCTTCACTGCTGCCCTAAATGCCAGTGGCATAACAGGCAGCAAGTGAATAAGCTAAACACAATGAAAGTATCCTGATCTTGGGAATAGTGTGGAGAGTGAAAACATTGTCCCTCTATTTCCATAGGATTGCGTCAGCAAGCAGCTTTAGACAAAGTGAGAACCCCATAACTATGGAAGGAGATGAATAGAATGAAAGGTTAATTCAGAGGAACTGAGAAACAACTTGGTAAACAGACAAACACCAGGAAACGTTTACTCATAAAAATGTAATTAACATCTTGGGGCCAGGATTCCTGAACATGAATAGCTACTTTCCTTCTGCAGTTATCTCTGTGATCTCGACATTAGTCTCAGTGGTGACTCCAAAAGGAAAAGCTTTCGCTTAGCTCTATTCTTTTCAAGAGTCCTGAGAACCTACAAACTGCCAGTTATTGGTTCTCATTTTGAAGTTTCCGATCCAAGTGGCTCTGCAAAAAGCAATATACTTCAGATATGACTTGATTTATTTGCTGCTTTGCTCAGTAAGTATACTATTGAAAGAAAATGGAGGCCTATGTGGTGGGGAAGGGTTAAAGAGTCAGCGCAACGTTATAGGCCAAAGGACCTTTACTGTTCGATGTTCTATGTTCTATTAGAACTTTGCACAAATTAGCATCTTTCTGGGTTTGTCCCATCATATTTCATAAAAATTAAAAATAAGATGACAGAACAACAGAATTCAATCTCTTCTTGAATTAACCTTTTAAGAAGCCAAACTCACCACTAGCCCATTCACTAACTTAACTTTGCCGAAAGGAGCAGTGGAAATAAAGATGCTTTTCTGAATTTTCTTTGCAACTGGTAGGAATCTTGAACCGTAAAATCATAAAGCTGTCCTTTATAAGCATTTAATCACTTTGTTACATGCTGTGCCTGATGGAAGTCAATGGCTCCTCCCACTCCCACCGATGTGCAAAGGCTTCAGACACAAACAGAACCTCGAACTCTTCACAGCACATTATGTTTGAAAATTATTCTCATTCTTCAATAATCTGCCTCTGTAACAGCTGGCTAGCCATCCTTTAGCTCAGCTGGAGTGGTAGAAACAACACTGGGTGCTGCCGAGGAAATCAAGTCAAGCTGGAAGTGGTTAGAAACATGCAGCTGCAGTCTGGTTAACCCAGCTGACACTGAAGCTACTGGCCCTGGTAGAACAGGGGCTTGAAATCATCTACTTATTAATTATCTACTTATTGTATATTGGCAGATTGCTGATGGGAAAAGCAGTCTCCGTGGAATGACGTTCTCCTCACACTACGTCTAAGCATTTCTCGAGTTTTTGTATCATCCTGTTGCCACTTAGTAATTGGAGAAACATCTTTGCTTACTTGTGAAAGAAAAAATAAATCTAACTCCAGTATTGTTCCAGTTAGCAGTCAATATGCTGCAATCAAGGATATCTGTAGATCAGTACATTCTTTAAATGGCTGATTATAAAGCAAACTTTCTGATCATATCCTTCTGTTCAAGCAGTAGTGAAGTATGGTTGTTTTGTTAGCTGGTATTTGTATAATTGCCTCACACTCTCTGTGGGCTAGTAAACCCTTAAAGTAAATACCAGGTTTCTCATTTATCTAATTTCACAGCAATTTCATTTTCTTGGCATTTCAGCTTTTACATATGGATGCTTAAAGCTCCTGTTCTAATCACTGGGTTGTTGTAACTGAAGATCACTGACTAACTGCCTCACCCATGCCAGCCATATCATATCCCTTGTTAGATTCATTAAACATAACCAATTATACATAGTTGTACAAACATACACTATCTTGTACAACAAAAATAGCCTTGATAGAGCAGCAGTGCTTCATATTCAATATTTGGAGTGTACTATGTTTGTGAGTGCATGCTTGTGTATGTTTTTGTGCTTGTGTGATTGTGTGTATAAATGTGGAAGTTTCTGTGTATCTATGTGTATGTCTGTGACTGTGTATCCATGTCTGTATTTCTGTGCATACAGTATGTCTATGTGTATGTTTGTGTGTTCCCACATTTATTTCCAAGTTTGTGATATGTGTGTGGGAAAATGTGTATGTTTTGTGAATGTGACTGCATCCGTGATTCTGTATATGTGTCCATATCTAGGTTGAGGTGTGTGTGTGTGTGGGGGGGTAAGATCTGGGACAAAATTTCGCAAGATTGTTTTCAGACCTCATACTAATCTGAAGGTGACTTCTGCGCCAAGATTGGACGTGAGCTATGGAAATCCGGAAGCCAGTTGAATGGATTTGACTCACCAATTGCAACTCAACTAAACCAATTAGTTCTGATTTCAAATTTCACAGCTCCATGCAATGCAGGATTGTGATCCTCCAGTGTGGCAATGGGAACTACACTGGAGATGTGTAAGATGGATACAGAGCAATACTCTGCCTTCATTTATTAAAGGTCTCACTAGAATTACTGCTGGTTTCTCAGGAAGAGACTGTAGGTCAAAAGCATTCCAATAACCAGTTAGTCATTTCCGAGGCTTGAATGTATCTCTTCTGAAGCCATGTTAGAAATAATAGAATTTTAATTGTTATTTACTGTACAATATATTACCATTGATTACCACATCTGCCACTATTGCTTCCCAAAGGTTGGCTTGCATGTTTACAGCTGTATGTCAGCAAAATGGATAGAATAGTCATTAAAGGACTGAAGTCAAATATGAGGTCACAGATCGGCATATGGCATATTTCACATTTTATATGATCTCAGTGAACTGGACAGGTTCTAATGCATATTCCCTTGAGTATGAAACACTATGTACTACACAGAATCAAATAAAGGGATGAATAATTTCTTAAATCTTTTCTCTGGAGGTTAGCATTAAATTTGAATTTAGAATTCTATTCCTGCTCTGTTTTGGAAAATGCAGTTGCTTCAATCACAGACTAAGTTATTAACCAAAATACTGAAACCCTGGGGTCATTTTGACCAACACAAGAATGTGGTTTGTCATTTATTTTAAGGACGAATACTCAACTATTTTGATCTGTTCTGGACATATGTTTGATTTTTTTTTTCCCTCTCTGCTAAATGTGGGCAAATTAGCAATTACAAACTACCCCTGTTACAAACCTTGGGCTGACTCACATTGACAGAGCCGACTTCCATGTTTTTTCTTCTTCATTCTTTGGTCACGTTGATCACTGGCTGTCCAGCATTTATTGCCCATCCACAGATCACCCGAACAAGGTAATTGAAGGCCTTTCTGAGCCGCTTGTATAAAGAGTGATCTACTGAGGTAGTCTGCTGCACCACTTCTTAGAAGTTAACAGACTGCAAAGTCATTATTCAAGGGTCATTTAGGATGGACAATAAACCACGAAAGAATCAAAAAAATCTTTTGCTGTGTGTGGGGGGGGGGGGGGGGGGTGGTGATACCTTAAAAACAGACAACAATGGCAACGTGGAATAGTCTGTTGTAGTATCTTTTCCAGGCCCTAGAGCAGACATTCTATTACTCTGCGGTTCCTTCAACATAGCTGACAAAATGGAGTGAAAGTCCTTACATATTCTTTCACACAGACTATCAAAATGAGACCTGATATTAATCTCTAGAGTGATAGGTGCCTCAGTAGACACCCCTCCTGTATGTGAAAAGATCCCAAGTGCCTTATATTCTGAGCTGTTAACACAGTACATAGATGACCAAAGAGTACAGTGTGCAGTGAATTTTCTAAGAAGGCCATAAGACCATAGGCCATTCTGCATATTGAGTCTGTACCGCCATTCCATCATGGCTGATTTATTAACCCTCTCAAGCTCGTTCTCCTGCATTTTCCCTTTAATCCTTGACACTTCTACTGATCAAGATCCTATGAACCTCCATTTTAAAGATTTGACCTTCACAGCCACCGGTGACTGTGGTGAACTACATATACCTGTCTGGACATGCCCCCCCTGCTGACTGCTCCAGTGGCTCCTCCCACTGACTGTGGCTCCTCCCACAGACCCCGGTATAAAGGCGATTGGGGCCTGAGCCCTGCCTCTCAGTCTCCAGGATGTAGTGTGGTGGTCAATTGCTGCTTGTTCTTTCTTCCAGTCAATAAAAGCCGATATCTCGCCTCCCATCTCAGAGAGTTATTGATGGTGCATCAGTGACAAAGAATTTAACAGATTCATCACCCTCTGGCTAAAGAAATTCCTCTCAGCTCTATTCTAAAGAGATGGCCTTGTATTCTGAGGCTGCACCCTCTGGTCCTAGACTCCCCCACTATAGGAAACATCCTCTCCATGTTCTCTTTACCTCGGCCTTTCAGTAGGTTTCAATGAGTACCCCACTCATTCTTCTAAACTCCAGTGAGTACAGGCAGGGAGCCATCAAAGTTCATGCAAGTAGGTCTGTCATCCTTGCTGTTTAAAAGCCAGTTGCCTGGAAAAGGTTAACAGCAGCCAGAAAAATATCCATCACTTTGTATAAATAATAAAGCTGGAATCATAACTAACAAGCAATTAATTTAAGTTAACTATTATCCACTAAATATTGGACTGGACATTATAAATATTGAAGGAGCAGTTTTCAGACTAATCAACCATTTGGGGCAGGTCATTACACTTACTGGAAATAATTTTACCAATTAAATACTCAGGAAATGCCGAACACCATTCTACAATCTAGTTAGTGGCCAGTAGTAGAGCATATTTGGGCAATTAGCTGTTAATTTTTCATTGTAATATTTTTCATCAACAAATGAAACCACAGACCATATGGAGATGTAGAGAGAAACACTGTCAATGAGTCCAAGGGTAGCTTGTGATTCTGGGAATAAAACACTCATTCCATGATTTATTTCCTATTAAATTATTGAGTGACTCACAGTACTCAACATAATGAAGAGAGGTCAACATCCTATAGAGCTGATTCTATGCCTCTATATTACTTCTAAAATGGATTACTGTACAGATTTCTTATCTTATCCTTCTGATATAATTCCCTCCACTTCAACTCGGTAGAAGGAGCTGAATAGGATTGTATACACTTTACGTGTTCTCTCGTTTTAACTTCAGAGCCTATGGGAAATCATAGCAAATGGAAAATGGACAATCATATTAGTGGCCTGCTGATGCAACATAATCATCCTGTACTATGTTGCCATTCAGTAAGTATAAATTCAAAGGGTTCCACTCTGCTGTTCAGCAGTGAAGGGTTGGGTAAAGTCTTGAGCTTGACCCCTATTGTCTTGCATTAGCAATCAGAAGCAGGAACATTCAATGGCTTCTCTTCTTCCTAGCTCGTGGGGCTGAGCTCAGCTGTAGATTCATTATTATTCCAGCTGAGACCCATTAATTGAACAGAGATGAAGGCAGTCCATTCACCTACTAAACCATCAGGAAGCCAGTTAATGTATATATGTTTTAAATGCTTGCCGCCTCTCTTTAGTGAAATTCACACAGGGCAGCCTTCAGCTGAGAGTGTGACCAAACAAGCAATCTTTTGGCAAAGATTAACCTGGGCCTCCAGGAAGTGCACAGAAGTAGAGAACAACATCTGGGTTCAGATGTGACAGTACAAGACCCTGGGGTGTGCAGGAACTTAAATTTGATTATTCCTAGACGGCCATGTTAAGGAAACACATGTTATGCATGTAGGCTTATAGAAATATGTCCTTAATGATTATTGTGGACGGCAGGGAGGAGAACGCCCCTGAGCACATTAACAATGTACACCAAGCTGAGAGGCTCAAGGGCAATGGAAACTGGTGTGCAAACCTCGTCACCGCATTCAGCTGAGCTGCCAGTTAAGCAAACACATTAATATCAGGCCAATTGCACTGAACTCAGAACATTGTAGCACAGTGCAGGCTGTTTGACCCACAATGTTTTGCCAAAATTTTAAACCTACTCTAAACCTCCCCTCCTACGTAGCCCTCAATTTTTCAATCAGCCATGTGCCCATCGAAAAGTTTCTTACATGACCTGAATGCATCTGCTTCTACCTCCACCTCTGGAGGTATCCATCACTCTCTATGTAAACAGTTTATCTTCCTGGAATTAACGCAATATCCCTTTAAAGAAAGGTTAACTTAGCCAGCTGAAGAATCTGGATTGGGGATTACCAAATGATATGTGGTTTTTCTTGTGTGGTCTGTTTTGTGCTTTTTCGTGATATCATTCCGGAGAACGTTGTCTCATTTTTTAACTGCATTGTATTTGTGGTTTCTAAATGACAATAAACTGAATCTGAATCTGAATTACATGTGGAGCAAGTCCAATGACTGTCTTGTCTTTACTCATTAACTCCAGTAAGGGGTCATCCATTAACTGTCAGACCTCTTTGCCACACTTCAGCAGTGATTATACTTTCAGAAGCAATGACTCCAGAGCACTTTGGGGCATCATGTGATCGTGCAGACGCTCTGTGACTGGAAGACTTCATTTTTATTACAGAAGTCCGACCCTGTGGTCGGTTCTTCGAGCAACCTTTCACAGGGTGGCCATTTGGAAACATCAATGGGACCAATGCATCTACCACTGATTCAGCCAAGCACCTTCCCCCCCACCCCACCCACTGCTTTATTAGCACCATTTTGTAGAACATAAAATAGAGAACGTTATAGCACAATACAGGCCCTTCAGCTCACAGTGTTTTGCCATCCTTTAAGCCTACTTTAAGATCAATCTACACCTTCCCTCCTACAGAGCCCTCCCTTTTTCTGTCATCCATATGCATATCTAGGAGTTCCTTAAATGCCCCTAATGTATCTGCCTCTACTACTAACCCTGGCAGAGCATTCCACACTCTGTGTAAAGAACTTACTTCTAACGCCCCGCCATTTTTTTCTCCAGTCACCTGAAAATTATGCACCTCTTGTATTTGCCACTTGCACCCTGGGAAAAGCACTCTGGATATCCAGTCAATCTATGCCTCTTATTATCTTGTACACTCTGTCAAGTCACCTCTCATCCTTCTTTGCTCCAAAGGGAAGACCATAGCTTACTCATACTATAAGAGCTATCGAGCTAGTGCTTCATTTTTGACCCACATTATATTTGATAAACAGGCACAATGAATATCAATTTGCACTGACATTTACACTAGTTTTACTTACATTACTATAATGAGATATTTGCTTGAAATTTAATCACCCAGGGTCATGGTGCACTATTACATTTGTTAGCTGGGTTATGTACGGTTCAGTGCCACGACACATTCATGAAGCAGCACGGTCTATGTTTCGTGTGTTTATATTCCTTGCAGCATGGGAGATGTGATTTCACTTAACTCTGAAGTGAAAGCACATTCATCTGAAGGACAAAAGTAATACAATTCTGCAGGAAGTAAGTGAATAATGAAAAAGGCAAAACTAATAGAACATGTCAACAATTATGCCAAAGAGTAAGCTAAGCAGATGGCTCCAAATATCTCTATCGGCCAACAGTAACATTCCTTGGCTTAAACGCTATATGAAAACAAATGCCTCTATTTCACCTCACCATCCATTTAGCTCAGCACTGATGTGCTAGACTTTCCACCCACTGACTCTGAGCAGTTGGAAATTTAGTCTGGCCTGCCAAGAAAAAGTCCCAGTTTTTCCTCCACTGCAGCTAAAGGATGGATTTTGTATAGAGAATAGCAATGTGAGAAAATGGGCTATTCCATGTCTAAACAGTCTCTGGTAAAACTAATTAAACTCACAATATTATGCCTAAAGTTTCAAATGCCAGTTCCATTCCAGTTTGCAACTTTAATCTGTGTTCATTGGGATGTTATCAAATGGTGCAATGTGTGTGAGGGCTGCAAGTGACTTTACCCTGGTCTATTTTCCTTTCCTTTGCAGTTTTACTGAATTACAGGTAGTATTGTATTGCAGATAAAAACTGGCTCTGAACTTTTCACCAAGTGAAGCCAACCAGATAAATACCCCTAGGTAGCAGCTCATTCTGACTAGAGTCATCGTTGCTTTTCTGGCAAATGAGGCATTATTGCCTTGCCTTAATTGTCCCTGTGGGCTACTTTTTGGGACATTAAAGTGAGAAAACACTAACTCATGTTCTACACATGTGTTCAAAGAAGTGGCATTGGAGTAAGAGAAGCTCCACGTCCACACTGTGCAGACTTTCAGTCAGTCCTTTAACACAAATTATAGGTACTCAGGACAGGATTAATTCAACTGCTAAATAGTATTTGGAATCCTTTGATCTCACTTCAGCAAGAAAAGGATTCCTGAATCAAAAACAGAAAATGATGAGAATACTCAGCAGGCCAGGCAATATCTGTTGACAGAGAAACAGACATGACCCTTCATCCTGATCTAAAGTCTATTGCCTGCTGAATCTAATGGCCATATGTTATCAGTGGCTGCCAGAATCACAACCAGGCTCAGTGTTCTCTGGTCTGAAGACACAAGAAAGATTTCACAGTTGTCAATGCAAAGTCAGTTAGGGTAAGACAATAATGCTTGTTTGCCAGAACAGCAATGATGACTCCAGTCAGAACAGGCTGCCACCTAGGCATGCTTCCCTGGTCAGCTTCATGTGAGTGGAAGATGCTCTTGTGATGGATATTCACTTTTCAAGTCCAGAGAGGCTTATTGCTAACCTCAGCTTTCTACTGCAGCAGAATGACCTTTCCAAAGGGTCAGAGTTGTGAGTGATGAAGTTAAACTTTTAACAAATATTCCTTGCTCAGCTTCTTGCAGTAAACAAGAATTGGTCTTCAGTTATTAACATAAATTGCAAGCAATAACCTGTTTGAAGTTAAAAAGACACTTGGGCTGGCTGCTAAGAAATGTGGTCTGCACCATGAGACTTCTTGCCTGCATTAGGCAAATGCAAGACAACGGGGCTGTGTTAATTGGCATACATTAAGCCAGACAAATACAGCTAAGCTATTTGTACCATTGTCCTCAGAAGCTCTTTGGCCATCTGTGTAAATTACTTTCTTCCAGAAAAGGTATCTGGAAAATATCTGATGCAGATCATGCTATCTAACAAAAAGACAATATAAATGTTAAGACCATCAGACCAAAAGATGTAGGAGAAGTAGGCCATTCAGCCAATCGAGTCTGCTCCACCATTCCATCATGGTTGACCCCTGATCCCACTCAATCCCATACACCTGCCTTCTTGCCATACCACTTGATGCTGTGACCAGTTAGGAAATGATCAGCTTCCACCTTAAATAAATCACCAACTTAGCCTCCACTGCAGTCTGTGGTAGAGCATTCCACAGATTTACTACTCCTTCCTTCTTACTTCTAATATAAAGGGTTGCATCTCAGTTTTGAGGCCGAGCCCTCCAGTTCTGGATACCCCACCATAGGAAGCATCCTCTCCACATCCACCCTATCTAGTCCTTTCAACATTGGGTAGCTTTCAATGAGATCCCTCCCCCCCCCCCCCCACCCCACTGTCTTCTAGATTCCAGTGAGTACAGGCCGAAAGCTGGCAAACAATCATAAGTCAATCCCTTTATTCCTAGAATCATCCTCGTGAATCACCTCTAGACACTCTCCAATGACAACACAGCTTTTCTGAGATAAGGGCTCAAAATTGTTGACAATATTCCACGTGCAGCTTGACTAGTGTCTTATAAAGCCTTAGCATTAACTCCTTGTTTTTATGTTCTATTCCCCTTGAAATAAATGCCAGCACTGCATTTGTCTTCTTTACCACAGACTCAACCTGTAAATTAACTTTCTGGGAGTCCTAAGTCCCTCTGCACCTCTGATGTTTGAACCTTCTCCCCACATAGATAATAGTCCACACTATTGTTCCTTTTGCGCAAATGCATTATCATACATTTCCCAACACTGTATCCATCTGCCACTTTTTTGTCCACATTTCCAATTTGTCTAAGTCCTGCTGCAATCGCTCTGCTTCTGCAGTACTACCTACCTCTCCAGCTAGATTCGTAGCATCCACAGACTTTGCCACAAAGCTATCAAGACAATTCATTGACAAACAATGTGAAAAGCTGCGGTCCCAATACTGACCCTTGAGGGGCACCACGAGTCACTGGCAGCCTTTTATTCCCATTCACTGCCTCCTGCCTGTCAGCTACTATCCATGCCAGTATCTTTCCTATAACACCAAAGGAATTTATCTTATTAAGCAGGCTCACGTGTGGCACCTTATCAAATGCCTTCTGAAAAACCAAGTAAATGATGTCCACAGCCACTCCTTTGTCCACCCTGCTTGTTACTTCCTCGAAGAACCCTAACAGATTTGTCAGGCAAGATTTCCCTTTACAGAAGCCATGCTGACTTCGACTTATTTTATCGTTAGTCTCCAAATACCTCTAAGTCTCACCCTTAATAATAGACTCCAACACTTTCCCAACCAATAGGTTAACTGGCCTATAATTTGCTTTCTTTTGCCTTCCTTCCTTCTTAAAGAGTGGAGTGACATTTGCAATCTTCCAATCCTCCAGGATCATGCCAGAATCAATTGATTCTTGAAAGATCATGACCAATGCATCCATTATCTCGTCAGCAACCTCTCTTAGGAATATAGCATATAGTCCATCTGATCCAGGTGACTTATCCACCTTGAGACCTTTCAGTTTGCCTAGCACTTTTTCCTTTGTAATGGCACTCATTCCTGCTTCCTGTCATTCATGGACCTCTGGCACACTGCTAGTGTCTTCCAGTCTGTTTTCAGATGCAAAGTACCCAATAAGTTCATCAGCCATTTCTTTGTCCCCCATTACTACCTCACTAGCATAATTTTCTAGTGATCCAATATCAACTCACATTTCCCCTTTACTCTTTATATAAGTGAAAAGCTTTTGGTATCCTACTTTATATTATCGGCTAATCTGCCCTTATATTTCATCTTTACCTTTCTTATAGCTTTTTTAGTTGCCTTTTGTTGGATTTTAAAAGTTACCCAATCATCCACTTTTGCCACCTTATGCCCTTTCCTTGGCTTTTATACAGTCCTTAACTTCCTTTGTCAGTCACGGTTGCCTAAGCCTGCCATTTGAGAACTTCTTCCTCTGTGGGACATATCTATCTTGCACCTTGTGAAATATTCCCCAAAACTTTAGCCATCTCTGCTCTGCCGTTATCCTTGTCAGTATCCTCCTCCAATCCACCTGGTCAAGTTCCTCTCTCGAACTTCTGTAATTCCCTTTATTCTATTGCAATACTGATTCATGTGACTTTATGCTTCTCCATCTCAAATTGCATTTTGAATTCAATCATATTATGATCTCTAGCTCCTAAGGGTCCCCTTTATGTTAAGCTCCCTAATAAGATCAGGGTTATTACACAACATCCAATATAAGATAGCCTTTCCCTGAATAGTCTCAAACGCAAGCTGTTCTAAAAAGCTATCTCTTAAACATTCAACAAATTCCCTCTCTTGCGATCTAATACCAACCTGATTTTTCCAATATCCTTGCATATTGAAGTTCCCCATTACAATTGTATCATTACCCTAGTCTAGTTTTTCGGTTTCCTTTGCAATCTCAACCCCACCTGTTAACTATCTACTATTTGGAGGCCTATATATGATTCCCATAATGGTTTTTCTTTACCCTTGCAGTTTCTTAAGTCCATCCACAAAGATTCAACATTCTCCGACCCTATGTCATCTCTCTCTAAAGATGTAATTCCATCTCTTATTAACAGAGCCACACCACCGCCTATGCCTTCCCGCCTGTCCTTTCGATACAAAGCATATCCTTTGATGTTAAGCTCCCAACTATGGCCTTCTTTCAGCCATGAGTCAGTGATGCCCATATACTGACCAATCTCTAATAACGCCACAAGTTTGTCCAAGTTATTCCAAATGCTACATGCATTTAAATACAGTACCTCAGTTCTGCATTCTTTGCCCTCTTGAATTTTGCCTTTGTGGTACAATTTAACTCTTTACTCTGTCTACATTTGTACCCAATCATTGGCGTTTCCTTCCTTACATTTACATTGCATCCATCATCTTCTTATAATCCTGCAGGCTCATCCTCAGCTCTATCATCCTGGTTCCCATTCCCCTGTCATATTCATTTAAACCACTCCCAACATTTCTAGCAAACCTGCCCACAAGAATATTGGACTCTTCTAGATTCAAGTGCAACCCATCCCTTTTGTAGAGGTCCCACCTGTCCCAGAAGAGGTCCCAATTATCCAGAAATCTGAATCCCTGTCCGCTGCTCCAATTCTTCAGCTACACATTTATCTGCCACCTTAGTCTGTTCCTACCCTCACTGTTGCATAGCTCAGGGAGCAATCCCAAGATTACTACATTTGAGGCCCTACCTCTCAGCTTCCTTCCTAACTACCTGTATTCTTTTTTCAAGAGCTCCTCCCTTTGTCTTCCTATTTAGTAGGTACCACTATGCACCACGACTTCTGGCTGCTCACCCTCCCTTGTCCGGATGTTGTGGACGTGTCCAAAAACATCTTGGAAGGATATTGTGGACATTGCCAGAAACACTTCGGACCCTGGCACCTGAGAGGCAAACTACCATCCGCGTTTCCTTTTTGCGTCCGCAGAATCACCTATCTGTCCCCCTGACTACAGAGTCGCCTGTTACTGCTGCTATCCTCTTCAGTTCCCGACCCTTCTGAGCCATAGGTTCAGACTCAGTGCCTGAGGCGCTGCCACTGTTGCTTCCCTCAGGCAGGTTGTCCCCCCGGCAGTACTCAAACAGGAGTACTTATTGGTGAGGGGGACAGCCACAGGGGTGCTCTCCACTATCTGATGTTCTTCCTTCCCTCTCGTGACAGTCACCTATTTATCTGTCTCCTGTACCTCCCTGTAGCTCCTATCTATCACTGCTTCACTTTCCCTAACAAGTCGTGGGGATTGTTAGGACTTACAAGGAGACTGATAGAAAGTACGGGGCTGACAGAAAGAAAAACTACTATCTATTTCTGCACTTCTTGGTTCTGTACTCCCTAGTAGCTTGTCTAGACTAATTGTTAACCCTCTTGTTAGACACACTTTGCGAATATGGGCCCAGTTCAGGAAATTTTATGGTTTTTATGGTTTTTCCCTTTCTAGTCCTATCTTACATAATCATCTTTTTCTACCTACTATGTATGACTCAACATTCTATGATTGGTATCGGAAGGGCATTAGACATTTTGAAGATCTTTTTATCGATAATCGCTTCGCATCCTTTCAACAGCTCTCTGCTAAGTTCAATCTGCCTAATGCCCATTTCTTTAGATATCTCCAAATCAGACATTTTATCAATCCCTTAATTCCTAACTTTCCTGAAATGCCCGAGAAAAATGCTATGGATTTATTTCTCTCTATTAATCCACTGGGTAAAGGCTTAATATCATTTATCCGTGATAAATTAATATCCTTACGTCATGCCCCTGTGGATAAAATTAGAATGGCTTGGGAGCCTGACTTAAATATCTCTTTATCTGATGAGATTTGGGACTCGATTCTCAAATCTGTTAATTCAACCTCTCTTTGTGCTTGCCATTGCCTTTTACTGTTTAAGATTGTTCATAGAGCCCATATGTCCAAATCTAAATTATCTCGATTTTATCCTAATATTAGTCCTCTTTGTGATAAATGCAAAAGTGGCGAGGCTTCTCTCATTCATATGTACTGGACCTGTCCTAGCTTAGAGAAATTTTGGAAAGATGTTTTTATAACTTTATCCTGTATTCTGAATCACCACTTGGAGAACCTAACCCTTTAATTGCTCTGTTTGGTTTCTTGGGTGAGACAGATATACGCTTGAGTTCGACTAAATGTCGATTATTATCTTTTGTTTCTCTCCTGGCTAGACGTCTAATCCTCCTTAAATGGAGAGATGTTGCCCCGCCCATGCATGCTCAATAGCTTAATGATATCATGTCCTGTTCAGACCTTGAAAAAATCCATTATTCAATTCTTAATTTCGGATATAAAGTTTTATAAGGTCTGGGGACCTCTTATTGAGGATTTTCATAATTTTCCTCTTAATTAAGTTTTTTTTTTCAGTCCCTTGCTTTCAGCTCTTTTTTTTATAGTAGGCATTATTATCTTCTGTTTTCAAGTGTATTTACAGTTTTGGGGGTTTGAATGTCCTGATTTATATTCTCTACATTTTGTCTTGGTTGGTCTGGAGTTTCTTTTGTTGTGGGGCTTGGGGTGGACACTAACTTTACATGACTTCAATTTGGGTGCTTTCTCAATTATCTTATTTTGTATTATATTACTATTGTATGTTTATCTTGCACTGTACTAATTTTCTACTTTGTTTTGGGATTTTTTTTTATTTGTAGTGTTGTAGAAAATGCATTAAAAAAATCAATTAAAAAAAGGAAAAACTAGAATTCATTCCTCACCCTTCAGTTTCTGTGACTGATGACTCATTCATCTGCAATTTATTGGTATGTTCTTTTAGTTCATGAGAACTGTACCTGTGTTTGGAAATACTTCCTAGTTTGTAAATATTTTGTAAATCAGAAACCTTTTATAAATCAGAAATCTGCTATGCGTGTTAAATGAATGCTAAGAACTATTAGTCTAAATTTAACTGTGTATCTTCAAAATGAAAATAAATTATGTTTAAACTACTTCCTCAGCTGGACCTAGCTCCTCCTCGGTAGGGAGAGGGGACCCACCACTCAAGCAATGGGTATTGGCAGCTAGACTGTGCCGCAGAGACGACACAGGGAAGTGAGCTAGTCCTTGAAGAGCAGGTGGATACAGTATAACCTCCCTATAGTGATAATACCTGTAGATACCTATATTGGATAGGGCTTAAAATCTTCATTTTTTAGTTTAGGTGTCTGTGTTCAGGAAACCCAATACCATCACAGTATGAAAGGCTGAATGGCACTTTTGATTATCCTTGCCTTTGGCAATTCAATCCAAGATGAAGATATCAATGCAAAAGCCTGACAAACAGCCCACTCCTTCTTGAGACAGACTTCCCCCAATGTATCTTTTAGTTTGCATAGTGTGATAGAAATCACATGGTCTTTCTTGCTGCTCTACAATTATTCTAGATACATAGCACCTCCATCCAGAGGAACATTTGATACCATCTGAAGCAGATGCTCTACTGTCAGTTCCCAATGTGTGAGTGTCAGCAGGCAAACTATCTGCCACCCACACCTTTGTGCATTGTCGTAGCCATTCCTCATTTACAGCTGCTCCTCCTAAGCTGTGTCTCTCCACTTCTGCCAGGAGGAACGGAAGGGATCCAGGAGTCTGAGCAATGGCACGTGATTGATGCACCATCAATAACTCACGCTGAGACTTAGGAAACGAGATATCGGCTTTTATTGACTGGAAGAATAAACAACACTACATCCTGGGGAAAATGAGGGAGAGCAGCAGCCCACAGTCGCCTTTATACAGGGGTCTGTGGGAGGAGCCACAGGAGCAGTCAGCAGGGTCTGTGGGAGGAGCCACAGGAGCAGTCAGACAGGTATATCTAGTTCACCACAGTGATGATCAGGTGGTTGAGTGTGGCCAGAGAAGCAAGGATTGGCACAACACAGATTCGAGGTGAGCATCAGTGATTGATAGGCAGATGTGGATGTGCGCCCGGAGAAAGAAGGATGGGACGACTTCTTGATATTTTATTTAGAAATGCAGCACGGTAACAGGTTCTTCCAGCCCAGTGGGGTTGTGCTGCCCAAGTACACCCACATGTGCAATGAACCTACTAGCCCCGTGTGTCTTTGGAAAGTGGGAGGAAACCAGAGCACCCTGAGGAAATCTACATGGTCATGGGCGAACGTGCAAACTCCTTGCGGACAGTGGCAAGAATGGAACATAGAGTTCTGACACTGCAAAGCGTTATGCTGACCGCTACACTACTGTGCTGCCCCAGACTGAACTGTAAGAGGAATAACAAGCCAGACATGTTTGAGGTGTGCACATTAGAGAGTTTTGCGTGACTCACGCAGCAGGATGTAGCTAGCCTCAGTACTTTCCTTTCCTGCTCTGCTTACATTGCAAAAACACTTTCACCATTAAATCAATGAGAGTACCGCCATCCTTCTGCTACTGACGTCACCGTCAGTCTCTAACCACAACTTCTTTATTTCACTGCCAAACTTTCCTGAGTGTCTCCACAGATTCCGACACCATCACTAAAGTGCACAGACGTTGAACATTCCGGTTTCGTTCTGTCAAATCTTTATGCTGTGCTCCAAAATCCAGCAGATTGAATTTTGGGAATGCCCTTTAACTTGCTTCGCAGAGTCCCTTGTTGATTGGTCAAAGGACTGAGATAGAAAGACACTGACGTTCAGGTCGCAACCTTTTCAGGATTTCCTTCACACGTACACCCCGCTTTCAGCACATCAAGAGCTTTGCGTCCAATGCTGAACTCTAGTCCCTGGTGTTAATTTTAAAAATCCAGCTATTATTGCAGTAAAATGATGCACTGTTTTCTGTAAATTTTTCAATGGATCATTCAAGTCTCCGGAATATTAGTTGCAAAGCTTGTCTGGATTATGTTGGAAATAAAATCTGTCCTTTTTTATGCTGGAAATAAAATGTCTTTTTTTTACCAGGGTTATTCTGTTTAAGTAAATATTATTTATTGCAGGTGACTGACTGATTATTCTAGCATGCAGAGCAGAGATTATAACCCAAGTAAAATTTAAATTGTACAGAAGCTTGAATATGTCGCTTCTAATTTAATGGTCTCCTTTGCTTTCAACCTTACTCCCTCTCTTTTCCCCTTACTGATGATGTTACAACAGAAGAGGTAAGACTGCTTTATTCCAGGTATGCTGTAAATGAGGGCAATCCACTGGTTTCCGGATGTGTGGGTAGGGGACTTGTTAGAATTTCTTCCCAGTGTGTGCTGCTGTTCCACTGTTTAAAAAGGCTCCAAACAGAAACCGGGAAATTATAGTTGTGGGAAAGTTATTGGAAGGTATTCTGAGGGACCAAACATGTAAGTATGGACTGATTAACGATAATCAGCATGCTTTTGTGCATGGTAGGTCGCGTCTAACCAATCTTATGGAGTTTTTTGAGGAAGTCACCAGGAAGGTGGATGAAAAAAAGGCAGTGGACATATAGTATGGCATTTGACAAGGTCCCACATGGGAGGCTGGTGAAGAAGGTTCAGTCACTCAGCTTTCAGGATGAGTTAGTAGATTGGATTAGACATTGGCTTTGTGGGAGATGCCAGAGGGTGGTAGTAGAGGATTGGCTCTCTGACTGGAGGCCTGTGAATAGTGATGTGCTGCAGGGATCAGTGCTGGGTCCATTATTGTTTGCCATCTATATTAATGATCTGCTTGATTGTGTGGTTAACTGGACCAGAAAGTTGTGGATGACATCAAGGTTGGGGATGTAGTGGACAATGAGGAAAACTATCAGGGTTTGCAGAGGGATCTGCAGCAGCTGGAACAATGGACCAAAAAATGGCCGATGAAATTTAATGCAGACAAGTGCGAGGTTTTGCACTTTGGTAGTACCATCCAGGGTAGATCTTCCACAGTGAAATGTTTCCCATGGTTGGAGAGTCTAGGAAAGAGGACACGGCCTCAGAATAGAGCGGTGCCCTTTCTAAACAGAGATGCAGAGAAATTTCTTTAGCCAAAGGGTGGTGAATTGTGGAGGACAGGTTGTTGGATGTATTTAAGGCAGAGATTGATAGGTTCTTGATTGAACATGGCATCAAAGGTTATAGGGAGAAGGCTGGGAACTGGGGTTGAGGAAGAGATTACAAAAAAGGATGAGCTATGATTGATTGGTGGAGCAGACTCGATGGGCCAGATGGCCTAATTCTGCTCCTATGTCTTGTGGTCTTATGAATGGTAGGATACTAAAGAGTGTGGTAGAACAAAAGAACTGGTAATACAGGTACATAATTCACTGAAAGTGGTGTCACAGGTAGATAGGGTCGTAAAGAAAGCCTTTGACACGTTGGCTTTCATAAACCAATGTATTGAGTACAGGAGATAGGATGTTATGTTGAGGTTGTATAAGACGTTGGTGAGGCCTAATTTGAAATATTGTGTGTAGTTTTGGTTACCTGCTTACAGGAAAGGTGTAAATGAGATTGAAAGAGCACAGAAAAAGTTTACAAGGATGTTGCCAGGTCTGGAGGACCTGAGTTACAAGGAACGATTGAATAGGTTAGAACTATATTCTTTAGAATGCAGAAAATTGAGAGGAGATTTGATAGAGGCATACAAAATTATGAGGGGTATAGATAGGGTAAATGCAAGCAGGCTTTTCTACTGTAGCTGGGTGGGACTACTACCAGAGGTCATGGCTTAATCGTGAAAGGTGAAAAGTTTAAGCGAAAATGAGGGGGAACTTCTTTTCAAAGAGGGTCGTGAGGGGGTGGAATGAGCTGCCAGTGTAAGTGGTGCATGTGAGTTTCATTTCAAAGTTAAGGGATGTTTGGATAGGTACATGGATGGTAGGGATATGGAGATCTATGGTTCTGGGTCAGGTCAATGTGAGTAGGCACTATAAATGGTTTTAGCATGGCCTAGATGGGCTGAAGGGCTAGTTTCTGTGCTGTACTTCTCTGTGACTCTAGAAGGCCAACTGATTTAAATCAGTGAACATTTATACAGCTAAGGAGTAAAATGATTACATTAATTAGATCTAAATGAATTAATTAAACAGATCAAAGGTTACTAGGCGGCAAACATGAGGAAATCTGCAGATGCTGGAAATTCAAGCAACACACACAAAATGCTGGTGGAACGCAGCAGGTCAGGCAGCATCTATAGGGAGAAGCGCTGTCGATGTTTCGAGCCGAGACGTTGACAGCGCTTCTCCCTATAGATGCTGCCTGACCTGCTGGTTCCTCCAGCATTTTATGTGCGTTGCTTAACTAGGCAGCAATGCATTTTAGCTGAAACACAGGTGGAACATATTGTGGTTCATCTTGACTATGTGAGCTGCAAGCCTTGACAGTTTTCAAATGAAAGGCATACAGATAGAGCTAGGTGTTCTTGTATATGGAGCACCAAAAGTTAGCACATAGGTACAGCAATAATCAGGAAAGCAACTAGCAGATCAGCCTTTATTTCGGGATGTTGAATTTAGAGTATCGTTACTGTTGTATAGGGTGTTTGTGAGGCTGTGTAATAGTCCCATCAGAAATAGCTATAAGAATTGTATCTGTCTTATTTGGAATTTAAAAGAATGAGGATTGACCTTATTAAACATAAGATCTTGTGGAGGCATGAAGGGTAGATGTTGAGATATTTCCACCCGCTGCGAGTCTCAAATGAAAGGACGATTACAAGATAAAGAGGCTTCATTTAAAACTGACCTGCACTGGAGTTTATTCTCATAAAAACTGATGAACCTGTGGTGTTCCCTACCCTACTGGGATGTTGAGCTGGATTAGTGAAAATGAGGTGGTAGATACATTTTTGAAAGATGAGGGAATTTGAAATCTATCGGGAATTGGCACAGAAAAGGGGGGTGAGCCGTGGGGCTCATCAGCCTTGAGTGTATCAAAATGGACGGTGACGGAGTCTTGAGGACCAGGTGGCCTACTCCTGCTCTTATTCTATTGTGTGCATTCTTATTTGTAAAGGCAAATTAGGAGTGAATGTCCGGATGCTGTTTGGAAGATCAGTAATGAGATAGCTAATGGATGGACATTTGGATGGAAGAGGAAGATCTGCCAGACATAATGCCTTTTTCTGAGCCCTCGGAAACATAAGTAGCTCTGCGTTCAGAACTGTGGAGCTAAAGGATAAGAACCAGTCTCAGACAAGACTAGAAACAGCAATAACTTGCATTTACGCTTCATCTTTAAAACAGAAGAAGGTACTGCAAAAGCATAATAGGATACATAAGCTTTTAGGAAAAAATTCTGAAGAAATCAAAGAGTAGGCTTGTAGGAGATAATGAGGGGCAAGGTCAAAACTGAGAAGCTTGAAGTAGAGTCACTGGGGTGATATGGAGCTAATATAGGTTAGGGAAGTCTAAATGATGTTGGAGTGGAAAAGGATAACTGCAGGAGAGTTTAAATTAGATTGCAGTGTGTACATTACTCTGGTTGGGATGCAAGTATGACAACTTTGGGGATGTTCAAAGGTATGAATAATGTCAGAAGCAAACAGACTGAGGCTTAGGGTGGTCAACCAGTCTGAGTGAAGCACAGAATATGGAGTCAAAAATTCAGCTCATAATGAATTTGCAAAAAGATTGAAGCAGGGAGACCAAATATTCAGCAATGGTCATGAAGGTTTATAGAAGAACTAATATAAGGCAATTGAGGCATAAAGCAAAATAGGAGCAAAAAGTTTCAAATCCATTCTCAAATTGTTAGTGTCGCAAGATTTCAGCTATACTTTCTGTTATCATTCAAAGCAGGATCGCTTTCACCATATCCTGGATATTCAGAACCAAATTGTAGAGTCATAGAATAATAGAGCACCATAACATTGAAAAAGGACAATTTGCCTATCTAGTATAAGCTGAGTTGTTTTTCTGTCTAGTCCCATCAGCCTGCAGCTAGACTAGAGCCATCCATACCCCTTGCGTCTCTGTACTTTTCCAAACTTCTCTTAAATGTTGAAATCAAATCCACATCCAACCACTTCATGTTGTTGAACTTGATGCTGGCAGAGTTTATATTTTAATGGATTTTATAAAACATTTTTTGTGGGTTAGTCAAGAAGATTCTCCTAGAAATTTGAGTCAACGCTTCTTTTGGCGGTCAAAATATATGCTGCATTTACCTCAATTAAATCCTTTGCAACAATCTGTGACACTCGCCGAAAGTTATTGAAAATAGTGGGAAGGCATTTTGCACAGGAGGGCTGTACAGTAAAGTGGAAGCCATGTGTTTCCAGTCAAGGACTGCGTGGTCTTACCCAGTCGAATCTCATGCCACAAGAGATCACAGGACGTGCAGGACGATCGAAGGGGCAGATACTTACAACATGCAGTTTTAAGATGTGTTGCATTAAAAGGCTGTGAATAATGAGGGGACAACCACCGATTTATTTTTTTCCCACAATGTTAAACACCGAAAACGGAAGTTGGTGGATACTCTGTGCAAGATGTCAATGTAGCAATGCAGACCTTTCAGTTGATGTCTCATTTCAGATTTTTTGTGTGATGTGCACCTCATCTATTGCGAGTGTTCTTTGAAAGCCATAAGTGACCCCAAATCTCCAGTTTAGGCTAGAAATGTATGGCGCATGATTTGTGATATCACCCTATTGAACGTGCATCCTATCTGCCTATATCTTTGCTGAATACGGATTCCAAGAGGGGGAGGGAATTACCATCTGGGTAGTCTCCAGCCCCTTGGTACGAACATCGAATTCTCCAACTTCCGGTAATTCCCTCCCTCTCCCTTCCCCTATCACACTTTCACTCTGCCTCCTCTTCCAGTTGCCCATCACCTCTCTCATGATTCTGCCTTCTTCTAATACCCATAGTGCTTTCCCCTTACATTCCTTCTTCACCTCTCCTGCCTATCCCTCCCTGCTTCCCCTCCCCCACCCCTTAATCTTTCCTCTTATTGGTTTTTCACCTGGTACTTTCCACCCTCCCCCCACCTTCTTTATAGGGCCCCTGCCCCCTCCTTCTTCAGTCCTGACGAAGGGTCTCGGCCCGAAACATTGACTGCTCGTTTCAACGGATGCTGCCCGACCTGCTGAGTTCCTCCAACGTGTTTGTACGTGTTGGTGAACAAACTCCTGTTCCTTGGTCTAAGTTCAACTTCAAGTTTAATTGTCATTCAAGCATACATACAGTAAATACCCATGCATACAGCCAAATGAAACGGGGCCAAGGTTCAAAAACAGTACCAACAATCATACACAGTGTGGCACATATAGCACATGTAAGATACACGTAGCAGTAAACATATAGTCACATACAAAAAATATAATATAGCCCAAATCCCTGAGTCCATGCATGGCAAGAACTTGCCTGCAGCAGTCCGGAGATGAAGGCAATCCACTGACCAAACACTGGAGAGTAGCACTGACACAAGCATGGATGCCATGTCACACTGCCTCCGATGTCTTCTCTCCCGCTACAACAGGCAACATCTTGGCGTGAGGCCTCATCTGCTCTACAAGTGAGGCTGCGCAGCTCCCCCACCATCGGTCCTGCCAATAAACCAGTGAACCAGTTTGCAGCATTCCACATTACCAACGTCCAACAGGGCCTTGCGATCACAGGAAAAATGACTAAGGCAATCACTCGCCATTAAACTGCACACCGCCTCTGCGCACTGTCTCTGATGCCTCTCTGTAACAGGTAATGATGCGGTCTGCTCCAAGTCCAGCTCCTCTGCCGACGAGCAACTGGCTGATGTGGTAGACCTGCCATACTTGAAGTTCTTAACGTGCAGTAGTATCTTGGCACTGGCAAAAGTCACAGTTTAAAAAGGCAAAAATAATATCCTTGGCTGGCCCCGGAGAGGCCGCTGCATCTGAGTACACTGCCATCTACACCACTGTGTAGCCGGGTATTGGACTTCCTAATCAACAACAGTCAGGATGCACAACCACTCCTCCCTCCCCATCATCCTCAGCACAGGTGGCCCTCCCCATCCCAGGGCTGTGTGCTGAGCCCACTGCCCGCTCTGAATGGCCAAACACCCAAGCAATCACATTGACACTGATTGTTCACTGGCGGCTGACAGCGGTGGGGCTCATCACCAACAACGACGAGACGGCCTACAGAGAGGAGGTGGAAGAGCTCGAGACCTGGTGCCAGGCAAACAACCCCTTCCACACCATCAACACAACAAAGGAGATGCTTTCCGACTTCAGGAGAACTTGCACCACTCACACTCCTCTTTACATTAGTGGCACAGCAGTTTCACACTCCTGGGAGTACGCATCACACACAACCTATCATTCTCCCAGAACGCCTTCTAACACAATCCACAAAGCTCACCGACGGCTCTAATTTCTGAGGAGGCTGAAGAGAGCGGGACTAAGCACATCTACACTCCTGTCATTCTGCAGATGCGAAGCAGAGATGTGAAGCTGCATTACTGCGTGGTATGGAAACTGCCCATTCATCACTGGCACCGGCCTACCTACCATCAAGGACAGAGTATTTACAGAAAGGTGCTGGAAAAGGCCAATAACATCATGAAGGATCCCACCCTGCCCTGCTCATGGTTTGTTTGTCCCACTCCCTTCAGGGAGGAGATGATGTAGTATCCACAACAGGACAACCAGACTCAAAGACAGTTACTTTCTCCAAGCAGTAATGCTGATCAACACCTCCACTCACTAACCCGTCCTACCACAACCACCATGACCACTACTTTAGCATTTCCTACAGACCCCTTCAGTACAAACACTGCTATGCCTAGCATCACTTTGTGGACATACAATCAATCTATGCATATAAGCTATCTTATGTTTTTATGCTGTATTTATTGTGTTTTTTCATTTTCATTCTGTTCTTTATCTTACGTTGTGTTTTTTTGTGCCGCATCAGATCTGGAGTAACAATTGTTCTCCTTTACGCTTGTGTACTTGAAATGACATTAAAGAATCTTGAATCTTCACTGTCTTCAGGGGGGTTGTACGTTCAAATATGTTAATAACTTAATTCAATGTTTTCAGGTTAGCTTTGAGTTCCTGGGCTTCCTGGAACTTAGTGGTGCCCAGTGAAAGTAAAGCAAGAAGAAAACAACTGAAGGATTTCACAAAATAACTGAGAAATGCAAGCACACAATGGTCTTTTTAGCTTTCATACATGTTTGTATGAAGATACTTGCTCACAGTCATCGCGCTGACAGTCAAAGAGTCTGGTGGAATATCTGGAACTGAGGGAAGTTCTGCTTGCTGACGAGTTATCCCAGATAAAGTAATTCCCAATCGTATCAATTATTCTGGTTGTGAGATTGAGGTAGCAAGATGATTTTTCTGCTCCTGTGAGTCTCCTTTGAGAACTCTGCAGAAATGCTCGTCTGATCATCAGAACTGTGTTGGCGCTTGGGCTGAATCTGCATTCCAATTAAATATTTACTTTTTTTTAGTGCCTCCAGCCACAGCACACAATTTTGTTCAGCGTGCCAGCCACATCATGGGAGTAAAAGTATGCACAGAAGGAGCAAAATATCAATATTTAATTTGGGTTATAAATTATGGCATTTCTTTTAGCTCAGCCTTAAATTTATCCATATGCATATGAAGAACATACTCCCTCTCACGTTTCTCCATGTTATGATAAAAAAAAGCTGGGAATTAGAAATAAAAACAAAATCCTAGAAATTCGCATTATGTCGGCCAGTAGGCATGAAAAGGCTCACTAACTTTCTTTAACTTTTTCCAGTTCCAGCCTTTTTATTAATTTATTTATTTTTTAGAGATTTGGGGATTGTATTTATTGCCATTCCGAACCGCCCCTGGGAAGCAGTGACAATAAAGTGGCTTAGCAAGTCATTTCATGGGGCATTTTGTAAATATTAATCACGCAGAGGGAGCCAAGTTTCATTCTCTATAGAATATTGTTAAATTAGAATGGATATTTCAACATCTAGTAGTTTATTTGTAGTCATTATTACTAAGACTAATTGTGACTGAAAGTTCACATCTACCATGGTGAGATTTGAAGTGAGGTGGGTAGGTTAATTTTCCAATAAAAATTGATCCTGATATAAGTGTGGAATCAAGGGGAATGTGGGCAGAATATGCTGTATTAAAAAAATTATTAGGTATGGGAGAGTTCTATGATCTGGCAATGACTCAGTGAGCCAGACACAACTCTCCACCAACAACACAAGCAGTTTATGGCACAGTCTGCACACCATCCCAGACTTCAAAGCTAAACACAGAGGCACTGCCAACATCACTGCCTCTCCTTCAGATGAGCTAAATCCTTTTTACACTCGGTTCGATGTCGCCAACACTGAGCCCCCAAGGAGAGCTGTCGATGTGACTTGCACCGTGGTCATCTCTGAGACTGAAGTACGCAGGTGCTTCCAATGAGTGGGCAGTCGCAAGGCTGTGGGACTGGACGGCATTCCAGGGTGGGTACTCAGAGTGTGCATGGCATAACTGGCTGGTGTGTTTGCAGACATTTTTAATCTCTCCCTCTCCCAGTCTAGCGTGCCCTCCTGCTTCAAAACATCCACCGTGCTCCTGTACCTAAAAAGACCATGGTAACATGCCTGAACAACTGGCGTCCTGTCACACTCACCTCAATAATAAGCAAATGCTTTGAGAGGCTGGTCAAAGACTACATCTGCAGCATGCTACCACCCACACTGGACCCCCTACAGTTCACATACCGACACAACCGATCGACAGATGATGCAATAGCCACAGCTCTGCACACCGTCCTCACACATCTGGAAAAGAGGGATGCTTATGTGAGAATGCTGTTCTTGGACTACAGTTCAGCATTCAACACCATAATTCCCTCCAGACTTGACAAGAAGCTCAGAGACCTCGGCCTTCACCCTGCCTTGTGCAACTGGATCCTGGACTTCCTGTCAGATCACCAGCAGGTGATAAGAGTGGGCTCCCTCTCCCCTGTCCCTCTGACCTTCAACACAGGAGCCCCCAGGGCTGGTTCCTAAGCCCCCTCCTTTACTCACAGTATACCCATGACTGTGTCTCTATCCACAGCTCCGATCTGCTAATTAAATTTGCAGATGATACTACATTGATTGGCCTTATCTCAAATAATAATGAGGCAGCCTACAGAGAAGCAGTCATCACCGTGACACGGTGGTGTCAAGAAAACAACCTCTCCCTCAAAGTCACAAAAACAAAGGAGCTAGTTGTGGATTACAGGAGGAATGGAGACAGGCTAACCCCTATTGACATCAATGGATCTGGGGTTGAGAGGGTGAACAGCTTTAAGTTCTTTGGTAGACACATCACCAAGGATCTCACATGGTCTGTACGTACTGGCTGTATGGTGAAAAAGGCACAACAGCACCTCTTTCACCTCAGACAGTTGAAGAAGTTTGGCATGAGTCCCCAGATCGTGAGGATTTTCTACAGGGGCACAACTGAGAGAACCTGACTCACTGTATCACTGCCTGGTATGGGACCTGTACTTCCCTCAGTTGCAGGAGTCTGCAGAGAATAGTGCGGACAGCCCAGCACATCTGTAGATGTGAACTTCCCACTATTCAGCATATTTACAAAGACAGGTGCGTAATTCAAACTGACACAATTGTATTTCTAATCTATATTGCCTGTTCTGTTGTAGATCTTACTGTACATACTATCTATTACAAATTACTATAATTTGCACATTGCACATTCAGATGGAGACATAATGTAAAGATTTTTACTCCTTATATATGTGAAGGATGTAAGAAATAAAGTCAATCAATTCAATTCAAGTGGCCTCTTTCCCTGTCATGTGGAAATATGGAAAGGATTATGCTCTGACTCCTTTGGTTCCTTTCAAATTATCTTTGATTCATGTCACATGTCTGGAGTGTTGAACGAACATTTGCAAAACTTTGATATTAGTTCACGTTGGATTCTACTTAAAATAAATTTGGGATCAGCCCAACTGAAGCTTTTCCATTCTGCCTCGTGCTCCTCAATGTGAGTCAATTATTGAAACATATCACCAGGGTGACGTATTGGAGAAGAACACAACCCTTTGAATGTTTCTCCCAAATAGATCCTGGCAAACTTACAGCATGTTTCAAATATCTAGTTCCACAAACACTAGCAGAAGGCAGGTGACCATAGTGACCCCGACTGCCTGCTATCATGGATGGAAAAATCGTGCCTGTCGTTTGAAATGCAAAGCAGACTGACAGAGCAAAGACCTTCTCTTACAGAGTGATCCTGTCCTAATAAAACTTAGTTGACTGACCAATGATGGTTCAGAATGGTCATCATTTCATTGTCCAATGACAGTGTCCGACAAAGCCCTGTCACTTTGCTGTAACTAGTTGTCACCTGTGCTGCAGAACTCCCTGCCTCCAAGCCTTGGGTGGAGGTGGTGCAGATGATGTGGGCTGGAGTATCCCAGAAGTTTACTGGAGGGATTACTGTGAGACACTGCAAGCCCACGACGGGGGCTGTCTCTGCACTGGTGCTACAGATACTGCAGCACCGGTTGAGGGAGGCTGCAGTACGTTCGGATCCAGAAGCCCAGTGTTTCACATCTCCAGGGATGCTGGTTCAATACTGATCTCAGGTGTCAACTGTGTGGAGTTTTATACATTATCACTGTGACCCCGTGGGTTTCTTTTGAGTGCTTGTGTTTCCCACCACATCGCAAAATGTGCTGGTAGGTTTATAGGTTACAGTGAAAGACCTATTAGCTTGGGTATGTAGTAAACAAATTAAAAAGGATTTCATGGGTACAGGAGGGAGAAGAAATTGCTGTATTATAGGGAAATAGGAGGGGGCATTGGAATTGTCCTGAACACAAGTGTAATAGACTGATTGGATTATTTCTGTGCTATAATGAGTAAGCATATAAATATGTAATGTACCAGATGGATTGAGTGATTCTCTTCTATGCCATAATCTTCTATCATTCTTTAGAAGAATAGGGTAAGATTTGTGTAAACAGCTGTGCCCACTTGCCCCAGACTTTTACTTGCTCCTTGACATTAAAGATTTTTTTTGCCAGACCTGTCAAAGCACTAAGCATTTTGTTCTGTAGACCCCTCAATCTTCTTCTGTAAACTGTCGTAGCAAAGCCCCATCTGAGTCTTCTACAGCAGAACTTTTCTTCCAGCTCACCATACCTCAGGCTATCACCAAGGATCAAGAATCAATTTTATTCGTATTAGTATGTGGTGTGGTGGTGCAACATGCACAAAAAAACAGCAGTATTCAATTATTATAAATGTAACCCTCTCACTGGGCTCATACACCAACTTGGCTCATTAGCTAACTCTGCGAACAGCCACATGACTCCGCAGTGAGAAGACCACCTTTTATAAGCAAGATACGTCTAGGGTCACTATGATCTGGGGTCCAACCAAACAGGAACTTTAGGATGTTCCAATTAAATGAACCTCAATTTGAGTGAATGCTGTGTAAATACTGCCCATACACAGTTATCAGTAGCCCAGAAATGCCAGATTGTACACCAGCATAACATTATAAAGAAAGTATATTTACCAATTTTCAACTTTATCAAACAGCAAAAAGGGAAAGAAAAAAATGAAAGGGCCCGTTACATTTAAACCAAACTAAATGTGCACATAAATATTGGAGCTCGTTTCTGTAGCAGCTGGGAGTAGCTTTACTCACAATGCTGAATTCTCCTCACCAACCACAAGTAGAACTTCCTTTCTTGGAATCCGCTGCCTCATAAAACACTCTTTGCAATAGGGTCTCCCCTTCAGATGGGATCCTCCAGGTGTCTTCCCGAATGCTCTTCTGTCTACAGCTCCCACCAAAAGACCCCAAACTGGACTACTGTCCTTCAGGAAACTCTCCGCGCCCGGCTCTCAAGACTGTTCCATGCCATCCCACTCTTGACTGGCTGACACGACATTCCTAAGATGGACAGCATGAGTCTTTATCTTTAGCCAAAGCCAAAACACTCTTATCAGCAGGCCTCACTTATTTTACAGAAAGCTTCTAAAATAAAGTACCTCACAGCATAGCAGTAGAAATCTTATCCAGGGCAGTATGCTCTTCCCCGACCAAAAATAGTCATGTCCTCATGACTTTAGAGCGTATTAAACTATTATCATTAACATAGTATTCAAATGAAGTTAATGATTACAGGACCTCCAATCCATTTGTAAACGGCAGTAACATATCTCACTATTGGGATGGACAGAACACTCTGTTTCACTGGAGCATCACTTGCCAGCCTATCTGAAAGAAACAGGTCTCAACCCTCTACTTTAGTCCTGATCTAAAAAACCCCTAAGCCCTCATGGCTGGCATCTGTATGCAGTACATATGGCAACTGGGGGTTTGCAAAGGCCAGCACAGGTGCTTTGGTCAGCAACTCTTTCAGCAGCTGAAAAACCACTTCACGTTTTGCATCCCACCTGTCCCTGAAAGTCTCCGAAGGGTTAAGATAAACTTTGTCTCTTCTCCTTTCTTCCCCAAGGACGGGTAACCACACAGAAGCTGATTCAAAGAGTGGCTTACTCTGGAGTAGTCCTTCATAAATCTCTAGTTGTACCGTAGGGTACTCACATTCATATCCTTGGCCATGTGGTCACCACCTCTATCTTGGATGGATCCATAGCCACTCCATTCTGTGAGACTATGTGTCCAACGTGGTTTACTAACATCTTACAGAATTGGCACTTTTCCAGTGACAGTTTTAACTCTTCAGCTTTCAGACGGTCTAGCACCTTCAGTAGCATTACCTCATGCTCTTCCAGTGTGGACCCGAACATTATGAGATCATCCAAGTACACCCGTACTTCAAGCAAGTTCATGTCCACAACAGTCTTCTCCATGACACGTTGGAAAGTAGCTGGCACTCCCGCTATGCCCCGGGGCATTTTTTCAAACTGAATGAATCCAAGTGGACATATGAATGTGGTTGCCTCTTTTTCAGCTTCATTCGGGGGTAAGTGATAACACCCACTCCTTAGTTCCAACATACTGAACCATCTCGCTCCACTCAGACAGGCCAGAACATTCACGATCCATGGAACAGTACATTGGTCTGGGACTGTACACCTGTTCATTGTCTGTTAATAACACGCATTTGTACCTTACCATTCTTCTTCCTCACCACACATAGGGACTCCTCAACTTAGTGATAATTCCAGTTTCCTTCAGTTTCAGCAGGTGATGCAGAACATCTTCCACCTTCACCAGCGCTAACCGTCAAGACCTCTCTCTGAAAGGGGTGTCCTCCGTCACTCTAATAGTGTGGCGAGTACTCGTGGAGAAACCCATATCAAACCCGACAGTAGAAAAGACATCTTCAAGCTTCAACATCTTCTTAGTGAGTCTCCTGTTCCATTTCTCGGGTACTGGAGAGTCACCAAACTTGAATGACTTTGCTGTTAACTTTCCTGATCCAGGTTACTGTCTCTGTCCCGGTTTTCTCACTGGAAAGCTAGACATTACCCTCATGAGGAAAAGATGTACCATCAGTATCCCACCTCTGAGGGTGACCTCTGTCTCTGAGGGGTTCCTGACGATCACTGTCATCCCGTTTGCATGGACCGCTGAAGGCTTCTGCAGTTCAGGTCTCACCAACACTCGAGCAGGTAGGTGCAACTGCTCTACATGATCCTCTGGAGCACCCACCAAGACGGCCCCGGCATTGGGCATTCCAGGGAATTTGGGGTGTCCCATCACTCTAGCTCCCTTCCCAGGACCTATCACAATGTGATTGGATGGGTGTACCACACAGTTCCTTGTTTATGCTCATCATCCTGCTTAGGAGGAGCTTGTACCTTCTCAAAAGACACTCTGAACACGGGGTGAATGGGCAAGGTTTTCAAAAAATTCTCTCCATTTTTCTCCTTGCAAGCCCCTATGAGCCTTCTCACAATGGGAGTATTTGTCCCCACAAGAATGGAAGCTTCCCCTTTTTCAACCGGATTCAGTCAGACCAACACTGATGTATCAAGGATCTCAGCTACTCTATTATCTGCTTCCAAAAGCACCCCAGGTTCAATGACGAGTAATCATCATTCGGGTAATCACCAGTACCAAGGCACCATATTTCTAGGGCACTGAATGGCACCAAGGTAAATGCATCACTCTGACTGTAAAAGGATCTGTAGAGTAGAGTAAATTGAGAACCTGTGTCTAGTAAGGCTCTAGCATAAATACCCTTAGTCTGTATGGATACATAAAATTATAAGACCATAAGACATCGGAGCAGATTTAGGCCATTCAGCCCATCAAGTCTGCTCTGCAATTCCATCATGGCTGATCCTGGATCCCATTCAACCCATACAATTGCCTTCTTGCCATATCCTTTGATGCCCTGACCAATTAGGAAACAATCAACTTCTGCCTTGATTATACCCAAGGACTCAGCCTCCACCACAGTCTGTGGCAGAGCATTCCACAAATTTCCTACTCTCCGGCTGAAAAAAATTCTCCTTACCAGTGTTCTAAAAAGTCACCCCACAATTTGGAGGCTGTGTCCTCACCATAGGAAGCATCCTCTCCACATCCGCCCTATCTAGTCCTTTCAACATTTGGTAGATTTCAATGAGATCCCTCTGCATTCTTCTAAATTCCAGTGAGTATAGACCCAAAGCTGTCAGGTGCCCTTCATTCCTAGTGTAATTCCTGTGAGCCTCCTCTGGACTCTCTCCGATGACAACACATCCTTTCTGAGGCAAGGGGCCCAAAACTATTGACAAAACTCCAAGTGCGACCTGAGAAGTGTCTTAGAAAGCCTCAGCATTATCTCCTTGCTTTTATACTCTATTCTCCTTGAAATAAATGCTAACATAACATTTGCTTTCTTTACCACACACTCAACCTGTAAATTAACCTTCTGGAAGTCTTGCACGAAGACTCCTAAGTCTCTCTGTACCTCTGATGTTTGAACCTTCTCCCCATTTAGACAATAATCTGCACTATTGCTTTTTTTTAAACCAAAATGCATTATTGTACATTTCCCAACACTGTATTCCATCTGCCACTTTTTTGCCCATTCTTCCCATTTGCCCGAGTCCTACCTCAATCTCATTGCTTCCTCAGCACTGCCTACCCCGCCACCTATCTTCGTATCATCCACAAACTTTGCCACAAAGCCATCAATTTCATTATCTAAATCATTGACAAAGACCATGAAAATAGTGGTCCCAATACTGACCTCTGAGGAACACCGCTAGTCACAGACAGAAAAGGCTCCTTTTATTCCCATTTGCTGCCTGTCAGCTATTCCTCTATTCTTGCCAGTATATTTCCTGTAACACAATATGATATTATCTAGTTAATCAGCCTCATGTGTGGCACTTTATCATCCAAGCTTGGTCCCACTAAGCCTTCAAGAACAGGGTTTTGCACTTTAGTGCTTTCCTTGATACATTGATTGGAACGCATTCTCTATTAGATGCCAGGCGCTTCCCTTACTAAGTCCCTCCAATGTTTCCTGACTTCCTTTTCTGTTCAAGCAACCACCAGGTTACTCTCCGAAGATCTTCTTGTCTTCCACACTCCTGCTTGAAATCTCCATCCTCTCCATAGTTGTAACAGAAAAAGCGGTCGCTTCCTTCATCAAAAGCATCCCTCTGCTTAGTATGTCCTACAGGTGGGTCAGGCTTCCTATTGGACCTGTTACACTTGGTGGTTGCACTAGCTGATATCAGCTGAGATACCTCAGCTTGAAGGATTTTCACTTCATCTGGCAAAACCCCCACCTGTGTGGCATCAGGGGTCGCTTCAGCAACAGAGAATACTACTGAGGACATTGGCCGACTGCTGGAGGCCTCCGCTCCTCCATCGTATTTTCCTCCTCTCTTACTTCTCTGATCAGCTCAACAAACGAGGGAGGGGGATGCATCTTGTGAGTCATTCGGCTGTTTAATGCAATCATGTCATGTGACAACGTGCCTTCACGACTTGCCCATCATTAATTTATCTCAGCCGTTTGAATGGCCCCTTTACGGCACAAGCAATGCAAGTGCTTCTCTAGCCTGAGAATGTCAGCAGAAAGTTTTTCCCCTTTCACCTGGAATGTGTGCCTAAACTTTATCATAAGATCAGCTGGGCTGTACGACTTACCAGAAACATTTTGTAACGCTTGCATACAGTCCATGGACATGACCAATGGGTTCTCTGCCTTTAAGGACCTCGCCACCTCAGCAACGTGACCTTTTATACTCTCCACCAGTTGCTGTTCTTTCATATTATCTGAGCACTGCCATTCATCCAATAACTGAGATGTCTGCTCCACCCAAGCCTCATATTCTTCTTCCCCATCTGGTGTGGCTTGACTCCAGAGAACACTCCCTGCCTACAATAACTTTGGCTTTCTGCAGGTACTCTTTGGCATTTATCAACCAGTGATGTAATTGCTGAAACCAGCTCAGAATTTAAAACAACCGCTGAAGGATCCATTAAACTTTTCACATCAGACAATTCCTTTTCCTCACTTCGCAGAAATGAGAACAACTTGTCTTTAAAGTCTTCACCCTCAACAACATTCCCCCCTTCGCTAGAGATATCAACTAGATGAACAGGCTATGGCCCTGCCTCTCCAGGTGCCCCTATCTTATCAGGTGGTGTGATTTTAATTTTGTCACTGGCAGCCCGGACTAGCATGACATCCTTACCGCTGACTGATAGAAACACCATTCAATCAGCATATTTTTCTCCAATAATTTTACAGAACTCAGCACTCTAAGTACCAGTTCATTGGGAATTCTAATATCCACTCCGCTCAGAATACAAACGTGACTATGGATAACCACTTCAAATTGCACCAAACCTTAATCCCCAGGATATCCATAATAAAATACTTAAAAATTACAATACACCTCACTTCCCCCAAACATGTTTAAACACTGCTTAAACACACAAATAAAACACAATAAACCACTTAATCAATCCTTAAACAGCATTCACACAGTATCCTAAATCCCAGACAAGCCCCCACAAATGCAACCCACTCACCAGGGCTTGTACACCAACTAGGCTCATTAGCTTACTCCACTGACAGCCACATGACTCAACAGTGTGAAGGCCACTTCTCATAAACAATTAACGTCTAAGGTCAGTATGATTTGGGATTCAACCAAACAGGATTAAGGGAACCTCAATCTGTACGAATGCTGTGTAAATACTGCCCATACACAGTTATTGGTAGGCTAGAAATGACAGATCGTGCACCAGCATAAAATTATAAAGAGAGTATATTTACTAATTTTCAACTTTATCAAACAGTTGGAAAAGAAAGCTAAAAGGGCCCATTACATTTAAACCAGTCTAAATGTGCACATAAACATTGGAGCTCGTTTCTGTAGCAGCTTGGAGTTGCTTTACTCACAATGCAGAATTCTCCTCACCAACCACAGGTAGAACTTCCCTTCTTGGAATCCTCCACCTCGCGAAGCACTCCTTGCAATAGGGTCTCCCCTTTGGATGGGATCCTCCAAACATCTTCCTTGGTACTTTTCTCTCCGCACCTCCTGCCAAAAGACCCCAAACCGGCCTACTGTCCTCTAAAACAAAACTCTTCCTGCCCGGCTCTCGAGACTGTTCCATGCCAACCCACCCCTGACTGGCTGACACAACATTCCTAAGTCGGACAACGTGGCTCTTTATCTTGAGCCGAAACCAAAACACTCTTACCAGCAGGTCTCACTGCTTTTACAGAAAGCTACTAAAATAAAATACCTCACAGTATAGCAGCAGAAATCTTAACTAGGGATTACATAAACATTAAGAATAATATAAAAATAAATTTAGAGATTAATGCATAAATATATTAAAACCAGCATGTTTTTACAACATAAACAATATTGTAAAAAGTGATTTTAAGTGTTTATAATGCAATGCAGTGGCTGAGATGATAGGTAGAGGGATGGGTGGGGGAGTTAACTAGAACCATCTGTGCTACTCTTGAGTTTGCTGCAAGTCAAAAACATGATACCTCACGACCTACAGATCTCCACAATGGCCTAATGGATATAACCCTAACCAATAATTTCAGTTCCACAACCAACTAGAGCCTTAGCAATGGGCATCACAATGTCAGTCAGTGCCATCACTTCCTTGCAGGTTAGGGAACACATCCTTGCCAATCTCGCTGTAGATAATTGCTATCATGCAAGTGTGTCAGCAAGTATCAGACTATTCACCTGGGTGGCATGGTTGTTATGGTTTAATGGGTGGGAGTGAGTGTAATCTGTGGTACGTGGGTGCGAACCTCACAACAGCATTAAGGGTGTGAGGGTGAGGTGATGCAAATGAATGTCAGGTTCCATTCCTGACCACCAGATATTTGCGGTATATGAGTGTTTGGGTGTGGTGCAGTAAGCAGTATTTGAAATTACAGGCGATGCCTTTACTGACCTTGATGAATCATGAGGTCATTAAACTTGGGTCAGTACTGCATCCAGGTCATTGTCCTTTAACTCTTAATCCTGACTATTGGCTTCTAAGTATGTGTCCAGAGGGATATAGGACCTTGCTCCCCTGTTATGGCAATGCTTTTAAGGTTTTCTGATTTATCTTTGTTTGTAGGAGGACAGGAAGTACATGATCCAGCCACAGTAAGTGCACTAGATGCAGGCTAGCTTTAAACAGTGCAGGCTAGCTGTAACTGATGTAAGCCACTCATAAGCTTGGCTCCCCTGCTAATGTCCCCAGCCAATAGTGTGGTTAGCTTTGGCGGGATACCGTGCATATTATAATAGACCGGCAACACGAAATTGCCATTATGCCTACATTGCAATGATCAGGCAAGGGTTAATCATACATTGAGATCCTCAAAGTCATTTTGGGGTGGAGGGGTGCTATTGAATTTTGCCCCCAAGTGGTTTAAGATGTGTCCCTGTAAATCTTCTTGCGCACAAAACAAACAACTTGGGATTTTCCCATGAAAACCCTTCGAAAATAGAACAAACAACCTGCTTAAAATTGCACTGAGGAAACTCCAGTAACATAGAGTACACGCAGTGGTTGTGCTTGCCGAGTGTCTGATTGTCAAAACGTGCTGAGAGGCAGTTTCTTTGGACTCCTTTGGTCTGTGCCTCTCAAGAATACCACATCACGGCTTCAACTTATCTCGGCAAGACGCCATGTGGCAGCAATAAAAGCTGAAGATAATGAGGAGCAGGTTGTATGTAGAGAAACCAAACGAGGACTGCTACAACAACCCTCGATCCCACACAATGTGCCATAAGTGACATCAGATGTCCACAACTTCTAAAAATACAGGAATAAATATATGAATTATTACACCAAGCATAAAGTAGCTGCATTTTGCCAGCATACAATTAATCTGCTCTGATTTACCAATAAATAAAATTATTTACGTTACGTTAGAGTCCTGTGCTATTTCTCCTCACTTTAGTTGAAATCCAAACCTGAATCAATCAAAATCATTTACTTTTCAGCAAGTTATTTTTCCTGATTTCTTTTTCTATTTCCCACCGCCAAGGCTCGGTTGTCTTCATATACAGGGACAAATCTGACACTGATCAGAAGTGAGTCTATGCTGTCTTGCTGACAGCCATGACACTTCGTGGAGCTTTTGCTCTCTCACTGCCTGCATCTGTGAGCAAAGCACCAGACTCCATTCAGCTCTTTTACTTGGAAGACCTTTCACATTCTGGGAGTTAATGGCTAAGTGTCTTTTGTTCCCCTTGCCAATATTCAAAGTTGCAGCATTCATGTACTCCACTTTGCAAAATCTGTGGTCAGCACTGCCTTCAGGCTTCTGGCTTCCACGTACTGGCTCTCCCTCTCCCTCTCCTCCTTTAAGTTGCTCCATCAAACTCTCTCTCCGTGGCTACGCTTTAAGTTGTCATGCCTAAAAGCCATTTTATTTCTGAGCATCCAGAGGCATGTAGCATGGCCATTAAGTTAGTAGATTAGCATCTTCAGAAGTGGGCCATTGATTTAGAGAGGAGAGTTTGAATTCCACCAGGGCAGCAAGGGAATCAAAACTCAAGTAATTAAATAATAACCACATAACCATATAACAATTACAGCATGGAAACAGGCCATCTCGGCCCTTCTAGTCTGTGCCGAACGCTTACTCTCACCTAGTCCCACCTACCTGCACTCAGCCCATAACCCTCCATTCCTTTCCTGTCCATATACATATCCAATTTTTTTCTAAATGACAAAATCGAACCTGCCTCTACCACTTCTACTGGAAGCTCGTTCCACACAGCTACCACTCTCTGAGTAAAGAAGTTCCCCCTCGTGTTACCCTTAAACTTTTGCCCCCTAACTCTCAACTCATGTCCTCTTGTTTGAATCTCCCCTACTCTCAATGGAAAAAGCCTATCCACGTCAACTCGATCTATCCCCCTCATTATTTTAAATAGCTCTATTAAGTCCCCCCTCAACCTTCTACACTCCAAAGAATAAAGACCTAACTTGTTCAACCTTTCTCTGTAACTTAGGTGCTGAAACCCAGGTATGATTCTAGTAAATCTCCTCTGTACTCTCTCTAATTTGTTGACATCTTTCCTATAATTCAGTGACCAGAACTGTACATAATACTCCAAATTTGGCCTAACCAATGCCTTGTACAATTTTAACATTACATCCCAACTCCTATACTCAATGCTCTGATTTATAAAGGCCGGCATACCAAAAGCTTTCTTCACCATCCAATCCACATGAGATTCCACCTTCAGGGAACTATGCACCATAATAATGTTGAGTTTATTTTGAAGCACTGGTAATGATGACCATGAAAGTACTGGATTGTTTTAAAACCGATCTGTTTCATTCATACCCTTCAGAGAAGTATATGGTCTTATAAGTATACTGATCTTATCCAGACTCAAAGTACTGTATCTCTTAAACACAACAGGAGGTGGTTGACTCGCAGTCAGCCATACTACCTAATTCTGTATCATTTAGGGTGTGCATAAATTGGTAAAAGGAAATGGCCAAACCATAAAACATCTCGGGGTCTATCACTTTACTTTCAGAACACCAAACAAAGATTTGTTGCAGCACATAGGAAGGCCATTAGGCTTTTATGTCTTTGCCAGACCTGTAGAACAATCGAATCAGTCCCATTCCTGTTCTCTTTCCCCAGAGCCTTGTGAATATCTAACTCTCAAATGCTTCTCCCATACCCCTTTGAAAGGCAAAATTAAATCTGCATCCACCACACTTTAAGTCATAACCGATCACTTCATAAACATCATTTCCATGCTCACACTGGATGCTTTATGATTTACTGTATAAGTGTTTCCTTGTTAATCATTACTCATAATTTTATGATATGTAATTTGAGCAGACAAGTTTTATTACAAATGCTCAAGAGGTTCCAGAACTTTGAAAATACAAGTCTTATATTTGAAGAACTCTTCTTTGTATTAAGTAGTAATTGAACAGATATCCTGCACGCAATTATTACTTTGGAGACCAAGAGAAAAAAAGTTTCAAATCATAAAAAGTTATTGTTTAAAATGTACCATTCTTGCTTTATTTTTTTTTCAGTTATTTCTGCGCTCTCCACCATCGGTTCTCATCCAATGGGATGCCAATAACACATTCACTGGCCATTGTTGTCTAATTTCATAATTCCTTTGAAGTTTATTGTTAAAACATCATGAAATAAAAATAGGTTAGTGATAGGCCAGGGCACAGGAAAACTTTAGAAACTAGCAAATGATGACGAAAAAGTAAAAAAAAAAGAGTATGGGAGTTGATGCACCATCAATAACTCACTCTGAGACGTAAGAAGAGAGATATTGGCTTTTATTGACTGGAAGAATGAACAACACTACATCCTGGAGAATGAGGCCGGGCTTAGGCCTCAATCGCCTTTATACAGGGGTCTGTGGGAGGAGCCACAGGAGCAGTCCAGACAGGTATATGTAGTTCACCACAGGAGTTAACTAATAAATAGTATAAGAATAAACAATAAGAGCTATAGATATACACAATAAAACACACGGTCAGAGCTAGAGTAGTGACACTGTGGAATAGATTGTTACAGAAGGCAGCTGAAGCCAGGTGATTGGGTGTATTTTGGGTAGAAGCTGATAGATTTTGATTGATAAATAAAGGGATTGAAGGTTATGGGGAAAAGGTATGAGAATGAGGTTTAAAAAAAATCAGCCATGGAGAAAATATGATTGGCCTTATGGCCTAAAACTTTCTCTTATGATCTTATATTTAAAAAGGAAAAGAACAGTGAAATAGTCCTAATTCCCTAGGAGGATGAGACTAAAGAATTAATATTAGGAAAAAAGAGAAATGGCAGAGGCTCTAAATAATTATTTTTGATCATTTTTTGTAGTTGGAAATGCCAAAACCACCTCAATAAGAATAGATAATCAAGTGGCTATAGGGAGTGAAGAACTTAAAATGATCCCTATCATTGGAACTAAGTTAGTCAAACTAGTGTGGTCAAAGGCCAAAAAGTGCCCTGGAGTTGATTGACTACATCCCCAGGGTTTCAAAGGAATGGACTACAATTATAGTGGATGCACTGATTGTAATCTACCAAAAATTCCCTGTATTCCGGAGAAGACCTAGAATATTTAAATATCACAAATATAATGCAATTATTCAAGAAAGGAGAAAGAAAGAAAAGAAGAAACAATAAGCCAATTAGATACAATCCATTTTATAGGGACGTAATAATAGGATATGAAGAAATCCATTTGACAATTAAGCAGAGTCAATAGCATCTTAATAAAAGGAAACCACGTTTGACAAATTTGTTAGATTTCTTTAAAGACATAATAGGGTGGATAATAGATAACTAGGAAATTTCTAATTTCCAAACAAAACCTATTAAGTGGCAGATAAGAGGTTGCAGCAAAGATAAAAGCACATGGGATTGGAATAATGTATTGACATGAACAGGGCTTTATTTACCTAATGTAAAACAGAAAGTTGAGATGAATGAGTTATTTTCAGATGGCATACAATATGGGAAAGTTTGTCCACTTTAAAAGGAAGAATAAGATGATACTACAAAATGTTTTGGAACAAAACAATCTTGAAAGTCCTGGTGTATGAAGAGCAGGTAGTTAAAATACATGTACAGCCGGTCATTAGGAAGGTAAATGGAATATTGGCCTTTACTGCCAGTGGTGTGGAACTTACCATTTTGGCCTCTAACGAAGAATGTATCTGTATTTTCAGCAAGAGAGAAGGGTTTATTCCCGGGATGAAGCAGCTGAGTTATGAAGAAGTTATATAATAACATGGGATTATAGAAAACATAGAAAAAACTATGTTTTTATCTACAAACATTTGTAAAAATATGGGCAATAGTTTCAGCATAAAGAGTCACCTATTTAAAATGGAGATGCTACATTTCATAAATCTTTCGGATTTTCTTCCTCAAATTTGATCGAAGGCAAAACCGATGTTTTGATGACAAACTCTGCCATCTTCATCCCTGAGATGGCAGAGTTTGTCATCGAAACAATGATTATAATTAATAACCGTACTCAGCTGAAAGTCCGAGAACAGTTTATTCATCATATAGCTGGGATCTTTCATCAAATTGAGCAGAATTAATGACTTTCATTAGAACTGGTGATGCATGACTAACATCACTGGAGGTTTGGACTTGTCTCATAATCCTGCTCATTTTTTTTTTAAACATTATAGGCTCATTTTTCTATATATTTATGAAAGAAGTCCTTCATTGTAGGAATCAACTCAGTAAATTTTCTCTGAACTCCCTTCCAATGCTTCCATTGAAAGAGGGAGCGCTTCACTCCAGGCTACTGTAGAGGATGAAGGTTGCTGGGGTGAAGGAGAACATTCAAGATTCAGTCAGTGGGATGTATGTAGGAGTCCCAGTAAAGCACAGAGTGGGCCAGAGGACTCATCAGAGTTATAGTTAGCAGAGCCTCGTGGGAGATGGTTATAATTGTTTCCTCAATGGTTGAGAAGCCCTGCACCATTGAGCAATGCTGCAAGGCATTTCCCTAATCTCCTAAGGCATGTGAGATTCATACCAAGAGTACACCCAGGCAGACACACAAATGCTACTCCTAATTATGATTCCCTGCCTCTTCAACACTTCCTCCTGCCTTTACGCCACCATTGACCAGCTTTCCTCTACAAGCCCCACACGGGGGTGAAGTCTCTAAAGAGAAGGTTAGTCGATGTCCTCCAGTTTCTTCATTTAGGCAAGGACAGCAAGGAATAGAAAGGAGGCCACCCACATAAAAATGCTGTACAAAGAGATCAGTGTTAGCTTAAGCACATTTTACGAACTTTGCATAGTATCAGAGCAGCTGCAGTCAGATCCAAAGCTTCTCAGTGAGACCTCTTAATGACAGTAGCCCATCCCTTCAAGTAAGTGCAGAATACAACATAGTGTGTGACTGTTGTACCCAAATTCTATAATTTATATCAGTTAGGCAGTGCACAGTGTACGATTGTGTTTGATTTCAGAAAAATCATCAGATATGCTTAGATGAATTGCACGTGGAAATGTCAGTCAATTTCCTGATAGACGTGACTTCCCTCAGAATTGATCACCTATCTAACCTGAGTTTAACGCATTAAAAGAATTGGAACAATGCATCCAGCTTCTAGCGTTCGCACTTTTGCACTTCCTTCCTTGAGGCCAATCTCCCATTTGACTTCTTTATGACTTGCTGTGCTAGCACTGCCAGCTTTCTGTGTTTTAAGGACCCTCAGATTCACAGTATGAATGCCGTATTTGAATAGACAGAAGTGTAGCGGTGTGCTACACGCAGCGCTAAAATAACGACACGGAGTCGGTAAACTGCAACTAAAGAAGAAGATTTTATTCGAACTTCACAGCCTTGCTTTAAAGCCTCCCTCATCCCGCCCTCCCCGGGCACGGATGCTGTAAGGGGCACGTACTCACAAACCCCCGCAGGCTTTCCCTTTGTTGGTGAAGCAGACCTGGCCTTTGTGCCGGCGCGCTGGCTATTTGTGAGCCGGTTCGAGTGCGCTAGGAAGTGGGTCGCCACAGAAGGTGTTTTAGGAACAAGTCAGTCAAGCAAGATACCTCATTTCACAAATCATGTACAATGACATTTCCTCCATTTATTCAATCTGTGAGGCTAGAGTTGGAATTATAACCGAAACCTTCAAAGCAAGAAGCCAGCAGTATGAAACTGGATGTAATATAAAAGGAGCACCCAATTATTTTGTTCTTGAAGCAAAGAAGGGTAAGAGGTGATTTGATAAAGGTGCATAAGATGGTAAGAGGCATCGATAGAGTGGAAAGTCAGTGTCTTTTTCCCAGGGTGGAAATGGGACATAATTTTAAATTAACACACAAAATGCTGCAGGAATTCAGCAGGTCAGGCAGCACCTAGCATCTACAGAGGGGAATAAATAGTCAATATTTTGGGACAAAACCCTTCATCAGAACATCAGGACATTCCACTCCGTAGATGTTTGCCTGACCTGCTGAGTTCCTCTAACATTTTGTGTGTTACCCCTGATTTCCAGGAGTTGCAGGGTCTCTTGTTTATAATTCTCAGGTGATTAGAGGAAAGTATAGGGAGTATGTCAGAAGTAGTTATTTTTACACAGAGAGTGGAGGGAGCATGGTACAGGCTGCCAGCCCAGCGGTGGTAGTAGAGGCAAATACATTAGAGACATTTAAGAGATTCTCAGACAAGCATATAGATGAAAGTCAATTGGAGGCTATGCAGGAGGAAAGGTTAGATTGAACTTGGAATAGGTCAACAGGTTAGCACAACATCTTGGACCAAAGGACCTGTCCTGTACTGTTTTATGTTCTATGTCTTGTTATACCGGCAAGTTTGGCTAAAATTACCCCCAAAAGTTCTGCAAAATGTCTTCCTGACAACAAAGATGATGAAATGAGAACAGTAGCTCACACCCAACCCAGCCTCATTATTCAGCTCGGCTGATTGACCTTTTCAGCTGGTGTTTCTCCAGATTAAGCTGGATGGCACGTGCAGGAGGAATAAATGTCATCTTTTCAAAAGGCAGCTTCTAGCTGCCTCTAGTATGGCAGGAAGTTATTGCTACCAAAAGTGGGAAATTGGATGAGGTATTTCTGACTTGGAACAAACAGAGATGACTACAAAGATGGGAGGAAAAATAACTAAGGACACATCGCATGCTGCGGGCAGTAATCAAAGACTGACTCTATAGACAGAGATAGGAAAAAAATATCCACATGCACAGCCTGGAAGCATTCCAGATAAAGTCATATTGAAATGTAGTCACTCATGCTAGATTGCAGCCTTGTGACAGGTGATGTGCCTCGGGGAATAATTCTAGATGCAGTGTAGTTGTTAGCAATTGAATGAGAATATAGATGGAATGCTTTGTAAATTAGCAAATGACACCAAAACTGGTGGTTTAGTGGACACTGAAAAAAGGCTATCGAAGATTAGAGCAGGATCTGGATCAAATGGGTAAGCAGGCAGGTGACATTTATCTCAGAGATGGGCGAAGAGATGCATTTTGGTTAGTTAAAACTGAGCAGAATTTACACAGTAAATGGCAGTGCCCTAGAGAAACACAAGAGTATAAGCTGAAAGTGATGATACTGGTAGAGCACGTAGTAAAGTGCATTCATTGGTCAGGGCACTGAATGCAAGTGTTAGGAGCTGGTTTTACAAATCTATGTGACATTGGTGAGACCACACTTGGAAGATTGTGTGCAGTTCTGAACACCTAGCTATAAGACCGATGTCATTAAGCTTGAAAGGATGCAGAAAAGGTTCACTAAAATGGTACTGGGTCTGGGTCAGCTGTTTTTTTCTCTCTGGAGCGTATGAGGCTGAAAGGTGACCTTACGGAGGTATATAAAATGGTATAAGATGAATGGACACAGTATTTTCTCCAAAGTAGGGAAATTTGAAACTAAGAGGGCATAGATTGAAGGTGAAAGAGAAAGGATTTAAAGGGCACCTGAGGGCACATGGTGGCTATGTAGAATGAGTTGCCAGAGGAACTGCTAAAGGCACGCACACTTACAAAGTTTAAAAGACTTTTGGACATGTACATGGATAGGAAGGATAAGGATCAAATGCAGGCAGGTTGGGATTAGCTCAGGAAGGACTCTTGGTCGCCATGGATAATACAAGAGAAATCTGGAGCAACACGCAAAATATTGGAGAAACATAGCCGGTCAGGCAACATCTGGAGGCAGGCTGCCTGGCCTGTTGAGTTCCCATCAGCAAGGATGGGTTGGCTGAAGAGCCAATTTCTGTGCTGTAAAGCTCTATGGCTCTAAGGCAATTAGCAGCTAATTTGCACATAGCAAGGCCCCCATAGGCCACAGTGTAGTATGTATAATATTACATGAATACTTGCACTTGTTAAGATGGGTATGGGCTTACCATCTTACCTGAAAGATGCTACTTTCTCAATATAACACTATTAGATAGATAGATAGATAGATAGATAGATACTTTATTCATCCCCAAGGGGAAATTCAATGTTCCTCCAGTATGATATCACATAAACACAAGATAGACCAAGACTAACTGACCAAAAAAACCACATAATTATAACATACAGTTACAACAGTGCAAAGCAATACCATAATTTGATAAGAGCAGACCATGGGCTCATCTGTGGAATTGATGGGAGACTCTGACATCCTTTGTCTTATAGGACCATAAGATCATAAGACATATTGTAGGAACAGAATTAGGCCATTCAATCCATTGAGTCTATCATTCTATCATCAGAATCAGAATCAGACTTTAATTGCCAAGTACCTATGCACATACAAGGAATTTACTTCCGGCAGATGTTGTCTCTCTGCTCATAACAATAATAATGATAAATATAAATGAAAATATAGATTATACATACAGGTAGTGCAATCCAAGTAATAGTTAGCCGACAGTTAACCCCTATATAACATCATTATGTGTCATGTTGTATGACATGAGGGATCATGGTCTTTTGCCCATGATTGTTCTTGGCAAATTTCTCTACAGAAGTGGTTTGCCATTGTCTTCTTCAGCGAAGTGTCTTGATAAGAATGGATGACCTCAGACATTACCAATATGCTTCAGAGATTGCTGCCTGGTGTCAGCGGTTGCGTAACTAGTGCTTGTGATATCCACTACCTGCTCCCATGGCTTCATGTGACCCTGATTGGGGGGGGGGGGGGGCTCAGCAGGTGCTACACTTTGCACTGGGGTGACCTGCAGGCTAGTGGGAGGAAGGAGCACCTGACATCATTCCATCATGGCTGATTTATTATCCTTCTCAACCCCATTCTCCTGCCTTCTCCCCTTTGACGCCCTCTCTAATCAGAAACCTCAACTTTACATATACCCAATGACTTGGCTGCCATAGCTGCCTGTGGCAATGATTTCTATCAATCAAGTTATTTTACATAATTTTTAAGGTATAGTAATTGTATCTATTGAGAGCACTTCTACTACTCGAGTCACACTTGGCGCCCCGGAAGTACCTCCCTCTGCAATTGGATCCTCGACTTCCTAACCGGAAGACCACAGTCTGTGCAGATGAGTGAATGAATGAATGAAATTTATTTATTTCGGTCAGTACAACCGTAACAAAAAGCATCATTTACAACGATGATTTCGTAGGACAAAATTACAACAAATATGGTGATAACATATCCTTCTATCTGACAATCAACACTGGTACACCTCAGGGGTGTGTGCTTAGCCCACTGCTCTACCCTCTGTATACATATAATGGTGTGGCTAGGTGTAGCTCAAATACCATCTACAAATTTGCTGACAATGCAACCATTTTTGGTGGAATCTCAGGTGGTGATGAGAGGGCGTACAGGAGTGAGATATGCCAACTAGTGGAATGGTGCCGCAGCAACAACCTGGCACTCAACATCAGTAAGACGAAAGAGCTGATTGTGGACTTCAGGAAGGGCAAGATGAAGGAAAACATACCAATCCTCATAGAGGTATCAGAAGTGGGAGAGAGTGAGCAGCTTCAAGTTCCTGGGTGTCAAGATCTCTGAGGATCTAACCTGGTCCCAACATATTGATGTAGTCATAAAGAAGGCAAGACAGGGGCTATACTTTATTAGGAGTTTGAAGAGATTTGGCATGTCAACAAATACACTCAAAAACTTCTATAATTGTACCATGGAGAGCATTCTGAAAGGCTGCATCACTGTCCAGTATGGAGGGGCTACTGCACAGGATTGTTTGATTGTTACCATCAAGTAGGAGATACAGAAGCCTGAAGGCACACTCTCAGCGATTCAGAAACAGCTTCTTCCCCTCTGCCATCCAATTCCTAAATGGACATTGAAGCTTTGGACACTACCTTTTCTTAATATACAGTATTTCTGTTCTTGCACATTTTAAAAAATCTATTCAATATACATAATAATAAATAAACAAGAAAATCAATTATGTTTTAATTTTATTTATTATTATTATTCTCCCTCTGTTAGCTTATGTGTTGCATTGAACTGCTGCAGCTAAGTTAACAAATTTCTTGTCACGTGCCGGTGATAATAAAACTGATTCTGATTCCGATAGTAGATGTTCTCTATTAAATTATTGTGTGGACTATTTTATTTTTGATTGAGAAAGATGCAGAAAGAAATATTAATCCATTAATTGTACCAAACCATTTCAAATGATGATGATTTGGATGTGTTAGCTATGATCATAGAGCAAAAGTCAGGCGCTAACACATAACATTACGAATGAAAGAGTTGTGTATAATTGTGTAGAGACGCGATTCAAAATTCATATAGGTAGCAATACGTGTTGAAAATGATGCCAATATACAAGTCCAGAACCTGTTTTGCAATACTGTTACAGAAATGCCTGATTTATTCACATGACTTTCTTTCATCTTATATTTTAGCAGAATCTTGAATCTCATTATACAACAGATTAATGAATAGAAGAATCATACAAATATAAGATTTCATATATAAGTATTGAAATGCCAATATTAAACTGTTTCTTTATTGTTTAGCTATATGTATTCAAAAATAAAATTGTCTTTTCATTAGTTCTGTTTATCCTGTATTAGTGAAATCTATTTTCATCAGATTTCATAGGCTTCTTCCCAGATGTAGCTGGTGCATTTTTGAATAGGTCTTATTAGTGTATCATGTTAATAATCCAGGATTAACCAGACCACACTGGTGTCCGGAATGAAAAGAGCAAAACTATATGTGTTTAATTTGAAAATTGATTATGTGGCATTACATACATTTAGATCTCATTATTTTTCTGAGTTGTCTTAAATCTAGGAAAATGACACAGCTTTTCCAATTATTAGATTCAGAGAAAACAACCCAGAGGATCATTCCCATAAGGCAATCCCTGAAGAGAGTCCCACAAAGAACTGCTTTTTGATTGAACTTAAACAGAACAGTAAGTTATAATTAAAGAAAACACAACACAGTTTCATGTTTCACGGGTGGTGGGTACCATCATGATTAAAAACCCAAAAGCCTGGACGAGAAAATGGGAATCATATGTCAGACTTAACATCTACTTATAAAAATACATTGCACAGATCAAAATTGTACCTTGCTTTCGCTATTTCTCCTCATTAACTTCTGAAATAGTTGCACGTTCACGCTTGTGTGTGTATTTGTCTCTGCATGTATTAATTCTAAACATGTTGCTGCATATATACATTCTTCACCTTGAATTCATTCGCTTAGCTATTAGTATAATAATACAATTTTAATACTTATACAGATATTTGCATGTTTTAAATGATGTTCATGCACCAATCAATAAATTTACATAGCTACATTCAATGCGTCTAAAGCCAGTTTCGTGGCACTGTCTGTCAGAGTTTAATATTAATAGTTCATATCATTCATAATCAAATTAATAAACTTCAGTTAGGCTATTAGGTTGCCAACTAGACTTCTTGTATTAAGCAGGGTGGGTCAATACAAAAAAGAGAAAAACAAGAAATGACCACCAACGTATATTAACTGCCAAGTTTGAGGCGAAGTTTAAATATGCAAACTATATTGCCAAACCTTAAATGTAACCTGCCAGCGTCACCACTTCCTACTGTTTACAGGTCACAGCACACAACACTTAAATATTGTTCCATCATTTTTTTTCATTAAAGTTCATAGTTTGCAGGGCTGAGCTTTTCCGAGGATAATTTGAAAGCTTGTGAATTGATTTCAAAGTCTATCCGTATCATTGAACAAAAGGAGCAGGGTGAAAGTAAATGACAAAGATGCAAGAATGACAGACGAGAAAAGGCCAGCTGGCCATTCCTCACACAGATATTAGAATTCTAACCACCTTCTTCTTACCCATTATACAAAATATCACCGACTTCCAGTTCCATAACATAACCCATCTCTTCCTCTAATAAATCCCTTCTGCTATCATGTTCCTCCAAATATTTTTGTCACCTCTGGATTCAACTGTTCTTGTATTTCCTTCATCAATCGCTCATTGACTGCATTCTAAACTTCTTGTATTAAGCAGGGAGGGTCAATACAAATAAGAGGAAAAAAAAACAAGGAAGTGGCCACCAACGTATTTTAGCCGCCAAGTTTGTCGCTGCTTATGTTCAAATGTGAAGTAATTTACCCATCCACTTTCTGCTCCAGATGACATACAGTGCAATGGCTTAAATTCTAAACTTTACCAATTTAAAATCCATGATTTCAAACACCCAACTGACTAACCTGTTCCCATCTTTTCAACCTTCTCACAAATCTTAGAGAACTTTGTGTCTTCTGAGTTTGGGCTTTCTCAGGCATTCTTCATTTCAGCCACGCTATTACCAGGCATGTCTTCACACAACACACACAAAATGCTGGAGGAACACAGCAGGCCAGGCAGCATCGACGGAGAAGAGTACAGTTGACGCTTCGGGCCCAAAACATCAACTGTACTCTTTTCCATAGATGCTGCCTGGCCTGCTGAGTTCCTCCAGCATTTTGTGTGTAATGCTTGGACTTCCTGCATCTGCAGATTTTCCCTTGTTTGATGTTTTCATGCAAATGGTTTTATATTTTCCTTCACTAAACATTCCCCCCATTCACCTCTCATTCTGTGACTACTAAGTCTCCTGCTTAAATCTCACCTCCATACCCAGCATTTTAGTAATCCTCCCTCTTTGACTCAATGTCAGTCGTCATTTGATTACATCTCTGTAAAGCGGCATTTTCCCTTATTAAGAGACATTGTATAAACGTAGTCCTTTTTATTCTTCTTGGGAGGTTAACTTCCCTTTGAGGGTCTACGGTTAATAATATCTGCTTGGGATTAGAAAAGAAAATTCTCAGTAGCTATTTTCGTTGCTGAATGTGGGTGGAACTGTGGTACATCTTACATCCTTTTCAGATATTACTCCCTGGGCTGCAGAGACTCTTTGATCTATTGGGTGTGGTTTTGGTTGGCTCTTTGCCACAACAAGCTTTAACTTCCCTGTGTCTTCTAACATTGTGCCATTTATTTTCACAATTATATTAATTAAAATCACACAGTCACTTATGTTAAAATGGCTTTTTTATTTTGCCTCCTAATGACTCTGGAGTGTCACTTGGCTGTAAAAACAGAACAGTTCATTTTTATTTGACTCAAGGAGAAAGGCGCAATTTAAGTGATGCTTTTACAAAACGTAACCTATGTCATTAAAAGCAATGAAACAAAGGCAAACGCATTAATGTTGGGAATCTGAAGTAGAAGGAAACGTATTGGAAATACATAATAAGCAAAGGGAAAAACAATGTTAGTACTTCAGGTGGATAACTTTTGTTTGTGATACTGGGAAACTGGGTGGGTGTGAATAACACACACGAGAGACGGCGAGGCGAGGAACAAACAAGCAGCTGTTCATTTTGCTTGTACGTCATCTACCCAGAATGCCCTCCAATGTTACGTTCAGTACGTAACACACAGGGAAGCTTGACAGCAACCCATAATGCTCAAAATATACATTGATACATAACGTGACCCCTTAACAGAAAGTAATTAACAAACTTTGAAAGAAATTCTTTAGTGGGAAAAGAAGAAATCTGGCTGAAGTTGTGGAGAGGATTGAAGAAAAGGAGGTATGTGGTAAGGTGGATAACAGGGAGGACTAATTAATAAAGAGAATGGTGTTACAAAGGCAAGTAGTAATGAAACAAATAAATGATTAAAAGTGATCTGGGAAGCTGTAAGTGAAAAACTTTAATTAGGAGCCATCATCCAATAAAACAAACAGACGGTTTGATGTAATTTAATGAAATAATTGACCATTGGGTGTCATGGAGTTATAGAAAAGTACAGCACTGAAACCGGCCCTTTGGCCCATCTAGTCCATGCTGAAATGTTTAAACTGACTACTTCCATTGACTTGCACTGGGACCATAGCCGTCCATACCCTTACCATCATGTACCTATCCAAACCTCTCTTAAACGTTGAGATCGAGCTTGCATGCACCATCTGTGCTCTCAGCACGTTCCACACTCTTACGACCCTCTGAGTGAAGAAGTCTCCCCTCATATTCTTCTTAAATTTTTCACCTTTAACCCATGACCTCTGGTTGAGTCCCACCCAACCTCGGTGGGAAAAGCCAGCTTGCATTTACTCTATCTATACTCCTCATAATTTGATATACCTCTATCAAATCTCCTCTTAATCTACCACGTTCCATTGAATAAAGTCCTAACCTGTTCAACCTATCCATATAGCTCAGGTCCTCTGACCCGCCAATATCCTTGTAAAATTTCTCTGTACCCTTTCAACCTTATTTGCACCTTTCCTGTAAGCAGGTGACCAAAACTGCACACAATACTTCAAATTAGGTCTCACTAATGTCTTATACAACTTCAACATAACATTCCATCTCCTGTACTCAATACTTTGATTTATGGAGGCCAATGTGCCAAAAACTTTCTTAATCTACCTGTGTTCCCAGAACCCTTTGATTTACAACACTCCTTAGTGCGCTACTGTTCACTGTGTTAGACCTACCCTGGTCTGTCCTACCAAAGATTAACACCTCACATTTGTCTGCATTCAATTCCACCTGCCATTTTTCAGCCCATTTTTCCATATGGTCCAGTTCCTGCTGCAAGCCATGATAGCCTTCCTCACTGTTTATCACTCCCTCAGTCTTGGTGTCATCCACAAATTTGATGATCCAGTTAACCACATTTTCATCCAGATCATTGATATAGACGACAAGCAACAACAGACCCGGCACCAATCCCTCAGGCACGTCACTAGTCACAGGCCTCCAGTCAGAGAGGCAACCATCTACTACCCTCAGAGCCAATGCATAATCCAATTTACTACCTCACCTTGAACGCCAAGCGACTGAACCTTCTTGAGTAACTTCCAATATGGGACCTTGTCAAATGCCTCACCAAAGTCAACATAGACAATATTCTGTGCCTTGCCTTCATCAACTTTCCTGGTAACTTCCTCAGAAACCTCTAAGATCGGTTAAACATGATCTTCCATGCATGAAACCATGCTGACTCTCCTTGATCAGTCCATATCTATCCAAATACTTATATATCTGGTCCCGCAGAACACCTTCCAATCAATAACTTTCCCACTACTGATGGCAGGCTCATTGAGCTGTAATTTCCCAGTTTAATTTTAGAGCCTTTCTTGAACAGTGGAACACATTGGCTATCCTCCAATCCTCTAGTGCCTCGCCTGTTGCTAAGGATGATTAAATATCTCCGCTAGGGCCCCAGAAATTTCTGCACTAGCCTCCCACAGAGTCCGAGGAAACACCTTGTCAGGCCCTGGAGATTTAGCCACCCCGATTTGTCTCAAGACTGCAAACACCATAGTGGGTGGCGTACTTTGAAGACCTGGTCATTCTCTAAAATACCCCAATTCTGTTAAAAGTTATGTGCTGGAATTTAGCCTGGACTCTCTTGGGTGATGTGGTCCTAATTTAACAGGTCAGGCAACTAGATGCAATGGATTCTTAAATGGGCTGCGTGTCCCAAGTGCTGGATTTCAAATTTTGTCAATCAGTTCCCGGTCTGAGTCACAACTTGGAGGTTTGAGCAACAGAAGAGCCAGAGCACACTGCCATAGCTGAGGAGGACCGGGTGGAATAAATCATGCAAGTCAGGGATAGGATGGTTTCAATTCCCAGAAAACTAATCAGTAAACTGGGGTCCCAATTGAAGGAGTGATCTTCCCAAAGTGAGATAGGTTCCTATAGCAGAAGATGCCAATCCTAGTAAGGGCTCCAATTGTACCCCTAGGCTGGATCAAATGCTTTGATCATAGGAGCAGGTTCTGTGATGGAAGGAAGAAGTGTAATTACTGGGATTAGGGGTTTTTGAGGGGAATAACAAGGTGATTGATTTCCCTTACATCCAAGCTCTATGTCCTTCTAGATAGCAAGAGAACTTGTTGTTGGGAAATGCTTCCAACAAAACCTTGCTGAATTTTCATTGTACATTTTCTGTATGTTTCTCCAGTGGATAAAGTGCCAGTCAGTTCAATTGCTCTGTGCTGGATGTCACTGAAGTTCCCGAGTGTTCTTGTAGCTGCACCTGGTTGGACAACTGAAGATCACTGTGTTCCAGCTCTGATTTTCAGCGAGAGCACCATGGAACTGCTATTGTAAGTTAGTGTATCTTCTTCACCGCTGGCTACAGAGTTCTTTTGCCAACAGGCATAACTCAGAAAATGTTAGCATTTTCTCTCCAGAGGCCACAACAATAATTAACGCAAGCGAGAAGCTCATACTGAGAAAGGGTCTGAAGCTACAGAATACACCATAATTAATGGTCTAGCATTCATTGCATTTTACTGACAAGTCGGATTAAATTTGTAGCCAGTGGTAAGGTCCAGGATATTGGTGATGACAGAATTAAAGTTGGCACAGTAGCTGAGATGTTAGTGCAGTGCTTTACCGTGCCAGCAAACAAGGTTTAATTCCACTGCTGTCTGTACATTGCTTGTACATTCTGCCTGTGACCGCATAGGTTTCCTCTGGGTGCTCTGGTTTCCTCCCATATTCTAAAGATGCCAGTTAATTGGTCACATGGGTGTAACTGGGTGGCGTGGGCTCATTGGGTTGCCAGTGTCTGTACCTGTGCTGTACAGGTAGATAAGAAGGCCACTTGATGCCAGTGGAAGGAGTTCCATGCTCTCTTCACAAGATGAACTTTGCATGGCACTTAGGCACAAGTTCATTTTAAATATATGATTTTTTTTATTTTCTTGTTATTTATTCAAATTCAACTGGTAATTGTAAAATGTTAATTTAAATATATCCATTTCTAAAACTTCCTAAAGGGATGAGAGAATACTAATTAATAATAATCAGGGCCTTTTATCAATGCATTGAGGATACAGTTAATGTTAAATATTGTGGTAACTCATGATTATCCGCTGGAGATATTAAAAGATTAAATAAATGATCAGCATTTGCTGACTTAGATGGAAAGAAAGGAGAAATATCTGATGCTGTACGTTTGTTTCTGTCTGCTTTTAAACACTTTGTTTCTTCCCTGGTCAAGACAATCAGATGCACACCAGCAAGAGGTCAAGTACATTTACACAAGGATGTGAGCGGGAAAGGAGATACAGAGTGACAACGCCTTCACAGCTGGTTGAGCGAACAATGTAATGGTTTTAATGGAGTTTAGAAAATATACCCTCAACCCAATGTTCTACCTCCCATTACATAAAGTATGTCATTATCGTGATCCCTTTCAGAGACCATGTCAATATTCTTGACTGTCCAAGAATGAAAATTTGTAGCCAGAGGCAAGGAAGACATCTAGCGCAGGTCACACTTGGTGCAAGCGTAAATCCTGAGGGATATAAAAACATATGAACTTCATTATATTTGTTTTCAAAGACTTTGAAAACAGATAAATCACACTTTTGTTTGAAATTCAGTCATATATATACTTACAATTTGAGAGGATCTATTTACTGCGGTTCTAAATAGTCAGAGCTTTTACCGGGATCCTTCAGTGAAGAAACATTCTAATGAACTTTGGATCTCCTCATCTCATTCCAAAGCAAGCTGAATGTGGTAAAGGAAAGACCACATCTAAGTTCAAGTTCCAGTGCTCCAGTCAACAAGTCAGCAGTTGCCAATTATTTCCCAGTCTGGAAATGTGTACTTCCAGAAAATCTCCCTCCTAATCACAACAACTGAGGACATTTTTTTTTCAAAACAGAAGACTTCTTGGCAATATGTCTGGGCTTACATCCCACTTACCAAACACAGGGCTCTTTTTTCATTCTCCCGAAATGCAGTTATGATCTGTCTGAGGGTCTTAATGAAAGAACAAATGTGTGCATTCATAGCCACAAAGTTAAACAGCCCTGTGCTGTATTACATCATGTCAAGAGGGATTATTGGCTTGAAAGCTTGTGACCCTCTGCGCTTACTTGGGTTATTAAAGAATTAGGGAGACCCTTCCTGTTTCTAAGTCACACCCTCATAAATCTGACCTCCAAAAGGAGACTGTGATATTTTACAAGTCATTTTGTAAAACACTGTCCCTCTGCCTCTAGCATTCCTCCGCCCAGAGAATGGCACAGGAAGGCTGAAGGCAGAGTAGGTTCAATGTTAATGCATGTGCAAAGCTGCTGACGTTAACCACTCCTTGACCACACTAAAAGTTATCAAAAAAACTATTTTAAAACTACATATCCCACAATGCACAGTCAGGGCTAATCTTTATTTAGATGGGCCAAAGGGCCTGTTTCTGCCCTGTACTTCTCTATGACTCTATACCCAACTAAATTCCAACTTAAATCGTCATACTCAAATTCTTAGTGGAGGTAAAGCAGCCCTTTCCGCCTGTTATTGTCTAAAGTGTATATATCACTCTCTGTTTTACATTGTGCTCATTCTTTGTTTGTCTGTCAGTCGGCATTTCTTTCTATTGACCATTCTCTGTCTGGTTTATTTTTATTGGCAAGCTAAGAGAAAAGGAAGAGCACACAACAGCACACATGCACATCAGTGAATGCAACCCCTGTAAATTTTTCCAGTTTTTGGTATATCTTGAAGGAGTAGAACAGTGCAGAGTAAAACAGTCAGTGATTTGCAAGATAAGCTGAAAAACACAAACTGAGCTACACACATTTGTTTCAGACATGGTTGTGATATGCTGGAATGTGGGCAAACATGTTCCAAAAAATAAGCATCCTTTTACTGAGGTCGTAAAGCATCTTCTTAAAATATGGGTGGCTGACAGCTGTGTTTGCCCGACAAAAGAAAAATATTTACCAAAGCCATTATTACTGACAATAAGAAGTGGGGCACAAATAATTTATAACATTGTAGGTAGGGTTTTCCTGCAATGAATTATATAGTAGGACATTTCTAATGACTCTACAAAATATACTTAATTGATTATAAAGTCCTGAGACATTGAGAGCTACATCAATGCGAGTCATTACTGAATAAGATCGTAATATTACACACTTAAAGGCATAAGAGCAGTTGAAGATAGACAGTGTATTCCAACAGGATAAAACTAGGAAATATGCAATCAGTGTAATTATAATTACAATACATTACACACTAAGAGTTGCAAGTTACAACAGACACAAGCGCACCAATATTCAATGGGATTGCCATTACACAAGACAAAGTAGTCTGTTTGATTGATCATCCCAATCATCAACTTCACCATCGCTGGTGTTTTCTAGCCACAGGATGCACTGCCTTCAAAAAATTCTATATCAATATGTCAAGGCAAATTCAGCACCCAAACTTACAGCTTCCGTTATCTCATTCCCTGCAAGCTAATCTTACATTTATAATGGCGAACTTCATGATGTCAAGAGAGCCCAATACATGTTATAATTAAGAAGTAATCTGGACATGTTAGGACATATAAGGAGTGTTAGGAGGTGTGAGACATAAGTTGGCATCCCACCTGTTGTTGTAACATGAACAAAGTCACCGGAGAAACACTGAAGCTAGTGGATGCAGAATTGTTTTATTCAACAAAATGAGACACACTCAGAGGAAGAGGCCTGCTCAATCCCATGGTACTTTATATGTTAAAGGTCAAAGGTAACAGCAGGGTAAATTCCATAGTTACAATGCTTCCTTTGAATTACATATAATTTTCAAACACCTTCTTCGCACCCACACTCCAGACACTCAAAATGTGTGTTAATCAGCATTGTCTGGTGTTCAATCAATTGGTATCCATAGCCCCAGGAAAACTATTGTTCAAGTCTGCATTTTAAATATAATGTACAATCTATGTCCATGTCCGAAGAAGGGCTGCTGTTAAACTTAATATCTGTTATATACCCTAACTCCAGAATACATCCTTAAACTGTGACACCTAATGCTTAATTTCAAGTAGCTAAATAACTACTTGAATAATTATAATCTAAAAAGAGATAACATCAGTAATGGTGACCATGACAGTTGCAAAAATTCATCTGGGTTCACAATTGTCTTTTAGAGAAGAAATTTAACACTCTTACCTGACCTCCAGACTCAGAAAACTAATTGACCAATAATTGGTCCCTGAGAAAGGCAATTGGGGATGGGCAATATATGCAGTTTATCCACAGGTGCCCATAATAATGTATAAAGGTCTACAAACTGTTTTATTACATATTAACAGCATTAAAAGTCTCAAGTCCAATAACAATGGCTAACCTTTTTTGCAAGCTTCCTGAATAGTTCTACCAAACCTCCTTGTATAATGCCACATTATGTCAGTTTCAGCAGGCTCAATCCTATTGGATTATTACACAATCTTGCATCTGCGAGCACTTACAGCAGTCACACACCTGCATTTAAAGTACTGGCTCCCAACAATGCAGGTGTGTGACTGAGTGCCCGCAGCAAGGTGCTGGAGAAATTCAGTGGGTCAGGAAATGGGCAGTCCAAGTTTTAGCCCAATCCCTTTGCCTTGACTTCAGATGCTGACAGCCCATTTTCCACCATTCATGCTGCCTGACCTGCCGAATTCCTCCAGCATTCTGTGTATGTGGCTCCAGATTTCCAGCAGATGTAATCTTTCTTGTTTCCCATATAGAAAGTAGTACTCTTCTGGCCATTGAGGAATGTTGCTACTAGAGGAAGGGTGGGTGCTTTCAGGCAGTCAGAAGGACCAAGGGATAGCATGGTGAGCACAATAGCTCCAAGTTCTTTGTTCTAGGTAATCAAGGAAATCCTGAACAGCTGAAGTTAAATGATTCTGGCAAGAAACGGTTATGGTGATCTCTTTGAGTGTAGTCCATGAATGAGAGCAATTCGGGGGAGCCTGCAGTGTAGGCTGATCCATATGCCCTCTGCCTGCTCTGTAGATTAAGGGAAAATTGATGAAGCCTGCTCTCTTTGAGTAGAGAGTTTGGTTGACATCCTCAAAGTGGTAGGGAGCAGTAAACCGTGAGACTGGGGGAGGGGGGGGGGGGAACAGTGATGTGAAACAATGCTGAGGCCAGGAAGCTAAATGTCCTTATGACGTTGAACTCTCGTGCAAAGCCGTTCAGGCACACACAAAGGCTATATCTGAGATCACAGTGAGCACAGAGTATAGAATGTTTACTGCTTTCTGAAAAATAGTATGATTTGTGAGGAAACAAGGTTAGAAAGAAGTTGACTTTTTAGGGCATAATAAAAGTAAGAACTGTTTTTCAGACCAGTGTTGAACACCATGCTGGAGGTGAATTTTGGGTGTAGCATTTTTGTTGACTTTATTTGGAGCAGTTCTGTCAGGCAGAAGATTCAATTGCTAATGAAAATCTCATTGGAAAATTATTGGTCAATTTTCCTACTAAGTGCTAAGAGATCTGGATGATGCAATATTTTTCTCAGGTTTGGGCCTATTTTTAACTGTAAAGCATTGATTCTTACAAGTCATAAGATGAAATTTCTACACCAGAGATCCTTCAGCTCTGGTGCAAAATTTTCTACAGCCTTGCAGTCACTTAATATAAAGTTGCACACTAGAATTTTTTTTTAAGAGGGCAAAAAAAAACAGATAAAGCTTTTCTACATAATTAGAGAGGAAACTTTTTTTACTGATTAATTGATCATAAAATATAATCAATACCACCTGGGATCAATGAATTAGGATTAAAGAACCCTTTCCTATGGATTTCAGGATATAATATGGCCTAAGCCACAGGTGATCCAAAGCCTAATGATCAGGCCTTTCATTTGTCATCCAATTTAAACAGCATTCCTAACACATGTTACTGGTTCATTGTTGTTTAAGGTTCAAAGAACAATCCTTGAAAATATGATATCTATTAGCTGTTTAGTTTAAAAGCTATATGTGTTTTTGTTTTTGCTGATTTCAAAAAAAGTCTAAGCACTATAATTACAAATGTACATTTAGATTTGTGTTGTCATTGAAAACAAAAACTGTACAGGAAACAAGGTCAGACGTAAAACAGGCTGTCAATTAAATCTGACCCCAGTGCAAAAAATAATTAACTTATTGTAGTGGTGGGGGGTATGTTGTTTATCATAAGGGGTGATTGAGTCATAATGTAGACAAGTCAGGATATTGTGGAAGATAAAGTATTTGAGGGATAAAGGACCACATTGGAGTTTGTTGCATAAACGCAATACTGAATGCGCAATCGGCAAGAAGATAATGCTGATGCAAAGTATTAAGCCACCTCAACCCTACAAGTGCTTAGCCATTGAGCTAAGATCAATGGAATTTTGGAAACTAAGGGAACTGGAGAATATGGGAACCTGGTGGATTTAAGGCACAGCCTTATTAATTGGCAGAGAAGAACTGAAGGGACATATGGTCTACCCATTCTTCTTTTCTCAGGTGGAATGAATAGATCTGCAGAGAATTTGAGGATTCAGCAGCAAATGAGCAATAATGTAGTAGGGACAAATTGCAGATAGGAAGAGGGAGGCTTTCAGACCAGCTGGAGACCTTGTTGATAAATAAGGCTTATAGTGTGTCTGACAAGAACCAGCACATGGAGGTTATGGGGATCATGATGTTATAGGTACAAGATAGTTGTTATGGTCTTCAGCTTCCGGTAGATGGATGGTCCTGCAAACGAAAGGGATGAAATGATGTGTTTGGAAAGATTAAGCAAAGCTGATTATGCTGCATGGGAGCAGGTGAGAAGGGAAGGAACAGAGAGCCAGCAGCATAGCTTGTGCAATGCTGGGGTGCTGGAGACTTGCATCTTGAGAGGTGGGAGTAGTGAGGCAACCTGGGAGGAATGAAGCCTTCAGAAGATGGACAATGAGCTTTGTGCTTGAGAACAGTGGGAAGAAGGGTACAGAGTGCAAGTATTACATGCTTTGGCTTCAAGGCTGAAATTTTACAAATACAAAGTAGGGAACATTTATCTACAGCAATTTTTAAACTAACCTGGTGCTCTTCTCCCACGTCGCCCTCTCTTGATGCTTGCTTGAAAATCAAGCATGGCTTTCACTGCTTCAAGAAAGCCTTAAACCAATTTTCCACGGGTCTACACTTGTCCCTACCTGCCCACTGATAGATTGAAGCCAATACACCCAGAATTATTATTCTTAAGCCCATTACCCCTACTGGGGTCACAGGCCACCAACAGCAGTTTGCCAGAGTCCTCTGTTCTGGGTCCATCTTTCAGCTTGTCCCCAAGTGTGGCCCTTCAAAGATTCATCCTCTCCCAGGGACGAGGTCTTTGGAGCTTCCGTTTGCAGCTCTGTAACTCTGGTTTTTTTTATAGGATGATGTTGATAGTCGAATGCCCAACCCTCCTCCTCCTGCAGCCGGATTTGGGACTATCCACAGTGGAGTTAAGCCCAGAATTAGCACCAGAAAAATGTCATCCTCCATCTTGAATGGGGTAAAGAAAAGAAATGTCCTGGATCGTGGACGAAGAGTCAGCGCTGTTCTAAGTTCTTCCTGTGCCCCAAGAACAACAGTTCCCCTTGCTTATTTTCCCATTAACCACCGCCCAGCACCAAATCTATATCGGCAATATTATAATACTATGGATGAGTCAGAGTCATTCACGAAATCTGAGATTTCCCCAATGCACCATCATAGGTAACCACCATCATATAATTCAACGATAGGTCCCACTTCAATGGGAGTATATGGTTCCACATTGCACAATCTGATCATTATTTAGTTTTCAATGGCACTTCATTAACAAGTGCTTTGAGTTTGCCTTTGAACACAGCTCATAGATAAGATTCAGTATCTTGTAGTTACAATCAAGGCCAGCAGTTATTACCCATCGGTAACAGCCACAAGAAAGTGGTGATTTGACACGTCTGACTTGATAGACCTCTTTTGATGACAGCTAAACATTAACAGCAGTGCTATGCTGCTCATTCCATGGTATGTCAGAATATATTTAAAAACTGAAAACTGAATACACTGTACGGTCAAGAATTAAGTTTTGATTTAAAAGGCTACGGAAAAGAAGCTGAAACCTAAATAATATAGTTTTGGCTAAAAGATGAAAGAAATATCATGTGACTTCTGATTTGTAGCAATGTGCCAAATCCAGGCTTTATTTCCCTGTTCCAGCAGAGCAGATCTGTCTGATAGCTTTAACCAACTCCAGAAGATGGCAAGGGGCTCCTGGCACTCCAGCATAACATGGCTGAGTGAAAGCCAGCTGAGCTGGCCCTGGTTAAAAAGTTAACGAGTGTTAACAGTTTGTGAAATGAAGCTACGCTTGGAAATTTAAAATACCACTTTCCCAAGTTACGCAATTAGTATTTGTCACAAAGACTATAAAGCTGTGCACACTTCAGCCCATGTGGCTTGCATTTGTCTCCTTCTTTGTTTTGCTATTCAGGGCCTAGAAATACAAATTAGTGGTGATTTCTAGTGGGACTATTTTCAGTTCAGATTCAGATATTGTGGAGTGAAGTAATGAATAGCTATTGTAGCCTGTGTTTTCAAAGCTGTAGAAAGCTTTCCCAATACGACAAAGGAAAATCACACAATGAACCAGGCACTTTCAGGTAATGAAAACAGGACATTGTCAACCATCAATCAAACTTCAACAAAGCAAGAAACAGTAATCTTATGTTCATATAGAATCTGTAATGCCATGAAGCATCTGACAGACAGAAAGGAGCATAAGGCCAAGAAAGGATTATTAGGAGAGGTAGCCAAAAGCTTGGTCAAAGATGTAAATGCAAGAATGTTATTGGAATGGTTAAAGTTCAATTTCAAAGTACAAACGTTTGTAAATTTATTTTCAAGTCACCATATACTACCCTGAGATTCATTTTCTTGTGGGTATTCACAGTAGAACAAAGAAATACAATAGAATAGAGATATATTAGAGGCATTTAAGAGACTTTGAGGTAGACACATGGATGAAAGGAAAATGAAGGGCTCTGTGAGAGGAAAAGGTGAGATTGATCTTGGTTAAGTAGGCTAAAGAGTTGTTGCAACATCAGGGGCTGAAGGGCCTATACTGTGCTGTAGTACTATTCTGTGTCCTATACTTATGACAAGGTATTTCATTCTTGTTGTCCAGCATTAGAAAGGATGTCATTGAGCTGGAAAAGGTGTAGGAATGATTGTACCAGGACTGGAGGGCTTGCTTCATAAAGAGATACTCGATAGGCTTGGACTTTTTTTCCCCTGAAGCAGAATAAAGCTGAAGGGGGACCTTACAGAGATATATAAAATCATGAAGGATTTTATATATAAGATAGATGGTCATAGTCTATTTTCCCTGGATGGGGGAGGATAAAACTAGAAGACATAGACTTAAGATGAAAAGAGGGAAGATTTAAAAGTGATCTGTTGGACAAACTTTTCATACAGAAGGTTGTGGATATATAGAACAAGCTGCTAGAGGAAGCCTTGGAGATGGGCACAACCACAGTGTTTGGAAAGGTACATAACAAAAAACATGTTCAGAGGGATAATGGCCAAATGCAGGCAAACGAAACGGGTTTAGACAGATCAGCATGGACAAGTGTGGCCAAAGGGCCTCTTTTCAGGCTGTGCAACTCTGACTCTATAAATTAACTTTCTCCCTCATTTTTAAGTCCAAGCCCCTGGTTAGCAGGTGACCAAACACCAGCAATAGCATTTAATTACACAACCTTCCTCAATTTTGAAAATTACTTTAGCTTCTGTTGTTATTTGAGTGAAAAGAATTTTTTTCTGTGAAATGCCTTATTCACAATTATGCTAATTTGCTCTTTGTACCAAGTCAGTGATTTTGTTTTGTTTAAACAAGTGAAGCAATATTGCACAATGAAGGATTTTATTAAATGGAGTCTGTTGTGAATGGAATGTTGGCTAGAACACACTGCCCTTCTTTAAATAGTACAGAAATTGTTGTTTTAGATCAATATAATCAACCTCAAGGGACTACTTACATCTCATCTAAAGGACATCACCTCCAATAATACAATATTCCTGAAATACTAAACTGTTTTGGTGGCTCAGAAGCTGCAATAAGATTTGAACTAGTGACCTTCTAACACAAATGCAAAAATGCTATTAAAATGAACTAAGCTAAATTCTCCTAGAATGTCAGATCCCAGGGATAAACCCATAAAGTCACATTTTGTAACATTGTTATCAGGTCTTTGGTTTGGGAGCATAATCATAAATATTAATTTAATGAAAATCACTCCTCAATGCTTTATTAAGTTGAAAGAGAACTGACTCCCTTTCTATCATTTTAAAAATTGACCATGTATCTCAAACTTAACAACCAACTCACATTATAATTCTATGGAAATGAATAAACAGTCAATGTTTTGGGCTGACACTCTTCTTCAAGACTGGGAAGGAAGGGGGGAGATGCCGAATAAAAACATGGGGTGAGGGGAAGGAGAACCTGCTAGAAGGTGAAGCCAGGCGGTTTGAAGGCTGGAGAAGACGAAATCTGATAGGAGAGGAGAATGGATCATGGGAGAAATGGAAGAAGGAAGGGAACCAGAGGGGGTTGATAGACAGGTGAGGAAAGGAGGCAAGAGGTCAGAGTGGGGAACTGAAGAAGAGGGGAGGAGGAGGGGAAAATTTACCAGAAGGAGAAATTGATGTTCATGCCATCAGGTTGGACAGAATATGAGCTGTTGTTTCTCTACCCTGAGAGTGGCCTCATCATGGCAAAAGATGTGGCCATAGACAGACATGTAGGAACAAGAATGGGGATAGGAAGTAAAATGGCTGACCGGTAAGAAATTCCGCTTTTGGCTAATGGAGGTGCTTGACAAAATGGTCCCATTTCCCCCTCCCCCCCCCCCCCCACCCCACATTTTTATTCTGGCATTTTCCCGTTTCCTTCCCAGTCCTGAAGAAGCATCTTGGCCCAAATGTTGACTGTTTATTCATTTCCATCGATGCTCCTTAACCTGCTGAGTCCCTCCAGCATTTTATATGTGTTGCTCTGGATTTCCAGCATCTGCACAATCCTTTGTTCTCACATTATGATTCTGATTAACACACACAAAATGCAGGTGGAACACAGCAGGCTAGGCAGCATCTATAGGAAGCAGTACAGTCAACATTTCGGGTCGAGACCCTTCGTCAGGACTAACGGAAAAAAGAGATAGTAAGAGATTTGTAAGTGGGAGGGGGAGACCCAAAATGATAGGAGAAGACAGGAGGGGGAGGGATGAAGCTAAGAGCTGGGACGTTGGTTGGAAAAAGGGATACAAGGCTGGAGAAGGGGGAATATCGTAGGACAGAAGGCCTTGGAAGAAGGAAAGGGGGAGGGGAGCATCAGAGGAAGATGGAGAACAGGTAAGGAGTTATTGTGAGAAGAAAAAAGAGAAAAAAATAGGGATGGGGTAAGAAAGGGAGGAGGGGCATTAACAGAAGTAAGAAAAATCAATGTTCATGTCATCAGGTCGGAGGCTACCCAGACAGAATATAAGGTGTTGTTCCTCCAACCTGAGTGTGGCTTCATCTTGACAGTAGAGGAGGCCATGGATAGACATATCAGAATGGGAATGGGATGTGGAATTAAAATGTGTGGCCACTGCGAGATCCTGCTTCCTCTGGTGGACAGAGCGTAGGTGTTCAGTGAAACGGTCTCGAGTCTGCATCTGATTGTTTGCTGCAACTGCATTCTGAAGCCAGCTGCTCCACATGCCTGAAATTACCAGAAGAATGCTTAGCAACACCTTGATTAAGTGAATGAATCTTTGGGGAAAAGTGTAGAGCCACAGTACAACAAATTGAAAGGCTGGTTGATATCTCTGATTCAAATAGGAGCCAAAGAATTTGTTGAGGTCACAAAGAGCCTACCTAACATAGTCAAGTACAGCAGCAACTGGGGGAGATCCTTAGATGGCACCTGTTATAAACTACCGTCAGAATTAAAATAATTCCCATTACTTTTACATAGTTGGATTATATTCTATCATGGGCCAAGCACTAGCAAATGGGACTAGTCTGGATGGAACACCTTGGTCAGCATAGACCAGCTGGGCCAAAGGGTCTGTTTCTGTGCTGAATGACTCCATGACTCAAAAAATAATATAATGTTCATGGTCAGGTGAATCGCCATTTCTTTTATGGAAGGCACAGAGTCTATAGGAGTAAGTAAAGCAACAGTGAGGTCATGGGCCCTATGCAGATTACAGAGGAGGCGGTGCTTGCTGTCTTGAAGCAAATTAGACCATAAGGCTATAAGATAAGGGAGCAGAAGTAGGCCATTTGGCCCATTGAGACTGCTCCGCCATTCATTCATGAGCTGATCCAATTCTTCCATTCATCCCCACTCCCCTGCCTTCTCCCCATACCCTTTGATGCCCTGGCTAATCAAGAACCTGTCTATCTCTGCCTTAAATACACCCAATGGCTTGGCCTCCACAGCCGCTCGTGGCAACAAATTCCACAGATTTACCACCCTCTGCCCAAAGTAATTTCTCTGCATCTGAGTTCTAAATGGACGTCTTTTCATCCTGAAGTCGTGCCCTCTTGCCCTAGACTCCCCTACCATGGGAAATAACTTTGCCACATCTAATCTGTTCATTCAGTATACTCTCCACTACATATAGAAGTTTGTCAAAGTTTTAGATGTCATGCCGAATCTCCACAAACTCCTAAGGAAGAAGAGGCCCTGCCGTGCTTCCTTTGTAATTTCACTTATTTGCTGGGCTCAGGTCAAGTCCTCCAAAATAATAACATTAGGAATTTAGAGTTGCTGATCCTCTCCACTTCTAATCCTCTGATGAGGGCTGGCTCAAGGACCTCTGGTTTCCTTCTCCTGAAGTCAATAATCAGCTCCTTGGACTTGCTGCTATTGTGTAAGAGGTTGTTGTTGTGGCACCACTCAGCCAGATTTTCAAACTCCCTCCTGTATGCTGATTTGTCACCAGCTTCAATTCGGCCTTTGTCAGTAGCATCATCAGTCAACTTGAATTTGGCATTGGAGCTGTGGTTAGCTACACAGTCATAAGTGTAAAGCAAGTAGAGCAGGGGGCTAAGCACACAGCCTTGTGGTTCACCTGTGCTGATGGAGGTCATGGAGGAGAAGTTATTGCCAATCCTAACTGACTGGCATCTTCAGGTAAGGAAATCCAGAATCCTCGGCATTGAGACCAAGACATTGAAGCTTATTTATTAGGTTACTGACTGAAGTCAAATTTCAGACTATCATGGTGAGATTGGAGACTACTGCACTAACTTTCACCATGGTACTGATACTCTTTATATTAAACATGGTGCTTGTTACATTGTTAGCTATCTTGAATTAAATTCTGCTTTGATTGTTTCACTCTGTCCAATGACCTGTTCTCCATTCTGTCTTCGTCTAACCATGAGACCAGGGGTTCCTGAGCTAGCGTCCATGGGGACCCCTGGCTTAATGGTATTGTTCCATGGCAGAAAAAGAGTTTGGAATCCCTGTGGTAGACCTTTCCCTCTGTCCCTTTGATCTGACACAGTTGTCACTTCAAATATTAAATCCCATTGTACCAAGTGGATTTGCCTTATCCTTTTCTCATTTCCATTCTACACACTAAGCAATTCCGCAGAGCCTAATCTAAAACATTTTGCAAATTACTCCTTTTTTCCAGCGAGTTCAGCATGACCTCTCATTTACCAGCCTCTTCCTCTTACTTGCCTTATGAGACTTCATGGTTTGAGATGCTTGTAGGTTCACCAGTGCCTCTATTGTCTGCAATACCTGCACTAATATCACCTTCCTACTCCCATGTGTAGTCACCCAACTTGCTCCTGCATCCTCCTCAGGAATAGAAACATTATATCGTTCACCCTCAGAAAAAAAGTCCACTCATTCAAATAAAAAAGGGAAAATGACTGAAATGGTTGAATGCCTTGTGCTTAAACACAAGAGGTTCTGCAAATGCTGTAAAGTCCAATGTAATACACACAAAATGCTGGATGAACTCAGCAGATCAGGCAGCCTCAATGGACAGGAATAAATACAGTAGTAGATGTTTCAGGCTGAGACCCTTCATCAGCACTGTCTTGGGTTTGCTGGTATATCAGCCACTTCCTTTGCCCACTATTATCACAGCCCTACCTCCAGAATCATTCTCTCAAATTACTCCACATTTGTAATCCTTATGAAGGATCTCAGCCCCAGAACATAGACTATTCACTTCCCTCCGTAGATGCTGCCCAACCCATTGAGTTCCTCCAGCATTTTCTCTATTTTGCTCCAGCTTTCCAGCCTCTGCAGAATCTCTTGTGTTTTCCAATTGTTTGTTATTTTGCTTCTCCCCCAAGCACTAATACCCCAGATGCATCACTGTCGGCTCTTTGGTGCTGCTACTTCTATAGATGTAACGTCCTGGTAAAGGTTTTACTGCTAATGTTGCAAGATATTTCATGCAATGGTCTTTCTGTAGAAGCAGTGTTTGGGTTACTGTTGGAGATAAGGGATGTTTAAGAATGCAGGCCATCCAATCAGGAGAGTGGAACGTGGAGAAGTTTCTAGAGAAGGCCTGGGGAGTGGTTTTATGACTGACACCGGTGGTGGCCTTTGGTCTTTGCTCAGTGGAAGATGAAGAGAGAAGATGCTGGAGAGAACCTGTTGAAGGATTCCATTTGGTGGGGAAACATGATTCGAAGGAGCCCAGGCACCAAGGTCTGCCGAGGATCGGTGAATATGGCTTTTGGAAGATTTGAGCTCCAACATTTGACTGTTCAAATATAATGGGCCCATTTATTTTTTTTTCTTTCGTCTCTTTACTAACTCTTAGGTTAAGTTAACATTCACAAACATACTTCTTTATAATTGCATGCAGTGTGTAATCTGTTATTTCATGCTGATCACACAAACTTGGGTCTGGCTGGGCAAGACATCCCAACCCCATGGATTTGGTGGGACAGAGGTCATATACTCTTTAAACATACAAATCTGGAGAAAGGTGGGTTCTCACTGTGAAATCCCGTGGCTGTTAGTGAGGGGCTAACAAGCTGTATTTCCAGCGGCGCCAAGTGAAAGGGGTTTTGTAGGCAAAAACAGAAGGTTGGCTACTTTTACTGAAGGAAGTCAATGTCCAAATAACAGCAGTGGCTGTAACAATAATCCAGAATTCATCAATATGGCATATCTAGTCCTTAAAGTTATACTAACCCTCACACATACCTCTGATTGTAATATTCAGAGAAAGTTTATTATTTTAAGGGTAAGCACACAAAAATTGATTGCAATCAGACAGGCCTCTGATGCTGACTATATTGCTCTCATGTTAAAAATAATTAAAGACACACACATTGAGAACAGACCAGTTTCAACACAAGGAAACCATTCAACATCAATGAATAATTCACAAGGCAATAAAAAATTAGTGGAAGGAATTATTTGCTTACAGTGAGAGGGGGAATAATGATTGAAGCGATTTGTTCCTTGAATGGGTCGGGTGATCTTAAAATTTCTGCTGATGTAGCTGCTTCATTGGCCATTTGCTCCATCGACCACTGATGTGCTATCTCTAAATCCAATTCCAAGATAAAGGTTTTGGGGAAATTATTTCTGTTGGTTTTACCATCATGAGATCCACAAATACTGAATTGTAAATTAAATGGGTGCGATCCATAAACTTCTTGACCTTACTTTGCCAGTCAGTACCTGAATCTCACCATCAGCACACTTCCAGTCAAGATGGCACCAATGTACAACACTCCCTCGGTCAACATCTTCTAGATAGCTCACAAAAATGCCTATTTTACATCTTTTACCCCTGTTTTTCATCTTAAATGTGTTTCTGGTACTGTCAGGGCCTGCAATTTACAGTTTGGAGATCAATAGAGTGATCTAGTGCTTTGCTGTCTCCAAGAGGATTCCTGGAAGCCAGCATGTACTTGGACAGCCTCGATTCAAAGAAACTTAGAGACGGGCACAAAGCCTTTGAAACCTCTGCCATGTGTGGCGTCCCTCTCTTTCAAAGAACGTCAATGATGTCGGAGGATGTTACATGGTTTTGCATTTACAGAATGGACTATTGCACTTATGGACTGCGGACTTTTTCAGACCTCTGGTTTTTAGATTCTGTGTTTTATCGTCTGTTCCTTTCCATTTTGTTGTGTGAGGGGAGGGGTTTTGGGGGTTGATGTCCTTGTTGCATTTTGGGCAAAGGGAAGGGGTTTAGGGGTTGGTGATTGGGTGCCGTTCATTTTTGTGCAGATTGGGGGGAATTGATGTTTCTCTCTGAATGATTTTCATGTTCTTTCTTTGTTTCATGGCTATCTGGAGAAGACGGATCTCAGAGTTGTATTCAGATACATACTTTGATTATAAATGAATCTTTGAAACTTTGAACATATTCCTTTATTTCCTTAGCTCCAAGAATCTATCACTACAAAAAATGTACTTGACATCTGTGCGTTCAGATTTTTGGTTTAAAGAATTCTAAAGATGTGTAATCTTTATGACATGGTGGTGTAGTGGTAAGTATGTCACTATTACAGTGCCAGCAACACGGATTCAATTCTGCCAATGTTTGTAAACAGCTTGTACTTTCTCCCTGTGACTGTGTGTGTTTCTCCAGGTGCCACAGTTTCCTCCCACATTTCAAATGTACGGATTCAAAGTTCAAAGTAAATTTATTATCAAAGTACATATATGCCACCATATTAAACCCTGGGTTTCATTTTCTTGGGGGTTTTTACAGCAAATACAGAGAAACACAGTAGAATTACTGAAAAACCTCACTCAACAAAGACAACAATCTGCACAAATACAAAAAGAAAAAAAACAAAATAATAATAAGTAAGTAATAAATATCAAGAACAATAAGATGAAGAGACCTTGAAGATGAGTCCCTAGGTTGTGAAAACAGTTCAATTTTGGGGTGAGTGAAGATGCGTAGTTATTCCTTCTGGTTAAAGTTATTCCTTTTGGTTCAAGAGCCTGATGGCTGAGGGGTAATAGCTCTTCCTGAACCTGGCGTTGTAGGTCCTGAGGCTCCTGTACCTCCTTCCTGATGGCATCAGTAAGAAGAGAGAATAGCCTAAATGGTGAGGGTCCTTGATGATGGATGCTGCTTTCCTGCGACACCACTCCTTGTAGATGTGCTCAATGGTGAAGAGGACTTTACCCATGATGGACTGGGTTGCATCCATTACTTTTAGTAGGATTTTCTGTTTAAGGGTAATGGTGTTTCCATACCAGCTTGTGATGAAATCAGTCGATATACTCTCTACCACACATCCATAGAAGTTTTTCACAGTTTTAGATGGCATGCTGTATCGTCACAAACTTCTAAGAGAGTAAAGGAACTCCCAAGCTATCTTTGTAATGGCACATAAGTGCTGGAACCAGGACAGATCTACAGGATCTGTAGATTTACAGGAGCATCATCAAGTGTGTCCTAACCAGCTACATCACCATCTGGTATGGGAATTGCAAGGCATTTGACTGCAAGTCCCTACAAAGGATTGTGAGGACAGCTGAGAGGATCATTGGGGTCTCTCTTCTACTCATTAGAGATATATATCAGGAGCGCTCCATATACAGGGCTCTTAGTGTGGTCAATGAGCCCTCCTAGCTGTCCAACAATCTCTTTGACCCCCTACCACCAGGCAGGAAGTACCATAGCATTAGGACAAGAACTGTTGGGATGGAAAACAGCTTCTTTCCCCAGGCCATAAGACTACTGAACCCCCTGCCAGCACCCAGGTCTCATCATGTATGAAGCATTATACAGTAGCATTATACTGTTTACTTTCTAACAATATTGTGTCTATTCCTTATTATTTGTTAATTTTCTTGTGGTAATATGACTTTATGTGTTATGTGTGTGAGTAATAAGTACTGTGTTGAGCAGCTTGGTCTGGAGGAATGTTATTTTGTTTGGCGGTATACATGTGTACGATTGAATGTCAATAAACTTGAAGTTGAACTTGAGATCCTCTGAAATGATAACACCGAGAAATTTAAATTTGCTGACTCTCTCTGTCTCTGACACTTTATAAGGACTGACTCATGCACCTCTGGTTTTCTCCTCCTGTAGTCAATAATCAGCTCCTTGGTCTTGCTGACATTGAGTGAGAGGTTTTCGTGGCATGACTCAGCCATGTTTCAATCTCCTTCCTCCTATGTGCTGATTTGTCACCACTTTTGATTTGGCCGACTCCAGTGGTGTCATCAGCAAGCTTAACTATGGCATTGGGGCTGTGATTAGCTTCGCAGTTATAAGAAAACAGTGGAGCAGGGGGCTAAGCACACAGCCTTGTGGTGCACCTGTGCAGATGGTGATTGTGGAGGAAATGTTGCTGCCACTCCGAACTGACTCAAGTTTGCAAGTGAGGGAATCCAGGATACAGTTGTATGATGAGGTATTGAGGACTAGTCCTTGGAGCTTATTGATTGGTTTTGAAGGGATATTTGTATTGAATGCAAAGCTGTGGTCAATGAAGAACATCCTGATGTATGCATCTTCACTCTCTGGTTGTCCAGAGTTAAGAGTCAATGAAATGGCATCTGCTGTTGACCTGTAGTGCTAGTAGGCAAAGTGGAGTAGGACCTAAATTGCTCCTCCAGCTGGAGCGGATATGTTTCATTACCAACCTCTCAAAGCACTCCATTGCAGTGGATGTAAGTGCTACTGGTCAATAGTCATTGAGGCTGGTTACCACATTCTTTTTGGGCACCGTTATAATTGAAGGCTACTTGAAGCAGGTGGTTACCTCAGACTGCTAAAGCAAGAGACTAAAGATACAGTGAGCACTCCACCCAGTTGTTCACTACTCGGCCTGGCACGCTGTTCAGGTGCCAGGTGCTTTCCGTGAGTTCACCCTCCTGAAGGATGCTCTCACATTGGTCTCAGACACTGAAATCACAGGATCGTCTGGGACTGTGGAAGTTCCTGAAAGTGCCTCCATGTTTTGTTGGTCAAAGTGAGCGTAAAAGGCACTGAGCTCATCTGGAAGCGAAGCCTTGTTGTCACATATTGTCGCTTGGTTTTACTTTGTATGAAGTAATAGCATTCAAGCCCTGCCACAGCTATTAAGCACCCGTCTGTGATTCCAGTTTAGTCCAGAATTCCCACTTTGCCTGTGAGATTGTTTACTGGAGGTCATACCTGGACTTTTGGTACCCAGACCTGAACACCACTGATCTGGCCCTCAGGTGGTGGGATGCAGATCTCTTGGTTCGTCCAGGGCTTCTGGTTGGGGAAAGCTCTAAATTATTTTGTTGGGGCACACTTGTCCACAAATGACTGTATAATGTCTGTAACAACTGTGACATTTTGTTCGGATTCTTTGATGAGTTCTTGAACATGGCCCAGTCCTCTGCCCCCTGCAATCACCGCTTCATTGTCCTTACCTCTTGAGTATTCCTCCTTAACCTCTGGAGGAGGACAACCAGATAATCAAATTTCCAGAAACGCAGTCTAGGAATGGAATGGTAAGCACTCCTTATGGCTGAGTATGTTTGGACCCCTGGTGCTGCAAGTGATGTGTTGATGATGATTGGGCAGAAATTTCTTCAAACATGCCGGATTTAAGTCCCCAGCAATGATTTGAAAGGCAGTGGGGTGAGCTGTTTCTTGTTTGTTAATTGCGGCATTCAATACCTCAAGTGCTTGCTTAACATTGGCCTTTGGTGGCATGTAAACTGAGGTCAAGATCATGGAGTAAGTAGAACAGGTAGCACTTAATCATCAGATGTACTAGGTCAGTGGAACAAGAATGCAACAAAAAGCCCTCGGGTCTGACCAAAGTATTCAGTGTCAGTCAGACCCGAAGTGAGCCACATCTCTATGAAACAGAGAAAGCAGCAATTCATCATTTCCCTCCTATATAGTAATCTTGACCTTAGGTCATCCATCTTGTTCTCAAGAGACTGTACATTTGCTAACAAGATATTGAGTGGAGGAAGCTTTACTCCCCATTGTTTTAGTTTGTCTTGGAGTCCTTTCATCTTCCTTCTCTTCTGGCCATAGCGATGTATCCTACCTTTGTCCACTTAAAGGCACCATGCCTGCACTCCTGAGGGTCGAGTCTGCCAAGATATTGGAAAGCCGCTAGTTCATTAAGATGGCTTAACGTACATTACACAGAGGGGAAAATAAAAGCTGCAGTGATAGTAATTCAGCGAATGTATGCCTAGAAGTCTAATGAGCAGCCCGCTAACGTTGCCACATGTTGCCAGCCACATATTATTTATTGGTCACATGGACGGCCCATGCTCATCGGGCTGAAAGGGCTTGTCACAGTGCTGTATCTCTGAATAAGTAGAAAAGTAACTGATCCTCTGTGTGAAGAGCTGTCTCCTCATCTCAGTCCAAAACGCTGGCGAGCCACTTACTTTTGATTCCAGATACTCCTGTCAGGGAAAACGGCCTCTCTGCATCCACCTTGGCAAACCTAGAAGAACTTTGGACAGTTCATCCAGAACACCTCTCAGGCCTCCAAAGAATATATGACCATTCTGTGCAATGAAGTAGACAGACATGAGACTGCTCACAGAGTTTCAGAAATGATCCGGATTTACTTCTTAATCACCAAATCATGATTAGAAGAATGATTGAGAGCACTTGGTGTTCTAGGGGCTGACAGTTTGTTCCCCAGGTATCCAGACGATGCACAATGCTAAAATGAGGACCTCTTTGTGTAAACACTCAGTGATAGGCATTGCAGAGTTGTATTTATTCTAGGCATCAGAAATTTAATACACAAAATGAATCTAAGCTAGAGCATCCAGGGACAAAATTCTGTAGAATTTATGTCCTTCAGGCTAGCAGCATTAAACTTTCTATCAGAGCATCTGCAATTTCATTTCTCACTTCTCGGTAGCGATTAGTCATTCTATTGTCCACAAGGGGGGGAAAAAAACCCTTTTAAGACCTTGAGTAACAACATATCAATTAAGCAACAGTTAAGTCTTACCCATATTGGAAGCCTTTTGATCTCAAAACCTTGCTGAAGAAGTGGCTGCCTATGTTTCCACATGTACAATTGAAAAGAATAACAAGAAAATTATTTATTAACAAAAAGATTGAAAATTATAGGTCAAATATTCCATGGAGTATAATTTCAGACCTACTTTTGCCAAAATTATGCTATTAAGGGTAAACTGTAGAGGACGTCAATAGAAAATGCAAAGTCAGACTCTACGTTTGATGAGGTTCCACTTCCTTTACTTCTGGAGGTCAGGATGTAATCTTGGGTGAACACTTACTCATGAATTGGGTAGAAAATATCTTGGAATGAATTTCAGGCAAGAGAAAATCTGCAGATGCTGGAAATCCAAAGTAACACACACAAAATTCTGGAGGAACTCAGCAGGCCAGGCAGCATCTATGGAAATCAGTAAACAGTTGATGTTTTGGGCCGAGCCCCTTCATTAGGACTTCATCCTCCAGCATTCTGTGTGTGTTGGAATAGGTGATGTATCATTTGCTGAGAATCTGGCTCAAATGCCATCAGGACATTTTTTTTCGCATTACTTTGTTGTGTTTTCTTCTCCGTTGGAAATGGAATTTCCATTGATGTACAATGTACAACATTGATGTAGAATGAGGAGGCTGGAAACTGACTACTAAACATTTGGCAGCACAGAGAAGATTGGAGTATATTAATTATTCAGAGGTGCAAAGGGACCTGGGAATCATCGTGCAAGATTCCCTGAAGGTTAACTTGCAGGTTGAGTTGATGGTATGGAAAGCGATGTTAGCTCTCATTTCAAAGGGACTAGAATATGAAAGCAAGGATGTAATGCTGAGGCTTTATAAGGCATTGGTCAGACCACGATTAGAGTATTGTGAGCAGCTTTGTTTACTGAGATGCAGCACGGAATAGGCTCTTCCCGCCATTCGAACCATGCAACCAGCAACCCCCTGATTTAATCTAAGCCTCATCGCAGGACAATTTACAATGGCCAATTAGACTACCAACTGGGATGTCTTTGGACTGTGGGATGAATCCCGAGAGCCCAGAGGAAACGCACGCAGTCACGGGGAGAATGTACAATCTCCTTACAGACAGCAGCAGGGATTGAACCCCGGTCGTTTGCACTGTAAAGTGCTATGCTAACCACTACACTACCATGCCTCCTCAAAAGGTGTGCTGGCATTGGAAATGTCCAGAAGAGATCCTGGACTGAAAGGGTGAATGTATGAGGAGCATTTGATGGCTCTGAACCTGTACTCACTGGAGATTAGAAGAATGCAGGGGGTGGGGAGGAGGGTATCTCACTGAAACCTGTTGAATATTGAAAGGCCTAGATGGAGTAAATGTGGAGTACATGTTTCCAATAGTAGGGGTGTCTAGGACCAGAAGGTATAGCCTCAGAATAGACAGACATCCCTTTAGAACACAGATGAGGAGGAATTTCTTAAGCCAGAGGGTGGTGTATTTGTGGAATTCATTGCCGCAGGAGCCTTTGGAGGCCAAGTCATTGGGTATATTTAAAGTGGAGGTAGATAGGTTTTAATTAGTCAGGGTGTCAAAGGTTACAGGCAGAAGGCAGGAGAATGGAGCTGAGAGGGATAAAAAATCAGCCATGATGGAATGGCAGAGCAGACTCGATGGCTGAATCACCTGATTCTGCTCCTGTGCTTTATTTAAATAAACTGATTTTGTTTTTCTTGTACTGTCAGGAAGTAGGTAAAATGTAGAAAATTATTTCATTCTGTAGCATATCTGTCTCAATTTGGTGAAGGCAACAGCTCATTAAGAATGCTATATTTTATTTTGATGTAAGGATATAACAGAGACCCACTGCTATTACTGAGACCATTTCAAGCAGAGTAATGTATACTTAACCTACTGATTCATTCTCTCATTCATCATTTTCATGTGACGAAAGAACTCATCTCACAGAAATATGATCTGCTATATTTAATCTGGAAATGGTTGAGGAGGACAATCCTTCCTCAGGCTTCAGTCATTCCTTGTGACTGTTGTTGAAAGAACAAGAAGAGGAATGCCAAGGGTGCACAGATCTTTCATTTGGAAAGATTTCTTATTCACACTTGGTTTGAGAGATTGAGTAAGTCTTATTATTACACAATGACATACTTTCAATATTCTGGACAAACGACCACATCCTGCACCTCCATAGTCCCCCTCGGCATTGATGAACTCCGGCTGTGGATGGTGACTGCTCAGAAAATATTTAAACTACTAGTGAGAGAATTTCTGTTCTGCCTTGATGGATGTTGTATCCCAACTTCAGTAAAATAGCAGTGAATATCTTGGAGAAATCAAATATGTACCTACCCATCACACTGTGGGTTGTTCAGCCTTTTGTTCAGGAAAATACGTATTTCTCTTGATCATGCATAATTTGATACAGTTCAGTGAAATTTCCCCTCAGATTCTCTGATCATAAATTTAACAGATCAGCTCCTGCTGCAGGCAATATCAACAGAAATCTCCTCGGAACCAATTCTCGTAATATTACAAGCTTCGAGCATTGTTCTGGCTATGACAGTAATGCAATACTCTCATCTGCTGCAGCTAAAGATAAGCTGTTGGAAGAACTCAGCAGGCCAGCCTGCATCTGTGGAAGCGAAGGGATGGTCAACATTTGGAGTCATTTATCCTATTTCAGGGCAGTATCTGGACCTGATAACTGTCCTGGCCCAAAACATTGACTGTTTATTCCTCTCCATGGAAACTGCTGGACCTGCTGAGTTCCTCCAGTATTTTATATGTATTGTGTGGATGATCAAGGGTCTAGTGAGAATGAGCAGCTGAAGGAACGATATTAGCCAAAAGATAGAACTTGAGAACATGAACATGAAATCTCAAGGATCCAATAATTTGCTTCCTAGAGTTCGAAAAAAGGTGGATTTGGAGAGAAGGCATTCTCGAGTTATCATCTTTCAAAGTTCTGCAGAATCTGGAATCATTCCTGTGAATCTGAGAGCGGCAAATGTGATCCTGATATTTATGAAAGGAGGAAGAGAGAAAACAGAATATCACCAACTGGTTAGCCTTTCATCAGTGGCAGGAATACTGCTGGAAATCGTCATGAAGGCTGTAGAAATAGAATGCCTGGAAACAGAGTCTTCATGGAATTATGAATGATTTAATCAGTAGAATAAATCAAAGGGAACCAGTGAATATGGTGCTTTTGGATGTCCAGAAGACCTTTGATCAAGTCTTGCACATTGTACTGGGGATAATGTACTGACATGGATTGAGAAATGGCTATTGGGTGGAAAGCAAAAGGTTAGATAAATAAACACAAGAGATCCTGCAGATGCTGGAAATCCAGAGTAACATATACAAAATGCTAGAGGAACTCAGCAGGTCAGGCAGCATCTACGAAAATGAATGAACAGTTGCTGATGAAGGATCTCAGTCCAAAACATCGACTGTTTATTCATCAGGGTGGGATAAATAGGCTAAGATTAGTGAAGTGTTATGGAGATCAGTGCTAGGGCCTTATCTATTCATAATCTGCATTAACAATCTGACCAAGAAGACAAACTATCTTATGTCCAAGTTCAATCATGCTACTAAACAGAGTGGCACTGTGGGTACAGAGGAGGCTGCAAAGAGGTTTTATTGGGATATTGTCAGAGTGGGTGAATGGACAAAAACATGGCCAATGAAATATAATGTGGAAAAATGTAAAGTCATCCACTTTGCTGCACTTATTAGCAAAGCAGATATTTATTAAATGGTGAAAGATTGGAGAATGCTGATGTTCTATGTCCGTTTGTACCTAAGTCACTGAAGGCCAATACTGGAATTGGAATGGGTTTATTATTGGCACAATGTACTGAGGTAAAGTGAAAAGTTTGTCTTGCAAATTATTCATGCAGATCAGATTGTTACACAATGCATTGAGGTGGTATTAGGTTAAAACAATACCAGAATACAGAACAAAGTGCAGTGTGGGTAGAAAGTAAGGTCCAAGTTTATAATAAGGTAGATTACAAGGTTAAGAGTCATCTTACCGTACCAGGGTACCATTCAGTAGTCTACAACAGTGGGGCAGAATGAGCCTTGAGCCTGGTAGTATGTACTTTCAGGCATTTGTATTGATGGGAGAGGGGTGGAGGGGGAATGTCCAAGGTGAGTGGGGTCTTTGATTATGCTGAGACAATGGGAAGTATAGTCAGAGTGCATAAGCTCTGTCCACAACGCTGCAGTTTGTTGGAGTCGCAAGTGAAGTAGTTGCCATAACACGCCATCATACATTCAAATAGGATGCTTTCTGTGAAGCATCAACAAAACTTGTGAAGGGTTTATGGGGATATGCCAAATTTCTTTAGCCTCCTAAGGATGTAATTAGGAGGACAAATAGTATGTTAGCTCTTATTAGTATTTCTTAACAAGAGGTAAGAAATCATATTGAAATTGTGTATAGTCATGGAAAGACCACACCTTGAGTATTGAGTACAGTTTTTGTCACAGAGAACATTGGCAGCGACTGAACTCAGAAACAGAGTTGAATTTCCCCATGGGGATGAATAAAGTATCTATCTATCTATCTATCTATGACAGGCTCACACATCAAGACGGAAACAAGAATTTATACATAGGAATTCCAACAGAACATCAGTGGTTTGACCGAGCGACACTGCGAGACGAAACATTCTCAAAACAGGGAATCCATGATGAGCGCTAATCGGGAGTCTCAGTCAAATAATCACAGAACACGGAAAACCAGTCAAATAAACTCGATGAGATTAAACAGAAAGCACGAGGGCTTAACGACTCTAGTTAAGATCACAGTTAACAGATACAGGCGCACAGGAGTGAGATTTGCCAACTAGTGGAGTGGTGCCGCAGCAACAACCTGGCACTCAATGTCAGTAAGACAAAAGAGCTGATTGTGGACTTCAGGAAGGGTAAGACGAAGGAACACATACCAATCCTCATAGAGTGATCAGAAGTGGATAGAGTGAGCAGCTTCAAGTTCCTGGGTGTCAAGATCACTGAAGATCTAACCTGGTCCCAACATATCAATGTAGTTATAAAGAAGGCAAGACAGCGGCTATATTTTATTAGGAGTTTGAAGAGATTTGGCATGCCAACAAATACACTCAAAACTTCTATAGTTGTACTGGAGTGCATTCTGACAGGCTGCATCACTGTCTGGTATGGAGGGGCTACTGCACAGGACTGAAAGAAGCTGTAGAAGATTGTAAAATTTAGTCGGCTCCATCTTGGGCACTAGTCTACAAAGTACCCAGGACATCTTTAGGGAGCGGTGTCTCAGAAAGGCAGCGTCCATTATTAAGGACCTCCAGCACCCAGGGCATGCTCTTTTCTCACTGTTACCATCAGGGAGGAGGTGCAGAAGCCTGAAGGCACACACTCAGCGATTCAGGAACAGCTTCTTCCCCTCTGCCATCCGATTCCTAAATGGACATCGAAGCTTTGGACACTACCTCACTTTTTGGTTTATAGGCAAATTTGATTATTCTCCTAACATACAGCATCATCCCTTGTCAAAGCTGCGGCTCTTTCTGTTGAAATATGCTACTTTTGAAACTTGGCTACTCACCGTTACATTGCAGAAGCTCTGCCAGACTTCCTTCTCTGAGAGTCTTTGTATAGGAAAGTTACCTAGTATGCACACTAAACTTTAGAAGTCTCAGCAGCTTCTTTAGATACCCAGGGAGGACTCTACACTTCCTTACCCCATCACTATAATTTGCCCTCTTTCCTTGCCTGTAGCTGAAAGAATGCTGGCTGTTACAGTTCAACCCTAGACGGCTTATTTCATCAGGGCAGAACTATGAAGGAAGTTGGTCTTCACATGTGAAATTCCACCACCCGTTTATACGGGAACAATGTAACATTACGGGAAGGAACCCACTAATGTGACTTTGGAATCAACATCAATGATTTTTAGTTTTTAGGCCTATTTGAGGCAGCATTTTGGAGTCTGCTAAGCTGTGCTAAAGGCCAGAAAAAATGCACAAATGAATTTCTGGGCCACAGATTCTATTTTAAATCCTTGGAGTTTTTCGTTTCATCACAACTACAATTATAGGATTATCAACCGTGGGTTTAGTAAATTATGTGCTGAAGTGATGATATAGGTCAAGAACTGATTACCTCAGACAGAACATCATCCTAGGATGCACACGTAACCACAAGAAACTTTTATTAATTCTAAAAAAAATGGACCGTTAGACTTGCGTGTCACTGAGAGCTCAATAAGCACTTTAGGGTAGTTTTCTGCACACCTCTTCCAGGAATTCATTTTCTGGTTATTTGGCTGTGTGTGTTTCGATTCTCACCTTGAATGCCAGTGCTCTCAGAGTTCATGCAAGCTCATATTTGACAACTTTGAGCATTTAGCTGAGCAAGGACAACAATGACTATGGCACTGAATCATGCAATCTGCAAAAGTCCCTCATATACTACCTGGCCTGTGCTGAGATAACTGTGTTCAACAGGGTAGCTTTTTGGAACTTATAATTAGTCTCATGATGCTTGTGGTAAGAAGGGGGAAATCTGCCAGAATTTATCTTAGTTTAGCTGAGCAGTAAATTTCTATTTTTAAATATGAACAAGGGCTTAATTACAATATAGCAATAAATATCTAGTATTATATTTTCCTCAAAAAGTCCCTTCAATAAACCATCCCAGAGGACTTTTCATAAGGTTTTTAATACTTTCCTATACCATTCATCTACCCAGAGGATTTAGAATGATAACATGATAACTTTTACACTAATCTGAATTTCATTACTGTAAGCCTACTCTGCATTATCTGATTGATCACAAACCCCAGCATTAGTGCTGGTGTCTCTCTGGGACTGCATAGTTTGCTTTAACCGCAGCCTGTGGTAGTCCTCATCCCTTTCGTGACAGAGGAGGCTTCTGGCCCCCTCTTACACACAACAGCAATAAAAACCACATTTTGACGCAGAGTCGTAAAACGCAACATGAAAACGATCTCCACTTTGTGCAGACCTTCAAGTGATCGCAAGCAAGGAAACCACCTGATACTATCTGCCGATTGAGACTGGAAGATGAACTAATTTCCCAATCTAGAGGGCAATATGTTAAGCTGCAGAGTACGTCAAAGAGGGTCATTTCAAAAGAGAGGTTCATCAGGATGAAAGAGGCCATCAGAGTGATAAACCCAAGTATTCGTAGTAAAACCACAGGAAATACTCCTCATAGATCCTTTTTAACCAGCATCAGATGTAGCAAAGTTTGTTGCTGCAGAGGCACGACAGCGAGGAGACAGCAGTGATCAGTGCAGACTGATTAACTCTTTCATTTTATACAAATTGAACCTCAAGAAAGCACTATGGGGGTTTTGTGATTGTTTCCTGGTGAGCTTGTGTTTTTTATAGTGTTACCACTGACAGTGCTTTTCCTAAAATTCTCATTTTAGGACTGCCTAAATTATCATCCTCTTTGTACTTCCCCAGATGCTCTACTGGTCATTTTAATTTAGGGAAGGCAGGCATAATTAAACATTCCATAAAACAATTTTCCATTCCAACCTTGAACAGCTTTGTCTGAAAGTAATAACTACTTTCATCTGGCTTTAATCCTTCAATCATTTTAACAAGCAGAATGACAGGTAGAATCATTTTCTGTGCAGAGGTGATGTCAGTAGCTACAATTTTGCAATCTAAGGAGACCTTAGATGCATAGGTAGGACATGCTGCATTTCCTGAAGGGATTTTTTTTTTTGTAACCTTCCCTGGCCAACAATCATTTTACGGCTTTAGTATCAATTTAGGAGCTAGTGTGGACATTTATTTTTCATGCTATTTCATGGTCTCATGCTCCCAACATCCTTGCGGACAGAGATCTCAAGAACTGCAAGCACATTCGTCTCACTCACCCAGCCCTAAATATTGATTCCAGCAGCCTGTGTTGGTTAATTACAAATGGAGCCATAGGCCTTATTCCTTGCAACTGATCTCTCCTCCCCAAAAAAAGCATCGTAGCCAGCATAAGACTGTTTCCTAACCATCACTGCCAAAGAGGAAATCAGATCATTACATCACTAAAACTAAGTAATAGAAATCACGTGCATGCACAGGACAGATGTTGTAAAGTCTAACATTAAGTAAACATTTCCATGCATATATCCTGCTTTTCTTTTATTAAGCATAGGGCCTATTTTAGGATGACCTGTTCTAATCACTGTCCCCAAGGTATTTATGTTCCAGTTGTAAATCACCACCAGAGTGGCTGGCCATTAATTAGGATGGATCTCACTGCCCAGTTCCCCAAGAGTCTTGACATAGTGTGTCAGGTACTAAACTGTAACTTTGATAGAGAACCTGCTTTCAAGACAAACACGCTGAACCTGTTCAGCTGTTCCATGACATGGTCTTCTTCCACCAAAGGAGTAATATACTTTTCCCAAGACATCCCAGGCACTTCAACAGCCTTTGATGTAGCTCTAAAAAAAACCCTGTAGCCCTGTAAAGGAAACCTCTATGAACTCGTTGAGTTACTGAAATTCCTGAAATTTCTCTGCAGTGTGTTTTTTTTCTTGGACAGCCCACTCTCAGCTTGCCTCACAATGGGTTTATCATTTTCTCCCTTCCTTTCTTGAAAATGTTGAAATGGTGCTCAGATTCTTCATTCCTTCTTGTGAAAACGCAAGCAGTCAAAAAAGGTGAGCAGATTTTGAAGGTACACACATGCCCGTCCTTTATGGTATGAGACAGAAATACGTGTGTTGTAGATGATTAATGGGGTAGAGGGTGCCTTTCTCTAACATCTGTAACATCTGCATGATGATGACAATATAAATAAAGAAAATTTGATTTTTGTCTGTGCTGAGTTGGTTAATAGATCTCAGGTGTGCTGGAAATAGAAGTGTTTCCTTTGGCCTCTGTATTTTTCTTTTGAAAGGAAATGACAGTTAATCAGGCACTACCTGAGCACGCAAACACAAGGAAATCTGCAGATGCTGGAAATTCAAGCAACACACACAAAATGCTGGTGGAACACAGCAGGCCAGGCAGCATCTATAGGAAGAAGCACAACTGACATTTCGGGCCGAGACCCTTCGTCAGGACTAACTGAAAGAAAAGATAGCAAGAGATTTGAAAGTAGGAGGGGGAGGGGGAAATCCAAAATGATAGGAGAAGACTGGAGGGGGTGGGGTGAAGCCAAGAGCTGGAAAGGTGATTGGCAAGAGGGGAGCACCAGAGGGAGATGGAGAACAGGCAAAGAGTGATTGTGAGACGGTAAGAGAGAGAGAAAAAAGGAAGGGGGAATAAATAAATAAATAAATAAGGGATGGGGTAAGAAAGGGAGGAGGGACATTAACAGAAGTTAGAGAAATCAATGTTCATGCTATCAAGTTGGAGGCTACCCAGACGGAATATAAGGTGTTGTTCCTCCAACCTGAGTGTGGCTTCATCTTGACAGTAGAGGAGGCCATGGATAGACATATCAGAATGGGAATGGGACATGGAATTAAAATACCCCTCACAATCACTCTTTGCCTGTTCTCCATCTCCCTCTGGTGCTCCCCTTTTGCCAATCACCTTTCCAGCTCTTAGCTTCACCTCTCCCCCTCCTGTCTTCTCCTATCATTTTGGATCTTCCCCCTCCCCCTCCTACTTTCAAATCTCTTACTATCTTTTCCTTCAGTTAGTCCTGACGAAGGGTCTCGGCCCGAAACGTCGACAGTGCTTCTCCCTACAGATGCTGCCTGGCCTGCTGTGTTCCACCAGCATTTTGTGTGTGTTGCTTGAGCACATTGTCCTCAGCCATCTTTTCAGGGATTCTGACAGTTGCTCCTTGTGAAGCTGCAATTCAACTGTGCTTCTTTCAATCTAGTCTCTGTATTTGATGCCTGTGATGTCGTGTGCTCTACATTTGAGAAACAACTGGGTGACCACTTTGAGAAACATCTCCATTCAAACCAGGGGGTCGCCCTACAGCTCCTGGTTGTCCATCAGTTTAATCCTCCATCCCACTCCCATTCTAATCTACTCCTGCAATTGTTGAATAAAACCAAATATAAGCTTGAGGACCAACACCTCTCTGGGCATATCACAGGCTTCAGTATTCAACCATCCAGGCAACTTGCTTTTTCTGTTGCTATTAAATACGGCCAATTTGGCAGCAAAGTTATCCATCTGTAGTATCAACTTGTTTTTCTCTCTCCACAGACATACCAGTCACACACCTCACCATAGGCAAGGATTCAAAAGGTATATCATTCCTAGGACTATTTTTTAAACAAAGGGCCATAGACCATGGGTGCCAATTTCCTACAATGCACCTTCAAAGCATGGAAATGAGGGACAGGCACCAAGAAGAGAAACTACAATTGTTGGAATTCAAGGTTACAAACAGAAAACATTGGCCATACATAAGAAGTCTCTTAGCACCTGGAGAAAGAATCTAAAGGTTATTCTCCATCATTTCCTTATTGGACACCCCTTGCCTTAATTATGAAGGAAGATAAATCATCTTCAATGAAACGAATTTAAAAAGAGGATGGGTAATGAAGGACAATGTGTCAGTAGATCACTCCTGTCTCAGTGATTGAGTTCAGCTGCTGTGAGAGTAAAGGGAAGGCTGGGGCATGCTTACAGAGCTTTATATCCAGAACTAAGAGTAGAAAACTTGTTGTCTCCATCAGTGCCCCCTTTAAAAACTCACCAAAATAACTTCCATTATGATTGGGAATGACTATTTCTGTCTCATTAGTTTAGCTTGCCGTGCTTCCTCCCCTCTCCCAGGCTGGTAGTGCTCAAACTCTGAACCCCAATGAGCACACTCTGATTCATATGATACTCTTCTTCCACTCTCCTTCAGTTAATACATGACTCCTCCCTCCCCTCGTCCCACCACCAACACCACCAAACCCCCAACTATAATGCTTCCTCTACGGTGGACTTTCCACCTTGCTCCCAAAGGCAACGTACACCATTGCAGATCATTTCTCCCTCCTCAACACAACCATTTCCCTCTTTATAACTGCATTCAGTTACTCATTATCTTTGATATCAACCCTTTCACTCTGGGTACCTGCTTCTTTTCTCTCTTTCTCCCTTATCTCTCTTTCCCTGAAAGGGTTTGACATTTCATACAATTGAAAGTGCACGTGGTAACGCAAACCTCAAAGTTAAAGTGAATGTTAACACTGTCCATTAAACTAACAGGTGAAGAAAATGTTGAGCGAGTATACAGCTCTGGCCCTCTGAAAATGATTTTAACTTTATATCTTCCTCTGTCAATTTTGTATTCCGTAAATAGGGTGAATAGTGGAAAGGGGTGGTGAGAAATGGTTCTATTAGCTTATGGATCTCCTTCCATTGAAAACTCCTATAAAAGTTAGAGGGAGCATATAAATCAGCATAATAAAATAATATGACCATAAGGCATAGAAGGAGAAATATGCCATTCAGCCCATCGAGTCTGTACTGCCATTTGATCATGGCTGATTTATTTTCAATACTAAATAGAAGAAGGAGTAGGCTATTTTTTGTCTTTAACCGGCTCCACTATTCATTTGTCTCATTGCTACTTAGTTGCCACGGTCCTATTTTCCTCTACTGACCCCATGATCCTTGAATCCTGTTATATCCAAAATATTATTGAACTCTTTCTTGAATATACTCAGCTTTCTGGCGTAGAGAATTTTAAATCTTAGAGAATTACAGCTCAGAAACTATTCGGCCCATCCATCCAGTCCATAATGACATAATTTTCCACCTAGTCACATCTACCTGCACCCAGACAACATTCCTCCAAGCCTTTCCCATCCCTGTACTATCCAAACTTCTCGTAAGTGTATTCGCTTCTGCTGGCAGTTCATTCCACATTTGCACCACACTCTGAGTGAAGTAATTTCTCCTCAGATATTTCACCTCTCGCCCTAACCCTATGACTCTTGTTCTGGTCTCACTCAACATGAGGTGAAAAAGCCTTCATGCATTCACACTATCTACAACCCCATAATTTTGTATACTCTGTAAGATCTTTCCTCATTCTCCCACACTCCAGGGAATAAAATCCTAACCTGTTCAACCTTCCCCTATAACTCAAGTCCTCAAGTTCTGGCAACATCCCTGTAAATTTCCTCTGCACTCTTTGAATCTTATTGATATCTTCCTGTAGGTTGGTGTCCAAAACTGCTCTCAATACTCCAAATTCAGCCTCGCCAACAACATCTCAACTCCTGTACTCAATGCCTTGTTCATGAAGACCTGTGTGCCAAAAGCTCTCTTTAGGACCCGATCTACCTGTAATGCCATTTTCAAGGAATTATGGATCTGTATTCTTAGGTCTGACGATTCTAAAGAATTTCTTATCATCTCTGTTGCAAAAGGTCATTCTCATATTGTGGGACAACCTCTCGTGGTTCTAGATGCTCCAGCAGTAGAAAAATCATTCTTGCATTTAGTCTGTCAAAAATGCTAAGATTTTTAGTAAGTTTCAGTGAAGTCATCTCTCATTCTTCTAAGCTCAAAACAATATTGGTCAAAATTCTTCTCATTAGACAACCTTCTATCTCATTACAAACACAAGAAAATCTGCAGATGCTGCAAATCCAAGCAACACACACAAAATGCTGGAGGAACTCAGCAGGCCAAACAGCATCTATGGAAAAAAGTACAGTTGACATTTTGCGTGTGTTGCCTCTATCTCATTAATCTACCTATTGAAAGCAGGTTCTTCCTCAGTTATGAAGACATATCCACGGTATTCCCAGTGCACTCTCACTAGGATTATGCACAATTGTGGTGAGAATCTTTATTCTTGTACTAAAAATTTCTTGCTACAAAGGCTAACATACCACTGGCTTCCCCGATTGCTTGTTATAATGAGTGTTAATGTATAGTGACTCGGGAACAAGGCTATATAGGTCCCTTTGAACACTTTTCAATTTCTGTCCATTAAAAAATACCCCCACCTTCTATTTTTTATCAACAAAGATAGATAATTCACATTTGTTCATTTTATTTTCTATCAGCCATGCCTTTGACCATTCACTCAGCCTGTCTACACCCCTCTGAAACCTCATTGCATTTTCCTCAACATTCAGATTGCCATCCAGCTTTGCATCACCAACAGTTTTGGACCTATTGCACCCCTCGTCCAAATCACAGACATCAACCTTGAATGTCGGAAGCTCCAGCACTGAAAATGATACCTGTACTGCTGTACCTTTTTTTATATCCATAAACCAGTTCTTCAATCCATGCAAATTACAACCCAATTATTGTGTGGCACTTTTTTGAAGACCTTCTGAAAGTCCCAATGCTCCACATTCACTATTCTCCCTCCCCCCCCCCCCCACCACCCATCGATTCGGCTCAAAACATTAACAGATTTGTCAAATATGACTTCCTTTTCATAAATCCATATCAACTCTCTCTTCCTCCTTTCTTTAAGTAATGCCATTATTTGCTACTTTCCAATTTGTGGGACTAGTTCTTGACTCTGGAATTTTGGATGATGGCGTCTAGTATATCCACCATTCCCATCCGATATCACAGCATTAGGATTCATTTAAAATATCTGTTCTTATTAATTCAAGCTGGCAATTCAAGCTTTGTTGGAAGTAAAATCATCCGATAAACAAGAAATGAGCTGGCTCTACTAAGAAAAAAAATAGCTTCTAAAGCTCCCAGATGCCAATGTGATAAAATGCTTGGTGGTTGAATTGATAAGGACAAAAGGAAGAAATGAACAGAAGAATCAAAAGTAAATCTGATTCTAAATTATGTACTAATATTCTGTCGTAAAGTATATATATTTGGTTCTTATACTATTCAATTGAGCTTTCCAAATCATCAAACTGATTCATGTTGACAACTTTCAGCCCTTGCAGTAACCGATTTCCCTTGTGAAACACTGGCAAGATGGCATGTAGTTACAATGCTGATGCCAGGTTAAAAGCTGCATGTATGATTGTGTTGGTTTAAAAGATATATTTGCAAGGAAATTTGCCTTGAAGGAGTTGCCACATCTGAAGCTGAATCCCCCAACGCCAGTCAATCAGTGATTTCGCTCCACAGCTGCTGAGGAGAGTGACATCTGGTGGCGTGTGAGGATACTGCATGCACTTTTTCTTTCATTGACTCAAGCACAAGATTTACAAATATTATCAGACTACTGCACGATGTACTTTGCAAGTTGCATGCATCAAAGACACAGGAAGTGGTGCAGTGCTCATTGATTGTATCTCCATTCCTAGAAGAAAAATGACTAGGTCCTCCCTGCCAAAGCATCGTATGCTGCAGCCTTCAACCTGCCAACCCCTCAACATGTCCCTCGCCCCTTTCACGATCCTCATTCCCCTTTTGTAGCCTCCTCTTTAAACAGGGAACTCAGTGTCGGGCAAGCTGCAGTCTACTACTCTGACACATGTTGTTGCAATAATTCCAGACTACTTACCAGGACAGAAACATAAGAGAAATCAGAGATTTGAGTAATCATGCCATATTGTCACTGGAATAGAAAGAAAGTTCCTATTGCTTTTGACTAGTACTTCTTTTTCAAGCCACAAGAAGCAGAACAAAATTAAAAAGAGAAGCACTGACATTTTACTTAGCAAAATGCAATCCCATTAGGACAATCTTCAGGAAGTGCACAGTCACAGCAGCCTCTCCAAGTCCGGCAAATAGTGAAAATGTTTGTCTTAAATGTTTTTCTTATGATTGCAAGACCCTGGACATTAATAATACAAAATACTGTAAGTCCAGTACATTAGTTCATTCACAAGACCAGCAACAGAGAAGCTGCATAGCCTCGGACCAGGCCCTCACATCGCAGCATCGCCTGTTACAGCCACCCAGGGAAGGAGGCACCGGAAGCGATGTGAGGGAATACAGCAGCGTGGCAAGCGTGCTGGTATCCATGCTGGGTTAAAGGTTAACCCCTGGATTGCCTTCATTTGCAACTTATCCGGTGTGAGATGAGCTTCTCCTTACAGAAATGTGGCTCAGGACAACATCAAACTTCAGGCCACGTCACTCGGGGACTTAAGCTAATATTATATTATGTACGTGCTGGATTGTAACTGCAGATATATCTGCTGGATCATAACTATACATGCTGTGTGCTGTGTGCGCCTATCTGTACTGTGCTTTGCACCTTGGCCCCAGACGGATGATGTTCAATGTAGCTGTTCACCTGTGTATGGCTGAATGACAATAAACTTGAGAGAGTGTATGGGAAACAACTCATAGATATGGGTGCAGAATGCAGGTGAATTTTGCAGAAGTGAAGCATGAGGAGTGGAGAATTATTTCCACAATTCTCCAAGGAACACTCAACTCTAATATAGTGATTTCACCTTAATGCCAATACAAGTTGGCACTAATACCTGTGATGCCAATGGCAAGAACTCTGTGTCGTGAATCTATTTCTTACAGGTGACTGCATTTCATCTGAGTCTGAAATCCAGAAACACACTCCAGTTCATCCAACTTAGAAAAGGAGCTCCAAGGTGTTGTCCCATAAAATAATGGGTTCTTCGTTCACCCTGCAACTTACTCTTGAAGCCATGAAACTGGTTTCAGGATCCATTATCAGATGTGGCTATACCACATCAAGAGCAATTGGGTTTCAATCTCCTCTGGTTTTCAGAGAAACCACCACAGTCCCAGAGAGGGTCATTGGTTAAGTCATGCTGAACACAACTGCAGTGTGTAGTGTTTCCACAATTCACCCAATCCTGTAAAAAAACCAAAATTCTTTTGGAATCTCTATACACACACTGACCGCAATTTGCTTTAAGTTTGACACAGTGGCAAAGGGTGTTTGGCACTCTGTCAACATTTTTCAAATACATTGAGAGGCCTATCATTTTCTAAAGTTCCCTGACTTTGCAAAAATGGCATTGAGGCAATGAGTAAATGCCAGGCCTGATGCCCACATTGTACGCTCAAGATCCTACAATAAGACCTCACTTCATTGTAAAACAAGGTTGTGTTTTCTGTGTTATGGGCAATACACTACTTGGTTCTAAGTTCAGAACACATCGGATGCAGAATGTTAGCAATACCATGCTTATTGGCTGCTAGGAAGAAGAGGGCATTAGAGAAACGTTGTTTTTCATATTGGAGGCCTGTGACCAGTAACATGCTACAGGGATCGGTGTTGGGTCCTCTCCTGTTTCTCATATATATTGTTGGATGAGAATAGAAGTGGCATGAGTGGTAAGTTTGTAGATGGTGCCAAAATTAGTGGCATAGTAGACACTGAAGGAGATTGTGTAAGGTTCTAACAGGTTCTAGATCAACTGGGATTGCAGACAAGGGAATGGTAGATGGAACTTACAGTTGCCCAAAACTGAAAACACAGGGCGGCAGAGTTGTGAGGAAGACCTATGGGCTATTTGCGTTCATCAGCCAAGACATTGAGTACAACAGTTGGGATATCATGTTAAGTCATATTGCACATGGAGTATTGGGTGCAGTTCTCATCAACCTGCAGTGCACACAGAAGTACAGTGGATTCCAGTTAATTAGGCCATCAGTTAATCAGAGCAGCCACTTATTTGGGTCAACTTTTAAAGAACAAAAACAAATAGAGAAAACTGCTGGGATTCCCTTCTTTTATTTGGGAAACTATGCTGCTTAATTGGGGCAGGAGTCTTGCTGAAAATGTTCTAACTAGCATTAGTGGTGTGTACTTGTGTGGCCATCAGACTCTATACCGTGCTTAGAGTGAACAGTTTCAGAATAGCATCAATTGCATGTGCTTGTTTTCAAAAAACAGTGATTTATGTCACTGATAGTTGGGGAGAAATAAGCAGTAAGACAATTCTGAACTGTTTTGCTCACTGCAGTTTCAAGCGCTGAGGATTGAAGATGCCGGAAACAGCTAGGAGAAAAAAATGAAACAATTTCACTACATCAACAAGTTAGGAACTACAAAGAATTTATAAGTATCAACAACCATCTTAAATGTTACAATTAAAATGAAGATTTAGAAGATGCAATTGTCAATAGCACTGTGTGAGGGCAGTCCATTATCGGCACTAGGGGTCTGCACTGATTTTGTCCATTGCATACAATGGATGAATTCTCTCTTTGATAACTATTAGGAACAAATACACAGTTTTATAGTACTGTAGTACAATTGGTAGTGTTTTAATTTGTTCTGTATTTCATTTAAATACATAACTTATTCCTCAATTTGTCTTTTTAACTATTTCCATGAAGCTTCAGCTAATTGGGGTAGTTGCTTAATTTGGCCAAAACGTACTGGTCCCAATGTTCCCCAGTTAACTGGTTAAGCTAAAAAGTGGGTCTGTTTAATCTGAAGTGAAGGAGATCAAGAGGAGATATGGTAGAAGTATACAGAAGTATGAGAAAAAGTAGATCATGTTGGTTTCCTGTGGTAGGGTTGTCTAAATCGAAAGGGAGTAGTTTTAAGGTGAGAGCAGTGATGCTTCAGGAGGTTTGAGGGTTCAGTCTTCCACACAAAGAAAAGTCATATCTAGAATGAATTGTCAGAGGCAATAGTGGAGGCAGGAAGAGGAAATATTTAAGAGACATTTTTACAGGGGCTTGAATGAGCAAGGCATAAAGATATAGAATTAATACAGGCAGTTGGAATTAGTACAGATGGGTTTGTTGGTCAGCTTAGGCACAATGGGCCAAAGGACTTACTCTATGTTGCACAGTTCTGTAACTGTAATGTCTAGTCCCTATCATATCAGGAGAAGGAACACTCTGATTTTAAACTTCCACTGCCTTGCGGCCATACCCATCCATGATAAAGGCTTCGGGAGTAAACCCCGAGGAAGAAATCCGGAGTCAGGGTCCCTAAGGCAGTTTGATGTTGTTTACAACTTCACTCTGGCAACCTCTGCGATGACATTGGTGCCAATTTGTATCGGCGCTTGCCCTTCCCTTGGACTACATCAGTGACATGGAGAGGGGGATCCCACTGTAACAATCTTCCCCCCCCACCCCCAGGCTTGCACCCTGGAGAGGACACAGTCCACCAGAGGTGCAAACCCATCATCCCCTGGGATCGACAGCTGCCTCCTACTACTATCATAACATCTACCCTAATTTCCCAATTATCTTCTTGACAGTCTTCCATTATATGTCTGCCAAAACTCTCCCCACCAACCATCTGGTCGTTCTGTCTAACTTTTGTCCTCTACACCACCTCCACCGAAATTCTTCAAAAGTTCAAAGGTACAATTTAATGTCAGAGAATTGTATACAATATACATCCTGAAATGCTTTTTCTTCACAACCATCCACAAAAAACAGACAAGTGCTCCAAAGCATGAATGACAGTCATATGATAGAACTCCAAAGTAACCCCCAGTTTCCCCCCGACAAAAAAAGCATCGGCACCCGCCACTGAGCACTCAAGCGTGAGCAAAGACTCAGACTTGCGTTGACCCAGAGTCTTCGCGTTTCACTCGGTATTCAACATACCACAGGTTCTCTCTCTCCTTATTAAGGGAGAAAGAGTTGTCTTTGCTTTCCCAGCGATCGGGGAGACATAACAAACAACTCGCTGGTTTATGATGTTAAAAGTTCACCACGTCGCTTTTCTCGAGTTCTGTACCCAAAAATCTAGGCAGACAACCGCACGACTCCCCTGACGACACACGGGACTCTTGTTGTGAAACTGACCCTCGATCCGGCCCTCTCCAGAGCCCCGAGATCTTAGGCTTGCAAAGCCAAGCTGGACTCTTAGGCCAAGCCCTTGGTGTGCTGAAAAACAACGGCCATTTATGGAACCCCGAGAGCGAGTTCCAGGTCCGCAAAGAACCGAAGTAAGCATGTAAATCCAGGTCAATGTCTTCAAAAGAACTCTGAAAGGGAAAAATAAAGATATTAAAGATGGAAATTGAGCTTCTCATCTTATTCCCTTGATAACCTTCACAGAAAAACTTCAAGACACCAGTTGCAACAGATCAGATTTCACCCTCTTGCTAAGTGAAAGCATAGACTTTCTGCACTGTCCTTTTCCTTCTACCTTTTAACAAACAAGATCCCTTCTCATGGGCTCCTAACACCTAGGTTTAAACCAGATTTAACTAGTACAGCATTTACAAACAATTGTTGTCTCCTGCAGCTGTATCTCTTAGTGCTTTCATATGGAGAGGAACTGTAAGAGAGAGAATTGAGTGTCAGCTCTCCAGTAGCGTTAGGCTTTTAGCCTTGTCTCAACATTAGCCATCTATCATTACTGGAGAATAAATAACAGTATTTCTACATTTGACCAGTGTCCTTTTCCAGTAAATATTTCCTTGCTTTCTCAGATCATTGCTGAGTAATTGTTAAGTTCATAAATTTGAGATCCTGCATTGGGCAGGGTTAACCATGGATGCTGCATCCTAGCTGGACAGCGTCATCAATCAATACGCAAGCCAGGGCAGTACGATATGGAGCCAAACTGCTGCTTGTGCAGAAGGTTCCCCTCTCCATGCAGCGGATGAATCCAAAGCAACACCAGAGGCTGATACAGTTTGGCACCAGTGATGTTGCGGGATTTGCAAGTCAGCATTGAACTCATCGTAGGATTGCCTTAGGGACTCCGGCTCCGGACTTTTCCTCTTGAAGCCTTGCCCATAGGCACAAAGCAGCGGGGTTTTGAGGTCAGAGTTTTCCTTCTCCGAGATGAGTTGCCAAACCACAGCTAACGAGTCCCCTCGGCCAGCAGCGATTGGTTTTAAGTCCCTTCTCCCGTCAGTAGTGTTACGCCCGTGGCCCCCACCTTTTTGAGAATCGCAGGATCGCTATTGATTCGAGTCAGGAGACCCAGGAAATGAGAGAAAGACATGCAGAATCCACAAAGAGTTTGGGATGTGTCCTGGCCTCCGAAAGGCGGAACCATTGATAACGGCTATTGTCTCTTGGAGAAGGGATTGTGTATTGAATACTGTACGATGCATCAAAGCCCCCAGGCAATGAACCGAGGGGGGTTTGGTGGAGGGATTGCATCATCCCAACCTGATTGACATCTGAGACCCTGTGAGTCAGGATAAAAGAGGGTCTGGGGAACAGCCCCTTCAGACGCACCAGAAGAAACGCTAGAAATCCTGTAACAGCGAAAGCCGGTGGAACCAGCCCACGTGCGTCCTTTTCCATTTGCCTCGGAATTGGTGGGTCTTGCCACGGAAGCATGGCTTTAGCTAACCTCGAAGGGGAAATCAGTCCCCCAACGACTCTCGAAGGATTGACATCATAAAAGGAATGGGCAAGTTAAACCTCCGTCTTTCTCTCCAACCCAAAAGGCTGCAGCCTACAGCTTGACTGAACTAAAGTGACTTTTATATTTCCATCGGACAATACATTATCCCCTAGACAACGATAGAGCTATTTCTTATTGATTATTATTATACCCGCACTTTTAGATTTAGTATTGACGACGTATATTATCGGTGTGTTTGCATTGATATTATTTTTGTGTATTTTTATCAATAAATACTGTTAAAAATAGTACCATCAGACTTCAACGGACCTCTCTATCTTTGCTGGCAAGTGACCCAGTTACGGGGTACGTAACAGTAGAAATCAATGTGCCGGGCTTAGTAGCTAAGCCACACGTGAAGGCCAAGAGTTGGACTTGATTGTCAGAGGCTTCTGAGATGCATGCATGTGGGAACTATGACAAGCTTAAGGAAGTATTTCATAAATTGCTGTCTCAAATATTTATCCAGCACTAACTGAGGAACAAACATTAAGATCTGAGCATTACTTTTCAAAATTTAACTTGCCACCTCAAGAAAAGACAAAAGGAGATATTGAGTCCAAAGGGCAAAATTAAATAATATACGCTACAGACGAAAGAAATGGACAGAATTCTGATTACTTCCCTCCCATACAGCAGCCAATGCTTTCTTTGCTCTGGATTCCCTGTAGATTGGTACACAAATACCGTACACAAGTGGTGCAAAAAGAGAGACAAATAACAGTGACGTCCTCTAGTGTCCGTGGGTTGGGTCAGTGGCCATTCAGAGATCTGATAGCAGAGGTGAAGAAGCTGTTATTAAAACATTGTGTGTGTGTCTTCAAGCTCCTGTACCTCCTCCCGAATGGTAGCAATGAGCAAAGGGCATGCCCTGGCAAATGGGGGTTCTTTATGATGGATGTCATCTTTTTTGAGGCATTACCTTTTGAAGATGACATCAACGCTGGGGAAGGCTATGATGGTCCATCATGGGTAAAGCCCTCCCGACCACTGAGAACATCTACAGGAAGCGGTGTCGCAGGAGAGCAGCATGCATTAACAGGGACCCCCACCATCCAGGCCATGCTCTCTTCTCGCTGCTGTCATTAGGAAAGATGTACGGGAGCCTCAGGGCACACACTACCAAGTTTATAAAGAGTTATTACCCCTCAAGCTTTGCGCTCTTGTAATAGTGGAGATAACTTCACTCACCCCAACATGGAACTGTCCCCATAACAGTTTTCAAGGACTCTTCATCCTATTTTCTCAATATTTATTGCTTATTTATTTATTATCATTGTTATTGTATTTGAAGTTTGGCATCTTTTGCTCATGGGTTGTTTGCCCATCTTGTTGTGTGCATTTATTCATTGAATTTATTGTGTTTCTTTGTGAATGCCCGTAAGAAATTGAATCTCAGGGTTGTATATGGTGACATATATGTACTTTGCTAATGAATTTACTTTGGACATTGATGATGGAGCTGGATGAGTTTGCAAACACTCTGCGGCTTTTTCTGTTCCTCCGACCCAGACAGTGATGCAACCAGTTAGAATGCTCTCCACAGTACATCTGTAAAAATTTGCTGGTCCTTAGTGACAGATCAAATCTCCTCAAATGCCCAGTGAAATATAGCTGCTGACGTGCCTTCTTTGTAATTGCATCAATATGTTGGTCTGCAGATAGATCTTCAGAGTTGTTGACATTCAGGAACTTGAAACCGCTCACCCTTTCCGCTGCTGATCCCTCGAAGAGGACTGGTGTGTATTCCCCATCCTGAGTCCACAATCAATTCCTTGATCTTGCTGCTGTTGAAGTGCAAGATTTTTGTTGTTGTGACACCACTCAACCAATTGATCTATCTCACTCCCGTACACTTATTTGCACAGCCTAAGATAGCTTAATATGTTACCCGGTTAAAAATGGCTTTGTGCCGCTGATTCTCCAGGGAGTAGTAAGCAGATTGGCCATATTATCAAAATGTTCCACCAAGCAGAGGGGAGAAGTAATGAAGCAATAACATGGCATTATTATTATCAGAATAAGAGTGAAATTTGGGAAATGGAACATGGGACAAGTGAACCTAAAAAGAATAAGAGGAAGGGCTTCAACAAGGGAGTTTGTTAGAATGGTTTCACTGAAATGTCACAAAATTCATAACTTGTGATGTACTGGGAAAAATGACTGAGTATTTTAAAAGTAAATTATATTTCTGCAGTCAGCCTACACAAACTGGTTAAAAAGGGAATATCACATTTGTTTTTCAAAAGCTGATTATTCCCACTCAACTAGTGGGAAAAGATGGGCAACGAGACTTTGACAAAAGCTCTATTTGATGCCTCTGGCATGGGCTCAACTGACTCATCAGGCTGTGTATTATAAAATGCCTTCCTTCTATTATCATAGCAGTCTTGGAAACAGTAGTCAAAACAATAGAAAATAGTGTATCTTAAGCTACAGATTCCCCGGTGGCTGAAAGCACTGTTTAAAAAAAGGTTGGTGACAGAGGGGAGGGTGGGGGAACATCTTGAACGTGGCACGGGTTTTCACGGAGTCGATATGAAGTGTAAAATGAAAGGCCTTTCCTCTGTGCTGAAAGGGCACCAATTAAACAGAGGATAAATAGAAGCATTCTTGAAAGAATCCACCCATTTTCCTTGTCTCTATTGTGCGGAGCAGCTCAATAAATGTCTCAGTCGTGAAGATTTGGCATTTATCCACTAACCTTTTAACAGTTAGATTACAATGTGTCCCTTTCTCGTCTGTTCCTACAGTGCCGTGTTTGAACAACTTAACTGTTTTCTTGCAGCATTTCTTAATTTCTTCTATTAAGCATTCTTTTCTTAAAATAATGACAAACCCTATGACCTTCCATCCAGATCTGTAATCACTTGTTCTCGAGGAGACTCCCTTTGATTTTGACTACCTACAATGTAGCTAGATCATGGTGAATTTGTGGAATTCATTGCCACAGGCAGCTGAGGAGGCCAAGTCATTGGTATGTTTAAAGCGGAGCTGAAAAGGTTCTTGATTGGTAAGAGTATCAAATGTTATAGGGAGAAGGCAGGAGAATAGGGTGGAGAGGGAAAATCGATCAGCCATGATTGAATGGTGGAACAGACTTAATGGGTGAAAAAGCCCAATTCCGCTCCTACATCTTAGGGTCTTATGAGACAGGAGGAGATTTTGCTATATCTGCTCAAAGCTTCTTATCATTGCCATGTGCTTACTTTTTTATCATACCATTGTTTAATTAATTGAATCCCAAGCACCGTGCTGGCACTGGCTAAGAGTACCTTCAAAACACGCAAATAGGAAATGAAATGTGTTTAAAACTTGCCTGTGATTCAGTCCAAATTATTCCTGCCTTCCGTCAACAATTTGGAATTTATGATGACGTTTACTCAATCGGTATTTACATAAACTGACAAAAGGAGCTGATGTAATCAACACATTAATTAGGCTGGGGACAAAGGAAAGTGCTAAAAGATCTCGGCATACTGTTCCACAGTGGGATACACCTATCGAGAACCCCCTTCTTCTCTGCTATTCACATGTGTACTGCCACTCTGTACAGGGCAGTGAATAATTAGGTAGGGCAAATTGTCTGAATGTGCTATTGAGTTATGCTGCTCCTGTGAGGTAACTCCCATTGCTTCCATTTTGACCCATTGTTTCCCTCCTCTCCAGCTGCACCATTACAAAATTTGCCAGAATTAAATGAAATAAAGATTTTCAATTATATGGTTCCTTTTGTCTCTATGTCAGGGCTTTCAAATTCACTTTAGAACACGGTTGTATTTTAGAAATGGAGGCACAAGAGTGACTGCAGATGCTTGAAATCTGGATCAACACACAAAGTGCTGAAGGAATTCAATGGGTTAGGCAGCATCTATGGACAGAAATGGACAGTCAACATTTCAGCTTGAGACAACTCACCATGAGTGGAAAGGAAGAGGGGAAATAGCCTGTATAAAAAGGAGGAAGAGTTGGTAGGGGATAGGTGGATCCAGGTGAGAAGGGTATGAAGGGCAGGTGAGTGAGGATGATATAAGAAACTGGAGGTGATAGTGACAAAGGGCTGAAGTCGTGGGAGCCGGAAGATCTTTGGCTGTGTGCCCAGAGACCCGAGATCTTTGGGCACAGAGCTCGGAAAAAGCGACACAACAGACTTCTAACATTGTAAACCAATGAGATGTTTATTATGTCTCCCCTCTCGCTGTGAAAACCAAGACATCTCCTTCTCCCTAATTAGAGCGAGAGAGAGAGAGAGAGAGAACCTGTGATATGTCGAATACCGGGTGAATGCATAGTCTTTCAAGTACTGCAAGTCGTGTCTTTGCTGTTGCTTTTGCTGCACGCTTGAATGCTCGGTGGCGGGTGCCGATGCTTTTTTTGCTGGTGGGGGGAGGGGGATCGTTGCTAGCTGCCACTTATGCATGGCAGAGAAGGAAGCTGGGGGGGGGACTTTGGGGTTCTAACATTTAACTGTCATTCATTCTTTAAGCACTCCTCTGTTTTCATGGATGGTTGCGAAGAAAAAGCATTTCAGGATGTATATCATATACATTTCTCTGACATTAAATGTATCTTTGAAACCTTTGAAGACATGGAATTTGATTGGTGGGGAGAGATGAATGGACAAGGGAGGAACAGAGAGAGAAATCCCTGCGGAAAGCTGAAGGGGAGGAAAGGGGCAGATGCGCCTGGTGGTGGGATCCCATTTGAGAAGGCGGAAGTTATAAATAATGATATATTGGATGCACAGGCTCATGGATGGTAGGTGGGGACAAGGGGAACTCTATCCCTGTATTATTTGGAGGGGATGGAATGAAGGCAGACACGCAGGAAATAGAAGAGATACAGATGAGGGTTGTGTCGATAGCAGTGGGGCGAGTGAGTTTGAAACCCATTCACTGAAAAAAAGAGAACGTTTTGCATGTCCTGGAGTGGTGGAAAGTCTCTCCAAGAGGAGTACTGTTAAAAATTGAAAATGGAGGCAACTGTTTACTCATTGTGAGCTTCCACAACTGGGATGATATAATGACCAAATAATCTACTTCAAAAATAGTAATTGGGGCATTATTGTTCCGATTCAGAATCTGGCTTATTATCACTGACATACTTCATGAAATTTGTTGTTTTAAGACCATAAGACATAGGAGCAGAATTAGGCTATTCAGCTCGTCGAGTCTGCTTCACCATTCCATCATGGCTGATCCAGGATCCCACTCAACCCCATACACCTGCCTTCGCGCCAGATCCCTTGATGCCCTGACCAATCAGGAAACAATCAACTTCCACCTTAAGATATATGCATGGTCTCCACTGCAGTCTGTGGTAGGACATGTCTAGCTAAAAAAAAAATTCCTCCTTACCTCTGTTCCAAAGAGTCACCCTTCAATTTTGAGGCTGTGCCCTCTAGATCTGGATACCGTCACTACAGGAAGCATCCCCACCACATCCATCCTATCTAGTCCTTTCAACATTCGGTATGTTTCAATGAGATCCCCATGTGTTTTTCTAACTTCCAGTGAGTACAGGCCCAAAGCAGCAAATGCTCCTCATATGTTAACCCCTTCAGTCCTGGAATCATCTTTGTGAACCTCCTCTGGACTCTCTCAATGACAACATATCCTTTCTGAGATATGAGGCCCAGAACTGTTGACAATACTCCAAGTATGGCCTGTCTAGTGTCTTATAAAGGCTCAGCATTATTTCCTTCCTTTTATATTCCATTCCCCTTGAAATAAATGCCAACACTGTATTTGCCTTCTTTACTATAGACTCAGCCTGTAAATTAACCTTCTGGGAGTCTTGCACAAGGACTCCTAAGTCCCTCTGCACCTCTGATGTTTGAACCTTCTCCCTATTTAGCTAATAGTCCATACTATTGTTCCTTCTACCAAAATGCAGGATCTTACATTTCCTAACACTGTATTCTATCTGCCACGTTTTTGCCCATTCTTCCCATTTGTCTAAGTCCTGCTGCAATCACATTGCTTCCTCAGCACTACCTACCCCTCCACCTACCTTTGTATCATCCGCAAACGTTGTCACGGAGCAATCAATTCCATTATCCAGATCACTGACAACAGTATGAAAAGAAGCGATCCCAATACTGGCCCCTCAGGAATACCACTAGTCACCGGAAGCCAACCAGAAAAAGCCCCTTTTATTCCCACTCGCTGCCTTCTGCCTGTCAGCCATTCCTCTATCCATGCCAATATCTTTCCTGTAATGCCATGGGATTTTATCTTGTTAAGCTGCCTCATGTGTGGCAGCTAATCAAAAGCCTTCTGAAAATCAAAGTAAAGGATAACCACTGCCTCTCCTTTGTCCACCCTACTTGTTACTTCCTCAAAGAACTTTAACAGATTTGTCAGGCAAGATTTCCCTTTTCAGAAACCATGCCACCTTTGACTTATTTTATCATTAGTCTCCCAGCAGCTTGAAACTTCATCCTTAATAATAGACTCCAACACTTTCCCAACCACTGAGTTTAGGTGAACTGGCCTATAATTTCCTTTCTTTTGCCTACCCCCCATCTTTAAGAGTGGAGAGGAATTTGCAGCAGCAGTACAGTGCAAAAAAAAATTACTTGATGTTACAAAAAAAAGTAGTGCAAAAAATGAATGAAGGTAGGGTTCTTGGATTCACGGACCGTTCTGAAATCTGATGGCAAATGAGAAGAAACTGTTCCTGGAACATTGAAGGTGGGTCTTCGGGCTCCTGTACCTCCTCCCGGATGGCAGTAATGAGAAGAAGGCCAGATTGTGAGGTTGCTTAATAATGGATACTCTTTCCCTGGGGAACCAGCTCTTGAAAATTGTTGTTGATGGTAGGAAAGGTTGAGTCCATGGTAGAGCTGGCTGAGTCTGCAACCAAAATGTTAACCAAGTGCTGGTGGTAAGTGTTTTATTCTTCTTCAAGCCAACTTGGCTAAAGTCCTTTCGTGCACCTGGGGGAGCAAGTGGTGCCTGATGTAATATCTCATAATAAAAGACTGCAAAAGCGTTGGCCTCCCTTGCATTTGCACTGGATCGCCAACCTAGATTTATGTCCTCAAACCATTGCAACTATACCTGCACTCACGACCATCTGTCTTAGAAGTAAGGGCACCACCAAATGAGCCATTTCTTGCACATACCAAGCCACTTTTAATAGCATTTTGGCCTGACCACCAAAATAACCACAAGATACATAAGGTCGACTAATAGGTCTCCTATCCTCTTCTCCAGAATGAGATATGATAGCTGAAAAATTGGATCATTCCCAAGTTGATTTAGTTTTGAGATTTCAGTCATGTTACTCTTAAATATGCCTGCCAGACTTGATGAGGCTGGTCTCTGCAAAAATTTTGAAGACCATGCTACAAATTCAGTAGGATCCTACACTGCAAGTAATAAATTGCAGTGTAATCAAGTAATAAATTCTGATATTAATGCACTAATGTATTCAAATAGCCTGTGGTAACTTTCATCTGCTTAACAGTCTATGAAAGTGAACAAATAACTTCTACTGTAAGAGGATAAAATCTTTCATTGCTCCAAACTTCATTTACATTCTTTGGATGTCATACTAAGCTGAAAGGTTATTTCAATGCTTTGTGTGAATATTAAAGATTTAATGGTAGAATTCAAAGATCAGCAAGAAATATACATTAGTCCTCCTTCCACTCAGTCACCAGAACTGACAATACATCCCATTGGTCACATTGCAGTCTTGCCGTGTGCAAGTTGGCTACTGATAAAATTGCCTTTTAACTTGTGCGACAAAGTAGATGCCAAAAGCTTTCAGGTGCTTGTGAGATACGGCAAGCCTTCCTTTTCTTCAGGGTACTGCAGAGACTTCTGTACATTGGCAAGCACTCCATCAAAATAAAAGTATACCGTCTCTGCCCACTCTTTACAGGAATAAAGCAAACCTGATGTGAATTGGGGTGGACAGAACAGTCCACCCCTACAAAACAATGACAATTTCATTGTGAATGCAGGATCCTAGCTTGCACTTTTCTTGCCGCCCAACCTGTAATGAATTCTGATACTAATGTAATAATGTTTTCAACAGCCTGTGGTAACTTTCATCTGCTTAACAATATATCATACTGAACAAATAACTTACACTCTAAGAGGACATAGACATTTTAATATGATTTAAATGTTTAAAAACTAAAGTAATTGAAACTAAAGTAGCTCTTACTGTAAAACTTTACATTCAGTGCACTATCAAATCGAGACTAAAATCCCAAATCTATTTTCTAATTCAGTGAGGAACAGGTCCTTCCAGCCCAACGAGCCACAACACCCAGCATCCACCTATTTTAATCCTAGTCACAAGACAATTTGCAATTACCAATTAAACTACTAAGCAGTATGCCTTTAGAATGTGGAAGGAAACTAGAGCACCCGAAGGAAAGTCACGTGCTTTCAGGAAGGGCGTACAAACTTCTTAGAGACAGTGACAGAATTGAACCCTGAACTCTGATGTCGCAAGCTGCAATAGCATTGAGCTACCACTAGGCTACTGTGGGCTCCAATCTGTGGCGTAAAATCTACAGTATCTACATTGAAATGAAAAGAGAAATGTGATATGGTCTATTTGTACCCATTCATTAATCCTTCAAAGAATATAGCTTGATTATGTATAAATATCTTAAAACAAAAACAAACTATTTATTGCCCCTCGTGGAGATATTAAAGTGAAAATAGTTTTCTGTGATACCATATGGGAGGCAGTAGCAAGGAGACTTTGTTTTACATCTCACACAATTTTAAAATTGTCCACCAATTTGCATTTTGTGCTATCACTGAAAATTAATTTCACCTCCCACATTGCTGCAGGGTTGTTTCCATTTGAAAGTTAATGATTCCAATTTGGCAATCACAAAATACAGGCAAGAGATCAGTCTATTAAAGCTTGGTTTCTGCTTATTTATTTGTATCTGGAGTCAAGTTATTCCAAGAAAAAGATTTGAATGTTTCAAGGTGAGAAATGCTTTGAATAAGTTCATGTCTTGTATTTTAAGCATTCATACATGATAAGTATATAAATTTCATTCACAAAGGAGTCGTACAAAGAGAAAGAGCAATGAGCAAAGTGCGCTCAATGAGGCTGGAGAAGCAGAGACAGGTGGAGCAAATGATGAGTTAGGCAGACCAACGTTAATCTAAATCATTCTGTTTAAATATCCTCTGTCTAAAGCTGAGACAGATTTGGGGCTTAAAAGAGTACCACAGTATGGGTGATTTCAGAACCCAGAGCAAGGATTGCATATCTCTTGAACTGAGCTTACGTGAGAGAACTACTTTTGTGGCAGTTCAAAGTAATCTTGGCATCAAAGTTCTTATAGGTCACCATATACAACTCTGAGATTCATTTTCTTGAAGGCATACTCAGCAAATCCAAGAAACGTAATAGAATCAGTGAAAGACCTCACCCAACAGGATGGACAAACAATCACTGTGCAAATACAAAAGTTAAAAAAAATAATTATTATTATTATAAATAAACCAGCAATAAATATCCAGAATATGATACGATGACTCATTGAAAGTCAACAAAATCCCTTGATTACAGTGAAGATGTTGAAAATCCACAGAACCAACTCCTTAAGCCAGCACTGAACATAGGTTCCTGGAGCTCTGCTTGCTGACTGCCGTGTTTGAGCTTTGCAACGGTTGAGTTTCACACCTGGCTTGGTAATTTTATTCACAAAATTTAGAGTGAAGTTACCTGCACTCCCTGGTGTGAGGTTGTTGAATGAATGAATGAATGAATGAATGAATGAAATTAATTTATTTCAGTCAGTACAAACGTAACAAAAAGCGTCATTTACAACAATGATTTCATAGGACAAAATTACAACAAAAAACATAGATAATCTTTAAAACAGACCGAAAGGGTGTAGGCTGAAGCTACAGCTTATTATGTCTACCCCTCTTACTTATACAACATATTTGGAGTCAATCATCACATCAAAAACAAAAAAATTCATAATTTTTTAACACAAAATTCAATTCCAAGTATCATTTATTTACATTACTCCCATTCATTTTGTCAGGTGTTTTAGAGTTGTTCATTTCTGTGTACGTACCTCTACTGATGCCTCCGGACACATCTTCAGTGACGTTCCTGGAATCATCAGGTGTTTTGGGTCTTTCAACATTATACATCCTCCTCCAGGTTACCCAGCCGGGGCTGATCAGACCCCAGCTTGTGTTTAGATGGCTAGCTACACATGACTCCATGGCTCCCCTCTTTTGAGCCACAGCCACCTTCAGGCCCTCTCTGCCGCATCGGTGGTACTGCGGATGGCTCTCCTCTTCCTTTCTCCATTGATGCCCAAATTGCTGAAGGCTCTGGCTAAGGAACGGGCTGCGAATCCCCTACAACCACTGGGAGACACCTCGCTCTCCATCCAGCCTGTCGGCAGTTGCTGACCAGTCCTGTGTACCTCGATAACTTCCTTTCAAAGGCCTCTTCCAAGCGATCTTCCCATGGGACTGTCAGCTCCAGCATCACCACCTGCTTGGTAGACTCAGACACAAGGACAATGTCTGGTCGCAGGGTGGTGGCTGCGATAAATAATTTTTTAATAATTTTTTTAACTTGTTAAGTGTAGTGCATGTTTTTAAATTCTTACAACAACTGTTCCATGGATTCACCCATCTGACTGAAATACAATGATTTTTTACATTTGTTCTTATCCTTTGTTTTTGAAATATACATGTTCCTCTCAGATCATGTTGACTTTCTCTCATTTTAAACAACCTTTGGATACTTTGTGATAGCTGTCCATTTTTTACTTTATACATAATTTGTATTATTTTAAAATCTACGAAATCTCTGAATTTTAAAGTATTTAGTGGAATAAATAGTGGATTGGTTGGCTCATAATAACTTAACTTATTTACAATTTGTATAACTTTCTTTTGGAGTAGAAAAATTGAATTTGTCGTTCACATAGTACTGCTGCACACAGTGCTTTCGGGTAAACGTTTTGCCATTGTCTCCTGTAACTAAAGTTGCTTACACTGCTCAGCACGAAGTTGCAAGATTGGAAAGTTACGCAGACTGCTGGCTGCATAGTAGCTCACACCTGGTTTAAAACTGAACGCGCCTCACACGCTGTGGTACTAAGTCCTAGAGTCACAGAGATACAACACTGAAATAGGCCCCTCAGCCCATGCTGTACCCTCCAACCAGCAACAACCTATTTAAGCTAATGCTACCCTAATCCTTCTTTTCTCCCCATATTTTCATCTATTTTCCCCAGATGCTACCACCTACCAACACACTAGGGGCAATTTACGGTGCTCAGTCAACCTACCTTCTTGTAAAACTTTGGGATGTGGGAAGAAAGCAGAGCGCCCAGAGGAAACTCACTTGATCACGGAGTGCAACCTCCACTTAGGCCAAACCTGAGGTCAGAACTGAACCTGGACCTCTGCTGCTGTGAGGTGGTAGCTTTACTAACTGCACAATTGTGTCTCCGCAGATGTATGCCATTTAAAGGTTCAACGGTCATTTATTAGCAAAGTATACAACTCTGAAATTCTTCTTCTCCAGATAGCAATGAAACTAAGAAAGAAAAGAATGGCAACGCAATCATCAAACCCAAATACCCCTTCCCTACACTAAAAAGCAAGAAAGATCGGGCTAAAAACACAGAATATAAATAACTATATGACTGAAAAAAATGCCCATAGTCCATTGTACATTTGCTGGTATAAACTCACCTGTCTTCCTTCAGGAGTATTTGGAAATCCTTGACTATATATGGTGTATAATCATTCACATTCCTTGGTGTAAAGGTACTCCTAATGCCTAATGTAAAGATGTTTGCACTTCCTGGTACATAACTGCTCATAATACATGTACAATCTTTCTCACTTTTCTAGAGCACATTCTCACATGCTCCTCAAAAATTTCAGAGTGCAATGTGAAAATAAAAAACAATAGCATCAATCTTTCAGCAACATAAGGATCTATAAAGGGGAGTGAGAACCAGGGTGAAGGGACTCAAGATAGGACAGATGGTAAAAAAGCAAAGATAACATGCAGTCGGACTGTCAGGAAGAGCAGGCAGACGACAGGGTAAAATTGAAACCAGCAGGGTGAGTACCAGTGTATTAGGGGAACCAAAATCAAATGGGGAACCAAATATAGTGGAAATAAGGTGGATGATCTTTTTGCGCTATTACAGATTGTCAGATATGATGTTGTGGCCATCACTGAATTGTGGCTGAAGGATGGGTGTAGTTGGAAGCTGAATATCCAAGGTTATACATTATACGGGAGGAACAGGAAGGTAGGGCGGGGCGGACGTGGCTGTGCTGGTAAAGAATGGTATCAAATCATCAGAAAGATCATAGGATCAGAAGATGTTGAATCCTTGTGAACTGAATTAAGAAAATGCAAGGATAAAAGGACCCTGATGGGAGTTACATACATCAGGCCGCCAAACAGGCCTGTGTTGGCATGTGGCCAAGTGGTTAAAGTTTTGGGCTAGTGATATGAAGGTCATTAGTTCGAGCCTCAGCCAAGGCAGCATGTGAGCAAGGCACTCAACCATACACTGATCCTGCATGTTTATAGCCCAGTGGCGGTGGTTGATCCAGTATGGACAAGACAAGACAAAACGGTAGCTGGGATGCACTACAGATTACAATAGGAAATAGAAAAGGCATGTCAAAAAGATGATAGCCAAAGGAGATTTTGGCATGCAGCTGGATTGGCAAAATATGGTTGGTAATGGATCTTAAGACAGTGGATTTGAAAAGCCTATGAGATGGCTTTTTAGAGCAGTTTGTCGTTGAACCTACTAGAGCAGTGGTCCCCAACCACCGGGCCACGGACCACTGGTTGGGGACCACTGTACTAGAAGATCAGCTAAACTGGGCTGTGTGTGATGTAATGGAGGTGATTAGGGAGTTTAAGATAAAAGAACCCTTGAGAGGTAGTGATCGCAATATGCTTGAATTAAACTTGAAATTTGATAGGGAGAAAGTAAAGTCTGACGTAGCAGTATTTCAGTGAATTAAAAGGAAATTACAGTGGTATGAGAAACGGAGCTGGCCTAAGTAAGTTGGAAGGAGATGCTGGTAGGGATGACCAGAGCAGCAATGCCTTGAGTTTCTGGGGAAAATGAGGAAGGTGCGGGAGAGATGCATTCCAAAAACAAGGAATTACTTAAATGGCAAAACAGTACAACCGTGCCTGACAAGGGATGTCAAAGCTAATGGAAAAGCAAAAGAGAAGGGATACAGCAAAGTGAAAATTAGTGGGAAGATAGAGGATTGGGAAGTTTTTAAAAACCTACAGAAAGCAACTAGAAGAATCATTAGGAGGGAAAATATGAAAGTAAGCTAGTAGACAATATCAAAGATGATAGTAAAAGCTTTTTCAGTATGTTAAAAATAAAAGAGAGATGAGAGTGGATATAGGACTGCTAGAAAATGAAGCCAGAGAAATAATAACGAGAGACAAGGAGATGGCAGATGAACTAAATGAGTATCTTCATCAGTCTTCACTGTGGAAGACTCCAGCAGTATGCCAGGTGTTGAGGGGTGTGAAGGAAGAGAAGTGAGTGCAGTTACGATTACAAGGGAGAAGGTGCTCAAAAAGCTGAAAGACCTAAAGGTACCTTAAAAGTAAAGACCTAAAGTCACCTGGACTAGATGAACAGCACCCTAGGGTACTGAAAGAGGTAACATTAGGGATTGTGGAGGCATTAGTAGTGAGCTTTCAAAAATCATTGGACTCTGGCATGGTTCCGGAGGACTGGAAATGTGCAAATATCACTCCATTCTTTAAGAAAGGAGGGAGGCAGCAGAAAGGAAATTATAGACCAGTTAGCCTGACCTCAGTGGCTGGGAAGATGTTGGAGGAAATTTTCAAGGATTAGATTATGTGACTTTGTGACACAGGACAAGATAGGAGAAAGTCAGCATGGTTTCCTTCAGGGAAAATCCTGCCTGACAAACCTGTTGGAATTCTTCGAAGAGATTACAAGTAGGATAGATAAAAGGGATTCAGTGGATGTTGTATATTTGGACTTTCAGAAGGCCTTTGACAAGAGTGGATACAGGACGACTAGAAAATGAGACCATACATGAGGCTGCTTACCAAGTTAAGAGCCCATGGTATTACAGGAAAGTTACTAGTATAGTTAGAGCATTGACTGATTGGTAGGAGGCAGCGAGTGGGAATAAAAAGATCCTTTTCTGGTTGGCTGCCAGTGATTAGTGGTGTTCCGCAGGGGTCTGTGTTGTGGCTGCTTCTTTTTATGTAGTACCTCAATGATTTAGATAATGGAATAGAAAGCTTTGTTGCCAAGATTGCAGATAATATGAAAATTGTTGAAGGGGCAGATAGTGTTGAGGAAAAAGAAAGGCTGCAGATGGGCCTAGAAGGTTAACTTGCAAGTTGAGTTGGTGGTGTGGAAGGCAAATGCAATGTTAGCATTCATTTCAAGCGGTCTAGAATATAAAAGTAGGGATGTGATACTGAGGCTTTATAAGGCCCTGGTGAGGCCTCACCTTGAGTATTGTGAACACTTTTGGACACCTTATCTAAGAAAAGATGTGCTGGCATTGGAGGGGGTTCCGAGACAGTTCACAAGGATGATTCTGGGATTGAAAGGGATATCATGTGAGGAATGTTTGATGGCTCTGGGTCAGTACTCACTAGAATTTGGAAGGATGAGGGGGGATCTCATTGAAACCTTTTGAATGTTGAAAGGCCTAGACAAAGTAGATGTGGAAAAGATGTTTTCCACGGTGGGGGAGTCTAGAACAAGAGGCCTCAGCCTCAGGATAGAGGGACATCCATTTAAAACAGAGATCCAAAGAAAGTTATTTAGCCAGAGGATGGTGAATTTGTGGAATTTGTTACCACAGACAGCTGTGGAGGCCAGGTCGTTGGATGTATTTAAGGTGGAGATTGATAGGTTTTTGATCGGCCACAGCATCAAAGGATACAGGAAGAGGGCCAGGGAGGGGAAATAAAAGGATCAGCCATGGTTGAATGGGGGAGCAGACTCGATGGGCCAAATGGTCTAATTTTGTTCCTATTGTCATGGTCCCGATCGTTAATTCCCTATCTTACTCCTAATTTTCTTTGATTATACCATGGTCCCGGTCGTTATTTGCTAATTGCTTCCAATTCTCTTTAACGATGACACACCTGGTTTTCATCACAGACTCAGTATAAGAACCTCTACATCACAACAGCTAATTGCCAGTTTGTTGGTTTATTCCTGTGTGATAATTTTGTTTCCTGACTGATTAAAACCATTTGTTCTAAGTTCAGCTCCAGTTTCAAGATATTCCATGAAAACCCTGCCCCTGTGTCAAGACTCCATATCAGAGCTCCGTGTCAAGATTCCTCCTGTTTGCTGTTCAATATTCACGACTGTGCCAGCATCTCCAACTCCATCTCCGTGCCTGTGTCCTGCACTTGGGTTCTCCTCAGTCACTCCGTGCAACACCTGTGTCTTATGGTCTACGATCCAGCAGACTAGATTTAGAATGAGATTATCAGAAACTGCTTTTCTCAGGGTGTAGTGAATCTGTGGAATTCTCTGCCCAGGGAAGCAGTGGAGGCTACAACATTAAATATGTTTAAAATTAGATTTTTATAGAGTTAGATAGATTTTTGGCTAACTGAGGAATTAAGGATTATGGGGAAAAGGCAGGTGAGTAAGCTGAGTCCATGGCCTGATCAGCCATGTCTTGCAGAATGGCTCGATGGTCCAGATGGCCTGCTCCTGCTCCTATTCCTTATTTTTTTGAATCGACTAGAACTAGCTTCAGAAGAATGCTACTGCTCAAATGGGAGATCATAGCCCAAAGGAAGGGTGCACGAGCTTTAAATTGAGGTTCTATGAGGGCAGCCCTTTGACTAGGGAAGAAGGAAAAATCAGGTTTTAATTACTGAGCTGTAGAGAAGATATCAGATAGCTGTTGCATGATTACTGGCCAGGAAAGTCTCTCTTCCAATTTAGCGCAACATTGTGAAATGTTGGAATAGCCACTAGAGGGATGTTGCTCAATCTCTGACTCAGATTTGGGTGAGGCTAACCCCTGTGCTGCTTGCCAACTGTATACAGTAATGCAAAGAAGCAGGACCAGGCAGCAAGGCTGAAGAAATTACAAACTCCCCAATACCATGGAAGTTGCTGTTCTGGTACTGTTCAGCAACATCAGTTATATGGGAGGTAGGGAAGCAAAAATCACAGCATTCCCAAAGTTCAAAACTATTACCATCCCTGTCGTGACTTCTCTCCACCCTTCGTTCTCACTTGTGGTAGCGTGAACACAATTCACACCTTGTCAGGCATATCCTAAGTTCTCTGAAGTCAGGATAGAAGGATAATGTACCCTCAGTAGTAGTTGAAAACCTTTCAATATTGCAGGGATGCTGTCACTTGAAAGAGCAGGTGACCTCATGGCTGTGAGAGTGACTCTGGCCGTAGCCATCTACATGATGCTCTAGCAACACACATAAAATGCTGCTGGAATGCAGCTGGCCAGGCAGCATCTATAGGAAGAAGTACAGTCCTATAGATGCTGCATTCCACCAGCATTTTGTGTGTATTGCTTGAATTTCCAGCATCTGCAGATTTCCCTGTTTTTACATGATGCTCTCCAACCTCCTTTTGTTTAATCAAAGAAAGCAAGAGGCTGATGAAAAACATCATTCCGATGCATTTTCGATTCATTTCTAGAAAATAGACACCTTTGATAAATTCAATATTTACTGTCCATCTTTAATTGTCTTTGAGTCAGCTTCTTGAACCACTACATGGTGAAATTATTGTTGGGTGGGATTCCAGCATTTAGAAGGAATGATGATATATTTTCAAGACAGGGGAGTGTGTGAATTGGAGGGGAACCTGCAGGTAATAGTATCCTTGGTTGTTTTTTCTAGCTGAGAGACTGTTGAACCTCGGCAAGAAAGATATTCGATTCTGAGCGAGAGAGAGAGAGATTTTTAGGTAATGAGGGGGTTAACATTTCTGACAGCCAGGCACGAAAATAAGACCAAAGTCAGGCCAGCTATCTTTTTATTGAATGCAGGGTGTTGCCAAAGAGCTGGGAGCTTTCTCCTGCTCCAGTTTCTTATGTTCTGCTATAAAGAATAAGTGGTCATCCTGGGAAGGTAATTAATTCCAACTTCTTAAGTGTGCTGCAGATCGCAGAGAAGAGCATTAACTAATATGAAATAAGAATCTTCTCTCCCTACCACCACCTTGATTCATTCATTTATGTTCTGGGAATTGGAGAGTCCAATGAATTAATGAAACTGCACTGCCCTTCTCTCTAGTTAATTATCCATTGTAAAGCAACGAGAAATGATTGTGGCTTATCCTGAGGGAAGCATGAGTGATTTTCTGCACAAAGGCGATTAGCTATTTATAAATGTCCCTATGGTAACCTGGAATAATCAACACAAATAATTTTGAATATGCCTATAATTTTCATCGTGACTGTTAGGGTTATTCTTGCAACTGAGATTGTCTGTGAAATATTTTTAGTAAAAGGACAGCAATCTACGACTGCAGAGTTCCAGACACAAGGAGTTGCTTAACCAAGTGGTCATCAGAAGACATATGAGAAAGGTGACTATGAATAACAAAGATGCCTTTCTAAAAGACTTTCGTTCCCCATTCAGTCGCTGGACAGAGGGGGAATGTAGGGATTTGGCTTCCTCAGAAGCGTGATTTGTTCCTGAAGCAGTGTGTTTGTGTGCCTAAAAATAGTGGCATAGCAAATGGCATTCAATTCCTGCGGCTATCCGTGAGGAGTTTGTGTGTTCTTCCCATAGCTGCTTGGGATTCCTCTGTGTGCTCCGGTTTCCTCCCACGTTCCAACGATGTGTGGCTTAGGAGGTTAATTGGCCACGTGGTGTGATTGGGCAGCGTAGGCTCGTTGGGCTGCAAGTGTCTGTTACCATGCCTCATCTCTAAACAAACAACAGATCCAGTTGTAATGAGATGGTTCGAGTAGATGAGTTGAAATTGGATGAATATCTAGGAGTATTGAGATTAAGGGGGCTTCTAGCTTGTTGTTCTCAAGCAGCCAAACGTTTCCAGCTACAGGCTTCAGCAATTCAACAGGATTTGCTTGGAGTTAACTTCATTAATAATTTTGGCAGCACATGACCAAACAGTCAGGGGCTGCCAGCCCTAACACTCTTGTAAAACACTTCTTGTGCAGAAGCACCTTTTCATTAGAAACACACTTGTGTTAATCATTTGCTCTCATGTTGTTAAATCTATGTATCAATGATCAACAGTAACTTCAAAGAAAATTCAAATAAAACAGAAAATGTTGTAAATACTCAGTAGGTCTGTAGCATCTGTTGAGAGAAAAGCAGAATTAATGTTTCAGGCAAGAATCTTCAAAAATGGGGAAAAGTTAAAAATAAAGGTTGAGGGGAAATGGGGCTGAAGAAAGCAAAGGGGTAAGTCTGTAGGACAATGAAGGAAAGAGGAGACAAAATCCAAGCTAGGCCTGACTGAAGCAAAGCTCACCCCATCTGCGAAATCAAACATTGTAGTGTGCACCGTACGTATCCATCTGCAGAGTAACATGGCAGCTAACCTCCGATACATTCCTCTCCCTGATTCCTGGAACTCAGAAATCGGTTTGATCCGAGAGTCAGAAAGTTGTTTCTATGTTGTTACGTTGATTGGGAAATTCTCAGAACTGTTCCCAATTTTCTGTGCTACTTTTGTAGAAATGAAGTGAAAAATTTGTTTTGTCCAGACGGAGGTGAAGAAAGAGAGTAGGGTCTCCCTGGCAGTACGTGTTGAGATTAATACTTGCTTAACTGCATTCTGCAATTAAAAGCAGAAAATATTTCAAATATTAAGCCAATAGACAACATTTGCGAAGAGAGAAATAAAGCTATAATTTAAAGTCAAGAGCCTATCTTAGATGAGTCTGGAAGTAGCAGTAAATATGGGGGATTGTTATATCCTAGAGCACACAAAATGGAAAAGGAAAGTCCTGACAAAGGGTCTCGGCCTGAAACATTGACTGTACTTCTCCCTATAGATGCTGCCTGACCTGCTGCGTTCCACCAGCATTTTGTGTGTGTTGCTTGAATTTCCAGCATCTGCAGATTTCCTCGTGTTTGCGAAAAGAAAAGCTAGTGAACGTTGGCATACAAACTACTGGAGGAACTCAGCAGGCCAGGCAGTATCCGTGGAGGTGATGCACCATCAATAACTCTCGGAGATGGGAGGTGAACGATAGGCTTTTATTAGCAGCAGGAGACCACCACACAACATCCTGGAGACTGAGGAAGGAGCAGTGCCTCCAATTGCCTTTATACAGGGGTCTGTGGGAGGAGCCACAGGAGCAGTCAGCAGAGGGGTGTGTCCAGACAGGTATATGTAGTTTACCACAGCGGGTAAATGAATTCCCCCAGTTTTCAGCATGTATAGTCTCTTTTGATTCCAGCGTACAAATTATTTTGGCCTGCGGCTTTAAAGAAAGTAAACATACACGCAGAATAAGGAATTAGAAAGATAATAAGTGTGTTGGCCATCACTGCAAGGAGAGAGGCCTGCAAAGGTAAGAAAACCTTCATGGAGATTTGGAGTGGTGTGTGCAGTTTTGATTTCCTTACTAAAGAAGCACATATCTACGTTGGAGTAAATACAGTTGGAAAGACTAGAACATCTTTCCCAGTTCCGAAGAAGGAACTGAAATATTAACTGCTTCTCTTTCTACAGATGCTGCTTCACTGTTAACTGAATTTTCTGTTGTTATTTCAGACTTCCAGACATCTGTAAAGTTTTACATCCAGTAATTTTAACCTTGAAGGGTCTTGGCTCTCCTCTCCAGATGGATTTCTGTTTACCTCTTTCGCCTCGATCAGCCTTAATGGCTTCTATTGAATTTCTTATATCTTGTAAAGTGTTCTATAGTCACATCACTCATGGGCAACTACTAATCTGAAATGTTGATCTCTCTCCATACACTCTGCTTTGCACACACAGCATTTTTTCATTTTATTTAGGGGAATCAGAAGATATGTGAATCGGGTGGGAATGTGGACTTAAGGACAAAATCAGCGGTAATCTTGCTAAACATGAGAGCATGCTAAGAACAATACTGCAGACGCCTACACCTGTTTCTATTTCTTATGCTTTTCTGTTCTTATTCCAGGACGTACATAATTTTGCTTTTGTACCAATACAGCACTGTTGTTTTGAGGCAAAATTACAATGTTGGCTTGACTTCAATAACATAAAAAAAACAGATTGCTTGCTCTGAAAACATAAGCAACAGAGGCCCTTATTTTGTTGTCCAGCAAGAGAAAGGATTTTCCTTTACAACAATTATAACCTGCCATTTTTAAATGTTTGGAATGGCAGTTTGTGGTTAGTGTGAATAAACAGCATGCCTTGTTGTTGAATTGGGGCTGGAGTGTGTAGACACACTGCTCTGATTACAGGGGCTCTAGCAGGGATTTCTGTGCATGTTGTAAAGCTAAATTAATTCAAGGTTGAGTAGGAGATCTACTCAGTTTGATAAACAAGAAAATACACCCTTTGACAACTGATCAAATGCTTGAATCATCTGCACCAGATCTGTTACTGCACAAGAAGATGCACAAGGTGAATCAGAAAACAGCAAAACGTTCACCTTCACGGAAAATAATTCCAACTTATAAAAGATTGACTATTCTATTGACTTTTTAAAAATTCTTCACTCCTTCCATACGCAGACTCTCAAGGCCAGATTTATTTCGGAATGTATGTTCATGTTTTCTATAAGTTATCAGTTTATAAAACACCAGTGTATTTGCTGAGGGTAAGTCCGTACTTCACCCTTCTTTCAATGATTGCCCCATTTCACATTTAAAACTGAACTAAGAAATACTATGAAGTCCACATTCAAGTCAACTAGATATTGCACAATTTGTCTGATCTGGAATTTAAGGATATGTCAAAAGGGAGCTACCTCATCCATTAAAAGGAAAAGGATTAGAAGAACATTGTGACCTAGAAATTCAACCACGTAGTACAAGCTTCTTAAGTTTGTAGTACATGGCACAGATTTGAGAGATTGATTCGCCATGCAGGTCATTTGCAAAGCATAAATGACAACTATAGAGCCCAAAGCACCAGATGGAACCCTTGGTGGGGGCACTTCCACGCCTGCAGGTGAAACTCGTAGAATGTGCAAAGGGACTAGCGAGACTCTTGCAACAATCTCCTTTGTGAAATCAAATCATTTTATGTAAATGGTATTCACACAGTGGCAGAACTAGTCCCTGCATTTCTGCTACTTGTGCTAATAAGGGTCAGTAATCACTTGAGCAGTCAGTTGCAAGTCATCAGACTTCAGGAGGGCAGTTGGCTGCTATAAAGTCTGATCATAGAGCTCTTTCCCCTCTCTTATCTGTCGAAAGCTGAGTCATGGGCCCACCTGACTTGCAATGAAACGAGGAATAGAAGCAGCTTCGCTCTTCCCAGACTCACCATCATTCCCCCAGACTGGGGAACCTGCAGGTTTTCCACTCCACTAGGAGGCAGATCACAGTCTCAAAGTGCCAGCCGACTGTGGTAATTCAGAATCCCGGCAGCAGCATCCTGGGCTTGGCAGACAGAAAACAGGGCTTGAAAAGCAGCGCCCATTCACATTTTCCGATCAGATGTTTTAATGAAAAACTCATCATCCATGCTAGATTTGATACAGCATACAAACAACAAAGCAGCACAAAATGAATCACAAAATCAGTTCACATTCAAGAAAACTAAGAAAAGTCCAAGTCATTAAAGATTAACTATTGTGAGCTTAGCTAAGCTATTCTACTGTGCCACAATGGAAGCTGGGGCCCTCTGCCATAAGGCAATTCTGAGGAAGGGTCATCCTCAACCTGAAATGTGAACTCATCTTCTTTAAATTTAATTTAGAGATACAGCATGGAATAGGCCCTTCCAGTCCCTGGAGCTGACCCACCCAGCACCCGCTGACAACCCTAACCTAATCAGAGGACAATTTACCGTGATCAACTAACCTAACCAGTACGTCTTTGGACCATGGGAGGAAACCAGAGGATCCGAAGGAAACCCTCGCATTCCACAGGGAGGACGTGCAGAGATTCCTTACAATGGATGCCAGGATCGAACATCAGATTCCGATGCCCCGATCTGTAATAGCTTTGCACTGAACTGCTACTCATCTCTTTCCACAGACGTTCCGAAATTTGCACACAAGTGCCTTTGAGATAGTTCCTTTCTTCCTGAACTGTGGTGTCTGTCCCCTCCGTCAAGGTTAATGGAGTTCTTGACAGCATTTTGTCAATGTCCTGCACCTCTGCTCTCTCACCCCTCTTTTTCTGGACAGAACAAGGGCAGATTTAGCATGACCCTCGCACTCCACCCCACCAGTCTCCATATTCAACATTATAGCATTCACAATTTCTTCTAGGTTCAAAAAAATTCCACCAGATCTTCCACTACCCTGTAAACAATCCCTTCACAGCTTCCTCATCTGCTTTCAGTTCCTATCATCCACACCCTTTGTCTAACTCTTTCCAATACAATACCAGACTCTTCACCTCTTCTCTATCCTTACAGATGAAGCAGCAATTATGCCCACACTGCTTCCTCGCCTCTGGCTTACTATATTCAGTGTTCCTCTGCATCAGAGAAACCAAAATCAGACTGTAATCACTTTGCAGAGTTCAGTTCTCAGAATCAAACCTCAAGATTCCCACTGCCTGCTTCTTTAATTCTCCATCACTCGCACATTCTGACCCAGCTGTGTGCAGCTTTCTACACTGTTATAATGAAGCCCAGCAGAGGCTCAAGACCATAAGACACAGCAGCAGAAATAGGTTATTTGGCCCAACAAATCTGCACCCCCATTCAATCATGGCTGATCAATTTTTTTTTCCCTCCCCGGCCTTCTCCCCATAACCTTTGATGCAGTGGCCAATCAAGAATCTATCACTCTCCGTCTTAAATACATCCAACAAGCTGGCCTCCACAGTTGTCTGTGGTAACAAGTTCCACAAATTCATCACCTTCTGACTAAAGAAACTTCCACACATCTCTGTGTTAAACGGACACCCCCCCTATCCTGAGGCTGTGCCCTCAAGCCCTAGAATCCCTCACCATGGGAAATGTCCTTTCCACATCTACTCTGTCTAGGCCTTTCAACATTCAAAAGGTTTCAATGACATCTCTCCTCATCCTTCTGAATTCCAGTGAATACAGACCCAGAGCCATCAAATATTCCTCACATGATAACCCTTTCAATCCTGGAATCATCCTTGTGAACCTCCTCTGGACCCTCTCCAATGCCAGCACATCCTTTCTAGGATGAGGGACCAAAACTGTTCACAATACTCAAAGTAAGGCTTCACCAGTGTCTTATAAAGCCTCAGCATCACATCCTTGCTCTTGTGTTCTAGACCTCTTGAAATGAATGCTAACATGGCATTTGCCATCCTCACCACTGACCCAACCTGTAATTTAACCTTCAGGGTGTTCTGCACAAGGACTCCCAAGTCCCTCTGCATCTCAGATTCCTGGATGTTCTCCCTGTTTAGAAAATAGTCCACACATTAATTTTTACTACCAAAGTGCATGACCATGCATTTTCCAACATTTGCCACTTTCTTGTGTTACGAATGAGGAGCAACTCTGATGGGCAGAAGGGTGCAAAGTCGCCCCCCCCCCCTTTTGAGAATCGCAAAATCGCTATTATTTCGGGTCTGATACCAAAGAAATGAAAGAGATAACAGCAAGGGCAGTTGTTATTGACAACGCTCATGAAAAATTGATGAGAGAGAAGCCACAGGTTGGAATGTCTCCTATTGACAAAAAGAGAGATTACTGCTATTGTCTCTTGAAGAAGGAATTGTGTATTGAGTACTGTTCTATTCATTGAAACCCCTCAGGGGGCAACCAGAGTGGTCTGGTTGAGGGGTTGCATCATCCCAACCTGATTGACACCTGAGACCCCGTGAGTGGGGATAAAAGTAGGGTCTGGGGAAACACCCCTCAGACGCACCAGGAGAGAAGCTACGAGACCGGTGGGGGCTTGTGTGTGTGTCCACCCTTGCCTGGGTGACGAGTCCTCCACGGAACGGTCTAGCTAAAGGACGGAGGGGTCATACGTGAATGGCCACAACAACAACGCATCGACGGATCAAGATCGTAAAAGGAAAGTCGGCAAGTCAATAGCTGTTACTCTCTCTCTCTCTCTCTCTCTCTCTCTCTCTCTCCCCCCCCCCCCCCAACAATTGCAACACAGCGAGCAACAACTACCGCAGCTTGCATGAACTGAACTGAACTTTATATTTCCATCGGACAATTCATTATCCCCTAGACAACAATAGAGCTTATTTCTTATTGATTATTATTATACCCGCACTTTTAGGTTTAGTATTGATGACGTATATTATCTGTATATTTGCATTGATATTATTTTTGTGTATTTTTACTAATAAATACTGTTAAAAATAGTATCATCAGACTTCAACGGCTACTCCTATCTTTGCTGGTAAGATACCCAGTTACGGGGTTCGTAACACTTGCCATTCTCCTAATCTGGCTATGTCCTTCTGCATCTCATCTGTTCCCTCAACACTACCTGCCCCTCCACCAATCTTCATATCATCTGCAAACTTGGCAACAAAGCCAAATATTCCATCATCTAAATCATTGATATACAAAAATAAAAGGAAGTGGTCCCAACACAGACCACTGCAGAACACCACTAGTCACTGGCAGCCAACCAGGAAAGGATCCTTCTATTCCCACTCACTGCCTCCTACCAATCAGCCAATGCTCTAACCATGTTAGTAACTTTCCTGTAATACCATGGGCTCTTAACTTGGTAAGCAGCCTCAAGCGTGGCACCTTCTCAAAGACTTTCTGAAAGTCCAAATATACAACACGTACTGAATTCCCTTTATCCATTCTACTTGTAATCTCCTCAAAGAATTCCAGCAGCTTCGTAGGGCAGGATTTTCCCTTAAAGAAACCATGCTGACTTTGTCTTATCCTGTCTTGTGTCATCAAGTACTCCATAAGCTCATCCTTAACAATTGATTCCAACATCTTCCCAGTCACTGAGGTTATGCTAATAATTTCCTTTCTGCTGCCTTCCTCCTTTCTTAATGTGTGGAGTGACATTTGTAATTTTCCAGTCCTCTGGCACCATGCCAGAGTCCAATGATTTTTGAAAGATCACTTCTAATCCTCCACAATCTCTACCGCTACCTCTTCCAGAACCCTAGGGTGCAGCACATCTGGTCTGGGTGACTTATGTACCCTTAGCTCTTTCAGCTTTTTGAGCACCTTCTCCTTTGTAATAGTAACTGCACTCACTTCTCTTCCCTCACACCCTTCAACATCTGGCACAGTGAAGCCTGATGCAAAATACTCACTTAGTTCATCTGTCATCTCCTTGTCCCTCATTATTATTCCTCAGGCCTCGTTTTCTAGCACTCCTATATACACTCTCAGCTCTCTTTTATTTTTAACATACTTGAAGCATCTTTTACTGTCCACTATGATATTGTTTGCTAGCTTGCTTTCATATTTCATCTTTTCCCTCCTAATGATTCTTCAAGGAAACAGAACCTCACTCTCTATCTGCAAAAGTTACAACCCTCCAGACAGAATATCAGATTCTCTGACTCCAGATAACTCACCACAGCAAAGTGAGACCACATTTGCTGTGACATGAAAGCATAAGTTGTCTGTTTGTGATATAGCTCAGTTTTTCTCCCCACAAAGCTCGACAATTGGCTTGTTTTCCCTACAGTGAAGGGAATAAAGGATCGGTCAGACCATTTGCCAAATAATATCACCTCACGTAGCTCTGGTTGTCTCTAGCTCCGAACGTCACTTAAAACTTGTCTCAGAAGCTCAACAATCTCTGTCCTGACAATGGATTAGAGCATAAGATGGTGAACTAAATTGAGTCTGTCATCACCAAGTGAGTCCAATCTGTTGTGGAAGTGCTGATTCAAACTCATCAGACTTTCTCCACACCTGACAGGAAGTCTCCTTGGCAGCCATGTGCTTCTCAAGGACACAATCACTTATCAGCAAGACAGGGGAATCAAACATCACAAACAGGAGAAAGACTGCAGATGCTGGAAATCCAAAGTGCTGGAGGAACTCAGCAGGCTAGGCAGCATCTATGGAAAAGAGTAAACAGCTGACATTTCAGGCCGAGGCAAAACATCAGTCAGCTTGGAACAGAGGAAGAACTTTGATAGACTATCCCATATAATTTTGATGACCACACTCTCCACAAATGGATATGATTGCAATCGTTATAATTCAAGAGAGGGAAGCAGAAAGCTCCCCAGGCAAATCTTGTGCTGTTCAATGTTGTTCTCTCCTCTGCCTCGTCTCTGAGTCTTTTGCTGAGTCCATCAGGAAGGATGCAAATACAAGATGGGTACACATAACTCAGATCACTATATTAAGATTGTTTAAAATGTTTTGTTTTACTTTCTCCATAGACATATTTCATTCATAAAACTCACCACACATCCACCATCAATCATTCTACCAAATATGCAGAACAACACAGCATAGAAACAGACCAACACATACAAACAAGCTGGAGGAACTCAGCAGGTCAGGCAGCACCCGTGGAAATGAGTAGTCAACGTTTCGGGCCAAGACCCTTCCTCAGGACACAGGACCCAGTCCTGACAAACGGTCTTGGCCCAAAACGTTGACTGCTCGTTTCCACGGCTGCTGCCCGACCTGCTGCCCAAGTTCCTCCAGCTTGTTTGTACATGTTGCTTTGACCACAGCATCTGCAGTGTACTTTGTGTATAGAAACAGACCCTTTGACTCATCTAGACTAAGCCACACCATTAATCTGCCCGGTCCCATTGACCTGCACCTTCACATTGCTGTACATACCCTTCCCATCCATGTACCTATCCAAATTTCTCTCGGATGTTGAAATGAACCCTACATCCCCCATTTCTATTGACAGCTCATTCCACACTCTCACTGCCCTCTGAGTGAAGAAGTTCTCCCCAAATTCCCCTTAAACATTTCACCTTTCACCTTTAACCAATGACTTCTAGTATTAGTCTCACCCAACCTGAGTGCAAAAAGCCTGCTGACATTTACCCTATCTACCCCCCTCATCATTTTGTATAATGCTATCAAATCTCCCCACAAACTGCTACATTCCAGAGAAGCAAGTTCTAACCTAGTCAACCTTTCCCTATAACTCTGGTCCTCAAGTCCTGGCAACATCCTTGTAAATTTTCTCCACACTCTTTCAACCTTATTTATATCTTTCCTGCAGGCAGGTGATCAAAACTGCACACAATATTCAAAATTTGCCATAACCAACATCTTACACAATTTCAACATAACATCCTAACTCTTGTACTCAATATATTGATTTATGAAGGCCAATGAGCCAAAGGCTTTCTTTATGGCCCTATCTATATGTGATGCCACTCTCCAGGAATTATGGATCTGTATTGCCAGATTCCTCTGTTCTACCGTGCTCCTCAGGGTCCTACTGCTCATCATGTAGGACCTAACCTGGTTGGTCCTCCCAAACTGCAATGCCTCACACTTGTCTGCATTAAATTCCAACAGCCATTTTTAGACTATTTTTCCAGCTGGTCCAGATCCCACTACAAACTTAGATAGTCTTCCTCACTGTCCATTATACCCCCCAACTTTGGTGCCCTCCATAAACTTGCTGATCCTGTTAACTACATCATCATTGATATAGATGACAAACACCAATGGGCGCAGGACCATTCCCTGTGGCTAGTCACAGGACTCCAGTTAGAGAGGCAACCATTTTACTGCCTTATCTTGAATGCCAAGCAACTGAACCTTCTTAACCAACCTCATGTGTGGGACCTTGTCAAATGCCTTACTAATGTCCCCATAGACAACTTAACTTTCCTGGTACTTCCATGAAAAACTGTAAGATTGGTTATACATGATTTACCACACACAAAGCCATTCTGATTATCCTTAATCATTTCCTGTCTATCCAAATACTGAAATATCCAGTCTCTTAGAATACCTTCCAATGACATTCCCACAACTGATGTCAGGCTCACCCAGCCTATAATTCCCTGGTTTATTCTTTGAGTCTTCCTTAAACAATGAAACAGCATTAGCTATTCTCCAATCTTCCAGCGCCTCACCCATAGCTAAGGATGTTTAAATGTCTTGCTAGGGCCCCTACAATGTTTACAGTAGCCTCACACAGGGTCTGAGGGAACACTTTGTCAGGTACTGGGGATTTATCCACCTTAATTTTCCTCAAGGCACCACAAACACCTCCTCCTCTGTAATTTGTATGGGGTCAAAGACCTCATTGCTGCTTTGCCTCACTTCTATAAGCTCCGTGTCCATCTCCCGACCAAATACAAATGCAAAAAATCCATTTAAAGAATGCTTCCATCTCTTTCAGCTCCACGCATAGATACCATTCTGATCTTCCAGAGGATCAATTTTGTCCCTTGCTATCCTTTTGCTCTTAATATATCTGTAGAAGTCCTTAGGATTCTCCTTGTCTGCAAGGGCAGCTTCATAACTTCTTTTCACCCTCCTGATTTCCTTCCTAAGTGTTCTTTTGCATTTATTATACTCCTCAAGTATCTCATTTGTTCCTACCTACCATGCACCTCCTTATTTTTCTTAACCAGGGCCTCAATATCTCTTGAAAACCAGTTTTATGTTTTGGAGTTACAAAATAAAAAGTGGCAATGAGAAAGTTTTAAACAAACCCATCATTTGTAGGAGCTTCATGTCCGATGCTCAACTGCTCTCATACCAGATGGAGATACAACTTGTCCAGATGCTCTCAATAGTGCTCCTGTGAAATGTAGATAAGATGGAATGTGGAAGCCTTGCTAGCCTCAATCTAAGGAAGTGGAGGCACTGCTGTGCCTTCTAGTTCAGGAAGATGACATTAAGGGACCAGGTGAGGTCATCCATGACGTGAACTCCCAGGGCCTTGTTCAACTTAACTCTCTAGAGAGGAGGCGTGTATTCAGAGAGGGGAATGGTTTGTCTGCACCTTCCTACAGTCCGCAATGATTCCCTTTGTCTTCTCCACGTTCAGGCTGAGGTTGTTCTTCTCACACCAATCTACCAGATGCTCCACTTCCTTTCTGTACAGCGTCTCATCACCATTATTGATAGGGCCAACCACTGTTGTGTCATCTGCAAACTTGATGACACAGTTTGAGCTGCATCCTGTGACGCAGTCATGTGTCAGCAGCGGGCTGAGCATGCGGCTTTGGGGGGACAAGCCAGTGCTCAGTATAATGGGACTAGAGCCGTTGCTTCCCACATGGACTGACAGTGGCCTTACTGTTAGAAAGTGCAGTATCCAACTGATGTCGACCAAAGGAGCATTGTGCGCAGATGCCATCTTTGCGTTGTGTATACCTGTCTGGACACGCCCCTCTGCTGACTGCTCCTGTGGCTCCTCCCACAGACCCCTGGATAAAGGTGATTGTGTCACTGCTCCTCCCACAGTCCAGGGCAGTCATCCGGTATGGTCGTGCTCCGTTTTACTGCTAATAAAAGCCTTTCAGTATTTACTCTGCTTCCAGTCTTTTGGAGTTATTGATAGTGCATCATGCGTGCATGTCTTAGAGGATATCTTTGCAAACCTTTCTGGAGGAAAACACTTCAGCACAGTGAATCTAGCTCTGATAAGGATGACAAGGAACATCTCCAAAATCTCAAGACAGTATTAAAAAGATTGGAAGATTATGGGCTCAACAAGTGTGAATTCATTAAACCAAGAATCACTTACTGCAGTCACACCATTGGCACTGGGATTTACATAAATATGCTGAGAAATCAGAGGTGAATACCTCAAGGCCAAAGGATGTGTCATAGGTGTGGTACTTTTTAGGATTTGATAATTACTAAAACAGGTTTCTGCCAAACCTGGCTACTGTGCTCCACCCCTTGAACTCATTACTACAGATTGAGAAGAAATTCCAATGGACAAAGCAGTGAGGTGACTTTCCAAAAGACAAAGGAAATGGTGAGTCAGTGACTTTACTCACACATTATGATCCACGTCATCCAATGAAGCTTGCCTGTGGTGCATCACCTTATGGTATAGGTTCCGTCATGTCACATGTGAGTGATGGATGTGAACACCCCATAGCCTTTGCATCATGTTCCCTTACTACTACAGAGAAAAAAATTACACACAGATTAGCAGAGAGGCCTTGAGTCTGGTCCGGGGTGTAAAACGTTTCAACCACTACCCTCATTACTGATCATCAACCACTAGTGTCCATTTTCAATCCACAGAGTGGTGTTCCACTAACAGCAACAGCACAAATGCTGAGAATGCATCTCTATTTATTCGGGAGACAGATACAGAGTTGATAATAGTGAGGCAAAGCAGCATCAACTTCATGGTCTCTGAACTGATTACAGAGGAGTAAGTGGTTGCTATCCTGAGGCAAATCAAGGTGGATAAGTCCCCAGGGCCTGACAAGATGTTCCCTCAGACCCTACGAGAAGCAAGTGCCAGGACCCTAGAAGAGATATTTAAAACATCCTTAGCATCAGGAGAGGTGCCAGAGGATTGGAGGATTGGCAATGTTGTTCCGCTGTTTTAAAAAGGCTCTAAACGGAAATCAGAAAATTATAGGCTGGTGAGTCTGACATCAGTTATAGACAATAGACAATAGACAATAGGTGCAGAAGTAGACCATTCAGCCCTTCGAGCCTGCACCACCATTCTGAGATCATGGCTGATCATCTACTATCAATACCCAGTTCCTGCCTTGTCCCCATATCCCTTGATTCCCCTATCCATAAGATACCTATCTAGCTCCTTCTTGAAAGCATCCAGAGAATTGGCCTCCACTGCCTTCCGAGGCAGTGCATTCCAGACCCCCACAACTCTCTGGGAGAAGAAGTTTTTCCTTAACTCTGTCCTAAATGACCTACCCCTTATTCTCAAACCATGCCCTCTGGTACTGGACTATCCTAGCATCTGGAACATATTTCCTGCCTCTATCTTGTCCAATCCCTTAATAATCTTATATGTTGCAATCAGATCCCCTCTCAATCTCCTTAATTCCAGCGTGTACAAGCCCAGTCTCTCTAACCTCTCTGCGTAAAACAGTCCGGACATCCCAGGAATTAACCTTGTGAATCTACGCTGCACTTCCTCTACAGCCAGGATGTCCTTCCTTAACCCTGGAGACCAAAACTGTACACAATACTCCAGGTGTGGTCTCACCAGGGCCCTGTAAAAAATGCAAAAGGATTTCCTTGCTCTTGTACTCAATTCCCTTTGTAATAAAGGCCAACATTCCATTAGCCTTCTTCACTGCCTGCTGCACTTGCTCATTCACCTTCAGTGACTGATGAACAAGGACTCCTAGATCTCTTTGTATTTCTCCCTTACCTAACTCTACACCGTTCAGATAATAATCTGCCTTCCTGTTCTTACTCCCAAAGTGGATAACCTTACACTTATTCACATTAAACGTCATCTGCCAAGTATCTGCCCACTCACTCAGCCTATCCAAGTCAGCCTGAATTCTCCTAACATCCTCATCACATGTCACACTGCCACCCAGCTTAGTATCATCAGCAAACTTGCTGATGTTACTCTCAATGCCTTCATCTAAATCGATGATGTAAATCATAAACAGCTGTGGTCCCAATACCGAGCCCTGTGGCACCCCACTAGTCATCACCTGCCATTCCGAGAAACACCCATTCACCGTTACCCTTTGCTTTCTATCCGCCAACCAGTTTTCTATCCATGTCAATATCTTCTCCCCAATGCCATGAGCTCTGATTTTACCCACCAATCTCCTATGTGGGACCTTATCAAATGCCTTCTGAAAATCGAGGTACACTACATCCACTGGATCTCCCTTGTCTAACTTCCTGGTTACATCCTCGAAAATCTCCAATAGATTAGTCAAGCATGATTTGCCCTTGGTAAATCCATGCTGGCTCGGCCCAATCCTATCACTGCTATCTAGATATGCCACTATTTCATCTTTAATAATGGACTCTAGCATCTTCCCCACTACTGATGTTAGGCTGACAGGCCGATAGTTCTCTGCTTTCTCCCTCCCTCCTTTCTTAAAAAGTGGAATAACATTAGCCATTCTCCAATCCTCAGGAACTGATCCTGAATCTAAGGAACATTGGAAAATGATTACCAATGCATCCGCAATTTCCAGGGCCACCTCCTTTAGTACCCTAGGATGCAGACCATCTGGACCTGGGGATTTGTCAGCCTTCAGTCCCATCAGTCTACTCATCTAATGTCAATCTGTTTCATTTCCTCTGTTACCCTATGTCCTTGGCCCATTCATACATCTGGGAGATTGCTTGTGTCTTCCCTAGTGAAGACAGATCTAAAGTACTTATTAAATTCTTCCACCATTCCTCTGTTTCCCATAACAATTTCACCCAATTCATTCTTCAAGGGCCCAACATTGTTCTTAACTATCTTCTTTCTCTTCACATACCTAAAAAAGCTTTTGCTATCCTCCTTTATATTCCTGGCTAGCTTGCGTTCGTACCTCATTTTTTCTCCCCGTATTGTCTTTTTAGTTAAGTTCTGTTGTTCCTTAAAAATTTCCCAATCATCTGTCCTCCCACTCACCTTAGCTCTGTCATACTTCCTTTTTTTTAATGCTATGCAATCTCTGACTTCCTTTGTCAACCACTGTGGCCCCTTTCCCCCCCCCCTTTGAATCCTTCCTTCTCCGGAGGATGAACTGATTTTGCACCTTGTGCATTATTCCCAAGAATACCTGCCATTGCTGTTCCACTGTCTTTTCTGCTAGGATATCCATCCAGTTAACTTTGGCCAGCTCCTCCCTCATGGCTCCATAGACTCCTTTGTTCAACTGCAACACTGACACCTCCGATCTGCCCTTATCCTTCTCAAATTGCAGATAAAAGCTTATCATATTGTGATCACTACCTCCTAATGGCTCCTTTACTTCAAGATCGCTTATCAAATCCTGTTCATTACACATTGTGGGAAAGTTATTGGAACTTATTCTAAATGACCAGAGATATGTAAGTATTTGGATAGACATGGACTGATTATCAATAGTCAGTATGGCTTTGTGTGTGGTAGGTCATGTCTAACCAATCTTATAGATTTTTTCAAAGAAGTTACCAGGAAAGTGGATGAAGGCAAGACGGTGGATGTTGTCTATGTGGACTTTAGTAAGGCATTTGACAAGGTCCCGCATGGGAGGCTGGTCAAGAAGGTTCAGTCGCTCAGCTCAAGATGAGGTAGTAAATTGGAATAGGATTGGCTTTATGGGAAAAGCCAGAGAGTGGTCGTGGAGGGTTGCCTGCAACTAGTGATGTGCTGCAGGGATTGGTGCTGGGCCCATTGTAGTTTGTCATCTTTATCAATGATCTGGATGATATTGTGGTTAACTGGATCAGCAAATTTGTAGATGGCACCGAGATGGGGGGTGTAGTGCTTAGTGAGGAAGGCTATCAGGGTTTGCAGAGTGATCTGTATCAGCTGAAAAAATGGACTGAAAAATGGCAGATGGAAATTAATGCAGAGAAGTGTGAGGTTTTGCACTTTGGTAGGATCAAGCTGGATAGGTCTTACACAGTAAATGGTAGGGCACTGAGGGGTGTTTTAGGACAAAGAGATCTGGGAATGCAGGTACATAATTCCTTGATAGTGATGTCACAGGTAGATAGGGTCATAAAGAAAGTTTTGGCACATTGGCCTTCATAAATCAATGTATTGAGTACAGTAGATGGGATGTTGTGTTGAAATTGTATAAGACATTGGTGAGGCCTAATCTGGAGTATTATGTGCACTTTTGGTCACCAACCTACAGGAAAGATGTAAACAAGGTTGAAAGAGTGTAGAGAAAGTTTACAAGGATGTTGCCAGGTCTGGAGGACCTGAGTTATAAGGAAAGATTGAATAGGTTAGAACTGTATTCTTTAGAACAGAGATTTGTTGAGAGGAGATTTGGTAGAAGTATACAACATTGTGAAGGGTATAGATAGGGCAAATATGAGCAGGTTTTTTCCACTGAGTTTGGGTGGGATTACAACCAGAGGTCATGTCTTAAGGGTAAAAGGTGAGACATTTAAGGGACATGAGGGGAAACTTCTTCGCTCAGAGGGTCACGAGAGTGTGGAATGAGGTGCCAGCACAAGTGGTCCATGTGAGCTGGATTTCAATGTTTAAGAGAAGTTCGGATAGGTTACCTGGATTGTAGGGTTATGGAGGACTATGGTCCCAGTGCAGGTCTTTGGGAACAGGCAGTTTAAATGGTTTTCAGCATGGACTGGGTGGCTGAAGGGCCTGTTTCTGTGCTGTACTTCACTATGACTCTACGGGGTTTGTTTCTAGGTGGACACAGTCACAAGATCAAATTCAAGAGGACAACTTATCATGGGAATGTTAATGGATTGTCCTCTTTACAGCATATCATATGGGAATCTCATCCTCGTTCACAGAACCTCCTTTCTGTTCCCTGAAGCAATGAATCCTCTGTCACTACAGCTCAGCTCTTCTCTCCCCTTCCCTCTGAGCCACAATGTCAGACTGAGTACCAGAGACCTAAACATTGTGACTTTGCTCTGCTAGCTGACTCCACCCCCAGCCCCCCAAATTATCCAAAGTAGTATACCCTTTAATGAGGGGAACGACCAAAGGAGTATTCTGCACTAGCTGCCTATCCCCTTTCCCCCTCCTGACAGTCACTCAGTTTCCTGTGTCCTAAAACTTGGGTGTAACTGCCTCCCTGTATCCCTTGCCTATCAACCCCTCATCCCGCCAAAAGATCTGGAGTTTGTCCAGTTCCAGCTCCAACCCTTTAACTAGGTCTGTTAAATACAGCAGCCAGATGCACTCCTTGCAGGTTGAAATAGTCAGGGACACTGGGGGTCTCACTGCCTCCCACATTACACAAGAGGAGCATTCCACTATCCTGCCTGGCATCTCCACTGCTCTAACTGTGCAATAAGAAAGAAAGAAAGAAAGAAAGAAAGAAAGAAAGAAAGAAAGAAAGAAAGAAAGAAAGAAAGAAAGAAAGAAAGAAAGAAAGAAAGAAAAAAATAACAAAAAAAAACCTATGGACTATGCCTCTCCTCGTTGAAACCTCAATTAGCCAAAGCCTCAACTCCCCACTCTACACTGGCCTACTCACACAATGGTCACACTAACTTCATTTTGTTGGTCCTTGCCAAGTGCCTAATTATGTATAATCCAATGTCTCCTCAGGTACTGTGATGCACAAAATATGCTGACACCCCCCCATTCGCTTCTTTTAAGCTCTCTCTCCCACTACACAATCCAACTTCTCCTCAGCAACTGTGGCGCACAATATGTGTATTTGCAGAGTTTAGCCCCGAACAGCCAAGAATTCCTTTCCCCCCACAGATGCCATCCAACCTGTTGAGTTTCTCCATAAAGTTGTTGGTTGCTCCAGATTCCAGCTTCTAGTCTCTTGTTATCACAATTGTTTACAATATTTACTTTTTGTCAATATGGTGTGCACTTTTTAATCCCATCAGTGATTGGTCTGAGAGGTTGCTAAACTGAGCTCAACCCCTCGGTGTCCAGATGTGGAAGGACTCTAGTTTCAGCAGTGGCTGCACCAAGCTTCTGTGTGACCCTCAGCATGCCCTTCCACATCTTGAAAAAAGCCAGTCAGTTGCATTCGGTTGTGAACAGCTCCCCACACTGGACGCTCAGCAAGTTTCAGGCAGACCAAAGTGTTTACTTCAGAGTTGGTCATCTTCCAGACAGCAATCAGGTTGTCTCACTCCATGTTGATGCAAATGGCCCACTTAACACAGCACCCTGTATTACTCAACTGATCCAAATGAACTTTGACCACTGTGTTGCTTTCCAGACCCTCTTGACGGGCTCTATCAACACCCATCAAAACTTGGTGTTTTCTGGCCAAGCCTGAATGATATCCCAAGCGACATCCATTTCACAACTCCCAGACAAAGACTGTCACTAACAATGTCTAAACAGCTGCAGAAGATTGAAACAATCTCAGATACCTAGAGGGCTGTGTGTGGTGAGAATGAAAGACTGGCAGTAGATAAAGGATAGGACAGAGAGGGCCATCCTCACCATTGGAAAGCAATATTTTGATTTTTATCTGAAAGTACAAGTGATGAAGCATGCCAAACAACTTTGGTTGACCTCTGGGTCAAACCGGCAAACATCTTTAATTGTCACATTTTCCTGTAGGGTCTCGGGATATTCCATGCAGATCGCTGCCCAAATTGTGGGAGAAGCACATTTTCCACTGAGAGTTTTCTACAAAAGGGGGATGGTACAATATGATCCAATGTACCCAGAGTAACCTTTGCAACAAGAGAGACAAGTGGGACTTCTGCACACAGAAACAAATGATGTCTATGTCCTCAGGGTCTGTGCACAATTTGATGCAGCGTTTAGATGAAGGTCACATTGGGTTTATGCAAGGTGAATATCAATTCAAGGGTGTTCATCCAACAAGAAAGAGCGTCAGAAGGAAACACAGTAACCTCTGTTGCAGTTTTTGTCTCAATATCCTTCCAGACCAGAGTCTACCCTGTGAAGGAGACTGAGATAAGTTCATACAAAATGCTGGAGGAACTCAGCAGGTCAGGAAGCATCTATGGAGAGGAATAAATAGTTGATGTTTCATGCCAAGACCATTCATTAGGATTGGAAAGGAAGGGAGAAGAAACCAGAACCTGAAGATTGGGGTAAGGGAAGGAGTATAAGCTGTCAAGTGAAATCAGGTAAGGGGAAGGTGAGAGTTTGGGGGAGAGAGGAATGAAGTTAGAAGTTGGGAGGTTGAAGGTGAAAGAGGTAAAGGGATGAAGGAGGAATCTGATAGGAGAGAAGAGTGGACCATTGGAGAAAGGAAAAGAGGAGGGGTGTCAGAGGGAGGTGATGGGTAGGTGTGGAGAAGAGAAGGAGTAAGAGGTGAGCCAAAAAGGAGAATGGAAAAAAAGAGAAGAGGAAGGGAGAAATTGCTGTAAGTTAGAGAAATAGATGTTTATGCCGTATGGTTGGAAGCTACACAGAGTATGTGGTGTTACTCCTCCAGCCTGATAGAGGTCTCATCATGGTAGTAGAGGAGGCCAATTGACATGTTGGAATGAAATGGGAAGTCGAATTAATCGCCTTAAAATTTGTTCACGATTGGTGTTACAGTATCTTCTACCATTACCTACCTCCCTGTCTTTAGGGGCAGTAATATTACAGCAGCACAATTTTCTTCTGCAAGAGGGACTGAAAAATGCACAAAGAGGTTCTATATTTTCCTTCACAATTTAAAAAGCCATCAGAATCAAGGCATGATTAATTTGACTCCCTCTGGGCAGCTGTATCAATTTTCTGTACACCTGTTTTCTTACTCTCTAAATAATGTATAATATCTATTTACTTAGTATCTCCCCATTCTTTCATCCTCCCTCACCAGCCAGTCCTTAGCCGTTCTTTCACTAATGAAAGTTCATGTTTGACTTTAAATTATCACTTGCTTTTTTTAAGCCTTGTTAGCCTTTCTTATCTTTTTCACGCCACCCTGCAACACTCTTATTCTTTATGATGACCTTTAGTCTTGACAGCGGTAAGTATGACAAATATCTCTCTTTCTAGCTGTAGCTTACTTGTAATCTTGTCCACCAAATCACATTCTTTGATACACCCAATTTTTGTCTGAAAGGAATATGTTTATTTTTGGTCTATTTATCCTGTATCTGAAGATATCCAACCGTGAACTGGTTGACCAGATTACAACTCACCCCTCCGCTTTACCTAACTGAGGCTTTCCCACTTCTAGTCCAACAGGATATCTCTTCAATATCTATCTGTACATACATTCAATGGGCTCTTTATTAGGCACACTTGTACACCTGCTCATTGATGTAAATATCTAATCAGCCAATCATGTGTCAGCAACTCAAAGCATAAAGGCCTGCAGAAATGGTCAAGACGTTCACTTATTGTTCTGATCAAACATCGGAATGGGGAAGAAATGTGATCTAAGTGACTTTGACCGTGGAGTGACCGTGCCAGACAGGGTGATTTGAGTATCTCAGAAATCACTGATCTCATGCACAACCATCTCTAGAGTTTACAGAGAATGGAACAAGAAACAAAAAACATCCAGTGTGCAGCAGCTGTGTGGGTGAAAACGACTTGTGAATGAGAGAGAAGACTGACCAGACTGGTTCAAGCTGACAGGAGGGCGACAGTAACTCAAATAACCACACTTTGAAACAGTGGTGTGCAGAAAAGCAACTCTGCATGCACAACGCACCGGACCTTGAGGTGGATGTGCTACAGCAACAGAAAACTGCCAGCATACCTCAGTGGCCACTTTATTAGGTATGTTTTAAGCCTGCCTACACTAACATCACTATTTCCCAGTAATTTGCCAACATTGATATCAGTTGTTCACTTCTCTTACTTACTTTTCCCTTTCCACGTTGGCCTGGAGATATGGAAAACTAAAAGAAACTACAGGTATATAAGAAATATGAAATAAAAACAGAAATGCTGGATCTCGTCAGGAAATCAATGAAAGGCATTTCCATATACATGGACGCTACACAGACGAGAAGTGTTGTGGGTGGTGTGGAGCTAGGGTGTGGCTGTAAGGGAGTTGTCTTCCTGCAGCTCTGCTCCTGTGCAGTAACGTCAGACAAACTGCCCAGTCACTTGTAAGTGTAAAGCCATCTCCTTCTGTCGTTCCTGCTGCCAAAGAGAAATGCAATACGCTAGCAATGAGTCAGACATGAAATTAAATCAATTATTACTTTATCTGAAAATTGTGTGAAATACTATTTAACCAGATACATTTTGCACTGGAAATATATCCAGGTGAAATTGATCTGGACGCATCGTGCATGATTCATGAATGTGTGTTTGACATTTTCTCAGTGCCAGGAACACACCTAATGATATCACAATTTGATTTATGTCCAGTTCCTCTCTTGCCAGCACCCAGAAGCATAATACACCCGATTTGTTCCATGTCCCACTATTTAATGAGACACTCCTCTGGTGACATTGGGAAATCTAATGAGCAGCTTCGGTGAAGACCCAGAGAGTCTTCAGAGTCACCACATCCAACCAAGATCTCACTGGTGTATAATAGTTGTACATTAAATGTACAATGCGATTGAAGAAGTTGGTCTTTCATGGCCAGCCATGTTTGTTGGCTTCTGTTGCAAGAAGAGTTGAACATAGGAGTAAAGACAGCTTACTGAAATCATTCCAGGCCCTGATATATTACAAAGAGGTCTGATCTCCCTAGCTAAATAAACGATATACTTGCCACAGGTGAAATGCAACAAATATTTACTATTCAATGAAAGACTACACACAAAGGCTGATGAACAACCAATGTGCAAAAGAAGACAAACTGTGCAAATACAAGAATAAATAAATAATTGATTGATAGATAAGTAAATAGAACTGAGAACATTAAGTTGGAGAGTCCTTAAAAGTAAATCCACGGGTTGTGGAGCCGGCCCAGAGTGACGGTGAGTGGAGTAATCCATACTGGTTCAGGAGCATGATAGATGAAGGGTAATAACTGTTCCTTGACCTGGTGGGGTGGGACCTAATGCTCCTGTACATCTATGCTGACGGCAGCAGCAAGAAGAGAGTACAGCTTGGATGGTGGCGTCCTTGATGATGGACGCTGCCTTCTTGTGGCATTGCTCCTTACAGTGGTGCTGAGAATGGGAAACATGCCACCATAATGAATAGTTGAGATGAACAATACAGGGAAATCTGGAGAATGGGAAGGGAGAATCTTGCTGAGGAAGGACGTGAGCAGATTTGAGCTGAACATAAACAACAGCATGGATCTGTTCCCATTTTTTGAAGCAGGAAGTATGGAACTTGTTATAAGTAAGAGAAAATTCCGAGGTGACCAAGGCAGCCGTATGAGACGTCAATAAGGCGGAGGAAAGTCAAAAGCAACTTATTCTTCACTACACAAAAACAAACTTAAAAAGCAAGAGATTTGGAGATTAGAAAAAGAAAGTCAAAACCTGAAAAACAAATGTGTGCTTCAACCATAAAAGCCGATGTGGTTCTGCTTAAAGAAATTTATAGGCAGGTTATTGGTTGTTTGTCTGCCCTGTTGGGTGCAATCTTTTATTAATTCTATTATAGTTCTTGGAGTTACCGAGCATGCTCGCAAGAAAACAAATCCTAGGGTTGTGTATGGTGACATATATATACTTTGATAATACAGTCACTTTTAACTTTTAACTTTGAAAATGCACAATTGCAGAAATGTTGATAAAACCTTAAATACACAAGCATTACATTGATTGACAGAAGACGCAGACTGACTGCTGAGATGTGGGGCCATTGCATGACTAACAGGCTGATGAAATGGGTAGATGTACAACAGATGAAGCAGAACGCAGGGAACTGCATGACTTCAGGATGAACCAAGGAGAGCAAATTCACTGGTTTAGCAGAATGTTTTGCATCACTGCAGCAATTTAAAGATGTTCTTCCTGGATGAAGTGTGTCCGTACTTCTGCTGTAACTTTGGAGTCAGAGAAGCATCCATGACTTTATTCCCAGAAAACAAGGAGCTGGGTCTTGTGGTCGATGCCAAGGATCAAGGCCTGGGGGTTGAATTGGAAGTCTGGAGGTTGAGACCCGTTGGTCGGGACTGAGTCTGTGTTTCTCCGCGATTCCGCCGAGGCCCAATGTCTGCGTGTCCGCATCCAAGTCCAAATCCAAATCTGGGTCCACTGGAGGATGGAGGACAGTGAACACGGCTTGCCTTGGGCTTAGAGGACTGTGTATGTGTATGGGCGAGAGGGCAGACATGGGCTTGTTTTGCTGTTATTGTTTCGTTGCTTGTCATGTTCTGTTTTATTGTGTTCTGCCAAGCATTGTGGGCACACTAGGTTGGTGCGGGAATGTCTGGTGACCCCAACATGTGTGATGGCTGTTATCACAAGGAGCACATTTCACTGTATGTTTCAATGTTAATGTGATAAATAAAATTGAATCTTGAATCTTGATGTCTGATGCAACCATCGTTGGTCATCGCCAGGGTAATTGTGTTTTCGTCGTGCAAAACAAGACAGCAATGCAACAAGGTAAGCTCATCTAATCACGGTGATCACTCATCAGCCACTCTCCACCCATGTGAGTCATCTGATCATCACTCCACCCCTCTCAGCCCAGATCCTCTGATTGACCACTTCCTTCACAACTATCATCACCCCGCGAGCCTCCCACCCACCATAGGCCAGATCCTCTGATTGAGGCCAGATGTCTCCCCTCCACATCCAATCCTTACTCAAACCTTTGGAACAAGTCTCTGATGCTTGGTGTGACACATGCACTCACAGTGCCTCCCCGACTATCCTACCAAGCCTCTGACGGTTAATCCTCTGTGCACCTCTGACTCCTCAGACCAGACCTCACTCATAGATGATATGTGATCCTCCGTGTGACCTACAGTTTGGAAAGGAATATTTGCAATGATTCTGATGTACTCAAACACCAAAGGACTGAAGCTTTTGCATTGGTGGGGAGGGGGGGGCACATTACTGCAAGGCAGAACTATAACACTGCAAGGAGTACTTTAAAAAGGAGTTCATAAACACAGATAGTGCATATGTTAAGAAAAACGAACTTTCAAAGTAGCTTCAAACCTTACAGGTGCAAGAGTTCAGAATCCCAAGGACATAGCTGCCAAACCAGGTTTCTGGCAGAGTGGACTGAATCTAAACAACCAACAAACTTACCTTATCTCATCCTCATCTCCTGTGGCAGTTGCATTCTCTCCGTTAAAGCTTTGGTAGAATTGTACTAAAGTCACATCTACGAATGGCAAAAAACTTCACACTGAGGTCACTCACCCTTTTGTTGTGCGCCACTACAAAGATGTCCAATGGAATATTCTCAGAAGAGATCTACGTTCTCAAAACTAGGCCTCCATGAGGCACAGCGGACAATCCACAACAATAGGAACATACACCATCACAAACTGTAGCTTCTTGGTCCGGCATATAGGAACAATCTGGAGTGGAGATCTAACTCCTTTCCATAGATGCTGCCTGGCCTGCTGAGTTCCTCCAGCATTCTGTGTGTGTTGCTTGGATTTCCAGCACCTGCAGATTTTCTTGTGCTTGTGATACAGTGCTGGCTGCTTGCAGGGACAACTAATAAATGTAGCTAACTCAAGTGTTATAAAGGAGACAGAAAGGACTGCAGATGCTGCGATCTGGAGCAAGAAAAAAAAAGTGCTGAAGATCAGTGGGTCAAGAAGCATCTGTGAAAGCAAAGGGGCAATTAAAGTTTCAGGACAAAGTTTAAAATATTAAAGATTACAGACAGGAGATGCCCTGGAATTTTACCTCCCCACCCAGCTTCTCCTAAGGATGACCCTCTGTGCATAGAGCAGGCAGAGTGTCAACCCCAGGAAACAGAGAGCATTAGTGCAATATGACAAAGAGCAATCTTCAAGAATATCAGATGCACTGGAGCTCTTGGTGGAGGAAGTGCAAGTTTGGTGAGATTAGCTACAATAGACAACAGACAGTGGGTGCAGGAGTAGGTCATTCAGCCCTTCTAGCCAGCACCGCCATTCACTGTGATCATGGCTGATCATACACCATCAGTACCCCGTTCCTGCCCTCTCCCCATATCCCTTGACCCCGCTATCTATAAGAGCTCTATCTAACTTTCTCTTGAATGCATCCAGAGACTTGGCCTCCACTGCTTTCTGGGGCAGAGCATTCCACATATCCACCACTCTCTGGGTGAAAAAGTTTTTCCGCATCTCTGTTCTAAATGGCCTACCCCTTATTCTTAAACTGTGGCCTCTAGTTCTGGACTCACCCATCAGCGGGAACATGCTTCCTGCCTCCAGCGTATCCAATCCCTTAATAATCTTATATGTTTCAATCGGATCCCCTCTCATCCTTCTAAATTCCAGTGTATACAAGCCCAGTTGCTCCAATCTTTCAACATATGACAGTCCTGCCATTCCGGGAATTAACCTTATGAACCTACGCTGCACTCCCTCAATAGCAAGAATGTCCTTCCTCAAATTTGGAGACCAAAACTGCACACAATACTCCAGGTGGGGTCTCACCAGGGCCCTGTACAGCTGCAGAAGGACCTCTTTACTCCTATACTCAATTCCTCTTGTTATAAAGGCCAGCATGCCATTAGCTTTCTTTACTGCCTGCTGTACCTTCATGCTTGCTTTCATTGACTGATGGATAAGAACACCTAGATCTCGTTGTACTTCCCCTTTTCCTAACTTGACTCCATTTACATAGTAATCTGCTTTCCTGTTCTTGCCACCAAAGTGGATAACCTACATTTATCCACATTAAACTGCATCTGCCATACATTTGCCCACTCACCCAACCTGTCCAAGTCACCCTGCATTCTCATAACATCCTCCTGACATTTCACACTGCCACCCAGCTTTGTGTCATCAGCAAATTTGCTAATGTTACTTTTAATCCCCTCATGTAAATCATCAATGTATATTGTAAACAGCTGCGCTCCCAGCACCGAACCTTGCGGTACCCCACTGGTCACAGCCTGCCATTCCGAAAGGGACCCGTTAATCGCTACTCTTTGTTTCCTGTCAGCCAGCCATTTTTCAATCAGTACTCTGCCCCCAATACCATGTATCCTAATTTTGCCCACTAATCTCCGATGTGGGACTTTATCAAAAGCTTTCTGGAAGTCCAGGTACACTACATCCACTGGCTCTCCCTTGACCACTTTTATAGTTACATCCTCAAAAAACTCCAGAAGATTAGTCAAGCATGATTTTCCCTTCATAAATCCATGCTGACTCGGACTGATTCTTCTACTGCTATCCAAATGTGTCGTAATTTCCTCTTTTATAATTGACTCCAGCATCTTTCCTACCACTGACGTCAGGCTAACCGGTCTATAATTCCCTGTTTTCTCTCTCCCTCCTTTCTTGAAAAGTGGGACAACATTAGCCACCCTCCAATCAGCAGGAACTGTTCCTGAATCTATAGAACATTGGAAAATGATTACGAATGCGTCCACGATTTCTAGAGCTACCTCTCACTCATGGCTAAAAATTGGGATTAACATCTAATATTTACACGTTCCCAAGAACTCTCTATTCATTATGATCTTGCTCTTTATCATTTATCTGCATTGCACTTTCAGTAGCTTTTATACATCGTTCTGCATTGTTAGTTTTACCACCTAGCTCAATGCACTATGCAATAATTTGATCTGTATAAACAATATGCAAGGTGACCTCTTCAGTGTATCTTAGAACCTGTGACAATAAAATATAAATCAATGCACTGAGCACAGCTAAGAATCATACTCATCAGAATCATCTCATAACTTAGTCGAACTGTCAGATATTCACATACTTAAGCCATATCAATTTCCAGTCCAATTTCATGATATTCATTGACACAGCTCCCTCTCTCTTGCAGGACATTTTTGAAAATACTACTTTATATTAAATGAAGAATCTTGGACCCAAGATCTACCAGAGAACATTTTTAAGAAGATTCTCAGAGGGGATGTTCCAAAACAATCAGGATTATTGTGAGTAACCATGTGGAATAATCTTTGCAAGTCAATAACTAAGCCAAGATTGCTACAATGCACAAAAATGGAATGAGGCTTCTGCCTTCTGCAGCAGCAGCCACTTTGATGTTTAACTATTTTGGCAGTATTTTTAACAGCACCTTGATATAATCTTATGTTCTCTGGCTTAGGAGAAGATCCAATAATTACAATATATCAGACATTCCAGGAACTTCCAAGCAGCTGGAGTGAGAATACGCGATTTTATCCTTAACTGATGTTCCTAAACAACATTTTAAAGAGTTATCTCTCTGCAGCATGTAGGTAAATTCTCATATTTCAATGGCATCATGTGGAAATGGTAGTCCGTGTTTGCAACTAACACATTGTGCTTTTCAGAAAACATCAAATGATTCAGATATTAAAATTTGAGAAAAGGATGAAAAATGGCATGAAGTCCAATTCTCCAATAGTATCCAACATATGAAAAATGTTCTGTTTTTTCTTTCAAGAGAAAACCCAATTCAGAAGTTCTGGTCTAATATATCATTGATTCATTGCAAATAATTCAAAAAAGTGCTTAATTGGATTCATTGTCTAAGTCCTGCTACAATCGCATTGCTTCATCAGCACTACCTACCCCTCCACCTATCTTCATATCATCCGCAAACTTTGCTACAAAGCCATCAATTCCATTATTCAAATCACTGACAAACAATGTGAAAAGTAGCAGTCTCAATACCAACTCCTGAGGAGCACCACTAGTCTCTGGCAGTCAACCAGAAAAGACCCCTTTTATTCTCACTCACTGCCTCCTGCCTATCAGCTATTCCACTATCCATGCCAGTATCTTTTCTGTAACACCATAGTATTTTATATAGTTAAGCAGCCTCATGTATGAATTTAATTATATTATGATCTCTGTCTCCTAAGAGTTCCTTTACCTTAAGCTCCCTAATAAGATCTGGGTTATCACACAATACCCAATCTAAGAATGCCTTTCCCGAGTAGGCTCAAGCACAAGCTGCTCTAAAAAAGCCATCTTGTAGGCATTCAACAAATTCCCTCTCTTGTGATCTGACACCGACCTGATTTTCCCAATCCCTTTAACGAAGTCTCCCATTACAATTGTGTCATTACCCTTAGTACATGCCTTTTCCTTCTTTTTTCATTATAACACATGAATTATAATTGAATTAGGTGAAGAATACATTGGCATGAAATGACATGAAAGACATTAAGAAATTTCCCTTCCTTTCCATCTATTCCATCATAGAAAAGCACAGCCTGGAGATCTATCAACCTGTGTGCTAGCAAAACACTCAATTTGTCTTACTTCTTCTGTGAGGTGGAGAGATGAACTATTTAGTAACTTTAAAGCAACATTGATTATTTTTATAAAGCATATGAATAATTAACAAGTTTACAGTTAAATTTAATCCATTCCATTGCAAATTCAAGTTCAAGTTTAATTGTCATTCAACCATACATGTGAATATAGCCAAATAAAACAATGTTCCCCTAGGGCAAGGGGGCAAAACACAGTCAAAAAACGGTCACACACAGCACACAGCACATTTAATTATGAGAACAGAAAAACATACAGTTACAAAAAAAAAAATTTAAAAACCGCACTATAGCCCAAGTTCCTGAGTATCATGGCCTGTAGACTGCTGGTGCATGGATGTTATCCTGGAGCCATGTTTCTGCAAGAACAGCCCACAGTAGTTTCTCATGTCACACAGTGCAGCCACAGGCAAATGCAATCCACTGAGCAAACAGCAGAGGGCAGCACCAACAGGAGGGGGCCAGCTGCCAACCCAGTGCAGAATTCAGCAGCACAGCCAGATCCAGCATCAACAGACAACCTAGAGGCATGAATGAGGGCCCGATGCACCACAACCGAGGCCACGCAGCTTCCCTGCCATCAGTCTCACCAATAAACCAGCGAATAATAGGACGTGCAGTATTCTACTTTGCCAATGTCCAACAGGATCTTGTGATCCAAGATCCAAAACAACCAACGCAATCACCTGCACTGTCCGTTGAATCGCATACTGCCTCTACATACTGCCTCCGATGCCTTCTTCCCTGGGAGGCTGTAACACGGTGTGTAACAAGTCCAGCTCCACCACTATCCAACAGTTCTCTAGTGGAGTAGACCTGCAGTACTTGGTGTTCTTGATAACCAACAGTGTCCTGTGATTGTGAAAAACGTGTAAATAATGAATAGTTACATCTTCAATTGGACCCAAAGAGGCTGCTGCATCCAAGGAACATCACACAGTCCTTGTTATTAACCCAAATTTGCAATCCAGCAATGCTCTGAAATTACTATTTTTTTCTAAACAGTGTACCTTTATTATAATATTTACAGGACGTCTTTCTCTACATTCATTGTACATGTTAGTTAGTTAGGTTAGTTAAGAAGGTTCAGTCGTTAGGTATTAGTGCTGGAGTAATAAAATGGATTCAACAGTGGCTAGATGGGAGATGCCAGAGAGTAGTGGTGGAAAATTGTTTATCGGGATGGAGGCCGGTGACTAGCGGGGTGCCTCAGGGATCTGTTTTGGGCCCAATGTTGTTTGTAATATACATAAATGATCTGGATGATGGGGTGGTAAATTGGATTAGTAAGTATGCTGATGATACTAAGGTAGGAGGTGTTGTGGATAATGAGGTGGGTTTTCAAAGCTTGCAGGGAGATTTATGCCGGTTAGAAGAATGGGCTGAACGTTGGCAGATGGAGTTTAATGCTGAGAAGTGTGAGGTTCTACATTTTGGCAGGAATAATCCAAATAGAACATACAGGGTAAATGGTAGGGCATTGAGGAATGCAGTGGAACAGAGAGATCTAGGAATAACAGTGCATAGTTCCCTGAAGGTGGAGTCTCATGTAGATAGGGTGGTGAAGAAGGCTTTTGGAACGCTGGCCTTTATAAATCAGAGCATTGAGTACAGAAGTTGGGATGTAATGTTAAAATTGTACAAGGCATTGGTAAGGCCAAATTTGGAATATTGTGTACAGTTCTGGTCACCGAATTATAGGAAAGATATCAATAAATTAGAGAGAGTGCAGAGACGATTTACTAGGATGTTACCAGGGTTTCAGCACTTAAGTTACAGAGAAAGGTTGAACAAGTTAGGTCTCTATTCATTGGAGCGTAGAAGGTTGAGGGGGGATTTGATCGAGGTATTTAAAATGTTGAGAGGGATAGATAGAGTTGACGTGAATAGGCTGTTTCCATTGAGAGTAGGGGAGATTCAAACGAGAGGACATGATTTGAGAGTTAGGGGGCAAAAGTTTAAGGGAAACACGAGGGGGTATTTCTTTACTCAGAGAGTGATAGCTGTGTGGAATGAGCTTCCTGTAGAAGTAGTAGAGGCCAGATCAGTTGTGTCATTTAAGGTAAAATTGGATAGGTATATGGATAGGAAAGGAGTGGAGGGTTATGGGCTGAGTGCGGGTAGGTGGGACTAGGTGAGATTAAGAGTTCGGCACGGACTAGGAGGGCCGGAATGGCCTGTTTCCGTGCTGTGATTGTTATATGGTTATATGGTTATATCAATTTAATACATATTCTTACATTGCCTCAAGGACACTCATGTTTCCTCCTTAAACAATGAATCCATTAAGCATTTGAGAGCTTGTGCACTCGTCCTGTGGCAGCAGGACCCATGACTGCAGTTCTTCCCCAGAAAGCCTTTACCAATGCCTGCAGAGAATTCCAGTGCATCCCTCAAAGAACACTCCTGCACCTTGGAGCATGCCAGTCAGCAGCATTTACTTGCAAACTTCTCCTAGCTCTGAAAGAACAATGGCTTTTGGAGACAATTAGTGTGAAAATATAAGAGATTTACTTAGCACTCTTCTTACGGGGTTTCAGCCAGTTAAGCTGTTAGTTATCAAGTTAGCCTCTTTGAACTAAAGGCTTCTTTGGCAGCTACATCATTGCATGAATAGGTTAGGACTTTATTCCTTGGAAGATAGAAGATTGGGAGATTTGATTGAGGTGTACAAAATTTTGAGGGGTTTGTAGTATGCGTAGGCCTCCGTTAGTCTCGATAGACCATGGATTTACACCCTTGGAAAATTTCCAGGGCACAAGCCTGGGCAAGGTTTTTTTTATGGAAAGTTGCCAATGGTGGCAAGTCTCCCCTCTCCACGCCACCAATGTTGTCCAAGGGAAGGGCATTAGGACCCATACAGGCTGACACTGACGTCGTCACAGAGCGATGTGTGGTTAAGTACCTTGCTCAAGGTCACACACGCAGCCTCAACCAAGGCTCGAACTAGCAACCTTCAGATCACTAGACGAACGCCTTAACCACTTCGCCACGCGCCAACACAAGGAGTATGTTTGAGGGATATGGATAGGGTAAATGCAAACAGGCCTTTTTTCCACTGAGGGTGGATGGGACTACAACTGGATATCATGGGTAAGGGTGAAAGATGAAATGTTTCATGGGGAATATGAGGGGAAATGGCTTCACTTAGAGGGTTGTGAGAGTGTGGAATGAGCTGCCAGCTCAAGTAGTGCATGTGAGCTTGATTTTGATGTTTAAGAGAAATTTGGATACGTACATGGATGGTTGGGGTGTGGGGGGCTATGGTCCCTATGCAAGTCAATGGGAGTAGGCAATTTAAATGGTTCAGCAAGGACTAGATGGGCTGAAGGGCCTGTTTCTGTCCTGGACTTTTCTATCACTCTATAATGAAGTCTTTTTAAAAATAAATCCATTTTCACTATGTTGCATAATGAATCATACTATATCACTTAAATACAAGGACATCATTTTCTATACTTTGATTGGCTGTAATTCACATTTCCAGTGTGTATTTTCTCTGAAAGTTTATTCCTTTATAACTTAGATCTAATTATCAACAACTGCATTCTATTTTCTTGAGTGTTATGTTTGATTGGATAGTGTTATGCTCTATAATTTAGAGAATAAAAAAGTAAGATGCATTCTGTTCCTCATATATGATGAAATGATCAACATAAACAAACCTATTCATAATGTTAATATATTGTATCAAAATACTGCCTCGATTTCAATGCTTCCCAAAAACCATATTAGATTTTCTTCATTTAAGTAAAGCCATCTCATTTAGATGCTCTTCTAGAAGATTGAAACTAAACCAAGTGGTAGGAAAATTTCCCTTAAATTTCACATCAAATATTTTGTGTCATGGTGATTTTGAACAACGTTATTATTAATTTTCACTGAATGTGACTTGTATAATCCAATATTATGTGACTGTCATGCTTCAGGCTGATCACTAGGGGGCACCAGAAACTTCCAGGATCTGACGTTCCTCCTCCCCTGAATATTTCCAATAATGTCTCTTTTAAATTATCAGTGTACCTGTGCCTTGTTTGGTTTCTCTATTTAAGTTCCCTCTGTTTTGTTTGTCTCTACTTAGCCTTAAGCTTACTTACCTGTTTGTAGTGATTCTTGATTTCCCTGCAAACCAGTTCTGTAGTAAAGATGCTTCATTCAACTCCATCCTTGTCTTTGGTCTCCTCTGGACTTGGGCCCATCTAGTTTATGTCTCTCCTGGTAGCGCACAAGTTAAAGATACTGAACTTTGTCATAACTAACTCAGTTTAACGCAGCCTGGAAACCACCCCTTGTTACAGCAAGAATGAGCACAGAACATGGACCCTGCAATGTGAGAGCATCTCCTGGGTCTCTGAACCCGCTAGCGCCCAAGAGATTTAATGGCAACTCGGGGACATATAGAGGAGTTCTCACTTAGTGCTCTCTGGGTTTCTTTTACTTTATTAATTTTTTTTATAAGTTCTTACACTACAACAGAAAAAAAACACCAACAAAATGGAGATTTATACAGTGCAAAACAAATGTGTCAAATATACAATTCATAACAATACAGAAAAAGCACCCAAAATGAAATCATATAAAGTTAGTATCCTCCCCACCCTCCCACTGCAAAACTCCAAGTCAACCATCACAATGTAAAGAAAAGTTAATCAAAGCTTTCATCACCACAGAGCTGCAAATACAGAGAAAAAGTATAATGCCTACTACCTAAACTATAATGTATTTCATATAAAAAAGCGTAAAACTTGGGCAGACTTATGTCTCTTCACCAGGGAGAGTTTGACCATCCAGTCAGCAGATGAGAGCTGGCCAAATGACTCCTCCAATTTTGTCAAGGGTGGCTGACTACGCAACTGAGTTCCACAGTCTGACAGCAGAGAGTGGTTGGAACATCGAAGCACTACCAGTCATGTTCTTCCGTGGGTTATCAGGTGAAATTAAAGATGCATTGGCAGCCTGAGACCCAGTTGAAGATGTTGAGACTCTTATCAATACCTCCATTTGATAATCAAATGGTTGAAATGGTTCGATTTAATATAAGAGAATGTGTACAGTATACAACCTGAAATTCTTATTCTTCGCAGACGTCCATGAAACAGAAAAACCCAAAAGAATGAATGACAGAAACATTAGAAGCCCAAAGCCCTCCTCCCCCTCCCATGCATAAGCAGTAGCAAAAGTATCAACTTCCCCCTTCTCCTCCCCCAACTTGCCCCAGCAAAAGCATTAGACCCACCACCCACCATGCAAGCAATAGCAAAGCCCCCAAGACACCATGATCTAGAGTCCATCAAAAAACTATTGTCCATACCAGCACTTCGACATGCAGAATCTCTCTCACTAGTGAGAGAGAGAGAGATATCACTTCTACAACAAACGTGAGCGGGACACCAGCAGCTCACTGTTTCAACGTTACAATCTGCCACGTCGCTTATTTGAGTTTCCCAGCTCAAGAACCAATAGACTCTCACTCACCATCAAGAGAGGGAAAGAGAGAGAGAGAGAGAGACTGCTCGAGGGCAGGGGCCTTCTTTCGACAGCAGTGCACAGCACCTGCTGAATCAATTTTTCAGTCTCCCGTGAAGCATCAGTTGGCTACATCAGTGAGGAACCTAGTCGTCCAGTGGATGTAACCCAAAAATACATGTCTTACAGGCCACACCTGGACGTATCGAACGTCAGGCTGCATGGTGATTCTGAGAGCAAGAACAGTGCACCCATGGAGAACCCTAGTTTGAGCTGCAGCTGTAGTTCATGGACTACAACAAGACCGCGGCCATCTTGAAAAGACAGACAGGAGAAAAAAAGAAGAGGGTGTTGTTTCGTGGACGAACCAGAAGAAGTCGCCTGGGTCTACAAAAACCTCTGGTACCAGGAAAGGAGAAGAGAGCTCTGCAGTGAGTCCTCTAGGGCTTCTAGTCTTCAAGCCTCTCCAGTTCTATCATTTTCGTTGCAGTCATGCACACCCCACACCTCCCCCCCCTCCCCCCCCCCCCCCCCGGTTCCTGTCAACATCCTCCAGCGGAGCTAGTACCACTGGGCAGAACCAGCTGAGTGAGATCAATGAATGAGGGTGCTGCCTCTGCTGTGGTGAACCAAACCATTTCCATTCCATCTGTCCTGAGTTGGCGAGAAAACTTTCAGACCCGTCCACGGAGCGAAGGTCTGTGACTGTCTCTACCATTCCGCCCAGGTCTGCTACATCCAAGATCATGCTGCCTATCTCCATCTCCTGGGGTAAAACAACAACATGCCCTTGGAACTTCCGTGGATTCTGTCATAACAGGCAATTTCATGGTCCTTGAGTTAGCAAGACTTGGCAGAATCCTCCTGCTAGTCCATCTCAACCACCAGTTATGGCCATGGCTCTGGACAGAAGGCCTCTGCATGGACCGGCCACTTCACTGCTTCCTCGCGTCTACATATAGAATAGCATACCAACAGACTATCCATTTTCACCTTATTTATTCTCCTGAGATCCTATTGACCTTAGGACACTCCTGGTTGGCCCTCCACAACCCACAAATTGACTGGTCCACTGGTGCACTCCATGAATGGTCCTCTTGCCACCAGCCTTGAGCCTCCCAGGCTGTGTTCCTGCCTCTCTTGGGCTGTCCTTAGTATGCAGACTTGTTGAAGGTTTTCAGAAAGAGAAGGCCCACAACACTCCTGTTTCATTGAACCTATAACTGCACAACGGAATTGCTGCCTGGAACCAATCTTCCCTGAGGAAGAACCTACTCCCTGTCAGCTCCAGAGAGGGTGGCCATGATGCCACAGCAACTGGTTTCATCCAGCCTTTCACATGGCCTGCTGGTGTGGGCTTCTTTGTCGCAGAAAAGGATGGCGGACTTCGACCATGTATAGATCATGGAGGTTAAATAAGATCAATGCGAAGGATCGGTACCCCTTGCTACTGATGACTACAGCTTTTGAGCTGCTGCCAGGGGCAACCACCTTTACTAAACTGGACCCCTGAAACACATATAACCTGGTCCGCATTCGGGAGGGCGATGAAAGGAAGACTGCTTTTAACTGGCCACTATGAACATCTTGAGATGCCATTCAATCTAGTCAATGCCCCAACAGTCTTCCAGGCCCTTAACAATGATGCTGTCCAGGAGATGCTAAATCACTGGCATTATGTACAGTACCTGAGTGATATACTCATCTTCTCCAAGCCCACATGAACACATCCAACATGTTTGACAGGTCCTTCAATGTTTCCTCCAAAACCAACTATCCACTAAAGTGGAGAAGAGTGAGCTCCACGGTCTCCTTCCTCAGATTTATTGGCTTTAAGGCGAATCTGCAGAAGGATCCTAGCAAGACCCAGGCCCTCAGGGATTGGCTGCAACCCACCTCAATCAAGCAGCTCGAGCAATTTCTGGGTTTTGCACATTTTTACTGGAGATTTGTCCAAAACTTTTGCTCCATTGCAGCACCCCTTATTGCTCTGACTGAGGGAAGCTCCAGTCCATCTGACTGGACCCCAGGATCTGAGATAGCATTCCAGAAATTGAAGGGTTGCTTCACAACAACTCCTGTCCTTGTTCTCCCTGGCCCTGGCCCAGAGCTGGATGCCCACCAAACTCCTTGGAGAAATTTTGTCTGAAGGCAAAACTCTCACGGTTTTTCAATGCCTCTAAATGTACCTGACATCCAGAAATACCTAGAAACTATCAAAAATAAAATAGAAGACTGCACAAATAAATTATTTTTAACATTAAGGCAATACTCTGAAAAGCACTCTTTACACTTTCGAATTCAGAAGCTCAACTCACAAGTTCTGAGCTTTCTAATTTATGAAGAAATCTCAAGCCCTCCAGTGTACTTACTAGCAAATTGCAAATATTTCTAAATGTCAGGGCCCAGCGAAATCTATGTCACTGGGTTTACTTACAATCCGTAGATAGAATGTAATGGAAGGTTTGGATGCGATTTTATATTTCCTTATTTATCTTTATTTAGAGATATAGCACAGAACAGGCCCTTCCAGCCCAACAAGCCATGTCACCCAGCAATCCACCCTCCTATTTAACATTAGCCTAATCACAGGACAACTTACAATGACCAATGAACCTACTAATCTTTGGACTGTGGGAGGAAACTAGAGCACCCATGGAAGCTCACACATTCATGGGACAGGAGGGACATCTGAAAGTTCTTACGGGGATGCTGGAATTGAACTCAGAACTCCGGTACCCTGAGCTGTAATAGCATCGTGATAACACTACCAGGTGCCCCCGAGTATCCTCTGGTATAGGTGTTAACCATCATCTCAGCAATTAGCAACCTTGTTTCTCCATCAGAAAGTTGTGAGTCCATAGCCCACTCCAGAGGTTTTGCTCCAAAAATCTATGTTGACAGGTAGTGCAGTCGTCCTTTGGGACTATTGTACTGCTGAGCATCCAGTCCTGTCAACTCAAAGTACTCTCCCAGTTCTATGTAATGCTAGAGTGCTGTTTTAAAGAAAGGGGGAGCTATCCCTTCCAACCTGGGCAATATTTAACTCTCAACCAGCACTTTACATGCTCAGTACCATATAACTGTTTTGGGAGATTCTTGCGACCCGTTGTGTTTCCCACTTAAATGACCACACTCCTAATTTTCCTCATTGTCTGTAAGCCACGTTAGGATGTCCTGATGTTGTGGAAGGCAGAACATCAATGCAAGTGCTTCTTTTATTTTATATTGAACTGGAATGATTTTTTTTTTGCAAGCCTCTTTTAAAGCTGATTCCTTTTGACAATCTGAAGATAGTTATCAGAGATGAATTATTTCAAGGAGTGATCTTCAGGATATTTTTGTACAACCCCTCCAGGAATTATTGTGCTGCATCCAAAGCAAAGTTTGTTATAATGCAATCCATTATAATCGTATGTTACTTATTTTTTTAGATGTGCTTTTCTCGGTACAGGGTCAAACCCTCCCTCAGGGGATACTTTTTGGACCTCAGCATTGAATAAAGTCAGAACTAATCATAAACACAAGAGATTCTCCAGATGCTGGAAATCCAGAGTAACACATGCAAAATGCTGGAGGAACTCTGCAGCTCAGGCTGCATCTATGGTGGGGTTCCTAACCGTTTTTATGCCATGGACCCCTACCAGTAAACAAGGGGTCGTGGACCGTAGGTTGGGAACCTCTGATCTACGGAGAGGAATGTATAGTTGATGTATAGGCCCGAGTCCCTTCTTCAAGTGTTACACAGAAATGGCCCATTACTTGGTGCTAGGTGGCCATAGTTGCACATGGGTATTTGCCTCATTCTCTAGATGACGAATGTTTGACTACATCACTGCATAAGATACCCAGATGCAGTTCAGCTTGTGTTCTAGTGGTTAAAGCCATTTCCCTTTTCTGTGGTGCTTGAGATTGAGAGTCATCATCTTCCATATGGGCTTACTGGTTAAACGTATCTCTGAGAGGTCTCTCAAGCATCTTGGTATTTGTGTTGATCCGGTTCAGGGAACAAGATACAAATACAGAAGATACTGTAATCGTTCAGCAGGTCAGCATCTGTGGAAAGAGGATGCTCATTGTGTTGCCTTTATGGCATTCGTTTAGTTTATAATCTTTTCGCTTTAGTAATTCATTTGTTAGCATTTTTTAGTTAAAGTTAGGATTGTTTAAAGTAAATTCGTTGTCTGTGATATATTGCGGTATGCGATGATGTCACATCCGGTTTCGCCGCGTCTTGTGGGAAAATACCGGTTTGGAGAAACGGAAAGGAGGGGGCACACATGTGCGAGATCAGCGCAAGAAAAGTTGTCTCTCTATGCATTAGAAACATAGTGAAGCAACGCCATAAGTTCATGAGATAATCGATATGTTGAATTAAAATGTTAACGCTGATTCTGTTAAAAGTAACGACGGTCGATAAGGTTTACATTTTCATTAGTTAAAGAGTTGCGGATAGTTGTGTTGAAGTGTATTTAAAGCAGTCAATGGCGTAAGTAGATTCTGACTGTATGCTGCACTTTAATGTAATGTAGTTGTTGTAGTTTTACTTTTGCAAGTATTTACGATGTAAATGTGATATCAAGAAGGAAACAAATACTGTACAAATCTTGTATTGTTTTATCAACAGTTTTCACCATACGTTAATGTGGAAGAGTGAACAGTAAACGGTTAATCTTACTGCGGTCCTGTTTTCATTGACAACGGTTTATCTCGGTGTTTAGTTCAGCGTTCCCTTACACCTGAGTGAGAACACTACACTCATATTTCAATTTGTCAGCACTGACACTTCTGAAGAAGAATCCCTGATCTGAAACATTAACTATGTCCCTTTCTACAGATGTAGTCTGAACTGCTGATTGTTTCCATCACTTTCTGATTTTATTTCAGACATCCAACATCTGCAGTATGTTTTTTATATTTTCATTCACTGAGGTACGTCTGGGAGATTTTGATAACAAGTAGCGGGTGCATGAGAGATAGTATCAGTAGTCAAGAGTAAATCAGAGAATCTATCATACCATATGTTCTGCATTTTTGGGTTATAGATCAAAAAGGTTGGTATGCTTACCATGAAACCAGTATTGTATTCATCTGCAGAATGTAATATTAAATCTGGAGCGTTTGTGGCAAGAGTCCTATAATCTTGCCAGTTTCTGATAAGCAGGAGCTAAGGCCTAACCTCATCACAGATGATATCTTGACAGTGTATCGCCAAGACAGCCACCTTCTTGTAACACTGCTAAATGTTGGAGATTTTGTGCTCAAATATCAAAGCTTTAACTGAGCCACAGCACACCATATCACAATTTGGTCAATGAAAGCACAGTTTATTCAAAGCCTAGAAGGAGGTAAATACATCTGAATTCTCTTTTAAGGTCAATTTTTGTGATAACAGTATTTGTCCCTATCTAAGTTTGTTGAAAATATGTCAGAACAGACTTTTACTAAATTGATTAAATTAGTTTTCTTCATTCTCCTCAATCAGTCAGTTGTTCTACCATGAAGTCTAACAAAGAGACAAATTGATACTGAGCAAGTCTCATTCTATCAGGGAAGAAAGCACCATTATCTTTAGTGTATCCTCATTTATGTATTATAGTTCTGTTTCTGGGGTTAAGTTCTCACTTCAAGGAAGTCGACACTGACCAACATTATTTTTATATTTAATTATAGCTGGATGAATTCGGAATGATCTGTACTTGGACCACATTGGAGTAAACAATGGCTCAGTCAGAGTGCGGAGATGAAAATTGAACAGGGAAAATCGAGCAGCACACCCATATTACCATATCGATCATCCCATTCCTATGTTCCTTTCCACATCAGGTGGCAACCTTGCTGCTTCTTTTAGCATTTTGTCTGTTTTTTATTAGGCCAAGTTGCTAGCTCGACACTCAACTCAGCAAGGATGGAAAGCGTGCAAGGACCCAGCCGAATTCGAGTCTGGGACCAGTTGCCTTGAAGTCCAGTGCGGTTGACACTCCACCACCGGCCAGCAATCCTACTCCTATCTTCCGCAAGAACTAGGAGGATTCTCCAACTCCAGGAAGGAAAAACAAAAAGCTACACTTTATGTTTTTCCTGTGCGGACTACAAAATGCTAGCGTGTACACCAAATAAAGTAGCACACTTTCTGAAGGACGCAGCCCAATGCCCTCAACAGGAAATAACTTGTGTAATTTTGGTACTCAGACTCCATATATTTCTGGCACCACTGCTGAGTATCCAGTTGTGAACTGTAATTTTCCCTGCAATGATGAATGATGGACCATTCAGAGTTACTGAATTCTAATCTGCAACAGGCTTTGGTAGTGAGCAGTTCAATTACTTTTACACTCTTTATGTCTGTGTATCATCATGTTTGATACATTTTGAAATTGCTTCTCATCCTTTGCTTGCTTTTAATTTTGTGTTTAGACCATAGACCACGAACATAACTAGTTCATAGTTATATTCACTGAGATGACAAATTTCTCATAACTCACCACTAGCAGTCTGCTATCTCAAGATCCAGCACAGTTGTTATGGGAACAATTTAATTGAATTAATGCCATCCAGGCACCTGTTAATCTCTGTTTACTTATCTATCACTCTACTTAACATGATCAAAGTAGACAAAGTATGTTTCAAGTTTTGTCAGGTACTGCACATATAGAGAGAGAGCAGCTGCTCTACAGTCAACGTCCTTTTAAACATGTCTAATTATGGGCTTAAATCAAGCAGATGCATGTTTATAATTTTTTTTACTACTCCCCTTAAACATTGTCTTCACTGGTGTATTCATCCATTCTCCTGTACCATTCAGGAAATATAAAAGCCCTCTTCCTTTCAGTCGATGTTTTCATTGAAATCTCCCACAATAAACCTCCATCTGGTCTAGTCCAACATCTGTCACTTATCAGATAGTGTCAGTCCAGGCTGAAAGTCAGGCTGCAGCCCTTGGGTGCTTGTTACCATTATCATCAAAAGTGTTTTAACAGGCACTCGACAACACGAAGCAATCGACTTTCTGTGGCTCAGAAATCGCCATTGGGGCTGAGCTAATGAATACCTTTGAGAAGGTGGTGGAATCTTTGATGAATCAAAACAATGGAAAGGGGCACACCCATCCCGCTCTTTTGCTGTCTAAACACTACAGAAGGAGGCGAACAAATTGCTGATTTTTCTGTTAGTGGAAAAGTTGCTGGAATCTGAACCGAGATCAGAAATGCTGGGGAAGCTCAGTCATTCAAGAATCAGAATCAGGTTTAATATCACCAGCATATGTCATGAAATTTGTTAAATATGCAGCAGAACAATGCAATACATGATAAAATAGGAAAATATACCGTGAATTACAGAAAATATGTATGTATATTTAATAGTTAAATTAAATATGTGGTGCAAAAACAGAAATAAAAATGTAGAGAGGTAGTGTTTATGGGTTCAATGTCCATTCAGATGGCAGAGGGGAAGAAGCTGTTCCTGAATCATTGAGTGTGTGCCTTCAGGCTTCTGTACCTCCTACTTGATGGTAACAGTGAGAAGAGGGCATGTCCTGGGTGAGTGTCCTTCATGATTGGCTGCTCCTTTTGAGGCACCACTCTTTGAAAATGTCCTGGATACTACAGGGGCTAGTGCCATGGTAGAGCTGACAATTTTACAACACTCCGCAGTTGACTCCAAACTTATAGAGAAGCACCCCCCCCCCCACTTCCCCTACCAGACGGTGATACAGCCAATTAGAATGCTCCCCACGCTACATCTGTAGAATTTGCACCTGTGGAAAGAGAAGCGAGTCAGAGGAAGGGTTGCTAACTTGAAATGTTGCCTGGTTTCCCTATCCACAGTTACTGCTTGATCAGCAGTTTTGATTTTGTTGTTGATTTATTTCTGACAAATCAGCAAATAGGAGAGAGATTGAAAATCTGGCTGAGCGGTGCCACAACAACAACTTACTCAGGGTTGGCAAGACAAAGGAGCAGATTGTTAACTTCAGGAGGAGGAAATCTGAAGTCCATGAGTTAGTTCTCATTGGAGGATCAGAGGTGAAGAGGGTCTGCAACTTTAAATTCCTTGGTATTATCATTTTTTAGTACCTGTCCTGGGCCCAGCACGTACATAAGTACAATTCCGAAGAAAGCACGACAGCGCCTCTACTTCCTCAGGAGTTTGCAAAGATTTGGCAAGACATCAAAAATGTTGTCAAACCTCTACAGCATTTGTCATACAGCACAGAAACGGGCCCTTCAAGCCAACTCATTCATGCCAACCAAGATGCAAGTCTAAGCCTATGCTAAAGTCTAAGTCTAAGCTAGGCCCATTTGCCTACATTTGAGCCATATCCTTCCAAACTTTTCCTATCCATGTACGTAGACAAATGTCTTTTAAAAGTTGTTAAAAATCTACAGGACAGTGAGACTAACAAAAGACCAGAGTGTTCAACTATCCTATTCAGTAAAGATATTCCATTTCCATATTGGTGTTCTCAGTGAATCAAACTTTCTTTTGAGTGGTCACGAAGTGGAAGAATGAAGGAGGAATAAAGCCGTTGAAGTCTGGTCTTCCTCTGAAGATAATAAGGTGAAGCTGCAGTTGTTCGCTCAGCAGTGACTGAGGGAAGTATTAGCAGACCCAGAGATCCTTAATGTCCAACAATATGGTCTTGAAAGCACATCTACAGTGACTAAGTCAGGCAATGAGAATTTCAGATGATCATTTTCCAAAGAAATTCCTTGGAAAACTTATAGAAGATAAGTAATGAAGAGGTCATGGATGTCTCAGATGGTACATGTTGGTACCAATGACATGGAAAGGAAAAGCAAAGAGGTCCTGAAAAGAGAACTTAAGAAACTAGGCAGAACGCTGAGAAGCAGGACCTTCTGGGTAGTAATTTCTAGATTGCTGCCCATGCCATGCTTCAGTGAGGATAGAAACAGGATGATTTGGCAGACTAATGTGTGGCTGAGAAGCTGGTGCAAGGGGTAGGGCTTCAGGTTCTTGGTCAGAAGAGATATGACCTCTTCAAAAGTGACGTTTTGCTCCTGAACCTGAGGGGAACCAATATTCTCGTAGGCAGGTATGCTAGAGCTGTTGGGGAGGGTTTAAAATAATTTGACAGGCAGGGTGGGAATCAAAGTGATGGGACTCAGAATAGGATGGAGGGTGGAAAAGCAAAGATAACATGTAGTCAGACTGTCAGGAAGGGCAGGCAGATGATAGGACAAAATTACAGCCGGAAGGGTGAACACCAGTGCACTAGGGATGTAGAATCAAAAAGGGTAGTAAATACAGTACTCGAAGTGTTATATCTCAATGCCCAGAGTATAAGAAATAAGGTGGATGATCTTGTTGCACATTTGCAAATTCTCAGGTATGATGTTGTGGCCATCACTGAATCATGGCTGAAGGGTGGTTGTAGTTGAAGCTGAGTGTCTGAGGTTGCACATTGTATTGGAGGGTTAGGAAGAGTGGTGTGGCTCTGCTGGTAAGGAGTGGCATCAAATCAGTGAAAAGATGTGACACAGGATTGGAAGACGTTGAATTCTTGTGGGATGAGTTAAGAAACTACAAGGGTAAAAGGATTACTGCCCTAATGGCAATAATATACAGGCCTCCCAATAGTCAATAGGATGTGGACCACAGATTACAACAGGAAATAGAAAAAGTGTGTCAAAAGGGCAATGTTTTGATAGTCATGGGAGATTTCAACATGCAGGCTGATTGGGAAAATCAGATTGGAAATGGATCTCAAGAGGCTGAGTTTGTTGAATGCCTATGAGATAGCCTCTTAGAGTAATTTGCTGTTAACCCTACTGGGGGATCAGCTATTCTGGATTGGGTGTTATGTAATGAAGAAGAGGCGAGTAGGGAACCTAAGGTAGAAGAACCCTTAGGAGACAGTGATCACAATATGATTGAATTCAGCTTTAAATTTGATAGGGAGAAAGTAAAGTCTGACGTAGCAGTATTTCAGTGGAGTAAAGAAAATTACAGAGGTATGGGAGAGTTAGCCAAAATAAATTGGAAGGAGATGCTGTCAGAGTTAACAGCAGAGGAGCAACGGTGTGAGTTTCTTGGAAAAATAAGGAAGGTGCAGGATAGATGGATTCCAAAAATGAAGAAATACTCAAGTGGCAAAATAGTAAAGCTGTGGCTGACAAGGGGAGTCAAAGCTAATGTAAAAACAAGAGAGGGTATGCAACTAAACAAAAATTAGTTGGAAGACGGAGGATTGGGAAGCTTTTAAAACCCTACGAAGAGCAACTAGAAGAATCATTCATTAGAAGGGAAAAGATGAAATATGAAAGTAAGCTAGCAAACAATATCAAAGTGGATAGTAAAAGTTTTTCAAGTATGTAAAAAAATAAAAGAGAGATGAGAGTAGATATAAGACTGCTAGAAAATGAAGCTGGAGAAATAATAATGGGGGCCAAGGAGATAGCAGAAGAGCTAAATGTACAATTTGCATCAGTCTTCACTGTGGAAGACACTAGCAGTGTGCCAGGTGTCAAAGGGTGCAAGGGAGGAGAAGTGAGTGCAATTACTACTACAAGGGAGAAGGTGCTCAAAATGCTGGAAGTCCCAAGGGTACATAAGTCAGCCAGACCAGATGAAATGCACCCTAGGGTATGAAAGAAGTACCGGTAGAGATTGTGGAGGCATTAGTAATGATCTTTTTAAATATCATTGAACTTTGGCAAGGTGTCAGAGGACTGGAAAACAGAAAATGTCACTCCATTCTTTAAGAAAAGAGGAAGGCAGCAGAAAGGAAATTATAGACCAGTTAGCCTGACGTCAGTGGTTGGGAAGATATTGGATTTAATTATTAAGGATAGAGGTTATTGAATACTTGACGACACAGGACAAGACAGACAAAAGGAAAATCTTGCTTGATAAACCTGTTGGAATTCTTTGAGGATATTACAAGGACTGCAGTTAAAGAGATGCAGTGTATCTTGTATATTTGGACTTTCAGAAGGCCTTTGACAAGGTGCCACACATGAAGCTGCTTACCAAGTTAAGAGTCCATGGTATTACAGGAAGTTACTGGCATGGTTAGAACATTGGCTGATTGGTAAGAGGCAGTGAGTTGGAATGAAAGGATCCTTTTCTGGTTGGCTGCCAGTGACAAGTGTTGTTCCGCAGGGGTCGGTGTTGCGACCACTTCTTTTTATGCTGTTTATCAATGGTTTCGATAAAGGAATAGATGGCTTTGTTGCCAAGTTTGCAGATGATACAAAGATTAGTAGAGGGGCTGTTAGTGTTGAGGAAACAGGTAGGATGCAGAAGGAATAAGACAGATTAGGAAAATGGGCAAAAAATTGTCAAATGAAATACAATGTTAGAAAATGCATGGTCATGTATTTTGGTAGTAGAAATAAATGTGTAATCTATTTTCTAAACGTGGAGAAAATCCAATTTAGAAGGACGAGAGGTGATCCCATTGAAACCTTTTGACTGTTGAAAGAGCTAGACAGAGCAGATGTGGAAAGGATGTTTCTCATGGTGGGGAGTCTAGGACAAGAGGGCACAGCCTCAGGATAGAGGGAAGTCCATTTAAAACAAGGATGCCGAGAAATTTCTTTCACCAGAGTGTGGTGAATTTATGGAATTTGTTACCACGGGCAGCTGTGAAGGGTAGGTCATTGTAATTAAGGCAGAGCTTGATAGGTTCTTGATTGGGCATGGTATCAAAGATTACAGGGAGAAGGCTGGAGAGTGGGGCTGAGGAGGGGAAAAAAGGATCAGCCATGATTGAATGACAGAGCAAACTCGATGGGCCAAATGGCCTAATTCAGCTCCTATGTTTTATGATCTTATTGTCTTATGATAGCTGCAAAAGGAATAAAAGGCTTCTGGAAAACAACAATGTATCTCAGCATCATTGACATGACATGGATGGGAATAGGCTGCTCCTAATCAAAAGTCATGGTTCATACTGACCAATAGCAAACCATCCAGCAAGACAATTTTCTGCATCAGAATTTCTGAAATTCCACTAATTCTTGCTAATAAGTCCATTTGCCTGGTCCCGTAGACCCAAAGCTCAGTGTCAAAGAGGATTCTCTACCAAACTTGAGCTTAATGGCTTCAAAAACTGAGATAATGTGGAAATCATGTTTGTTAATGTAGGACAAACACCAACTCCACCCTGAGAGCGATATCTAGAATTAATCAATGCTCTGAGATGTATCTACAGATCAGGTAAAGAAAAGAAACAAGAGTCCGGTGTTCTCGCTTCTCCAACGAGGAAAAATCCTTCTGGTGTCTATTTTGTAATTCAGTCCTTTACTTGAGGACACCATGTCATAGGATCATAGAGTCATATAGCACAGACCACTTTAACAACCATTTCTTGGCTTTATATAAAGCCACTTATTCATTATAAACATGAATAAATTATTATATTGTCTTCAAATGTTTCACATAAATCAACATCTGCAGCAAGAAATACCAGTCTGCATCATAAGACCTTAGATGTAGGAGCAGAATTATGCCATTCATCCCAACAAGTCCGGTTCACAATTCCATCATAGCTGCTTCATTGTCCCTTTCAGCCCCATTCTCTTGCCATCTCCCCGTAATGTTTGATTCCTTGACTAATGAAGAATCTATCATCCACCTCTTTAAAAATACCCAATGATTCGGCCTCCACCAGCCTTCTGTGGCAATGAATTCCATAGATTTACCACCCTCTGACTAGAGAAATTCCTCATCTCTGTTCTATAGAGATGTCCTTCTGTTCTGAGACTATTCCCTTTGGCCCTAGACTCCATCACTATAAGAAACATTCTCTCCAAGTCCACTCTATCTAGGCCTTTCAATATTCAATAGGTTTCAATGAGATCCTCTTCATCCTCTCCTAGATAAGAGGCCAAAACTCGCTCACAATTCTCCAAGTATGGTCTGACCAATGCCATATAAAATCTCAGCATTACATACCTGCTTTTATATTCTAGTCCTCTCGAAATGAATGCTAACATTCCATTTGCCTTCCTCACCACCAACTCAACCTGCCAGCTAGACAGTAGGCATAAAGGCATAGACTATCTTTTAAACAGGGGAGAAAATTACAAACTCAGAGGTGCAAAGTCCTACAGCAGATTTCCTTCTTCATCAACTCTGCTTGCCCTCCACCTGTCTTTGTATCATCCACAAACTTAGCCAAAAAGCCATCAATCCTGTCATCCAAATCATTCACATATAACATGAAAAGAATTGGTCTCAACACCAATCCCTGCAGAACACCACTAGTCACCGACAGCCAACCAGAAAAGGCCCTTTATTCCCACTCTTTGCCTCCTGCCAGTCAGCTAATCTTCTATCCGTGCTATTATCTTTCCTGTAATACCACAGGCTCTTATCTTGTTCAGCAGCCTCTTGTGCGGCACCTTGCTAAAGACCTTCTGAAAAATCCAAGTAAGTAGCGTCCACTGACTCTACTTTTTTCTATCCTGCCTGTTACTTCCTCAAAGAATTCCAACAGATTTGTCAGGCAAGGTTTCTCCTTAAGGAAACCATGTTGACTTCAGCCTATTTTATCATGTGCCTCCAAGTATCCTGAAACCCCATTCTTAATTATGGAATCCATCATCAATGAAGTCAAGCTAACTGGCCTATAATTATATTTGATATTGCTGGTGAGAAACTATCTCTAACCTGAACCCACTTCTTGGAGGTTTGCTTCTGTATCAGCCTAAGGGTTGGTTCCATGGAATGTCAAAGCAGGGCCATCGCTTCACAGAGCTTAATTTCCACCTCAACATGAAACAGATCTGTTTCGTCCACATTTTGAAATTATTTTATATATTTTGATAAAACTTTCATTCCAACAGAAGATGTTATGAGTAATAAATTATATTGGTTTATCTCAGGTAGTGAGAATATTCTGTCCTGTTCAGGCGCCTGGCTTTAAATATCTCCCACTTGAAACCTACTTCTTTTACTAGAGGCCTGCCAATAGCCATCCAAATCCAAACCAGAGACAGTAAATATTTTTGCTGTTGGCTAGAATAAAGTGTTTTAAGCAAATCACTGGACTAGTAAGCTTTAAACCATCTAATCTGAAGCACAAAAGTAAAGCAACATCTTCAAGATGTTTTTCCAATCAGAATAGTTGGTAAGTGGTTGAAAATTGTGTCAATTTTCATTTGTAAATATTGCTCCAATGCTCCAATATATTGAATAACTCCAAAGCAAGTAAAGAAACTCAGTCTAAAACAGGTTCTTTGATCCTACCCTAGTGCAGAGTGGCTCTCCTGCAACCATCCATTTAAAAAATCTCCTTGCTGATCCCTTTGCCTTTCTGCATACCTCTACTTGGTTTCATCCTCATCCTCTGTCCATTCCATTCCATAGTAAATAAAAGACTTTTGGCAGCTACTGGGATGAAACTTGTGATATATGAAGACCATAGGAAAACATTGCTATATTCCTGCACTTAATGTATGAGACATCCTGAATAGACATATTTAATCATTCCTTCAATTTTATCTCTGCTTAACTCAACAGAAATGTAGGCAAATGATCTTGATGTCATAAGTTTCTCCTGAGTGATTTTTCTGTGTCGGATGAAACAACAAAGCAGCCCAGTGCAATAAATAGGGACCTCAATCAAAATCTGTTTTTCTTCCTGCCTATCTTCTCTTTCTGGACAGATGCTATAATTATATACTTACCCAAGACTAATTGTATATGTTTAGGAAAATTTAACCTCCATATTAAATTCAGTTTAAAAGTAATCCTCCTTTTGCCTTGGGAAGTGATTAAGTTGTGAATGTCAGAAGAAAAGAAACAGGAAGCACCTGGCTTCTTTTCCCTTCTTAACATTTAGTGTTCAAGATATATTTATATATATTTATTATTAGGTTTCCTTTGTGAGTAATATATCAAATCTTGTAGTATAGTTTCCCCCACACCCAATATCCAGTCCCTCATCACCTCCCCTGTGTCCCAGACTAAGCTGGAGATACCATCTATCATAACAATACATTTTTCCAAAGTTAAACACTTTTTGCCAAGTTTAGATTCTCTGAACAAATTGAGATCCATTTGTATATCCTATACATACTTAAATATTTTTCTATATCTAACTTTCACCCAACACCCAACCCCCTCCCCCACTGACACTCAATGATCTTACAAACACATTAGGTTGGCATGGTAGCATATCACACAATGGCTTTATAGCGCCAGCAATCACTGATTAGGGCTCAAACCCCACCATGGTCTGTAAGGAGTTTGTACATTCTCCTTGTGACCATGTGGATTTCCTCCAGGTGCTCTGCTTTCCTCCCACATTCCAAAGATGTATGGTTAGGGTTAGAGTTAGGGTTAAGATTAGTAAGTCGTGGGCATGCTATGTTGGCACCAGAAGCATGGAGGCACTTGCTGCTGCCCCAAGCATAATCCTCACTGAACACGAACAAGAGAAACTCTGCAGGTGCTGGAAATCCAAGCAACACACACAAAATGCCGGAGGAACTCAGCGAGCCAGGCAGCACCTTTGAGAAAGAGTACAGTCAACATTTCGGGCCCATCACTGATTTGATTTGATGCCAATGATGCAGTTCACTCTATGTTTTGATGTTTCAATGTACATGGGACAAATAAGCTAATCTCTTTCATCTTTACAATATTCTGGGTGTTAATATTGACCAGAAACTGTACTGGAATAGCTATACACACAATATGGCTGCAAGGGAAGCTAAGAATCCTGTGGCAAATGACTCACTTCCATTATCCCTAAAGCCCAACTCTCTATTTTCCTGGATGAGCGCAGCTTCAGCAACCCTGAAGAAGCTTGACAGCAAACAGGATGAAGCAGCCTGTTTAATAGGCATCCCATCACATCCACTCACTCACTCCACCAACATTGCACAGTTGCATCAATCTGTACCATCTACAAGGTGCACTGCAGGCAACTCACAGAGAGAGCCTTCAAATCCATGACCTCTACCAGCTAGATGGATAAAGGGAAGTAAAAAACAAGGGGACATCAATACCTATGCCCAAGAAGCCATATGCCATTCTGACGTGGAAATATATTGCTTTTACTTCACTGTTGCTGGGCCAGAATCCTGGAACTCTTTCCATTATAGCATGATGAGTATACCCACACCTCAAGTACTGCAGCTGTTCAAGCAGGCAGCTCACCATCGCTGCATGAGCAAATAGGGATGATGAATTAAATGCTGGCTCATTTTCATGCAGACATTTCATCATCCCTGGCGTTTTGACATTAATGAAGAAAGTAAATGTCAAAATGGTTGTTGGGATGTGCCTAGTGTGGTAGCGTAGTCAGTAGTGCCTGTCGCTCTCTCTTTCAGCTTCCACTGCTGGCGACCAGTCCTGCCAAGAGGGGAGCTGAATGTGTAAGCAGTGACTGGCCCTGCCAGTACACAGCCTCTCCAACAGCAAGCCTCATTTAGTGCCTCCTTGCTAGTGACACACAGAAACTGAACTCCTTTTGGACTCAAGCTTGAACTACAGAGGACGTGAAGGAGGTCTGGCCCCTGCACATGCAGCACATGAGCCCACCGGCATGTGGACACACCCTGATGCTCGTGAACTAGATCCCCAGCTATGGGTAAATAGCCCCACTGCCCTGTGGGCAGCCTAGGGAAAGATGAAGCTATGGGAATAAACCCAGACACCAAATCCAGAGTGGAGCCCCTAAGGTGACTGGACGTAATTGAACATCCTTCCGGCAGCTCCTGCAGCCAAGCTGGTGCCAAATGTATTACTTCATAAGCTTTCCTTTGGACTACACTGGTGAGGCCAAGAGGGGGATCTTGATGACTGGGCATCTCAGGATCTCCATACCTTCTGCCCATGCTTGTGATGATGATCATCACCCATTGTCCTTCGAGACAGACAGATGCCAACCAAATGTCAATATTCCAACATTGATCCTTATAGGATAACACTGATGAAGAGTAAGCATTTTACTTTAGTCATCTGAAATACTTTATTTCAATCACAGTACCAATGAAATGCAAAATTGTCCAGTAACATAGGAGAAGGGAGAAGGTAGATAGATCGCTGATATTTAAAAACATATGCAATATGCCATAGAGTAACGGTCAAAAGTAGGAACATTGTGCACTGCCTGACATAAACCAATCTAGATAGTAAAGAAAATTTCATTCTCAGAATTCTTCACCCTGTCAGTGACCACCATTAATGTAATAATGAACAATACCTCTAACATTTTAATATCTTATTACAGGCCAAAGGTCAATTCCACACAACTTGGCATTTGAGCATTTAACAATTGTCACCCAGTCATATACTGCTTTTCTCAGTATTAGTGAAAATAAATGTGAGATACCAAAAAAAAAATCCTGGTATGATGCAGTGAAGGAGAGATAATGCGCAGGATGTTTCAAGGAAACCATTGAAAACAAGAGATTCTTATGCTTCATCTAGCAGGCATTCATGTTAATGACCAAACATAGAGATCTTTATTTTGTACAAAACTCTCTATATCATAAGAACAGCAATATCACATCTCAGGGCCAAGTGGGGATGTGCCCTAACTACTGGCCTTACCAATAACATCCGTATTTCATAAATGAATGTAAAAATTAAAATATTTTTTGGAGAAATATACATTATCTTAATCACAAACAAGTGAAAGTCTGCAGATGCTGGAAATCTGAGCAACACACACAAAATGCTGGAGGAACTCAACAAGCCAGGCAGCATCTATGGAAAAGAGTACAGTCAAATTTTCAGGCCGAAACCCTTCAGTCCTGCCAAAGGGTTTTGGCCCAAAACGTCAACTGCACTCTTTTTTCCATAGGTGCTGCTTGCCCTGCTAAGTTCTTCCAGCATTTTGTGTGTGTTACATTATCTTAATGTCCTATTTCTGAAGAAACCTCAAGGAAATTTGATTGATGTTTTTTTAGATAAAGTAAAGATTAAGTTTGATAACTGAGCACCTAAGCTAAAATGATGGGCGAACAAATTTGCTTATTTGTGGCTGAAGATAGGATCAGACATGTCACTGCTATCAGTCTGACCTAATGACATTTATTGCCCAAACTCATAAAAAATTGACAAGATAAATATGATACCAGAAAGTTGTTACAGTTCAGGAAATTGGGTCTCAGCATAGTAAACCGTATGTGAAGAGTGGTAAAAGGGAACAGAGGTGATTCCATATGTTAAATCATTGACTCCATACAAGAAGGTATCAAAATTTAACCTAGTAATCACTAATGAAAAATAATTAAAAATTGATATGTTACCAGTTTTTATGAGGAAAATTTATTTCATAAGATTGATACTGAGAGACAAAACAATGAGCGACACACAGGCTGAGAAAAACCTTATAAAATTACAAATTATTAATTTATTATATGTGTGTTGCCTTTATGGCATTTGTTTAGTTTATTATATTTTCGCTTTAGTAATTCGTTTGTTATCATTTTCTAGTTAAAGTTAAGATTGTTTAAAGTAAATTCGTTGTCTGTGATATATCGCGGCAAGCGATGACGTCACACTCAGTTTCGCCGCATCTTGTAGGAAAATACCGGTTTGGAGAAACGAGAAGGAGGGGGCTCACATGTGCAGGATCAGTGCAAGAAAAGTTTTCTTTCTACGCACTAGAAACATCAGTGAAGCAACGCCGTAAGTTCATGAGATAATCGATATGTTGAATTAAAAATGTTAACGCTGATTCTGTTAAAAGTAATGATGGTTGATAAGGTTTATGTTTTTGTTATTTAAAGAGTTGCGGATAGTTTATGTTGAAGTGTATTTAAAGCAGTCGATGGCGTAGGTAGATTCTGACTGTATGTTGCACTTTAATGTAATATAGTTGTTGTAGTTTTACTTTTGCAAGTATTTATGATGTAAATGTGATATCAAGAAGGAAACAAATACTGTATATATTTTGTATTGTTTTATCAACAGTTTTCACCACACATTAATGTGGAAGAATGAACAGTAAACGGTTAATCTTACTGGGACCGCCTCATTGATTGGTTTAAACTTGGTGTTTAGCTCAGAGTTCTTTTACACCTGTGCGAGAACACTACAATATGATAATTATGATCATTTATGACAAAAGACAGGAAATTATAGGTCAGTTAGCCTGTCTAGTGGTTGGTAATATATTGGAGTCCATTATTAAGGATGAGTATTTAATTTACTAGAGGCCTAAGTCAACATGGTTTCCCTAACAACGCTGAAACTCTCCACATAGTTTGGAAGGAAAAGAATTCTAACAATATACCAATTAGCTGATAATTTTTAAAAACTATTGCTAAGTATGATTAATAACAACAATTTCCACTTGATTCCAATCCTGAATGCTTAGCTGGCAAGATACTTTAGAGATGATTATGGTTCTGGGGTTTTAATGGCACAGAAATTGTAATGAGAGTAATTGTAAGATCAGCACATCCACCACCAGAAAAGTTTACACTTGTAAAATTAAATGAAGAAATTTGTAAGTTGTAGTTCATGATTTCATTTTCCTCCACATGGCAGCATCCTTTCCTGGTGTAAAAATAAACAAAAACTTCAATCATCAGCCAAATTCTCTGATTGGAAAAGTGCTTTCAAAATGTTACACATTGTTGAATGAGATGCAGCTAACCTTAAGATCTTTTCAAACTTTTTAAAAGTGGTGTTGCACAAATAGAATCTAATTGTCTTGGATAATTATATTAAAGTTCCATGGGATTTAAGACATTCAAATGCAACTTTGAACTGAAGTGTCTGTGCAAATTCTCCAAAAGATATTCAAGATCTCATTGAACTATTTTTAAAGAACAAGGGTTTTAATCCTGTTGTATCAATATTGTTTATTGCTCCATTGACACTGTGGAAAAGGGTTATTTGATTACTGTTATGTTGCTCTTGGTGGAATTTTGTTCAAATATTTTTGCATGTTTTACACGGAAATGGAGCAAGGTGTACTTTTGAAAGATGAAGTGTTGCGGGAAGCTTACTAAACTTCTAAATATACTCCTTCTGAACTACTGCAACTGCAATCTGTAGCTTGTGACATCCTTTTACGTTACATAATTTTGAACTGTTTTAATGAAATAGCATTTTCACGATCCTCTAAGCAAGGACTGGGTAAAATTAACTCAGGCACCTTTAAGCAGATGAAGATCTTTTGCCATGGCTCAAAGAGAGAGAGGAGGGGTGGACTTCAAGCCACATAAAACATTGGGATATGAAGCTTCCTCTACCCTAGTATCTTGTTAGCAAATATACAGTTGCTAAAGAACAAGATTGTCAACCTAAGCGCAAAATTGCTGTATCAGAGGGAAATGAGGAACTGCTGTGTTCTATGTTTCACAGAGACATGGCTCACTCCAGACATGCTGGATACATTGGTAAGACCTGAGGTCTTCTTGACACACTGGATGGACTGGACACCTGATTCAGCAAAGGCAAAAGGTGTTTCAGAATCAGAATCAGAATCAGGTTTATTATCACCGGCATGTGTTGTGAAATTTGTTAACTTAGCAGCAGCAGTTCAATGCAATACATAATATAGAAGAAAACAAAAACTCTTCGTGGTATTCGGATGTAGCAGCCTTGATACACTCTTGAATCCCAGCCAGAACATCTAATGATTAAGTGCCAACCATTATACATACTAAGAGAGTTCTCTTTCATGATCCTGACTGCAGTTTACATACCTCCAAAAGCCAATGTTAAGCAGGCACTGAAGGTACTGAATGCCACCATCAGCATACAAGGAATCACCTAACCTGATGCCCTTTAAATCATTGCTGAGGACTTCACCTTCTTTTTATTCTTCTTGTAAAGTTTAATGGCAGTTGGCAAACCAACATTAGGTGTATTACAAAGAGACAGGAAGTACGTCCACTCAAAAAACTCAACTAACATCAAAAAGTCTAATGCTTTTCAGAAAGTGAAATACACACTCACACACGTTATGATGTCAGTGATATCCTAACAAACTTTCCATGTTAAACTGTGTCTATCCCAAAGATATCAATTTAGCAATTAGATGTTTCCTTTACACCTCATAGAAGTTGTATTGAAACAATATATGTTGCACCATTTCTTGATAAGTTCACTCCCTACAAATGCCCATATCATGCATATTAATTCTGAACAAGGAATTAGTATGTCAATAGATTCTGGCATGGTTCTGGAGGACTGGAAGATTGCAAATGTCACTCCGCTATTTAAGAAGGGGGCAAGGAAGCAAAAAGGAAATTATAGACCTGTTAGCTTGACATCGGTGGTTGGGAAGTTGTTGGAGTCGATTGTCAAGGATGAGGTTACGGAGTACCTGGAGGCACATGACAAGATAGGCAGAACTCAGCATGGTTTCCTTAACGGAAAATCCTGCCTGACAAACCTATTGCAATTTTTTGAGGAAATTACAAGTAGGCTAGACAAGGGAGTTGCAGTGGATGTTGTGTATTTGGATTTTCAGAAGGCTTTTGACAAGGTGCTGCACATGAGGCTGCTAAACAAGATAAGAGCCCATGGAATTACGGGAAAGTTACATACGTGGATAGAGCATTGGCTGATTGACAGGAAACAGAGAGTGGGAATAAAGGGATCCCATTCTTGTTGGCTGCCGGTTACCAGTGGTGTTCCACAGGGGTCCATGTTGGGGCCGTTTCTTTTTACGTTGTATATCAATAATTTGGATTATGGAATAGATGACTTTGTGGCTAAGTTTGCTAATGATACAAAGATAGGTGGAGGGGCCCTTAGTGCTGAGGAAACAGAGAGTCTGCAGACAGACTTGGATAGATTGGCAGAATGGGCAAAGAAGTGCCAAATGAATTACAATGTTGGAAAGTGTATGGTCTTGCACTTTGGTAGAAGAAATAAACCAGCAGACTATTATTTAAATGGGGAGAGAATTCAAAGTTCTGAGATGCAACGGGACTTGGGAGTCCTCGTGCAGGATACCCTTAAGGTTAACCTCCAGGTTGAGTCAGTGGTGAAGAAGGCGAATGCAATGTTGGCATTCATTTCTAGAGGAATAGAGTATAGGAGCAGGGATGTGTTGTTGAGGCTCTATAAGGCACTGGTAAGACCTCACTTGGAGTACTGTGTGCAGTTTTGGGCTCCTTATTTAAGAAAGGATGTGCTGACGTTGGAGAGGGTTCAGAGAAGATTCACTAGAATGATTCCGGGAATGAGAGGGTTAATGTATGAGGAACATTTGACCGCTGTTGGTCTGTACTCCTTGGAGTTTAGAAGAATGAGGGGGGACCTCATAGAAACATTTTAAATGGTGAAAGGCATGGACAGAGTGGATGTGGCAAAGTTGTTTCCCATGGTGGGGGAGTCTAGTACGAGAGGACGTGACTTAAGGATTGAAGGGCGCCCATTCAGAATGGAGATGCAAAAAATTTTTTTTAGCCAGAGGGTGGTGAATCTGTGGAATTTGTTGCCACGGGCGGCAGTGGAGGCCAAGTCATTGAGTGTATTTAAGGCAGAGATTGATAAGTATCTGAGTAGCCAGGGCATCAAAGGTTATGGTGAGAAGGCGGGGGAGTGGGACTAAATGGGAGAATGGATCAGCTCATGATAAAATGGCGGAGCAGACTCGGTGGGCCGAATGGCTGACTTCTGTTCCTTTGTCTTATGGTTTTATGCCCAATATGTAAACCTGTAAGTATAACTTCTTCCCTCCTGTCATACCTATCGCCCAGCTGAGCTCCCATCTCTGAATTTTGTAATAATGTCATCCTTTCTTTTCCTTATCCCAGCTTTGTTGCCTCAGTGATCAAATAGACTTTTTAGTTTTGGCTTTCACCTCCTCTTTATGCAAAGACACCACAACATCTACATCCTTAATTTTAAGTGATTGCCTGCCACTTTATTTCCTTCAATCCCAATACAGGAAGGCACCCATAAGAACTAGATGCACAAGCCTGGATGCTGAAGCCTCAACGATTGTTGTCCAATCTCAATAAGTATGTTTGGCCTACAATTTGAAGTACCTATCTTAATAGATGTCAAAACCAAGAACAAATCAAAGCTCAGAAGTCATAATCAGAGCGTATTTATTCATCCTGGTACAAGGTTAAAATGATAGCAACCATCTCGGATGTGAATACTGGTACTTTGTCTGATAATGTTTCTTAATAGTTACCTAAAACATTGGAACATAAATGGAATTACCTAAGCAACTTTTCACTCGGTCTTTTCAACTATGTAAAAAGCCAAAATATCTGCCTTGTATATATGGCTGAACTGCCCATTCCACTGGAGGTCCATGAACCATTCCTAATCAGGGGATCAAATGTGGAGAGTGTCAATAATTTTAAATTCCTTGGTTTTATCATTTCTGAGGACCCGTTCTCAATCCAGCACGTAGTGCTATTATGCCTCTACTTTCTTAGAAGTCTGCGAAGATTTGGCACATCATTTAAAACTTTGACAAACTTCAAAAGATGTCAGTGGAGCGTATGTTGACAAGGTACCTCACAGACTGGTATTAAAACCAGATCGTAAGTGTCTCAGCCCGAAATATCAAATGTTGATTAGTTTCTTTTGGTGCTGCCTGACGTGCTGAGTTCCTCCAGTATTTTGTGTGTGTTGCTTGGATTTCCAGCATCTGTACATGCTCTTGTGTTTATATATTTAGAGCAGGTGCCTTATGCCCTCTTATGGCCATCAAATGCTAATGCAAATCCTGAGCTCATCAAACGGTGATGGATAGAGAAAATATGTGAAGTAAGATACTGCTTTCCAATTTTTTATTATCTTCCAGATCATCAGAGAGGTGATAACTTTAATCCATTTAATGCCATGGAATGAAAGAAGCAGGAAATAGTTGTATCGTTGAAGGGAAAATCTGTTAAATATTTGAAACAATAGGAAGAACTGAGGGCATTTATGTCTACTTTAGCAAAGCTCTGTCACAAAAAAGGTCTCTACTGATTTAAACATTGTCTATAACAGATTCTGCATCCACTGTCCTTTGAGGAAGAGTTCCAAAGACTCACAAGCATCTGAGAGAAAAGATTTTGTCTCACCTCTTTCTTAAATGGATGACCTTCTACATCAAGGGACCCCAACTTTTTTTATGCCATGGGCCATTAAGCAAGGGGTCTATGCATCCCAGGTTGGGAACCCCTGCTCTATATTGAAACAATGACCCTTCGTTCTTTAGGATCAACCATAAGAGGAAATATTTTTTCTACAACCATCCAATCAAGACCCAGCTCCATTTTAAACAGTTGTATAGGGACAACCCACCTGTTGGTCGTGGTGATCATGCACATATTTGTACAAATCTCCCATATCTACAACTTAATATTTATTACTTTTTTACTTAATTATTATTTTGGCTTGTTTCTTTTTGTATTTGCATAAATTGTTGTCTTGTACATCGGTTGTTCATTCGTCTTGGTTTTCAATTCTATTACTGTATGTTTTTTGTGTAATGACTGTGAATTCTGGCAAGAAAATGATGACTTTTATGTACTACAATAATGTTGAGGGCAGAGCCCTGCTGGCAGCTGATGGTGTAACATCTTTTTGAACTTGCTCCTACCTTATCTATCTTTTTGTTTCCTACCAGTTTTTTGAAACCTTATTATAAATCATAATATTACTCTATTATGTCTTTGAGAAAGACTAAAGCCTCTGCAAAAGAAAAAGAAGATTATTCTCCAACCACTTTTGAATCAATTGGAGATTTCCTTAAAAAGCAAAGATCAGAAATCTCTGAGGAATTTCAACATCTTAATGTTAAGTTGGACTCTATTCAACCAACTCTAATCAAACATGAAAAGCGAATTAAGGAGAATAAAGAAGCTTTGTCGATACTGGAAGTGGACTTAGAAGACATGAGTAAGCTCTGCAAAAAATTATCATTATCTAATGAAAAATTAACGAAGAAGTTTACCAACCTGGAAAGCAGAAGCAGAAGGAGCAATCCATGTATTCTGGGTCTTGAAGAATCAATTGAAGGTACCCACCCCACGGAGTTCCTTGCAAGCTTTCTGAAGTAGCTATTCGCTGATTTATTGCCATCTGTTCCTAAGTTGCACCACGCCCACCGATCACTGGCCCCCAAATCAAAGTTGGGAGAGTGTCCTAGGTCAGTTATTTTATGTTTTCATGAATTTCATACTAAGGAGCTTTAAATCCGTCATACCCGTCGAGTAGGAATAATTGATTACAATGGGAAGATTCGTGGAAGATACCGGAGGTTATGGCTGAACATGCTAAGTACAAAGAGGTCGTGGCACTGCTTTATAATAAAAGGTTTAAGCCCTCCCTTTGCTTCCCCACTCGTCTTAGAATCGTTCTGAAAAATGGTGTGTGGAAATGGCTGGAATCGGTTGAACATGCACAAAAGTTTTTGAAAGCAGAAGATTATATGTGTTATATCTCTTACAAGAGCAATTATCTTTTTTCCCTCGGGATCAATAAAGTATGTCTGTCTGTTAATGTTAGATAGAATAAGGTTTTAATAAACCTATGTTTTGACCATTTATATATCTTGTTTTTGAGTCTTTCTTTGATATTATTTACTACTTTATTCTTATTTTGAGGTTTTTCTATATTTTTTTTGAAATTGTTAAAATGAATCATCTTATGTTTTGGATTTTTGATCTAAGTTTTTTTTCTGTTTTGTCTTGGTAGGAACATAATAACCTTGGATGATTGGAGTTTTGCCAGCAGGATTTCTATGGGAGGGTTGCCTTTAGGGTTTAGCATGCCGACTGTTCTTTGGGCGGCTTTTTGGCTTTGGGAGGGGGAGGGGGTGGGGTCTCTTTTTTTCTTTTTTCTCTGGAAGCTGGGTTGGGCTACCATCCAAATCTTCTGTTTGAGTAACTTATTTTATGGTTTGTTCTCTGGTCCTAATAATTTATGGTCAGATCTTTTAACTCTTCTGTTAATTAGAATTTATAATAGATGGAAATATTAATTTACTTATTCTTACTGTGAAAGGGTTAAATCATCCTATGAAACGGAATAAGATTTTTGCTTATATTAAAAAGTTAAGGGCCCCCATTATTTTTCTATTTTTTTAAATTTTTTTTATTGAGTTTCAAATAGGTTACAGAAGGGGGAAAAATTGTCAACCCTTCCCCCCTCCCCTTAACGTCTGCCCCCAAACATATCCCTATAGAAAAAAAAGAGAAGAAAAAAAGAAAGAAAGAATGCCTGGATATCAGAAGATCCCCACATGCTCCATGGAATTCATAATAGCTTTAATATGTATATTTAATTCTTTCCCCAGATAACCAATAATTTTATCTTCAGAGCACCTATATATTTAATCCTATCTTTTGTAAATAAGGGCGCCAAATTTTCAGAAATATTTCATCTTTATCTCTTAAATTATAAGTAATTTTTTCAAGTGGAATGCAGCTAAAAATTTCATTCTTCCAACGATCTATACTTAAGTATGAATCCGATTTCCAAGTAACTGCAATAGACTTTTTGGCTACTGCCAATGCAATTTTTATGAATTCTTTCTGATATTTATTCAATTTGGATTTCGATTTTATCCCTTCAATATCGCCTAGTAAAAATAATGTTGGATTATGTGGAAGTTGTATTCCAATAATTTGTTCCAGTAAAACTCTTAAATTTGTCCAAAAATGTTGAATTTTAAAACAAGACCAAGTAGAGTGTAAAAAAGTACCAATTTCTTGATTACATCGAAAACATTGATCAGATAAATTTGTGTTTAATCTATTTATTTTTTGAGGTGTAATATATATTTGATGTAAAAAGTTATATTGTACTAATCTTAGTCGAACATTTATTGTATTTGTCATACTGTCAAGACATAATCTTGACCAACTTGTTTCATCAATTTTAGTATTCAAATCAGTTTCCCATTTTTGTCTTGACTTATGAATTCCTTGTTTAATTGCCTGTTTTTGAATCAAATTATACATACCAGAAATAATTTTTTTAATTTTTCCTTTATGAATTAAAGTTTCATTAGGTTTCGGCAATAACATTGATTGACCCAGTTTATATCTTAAATAAGCCCTTAATTGGAAATAACAGAAAAGAGTGTTGTTTGATATTTTATATTTATTCTTTAATTGGTCAAATGACATTAGTATACCTCCTTCAAAACAGTCTCCTATATATCTAATCCCTTTGTGAAACCAATTATATAAAAGTTGATTATCCATTATAAAAGGGATGTTTATTTTGAATTAAAGGTCTCTTTGCTAATAAAGATTTCTTTATCTCATCATCAACATTTATCTTATTCCATAAATCAATAAAATGTTTTAGTATAGGAGATTCTTTCTTTTCCCATATCCATTTAGATTCCCATTTATATATAAAATCTTCTGGTATATTTTCTCCTATTTTATCTAATTCTATTCTAATCCATGCCGGTTTATCTTCATCAAAAAAAATGCAATAAATCTAAGTTGATTTGCTTTGTAATAATTCTTAAAATTTGGTAATTGTAACCCTCCTAGGTCAAATTTCCATGTCAATTTTTCCAACGATATTCTTGATATCTTACCTTTCCAAAGGAATTTCCTCACACATTTATTTAACTCTTGAAAAAACTTCTGCTATAATTGTATTGGTAGTGTTTGGAATAAATATTGTAATCTAGGGAATATATTCATTTTTACAGTATTGACTCTACCTAGTAATGTTATTGGTAACATCATCCATTTATCAAGATCCTCTTGAATTTGTTTCAATAATGGCAAATAATTTAGTTTATATAAATTCTTTATATCATTATCAACTCTTATACCTAAATACTTTATACCATTTATTGGTCATCTAAGTTGAGTTATTAATCGACATTGACTATAATCTCCTTTAGTAAGGGGTAAAATTTCACTTTTATCCCAATTTATTTTGTACCCTGATATTTTCCCATATTCTTCCAATCTAGAAGATAATTTACGCAACGAATGCAATGGGTTAGTTAGATAAATCAGAACATCAGCAGCAAATAAGTTAATCTTATATTCCTCCTGATTAACTCTGAAACCCATAATATCTGAGTCAGTTCTAATTAATTCAGCTAATGGTTCTATCGCCAACACAAATAAAGCAAGTGATAATGGACAACCTTGCCTAGTTGACCTTGTTAACTGAAATGATGTTGAAATTTGGCCATTTGTCACCACTTTAGCTTTGGGGTTAGTATTTAAGGATTTAATCCATTTTATAAGAGATACTCCTAATCCATATTTTTCCAATACCTTAAATAAAAAATCCCATTCCAATCTATCAAATGCTTTTTCTGCATCCAAGGCAACTGCCACATTCATTTCTTCCCTCTTTTGTGCCAAATGAATTATGCTAAGTAAACGAGTTACATTATCTGCCGATTGTCTATTTTTAATAAATCCTGTTTGGTCCATGTGTATTAATTTTGGTAAGTATTTAGATAATCTATTAGATAAAATCTTTGCTATTATTTTATAGTTTGTGTTCAACAAAGAAATAGGTCTATATGATGTTGGCTTTAAAAGATCTCTGTCTTTTTTTGGCAATATTATTAAAATAGCTGTCGAAAAAGATTCTGGAAGTTTATGCGTTCTTTCCGCTTGGTGTATTAGCTCCATAAAAGGCGGAAAACCATCTTCTCTTGGAGATTTATTACTCTGAAGTGATCCTAGAGCTTCTTCAACCTCTTTTAATGTAAAAGGCACATCTAATCCTTCCTGTTCTTCCGAATTCAATTTTGGGAGAGTTATGTGATAAAAAACCTTTTTATCTCAACAATATCACTTTGTGATTCTGATTGATACAGTTCAGAATAAAAAAATTTAAAAGTTTCATTGATTTATAAAGGTTTATAAGTAATTTTATTTACACTTGTTCTAATTGCATTTATCATTTTGGAAGCCTGGTCTGTTTTTAACTGCCAAGCAAGAATCTTGTGTGATCTTTCACCTAGTTCATAATATCTCTGTTTAGTTTTCATAATTGCTTTTTCTGTTCGGTATGTCTGAAGTGTATTATATTGTAGCTTCTTATTAACAAGTTGTCTTTGTTTTTCTTCTGTCATATATCTTTGAGATTCTTTTTCTAATTTTGTAATCTCTTTTTCCAATTGATCTATTTCTACCATATATTCCTTCTTAATTTTAGAAGTGTAACTTATTATCTGGCCTCTCAAATATGCCTTCATTGCTTCCCACAATATAAATTTATCATCAACTGAATGTGAATTTGTATCTAAAAAAAACTGAATCTGTTTTTTCATAAAATCACAAAAATCTTGACGTTTTAATAATATTGAATTAAACCTCCATCTGTAAATCGATTCCTCCTTATCCATCATTATCATTGTCATTATCAAGGGGGAATAATCTGACAATATTCTTGCTTTATATTCCATATTTTTCACTCTGTCTTGAATATTCGCTGATAGTAGGAAAAAATCTATCCTTGAATAAGTTTTATGTCTATTTGAATAAAATGAATAATCTCTTTCTCTTGGGTAAATTCTTCTCCATATTATCAATCAAATTTAAATCTTTCATCAATGATAAAGTTAACTTTGCTACTTTTGGTTTTGTAACAACCTTTGTTGAACTATCTAAAACTGGGTCTAGACAAAAGTTAAAGTCTCCACCTGTTAATATTTTACCGTGTGTGTCAGCCAAATTCAAAAAAGCCTCTTGTATAAATTTTACATCGTTTTCATTTGGTGCATAAATATTCATAAGAGTCCATAGTTCTGAAAAGATTTGACAATGTATAATTACATATCTTCCCGCAGAATCAATTAATACATTTTGTATTTTAATTGGTAAAGTTTTGTTGACCAAAATTGCAACTCCCCTCGCTTTTGAATTAAATGAAGCTGCTATAACATTTCTGACCCAATCTCTCTTTAATTTCTGATGTTCTATCTCTGTTAAATGTGTTTCTTGTATAAAAGCTATATCTATTTTCATTTTCTTAATGTGTGTTAAAATTCTTTTTCTTTTCACTGGTCCATTAAGCCCATTAACATTAAAACTTCAAAAATTCAGTAAATTAGTCATTATTTTAATGGGGTTACTCCAGTCTATAATAATACATAATATTTCAACTCTCACAGTAACTTGGGGAATTATTTTAAAATTCTCCATGTTGCTATGTGTCTCCCCTCTGATCATCCAGGCAAAGAAAGAAAGATAAAAGAAAAATAGATTATAAAGAAAAAAAAACCAAAAAAAACCCTGCTAGTGTTGTGAATAAAAAAAATACAACATTACCCCCCTCTGTTGTGCAGGTCATGGCAAATGGCATGATTACACACGTGAATTCCGTAGCGATCGATCCAAAGTTCCCCCAGCTCCCCCATAACATGAAAAAAGTATATATAAGAGAAGAAAAAATAATATCACTACTCTCGATTAATATTTCTCAAATCTTTACCTTTCTCCCCCTGTATCATGTAATTAAAAGTATATTTAAATATTATTCTGTCCTTAATGTCCATCAATTCACTTTACTGTCCCCGTCTTCATCTTTAATCTGTTTCACTTTTAAATCTTTACTGTGTCTAGCGAATATTTGGGAGTTCTTGTGCAAACTCCTCTGTATCCCGATGATCAGTAAAAAATCTTTTTTCCGTCATCCAAAAAAATTATCAGTGTTGCCGGGTGGCGCAATATAAATTTATAACCCTTTTCCCATAAAACTTTTTTCGCTGGATTAAATTCCTTCTTTCTCTTCAAAAGGTCATAACTTATATCAGAATAGAAAAGAACTGCTTTCCCTTCTATCATAAATGGCTCATTTCTCTTTCTGGCACATTGTGCAGCTGCCTTCAGGATCTTTTCTTTATCATGATATCTTAAGCATTTTATCAAGATTGGTCGTGGGTTTCGATCAGGTTGAGGTTTTGGTCTTAAGGCTCTGTGGACCCTTTCGATTTCAATCAACTGGGTTCCCTCTTCCATTTCCAACTTTTCCGAGATCCATTTTTGAAAATATTTTATTGGATCCTCTCCCTCTATCCCTTCTTTAAGACCAACAATTTTAATATTATTTCGTCTACTAAAATTTTCAAGCACATCTATCTTTTCCAACAGTCGTTTTCTTTCTGATGTCCAGGCAAGAATATTATCTTCCATTTTATTCACTCTATCAATAGTGTCTCCCGTTATTTCTTCCAGCTTTTTAACTTTCTTGTCCATTTTCTCCTGTTTTTTCACCATTTTATCAAACATAGTCTTCATAATTTTAATAACTTCCTTTATTATTTTTAATGTTTTTAATTCTTTTAATTCATGCATTATTTGCGCCAAAGCTTCTCTTATGTCTCCAGAATATCTTCCACCTCCAACCTCTTCCTGTTGTTCTTCTTTTACCTCCTCTTCTTCATCTGTATGTTCCAGAGAATCCGAATCCACCTCAGGTTCATTTTCACTTCTGCTTCCAATCGTAGCTGGGATTTGTAATTCAAATTGCTCATGTTTGCGCATGCCCTTTCCTTCGCCCACGCGCAGTTCCTGTTGTTTCTTCTTGGAGACTGTTGATGTAGTCGCTGATTCCTGTTCTGTATCACCGAAGGTGAGATGCACTTGAGTCCGAGGCTTCTTCATGGCGGCCAGCCCAGCTTGTACTGTCTTCAAAGTAGTAGTTTTCTTCTTTGTCTGTTTAGGCGGCATATCTAAGGAAAATCCTGAGTAGTTTAGATGTAGTATTTAGAAAATATTTACGAACTTTTCTTCACTTAAACGTTAATTTATTAGTTTTTTACAGGAGAGCTGGATTTCCACGTCTCGATCCTACATCATCATGTGACGTCCCCTCCCCCATTATTTTTGTACAAGAAACACATGTACGTAGTTGTGACAATGCACGCCATTTTAATTGGTGGAGGTGTCTACAATTTCATTCCTCATTCAGAGCAAAATCTCGAGGAGTCTCGATTTTTATAGATAATATGATTTCTTTTGTTCAAAATAGAGTTGTCTCTAACCCTAATGGGTGATTTGTCATAGTGTCAGGGAAACTAGATAATAAATTAATTGTATTTGCTAATGTGGATGGCCCAGGATTTTTTGAGCGTTTCTTTTCATTCCTGCCAAATTTGAGTTTAATCATTGTCTAGACCCAGTATTAGATCGTTCTTCTATTAAATCAGCCACACCTAATAAATCAGCTTTAATTATTCTTTCTAATGAAGTGTGATATTATTGAGATCTGGCATATTTTTCAGAAAGGGAGTATTCATTCTTCTCTCATGTCCATCATTCCTATACCAGGATTGATTATTTTTTATTGATAGTCAAATGATTCCATTAGTTCAATCCATTGAATATAAAGAAATAGCTGTATCCGACCATTCTCCTGTATTTCTATCTTTAAATCTTCCTGGTTTCACTCATATGAACAGATCCGGGCGTTTTAATTTAACTTTGTTATCTGATAAGGACTTTCTAAAATTTCTAGGGAATCAAATTACTCTTTTTTTTTTAACAAAATGCATTGGAAGAGACTTCTAATCTTTTCATTTGGGATGCTTTTAAGGCATATTTTAGAGGATGAATGACCTCCTATACTGCATATATTAAGAAAAAAGCTAATAAAGAGAGAACTGATTTAGTCAATCAATTAAAACAATTGGACCAGAAGTATGCTTTAGCACCAGACCCTGAACTATACAAAAGATGTATTGAAATTAAATCTAAATATGATCTGCTTATAATGTATCCAATTGTTGCCAACTTTTAAAATATAGAAGCCAATTCTATATACATGGAGAAAAAAACTGGTTAACTATTGGCTAATCAATTGAAGACCTCTATAGCTAAATGGCAAATTAAAGAAATTTGCAAAACCAATGGTGATATGACAACTGACCATTTTGAAATAAATGACACTTCTGGAGAATTTTATTCTAAATTGTATAGTTCTGATTCTGTTAAAGATGATACTGCAATGAACAAATTTTTAGACCAATTAAATATTCCTGGACTTTCGTTTGATAATCAAAAGCAGTTGGATCAACCTATTTCTCAGGAGGAAATCACTGAGGATATACGTTCATTGCATTCTGGGAAATCTCCAAGACCTGATGGATTCTCTAGAGAATTTGATAAGGCTTTTTCTTCATTGCTTATATCTTATTTAAGTTCTACCCTTATTGATTCCTTCAAGATGGGTAGGTTGCCACAGTCTTTTTATGAAGCTTCCATTTTGCTTATTCTTAAAAAGAATAAAAATCCCACTGAATGCTCTTCATATACACCAATCTCTTTACTCAATGCTGATGCTAAGATCCTATCTAAAGTTTTGGCCTGTAGACTCGAAAATATTATACCTCCTATAATATCTGATGATCAGACAGGATTTATTAAAAGTTGATATTCCCATTTTAATACACGGCAACTGTAAAAAGTTGTGCATTCTCCATCCAATATCAGAATGTGTGATTTCTTGGGATGCGGAGAAAGCTTTTGATCAAGTTGAATAGAATTACCTATTTAAAACCTTAGAAAAATTTAATTTTGGGCCCAATTTTATTCATTGGATTAAATCCCTCTCCTCGGATCCTTACTAATTTTCAGATTTCTAAACCAATTAAACTCCAACGTGGAACCAGACAAGGATGTCCGTTGAGACCTTTGCTTTTTGATTTGGTATTAGAACCTTTAGCAATTGCCTTTTGAGAGTCTAAAGATATCACCGGTATCTTAAGGAAAGGTACTATTCATAAAGTTTTACTTTATGCTGATGACCTATTGCTTTTTATATCTAATGTTACAACTTCTTTACTCTCTATACTTCTTTTACTGACTAATTTTAGTCAGTTTTCAGGATATAAATTGAATTTACATAAGAGTGAATTGTTTCCTTTAAATAATTTGATGCCAACCGATATTAACCTTCCTTTTAAAATTGTAAGAAAACAATTTACATATTTGGGTGCAATAATCACTAAGAGTTATAAAGATCTATTCAAAATTTTCTAACCTTAATGAATTATGTGAAAAAGACACCTTCTAATTGGTCGCCTCTCTCTTTATCATTGATTGGTCAAATCAATTCTATTAAAATGAATATTTTACCTAAATATATACCTTTTTCAAGCCGTACCTGTTTTTATTCCTAAATCTTTTTTGATTCTTTAGATTCAATTCTTTCTTCCTATACATGGAAGAACAGAAAACCCCAATTAAATAAAGCCCACCTTCAAAAAATTAAAAATAATGGAGGCCTTCCTCTGCTCAATTTTAGGTTATATTATTGGGCAATTAACATATGAAACCTTACTTTCTGGTTATATTATATTAATCGTGCGGATTGTCCAATATGAGTCTATTTGGAAGCCAACTCTGTTACGAAATGTTCTATTATTTCTCTTCTTGGATCCTCTCTTCCTTTATCTTTAAATAAATTAACTGACAGTTTGGAGGTTAAACACACTTTGAGGATCTGGCTACAGTTTAGAAAACATTTCAGTTTATTGAGATTTTCCCTTTCTAGTCCTATTTTTTCTAATTTTTTTAAAACCATCTACAACCGATCTGTTTTTTAGAGAATGGGATAGATTAGGCATTAAACAATTTCAGGATCTGTTTGTTGGAGGGAATCGTTCTTCTTTTGAGCAGCTCTCAGTGAAATATAACCAATCAAATACCCATTTTTTTCGATATCTACAGATTAGAGATTTTTTAAGATCTAAACTACATATATTTCCTACCAGCCCGGATAAGAACATAATAGATGTAATTTTTAATTTGAAACCTTTTGATAATGGCTCAATATCTTATATTTATGGTCTGTTGTTGGGATTGACAATGGCTCCTTTAGACAAAATTAAAAAAGATTGGGAAAAGGATTTACAGGCTTCATTATCTGATGAGACCAGGAGGGCTATTTTCAAAATGGTTAATTTTTCATCATTATGTGCTCGTCATTCCCTCCTACAACTTAAAGTGGTACATAGGGCTCATATGTCTAAAGACAAGCTCCCTCATTTTTTTGCAGATATATCTCCTTATTGTGACAGATGTAATAATGGAGAGGCTTCATTAATTCATATGTTTTGGTCATGTTTGAGCCTTGAAAAATATTGGGAAGATGTATTTCAAACTTTTTCTGTACTTTTTAAAGTTAGTTTTAAGCCCAATCCTTGACTGCCTTATTTGGTATTGTTGAAGAAAGAGCTATAATTTTGGAGCCTTCTCATTTGTGGGTACTAGCTTTTATTTCTCTTATGGCTAAGAGGGTGATCTTGCTTAAATGGAAGGAGGTTGCCCCCCCCCACACACATGCTCAATGGTTTTGCGATGTTATGTCATGTTTAAATTTAGAGAGGATTCGTTGTTCGATTTCTGATTCTAACCAAGATTTTCAAACGCTATGGGGACCCTTTCTGAACTATTTTAAAAATCTTTGAATTGTTATTGTTATTAAAATATAGATCTGGGCTATTGTTATAAGACACTACAGTATATGGTAAAATACTCTTTTTTTCTCTTGTTTTTTTTTACCAACCAGCTCTGTCTTGGTACTGGGTGTAGATTTTTTTTACAATATAATTAACCATATTATTGTATTTCATCATTCAATTTATTTTATTTGATTGATCATGAATATGGGATACTGTGATTGTATCAGTGTGATTTATATATAGTGCATTTTGAGCTATCTTATTTTGATTTATAATAAGTATCCTTATGAATTCTGTATTTGTGTTTATGAAATGTAATAAAAATATTGGAAAAAGAAAGATAGAATGAATGAGGTCCGCTAATGACAGGACTTTTTGATAGACATAGATTGTGTGTGTTGTTTCTGTGCAGTTCGATGTCTCACGTCACAAATGAAAAAACTACAGATAGTTCCAATGACAAGTCTGCATGACCCAGGTAAAATTGACAATTGGTATTCATACACGACATGAGACTGAGAGGAATGAGATGGCATTCTAGGGACTTGCAGGAACACGAATTGAAAATCTGAAAGGGAGTGCTGATAGATCAGGTTATCAGTAAACACCTCTGGTTCCGCTAATTGTTTCAAGGCATCAGATGATTTGCAAACAACCCCATTTGAAAGAGGCCCGCGTACGCAACGATTCTAACGTGGAATGTGAGTTGGAACCGGAACATCATCCCGTATAGAAAACTGTGGTGTGAACGCATTTTCATTAACACGGACTAAAATCACATCAGCAGTTGCTGAGAGCGAGGAGATGTCACAGCGTCCATACATGTAACTGAAAGATACTTACCCGGGACACAGATAATTCCAATTACTGTGTAACAAATAATCCGTGCTTGTACCATTGTTAATCCCGGGCTATTAAATTTAAAAGTCTGCTCCCAATTTTCTAATCTTCTACTTCTCATAAAAGACGGTGAGGGTAAATAAATTCAAACAAAGCGTAATTATCAAATTTCTTCTGCATCTACTGGGTAAAATACTTCAGTGATCAGACGTTCAGAGTCCACCACATTCAGAAGAACATGAACTTCTGCGTGAAATAGACATTTCCAGTATCTTCAACAAATTTGCTCATGCTAAATCTAGAAAATCTGACTTTTAAATTGTAGTTTTGTTACTTTTGACATTTGAAATTGATACCAACATGTAAGTAATACTATTACAGAAGTGTCAGACATTTGTCATATTAACTGGCTGTATAGCAAATGAAAAAACTGAATTACTTTACTATGCAAGTAAATAATTTATATTTTAACACTTATGTGCTTTTTTAAAATTTAGGGCCCCTTTATAACATATGCTACAGGCCCCACACTAGCTTAATCTGGCCCTGGGTTACCATATGAGGAAAGCCTGGCACCCCTTGGACTGTATTCCCTGGAGTTCAGGAGAATGAGGGGGGGATCTCATAGAAACATTCTGAATGTTAAGAGGCCTGAACAGATTAGATACGGCAAAGTTATTTCCCGTGGTAAGGGAGTCTAGGACAAGAGGGCACGACTTCAGGATTGAAGGACATCCATTTAGAACAGAGATGTAGAGAAATTACTTTAGTCAGAGGGTGGTAAATCTGTGGAATTTGTTGCCCTGAGCAGCTCTGGAGGCCAAGTCATTAGGTGCATTTAAGGCTGACATAAAAATGTTCTTGATTAGCCAGGGCACCAAAGGGTATAGGAAGAAGGCAGGGGAGTGGGGATGACTGGAAGAATTGGATCAGCCCATGATTGAATGATGGAGCAGACTCGATGGGCCGAATAGCCCATCTGCTCTTATATCTTATGGTCTTACAGTTCAGAACATGGAACAACCTACGAAAGTATTAAAGATCTACAGTTTCCTTGGCATAGTAAACCAGCTGGTTTGGCAAAGTAAACAAAGTGACCTCCTCTACAAATGTTTGGACCTGGGATGCACCACAGGAAAAGTCATTCTCATCACTTAAAGCAGAGCTTATCACTTGTCATATCTGATCTGAACAAAGCAACCAAGATCTCATCAGAAGTCACTTCCTTTGGCTTAGAGAAAGCGCTCATGCAACACTGCAGTGGTGTATGGAAACCAGTGGCTTATGCATCAGGAGCACTGACTCCTACTGAGCAGCATTACGCCCAGCGAAAAGGAGACACTGGCTCTCATGCCGACTTAGGATGCTTCAGCTGCTACTTGTTAGGCACTAAATTCCTACTTGAAACAGACCACATGGAATTTGTCAGCGTCCTCAGCTTGAAAAACTTGGATGACTTACTTCCATGTCTGCAAAATTTCAGAATGGGGCTTATGCAATACTGTTTTGGTTTTGAACATGCCCCCAACAAATCTTCCTCAATACCAGATGCTCTGTTGAGGATGCCATGCAGAAGTGAGTTGACAGAAGCTGACTCCACCCTCATGGAAGATGCTAATATCTACTTAGTTCAGGTATCTGAAAGCTTTCCTGCATTACAGAGTAAACTGGGTGAAATTCAAGCTGACTTGGAAAGGACCAAATCTGCAGTGAGGTCATTCAATACTGTGAGCATGGATGGTAAGTGGTTCCAAAGGGAGCTCACAAACTCAGACCTTACTGGCTTGAAAGAGACACACTCACCAATCTTAATGGTGTGCTGGTGAAGGACTCCAGACTTGTCATTCCTGCTTCTATAAATGCTAAAACCATCAGTCAAATCCACCAAAGACATTGAGGCATCGAAAAGTGTCTCCTAAGAGCAGGGCAATCTGTGTGGTGACCTGGTCTGAGCACACATCTGGGAGATTATGTAACGCAATGTGAAGCGTGCAGAAACCTGCACAAAAATCAGACTCATCTCCACCTACCTGCCTTTTCCCCCATAACCCTCAATTCTCCTATCTTACCAACTTTTATAAGCACAATCCTGCTAAGAACAAAATTGAATTCTGCACAAAAGGAGATAAAAACTTGATTAAAGTGATGACATTTAAATTGTGCGTTCAACAAGCAGAGGAAACTGGAAAGGGAGGGAAATGATTGAGTTAATGAGATTGTAGGTAAGTAGCATTTGTCCCCACCAAAGGTCAGGGTTAAAATGAAGATCGTTGTCACAGTCTGAGGTGAACTTCTGGGGCGCCTAGGGGCGACTCGGGTAGCAGCAGTACTGAATGGATTTGATTAAATATTCTTATTTCAGCCTGATACAGCTAAAAGGCACAACTCCTTCCAAGGTCAGTACAGTCAAAAAAGATGTCTTAATGCATTTAAACAAACTATCACTTTATAAAAGTGATGGAAACATTGGATTCCACGGAGGAAGCATTGTTGCAGATCAGGGATATAAGTACATTTAAGGAAACAAGGCTTTAAACTCCCAGTACAACTATCTTGCTGGCAAACATGCAGTTTCTGGTGAATAAAACCGATGATCTCAGAGCTAGGGCGCCGAATCAGAGGGACATTAGGACCGTGTGTGTCCTTCATTTTCACAGAATCCTGGTTAACCCTTTCCGTACCGGATGCAGTGATTCAGATTGACGGGTTACTATACACCGTCAGGATGGATCTATAGAGTCTCTCAAAAGCAGAGGTGGAGGAGTATGCCTCATGATCAACATTTCTTGGTGCACAAATATTTCAGTGCTGTCCCAATTCTGCTCACCAGACCTGGAACATCTAGCAATGAAGTGCCGTCCTTTTTACCTACAGCGGGAGTTCTCCAGGGTCATTTTGGTAGAAGTTTACATTCCATCTCAGGCCAATGTGAATCAGGCTTTAGATAATCTGAGCAATGGGATTAACATGCACAAAACAGCACATCCTAACACCTTCACCATTGTTTTGGGAGATTTTAACCAGGCTAGTTTGAAAAAAATCACTAAGCAATTACCATCAACAGATCACTTGTAATACTAAAGGAAACAACACACTGGACCATTTCTACAGCACCATCAAGAACGCCTACCGTGCTATTCCACGCCCTCACTTTGGGAAGACTGATCACCTGCCTGTACTTCTACTCCCTGAGTATAGGCAGAGACTGAAGACTTCAGCACTAGTATTGAGGACCAAGAAGGTATGGACAAGGGAAGCACAGGAGCGCCTACAGGACTGCTTTGAATCAGAGTTCAGGGATTCATCTTTGAACCTTGTTACCGACTTCATTAAAACCTGTGTGGATGAGTGTGTGCTTACAAAGACTTACCGTACATTCCCAAACCAAAAGCAGTGGATGAACCAGGAGGTACGTCGTCTGCTGAAGGCTAGATCTGTGGCATTCAAGTCTGGCGACACAGACCTGTACCAGAAAACCAGGTATGATTTGCGGAGGGCTATTTCAAGGGCAAAGAGACAATTTTGAACGAGGTTGGAGTCGACATCAGATGTACGACAACTCTGGCAGGGTTTACAAGACATTATTTCCTACAAAGCGAAACCCAATAGCATGAATGGTAGTGATGCTTCACTACCAGATGAACTCAACACTCCTATGCACACTTTGAAAGGGAGAACACCACTACAGCTGTGAAGATCTCTGCTGCACCTGATGACCCTGTGATCTCCATCTCAGAGGCCGATGTTAGACTGTCTTTAAAGAGAGTGAACCCTCGCAAGGTGGAAGGTGCTGATGGAGATCCTGGTAAGGCTCTGAAAACCTGTGCCAACCAACTGGCAGGAATATTAAAGGACATTTTCAACCTCTCACTGCCATGAGCAGAAGTTCTCACTTGCTTCAAAAAGGCAGCAATTTTACCAGTGGTTAAGAAGAATAATGTGAGCTGCATTATGACTATTGTCCAGTAGCACTCACATCTACAGTGATGAAATGCTTTGAGAGGTTGGTCATGACTAGACTGAACTCCTGCCTCAGCAAAGACCTGGACCCACTGCAATTTGCCTATCGCCACAATTAGATGCAATCTCAGTGGCTTTAGACCAACCTGGACAGGATGCTGTTCTTCAACTATAGCTCAACATTTAATACCATCATTCCCACAATCCTGATTGACAAGTTGCAGAACCTGGGCCTCTGTACCTCCAACTGCAATTGGATCCTCGACTTCCTAACCAGAAGACCACAATCTGTGCAGATAGGTGATAACAGCTCCCGCTTGCTGACAATCAACACTGGCACACCTCAGGGGTGTGTGCTCTACTCTCTATATACACATGACTGTGTGGCTAGGCATAGCTCAAATACCATCAATAAATTTGCTGATAGTACAGCATTGGTGGTAGAATCTCAGGTGGTGACGAGAGGGCAATCAGAATGAGGTATGCCAACTAGTGGAATGGTGTCGCAGCAACAACCTGGCACTCAACGTCAGTGAGACAAAAGAACTGATTGTGGACTTCCGGAAGGGTAAGACGAAGGAACAAATACCAATCCTCTTAGAGGGATCAGAAGTGGAGAGAGTGAGCAGTTTCAATTTCCTGGATGTCAAGATCTCTGAGGATCTAACCTGATCCCAACATATCGATGCAGTTATGAAGAAGGCAAGACAGTGACTATACTTCATTAGGAGTTTGAAGAGATTTGGCATGTCAGCAAATACACTCAAAAACTTCTATAGATGTACCAAGGAGAGCATTCTGACAGGCTGCATCACTGTCTGGTATGGAGGGGCTACTGCACAGGACTGAAAGAAGCTGCAGAGGCTCTATCTTGGGTACTAGCCTACTATTTTTTGCACAATTTTTAATCTATTCAATATACATATACTGTAATTGATTTACTTATTTATTTATTTATTTATTTATTATTATTATTATTATTACTATTATTATTTATTTTTCTTCTATATTATGTGTTGCATTGAACTGCTGCTGCTAAGTTAACAAATTTCACATCACATGCCGGTGATAATAAACCTGATTCTGATTGCTCTGGTTGGCTTAAACTGTTTTTCCTCCATCACCTTCTGTTAGGACTTTCTACTTGAGAGTCACTTCTACTTTTCTTTACAACTGTCAATGTTAGCTTCATAGAACCTTCTGAAGGTATCAGCAGTTTGCCGTGGTTTCAACCCAATCCTAGCCCCTTCTAGATTTCAAAGGTTATTCATGTGCTCTGATTGTTTTCAAACAGTGTCCCATGCTTCTGGATTTGTCTTATGGTTCTGCTTTTAAAATGTTATGGCTTCCTCACATTTGTCTCAAGCTACATAATGACCACTCCTTTCAACAGCAGGAATCCCCTCTGAAATGTAAGCAGTATATACACTTAGAGAGCAACCCAGCTGCCCAGCTGGAAATCCTTCTGTTTTTTTTATATATCTCTGGAAAACCTTGCTTGTAAATATCAAAGCAAAAAGAAAGTTGCAGGTGCTGGGTTTTCTGAAGTGAGATCAGAAAATATTGAAAACACTTAGCATGTCAGGTAGCACGTGAGGAAAGAGAACCAGAGTTAACATTTCAGTCTGGACTCTTGAAGAGCCTATACATTTGAACTCATTGTTTCTTCAGCCCTTGTTTTACTGTACTCCTGCCTTCCAAATGTATAATCACAATAGAAAATTCATTATAATTACAAGTGACAATGTTGCTTCCTTTATAAACATTTAACTATTTTGTAAGTTGTTTGCTGTATTTTTTTTATTTGGGAATTTATATACACTTATTTTTATTCAAAAATTTTAATATCAATCACAATACTGTATCTAAGTATATAAATTTTTCTGATCCTCCACATAATTACCAAAAACACGTTGAGACTAAAGTAGCTAACTGTATGCAAATTGGCTAGTATGGGAACACCAATGTCTTTGAACGGAAAATCCAACAAAAGGATTTGGATATGGCCCAGTACATCACAGATAAAGCCCTCCCAACCATTGAGCACATCTACATGAGACACTGTCATAGAAAAGCAGTAGCCATCATCAAGGGTCTCGGCCCGAAACGTTGACTGCTCGTTTCAACGTATGCTGCCCGACCTGCTGAGTTCATCCAGCTTGTTCATACGTGTTGATTTGACCACAGCATCTGCAGTGTATTTTGTGTTTGTATCCATTATCAAAGATCCTCACCACACAGCCCAAACTCTTTTCTCACTGCTGCCATCAAGCAGAAGGTTCGAATGACTCAGGACTCACACCACCAGATTCAAGAACAGTTACTACTCCTCAACCAACAGGCTCTTGAGCAAAAGAGGATAACTACACTCATCTATGCTCACAGTTTAAGGACTCTTTATCTTGTTATTTCTTGCTCTCGTTATGTATTGCTATTTATTTTTATTTGTATTTGCACAGTTTGTTGTCTTCTATGCTCTTGTTCTTTCATTGATTCTGTTTACATTTACTGTTCTATAGATTTGCTGAGTAAGCCCACAGGAAAAAGAATCTCACGGTTGTATGTGGTGACATGTATGTATGTACTCTGATAGTAATTTTTACTTTGAACTTTGATATTTAATGATTGCACTTCATTTGTAGGAAAGAACTTTAATACGTCCTGGAATGGCCATAGGGGTCCATTCCATGGGGTCCTTTCCCTACCCGCATGGAATAGAAAATGTTTGTAACAAAGTTAAACCTTGTGTCCTTAGCCAGGTCTGCCATGGGCTAAACGCTCTCTCTGCTCCGTGACGTCACCAGATTCTGACGTTATGTTTAACTGTCTCTTTAAGGGTTTCTGTTACGTCGCCTTGTTTTGTTACGTCACTGCCGCGCATGCCCAATCGCCGAATCTAGGCGGGCTCTGGTTTGAAATTTGTTCGGTTTGGCGGCGGCAGGAGCCGGAGACTGTGTGTGTGATTTTAATTGGACTCTGTGAAAGTATGGCTGAGAACTTTGCGAGGCTGAAAGTGGGTCTTATTGTGAAAATCCAACGCAGCAATGGTAAGTCTTTATTTTCTAACTGAAGGGACATTGCCAAACGTTGAATTCTGTTCAACCCTGATTCTGTTTGGCTGTCGGGAAGAGGCTTGTCTCGGGTAGCTCTTTTCGTGAGGACCGTATTTTAATCAGAACAGCAAACGAACTTGCCCGCTGTTGGCTGGAGAATTGTACATGCGTAATAAGGCCTAATTTTTTTTTTGAATTACCCGCCATGTGGACGTCACTCACGTGGGTCCCGCCTTATCAGTGATTGGATGACTAGTGCGCCGTGACATCAGTGCCGGCGCCCTATTGGACGCTGTGACTGTATTCATTGGGCACTGCGTTTGAATCGACGGTGTTTGTTCTAGTAGACCTCCATCCACACTGCACAAAACTTAGTAAATCTTCATGTAGAAACGAAACCAGGCACTGTAATTATTATTTGCAAATGTTGGAAGTAAACACATACTAGTTTGAATAACTGTTTGATGTGCGTCATCATGCTTTAATGCATAATTGATCACTTAGATCAATTCTCCTGAATAAAATTTTGGTTTAGGAACAGTTGTGTTCCTGAATACATGGAAAACTATTAATTGTCTTTTTAAGTCTTGCTAGGTTTTAAAACTCATCATGCTAGGTTAATGCCAGCCATTGTTTCTGTGAGATTGGCGGATTATTTTTGAAGGCTGGAGAGATTGGATCTTAATATTGTTAAGTACTAAGTTGAAATGTACTCAGCCTGGGTAAATGAGTTAAGTTTGTAAATGGACTGTCAAGTCTGCTGGTCGTGAAAATCTTGAGCCAATTGATTGGACAGGATTCTATCGGGGATCTGTCAAATGCGAAACGGGGTTTGGTGATCTAATTAGTCTCAAAGTAGCTTTGAGATAAAAGGCATATTTCAGTATATCTGCCCCTCTTTACCGTCATTTTCACCAAGTGGTGATAATTTGGGCACTGATGAGTACCAAACAACTGTGTACCAAGGTGGTAATTTTTAAACAATATCACTTAGCTGTGGTGTTAGTGGGAGCACAAACAACGACGTGCAAAAGATAGCATACAGTGCAAATACGAAAGAGAAAATAATAACGAAGTATATTGAGAACATGAGATGAAAAGTCTCTGAAAGTGAGTCCATAGGTTGTGGGAACAGTTCAGAGATGGGGCAAGTGAAGTTGAAGTTATCCTCTCTGGTTCAAGACCCTGTTGGTTGAGGGGTAATAACTGGGTTCCTGAACCTGAAGTGTGAGTCCTGAGGCTCCTGAACCCCCTTCCTGATGCCAGTAGTGAGAACATAACCTTGGTGGTTGGAGGGAGGAATTCCCTGATTATGTATGCTGCTTTCCTACTACAGTGCTCGATGCAGATATGCTCAGTGGTGGGGAGGTCTTTACCCATGATGTGCTGGGCCATATCCAATACTTTTTATAGGATTTTCCGTTCAAGGGCATTGGTGTTTCCATACTAGGCTGTGATGCAAGTAGTCAATATAATTTCCACGACAAGTTGTAGTGGTCACGTCTCTGGCACCAAGACTGACCCTCAGCTCAGAAAGGAAGGAGGGAAAAGAGGAGAGCAGTAGTGATAGGGGATTCGATAGTTAGGGGGACAGATAAGAGGTTCTGTGGGAGAGATCGAGAATCTCAGATCGTCTGTTGCCTCCCCGGTGCTAGGGTCCACGATATCTCAGATCGAGTTCTTGGTATTCTCAGGACGGAGGGTGAGCAGCCAGATGTCGTGGTCCATGTAGGGACCAATGACGTAGATAGGAAGAAGGATAAGGTCCTGCAAAGAGAGTTTAGTGCAAAGTTGAAGGACAGGACCTCCAGGGTTGCAATCTCAGGATTGCTACCCGTGCCACGTGCTAGTGAGGCTAGAAATGGGAAGATAATGCAGCTAAATAAGTGGCTAAGGAGATGCTGCAGGAGGGAGGGCTTCATGTTTCTGGACAATTGGGCTTTGTTCCAGGGAAGGTGGGAGTGGCGATAGACCAGGAAATTATAGATCAGTGAGTCTTACCTCAGTGGTTGTTAAGTTGATGGAGAAGATCCTGAAAGGCAGAATTTATGAACATTTGGAGAGGTATAATATGATTAGGAATAGTCAGCATGGCTTTGCCAAGGGCAGGTCGTGCCTTATGAGCCTAATTGAATTTTTTGAGGATGTGACTAAACATATTGATGAAGGAAGAGCAGTAGATGTAGTGTATATGGATTTCAGCAAGGCATTTAATAAGGTACCCCATGCAAGGCTTATTGAGAAAGTAAGGAGGCATGAGATGTAAGGGGACATTGCTTTGTGGATTGCGAATTGGATTCCCCATAGAAGGCAAAGAGTGGTTGTAGACGGGTCATATTCTGCATGGAGGTCAGTCACCAGTAGTGTGCCTCAGGGATCTGTTCTGGGACATTTACTCTTCGTGAGTTTTATAAATTACCTGGATGCGGAAGTGGAGAGATGGGTTAGTAAGTTTGCTGATGACACTAAGGTTGGAGGTGTTGTGGATAGTGTGGAGGGCTGTCAGAGATTACAATGGGACATTGATAGGATGCAAAACTGGGCTGAGAAGTGGCAGATGGAGTTCAACCCAGGTAAGTGTGAAGTGATTCATTTTGGTAGGCCAAATATGATGGCAGAATATAGTATTAATGGTAAGACTCTTGACGGTGTGGAGGATCAGAGGGATCTTGGGGTCCAAGTCCATAGGACACTCAAAGCAGCTGCGCAGGTTGACTCTGTGGTTAAGAAGGCGTACGGTGTATTGGCCTTCATCAATCATGGAATTGAATTTAGGAGCAGAAAAGTAATGTTGCAGCTATATAGGACCCTGGTCAGACCCCACTTGGAGTACTGTGCTCAGTTCTGGTCACCTTATTACAGGAAGGATGTGGAAGCCATAGAAAGGGTGCAGAGGAGATTTACAAGGATGTTGCCTGGTTTGGGGAGCATGTCTTATGAGGATAGGTTGAATGAACTTGGCCTTTCCTCCTTAGAGCGATAGAGGATGAGAGGTGACCTGATAGAGGTGTATAAGATGTTGAGGAGCATTGGTCGTGTGGATAGTCAGAGGCTTTTTCCCAGGGCTGAAATGGTTGCCACAACAGGACACAGGTTTAAGGTGCTGGGGAGTAGGTACAGAGGAGATGTCAGGGGTATGTTTCTTAGTCAGAGAATGGTGAGTGTGTGGAATGAACTGCCAGCAAAGATGGTGGAGGCGGATACAATAGGGTCTTTTTAGAGACTTTTGGATAGGTACATGGAGCTTAGTAAAATAGAGGGCTATAGGTAAGCCGAGTAATTTCTAAGGTAGGGTCATGTTCGGTACAACCTTGTGGGCCAAAGGGCCTGTATTGTGCTGTAGGTTTTCTATGTTTTTATGATAACTAGAAGTTTACCAAAGTATGGGATGTCATACTGAATCTTCACAAACTTCTAAGGAAGTAGAGACACTGCTGTACTTTCTTCGTAATTGCACCTGTGTGCTGGGCCTGGGACAGGTCTTCTGAAATGATAACACAGGAATTTAAAGGTACTGACCCTCTCCATCTCTGATCCTCTGAGGAGTGCAATGTCCCAGTGCAATGGCTTTTCCACTTTTAAAAACTCTCCTGCACAGGTTTCCTTTCATCATCAGATACGACAGACAACCACCAGTAGTATTGGTAGTGTTCTAATTTGTTCTGAATATCATTTAAATGCTTAATTTGTTATTGAGTAAAACAGTAGCTTGTCTTTCTTTATACCTTTTTAACTATTTCCATGATATTTCATCTAATTGGGGTAGCTGCTTAATTGGGGCAAAATGTACTTCTGATGTGTCCAAATTAACTGGAATCCACTGTGCTTCCAAATTAGGATGATATACTACACAAAGGGAGTCTGCTGATTCTTGTGTTCCTGTGTGCTAAGCACTCTTGACCTTCATGGTGGTTGACATTATGATTTTGTGAAATGTATGAGTAACTTGGCATATAATTTTTGTATTTTGTAGATGTACTTAAGACAGCCTGAGCCCTGGCTGATGTGCTGGATGTAGTGCAAGTAGAGTGGGCTGCTTTCTCCAGGATGGTCATGGGACTTTGAGTGTTGATGGAGATGCACATCTACAAGGACTCTTCATTTGTCTGGATGAGAGTCCGTGGAGCGATGGGTGGTCAACAGTGTAAAAGAATACCTCATGTTGTAACCATCATGCTGGTAGTTGGTCCTGTTAAATTTCTGCTTGATTTTAGGATGCATCGTGCATGCTTCATTACTCCTCTATGGCACTGTCAGGTTTTTCCATTGTATTAGTAATGCCACTAAATGTGATGGTTATGTGGGTAGGGTAGACTCCCTTGATGATCGTTGCCTGCTACTCATATGATGAGAATACTACATTGCTGTTCACCACTTTTTGGCTGGTACCTGGATGTTGTCAAGATGTTCTGCATGTAGAATTTCCTTTGACACTGAGCATTGTGTCTATGAACATCTTTGGAAAGAAGTTTTTGACCAAGAAGCAGTAGATAGTTGGGCATAAGACAACATCTTGAGGAACTCTTGCAGTGGCATACAGGGGTTGGGATGATTGTCTTTCAGTAACCACTTTCTTTTGTATGCATCACTTAGTATTAGACATCTCAACCCTGGGAAAAAGATACAGGTTATCTGTGCATCATAATATCATAAATCTCTCTCAGATCTCCTTTCAACCCGATTTCGGAAAAAGACGACCAAATTTTGGCCAATTTCTTCCTGTAGCACATACCCTTTAATCTAGGCAGCATTCTGGTAAACCTATTGTGCACTCTCCAAAGTTTAGACATCCTTCCTCTAATGGACCGACCAGAATTAAATGCAATACTCCAGATGCAGCCTAACTACTGTTTTTATAAAGCTGCAGCATAACATCCCGACTCTTGGACTTATTTTCTTGACTAATAAAGGCAAACACGTCATCTGCCGCCTTCACCATCCTGTCAACCTCTATAGCCACTTTTGGAATGGTGTGGATTTGGACCCTGGCATTTCTCTGGATGTGCAAAGGTAATTCAGTATGGAGCAATGAGAAAGAGTAATGTGCTTTGCTTACAATGGAATCAGGAAAGGCTATTAAGTTTGTTATCCATTCAAATGAATCGAGGCTGAATTGTGTTCTGTAATCTTTTTTTATTCAATTATTGAATGTAGATGTGGCTCGTGACATTTCCTATCCTTCTGTTATTCTACAAATATACAGTTTAATGCAAGGATCCTTAACCGCATTGATGTACAGGACTTTTGGTCCAAGTCCATACCTCCATGAAAAAACAATGCAAGTAGTGTGTTCACACAGAGCAAGAGTAACATGTGGTAGTTAGGACAGACAGGAGATTGTGTGGCCACAAAAGGGGTGCCGGGATGGTGTGTTGCCTCCCAGGTGCCAGGATTGGGGGTATTTTTGGATGGCTGAGGGGCAGGGGCAGCTAGAGGTTGTGGTGCACATTGGCACTAATGACATCGGTAAAAAGGGATGAGGTCCTGTGCAGTGAGTATAGGGTATTAGGAAAGAAACTGAAACACAGGATCTCGAAGGTAGCAATTTCTGGATTGCTCATTGTGCTACTCTTGAACTGCCTCTCTACCAGAGGACTTTAGGTTCAGACCCAGAAATAACTGTCAAACACAATTTACTTAAAAGTACATACAGTCGGCCCTCCTTATCCACAGGTTCCGAATGAGCGGGTTCAACCAACCGCAGATTGGGGAAAACCCGGAAGTTCTCTTTCCAGCGCTTGTTGTTTGAGCATGTACAGACTCTTTTCTTGTCATTATTCCCTAAACTATACAGTGTAACAACTATGTTCATAGCATTTACTTTGTATTAGGTAAGTCAGAACAGGTACATCCAGTTTTATTTAGCGTCAGTCAAATGTTTGGCTTAGTGTATAGTATATATTTTACCTTTCTATGCATATAAAACACTTAAGAAACGTATGTATTTCAATAATTAAACCACTGCGTTGCTTAGTAATAATTGTAGCTTTCATCGGGGCAGGGCCTTTCCATTCTCACTTTATCCTTTAAAATTGTTCCAATCGTTGACCGACTGTAGCCTAACGCTTTTCCAATGACCAATGACGTTTCACTTCTTTTTGATCGCTTTATTGTTTCCACTTTATTTTCAATCGTGATTGTTTTCCATCAACGGAACAGGAACACTGCGGATAGTGGGTCCCGAGCTCCACCGGGTCCTGAAGTCCACTGCACTGAGATGGGTTAAATAAGGGACTTGAGCATCCGCATTTTTTGGTATCCGTGGGGGCTCCTGGAACCAATCCCCCGCGGATAAGGAGGGCCAACTGTTTGCGTTGTGTTGCTCAGTTGACAGAACTGAGTCCCTGCTCGCAGAGCCTGGGAAAATCTGCAATCAAGTGAGCTCCGAATACTGTCTGAAGCTGCTGGTATATATTTATTATCACATACATACGTTGATAAGAGTAGTCAGAGAAGCTTTCTCATGCAACAAACACTATTCTCACAGCACAACTTGTCAAGCTGCCAATAAGTCAGTTAGGTTTTAGCCTTTTTAATTCTACATATAATTCCTCACTACAAACTAATCAGCGCAGGAATAGAAAGAGAACCGGTAAATATGCTCTTAGATCATTGGAACCCCTTCTGGGACAGGTGACCTGTACAAGAGGGATGGGTTATACCTTGACTGGAATGGAACCAATATCCTGACTCGGAGGTGTGATGGTTTGGCAAGTGGATGTGAAGCACAGCACCATGTCAGAAAGTGGAGGGATTGAGAGAAGGTAGGTGTTATGACCAGTATGTTTACAAGGAAGAACAGGCAGGATCAAAGTAATAGATAGGTTGACCTGCGTTTATTTTAATGCTAGTAGAGCAATGGTTATACTACAATAACCAACAGGGCATTAAGGAACAGATTCGCAGGAAGATTCAAATCTAATATCACTGACATGTCACAAAATTTGTAACAGCATTACAGTGCAATACATAAAAAACTATAAATTACAGTAAGAAATGTAACAAAATAAGAAGTGCAAAAATAGAGGCAGTGTTCATGGGTTGGTTCATCGTCCATTCAGAAATCTGATTGGGGGCGGGGGGGATAGAAGCTGTTCCTAAAATGTTGTGTGTCTTCAGATTCCTGTACCCCCCTGGTAGTGGTAATAAGAAGAGAGCTCATCCTGGGAGATGGAGATCCTGAATGATGCCACCTTCCTGAGGCACCGCCTTTTGAAGATCTCTGCTGGAGAGGCTAGTGGTCACTATAGAGCCACATTGAGTTTGCAGCCCACTATTCTGTGGCGCATCAATACCAGACGGTGATGCAACCAGTTAGAATGCTCTCAATACATCTAGAAATTTGCTACCAAAACTCCTAATGAAACAAAGCTGTTGACGTGTCTTGTTCATAATTGCAGTAATATGTTGGGCCCAGGGTAGATTTTCAGAGATGTTGACATCCAGGAACTTTGAACTGCTTACTCTTTCCACTCCTGACTCCTTGATGAGCAAGGGTTTGTGTTCCTTCACTTCCCCTTCCTGAAGTTCACAATCACTTCCTTATCTTATTAAGGTTGAATGTAAGTTTGTTGAGACACCACTGAAAAGACTGATCTCACTCCTGTATGCCTCTGTCACCACCTGAAATTCTGCTAACAACAGTTGTGCCATTGGCAAGCTTATAGATGGCATTTGAGCTGTGCATAGCTACACACTCATGGGTGTAGAGGAATAATATTAAGAAAGGTGTAAAATAATGTGATTGTCATGGGTGATTTTAACTTCACTAATATAGACTGGGAGCTCCTTGGTGCAAGAAATTTAGGAGGGGCAGAATTTGTTAGATATATCCAATACAGTTTCTTAAATCTGTATGTAGATAGGTCAACAAGAGGAGGGGCCATACTAGACCAGGTGTCAGATAAACAGTCCAACCAGATGACTAATGTTTCAGTGGAAGCACAGTTAGGGAACAATGACAGAAGCTTTAAGGTAGTTATAGATACGTATGGACTTTGTGGGAGAGCATTACAATCAATCAAAGCAAATTACAAGAGCATTAGACAGGAACCAGGGTGAGGTAATTGGAAACTCTTGTTTTTGGGCAAATCTGATTGATGGGAGATTTATCTGATTTAAAGAGGAATTGCACGGGCATCTCTAGTACGAAGGAAAGGCCAGTCAGCAAAGGGAACTAGTTGTCAAGAGAGGCGGTGAATGTAGTCAAGAAGAGAAAAACATAATTCAGTAAAGAGAAGCTAGAAAAGAACTACAAGAGGGAATTAGAGCCTGGAATGACCGTGAAAGGTCCTTGGCAAGTAGGATTTTAAGACATTCCATATACCAACAGAAATAGAGTTACTAGGCACAGTGTGGGATCACTCACTGTGGGACATGTACTTGAAGGCTGAGGATGTAGATGTGAGTGTTATCAATATTAAGGAGAAGGACATGGGTGATTGTGAAATCAGTGTGGAGAGCGCTAATATGTTAGGGCATTTTAAGATAAGGAAGTTATTTTAGATCCCTCAGAAGAACTTTTAAGGTGAATCAAACCCTGGGGCCTGATGGAATCTTCCCCACGTTATGCAGTCTCAGGAAATTAGATTTCTGGTGCCTTGACCAAGATCTCTAGCCATAGGTGAGGTCCCAGAGGACTGGCAAGTACAGGCAGTCCCTGAGTTACGAACATCTGACTTACGGACAACTCATACTTACAAACGGAGGGAGGAGAATGCTGTCTGCCATTTTAAGTCGTTGCCATTAACACTGTGTTGAGTGTGTAGCTTTGTATTTGGCATAAATATTTCTTAGCAAGGGTCCATAAGATAAGGATGCATAGAGTTGGGGGTGATGCATTAGCTTGGATAGAGGATTGGCTAACTAATAGAAATAGAGTTGGGATACCTGGGTGTTACTCTGGTTGGCAATCTGTGGTGAGCAGTGTGCAGCAGGGGTCGGTGCTGGGCCCACAACTGTTCACGATATCTGTTCACATTAGTGATCTTGAAGAGGGGACCGACTGTTGTGTATTTAAGTTTGCTGATGATACTAAAGTGAGTGGAAAAGCAAATTGTGCAGAAGATATGGAGAGTCTGCAGAGGGATATAGATAGATAAACTGAGTGGGCAAGGGTCTGGCAAATGGAGCACAGTGTTGGTAAATGCGAGGTCATTTACTTTGGAAGGAAAAATGGAAGAGCAGATTATTATTTAAATAGTTAAAAAAAATTGTAGCATGCTGCTGTGCAGAGGGACTTGGAAGTACTTGTGCATGAATCACAAAAGGTTGGTTTGTAGGTGCAGCAGGCTATCAAAAAGACAAATAGAATGTTGACCTTCATTGCTAGAGGGATTAAATTTAAGATCAAGGAGGTTATGCTGCAACTGTACAGCATACTGGTGAGGCCGCACGTGGAGTACTGCGTGCAGTTCTGGTCTCCTTACTTGAAGAATATACTGGCTTTGGAGGCGGTGCAGAGGAAGTTCACCAGGTTGATTCCAGAGATGAAGGGGTTAGATTCTGAGGAGAGATTGAGTTGCCTGGGATGGTATTCGCTGGAATTCAGAAGAATGAGAGGAGATCTTATAGAAACATATAAAATTATGAAAGGGGTAGATAAGATAGAGGCAGGAATGTTGTTTTCACAGGTAGGTGAGATGAGATCTTGGGGACATAACCTCAAAATTTGGGGAGTAGATTTAGGATGAGATGTGGAGGAACTGCTTTTCCCAGAGAGTGGTGAATCTGTCGAATTCTCTGCCCAATGAAGCAGTGGAGGCTACCTCAGTAAATATATTAAAGACAAGGTTGGATAGAATTTTGTATTGATGGGGAATTAAGGTTTATGAGGCAGGTAGGTGGAAATGAGCCCATGGCCAGATCAGGCATGATCTTATTGAATGGCGGAGCAGGCTCGATGGGCCAGATAGCCTACTCCTGCTCCTATTTCTTTTTTTTTTGGTAATTTTTTTTATTGAAGTTCATCATCAAACAAACATTTCTATAAGATGTATTTCAGACATTGTACATATATATCATATAATCATATATGTCACAAATCTCCACAAAGTATTTATCTGAGGTATACACTTGTAGAAAAGAGTGGAAAGAAAAAAAAACAAGCAAAAGGAAAAAACTATGTACAAGTAGGGAGTGGGTTTTTTTTTTACAACATATTCATTGATTTGTGAGAATAAAATCAGGCCTATGAGGCATTATGTAGTTAAACCATTTTTCCCAGTATGAATCAAATTATTCCAGCTTATGATTAACAGATGCTGTTACCTTCTCCATTTTGTAAATGTCCTTTGTAATTTCCATCCATGCATTTAAAGTTGAGCTCTCCTGTGATAACCATTTCCTAGTAAGAGTCTTTTTACCAGCCACCAATAGTATATTCATTAAATATTTATCTCCTTTCAACCATTCTTGAGGTATATATCCAAAATATATGGTCTTACTCTCTAAGGGTATTACACCTTTAACGATGTCTTGTAGGGCATTGTGTGTCCCTCTCCAATAGTTTTTGATAACAGGGCAGTCCCAAAAAATATGATAATGATTTTGATTTTGATTTCCACAATTTCTCCAGCAAACAGGGAGGTTACTATCATAATGGGATTTCTGAGAGGGTGTAATAAAATCTCTTAGACTCCCTCCATTTCTGTGAACTGGTACACTTCCATTGATACCTCCATATTATTGTCCATTCTTCCTCAGATATAATTATCCCTCCTTCCTTCTCCCATTTTGTTTTAATGTATGAAGTCAAATGTGTTTTAAGATTTGACAACCCCTTATACATGCTTGAAATGATTCTACTACCGTTATCTGAACTATTTGCTTTTCTAAATAGCTCTATCAAGCATGTACTTGCCTTGGTTACATTTTTAAGCATCTTATTAACATATTGTCGCATCTGTAAATACCGATTTTTTTTTTTTTAAAAATCTTGTTTTTGTAATAAGTATTTCTGCTTCTATTTCTTATGTAATTATGTTCTTAAAAAGTAGTGGATACAGCCCAGTCTACAAGGGGTGATTGATAAGTTGATGGCCTATGGTAGAAGGAGTCAATTTTAGAAAACCTAGCACATTTATTGTTTCCTACATTTAGACACTAGTCCAGCAGTCGTGGACCATACGGATCCCTTCTTTGTAAAAGTTGGCGTCTTGGACCTCCAGAAGTGGCCCACAGAAGGGGTGATTGATAAGTTTTCTAAGGTAGAGGGAGATGAGTTATTAAACTTTCTTCAAACTTTCTGCGTAGTTCAGAGTTGAACTACACCTGCATGTAACAACAGCTGTATAACTCATCCTCTATCTTAGGTCACGAACTTAATCAATCACTCCTGCTGTAGACCACTTCTGGAGGTCCAAGACACCGACTTCTACAAAGAAGGGATCCGTATGCTCCACGATCACTGGACTAAGTGTGTAAATGTAGGAGGGGACTATGTTTAAAAAACAAATGTGCTAGGTTTTCTAAAATTGACTCCTTCGGCCTTAGGCCACAAACTTATCAATCACCCCTCATATAATGAGTAAAGCCCTTCCCACTGTTGAGCACATCTACATGGAGCACCGTCGCAGGAAAGCAGAGTTGATTATTAAGGACCCCTACCATCCCAACCATGTTCTCTTTTTGTATTGCACAGCTTCTTATCTTTTGCATATTGGTTGAGCGTCCAGTTGGTGCAGTGTTTCATGGATTATATTGTTTGTTGGATTTGCAGTATATGGTGGCATATATGTACTTGGATAATAAATATACTTTGAAATTAGCCATGATGGAAAAGGGGAGCAGATTTGATAGGCTGAATGGCCTAATTCTGCTCCTATGTCTTGTGTCTTAAAACTGAGAGGCATAGTCAGAATCACTTTCCAAGGGTAGAAATGGTAATTACTTGATAGACTATTTCAGTGGGTGATGAAAGGTCATACAAATTATTGTTCAGTCTCTTGTGGGCCTGATAAGGCAAGGAAAGCTGATTTCTCCAGAGGATTTTAATGAACCAAATAGGTTTTTTACACCGTGTGATTTCATGAATTTAAATTTGTGTGCCCACTCCCCACCCCCTCATGATAAGCTTTGAACTCACATTCACATCATCATCAGTCTAAAACAATTAGAGGTTGAAATGCGTGTGGTGAGCTGTTTTATGATGTCACAATATCTTCCTGCTGATGGTTTAAATGTTATGTGGGCAGTGTGACCAATCTGCCTTTCCCATCCATCATTTTGTAATTAAGCTGAATGTGACTGATTTTTGTGAGAAATGGAGATGCTGCACAGAATGTGAGAAGTCACAAAATCTGGTTATAAACTGTGTTCTTCCAGCATTCACTTCAATGGTATTTTGAAGTTAATAACTTTAACATGTTCTGTGAATTGAAGTGTTGTACTGAGTGTCTCAAACCAGCCATGTTTTCCTGGATGCTTGTAGACCGGAAAGTAACTCTTGTTAGCATATAATTGATAAGACTGTGTGCTTAAGTATTGCAGATACAATACTTGTACATATAAAATGCAAGTACATTATCACTTGAAGTGATGCTTGGAATGATTGATCTCAAACATATGTACATAGATTTTGTGGTATTAAACATGAGTATTGTACAATTCCTAAACTAAGCAATTGTCATTTTTTTATTAATGCTGTCATCATAGTAAGCTTTCTTTACATAATGATATTTACATATGTGAAATGCCAGTAGCAAACTGGTTGTGTATTGTTGAACTTCTGCATGCCACAGTTCCTGAGGAGACATTAGATTGCATATAATTAGACACTTGGCAAGGACCAATAAAAAGAAATTGGCTTTAAACTCATTATGTGAGTGGGCCATGTTAGAGTGAGGAGTTCAGGCTTTGGCTCATAGAGGCTTCAATGAGAAAGAGCAAAGGCTATAATTTTTTCTTTATTTCTTACTTATTGCACAGTTAGAGTAGTAGGGATGCCAGGCAGGATAATGGAATACTCCTCTTGTAGGATGTGGGAAGGCTGGGGAACCTCCAGTGTCCCTGATGACTACACCTGCAAGAAGTGCATTCAGCTTCAGCTTCTTTCAGACAATGTTAACGAATTGGAGCTCAAGCTGTATGAGCTCCTGGATTATTTGGGAAGAAGAGGGATTGTCCATCGACGGGGGGGTAGTTACACTCGAGGTGCAGGGCACAAGTAACTGGATAACTCACAGGAGGGGTAAAAGGAATAGGCAGCCAGTGCAGAGTACCTCTGTGGCCATTCACCTCAGACCACATACTGCTTTGAATACTGTAACAGAAGAAAGCCACAACTGTCAGTCCTCTGGCACTGAGTTGGGTCCTGTGGCTTAGAAGGGGAGGGCAGTAGTGATGGGGAATTCCATAGTTAAGAGGAGCTGACGGAGATTTTGTGGACATGAGACATCCGGATGGTATGTTCCCTCCCAGGTGCCATGGTCAGGGATGTCTCGGACCCGGTCCACAGCATTCCAAAGGGGAAGAGTGAGCAGTTGGAACTCAAGGTAATTATTGGTACCAATGACAAAGTTAGGAAAAGGGAAGAGGTCCTGAGGAGGGAATATAAGGAGTTGGGTAGGAAGCTGAAAAGCAGAATCCCTAGGGTAGTAATCTCTGGATTGCTGCCCAAGGCATGCACCAGTGAGGGGTAAGAATATGATGATTTGGTAGATGAATGTATAGCTGAGGAATTGGTCTGGGGGCAGGGTTTCAGATTTCTGGAGCTTTGTGATCACTGCTGGGGAAGGTATGACCTGTACGAAAAGCACAGGTTACAGCTGAACCTGAGAGGGACCAATATCTTTGCAGGCAGGTTTGCTGGAGCATTTTAGAAAGATTTAAACTAATTTGGCAAGAGGATGGAACCTGGAGTGAAATGGCTGAGGATGCGGCCATTGGTATACAAGTAGATGCTAGGTGTAGTGAGACTGAGCACAGACAAGGCAGATGGTAGGGAAAAATTGCAGTCAGTGCAATGAGTTGAGGTGTAACATGGGAGCAAATTCAAGAAGGATGAGGAATACAAACTGAGGATGTTGTATTTGAATGTACACAGTATACAGAATAAGGTAGGTGATCTTGTAGAGCAGTTGGGGATTGGCAGGTGTTATGTTATGGGCCTTACTGAGTCATGGCTGAAAGAAGATCCTAGTTGGGAGCTTAATATCCAAGGATATACATTATATTGAAGGAACAGGCAGAGTGGGTGGGGTGACTCTTCTGTGTATATTTTTTTTTTAAATAAATCAAATTATTAGAAAGAGGTGACATAGGTTTGGAAAATGTAGAAGAGTTCTTGTGGGTTGAGTTAAGAAAATGCAAGGATAAAAAGACCCTGATGAGAATTATATACAGGCCTCCAAACAGTAGCCAAGATATGGGATACAAATTATAACGGGAGATAGAAAAGGCATGTAATAAGAGGAATGTTACAATAGTCATGGGGGGTTTCATTTTGCAGGTAATTTGGGAAAAATCAGGTTGGTGATGGATCCCAACAGATAGAATTTATAGCATACCCATGAGGTGGCCTTTTGGAGCAGCTTGTGGTTAAGCCCAAGTCGGTGTTGGGACTGCTTTTCACGTTATATGTCAATGATTTAATTGATGGTTTTGTGGCCAAGTTTGTAGGCAGTACAAAGATTGGTGGAGGGGCAGGTAGTGTTGAGGAAACAGAGAATCTGTAGGAGGGCTTGGACAGATTGGGGGAGAGGTTTAAAAAAAAAAGTGGTAGATGGAATTTAGTCTAGGGAAGTGTATGATCATGCATTTTGGTAGAAGTAAAGGCATTGACTATTTTCTAAAAGAGAAAGTTTTAAAATCAGAGGTGTAAGGGGACTTGTGAGTCCTCGTGCAGGTTCTTTAAAGGTTATCTTGCAGGTTGAGTCGGTGGTAAAGAAGGCAATTGCAATGTTAGCATTGAGTTCAAGAAGATTAGAATTTAAAACCAAGGATGAATGCTGAGTCTTTAAAAGCCATTAGTCTGACCACATTTGGTGTATTGTGAGCAGTTTTGGGCCCCTTATCTTAGAAAAAATGTGCTGACTTTGGAGAGAGTCCCAAAGAGAGTGATTGCAGGAACGCAAGTGTTAATGTAAGAGGAGCGCTTGATGGCACTGGGCCTGCTCTTACTGAAGTTTGGAAGAATGGAAGGGGGAAATCTCATTAAACACCCATCAATATTGAAAGAGCTAGATAGTGGATAGGGAGATGATGTTTCCTATAGTGCAGGGAATCTCGGACCAGAGGCACAGCCTCTGAGTAGACGGATGCCCATTTAGAACAGATGAGGAGGAATTTATTTAGCCAGAGGATAGTGAATCTGGAATTCATTGCTACAGACGGCTGCTGGAGGCCAAGATATTGGGTATATTTAAAGCAGAGGTTGATAGCTTCTTGACTAGTCAGACAGTCAAAGGTTATGGGGGAAGGCAGGAGAATGGGGTCGAAAGGCATAATAAATCGGCCATGGTGGAATAGAAGAGCAGACTCTGGGCTGAATGGTCTAATTCTGCTCCTATGTCTTATGATCTTCTGGTCTGGTATTCTGATTACAGAATCTAAATAAACCAGCTTGACATTTAACTCAAATACTGTACCCAAATGTATGTGTAATACCTGTTAAGTTTTAATTCATGGCAATAATAATACAAATTCCCCTGAGGACTTCTGTGTGATGGTTTGTGCTTTTGGTTTGTTTTCATGGGAAGTTTGGGCTTGTGGAATGTCATCAGTTCCACATGGATGATCTTACTTAAATAGAAATGGACCTGATAGCAGACCCGTTGGATGTCCCAGTCTTACAAAAACCTTGTATGCAACACACAATACAGAACAGCAATAGGCCCTTTGACCCACAATTTTTGTCCCAACCGTGATGCTAGTCCAAGCTAATCCCATCTGTCTGTAAATAGTCTACATCCCAGCATCTCCTGCCTGTTTACCTCTTTAATATTACTACTTTAGCTGCTTCCACTACTTCTGGCACCCACTCAGTATTTTTTTTTTAAAACAGCTTGCCTCATAAATCTCCTTCAATCTTCCTCTCACCTTAAAACAGTACATCTAGTATCTGACACCCTGGGAGAAAAGACTCCCTCTCTATGCTTCTCATAATATATAACTTGATCAGGTTGCCCCTTGGGCTCCAAAGGCTTTAGAGTAAGCAATGCATTTTTTTTTTTCCAAACTCTCCTTATAACTAATAGGATCTAATCCAGGCAACATCCTAGTGAACCTTTCTGCACCCTCTCCAAAGTCTCTGCCATGGTCATCTTGTTATGTGGTCATCGGAACTGCACACAGTACTCCAAATGTGGCCTGATCAAACTCTAATACAACTAGAAAATGACTGACCTTTATAGACAACTCGTTGACCAGTTTTGCCTCTTGCAGGGAACCATTGATTTACAGTCTGAGATTCCTTGTGTACATTAACTCTCCTAGAGTCATGCCACTTCTGTATACTTTCATTTGTTTGACCTCCAAAGTAAAAAAAACTTCACATTTGTTTCGATTAAACTCCACTTGTCATTTTTCTGACCAAGTTAGCAACTGGTCTTTGTACTGCGGAATCCTTTCACACTTTGTTCTCTATACACAGCTCTGCCAATGTTTGCAAGTTTACTAATTAATTGTTGGCTGAATTAAAGGTGGTGATGAATCAGCAGGAAAGAGAAAGATTGAAAATCTGTTTGAATGGGCACATCAACAATTCAATGTCAGCAAAACCTAAGAACTGATTATTAACTACAGGAGGAAAAATCTGGAGATCCATGAGCCAGTCCTCATTATGGATTGGAGGTGGAGAGGGTCAATAACTTTAAACTCTTCGGTGTTATATCAGAGGATCTGTCTTGGGACCAGCATATAAATGCCATTCCAAAGAAAGCACGACAGTGCCTCTACTTTGTTAGAAGTTTGTGCAGATTCAGCATGTCATCTAAAACTTTGACAAACTTCTATAGGTGCATGCTGGAGAGTATCCAGACTGTTTGTATAATATAACAGAAAAGCCTACAAAAATTGGTGGATATAGTCCAGGCCATCACAGGCAAAGCCCTCCCTGCCATTGACCACTTCTACAAGGAGCACTGCCACAAGAAAGCGGCGTCTATCATCAAGGATCCTCCACCCCTATCCGGGCCATGCTCTCTAGCTGCTGCCATCAGACAGCAGGTACAGGAGTCTTCGATCTCACACCACCAGGTTTAGGAACAGTTATTACTCTTCAACTAGCATGAATAACCACAACTTTGAACTGATTCTATAACCAGTTTCTACCTCCTACCCAAGATCCACAAACCTGCCTGTCCAGGTAGACCTATTGTCTCAGCTTGCTCCTGCCCCACCGAACTCATTTCTGCATACCTTGACACTGTTTTATCCCCCCCCCCCCTTGTTCAATCTCTTCCCACCTATGTTCGTGACACTTCTCACGCTTTGAATTTTTTCAATGATTTTAAGTTCCCTGGCCCCCACCACCTTATTTTCACCATGGACGTCCAGTCCCTATATACCTCCACCCCCAACCCGAACGGTATCAAAGCTCTTCGCTTCTTTTTGGATTCTAGACCTAACCAATTTTCCTCTACCACCACTCTCCTCAGTCTAGCGGAATTAGTTCTTACTCTCAATAATTTCTCCTTTGGCTCCTCCCACTTCCTCCAAACCAAGGGTGTAGCCATGGGCACCCGTATGGGTCCCAGTTATACCTGCCTTTTCGTTGGCTTTGTGGAACAGTCCGTGTTCCAAGTCTATACAGGTATCTGTCCCCCTCTTTTCCTTCGCTACATCGACAACTGCATTGGCGCTGCCTCTTGCACGCATGCTGAGCTCATTGACTTCATTAACTTTGCCTCCAACTTTCACCCTGCCCTCAAATTTACCTGGTCCATTTCTGACACCTCCCTCCCCTTTCTTGATCTTTCTGTCTTCATCTCTGGAGATGGCTTATCTACTGATATCTACTATAAGCCTACAGACTCTCACAGCTACCTGGACTATTCCTCTTCCCACCCTGTCTCTTGCAAAAATGCTATCCCCTTCTCACAATTCCTCCATCTCCGCCGCATCTGCTCTCAGGATGAGGCTTTTCATTCCAGGACGAAGGAGATGTCTTCCTTTTTTAAACAAAGGGGCTTCCCTTCTTCCACCATCAACTCTGCTCTCAAAAGCATCTTTCCCATTTCCCGCACATCTTGCCCTCATCCCATCCGCCCGCCACCCCACCAGTATAATTCTCCATAACTTCCGCCACCCCCAATGGGATCCCACTACCAAGCTCATCTTTCCCTCCCCCACCTTTCTGCTTTCCGCAGGGATCGCTCCCTACGCGACTCCCTTATCCACTCATCCCCCCCCCATCCCTTCCCACTGATCTCCCTCCTGGCACTTATCCTTGTAAGCGGAACAAGTGCTATACCTGCCCTTACACTTCCTCCCTCACCGCCATTCAGGGCCCCAGACAGTCCTTCCAGGTGAGGCGACACTTCACCTGTGAGTCAGCTGGTGTGGTATACTGCGTCCAGTGCTCCCGGTGTGGCCTTTTATATATTGGTGAGACCCGACGCAGACTGGGAGACTGTTTCGCTGAACACCTACGCTTGGTCAGCCAGAGAAAGCAGGATCTCCCAGTGGCCACACATTTTAATTCCATGTCCCATTCCCATTCTGCTATGTCTATCCACGGCCTCCTCTACTGTCAAAATGAATCCAAACTCAGGTTGGAGGAACAGCACCTTATATACCGGCTGGGTAGCCTCCAACCTGATGGCATGAACATTGACTTCTCTAACTTCCGTTAATGCCCCTCCTCCCCTTCTTACCCCATCCCTGACATATTTAGTTGTTTGCCTGTTCTCCATCTCCCTCTGGTGCTCCCCCCCCCCCCCCCCACCTTCTCCCGAGGCCTCCCGTCCCATGATCTTTTCCCTTCTCCAGCTCTGTATCACTTTCGCCAATCACCTTTCCAGCTCTTAGCTTCATCCCACCCCCTCCGGTCTTCTCCTATCATTTCGCATTTCCCCCTCCCCCCACTACTTTCAAATCTCTTACTATCTTTCCTTTCAGTTAGTCCTGACGAAGGGTCTCGGCCCGAAACATCGACAGTGCTTCTCCTTATAGACGCTGTCTGGCCTGCTGTGTTCCACCTGCATTTTGTGTGTGTTGGTTGAATTTCCAGCATCTGCAGATTTCCTTGTGTTTGCGCTATAACCAGTGAACTCGTTTTCAAGTGCTTTACAACTCATGTTCTCAGTATCATTTATTTACTTTTTTGTGCTTGCGCGGTTTGCCACCTTTTGCATATTGGTTGTCAGTCATTGTGTGTAGTTTTTCATTGACTCTGTTGTATTTCTTTGTTCCACTGTGAATGCCTGCAAAAAATTTATCTCAGGGTAGTACATAGTAACATATACATACTTTGATAATAAGTTTACTTTGAAGTTTTGACCTTTGAACCTACTTTTTCATCCGGATTATTTATACTGTATATTACAAATAAACAATATTCAACTTAAGTTGCAAGTAACTGAATTTTTGAAGAACTTAAATCTTTTACATAAACTTTTTTGTATTTCAATAAATAAAATGACTGAGTTCAATTACTCTATAATTAGCATATAAAGAAATACAGGGAATGTATATCTTAGACGAGGGATGGCCAACCTATGGTGCGTGCACCAAAAGTGGCGCATTGCACCCCAGTGATAATAAATAAGTAAGCCTACTCATGCAAAAAGTATTAACCAAAAACCAATTTGTAGGGGGAAAAAATCTATAACAAGAATGTCGGTGCGTCGCAGGTTTTTGCCAGTTAGTTTACAATTGACGCTCATGCGCTACGGAGTTGTCCTTTGTGAACATTTGTAGTTTTGTACTTTTTCGAAAATTGGGCCTTGTTTTTACATTCAGTTACCCACCACGGTGCACAAGAAAAGCAGAAAGTGATAGCAAGCGTGAATTCAATGAACAGTGGGAAAATTAGTTCTTATTTATAGCGGGTCCATCAGGAAAACCCATTGATTGTGAAGACACTTCCTCACATAATAGAAGACATGATCTTAATAGACACTATAAAGCACAACATCAGACTGAAATAGAAGGAAAATTGAAGCTAGTGCTTGGGTCTGAGTTACGGAAAGAATATGTGATTAAGAAAAAGGAAGAAATCAAAAGAAGACAAAATATATTTGTTGAAAGTCTGATCAAGGTCAGTAATATTTATCTTTTTATATTAAATCAATGTATCATGTAAAAATGTTAAATATGTCTGTATTAACATATTTTTACAAAAATTGAATGGGGTTACAAGAGTTGTATAGTGCATCTGAACTCGTGTGTGAAAAAATTGACACATGGTATGTAAAAGGTTGGCAGCCCCTGCCTTAGACTGAGATTTATGTATAATTTTGTCATTTTAGAATTATTCCCATGAGTAGTCTAGGATAAATGCTGTTCAAGCTTTTTGAAGAAAAGCTTTATTCACTTTCTGGGATTGTCATGCTGGCAGAGTCACCATTTATTGCTTATGCTATTAACCTTGAAGCCCTGGTGAGCTATACTCTGTTTTGGGAAGGAAGTATGTTCCAGGATTTGGACTTGGTGACATCAAAGACCAATGATGGATCTCCAAGTCAGCATACTATTTTCTTATTCTTGATGGTAGTGATTTTGGGCTTAAGTGCTGTCAGAGCAGCCTGGTTGAAGTTGCTGCAGTTGATTTTGTAAGTGGAGCACAGTGGCTGTCGTGTGGAGAGAAGATAAGTGTTGGGGATAGTATGTGGAGTTACTTTATCCCGCTTTGTGTTGAGCTTCCTGAGAGTTGATGGAGCTATATGCATCAGGGCATGTGAGAGTATACCATCACATTAGTTATTTGTGCCATATACCATAGATAGCAGAAAATCTAATTTTCAGAAGATGCTGCACGATACGGGGTTTCTTGCTTGTTCTTGTAGCTGCAGCATTTGTGGCAGGCCAGTTAAGTTTCTGGTCAATAATAGCCCCCAAGATTTTGATGGTGGAAAGTTTGGTAATGCCATTGAATGTCAAGAATATGTTAATTAGAATCTCTTGTTGAAGATAGAAATAAACAGATATAGCACTTCTGTGGTGCAAATGTTATTTCCCACTGTTTTTAAACTATGTCTGAACCTTGTCTAGATCTTGCTATGTGTGGATATCAGTTTGCTGCCGGTTTGCAAATAGAATTGAAAATTATGCAATCATTAGCAAGCTTCCCCTCTTCAGACCTTATGGTGTTGGAGGGAGGGTCTGTGAAGTAACTGCTGATGATGGTTTGGCTGAGCACGCTGCCCTAAATTGTTCCTGTAGATGTCTTTATTTCTAATAACTACCATCATGTTTCTGTGACATTTAACTCCAGCCACTGAAACCAGCAGGGAAATACTTCACTTTTATCAGGCTGTTTTATTGTTATGCTCACCCAAATTCAGTTGACTGGTTTCTGTTTGATAAGGATGAGATACCTGTGACTGAGTGGACCCAGCAGATCCAAACTGGGCATTGGTGAGTAAGTGGACTTTGGTGGAAGCCGACATTATCTCAATAATCCCAATTTGAAGAAGACTGGGTGGTAATTGACAAGATTGGATTGGTCCTGTTTTTGGTGGACAGTTTTCAACATTGTCAAATAGATGTTGCAACTGAACAGAAACAGCTTGCTAGAAGAACAAAAAAACAACCTGCTGGAAGAACTTAGAAAGTCCAGCAGTACTGGTGGAGGCAAAGGGAAGGTCAAATTTTTCAGCTGAGACCTTGCATCAGCACAGAGAGAAGATGACAAGGGGGATGACAGAAGCTAGTGGGTGATAGATGGAGCTAGATGAGGGAGGGCTATTGAGATGGAGCCAGGTGGGGAGAGAGGAATGTTGAGACAGGCTGGTAGGTGATAAGGAGAGGAAAACTAGGCAGCTGAAGCCAGGTGAGGGAGGAGAGGTTAGAAACAGGCTGGTCATGGAACCAGGTAGTGGAGGTGAGCAGATGAAACCAGATGTGGGTGGGAGATGGGAAAATTGAGCCTACATTGTATGTGGCTACATATGTGGGTGATAGGTAGGTGAAAACGGGGATAGTAGGGGAAAAGTCAGAGAACCTGGGTGGACTGGCAGGAGTTGGAAAGGAGCTCAAGGGTTGTTGGTTACCTGAAATTGGAAGATTCAGTGTTCATTTCATTCATTAAACTTTAGGCTAACCAAATAGAATATGAGCTGTTGTCCTAGTTTGTGTTTGGCCTCGCCCTGGTAATGAAGTACAGTAGGCTGAGAACAGACAGGTCTGTGTAGGAATGGGAAAGAGAGCTGAAATGACATCCAACAAGAGGATCGCTGGTTTTTGTGAATAAAGTGCAGTTGTTCTGCAAAGTGATCACCTGGTCTCAACATGGTCTCACCAATGTAAAGAGACCACATAAGGAACACCAAATGGAATAGCTGGGGGTACATGTGAATTCTTAGTCAGAGGTGCAGTGACTAAGAGCACAGGTTATCACTGCTGTTCTTGGGACGTTATTTTGCTCCATAGCCTTTTACTATTCCTGGCATTCTTTTGCTATTTCTTGATGTCATGTGGAATGAGTCTGTAATTGTCTGAAAACTTCATTTTTTATTAAAGGCTCTGAGATAGATCATTCATTTGATGTGTGTTAGATATTGGGACCTACAGTACTGAAGATGGAGATTTTTTTGGAAAAGAAAACATGCAAGAACATCTGCTACAGATAAGAGAGAGATAAGGGAGGGGAGAGAGACTTGTTGATTCACCGTATTATGACATCTGAGAGACTTGTGACTTCTGAGAGGGTTATTTATCTTATACCATTCTATTCATTAAAATTCCTCACTGGACAGCCGGAGTGGGCTGGTTTAATGGACACAGCCATTCAAAATTGATTGACAACTGAGACCCCGTGAGTAGGGATAAAAGTGAGGTCTGGAGAGACACCCCTCAGACACACCAGGAGACACACTAGTGGACACTGATTGAGTGTTGGAACCCACGGGAAGGTGTGGAGCATCGGAGACCGAACAAAGAGATTGGTCAGTTAAACTCAGTGTTATAGCAGGGCCGGTGGGGACTTGTGTGTGTGTCCACTCACGCCAGAGTGACGAGTCCACCACAGAAGAACGGTCTAGCTGAAGGACAGAGAGGTCATAACTGAATGACCACAACAAGGACACGACGGATCAAGAACGCAAAGGAAGGTTTGCCTGACTGTAGCTGTTACATCTCGCTCGCTCTCTCTCTCTCTCTCTCCAACGATTACAACACAACAACTAATATCTACCTCAGCACGTATGAACTGAACTGAACTTTATACTTTTCTATGACAATTCATTATCCCCTAGACATCGATAGAGCTTATTTATTATTGCTTATTATTATTCCCACATTTTTAGGTTTATTATTGCTAACGTGTATTATCTATATATTTGCATTATTGATATTGATTTGCTTATTTTACTAATAAACACTTTTGAATATAGTACCACCAGACTCCAACGGATTCTTCTTTCTCTGCTGGTTAGACACCCAGTTACGGGGTACGTAACAATTGTCAATCTCAATTCGTAACCATGTTGAACGGCTACAGTTTAAATATGATTGCGAGATTGCTTGGATCTGTCCAGTACATGATCTTTGTCTTTTGAAAATATTGGTCCTGTTGTACTTGCTATTTGATATATGCCAGGTGCAAATGAGTTCATGCCCTGTCCTGATAGTATTGATAGCATGAAGGATGCACTGCTCCATGTTTACATTTCTGCTGGTGATCCACGGTGTCTCTTTAATACCCTATTTTGAGCTGCAAGGTTTGATTTGGGCTTTATCCGATTTGGCATGGTTTTAACATGAAGAAAGGACTGTCACTAAGGACTATGCATTGGTTTCTTCTACCAGGGTTGAAATGGACAGATCTGTCTCATGCAGACTGATGAGGACAAAATCAAAATTATTCTTGTCTGTTCACTTGCTACCTTCTGCAAATGCAAACTGGCAGTTTGTGTTTCAAGGCTCAGTCATCTTAGTCAAGGTGGTAGCTAGTCTCCAAATTAGAGTGCATTCCGTGTTTCACTGATTTTAATGTTTTAGAAATGGAGGAGCTTCACAAAATTTGATTCAGTGAATGGCATTGCTGTATCTATATGTGGGACAATTCTCCCTATTTAGACACTGCTGATATTTTAAAGAATTGTGCAAGGTTTTCTAAGGTGGGAGCGACTGTCATCAACTTATTGCCTATATTTTAAGGAAAATACCTTAAGCATGTCAAACTACTTTTGAATGGATGCTGAATTTAAGAGCTAACAATGTTATTCTGGTTTGGATGAAGGAAATGTATTTTGTTTTTCCATTAATTCATTTTTGATATGGCATCTTTTTTTCATAGGGATGATACAAGATGCAGGTATAACTGAGCTGAATACTGAGAAATCTTGTGTAAGAGTCGAATGGCTGGAGGACTCCATTAGCAAAGCCAAAGATGTAAGTCTTCTGCCAAAAGTTTTTTTTTTTGCAGTGAGATAGCAGTATTGTTCATTTCTGATATTTTTCCATGTCATATAATGTAGGCCACGGAGACTGATGCAGACTATTGGTTTAACTTGTATGGCTTTCCCTAGTTTCCTGAGAGTGTTGACTTGATATAATGCTCGTGGTCCTTGCAGATAAGTAGACCAAGTATTTTATAGACTCTGCCTGCACTTTGTTCTGAGAGTTGTGCAGTCAGATTGAGAAAGATGGCAGTATCCTTCATATTCACTGGGAGACAGTATTCCAGCAAGCCTTTTAATATATGGGACAGCCTCTATTAATTCTTGGCAATTATCCTTAATTTCCTGGTAGCCTGGATGTAGACTTGAACCTCTTATCTCTGAGCAGTTGTACTGCTCATCCCAGCATGCTCAACACTAACCTTCACAAGCAGCATCTCCAAACTATAGAACATAGAGTACAGCACAGGAATAGGCCATTTGGCCCACAGTGTTGTGCTATACCAGTTAAAAAGCAAATCAAAAACTTCCAATCACTAATCCCTCCTACCTACACTATGACGATATCCCTCCATCTTCTTGCATCCATGTGCTTATCCAAACCCCTCTAATGTATTTGTCTTTGCACCCAGGCAACACATTCCAGACATTCACGACTCTTGAGTAAGAAAAAACACAACTTCCCCTTCAGATTCCCTTGAACCTACCCCCTCTGAGTGCCCTCTGGTATTAGACATTTCAACACTGAGAAACAGATACACACTGTCTACTCTATCTATGCTTCTCAAATCTAAACCTGTCAGATCTCCGTCAGCCTCTGGTGCTCCAGTGAAAACAACCCAAGTTTGTCCAGCCTCTTGTGATAGCACGTGCTCTCTAACCAAGCAGCATCCTAGTGAACCTTTTCTGCACCCTCTGCAAAACCTCAACATCCTCCCTATTTGTGGGGTGCCCAGAACTTTACACAATATTCCAGATGTGGCCTAACAAGAGTTTTTATAAAGTTGCACGATAACCATCTGACCTTTGAACTCAATGCCTCACTCAACTAGCAAAAGCAAGCATTCCATAAGCCGCCTTAACCACGAAATCAACCTGTATAGCCACTTTCAACGAGTTGTGAACTTGGATCACAGGATCTCTCTGCTTAGCAACATGGTTAAAGACCTTGCCCTTAAAATGTACTACCTTGCATTTGCCCTCCCAAGGTGCAACAACTGAAATTTACCTGGGTTAAACTCCATCTGCTGTTTCTCAGCCTATATCTGCAACTAATCTACAGTGGTGCTTGAAAGTTTGTGAACCCTGTAGAATTTTCTCTATTTCTGCGTAGTATGATCTAAAATGCAATTAGATTCTCGCGAAAGTCCTAAAGCTAGATAAAGAAAAAGCAATTAAATAAATAACACAACACAAAAAGCATCACGCTTGTTCATAATATGAAAAATGATCCAATATTGCATGTATTTGTTGGGAAAAGTATGTGAACCTCTGGGGTAATGCCTTCTACAAAAGCTATTTGGAGTCAGGTGTTTCAATCAATGAGATGAGATTGGAGGTGTGGGTTGTAGAGGGGCCCTGCCCTATGGAAAATACACAGTCAGGTTACTGACAGAGCCTGCTCTTCTCAAGAAAGATCTGCTTATGTGCCTCCATACCTCGATCAAAACAACTTTCAGAAAACCTTAGAAGAACTGTAGAGATGCATCAAGCTGGAAAAGGCTACAAAAGCATTTTTAAGGACCTGAGAGTTCATCAGTAAGAGAAATTGTCTGTAAATGGAAGAAAATTAGTACTGTTGCTACTCTTCTTAGGTGTGTGCGTCCTACAAAGATCACACCAAGAGCACAATGTGCAATGTTGAAGGAGGTTAAAAAGAACCCAGATGTAACAGCAAAAGACCTGAAAAATCTCCAGAATCTGGTAAAGTCTCTGTTCATGTGTCCCTATATATAAGAATGATGTTCATCGAAGGACACCAGAGGAAACTGCATCTCTCCAAAAAGAAAAACATTTCTGCATATCTCAAGTTTGCAAAAGACCACCTGGATGTTCTACTACACTTTTGAGACGATGTTTTGTGGACACCATAGAACCACAAAACACTGCAGCACAGAAAACAGGCCATTCGGCCCTTATAGTCTGTGCCAAAACGATTCTGCTAGTCCCATTGAACTGCACCCAGTCCATAACCCTCCAGACCTCTCCCATCCATGTATCTATTCAATTTATTTTTAAAACTAACCATATAACCATATAACAATCACAGCACGGAAACAGGCCATCTCGGCCCTCCTAGTCCGTGCCAAACTCTTAATCTCACCTAGTCCCACCTACCCGCACTCAGCCCGTAATCCTCCACTCCTTTCCTGTCCATATACCTATCCAATTTTACCTTAAATGACACAACTGAACTGGCCTCTACTTCTTCTACAGGAAGCTCATTCCACACAGCTATCACTCTCTGAGTAAAGAAATACCCCCTCGTGTTTCCCTTAAACTTTTGCTCCCTAACTCTCAAATCATGTCCTCTCGTTTGAATCTCCCCTACTCTCAATGGAAACAGCCTATTCACTTCAACTCTATCTATCCCTCTCAACATTTTAAATACCTCGATCAAATCCCCCCTCAACCTTCTACGCTCCAATGAATAGAGACCTAACTTGTTCAACCTTTCTCTGTAACTTAAGTGCTGAAACCCAGGTAACATCCTAGTAAATCATTTCTGCACTCTCTCTAATTTATTGATATCTTTCCTATAATTCGGTGACCAGAACTGTACACAATATTCCAAATTTGGCCTTACCAATGCCTTGTACAATTTTAACATTACATCCCAACTTCTGTACTCAATGCTCTGATTTATAAAGGCCAGCGTTCCAAAAGCCTTCTTCACCACCCTATCTACATGAGACTCCATCTTCAGGGAACTATGCACTGTTATTCCTAGATCTCTCTGTTCCACTGCATTCCTCAATGCCCTACCATTTACCCTGTATGTTCTATTTGGATTATTCCTGCCAAAATGTAGAACCTCACACTTCTCAGCATTAAACTCCATCTGCCAACGTTCAGCCCATTCTTCTAACCGGCATAAATCTCCCTGCAAGCTTCGAAAACCCACCTCATTATCCACAACACCTCCTACCTTAGTATCATCGGCATACTTACTAATCCAATTTACCACCCCATCATCCAGATCATTTATGTATATTACAAACAACATTGGGCCCAAAACAGATCCCTGAGGCACCCTGCTAGTCACCGGCCTCCATCCCGATAAACAATTATCCACCACTACTCTCTGGCATTTTCCATCTAGCCACTGTTGAATCCATTTTATTACTCCAGCATTAATACCTAACGACTGAACCTTCTTAACTAACCTTCCATGTGGAACTTTGTCAAAGGCCTTGCTGAAGTCCATATAGACTACATCCACTGCCTTACCCTCATCAACATTCCTCGTAACTTCTTCAAAAAATTCAATAAGGTTTGTCAAACATGACCTTCCACGCACAAATCCATGCTGGCCACTCCTAATCAGATCCTGTCTATCTAGATAATTATAAATACTATCTCTAAGAATACTTTCCATTAATTTACCCTCCACTGATGTCAAACTGACAGGTCTATAATTGCTAGGCTTACTTCTAGAACCCTTTTTAAACAATGGAACCACATGAGCAATACGCCAATCCTCCGGCACAATCCCCGTTTCTAACGACATCTGAAAGATCTCCGTCAGAGCTCCTGCTATCTCTACACAAACTTCCCTCAAGGTCCTGGGGAATATCCTGTCAGGACCCGGAGATTTATCCACTTTTAAATTTCTTAAAAGCGCCATTACTTCCACCTCTTTAATTGTCATAGGTTCCATAACTTCCTTACTTGTTTCCCACACCTTACACAATTCAATATCCTTCTCCTTAGTGAATACCGAAGAGAAGAAATCATTCAAAATCTCTCCCATCTCCCTCGGCTCCACACATAGCTGACCACCCTGATTCTCTAAGGGACCAATTTTATCCCTCACTATCCTCTTGCTTTTAATATAACTGTAGAAACCTTTCGGATTTACTTCCACCTGATTTGCCAAACCAAACTCGTATCTTCTTTTAGCTTTTCTAATCTCTTTCTTAAGATTCCTTTTACATTCTTTATATTCCTCGAGCAATTCCTTTACTCCATGCTGCCTATATCTATTGTAGACATCCCTCTTTTTCTGAACCAAGTTTCTAATTTCCCTTGAAAACCATGGCGCTTTCAAACCTTTAACCTTAAGAGTGAGCCCACATTTACCATGTCTGATGGCAGCTCATTCCACACTCCCACCACTCTGAGTGAAGAAGTTCCCCCTAAACCTTTCCCCTTTCACCCTAAAGCCATATCCTCTCGTATTTATCTCTCCTAATCTAAGTGGAAAGAGCCTACTCGCATTTACTCTGTCTGTACCCCTCATAATTCTGTAAACCTCTATCAAATCTCCCCTCATTCTTCTATGCTCCAAGGAGTAAAGTCCTAACCTGTTCAACTCCCTGTAACTCAACTCCTGAAGACCCAGCAACATCCCAGTAAATCTTCTCTGCACTCTTTCAATCTTACTGTTATCCTTTCTATAGTTAAGTGACCAGAACTGCACACAATACTCCAAATTGGGCCTCACCAATGTCTTATACAACCTCACCATAACATCCCGACTCCTATACTCAGTACTTTGATTTATGAATTTCAAGATACCAAAAGCCACCTTTACAACCCTATCTACCTGTGACATCACTTTCAGGGAATTATATATCTGAACTCCCAGATAACTTTGTTCCTCCACGGTCCTCAGTGCCCTACCATTTACTGTGTATGTCCTACCTTGATTTGTCCTTCCAAAATGCAACACCTCACACTTGTCGGCATTAAATTCCATCTGCCATTTTCTGGCCCATTTTTCCAGTTGGTCTAGATCCCTCTGCAAGCTTTGAAAGCCTTCCTCACTGTCCATAACACCTCCAATCTTAGTGTCATCAGCAAACTTGCTGATCCAATTTACCACATTATCATCTAGATCATTGATATAGACAACAAACAACAATGATTCCAGCACAGATCCCTGAGGCACACCACTAGTCACAAGCCTCCAGTCTGAGAAACAGTCATCCACTAAAACTCAAAGTACACTGCCGATGCTGTGGTCAAATCAAGAAGTACAAAAAGGCTGGATGAACTCAGCAGGTCGGGCAGCATCTGTTGAAAGAAGCAGTCAATGTTTCGGGTCGAGACCCTTCGTCAGGACTAAAGATGGAGGGGACAGGGGCCCTATAAAGAAAGTGGAGGGAGGGTGGAAAACCAATCAGAGGAAAGATCAAGGGGTGGGGGAGGGGAAGCAGGGAGGGGATAGGCAGCTAGAAGAGAAGACAGAGTGAAGGTGGGATGCAAAAAGGGAGAGGGAGGGAATTACCAGAAGTTGGAGAATTCGATGTTCATACCAAGGGGCTGGAGACTACCCAGGCGGTATATGAGATGTTGTTCCTCCAACCGAAATTTGGCCTCCTCTTGGCATTATGTATGGACATATCCGAATGGGAATTTGAAGGAGAGTTGAAGTGAGTGGCAACTGAGAGATCTTGTCTGTTGTGGTGGACGGAGTGTAGGTGCTCGACGAAGCAGCCCCCCAATCTGCATCGGGTTTCATCGATGTAGAGGAGGCCGCACCAGGAGCACCAGATGCAATAGATTACCCCAACAGACTCACAAGTGAAGTGTTGCCCCACCTGGAAGGACTGTTTGGGGCCCTGAATGGTGGTAAGAGATGAGGTGTAGGGACAGGTGTAGCACTCACGCTTGCAGGGATAAGTGCCAGGTGGGAGCTCTGTGGGGACGGACGTGTGGACCAGGCAGTCACAGAGGGAACGATCCCTGCGAAAAGCAGAGAGGGGTAGAGAGGGAAAGATGTCCTTAGTGGTGGGGAATTCTCCAACTTCCGGTAATTCCCTCCCTCTCCCTTCCCCCATCCCACCTTCACTGTCTCCTCTTCTAGCTGCCTGTCACCTCTCATGACTCTGCCTTCTTCTACTATCCATAGTGCTTTCCCCTTAGATTCCTTCTTCACCTCTCTTGCCTATCCCCTTCCTGCTTCCCCTCTCCCACCCCTTGATCTTTCCTCTGATTGGTTTTCCACCCTCCCCCCACCTTCTTTATAGGGCCCCTGCCCCTTCCTTCTTTAGTCCTGATGAAGGGTCTCGACCTGAAACGTTGACTGCTTCTTTCAACGGATGCTGCCCGACCTGCTGAGTTCATCCAGCTTTTTTGTACATCCACCAAAACTCTGTCTTCTCCTACACAGCCAATTTCAAATCCAGTTTACAACCTCTCCATGGATACCTAGTGTGTGAACCTTCTGAAATAACTTCCCATGTGGGACCTTGTCAAAGGCCTTACTAAAGTCCATGTAGACAACATCCACAGCCTTTCCTTCATCTACTTTCTTGGTAACCTCCTCGAAAAACTCTACAAGGTTCATTAAACAAAGCCATGCTGACTATCCTTAATCAGCCCTTGGCTGTCCAAATACTTGTATATCCGATCTCTCAGAACACCTTCCAATAACTGACCTACTACTGATGTCAGGCTCACCAGCCTGTAATCACCTGGTTTACTTTTGGAGCCTTTTTTAAACAACGGAACAACATGAGCTACCCTCCAATCCTCTGGCACCGCACCCGTGGCTAAGGACATTTTAAATATTTTTGCCAGGGCCCCTGCAATTTCTACACTAGTCTCTCTCAAGGTCCGAGGAAATATCATGTCAGGCCCGGGGGATTTATCTACCTTTATTCTCTGTAAGGCAGCAAGAACTTCCTCCTCTTTAATCTCTATATGTTCCATGACACTACTGCTAGTTTCCCTTCCTTCCATATATGCAATGCCAGTTTCCTGAGTAAATACTGATGCAAAAAAACTGTTAAGATCTCCCCCATCTCTTGAGGCTCCACACATAGAAGACCACTCTGATCTTCTAGGGGACCAATTTTGTCCCTTACTATCCTTTTACTCCTAATATACTTGTAGAAACCCTTTGGGTTTACCTTCACATTATCTGTCAAAGAAACCTCATGTCTTTTTGCCTTCCTGATTTCCTTCTTTAGTACTTTCTTACATTTTCTATACTCTTCAAGTACCTCATTTGTTCCTTGTTACCTATACCTGCTATACACCTCTCTCTTTTTCTTAACCAGATCGCCAATATTCCTTGAAAACCAAGGTTCCTTATGCCTGTTAACTTTGCCTTTAATCCTGGCAGGAACATGCAAACTCTGCACTCTCAAAATTTCGCCTTTGAAGGCCTTCCACTTACTGAACACATCCTTGCCAAAGAACAACTTATCCCAATCTGATCTTCCTAGATCCTTTCTCATTTCCACAAAATTGCCCTTCTCCAGTTTAGAATCTCATGAGACAAAAGTTGAACTTTTTTAGCAAAAATGCACATTGCTGTGTTTGGAGGAAAGAGAGCACTGCACACCAACACCAAAACCTCATCCCAACTGTAAAACATGGTGGAAGGAGCATCATGGTTTGCGGCTGCTTTGCTTCCTCAGGGCCTGGGCAGTTTGCAATTGCTGAGGCAACAATTAATTCAGAATTGTGCAGGAGAATGTCAGGGTAGCAGTCTGTCACCTGAAGCTTAATAGAAGTTGGATAATGCAACAAGATAATGATCTGAAAGACTAGAGTCAAGCAACATCAGAATAGTTTTTAAAAAAGAACATTCGTGTTTTGGAATAGCTGTGAGTCCTGACCTTTATCCTATAGGAATGGTGTGGAAGGACATGAAGCAAACAGTGCATGCAAGGAAGCCCACCAACATTCCAGAGTTGAAGCAGTTTTGTAGGGAGGAATGGCCTAAAATTCCTCCAAGCCAACATGCAAGACTGATCAACAGTCCAGATATTTACGGTTGAAGTTATTGCTATACGGGAGTTGGGGGTTCACACCAGTCATTGAAAACAAAGGATCACATTATTTTTCCAACAACTACATTGGATCAATAAATAAATATAGTGTTTTGTGTTATTTATTTAATTGAGTTCTCTATACCTTGTTTTAGGGCATGCGTGAAGATCTGATCACATTTTAAGGTCATTTATGCAGAAACAGAAAATTCAACGGGGTTCAAAAACGTTCTAGCATCACTGTATATTGTGCTGTATTCTTTTGCTAGTCTTCTATACTATCCACATCTTGACCAATATTGGTATCATCCACAAATTCACTAACCCACCCATCTACATTTTCATCCAGGTCATTTATGTACATTACATACAGCAGAGGTTCCAGCACAGATCCCTGATCCCATCACATTACAGCCCTCCAGCTCGAACAAGTTCTTTCAACCACTACCCTCTAATTCGCCACTGATCTCATGTATCTTCATCTTCTGAATTAGCCTCCCTTGAGAACTTTGTCAAGCAAGGGCCTTACTAAAATTTATGCGGACAACATCCACTGTCCAACCATCATTAATCTCTCTCGTCACCTTGTTTTTAAAGAAACTTAAGTCAAGTTGGTAAGACACGACCTGCTCCACACAAAGCCATGCTTATCCCTTGTTTTTCTTTCAATTAGTTTTATGTTTTGGAGTTACAAAACATAACAGGAAGAGCTGGAATTTGATAATGCTTTTGGGTATTTTTTGCTTTCTCCACCCACCCACTTCCATTGAGTTATGGCATGGTAGGAAAAGGATTAGGATTGCTTTGAATATTGATGATATAGGGGCAAGCATTAAGGCATTTACTGATAACTTGTGTTCTCAGTATTACGTGTTGTTACTATTTATTATTTTATTTGTCCAGTTTGTCTTTTACACGTTGGTTCTTGGTCAGTCTTGTGTGCAATTTTTCATTGATTCTATTGTATTTCTTTTATTGTGAATACATGCAAGAAAATGAATCTTAGGTTAGTATATGGTAACATGCAGTACATACTTTGTTAATAAATTTACTTTAAACTCTAGTCTTGGGATAAAGACATTTGTACTGTTCAACTCCATAAGCAATGGCCAAATTATATATGTGGTCAGTACTTATACAAAGGTTTTATATTGATTTAAGTGAGCTCTGAATATATTTCTTTTACCTTCAGATTGACATTGAAAGCTTACTATTGTTAAATCCTAACTTAGTAGAAAAGATGCCACCTCCAAGTGTACCAAGAAGGAACACCCGGGTAAGTTTTAAATTCTTAGCTCTTGGGAAATATGTTTATTTTAGTTGCTGTGATCTCCTTATTTTGAGTGGTATCTCATTTTTCCATAATGATATACTGTAAGTGGAGAAAAGTGTTGCTTATGAACAGGTGTAGGTCGATCGATTCTGGAGTTATTTTGTGATTGAAACAGTAAAACTGATAATCAACATCTACGTCACCAGTTAATGTTTGCTGTGTTCCCAATTTACTCGCTAGAAACCCAGTTCTTGTGCTCCCTATTGACTCTGGCACCAAAGAATCAAGCATGTCAGGTTGACATTTTTACTTTTATGCCCTTAAATCCATTTATCAATCTTCAGTAATATACTTAAAAAGAATCTATCTGAATTATGAGCTACTATAAGTATACTTGAATTTTTTTTAATTTACAGCATCAGCTAGCTCAGAAAGATTTTCTTTCGACTGAAAAAAGCTGAGTATCCAAAATTGGTTGGTGCAAATGAGACCGATAACAAAAAAACCTTGTTTTTCTTAGTAGAAGTGTACATAACAAGAGAGTACAGGTTTAAGGTCAAGTGTGGGTAATTTAGAGAAAATTATGAATATTTTTTCCCACCCAGGCCTGACGTCTTTGTATGGTAACACGCTGCATGGCTGTTCTCATAGACACTTTGGCATTACATAACTGCATCCCCATTTCAGATTATCCTTTTGACTCAGAATTGGGTTATGCTATAACTTTTTCAGACAAGCTGACTTGGATATTGTTTTAATTTATTCCTGCAGCATTAAATTTCTAGTGGTGCAATTTTTGGTGTACAAGACAATGCCAGCGAAACTAGCTTTTGTGGGCTAATTCCAGTTTGGAAATTAAAAATAAATTCTAGCTAATCGATTTTGGGATTTTAAAGTGTTACGTATCCCGTAACTGGGTCACTTACCAGCAAAGATAGGGAGGTCCATTGAAGTCTGATGGTACTATTTTTAATCGTATTTATTGATAAAAATACACAAAAATAATATCAATGCAAACATACAGATAATATACGTCATCAATACTAAATCTAAAAGCGCGGGTATAATAATAATCAACAAGAAATAGCTCTATCGTTGTCTAGGGGATAATGTATTGTCCGATGGAAATATAAAAGTCACTCAAGTTCATTCAGGCTGCAGCTTTTGGTTAGAGAGAGAGACGGATTTTTAGAACTTGCCAGTTTTTCCTTTTTGTGATGTCGATCCTTCGAAATGTCGTTGGGGCTGGTTTCTCCTTTTAGCTAAAGCCGTTCTTCCGTGGTGAGGCCCACCAATTCCGAGGCAAATGGAAAAGGACGCACGTGGGCTCTCCACCGGCTGTCGCTATTACGCTGTCACTGGATTTCTAGCGTTTCTCCTGGTGCGTCTAAAGGGGTTGTTCCCCAGACCCTCTTTTATCCTTACTCACGGGGTCTCAGATGTCAATCAGGTTGGGATGAGGCCATCCCTCAACCAGCCCACTATTGGTCATTCCCTGAGGGCTTCGATGAATAGCACAGTACTCAATACACAATTCCGTCTCTAAGGGACGATGGCCGTTTCCCGTGGCTTTGTATCGCTGAGGGGCCAGGACATTCCAAACCCCTTGTGGATTCTGCGTGCCTCTCTCTCATTTCCTGGGTCTCCTGACCTGAATTAATAGCAATCTTGCGATTCTCAAAAAGGAGGGGGCTACTTTGTACCCTTCGGCCCCTCAGAGTTGGGGCACAGGCGTAACAAAAGAAAATTGGAATAAATCTACAATATATTTGTTGGGAGGAAAAAGAAAAAGAATAGGTAACTTCGTGGACATTTTCGGGGGGCGGGGGTGGCAAAATATTTCATTGAAAACAACAGCTCTTCATGTGTTTTGCATATCTAGCAGGTATGAAGAAGTGTTTCCTGATATCTTAATTTGATTATTTGGGGATTGCTACTGTACATTAAAAAAATAGTGCAGTAAATTTTCCAAGTGTCCCATCATGACCGCTCAAAGTAGTTCACTTAATTTCTTTGCATTATTTTTTGTGTTTTGGAAAAGAGTAGTTTTTCTTGCAAGTTAAGTTAGTTTAATTATTTACAATAGTCATGAGCAGTCTTTTTTTCATTCTAATTGAAACGGATTCTTGAATGTGTCATTAATGTGTGCTGCAAATGTAGAATAGTTATTTGAAAGGTATCTTTTAAAAAAGGTAGATATAAGATTTTACTTGCCCTTCCAGTTACCACAACTGATTATCTCTTTTAGGTCCCAAGACGTGAATCAGCTCTGCCAATCCCAAGGAATGGGATTGCAAAGGACAGTGAGTTGAAATTTATGGTACTTTAAATTCAAATGTGCAGTATGTTTTGCTTTATCATTTAGGAGCTAGAGAGAGACCTCGAAGATATTTCATCTCATGATCAAATGGTTTTCTAACATCCTATAACAGAACAAATTGACATGATCTATGAAAGGAAGTGGCCTAAAGTTCTACAATGCATTGAAATTTTTTTACATCAAAAAGAATTCCTTTATCTGATAACTGCCTCTTTTAAAATCCGGTGAAATTGTTTCAAAGGTGCGTTTAATGTCAGAGAAATGTGTGCAATATACATCCTGAAATGCTTTTTCTTTGCAACCATCCCTGAAAACAGGGGAGTGCCCCCAAAGTCCTCCCCCCAGCTCCCCTCTCCAGCAGAATAAAGCATTGGCACCCACCACTGAGCACTCAAGCATACAGCAAAGACACAGACTTGCAGTTACCCCAAAGACTACTCAACCACCCAGTATTCGACATACCACAGGCTCGCTCTCACTAATAAGGGAGAAAGAGATGTCTCCGTTTCACAGTGAGGGGGGGACGTAACAAACAATTTGCTGGTTTATGATTTTAAAAGTCCGTTCTGAGCTCTGTGCCAAAGATCTCTGGTCTCTGGGCACGTGGCCAGAGATCTTCCGACTCCCGGGACATGCCAATCTCCTGCTGGGACACCAATCTTTGATCCGCCTGTCTCTAGAGCCACGAGATCCCGGGCCTCCAAAGTCGAGCTAAACTCTTAGGCTGCATCCTTGGCATGTCGGATAACAGCCAGTCATGAAACCCCGAGAGCGGGTCCCATTCCCGTAAAGAAATCAGTAACTCCAGGTCAGGGTCTTTAAAAGAACCCTGAAAGGGAAATATAGAGATATTAAAGATGGATATAGAGCTGTTTCCGAAGATGCAAGCAAAGGAGTTGCCATTTAGTGCTGTCATAACTAAGCTCCACCCTCTTTGTATACAAGACGTTAAGGAAATTAACAGAAAGTAGTGACAATAGTGAGCTTTCAATCAATATTAATTGCTCCTTTCATTTAATTATCTTTTACAAAAAGCTATTTAACAAACTTAAAGTGCCAAGATTGGAGAAAGGAGGAAATTTCTGCAATATTATCCTGGTCTGTCATTTTATAAAATAGATAGTAACCTCAGCTTCGCATTCCTCATTATTCTCAATGACATTTCATCCAAGTTTATCAAGAATCCAAAGCAACACACACAAAATGCTGGAGAACTTACCAGGCCGGGCAGTATCTATCGAAAATAGTAAACAGTCAATGTTTCAGCCCGACACCCTTCATCAGGGCTGTTATTTGTTACAATATTTTTATGGCTGATTGGCGAATCCCTTTTACTGGACTTGACTGCTATTATTCAAGCATGACATTTCCACGTTGATTGAAATGTTGATTAGTTCCCCAGTAATCAAATAGTCTGATAATTGTAGTCTCGAGTTTTATGTACTGAGGTGTTTTTGTTTGAGAATGACTGATAGATGAAGAATTGTACTCTTGCCAGAAGTTGGCAATCTCAGGCAGGAAAAGGCATGAGGGGAAAAAAGCATTGACCTTAGAATAGACAGATTCTGTATCAAGTATAATAGTGGTGTTTCCGAAAATGCTCCTTTGGTTTTGGTAGCTATCACTGCAATTGGCAGCTTTAAATTTAGCACGTTTCTGTCATTGGGAAATAAAGATGTCAGATTTGAGTGGTATGATTAAATATTTCCATCTGAATTTCAAACTTTGCCTGAAAGATCTCCATTTCCAAGAACATTCAGACTTCATATTGCTGGAATTTTGTATCTTTGCTATCCTGCCTGATAATAGCAGTAGCTTTTGGAGAATCAACAATGAGTTTATTGGATCTTTTGTACGCTTTGAATTGATTTCATTGTTGTGTTTGAAGCGATGTTAAATATTTCAGGTTTCCCCAATGAAATGAGATCTCGTACATTTAAATATAAATTGAAGTGCATTTGACTCATTTGTCTGTAACCAATTGAGTTAGTGGAAGAGGTGAGAGAGTTGGTGAATTAATTTTGTGTGGAATCTAATAGACCTTGTTTATCTTTTCATGTGATGAATACTCTAGAACCTGTATTTGATGGTGATGAAGGTAACACTAATGTTACTGTTTACTAAACTGCACTTAATTCACGTCTTTATCTTTAACTTTAAGGGAGTACAGTACATGCAGTCCCCGAGTTACGAACGTCCGACTTATGGACAACTCGTACTTACAAACTGAGGGAGGAGAACACCGTCCACCATTTTAAGTTGGATCAAAACGCCGTCCGCCATTTTAAGTCGTTGCCGTTAACACTGTTGAGTGTGTAACTTTGTAATTGGCTTAAATACTTCTTAGCAAGATTCACCCTGACCCCCCCCCCCTTTCCAGTCAGCACTGCCCCCACTTGTCCCATTTAAGCTTTCTCAGTGCGGGTGGAGTTTAGGACCCTGAGCAGCACAAGACCCGCTGCCCGCGGCTGCTGCTGCATTTTTTTTTATTAAGTGCGATTGTGAACAATAGCCAGATCAGAAATGCTGATCAAGTCAACTAGTTCCTAAAGAGAACTCTGATAGGCCAATCAGACAGTTCACTGCTGCTTAGTGATTGACATAAAATCCGTAGTTTTCTGTTCCATTGACGGAAAACGACGCAATTGAAAATAAAGTGGAAATAATAAAGCAATTGGAAAGAGTGAAACGTCTTTGGTCCTTGGAAAAGCGTTAGGCTACAGTCGGTCGACGATAAGAACAATTTTAAAGGATAAAATGAGAATAATGGAACATGTGAAAGGCCCTGCCCTGATGAAAGCTACAATTATTACTAAGCAACACAGTGGTTTAATTATTGGAATACATACGTTTCTTAAGTGTTTTATATGCATAGAAAGGTGAAATATATACTAAGACAAACGTTTGACTAACTGACACCAAATAATACCGGATGTCCCTGTTCCGACTTGCATACAAATCCGACTTAAAGACAGACTCAGGGACAGAACTCGTTCGTAACCCGGGGACTGCCTGCATATGCAATTTTTGAGGTATTGCTTCCTTTTAAAATTTTAAACTACACAAATTTCTGCTAGTTTGAAGACCTGACCATTTCACTTCTAGTTGACAGCAGACTTAATTATTTGTTTGAATTTTAAGTATTGGGTACCGATCTATCCCTGAGAGCTAGTGCTTAATGAGTTATAATTCATTTTCCTCCTCATTATTCAGTTCCTACTTCCGAGATGTAGGCTTCCTTTTGTTTTGGCCAGTGGTGCTTTCAGTTGAGAGAGTGTGCTATAACAGTCCACTAGAAAACCGACACTGGCATCACCAAGTCTTTCTTTAAAGTTCAATATTTTATTCCATGTATAAAATTGCATTCAATATTGTTGTATTGGTTGAATTTCTGCTGTTGAAGTGAAATGATCAGATTGCATGAATATCAAGCACATAAAACTCCACATAATGATGGGGCAGTTTGTTGGTGCTATTGGCATATTAATGGTAATTGCCAAAGGTGATGGCTGGGTTACAATGGGATTTAGGTAACAAAAGTACAGGTTTGGTCTCCAGGGTTCTGGTGCAGCATTAGGTATGAAAAGGAAATTGGGTCATTAATCAAATTGGTTTTAGCTGTTTTTTTCCCTTTTTTTTAAAAAAAAACATGTAAGATTGCTGTAGTTTCAAAATGACAATTAGGTTGGAATCTAGGCTCACAGATGCTTTGTTGGATATAACTTGGATTGATCACTAACTTTATGGAAAATCATTGATATATTGTATTGTCCCTTGGGGTAAATGTGATTACTTACTTGCTGTTTGTTTAAAACATGGTATATTTTCCAAGTATCACGTCGGACTCGTTCACGAGCACAAGCTACACTGGAAGCACAAATTATGCCTAACTTGAGATCAGCTGAAGTAGACCCTGTAAATTGCAAGAACATCGCTGCAGGTAAGACATCAACCAGTTTGTTTAGATTATAAATGCATACTCATACTGTTGTTGTTGAATGCCATCGAGTCGCTGTTGACTCATGGTGACCCTATGGATAGTGTAGTTGGCAAAATACGAAAGTAGATTGCCAGACCTTTCTTCCACACAAATGCTGCTGCTGCCCAGGTTGGCACCCAACCGGATTCAAACTTGAGATCATCTGCCTCGAAGTCCGGTGCTGATGCCATTGCACCATCGGCTGGCCCAAATACTGTAGTCCTCAATTAATTGATTTACATTGATTAGTTGTTCTCAGGTCTGTTTATAGTCTTTCAGATTGATACCAGAGCCCCAGATTTGTCACAGCCTGAATAATATTTAATGAGAAGGCCTTGACCAGAACTCCTAATATTTTCATTACAACAAAGAAATGTTGCTTGGTTAAGTTTATCAAGCTGTCCCAAAAATGATGAGTTTGTGGAGCTGGGTTACTTGGTTGTACACTTCAGTTTTATGACTTTTGTCCAGAATTTATTAGCAGTCACCAACATCATCCCATGTAACATCAGCAGTCTCCACTTTAAAGTAGAAATCCAACTGCCAATTGTTTTATTCTTTTTCAATCAATCGAGCTAGGTCTGATGCTTTACCAGAAACAGTCTGACCAGCTGGGTGAATCGTATTGGGTTAGTCCATATAAGCCACTATAATGTGTATGTAACATGCTATTCATTATAAATTACTATTCATTGCATATTTAGACAGACATAAGGTAAAGACTTTTATTTCTAATGTATATGAAGGATGTAAATAATAAAGTCAATTCAATTCAGTTCAATGTAACTTGCACCACCTGATCGAAGTTCCATTTGACTGCTCAATGTGCTACATTTACATGTTCTGTGGATCACTAAGTAAATGCCACTTTTTTAAAATTATCAGTGTGTAATTTGAGATTTTGATTTGCCCTTGTGCTAACTTTTTAACTGGTTCATGTTACTGGTAAAATCCTAGATTAATAAAATACTTTGCAGGAAGAAAACCTACTTGTATAAAAGAAACTGAAAAGATTAAGAGACAGCGAGAAAATAGACTAACTCAGCTTCAAGAAATAAGAGAAAAGCGTATACAGGTAGGACCCCATTCAGATATGCAAACATGGTGCAAATTGAATAAATACCACTTTATTGGAATATAAAACCAACTTCAAAGTTTGATACTTTAACCAGAAAAATGCCATTCCTTTCCAGGATTTTGACCTAATATTGGTTCAGTTTTCCCTTCTTGCACTTTCATTTCACCACTTGAGATTTCTATTTTTTGTGTGAATTGCGCAAACTACATTTTAAAATGTTTTTTCCCGTCTGTGTTGGTTACAAGCAGGATTTTGTTTAAAACTTTTTAACAATTAAGTATCTAATGTTTTAATTATTATAGGAATATGACACCAGCAATCCAAACTGGGAGTTCATGAAAATGATTGCAGAATTTAGAGCAACACTAGACAGTTATCCTCACCTTTCTTCTTCAGATCCTGTGAGTAATGATCTTGTATCATATTGATTGATTTAGATTTAATGGCTATTGATGAAGGAATGGTGCTTACCACTAACCATTCGGAAACCTGATCTCAAAAGTCTGGTTGTAGATTTACATTGCAATAAATTACAGTATGCAGCTGTGAAATAGCTGAAATACATCCTGATCTGTGCATCAAAATTTCCCTAAAAGGAAAGACTAAACATTACCTTGGATGTTACTTCCGAGCTGACCATAACTTAGTGATCCTGACAGTTATTGGGATCTGTGATTTGGGCCTATTTCAAAAAAAAAAAGTAATGAAAACCACAAGAAACAAGATTTGGAGTGCTCTTTTCATGTTTGCCTTTTCAATTCTTTCAGGTTGAGTTACACAAAATCTGTGTCTGTGTCCGGAAGCGACCCCTCAGCAATAAAGGTTTGTTCAGCACTGAATAGGAAATTTTCAGACCTTTTAAAAGACAGTGTTGCTCTATAGGCTTTGAAGTGCTTGTAATCTTTTTGTTAGCACTTTTTTTACTTGCTTGAGACAGAAGGAATTTACAACTTTTATAGATCTAAGAATTTGTAGACATCTATAGAAGTCAGAAATATGACCCTGTGGTATGTTGCATCCACTTTCTCTCAGAAATTGCCCAATACTAATCTTGCACTTTATTGCGATTTGGATTCCAGGAAGCTATGAGAAAGACATAAATGACTTTAGTCTAATTAAGTGCATATGCATAGATAGAGTATAACGTGGACAAATGTAGTGATTATTTATTTTGGTAGTAAGAATAGAAAATAGAAATTCAGAAAATGTGGATGACCTTTCAGCTGAATCTGAAAAGTACTGTGCAAATACAGCAGCTATGGAAATAAATACCAATTGGCTTTTGTAAGAAGGCAGTTGAAGTACAGGAGTAAAGAAGTCCTGCTTCAAGTGAAATTTTTAATACAGTTCTGGTCCCCTTGCCTTGTGACAATGCATCTGAGATTCCTTGGGTTGATTCCTAGACTAAAGAACTATCACTGAGTAGAGCAGCAGACCAACAGCACAGGAGATCTGCAGATGCTGGAAATCCAGAGCAACACACACAAAATGCTGGAGGAACTCAGTAGGTCAGGCAACATTTATAAAAATGAATAAACAGTCAGCGTATAGGGCTGAGACCCTTCATCAGGACTAGGTAGATTCTGAGTGTGGATAGAGCAGATCTTTATTCTCATCCATTAGAATCAAAGTGATGTTGAGGTATGGAAGGACAAGAGGTAATGAGCAACAGGACAAATGCAGGAACATTATTTCTATAACTGATGAGAAGACATTTGTATGATCTGAGCATAAGGTATCAAGACACTTTAGGGTTGAGAGTTTTCTTCATTTGGGTTTTGAATCTTCAGCATTTTCTATCCCACAGAGCTATGTTTGATCAGTGCTTAAATCTGATTAGTTCAGAGAATAAAGGCCAATGTATTCCCTTTCTCCCAAAAAAATTCAAAGTGGAAAATCAATGATATAATAATAAATCTTGTCAATGGGCAGAAGCAACTTGAAGAGTTATCTGGTCCACTCACTGCTGCTTCTGTGTCTTTAGTTTTGTCTTGTATTCTTAATCACCCATGGATCTAGTTTCTGACAGCTATTAATTAATGATTCATTAGGGGGTGGTGGGGAACAAAAGGCCATTCTCAGCACATAGCATTTTTTAGAGAAAATAGAGATGCACCTCATTGAATATTTTCTGAATTTACTTTTATTCCTGCTGCATTACCTCTTGCCTCAGACAGATGGCACTATTTTTTTTTAAACTGTATTCAACTTAACATCACACATGCTGTAGATTAGAAAGTTGGAATTAAAACTTAGTTTGAGTATCCATTTAATATAAAGCATATTACTTCCTGGCCAGTGAGGCGGGTATGGTAGGTGATTGTGATTGTGATCTTAATTATCATTCAAACTTTGTCTAATTTAACGCTTGTCTAGTTTAATGGTCCAGGTGAAGGGTGAACATCATTGTTGTTGTTGTTTGGAGTTATTTTCTATAAGTGATATTTAGGCAGATGTACCACTTTGTCAAAATAGTCATGCTATTAAGCTAATGTTTTAAACTAGGGTACAGTTATCTCAAACTACATGGAATTTTATAAGCCGTATCGTTTTTCTTCCATTGAATTCTGTTCAAAAAGTAACAATATTGTTTTTGTTTAACAGCAAAGTATTTGATCAAGACATTGTGCAAGAAGAGATTTCAAGTTAATCATATTAGGTTATGCTTACATTTGTACAAGAGAAAATAACTTGACCTTGCAGAGTTTAACTAACCTTTATTTAATTATCTTTTTAAGGTTTGACTTGATTTTTGTTTACTTCCACAGAAAAATTGAAAAAAGAGATTGATGTTATCACAGTTTCAAGTAAAAATGTTGTCCTTGTGCATGAGACAAAGATGAAAGTTGATCTCACCAAGTACTTGGATAACCAGCCCTTCAGATTTGACTATGCCTTTGATGAATCAGTAACAAACGAAGAAGTTTACAGGTAGTCTAAATTTTGTTTTGAAGTTGCTCATTTTGAACAATACTTATACCACCCTTTCAGTGAATGGGTGATCATTGAAGATATTTTCACTGATGGGGTGTGTGTAAAATGAATAAGATACTGACTATACTGTGGTAGAAGTGAGTCTTGAACCATGAAGGTCTTTATCTTATGACCTCCCATCTGCCCCCCCTTCAATTATAATTTCTTTAAATTTTGTATCACTATTTTAAATGTGATTTGAACCTAGGTTTTGTAGCTATATTGCTAAACTTTCCCTTCTACTATGGTAATTTTGCATAATTCTTCAAATTAAAATGTGATTGATATAAAAGTATTTAAAGTTTTTAAAAGATTTGCTGGTTTGACGTTATGGCATATGGTGCTGAAACTTTTAATTTTGCATAAACTGAGCACTTATTCCAGATGCTTATTTCAAATGCGTTGAGACTTTCCTCTTTTATCAAATTATTTACTTTGTTCTTTTGCTACTCTAACCATTATTGAAAGTAATCTGACAAACCAAAATGTGCAATTTAATCAAAGAAAGAACCACTACATAATTGTTTCCGATTGAATGCAATTGCAGCGTTTTTAAATGATGAATACTGTTAGCAGAGGAACAAAATTTGTTCGGGACCGAAATAAATGGGGAATATTGAGTTTGTGCACTTTCATTAGGAAGAAAAGGGTAGGCTAAAGTGTAATCTGTGGAGTATGAGTTAAGAGGCACTATGGAATCTATGTGTACAAATTATTAACTCAAGAACTACAGATTTATAAAGTCAAAGAATGCAGTAGGGCTAAATTCTTGAACTAAAACTAGTTGTTTGTATGTCATGTTCATTAGGCGGTATTTAAAAATATAGTACAGCTGAAATTTAACAAATTTAAGTGTTGTGATGTGGATCTTGATATTCCTTAGAATGGTAAAGATCAGAATACATACATTTAAGAGTGATATGTATAGAAAAGAATCCAATAGGAAGTTGTTGATATTAGCTTGCTATGAAATGTATTGCAGTTATTTGGGTCTTATGTTGTCATATAAATTGGTAGAGTTTAATGGCTGTTCTGTAATGCAATATTTGGGTACTACAATCTATTTGGTTCTTGATCTACCTGTCAGGTTTGGGAAAGTTTATTTTAGCATTAGTTGTTTTAAGAAAATCTGGGTTATACTTGAAATGATGTAGCCATAGTGGTCTGCTTGCATATGAAGCTGTATATAAGTACTGAACTGCCTGTGTCTGAATCCCAATATATCAGGTCTATCGGGTTTGGGGGTGGGTAGACAGGCTTTGGTTTTGACCCGTTTAAGTGGTGGCCCCAATTAACAAGTTTCATGGAAATGGTTAAAAAGGTATAAAAATAATAAACTGACAAATTATGTATTTAAATGAATTACAGAACAAATTGAAACTCTACCAATAATACTGCAGTACTATAACACTGTATTAGTTCCTAATACTAACCAGACGAATTCATCTGCGTCGTTTCTTTTGACTGTAAATGAACAAAATCAGTGCAGACACCTTGTGTATATAATGAACTGCCTTCAGACAATGCTGTTGATTGCATTCTCCAAACTTCATTTTCATTGCAACATTCAAGGTGATTGTTGAAACCTTCACATTCTTCTTAATTTCTGACATGAAGTAGTGAACTCATTTCATTTTCACTCCCAGCTATTTCTGACATCTGCAAGACTAAATGCTTGAAACCACAGTGAGCAAAACCATTCATAATTGTGTTACTGCTTATTTGCTGCCAACTTAGTGACAAAAATCACTGCTTTTTGAACACAAACACAGGCAACTGATGCTAATTAAAAACTGTTCACTCGAAGCACAGTGAAATGCGTAATGGTCACACAAACACATGTGACTGACGCTAGTTAGAAACTGTTCAGCAGCAGTCCCAAATAAACAAAGGAAATCACAGCTATTTTCTCAATTAGTTTTTCTTTAATATTTGTCCCAAATAAGCAGCTGCTCTGATTAACTGATGGCCCAATTAACCAGAATCCACTGTAGTTTGATTCTGCAATAAGGTCTTCAAGTTTTTCATCCTATTCAAATAGCCCCTTGAATTTGGACTAAGTTGTGTATGCTAATAAAATGCACTGTTTTAATTTTAATTATTTTTAATCACAGGTTCACAGCAAAGCCTTTAGTACAAACCATCTTTGAGAGAGGAATGGCTACCTGCTTTGCATATGGGCAGACTGGAAGTGGCAAAACTCATGTAAGATACTATGCATGTCGTCTACTCTAACATGGAATCCTTTCCGTCATTTGCCTTTTTAATTTTACTGTAGACTTGCATGGAGTTGCTGGACTGTAGACATGCCTCCGGATGTTGCCACCCCTCAGTTAGAAATGCCACCAGTTAATGATTAGAGATGGGAGTCTTCTCTGCAGCTGCTTCGTTTGCCCTTTTGTGGAAAATAGGTTAAATCCACCTTGGAGCATTGTCTGTTGTTTTCACTGCACAGTTACTTCTGATCTGCATTTGGAACGATGTTGGAAAGCTGGGTCTGAGCACTAAACATTTTAAAGGAAGTAATTTAGAAGATTGGAAATTGGAGCATGAGCCTGAAAACACAAGGTTGTGCAGCTTCTGGCCTGGATCGTGCTAGATTTGACTCTTACCCTACCCCACCCCAAACTCTCCTTTGCTACTGCCATCTCATTTAAGTGTTTCACAAAAATATTAAACCTTGAGCAGCAGATACCAAGATTCTCACCCACCCAAACAAAAATGCCCTGGTCACCCTTGTGGCCTTTTTTTTACATTTTGTAATAATTGGAGACTTTAAGGCAGTTCAAATATATATTAAAAAGGAAGCAAAAGAAAACTGTTTGCTTTTGCTTAGATTTTCCAGTAAGTCTGGCAATCATTACTCTGAATATGTATTTCCAGCAGCAGAGCAGGAGGTGCACTTCCACAAAACAGTGGTGTTAGAGATTCTGGAGAGAGGAGCACTAGTTAGACCTTAACTGACCTAAGGATGTTTCTCTCTGACCTGCTTCAAGGCTTAAATGAAGAATTAGAGGTGACTTGTTAGTGATGTACAAGATGACGGAAGGCATAGATTGAGTGTATAGCCAGATACTTTACCCCCCCCCCCCCCCCCCAGGCAAAAATGGATAATACCAGAGGGCATAAGTTTAAGGTGATTGGAGGAAAGCATGTGGGGGGAGGGGAGTGTCAGGTACATTCTTTACACAGTTGTCTCAGGTGCTGGCAGAGACAGTTGCCAAAGCCAGTTCCTTTATATTCCATATATGATCTGACTGCCAGCTATTAAAATTATCTAAATAATTAAAATATTTATGCAAGCTTCTGATATTTGCAAAATAGCCTAAAGTGATTCAAGCTCAATTTCTTTAAAAAATGCAGCACCAGTGGTGAGGACCAAGAGGGTCAAGGGTGACAGAGGACCACTTTACAGCACTGCTTTGAGTCAGTAGACTGGACAATATTCAGGGATTTCTCTTCAAATCTGAATGAATACACCAGTTGTCACTGAGACTGGTGATAATGTGTGCACCTTCTAGAACATACTGGACATACTCAAACTAAGAGCTGCGGATGAACCAAAAGATTCATAGTTTGCTGAGGGCGGCATGGTAGCGTAGTAATTAGCACAGCGCTTTACAGTACAGGCGACCCCGGATCAATTCCCACCACTGCCTGTAAGGAGTTTGGACATTCAGCCCATGACCACATGGGTTTCCTCCAGGTGCTCCAGTTTCATCCCACAGTCCAAAGACATACTGGTTGGTATGTTAATTGGTCACTGTAAATTGTCCCATGGTTAGGCTAGGATTAAGTAGGCAGATTTCTGGGCGGTGTGGCTCAGAGGGCCTATTCCACACTGTATCTCATTAAATAAACAAATATGTGGTATTCAAAACCAGTGAACCAAAACTAAGCAAGAAGTCCAAGTATGAGCTACAGAAGAGTGAAAAAACAATTTTGATTGAAGTTAGAGACAGAATCAGCTGAGGCAGGGTTTGCAGACCATTACGTCCTACAAGGTGAAACCTAGTAACATGGATGGCTGTGATGCTTCACTTCCAGTTAAGCTCAACACCTTTTGTACATGCTTTGAAAGAGAGAATAAACGTACATTTGTGCAAATCCCTGCAGCATCTGGTGACCCTGGGATCTCTGACTCAGAACATCTCAAGAGGGTGAACCCTCCCAAGGTTTCAGGCCCTGATGGTGTACCTGATAGGACACTGAAAACCTGTGCCAACCAAGTGATGGGACTGTTCAAGGATATCTTCAAACTCTTACTGCTGCAGTCAGAGGTTTCCCACCTGTTTCAAAAGGGCAGCAATTATACCAGTGCCCAGGGTGAGCTGCCTCTATGACTATCGTGCATTTGCACTCACATCTACTGTGATGAAGTGCTTTGGCAGGTTGGTCATGGCCAGAATCAACTCTTAAGACCTGGACCCGCTGCAATTTGTCTATTGCCATGATAGCTCGGCAACAAGTGCAATTTCACTGGTTCTCCTCTGGGCCTTTGATCACCTGGACAATAGCAATACCTATATCAGGCTGTTGTTTATTGAATACAACTCAGCATTCAGCACCATCATACCCTCAATTCTAATCAACAAGTTCCTAAACTTCTCAAAACATCTCATCCTCACTGACAATCAACACGAGTACACCTCAAAGATGCATGCGTAGCTCACTGCTCTGCTCTCTGCATGCATGACTGTGTGGCTGGGCACAGCTCAAATGCCATCTATAAAATTGCTAATGGCACAACTGTTGGTGGCATAATTTCAGATGGTGACAAGCAGGCATACATGAGTGAGCTAGATCAACTGATTGAGTGGTATCATAACACCATTGTAATCAATGCCATTGAGACTAAGGAATCGATTGTGGACTTTAGGAAGGGAAAGTGAGGGAACGCACATCAGTCCTCATCGAGTGGAAGAGGTAAACAGTTTCAGGTTCCTGGTGTCAACATCAGTGATGGCCTATCCTGGACTTAACACAATGATGCATTTACAAAGAAGGCATTCAATGGCTATATTTCATTAGGAGTCTGAGGAGAGTTTGTATGTCACCAAAGATTCTCTCAAATTTCTACAGATGTCCTGTAGAGAGTATTTTAACTGGTTGCATCACCATCTGGTGTGGAGGGGCTACTACACATGATGGTGGAAAAACTGCAGAGAACTGTAAATTCAGCCAGCTCTAAAATGGATATTGGCCTCCATAGAATCAAGAACACCTTCAAAAGGTGATGCCTCAACAAGGGGCATCCATCATCAAGCAACCCCATCACCCAGGATATGCCCTCTTCTCATTGCTATCAAGTAAGGGGGTAGAGACGCCTGAAGACACACACTCAATGTCTCTGGAACAACTTCTTTCCCTCTACCATCCGATTTCTGAATGGAAAATGAGTTCACAATCACTACCTCACTATTTTTCTCTTATTTAATTTACATTTTATATATACTTGTTGTAATTTGTAGCTTTTTAATGCATTGCAACAACAATTTTTCATGATATGTGCCAGTGATATTAAACCTTGCTCTGATCCTAATTCTGTTATTTAACTAGATAATAAATTCCATTAGAATGGAATCCTATTAAATGGTGAGCCCCAACCAATTGTATATAAAAATAGGGTGATGATGGAGAAAACAAGGGGTTGTCACTTGTATGCTTTTATGTAGGTGTTGTAATGAATTGGAACAGCAAGCCTTGATTCTTCAGCTAATTTAGCAATTATTCAGTGAAAACAAAACAAAATGTTTCAACATTTCCATCCTTTTTATGTAGACAATGGGAGGTAACTTCTCTGGAAAAAATCAAGACTGCTCCAAAGGAATCTATGCTCTTGCAAGTAAGAAATAGACAAAAATTATTGTAAAATGTAATTGTTTAATCGTCAAATTATAAAGTTCAACTTTTCTTCTTCAGGTCAAGATGTATTTTTGCTGCTTGAACAACCCCGATACAAGGATCTTAATCTGAAAGTATTTGTAAGCTTTTTTGAAATCTATAGTGGTAAGGTGAGTTTACACTTTGTAAATCAACATTTAAAGAAATTTTTTATTGAAATACATATATGTCACCTTATACAACTCTGAGATTAATTTTCATGCAGACAATCACAATAAATACAAAAAAAACAATAGAATCAATGTAAGAGCACACCCAACAGGGCAGAGAAGGAAGCAATGTGCCAAAAAAACTGCAAATGCAAAAAAGGAGAGGGGATAAAATTTTATTTATTTTTTATAATTGAGAACATAAAATGAAGAGTCCTTGAAAGTGAGTCCAGTTTAGTAGGAATAATTCGGTCATGGGGCGAATGAGTGGGGATGTTGTTTCCATTGGTAGGTGAGAATAGAACTAGGGGACATTGCCTCAAGATTCAGGGGAGAAGATTTAGGACGGAGATGAGGAGAAACTGTTTTTCCCAGAGAGTGGTGAATCTGTGAAATTCTCTGCCCAGGGAAGCAGTTGAGGCTTTTTCACTAAACATATTTAAGAAACAGATAAGTTTTTACATAGTAGGGGAATTATGGGTTATGGGGGAAAGGCAGGTAGTTGGAGCTGAGTTTACAGACAGATCAGCCATGATCTTATTAAATGGCGGGGCAGGCTTGATGGGCCGGATGGCCTACTCCTGCTCCTATTTCTAGACACTAGACATTAGAATACTACAGCACAGTACAGGCCCTTCGGCCCTTGAAGCGTTGCCGATCCATATATTCCTTAAGAAGTACTAAACCCACACTACCCCGTAACCCTCTATTTTTCTTTCATCCATGTGCCTGTCTAAGAGGCTCTTAAATACCCCTAATGTTTTAGCCTCCACCACCTTCCCTGGCAAGTCATTCCAGGCACTCACAACTCTGTTTTTTTTTAAAAAACAACTTACCCCTGATGTCTCCCCTAAACTTCCCTCCCTTAATTTTGTACATATGCCCTCTGGTGTTTGCTATTTGTGCCCTGGGAAACAGGTACTGGATATTCGCCCTATCTATGCCTCTCATAATCTTGTAGAACTCTATCAAGTTCCCTCCCATCCTTCTACACTCCAAAGAGAAAAGTCCCAGCTCTGCTGACCTTTCCTCATAAGACTTGTTTTCCAATCCAGGCAACATCCTGGTAAATCTCCTCTGCACACTCTCCATAGCTTCCACATCTGAGGTGACCAGAACTGAACAGAATATTCTAAATGAGGTCTCACCAGACATTTGTAGATTGTTTGTAAATTGTTTCTGATAACCTGTGTCAAACCTGGAAGTCAATTTTATAGTAAGAATCATCTACATGCATTAATTCTGCAGTTTCATCGGTTAACTTTGCTAGCTTTTACTGGCTATGGTATATCCACAAATTGGTTACCCCGGTTTTTGAATGATAATAGAGGTGAAAATGCAGATCAAATTAGTGCTAAAGCTGCAAGGTGAACAGATTTTGAAGAAAGAGCGGAACTATGTAAAGGTTACCATATCCATTTGGTATATCAAAAGCTGTTTCAGGAAAGCGTTGATTCAACTATAATTCCTTGTTAAATCTTTAAATTTGCAACCTGTCAGAGCTGGTGTTTAACTGTTTAAGTATCACCGCTGAAGAAAAGAAGTGACTAATTATAATTAGTCAAATGGAAGTGCAGACTGACTGCTTTTCTAAGTCCTCACTAGCAATAGAAAAGCGCAGGATCGTTCCAAGTGGTTTTTCCAAATGTTTTCAATTAAGGAGGCTTATTCAGAAAATAATCACAAATTTGCTGTTCAAAATAAAATTAGCAGAGTTTACCGTGATTCCTGGCCTCAATAAAACCATAATTTTGTGTGAGACAGGAATGTTGTCTCATTTGACTTATCCATGTATGGTTTGAGTGATAACTAAACTTGATCTGGATTTTTTTTTAAAGTTCATCTTTTATAGTAACCAATTTGCAAGCAAATCTCAGTTGTATTTTGTATACATTTAATCTTTGAAGCAGAACAAGTGAACATGTACTTAGTATTGTACTTTCAAAGTAAATATTGCTTCCGTTGTTGGCTATTTATCTGGCTCTCATTTTGAAAATTCTTATAAAGGTATTTGATCTCCTGAACAAGAAAACAAAGTTGCGTATGATGGAAGACAATAAGCAACAGGTGCAAATAGTTGGGCTGCTGGAGCAGGATGTCTTCTGTGTAGATGATGTAATTCTAAATATTGACATGGGGAATAATTACAGGTAACTACCTTCACTCACCCCCAATTTTTCTATGTTCTTTATGGACAAATGGTAAAACCTTGCTTTACTCTCCTCAGTCCTTGTTTTGTCTCAGAAGAAATTCTGTGGTTAAAACAAAACTTGGAGTGGAAAAGTTATATGGCTCAGAAATGGGCTCTTCAGCTCACCGTGCCCATGCTGATCCTCAAAGATCTATTTACACTACGTTTACCAGCATTTTGAACCTACTATGCCTTGGTAATTCAAATGCTCATCCAGATTTTTAAAAGTTGAGAGTATGTGTATCCAATATCTAAGGCAGTGTGTTTCAGATTTCTGTAAAATCTTTTGTCCTCAACTTAAACCTCACGGTCTAGGACACCTCTGCTGTATTCCCATTATCTATGCTATTCATGCCTCTCATAACTTGTGGATGACTATATCAAGTTCCCCTCCCCACCAGCACCACTGACCTCCTCTTTCCCAAAGTAAACCATTACATTTTTCTACTGTAATGACACAGTTTATCTGGCATTCATGACAGAGAAGTAAATAGAATTATCTTTGTTTCTTAATAAGCTATGTTCCAATTGTGGGACATTGTTTATTTTGAGAATCATGAAATAAGTTGTTGTGTAAACACTTTTCCTTCTTGATTGACCAGTAACTCTTCAGTAGATGCAAATCAATCTAAATCCTTTCAAACAAGATTTAATTTGTACTGATATAACAAATATTTGGAAACTTTGGTCTCTGTTTGTACCATCATCAGATTTTTAACATCCTTTACTGCCTTCCATGTAAAATACTGAGATCCCAGCACCTAACTTATAGCACACTGGTGAAATCAGCAAAATGCAGTGAAACTGCATTCACTGGTTTGCCCCATGAACATTAGAACTGAATTGAATTGACTTTATTTCTTACATCCTTCACATACATGAGTAAAAATCTTTACATTACGTCTCCATCTAAATGTGCAATGCGCAGTCATAGTAATTTATAATAAATAGAACAGTCAATATAACAGAAATACACTCAAAGCAGCATGAATTAATCAGTCTGATGGCCTGGTGGGAAAAGCTGTCCTGGAACCTATTGGTCCTGGCTTAGATGAGCTGAATAGAGTGTTAAAGTTTTGATAGTTTAAATCTCGGAAGCAGCCCGTTACCAGAATTTGATATCTCCAAATTCATATGTTCCTTTTATTATTGGCCAGGCTTTTCCAGGGGTGGAGGAAGGGCAGCAATTAGTCATAGTCATTCTGCAAGCAAATTCTAGCAATTCCTTCCCTACTATTTCCTTGTTAGTGTCAGTAAATTTGAACTTCTGCCTACTTCTTGGAGATCATAAGCTTTTGGCAAGTTGTGTGAGTATTTTAATAAGTACCTCTGCTGGACTGCAGTGTAAAACACAATTTCCTGCAGTTGCTGATAATTTAAACTGAGGAGTCTATTTCTTAAACCTGGACTTTGAAAATAATGGCTCTGTTCATTTCAGAGGAGAGGAAAGGCTGTGAAGAGCTGGGTCATTTAATGTAATGTAATTCTCAATTATGTTTATGTAAATAAGAGTACTTAAGTTAATGAAGCAAGTGAAATTTTATTTTGTATTTTTCATATAAGTTATGGTTGGGTGAGCTGCTAGTCAATTTGATTTTTCAACACCATTTTGGATGTGCATTTGTTCCACGCAGTGATGGGGTTTACCTCCAAACAATGCTTGCTAATGAGGCTCTGCAGTTTCTGCAAGAAAGTTCTCACCAGAGCCTTGCACTTGGCAAGGGAGCTTAGTGGAAAGATGATCAGAAAGTACCTGTGGCTCATCGCATCCACTGGACAGCAATTTTTTTTTTTTTTTTTTTTTTTTTGGAAGTTTTGTTTCCTCAAATTTATTTTGCTTATGATAGACCGCATGAAGCTGAGCACAAATATAATTTCAGGCTACTTTTATCATAGGAATTTGGAAAAATAAAAAAATAAACTTTTATTGAAAATAATGTGTTGAATTGCATCATGGTGCTGATGTTTTGCAATAGTTCAACTAAGCTAAAAATGTTTTGTTGTAATTTTTGTTTGTACTCTGTGTCTGAGACTTCTTGCTGAAGTGTCCAACAACAACCAGCACTGATGAATTCCACTTGCCATGATACAGTTTCTCCATGACTGCAATGTCCTGGTGAAACTGCTCATCACTGACAGTACCAAGATTTGCAGGGAAGAAGTCTAAATGGGAATGTAAAAAATAAATCTTTAGTGACATGTTGCATTTTGTATGATTGAAGCATGTTGTCAGCCAGCTGCATGTGGTTTGGTGTTCTGTAGTTGCCAAGAAAATGTTCAACAACTTTGAACGCCTTCCATGCAACTTTCTTTGGTGCCACTATAAGTTCTTTGAATTGTCTGTCATTGGCAACTTGTTTGATTTGTAAACCAACAAAATTGCCTCTCAATCTTGCTATTAGTTATTCTGGGCAACATTTGTCACAGATGTCGAAATCCTTCATGGAAATGTTTGTACTTGGTGACAGCAGATTCCATCCTTGCAGTCCTGAAACCAGTAATTTTGTTTTTGCCTTTGACAAACCCAAGTTTCTGACCAGGTCATTTAATTCCGATTGAGCTATTAGATGATGCTCACTCACCATAAAGGGTTCAAAATCAGTATCAGTGCTGTTTTCCATTCCTGGCTTATACATCATGGCATCTTTGGCTGCTTCCTCTAGACTCCATGTCAGAGACCATGTCTCTGGTGACTTTGGTACTGGAAGACTGTTGTCATGCAGCATAGGTCTCATGGCTGAAGGAAGATTAGGGTATTCAATAGATTTCTTGCTTTTAGCAGAGAAACCAAATACAGGTCAGGCAGAAGTAGCAGTCTGTCACATGGTCCATTTGTCCTCACCATTTCATTAGGATCGCTTCCGAGGTACCACTGAGCCAAGCTCTAAGATCGACTGTACATGTTGCACAACAAATGTGAAGAGCCTAGGCTCAAAGGCTTTCTTAATAAGAGGAGTCATGCACCACCTTTGAGATTTAAGCGTATACTAGCCACAAATATAACAGAAAATATCATATTTTGCTTTTACAAATACTTTATTATAATGAAGAACTCCTGGTGGAGTTATTGGGGCGCCATCATGACGAGCTTTTTGCACCGATCTTTTTTGGTGATTAATTATCATGTGGCATTTCTTTAACGAGATCAAATTGCTAGCTCGATGCTCAATCCAGCACGGAGCCAGCTAGATTTGAACTCGAGACCTGTTGCCCCAAAGTCCAGCACTGATGCCACTACGCCACCAGCTGGCACACTTTAGTTTAATGAGTATACACAATATGCTAAGCATGTAGAGCTTGCACAAATTGATATAATGCGTAAACACAATACATAGAATAGACAAGATAGAAAACTTTACAGATTACATTGTGGTCTACATTTTAATTGATTTATAAATGGAAATGACAAATATAGCTGATTTTTTTAAATGGTGTGTGATGGGGAAATTTCATGGTAATTTTCATGATCAGCAGGCCAAAATCTTTGCTGTGCAGTGTTATTTGAAAATCAATGGAAGCACTTCAGAGTTCATTCACACATGCATTTCAAAGTCCTTACGGGAAATTAGTTGTATTTTTGTATCCAGCTTGAGACTACAAGATTGTTTCTAAAAGATAATGTTGCTTTTTTTAATAGGACCTCGGGGCAGACTTCTGCAAATAATAACTCTTCCAGGTCTCATGCGATCTTTCAAATTATTCTGCGAAGGAATGATAAGCTTTATGGCCAGTTTTCCTTCATTGATCTGGCTGGAAATGAGCGCGGTGCTGATACCAGCAGTGCAGACAGACAAACACGAATGGAAGGTGCAGAAATTAATAAGAGTCTACTTGCATTGAAGGTAGTATTTATCACCTGAATATATAAATAAATGCATTAAAAAATTTTGTGCTTTTGTTCAATGTATAATTGTTAATGAACATTATATCCCAGAAAAGTTGATGCCACCAAGAAGAAAGGAAAATAACCCAATAAAAAAGCTTATTGCATTAACATGAACAATAGTATCAGAATAATAAGATGACTTTGGCTTATCATGTCAGTGCTGGTTATTTTAAAACAATTACTGGCTAATTGACCAAACTCTTCCATTTTCTTGGATTGCTTTGCTGTGAAGTACCTATCAAATCCTTTCTGTAAATAGCATTGGAATTTATTTTTTCTGCCCTTTCAATAACCTTGCCCCTTTTTTCTGTTTAATGACACAGCTTTTAGTTGTAGTTATTGAAACATAACTTTAAAAAAAACTTGTTAATAGTGACACCATGTGAAGATGATAGTTATGTTTAATTTTGCAACAGGGTTGTGCTGGATTATTATGAGCTCTACAGAGTTTCAAGAATCTAAGTGGTTTTCCAAAAGAAGTAAATGTAGATGGGAGACAATATTTCCTAATATTTCAAAAGTAAATATTTATACAATAATCACAACAAGCAGGTGAAGTGCATGACAATTAGGATCATTAGTATACTCTGAATAACACCCAGAGCTTGCAGGAAAGTGGTGGCTTTGGCATGTCACTCCATAATACATGTTCTCTAAAATGCTAGAAGTAAACAATTTAATCAGACATCATTATGCATAATTAGGGTCTCTTTTGAATAGTATAAATGATTTGATTATTTTGTATGTTACTTATAATCCAAATGTGCTGTAACTAATATAGTGGATTCCAATTAATTAGGACATATCAGGACCAGTATATTTTGGCCCAATTAAGAGGCTGCCCCAATTAGCTGAAATTTAATTGAAATGATTAGAAAGTTGTATATTTAAACACTACCAATGTTCTACAGTACTATAAGCTGTGAATTAGTTTCTAATAGTTACTGACAGAGGAATTCGTCTAGTGTACACAATGAACAAAATCAGCGTAGACAGCTAGTGCAGGTGATGAACTGTCTTGATACAAGGCTGTCGATGATTACATCCTCCAGATCTTCATGTTCATTGCAACATTGTAGATGATTGTAAATGCCTTCAAATTCCATGTCATTCATAACTTGTTAAAGTAGAGAAATAGTTTTACTCCCAGCCGTTTTTGACATCTCCAAGCCTGAATGCTTGAAACTGCAGTGAACAAAACAGTTCTGAATTGTCTTACTGCATATTTCTCACCAACTATAAGTGTCAAAAATTGGTGCTTTTTAAACACAAACACATGCAAATGATTCTATTTAAAGACTGTTTGTTCTTAAGCATGGTGTATAATGGCCAGATAAGAGCATGTGACACTAATTAGAACTGCTTGGCAACGGTGTCCTGTCCCAGTTAAGCAGTTTAATGTCCCTAAACTAAGAGAATCCCTGCAGTTTTCTCTATTTGTTTCTGTTCTTTAAGAGTTGTCCCAAATAAGCGGGTGCCCTGATTAACAGGAATTAACTGGAATCCACTGTATTCTGAGATGTCACTATTTGAAATTATTATACGATTGAATTGGAAGGTCAGATATAGGATCACTGATAGCAATTGATAATTGCTAGAATAATGGAGGAGCATCAGCATCTTGATTGTTGCCCATCTAAACCATTTTTTAAAGAAATGTTCTTAATTTTTTTTCTTTATCAAAGTTCAAAGTAAAATTTATTATCCAAGTACATACATGTCACCACATACAACCCTGAGGTTCTTTTTCTGTGGGCATTCTTAGCAAATCCATAGAGCAGTAACTGTAAACGGGATCAATGGACAACAAACTGTGCAAATGCAAATATAAATAAATAGCAATAAGTAACAAGCATGAAATGACCAGATAAAGTGTCCTTAAAGTGAGACCATTGGTTGTGGGAACACCCTTTTGTTCAAGAGCCTGATGGTTGAGGGGTAGTAACCTGGTGGTACATGTCCTGAGGCACTTGTATCTTCTACTTGATGGCAGCAGCCAAAAAAGAGCATGACCTGGGTGGTAAGGATTTTTGATGATAGATGCACCTTTTTTACGGCAATGTTTCATGTAGATGTGCTCAATGGCTGGAAGGATTTTACCCCTGATATACTGGGCTGAATCCACTACCTTTTGTAGGATATTCCACCCAAAGGCATTGGTGTTTCCATTCCAGGCTACAATGCAGCCAGTCAGTGCACTTCCCACCACACATCTATAGAGGTTTTCCAAGATATCTTCTTGGAGATCCTTTATCTCCATGTGGAGATGCACTCTGGTTAACAAAGCAGTATGCTGGATTAGAGGAAGGCATAAGGATTGAGGGAACGAAAATGGGGAATTGAGTTTGTGCATTGTGTGGATGTTGTCAATGTATGGGATTTTTTGGCTGAACGGTCATTGAGATATGAGACAAGATCCTATCAGAGGATGCAGGAGAATTTCAGGTGATGAGTTAGGTTGTACTTTGTGTGCCATGATACATAATGCAAAAACAGGGATGTGATACTGAGGCTTTATGAGGCACTGGTGAGGCCTCACCTTGAGTATTGTGAACAGTTTTGGGCTCATCTAAGAAAAGATGTGCTGACATTGAAGAGGGTTCAGAGGAAGTTCACAAGAATGAAAGGGTTATCATACAAGGAACATTTGATAGCTCTGGAATTTAGAAGGATGAGGGGCGATCTCATTGAAACCTTTCAAATGTTGAAAGGGAAATATGGAATAGATGTGGAAAGAATGTTTCCCATGGTGGGGAAGTCTAGGGCAAGAAGGCATGGCCGCAGTATAGAGGGGCATCCACTTAAAACGTGGAGAAATTTCTTTTGCCAAGAGTAAAGAATTTGTGGAATTTATTACCTCAGGCAGCTGTGGAGGCCAGGTTGTTGGGTGTACTTAAGGCAGGACTTGATAGGGTTCTTGATTGGCCACGGCATCAAGGGTTACAGGGAGAAGACTCCCTGTCTTCTCAGGGTGGGGGAAGGATCAGTCATGATTGAATGGCGGAGCAGATTTGATAGGCCAAATGGCCTAATTCTGCTCTTATATCTTATGGTCTTATAGATTTCTTTCTACTGAAATGATACTTCTAACTCAGCACAAGGTTAACTGAAATTTGTCTAATTTGTTGTACAGCTTTACTGAAATGGTACCTTAGAAGCCTTTAAAGGTACAATTGAGCAGTTTATAAATATGTTTTGCAGTAATTCTTTATTTTCTTTTAGGAGTGCATTCGATCATTGGGCCAGAATAGTATCTATACACCTTTTCGAGCAAGCAAACTGACCTTGGTGCTAAGAGATTCATTTATTGGTGAAAACTCAAGGACCTGCATGGTATGGTTTCCTTCTTTGATGAAGATTTGCTTCTTGCAATTTGTGATTTTGTTTTGAAGCTAGTAATTGAATGCTCTTACAGTTGTATAATTTAAGAGTGACATGTGGTATTGTGGAATTTTTTTTCCCCAAAAGCATTAATTTAATGATAGAGGTATATAAAATTATGTTGGGTATAGATAGAGTGAATGCAAGCAGACTTTTTCCACTGAGGCTAGGGGAGAAAAAAAAAACAGAGGACATGGGTTAAGGGTGAAGGGGGAAAAGTTTAAAGAGAACATTGGGGGGGGTTCTTCACACAGAGTGGTGGGAGTGTGGAATGAGCTGCCAGATGAAGTGGTAAATGCGGGCTCACTTTTAACATTTAAGAAAAACTTGGACAGGTACGTGGATGGTGTATGGAGGGATGTGGTCCAGGTGCAGGTCAGTGGGACGAGGCAGAAAAATGGTTTGGCACAGCCAAGATGGGCCAAAAGGCACGTTTCTGTGCTGTAATGTTCTATGGTTCTATCTGACACTTCAATATCCAAGATTAAGGTTCTTCAGTGTTTCAAATGGGCATCAATATTAACAATGAGGTGTGTTTATAATACAACTTAACTGTTTTATGTTTGGGTATGGTTCTACAGGTAACATCAGCTCTTCAGTAGCCATACTGCATATTATGTACTTGTGGTTACTGATGCAAGAACGTCAGTATCCAAGTTCTCCGATTTTAGTTTCCAACAGCAGTTGCTGGGAAGTAATTGACTATTTTTGATTTCCTGTATGCACCACTGTATGTGATGCATACAGTGCATATGAACTGAATTCTATATCAAATTATCAACCGAACATGTATCTAGCCACAGCTCAAGTGCATGCATAGCATAGCAACTAACTTTTATTTCAAGCTTCAAGGCCACAAGGAAATGGTGAGCAGACTTTGCCAAGTGGCACAAATTTTACACTGTTTTAATGACTACCTGTAGTGGGCAATGGGCATGTCTTTTGTTCTGCATAGGAGATTATTCAAAAGAAAGTGAAAGATTTATTATTCAACACTGTTTACAGGAGTATTTATGACTTCACTGTGGGATGTGTGGAAACATGCACAAACTTCTAAAGTATATTTAGATTTGTGTGAGGGAAAAGGTGTCCAATGTTACCCTTGTATAGATCCATGGGGAGCCTTTTGTCAATATCATCAGGTAATGCTTTCTTTCTTTTTTAGATTGCAATGATTTCACCGGGTTTAAGTTCCTGTGAACACACTCTAAACACATTAAGATATGCAGACAGGTAACAATTCAAGCTTTACAGTTGAATTCCCAGATTGTAGTATGAGCAAGCAACTGTATTCAACTGATTCAAGGTGCTCTGCAAGTTACTCACATCAAGTATTAATTTCTTTCATTCAAATACTTAAAAGTGTACGGGGAAAGTTTTTGTTTCTTAGTTGTTATATTAACTCAGTTATTCAGAAGTATAGGTATTCCTCAATTTACAAAGGAATCACTTTTCAGGAAAAGATAGTTAACCAAAACTTTAAGTCATAAAAGTCCACAAACAAGAGAAAATCTGCAGATGCTGGAAATCAAAGTAATTCACACAAAATGCTGGAGGAACTCAGCAGGCCAGACAGCATCTATGGAAAAGAGTAAACAGTTGACATTTTTCGGCCAAGGTCCTTCAGCAGAACTGATGAAGGGTTTTGGTCCAAAATGTTGACCATTTACTCTTTTTCCATTGATGCTTCCTAGCCAGCTGAGTTCCTCTAGCATTTGTGTGTATTACCTAAATTATAAAGGTATCATAAATATGAACACTCTAGTTTTGTTCCAGAGCTGAAGAATCCTGGTCAAATTAGCCTTGACACTTAATATAAGGATCTGAAGTAATATTTCATTAACAGTTATGATGTGAATTAAACATAATGTACCTGTTGGAGGTAATTAAGTGAAAAGAACAAGCTTCTGAGAGATCTTGATGGGGTGAAACTGGAAAGGGCAGAATCATAAAAGCATGTGTGGCTTCTTAAACTTTGTTGCCTGTTTGGTAATTACAGAAATGTTGAATTGTACTCAAATCTGTTCAAGGGTAAAAGAGCTTGGTGTTGAAGAAACTCCCAATGAGCCAGAATGCTCCACATACTCTAAAGATAAAAAATTCAATGAATCCTTGGAAGAGTCTGATATTCAGTTGCTGTGTGAGAAAATTGTAAGTATAGTTTTGAACTGCTGTTTTGAACTAACTTCTGAGAGTCAGTAGTGAATGTTTTGAAATGATACTAATAATGTTGCCCAAGCAGAATACTATCTGCAGTAAAACACTGATAATCTGGCAAACTCTGAACTAGCAGATTTTTTTTAGACTATTGAGTGTAACTCTTATTAATAAATTTAAAGGGTACTTTTAAATTGCCCTTTTTATTTAGATGTTACACAATGGTATTTTTCCAGTGAACCAGGTGAGTTTAAATGAAGAGTGGTGTTTGGCTGGCGTGGGTTGCAGTCCTGGTTAACCCAATTCCAACCAATGGATAATGCATTGGAAGTGAAACATCAAGTCCTATTAGCTCTACTAATACCTACTACTACTGTTTACACAGGAATGACTCCTTTATTTTTGTTGACAAACATTCTCATCCTTTCTATTCTGAAACAAGAGTTTGAAGTAATGAGAATCTTTTAATGTTTGGTTCTTAAGTTCAGTGCTGGGTTCAATGTACCAGGAATTTAGGGTACATATTCATTGTTTTTGCATCTTTTTCCAGCTGCCACGTCTGATGTTCATTTCATTCAGGAAGGGAACAATATTCTGTATGTTAAATTTTTATAGGGTTTACTTTGAAGAATAAGGATTCTGTATATGTTTGGTTAACAGCTTCACTGTCCATTCAATCTTTTTCTTTTGTCTACCTGGCCAAAACATGGGCAAGCTCCAGTTCCAATAGAGAAAGAAGAGGGTTTTGGGGATAAGGACGTTAAGTTTTGTGGGAGCAAAATCCAAAGGTGTCTGTGATGTATGACGGTAGAAATAACAAAACTCTTTGATTCAAAGGATATAATCTACTGTCCCAATAAGTCATAATTTATTCAGCCTACTGAATTTATTCATTGAAAGCATCTCAAGTATTAATATTGACTATAATGACATCAATTGCTAACATAATGTGATCTTAAGAAATTGATGCAGCTTTAGTGTAAAACAGATCAGTGTACAACTTTTGACTTTAAGCACATGAAAAGATCTTCATTGCAGAAATTAACACTGCATTTTTTTAACATCTGGTGCTCAGTATCTACTGTATTGCATTCATAGTTGATGCATGCATTTAAACAATATCTGCTGTTTTTATTGTTTACAGATCTTGCTTGGTGGAATAATTTGACTAAATTTGTTCAAATATTGAATTTTATAAAAGGAATTATCTATTAATATTGCCCAAGAGAACTGGAAACAATGCTCCCGATGTTTAGTTTTCCTTGCTACCAAATGTCGTCTAACCTCTGTTTATAGTAATTCCTGTAGACCACACTGTCTTTCTCACTCTCCCATCTGATGTTGTCTTTAAGCCCAGCAAAAATGAAGTTCTAAGTGAGAAGGTTACAGCGCAAGGTGGTTTGGACGTATCTCAGGTTAGGCTAATAGTTTTTTTAAGAGCTTTCCCAAATTTCAGGGCTGTTTCAGATTTTATTCAGGGCAGTACTTAAAATCTGCACTATTAAAATTTATATTCCTTAATTTTCTAAGAGCGGGCATTCTTTATAAATAACCATCCAATATAGCACACAAATTGCCGAGGGAACTCAAAAGGTCAGGCAGCATCTATGGAGGGGACTAAGCAGTCGATGTTTCAGGTTGAGACTTTTCATCAGGGCTTATCAATATAATATTTTGGTATCCAGATATTTTTGTAATATATGAACTTGGTGGGATGGTCTAGATTTATGATTAAATTATATACACAGTTATTTCTTATGGATTTGGCATGCTTTAAATTTGACAGAATTTTTGTGCGTGCAAAAATCATTTGTAAATAGTAGGTCTTCCAACATTCAGTTTACCCAGGTTTTTGCACTTAACAGTGCAGTGGAAGCACACCCTGCTGATTTTTTTAAAGCTTAAGATCTTTTGTAAGTTTTCTTTCCAGACTGGTCACTGTTGGTCTGTTGTTTTTTTTTGCTTGAGGATGTACGGTATGTTGCTAACTTGACTTGCATTTGTTGCCAATCTAATTGCTTAACAATATCGAGCTGCCTTTGAACCCCTGTTATCCTTCCCACAGTGCCTTCAGGCATCCAGTGAAGAAATCGCAATCTTTTCCTCTACATTACAGTTCATGGATATTACTGGAATGCCTATGTGGCTGACAATGGGGCATTTTGCAGGTTGTACACAATCCAACCATGGTGCAGGAATAATCCAGGCTGGTAGATGAGGTGCCAATCTAGTGGGCTCTTTTGTCCATTGTACTATTGATTTGACCCTTGTGGGTGATGGAAGAAGTTGAGTTGTTAGGAAGCAAGTCAATTAACAAAGGATACTGTGTTTCTGTCTTACTTTTAGCCACATAATATGGCTATTTCAGCTGAATTTCAAGTCAGTAGTGACACTCCTACCCTCCAAACCACCACAGGATGTTGGTGATATGGGTCAAAACTAATCAGCAGACTCCAAGACCTCGGCCTCAATACCCCCTTGTGCAATTGGATCCTGGATTTCCTCACTTGCAGACCCCGGTCAGTTCAGATTGGCAAAAGCATCTCCACAATCAGCACCAGCACAGGTACACTGCAGGGATGTGTGTTAGACCCTGCTCTATACTCGCTTTACACCTATGACTGTGTGGCTAAGTACAGCTCCAGCACCATATACAAGTTTGCTGATGACATCACTGTTGTGGGTTGTATCAATAGACGATAAGTGCAGGAGTAGGCCATTTGGCCCTTCTAGCCAGCACCGCCATTCAATGTGATCATGGCTGATCATACAGAATCAGTACCTCGTTCCTGCCCTCTCCCCATATCCCTTGACTCCACTATCTATAAGAGCTCTATCTAACTCTCTCTTGAAAGCATCCAGAGATTTGGCCTCCACTGCCTTCTGGGGCAGAGCATTCCACATATCCACCACTTTCTGGGTGAAAAAGTTTTTCCGCATCTCTGTTCTAAATGGCCTATCCCTTATTCTTAAACTATGGCCTCTAGTTCTGGATTCGCCCCAGTGGGAACATGCTTCCTGCCTCCAGCATGTCCAATCCCTTAATAATCTTATATGTTTCAATCAGATCCCCTCTCATTCTTCTAAATTCCAGTGTATACAAGCCCAGTCGCTCCAATCTTTCAGCATATGACAGTCCCGCCATTCCGGGAATTAACCTTGTGAACCTACGCTGCACTCCCTCAATAGCAAGAATGTCCTTCCTCAAATATGACCAAAACTGCACACAATACTCCAGGTGGGGTCTCACCAAGGCCCTGTACAACTGCAGAAGGACCTCTTTACTCCTATAGTCAATTCCTCTTGTTATAAAGGCCAGCATGCCATTAGCTTTCTTCACTGCCTGCTGTACCTGCATGCTTGCTTTCATTGACTGATGGACAAGAACCACTTAGATCTCGTTATACTTCTCCTTTTCCTAACTTGACTCCATTTAGATAGTAATCTGCCTTCCTGTTCTTGCCACCAAAGTGGATCACCTCACATTTATCCACATTAAACTGCATCTGCCATACATTTGCCCACTCACCCAACCTATCCAAGTCACCCTGCATTCTCATAACATCCTCCTGACATTTCACACTGCCACCCAGCTTTGTGTCATCGGCAAATTTGCTAATGTTACTTTTAATCCCTTCATCTAAATCATTAATGTATATTGTAAACAGCTGCAATCCCAGCACCGAACCTTTCAGTACCCCATTGGTCACAGCCTGCCATTCCGAAAGGGACCCGTTAATCGCTACTCTTTGTTTCCTGTCAGCCAGCCATTTTTCAATCCATGTCAGTACTCTGCCCCCAATACCATGTGCCCTAATTTTGCCCACTAATCTCCTATGTGGGACTTTATCAAAGGCTTTCTGAAAGTCCAGGTACACTACATCCACTGGCTCTCCCTTGTCCATTTTCATAGTTACATCCTCAAAAAAACTCCAGAAGATTAGTCAAGCATGATTTTCCCTTCATAAATCCATGCTGACTTGGACTGATCCTTCTACTGCTATCCAAATGTGTTGTAATTTCCTCTTTTATAATTGACTCCAGCATCTTTCCCACCACTGACGTCAGGCTAACCGGTCTATAATTCCCTGTTTTCTCTCTCCCTCCTTTCTTGAAAAGTGGGACAACATTAGCCACCCTCCAATCAGCAGGAACTGTTCCTGAATCCAAGGTGGTGATGAAGCAGCATACAGGAGGGAGATTGAAAACTTGGCTGAGTGGTGTAATAACAATCTCTCACTCAATGTCAGCAAGACTAAGGAAATGATTGGAGATTTCAGGAGAGGGAAACCAGAGGTCTGTGAGTCAGTACACATCAGATGTGGAGAGGGTCAGTAACTTCCTGGGTGTCACTATCTCAGAGGACCTGTCCTGGACGTGTATAAATGTAATAGCACAGAAAGCAGAACAGCACCTTTACTTCCTTGGGAGTCTGCGGAGATTCGATATGTCATCAAAAACCTTGACAAACTTCTGTAGATGCGTGGTGGAAAGTGTATTGACTGGTTGCATTACAACCTGGTATTGAAGCACCAATGCCTTTGTTATTCATTGATCCTGTTTACAGTTACGATTCTATAGATTTGCCAAGTACGTGTGCAGGAACATTAATCTCAGTGTTGTATGTGGTGGCATGTATGCACTCTGATAATTAATTTGACTTTGACTTTTTGACTGACCCACGTTAGAAATTGTTGTGTTTTTTATGGTATAAGTATTATTTGACTTGACACAGGCTGCTCCTGTATATTATTTGGATTTTTTTGTTTACAGACATGTATTGCTTCCTTTACTGGTAATAAGCCATGGGAAAGAAGGTTTGACTGTAACTCTGATATCCTGGAACAAGGGATGTTTGTCCTCAAATAATTGCAACCATCTGCCGATAGGGTGAAATCTTACTGGCTTTTTCCCCCTCAGTTGGGTGAGACTAGATTTAGAGCTCATAGGTTTAGGGTGAAAGGTGAAATATTGAAGTGAAATCTTCTTCATTCAGAGGTTGCTGTGAGTGGAACAAGCTGCCATTCGAAGTGGAGGTGCTGGTTCAAGTTTAATGGTTTAAGAGAAATTTGGACAGGTTAATGGATGAGAGGGATGCAGTCGGGTTTGTAAGTAGATGCAGCTAGGCAGAAGATCAGTTTGGTCTAGACTAGTTGGGCAGAAGTCCCAGTTTCTATGCAGTAGTACTTTTATTTCCAGAACTCGCTGCCAGAGGAGGTGGTGGAATCAAAAACAATCTTCCATTTCGTTAGGCACAACTCCCTAGCATTGTTTTTCATTAACTTCAGTTTCTTCAGTGCTGCTTAATGTCACATTTGATCAAATGCTGCCTTGATGCCAAAGGCAACTACTTTGGACTCGGTTCATCTATTCTTAATCATCAGTAATCAACTTGGGTACTCACAAGTTTTAATTTGCCAAGGTGCTAAAGTCATAAATAGGCTCTGTGAAATGCTAGCAAATTAATGTCAGAGATTCCTAATGCTCGCAAGCAAGTGGACACAATGCATCTGGATGTAAATGTTTTTCTCACTTCTGGTTCCAAAGAAGCATTTATGATCTGAAATATTAACTGTTTTTCTTTACATAGATGCTCTTTGAAGATTTTTAGCTATTTCTTTTGGTTTTCATTTCAGATTTCCTGCATCTGCATTTGTTTTTTTTTTTGTAGATGTCTATATTGACATCTGTCATCTCTGTTTGAAGTTGCAAAGAGTGGAAATATTCATCAATATCTTAAGTAATGGTGCCATAATTCAATTACCCAATGATCAGAGTTAGTCTGAAACTGTATTTTATAATATGGTTTATGTTGAGTTTCAGAAAGACTTACGGGGTTCTGTTTTCCGGAATATAATACAAATTGTTCAAAATTGGGATGGTAGTAAGTTTATCAAGCTATCAACCTGACACCTAAAAGTAAACATTGTCAAATAATGTTGTTGATGTGATTTATTGCTCTTCAAAGTTGGTTATGTTGATAAAGCATGACCATTAAGCATTTGTACTAATGTCAGTTTCAACTTTATGAAGACTTGCATTCCAGTAGCACCCTACTATAACTATACAGCAGCAACAATTAAGAAAACAAATGGTCAGTCAGTAAAAATGGTTTGTGGAAATCCTGTGAGGATTCTTGGACCTATTCTCTGAAGTTTGAAATTGGTAGTGAGCTCACAGGATGGCCTAAAACAGTTTAGCAACATCTACCTGTCAACATTGTCAAGCTGTTCCTTCAGTCTAGAGTGTCAATGTTGAATGTTCAAAGCCTCAAGAGGAAGGATTTACCAATTAAGAAAAAAAAATTTTAAAACCAATTTACCATTCAGTGTTTCTTCACTGAATGGATTGTCTAGTTTTAACATTCTATTCAAAAATATTAAACTGGAAATAGAGCTACCTGAATATAGCATGCTTCTATATTCTGTGCTTTCAACTGAGCCATATCCCTATAGGAAGATTGTATTTTTAGAACAAAATTACAGGAGAACAGCAATTCTTAGCAGTATGTAATAGGTATTTGCTTGTGAGTCAATCTGACAATGACTGGTGAAGGAGCAGTAGATTTTGGTACTCTGACATTTGGGATTTTTTTCTATTAGAAGAGTCTCGTGTTGTAGTAGAGACAATGGGAGTGTATATTGGAGAATTATGTTCAAACTGTGTGCTTTCAGTTCTATATGTTGAAAAAATTCCAAATTTGTAAACATTATTTCATTATAACAGATGCTAAATTGTCTCCTTTCACCACTTGAATCACATTATATTTGTACTGTTTTCAGGAGGCCACAGTGCAGGATATTAAAATATAACAGTGGAAGTAGATGTTTGTCTCATTGTGAATAATATGTTATCTTTTGAAGCATGCATACGTAGTTTGAAGTTCAGCTTGTTGCATTTTGGTACACGTTATTCCAGTGGTCTGATCAAGGCTAACCTATCTTTTGAAACAAACATTTTCTTATCAAGTGTCTATTGGAATATATGATGAACTATGCTGAATGAGTTACCGAGACATCAGTAAAGATCTGTGCATGCACAAAACACAATTTGCTGATAATTCTATTTAGTTGAGACTTGTAGATGGGGAGCCTATTTAAGAATTTCAAATGACCTCCATGTGTATCTGAAACAGCCCTGATTAAGGTTGTTAATGCAGGGAAATAATTAAAATAGATCTCTGAATCAAAATAATAAAGATATAATTCTCAGATGCAACTGTTTGCATATCTTCTCTTATTTTCTACTCCCCATCTTACCTAAATGAAACTGCTCCAACTTAACTTCCTAATCTTTCTTATCCATTCTAATAAGCTGTGTTTAAACATTGTATGCATTTAAGTAAAAGCAAAATGCTGCAAGTATCCGGATTCAGAATATTCAGGGTTGGGGGCTTTTATTTTTAAGATCTTGTAGACTTTTGATGTTCAGTATTTGCTTAAAGTTTGTTATATTGGCTTAGCTTTGTTTAACTGAAAGCTATTCTCAGAAATGTAGCCCTTAGATTATTTTACAAGACTAGCTTTCCCCTTTCCTACATTCCACAATAGATTGAATGCTAATCCTGATCTTCAGATCTCATTTCTTTTTATTTCTGCCCCTTTTTATCTAAAATTTTCATTTATAGTTTTTGATGGTGTGTAAAAGAAACATTTTATTTCGCTAATTACATTTTTCAGTTGTTACGAACCCCGTAACTGGGTCACTTACCAGCAAAGATAGAGAGGTCAGTTGAAGTCTGATGGTACTATTTTTAACAGTATTTATTAGTAAAAATACACAAAAATAATATCAATGCAAACATACAGGTAATATACGTCGTCAATACTAAATCTAAAAGTGTGGGTATAAAAATAATCAGTAAGAAATAGCTCTATCGTTGTCTAGGGGATAATGTATTGTCCGATGGAAATATAAAAGTCATTCAGTTCATTCGGGCTGCAGCCTTTGGTTGGAGTCAAGAGAGATTTTTAGAAAACTTGCCGGCTTTCCTTTTTATGATTTCAATCCTTCGGTATTTCGTTGGGGTGGCCTCTTCTTTAGCTAAGCCGTTCTTCCGTGGTAAGCCCGCCAATTCCTAGGCAAGGGAAAAGGACACACGCGGGCCCCCACCGGCTGTCGCTATTAAATGCTGTCACGGGATTTCTAGCGTTTCTCCTGGTGCGTCTGAAGGGGTTGTTCCCCAGACCTTCTTTTATCCTTACTCACGGGGTCTCAGATGTCAATCAGGTTGGGATGATGCAATCCCTCAACCAGCTCACTCTGGTCATCTCCTGAGGGCTTCAATGAATAGTACAGTACTCAATACACAATTCCGTCTCCAATAGCTGTTATCAGTGGTTCCGTCTTGCTGAGGACAGGACACATTCCTAACCCTGTGTATTCTGGACGTCTTTCTCTCATTTCCTGGGTCCCAGACCCGAATTAATAGCGATCTTGCGATTCTCAAAAAGGAGGGGGCGACTCTGTTCCCTTCGGCCCCTCAGAGTTGGGCACAGGCGTAACACAGTACTTTTCTGGGCATCTCTATATCAAATCATCATTTGGGATTGTTGTCACATGTTAAATCAAAGTCAATACAAAATGTCAGCCATACAAAGTTTGTTCAATTTACAGACAATGTTTGTTGGCAGTTATTTGCAACTAATTTCAATCTAGCAAATTTTAAGAAACCTTTAACTTTCATCTGCATATAATCAAGAACATAACAATTCTGTGTTCTTTATTTGTCTTAGTCAAAGATCTTTTCTAATTTGTTAGTTATGAACATGAAATTATTTTTAAAGTTTAATTGTCTATAGTGTAGAAGGTAGGGATAGCAGGATCAATCATTACGTGGAAGTATGATTTGCTTCAAAAGCCTATTTTTAGATGATGGGCAAACACTGAATATTGAACATGATCGAGTCATGGTGGTTTGTTTTATTTCGAGATACAGCACAGAACAGGCCCTTCTGGCCCAACGAACCACGCCACACAGCAACCCACCTATTTAACACTGCCTAATCACAGGGCAGTTTACAATGACCAATTAACCTACTAACTGGTATGTCTTTTGACTGTGGAAGGAAACCCATGTGTACATGGGTTTGAACTTCAAACTTGCTTACAGAGGATGCTGGAATTGAACTCTGAACTCCACCCTGAGCTGTAAAAGTGTCATGCTAATTGCTGTGCTACCATGGCACCACATTCAGCTGCATAATCTTCTAATTCCCCACATTTGTAGACCAGTCTCTCATGCAGATATTTGTCACTTACTAAGATAAGTTGCAAAACCTTTTGAACATTTCAGTAAGTGCCATTGACCTTGGTCTGAATTAAGCTACTTAAATACTAGGTATAAAACTTGCTTAAGTATATTATTTTTCATTTTAAGGAGGAACCATCACAGATTTGTGACTTGCATGTAGATGTCTCTCGAATTCTTGAATTGGAAGAACAGGTGGTGGATGAACATCGAGAAATTCAGCAGGTAAGAAAAGGAATTCCATTTGCAAAATAAATTCATAATTTTGGTTAGTGGCTTTGAATAAGGGCCATTTACACCAGCAGGATTCCTAGTTTGTCTCAGCTAATTATGATCAGGATGACTGTCAGTGCTACAATTGGGAATTGAATTGACTTTATTACTTAATATCCTTAAAATACTCAGGTAAAAATGTTTACATTATGTCTCAGTTCAAATGTGCAATTATAGTAATTTATAATATGTACAACAGGACAGTCAATATAATATAGAAATACAGCAGTGTCAGCATAAATTAATCAGTCTGATGGCCTGGTGGAAGAAGCTGCCCCAGAGTCTGTTGGTCCTGGCTTTTATGCTGTGGTACCATTTCCCGGATGGTGGCAGCTGGAACAGCTTGTGTTTGGGGTGACTCTTGTCTCCAATGATCCTTTGGGCCCTTTTTACACAGCTGTCTTTGTAAATGCCCTGAATAGTGGAAAGTTCACATCTACAGATGCACTGGACTCTGCAGAGAGTGGTGCGGAGAACAATGTTTTGCTGAGCTGACTGTTTTTTGAGGCATCCTGAAGGATATCTGCCCTTCTTTCTCTTTCCTCCCACTCTCCCATCTTGTTGCTGTAGGCCATTTTTATTCGGTCAGGTCTCTCTTACAAAATTCTGTTCATAATTTACTGCCATTCCATTAAAGATTTTGATGGGGTTCTTAATTTAGTTCAAATGCTTGGGTGTTTAATAGTTTAAATACACAAAATAAATTGATGTTTTCTTGAGCAGGTTTCACGGTGTTTCTTTATTTCGAGGTGGCCTGTGGGATTGATAATAAATGTACTTTGAATCTTTGAAATAAACTCGTTGATAAGGATACAAATTATTTACTAAATTTTGATACAACTGCCTGCTACGGTCTGCTAGCAGTACCTTGCAGGACAACACCTGAATCAAGAAACATTTTCCATTTCACTCTATCGATAAGTATGCAGTTTCCAAACCCCAGGATGTTCCTGTGTTTAATTTTGTTTGGCACCATATGAGGTTCAAGAAGGAGCCTGGAAGTTTATTTTAATGTCATTAGAATTGTGCTGCCGCTGTTAGATTGTTGATTATACATTGTTAATTTGAGCAATAGTGAAGTAAGTAAATTAAATGCAAGTTTCCGATTCCCGGAATATTTTGATTTTACAAGGCAAATGAGAGCATGTGTGTATATAGTGTTACCTTTTGAAACAATTAAACAAGATGTGGTTTATCCAGGAGAACGCGTCCCCACTAAATTCACTTTTCCATTGGAGTGCAGTAGATAATATGTTTAGTTTGTTGGTGAATTCTGTGAAGCGGTCGCAAATCTCTGTACTCAATGATTGGCTGAGGTTCTGCCCTACTAGTTCCCTTTGAATCAATGGAAACCTTATTCTTTCCCTGCTAGAATGTGGATAGCATGTTTTGCCGAGCTGACGGTTTTTAAAAAAAAATTATCACTAGGCTCCTGCAAAGTGAACTCGTGGAGAAATTTAGCAAAATTTCAAATTTAGCTGGCTGCAGCTAAGTAGGGTAGTTACTTAATCTAATCTGAGCCATGCCAAATATAATTTTCCTTCCCTTGAGGGAGCAGACATTTAATGAATATATGAACATGAACAATGAACATTTAATTCCATACTTTCATATGGAAAGTAATGATTTATCTTTTTCATCAGAAATTACTACAGTGGAGTGATGCAGATAATAAACTCTTGAAGATGACTCAACTACCAGACTATAATGTTGAAAACTATGTCAACATATTACAGTCGTACATCGATGAGAGGAAGGAAACATTTCAAGAATTTGACAGTACAGTTTTCAGATTTATACGCTTATATTGAATTAAGGAGTGTTAATCTCTATGTAAAAACAAGGGGAGAATTGAATATTTTTGTTGTAATTCATAATGCAGCCCTGTTGCTTTTCACTTCTCATCAAAGTTGTCTTGCTTTACTAAAGGAGCTGGAGATTTGACTATACATGAAAGGAAAGGTTTGAAATTGGTTATGGGCAATAAGTGGCAACCTTCAGTTATTTCCTATCAGTGAGATATCCAATTTAAAACAAATGGCAATAAATTTTGTATTGTCTATTTTGTACCACTGCATATTCCTACACTTCCCTTTCTCACCATTGGTGTGTGAGGTCAATGCCCTTTAACCTGCAAGCTTGTATGTGAGAAGATAAACAAGAGAAAATTTGCAGATGCTCAAAATCCAAAACAACACACACAAAATGCTGGAGGAACTCAGCAGACCAGGCAGCATCTATGGAAAAGAATAAACAGTCGATGTTTCGGGCCAAGACCCTTCATCGGGATTGAAACGTCAACTATTTACTCTTTTCCATAGATGCTGCCTGGCCTGCTGAGTTCCTCCAGCATTTTGTATGTGTTGCTGTGTGAGAATACTTTTTGGTCAATGTGTGTATTCCACTCTACAACATCCCAAAAAATGTACCGTTAAATCTTCATATCTCTGGGTGTATCTAAAGAAAAATTGAAGCAAGTTTTTGCCTGATTTTGAACAATCAAATGGATTTAAATGTTTTTCAAAAAAGAGGAAACATGCCCTAGTGTCAATTTGATCCCATGATATAAGACAATGTTGTCATGTATTCTGAGGAAGGGTAGTGGCAATGATTTTCAGATCATTGCGAAAATGTTAGTTAAGGACTCCCCTCTGAATTATTCAGAATTCTAATTCACAGGTGAAAACATTAACCTAGTATATCTCATGGATGAGTTCAATTATAGATTAAGTGATAATTGTTACACCTAATGTTGGTGCATGACAGGATAGCCAGGTGGAGTTGATGGGCGTACCAAAGAATAGGTTACAGGGAAATAAGCAAGGGAATTGCTCAGAGAACCAGCATAAACTTAATGAGCCAAATGTTGGAGAAGGTATCTGATGTTTAAAAATCTGTATTTATCCCAGTCACTTAATTTTCATGTTCATCATTAACAAGTGTAGTCATGTAAACATTAAGACTCAAAGAACGAGGGCAAAAGATGTCCAGTCCTGAAACGATAAGTAATCAATTTAGTAAAGTACTCAAATCCATGAATGAATATAATGAGGAAAACTATATTGGTAGGTTCAGAAATCAAACCCAAAATTGTTTAAGCATTTTCATAAATTTTATTAATAGTTTATTCATATTGTAAAGTTTGAGTGATCTGTTTTGTTCATCTGAAATTTAAACTGAAATATAATATATTAAATACTTGTCTTTCTAACTGCAGAAATCGTGAAAGCCTTGCGACAAGCTTTGCAGAAGGAGGAGCAAGCTGCTAAATTTCTCGGTTGAAGCCACGACCTGCAGTTTGAACATCTGTGCAAGCATTGGGATTGTAACTTTTGTGGCCACTATTCATCTCTCATTCAACCAGAGGCTGTGAAATTTCAAACATGTTCCCCTTTGTTTATGTCTTTACAACCTTATTTCTAAAACGTTTGTCTATATGTCTCTCTCAGATATTTTCTTTGGAAAATGTACAGATTTATATCTCACTCTTACATGTCACAGTCAGTTCAAGCATATTATAAACGAAAGTTTGCATACATAGTGATGCAGTTATGGTTCTTAAGTTTGTCAGAATATATTGATCTCTCTAATCTATTCCATTGTTACAAATTAGAAAGTGAACTTGTTAGGGAGTGGAATTGCTATGTCTTTGTTTTCATTCCCTGCCCCAAAATATAACAAATGTTTTATGGTGGCAAACTAATATTTTAATATGCTGGAGTTGTGAAACTGTAATACATATTGACTTGCTAAATATTTCATAACTCATTAGTTTTATAGTTCCAGTAGAATAACCTGCCGAATGCTTGGTATTTGGATTTAATAAATAGTGACTGACATTGGTATCCTCCAGCATGTTTACAATCAAGTCAATTGTGTACCAGTGAAACACTACAGAGTTTTTCCAAGAACAGAATTATATCACTCTATTAGATTGCTAAAATGGTCTTGGGTTTTTTTTTTAACTTTTTTGGTTAACAAAATATAAAGCAGCTACAAAACATTTTGATTCTTCTCAAATTGTATGATGCTCATCAATACAATAGGAGTCTAGAAGAGCCAAAGTGAAGCACTGCAATCAATTTTATCTAAAGCTGTTCAACTGGAGGACAAAGCAAACCATAAGTGACCCCAATTCATAACTTAAGACAATTTTCTATACTAATTTTTGCACTGGAATAGGAGAAGAGAAATCAATTGACTTCCAAATACTGAAGTAACCCAGATGTGTTTTTATGAATAACTGCCTGGCAAAGCACTGAATTTAGGTTTTCTTAGTCTACCCTTAAATGATTGGTGTACTGATGGAAAAGTCAAATGTGAACTATTCTCTGGTTTGTGTCTAATCCAGATTACATAGTCCATTGGAATTTATTGAATTGAGGAATCATTATACTGTAATGTCCTTTGACATATTTAATAAAGAAATTAATTACCATACAAGCTGATGTACAGCACTGGACCATTTAAATATCTATCACATGCTGCACTTGAATGTAGTGAACTGATTAATAGTTTAAAGGAAAATTGCATATAGATTTAGAAGTAGCATACTACTGCAAATTTCCACTAATATTTGTTTGTTCAAATATTATTTGAACTGCTTTGGAGGAAACAGGGTGAAGCCCTTTTCTTTTAACCATTTTGCCTTTATCTGGTTTCCATTAATTAGACACATTCTCTGATTTTAAAAATAAGATCCTGAGCAATGCTGCATAACATATAAATTTAGTTATAAAGTCCTCTACTGTGAATATTATTCCTATTATCCCTTCATCACCTACTCCAACTCTAGGGATATTGAAAAGCTATGTTAAGCGTTCTAATGCAAGTAGTATACAGGCTCTGCAGTTTACAAGTGTGAGCACACAGGATTGCAAATGGGTGCCCTGGGTCACTTGGCAGTAATAAAACACCACAAAGATCTGTAAGATGCTATGATTTGTATTACAATTAGTTACTCTTGTGTTGCCAGTGTGGCAACAAGTATTTGTCAAAAGTTATTTTATGTTCTACCAATTCTAATCAACTGATATCAGCAACACACACAAAATGCTAGAAGAACTCAGCAGGTCAGGCAGTATCCGTGGAAATGAATAAACAGTCGATGTTTTGGCATAATGTTGCACAAACACTATTAGCAAAGCAATCTGGTACAATTCAGGTTCCATTTTGTTACAACAAGTAAATACATTATATTCCCTCCTTTGTGTCATTTCATGACAACGCAGTGTTTCATCAAAAATAGTAATTGAAATATGTATGTATATATAAAGCAAAGGTGCAATTTCAAAGACTAACCCAAAATTCCCTTTTCATCTGTCCATTTCAAGTACCCATTCCTTTCCTTAATATCCTCTCCTTTGTGCAGTTATTTCACACAAAAATCGAAAAAGAATAACAGCAACACAAGTACCCCCCTTTTTCTGACAGAATGATATTTAAAGCCATTCTGATTTGTAATGCTACTGTATGAACAGCCATCAGTTCTGCCAACAACTTGGTTAATGCTTGTTGGGTTTGATCAAAGGTGTACTGTGGTGTTAGAAAATTTTTGAACCCTGTAGAATTTTCTGTTTCTGCATAATAATAACCTAAAATGTGATCAGATCTTCACGCAAGTCCTGAAACTAGATAAAGAGAACCCAATTAAATAAATAACATTTTTTAAATTTGTTCATTTATTGAGGAAAAATTATTCAATAATACATGTATTTGTTGGAAAAAGTATGTGAACTTTTGCTTTCAGTCACTGGTGTGACCCCCTTGTACAGCAATAACTTCAACCAAGCATGGTTGGTATGAGGTTTTGGTGTTAGTGTGCAGTGTCCTTTTTCCTACAAACACAGCAACATGCATTTCTGCCAAAAAGTTCGACTGTCAGCTCATCTGTCCACAGAACATTGTGCCAGAAGCATTGTAGAACGTCTAGATGGTCTTTTGCAAACTTAAGATGTGCAGCAATTTTTTTTTGAGAACAGTAGTTTCTTCTGTGTTGTCCTTCCATGAACACCATTCTTGTTTAGTATTTTTCTTATAGTGGACATTTGAACAGTGACTTTAGCAAGTTCTGGAGTTCTCTGCAGGTCTTTTGCTGTTATCTTTGGGTTCTTTTTCACCTCTTTCAGCATTGCATGTTGTGCCCTTGGTGTGATCTTTGGAGGATGCCCACTCCTACGGAGAGTAGCAACAGTACTGAATTTCCTCCATTTGTAAACAATTTCTCATACTGTGGACTGGTGAACATTTGGGTCTTTGAAAATGTTTTTGTAGCCTTTTCCAGCTTCACACATCTCTACAGTTCTTCTAAGGTCATCTGAAAGTTGTTTTGATCGAGGCATGGTGCACATAAACAGATCTTTCTTGAGAAGAGCAGGCTCTGTCAGTAACCTGGTTTTTGTGGGGTTGTTTATAGGACGGCATGGCATCTCTCCAACCCACATCTCCAATCTCATCTTATTGGTTGGAACACTTGTTTCCAAATAGCTTTGACTCCAATTACCCCAGAGGTTCACATAATTTTTCCAACAAATACATGTAGTATTGGATCATTTTTCTCTAAGTATAGGAACAAGTAAAATGGTTTTTGTGTTATTTAATTGGGTTCCCTTTATCTAGTTTTAGAACTTACATGAAGATCTGATCACATTTTAGGTTATTTATGCCAAAATAGAGAAAATTCTTATTGTGGTTTCATTTGCTATTTTCTCCAAAGTTGATACAATCTCATCCTGGAAAGGCAATCTTCCAGAATCTCTCAACGTCTATTATGGACCTCTGGTACTGTCACCAGAGGGTGGTAAGATAGTAATGCCACGTGTCGCATGTGGGGCACTACGTAAGCAAGACAACACCAGCAGCCCTTCCAGGGCTACAGCTCTCTCCACGTCCCCTCATATCCCTGGCTGCCAGGCATGTCCCATGTATAACAATATAACCAATGACTGCTGTTCAGCACACAGGGAGGACTGAAATTTGTCAGTTCCATACATATACTCTAATGCCAGCACTTAGGTTCCAGAAACAACCATTTGAATCCCTCTGTCATATAGAATAAAATCTTTGGCATGGTAATAGCCAACAGGATGCTTTCAGTCTCCATGTTCTTGAATTAAGACTGCTATCGTCCGTTTCTCTTTGACATACAGGGGAATTGTCCAGCTGTTTTGGGGATTCTTAATGCATGTCACCTTCACAAGAAAATCTGCAGATGCTGGAAATCTAAGTAACACACACACAAATGCTGGAGGAACTCAGCAGGCCAAGCAGCATCTATGGAAAAGAGTAAACAGTTGAGGTTTTGAGCCAAGACCCTTCATCAGGACTGGGGAAAAAAGTTGAGACGGTTGGGGGAGGGGAGGAAGAAATACAAGGAAAACCAGGAAGTCAAGAGCTGGGTGGTCGATTGGTGAAAAAGATAAAGGGCTGGAGAAGGGGGAACCCAATAGGAGAGGACAGAAGGCTAGAAGAAAGAAAAGCGGGAGGGGCACCAGTCACCGTAATGTCACCTGGCGTCTGTGGTCACATAACCAGGATTTGTGATATGCACCAGCTAATCATATGACCACCCACCACCTGTTCTCATGGCTTCACACGATCGATCAGGTGCTGCATCTTGCCCAAGGGTGACCTGCAGGCTAGCAGAGGGAAGAAGTGCCTTACACTTCCTTTTGTAGAGATATATCTGCACCCCAACATCTAGGAGAAGTTAGCTACTATAACAGTCATTCTTTCTACAAGGAAATGATTCAGCTTATAGTGAAAAATATTAATAATGACCAATACATATTTATATCCTTCACGTGAAGGTAATTCTCTAAAAATCATTTGTAAATGCACAAATGGTCCATCAGAGGGTAGTGCATGAGATCCTTCCACCTTGAATAGTTTCCCTGGATTTTATAAAATACATCTCCTATATTGTTCCCAAACTTCATTTTCAGCTTTTGATAAATCAGGGGCATGCTAGTTTGGATTTATATGACCTGTCAATCCCCTCTTCAGTCTCCAGGGAAAGATTTCCAGCCAAGTTAAAATAAGCTGTTCAATAAAGATTACAGTGTTGTAGATCTAAGCAGAATCTAGAAAAATCTCTGGAGGCTTTCTAGGCACTTACATAAAAATATTCCAAACTCTTTTATAAGCGGATAGTGAGTAACTGCCATTTATACAAAATAGGTTAACTACTACTGAAATAGTATAGTCTACAATAGCTTCCTGCTAAAGAAAATTAAGTCCCTCGGGTGTGCAGGTAAGAATTGTTCACATTTTACACGATAGATCTCTTCTGCATAAGTTTACAGGCATATCCAGAGAAAGTAGAAAGGTATAATATAAATTCTGGCCTCCTATGCTAATCTCCATCAAGTCTGATTTTGGGACATTAATAAGCTGACATCTGTTTGAGAAACAATGTAATTTGGGCAACAGACCATTTTCAGTAATATGTAGGACCAATAGGCTGCTCTTTTGGTAATCCTGAATATTGTTCCATTTTCTGTACTATCTTCTGTATATATTTTCCAACAAACACCACTACATTGTTGTCTCCATAATCTTAGACCAATTAGCCTTTTTAGGAAAGGCAGCATTCAATGCATTGTACATATTTTTATTAAAATCTTAATTTGGTGTGACAGCAGGTTATGGTCTGGCACTGTTAATGGTCTTGAAACCACTGAAATTTAACCTCATAAAATTCGAATCTGGGGGCTAACCATGTCCTCATTGAGGTTCCCAAATTTATAATACTATGAAACCAACCTATAGTTTTAAGCTTCCGAATAGCTTTTCCAAACCTTTCTCTGGGTCAGAAAGTTCTTCTACCAGGGCCCATAATTCTGCCCCCTAAGATTGATATACCCCTTGATCCCCCACCTGTTATTCTTCCACTGATCCCTTCCCATAATTATTAAACATTCCATGCTGGTGCCCCCTTATTTGAGACAGGAAAGGTCTGCCCTTGTCTCATCATTACTAATTTCAATGGTTCAATGGCTCCATTTAATATCAGAGACTGTTTACAGTATAGAACCTGAAATTTTTGCTCTTCACAGACACCCACGAAACAAGAAAAGTCTAGTCTCTCATTCTATTTACCATATTTTCTTTTTCTTTTGTTCACTAAAGCATCCTGTAAGGATTAAATTTATGAGCTCAGTTTACACAAATCCCACTTTTACTCACCCTTTTTACCCGTACCGGTGCATCCCTGACACCAGATCTTAGGTGTCCAAACAATCTTAATGTTCAAACTTCGTGCATCCCTGATGCCATAAATGTTCCTGTCACATGTACTGGTCAAATTTGGGGCGTCTCTGACGCCATACGTATTCCTGACGCTCTTACTGTTTGAATCTAATCACTTGATACCCATATGTTTCTGTTTGCCATGCCAAACGCTTCGGAATCATGGAGAGAGAAACTGATCCACTCAATAGATAGTAGCATAGATCGCAGTGTATGGAACAGGAGCGGGGCAGAACCCAGTGTTTGCTGTTCACCCGGAAAGGCCATGAAGACAAAAAAGCAAATTTACTTTTTGTTGATCACTCCTCTGCTGGAATATCCCTGGGAGCAGGAAGTCACCAGGATCCCTGTATCTGCTCCCACACCTGAACACGAGATCTCAGTGGGACCTCCAAATTCTGACAAGCAGCTTTTCGCTACATCTTATAACAAACAACAATAACACAGAGAGGATCAATCATAAGCATATTTATTTTATGTGCTGCAAGGGAAGGCTCCTACTGCACAAGAGCCGGTGATAGCTTTGAAAAACCAAACCACATAATCACTCCTTCATACCCAAATGCTAGATCCAATTCAAGTACATTCTATATATCTGCTTAATTACTGTTCTTGGCAATCTTCCCGTAATGCATCTGCTTGCCTTTCTGCAGTTTGTCATATATTCAAGCTCCATCCGCACAATGTTGCACAAACAATCTTAGCAAAGTGTTCTGGTACAATACAAGTTCCATTTTGCTGCAGACAAAAATACTATGTTGGTACTACAAGAACATTTCTACAACACGTACATGCATGCATTTTCAGTCATCCTGCAGCTCTAGTCTATTATCAGACACAATTATTTAATGAAGTTCAGTTAACAAAACAACCACATGTAATCTGCAGCCAAGTACTGCTAGAAGGGCAAGGGAAAAAAAACGTCAAAATGCAGTTTAGAGGAGGTCATGAAGTTAAAACAGGATCTGATGCAGTTGTGATGTGCTAAATAGTGCAAAAACTTGTTTCCAGCCTTGGTTTGGAAGGGAATTTAGGACTTGGACAGATTCAGTCAATCAGTCAAGCTAGAGTAGCAGATGCTGTTGGGAGGATGAAAGAGGATATAAATGTTTAGGAGTTCACTGAACTTAGCAATCAATGCTTTGTAACATCTACTGCCCCACAAGCATTGTCTCTCAGTCAACAGACTTCAAGAGTAGTTTTTCTCCATTTACTCAGTCCTGCGCTAAACTGAGGTTGAGGCCGTGGCCTGGTTCAGCTTCTCCAGGCTCCGCGTCTGAAAGCTAAATGATGTTCACTTGGCTCTGCGCTGAACTGAAGCCAAGGCTGTAGACTGCTCTGTCAACTCCGAGCTTCATGTCTATGGATTCACTTTTGTTCTCAGTGGTATTTGCTTAATTTCATTGTTTGCACGATTTGTTTTTTTTTATTTGTCTCTGTATATTGGGTGTTTGGTGGTCTTTTTTATGGGTTCTTTTGGGTTTCTTTGTTCTGCGGCTGCCTGCAGGAAGAAGAATCTCAAGGTTGTATATTGTATACATAGTTTGATTTCAAATGTACTTTGAAATTTGCATTGAAATTCCCTCCAAGTAGCCCATGGTTCTCTGCCCAATCCCTACTTCAATACAAACACCACCTCCACAAACCTTTAGAGTTTTTTAGTCCTGCCTTTGTTAATAACATCCCATTTAAAAAATGTAAAATGAAGGATAGTATGTCTAATCCTCCCTTTCTTCCTTCTAGCAACTGGAGAAAACAATGAATTTAAACTCCGGCAATAGAATTGTGTTTTTGAAGTAATTGGCAGATGGGGCTTGCAAACAATCTAGTTCTGGGTCTGATTTGCATTCTGGCTTGGTTTGTCCTGTAAAACTTCTAAATTCACAACTTCAGAACATCCCAAAATGCTTTACAGCTGATGAAGGGCCTACATTAGCATTGTAACTCTGTAAATCCAAAGGCAATCCAAAATTTTCACTCACAACTTCCACAAAATGACCAAATAAACAGAACAGTGCAGCACAAGAACAGGCCCTTCAGCCCACAATGTTGTGCCAAACCAGCTAAAGAGTAAATTTTAAAAACCCAAAAAATGAAATCCCTCCTGCCTACAGTATGTCAATTCAAGTCACTTTTATTGTCATTTCAACCATAACTGCTAGTACAGTGCATAGTAAAAATGAGACAACATTTTTCAGGACCATGGTGTTACATGACACAGTACAAAAACTAGACTGAACTACATAAAAAAAACAACACAGAGAAGACTACACTAGACTACAGACCTACACAGGACTGCATAAAGTGCACAAAAAAAGTGCAGGCATTTACAATAAATAATAAACAGGACAGTAGGGCAAGGTGTCAGTCCAGGCTTCGGGTATTGAAGGGTCTGATAGCTTGGGGGAAGAAACTGTTACATAGTCTGATTGTGAGAGCCCGAATGCTTCGGAGCCTTTTCCCAGACGGCAGGAGGGAGAAGAGATTGTATGAGGGGTGCATGGGGTCCTTCATAATGCTGTTTCATTTGCGGATGCAGCGTGTAGTGTAAATGTCCGTGATCGCTGGAAGAGAGACCCCGATGATCTTCTCAGCTGACCTCACTATCCGCTGCAGGGTCTTGCGATCCGAGATGGTGTAATTTCCGAACCAGGCAGTGATGCAGCTGCTCAGGATGCTCTCAATACAACACCTGTAGAATGTGATGAGGTTGGGGGTGGGAGATGGACTTTCCTCAGCCTTCGCAAAAAGTAGAGACACTGCTGGGCTTTCTTTGCTATGGAGCTGGTGTTGAGGGACCAGGTGAGATTCTCCGTCAGGTGAACACCAAGAAATATGGTGCTCTTTATGATCTCTACCGAGCAGCAGTCAATGTTCAGCGGAGAGTGGTCGCTCTGTGCCCTCCTGAAGTCAACAACCATCTCTTTTGTTTTGTTCCCATTAAGAGACAGGTTGTTAGCTGCTGCACCTCCTCTCTGTAAGCTGACTCGTTGTTCTTGCTGACGAGACCCACCACGGTCGTGTCATCGGCGAACCTGATGACGTGGTTTGAGCTGTGTGTTGCAGCACAGTCGTGGGTCAGCAGAGTGAACAGCAGTGGACTGAGCACACAGCCCTGGGGAGCCCCCGTGCTCAGTGCGATGGTGTTGGAGATGCTGCTCCCGATCTGGACTGACTGAGATCCTTCCATCTTCCTCACATTCATGGGCCTGTCCAAATGTCTCATAAAAGCCTCCAACGTATTTACCACCATACCAGGCAGCATATTCCAGGCATTTACCACTCTCTGAGTAAAAAACTTACCCCTCACATCCTCTTTGAACCAGCCCCCTCACCTTCAATGCATGCCATCTAGAATTAGATATTTCTACCCTGGGGAAATGGATACTCCCTGTCTACTCTATCTATGCCTTTCATAATCTTATAAACCTCAATCAGATCTCCCCTCAGCCTCTCCAAAGAAAATAACCCAAATTTGTCTAGCCTCTCATGATAGCACAAGCCTTCTAAACTAGGCGGCATCATGGTAAACCTCTTTTGTACCCTCTCCAGGGCCTCGAAATCCATCAATAGTAAGGTGACCAGAATGCAATACAATACTCCTATGTGGCCTAAACAGAGTTTTATAAAATTGCAACATAACCTCTTGACTTTTGAACTCAATGCCTCGGTTAGTAACTGCAAACATTGCCTAAGTTTACTTAACCACCCTATCAACCTGTGTGGCCACTTTCATGGAGATAAGAACTTGGATCCCAAGATCTCTCTGTCAACAACATTGTTAAGGGTCTTGCCCTTATCAGTGTAGCGTCTCCTTGCATTTGCCCTACCAAGGTGCACACCTCACATTTATCTGGGTTAAACTCCATCTGCCATTTCTCCACCCATATCTGCAGCTGATCTATATTGCGCTGCATTTTTTGCCAGTCTTCTACACGATCCACAACTCCTCCAATCATGGTATTGTTACGAACCCCGTAACTGGGTCACTTACCAGCAAAGATGGAGACGTCCGTTGAAGTCTGATGATACTATTTTTAATAGTATTTATTAGTAAAAATACACAAGAATAATATCAATGCAAATATACAGATAATATACATCATCAATACTAAATCTAAAAGTGCGGGTATAATAATAATCAATAAGAAATAAGCTCTATCGTTGTCTAGGGGATAATGTATTGTCCGATGGAAATATAAAGTTCACTCAGTTCATGCAGGCTGCAGCCGTTGGGGACCGCTGTGTTGCAATTGTTGGAGAGAGAGAGATTTGGAGAAAAACTTGCCGGCTTTCCTTTATGATTTCGATCCGTCAGGAGTCTCGTTGTCGTGGCCATTCACTTGTGGCCTCTCCTTTAGCTAAACCGTTCTTTCGTGGTGAGCTCGCCACCCCAGGCAAAGGGAGGACGCACACCAGCCCCCACCGGCTTTCGCTATTAAACGCTGTCACAGGATTTCTAGCGTTTCTCCTGGTGCGTCTAAAGGGGTTGTTCCCCAGACCCCTCTTTTATCCTTACTCACGGGGTCTCAGATGTCAATCAGGTTGGGATGATGCAATCCCTCAACCAGACCACTCTGGTTGTCCCCTGAGGGGTTTCAATGAATAGTACAGTACTCAATACACAATTCCGTCTCCAAGAGACAATGGCAGTAATCAGTGGTTCCATCTCGCTGATGTTAGGCCACATTCCAAACCTTGTGTATTCTGGATGTCTCTCTCTCATTTCCTGGGTCTCAGACCCGAATTAATAGCGATCTTGCGATTCTCAAAAAGGAGGGGGCCCCTCAGAGTTGCTTCACATTCATAACAGTATCATCTGCAAATTTACTAACCTACCCATCTATATTTTCACCCAGGTCATTTATATACATCACAAACAGGAGAGGTTCCAGCACAGATCCCTGTGGAACGCCACTAAGTACCGACCTCCAGCTCGAGTAAGTCCCTTCAGCCACTACCCTCTGCCTTCCATGTGCAAGCCAGTTCTGCATCCAAACAGACAACTCGCCGCAGATCCCGTGCATCTTGATCTTCCGGATTAACCTCCCATGAGGGACTTCATCAAACACTTTACTAAAACCCATAGAGACAATATCCACTGCACTACTCATCAATCTCTCGTCATCGTGTCAAAAAACTCAATCAAGTTGGTAAGACACAACCTGCCCTGCACAAAGCCATGCCAGCTCTTCTTAATTAGAAACATGGGTTTCCAAATGATAATATATCCTATCCCTCAGAATTTTCTACAGCAATTTCCCTGCAACTAATGTGAGGCTCACCAGTCTATAGTTCCCAGGATTTTCCCTTGTTCCCTTCTTGAATAAAAGGCACAACATTATCTACTTGCCAGTTCCCCCAGACCCCACCTGTGGCTAGAGAGGTCACAAAGATACTGGTCAAGGGCCCAGCAATCTTGCCTCTTGCCTCCTTCAATAACCTGGGGTAAATCCTATCAGGCCCTGGAGTCTTAACCATCTTAATACTTATTAGGAGGCCCAACATTTCCTCTTTCTTGACCTCTTAACATCCTAACATATTTATACACTGAGTACTGATCTCCTGAAAAGTTGTTTCTGAATCACTGAATGTGGGTCTCCACGCTCTTACACCTCTTCCCTGATGGTCATAACAAGAAGAGGGCATATCCCATAGGGTGAGGGATGCTGCCTTCCTGAGGCACCAAGTCGTGAAGATACCATTTGTGGAGAGAGGGCTGTTGAAACTGGTTGAGCCTACAACCCTCTGCAGACTCTTGTGATCCTGTTCACTGGAGACTCCATAACCAGGCTGTGACATACGATATCTCCTCACACTCCGAACAAAGTAACCAACATGCCTTCTAAGAGATCTGTCATGACACAGGACAGATTGTCCAAGATGTTGACTACTCACCTTTAATATTACTCTGGAAGTTTCAACCTGGATATTTAAGTGGTCTACAGACTTGACCATGAACCACAGGGAATCATTGAGCCAGGGCAGATACAGCCATTGCCAACAATGAATAATCACCATGTTTCACAGACACAATACTCATTCTAGTTTCGGGGTCTATGGATCCCTCCGTTAATGGGAGGGTTCCAAGGCATAAAAAAAGTTGGGAACCCCTGCTCTAAACCAGTTAATGGTACTTACTGCATTATGTTGTAATATTTTACAGATTTTTAAAGTCTTCAAAACTAATTAACATGTGACTTGGTTTATTTTAATGACTGGTGACAAGCATCCAAAGTTCCACTGTACATGTGACAAATAAAGCTAATCTTTTGCAACACATCTTCAGGATCTCTTATGCCAGAAAAGGCCCGGTAACATTATGAAGAATCCCACTTGCCCTGCTCATGGACTGTCCCTCTCCCATCATGGAGGAGGCTACATAGCATCCACGCCAGACCACCAGACTCAGACACAGTTATTATTTCCCCACAATAAGGCTGATCAACACCTCCACTCACTACTTTATTATTTTCCGTCAGTCACCTTATGTACAGCCCAGCATCACTCCATGGACTTAATATCAATCTATGTATACAAGCTAGTTTGTGCTTTTATATTTATTGTGTGTGTTTATTGTTTTTTTATCTTTTGTGTGCTTTTGTGCAGCCTCAAATCTGGAGGAACAATTATTTTGTTCTTACACTTGTAAGGACGAGGTTAAACAATCTTGAATAACACTGGCCACCTTACAGTCTTCGTTACCTTACACAGCAGCTAACGATAAAGAAAATATCTCTGCAAGTGTCTCTGAAATTTCTTTAGCCTCCACATCTACAGAAATACTTAGGCTATGTCCACACTAGACCAGATAATTTTGAAACTCCTGTTTCACGTAAAAACAATAGGCATCCACACCAAGCATTTTTGAAAATACCTCCGTCCACATTAAAATGGGTATTTGGGAGAACCTCCTCCTACTGGGCATGCGTAAGACACATCGACAGAAAGAAGCGACATGTTTGGTGTCCAATCTCGCTGGGTAAGTGCGCATTTGTCCAGTTACAGACTAGAAAAACTTAACAGGAAATTGCCAAACGACGACAGCTGTTGGCTCTTGCGCAGGACTTAAAACTGAAAAAACAAATACTGGAGCATATGGAGGCCACCAACAGGGAGTTCACAGACAGTATGACCCAGCTGATGATGAACATTGAAAAACTGACTAACTCTGTTGCATTAATAAAGCACCTTGTTAAATGTGTAAAACATGTCTGCATCAGTGTTATCTTGTATTTCCATACAATTTACATCAGGCTGGTACACTCTATTGTTAGAAAAGTACTTGCATAAATAGGTAAACCACTTTCATACAAACAAGGACAGAAAACAGGGCGAAGTGAGTATACTTATTTATTCAGTAAGTTATGGGTCAAAGTATTTGGTGAGTACATTTCTAACTCTTTTGGCTTCAGTCTCGTTGCCCTCTATTCCGAAATTGTTAGATTGTGTGGGGGATTATGTTCAAGAAAGCAATGAAATGCTGCCTCGTTCCAGCCCGTCATGACAGCTTTTTAAGAAATCTCTGGTTACCCCATCCACACTATTCTACCCAATCGGCATTTTCAAATTTACACACTCTGGAGAGCGTTTTAGAAAAGCTCAGTTTTCGGGGGAGGAAAACACCGCTTCAGTGTGGACAGACGGTGAAAACGAAGAGGAAAAGCTTTGGTTTATCCAGTCTAGTGTGGACATAGTCTCAGTCAGCCCCTGGGAACTTAGCTATTTTAGATAGATAGATAGATAGATACTTTATTCATCCCCATGGGGAAATTCAACTTTTTTTCCAATGTCCCATACACTTGTTGTAGCAAAACTAATTACATACAATACTTAACTCAGTAAAAAATATGATATGCATCTAAATCACTATCTCAAAAAGCATTAATAATAGCTTTTAAAAAGTTCTTAAGTCCTGGCGGTAGAATTGTAAAGCCTAATGGCATTGGGGAGTATTGACCTCTTCATCCTGTCTGAGGAGCATTGCATCGATAGTAACCTGTCGCTGAAACTGCTTCTCTGTCTCTGGATGGTGCTATGTAGAGGATGTTCAGAGTTATCCATAATTGACCGTAGCCTACTCAGCGCCCTTCGCTCAGCTACCGATGTTAAACTCTCGAGTACTTTGCCCACGACAGAGCCCGCCTTCCTTACCAGCTTATTAAGACGTGAGGCGTCCCTCTTCTTTTAATGCACTGTATATATGCGTATACCCCTCCTTGATGTGAACTTGCTTCCACTCAATAACTCATAATCCTAGCCACTTCGTGGCTGTGCACGAGTTCTGGGAAGGTTTTATTTGGGATGAACCTGGGAGAAAAATGGAGGAGCGAGGCCATGAGGGGGTTTAAGCAGTTAATTCTAAAACTGCAATACGAGTGAATCTGCAGATGCTGGAAATAAAAACACAAAATGCTGGCAGAACTCAGCAGGCCAGACAACATCTATGGGAGGAGGTAGTGATGACGTTTCGGGCCGAAACCTCGTCACTACCTCCTCCCATAGATGCTGTCTGGCCTGCTGAGTTCTGCCAGCATTTTGTGTTTTTAATTCTAAAACTGTTTGTATTTGGAAGAATGGGATACAATAAAAGCCAGTGAAAACAGCAACTATTTGGATATCAAACTTGATCTTCCAAACTCTAAACACTGAGAGTTATTCCTAACAGACTAATTTTGGGTGAGGGTATCAAAAACAAGCGACATTGGTTTCAGATGAGAAGTGGCTTTAATGAGGATTTGCAGTACAAGTAGTTTTTTTTAAAATAGGGTGGTTACTACCTGGAACTTGTTATTTAAGAGACAATTAGACAGGCACCCGAATAGGGAAGACCTAGAAGGATATGGGCAAATAGAATTAGTGCAGACGGGCAGAAAGGTCGACATGGAAATAATAGGCCGAAGGACCTGTTTCTGCGGTGCATAACGAATGGAACAGGATGTACTTGTTCTTGTTGGAGATTTCTACTGTCGTTTGCTCCAGTTTACAAAGTCTCGCAGACTCAATGGAAATTGAAATCATTGTCGATAAATCTTGGGAAACTATGGTGAAGGGGCAGAGAAAATGTAAAGTCCAGGTTCACTAATCCGGCCACATCTTCACCCTTAAACTGGATTCTTGCAAATAAATGTTCACCGGGCCTGTGCAAACCTGGAAGGATCACAGGAGGGGAAAAAAAACATCGCCCGGCTGTCCGTCTCACCGGGATAACTCGTGAAGAAGGAACCTCAATGCTTGGAACAATAAATACTCTGCGCAGGTAACACGGCGCCATCCTCCCTGAAACTCGTCCCGCCGGCCGGCCCCTCTTCCTCCTACGTCACGCGGTACCCAGCGAATCCACGCGAGACTTGGAAGCGACTTGTGACCCAGCAGCCGTTGCGGTTCCTCTTTCCGCCCGAAGCCTGAGAATGGGTACGTGAGCGGCGGGGTCTGTCCGAGTGCAATCCGAGTCAATCCGCCACCTTTGACGGCTCGGGACCGTCGCAATGTCACAGGCCGTGTTCCAGGCAGCTTGGAGATCAGGGCCGGCATTGTCCGGGGGCACAACTCGGCGCTGGCTCTGCTGATACTTTGGTGTTGGACGTCGGGAGGGCCCGGCTGGCCGTCATGGCGGTCCTTAGCCCGCGCCCCGAGCTCTGGGATGGACAGGGCACGGCTGGGACCCTATCAGTATGTGGGGGGCACAGAACCGGGATCCCATAGTGTGTGTGTGTGGGGGGGGGGGGGGAGAGATTTGCGGGGTCCGGCTTGGTTGCGGAGATGAGGGCCGGTTATCACCGACTGTCCCAATAACTCGTGTAATGGTAACCTAGTGAGTGGAACAGCATGTATTGTAGCTCTGGGTAGAGGGAATTCCTCAGGTGATTTCTACCAGGCAACACTTAAGTGCTGCAGTTCGTGGATCACGGCTAAACGTGGCCTCTAGAGAGCTACTGTATGGGTTCGTCCTTAGTGCAAGCGACTCTTGAATTTGGTACTTCAAACTAGGAGCCACCAAAGCCCAGGTGTTACTAAATTGCAAATAATTATAGAACAAATAAAGAGTACAACGGTGAAGGGCAGTGGCTTGGGGTATTGCAGCTGAAGGTTTTATGGGACTTGGTGAGTTGAGATGCACTTCGTGTGTATTTGTTGACCTGTAATGCAGCGGGTATAAATGATGAAACTCGTACATCACTGAATGTTTCCTGTAGAGAATCACCTTGGAGAACTGAGTACCTGCTATTGTGCACCATCAATTTGATATGTTTGCGTGGAATGGTAGTTTGTTAACATACGGTTTGTCACAGGTATATCCCGGAATAATTGGCACAAGCGCCGCAAGACTGGAGGTAAAAGGAAGCCATATCATAAAAAGAGAAAATATGAACTTGGCCGTCCTCCTGCAAATACCAAGGTATCTGTCATAGTTTATTTGTAAATCGTAGCGCTCCCAAGTGAATTTTGGATGCACTTCACAGAGAGGGAATTGGTTAATTCCAGATTCATGCAGTGTGAATGATGACCATATGACTTTATTGATAGGTGGGTTGTTATTGACCGTTCTGGTCACTTTTGCATCCACTTGTGTTTCTTTGTCATAGTTACACTGACCACACTGCCTGGGTTACTTATTTCTCTTTGTGTAGAAATTGAATGTTTTTATATATTAATGTTTTAGAATTGCAGGTTTGCACCTAAACTGTCCAGGGTGTATTTTGGACCATTAGGTACAGGAGCAGAATTGGGTCATTTGGCCCATTGAGTCTGTATGTCATTTCTTCATGGCTGATCCATTTACCCTCTCAGCCCCCAAATCTCCTGCCTATTCCCCATACTCAATGCTTTGACTAATCGAGAACCTGTTGGCCTCTGCCCTAAGTATATGGGGAAAAAACTTGGCCTCCACAGCTGCCTAGGTACAATGAATTCCACAGATTCACCATTCTCTAGATAAAGAGGTTCCTCCTCATCTCTGTTCTAAAAGGACACCCCTGTATTCTGAGGCTATCCTCTGGTCTTGTATTCTCCCACCATAGGAAACATTCTCTTCATACCACTCTATTAAGGCCCTTCACCATTTGATAGGTTTCAATGAGGTTACCCTTTATTCTTCTGGATTCTAGTGAATACAGACCCAGAACGATCAAGTGCTCCTCACATAAGCCTTTCAATTGCAAAATCATTTTCTTGAATCCTCTCCAATGTCAGCACATCCTTTCATTGATAAGGGTACCAAAATGGCTCTCAGTACTCCAAATGAGGCCTCACGGTGCTTTATAAAACCTTAGCATTGCAGCCTTGTATAATCTATTCCTCTTGAAATGCAAGTTGAAATTTACAGCTTCTAAAACTTGAACATGATGTAGTATTTGGAGAGCATGATGCAGATGGGCAGCTTTGGATAGTATATTTATTTAGCATTAAGTGTCAGGACTATTCGCTGTTTGTGCTACCTTGGCAATTTCATTGTCTTTCACTATGTATTTTGTGATATTTTACATGCTTGCAGATTGGACCACGTCGTATCCACACAGTGAGAGTCCGTGGTGGAAATAAAAAATATCGGGCTTTGAGGTTGGACGCAGGAAACTACTCCTGGGGTTCTGAATGTAAGTTTTTGTGGGATGTCAGTAGCAGTCTTGGCCTAACTCTTTTGAAGTGTCTCTTACGGTTTCTAAACCAGAGCTAAATCACCTTTCTCTTTGTAGGTTGTACACGGAAGACCAGGATCATTGATGTAGTCTACAATGCTTCCAACAATGAATTGGTCAGGACAAAAACATTAGTAAAGAACTGTATTGTTCAGATTGATAGCACTCCTTTCAGGCAGTGGTATGAATCTCACTTTGCCCTTCCACTTGGTCGGAAGAAGGGTGCCAAACTGGTATGTTGAGCAAATATTTAATACATTTTCATAACCAGTACATTTTGTTTTCTGCTTTTTTGCAATTTTGAAAGTTCTTAACTTTTGGCATTTAATTGCATAAAAAGTAAGCTTTGGTCTGTGTTTACTGTTTTTTGTTCTGCAGTGTTTTGCCAGTTCAGTTGAGGTGGGTAGGAATTGTGATATAGACATGTTGATGTAGTAGTTCAGTAACTACTAAATCCAAGATTGGCTTTGAGAGTATGTACCTCTTTGTACATAGCTTCCTATTGAATCCCGCGGTATATCCTAAATTACTTTTGGTGTGATTAAATATCTTAAATGCGTTTAGTGGCCAATTAGAACCAAACCAAATTGCTGCTGTTGGCAAACCCCCCCCCCCCCCCCAACAACAGAATTGTTATGCTTGTACGATGTGCCCTCAGCTCCAATAATTGTTCCAGAACTCAAAGACAAGTATTCAACCCTTTATTTGCAAATACAGTTCGAAATGACAAAATATAAGCATAATTGAGCAGTTATAAAAGACAGGACATTAGTCAGCCCCCAGCTGCAAACTGCCACGAGCAAAGCCTGAGTATGTAACTTATCCTTTCAGTATTACCATGCTCCCACTCGTGACTATTTATCAGAACTGGGTTTATTATCACCAACACGTCATGAAATTTGTTAACTTAGCAGCAGCAGTTCGATGTTATACATAATATAGAAGAAAAATAAATACACTGTAATTGATTTAATTATATGTATATTGAATAGATTAAAAATGCAAAAACAGAAATATATATTTAAATAGGTAGTTCTCAGGTTCAATAATCTATTTAGGCAGAGGGGAAGAAGTTATTCCTGAATCACTATGTGTGCCTTCAGGCTTCTGTACCTCCTACCTGATGGTAACAGTGAGAAAAAGGTATGCCCTGGGTGCTGGAAGTCCTTAATGGACGCTGCCTTTCTAAGACACCACTCCTTGAAGCTACTCCTGGGTACATTGTAGGCTAGTACTCAAGATGGAGCTGACTAAATTTACAACCTTCTGCAGCTTCTTTTGGTCCTGTGCAGTAGTTTCCCCTCCCAACCTCCATACCAGTCAGTGATGCAGCCTGTCAGAATGCTCTTCACTATATATCTATAGAAGTTTTGGGGTCTATTTGTTGACATGCCAAATCTCTTCAAACTCCTAATGAAGTGTAGTCACTGTCTTGTGTTTATAACTGCATCACACTATGTTGGGACCATGTTAGGTCGTCGGAGATCTTGACACCAATGAACTTAAAACTGCACACTCTCCACTTCTGATCCTTTTACGAGGATTGATGTGTGTTCCTTCTTGAAGTCCACAATCAGCTCTTCCGTCTTACTGTTGTTGAGTACAAGGTTGTTGCTGCGACACAACTCTACTAGTTGGCATATCTCGCTCCTGTATGCCCTCTCATCACCATCTGAGATTCTACCAACGATGGTTGTGTCATCAGCAAATTTATAGATGGTATAGGATCACACCCTGAGGTGCACCAGTGATCGTCAGCGAGGAGGAAATATCACAAATACGCAGATTGTCTTCCGGTTAGGATATTGAGGTTCCAATTGCAGAGAGAGGTAGAGGCCCAGGTTCTCCAACTTTTCAATCACAATTGTGACAATGGTGGTGTTAAGTGCTGAGCTGTGATCAATGAACAGCATAATAAATGCACAACACAGAATACAATGCACATACAGAACAGATGTGTGTCTCCTACGGTGTGGCTGAAATGTGGCAGAATGCTATTTGTATACTGTCCTATTCCTGACCAGGTGAAATGCATTGTCCATGGTTACCATCACTACCACATACACATGTCCCACCTGCAATAGAACTTGTGGGTCCAGGATGGGACTGTATAGTCATCAAAGATCTCACCGTTAAAGGAGTGGATGTCCTTGGATTCCCATGGACAACCAAAGAAGATTCCTGGCTAATGTGTATTGTGTATTCCATTTGCTATCAACTATCAACTTGGTTTTGAAGTAAAATGCAGAATGCAGGTTTACTGAAGATAATAGTCAACCTGTTTTCAATTCTGGTATTTTATAAGGCTGTTGAACTACAGAAATAGACTAGTTCCTGCAAAGATTTTTGCTGAAATCTAGGCAAATGTCAAATCTGTTTACCTGGATTAAACATATTTGAAAATGTGCAGCTTTACATATAGTTTGATATCTGTTTTGATCATATTAGTGCTGAGTGCAGCTTGTGAGTTTGTTCCATGATGATTGTCCAGTTTGGCTGGAGAGGCAATGGGCAGGCTTCCATTGGTGAGGAAAGGAATTACTTGGGAATGACTTCCAATGTGTACTTTAGTTGGATATAATTCAATAGATTGGATGTGTCCTTCATAGAATATGCAATGTCCCAACTCCCCTCAGCATAAGTTTTCCCAGGATTAAAAGTGATTGCATTAAGCAGCTTTGATATACAATGGAAATCCCAGTGTTTTTCTTGGGGGAGGTGGAATATAGGTTTAAGAAAAATCATTTAATACTGTACAACCATTTTTCTTATTAGTAAGTTGGTATATTGTTACTGTATAGTGGGAAAATGTTTGCGGGCCATAGAAACATTGTTTCATTACAACAGTGCATTAAGATAGTGGAAGAGAAAATAGAACAATGCAGAATAAAGTGCACTGCAAAGCAGTTTGACCATTTCTGCTATAGTTACTGGCTTGTAAGATGAGTGTGTTGTTGATTTCAGACACCTGAAGAGGAAGAAATTCTGAACAAGAAAAGGTCAAAGAAAATTCAGAAGAAATATGAAGAGCGAAGAAAGAATGCTAAAATCAGTTCACTGCTAGAAGAACAATTCCAGCAAGGGAAATTGCTTGGTAAGTAATTTAACTTATTCTTTCATCAAGAAGATTACAAGCTTTGCACATCCATAATCCATGCTAGATATCCTGTTTTTCACTAGATTAGATGACTTTGTGAATGTAAAGGCTTTGGTGTACTGCTACTCAATTCTTGAGCGTTGGGTGTGATTTGAAAGCATGATTGAAGGTTCCGGATTCTGCTTAGCTATTGTGCACTTTGACCAGTGCTTAGTCCATCATGTGCATCATTTACTGGAGGTTGATGCCAATGACACCTGAGAATTTGAGGATAAAGTATTGGCAGTGAAGGTGGAAGGACAATTGCTGTTAATAAACAATTTTTTTCTCTAATTTGATCTTGGTGACTTCTTTATTCCATACTGTGACGGATATTACATCATCTACTCTAGGATGTGAAAATGTTTGCTTTTTTTATGGTTAACTCTTAATGTTAAAAATGAGGAGGAAAGGACTTTGTTTTCCATTTTCTGTGGCTGTTTATGTTTATCTGTACAGAATTGACATTTAAGCGTTTGCATGGTTTGTTATATCAGCTAATTATCAGGGTGTAACAGTTGACAACATGTTTGTTTGAAACTAGTGCAGGGATACTGCTTGGAGTGCAAGGCAGCACAAGTGGGGAGTGACACTGACATGACAAATTTATGAATCTATGTAATGATTAAATCAAGTTAAATGTCTTGCTGTTCCTTTTGTAGCTTGCATATCTTCAAGACCTGGTCAGTGTGGAAGAGCTGATGGCTACGTCCTTGAAGGAAAGGAGCTGGAATTCTACCTGAGGAAAATCAAAGCCAAGAAGGGCAAATAAGCGCTATTCCTGTAGAAAATGTGATAATAATAAAAAACATTTTTCAACCAATTTTGCAATTTCCAGTTGATCCCACTAGAAGCTCATACCGAATGCATAAGGTAACACAACTGCACAGTAAAGTGTTTCCCAGATCAAGATTTATTTGCACCTTAATCCTACCATAACTGGTTGAGGAAATGTCCAGTGGCAGATTTTGTACAGTTTATTGGGGTTCTGTAAGATTAGGTTACGGAAGCTGCTAGCACAATGGAAGGACAGGGAAGTTTTCGTGGAATATCAGTTTACTAATATAGTGATGGTTTGTGCACAATCTAGTGACTTGATGCTTTTACTGTAGCATTTCAAGACTCATTCTTGTGCAAGATCAAACTCCTGTTTGCAGAAAGAAAAGCTTTATTTGTAGCTTCACCTTTTCGAAGGCAGGAAACATATTTGTTCCCATTTAGTAACTATTTAAAGCATTATCCGCAAGTATACATTGGAATTGGGAAGTTTACAAACACAGATTTGAAATGCTCATTAAATCAAATGGTTTAAGCTTCCTTGACAAAATGCTAGAGGGACCAGCACGCCAGGCAGCATCCAGGAAAAGACTACGGTCGATGTCACAGGCTGAAACCCTTCAGGACTGGAGGAAAGAGGAGAGCTGACAGCCCGAAAAGTTGACTGCACTTTTGCTCGATGCTGCTTGGTCTGCTGAGTTCCTGCAGCATTTTGTGTGTGTTGCTGGGATTTTCTCTGGCTTCAGCTTTTTTATTGGCTTTTTAAATCTAAAATATTGACTGAAATTTAAAATTAAAAAAAACTTATGCTGCTTGTAATTCAACGTTTTCAGGAAATTTGTTTTAAATGGATTTGAATCAGTCAATTTACTCAGTTTATTCAAAGTAGAGAAGACAAGGGAAGCTGCAATTTTTTAAAAGAACGTGTACCTTCCTGGAGAATGCATTAGGTTTAGTGACTAATTTTATTGTACACCTGTGGTAGTAATGGAGGGAATGTAGAAAAACTTCACTGGGATTTGCCTGGAATAGTGGGCTATAAATGGTGAGGGTATGAATAGGTCTGGGTTCATTTTTACTGGAATTTGAGAGGCTTGGAGATTTCTAAAAATGAAGCATAGAACTAGAGGAAAGGTAGAAATTTAAAGATACTTTTTCTGTTTCTCTGCATTTTTCTGTATAATTGTTACCTGGGACAAGCAGCCAGAGGACATGTAGAGGCTGATACATTTTAAAAGGCATGTGCATAGGACACAATGCAAACAAGGGATGAGAGTGAACAACACACAATGCTGGAGGACCCCAGCAGGCCATCTGTGGAAGAGTACAATCCCTGTTTTGGCTGAGACCCTTCGATAGGATGAGTTAAAAAGCAGCGGAGTAGATTTTAAAGGTGGGGTAGGGGGTCTGCTCTCCACAGGGTTCACTCCCCATGCAACTTGTCTATTTGTCGCTCCACACTGACCTCCCTTCTGACAACCTTTGCAAGTGGAACAAATATTACACCTCCGTCACTACCGTTCAGGGCCCCAAACAGTCCTTCCAGGTGACACTTCACCTGTGAGTCTGTATATCTATGGCCTTCAATGTGATGAGGCCACACTCTGGTTGGAGGAACATCACCTTGGCTTCTCGAACTTCCAGTAATTCCCCTCGCACTCACCTTTTAAGTAGAACATTACAGCACAGAAACAGGCCCTTTGGCCCTTCTTGGCTGTGCCAAACCATTTTTCTGCCTAGTTCCACTGACCTGCACCTGGGCCATATCCCTCCATACACCTCTCATCCATATACCTGTCCCATTTACCACTTCATCTGGCAGTTCATTCCACACTCCCACCACTGTGTGTGAAGAAGCCCCCTCCCCCCCCAAATGTTCCCTTTAAACTTTTCCCCCTTAACTCATGACCTCTGGGTTTTTTTTTCTCCCCAGCCTCAGTGGGAAAAGGCCTGCTTGCATTCATTCTCATTCTACACTCCAGGGAATAAAGTCCTAACCTATTTAACCTTTCTCTGTAACTCAGTTTCTCAAGTCCTGGCAACATCCTTGTAAACCTCTGCACTCTTTCAACCTTATTAATATCCTTCCTGTAATTAGGTGACCAAAGCTGCACACAATACTCCAAATTAGGTCTCACCAATGTCTTATACAACCTCACCATTACATTCCAACTCTTATACTCAATACTTTGATTTATAAAGGCCAATGTACCAAAAGCTTTCTTTACAACCCCATCTACTTGTGAAGCCACTTTTAGGGAATTATGTATCCATACTCCAAGATCCCTCTGTCCTACTGCACTCAGTGTCCTACCATTTATTATATGTTCTACCTTGGTTTGACCTTCCAAAGTGCAATACCTCACACTTGTCCTCATTAAACTCCATCTGCCATTTTTCAGCCCATTCCTCCAACTGGTCCAAATCCCTCTGCAAGCTTTGAAAACCTTCCACACTGTCCACTACACCTCCAATCTTTGTATCATCAGCAAATTTGCTGATCCAATTTGCCACATTATCATCCAGATCATTGATATAGATAACAAATAATGATGGACCCAGCTCTGATCCCTGTGGCACACCACTAGTCACAGGCTTGCACTCAGAGTAGCAATCCTCCACTACCACTCTGACTTCTTCCATTAGGCCAAAGTCTAATCCAATTTACTACCTCTTCATGTATAACTAGCAACTGAATCTTCCTAACTAATCTGCCTTACTGAAGTCCATGTATACAACATCCACTACCATCCCTTCATCCACTTTCCTGGTAACTTCCTCAAAAAACTCTTAATAGATTGGTTAAATATGACCTACCACACACAACGCCATGCTGACTTTTCTAATAAGTCCCTGTCTATCCAAATACTTGTGGATCCTATCTTCTCTGCTTTTTTTTCTCCAGCCGTGCTGAAGGGTCTTGGCCCAAAAAGCGAAATGTACTCTAACATAGATACTGCCTAGCCTGCTGAGTTATTCCAGCCTGTGTATGTTGCTTGGATTTCCAGCATCTGCAGATTTTCTCTTTGGGGTGAGAGCGAGCGGTTTTGGACCACTTCTCTAAGAAAGGATTTGTTGGCATTTGAGAGGGTATGGAGAAGGTTCATGAGAGTTGTCCTAGGAATGAAAGGGCTAATGTATGAGGAGCATTTGATGGCTCTTAGTACATGTTGAAGTCATTAAAACTTTGTAAGTATTAAAAGGCCTAGATAAACAATGTGGAGGGGGTGTTTTCCTATTACAGGGTGGGGGAGGTCTAGGATCAAAAGACATGTTCTCAGAATGTCCCTCTAGAACAGATGAGGGATTTCTTTAGCCAGAAGATGGTTAATCTGGGATTTGTTGCCATGGATGGATCACTGTAGAGTCCAAGTCATTTGAATATATTTAAAGTGAAGCTTGATAGGTTCTTAAAAAGGGTATATCAAAGGTTATTGGGGAGGAATTAGAATAAGGTTGAGGGGGCTTTTATGTCATATTTTCTGTAGAATTGAGGTGGGAAAGACTCAAATTTTAAGCTGCCTGAAAGAATGATCTGAAGTATATTAATAGAATTGCACTACTACAGAAGGGGGAAAACCTGATTGTAACACCAGATGTTGGGAGTGCTGGAAATCATAATCAGTGAAAAGCCTAACGGTTTTGGTCCTTGTAGTCTATTGATTGATAAACTGAACAAGTAGTGCAATTCTGAATCATGAATAGGACAGAAACTATTTTCAGTTTAAATAAAACTAATACCCATGCGTTTATTAAAGGATAATGTGGCATGCTTGGTGATGGTAGAGGAGTTGAGAACCGCAATGAATGGGGGAGTATAGATCGTGACAGAACAGGGCCAATCTCTATTCCATGATGTGCCAAGTATGCTAAATTAAATCCTTTCTCCCTGCACGTGTGTCTGCACTACTACATTTGACAGTGGCACTTGCCAATTAAAATCATTCAATATTTGTTTCCAACCTCATGCCTAAAACGAATACCCTCAAATATAGGTAGCATCTTGGTAAGCTGTGACCTCCATTGTTCCAGTCATCTTGAAACCCTGCACCAGCTACTTAGCTCTAACTTTGTTTTCCTGTGTTCATGAGCATATGATGCTACAAGTAATCCAGGGGTTACTGCCGCTGTTTAATTTCTTAATTCCCCATAGAGGAACTCATCACTCTTTACTTATATCATTGGTGCTAATATACACCAGGATATCTGAAACCATTCTAAAACTTGCTATAACGTATGTCATGCACCTGACCTGGACATTCCTAGGAAACAAGAACACTTAAGCTGTTTTCTGAACAACGCGCACAATGCTGGTGGAACGCAGCAGGCCAGGCAGCATCTATAGGAAGAAGCGCTGTTGACGTTTTGGGCCAAGACCCTTCAGTATTTCCAGTATCTGCAGATTTCCTCGTGTTAGCTGTTTTCTGGATTTCAGTTTAGCATTCAACACTTGTCCCACTGTCCTCGGGGAACAAACTCCAACTTGGTCTAAATACACCACTGCAACTGGGTGTTGGACTGAAAAACCGACCTCAATTAGTCAGGATGCACAGCCGCTCCTCAATCCCCATTATCCTCAACGGGGGTGCCCCCGCAGAGCTGTGTGCTGAGCCCATTGCTGTACACTGCCCGTGCATGACTGCACAGCCAAACACCCAAGTAAGCACATTGTCAATTTCGCTGGTGACAGAACAGTGGTAGAGCTCATCATCAACAATGAGATAGTCTACAGCAAGGAGGTGGAAGACCTCAAGACCCAGTGCTGGGAAAATTATTCACTGAGATACAGCGTAGCATAGACTCTGAGCCATGTCTTTGCTACCGAACTTCAGAGCCAGTTTCAGTGCCACCAACCGGTCTACTGTTACTTTGCCCAGAAAGCTCATTACTCCCACAGCATTTTCCAATGTGGTATATGCTGCTGAACGGAAGGGCCTTAGTATGCTCCTGCCCTATGTGTTTGTTCCCCTTGCCACTCCCAGGGGTCACCAAACCTTATTGCCATCTGCACCTTAAGAATGACAACCTCACTGAAGCTGATAATAGTACTCTCTTCCTGCTTCCAACCATGTTCACCTCCAGCTCCAGTTCATTAATGTATTCAATGTGGAGCTGGGCATCCTTCCCAGAGGTGTAGAGAGTCCCAGATCTCTCACATTGTATGTGAGGAAAATTCCGCTGCCGTTCAGTAATGTTGAAAAGGATAACTCACCAGCCTTCTCTAACTGGAGCTTGTCAAGCCTCTCACCATGGCCATCAGGCCTTGAGACTTAGCTTTTTAAATATTACTGCTCCCAACTTTGGTAAAAATAATAAATTATTGTAATTTATAATTTAATATGTTAAATGTACAAATATAGAGTCAAAGCACCACGGCAGAGTTACAGTCTCTTTGGCCCATCTAGTTCATGCCATTGTGATCTTCCCAGTACCATCTACCTGCATCCAGACAGACCCTAGCCATTCACACACCTCTTTCATATACCTGTCCAAAGTTATCTTAAATTTTACGATTGTACCCACATCTACCACTTCTGTTCCACACAACAGCTTTCAAGTGAAGTTTCCACTCAGATTCCCCTTAAAATATTTCACCTTTTACCCTAAACTATAACATCTAGTTCTTGTCTCATCCAACACGAGGGGAAAAGGACTACATTCATTCACCCTACCTATACCACTCATAGTTGTGTATACCTTTGTAAATCCCTATCAAATCTCCATTCCAGAGAATAAAGTCCTAACCTATGTAAATTTTCCCTGCACTCTTTCAAGATTACTGATGTCTTTCCTGTAGTTAGCTCACCAAAGCTACACATAGAACATACAGCACATTACAGGCCCTTTGGCCCACAATGTTGTGCCGACCCTCAAACCCTGCTTCCCATATAACCCCCCACCTTAAATTCCTCCATATACCTGTCTAGTAGTCTCTTAAACTTCACTAGTGTATCTGCCTCCACCACTGACTCAGGCAGTGCATTCCACGCACCAGCCACTCAGTGAAAAACCTTCCTCTAATATCCCCCTTGAACTTCCCTTACCTTAAAGCCATGTCCTCTTGTACTGAGCAGTGGTGCCCTGGGGAAGAGGCACTGGCTGACAACTCTTGTCTATTCCTCTTAATATCTTGTACACCTCTATCATGTCTCCTCTCATCCTCCTCCTCTCCAAAGAGTAAAGCCCTAGCTCCCTTAATCTCTGATCATAATCCATACTCTCTAAACCAGGCAGCATCCTGGTAAATCTCCTCTGTACCCTTTCCAATGCTTCCACATCCTTTCTATAGTGAGGCGACCAGAACTGGACACAGTACTCCAAGTGTGGCCTAACTAGAGTTTTATAGAGCTGCATCATTACATCGCGTCTCTTAAACTCTATCCCTCGACTTATGAAAACTAACACCCCATAAGCTTTCTTAACTACCCTATCTACCTGTGAGGCAACTTTCAGGGATCTGTGGACATGTACCCCCCAATCCCTCTGCTCCTCTACACTGCCAAGTATCCTGCCATTTACTTTGTACTCTGCCTTGGAGTTTGTCCTTCCAAAATGTACCACCTCACACTTCTCTGGGTTGAACTCCATCTGCCACTTCTGCATCCTATCAATGTCTCTCTTTAATCTTCGACAATCCTCTACACTATCTACACCATCACCAAACTTTGTGTCATCTGCAAACTTGCCAACCCACCCTTCTACTCCCACATCCAGGTCATTAATAAAAATCACAAAAAGTAGAGGTCCCAGAACAGATCCTTGTGGGACACCACTAGTCACAACTCTCCAATCTGAATGTACTCCCTCCACCACAACGCTCTGCCTTCTGCAGGCAAGCCAATTCTGAATCCACCTGGCCAAACTTCCCTGGATCCCATGCCTTCTGACTTTCTGAATAAGCCTACCATGTGGAACCTTGTCAAATGCCTTACTAAAATCCATGTAGATCACATCCACTGCACTACCCTAATCTATATGCTTGGTCACCTCCTCGAAGAACTCTATCAGGCTTGTTAGGCACGATCTGCCCTTCACAAAGCCATGCTGACTGTCCCTGATCAGACTATGATTCTCTAAATGCCCATAGATGCTATCTCTAAGAATCTTTTCCAACAGCTTTCCCACCACAGATGTAAGGCTCACTGGCCTATAATTTCCTGGACTATCCCTACTACCTTTTTTGAACAAGGGAACAACATTCGCCTCCCTCCAATCCTCCGGTACCATTCCCGTGGACAACGAGGACATAAAGGTCCTTGCCAGAGGTTCAGCAATCTCTTCCCTTGCCTCGTGGAGCAGCCTGGGAATATTCCGTCAGGCCCCGGGGACTTATCTGTCCTAATGTATTTTAACAACTCCAATACCTCCTCTCCCTTAATATCAACATGCTCCAGAACATCAACCTCACTCATATTGTCCTCACCGTCATCAAGTTTCCTCTCAGTGGTGAATACCGAAGAAAAGTATTCATTGAGGACCTCGCTCACTTCTACAGCCTCCAGGCACATCTTCCCACTTTTATCTCTAATCGGTCTTACCTTCACTCCTGTCATCCTTTTGTTCTTCACAAAATTGAAGAATTCCTTGGGGTTTTCCTTTACCCTACTCGCCAAGGCCTTCTCATGCCCCCTTCTTGCTCCTCTCAGCCCCTTCTTAAGCTCCTTTCTTGCTACCCTATATTCCTCAATAGACCCATCTGACCCTTGCTTCCTAAACTGCATGTATGCTGCCTTCTTCCACCTGACTAGATTTTCCACTTCACTTGTCACCCATGGTTCCTTCACCCTACCATTCTTTATCTTCCTCGCCGGGACAAATTTATTCCTAACATCCTGCAAGAGATCCTTAAACATCGACCACATGTCCATAGTACATTTCCTTGCAAAAACATCATCCCAATTCACACCCGCAAGTTCTAGCCTTATAGCCTCATAATTTGCCCTTCCCCAATTAAAAATTTTCCTGTCCTCTCTGATTCTATCCTTTTCCATGATAATGCTAAAGGACAGGGAGCGGTGATCACAGTCCCCCAGATGCTCACCCACTGACAGATCTGTGACCTGACCCGGTTTGTTACCTAATACTAGATCTAGTATGGCATTCCCCCTAGTCGACCTGTCAACATACTGTGACAGGAATCCATCCTGGACACACTTAACAAACTCTGCCCCATCCAAACCCTTGGAACTAATCAAGTGCCAATCAATATTAGGGAAATTAAAGTCACCCATGATAACAACCCTGTTATTTTTGCACCTTTCCAAAATCTGCTCCTCAGTATCTCTGCTGCTACCAGGGGGCCTATAGAATACCCCCAGTAGAGTAACTGCTCCCTTCCTGTTCCTGACTTCCACCCATACTGACTCAAAAGAGGATCCTGCTACATTACCCACCCTTTCTGCAGCTGTAATAGTATCCCTGACTGTTAATCCTGACAAAGAGTCTCGGCCCGAAACGTCGACAGTGCTTCTCCTTATAGATGCTGCCTGGCCTGCTGTGTTTCACCAGCATTTTGTGTGTGTTGTTTGAATTTCCAGCATCTGCAGATTTCCTCGTGTTTGCCATTTGTACAAATCCTACCAGGCCTGGAAGAGAGCCAAGCGTCGGGAAACATTGTAACTTTTCTGAAACAGCAATATAAAAGTTTGGCTAGGCAACAATTGGAATATGCATTTCTAGTTGCCATGCTATATAAGATGTAGAGGTTTTGGAGATAGTGCATTCCATGTACACAAAGAATATTGCCTGAATTAGAGCACATTAATAATATGGAGAAGCTGGCAAATTTGGGATTGTTTTCGCTGGAGCATCAGTGGCTGAGAGGCAACCTGTAGCAGTATATTCCATTTTGAAAGGGATATATAGGATAGATTGGGTCTTTTAACCAGGGTGGAAAGATCAAATACAAGATGGCTTAATTCTAAGGTGAGGTGTGGGGAAGTTTAAAGGAGTTGTGGAAGTCATCTGGCATGTGGCTGTAACATGCTGCCAGGGAGGTGGTGGAGAGTGACATTGGAGTGATATTGAGACATTAATATGAGCAGGCATAGAATATTGGGATACGGACCATGTGCAGGATTACTTTAGATTGGCATTATGGTCAGCTCTCCACTTCCACCCTCAAAGGGCCTGAAATAGTTCACAGAATTGCAGGTGATTCTTAACCAATGAGTAGTGTTTTCAATAATAACACGTAATGCCCTGGTTAAAATTTCTACTGCTTTGCTGTAGGTATTTCATTTTAGCAGTTTTCTGCAAAAGCAGTGTGTTCTGCTGGTAGAATTTTTTTTTGGTTTTGGCTAAAGAAGCCATGCTGTTCAAATTAGGAATGTGGTATTAGCCAATCAGGATGGTGGGATCTGGAGAAAGTTCCAGAGAGAGCAGGGCGGAAGGAGTTCAGTTTGGGGATTTTTGGTGGGAAACGCGAAGCGAAATGGAAGGGAAGATGCCACGGAATACTGTGGAAAGAAGAGTCCCCCGTTGCAAGAAGTGCTTTGTGCAGGTGAATAGCTCCAACGAGGAAGGGCAATATTCATGAGAGAGAGGGCTAGTATACTTGAGACGGTCTTCGAGGGGAGTTCGAAAATGTGGCGAGTGTCTTCACACAGGCTGTGGGTCCAGCGCTTAAGTAAAGAGATACATCCCCGAATACTCCAGTATGTACTTCAATGGTTATGTGTGCATTGGACTGGTTTAACTGTAAATGGTCGTTTTTCCCCTAATAACAGATAAAGCTGAAATTAGTAAATATACTTATTTTATAATTTTATGTGGTGTATGATCTGTTATTTCTTGCTGACTGATAACTGTGTATGGGCAGTATTTATACAGCATTCGCTCAAATTGAGGTTTCTTTAATTGGAACATCACAACATTCCTGTTTGGTTGCTCAAATCATACCAACTCTAGAAGTATATTGCTTACGAAAAGAAGCCTTTTCACCACTTAGTCATGTGGCTGTTAGCAGGGGTAACACTTGAAAGGGGAATCATTTTGCTCATTGAGTCCACACAAACTATCATGAAATTTGTACTTCCCCATTCTCTACTTTTTTGCCTAAGGCCCTGTACGTTATTTTCCTAAAAGTGCTTATGCCTAATGAATGCCCATCTTGATAGTGGTTATTCTGGATCATCACAAAATGTTCCTTTAAAAAGATACTCAGTCTGCCCCTCCTTTCAGATCGCCTCCTCCCACCTGCCAAAGGATGTAGTGCAATGCATTATTTATCGGAGGACTCCACATGTCGGGCAGCATCCGTGGAGGGATTGAGACCCTTTATAGAGATGCTGCCTGACCTGTTCTGGATTTCCAGCTTAGATTTGCAGATTCTCTCTTCTTTAGAAAATACACCAGACCTGATTTATACCAACAAGTTGCTGAGTGCTGTCGAGTCATCGTTGACTCATATAGTTGTCCATAGGGTTTTTGTGGCAAGATACAGAAGCAGATTGCCAGGTCTGTCGTCCATGCAGATATTGCTGCTACTCGGGTTGGGACCCAGTTAGATTCGAACTCAAGCCCATCCACCTAGAAGTCCATTGCTGATGCCACACAACCACTGGCTGGAACATACCAGGTGCATATACAGCTGTCCCTCAACCCCACTTTGGACTCTGATCACTTATCTGTAATGCTTATTCCATCATATAAACCATTGATCAAACAGGCCAAACCAGTTCTAAAGGTGGTGAAAACCTGGCCTGAGGGGGCAATCTTTGAAAAAACGAACCGGAGAATGTTCAGGGATGCTGCTATCTATGGCAACCATGTTAACATCCAGGAATATGTGGATTCTGTAACCAGCTACATAGAGAAGTGTAGTGAGGATGTTACCATCATGAAACATACCTGGGTGAGGACAAATCAGAAGCCATGGCTTATTGTAGAAGTCCATGCAAGATTAAGGGATTGTGATGGTGCCTTTAGATCGGGGAATGTGACAATGATGGACTGGGCAGAACCCACTGCTTTCTGTAAGATTTTCCATTCAAGGACATTTGTGTTACCATGATGCTACTCTCCACCACACAGTTACAGAAGTTTAACTTCTAAGGTGCTACTGTGTTATCTTCATAATGGTATTTACATGCTGGGCCCAGGGCAGATCCTCTGAAATAATATATTTAAAGGCACTGACCCTCTCCACCTCTGATCCCCTAATGAGGACTGGCTCATGGATATCCAGTTTCCACCTCCTGAAATCAATAACTAGCTCCTTGGTCTTGTGGACACTGAGAAGTTGTTGCTGCAACACTCCAGCGGATTTTCAATCTCCCTCCTATATGCTGATATGTCACCTCCTTTGATTTGGCCAACAACAGTGTCATCAGCAAACTTAAATATGGCATTGGAGCTGTGTTTAGCCTCACAGCATTGTAAAGCGAGTAATGCAGGGGGCTAAATACACAAGCATCAAGTCACCAGATTGTGCACGAGCCATCATTGTTTTAGTAAACTGATATTCCATGAAAACTTCCGTCCTTCCATTGTGTTAGCAGTTGTGACAGTAGGCAAATTGGAGTGCATCCAAGTCACCTCTCTGGTAGGTGGTGATATGTTGCATCACAAACCTCTCTAACACTTTGTCACTGTAGCTGTAAGTACTACTGAACAATAATCACATAGGCAGGTTACCATGGTCTTCTTAGGCACCGGAATAATTGAAGTCTGCTTGAAGCAGGTGTGTACTTAAAACCACTGAAGTGAAAAGTTACCGATAACAGTGAACACTCCAGCTAGTTTTTGGTACTTTGTTTGGGCCAGATGCTTTCTGTGGGTACATCCTCCTGAAGGATGCTCTAATGTCAGCCTCAGGGACTGAAATCACAAGTCATCAAAGGCTGTGTAGTTCGTGAAGGTGCCTCTGGTCAAATTGAGCAATAAGGCATTGAGCTCATCTGGGATCGAAACCATTTCGCTTGATTTCACTTTGTGGGAGGTGATAGCATTCAAGTCCTGCCACAGCTGTTGAGCATCTTTCAATGATTCGTTTCGTCCAGAATTGTCACTTCACATGTGAGATTTAATGATTAATGAGCATTAATGATTTAGATGAAGGGATTAAAAGTAACATTAGCAAATTTGCAGATGAAACAAAGCTGGGTGGCAGTGTGAAATATGAGGAGAATGCAGGTTCGGTGAGCAGGCAGATGCAATTTAATGTGGATAAATGTGAGGTTATCCACTGGTGGCAAGAACAGGAAGGCAGATTACTATCTGAATGTTGTCAAGTTAGGAAAAGGGGAAGTACAACGAGATCCAGGTGTCCTTGTTCATCAGTCACTGAAAGTAAGCATGTAGGTATAGTAGGCAGTGAAGAAAGCTAATGGCATGTTCACCTTCATAACAAGGGGAGTTGAGTATAGGAGCAAAGAGGTCCTTCTGCAGTTGTACAGGGCCCTGGTGAGACCACACCTGGAGTATTGTGTTCAGTTTTGGTCTCCAAATTTGAGGAAGGACATTCTTGCTATTGAGGAAGTGCAGCGTAGGTTCACGAGGTTGATTCCCGGGATGGCGAGACTGTCATGTGTTGAAAGATTGGAGTGACTGGGCTTGTATACACTGGAATTTAGGATGAGAGGGGATCTGATTGAAACATATAAGATTATTAAGGGATTGAACACGCTAGAGGCAGGAAACATGTTTCAAATGTTGGGGGAGTCCAGAACTAGAGGCCACAGTTTAAGAATAAGGGGTAGGCCATTTAGAACGGAGTTCAGGAAAAACTTTTTCATCCAGAGAGTTGTGGATCTATGGAATGCTCTGCCTCAGAAGGCAGTGGAGGCCAATTCTCTGGATGCTTTCAAGAAAGAGTTAGATAGAGCTCTTAAAGATAGCGGAGTCAAGGGATATGGGGAGAAGGCAGGAACAGGGTACTGATTGTGGATGATCAGCCATGATCACATTGAATGGCAGTGTTGGCTTGAAGGGCCGAATGGCCTATTCCTGCACCTATTGTCTATTGAGATGGCTTTCCAGAGATACTACCTGGACCTCTTGTACAGTATCTTACTTGGTCACCAGACCTGAATGCTCCTGATCTGCCCTCAGCAGATTGTGGATCTCATGGTTCATCCAGGCCTTCTGGCTGGGGAAAACTGGATAATTTTGTGAGGACAGACTCATCTGTTTTTAAAAAGACTGTGACCACCGTGGTGTATTCAGTCAGATCGTCTGCAGAGTCCTTGAACACAGTCTTGAAGAAATTCCGTAGCCTCCTACAACCACCTCTTTGTTATCCTTGACTCTGGAGCCTTGCTCTTTAGCCTCTGCCTCTATGCAGGTAGGACAGCCGAGTGATCAGATATTCTGAAATGCAGTCTAGGCATGGAATGGGAGGCTACACAGCATCGTTCTGTGTGGGAAAAAAAAGCCTTTTTGAGCACGATTAATTGAAACGTAGGCATATGAGTCGAATATCCCTTTGCAAAGTATAAAAGCAGAACAGAAACATCTCGCCAAGTGTCATCTGGGAAATGAGGAACACTCCGCTTTCAAGCTAGTACATTACAGAGACACAAGAGGGTCTGCAGAAGCTGCAATCCAAAGCAACACACACAAAACGCTGGAGGAACTTAGATCAGGCAGTATCTAAGGAAATGAATAAACGGTCGCCGTTTCAGGACCCTTTACAAACATGGCTGCGCATACAAGGACGACGCCTCCAGCCAATCGCGCGGCTGAGGATCATTGCGTGTAGTAGGTGGTTCGAAGAGCGTCATTGCGTCAGCGCCAGTCTATATATAGAGAGGGTCAGGGCTGTTCGCTCTTTTCCCCGGAAGACCTGCGTGGGAGTGGATGGCTTTGCCCCTGCTGCCGGCTCGGAGGCCATGTGCGAGGTAGGGTGATACAGCCGCGGCCGCGGACTCGAACCGAGCCCCGGGTCGGGAGAGGGGGAGTGCGGGCGGTGGGACAGTCACTAGGCGAGTGTCTGTGAGGACAATTTTCTGTTTCTGAATTCACATTGTGGAGATTCACCTTGGAGAACTGAGCGCTCGCTGATCAACGTGCTCTCCTCAACTGCGTTTTCATTCGGGGGCTCACGATAACTCCTTTCTTTAATTCCAGTCTCCAAAGATGGCGATGCGTTAAACGGGAACCGCTTTGGATGTTAGACTCGGGATGAGTTGTGGCTCCAGCTTCCAGTCGTTAAGTATGTCATTGTATTGATTTTATTTTACTCGAGACCCTTTTGCTTTGTGTCGTATTTTAATAACGAAATAACTGCAGGTTGCTTATGCCAGTTCAAATTTAGCTATTAATTTTCTTATGCGTCGCTTTTGGGTCTAGACCGACTCGCATGAATAAAGTAATTTCCTTTAGAAAATACAACTTTGTGCAGATGTATGAGATTGTAGATGCTTGTTGAAAGCCTAAAACTGCTTGTAGGACTTCCAAGTGTTGCCTGATCTGAGTTCCTTCGTTAATTAGTTTTAAATTGAGACTTTGGACATTGGATGGCAGTTGGGGAAGATCAGATCTGTAGAAAATGTTATGATTTTAATAAAATACTACAATAGGATAACCAAACAAGATCTCCTTTGGAGAACCTGGTTGTGCACCACGTGTTCATTTTATGACGTGTTGGAGCGCCCTGTGGTTATATACCTGATATTGCTAAAACTTACTTTCCTTTCTAAACATTTTTGTCGACAAAATTCCAAAACACTTTTTATAAATGGATTCTAAAGGTTCCTGACTGTTAAAAAATCAAAACCAGAGTACTGAGGATCATTTTCAACTGCATTGGATATACAAATCACTGCTGGAATCTTAGGCAAAAATAAAACATTCTGTTGGAAGAATGGTGTGTCCAGTTGATCCTTGGGGCTGACGGCCTGTATCAGTTTAATGAAGACAGAAGCTTCTGCAAGTATTGGGAATCTTGAACTGTACACAAAACGCTGGAGGAGCTCAGCAAGTCGGGCAGCTTCTATGGAGGGGAATAAACAAATCAACATTTTGGGCTGAGCTGCTTCAGGGCTGGATAGGGAGCAGGGACGAGTATAAGCTGACAGATAAAAGAGTGAAGAAGGATGCTAAAACAGGACGGTAGATGAAAGATAAGGAGGGGAACCAGAGGGAAATGGCGGGCAGATGGGAAGAGGAGAGGGTAACTAGAACGGGGAGTGGCGTCTCATCGGTTCTTTGACTTCTATCGATACTCTGAATTACAAATGATCCAGTCTTCTAGTGATGAAAACTTTTTGTCAGTTCTGCTTCTGAGTGTCTGTGGTGATACCTAGTGATCTGAAGAAGACTAATAAGTGGGTGGGTCATATCCTGTCAGCAGTACTTAACCTATTTGCTTACTGTTGTATCTTATTTCTGACTTTGAATCGTATTTCAGATTTGAAGATGTTCTTAATTAAGTAGCCAGTAAAGGCAAGTTGGAGCAACACACAATGCTGGAGGAACTCAGCAGGTCAGGGAGCGCCTGTGGGAAAAGAGTAAACAGTCTACGTTTCGGGCTGAGACCTTCAGGACTGGAAAGGGTGAGGACCCCTCAGATTTTCTCGTTTGCAAGGTGGAGGTCTGAATGGTATCCATGGCAATTATCAGCTGTGTTACGTGTGGGTATTTGTAATTAAGGTAGATCTGTAATGATGGGTGCTGATAAACTATTTCCTGATCTAATGATGACAACATTAACCAGTTCTGCTTCTGAAATAATGATGCTGTTTTTGTACACTGAAAATCTGGAAATAGCCGCAGAATGTAATTTGGTTAGAGAATTTGTTGGATTGATAGGTAATGTGATATTTTTTTTTCCTTCCAGTTTGCACATGAAGAATTAAGTTGGCTCAGCAGTGCAACCAGTAGGAGGAAATCAAACTGAAGAAGCATTAGTACTGATCTATTTTGAAAATGGCTTAATAAATGTTTTTCTGGAAAAATTGTTTTTGTCCATTGCACTTCTGAACGTGTACAAATGTTAGAGCAGGTGTGAGGGTCTTGATTCAAGTCTATTTGCTATTGTGGCTGATCTGCATTTTCACCAGGTCTGCAACCTGATCAAGACATTATATCCCTCTGCCTTATTACCTTTACTTCCACTGCTCTTTGACCCTTGAGGAATTCAACATGCATGCTGAGTACCCCTTAGTTTTTCAAGGGTGAATGTTGCTCTGTATTCTGCTGGATTAAATGGGCCTTGGTTAGATTGTCCGGACTTGAGGGTGTGATGTGCTATTTGGATCAGTTCTAATGTGGATGAGGATGTTGTAGACAGCAAATGCTGATGCTTCAGACTAAGGCTCTTAATCAGAACTGGAAAGGAAGGGGCAAGAATAAGGTGGGGAGGGGAAGGGTTGATGTAAGAGGTTGGGGGTTTTAGCAGGAAGTGGAAAAGGACTGAAGGAAACAAATAGGGAAGGAATGGATGGTAGAGGATAAAATAAATTGCAACAAGAGATGTATACGTACCTGTACATTGATAGTGTACATGATGGGTTTTTTGTACTTTCATAAACCTGATGGGGGATGGGAAGAAGCTGTCTCTAAAACAGCTTTACACTCCTGTATCTTGATAGCATTGAGAACAGTGTGTCCTGGTTAATAGGGGTTTGTAATAAATAATGCTGCCTTTTGGAAATATCCTCTATGCGGGGGAGTCCAGTGCCCATGAATTGAACTCAGACGACATGGTTTGTGTAGGTGGATTGGGCCTTAATAATCATGATAAAACAGGAATTTTTAAAAAAAAGTCAATACATAACACACTATCCACATCAGGTGTTAAGAAAGCACTTTCTAACTGGCCATATTTTCTTGGGAGAAAGTTGCTGATTAAATCCTAAGTGCAATATTCAAAGTTATTGGAGATAACTGCCATGAGCTTTTTTAAAAAGTCATTTTCCATGTACCAAATGCACAATATTAGTCAAATGGATTTTAATTATATATGTGCATATAAGCACAGCTGCAATATAAACTTGAAGGCAGTGGCTTTCAAAAGAACACACGATACACAAAAGCTGGACATCCAAGCAGCACGCAGTGCTGGAGGAATTTGCAGGCCAGGCAGTATCTATGGAAAAGAGTGAACAGTTGATGTTTCAGGCTGAGACCCTTCATCATGACTAGAGAAAAAATAACAGGTTGAGAGGAGGAAGTACAAGGTGTTAAGTAATAGGTGAAACTGGAAGAGCTAGGAAGTTGATTGGTGAAAGGAAAAAGGACTGATAAAGGACAGATGGCCATGGAAGAAAGGGAAGGTAGAGGAGCACCAGAGAAAGGTGAAGAGCAGGTAAGATTAGAGATGGGAATGAATGGTGAAGGGGTGGAATTACTAGAAGTTCGAGAAATCAATGTTAATCTCAGGTTGGGGGCTACTCGGATGGAATACAAGGTGTTGCTCCTGCAACCTGATAATGGCAGAGGCCATGTGTCACCACCTGGCTGGACTGTTTAAGGGCCCTGAATGGTAGTGAGGGTGGAGTTGCAGGGGCAGGTGTGGCACTTGTTCGGCTTGTGCCAGTAGGGAGATGTGTGGAGATTCTTTTGGAGAGGGTGGAAGTTATGGAGAATTATGTGCTGGATGTTGAGATTGGAGTGGTGGGTGAGGACAATAGGAAATCCATCCCTGGTGTTCAAGACCAGCTCCATAGCATAGGAAGCCCAGCAGCGTCTCTACTTTGCGAAGGCTGAGGAAAGTCCATCTCCAACCCCCCTGTCCTTATCACATTCTACAGGGGTTGTATTGAGAGCATCCTGAGCAGCTGCATCACTGCCTGGTTCGGAAATTGCACCATCAGGGATCGTCAGACCCTGCAACGGATAGTGAGGTCAGCTGAGAAGATCATCGGGGTCTCTCTTCCCACCATTACAGAGGTTTACACTACACGCTGTATCCGCAAAGCAAGCAGCATTATGAAGGACCCCACGCACCCATCATACAAATGCTTCTCCCTCCTGCCATCTGGGAAAAGGCACAGAAGCATTCGGGCTCTCACGACCAGACTATAACAGTTTCTTCCGCTAAGCTATCAGACTCCACAACACCCAGAGCCTGGAGTGACACCAACTTACTGCCCTCTGCCTATTGTCCTGTTTATTATTTATTGTAATGCCTGCACTGTTTTGTGCACTTTATGCAGTCCTGGGTAGGTCTGTAGTCTAGTGTTTTTTTTTTGTTTCTGTTTTTACATAGTTCAGTGTTGTTTTTGTATTGTTTCATGTAGCACCATGGTCCTGAAAAACGTCTCGTTTTTACCGTGCACAGCAGTTATGTTCGAAATGCCAAAAAAAAGTGATGACTTGAAACAGAAGTTAATTTTAATGGAATGATACACATCTGAAAATTGTGATATACCACTTTGTTTCAAAATTGACATCTATTCTGCTATGTGATTATGGAAAAAAAGCTTTAAATAGCTTTGGAAAAAATATAGTTAGAAATTATCTGGATGATGTGAGAGATAATGTAAGGTAGCCTTAATGGAAAGTTAGAAAAGTTGAACCTAAAATATGAAAAACCATGCAAGAGGATTTGATGCATGCCTCATAGGTCAACAGGTGCCAGGTAGTTATTACTACCTGGAGTTTTCACTGCATAATTTCACACTTTCCATAGTTAAGCTACAAAATATTTGTATCAGAATCACTGGCATGTGTCATGAAAATTGTTAACTTGGCAGTAGCTGTTCAGTAAAATACATGATATAGAAAAGAAAAAATAGTAATAGATAAGTAAATCAATTACAGTGTATTTATATTGAATAGATTAAAAATAGTGTAACAACAAGTAATATATATTTTTTAAAATGAAGTAGTGTCCACGGGCTCAATGTCCATTTCGGAATTGGATAGCGGACAGGAAGAAGCTGTTCCTGAATCACAGAGTGTGTGAGTATGTTTACTCACAGCTTGGTGTTCTGCAGGCACCGCAGTGACAGACAGTCGTGGAATTAAGTGTTAGAATCTGATGGGATCCATGAAATTCTCCCATGTTTGGAAAAAATTTGACTAGAAATTTAAAGTTTAAATAAGACAGTGTGGATTCATGGCTATTTTCATGCAACTCACTATAGCATCTACGAGGGGCGATTGATAAGTTTGTGGCCTAAAGTAGAAGGAGATGAGTTATTAACTTCAAACTTTCTGCAAAATCACTGAGTTGAACTGCATTTGCACGTAACGAGAGCTGTATAACTCATCTCCTTCTACCTTAGGCCATGAACGTATCAATCACCCCCGCTGTGGACACACTCTGGAGGTCCAAGATCCGTATGCTCCATGACCGCTGGACTAAGTGTGTAAATGTGGGAGGGGTCTATGTTGAAAAGGAAATGTGCTAGTTTTTCTAAAACTGACTCCGTCTACCTTGGGCCACAAACTTATCAATCACCCCTCGTACATTGCCTTAACCTGTCCATGTAAGTGCAATGTATGCAATTGAGGCCGTTCTGACCTTAAGCCAACCTGTGTAAAGAAATGAGACAGTTAACTCATGTCTATGTATCTAGGAATTTTGTTGGTCTTGTCTTCAGCATCCTGTGGTGAGTATCATTTCTTTAAAAGCTGTAAATGATATGCTGCTGCATGCTAGTAGACATTTATACTTTATCAATGTGCTGCAGATTGCAAATAATGGGAACACTAAAGATTGGATAATTCGTCTTTCATACAAGCTTACTGAACACACCGACTCTATACTTGATTGATAATTATCTTAAGCACGTATTTTGTGTGCGAACTCCCACTCGTTGAGAAATCACTTTTATTGGGAGAAGTTGCTGCATATTAGTTGTTTCCTTCATACTTTAGATAAATTGTTTTTTGAATAAAATTCCACTAGCTACAGTGAATTTTATTGTGAGCATGTAACGAGAGCTGTATAACTCATCTCCTTCCGTAAGACATTGGTGTAGAATCAGGCCCTTCAGCCCATTGAGTCTGACATTCTGAAAAGGCAGATTTGTTATCACCCTCAACCCCATTCTCCTGCCTTCTCCCTGTAACTTCTGAGAACCTTAACTGAATCCCTGTCTGGTTTGAGGGAGGGGTGCTTCCAAAGGATCAAAATAAACTGCATTATGAGCACTTGCCTCCTTAGTATTCAGGACATCTTCAAGGAGTAATGCCTCAGAAATGTGGCATCCATAATTAAGGACCCCCATCACCCAGGACATGGTCTCTGTTCTTATTGGTACCATCATGAAGGAGGGATAGGAGCCTGAAGGAACACACTCAATCATTCAGGAACACCCCCTTCTTCCCCATGGCCATCTGATTTCTAAATGGACACTGTACCCATGAATGCTACCTCACTACTTTCTTATTTTTATTTTTGAACTACTTATTTACCTCCAAGAGGACCACAATCTTGTCGTTGGGTTTGGAGGCTTGCGTTCCTCAATGACCCGGAGAGCTATGTTGGCTGCCAAACAGGTCAAAGAAGTAGAGTGGTATTGCAGCAACAACCTGGCACTCATCGTCAGGAATGTGGACTTCAGGAACGGTAAGCCGAAGGAACACATACCAATCCTCATAGGGAAACAGAAGTGAAAGAGTGAGCAATTTAAAGTTCCTGAGTGGCAAGATCTCTGAGGACCTAACCCAGTCCCAACATACAGTATTGATATAGTTATAAAGAAGGCAAGACAGTGACTACACTTCATTAGGAGTTTGAAAAGATTTGGCATGTCAACAAATACACTCAAGAACTTCTATAAATGTACAGTGGAGAGCATTCTGACAGGCTGCATCACTGTCTGGTATGGGGGGGGGGGGGGGAGGGGGTTGCTACTGCACAGGACCAAAAGAAGCTGTAGAGGTTGTAAATTTAGTCGGCTCCATATTGGGTACTAGCCTACAAAGTAGCCAGGATATCTTCAGGGAGCGGTGTCTCAGAAAGGCAGCATCCAATTTTAAGGACCTCCAGCACCCAGGGTATGCCCTTTTCTCACTGATACCATCAGGTAGGAGGTACAGAAGCCTGAAGGCACAAACTCAGCGATTCAGGAACAGCTTCTTCCCCTCTGCCTTTCGATTCCTAAATGGACATTGAACCCTTAAACACTACCTCACTTTTTTAATATATATCATTTCTGTTTTTGCACAATTTTTAATCTATTCAATGTATGTATACTGTAATTGGTTTACTTATTATTTTTTCTCTTCTATATTATCACGTATTGCATTGAACTGCTGCTGTTAAGTTAACAAATTTCACAACACATGCCGGTGATAATAAACCTGATTCTGATTTGGGGAATCAGCTCAGGGCTAGCAACTCTGTCTGATAAAACAAAATTGTTACAAGGAAGAATCCTACATCTGATATTCCTGACAGTATTCCTGAATCTCCATCTGGGACTGCGTGACTGACAAAACTAAGAAGAGGCTACTGACATGGATGAGGAAGTCCTGAACTCTGCTGGAGATGGAAGATCTTCATTTCTGCCATAAATGCCAGTGATTTAATGGGCTGTAAAAAACCCTACTTAATTAATTTAACTATATATTCTTACTGTAAATCCCATTTTCTCTATTATTATGTATTACATTGTACTGCTGCCACAAAGGCAAGTTTCATGACCTACGTTGGTGATATTATACCCGATGCAGATGAACCTCCACTTTAAATACACCCAATGACTTGGCCTTCACAGCCATCCTTGACAATGAATTCCATAGATTCACTTTACTCTGACAAAAGAAGTTCATCCCCATCTCTGTTCAAAAGAAAATTTATTTTATTCTGAGGCTGTGCTCTCCGGTTCTAGACTCCCCCACTGTTGGAAGCATCCTCTCCACCTCCACACTATCTAGACCTTTGAACATTCAATGTTTCAATGAGATCACCCCTCATTCTTCAGCTCCAGAGTGTACCGGCCCAGAGCTACCAAACACTCCTCAAATCCTTTCATTCCTGAGGTCATTTTTGTGAACTTTCTCTGGGGCCTCCCCAATGCCAACACATCCTTTCTTAGATAAGGGACCCAAATCTACTCACAATACTCCCAAGAGCAGTCTGATCAATGCCTTATACAGCCTTAGCTTTAGAATCAGACAGGTTTAATATCATTGGCATATGCTGCGAAATTAGTTGTTTTGCAGCAGTTGTATATTGCAAAATATAATTAAAAAACTATAAATTGTAATAATAAATAAGTAGTACAAAAATAGAGCAAAATAATAATGAGGTAGTATACATGGGTTTATTGTCTATTCAGAAATCTGATGGTGGAGGGGAAGAAGCTGTTGCTAAAATGTTGTGTGTGTACCTTCAGGCTCCTGTACCACCTCCTCGCTGGTAGCAATGAGTCCTGGGTGAAGGGGATCCTGAATGACAAGATGCTCTTAACTTGTTTAGCAGCTTCAAGTGCAGCACTTGTTAAAGGCCTTCTGAAAGTTCATGTAACCAACATCCACTAACTCTCCTTTCTCTATCCTACTTCTTATTTCCTCAAAGAATTCCCTTACGGAACCGTGCTGGCTTTGGTCTGTTTTATCATGTACCCCGAAACCTCAACCTTAATAATAAACTCCAACATCTTCCAAAACACATAAGTAGGGTTAACTGACCCATAATTTCCTGTCCTTTCCCTCCATCTCTTCTTAAAGAATGGAGTGCCATTTGCAATTTCCTAGTCCTCTAGAAATATTCCAGAATCTAGTGATTCTTGAAAGATCATTACTAATGTCTCCACAATCTCTTCAGCCACTCTTTCAGAACCCTGGTGTGTGGTCTATCTCGTCCAGGTTACTTATCTACCTTCAGATCTTTCAGCTTCAGTAATCGTAACTACACCCACTTATCCTGCCTGACGCTCTTTAGTTTCTGGCATACTGCTGGTATCTTCAACTGAGAAGACTTTCACAAAATACTTAATTGAGTTCATCCACCATTTCTTTGTCTCTCATTACTACCTCTCTAGCCTTATTTTCCAGCAGTCCTCTGTCATCTCTCGTTTACTTCTTATATTGTATATATTTTTTAAAAACCTTCGGTACTCTCTTTAATTGAATATTATTGGCTAGCTTACCTTTATATTTCATCTTTTCCATGCTTATTGTTTTATTTAGTTGCCTTCTGTTGGTTTTTAAAAGCTTTGCAATCCTCTAACTTCCTTCCTATTGATTTTTGCTATATTATACACCCTCTCTTCTGCTTTTCTGCTGTCCTTGTCAGCCATGGTTACCTCATCCCCCTTTGTCCTCCAATTCAATGACTCAGATGAAATTATCAGTAGGGACTATGATTTCTTTAAAGTATCCAAGAGATCATGTGTACATCCATCAGTAGTCTTAGAGCCACTTTGTCTTAATTTTGACCTTCTCTCCTTGGCTCAGCTGCCAAATTTGTGAACCACACATAGGAATGTAATACTTGTTGAAGTCAATAAAGGCTTTCAAATTTCTCTAGCTCTTAATGGCTCATAAAATCTGTGAAGAAGAAGGACCATCAAAAATATTTCATGTGAGTGCATTTATGTGTTTGATAAGTTATCTATCACCTTAGTGCAACAAAAAGAAAAATCAGTGAGTGAAGAGATCATACATATACAGTAAGTACTTCCAGGGCAATTTTCCTGATGCTCCAACAACTTCAACTACTGGACATTAGGTGGCGCCATTCTATGTTCAAATATTCTTCCAACCGGATTTCTAGTTTATCTGTGTATTTGTTTCAAAATTTACAGCTTTAGGATTCTGAAAATCTGAACATCTCGGGTACAGTTCTGGTCTCATGTCTTCTGTTTAATTAGTAGCATGTTTCAGTTAAGCTATCAATTATTATTTAATGATATTGCTTTGTGTGCACATTCCTTTTGCAATGATTTTAAATTCATATTGGCATATCAACTTACCAATATTTATCAAGATTAAACTTACCAACTCCTGCCTGGGAAGTGACTTGGATTCACTCTAATTTGTCTACTGTCATGAAAGGTTAACGGCAGATGCCATTTCATCTGCTCTTCACTCAACCCTGGAACGTTTGGGCAGTGAAGATACTTACATGAGGACGTTCTTCATTGGCTACAGCTCAGCCCCCCAAAACTAATCAATAAGCTTCAGGACCTTGGCCTCGATACCTCCTTGTGCAACTGGATCTTCAATATCCTCATTTGTAGACCCCAGTCATTTTGAACTGGCAACAACATCTTCTCCATAATCTCCATTAGCACAGTTGCACAAGACTGTGTGCTTAGCCCCTTGCTCTACTCACTTTATACTTGTGCCCGAAGGCTCCAATGCCATATTTATATTTGCTGATGACACCACTGTCACTGGCCAAATCAAAGGTGGTGACAAATCAGCATATGGGAGGGAGATTGAAAATCTGGTGGGATGGTGCCACATGAGTCCTGATGAAGGGTCTTGATCCAAGACGTCGACTGTTTGCTCTTTTCCACTGTTTACTGCTGAGTTCCTCCAGCATTTTGTGTGTTTTACTTGGATTTCCAGCTTCTGCAGATATTCTCGTCTTTGAGCGGATTATTGACTTCAGGAGGAGGAAATCAGATCTAGTACCTGTGAGCTAGTTCTCAATGGAGGTTCCAAAATGGACAGGGTCAGAAACTCTAAATTCCTCGGTGTTATCATTTCAGAGGACCTGTCCTGAGCCCAGCACGTAAGTGCCATTATGAAGAAAGCCTCTATTTCTTGTGAAGATTCGGCATGTCATCTAAAACTTTGACAAACATCTATAGATGTGTGGTAGAGAATATTGCTTGGTTGCATCACTGTTGGGTATGGAAACACCAATGCCCTTAAACTAAAAATCCAACAGGAAGTGGGTATGGCCCAGTCAACAACAATTAAACCCTCCCCACCACTGAGCGCATCTACACAAAGGGCTGTTGCTGGAAAGTAGCATCCATGATCAAGGACCCTCACCACCCAGACCATGCAATCTTCTCACTGCTGCCATCAGACGAAGGTACAGGAGCCTCAGAACTCACACCACTGGGTTCAGGAACAGTTATTACCCCTCAACCAACAAGTTCTTGAACCAGGTCTTCCTTAAGATGGCGCCGGTAACTGGCGACTCTGCGCGTGCTCTGCCGAGCAAACTGCCCTCTACACTGTCCTATACCCGAGAAACCCTTCTAAACCTCCAATTTGCTGCATCTAGCAAGATCAACAACACCCTGGCGAAGTTACTGACCCAGCTGGAAATCATCGACGTGCCAGAATTGCTTCAACTCCTGACCGTACCATGCAGTGATCAGTGATCATACCATGTAGTGCACCATCTACATCAGTGGTGCGCAGCTGGAACAGGTCAAAAGCTTTAAGTTCCTCGGGGTGAATATCACAAATGACCTGACTTGGTCTAACCAAGCAGAGTCCACTGCCAAGAAGGCCCACCAGCGCCTTTACTTCCTGAGAAAGCTGAAGAAATTTGGCCTGTCCCCTAAAACCCTCACTAATTTTTATAGGTGCACTGTAGAAAGCATTCTTCTAGGGTGCATCAGAACCTGGTATGGAAGTTGTCCTGTCCCAGACCGGAAGAAGATGCAGAAGATCGTGAACCTAGCCCAGCACATCACACAAACCAATCTTCCACCCTTGGACTCACTTTACACCACACGCTGTCGGAGCAGTGCTGCCAGGATAATCAAGGATAAGTCCCACCCAGCCAACACACTTTTTGTCCCACTTCCCTCCGGGAGAAGGTTCAGGAGCATGAAGATACGTACGGCCAGATTTGGGAACAGCTTCTTTCCAACTGTAATAAGACTGCTGAACAGATCCAGACCCAGATCTGGGCCGTAACTTCCAAATATCTGGACCTGACTTGCACTACCGTACTTTCCCTTTTCTATTTTCTAATTATGATTTATAATTTAAATTTTTATTATATTTACTTCGATTTGTACTTCAGGGAGCGCGAAGCGCAGAAACAAATATCACTGTGATAATTGTACGCTCTAGTATCAATTGTTCGGTGACAATAAAGTATTTGTATTTGTATTTAACGTCAATCAACTTCAGTCGCTCCATCACTGAACTGTTCCCACAGCCTATGGACTCACTTTCAAGGACTCTTCATGTTCTCTACATTTATTGCTCATTTATTTATTTTTTACCATTATTATTATTTTGTTGTCTTTTGTTGTTTATCTTCTTTATCCGTCCTGTTGGGTGTGGTCTTTCATTGATTCTATTGTGTTTCTAGGATTTACTGTGATTGCCCACAAAAAATGCATTTCAAGTTTGTATATGATGACATATACGTACTTGGAAAATAAATTTAATTTGAACTTTGATCTGTAGATATGTAGTTTTAAAATAGGTAATTTTCTTTTGAGCAATTATCTATTATCTGGCAAGAAGCTAATTCTTTATTAGGAATTGTGGATTTGAGAAGGCAGGCTATGTCATGACACCATGACAGGATGTTCACGGTAACATTAAAGGAAGAATATAATTAAGAACATAGAACAGTGCAGCACAGAAAAAAAATAATAATTTGGGCCACACAGTTGTGTTAAACTAATTAAATTAGTAATCAAATACCTAACAAAACTAATCTCTTCTGCCTACACAATGGTCATACCCTAGGATTTACCTCACATTCCTGTGCCTTTCTAAACTTTTCTTTAATGTATATCTGCTCACAAAGCAGTGCAGCTAAACACCCGAGAAATCTCGTTGTCTATTTCACCGATGACACAACAGACATGGGACTCATCACCAACAATGACGAGATGGCCTACAGAGAGGAAGTGGAAGAGCTCGAGGCCTGGTGCCAGGGCTTAGTGTCAACAAGACAAAGGAGATGGTTATTGACTTCAGGAGAACTTGCACTTCTCACACCCTTTTTACACTGGTGGCACAGCAATGGAAACTGTGAGCAGCTTCACACTCCTGGGAGTGCACATCTTGCACAACATCCAATGGTCCCAGAACACATCCCACGCAGCCAGGAAAGCTTACCAGTATCTCTACTTTCTGAGGAGGCTAGAGAAAGGTGGACCATGCATATCATTCTCCCAGGTGCGCAGTGGAGAGCATCCTAACAGGCTGCGTCACTGCACGGTGTGGAAATTGCACTGCCGCAGACAGGAAGGCCCTGCATCTGGTTAACTTGCAGGTTGAGTCGGTGGTGAGGAAGGCAAATGCAACGTTAGCATTCCTTTCAAGAGATCTAGAACATAAGAGCAGGGATGTGATGCTGAGGCTTTATAAGGCAATGGTGAGGTCTCACCTTGAGTATTGCGAATGGTTTTGGGCTCATTATCTAAGAAGAGATGTGCTGGCATTGGAGAGGGTTCAGAGGAGATTCACAAGGATGATTCTGGGAATGAAAGGGTTATTACATGAGGAACATTTGATGGCTCTGGTCCTGTACTTGCTGGAATTTAGAAGGATGGGCGGGATCCCATTGAAACCTTTCGAATGTCGAAATGCCTAGACAGAGCAGATGTGGAAAGGATGTTTTCCATGGTGGGGAGTCTAGGACAAGAGGGCACAGCTTCAGGATAGAAGGGTGTCCATTAAAATAGAGATGCAGAGAAATTTCTTTAACCAGAGGGTGGTGAATTTGTGGAATTTGTTGCCTCAGGCAGCTGTGGAGGCCATGTCGTTGGATGTATTTAAGGTGGAGATTGATAGGTGGCATCAAAGGTTACAGTGAGAAGGCCAGGGAGTGGGGCTGAGAAGGAAAAGGAAGAAAAAGGATCAGCCATGATTGAATGCTGGAGCAGACTTGATGGGCCAAATGGCCTAATTCTGCTCCTATGTCCTATAGACTTATGATTGTTAAGAATATGGTTTTGGGGTACTTAGAGGCACATGAAACATAGGCTGAAGTCAGCATGGTTTCCTTAAGGGCAAACTTTGTTTGACAAACCTATTTGAATTTTTTGAAGAAATAACAAGCCTAATAGATAAAGGAGAATCGGTGAATGTTGTGTACTTGGATTTTCAGAAGGTCTTTGACAAAGTGCCACATGTGAAGCTACATGTGTGGCACCTTGTCAAAGACCTTCTGGAAATCCAGTAAAGGAGGTAACGTTGAGTCTTTATAAGGCACTGGTGAGGCCTCACTTGGAGTATTGTGAGCAGTTTTGGGCTGCTTATCTAACAAAGGATATGCTGCATTGGAGAGGGTTCAAATGGGATTCACAAAAGTAATTTTGGGATTGAAAAGCTTGTCATGTGAGGAACATTTGATGGCTCTGGGACTGTCCTTACTGGAATTCAGAAGAATGAGGGGGGAATCTCATTGAAACCTATCGAATGTTGTTGCTGGTGATCTGGAGGGTTGTTCCATAAGACGCTTGTCAACACAGCCAGCCAGAGTGATGAGGTCGGTGGACAGCTCTCATTTTTCAAATGCACCAAATGGTCATGATAGTAATGGGCTAGCAGCTATTCTGCATTCCAGCTGCACTCCGCTGCACTTGAATGTCCTCGATCCGCGTGTAACACGTTGTAACCCAGCACCAACCGTGAGTTTTAATGCAGGAAAACTATCCAATCCGCTGCCTCCCTTTCACTTCCCGAACGATGCATCTCCTCATATTTATTGCAGTTGGTGATCTTATTGTCCCACTTAGCAGCAGTCCAGGTCAGAGCTCACCCAGTGAAGAGAGAGATGACGAAGGAAATCTTGGCTTGGTCCATAAAATGCAGCAATGGCTGCAGCTCAAAGTGCAGGACACACTGGGACAGGAAGTGTGGCATTGGGTCGAGGAATCTGTGGAAGAGTTTGGGCACCAGATTCCAGGGCTCCAAGGGAGGAGGGTGACTGACAAAGGGTTGCTGTAACGAGATGAAAATGATCATATAGATCCACTTGATCTATGCTTGTACTTGTAATGATCTACATATGTCCCATGTTCTGTATTCCAATAAGAGAAAGTAATTAATCTCTGCTTCTTAATTTTATTGTTTTCTACGTGTCTGGTGAAATGATTTGTAGGGTAATTGCTTTTTGAAATGTTTCCTGAGCTCACAAGTCATGGGAATCGAGTTTTCTTCCCATCAGATGTGGCCGGTGTCAATTTCTTCCCATCAGGCGTGGGCCAATGTCAATGGCTCGGCATTCTTAATCCTGTTAAAGCCCAGAATCCCGTAGATCTACTGAGAGTTCAGCAGCACATCTGGAGTAAGAGCACAGATGGATGAAGGTCATTTCTTGGGGGAAATTGTGTTACTATCCAATGTGAAGTACAGCAGAAACTGGGGGATAAATGTTTGGATGGATTTATTGATCTCCCAGTTTCCTTTGTTATGGCTGAGTAATGTACAAATTCTCTTCAATTCTAACCAATTGTCTGTCCTCGTTGCTTTTCTGTGTGGCAGCTTATTAAGTGCCCCTATTGACCTACTCTGTTACTTCATCAATAACTCTATTGGGTAAACAAACATGAGTTGTTCACGTTGACTTTTCTTAATCTTCCCCTGATTATCATTCCTAAAGTGTTCCCTGCCAAAAAAACTTAATTACTGGAAAAATCGTTTTCCTACAGCACCAGCCCCCTACCTACCGAAACCACCTCAAACCCGCACAATGAACAGCGTAACCAAAACACACTGTGGAGTGCAGAATTCATGAATGGTGCAGGTGTCGGTTTGCAATCTGATATGACTGAGTGCTGCGGTTGGAAACAGGAGAAACCGGTTCAGCTACTGCCAGTTAAAGTACCTGTCAGCAATAAGTACCTGTCAGCAATAAGTACCTGTCAGCAATAAGTACCTGTCAGCAATAAAGTCAGGCTGGTAAAGAGTCTGGAGAGTTTCACCTCTGATTCAGCAATGCACACAAAAAAATGATGGAGGAACTCAGCAGGTCAGGCAGCATCTATGGAGGGGAATGAGCAAGTCGCACTTCAGCCTGAGCCCCTTCATCAGGACTCATCGTGTTCATTTCCCTCCGTGGATGCTGGCTTGCTCTAGCATTTTGTGTGTGTTGCTCAACAGAATTTTCATCATCTACAGAATCTCCTGTGTGTCGGTGCTGAATCAGTCTGTACCATTGTGGAGTTGTCATGGTGAGATAAGTCACTGAAAGAGGTCCTTTGTTTCACTGGGTTTATGCTGACCATCAAGTACCCAGTTTTACATGGATCCTATCCTCACTCCTTCCTCGTGCTCCACAGGTCTGCTGTCGTTGCTTGTGTTCTGTTGAACACGGTGGGCGTGCTGTGTTGGCGCTGGATTGTGTGGTGACACTTGCGGGTTGACCCAACACATTCTTAGGTTGTGTTGGTTGTTAACGCAAACAACATATTTCACTGTATGCTTTGATGTTTATTTGATAATTAAATTAATCTGAATTTGAATCTGAAGATCCATTCTCCTCCTCCCTCCACAAATTCTACCACTCATCAACACTAACGGCAATGAACCCTATCAGTCTGCACCATTTTTGTTTGTGAGGAGAAACCGAGGCACTCAATAGAAACCCAGACAGTAGCAGTGAGAATACGTCTGGTTTTGGATAATTTAGTATCATTTATGATTTTCTTGTGTGTTGGCCGTGTGGCCTAGTGGGCAGGGCATCAGACTAGTAACCTGAAGGTCACTGGTTCGAGCCTCAGCTGAGGCAGCGTGTTTGTGTCCTTGAGCAAGGCACTTAACAACACATTGCTCTGCGACATCACCAGTGCCAAGCTGCATGGGTCCTAGTGCCCTTCCCTTGGACAACATCGGTGGTGTGGAGAGGGGAAGGCCTGCAGCTTGGGCAACTGCCGGTCTCCCATACAGCCCTGCCCAGGCCTGCGCCCTGGAAACTCCAGGCGCAGATCCATGGTCTCTCGAGACTGACGGATGCCACCACCATTGATGATTTTCTTGTGAAGACTTTTCAAAGATTGGCTTTATTTGCCACATGTACGTTGAAACATTGAAACACATCATCTGCATTAAATAAAATCAGCAAGGATCGTGTTGCGCAGCCATGCTTCCAGTGCTGACATGACATGCCCACATCATTAGAATGTGAGAGGAAACCAGAGGATTCGGAGGAAACCGGAGTGGATGTACAAACTTCTCACAGGCAACAGCGAGAATTGAACCCCTATCGCTGATTGCTGTCTGGTGCTGTAAAGCGAAGTGCTAACTACCGTGCCACACATATTGTTCCTCTGGTGCTATGTGCCCATGATGCTCCTGAAGGTGAGTACTTCTTTGCTCCTGAGCATACACACACTTGTGCATATGAAAATAAACTCAACCTTTGACTTGTTAACTCCATGCAGCTATCTCTGGATCTAGGGTCAAGTCTAGATCACTGGACCAGTGAGGCAGCTGTGCCAGCGCTGCCCACTGTTGTTACCCCTGAATCAAAGAGGTTATGGGTTCAGATGCCACTCCTGAGCTCTGAACACAATGTACCAGGCTGTTAGCCCTAACCTTACGGAGTGTCATGCTCCTCAAGGTACTGCCTTCAGAGGTGATATCAAACAGAGCTGTTGCTTCTTCCCTCTGACAGTTACAAAATCATTGCAGGAGCATTAATTGCATTATCAACCAACATCCCTCTTTCCTCTCAAAAAATCTGAGGGAACTTCACGTGTATGAACTAACTGCATTTCCTCCTTACAACTTTACCCTCTCTCCACCCCAGAGCCCCCAACTCACCACACAACTTTGTTGTTTGACTTTTAAAAGAGAATCTTGCTTTTATAAAGCACCTGTCCAAACCACAGGATAAAACACAGCAGCCAAGGGAGAAGTTTTAGAGTTGTAATGAGGAAGTAGCACTGTATAATTTATATACATTCAGCTCCCTCATGCAGCTAATAGTTAATTCTGGGGCAATTTGCCTAGAGTCAGATTTCTATCAATCAGATCATTTGTAACACAGGAAGCCAGTGTGTAAACCATACTAAGAAAGGACAGAGGCAGAAATGATAGGCCAGTTAGCCTGACTTTAGTGGTTGGGAAGATGTTGGAGTCCATTACTGAGGATGAGATTTCAGGATACTGTACTTGGAGGCACATGATAAAGTAAGGCCAAAGTCAGCATAGCTTCTTTAATGAGAAATCTTGCTGGACAAATCTGCTGGAATTCTTTGCGGAAATAACAGACAGGATAGACAAAGAAGAATCACTGGGTGTTGCCTATTTGGATTTTCAGAAGGTGTTTGACAAAGTGCCACACATGAGGCTGCTTAAGAAGAGAAGAGCACATGGTATTACAGGAAAGAAACTAACGTGGATAGGACTGCCCCAGCAGCACTCACTTCAACTGAGAGGAAGTGTTTTGAGAGGCTGATCAGGGCTAGAATTAACTCCTGCCTACCTGAACCAGGACCTGGACCCACTGTCTCAGTCCTGCCCATAAAGAGCTTCCACTAATCAGAATCAGAATCAGACTTTAATCGCCAAGTACCTATGCACATACAAGGAATTTACTTCCGGCAGATGTTATCTCACTGCTCATAACAATAATAATGATAAATATAAATGAAAATATAGATTATACATACAGGTAGTACAATCCAAGTAATAGTTAGCCGACAGTTAACCGGCAGTTAACTGTTCAGCAAAATGAGGTGATGCTAGGCCGTACCTCAGCTGTTAAATGTGTAAAGATATTAACAGATATCTAGTGTACTTTGTGGACTTTGTAAGGTGTTCGGGAAGCATCCAGTCAGCTGTGAAGATGCCTAGAGCACAGAACAGTACAGGCCCTTCAGCCCACAATGTTGTGCTGTCCTTTTAACCTACTCCAAGATTAATCTAACCCTTCCTCCCACATAATCCTCCATTTTTCTTTCACCCATATACCTATTTAAGAGTCTCTTAAATGTCCCTAATGAACCTGCCTCTAACATCACCCCCAGCAGTGCACTGCACGTAGCCACACTCTCTGTGTTAGAAGAAAACTACCCTTGACATCGCCCCAATACTTTCCTCCAATCACCTTAAAATCATGTCAAATCATAAACACAAGAGATTCTCCAGATGCTGGAAATCCAAACCAAGACACACAAAATGCTGGAGAAACTCAGCAGGTCAAGCAGCATCTATGGAAATGAAGAAACAGTCGATGTTTCGGGCCGAGACCCTTCAGCAGTTCTGTGGAGTCTAGACAAATGTCTTAGTCAAGTCTCCCAATATCAGCAGGATGCGCCTGTGGGTGAACTACATATACCTGTCTGGACACGCCCCCCTGCTGACTGCTCCAGTGGCTCCTCCCACAGACCCCGGTATAAAGGCGATTGGGGCCTGAGCCCTGCCCTCAGTCTCCAGGATGTAGTGTGGTGGTCAATTGCTGCTTGTTCTTTCTTCCAGCCAATAAAAGCCGATATCTCGCCTCACGTCTCGGAGAGTTATTGATGGTGCATCAGTGCCCTTAAATGGGAAGAAATGCCTCTAACTGGTGCAAGGTGAATGTTGGTGTGAGTCTGGCATTTGTAATGTGGAACCTCTGAGTTCCCCTTATATCTGTAAGAGTGGAAATGGGTGTTGCATGAATAGTAATTAACTTGGGATACCATATCTGTTGAGGCCAGCCACTGAAGTCAATTGCAAGCAGAACAGCCCGGTCCAGTTTTGCAGCTGGTATAATTTAACACAGAAGTAGGCGTTGCAACAATTGCCTCCAGATAAAATTAAAAATGGATTGCATCTCATCAAAAAAAAGTATAGCACTGCCCTACCTAGCTCTCAGGCTGCTGTTCCTTCCTTGTCAAAGACACAGGTTCATTCACCTTACGGTGGGGAAACTAACTCCTGTTTCATTAGCCATGTAGAAACAATAAGCACCCTTTGCAAGCCCAAAATTACTAATACTGTTATTAATTTCGCCTACTGTAATTAACTAAATTAATTAGCAACTTGTATTTAACACGTAAGCACACAAACGTTAGGATCTGGAAATCAGTGTTCCAGTAGGCCTGATCCTTTGGAAATTTTGAACTGTATTGAGCAGCAGCTCAGCATTCACACATGAAGAAAGGTGTGAAGTTGCTGCTTTCATGTGATAAATAATCACAAAACATACCAGAAAACCTTAGGGGTTTCCCATTTCAATACAATTAATTTCCTCATTTAAATTCCTCAAGAAATCAGACACTCTATGTTGATGCCAAGGGGAAGGAATCATATCAATGATAACTATTTTCTCACACAACTTTACCACCAGGATGTGCTTATTCCTCTTTTTCTCATTGTTACTGGTCACCAGCACACTTCCCTCATGGCAACAAATATAATTTGGTCACAACCACACAGCCAGCCAATATATTTGACCTGCTTTGGCAGTAATATCCCTGTAGACAACTCTAGGATGAGAATTGCATTTTCTGTTTGAAATTTGCAGTTGATATGTAATAGATGTTTAAGGCCACAAATCCAACCATAGGATCCCGCTGACAGTCATAAACCACTCCAGACAACCCTTCATGTTTTGGTATTGTCAGAAACCATTTGATTTATACGCTCTGCATGGCTGTTGTTATTTACAGTTACTGACACATATACACATTGCAGCTCTAGAATGGCAGCTATGTTACCTTGAAAAATGACATTTCTTTTCAAGCAATTTAACTTCACAGTACATTATTGTTTGAAAGCTGTCACCAGGTAATAAAACAAAGCTACGCAGTCAGTCTCAGTAATGCCAGTGTACTGAGGCAGGAATCTCCTTGAAGTTCACCTTATTTTGTTCTCTTTTGTATGGGAGAACAAGATGCTAACATTGCTCTCAGACTGCTTATTCTCAGATAAAGAGAAAGATAATTTGTTCAGGAGAGCCCTATTCATTTCCAAGCGTACACTTCCATGACAGTGCTGGCTGTAAACTTAAACGGTCACCTACACACAAAATGCTGGAGGAACTCAGCAGGCCAGGCAGCATCTGTGGAAAAGAGTACAGTCGGCATTTTGGGCCGAGACCCTTCAGCAAGTCTGAGAAAAAAAGATGAGAAGTCAGATTAAAATGATGGAGGGAGGGGAGGAAGAAATGCCAGGTGGTGGGTGGTGGGTGAAACTGGGAGAGGGGGAGGCCTGAAGTAAAGAGCTGGGAATTCGACTGGTGAAAGAGATAAAGGGCTGGAGAAGGGGGAGTCTGATAGGAGAGGGCAGAAAGCCGTGGAAAAGGAAAGGGGAAGGGAGCATCAGGGGAGGTGAGAGTGGAGAATGAAGGGGAAGGGGCATTAAGGGAGGTTCCAGAAATCAGTGTTCATGCCATCAGGCTGGAGGCTACCCAGACGGAATATCAGGTGTTGCTCCTCCAACCTGAGTGTGGTCTCATCGCGGCAGTAGAGGAGGCCATGGACTGACATATCGGTATGGGAATGGGAAGTGGAATTAACATGGGTGGCCACTGGGAGATCCCACTTTTTCTGGCGGACAGAGTGTAGGTGCTTGGCGAAGCAGTCTCCCAATCTACGTTGGATCTCACTGATATACAGGAGGCCACACCAGGAGTACCAGACACAGTACGTGACCCTTACAGATGCACAGCTAAAGTATCGCCTCATCTGGAAGGACTGTATGAAGCTCTGAATGGTAGTGGGGGGGGGGGGGAGGTGTAGGGGAGGGTATAGCACTTGTTCAACTCGCAAGGGTAAGTGCCAGGACGGATATCAGTGAGGATGGATGGATGAGAGAGTCACGTGGGGAGCCCCTACACCTCTTCCCTTATTACCATTCAGAGCCCCAGACAGTTGCAACACTTCACCTGTGAGTCTGTTGGGGTCATATACTGTATATGTTCCTCCCAATGGGGCTCCTGTATATTGGTGAGACCTGACGTAGAAGGCCACTTCTCTGAGCACCTATGCCAGAAAAAAGCGGGACTGCCCAGGGGCCACCCATTCCCATTCTACTTCCCATTCCCATTCTACTTCCCATTCCCTTTCTACTTCCCATTCCCATTCTACTTCCCATTCCCATTCTACTTCCCATTCCCTTACCAACATGTCAGTCCATGGCTTCCACTACTGCTGCAGTGAGGCCACACTCGGGTTGGAGGTGCAACAGTTTATATTCAGGTTAGGTCCAACCTGATGGCGCGAACATCAATTTCTCAAACTTCTGGTCACGGACTTCACTCTCCTTCACCATTTCCCATTCCACATTCCCATTTCTCTCTCTCACCTTATCTGCTTACCTATCCATCACCTCCCCCTGGTGCTCTCCACATCCCTTTCTTCCATGGCCTTCTACCCTCTCCTATCAGATTCCTCCTTCTCCAGCCTTTCATCTCTTTCACCAATTGATCTACCAGCTCCTTACTTCACCCCTTCCCTCTCCCAGTTTCACTTATCGCCTATCACTTGGTATTTCCTCTTCCCACCCCCCACCTTTTTACGCTGACTTCTCATCTTTTTTCTCCAGTCCTGATGAAGGGTCTTGGCCCGAGACATTGACTGTACTCTTTTCTAGATGCTATCCAGCCAGCTGAGTTCCTCCAATATATTGCGTGGTGTTGCTTGGATTTCCAGCATCTGCAGAATTTCTCTTGTTTGTGATTGGTCACCCAACAACTTCTTTCGTTTTTCTCCTTTACCTTTCCGTTATACTGGCTCAGATCTGCTGACTCCACAACCTCACATCTTACAGTTTATATGTCCCAGAAGGGGTCATCTGTCTAATAGGTTTCTGAGGATTAATCCCAACAGTTCAATTCCCTTTCCTTATTTCCCTGTACTTCTGCAACATATATTCTCTCTTCCATGTTTGTCACTCCCCCCATCTCTGTTTGTCACTAACCTGAATTGAGAAGTAATTGTACAGTCATTAATTCACCTACCACAACATATTTGGGATGTGGAGAGAAACCAGAGTGTTTTGAGCACCCACATCTTCTCAGAGATATCACGCAAACACCCTGGACTGTGAGATAGTGGAGCTAACTACTGTGACACCACACCATCTTTCCTGGCCTGTATAACCGCTCTGACCAAAAAGACTAGCTAAAATATGTATTTTGTATGTCAGTGTGATAATGTGAAGTTTCCTAGGATGAACATGAGGACAGAAGTAATTGATTTAATTGGCCCTTATTAAGGTGAGCATGGAGTTCAGGTTGTGTCAATAGCCAATAGTTTGAGGAACATTAGCTATCTTCACCCTGGGTAGACTATTTTCTAAATGGTGTGAAATTTCAAAAACCTGAGGTCGAAAGGGACTTAGGAGTCCTCGTGCAGGATTCCCTAAAAGTTAATTTGTAGGTTGGATCGGTGGTGAGAAAGGCAAATATGATGTTAGTATTCATTTTGAGGGGACTAGAATATAAAAGCAAGGATGTAATGTCCAAGCTTTATAAAGCATTGGTGAGGCCTCACTTGGAGTATTGTGAGCGGTTTTGGGCTCCTTATCTTAGAAAGCATGTGCTGACATTGGAGATGGTTGAAAGGAGGTTCACAAGAATGATTCTGAAAATGGAAAGATTATCATATGAGGAGCGTTTGATGGCTCTAGGCCTGTACTCATTGGAATTTAGAAAAATGGGGGGGGGATCTCATAGAGACCTATTGAATGTTTTAGGTAGAGTGTTCTAGGTAGAGTGGATGTAAAGAGGTTGTTTTCTATAGTGGGGGAATTTAGGACCAGAGGGCCCAACCTCAGAATAGTGGGACGTTCATTTAGAACTGAATTAAGGAGGATTTTTTTTTTTAGCCAGATTGTGGTGAATCTGTGGAATTCATTGCCACGGGCAGCCTTGGAGGTCATGTCATTATGTATATTTAAGGCAGAGGTCTTGATTAGTCAGGGCATGAAGGGATACGTGGAGAAGCCTGGAGATCATCAGCATCTCTGGAAAGAGTTAATGTTTCAGGTCAAGGTAGGAGGCTGAGGTAAAGGTAGAGAGTCAAGGTGTAGAAGTTCGTGGTATCTCTTTGAATGATGCTTAGGGGACAGCATAAAGATGTGTGAGGCAATTAACATGGATTTGTTCTTGGAAGAATTCTAAATTGATTAGATGGGAGGAAATGGCAGCCACCCAGATGCACTACACAAACTGCTGAAAGAGCTGAGACAAGCATCATCTGTGTGGGCAAAGGTATGGCTGATGTTTCAGGTGAAGATTCTGTATAAGAACCATGGTCTCTATTACAGGAAATGCCATGCACAGTATTGGTTAGGGCCATTTTGTCAAACTGGGAGTGGAGGAAACCTAATTACTCAGGGCAATTCTGCCTGTTAAGGGACTGTACCTCCTTTAATCGCAGGATTCTGCAGACAGTGGTGCGGACAGCCCAACGCATCTGTAGTTGTGAGCGTCTCATGCATCAGGACACTTACAAGGACAGGTGCAAGAAAAGGGCCTGAAGGATCATTGGGGACCCGAGTCACCCCAACCACAATCTATTCCAGCTGCTACCATTGGAGAAATGGTACCGCAGCATAAAAGCCAGGATCAACAGGCTCTGGGACAGCTTCTTCCACCAGGCCATCGGACTAATTAAGTCACATTGATTTGAATGTATTTCTATATTACATTGTCTGTTCTATTTATTATAAATTATTATAAATTAATATGATTGCACATTGCACATTTTGACAGAGACGTAACGTAAAGATTTTTACTCCTCATGTATGTGAAGGATTTAAGAAATAAAGCCAATTCAATTCAATTCAATCCAATCCAGGACTCTTTTGGAAAGTGTTAAAAATCTGTAATTTAATCTTAAACCAAACCTCTGAACAAATTGTGCTGAACAACTTGTTTATGCTTGCCCAACATTCAAATGCATTGTGAAATTTGACGGGTGAGCTGGTGTGGTCTTGACTGAGATCTTTGAGTCAGATCCAGGCCATTGTTTTTTTATTGACGAGTAGGTTGCTGCACAGCACAGTTTAAATTGTTGGAAAATAGCCGTTCACTTTCTCTTTGCTTATTGTTCCTCCACTGGTATTGGCTTGAGTTTTGTGGTTCTGCTTGTGTCACTCTGACTAATGGAGAAATTGGCACCAAAGCAGTCTTGTCTCGATTCCTGGTTCATTTGACTTTGAGTTCTGAATCTCTTTTCAGTTCCTTACTCTGGAGGCATTGATTAAAAGGCCCAAAGTATGAGGTGATCGTTCAGTTATTTCACCTACTGTCACAACCACGGTCCCTGCCATGGGGTCTGCCCACACTGGCAGGCAGGCTGTGGAACAGGTTTGGCAATTATACTCATGAGTATGCACTTGGCAGCCAATTAATGGTTCATTGTGGTGGTATTAACTCCCTTCTTTTGTTCTTCTCGAGACCTAACCAAAAGCACAGCAACGTCTACGCTCTCTACCTACCTTCGTCCTTCTTTCGCGACCATTTAGATCGCTGCTGTAAAGGAGCAGTGTCCATTTGCTATTAAATTATTGGCTTCTTAGCTGCAGTGTCAGCATTAGCTTTCAGTTTGAGAGTTTTAGTGGACGGCCCAGTTTACTTGACTTATGAAGAATATTTATTATGCCTTCAACTTAGTCATAATATTGGTACCAGGGCTGAAAATGAAATATGATGCAACATTCCTTCATTTTAAAGGGTGGGAAATAGCCACCACCCTTCAAAACAAATATATGTCACAAAAAATTCCTTTCCACCTATGTATCATAACACATTTGTTGCACTAGCTGTAAAAGTTTATCAGGCATTGCAGAGGCATTATTGGGAAGGAATTTTTGGCATGTGATCACCTGCTTTTTAATACCTGAACAAAAACCAGGCACCCTGAACTGTAGCTCACCCTTTACGCACAAATCATTAAACCTTCAGCAGGCTGGATTCCTTTCATTGCAACCACCCCTCCTGAAAATCCAACAAAAGAAGGAAATTCTGGAGATACTCAGCCATCCAGGCAACACCCTCCCAGAGAGTTAACATTTCTGTCTGTTCAGATGTGAAACACCCGTTCTTTTTCCCTTGCCACAGTTGCCGTCTCTTAAGTATTTTCTGGGCGCTACGGTAGCGTAGTGGTTCATGCAATGTTGCTACAGCTCGGGGCATTGGAGTACAGAGTTCGATTCTGACTGCGTCTGTAAGCAGTCGGTACGTCCTGCCCATGAGTGTGTGACTTTCCCCTGGGTGCTCCCGTTTTCCCCCTCATTCCAAAGACATACCAGTTAGTAGGTTAATTGGTGATTGTAAATCATCCTGTGATTAGGCTCGGGTTAAATAGGTGAGCTGCCGGGCAGTGGGGCTCATTGTACCGGAAGGGGTGGGTTCTGTGCTGTATCTTTTAAAATAAATCTTCCCTTCTCATTGTTGATCATGTTGGCACATTGAATTGTTTCTCACTACAAATCTTTCAACACCAGATTGCACTCCAGACCATCTAGGACCTCGTAAGATTTGTTCAATTGTGTAATGTCCCTGTTTATAAGGCCACTAAGTTAATTATCAAAGCATAATCTGGTTATGCAATGAGTGGCGGCAGCAGGTTGTAGTGCTCCAGTTGAGCCTGTGTTAATGACTTAAAGAAATACTGCAAAATCTCTCTCTCTCTCTCTCTCTCTCTCTCTCTCTCTCTCTCTCTCTCTCTCTCTCACTCTCTCTCTCTCTCACTCTCCCTCCCTCTCTCTCTCTCTCCCTCTGTCTCTCTCTCTCTCACTCTCCCTCCCTCTCTCTCTCTCTCACACTCTCCCTCCCTCTCTCTCTCTCTCCCTCTGTCTCTCTCTCTCTCACGCTCCCTCCCTCTCTCTCTCTCTCTCTCACTCTCTCTCTCAGTCTCTCTCCCTCACTCTCCCTCTGTCTCTCTCTCTCACTCTCTCTCTCTCTCGCTCTCTTTTTCTCAGTCTCTCTCTCTCTCTGTCTCTCTCTCTCTCACTCTCTCGCTCTCTCTCTCTTTCTCTCTCTCAGTCTCTCTCTCTCTCTCTCTCTCTCTCTCTCTCTCTGTCTCTCTCTCTCCCCCCCCCCCCCCAAGAGCCATTGTAGGCTTCCCTCCACCCATCCATTTTACATGCTACATTCACACAAACATCGACTGTTTCTCTCCACGGATGCTGCATGACCTGTTGAGTTCCTCCATAATGTTGTGTGAATTACTCCGGATTTCTAGAATATCTTGTGTTTATGATCTGCATGTATATAATCTCTGTCATAGAGCCTTGACTCTCCCATAACACTTCAGAAATGACATTATAATGCAGAGAAACGCAGTGATGAGTTTACTCGCTGGACGGTCCCACCACTAAGGCAATCTGGTAATCTGTTTTAGTGATAGTGGCTGAGGGAAAATATTGATCAGGATACCGTTCTTATTCTTGCCATTAGGAGAGTGTTCTATCCCAGCATGGAGGAGGAACTGGGAAATCTGCCAGTACACAGCAGTAAGAGAAGGGGCTGAGGTGGGATAGGTGAATCTAAATGTGGAGAGGATGATATGCAGTTAGAACCAAGTTAGGGGAGAGGGGTAGAAGAGGTGAACAAAGGGTGGCAAAACTAGGTGGACAAGTGAACGCGTGGAAGAAGAGAACAACAGATGCCATTGGTTATCTGAAGCTGGACTGATTCAATATTCACACTATTAGGTTACAAGCTACCGTACTGGAATATGAGATGTGGTTCCTCCGATTTGCATTTGGCCTCTCTGTCGCATTGGCGAAGACTGCCAACAGACAGGTTGATCTGGGAGTGGGTAGACCAGTCACAATGGCGTACGACTGGTAGTTGAAGGTGTCCTTTGCAGACAGTGCACAAGTGCTCCGCAGAACATTGCTTAATCTATGCAAGGGGAGGCCACATCAAGAGCAGCAATGCACGAGACTAGGTCAGATGGAAGCACGTGATCTCTGCCTCACCTGGAAGGGATGTTTCGGTTCCTGGGCAGTGATTACAGAGGAGGAGAAGGGATATGTGTTACACCTCTTACAGTTGCAGAGGAAAGTATCCAGGGTTTGTGAGGGGTAGGTGGGGAGCAATGATTGGACCAGGGAGTCACAATGAGAGGGGTGCACAGAAAATGCTGGAAATTGTGAGCAACACACAGAAAATGTTGGGAGAACTCAGCAGGTCAGGCAGCGCCTATGGAAAGGAATAAATAGTCGATGTTTTGGGCCAAGACCCTTCATCAGTCCCTCCAAGGATGCTGCCTAAATTACTGAGTTCCTCCAGCATTTTATGTGTGTTGCACAATGAGAGAGATGACCTTTAGCAAGGGTGAAGGTCAAGACAGATGGGGTTGCTGTGCTAGTTGGAAGGTGAGTTAAAAGTTCAAGATAGCCACTGTGGTGCTCCTCAAGATGACTGTCTAGTCAGCAATTCCTGTATTCCTGCTTCTCTAATCTCCTATATGTGCTTGGGTTTCTTCACAAGGCACTTCAGCTGCCTTGGACCCTTGTCCCAAGCCTTCCACTCACCCCATTCTGATGTCAAACTTTGTCTGGTAGCCCACCTTTTGAGGTACCTTGTGGACGTTTGTCGATAAAGGAACAAAATATGAGTGCAGTTGCATAAAGATGCTGAGCTATTAGTACAACCGTGATGTTGCATTCTGACCGTCAGAGAGTGTATTGTGTGAAGTAAATGGAATTCTTGTTTATTCAAACAAAACAAGTGTTTAAACAATAACATCTTGCTGCCCCTGAATAGAACAATTGTGACCATGTGAACACAATGAGGTTACACAAGGAAAGCAGTAGTTCATTATCTCCAATCTGTTTGAGGTTGGCCAAATATTATTTTCCAGATCTTGTTCCAATCTGTACAATATGTCAATTCTCTTTTCTTCATGAGCTCAACCCATAAACTCATGCACTGGCTCTTTTACATCTGTCCACTTTCAAAATTTGTGTATCTGCATTTTATAGTCAAATTGCAATTGCAACAGTGCATTCTAATCAAAGGCTTGCAGAAGTTTTAACAGGAAAGAAAGCATGACAGTGTCTCTACGTCCTTCGGAGTCTGCGGAGATCCGGCATGTCATCAAAAATCTGGACAAATTTCTGTAGTGTGTGGAGGGAAGTGTGCTGACTGGCTGCATTATGGCCTGGTATGGGAACGCCAATGTCTTCGGACGGAAAATTCTACAGAAGTTAGTAGATTCGGCCCAGTGCATCACGAGTAAAGTCCTCCCAACCTTTGAGCACATCTACATGAAACATTTCTGTAGAAAAGCAGCAGCCATCATTAAAGATCCTCACCACCCAGGCCATGCTCTTTTCTCGCTGCTGCCATCAGGTAGAAAATACAAGAGCCTCAGGACTTGCACCACTGGGATCGAGAACAGTTACTACTCCTCGACCATTAGACTCTTGAACAAAAGAGAATAACTAAACTCATTCTATTTCTGATGTTCCCACAACTGATGGTCTCACTTTAATGACTCTTTATCTTGTTACTTCATGCTCTCGTTATTTATTGCTATTTATTCATATTTGAATTTGCATAGTTTGTTGTTCATTGATCCTGCTTACAGTTACTGTTCTATAGATTTGCTAAGTATGCCTGCAGGAAGGGGAATCTCAGGGTTGTATGTGGTGTCATGTATGTGCTCTGATCATAAATTTGATATCTTAAAAGTACTTTGCTGGCTTGATTGGGAGCTCCACTCTTCCACATTCCACAAGTGTGCTATTGATGGCTTGGTGCTCCTCCTTCTCTAATTCCGATGGTTTGTGGTTTGGATCCAACTCTAGAGATGTGACCGAGATAGTGAAGTTGCTGCTTCAAGGAGGGCGTTGCTCAATATTTGATGCCGTTTACTGGATGAGATTGTTAAATTGTGCTCCATTCTACTCTCTCAGGTGGGCTTAAGAGATCACCTATTCTGAAAATTACAACATTTTGAAGGTTTTGCACCTATTTTGAAGACTGCCACAACAGATTCTCCAATCTGCTTTGGAGCACCTAGACAACAGCAAAACATACATCGGGCTGCTGTTTATTGATTATAGCTTGACATTCAACATTATCATCCTCTCAGTATTAATCACCAAACTTCAAAACCTGGGCCTCTGTAGCTCTCTCTGCAACAGCATCCTTGACTTCCTCATCAGGAAACCACAGCTGATGCAAATCAATACATCTTGTCCTCCCTGACAGTCAGCACAGATGCCCCTTACGCATACATGTTTAGGCCTCTACTCTACTCTCTCTACACTCACGTCTGTGTAAGAGAAGGTATATGGGAATGCATCAATAGCCTCACACTCAACATCAGCAAGACCAAGGAATTGACTGTAAATTTCATGAAGGGTGTTATGTGTATCCAGAGCAAGGTCAATGGAACAGTATGATTAAATGTTTTGCTGAGCCATGTTAACACAGTACATGCAGGGCAATTTACAGTGCTGGAGCGATGAATCAAGCCCATCAAGATGAAAACGTGCACTCGAAAGCCCGCTCAAAAAGAGAATGCCACCTACTCATAGGAGGTCCTGTCGATTCACTGCAAAATCAGTCAGCTGCATGCACACACAATCTATCTAATACAGTTCAAAGGAGAAGCAGGGAGAACACACACCAGTCCTCACTAAGGAGTCAGTGGTGCAAATGGAGAGCAGCTTCAGCTTCCTGGGCATCAGCATCTCAAAGGATCTATTCTAGGCCCAACACAACTGATGCAAATGCCAAGCAGTTCTGCTTCATTAAGTGTTTGAGGCGATATGGTGTATCACCAAAGACTCTTACAAATTTCTACAGGTGTACGGCGGAGAACGTTCTAACTGTTTAATATCATAGCCTGGAATGAATGTTCCAATGCACAGGAACGCAAGAGGTTGCAGAGGGTTGTAGATTTAGCTGGCTCTGCCAGGAGCAGAGCCACCCCACGATCAAGGAGTTTTCCAGAGGTGGCGTCTGAAGAAAGCAGCATCTATCATTAATGACCATGACCATCTGATACATGGTCTTTTCTTGTTACTGCCATCAGGGAGGAGGTACAGGAGTCTGAAGACACTTCATATAATAGGCAGAATGATATCGGAACAGCTTCTACCTTTCACCATCAGATTTCTGAACAGCCCATATACCCATTAACACCATCTCATTATTCCCTTTTTTTTGCACTGTTTATTTACTTGGTAATTTACAGTAATTTTATGTCTTTATACTGTCCTGCTGCTGCAGACAACAACCTTCACACCAAATAGGTCAATAAACCTGATTCTGGTTTTGAGATTGTTTCCTGATTTCTGCCGTTGCCATGGTTACTACTTTTACACCTAGTAGATGGGCAAATGGTCAAAGTTCAAAGTACATCTATTATCAAAGTACATATATATCACCATATACAACCCTGAGATTCATTTTCTTGTGGGCATACTCAATAAATCCAATAAGCATTGATGCACCATCAATAACTCTCAGAGATGGGAGGCGAATGATAGGCTTTTATTAGCTGCAAGAGACCACGATTAGCAGCAAGAGACCACCACACAACATCTTGGAGACTGAGGGAGGAGCAGTGCCTCCAATCGCCTTTATACAGGGGTCTGTGGGAGGAGCCACAGGAGCAGTCAGCAGAGGGGCGTGTCCAGACAGGTATATGTAGTTCACTACAAGCATAAAAGAATCTAAGAAAGACTGCACCAACAAAAAGAAAGTATCGAGGATCCTGCTGGCTGCTGGTTATTAACTGCTCCCAAACCAATATTAACTCTCAGTGAATACCACAAAAGCAAAACAGTTATCTGTCGGTCAACATATTACTAATTGTGTGATTTTCTGTGCATAAATTATTTGCAATTTTCTTTGTATTTCAAATCATAGTGCAACAAAAATATCTCTTGGCTATAGAGTATTTTGGGATGTCCTGAGATTGCGCAAGGTGATATTTAAATACGAGTACAAATGACGTGCTAGGATCTGTACAATACTACTGGAGTGGATTTTCAAATGAGATGTTAAACTGTGGCCTCTTTGCTCTCTCAGGGCACATAGAAGATTCAATTGTTCCACTCTGGGAATGAAATAGTTCTTCTTCACATTCTTCTGGCCTATATACAAGCCTTAAAACAAAACCTTAAAAGCAAGTCATTTGGTTCTTTGCACAATGCAGTTATGGGGGCCTACTGCATACAATTGATTCCATTAGTCCCCAGGATTCAGGGTCAAAGTGTCAATATTGTAAAGCACAGAAATGGGTCCTTCAGCCCACTACACCTTCTTGCCAATTTATACCTATTTCATTTGTCCACGTTAGGACTGTATTTTTCAATGCCTTCCCTATTTAAATCTCTTTCACCATAGAGACTGCCTGTTTTTAACATAAATTGGCTGCAAATACTTTCAATAGTCCTGTGACACAGAGATTCTGCAGATGCTGGAAATCTTGAGCAACATACACTAAATGCTGGAGAAACTCAGCAGGTCAGGCAGCATTGATGGAGGGGAATTAACGATTGCCCTTCATCGGAAATGGAAAGGAAGGGTGCAGAAGCCAGAATAAGAAGATGGGTGTGGGGAGAGTGAGGAGCAGGTGATAGGAGAGACTTGGGGAGGGGTAAGGTAAATAGCTGAGGCTGGGGAGGATGTGAGGAGCTGGATGGTTGATGAAGAGGAAATCTAACAGAAAAGGACAGTGAGCTGTGGAATAAAGAGGAGGAGTAAGGGAAACAGAAGGAGGTGGTGGGTAGGTAACGAGGATGGAGGAAGAGGATAACATGGGTGAGATAGTCCCCAGAATTAAGGTGAATTCTGGACAAATTATTGCACTGATTTGAGTATTTGCCATAAAGAGAGGTAGGACAGACTTGAATATTATTTTTTGGAGCGTTGGAGGCTGAGGGACAACCTGATAGAAGTATATATAATTATGAGTGACACAGATAAATAGATAGTCGGTCTTTTTCCTGGGGTTTAAGTATCAATTGCTAGACAGTATGGCTTTAAAGTAAGAAGGCCACAGTTTTTTTACACAGAGTATAGTAGGTGTCTGGAATATGCAGTCAGTGAAGATGGCGGAAGCAGATATGACAGTAACATTTAAGAGGCATTTAGAGAGACACAAAATCAGGCAGGGAATAGATGGAAAAAGGCCACATGCTAATAGTTGGAACTAGTTTTGTTTTGATGCAGATATGTTTCACCAAAGGGTCTGTTCCTGTGTTGTATTGATCTATGTTCTGTGGTCTCAATGAAGTCACTCGCAGAGTATGAGGTCTATTGTGTTAGCAGATGTTGCATTGTGAATACTGAGTTGAAATGTCAGGTCTTCAGAGAAGGAAATAAAGTGACAGAATTCAGAAAACTTACAGAAAGGATTCAGTTTGCTAAATCAGTTATGCTGGAATTGGGTGGAAGTGGATGAGAATACATGCCTCATCATTTTTTCTTCATAATCTTGAGGGAGCATTAACTCTCACCTGCCTGTCTGCAGTGTGACCAGTCTTCTCCCTGCCTCCTGTCTCACATCTTCCTGCCACTGAAATTCATTCCTGCTCAATTTTTTTGAAGTCTAATGAAGAATTGCTTGCAAAATATGATTGTTTGTACGTTGGTTCTAAGACTTATGACATGATGCCAAAAACTAACAAGAATGTGGTTCGCTGAAGATTGTAGTCCAGCGTTGGAAATCTCCTCATGATATTTCAAGTACTCACTGGCTTCAGAGCTTTTTGGACATTTTTTACCTGGAATTACCATCAGCAAGAGTAAATGGTGCACAACCAAACACAATCTTAATGCTGTCAAATTTGATATCTAACTTAAAAGATCTTGTGTTAAAATAGGAATGATCTGTCTGTGTAAGCACTACTACTCAGTTGGTTGGTGGAGGGTGGGAGGGGTGGGGGGGGGGTGGCTGGGTTAAACAGTCAAAATGTAATCGGCAACTGGTTGTATTGAATGTAATTTGTTGGTGTTGCAATAAAAATTAGTGATTAAAAATGTGGTTTGCTATTACTGTACACTCACTTGGTCAATTGGAAAATTGGTTTATTGTTGTTACATGTACCGAGGTACAATGGAAAACCTATCTTACCTACCGTTCATACAGATCAATTCATATAACAGTTCATTGAGATAGTACATAGTAAACCATAACACAATACTTTCTTACTCTTGGTTCAATCATATCTGCTGTTTATTTTCCAACTGCAAGAAGAGGCTAAATCAAGCTGCTGTGGCCAGCAGTTCCAGTGCTCGGAGACGATCACCAGATCTACTGGGCCAAGTGTATGTGGGATACTTGCTAAACTACAGAAACTATCTCATACCTCACTTCTCTCTGGCACTGGCCTCCCCAGCCTGCTTATGCTGTAGATCCCCTGGAATGGACACTTCAGTTCCCAAGAATTGGAATGTCCATTCATTTGAATGTAGACTAAATGGGAAAAGGAAAGTAAAGCAAGTTCTCTTGCTTCTGTTTTACATAATTTAATTCTTTTATTTCTTATCTTTAATTCTTTTTGTAACTTTTTCATATTACTGAAAGCAATCTTAAAATTTCTTAGATATTTCTAATAACAAAAGTAATGCCTCACTGGCACTTAGAGAGAGATCAGCCCTTCACACTAGACCCTCATAAGTGTGGATGGGTTTTGCAGCTGGAAACTAAATAGCAGGTATTATTGAAACAAGATTGTTTCTAATGGAGATGTATGAAAGGTACTGTGTTATGATCTATTTTGTACTCTCTCAATGCACCGTTATAGTGAATTGATCTGCATGATTGGTAGGTAAGACAGCTTTTCCATTCTACCTTGATATATGTGACAACAAGAAGTATGGCCTGTGGACCCCGTCCAGCTCAGTGTGTCTTGTTATTGCCAATAAAGGCACAAGAATTTCATTTTGGAGTCCAAGCAGGAAAGTTTGCTAGTACTGCACTGGGGGGTTTAAACTAGAGTTGCCGTGGGATGGGAGCCAGAAAGCCAGAACAGATAGTGGAGACAGATGTTGTTAAAATAGACAAAATCAGGAATCAAAGGGTTGAACATGGTGGAACTAATGTTCTGAGCTGCGTATGTTTCAATGCAAGAAGGTTGTGTAGGAAAGGCAGATGAGATTAGGGCATGGATCAACACATGGAATTATGATATTGTAGCCATTAGTGAGACTTTGTTGCAGGAGGGGAGGGACTGGCAGCTTAATGTTCTGGGGTTTTGTTGTTTTAGTCGTGGTAGGGGAGGAGGGATTAAAGCAGGAGAAGTGGCATTACCAGTTAGGGGAAAATGTCATGGCAGTGCTCAGTGAGGAGTGACTGGAGAAGTTGTCTAGTGAGGCTTTATGGGTGGAACTGAGGAATAAGAAAGGTATGATCACATTAATGGGTGATATTATAGACCACTCAACAGTCCGCGGGATTATGGGAACATATTTGCAAAGAGATCGCAGACTGTTATAAGAAACATAAGGTGTTATAGTAGGTGATGTTAACTTTCCACATATTGACTGGGACTCCCATACTGTAAAAGGACTAGATGGGATGGAGTTTGTCGAATGGGTGCAGGAAAGTTTCCTTAATCAGTGCATAGTAATCCCAATGAGAGAGTGTGCAATATTTGTTCTCCTTATAGGGAATGAGACAGGGCAGGAGGTGAACATTTTGATTCTAGTGATCATAATGCCATTAATTTCAAGGTATTTATGAAGAAGGATAGGTCTGGATTGAGATTCTAAATTGGAGACAGACCAACTTTGATGGTATCAGGAAGAATCTGGCAAGTGTGGTTTGGGACAGGCTGTTTTCTGGCAAAAGTGTACTTGGAAAATGGGAGGCCTTCAGAAGTGAAATTTTGAGAGTACAAAGTTTGTATGTGCCTGTCAGAATAAAAGACAAGGATAACAGGTTTTGGGAATCTTGCTTTTTGAAAAATATTGAGGCCCTTGTTAAGGAAAAAATGAGGTGCATTACCGGTGTAAGTAGGTTGGACCAAATGAGGTACTTGAGTATAAGAAATGAAAAAAAAAGAAGAAATGAAGAGGGCTAAAAAAAGGAGTGAATTTGCTCTAAGGGCTTCCACGTGGCAGAGAGGAAGAAGCTGTTCCTGAATCGCTGAGTGTGTGCCTTCAGGCTTCTCTACCTCCTTCCTGAGGGTAACAATGAGAAGAGGGCATGTCCTGGGTGATGGCACTCCTTAATAATAGACGTCACCTTTCTGAAGCACCGCTCCTTGAGGATAACTTGGATACTACGAATGCTAGGACCCAAGATTGAGCTGACTAATTTTACAACTTTCTGTAGCTTCTTTTGGTCCTGTTCAGTAGCCCCCCCATACCAGACAGTGATGCAGCCTGTCAGAATGAACTCCACGGCACATCTACAGAAATTTTCAAGTATTTTAGTTAACAAACCAAATCTCTTCAAACTCCTAATGAAAGACTGTCTTGCCTTCTTTATAGCTGCATCAATATTTTGGGACTAGGTTAGGTCTACCTAGGAACTTGAAATTGCTCACCCTCTCCACTTCTGATCCCTCTATAAGGATTGGTTTGTGTTTCCTCGACTTACCTTCCTGAAGTCCATAGTCAGCTCTTTTGTCTTACTGACATTGAATGCAAGGTTGTTGCTGTGACACCACTTAACTAGCTAGTATATCTCACTCCTGGTACACCCTCTCATCTCCATCTGAAATTCTACCAACAATGGTTGTATCATCAGCAAATTTATAGATGGTATTATAGATAGAGTCATAAAGAAAGTTTCTGGCACATTGGCCTTCATAAATCAAAGTATTAACTACAGGATTGGGATGTTATGTTGAAGTTGTATAAACCTTGGTGAGGCCTAATTTAGAGTATTGTGTGCAGCTTTGGTCACCTACTGACAAGAAAGATGTAAATAAGATTGGACGAATGCAGAGAAAATTTACAAAGATGCTCCCAGGACTGGAGAACCTGAGTTACCAGGAAAGATTGAATAATTTAGAACTTTATTCCCCAGATTGTAGAAGATTGAGGGGAAATTTGATAGGGATATACATAATTATGAGGGGTGTAGATAGGGTAAATGCAAGCGGGCGTTTTGCACTGAGTTTGGGTGAGACTACAACTGGAGGTCATGGGTTAAGGGTGAAAGGTGAATATGAGGGAAAACTTCTTCACTCAGGGTGGTAAGAGTGTGGAATGAGCTGCCAGTGCAAGTGGTGATGTGATTCTGATTTTGACGTTTAAGAGAAGTTTGGATAGGTACATGGATGGGAGGGGAAGGAGGGTATGAGGCAGCTTAAGTGGTTCAGCATGTAGATGGACCAAAAGGCCTGTTTCTGTGCTGTGGTTTTTCTATGACTCTATGACACTAACTCAGAAAGGGCAGCACCAAAAAGCTTACATAGGATATCCAGCACTGTAAAAGGCTATTCAGCCCATTAGGGCCATGCTAGTATTTGCACGACCCAAGCTCTTCCCACATTCCTTATCTTTTCTTTTTTTTCCACAATTTCCTGATGTTTCTGAAAACCATGATGAAAACTGTGATGCATTTTCATTATTTTGCCAAAGTAAAGTTTAAACAATTTATACTTTAAACATCATCCAACCATACCAAGTATTAGAATTGTTTTAATTTTAAAACACACACAACCTTAGCAAACTCTACGCCGGATTCTAGTTCACTTTACCCAAAAAAGCTTCACTGCCTAATAACGAATAAATCAAACCGTGATACTGTTTGAACAGAAACAGGTGTATGGAGAGCTGGTTTTGTCATATGTAAATCCCTAGAGAATTTAATTCAGAGTGCCTTCTGTTCAAGACCTTTGAAAGAAGTGTAATGTTAGCTCACCTACACTGATATACACAGAGCCACTGGAAGACAGTAAATAAACCCTCCTACTTAAGATAGGGAGGGGGAGAGAGAGAAAAAACAAGGGACCATAGACCAGTGAAACTGAAATCAGTAATAAGAGAGAAGCTGGAATCTACTATTAAGGAAGTTAAGGGAGGACACTGAAAAAATAATATTAAGATTGGGTGACTCAGCATTGATTAATGAAAACAATTTCATGTTTGACTAATCTGTTAAGTGCTCTTTGAGTTGCTTCCTAGCAGAACAAATAAATGGATGGGTTGAAGGCTATTAAAAAAAGCTAAAGGACATAAAACCGAGGAAATATACTGGCATTGATGAAGGGTACAATATGTTCAAAAGCAGAAACCAGAAAGAAGATATTCTTCATGGAAATGGGCCCTTTGGCCCAACTGTTCATGCCGACCAAGGTTTCCATCTATACTAGTCCCATTTGTCCACTGCTGGTCCATATCCTGCTAAACCTTTCTTACTCATGCACTTGTCCATCTATCTTTTAAATGCTGTTAATGTACCTGCCTCAACCACTTCCTCTGACAGCTTATTCCATATACTGACCATTCTTTGGTAAAAATATTGCTCCTCAGGTTCCTATTAAATCTCTCCCTTCTCACCTTAAACCTATGCCCTCTAGTTCTTGATTCCCAACCCTAGGGAAAAGACTTTGATCTTATCACTACCCTGCATAAATTTATGTACCTGTAGATCACTCTATAATTTATGTACCTCTTCTGTGCTCCAATGAAAACAATCCAAACCTGCTTTTTCTCTCCATAACTCAAGTTCTCAATTCTTCGCATCTTTGTAAATCTCCTCTGCAATCTCTTCAGCTTGATGACCTATGGTGATCAAAACTGAACAAAATATCCCATATGTAGCCTCATCAACATCTTCTACCTCTTGCAACATAACATCCCAGAGGTACATTAAAAATTGCTTTGGTCATCCCCTCTAATTTATAGCTTATTATAGTCTCTGGAAGATGCCTGTGGCACAATTGCTCTAGTATTACAGATGAAGGTATTAAATTAAGCAACATTGTTGATTACATTTTGTATGGTATTTGGATGCTAATACAAGCTGTTAACTGCTGTGCTAAGCATCACAGTAGTGTAGTTGTTAGCTAGGTGCTATTACAGATCAGGGCTTCAGAGTTATGAGTTCAATTCTGGCATCTTCTGTAAGAAAATTTGTACATTCTTTCCATGAGCATGTTGGTTTCCTCCCAAAGTCCAAAGACAAACCGGTTAGTAGGTTAATTTGTTATTGTAAGTTGCCCTGTGATTAGGCTCAGGTTAAATAAGTGGGTTGCTGGGTGGCACAGATCGGTGGATCAGAAGGCCCTATTCCATTCTGCATCTCTAAATAATATATTTTTAAATTACTTTTGTAATTTCAGAGAATCAGACAACATGGACTGAATTTGTAGCTTATTTCTTGTGTCCCCCAGTCCACTAAGCATTGATGGGCTTTCTGTGACCATTGTGAGTTAAGTTGGCTGATGGGCTGTTTCGAAGAGCTTTAAATGTAAACCATATGCACTGGCTGGATTTTATGGTATAGGAATACCATAGGTTGGTAGGCTGTGACTAGAGGCACTGTTTGTCACAGGGATCGGTGCTGGGGCCCACCTGTTCACAATCTATATCAAACTTTAGATAAGGGGACTAATTATAATACTTTATGTTCAGGTTACTAATGGTACAGAAACAGGGTCTGTATGTGTTCTGGAGATGATGTAGAGAGACTCTGATGGGATATAGACAAGCTAAGTGAGTGAGAAAGGACATGGCAGATTTAATGTAAAGGGGGAAAATATGACATCATCCATTTTGGTGATCATACACAATTGCAGAGTGTTTCCTTTTTAATGGTAAGAGATTAAACGTGGTGGCATACAGGAATCACAGAACGTTGGCATGCAGGCACAGCAAGGCACTAGAAAGACCACTTAATTACAAATCCCGTCACTTAACTGTTATATATTTGCATCCAAATACAAGGCAACATTTGTTTTGTTTTCTCCATGAGTACTCTACTTTACCAGTTCCCTGATGGAGCTGACACATACAGTTTGGCTGGAGAAAAGGAGCAGTCATGTATTCATTTGATGTGGCTTGCAAAAAGATAATGTTCTGGAACGGGAAGATCCTGCTTAATGTAACAAACTACCCGTACAAGGCTTTAATTCTGTTGAATCCCCCAGCCATTGCTGAGAGGATTCAGATTTATGGGATGGAGGTTATTTATGGTGAGACCCAATAACAAAACCTTTACCGGCAAAAAGGAGACTTCCTCGATGCTTTCTTTTCCCCCATAGATACTGCCTGGCCTGCTGAGTTCCTCCAACATTTTGTGCGTCTTACTTCCTTGATGAGTTGGGGAAGCATTTTTGGGCACCTTATCTAGGAAACGATGTGGTGCCATTGGAGAGGGTCAGAGGAGGTTCGCAAGAATGATCTTTGGAAAGAAATGGTTAATGTATGAGGAGTGTTTGTTGGCTCTGAGCCCGTATTCACTGGAGTTTAGAAGAACGAGGGGCATCTCAGTGAAACCTATCAAAAATTGAAAGGCCTAGATAAATTGGATGTGGAGAGGGTGTTTCCTTTAGTGGGGGAGTCAAGGACTATAGGGTACAGCTTCAGAATTGAGAGATGTCCCTTTAGAGCAGAGATGAGGAGAAATTTCTTTAGTCAGAGTTGGCTGTGGAGTCCAAGTTATTGGGTATATTTAAAGTGAAGGTGGAGAGGTTCTTGATTAGTAAGAGTGTCAAAGGTTACAGGGAGAAGGCAGGAGAATAGCATTGCGAGGAATAATAGATCAGCCATGATGGAATGGCGGAGAAGACACAATGGGCCAAATGACCTAATTCTACTTCAATGGCTTATGGTGTCATTCCTGGTCGTTTTCTCCTCCAAGGAGTAGAATTTAAAGGTCAGAAGTTCTGCCCACTTTCACTGCCAGATTTCTAGAACTCCAAAGCTGAAAGTAAATTTATTATCAAAGTACGGATATGTCACTACATATAACCATGAGATTTGTTTGCTTGCAAGCATACTCAGTAAATCCAAGAAACATAGGAGGAATTGAAGCTGAGGTTTTGGAGCTTCCTGATTAGTTTTGAGGGGATGATGGTATTCAATACTGAGCTGTAGTCGATAAAGAGCATCCTGATGTATACAACTTTGCTGTCCAAATGTTCCAGGGTTGAGTGAAGAGCCAATGAAATAGAATCTGCCGTGGACCTTTGTGCCAGTAGGCAGAATGGAGCGGATCCAAGTCACTTCTCAGGCAGGAGCTTGATCAAAGTTTGATCACCAACCTCTCAATGAACTTCATCACAGAGGATGTAAATGCTTCTGGTCGATAGTCAATGAGGGAGGTTACCATGTCCTTCTTAGGCACCAGTATAATTGAAGCCTGCTTGAAGCAGGTGGGTACTTTTTTGGATAGCCTGCTATAGTGAACATAGAATATAGTGACAGTACAGCCCCGGAACAGGCTGCTCGACCCACAATATTATGCTGAATTAAAATAAATTACTAATCAAATGATAAACACAAAGAAGTCTGCAGATGCTGGAAATCCAGAGGAACACACACGAAATGCAGGAGAAACGCAGCAAGTCAGACAGCATCTATGGAAAAAAGTACAGTCGACGTTTCAGGCCGAAACCCTTCGGCAGGACTGGAGAAAAAAAGCTGAGGAGTAGATTTGAAAGGTGGGGGGTGGGGAGAGAGAAATGCCAGGTGATATTCGGAGGGGACGGGATGAAGCAAAGAGCTAGGAATTTGATTGGTGAAAGAGACAGAAGGCCATGGAAGAAAGAAGAAAAAAATAAAAAGATGGAGGGAGGGGAGAAAGGTGAAGCCTGATGGGTAGGAAAGATAAAGGGCTGGAGAGGAAGGAATCTGATAGGAGAGGAGAGTGGACCATAGGAGAAAGGGAAGGAGGAGGTGACCCAGGGGATGGGATAGGCAGGTGAAAAGAGGTAAGAGGCCAGGGTGGGGAATAAAGAAGAGGGGATGGGGAGGGAACAATTTTTACTGGAAGGAGAAATCGATATTCCTGCCATCAGGTTGGAGGCTACTCAGATGGAATATAAGGTGTTACTCCTCCATAATGAAGGTGGCCTTATCTTAGCACAAGAGGAGGCCATGGACCAACATGTCAGAATGGGAATGGGAAGTATTAAAATGTTTGGCCACCAGGAAGTTTTGCTTCAGGCAGATGGAGCAGAGATGCTCGATGAAGTGGTCCTCTAATTTACAATGGGTCTCATCAATGTAGAGGAGGCTCCATTGGGATCAGCAGACACAATAGATGACCCCAGCAGGTGAAATGTTGCCGCTCCTGGAAAAACTCTATGGGGCACTGACTGGAGGTGAGGGTGGAGGTGAATGGGCAGGTGTAGCATTTTGGCCACTTGTAGGGTTAAGTGTCAGGAGGGAGATTAGTGGGGAGGGACGAATGGACAAGTAAATCACTGAGGGAGTGATCCTTGCAGAAAGGGGAGGGAAGGGGAAGGTAAAGGTATGTTTGATCATAGGATCGTTTTGGAGATTGCAGAAGTTGTGGAGGATGACGTATTGGATCAGGAGACTCATGGGTGGTAGGTAAGGACAAGACGAACTCTATCACTATTAAGGCAGTCGGAAGATGGGGTGAACATGGATGTTTGGGAAATGGAGGAGATGCAGGTGAGGGCAGCATCAGTGGTGAAGGAAGGGAAACCCCGTTCTTTGAAGAAGGAGGACATCTCTGATGTCCTAGAAAGGAAAACCTCATCCTGGGAACAGATGCGGTGGAGACAAAGGAACTGAGAAAAGGGAATTGCATTTTTACAGGAGACAGGGTGGGAAGAGATATAATCAAATAGCCAACTAAACTAATCCCTTATGTCCATATCCTTCCATTTTCCTCACCTTCGTTGCCTATGTAAACTTCTCTTGTGTCCCTAATGTATCTGCCTCTACCACTACTCTCTGTGTAGCAAACCTACCTCTAACATCTCCTTTAAAAAGTTGCTCCCCCACTTGAAATGCATGCCATCTGGTATTGGACATTTCAACTCCAGGAAACAGGGACTGCCTGTCTCTATATCTCTCAAGCTTTTGTAAATCCCTGTCAGATTTCCCCTTCGCCCCTGCTGCTCCCCAGAAAACACCCCAAGTTTGACCAACTTCTTATTATAGCACATGCCCTCTAATCCAGGCCGCATCCTTTTCTGCACCCTCTCCAAAGCCTCCATATCCTTCCTACAATGGGGTGACCAGAACTGGATGCAATACTCCAGATGCAGCCTAACTAGGGTTTTATAAAGCTGTAACATAACTTCCTGATTTTTGAACTCATTACCTTGACTACTAAAGGCAAACATTCCACATGCCTTCTTAACCACCCTATGAACCTGTGTAGCCACTTTCAGGGAGCTGTGAACTTGGACCCCAAGATCCCTCTGCTTATCAACGCTGTTAAGGGTCCTACATATGGAATTTGACCTACTAAGGTGCAACACTTCACACCTGGCCGCGTTAAGCTCTGTCTGAAATTTCTCCGCTCAAATCTGCAACTGATCCATATCCTGCTGTATTCTTTGCCAGTCTTCTGCGCTATCTGCAACACAACTAATATTCATATCATCTGCAGAATAAAATCAATCTTCCAGCTGCACAAAGAAAGCTTTATTGAAACATGACAGTGTGCTGTCTCATATCTCCAAGAAAGGTCACTGTCATGCAGTGTTACCCGTTATATAAAAATGACTCAGTTTGGTATCACACATAAAAAAGTTTAAGGGTCTAATTATCATCCCACACTGAGACCTCCTCCACTAATTGCAGAAAGGTCAATATCGTGGTCACTTGATCTATAACTACAAAGGCTAGACTCTAAAGCAAATCTCAATTTAGTTTTCATTCATAGACATGAAGAGCTAGATAAAATCTGCACTCTAAAAATGCTGGAATTAAACAGTTTCAAAGCATATGGCTGAAAAGTAGTTGTGGTTTTATTTTGAAGCACTAGATATTTTTCACAAGAGGTACTAATTCTCACACATCTCCCTGAAATATTTGACAAGTTGGAACACAGATTCATTAAGGACGGCACTACGGCGTTTTGTAGACCGAATTGTGCGCAGAGATGGGAGGTACACTCAGTTGCCTCTCTATGAGGTACACCTGCTTGTTAATGCAAATATCTAATCAGCCAATCATGAGGCAGCAACTCAATGCTTAAAAGCATGCAGATATGGTCTAGAAGTTCAGACCAAACCAGAATGGGGAAGAAATGTGATCTAGGTGACTTTGACTGTGGAATGATTGTTGGTGCCAGATGGGGTGGTTTGAGTATCTCAGAAACTGCAGAGATGCTGGGAGTTTTGCACACAACAGTCTCTAGAGATTTCAGAGAATGTTAGAAAAAACAATAAACACCCAGCGAGTGGCAGTTTTGTTAATGAGAGAGGTCAGAGGAGAATGGCCAGACTGGTTCAAGCCTACAGAAGGCAACAGAACACAAACAGCTATGAGTTACAACAGTGGTGTGCAGAAGAGCATCTCTGACCCCACAACACTGCAAACCTTGAAGTGGATGGGCTAAAGCAGCAGAAGACCACGAGCATACACTCAGTGGCCACTTTATTCGGTACAGGAGGTACCTTATAAAGTGGCCACTCTGTGTATGTAGTGCCTGTTAAGATTTGCACTGGGAAGTGTGAAGTTAAAGCACTCTCCCCATGGCAGCCACAGGGAGGGGGAATTTTTTTGAGTTAATGGCTTGATTGACTCTGGTGCTGAATGTGGTCCAAGGGCACTGGAAGGGTGGAGCTGATCAACGAGCCAGTGATCATAGTATATTGAGACAGACAACTGGTGTAGACCAATTATTCTTCCATAAAAAACTTCCCCAACCATTTCAATGTACGCCAACACTACAATTGATATATTGTCTGGATCAAGTCCACTTTCCCCATTATGGACAGTATAGCTCAATATACTGAATTGTTGAGATTTTTTATTGTTTAGAAATTACTCCATTAATATATTGTGCCACGATGAGGCCACCCTCAGGGTGGAGGAGCAAAACCTTATATTCCATCTAGGTCGTCTCCAACCTCGTGGTATGAATATCAATTTCTCCTTTTAGTAAAAGCATTTGCCTCCCTCCTGACTTCCGCTATTCCCCTCTCTAACCTTTTACCTTTTCTCACCTGCCTGCCTATCACTTCCCCCCTGAGCTCTCCTCCTTTCCTTTCTCCTGTGATCCACCCTCCTCTCGTATCAGATTCCTTCTGCTCCAGCCCTTGGCCTTTCCCAACAGCCTGGCTTCACCTATCACCTTCAAGGTAGCCTCCTCCCCTCCCCCCACCTTTTACTCTGCCGCCTTCTCCCTGTAGGAGGGTCTCAGCTTATTCATTTCCATTGATGCTGCTTGACCTCCTGAGTTCCTCCAGCAGTTTGTGTGCGTTGCCCATTAATATATTGTGTTGTTGTCACATCAACAGGAAATTAGCCTGATTCATGCTAATCATTGACTGGTACTTCAGCACTTTCGTGGAGGGAAAATAGGATTGCCCACAAGCAAACAATGAGTTAAATCAAGAAACAACCTCATATAGCAATTAAACTAGGTACTTTCTATTTGGCCAACGATGAAAGAACTTACATTCATCGATATTTAATGATTGATCGGTTAATAGGGAAATTGGAATTCTTACACACGATGCTGGGAACATCTAGAAGAACCTGTTTATGACAATAAAATATCAAAATTACCACAGAAACATCCTGGAAAATCTTCATTCCATCCAACAGAGTGACATAGACATTCAGTAACGAAGAATTTGTACAGTTTTTTTCATTTACATATGCAATTAAACACAAAATCTGGAAGTGTCAGTTTGATTTTACCTACTCTGCACCTTGCCCAAAGTAGGCACATCAAAGGCATGAGAAGGAAATGTTTATTCACTGTATGTTCATAAAACACAAGAATATCTAGAGCAAGTTTGTGCAAATTGTACAGGTTTCTTCTTTAAGGACATGATAGGTCTACATTGCTCAAGCAAACATTCTGACTCTTAAAAAAAACTTAACATCTGTTGTTCCTCAGTCTTCCAAATCTTAATTTCTGTTGGAATTAAAGTCAATTAATTTTTTTTAAAATTATCTTTTAGTCACAGATGCTGTCTCTTTCAACCACATCAGTCTTTCTCTCTTTTAAAGTTTCCTTACTTATCCCTATGTACTTTGATTGCTATGTACATACATGGGACTGTTGAAAAGGATATTTCGGTATCTTCCCTGCACATTATAGGGTCTTAATTATATTTAGTGATCAAATTTAAAAATACAAATGATTCATGTACATAGTATGTAAAAGGGTTGTGCAGCTGAATTCCTAGGAAATTGTGTTGTTTGTAAAGTTTGTATGGGTCCCAGCTTCCTTGTGGAGAACACCGTTGAGTACGTTGCCATGCAAGCACCCACAAAATGACTGAAAGGTGCAGTAAGCAAATGAAATAGAGGCAGATTTTCATTTGCCATGAACCATAAAACTTGGGTCATTATTTAATGAACTATACAGCCTCGGAGCATGTCCTATGTTAATTAAAGCCAGGAAACACCATTGGACTCCAAATTATCAGTCTTTAGCATTAAATCCTAAATTTTTGAGGGACTTTCACAAAGACCTTTGATTTTATGTTGGGAATGATTTCCTTGTGAGATCACTCTTTATATCAATTCTAAATTTGTTTTTATTGAATTCATAGTTTCTCTCCTAATGGCAAGATCTGTTCTGAAGTAATTTTCCATTTTACTTTTTCCAAACCATTGGCAATTGGCCATCGCATTCTCATAACCACGTACTGAAATTTTTTTCTTTCAGCCCAGATAGTTGCATCTGTTTCCTGCTTACCTTTCTCTTGTTGAGAAGTTTCTTCGTACTTGTTTTGTCCTCATGGAATCCATGAATGAAAAGGAAATAACCAAAACAGTCTGAAGTAAACTATTCTAATTATTCTCCTGCCATCAAAGAGAACATGATTATGAAATAATTACTGTACATTCCATTATCATTAAACCAACAAATGTAAAACAGGAGTTGAGGTGTCATCAGTGTGTATCCCTACAGAAGACATACTATCATTCATTAATCAATTACTGCAATGACTCAATTTCCATTGTTTCATTTCTCTATTGATCCTTTTCCATTTTTGCTGAATAAGTGGATGACATTATTAAAATATAGAATATTATCAGAGGAAATGTATTTTGATTCATCATTATTTTCAAGGGAAGACAGCTCTGACCTTGAACTTAAGATCTGAAAGGCCCCCTGGATCAAGGATGCCCAGCCCACTAACTGAGAATCAATTCAGATTTATCTGCACACACATCTTTTGGGAGCATTGGAAGCTTTACAGGCAGTATGTTAAAGTATTTTCTCATATTTTCCGTGAAACAAGCACAATATACATGTCACAGGTCTCAAACACATTTATCTATTGGTCAGTATTTGTTTTGATATACATTATTTGGCAAGGGGCTTGTCAGCCGTGGTTGCCAGCTCACCTGAAAGACAGAAGGCAAAAACGCTCGAGGTAGAGTTCACCTCCTCCCGAAAAACACAGTTTATTGTTCTTTCTTCTTTATATTTGCTCAGAGCAGTAGAAATGACAATCAGAGTCATGGAGAGGTTGTGGAGACAGGTGTTGGTAAGACCCTCAGACAAAGTCAGGAACCAAAAGGTTGAGCATGGTGCGACTAATGTACTGAACTGCGTATATTTCAATGCGAGAAGTATCGTAGAAAAGACAGATCAGCTCGGGGCATGGATCAACACCTGGAATTACGAAATGGTAACCACTAGTGAGACTGGGTTGCAAGAGGGGCAGTACTGGCAGCTGAATATTCCCAGGTTCTGTTGTTTTAGACATAACAGAGCGGGAGGGATGGCATTACTAGTCAGGGAAAATGTCACAGCAATGCTCAGTCAGGACAGTCTGGAGAACTTGTTTAGTGAGGCTTTATAGGTGGAACAGAGAAATAAGAAAAGTATGACCACGTTAATCGGGCTATATTACAGACCACCCAGCAGTCTGAGGGATTTAGAGGAACAAATTTGTAGAAAGATCACAGACTGTTGCAAAACCATAAGGTTGTTATAGTAGGTGATTTTAAGTTTCTGCATATTGACTGGGACTCCCATACTGTAAAAGAACTAGATGGGATGGAGTTTGTTAAATGTGTTCAAGAAAGTTACCTTAATCAGTACATAGAAGTCTCAATGAATGTGTGATACTTGATTAGGGAATGAAAAAGGGGAGGTAGCAGAAATTTGTGCAGGGGAACACTTTGCATCCGGTGATCGCAACGCTATTAGTTTCAATGTAAATGTGCAAAAATATAGGTCTGCTGTCCAGAGGCAAATTAGGGTGGATAAATCCCCAGGGCCTGATAAGGTTTTCCCTCGGACCCTATGTGAGATAAGTGCAGAAATTGCCAGGGTGCTAACAAAGATATTTAGATCTTCCTTGGCAGCAAGCAAGCTACCAGGGGACTGGAGGATAATTAATTTTGTTCCATTGTTCAAGAAAGGCTCCAAAAATAGACCAGGAAACTATAGGCCAGTGAGCCTGACATCAGTGGTGGGAAAGTTATTGGAAGGTATTTTGAGAGACCAGATATGTAAGTATTTTGATACACATGGTTTGATTATGGACAGCTAGCCCAGCTTCATGCATGGTAGGTCATGTCTAACCAATCTTATTGAGTTTTTCATGGAAGTTACCAGGAAACATTAATGAAGGCAAAGCTATGATGTTGTCTACGGGGACTTTAGTAAGGCATTTGACAAGGTCCCGGTTGTAAGGTTGGTCAAGAAGGTTCAGTTCTTGGTGTTCAAGATGAGGTAATACACGTGATTAGACATCGGCTCTGCACGAGAAACCAGAGGGTGTTAGTAGATGGTTGCCGCTCTGGCTGTAGGCCTTTGATTTGTGGAGTGCCCCAGAGATCAGTGCTGGGTCCATTGTCGATCTGGTTGATATTGTGGTTAACTGGATCAGCAAATTTGCAGATGGCACCACAATGGGAGCGAGGAAGTCTATCATGGCTTGCAACGGGGATCTGGACCAGCTGGAAAAATGGGCTAAAAAATGGCAGTTGGCATTTAATGCAGACAAATGTAAGGTTTTGCACATTAGGGGGTCCAACCAGGGTAGGACTTAAACAGTGAACGGTAAGGCACTGAGCAGTGTGTAGAACAAATGGATCTGGAAATATAGGCCCATAATTCATTGAAAGTGGCATCACAGGTGGGTAGGATCGTTATGAAAGCTTTTGGCTCATTGATCTTCATAAATCAATGTATTGAGTACAGAAGATGGGATGTTATGTTGAAGTTGTAAAGATGTTGGTGAGGCCTAACTTGGAGTATTATGTGTGCAGTTCTGGTCACCTACCTATATCAAAAATGTAAATAAGGCTGAAAGAGTACGGAGAAAATTTGCAACGATGTTGCTGATTGTGGAAGACCCGAGTTATATGGAAAGTTTAAACAGTTTAGGATTTTATTCCCTGGAGCGTAGAAGATTGAGAGGAGATTTAATAGAGGTATACATCTATCAAATAGACATGATAGAGGGTAAAGATAGGGTAAATGCAAGCTGCTTTCTCCACTGAGTTTGGGTGGGTCTACAACTAGAGATCCTGGGTTATGGTGAATAGTGCAAAGTTTAAGGGGAACATGAGGGGAAATCCGACAGCAAACTAAACTCCAGCTACAGGAAGAGAAGACACATGTTCAAAAATAATAAATGACTGAAATAAAACCACACGATGGTGGAAATATTCAACAAGTATTAGAAGATATCAGGGCAGAGGGAAAACGTTATCATTTCACATTAGTGACCTTACTGCAGGCGATCTAATGATTTTCCTGTTTTAAAATCAGATTTCCAACATCTGCAAAGGATTTAATTTTAGTTTAAAGACCAATATCTTATTGCAATTTTATGGGGCCTGGTGAGATTAGATGGAAAAGTGTGCATATGTTTGTTTCCCTACTGGAGGAAGGACACGTTTGAGTTTGAAAAAAAGCAAATGAAGTTTGCCAGATTGATTCCTAGGATGGGATAATTAAACTCAGAGGAGAAATAAAGGCAAATAGTATGTTTAGCTTGCTGTTCCAAACAACATTTTAATATTGATTATAATTATACTGAACTCTCACACCCTATGTATGCTGATGCAACCCTACCCAATCTTTCTGCCGTCAATCAGGATTCAAAGTAAGGTGTTTCTCTGTTTTGTATTTCAGTTTTGAGTTCCCAAGGATCCACAGGCTTTCCAGATTTCCACGTGATGTCTGGACAAAATAAGAACCATCGAAGGCACAGCTATCACATGTTATAGACTTCGAACTGGTTCGTGTGCACCAGATTTCAGAGAAGGTTGGATTCTTAGAGGAATTTTGCTCTTTGCTTATCTTTAGATTGACTTCTGCCAAAGAGCTGCTACTCCGTGGTTAACTAGGAGAACGGGGCCATTATTATCAACAGGCACTAATCTCTGACGGCTGCAGAAGAGCAAGGTGGGAAATTATCTCTTCAAATTGTTCTATTTATAAAATCATTCATAAGTCTGAAAGGAAATAAGAAAAACACAGCTGGAGGTTTGTTGGTTTTGAAACAATATTTCAAACATACCACTTCTATGATGTGTGCAACAATGAATTTGTGACTCAGGAAAAAGGTAGATTAAATAGGGCTATTTTAATCTTAGTTACCATTACATTAATATTAGAAGGCACAGTTTTTGTTCCCAAAGGGCTGAATATAGAACATTTTCCCTTTATTTCAGACAGAAACATTTTCTGTCCCAGCATTAGCAGCATGAAATCCCACAAAAGATAGACTGACCCTTAAACAGACCGAGGCTTACCCTCTAAATTGTACTGCTCAGACTGTCCGTGGATCACATTCTTAAATGAAGGACAACAGCAGATTGAAAGACATACCAAACTGAAATTACAGTTGTTTAAATGTTTTCTTTCCTTTTAACTCTGGAAGGACCCAAATGGTAGGACTTTGAGTTATTAATATTATATCTCTTTGTGCAGTTGATACAGCACCTTGAGGTTGGCCACATAATTATGACCATTGTTTTAATATATGAAATAATCCTTTAAAACCCAGAGGCCACAAAATGCATTGGAAAGCACAAATGTACTATGTTTAGAGTAATTATTAAAGCTGGCGATAATATATTTATAAAAGGCCTGCTTAAAAATCATAAAAAACTATTAGTTTATGCAAACATTAAGGAACAAATTATTTACAGCAATTCGAGCTTTATACAGTATAAGTATAGCACTTCCGTATTACAATCCAACATTAAGTAGACTTTTCCACTGTTGTTTGATGCAGCTGCAAGAGAATTGACGGTGTGCTCATTTTCCCACACCACAGTTGTGGAGTCAAGTAATGGTATCTCAAAAGTACCAAGTTAGCATGACTTGTTACTTGAAATAATCCTAAGAATAGTTCAGAGTGTAAAATTGCCATGGAAAAGGGTAAAACAGTTTAAAACTTTGATCCGTGCTGAGCTCAACGGGAATGGGAATAGAATGACACATTTGAGCTCGTTACCTCCCAGCTAAGAAGCATTACAGCAGGCAAAGTTCACTACCTTAGCAGTCTTGTGGTGGCTTGTGGATATGGTGAAGTCAGAATTGGGCTCAGGAGTGTTGAGCCTATACTTGAATATCTTTCTGATTCCCAAGACTGGGTTTACCTTTCCTGTTCTCAGAGTGTTGGGGAGGGGCTTTGACCCCAGCACAGTGCAGGGTTCATCTGGGTTGCAAGGTAATCTCCAGGTGAAATCTCATTTCCAGTGTGCAGGACAGGATGTGGCAATATTTCTTATTTGATATCCAGAGCAAGATGTAGGTGATAGAATTTATAAGGTGATGGACGTGTTGCTCCTAGTATCATGCCTCCCTCATTGCATTGGATAGGTTCCAGTAGGGTTTTCTGCTGGCATATCAGGGAATTCATAAAATGTTACCATGAGATTGCAACCAACCAAAATTATCTAGGGGAGATCCAGCAGAGACATCAACAGATCCTTCAAAGTTGTATCTACAGACCTACAGACCAGCCTCGCAATCTACGATCACCCCCTTATAGCTGTTCATAGGTGGGTTGTGCCAGGCACAGGTGGAAGGCTGGTAACTGGAGTGAGTTGCTGGGGCCCAGCTTGTTTCCCCACTTGCTCTGTGTTGGGGAAGAGTGTCTTATCATCACATAGGTGGGGATTAGGGAAGAGACTGCAAAAGACCTTGCAGCTCCTCTACTTTCCCCCTCGTGTTGGTCAATGTGACTGACAGGTTCACCCTCCCACATCACAACTTGGATGAACTATAAATACAGTTATTCATGAACATTCAAAATAAAATCCAAGAACTGCCACAAGTCTACTCTAAAAATCTCAGTGAACCTGTAAAACTGGCTGTCTCACTCATCCCATCCAATATAGCAAAGAAGATTGAGAAAGATTAGATATTGTGAAACCAATGGCCAGTCTTTTCAGTCTGATTAAGTGAATTTAACATTCAACTGCTAAAAATAAATATGGAAGTCTGATCAAACTTACGCGTTTTGATTTTATTCATATAGTAAGTTAGAGATTGTTTTGAATTGGAAGCACATTTTCATCCAGTCTAAGTCATTCTCTGTTAATTTCATTAATTTTAGTACATAAAATGGGGGTCTAAACCAGACTCACTCATTTCTGACTCGTAGAAGAGTCAAATTGGTGCTAAACTTTAAGATTCCTAGATGGGACTCTTGAAGTATGTTTTAACAGGCGCATTTTTTAAAAAGAATTGACCCTTATTTTGATAGTGGATTGCCCTTGAAAAGCAAATGATACTATTAGAACCAAGCTGGATCTGATCTCTCTCACCTCTCATTCCATTAAGTTACCTCTGCAATTTCCTCCAGGAGTTTATCGACATCAGAATCTGATGATGCATAACATTGCTAAATTTAGCTGAGCTGGGATCCTGGCCTTGACATACCATATGTTGAAGAGTACTGGTACAGCAGAGCTTCATAACCCCAATGCTAGCCTGCATTTTCTCCTCACTATGGATTCCATTTCAATCAAGTAATCCACTTTTCTTATTCTCCAAGTTCTCTCAGTCCACCTTCCCCACTTTTCTGCAGTCTGCCATACTGCATCCATCTTAATTTAGATTTTGTACAACTTGTTTTATTAATTATTCTATATCATTAAGATAAGTCAATATTTTCATATTCACCATGGTCAGAGTCATCTAATTCAATACCAGGAACTAGATTATAGTAGTTTGCTGATTTACTCATGTAGAGCCTTTGCCGATCCATCTCTTGTAGCTCGTCTGTCACACTCGCCAGCTCTGGTTGCATATGGATGTTGTCGACTATTTCTTCTTCTTCTTCTTCTGATTTCTTAGTTGACATATTAAGGTAGATGTCATCAGCAGTTGCAATGGAGTCAACAGAACTACCAAGCTTTATCTCCACTTCCTCGTACAAGTCACGGTTACTCCCTAGCAATGCTACTGAGGGACGTAACATGAACTGGTTTCTGGCAAGTATGCTGTTTTCATGTCCTGCAAGGGTAGGAGTTGGCTCTGGGGTCCTGCATGTTATGTAGTGATGGTCCTCCAGGTTTGTAAAGCCAGACTTCTCCACAGTACAAATGTGATTGTCCTGTCTAATCCCTTTAAAATCAGCCCCTCTTCTTCTGCAGCAGAAGTAACCCAACACTAAAACAAGAATCAAGATGAATGGGAGGCAAATGAAAAGAGCAGTAAGGCCATGGGACCTGCAGATATCTGAGCGATGAAGATCTATGATATTCAGACCTTTTGGGTGCTTAGAGGTAAAGCACGAGGGCCCATTTTCTGATTCAAAGACACTTGAATTATATTTTGCCAATGCATCATACAAGGCACATGTACACTGCAAAGTATTATTAAAAAGAGACAATTTTTCAAGGCTTGGTCTAAAGACACTGGGAGGAATAGAAATCAGATTATTGGAATCCAAGTATAGTTCCTTAATCTGGTCTGATTCATCTAAAATGTCCTTTGGTAATTCTTGAAGATTATTTTCCTCGAGGTGAAGGACCTTTAAATTGGGTGCATTTGTTAGGAAGTTAGAAGGTAATCGCTCTAAATAATTGTGGTCCAGGTATAGGATCTCCAGAGAGCTCAGATTTTCATCCATATCCAAGATGTCAGATATGTTACAACTTGACAGGTCGAGCACCATTAGTCCTGTCAGGTCACTGAAGGCATTCCAGTGAAGGGCACCAATGGAAGAGCCAGTGAAATTTAAACAGCATTGTTGTCTTGCATAGCTGGAGTTGAATGTCCTGAAGTCAAGATTGACATCACATTTGCAGAATTCATTCACAGCCCCATGACTTCCCCTTGATGCCAGGAGTAGAATCCACTGCAGTAGCATTTTCCGTGACTTGGTATCTGAGGAAACAGAACAGGACGGGGTCAAATGACAGCAATATCACAGTTAAAGAAACAAAGCCAGTTGAGCTTATTGTCATAAGCACAATGCATTGGAAAGAATCATAGGCAAATAGCAACAAATAAGCAGCATTCACAAGGAAAACATAAGATCAAGATTTTGAAGGCAGAGTTAAATAGCAGTTTTTCTGGTTTGAGGAGTGACCAATCAGCAAGGGAGATTCTTTAGAAAGGGCCAATAAGAATAATCTATCTGCAAGTGGAGTGGCCTTTCTTTTTGAGAGTTCCAGTCTTTAGAGTGGCCTTGGCTCATCAGGTTTGGGTGAGGTATATTGTCTTGTAAGTTACTCTCTCTCTGTTCTTATTTATTCATTCCTTGTCTGTTAGGGCTAGTAGATTAGTGAGGCTGGCTCCAGAGGCAGTGTTCTGTACAGTTTGTGGAATGTGTGAAGTCTGAGAGACGTCCAGTCTCCTAGATAAACTCATCTGCACTAGGTGCACCGAGTTGCAGCTCCTGTGAGAATGTATTTAAGGAACTGGAGCTGCAGCTCGATGACCTTTGCCTCATATGGGAGAATGAGGAGGTGACAGACAGGAGACTCAAGGAGGTGGTCACCCCTTGATCACAGGAGGCAGGTAAGTGGGTGATCGTCAGGAGAAAGAATGGAAATGCACAGCCAGTGCAGAGCATACCTGTGGCTGTTCCCCTCAATAATAAGTATACAACTTCAGATACTATTGAGGGGGATGAACGACCGGGGGGAAACACAGTGACCAGGTCTCTGGCACTGAGTCTGGTGCTGTGGCTCAGAAGGGTAAAGAGGTGAAGAGGACTGCAACGTTGATATGAGATCCCTTAGTTAGAGAAACAGAGACGAGGTTCTGAGGGCACGATAGAGACATCCGGATGGTATGTTGCCTCCCTGGTGCCAGGATCAGGGATGTCTCGAATCATGGCATTCTCAAAGGGGAGAGTGAGCAGCCAAAATTCTTGGTGTATATTAACAACAATGACATAGGTAGACAAGGTGAGGAGGTCTGGAATAGAGATTTCAGGGAGCTAGATAGAAAGCTGAGAAACAGGAACTCCAGAATAGTAATCTCTGGATTGCTGCCTGTGCCATGAGCCAGTGAGGGTAAGAATAGGATGATTTGGCAGGTGAGTGCATAGCTGAGGAACTGGTGCAAGGGCAGCGGTTCAGATGGATGGATCATTGGGATCTCTACTGGGGAAGGTATGACCTGTATTAAAGGGTCAGGATAGATCTGAACCCGATGGGATTCTATACTCTTTCGGGCAGGTTGGCTAGAGTTTTTCAGGTGGGTTCAAACTAATTTGGCAGGGGGATGGGAACCAGAGTGATAATGCTGAAGATGAGGAAGTTGGTTTACAAACAGAGGCAATGTGTAGTAAGACTCCTAACAAGCAGAGGTTGTTGATGGGGCAAAATTGCAGTCAACAGCATGAGTTGCAATGTAAAAGAAGGAAGGAAAAAAATTGAAAAGGGTGAATACAGGACTAAAGGTGTTATATTTGAATGGGTACAGGATACGGAATAAGGTAGATGAACTTGTGGCACAGTTACAGATTGGCATGTATCACTGAATCATGGCTGAAAGAAATACGAGCGGTAGAAGAGGAGAAGGATTTAGTTAAAACAGCTGGCCTGGCCAAACAAGGGGTTTAGACCTGGTGGGAAACTGTTGAACAACTATATCTATCTTGGAATGTTCTATGGCAGATGGAACTGCTCCGCATTTCTTTTCTATGCAGAGCAGCGTACGATCTGCTCCCAACACCTGCCAACCTCAGCACCAGGTATGAAGATAAGACAGACAAGTATGCTGCTTGGGGTGAGAAGGGAACACTTCAACATATTTTGAGTGCATGCAGAGACAATCTTTCCAGCGGCATGTACACTTGGAGACATAACAATGTTCTCAAAGTTGTAACAGAAGCGGTTGAGCAAAGTGTACTGCAGCACAACTTATCTCATGCCCCATGCTGCACAGAACATTGCATATCATTTGTGAAAGAAGGCTCTAAGTTAAGGGTGTACAGCACAGGCCCACGATCAAGCATACTTTCTTCAGCTAATGATTGGTGTGTCAAGGCCGACCTGGATGGGAAAGGCAGGTTCCCAGAGCAAATAGTTTTCACCACATTGCGTCCAGGTATAATTGTCTGGTCTGACACCAGTAGAGAAGTGGTTAATAGTGAACTCACAGTCCCCTGGGAAGACAACATCGATGAAGCCCATGAGTGCAAGTTAGCCAAGTATGCAGAATTAAGATCAGAGTGCAGAGACAGAGGGTGGAAGGTCTCATGCTATCCATTCGAAGTAGGGTGCTGTGGCTTTATTGCGTTCACTTTCCAGAAGTGGCTGCATGATCTTGGCTTTACTAGAAGAGAGATCAAGTCAACCAGCAGGGCTGTAGCTGAGGCAGCAGAGGCAGGATCATCATGGGTGTGGACCAAGTACGTCCAGAGGGGCAGATAGTCGGACAGTGTATCCATCTTTTGTAAACTCTTCAGTAGCTGCATAGACACCTGAAGAGTAGACTATCTGTTGGATGGAAGTGACCGACAACTCTGATAGAGGCAGATGCCAAGTTGTTAATCTCATCAGTGGGAGGTGGTGCTTTAGCACTGCTGGCCCACCACCTCGAGGGAGTCTTGATCATAAGCGGGCCGAAACTCCTGAAGGCAGGTGGCAGATCAACTGATGATCCCACTGGTGATAGCACAGGACAGTTAACATCTTAGTCCAAGTGTATTTTCAACTCTTAGCTGGAACCTTAAAGTCCAAAGATACACTTTGTATTGAAAGGACAGGCAGGAAAGCAGAGTGTGTGGCATTACTCTGTTGGTAAAAAAAAGTGAAATCAAATCATTAGAAAGAGGTAACATGGGGTTGGAAGGTGTTGAATCATTATGGATAGAGCTAAGGAACTGCAAGGGTAAAAAGACACTGATGGGAGTTATTTATAGGCCCCCAAACAGTAGTAAGGATGTGGTCTACAAATTACAATAGGAGATAGAAAATGCATGCCAGAAGGGCAATGTTACAATGGTCATGGGGGATTTCATTATGCAGGTAGATTCGAAAAATCAGGTTGGTGCTGGGTTCCAAGAGGGGGAATTTCTAGAATGCCAACGAGATGGCTTTTTAGAGCAGCTTAGTTGAGCTCACTAGGGGATCAACTATTCTGCATTGGATGATGTGCAATGATCTGGAATTGATTAGAGAGCTTAAGGTAAAAGAACCCTTAGGGGAGAGTGATCATTATATGATCAAATTCACCCTGAAATTTGAGAAGGACAAGCTAAAGTCAAATTACAGTAGAGTAAAGGGAATTACAGAGGTGTGAAAAATGAGTTGGCCGGAATTGATTGGAAAAGAACACTGGCAGGGATGATGGCAGAGCAGCAATGGCAGAAATTTCAGGAAGCGATTCTGAAGGCACAGGATATATACATCCTAAAGAGGAAGAAGTATTCTAAAGGCAAGATGACAGAACCGTGGCTAATAAGAGAGGTCAGGGCCAACATAAAGGCCAAGAAGAGGGCATATAATTGAGCAAAAATTAGTGGGAAGTTAGAGGATTGGGAAACTTTCAAATACCAACAGAAAGCAACTAAAAAAGTCATTAAGAGGGTAAAGATGGGACTTGAGAGTCCTTGTGCAGAACTCCCCAAAGGTTAATTTGCAGGTCGAGTCTGTGGTGAGGAAGGCAAATGCAATGTTCGCACTCATTTCAAGAGAACTAGAATATAAAAGCAAGGATGTAATGTTGAGACTTTATAAAACACTGGTGAGGCCTCACTTGGAGTATTGTGAGCAGTGTTGGGCCCTTATCTTAGACAGGATGTGCTGAAACTGGAGAGGGTTCAAAAGAGATTCATGAAAATGATTCCAGATTTGAACAGTTTGTCATATGAAGAGCATTTGATGGCTTTGGGCCTGTATACACTGTAATTCAGAAGAATGAGGGGTGACCTTATTGAAACCTATCAAATGGTGAAAGGCCTTGATAGAGTGGATGTGGAGAATATTTCCTATGGTGGGAGAGTCTGAGACCAGAGTACACAGCCTCAGAACAGAGGAGCATCCTTTTAGAATGGAGATGAGGAGGAATTTCTTTAGCCAGAGAGTGGTGAATCTGTGGCACAGGCAGCTGTGGAAGCCAAATATGTATTTATATTTAAGGCAAGCTTGATAGATTCTTGTTTGGTCAGGGCATAAAGGGATACAGGGAGAAGGCAGGAGATTGGGGCTGACTGGAAAAATGGATCAGCCATGATAAAATGGCAGAGCAGACTTGATAATCCAAATGGCCTAATTCTGCTCCTATGTCTTGTGGTCTTATGACCTATAATTATACACAATTAGAACAAAATGAAGTACATTTTAGTGCAAAATGATCAAAGTACTTATTGTGCAAACACAAGGAAATCTGCAGATGCTGGAAATTCAAACCACACACACAAAATGCTGGTGGAACACAGCAGGCCAGGCAGCATCTATAGCAAGAAGCACTGTCGACATTTCGGGCTAAGACCCTTCGTCAGGACTAACTGAAGAGACAGATACTAAGAGATTTGAAAGTAGTGGGGGGAGGGGGAAATGTGAAATGATAGGAGAAGACCGGAGGGGGTGGGATGAAGCTAAGAGCTGGAAAGGTGATTGGCGAAAGTGATACAGAACTGGAGAAAGGAAAGGATCATGGGAGGGGAGGCCTCGGAAGAAAGAAAGGGGGGAGAGCACCAGAGGGAGATGGAGAACAGGGCAGAGAGAGAGAAAAAAAGCAAACAACTAAATATGTCAGGGATGGGTTAAGAAGGGGAGGAGGGGCATTAACGGAAGTTAGAGAAGTCAATGTTCATGCCATCAGGTTGGAGGCTACCCAGCTGGTATATAAGGTGTTGTTCCTCCAACCTGAGTGTGGCTTCATCTTGACAGTAGAGGAGGCCATGGATAGACATATCAGAATGGGAATGGGACGTGGAATTTAAATGTGTGGCCACTGGGAGATCCTGCTTTTTCTGGCGGACCGAGCGTAGGTGTTCAGCAAAATGGTCTCCCAGTCTGCGTCGGGTCTCACCAATATATAAAAGGCCACACCGGGAGCACCGGACACAGTATACCACACCAGCCGACTCACAGGTGAAGTGTCGCCTCACCTGGAAGGACTGTCTGGGGCCCTGAATGGTGGTGAGGGAGGAAGTGTAAGGGCAGGTATAGCACTTGTTCTGCTTACAAGGATAAGTGCCAGGAGGGAAATCGGTGGGAAGGGATGGGGGGCGGGAACGAATGGACAAGGGAGTCGCGTAGGGAGCAATCCCTGTGGAAAGCAGAAAGAGGGGGGGAGGGAAAGATGTGCTTGGTAGTGGGATTCCATTGGAGGTGGCGGAAGTTACGGAGGATTATACGTTGGACCTGGAGGCTGGTGGGGCGGTAGGTGAGGACAAGGGGAACCAAGTGGGGTGGCGGGCGGATGGGGTGAGGGCAGATGTGCGGGAAATGGGAGAGATGTGTTTGAGAGCAGAGTTGATGGTGGAAGAAGGGAAGCCCTTTTGTTTAAAAAAGGAAGACATCTCCTTCATCCTGGTGCTTATTGAGTTGCTAAACTATAGTGATTAGGATTTTGTCAGTTGACTCAAGAAATGTGTGGCTGAAGGGAAGTGGCTGTTCTTAAACCTGTGGTGTGGCATTTCAGGTTTCTGTATCTCCTGTCTGATGATAGCTATGAGAAGATGACATGGCCTAGATGGTGGGAATCTCTGATTATAAATGTTGCCTCCTGCAGACACTTCCAATGACAGGGAGGGATGTGTCCGTGGAGTATTGGGCAGAGACAACTATTCTCTGTGGCTTCTTACGTTCCTGCACATTTGAATTACAGTACTTGACCTGGACACAACCAGTCAGAATACTTTCCACAACACATCTGTAGAAGTTTACTAGACTGTTGGTGGCAAGCTGAACCTCCTTAACCTCCTAAGAAAGTCAAGACACTGCTGCCCTTTTCTTAGAATTGCATCGATGTGATTGGTCCAGGACTGGTCATTCAGGAAGTTATGCATGCTGACTTTCTCCATTACTGATATCCCCCAATATAGACCACTACATGTTTGTCCTCCTTTCCCTTCCTGAAGTTAAGAATCAGCTCTTTAGCTTTGCTGACATTGAGTGAGAGGTTGTTGTTATGGCACCACTCACCCAGGTGAGTGCTCCGGTAGGCTGACTCATTTTCACCTGTGATTTGTCCAACAACAGTCAGGTTGTGAGTGAATTTGAAGATGGCATTGGAGCTGTGCTTGGCCACACATTCAAGAATGTATGCAGAGTTATGCAGGGGTCTAAGCATGCAGTTGGTTGATTATGGGTCATACTGATTGCTTGTTGCTTTAGGACCCACAGGAGGCCAAATTCCATTTTTGAAATATTAAAAAAACATCTTAATTTCTCCTGGCCTCCTCAGCAGGTTTGGCCTGTTGATAACACTACCTGAGGTCCTTTTTAAGCCAACATCAACATCGAAAATTAGGCCCCTGTGACATTACTGAACACCCATCATTTTCACTTCTGTAACAGCCCCCTCAGTTTCAACATCAGCTCATTAGCTGCTGAAACACTTGTGCCCTACTTTGATACCATTTAACTATTCGAAGGCATTCCTAGCCAGCCTCGATCGGCTGAGAGTCATCCAAAAGTCAACTACAAGTTCTAACTCGCATCCAGTTTACTCATTCCCCATTGTTGCCAAACTAACTTAATTATGCAACACCGAGATTTTAAAATTCTCTTTTCAAATCCCTTCATTTCTTCCAAGCTCTATAATCCCCTCCAGCCCTGCAACCCAACAATACATTAGCTGGGTTGAGACCGTAGATGCTGTAATCTGGAGTAAAAATGAAAAGCTGCTTGAACACCTCAACATGTCAGGCAGCACCTATGGAGGTAAAGGGATAATCGACATTTCAGGTCAAGACCCTGCATTGGGGTCAACATTACCGACCATAACCACCAGCAAGAAAAATATACTCCCAAACACACTTCTTTATTGTATCCAAGTGGAATTTCCTCACTCATGGAAAACATGCTGTCTGGTGAATTGTACAGTTCTTCCTAAACTCCACACATCATTTTCCTCCTTTGATATGCTTCTTGAAACCTTCCTCTTTATCCTGGTTCTTGTGCTTCTGCCCTAACACCTCCTTAAGCAACATGGTGTCAGACTTCTGTTTGGCCTGCTCCAGTGAAATGTCTTGGGTTATCTCGCTGTTTTAAACATGCCATCTACATGAAAATCAGTTATTGAGGCAAATGGTGAATCCAGCTTATATACCTAGAGAGGAAGTCACTAGCCTTATGGGTACATATTGCAAGGTTTATAAATTCTCTCCTTGGTGCCAGGTAACTTTTCAGCAAAAGAACCTGGCATGAAAGGGAAGGTAACATTTGAAGGTATAAATTTAATATAAAGTTTTGTGAAGATCTTACTTAGAACATACAACATAGAATAGTACAACATATTACAGGCCCTTCGGCCCACAATGTTGTGCCAACCCTCAAAATCTGCCTCCCATATAACCCCCCACCTTAAATTCCTCCATATACCTGTCTAGTAGTCTCTTAAACTTCACTAGTGTTTCTGCCTCCACCACTGACTCAGGCAGTGCATTCCACGCACCAACCACTCTCTGAGTGAAAAACCTTCCTCTTGAACTTCCCTCCCCCTACCTTAAAGCCATGTCCTCTTGTACTGAGCAGTGGTGCCCTGGGGAAGAGGCACTGGCTGACAACTCTGTCTATTCCTCTTAATATCTTGTACACCTCTATCATGTCTCCTCTCATCCTCCTTCTCTCCAAGGAGTAAGGCCCTAGCTCCCTTAATCTCTGATCATTATCCATACTCTCTAAACCAGGCGGCATCCTGGTAAATCTCCTCTGTATCCTTTCCAATGCTGCCACATCCTTCCTATAGTGAGGCGACCAGAACTGGACACAGTACTCCAAGTGGGGCCTAACCACTTCTGAACTATTCACCTGCTATACAAGATCAAAGCAGGCTTGTTTCTGCCTTTATCTTCCCCTATACCAGACTCTCATCATTTAACAATATATAAGTATTCATTGTAATCCACAATAACTGGTATTTGAAGTGCTTTAGGACACATAGACAACCAATATGAAAGCATTTTTTAGTGGTGCATACAGTTTTGCATTTTAAAATTAATTAATTCAAATTACTGAAAACTTCATTGTTCTTGCACAAAATTACTGAATGATTAAAAGTTAGTATTTTAGACAATGGTGCTCTTTCAGTAGAACAGATTCTATTGCATTCAATTTAATCATGCCAGCAACTTGTACTGATTGCGATCGCTTTCTACTTTAAAGTAAAACTTTGTTACTTGTTTCTTTCTGTGACATAGTGCTTGTCTCATCCTTCAGCACGGTGCAGATTACAATTCAAAAACTATGGAAATTACAGGTGAAGACTATTGTACTGCCGTGACTGTGACAAAACCACTAGAGACTAGAGACTGAAGCTCATTCTTTATTCAATGGAAGCTGGTCTTCTGGAGAATATATTTCTCCTCTCCTTCAACTGTGTACTGACATTTTATACTTTTTAAATACTAAGCAATAAGCAACAAACTGAAACTTCAGTGACTATAATTTCCTACTTAGCATTTTCACTAAGTAACTTTACAGAAATACATCTTTACAATAGGTGTACATCTCAACTTGTAGAACCCCTTTCAATATTTAAATAACAGTGACTGGTCCAAGGGATTCTAGGAAAAAAGACAGACACCCATGAATACTTCTCTTGTTATATTGATGAGAGATGGCTCCCTAAATATCAAAATGGCTGGAATATTAACTGACAAAACACACATGTCCTGAACTGTGTATTATGTGAAATGGTTATGTCTTTAACGATGTGTTATCTCAGGAGATGGTTGCATATTGCCTTGTCTGATCTCATCATGAAGGCTTCAAGGATTAACATGAACGTACACTTCTTGTCTTCCCCTGCCTAGTTTCCATGGTACAGAACGAGAATGTCACACATCTGATGACCGGTATCGATGGCCTTAAAGTATTAGTGGAAGTTAAATTATGAACAGTTTCTTTTTAAACAGGTTCTAGTACTTTACTGGAGTATATGATGAATAAACTCTTCTCAGGCTACCAGCTGGGTACAGCTTTGATTTTAACCGACGTTTTAAAGACAAACTCTGCCCAAGATGAGTTTATTAGTACCGGTATATTTTAATTAACTAGCTGCTCCCTCTAGTCCATAACTCCTGAAAAATGTCCAAAATGACTCCTAACAATATCATCTCAATCTTTTTATATGAACAGAAGGACTGTGTCCCTAATTTGACAATAACTAGTGAGCCATATCTTGGTTATGGAACCTCTACATGACAGATTATCAGTGACTAATCAAAAGCTAAACAGCCTCTGTGCCCTTGGTCGCTGGCTGGACATGCTGTACTCTTCTGTACTGGTGATTCATTGTGCCAACTTCAGAATCTCTGCCTCTCCCCAAGCTTTATCATTGCAACGCCTCACATTCCCTTATCATTAGGTCTGGTCTAATTTACCTTCCGATCAATAGTCATTGTGCACTACGGTAACCACCACCCCCACACACACAAAGTTAACCGTGTGGGACTCTGCAATGATTTGTCAAACCAGGCACTTTCAAGATAGTCATCACCTGGCATTCTGCAATGCAAATATCAGATGTCACGCCAAATTTGAATGTTATTGATATTCAACAATTGCCTGACGTGATCTGCTTCATTATCATACGACTGGAAATGCCATGTGATTGTAAGTTAACAGCTGGGGGGCATCACTGGAGAAGGAGGTTGAGGTTTCTGGGTGGTAGATGTTTTCCAGTGGATCTCTTAGGGCTGGGGTACGTTAAATCTTTCACCTTTCTGCTAGTTATCACTCAGCCACCTGAGCTCACTTTGGTCCCAATCACTGCCGCATTGCCAGCACACCCTGATGCACCATCAATAACTCTCGGAGACGTGAGTCAAGGTAGGCTTTTATTAGCTGGAAGAAAGCACCGTCAGCAGCAAGAGACCATCACACAACATCCTGGAGACTGAGGGAGGAGCAGTGCCTCCAATCGCCTTTATACAGGGGTCTGTGGGAGGAGCCACAGGAGCATTCAGCGGGGGGGGGGGGGCGTGTCCAGACAGGTATATGTAGTTCACCACACACCCAATAGCCACTTGTTGCTCAGTCTGAGGAAGGGTCTCGGCCTAACCTGCACAGTTCCTCCAGCATCTTGTGTGTGCTGGTTTTGCTCAGATTGTTGACACTGTGGTCAATAAAAAAAATTCCCTCAGGACAACAGTAAACCCACAAGATACCATTCAGTTTAAAAAAAAATAACCTTGCATTTTAACTAACAAGATTAACTACAGTATGGAAAAAAAAACTCAGCATGGTTCTTCCTCACCTAACTCATTAATTGCTTCAGACAGTCAGTTATGGATTCATTAGTGGCTTATTGAGGAGGGTGGGAGAGGGAAGGAATATTTTCCATTAAATGTGCTCCTGTCAACACACATTGACGCCAGTCAGTATAAAATGAATTATTTTGGAACTTTCCTGAAACTAGAATAAATGCTTTCTTTTATTGTAAAACATATTGTTGTTTATCAAGTCCAACTTTAGTAGAAGTATGATAACAGTCCTGATAATAATAGCACATTGAATAAAAACTGCCTTATCTTAACCCTGCTCCATTAGGAATTCCATCTGTACCCACACCCTTTCCTGAGTGCCAGAAAGGCATTGAAGTGTGAGTTTCCTGTAATAAACTTTATGAACAACTCAGTTAAGAAAATAACAGGAAAATTCTGTATTAATTGGAGATAATTATTCAGTTATTTTATAAGTTGAAAACATTTTGATGCCCTTTAAAAAGCAGGCCTAAATAGGGAGTTGTGTACAAAATACAGTACTGTACATTTACTGCCCAAATACTTTTTACCTCTCCAAATTATTTGCATTTGAGGCTTTTTGCCACTTTTCAGTTTACAAGTCATTCATATTAGGAACAGGTCCTAACTAATATCAGGATCAGGAAGGTTATATGACAGCCAGAAGACCTGTTTCTAATCTTCTCCCTAAGATGCTCTGTTCAACTTTCTACACCTTGTTTCATATTATACTCTTTCATATTTTATAATGATGTAGAAGGAGGCTATTCAGCCCATCAGATCTTTTACAGCTCTCAGAGCAATCCTATCAATTCCATTCCCATGTTTAATTTCCCTGTAACCACACTCTCTGACATGTAAGACCATATGACACGGGATCAGAATTAGGCCATTCTGCTCATCAAGTCTACTCAGCCATTAAATCACAGCTGATTTACCATCCATCTCCACCCCATGTCCACCACCTCCCTACCACTGGGGACAGCACCTGCAGGATCCGAGAGCAGGTGAAAAAAAATTGCGGCTTTTAACAGACTGGTAAAACCAAAATGCTTTAACATAACAATCACGAGGAAATCTGCAGATGCTGGAAATTCAAGCAACACACACAAAATGCTGATGAAATGCAGCAGGCCAGGCAGCATCTATAGGGAGAAGCACTGTCGACGTTTCGGGCCAAGACCCTTCGTCAGGGTCTCATACTTTACATATGAATTTCAGCCCCTTATGCTTGCTCAAGCTGAACTCAATGCTGACCTTTAAATATCACTCCATATTCCTAGATTCCTTTAATAGTCAAAAATTGATTGATCCATTTATATTTAGAGTTATAGAGTTACAGAGCACATAAGCAGACCTTTCAGCCCAACTTGACCCATGTGCTTCTAAACCTTTTTCTATTTATGTAGCTGCCCACACGTCTTTTAAACTTTATAATTGTACCTGCCTCTACCTCTGCCTCTGGCAGCTCATTACATATAATCACTGCACCCTAAGTGAACCCTATCCCCTACCCCCCTGTTCTAACCAATTTTTACAGGGCAGCCATTGAGAGCGTCCTGACCGGCTGCATCATGGAATTTGCAAGGCATCTGACCACAACTCCCTACAGAGGATTCCAAGGACTCCTGAATGGATAATTGAGGTCTCTCTCCACCCCCCCCCCCCGAGATACTTACCAGGACCACTGTGTATGCAGGGCCATTCGCATTATCAATGATCCCTCCCATCCATCCGAAAATCTCTTTGAGCCCCTATCATCAGGCAGGAGGTAACATTGCATTAGGACAAGAGCTATTAGGATGGGAAACAGCTTCTTCCTCCAGGCTAGAAGACTACTGAACTCCCTGCCAGCATCCAGGTCTCATCACACATGAAATGGCAATGGCCTGATATTGTTTACTTTTTAACTTGTGTCGAAAATGCATCTTACTAATTGTTAAACTTATTTGTGTTCATACCACTTTATGTATTGTGTGTGTGAGTTATATATACTGTGTTATGCACCTTGGTCTGGAGGAATGTTGTTTCATTTGGTGTTATACATGTGTACAGTTGAATGACTACAAATTGAACTTGGAAAAATATACAGCTATAAGGTCTCTTTTAAATCTTTCCCTCTCACCTTAAACTTATGCCCTCTAGCTTCAGACTCCTCTGTCCTGGGAAAAAGTCTGAGACCATTCAACTTTTCAACAGCTCTCATGATTTTATAAACCATTATAAGGTTCCCTCTCAGATTCCTATTCTCCAGGGAAAACAGCCCTGCCTATCCATTCTCTCCATGGGTGAGTTGTCAGTGCACTGGGATCGTTACATTGGTCCACCTTGGAATAAAAATCAGGCCAGAGCTTAATGTTCCTGACTTCACTGCTGTCTAGATTTCTCTGGGGTGGGTCTTGAATCTACAACTCTCTGACTCAGGGGTAAGAGTGTAACCACATTTAGTTATAGTTGATAATGAAACGACACTGTAATGGAATGTGGACTGTGTCATCTAGTCTGATCTATTGCAAAGAGCAAGTCAGCCTTTTAAATGTTGTGATGTTAAAAATACAAATATATTAGTAGTGCAAATGTACAGTATATTATAAACATGAGGAACTGTGATAAATTTAGATGTCTTTGTTTATTTTTTGTTAGCGTATACTTAGTGATTTACATTTTACTTGGACTTCAGTTTCTGAGTTTCTAACTAGCAGCTAGCTCCAGAGTGAGGATTAAATTGGCTGTACTGATGGAGTTGCTGATGTCCTTTCTGGGCTACAGGATGATTGTGTTTGCCTGTCAGGAATAGCTTGACTTAAGTGGGCTTAATTCCAGGATCTCAGACTGCTTCAGACAGACAAAGACGTTACATTACTTAGGTGACAAGTCAGGCAATAGTCAGTTGTTCGGACTTGATTCTTCTGAATGAACGTCCACATTTCAGCCAGAGTTTCTCACTCTAGGTAAGTTACATGTGTTGACTGAAAGATCTCAGAGCACTAAGATGGGATACTGTGTGATCACTGCACTTAGTCATTGGTAGAAAAAACTAAATATCCCCTAAAAGCATTTCAAAGGTAAGTGGATATAGGACTTATAAGGAAAAAAAAATTGCGGGAGGAAAAGGGTTGTTCAGTATTTGTGAGGAGAGAGGAACTGTTTGCATTTATGTTTGAGACACTGCATCAGAATTTGCATCTCTTCTGTCTTCAGGATTTTAGGACCTTAGTCTTTGGAATACACTTAAACTTGGGGAGTTCAGCTTCATTTCCTGGGAACCATCATGATCTTTGTTGACACATCCCATAATGTAACACGGCAGTTGAAGCAGGCCCCTTCTGATCAAAACCTCAATGAAAATAATGAACTAGTTACAAATTCAGTCGCAGGGTGTTTCTTCACATTACAGTAACAGCAACATTTAACAAGGTATCAAGAATTAGAAGTAGCAATACACCATAAAGTTCTTCATTCCAGCTCTGCCATTTAATAAGATCATCTGATTGATTACCTCAGTTCCATTTTCTTAACTAATCCATATCCTTCATGCTCTTATAAATCCAGAAATCTCTCTAGGCCTCCACAGCTCTTTGGCAGAGAATTCCAAAGGTCCATGAACTTCTAATAGGCATTTCCCATCGCTGTCCTAAATGAGTTATACTTCCCCAAACAGGAGAAACATCCTCTCCATTCTCTGTCAATATTCCTTAAAATATGAAATGCTTCATATTTCTCACTTCTCATGTCCAGAGGTATCCGAAGATGTTTTGGGGAGTAAGAGAGAAATTGTTGGGGCCCTTGCTGAGATTTTTGTGTCTTTGTTAGAAGACTGGAGGGTGGTTAATGTTAATCCTTTATTTAAGAACACCTGCAAGGACAAGCCAGAGAAGTGATATTAAAGTTCCTGGAGAAGATTGTGAGAGACAGGATCTATCTGCATTTGGAAAGGCAAGGGCTAATTAGAGATAATCAGCATGACTTTGCAGATAGAAAATTATGTCTCACAAATTTGATTGAGATTTTTGAAGAGGTGACCATGAACATTGATGAGGGCAAGGTGGTAGATATTGTCTAAATGGAGTTCATCAAGGCTTTTGATAAGGTTCCGCATGGTAGGCTGGTCTGGAAGGTGAGATCAAATGGGACCCAGTTGGAAACCAAATGGGCTTGATGGAAGGAGACAGTGATAGTTGTGGAAGGCTGTTTTTCAAATTGAAGGCTTGTAACCAATAATGTACCACAGGGGTCACTGCTAAATCCCCTATTGTTTAACATCTGCATTGACAATTTGAATTGGAAATTGGAGATTGATTTGTTATTGCCACATGTATTGAAGTGCAGAGAACAACTTAACTTGAATACTGTCCATACGGATCAATTCATTACATAACAGAGTGCAGAATAAAGTGTTACAGTGTAGAGAAAATGCAGAGCAGGCCAACAGTAATGAGATAGATTGTGAGGTCAAGAGTCCATCTTATCATACTAGGGGACTGTTCAATGGATTTATAATGGAGGAATAGAAGCTGTCCTTGATCTTGGTGGTACATGCTTTCAGGTTTTAATATCTTCTGACCAATGAGAGGGGGAGAAGAGAGATTATCCATGGTGGGTGGGATTTTTCATCAACTGAGACAGTGAAATGTGGACAAAATCTATGGAGGAGAGGCTGGTTTCCACGATGTGCTGAGGTGTGTCCACAATTCTCTGCAGTTTCTTGTGCTGATGTGCACAGCATTGGCCACACCAAGCTGCAATGCATCTGTGTAGGATGCTATGTTTGATAAAATTGTTGAGAGTCAAAGAGGACATTCCAAATTTCTTTAGCCTCCAATGGACTTGAAACTGTTAACTCTCAAGACCTCAGCAGCCTTGATGTAAACCAAAGCATCTGCACTGTCCCCTTCAGAGGAATTACGGGTTATGGGGGAAAAGGTGGATGATACTGCCCATTATGATGGTATCATCTGCAAAATTGTAGATGGGTTTAGTGCAGAATTTATTCACACGGTTGGAAATGTACAGGGAGTAGAGAGCTGTGAATGTAGGTGGATGGGAATGCAGGATAACAACATACGGAAGCATCGTAAATAGTGGTGTTGGTTTTATAGTGAAGAAGGTTATCTAACTTTACATCAGAATCTAGATCAACTGGGAAAGTGGGCATTGGAATAGCAGATGGAATTTAATTCAGACAAGTGTGAAGAGATGCATTTTGTGAAGTATATGCACAGTGAATTATAGGGCCCAGGGCAATGTGATGAACAGGGAGACCTTAAGGTACAAGTACATAGTTCCCAGAACACAGTGACGAAGACATATGATATGCTTGTCTTCATCAGTATTTCTCACCCTCTGCATACCACCTTGGCTAAACAGAGGAACACTGAGTAATAGACTAAGACAACTGTGCTGCTCCAAAGAGCGCTATATGAAGTCATTCTTACTCTCAGCCATTAGGCTCTATAATGAGTCAATCTATAGCCAGGTAAATGATGACCTCCTCCTGTTGGACTGTTTGAGGTAACTTATTTTTTTATTCTTTCTCACTTCTCTTCTAATATTTGTATATCTGTGCAGCTGTAATGCAATTGTGACACTGCCAGTTCCTCTGGGATCAATAAAGTATCTATCATCGTCATGGGACATGGAGTACAAGGGTCGGGACATCATGTTGAAGCTGTACAAGAGGTTGGTGAGGCCACAGCTGGAATACTGCGCACAGTTCTGTTTGCCATGTTGTGGGAATGATTAAGCAGGAGAAGGCACAAAGTATTTTCACAAGGATGTTGCCAGGACTGGAAAGGAGAAACTGATAGTCTGGGAATTCTTTTCCTTGAATGAACATCTAAATGGTGATGTAGTGGCTAGCACATTGGGTTTGGAGGCTTGTGTGCTTTTGCCAAGCAGGTCAAAGGGTAGAAGCCAGACTAAGAGTGGTCCACCAGGCCACCACGTTTGGAGGTTCATCTCGGGGCTAACAATCCTGACTGGTAAAGTAAAACTGATACCGAAACAGCAATGTAGAATCCTTCTATATCTGCGTGTGACGGTTTAGACAGGGAGAGACGGAGGACCTTCATTACTACCCAAAGAACACTGGGACAGTTCCAGATAAGGCTCTCCTTCAGCATCTGCTCTAGCTGGGAGACTGGTGGAAAGTGAGAGTGAAAAAATGAACAGTCAGGCAGATAGGCTAATGGAACAAGCTGCTAGTCGAAACAGTGGATGGGGGTACAATTGCAGAATTTAAAGGGCGTTTGTACAGATTTATGGATAGGAAGGTTTAGAGGGATTTGGACCAAATGATGGCAAACAGAACTAGCTCAGAAAGGCACATTGGTTGATTTGGACCAAATGACTTGTTCCTGTGCGATACAACTCCATAACTCATTGTAAATTCCAATTACTACAGGCGCAACATGTACTAATTAGTACAGAACTAGAGTGTTTCTCATAAAACAATCCTTTTATCCTGCGAACCCACCAGTGAATCTTCTCACATCTTCCCATAATGCAACAGTATCCTTCCTTCTGTAAAGACCTGTAGTCTCACCGGCAGCCAGGGGAAAGTGACGAGTCACTTCCCACCAGTTTCCCAGATTCACTGGATGCTGAAGGAGAACCTCAACAGGAATTGCCCGAGTGCGCGAAGCGTGCTCCTCCCTTCCCTTCAAGACTTTTTGTATGTGTGTGTGTGTGTGTGTTTCCCCTCTCGAGAATGCAAGCTGAAAGTTGCTTCGTTTGTTTTGTTCGTTAAAGCGACTGGTCTGAGGCACCCTGGGAGCAGTTATTGTTGTCAATACACACCACTCCCCTTGTGATGACACGGCCAATGCGGGGAGTGAGTAAGGTATAAACAAGCCCTCTCCCGCAGGTTAGTTTCTAAAAGCGGCTCTAACCAGTCTAACGCTCAGTCCTAAACCTCAAAGGACAGGCAGGTGCACGGGTTTGCCTGTGTATTTCAGATTGTACAAGACCACTGGAAGTTGAACATATTTAAGACGTGTTTCGAGGATCAGGCTGGAATGCAGAATGAAAGCGAATACCCTTACTGTAACTTTAGGCGCTTTCGCGTTGGTAATCTAGCCTTCGCATAGTTTCGTGTCCCTTGGTTTTAAATCCCTCACAACAGCGCCAATGTGGGCAGAGATTGAAGCCCACACAAAAGAGGAGAAATGGCAAACCGTTTCCTGGACTACGCAGTAAACATGGTTATTTCCAGTCCTAACTTTACAGAATATAATTTATTATATAAACCCTAAATATTCTGACACGGTGCCACCAAAACAATAATCGGAGTGCAAGGGACCAAGAGAAAAGTGTTCTTTCCCGTAAACTATCGACTTCCTTGCCCCACCAATGCGAGGTGTATTCATTTCGGTTCGTTACTGCTGATTCGGCGTGGACTCCGATTGACAAAGTGAAATAATATAGTTTTCTTTATTTGTCCCCGGATGGAATGTGCTCAGATTTAACCGACCGATTCCGCGCTATGTTTTGGTTTCCGTCTACCCCACAGGCTCTCCCAAACTTCTCTCTCCCTTAGCCTGGACATTTCCCTGTGCTGACAATTTCCGACCTCACGTGTTTTCAGCCTGAAAATCTCTGGTATTTACCTGCAAGTTTTAACATCTCGCTAAAATAATGCAAGGAACTCCGCACCTCGCAATCAGATGCTTGCGTTGGGGTTTTAATTGAATAGTTTCAGGAGTTCTTCCCACTGGAATGCGAGGACCTATATTCTCGACCTCTATACTGCAAATCTCTTCTAAAACACCTCCACTTTACCCCACCTTATAAAATTCCGAAGCGGGAGAATAATTCTTTGTAAATAGGAGTTCCCTTACCTTTAATGTTTCTGCTGGTTTCTCCCATTCCTGCAGGTCTAGAAGAAAACATTCTAGTTACAAACAGAATAGTTCTTACTCCATTGGTTGGGGCTTCGCATCCTGATGGAAAACAGTATAATGTATTAAATATTCCGATGCATTTCCTGATCGGAAGTGGCAGGTCATGAGAAGTAGAAGCGCTTAGCGCAGTAGTTCCCTCACTCGCTCTCCTCTCTGACACTCCTTTGCAAGTGACCAGGTATGAAGCAGACTGCAGAAAACGCACTGAGGCCGCCTGAAGGAGGCTGCCCCGCTTTTCTGCCCTCCTCAGCGCTTCGCCAACACTTGCTCTAGGGAGACACCTAGTGTCCGACCTGCAGTTATTCTTTGGTCGCATAACACTAGTGGGAAAGATGAGCGAGCCCGAGTTTGAAGTGAGGGCCATCTCTAAGCGCACTTCCTTCATCTAAGATGACTTGGAAGACCTGCGGGAAAATACAGAGCCACCCAGAGCACAGCGACAGAGGCAGCTATTCGAGTTTTGCAAATGACAAACCAAATGTGTTACTTATTTGGTTGGAGCCATTGGCAAAAAAAAATAAAATTAGGCATATTTGATGCTGGCTTGATATGGTGGCCTGATTTAAATGTTAAAAAAGTGTTTTTTAAAAAAAATCAAGTTGTCTTTGATACTGAGAAAAGCAACATCAACTAAAAAGACGTTTGTTCTTTTAACATTTAAATCATGCCTGTGGAGTGTTAGTAACGATTGGTGTTATTTATTGTTATACAGCCCTTCGTATACTTCATTTCATTGCTCCAGTGCAGGCTTGGATTGACTGTAGAAACACCCGAGTCTGGGTTCTGGGATTGGATGTGCAAACGGGGGTCTCTGGAGACTGGTTGTGAAGAAAGCCAGATATCCTGGAGACAGAGGTGGGTTAGATGATCCAGCCCAACGGAACAGAGTCCTGAAATGGAGCTTACAATTTCTGCAATATTACAAACTATTTTGATCAATTGTTACGCTGGCCAAATGAATATCTTCCTCTGCTTCTTAGGACATTTCTCAGAGAATTTAAAGCTTGGCATGTGTCTTTGGTGACCTGCAGATTTCTCACAGAATTCACCTGGCCTTTCCCTCTGTACTTTTACTCTCCTCTGATCATTTCAATGCAAACTGCCCTTCTCTGACCTGCAGTATTCTACACCTCTAACACCTTGCAAACTTCTTTTCAGTCTTCTCAATGGCAGGTGTCTATGCTTGCTTGGCCGTACTAGTGGGTCCCTGTTGCTTGTGCTGGGATTGAAACTGTGGTATCAGTCATCAGCCACTTAACCTTAGTTGGATTCAAAAGTGGGGCAAGCAGTTAGCCCCTACTTCTGCACTAGAAACACGGGCTAACTTGCTCTCTATCAAGCAGGTATTGAACTCTTCATGACACCACAGGCTTTCTAGCAGATTTCGTAAGGCACTGGTATTTTGCTATGTAAAGAGAAAGAGGTGTGGGGATACGGTTATCGGACTTACTCCTGGCCACAGCATGGCACATTCCAGTAATGGCCTGGGGAAATGGGACATGCAGAATCACTTGTCTCTCCCCATTGACTCCTTTGGTTCTATGGCCTATTATCCTGAAAAAGCAAGAAATGTCCTGATGCACCATGAAACTGTCAACTGATGTATCTCTTCCAGATCTCCAGAGCAGTCTGTAACAAGCTTGGAGCCCATTCCCTCGCATGTTCTGCTACGACCATAGAGCAGTACAGCACAACAGGCCCTTCAGCCCACAATGTCTGCACGGAACCCAAAGCTGAATTAAGTTAATTTGTTTCTGCCTGTACATGGTCCATATTCATGTGTAACAGCCTCATAAACACCACAATCGCATCTACTTGCATTATTACTATTGGAACCCTGTTCCAGGCACTTACCACTTTCTGTGTGAAAAAAAACAAAAGTACATTCCACATCTTCTTTAAACTTTTCCTCTCTCACCTTAATGCATTTCCTCCAATAACTGGGGAAAAGTTTCTGTTCACCCTATCAATGCTGCTTATAAACTTCCATCAGTCTCCTGTGTTCCACAGAAAACAAGCCAGGTTTGATCAATCTCTCCATATAGCTCGTATCCTCTAATCCATGTAAAACTCTTGTCCCCCACTCCCAGGGTCTTCCTGTAATGGAGTGAGCAGAATTGTACATAATATTCCAAGTGCAGCTGCAACATAACGTCCTGACTCTTATACTGTGCCCTGACCAATGCTTTGTTGACCATCTATTTGTGTGGATTCCAAGATCTCTCTGTATATCAGTGCTGTTAAGGGTCCTGCCATCTCCCTGTTCCTATCTGAACCCAATCTATACTCTGCTGTATCCTTTAACAGCCCTCTATACTGTCCACAGCTCCTCTGATCTTTGTATCATCTGCAAACTTACCAACCCACCTGTTGATATTTTCATTCAAGTGATTTATATACGTATATCACAAACAAAACAGAATATAGATTCTAAAATATCAATTCACTGCAGATCTCTTGTATCTTTATCTTCTGGATCAGCCTACTATGATGGGCCTTGTCAAATGCTTCATGAACTACCCTACCCACATCAATCACCATCATCACCATCTCTACAATTCCAGCAAGGTTGAAAGACATGACCTGCCCTGCAGAAGGCCATGCTGATGGTCTTTAATCAGACCCCATTTTCCAAATGTGTGTAAATCCTATCCCTAAGAATCCACTCCTCTAGCTTCTCTATCATTGATGTGAGGTTCACTTGCCTGTAATTTCCTGAATTATTCCCACTTCCAGGAGTACTTGGAGCATTCCCAATTTTTTATAAGCCCATCATGGCTACTTCCTTGTGAATACTGTGTACAAAAGAGTTTTAGGTTTGGGGGAATTACACGTAACTTTTAGAGAGGGTGATGATTCTGCCTTCATTTACAGACCACCACCAAACTTTGAATGCAATTACTTTTTTTCAACACCCTTCAATTCTTTCAGAGTTATCTTTAATTTAACTACTTAATGAGGATGGATGGCACCGTCAGTCTTGCGAGACTATGGATCTGCGCCTGGAATCCTTGTGAGTGTCCTCTCCAGGGTGCACTGGGCAAGGTTGTATGGGAGACCGGCAGTTACCCAAGCAGCAAGTCTCCCCTCTCCATGCCACCGATATTGTCCAAGGGAAGGGCAAGGGCTGATACAGCTTGGCACCGGTGTCGTCACAGGAGTTGCCAGAACGAGGTTGAAGGCAACGTTGGACTGCCTTAGGGACTCCAGCTCCGGATTTGTCCTCAGGGTTTACTCCCGAAACCTTTCCCATGAATGGGTATGGCCGCAAGGCAGCGGAGGTTTGAATCAGAGTTTTCCCTCTCTTAGATGGACTGCCTTCCCAGGCTGACGAGCTCCATCTACCCGAAGCACTGGTTTTAAGGCACCAGGACCCGTCTTCACCCCTTCTCCTGTCAGTAGAAACGGTTCCGTCGAGCTTAGAGGCTAAGCCACACGAGAAGGCCAGGAGTTGGACTTGGTTGTCAGAGGCTATTTGAGGCGCATGCCGTGAGGAGCATTTTCAGGTAGTGGGAGCTTGTCCCCACTACCACTCTTTGGCTTGACAACCTTGGAACCAAGGAACTACTTAATGTACATATATACTTACTGAAAATGTTGTACTTATTTTTTTCTACATTTATCATGCATTGCAATGTACTGCTGCTGCTAAGTTCGTGACATATGCGGTGATATTAAACCTGCTTGTGATTCTGAGCAAGGAATTTCAACCCATGCCCTGTGGTTTCTGACCTTTCTGTTAGTGAATTATTAAATCTCTTCCGGTTACCTGTCTCAGCATCTACTACTGAAACCTCTTTGTTTCAAAAACAGCCTCGCGGTCTGTGTAGGTGCCAATGGCATAAGCAGAAAGAAGAACTAGGTTGTGCAAAGGGATTTCAGGGAGTTTGAGTTAAAGGGCAGGATCTACAGGGTTGTGATCTCAGGATTGCTACCCATGCCATGTGCCAGTGGGGCCAGAAATAGGAAGATTACACAGTTTTCCATGTGGCTAAGGAGCTGATGTAGGAGGGAGGGTGTAAAATTTTTGGATCATCGGGCTCTCTTCCGGGGAAGGTGAAGAGACAGTTTGCACCTGAACATATCCTAGCAGGAAGGTTTGCTAGTGCTGCACAGAGGGGTTTAAAGCAGAGTTGCATGGGGAAGGGAACCAGAGTGTCAGAGCAGATAGAGGAGAGCTTGTGGAGATAGATATTGGTAAGACCTCAGACTAAATCAGGAATCAAAAGATTGAGCATGGTGTGACTAGTGTCCTGAGCTGCATATATGTCAATGCAAGAAGTGTCACAGGAAAGGCGGATCAGCTGAGAGCATGATCGACACCTGGAATTATGATATTGTAGCCATTAGTGAGATTTGGTTGCAGGAGGGGCAGGACTGGCAGCTCAATATTCCCCGGTTCCTTTGATTTTGACCCAACAGAATGGGAGGGATTAGTGGAGGAGGAGTGGCATTACACATTAGGGAAAATGTTATGGCAGTGCTCAGTCAGGACAGACTGGAGAACTCGTCTAGTGAGGTGTTATGAGTTCAACTGAGAAATAAGAAAGGTATGCCCATGTTAATGGGGCCATATTACAGACTACCCAACAGTCCAACAGGTTTCGAGGAACAAATTTGTCAAGAGATCGCAGACTGTTGCAAGAAACATAAGGTCATTATAGCAGGTGATTTTAACTTTCCACATATTGACTGGGAACCCCATACTGTAAAAGGACTAAATGGGATAGAGTTTGTCTAATGTGTTCAGGAAAGTTTCCTTAATCAGTACATAGAAGTCCCAATGAGAGGGTATGTGATACTGGATCTGTTATTAGGGAATGAGACAGGGCAGGTGACAGAAGTTTGTGCAGAGGAACACTTTGCATCTTGTGATCACAATGCCATTAGTTTCAAAGTAAATATGCAAATATATAGGTCTGGTCTGCGGGTTGGGATTCTACTTTGGAGAAAGGACAATTTTGATGGCATCAGAAAGGATCAGGCAAGCATAGACTGGTTGTTCTCTTGCAAAAGTGTACTTGATAAGAGGGGGGGGGCTTCAAAAGTGAAATTTTGAGAGTACAAAGCTTGTATGTGCCTATCAAAATAAAAGGTAAAGATAATAAGTGTAGGGAATCTTGGTTTTCAAGAGACATTGAGGTCCTTGTTAAGAAAAAAGGAGGTGCATAGCAGGTACAGACAGGAAGGACCAAATGAGGTACTTATGGAGTATAAAAAATGAAAGAAAACACTTAAGAAAGAGGGCTAAAAGAAGGCAATAGGTTGCCCTAGCAGACAAGGTGAAGGAGAATCCTAAGGGATTCTACAGATATATTAAGAGCAAAAGGATTGCAAGGGATAAAATTGGTTCTCTAGAAGATCAGAATGGCAATCTATGCGTGGAGCCAAAAGAGATGGGGGAGATCTTAAAAGAATTCTTTGCATTTGTATTTACTCGGGAGATGGACACAGAGTCTATAGAAGTGAGGCAAAGCGGCATCAATTTCAGGCACCCTGTACAGATTACAGAGGAGGAGGTGTTTGCTGTCCTGAGGCAAATCAGGATGGATAAATCTCCAGGGCCTGACAGAATGTTTCTTCCAACCCTATGGGAGGCAAGTACAGAAAGTGCTGGGCCCCTAGCAGAGATATTGAAATCATCCTTAGTGACAGGAGAGGAACCAGAAGATTGGAGGTTAGGTAATGTTCTTCTGCTGTTTAAAAAAAAAGCTCTGAAGATAAACCAGGAAGTTGTAGGCTGCTGTGTCTCACATCAGTAGTGGGAAAATTATTGGAAGGTATTCTAAGGGACTGGATATATGAGTATTTGGATAGACAGTAACTGATGAAGGATAATCAGCATGGCATTGTGTGTTGTAGGTCATGTCTAACCAATCATATAGAGTTTTACAAGGTAGTTACCAGGAAAATAGATGAAAGAAAGATAGTGGATGTTGTCTACATGGACATAAGTAAGGTACTTGATAAGGTCCTGCATGGGAGGTCAGTCAAGAAGGTTCGGCTGCTTGGCATTCAAGATGAAGTAAATTGGATTAGATACTGGCTTTGGTAGTAGATGGTTGCCTCTCTGACCAGAGACCTGTGACTAGTGGAGTGCCACAGGGATCGTTGTTGGGTCTGTTGGTGTTTGTCATCTGCAATGATCTGGATGATAATGTGGTTAACTGGATCAGCAAATTTGTGGATGACACCAAGATTGTGGTCTATTGGATGCTGAGGACGGCTATTATGGCTTTCAGTGGGATCTGGACCAACTGGAAAAATGGAGAAGACAAAGGAAATCATGGTGGATTTCAGGAAGGTGCAGATGAACCATCCCACTCTATGAATATATGGCTCCTCTGTAGAGAGTTAAGTGCTCCAAGTTCCTGGGAGTTTACATCATGGATGACCTCACCTGGTCCTTAATATCACCTCCCTGAACAAGAAAGCAGAGCAGTGCCTTCACTTCCTAAGAAGATTGCACCAAGCAAGGTTCCCTCACCCCTTTCCCCGCCTTCCCATCTTAACAGCATTTTACAGGAGCACTGTTGAGAGCGTTCTGACCAGTTGCATCTCCATCTGGTGTGGGAGCAGTCGAACATCGGACCAGAAGTCCTTACAAAGAACTGTGAGTAAAGCTGAGGGGATCCTACGGGTTCTCCTACCGTCCGTCAGGTATATTTATCAGGTGCACTACGTGCCTCTAGTATTATTAAGGATCCCACCCATCCATCCAGCATCCTCTTTGACTTTCTACCATCAGGCAGGAGACCATGATGCATAAAAAAAACAGTCAAGATGAGGAACACTTTGTCCCCTCAGGCCATTAAGCTTCTGAATTCTCTGCTGCATCATATTCGAATTGTTGCTGGTTAATCTGTTCTGTGCCTTACAATATTTAATATTAATGTACTTTTGTTTGTTATTAATGAGTAATTCATCTGTAGATTTTATCTTTGCCTTCATTTTGTGTTATGTGTGTTCTGTATGATATCTGTACTACTGTTCTTTACACCCTGATTCAAAGAAACATCTGATTTGTTTCTCTGTGTCACATGTATATGATGTCATATACATTGTATAGTTAAATGACAATAAACTTGATTTGACTTGAAAATGGCAGATGGAATTAAAGCAGACAAGTGCAAGGTGTTGCACTTTGCTAGGACCAACCAGGGTGGGTCTTACACAGTGAATGGTAGGGCATGGAGGAGTGTGGTAGAACAAAGGGATCTGAGAATACAGGTCCATAGTTCATTGAAAGTGGTGCCACCAGGTAGATAGGGTTGTAAAAAATTCTTTTGGCACATTGGCCTTCATAAATCAAAGTACTGAGTACAGGAGATGAGACATTATGTTGTATAAGTCGTATAAGTCGTTGGTGAAGCCTAATTTGGAGTATTGTGTGCAGTTTTGGTCTCCTACCTACAGGAAAGATGTAAACAAGGTTGAAAGAGTACAGAGAAAATTTACAAGGGTGTTGTCGGGTGTGGAGGACCTGAGTTAAAAGAAAAGATTGAATAGGTTAGGATTTTATTCTTTAGATTGTAGAAGATTGAGGAGATTTGATAGAGGTATACAAAATTATGTGGAGTATAGATAAGGTAAATGCAAACAGGCTTTTTCCATTGAAGTTGGGTGGGACTACAACCAGAGGTTAAGAGTGAAAGACAAAAGGCTTAAGGGTAAATTTCAACTTATAAGCGAAGTTTGGATAGGTACATGGATAGTAGGGGTACAGAGAGCTACGGTCCCAGTGTAGCTCGATGCGAGCAGGCAGTTGAAATGGTTTTGGCATGGACTAAATGGGCTGTTTCTGTGCTGTACTTTTTTATGACTCTGACTCCATATTGTACTTATTAACCATTCCCCTTTCATTAAGTCCACACTACTTAGTCAATGTTATATTGTACAGTGCTTGACATTGAAGAAGTTACTGGAGCACAGCCTGCGAGGTGATAAAACTCCAGTTGACCATTAGTCTTTGTGTTTTGCCACCAAGCCAACATTTAACTCAGCACCACCTTGCTTGGATCCCATGGGCTTTCACTTTCATGATCGATACGTCTTATAGACTTTATTAAACACCTTGATAATATCCAATGGACTAATTGTAATATCTTATTGAGGTGTTCAGTTTAGTGAGACACATTTCCCTTAACAGATCTATGTTGCCTCACCTCAGTTAACCTGCCTCTCCAAGTGCTGATTTATAGAATTCCTCAGAACATTCTGCAACAATTTTCCCATTATCACTGTCATGTTCTCTGCTTTTTATTTATTGGGATACAGTGCAGAATAGGTCCTTCAACACTGCCTAGCAACCCCCATTTTCACCCTCAGCTAATCGTAGGACGATTTACAATGACCAATTATCCTACCAACTGGTATGTCCTTGGACTGTGGTGAGAAACTGGAAAACCAGATGGTCACGGGGAGATCTGTAGCAGTTTAGTTATTTAGCTTTCTCCAAAGCTGCTACCTTAACAATATACGAACTCTATAAACTTTGATTCCCTTGCAGCCGAAAAAATTGTCCGCTTCAACTTCATAAGATTAAGGACGGGATTTAAGTTTTTTAAAGTGACATTTCTAAGTGAACCCCTGAGTCCGAAACCCCATCACAAAACCAGCTGCAGAATTTACAACTCTTCCCCTGCAATAGAAGACTTCATTGACTTCATACCTTCACTGAACTATAAACAGCAGCTTCTGGTTTTGTTAGTTCAAGTTTAGTATTTTTGCAGCCCACAGCAATGATTATGCATCACATTGGCTCTACATTCCTTCTCATTCTGTTGCTTGGTAGCGTCACACCTCTACTGATATTTTATGCATTCTCAGAATGCAGGTGGCATTGAAAGGTCACCGTTGTGTTCATCCCAAACTTTCCAAGTACTACTTGGCGCTTTATTGATGGCCAATAAAATTGAAGTTCAAGTTTAAACCTTTCATCATGGGCATATATACCCAGGGTATAAATGCCATGAAAGTTCTGCAGCACCACAGTACATTACAAATATGATAAATAAAGTTACATAAACTTAAATTGACACAAATTATACAGAATCTACATGATCAAATGAGCAGAAGTAAACATAATAACATTAGTGCAAGTTGAAGGAAGTTAGGGATTTTCAGGTCAGTTCAAGAACCCGATGGTAGTTGGGAAGAAGCTGTTGTTGTACCTTGAGGTGTATGGCAGGAATGAGAAGAACGCAGGTCTAGATGGTTGGGGTCCTTAATAATGAATCATACATTTCAAAGTCATCGTCTCTTACAGATGACCTCAATGGTGAGGAGAGCTGTACCTGAGGTGGAAAGTACCTTTGAGATGTGCAGCCGTTACTCAGTTTTCCAAGAGGGTGCATTCCTGGAAAACAATAGTTAGGTGCAGTGTTCCCTCTAAGGCGTGCCCATATGTGCACAAAGGAATTTAAACAGTGAACAAAATGTCGTCACCCTCTACCTCGCTGGCATGCTAAGTATATTTTACAATCATACACACTCACATTTCCTTTTCTGGTTTCTGATGCGGATGGTGTTGACAATGTGGAATTTGGAATGATTATCTGCAGGTTTTAGAACTGGCTTATTTATACTGTTTTTATTGAAGAAACTCAGTGTGCACATGTTGTCAAAAATTGCACAGCACAAGATTTTTGCGCACTTGGTCATTACAAATTAGAGGAAACATTGGTTCAGAGAAATTTTGTAGATTGAAAAGGCAGGGCAAAATGCATCCTGGGTATTTTAGTACAGTGTATTCTATGCATGGAGAGCGGTAACAGTGAAAGATATCTTCATAAGAGTCAATGGTGTTACAGTAAAATAATTGCAAATCAAGCATTGATAAACTAAGGATTATCTGTTGCAATTATAATGTAGAAAAAGCAGTAGCCAATTTATTCACAGCAGGTGCTCACAAGCAAGATTGCAATTATGACAAGATAGTATCTGATATTATTGAAACTGATTGAGATAGAAGTAAATGCCTAAATGTTAGGGAGAACTGACTGTTCTTTTCTGAAGTTATGCCCTGAGCTTATTTTTATCCACAGAGGTAAAGATAAATGGGGAGAATGGGAGCGATGGAATTGCTCTGACTTCTGGCATTGACTTGACAAATCAAATAGCCTCATTGTATGCTGTGGAAAATTAGCAATGGTATGAGATAAGACCAGAAGACCATGAGATATAGGAGCAGAATTAAGCCATTTGGCCCATCACATCTGCTCTGCCATTTCATCATGACTGATCCAATCTTCCTCTCAGACTTAATTTCCATCTTTCTCCCTGTATCCCTTCATGCCCTGACCAATCAAGAACCTATCAACCTCTGCCCTAAAAATTCATAAAGACATGGCCTCCACACCTGCCTGTGGCAATGAATTCCACTGATTCACCATTCTCTGGCTAAAGAAATTCCTCCTCTCCTCTGTCCTAAAAGGACGACTCTCTATTCTGAGGCTGTGTTCTCTGGTCTTACAATGTCCTACCATAGGAAACATATTCTCCACACCCACTCTATCAAGGCCTTTCACCATTTGGTACATTTCGATGAGGCCACCCCTCATTGTTCTGAATTCTAGTGAATACAGGCTAGAGCCATCAAACGCTCTTCATATGACAAGCCATTCAATCCTGGAAACATTTTTGTGAACCTCCTTTGAACCCTCTCCGGTTTCAGCACATCCTTTCTAAGATAAAGGGCCCAAACCTGCTCACAATACTCCAGTGCTTTAAAAAGTCTCAACATTGTGTCCTTGCTTTTATATTTTAGTCCTCTTGGAAATGAATGTTAACTTTGCATTTGCCTTCCTCACCACAGACACAACCTGCAAACTAAACTTTAGAGAATCCTGCTCAAGGACTCCCAAATCCCTTTGCATCTCAGTTTTTTGTATTTTCTGTCCATTTAGAAGATAGTAAAACACTGATATATCTATATATGGTTTGAAATAGCAGACAAGCAGAAAGAATATTATTGGCCTTCCTCAGTACTTTCCCGGAAAGCCAGTTCAGGCTTTATGCTGATGGCAGTGTAGACACCCAACTTTCTGACTCAGAAGGAGGTGAGTTAACACCTGTGTTTACAGAGCTTTCTCTTGAACCGCTCATGAGGATAGACATCTGCCAATAGATTAGGAAGAATGTTGTATGGAGACAATAATAATTGTCCAAGTCAGGATGGCATGAAAAATCATCAGAACATAATAACTGGAAGAAGAATTAAACCTCATGGCCTGTCTGCTGGCTCTGCCATCCAATAAGATCATGGTAGACTCTAACCTCACCGACCTTTTGGTTCAAACCCCCTAATCCTTGATTTCCTTATATCTAATAATCTTTCATCCTGGGTCTTGATTAACTTTACAGCAGAGATTTCACTGCCCCTCTGGAAGAAGAATTCCAAAGTTTCTCCATTCCCTTTTTTTTCTCATTTCAGTATGGAAAAACTGACTCCGGGTTCCAGAAAGACCAACTGGGGAAATTACCTCCCCTTTTTCTAATCAATCAACAAGCCCAATTATTCTGTTTGGGAAATCTCTGAGAAACTTTGAACTGAAGGAAAATGGATGAATTAAGGCAAGCCAGTATAATTTTGTAAGAGATAATTATGTTTACCTATTTCAACAGGACTTTGATGAAGTAGCTGACAGAACTGATAATGGTGTGATGTTCATGGTCCTCCAGAAGGCATTTGATAAGGTAACACCTAAAATACTTATCAGCACAGTTGAAACACAGGCATAAAAGAGACATTGCTATAATAGATAATTATAAGCAATACATGGCTTTTATATTCTAATCCTCTCAAAATGATTGCATTTGTTTTCTTTACCATTGACTCAACCCGCAAGCAATGTTCCCTCTAATTTGTAATGACCAGCGTATGCAAAAATCCTGCGCTGTGCAAATTTTTGCCCAGGGACAACAGCAAGTGCGCACTGAATTTTATATATAAAGGTATTCATTTTAACAGCCAGCAAAACATATGTAGCAGGTAATGAAGAATTCTCCCTCCGGAGCTTTTGCACACTGTACATATGTGATTTGCTTGCTAAATGACGTTTTAAAAAGACAAGTTTCCAAATATTACTCCACTTCTTCCCACTTGCAAATTCTCCAGCAACTTTTGCATCATGTTACATGCAGGTAACACCAGTTTCTGTATTGTACATAAATATTTCTCAGAGCTGCACACTCCTGACCTCATGAGCTTTCGGTGTAGCAGTTTCTACTGTTTCATTTGGCCATTATAATTTAAATGAACTAGCAGTTCCTTTGTGCTTCACTGCTTTTGCTTATTTGGGAATCAATAATTTCTTCAATAAAAATGGTATAACTAAGCCAGTTCTAAAATCTGCAGACAAATCATTGCCAACTCCATGTTGTTGACACCATCCACATCAGAAAACCAAAAAGCAAATGTAATTGTGTACGATCGTGAAATCTACTTATCATGCCAACAAGCTAGAGAGTGACAACTTCTTGTGCACAGTTTAAAATTCCTTTGTGCGCCAGTGGCAAAAGATGTGTGTGCACAGAGAACCGCACACCTTAGGGGGAACATTGCCTGCAAGTTAACCTAGGGGATCCTGCACAAGGACTCCTAAGTCCCTCAGCGATAAACTCTGATTTTTGAATTTTCTCCTCATTTAGAAAATAGTCTCTGCCTGTATTCCTTCTACCAAAGTGCATGACCATGCACTTCGCTACACTATATTCCATCTGCCACTTCTTTCAGCATTCTCCTTTATGAGTGATACTCTCAGGCCTGGAACCATCCTCATAAATCCTATCTGGTTGCCCCCTAATGCCTATACATTTCTCTGAAAATATGGTGACAGCAATAAAAGCACAATACTCCAGCTGAGGCTCCACTCTGAGTCCGTCTGTAGACTCCCTGCTTCCTCAACGCTACCTGCCCCTTCACCTATCTTCATATCATCTGCAAACGACCACAAAACCATCTATTCCATCATCCAAATCATTGATATTTAACCTAAAAATAAGTAGTCCCTACACCGACCCCAGCGGAACACCACTAGTTACCAGCAACCAGCTAGGAAAGGCTCCCTTTATTCTCACTCTTTGCCTCCTGCCAGTCAGCCAACCTTCTATCCAAGCTGAACCTGGATAAACTCTGGTCTGGCCTCAGCTGGAGTATTGTGCTTATTGCTGCCACTGTATTTTCAGAGAAATGTATAGGCATTAGAGAGCAACCAGATAGGATTTATGAGAATGGTTCCAGGCCTGAGGGTATCATTCATAAAGGGATGGATGGAAGAGGCTTAGAAGTATATAAACTGATGAGGGAGATGGCAAGAATGGATAATGGGATGCTGTTACAATATTACATGACATTTTTATATGCTAAAGATCAAAGGTAATGGCAGAATCAAGAGAAAATCTGCCAAGGCTGGAAATCAAAGCAAAACACACAAAATGCTGTAGGAACTCCACAGGCCAGGCAGTATCTATGCAAAAGAGTAAACAGTCAGCTTTTCGGGCTGAGATCCTTCATCAAGATTCAGATAACAACAAGACAATTCTATACTTACAATGTCTGTACAATGCTTCCTTTGAATTACATAAAATGTTTAAACATCTCTGTCTTCACACCCACACTCCAAACACCCAAAATGAATGCTAATTGCCACTGACTCTGGGCTGCATTCATGCAAATGTAGGCTTTTGCAATCAAATGGAGCAGTTCTTTGTTTGCAATTGACCCCCAAAATGCAGTTCCAGGAAGTCCATTATTCAGAGCTGTGTTTTAAATTCAATCTAGAATCCACGCTCAGGTCTGAAGACTGGCTGCTGTTAAAAGCAGTATTTGCTATATACCATAACTGCAGAATACAAAAGAAATACAAAAGAAAATTGGGCAAATGCATGGCGAGGATAAATTTGCAAAGTTACGGAGAAAAATCGCTTGAGTGTCAGCTCAGATATGAAGTGCTGAATGGCCACCTTCTCTGATTCTGTGATTCCATGATAAGAATTTTGTAAGTTTTAATGTGATTACCTCTTATCCTTCTAAATATTTGCAAACAAGTATAGGCCCGATCCTAAACTCCCCTCAACGGACAATTCCCACATTCCAAGCCTGTCTGGTGAACCTTTGCAGCACTTACTTAATTCCAAGTAAGGGAGATGAGACTTGTACGTAACGTTACATCTGCTGTCTCATCAGATTTCTACACAATTTCGGTCAGATGTTTTCACTTTATGAAGGCACGTTGGTGAGGTCTAACTTAGAGTATTGTGTGCCGTTTTAGTCACTTATCTACAGGAAAGATGCAAATAAGATTGAAAGAGTGCAGAGAAAATTTAAAAGCACGTTACAGGGAAAGGTTGAATAGGTTAGGAATTTAATCCCTAGAACACAGAAGAGTGAGGGGAAATTTGATAGAGTGTACAAAATTATGTGGGGTATAGATAGGGTAAATGCAAGCAGGCTTTTTCCACTGAGGTTAGGTGAGACTACAACTCGAGGGGATGGGTTAAAGGTGAAAGGTGAAATGTTTAAGGGGAACATGAGGAACTCGGTTGATAGGTTAATTGGTCACTGCAAATTATCTTGTGGTTAGACTAGGGTTAAATTGGCAGTTGTGACTCAAAAGGCCTATTCCACATTGTATCTCATCTCAATCAATCAATAAACAAATAAATGAATGAATGAATACATCAATTCATAGATAAATAAATAAATAACAGCTTCACAGAGAGTGGTGAGAGTGTGGAAAAAAATCTGCCAGTGGAAGTGATGGATGCAGGTTCAATTTCAACATTTAAGAGGAATTTGGATAGGTATATTGCTGGGAGGGGTATAGAGACCTATGATCCAGTGCAGGTTGATGGGACTAGGCAGGTTAATGTTTCAGCATGGATTAGATGGGCCAAAAGGCCTGTTTCCATGCTGTAGTGTTCTATGACTCTTGAACTCAAATCCTCTGGCAATAAAGGCCATTACCCTTGTAACTGCTATTGGACCTGTGCACTAACTTACTGATTCCTGTACAAGGAGATCTAGCTCCTTTTGAACACAACAACTTTTAATTCCACAGTTTTCTTTTATAAGCTGACCTCACATTTAATGCTAGGCTTCCAATATGCTGCTGAAGCCTCCCTTCATCCTCCACACAGCTCACTTTGCCACCCAGCTTCGATCAATATCCAAGTCACTAATGTACAGTTCTGTGCAAGTCTTATGCACACATATATGGCTGGGTTGCCGAAGACTTTTGCACAGTTCTCTATTTGTCAAGGTGGAGCAGACAGCACCATTTAGGAGAAATTTGGATAGGCACATGGATGGGAGGGGCATGAAGAGCTATAGCCCAGGTGCAGGTCACTGGGACTAGGCAGGTACTTGGGTCAGCATAGACTAGATGGGCCAAAGGGCTTGTTTCTGTGTTGTAGTGTTCTTTTACTCATGAACTCAAACCTCTAGCAATATAGGCCAATTTACCTTCTTAATTGCTTATTGAGGAGCAAAGGATGATGAGAATGGTGAGGATGGATTGCCACGGGACAGGTGCCGAACAGGTGACAGAGGAGTGCCAGGGACAGTGGATGGGGCGAGTGTGGTACGGATACAGACACACACACCCCAGAGACACCAGGCAACGTCATTTGATTCTAAACAAATGTCACAGAGTGTCTCTCTGGTGCTTCCTGCTCCCTCCCCTCGCCCCTCCCCTTTTCCCAGCCATGATGCCCCTCTCCCTGGCCCCTTCCCACTTCCAGTCAACGAAAAACAGCCCTATCAGAATCAGGTTTATCATCACTCACAAAGGTCATGAAGTTGTTTTGTACTGGGGCACTGTACAGTGCAATACATGCAATTACTGTGCAGAAGTCTAACGCACCTAAGCTATATATCCGAGCCTCAGATTTTGCACAGTACTGTAGATGGTGAATAGCTGGGATGATCTTTGGAACCCGTCTAAGCACAACCTCTTCAGTTGAACATGAGCCTATTACTTACATTTATTTCGTTTATTCAGGGTACGGCATGGTAGCAAGCCAATGAGCCTGCACCGTCCAATTACACACCGGTGACCAATTAACCTACTAACCTTTATGTATTTAGAATGTGGGAGGAAACCGGAGACCCAGAGGAAACCGATGCTGTCACAGGGACAATGTATAAATTCCTCACAAACAGTAGTAGGAATTGAACCCAGGTCACTGGCGCTGTTATACTGTTGCGCTAAGCACTGCTCTGCTGTGCCGCCTCTACGCCTACTCCATCTCCTGTCCATTCTACAGGCTCTGGTCCCACATCAGTATATTACCCTAATCTCATATGCTGTAATTTGTTTCATATCTTTTCATTTGGTTCAATGCTGCACGTCGTGTTGCCTTGAATTCCTACCAGTGCATTTGAATATAGAGGCAATACACAGATACTGATAAAAAACCCAAATTTCTTGTACTAAGCAACCTATTTCCATATTTGTATACTTCACCACTGACCCAGGAAACAGGCTACAGTTCGAACAATAAAAATGAGCACAATCCAGCCAAAGATCTGTTGTTATGTTTTCAAAGGGTACTGCAGTCAATACAAGAGAACGTCATGTCTGATCCAGGAAAACGGTTCAATGGAACAAACAGTTTGCTCTGCATTCCCAATGGGAAAATAGTCCTTATCCATTAAAATATGAAATCTTTATCGTTTTATAAAATGTTTCCCAGTTTTTGATACCTAACACCTAACTTGGAACTATAAAATTGCTGAAGATTTCTGAAAGACATCATTAGTATTACATTCTTTTTTGAATGTCATATTTGCCTCTGAATAAGATTTTCCTTTGTATATTAATTTCTATTTTTTATACAGAATTGATAACTGGCTGATACAATGACAAAAAATAAAAAATAACAAACATTTCATTTGTACTTTACAAGGACCCTACTGTAAATTGTGCTTTCAATGGGAAAATCAAGTCTGCATGTCTGCTTTCTTGGACCTGAGTTAACAGCACTGTGCCAATGTCCTGACAGCTCCAAGGGGAAGAGGTAGTAAATTATGCTGCTGGGTTTATTGTCGGCAGTCGTTCCCTACTGGCACACTGCAACATAATTCACTGGATTACTGTAAGGCCAAAGTAAATGTACCTCTGGTTGCCAGCATGCCATTCCAGATGAAATGGAAAACTGATTCCCAATTTCACATACCCTTGACCTCTGCTCTTGAACACTTAACATCTCATTATTCTGACCATCTTCAAACCTTTGTAACTCACTACACCTGGACATTTCAGTAATCTGAAATTACAGCCATATCACTACTGACACCTTTCATGAAGTAAAACAATTCTTGGTTGTTAATCTGCCAGGCATAATGACTTCAACAAAACCCCAAAAGAACCCATTAAAAAAAAATCATCAAACACCCAATGCACAGAGAGAAAAAGAAACAAATCGTGCAAAATAAAGAGGGGTTCTCTCTGACATAATCCTATTTGAATAGGCTGTTTATCAAAGTGAATTTTGATGAGCAGCCTGTCTGAACTTCCCTGAACAACCTAAGCTGCTTTCCCTTTGCAGGACTGACGTGCTGCCATAGGTAACGCACACAAAACGCTGCAGGAACACAGCAGGTCAGGCAGCATCTATGGAAAGGAATAAGCAGTCAATGTTTTGGGCCGAGACCCTTCATCCTGAATGGAAAAACAAGATGAGAAGTCTGAGTAAGAAGGTGGGGAGGGAGGAGGAAGATGTACACGGTGGGAGGTGATAGGTGAAACCAGGAGAGGGCGTGAAGTAAGGAGTTAGGAAGTTGAATCGTGAAGGAGAGAATGGGCTACAGGAGGGGGAATCTGATAGGAGAGGGTAGAAGACCATGGAAAAAAGGTTAGGGGAAGGAGCACTGAAAGGAGTGATGGGTACGTAAGGAAAGAGGTGGAAGGTAAGTTCCATAAGCATACCTGTCTACTCTCTCCGCACGAATCCTAATCTCACCATCAAGCCCGCAGGTAAAAGGGGTGCTGTAGTATTCTGGCAGACTGATCATTACCTTGCTGAGGCCAGACGACAACTCTCAGACACCTCCTCTTACTCACGCCTTGCGGGACTCAACCAAGCGGCACCAGGCCGATGTCTTCTGACCCATCACCACACTTATTTACTCTGGGGATCTCGCATCCACTGCCACAAACCTCATAGTTCCTTTACCCCACACCTCCCGTTTCTATCTCTTACCCAAGATCCACAAACCTGCCTGTCCGGCTGGACCATTTGTTTCTGCTTCTTCCTGTCCCAGTGAACTCATATCTGCATACCTCGACTCTGTTTCATCCCCTCTGGTTCAGTCCCTCTCTACCTACATCCATGACACTTCACACCCTTTTGATCTTTTCAAAGACTTCAAGTTCCCTGGCCTCTTATGCTCACCTACCAGCCCATTAACCTTTGCTCCCAGCACAAAATTCTCCATAAATTCTGCCACTTCCAACAGGATCCTATCACCAAGCACATCTTTCCCTCAACCCCCCCCCCCCCCCCATTTTCGGCAGGAATCACTCCCTACACGACTCCCCTGTCCACTCATCCCTCTCCGCCATTCTTCCTCCTGGTTCTTATCCTTGCACGTGGAACAAGTGCCACACTTACTCCGTCACAACTACTAGGGCCCCAGACAGTCCTTCCAGGTGAGATGACACTTCACCTGTGAGCCTGCTGGTGTCATCTACTCTATCCGCTGCTCCTGATGTGGACTCCTGTACATCAGTGCGACCCGATGTAGGTTGGGAGATCACTTCGCTGAGCACCTACTGCCGCATTGGGGCCACACTCAGGTTGGAGGAGCAAAACCTCAAATATATTCTGTCTGGGTAGCCTCCAATCTGACAGTTTGAACATCGATTTCTTGAAATTCTGACAATTGTCCCCCCCCCCTTCACCTTTCCCCATTCCTGTTTCCCTCTCTCATCCTTTTCCTTACCTGCCCATCAACCTCCTCCGGTGCACCTCCTCCTTCCCTTTTCTCCATGGTCTACCCTCTCCAATCAGATTTCCCCTCCACTAGCCCTTTTATCTCTTTCACCAATTAACTTCCCAGCTCCTTACCTCACTCCCTTCCCTTCTCCCAGTTTCACCCACCACCTGCCTTCTTGAAAAACCTTCCTGTCCTGCCCCCACCTTCTTACTCTGACTTCTCATCTTTTAATCTAGTCCCGATCAAGTGTCTCGGCTGGAAGCGTGAACAGTTTATTCCTTTCCATAGCTGCTGCCTGACCTGCTGAGTTCCTCCAGCATTTTGTGTATGTTACCTTGGTCTTCCAGCATCTGCAGATTTTTTCGTGTTTGTGGTGCCATGTGTTCAGTTATTAAATACAAAAGTCGGACCATCAAACCACATTTGATATCTTTCCTTGGAAGCCCGAGCACCTAATTCCCTAGATTGCCACAGTTCTAGGCTTAACATCCTGCCTCTCTTTATTTATTGGTAGCTTGAAACTGATTAAATCTATAGACTTCTTTTGGCCGTCAACCAGCAGGTGTCATTTAATTATTGTCAAAAAACAGTAACTGGAACAATGTACTCACCACTAGAGGGCAGGAACAGGTAACTCCAAACAACAAAAAAGGGCAGATAGATACTTTATTGATCCCAAAGGAAATTACAGTGTCACAGTAGCATTACAAGTGCACAGATGTACAAGTATCAAAAATATTACAAGTAAGAAGAAATAAAAAATAATTTACCTCAAACAGTTTAGCAGGAGGTGTAAAATTAATTGGGTGGGGATGTAAAGTTAGTAAGGACAATATGTATAAAGAGATTTGAAAATCTGTTATATTCAATTGAACAATCTATTCCATTTATACATTGTCCCTACTAATTCTTCAACTTGCCTTTTGATTTTTTTTGCCTTAAGGAGTTGCAAAACTTGTCTTCATGTATGCTTTACAGAATCATGTTTATATCACTGGCGTATGTCGTGGAACAGTACATTGCAATACATAATAAAAGCTGTGGATTACAGTAAAAAGTACATAAAGTTAAATTAAATAAGTAGTGCAAAAAGAGGAAAAACAGTCGCGAGGTAGTGTTCATGGGTTCAATGTCCATTCAGGACTCTGATGTCAGAGGGGAAGAAGCTGTTCCTGAATCATTGAATGTGTCCCTTTAGGCTCCTATACCTGTTCCCAGGTGGTCGCGATGAGAAGAGGGCATGTCCTGGGTGATTGGGGTTCTTAATGATGGATGCTGCCTTTGAAGATGTCCTGGATGCTGGGGAGGCTGATGATGGAGCTGACTGAGTTTACAACTTCCTGCAGTGCCTCCCCTCACTATTGCCTTGATGCAGTTCTAAGAATAACCTAATGAGGTTCTTCCTAGTATGTAAGAAATGCACTTGATATTTTGAACATAGCTAAATATCACAGATCTGGTATTTTTTTTTAGATTCTGGAATATGTGATCTAAAAGGAGAAAGACTCAAGGCAAGAGCGGATGGGGAGAATGCATTGGGTAGCTTCTTCAAAGAGCTGGCATGGGCTCAATAGCTTCCTCTGTCCTTTATGATCCTATGCTGAAATGGCAGTAAGAAGATAAACTGATTCATTAATTCTGCTTGATTTAGCTGTCATTGAATTAGTTGATGTTGCTCTTCTTTGAAAAGCGTACGTGGCCTGTTACACGCATCCAAGGAGGCAAGACATTGATCAGAAGCCAGGATGATATGTGGGCCTTAATTTTGTGCTTCTCTGGAATCAGTTGGTTGGGAATCTCTTGCTCTGAACATTTTGCATCCAATTGGTTTATTCCCTAGCAAGCAACAATATAGATCGTGTCAACTTCACTTATTTTCAGCTTTGTATTGTGAGCAGGAAAACATCCCATCAGAATCTTTAGGTGTCCTCAGCCAAGCTCTAGCTTTTGGTTAGTTATATTAGTCTCTTTCCTTCCTTCATATCAGATGACACAACTGCGTGTCCTATCTGTTAGTTCATTTGCACCACTGCAAGGCAATGAAGAAATGAAATCTTCCTGTAAGAGACGTGACTGACGGGCTTCAAAGTTGGTGACTCCTAACCATTGTTACTCTTTGAGCTATTTATCATCAAAGTTCAAAGTAAATTTTATTATCAAAGTACATATACATCGCAATACGTCACCCCGAGATTACTTTTCTTGTGGGTATACTCAGCAAATCTATAGAATAGTAACTAAGACAGGATCAATGAAAGATCAACCAGAGTGCAGAAGACAACAAACTGTGCAAGAACATGAGATAATGAGATAAACAGTCCTTAAAGAGAGATCATTAGTTGTTGGAACACTTCAGTGATGGACAGGTGAGTGTAGTTATCCCTTTTTATTCAATAGCCTGATGGTTGAGGGTAGTACCTGTTCTTGAACATGGTGGTGTGAGTCCTGAGGCTCCTGTACCTTCTACCTGATGGCAACAGTGAGAAGAGAGCATGACCTGGGTGGTGGGGATCTCTGATGGTGGAGATAGTGGAGGAGATGTTGCCATCCAAACTGACAGGGGTCTACAAATAGGGAAATTTAGGATCCAATTGCACAAGACCTTCCATGTATAGAGCAGCTGACTATATCATTCAGGGGCTATATAGATTACCCATTGTCTCAGATCATAAGACCATAAGACATAGGAGCAGAATTAGGCCATTTGGCCTGTTGAGTCTGCTCCACCATTCAATCATGGCTGATCCTTTTTCCTTCTCCTCCTCAACCCCAGTTCTCAGCCTTCTCCCCTTAACCTTTGATGCTGTGTCCAATCAAGAACCTATCAATCTCTACCTTAAATACACCCAACAGCCTGGCCTCCACAGCTGCATGTAGCAACAGATTCCACAAATTCACCACCCTTTGGCTGAAGAAATTTCTCCGCATCTCTGTTTTGAAAGGGTGCCCCTCTATCCTGAGGCTGCACCCTCTGGTCCTAGACTCTGCCACCATGGGAAACATCAAAAAGTCTTCAAAAAGGGTTGTGTCTGGTGACTTTTTCTACAGATTTTCCTTGCACTGAAAGAGCCCCATAGCCCACTCAATCCAGATAAATGGCTTGGGCCTCAGTTCTGGAGCCCAGAATGGCATTTGTGGCTTTAAACACCATTGTCTTGGTTCTTCCACACTTTGTAGAAAGGGGAAAGTCTTTTTCACTTTAACACGTGATGCTGTAATTGTCGTGAATTAATGTGGACCTAGATATGGGGTCCCTTTGGTGCTGTTTCACTGGGAACACTTGTTCTATAAACAACACTAGCTCCGCTGTTCTGGAAAACAAAGATTTTATTTCACTTTAATCATGAATAGTAATGATAGGCAATTTTCGCCAAACTACTGGGTGGACACTGAAAACAGGCACAACGCTCTTTCTGCAGCTTTGTCTGATACCAGCAAAACTACACCAGGTCAGTTCATGCAGGAAGTTTGTTAATCATTTTGATCAAATGCTAAAAATTGGCCAGTGTGTCATTTAAGAATTCTGATCAGCACTGTAGCAAGGAACTGTATCCCGCTCAAGTTGGCTTCATTATTAGAAGATAGATTCACGCCGTGTGCTTTGAGGTAGACAGTACTTTTCCATCGGAAAAAAAAATTATGCTACACTCACTTCTTTTACCACAATAATTTTCAGAATTGGGTTTAATATCACTGGCGTATGTCGTGAAATTTGTTAACTTTGCGGCTGCAGTACAATGAAATACATGGTAAATAAATAGAGAAAAATGAACGACGGTAAGTAAATATGTCTATTAAATAGTTAAAATAAGCAGTGCAAAAAAAAGAAATAAAAAAGTAGTGAGGTAGTGTTCATGGGTTCAGTGTCCATTTAGAAATCGGATGGCAGAGTGGATGAAACTGTTTCTGAATCGCTGACTGTGTACCTTCTTCCCGACGGTAACAATGAGAAGAGGGCATGTCCTGGGTGGTGGGATCCTTAATGACGGACACCGTCTTCCCAAGGCACCGCTCCTTAAAGATGTCTTGGATACTACGGAGGCTGGTCCTATTACAAGTTTCTACAACTTATTTCCACGTAGAAGTCACAGGAACAGTGCCTACAGGCAATCAAAAAATGCTAAACACCAGGATTCGGATTCCTGAACCGGTAGAGGGCTCTCCAGCACTAAAAAAACTTACACTGATCTTTTCTGTGTTCCAGGAATAGTGAATGAATGTCTGTGAAAAGACCGGGCAAGATTACCAAAAGCATTACTTAAATTGTGTGATTATTAGTTTGAATGGCAGGCTCGTTTTATGAGATAATCCTGAATGTATCTCAAAGAAACGTTCCACCATAGTGAAGTGGTCACTGAAAAGACCGAGCAAACCATTTAGCTGAAGGAAACAGGCAAGAAACATTATTCTCGCCGTCGACGTCAGCATCCCAGACTAAAATATAAAATCAAACACGAGTTTCTCAGGAGAGGAAAAAGGAAGGCTGTAACAAAACCGTGGAAGATAGTAGGGGCATGTGAAGAGGTCAGGTGTCACATAAAGGAAAAGCTCTATGTCTTGTTGCTGTGCAGAAAAATCACACAACAACCATTTCGCAAAAAAACCCGATGACATAAATGGGTGAAAGCGTTTTATACAAATGAGAGAGATCATTCAATAAACTATAATATTTTACATCTCTGCTCAATTAACTTTGGTCATGATGAAGGGTCTCGCCCGAAATGTCGACTGTTCATTTCTCTCCATAGACGCATTTTGAGTGCGTGGCTCAAGATTTCCAGCATCTGCAGAATCTCTTGTGCCTCCCATTTATTTCTTTTCTCTTTTGGTTGTTTGGAGTTACTCTTTGTTACTTTTCGTGTGGTTGGAGCTCCTGAATAACTTTGTTCCCCTATGGTTCAAAGTCGCAAGAGATCAGATTTTCTGAGCTGTCAAAAATCACCGATTTTTGTTACTGGGGCGATGCGCGACATTTGAGAAAATAAACTTTGCGTATTCACATTTTTTTTTAATACTGCTGATGTGCAAGACTAATTTCCGGAGGTGGGGGATTAATATTTACGAAGTAAAAAAGTCCACTTTTCATAACCTGAACAGAACAGTATGAAAGGAAAGTTCGATTTCTTCCATTTCATTAGAGGCGGATGTTTGTTTAGAGACTTTCCATCACCAATAGTAATCCAGGAGATGGTGCATAGGCGCGCCCACATTCCAGCTCCTTGTGCCCATCAGCCAATTATAGATTACGGATGAAGATTCACCAATGAAACTTTCGTGAGACGTCATAACCACACCCACCAGCTGTTATTCCGCCTCTGTGACGTAAGATAGTGCAGCCGAGTCATATAAAAGTGCGGGAGGGATTCCCCAGCCACGTGTTTAGTTGGATTTTAGGGAGCCGTGTGGTGGTACTGTGGAGCTTTGCGGATTAATTGTGTTATATAGAAATCTGAGGGATGACTTCGGAAGTTCAGAAAGATTCAGGCGGAGGCTGCTTGCGTTCTAAAACCGGCCGGGAGAAGCCGGAATTGTGTCGAATGGTTACGGCTCCAAAAACCGGCAAATGTTATTGCCGAGGGCGGCTGCTTGGAAAGGTACAGCTATGCAAAAAGAAAGAAGCACTTAAATCTTTAGAAAATACCGACCGAGTTTCTCCAGTGCAGATTAAAGATACGCCCGGAGGCTTGAAATATTCTATTTGAATGTGGCCTCGTCTTCTCTGAGATCATAGATTTACTGAAACTTGTTTAGGCTGCGAATGAAATTGCTTGTTGAATGCGGTTAAATGAGGATAAAAAAAAAACTTTGAAGGCCAGTTGATGAGTTGGCGGGAAAAATCATCAAATTTTAAAGGAAAACTAGCTCTAGAATGTTGAAATTAAATTTCGTGTTTGTATTTTTGTTAGTGTTGACATGCTCTGAATAATGACCATCCATTCTAAGACAGCCATTAAAAATAAGACGCTCGGGAGTATATTCTGCGATTTAAGTGTTTTTTTTAACTATTTCTACTTGCTGATCTCAAACGAGGCTAGGAAGACATGAAATTGTTGAACTGCTGGGAGTGATGAGGCATTGCATTAATGTTGCAGGCTGCAGAGTGAATCTCCTCTGCAGACATTTGATGAATAAGCAGCACCCAGTCGAAGCTGGCAGTGAATATTCAATTTCCACAATTCGGAGCTTCCCTTTTAGTAAATGCTATCCTCTCGGACAATGTCCCGCTTATAATAGATAAGGGGTGATCAAAAGATACAAGTGATTGAGAGGGCGGGGTGATTAACCGATGAAAGGGAAAACTGCCCCTTTTCGCCCCACTGGCCGTTGTGGCTATATTGTGGGTTTAGTGAAGTGGAGACGTGCTGTACCGGCCTCCCCTCTCGTCTCCGACTTGGATAATTGTTCGCTGCTCTGTCAGGAGAAATCTGAATCGTGTCGCTAGCTGGCAGGTGTGCGAATGACCTTCCTGGGGAATGTCGAGCCTGGCTTTGGGGGTTGAGAATCTTGTACGAAATGGGTACTGTTCAAATTTTAGACTGTTTTGAAAAGGATTGACAGGAAAAAATCCTACAGTTGCATCAGCAAATGGGTTCTGCCACGTGTGCTGAATCTGAATGCCGCCTGTGGAAAGAATGGAAACTCTTCCCATCTATCTCCGGGTGATGGGGAAGGGGCAAGCTAGCTATCCCTGGTGTTGCTCAGGGCACTCGTAATTCTCCCCTCCACACCGCGAGCAGCTATTTAACCATCAGCTCAATGCATTCAAAATTTGCTCCTTCTATAACGCCTTTTTTTATATTGTAGAAAACGCTCAGGAATTGCAAGTATTATCAAGCATACAAGTGCCCTTGTGCAGTATACTAACAGTGTTCGCATTATTTAGCTGAAAGAACCTACTGTGTCGCGTATGGAAAATGTAGAGAGCCAGTTGTTAGATCAGGATCCAGCGTTGCGCTAAGTATAAAGCTAGCAGACCCCAAAATATGCGGAAATGAGAATGTACTATTTCCGAGACGTGCTCGCTAACCGTGAATGCTGTAGGAGCAGATATCAAAGGTTATAGTCCTGGCGGTATTGGGTGGGGTGGGGAGACATGAGACATGGGCGAGAGCTTTTCTCGCATACGTCTACTCCTGAAAGATAGGCTGTCTCCATTTTTTTAATGGGTCCATTGGATTATTGCCAGCACTTTAAACTGGTTTAATGGTCATCATAGTGGGTGCATAGTTGTGGAATATTCTCAGAGCGTTCAGTGTTGTTCCCCATTGTTCAGTTATGGTGTTATGGAAATGCCTCCTGTACTGAATGGGGCCTCATCTTTGCATAACGCAGATCGTTACTGACACGATGTTTTCATCAGCTGTCTGTTAGGTGAGTGCGCAAATATTATACACCTGGCAGTTGCTGTTGAGCCTGCTGGCTAAATTTAAATTCTCACACCTTGCTGAAACAAATCTAATTGAGCGTTCTTATTCTCCCCAGATATGTGGACAGTCTCTACATTTTGTATAGAAGGGGTAACTAGCACTTTAGTATTCCTCCTACAAAGTTTGATATAATAGTTGACCTAGGGATGTCATTTAAAATTGTTCAGATTACTAGTGTCCAGATTTTTTACACTGGAAGTAGTTAGCTGGTCAGACTTTTTCTAGAAGAAAGGTGAAAAGTTTAAATAGACTTTTCATCATGCATTTGATCTGAAACGTCGACTCCACGTTTCCATAAATTTAGTATTTTTTTAATGTACTTTCCCAGCTTCTAAAGTGGTCTGAAGGTGCAGTGTAACATTCTTTGGGCATTTCCCACTTCAAATAGAGGGGTTAAAGTGTGATTATAATGACAGCTTGTTATGTACATGTAATACAATTATCTTTCGGCCTATCAATTTTGTTAAGGGGTGGAGATCATCAGAAAAGGTACTAGAATTTTGTTTGTTTTTCTTTAGGGTGGATTTGCAAGATGCTATGAAATGACTGATCTTTCCAGTAACAAAATATATGCAGTTAAAGTTATTCCACATTCCAGAGTATCAAAGCCTCACCAAAAAGAAAAGGTAAGAATTAACTGTGTACATCGCCCAATTATTAATCATCTTCCCCATGTTATTATAGTATTTGCCTTGCCTTCAACTGGGTATGAAAATTCTGGTAGATAAACAATAGCATCTCGGGCAATGTTCTTTGGAGAATATTAAATGATGGCCTTTCTAAGATGGTTGTCCATTAGCTCCCCATACTGTTTCTCCTTCCATGGGCAAATATTTCCAGCAACCTCCTTGAAGTATTGATATTTCAGATGATGGTAATATCGTAAATAGACCAGTGTCTTGGAGTAGCAAGATTTATGGATTCCAAAGGAAATAGTTGAGCTATATTACTAGGCTAGTGTTAAATAGGTGGGTTGCTGGGTAGTGTGGCTCATTGTTCCATACTGTACCCCCAAATAAAATAAGTTTTTTTTTAGCTTGGTATTGTATATGGACTTCTAGCTGCACTGTGATTTACTGGTAACCTTATTTTGCAGATTGAAAAAGAGATTGAACTCCACAAATCCCTGTCCAATAAATATATTGTGAAATTCTACCATAGCTTTGAAGATGATGAAAATATTTATATCTTTCTAGAGCACTGCAGTCATAAGGTGAGTAGTGATTTACACTGAACATTAAGTAAAATATATGACTTTGGAGGATCAAATTAGCATTAAATTGCATGATTGCTTGCTCTGACATCTTTTGTTGACTGGTATTGAAAAGTTAATTTGATCAGCAACGCAAAGAACAGGATGTTAAGGACAAAGCAAATTGACACTTAAAGTTTTGGTTTTAAAATCTGCTAGTCTGAAAATATATAAAGTTCCTATAAAGTTGCAATCATTGCTTAACTTGCACTTCTGTTCTTCAGTCATTAGCGCACATATTGAAAGCAAGAAAAACATTAACTGAGCCAGAAGTCCGGTATTACCTCAGACAGATTATATTGGGTCTCAGGTACCTCCATGTTCGGGATATTCTTCACAGAGACCTCAAACTAGGTTTGTATAATCACAAATAATGGAATGCCGCTGAGCTTGTATCACTATAATGCAGGTCGTAGGTCTGCAGTTTGGTTTTAGTTTTGCACCAGTTTTTAAAAGGAAATGCTGCTTTTCATGCTTTTGTTCATTGTGGAGGAAAATTACTATGTTCTTAAACAGTGATTCTTGGTGGGAGTGTGACTATGCAAGAAAGGGCATGATTAGTGCTTATTTCCCCTTTGCTTTCAGTGTCTTAGCTTGCCAGCTCAATCTGACTAATGGCCACTTGCTGGAGCAAAGTGACTGCTTGAAATGGGTTCTATTCTGACTCATTTGGGAGTTACTGAAAGTCATTCTGAAGGAGATGGATTGATTCCAATGTCACATTATTGTAATTTGCAGCTACTTTGATCTAAAGTAAAGGTTGCATTAAAAGCACTAATTGTCCTATTAGCTGTTGCATTTCCCTGGTTAGTTTTGAGTTATATCTTTGGACCGAGAGGAAACCAGCATGGTCATAGGGAGAACGCACAAACTCCTTAACACGCAGCGGCAGAAATCGAACCCAGGTCACCTGTACTGTAAAGTGCTGTACTAACCACCACGTTACGGTGTGGTAGATGCAGCTTGAAGATTAGGGGTATAATTGAGTGTGAAGGATCTATTTTCCCAGAAGTGTGAAGCAATAGTGAACTAGCAGAGTAATTATGAGACTGATAGGGTTATGCATTTGATAAGATTCAAATCAAATTGAAATACCACATTTAGTTTTTGGAGTATAATTGACTATTCAAATGGCCTGACTGGCACGTAGAAGTTCAGCAAGCAGTTGTCTATAGTGGTAGGAGTCTGGAACTGTGCTGAATGAACCCTAAAGCCTCATTGAATACTTGACCTGTAAGGGTAGGGTTGGAGTTGGTGAGTGGAGTGGTCCAAATAGCCTCATGAACTACATTTGTATCAACATGTCATTCTCTATTTGAGGAACTTGTGTTTTGGATCTTGTGATTTTTTTTTTTCCCCCAACTGAAGTGTACAACATTTTGATAATAAAATGAAACTTTAGGTTAACTTCAATGTTTGTTCTTCAATAGGTAATTTCTTTATTAATGATAACATGGAGGTAAAAGTTGGTGACTTTGGCCTGGCAACCAAGCTACTACCTGTTGATCAGCGAAAGAGGTATGATTTTTGTTGTGCAGTGAGATTATAGGGCACTTGGTGTGGGGAGAGCGGGAGGATGGAAGATAATATCTCATAATTGGTCTCAAAGCAGCTACTGTTTTTTTTCCTTACTACAACAGACATTCTGTGTTTGAAACTGATTTGGATCTGTGTTGGAAAGGAAAACCATTAGGGTTAAAGAAACGGAGTTTTCTAATGGTGACGTGTTCAGGTTATCAACAATAAATGTTGCTTAGACTGAATGGAGCACTGATCTGAACAAGCTTTTTCGGCCCAGAATAGTTCAATGCCTGTAAGGTTGTCTGCTGAGAACACTTGAATTTTAGTTACTACTTTGAAAATGTATCAGAAAGCCGTTTGTGCTGCAATTTTAAACTTTGTGTCTTTTTTTAGGACAATCTGTGGAACTCCAAACTACTTGGCGCCAGAGGTATTAAACAAACAAGGTCATGGTCCTGAGGCTGACATCTGGTCCTTGGGCTGTGTAATGTAAGTTCTTTAAAAAGATACCTAACTCTGTATTGATGGGAGAAGTGACAAACCACTGACTATTTTTAACAAAGATCTTGATTAGTTTGCAGAGTTAGCAAGTTTTACATCAACAGCCAAGCCACGACTTCCTGTGCAGATTTGCTGCGTGCATTGAAGTTTAGTTAAATGTCAGTATGCTTCTGAAGAATTAGCAACAAACAGCAATCAAGTTTTATGGTTAAATGTGTTATTCCGGATTTCAAGCATCTGCAGAGTATCTTAACTTTATGGTTGAATGTTGTTTAAAGGTGTAATGGTAGAATTAAATCCTATCTGAATGCTGATAGATACCCTATAATCTATACAATGGCTCCTGTTTAAAGAAAACTATTCCTGCTGCTTATCCTTGAGTCTACCCTTGTAGAGAAATAACTTTGGAAAGCAGCCAAACATGCTTTTGTATCGAGGATCCACTGGGTGCCTGGGAGGGCTCAATGTTTCGCATCTATCCTTGCTTTGTTGTAATCTTCAAGTCTAGCGTTCCTGTATTGGCGTTTTCCAAATGTATGGTATACAAGTACTTCCCTCTGGAACAGATGAGGTGAATTTCTTTAACCAGAGTGAACCTGTAGAATTCATAACCCCAGACTTGGAAGCAAAGTCACTGGATATATTTAAAGTGAAGGTTGATAGGTTCTTGTTTAGTCAGGGCATCAAAGGTTCTGGGGAGAAAGAGTGTTGATAAATCAGCCAAGGTGGAATGGCAGAGTAGACTTGATGGGTCAAGTGACCCAATTACACTTCTATGTTTACAATCTTTTGGTCTTAATGATGAGCTGAGCCTTAACCTGGGTCACCTGTGCAGCAAAACATATGGCGATGCAAAATGTGCACTGAGCGTTCAAATGTTTTTGTTCTGACACTGACAAACAATGTCTCTGTATTCAGGTACACTATGTTATTTGGCCGGCCACCATTTGAGACTTCTGACCTCAAAGACACTTACAGATGCATTCGAGCTGCTGAATATACCATGCCCTCGTCCTTCTCCGTTGCTGCAAAGGACCTCATCGGTAGCATCCTGAAGAAGAATCCAGAACAACGTCCTACGCTTGATGCAATTTTGAATCATGACTTTTTTGCAAAAGTGAGAATACTTCTAAAAATAATGTGTGGTTGGCTGACTTAACGCTACTGATCAGAATGCCAGATCTGATTGTAAAATGTCAAATTGACTAATTTTAAATTTAATGTAGCAGTATGAAAAGGAGTCTGGAATATTTGAATAATTTTTGATTATCTAGTTAACTCATAGCAATACCAAATAATTTGGGTATGCACTTCAACAGAGATACCAGTTGGCTCACAAACTGGGGAATATCGATTTTGGAGCTTTATAGGAAGCCTACAATGCAGCTGATGGTTTGCTAAATCAATAAACTTTTATCAGTATTTTACAAGATTAAACAGCAATTTTTTACTAATGAAATTTAAATTTATGTAACTAAACTTTCAGACCTGCAAGACTCTGCAGTTCTGATCTGATGTTTTGGTGGTAAATTGTTATTTCTGCCTGAGTGACAATGTCCCAATTTCTCTCTCCAGGGCTTTACACCTGATGTGCTCCATCCCAGCAGCTGCACAATGGCACCTGAGTTGAGTAGTCCAGTTCCTGCGACAAACTTCTTCAAAAAGTTTACAGAGGCTTTCTTCAGGAAAAAGAAAACAATAGGTTGGTGACCATATCAATAAACTTTATAATACAAATAAATTTGAAGTCTCCGTCTTCAAATTTTATATTGGAAGTTTGATTTTTGAAAGCTTCAACAAAGCTTAGAATTTTGAAGAACTAGAAGTATTCAGTTGTTGCTTTTGGGAGCACTTGATCATAAAAATCTTTCAATATCTAGTTTGGCTCATGAGGAGCTCTTTGCTTAAAATATGCAGCAATCCAAGGCTTTGGTGTTGATATCTGGATGTGAGATGATGTGGTTTATGTTGAGGGCTGAGATTTTGTATTCTCTTTAGAATGATGTGGATATGCAGATGGTCATGTATTTAAGGCTGAGATTAATGGAAATTTGAACAGCAAGAGAATAAGGAAATTGGACTTGCCGTCAACGTTTATCAATGAAAGATTTTTATTGCTATCTGCCTCTGGTAGAAATTTAAATGGTACTCCTAGTTCAAAAATTCACCTATCAAAGATCCGTTCTTGGCCAGAGTAAGAGTATTACTTTTTTAAAAAAAAACATTAAAGCATGTATATGTATAAGTGTGAATATGACCTTCATCCTTGGCCATCAACAAACCTGATGTGTTGCATGCAAATTTGTACCTTAGGTTTTCCCCAACTTGAAGATCTCATAGATTTGCTTCAGGAGGAGGAAGTTTTAATCTTTATAACAGAGGAAAAATATCTAGCGACTATTTTCATGTGGTCTTGTATTTTAGGATTTTAGGCTGCTAGCACAGCATATTCTCTAATTCCGGTTTTTATTTCCAGGTACCAAAACCCTGTGTATGGAGAAGGATGAGATCTCCAAACTTGCTGCGGATCTTATGAAGACCTCCATTCATAGACAGACAAGCTGCAAGGCTGAAAATGCAACTGAGGTAGCAACACTATGTTGAGAATGCTTTACTTTCGAATCTTGCATGAATCATTTTCCTGTTTCCATCTCATCACATCTTTCAGTTAGCTTTGCCTACCCGCTTCCTGCATTTAGATTGCTTCTCTCCGACCTAGTAAATACCCACAGCCCATTCCCATTTGTGACGAAAAACTATCACCTGAAATATCAAAGCTTCCTTTTTGCTGCATGTGGGTTATTTCTGTATTATATAAATACAAAAATACTCGGCCGAAGTTCAACTGAGGTTATAGAAAATTAACTCTTTCCTTCCCTCAGAATTCCTAGTTTGTGCAATTGTCCTTGTTTGGCAGTCTTCTTAATTATCCCGCACTACATGGCCAGATCCAGACTTGGTGAATTACTTATCGTTAGATTAGGAATACCTGTTATGCATTTTGCCCTTATCTGCAATGCTGTTTAGTCTTTGATTTACCTGCCACCAAGACCTCCGTTTTTTTATGGCCGTAACATTGAGACCATTGTTAAAGGATTACCAAACCTGATACTTAAAGTGTGTGGAACAAAAGAAGCCTAGAGTACATTTGGCATATTTTCCGCTTCTAAATCGGAAGGTTTCTGTACTTCTATGATGTCATGTAGACCATATGCAAAATGTGCCATTAGGGATATTGTAATTCTTTAAAGACAAAAGATCAAAAAAGAACTCTTGCAAAAATGAGTCTGTAAATGTTCTTGCTAATCATTATGCTGAGGTCAATGAGTCACGAAGAACAGTATGTAAAATGAGATGGGGGGGGGGGGTGGAATTGTTTCTTCAAACTGCCTTGGCTTCCTGTATATGTACTTGACCTAAATTTTAATAATGGCATTCACTATATTACAAACAATACAGTGCTTAATCAGCATTTGGTCAAGAAAAACTAGTATTTATAAGAAAATCTATACCCAAATCTTTCTCAGGCTTATTCTGTCCTACCGGTATCAGAATCTGCTTTATTATCGTACGTCATGAAATTTTGCTTTGCAGCAGCAATTGTGCAAGCTGAAAAGTGTTATAAATTAATGCAGAAAGGAATCGTGCAGTGGTGTTCATGAACCATTCAGAAATCTGATGGCAAAGGGGATGAAGCTGTTCCCAAATCACTGGGTTTTTAGCCTCTTGTACCCCTCTCAATGGAAGAGAATGTCCTGGGCATAGGTTATAAATTGTGAAAACTTAATTACTGTGATTAAACTTGAGCATAGGAAAATAAGGATGGAGTGCTTTGTCATAGCCTTCTGTTGTATTCTAATTGTTGCTCATCAATTTTCTTCAGCCAGCACTTTCTTCAGGCCCAATGTCAAACTCTTCACAAAAGGAAAAAATAGAGATGGAGTCGAGAAGAACTATCAATGAACCATGTCAAGGATCTGGTGCCAATTGTCAATGTAAGTCGGATCATTTTTAAAGAATTTATTATCTTGTAGCTGAATATCATTAACTGCTGTATTAGAAATAGAAGTGTATAGAGTTGGCTGTCTTTATGCTGTTTGCTTTTCAGTTTAGATTTTTACCAGCATGTCTTTTAGGTTATAAGCTCTTGCAATAGGTCATGCAAAGCTGTTGCTTCTGTATTAACTTGCATCAGTGCCCACTTTGAATTGTCCCCTTGGAGTTCTGGCCTATGTCATCTTCAAATAAAAGTAATAACTTGCCCTCAATTTCAATCTTGCTTTTGAATCTCAAGCTGATCTTTTAGCCTTTTAAAATATTTCTTGTTTTATCATTTTAACAAATTAAGTTTCTTTTGATAGCCACTTCCATCTTCCATCCTTCCATGTTAAGTTGCAGCTTTCAATTAAGCTTCAGGGAATCTGTGCTGAATCTCCTTGCACAACAGCAGTCAGAATCATTCTGATAAAACTGCCTCTTTCTTGCCAATGTGCTGTAATACAGTGTTGGTTTGAACTGCTAGCTTTATAGCTTTGAACTTGAACTTTATAATAAATGAAGCAATATTCAATTAGCTTACTTTATATTCTTGCAGCTGCTGAAGAAGGACCCATAGCTCAGCAAATGGCAGATGCTGCTACCCACGTTCTCAAAAGTTGTCTTTCAGCTATGCCATCAGGTAAGTGTCAACTTGATGTTTAGATTTTGATACAAAATAAAGGTGCAGGATCTGAGTAATGAAAAATCTTCACATTTGAATTTTAATCCTGCTTTTAATCTTTTACTGTTTTTTGGGTGTATTTGGAATAGCAAATTTCTGTCTGAATCAGTTGAGTTGCATTTCTTGATGCATTTGCTGTTCTGCCAGATAATATTCATTCAGAAAAGGGGTAACTGAACAGATTTTAACTTTTTATGTCCGAGAGAATCATTTATCAAGAACTCATTTGTTCTTAATATTCAAGCATTTTTTGCTATCATCCCCAGAGGACAAGTCTTAGATTGTACAGGCCATCTTCCTACTTAGGAGTTGTCTAAGGGATTGTACAAAAGTCCCAACTGAAATTATCTGTGGGGTTGATCACTGTGGTTAGAAACTTGTCCACTGTCATGAACAATTCCACTTTAAATTTCTGCCAGTTCAGCAGGATGGTTTTATCAAACTGCTTGAGCAATTCAGATTATCAGATGGAAAGCAACTTAAACACATTTAATGTTTAAAAACAAAATCTGTCAAATATCTTGTCGACTTTAAACCTTGTGGACACCAGCATATTCTCCAGATAATTTGCAGTAAGGTTGGCTTAAGATCAGTTCAAGGCTGCAAAAACAGCACATCCTGTGGAAGCTGACTTGGATATTTCTACATGTCAATCTGAATCTACTTTAGTCTTGCTATATCAGAGTAACGTCTTCATGGCTGAAGCTGGCATGTACCCAGTATCTTTATTGTTTGAACTAATGAGCAATTCCTGTTCTGTTTCTTAAAACAGCTCGAAAGAACCCAGTAGGACAAGGCCTTCATAGATCCAAACCTTTTTTATGGGTCACCAAGTGGGTTGATTATTCAAATAAATACGGCTTTGGCTACCAGTTATCCAATCGCAGCATTGGTGTTCTTTTCAATGATGGAACCCATATGAGCCTCTCTACTGACAGAAGGTGAGCAAATCTTCCAGTGGAATGTTCTATGAACAAGATGGTTTGCCTAAGTTTGTACTGTCTTTGAATAATTATGTACATTCTTCAACTCATTTTGTATAACTTCTTTTCATGTTTTCATCCCAAGTCTAATGCCAAGTACTTGGGGTAGAAGGAAGTTACTATAGTTGGTATAATAGCCAGTACAGTAGAACTCCTATTATCCAGCTTCTAGTTCAGAAATCCTAGTCTAACCTTAATTTCTTCAGTCTAGAATATGAGCTGGGGATCTCTGAATGCAAGTGTTAAAACAGTAAAGATCATGAACCAGGTAAATTATCAGGCCCAAAGATGAGATCTAGAGCACCAGAGGGTCGGATGCATGGCTACGTTTACAGTCACGATACTTGTACATTTCCTGTTCTCCAAACTTGGCATAAAATCTGCTACTATGACATGTTTAAAGTGGAAAAACGCTTTGTTATTAATGGGTGATATTTGGAAAGCCTGCTACTCCGGCACCGGCATGTTGCAAGGCTGCCAAATTGTCAGCTTTGTGTCTTTGGAATTTTCAGGGTGTAAACTCCAAGGTTAGAATTAGTGAATTTGCTGGAGCCGAGTTAGCAGCACTACCTGCTGTCCTCTACTGCAGAGGAGATTGAAAATGGCTACTTCCACAAGTTAGCTGTGCCCAATACATAAACCATATTAGTTTAGAACATACGAGTATCAGGTCCTCTGTTTTTAAGGTAATAATTATACAGCATGGGCATCCCAACTTGTTGCTAAGATGCCTATCTACAGTGCCATTTTCCTGCTGATGGCTCATATCCCTTATTATCTCAGCAGGTAAACTTTCAAAAAAAAAGGCACAGATTGTTCAGGCTTTTTTGGTCTATATTACTTGATACCTTTGAATGTCTTTTCAGCATAGAAAGTCTTAGTAACCTTGTCATATTCCCAGACTGAACTTCCACCCAATTCTTTCCTCAGGAATATATATTATTACCTCAGTAACAACCAGCACTTTTCCTTCTCTGCTTCTGCAATCCCAGAGCAGCTGGTCAAACAGATGACAATCGTCGGCTATTTTGCCAACTACATGGAGGAGAACTTAATGGATGTAAGTGTAACCTTTTTCACTTACTTGTAGCTTTCAAGAATTACAGCCTTTAATTGTTGACTTTTGGAAAATTGTATAGCTGGTAAAACTGACTACAATTATGGCACCTGATCTGCTACTGAACTTGTGCGGCTTATGGATTAAGCTGTTCTTGAGTGTTTGATGCACATTTCATTGGGAATTGGAATTTTATTTTTATTTTGCAGGGAGGCGACTTACCCAGAACGTTCCTTGAAGATTGTCAAGATCCATCTTTGTTCCTGTTGCAGTGGGTTAAAACTGATCATTCGTTATTGATGCTCTTCAACAATGGCACTTTGCAGGTGAGTTTCCATCAATTTGATGCAGTTTATCATTTACCTGATACTTTTTTCCATTTTGGTTATTGAACCTGTGCTAGTTTTAGTCTACCATCACTGACTTCTGCTATATACATCAAAGGGCAAGAAGACTTGCAAGGGCCTCAGGTTTCATTTTTAGTTGCAACAGACAAGTCTTTTGCAATTCTGGCATTGGAAGCCCCAGGAAATATCAATTCGTGCTCAAATTTGAGCACAAGATGGCTAATTGCATCCAGCATAAGTAGCTTGATACTTGTTTTTCCCCATTCTGCCCCTCGTGAATCATAGGTGCTAAGCATTATCCTCCTCTCTCCTCAGGTGAACTTTTATCAGGATCATACCAAGCTCATTCTCTGCAAAGCTGAACATTCCTACCTGCTTACATATATCAACAAGGATCGTGTTGCTTGTACATATAAACTGAGCACCATAATGGAGCTAGGCTGTTCACAAGACCTCCACCATCGTCTAGCGTACACTTTGAAACTGCTGCAGCAACAGAAGACTGGTGCTTAAATGTGAAATGAAACCTTTGGGAGAGGTCCACACAGTATTTAACAGAGCTTCTACTATGGAGTATTTAATGGGGTGCAAGGTACTGAGGTATTTGAGCATCAGTATCAAACTGGCCAGTGTCTGGCTAAAAATTTGCTGCTGTATTGGGAGATGGGGAATATTGTATGTAAAATTTAAAATCTAGCTCTTAGTAATTTTAGTTTGCATTTTTTATATATCACTAATTAAAATGGATGTGAATACAAGAGTTAACAAAATTGTTTCTGGCTCCTTTAGTATTTGAGGACTTCCAGAATAATAGCTCTTACATTAGTTGGTAGTAATGGGGATGACTTAATGCTACCTAAATCTGACAAAATTGGTCCTGATAAAGTGGTTAATTAGACATGTCATTAGGCAGATTTCTAAATTTTTAGATTTGAGTTTGTCATGAGCAAATGTACATGTTCAAATTTACTATGTCCTTCCTGAGAATGACTGCTTTTACCTGAGCAAAAAATGGTCCAATGTGATGGTTAAAATATTTCCGAGTCTTGCCCTATAACTTAAAAGTATGTAAACTTTGAAACTGCTTGTGAATGAAGACTTGGTGAATATTTTGCTTTTATAATCTGCTGGTCATAAATATGGATTTTTGGTAAACTTGAAAGCTCAAATGAGCTGAATACCCAGCAAGAATTCTGACTTGGTGTTAAATGTGTTATAAATGAACATGAACTTTTCTGCACATCTCACAGGGATCCAGGTAAAATTCATTGATACAGAGCAAAGCACCCAAAATGCTGGAGGAACTTGGCAGGTTAGGCAGCATCTATGGAAATGAATAAACAGTAGATAATTTGGGCTGAGACCCTTCATGGTTGATAAAGTCTCAGCCTGAATCGACAACTGTGTTCATTTCCATAATACTACTTAACCTGTTGAATTCTCCAGCATTTTGGGTATGTTGCTCTATATTTTGAGCATCTGTAGAATCTCTATTTAAAAAATCATTGATGCCTGGTTTTGGTTTATCTCAATCAAAATCATGGCATGTTACAATTGCAGTAACCTCTGGCAGTTGCTGTGAGGTGGAGCAACTCTTTCCACTGCTTGATGGATGGATTGGAAACTAGTTTTTCCAGTAGTGATCCCTGTCTATTCATAGAAGCACTAAAGTGAAGTATTTGCAGTTTACTATTTAAGATGCAATACTAAATGTTTAAAGTTTAAATTATGAGACAAAATTCCGTCCGTTGATGTTTCAAGACATCTTCCTATTTTCCCACATTAGATTCAGAGGTGATCAAAGCCACTGTCCGAGTGCATTTGTTGACAGCATTCAGTCACAAGGGGTGGTTGTGTAGCACTAAACTGGTATACTCATATTTGAGGCCCAAATTTGGGGATGGGAGACATTGATGTTTAGGAAATGCAAGAGTGCAGCTGAAGACAACACATTCAAAGGCAGAATATTTTTCAAAATGCAATGGTGAAGTTTTGATGATAGTTGAATCTCAAACTTTAGTATAAATGTTTTGGCATAGGGAAATGGTGATCAAAGGGTGGGGGGGGAGAAGTTGTATTTCAACTGCTACAAGTTGTTCAATCGAAAGTTGAGATTTCTGCTTACCTCTGGGTGTGATGGCTCGATTCCCTAATATTTAATTAGGTCTTATTTATGTTTGTGCAAGTATTCAGTGAGCCTAATTTATTTTTGTATTTATTATTTATTTCATTGTAATTTTTAAGGATAACAATGCAATTGAAATTCTGAAAGGGATTGTATAATATTTTTATCAAATAAAGTTTCATTTACATCACTGGTTTTCTCCTCACTACTTGTTGATGGGATGGGCGTGGAAGAGAAGAGATAAAGCTGTGCTTGACAGTGAAAGCATGGTCTGCTTTGTATTCAATTGTATAGTGTCTAAAATTGAAGAATAAGGTTTTGGTACACCGCTCAGTCCACATCTGCTGCCGCAGTGCATGCAGGGAAATACTAGAGCTAAATTTCAAATAGTTGCATTAAAAATAAAAGTTCCTATACAAGATCCCATGCCCAAGCTTGTATTTCATTTTGTATCTCTGACTGTCCAGTTTCCAGCTTTTTCAATGTCACTTAGCATTATATGGTTAAGGCTGGACATCCTCTGGCCTATATGACTGGGGTGTAGGGGGCAAGGCTGATGTTTCCTCATCAAATATTTGTCAGTACACAGGTAAAATGGTTGGGTGAGTTGAGCATCTTGAAGGGTTTTAAAAAGATCTCTTTGGATGTGTCCTCTGGTTCACCTCTTCCACCAGATGACCTGCAGCATGAGTCAGGAGCTGTTCACTTTCCTACGTAGCAATTCATTTTTCACTCTTCTACACGTGTCTCAGTCTTGGTGCATGTGGACAACTTTGGGCTGATTTTTAATTGAAGGGCAAATGTTCATTCCACTTAGGCCAGCCCAAAGTAAAAGTTCAACTCCTTAGCATTCACTTCCTTCACGTTGACCCAACTGGTCTGAGGTTTTGAATAATATTTAACTGATCCAGTCCTGTTAGTTATAATAATTAACAAACAGGAGCTAGCCATTCTGGTGTGAGTTTCCCTTCATCTAAGACTTTCCTGTCTGCAAATGGCATGTTGGCTTCCCATTGCATTTCTATTTGGCTGTCTGCATGAATTTTGGTATCTGGGAAACCTTGATCATCCACCCTGACTTTCTCTTTCCCACCCTCGCTGCATTGTAGTAACTACAACATTTACTCCATTAACTTTTGAGGCCTGGTCTTAAAGTGGCATGAATTTGGAGAAAGCTTCCATTTGCCAATTGAAAGATCATTCAGCAGGTCTACTTCTATCTTGAGGGCAAGTTGGAATGTTTGGCTTGCTGAGTATGTCAAAACCAGAATGCAATAAACACCAGTTAATTCATCAAAGTTTAATTGATTCTGGGTTTTAGCCAGTGGTTATGATAGAACAGAAATTGGTCCTTCAGCCTTGTCCATGCTAACCTACACTAACCCCATGTGCTATCATGTAGAATGTATCTTCTCTGCCTATTCAAGTCTGTCTAAATGCTTAAGTGTAGTAATTATAGCTTATTTCTTTTGTGCATTTAATGAAATCTCTCAAATTGCTTTTTTTAAACACCTCTCAATCTAAGCTATGGTACAAGGATGTTGGCATCTAATCCTATGTGGCTAATGATTTGGATTCTTCTACCCGCTTATACCTTTGCCCTGGGAAAACAAGCATAGCCGAGCCAACTTTTTGCTTATAACTTAAAAAAACCTCCAATGCTGGCAAAAGCCTGCTGAATCTCCTCTGCAACATTCAAAGCAAACCTATCCTATAGCAGGACAATGCTCCATACACTCCAAATGTGGCCTAGTCAGGTGGCTGGTTAGGTCACATACCAGACACTTGAGTTTGTTTTGTGTTGTATTTACTATCAAAGGCCATGTGTTATCTGTATTTTCCAATTCTCTAATTTGGTCTGAATGATTTATTTTTATGTTATTACATTGAATGCCCCAAGGAAAATATTGCTAATAAAAGAATTGCTCTTTTTTCATAGTAAAACACAACTTGAGTAATTGAAATAAGTGAAGGCTTTCTATAAGGGCATTTTGCATTTCTTGACCAAGGTAAAGTCAAAGTATATTAGCTATCAAACTGTGAATGTGTATGTCACCATATACAGAACTACTCTGAGATTCATTTGCAGACATTTACAGGAAAATTAGAACACTAAACATTTTTGACAAGAACGGGCCATTTGACCCAACAAAGCTTGCCAAATCCTATTCACATTGTGTTAAAATAGCTATTGAGTTTAGATTTGGAAGTCTCTAAGCTACTACTCTCAAATACACAACTAGGTAGTTTGTTCCTTGTGTGTACAACTCACCATAAAGAAATACTTCCTAATCTCCCTTTAACCAGTCTCCACCTATGGCCCCGTGTCCTCATTGATGGATTAATTTAAGTAGCAGCTGGCATCCACCTTACTTATATCCTTACTGATTATGAACATTTCTATCATGTCTGCTCTCATTCTACGTCTAAGGCTAAGAAAATTTTAATTCTTTCAATCTTTCTTCATAGCTGTGGTCAACCTGATGAGAATGAGTCTCGCCAACCTTCTCTGAACTCTCTCCAGTGCTTTCACATCCCTCACAAAATATGGAGACCAAAATTGTACACAGTAGTCAAGGTGTGGCCTCACAAGCATATTATCCAGCTTAAAGAGAATGTCTCTGGACTTGAAGTCCACCGAGCACATTATATAGCCCAACACTCTATTAGCCTTCCTAATTACTTCTGTGCATTGTCTAGATGTTGGTAGTGATGAATCTACCAAGACACCCAAATCCTTCTCACACAGTGTACTTTCTAACTCAACCCCCCCCCATTCTATATTTACTGTATATCTAATATTTTTACTTCCTATATGTAATACCTCACATTTACTTACACTAAATGCCATCTGCCTACACCTGGGTTTTGTTTAGATCTAGCTGTATTGATTCTGCTGCCTGAATGTAATCAGCCCATCCCCCTAATTTTGCCATCTGCAAACCTTACTGGTTTATTTGTTATGTGTTTATCCAAACCATTAATGTAAAATCAAAATAAAGAAATACAAAAGAATTTATGAAAACTATAAATAATAAAGACTGACAAACAGCCAATGGACAAAAGAAATCATAAGCAAATAATACAAATGGAAAATAAATAATACTGAGAACGAGTTGTAGAGTCCTTGAAAATGAGTCCGTAGGCCGCAAAGTTAGTTCAGTGAGGTTTGTGAATCTATCAGTTCTGGTTCAAGCAAAACTGGTATAAATGCATACAAGATTTCAGCAACTTGCTTCATTTCTTTTTGTGTTTTTGCCCCAAGTTGCTTTGTAATTTTCTGAGTATAATTTTTTTTCTGTCATTGACCTTGGAGATGCCTTCATCATTCAATACTATATGGACAACTCATGATCCTGCTTCTCTACATATCCTTTCATCACCCTAGCCTTCTCCAATGTTTTAGTACAACTGCTAAAACATTCTTTATTTTACAGCAGTTAAAGCCAAGCCAGTTTATCCAGTCTTCCCATGTACCGTGGAGTTCCCGCATTCCTTAGATATTACACAATTGCCAGGCCACATGATCCTAAAATAGAGGCGTACAGCATGATAAAGGATCCTTCAGCTCACAGAATCCACATTGACAATCAACTACCAATTATTTGAATCCTGTGTTAATCTCATTTTAATCCCCTCCTCATGTCCAAACCAGACATAATACTCCATGGTCTAATTAACAGTATAAAGCTTGAGCATTATATCTTTGCTTTTGTACCGTGCTGTATACTTTATCGTTGAAGTACATTCCAATTTTCTAGCTATTACTTAGAAAGGAAATTTTCATAATATCCTTGGACATTATGGTAATGTATATTCTTGAAGTTGCTTTATATTCACACACCAGATACCCGAGTTTGTTTTATTTTGTATTTACTATCAAAGAGCATGTGTTATCTGTATTTTACACTCTGCAATAGTTTGGTCTGAATAACATAGTTTACTTTTCTGTTATTTTCAAATTGAATGGCCTAACTAGTTGCTCATAAAAAATGCTGCTCTTTCTTTTAATTCATAGTTTAGGTGAGTCAGACTGAACTCCATCCTTCATTCAAATTGATCAAGGCATGATGTCATAAATCTTGAAGCTGCTCAAACATAAATGCAATGAATAACTAGACTGATTTGCAAAATTATTTAAAGTTTAATTCAAATACAATGAATTGTGATAAAATACAACATGATAAAAGTTAGTGGTACTACATTGTGCTAATTTATTATCATCTGGGGCACTGCTGACCTGAAAACCCCACTGAATGTTTAAGTGCAAGTTTCCACCGTTAGGATCTTTCAGCAACTATGTAAATATTGATGTAATTTCTATGTGAATACAAACCAGAGAGCTAGCCAACCATACAGTATCACCAAGGATTGTGAAAGGAACTATATTTAGTTTTTGCTCTCTTCAGAGAGTTTGCATTCCTGTCAGTTTTCTTGCTATTATAATATTTAAGTGATGAAGATCTTCTACCACTTTGAATCAAATATTATGGAGCTGATTTGAAATGCCCTTTCCTTTTGTGACCGTTCTGTTTGCTTCTCTTTCAACTAGGCCTCTGGGCTAAAGTCAGACTTTGGGAGGGAAGGCAACACTGAAATTTCAGGATTAGACACAACAAAGCAACAGTACATTAGTGTGATGATGGTCCACCTTTAGAACAACTAATTAAGTAGAGGGTAAAACTGTACAAATATCATACAGCACAGGAAGTGTTCATTGACCTCTTCAAGTTTATGATGGATGAAAAAATATCCTTCATCCTAATCAAACTATTGATTTATATTTTGTTTGTGTGAAGATCCATATATAAGATGACTTCTAAGTTTACCATGGAATGTAGAACAGTGCAGCCCATGATTGTATACTGACCTATATAATCCTATTCCATAACCAGTGAAGCCCTTCCCTCTTCTACAACACATGGTGCTCCATTTTTCTTACGTCAATGTGCTTATCTAAGAGTCTTCAAGATGCTCCAATTGCATCAGCATCTCCAAAAGCCTAGGTAATACATTCCAGGCTCCCACCAATTTGTATAAAATCCCTGCTCTCACATCTTTAGATTAGATTATCTTTATTTGTCCCATGTACATCGAAACATCAGTGAAATGCGTCATTTTGTGACACATCCTGCTGGGGGCAGCCCACAAGTGTCACTACGCTTCTGGCACCAACGTAGCATGCGCCCAACTCACTAAACCTAACTGTATGGCTTTGGAATGTGGGAGGAAACCGGAGGACTTGGAGAAAAGCTTTGCAGGTCAAAGGGAGAGCATACAAACACTTTACAGGGAGCGGCAGAAATCAAACCCCTAATGCTGATCACTGCCGTGGTCGAATAACTGCGCCAACTGCTATGCTATCGCACTGACCACTTTCCCTTCGACTTTCCACTCACCTTCAGTGGATTTCCTCTGGAGCCTAAAGTTTAGTTCGTATCAGGGAGCTAAACGTTGACTCGTGTTTAGAATGTTTACAACAATGAAAGCTGTGAGAAGTATATTTATCTGTCTATAAAATGTCCTCTTGCCTACACTTACACTGAATACTTGTCAAGGCTCTGGATTTCTCAAACAAAACCAAATAGGAAAAGTGTTGGAATAAAGTGATTCAAACATGCCAAATTTTACACACATTCTTTATGAATTATCTAATTGAATTTTATATTTATTCTGCTCCATTCTGGGATCTCCAGAGTTTGATTCCTATTACAGAAGGATGTATAGTGCAGAGAGGAGACTCTGAAGCTGCTATCTTGGATGAAGAATTATAATTACCAGGAAAACTGTCAAGGCAATTGTTGTTTTTGGAACCATGGGGACTGAGGGGAGATTTAAATGAGAACAGTGCAAACAGATAGGATCTGTCTCCATTGGCAGAGAGATCAGAAATTAGTGGGTATTGATTAATCTTTTGATAGGTTATTTTTGGCACTTTCATTTGGGCTGACATAATGGAAGCGTAATTTTCCAGTCCCGCTGTTCTCCTTGCCGACATACTGCTTATTTTCCCGAAACATTTTGTTAGCAGAAAGTTTCGAAAGGGGTTGCTAAAACAATTTCAATGATTGCAGGGTCGCTGGAACTCTACCTGAAAAAGGAGATGGGCAGAAATGATCGCCATATCTAAAATGTTCCTGGAACAACACTTGAGGAGCCATTATACTGCAGTGCATGGTGTCAGAGTGGTACTACAGTGCCAGTGACCCAGGTTCAATTCCACCGCTGTCTGTAAGGAGTTTGTACTTTCTCCTTGTGACTTTGTGGGTTTCCTCCCACATTTGAAAGATGTACTTTAGGTCTAGTGAGTTGTGGCATGCTATGTTGGTGCCAGAAGTATGGTGGCACGTTGGGCTTCCCCCAGCATATCTTGGACTGTATTCGCTTGACTCAATCAACATATTTCACTCTATGTTTTGAAGTACATATTACAAATAAAGTTAATCCAATCTAATCTATTCTAAGAGGTGGGAAGTGGAATTTTTAGTTGGTGGGGACACAATTGGTAAAATATTTCCATCTGTGCCATTAATTTCTGTGATTCTTTTCTCCAATGCTTTTTCATTATAAAGTTAACCTATTTGATTCATTTCTTTCAAGCATTAACCCAACAGATTACTCATGGGTCTCATAAAGTAAACTCTCATGTGAAAACATATACTCTCATACATATTTGTCAATATGGTAATGATTCGAGCTCCAATATAGCTTGACAGGAAAGCTCTCAGATTAAGCAATTTGTTAACTATCATGTGTAAAATAGTCATTCCTTGAAGGCTTTAGTTGGACGACAGGAATACACCCACGTACCCACATAGCTGGGGTTCACTGTCCATCTTAACTCCGCAGCAGTGTGGCATCTTAAGTCTGGTGAAGCTGCTCTTTCGCTGACTATTTTGCACGTCAGAGTATTGAAGAGGTTATTGTACACAACAATTCTATGGTACGTTTTTCTGTTCACTGTGATGCAGCGTGTTTAAGTAAATTCTAGCTATAGGTTAGTCAAGATCCAATGTAATGAAAGAGCAGATGTGTGAATTGACTGCCCTCATGTTTCTGTAATCCTGTTTTGTCCTCATTAGGCAAGCAGTGATTGTCCTATCTGAACTTGCTAGTTATCCAGCACCCACCAGCTGAATGTGTTAACATACAGTTGCTGCCAATTTCTGCACATGTAGGAACTTAATGTCCACGACCTCTAAATAGGTCTTTCTAAACAAGTGGCTTCAGATACTCAGCTCAGTGATAAGTTTTAATTACGGTACTAAAAATACTGCTGATTTGAAGTTGTCTGTTTACAATGAGTGACCACTCAGACTTTTCATCAGGCATGACATGGTGGCAAAATGTAGCAGAAGGGTTTAGAAATATACAATAAATAGAAACACAGATGAAAACCCTTTAGTAACACAGCATCAGTAAACACAGTAGGTATGTTTGGTTATACAGCATTGTTATGCAATCTCTAATTTTTTCTTTATTATTAAACATTAAATTCTGAATTTCTCTATACACTAAATATATATTATGTAACTAAAATATAGATATAATAATTAAAAGATCTAAAGTCAAATCCCACCAACCCTTAAGGCTTCTTATTGGATTGCACTAGTTGATGCATGAACATATTTCATTATGTGCTCCTTAGTGCAACACTTCCCAACTAGTAGAAATATTTTTGACTATCCATCTCCCAATCAGACCCCCTTAAAATTTTACATACTTCAATCAAGTGTCACTGTCAGTTTTTAAAAAAAAATTCTAGCAACTACTAACTCATTTGTGCTCTTTCCTCATAATTTCACTATCGAAGTCTAGTCTAGCATTTAGTAAACTTACACATACATTTAGCAACATATGAACATTTCCAGTGTTTGGGACTAAATATTTGTATCCATCCCCCACCCCTGGTATTTTGCTAATCATCACATGTATGCAAAGATACTGAAAACTAGTTGGCAAATCATCTGTGAGCTAACTGGGAGATTGTGTGGTGGAACTCCTCCAATAAAATGCTTCGGGAAAATAAGCAGTATGTTGGCAAAGAGAGCAGCAGGACTGGAAAGTTAGGCTTCTATTATGTCAACCTGAATGAAAGTGCCAAAAATAACCTATCAAAAGATTAATCTATTGCAAGAAATGAGAAAATGGAGAAAAAGTTACCTTAAGCCAGTGACTATTTTCTAGTGATTGATAATTGTATCTTGATTTTGTAAATGTCAAAGTAAGGTTACTTGCTTGTTTCCTTGGCTTTTAACAAAAACTAAATTAATTTTCAGCCACAAAGTCTGGTGCATCCAAGAATTTGATTGTCATGACTAAATGATAAAACACAAACTAACTTGCAAGGAATTATGCGCAGATGCCTATGCACCAACTAAGTCACCCCCGCCCTCGACAACCAAACATTATTTTCCATCCAAGGAAGAATTTGGCAATTTGTTTTCAGGTTTATCTCATTGTCATTCTTGGGCTTGGAAGTAACTCAAAATATGCAGGATAAGTTCCCTTCTAAATCTTCCACCTTTGTTTCTTCAGGGTAAGTGTTGAGTAATGGGTGGGTTCTAATAGTGCTGTATATATAATCTGTCAAATGGAGCCTCTAGATGACTGTCCTCTTCTAGTGCTTTCTGCATAACAAAGCAACTATCATAAGTAATATTTAATATGGAAATAATTAAATTAAAAATTAAATACTGATTTTCAGCTATAGGATTATGTTTTATCTGACCGAGTAAATCACTCGGTAGTAAATCATTCTTTCAAGCATGATTATACATTCAGGTAAGTTAGTTATTCAAAATATAACCCATACACAGTTGCAACAGCAAAAAGTGAAGAGTTTTTGAAAGTGGCTGTTGCATAATTGTCAGTTGATGTATTCCATAGACAACGACTGACAATTTGCATTCCCTGATCATTGAGTTGGCCCAACACCACATTGCATACCAGCTTATATCTAGGGGCATTGATATTCTTCACCTTCAATCTGATGTGGTCGGTCAAACTCTGCACCAGCTGCACAGATGTTACAGGATTGTACTTATTGTCAGCCAGATAGCTTGGAAGAATGGCGTCCAAGATCTTTTGGACTTTGGTGGCATCAAACTTGCAGCCTTCACCTGGTTGGACTTTGTATGTGTTTTCATAGCTTACTTCTCTGATAGGTTGGTACAGAGGCAGTCCAGAGAAGCTGATCTGACCAGAGTTCATCCAGCTCATGGAGTGCCTTTTGCCCAGCAGCAGAGAGCCTTTACGAGAAAATGGTATATTCACATTGCTCATAATGGAGCTCTTTCTGGATGGCATATGTGCTCTTCCTTCCACATTCTTCAAATGTGGATGATGTTTGCCAGCGTGAATATCCATTGCCTGAGAACTTCTACGGGTAGAAATGGAGGTGGCACGAGGCCGTGGTTCCAAACCATCTTCAGTCAGAGTTTGATTGAATTTAGCTAATGTTTCTTGAGATAAGGGCATGTGCTTGGTTGTCATATTGAAGAGTATGTGAACCTAGAGGATAAAACATAAATAAACTTTCATTCATCTAAATGGTTCTAGCCCTGCTCCTTTTAAAAAAAACTCTTTAAGTTCCTGGTTCATGCAACATAAATAAGACAACTTTTTCTTTGTTTTTTTTCCTTTATTTTTAGTGCAATTTAGGTGTGTTCATTCAGGCACTGACAGAATTTAACAAGATTAGGTATCTTTGGTTGATAAAATGTTTAGGCATATACACAGTGGCCACTTCATCAGGTATATTCGCGATCGTCTGCTGCCGTAGCCCATTCACTTCGAAGTTCAACGTGTTGTGCATTCAGAAATGCTTTTCACACTACTGTAGTTACACATGGTTATTTGAGTTACTGTCACTTTCCTGACATCTTGAACCAGTCTGGCCATTCTTGTCTGACCTCTCTCATTAGCAAGACGTTTTTGCCCATAGAATTGCCACTCACAGAATGCTCTTTTTAAAAAAATTTTTTTGCTCCATTCTCTGTAAACTCTAGAGACTATTGCCCATGAAAATCCCAGGAGATCAGCAGTTTTGGAGATACTTAAACCAACTTGTCTTACACCCATAATCATTCCATGGTCAAAGTCACTTATTTCCCCCCATTCTGATGTTTGTCTGAACAACAACTGAACCTCTTGACCAAGTCTGCATGCCTTTATGCATTGAGTTGCTGCCACATGGTTGGACGATTAGATCCTTGCAAAAACAAGAAGGTGTACAAGTGTACCTAATAAAGTGGCCACTGAGCGTGTATATTGCCTTTTGATTTCCCCCTTCCTCTCCAGTCCTGAGAAGGGTCTCAACTCAAAACGTTGACTGTTTATTCATTTGCTTAGGTGCTCCCTGACCTGCTGAGTTCCTCCGGCATTTTGTGTATGCTGCTCTGGACATGTTTTTGTTTTGATGATAATTAGGCAATAATTTAGCAATGACAATAATTTAACATGCAAAGTAGCCATTTACATCCATATTTTCATTAATCTGGGTTTTTGTTACACCCCACTTCACTGACTATGATTCAACTAGGTACTAACAAACAAATACGATTGGTTATAAACCACGTACAAAAACCCGAATTTGAAAAGCTGAATGTTTGACTGATGTTGTAAAATCTTTTGCCATTGCAGAGTTTTATTGTGAAAAAGCAAGTAACAAAGATAAATAGACATTTCCGAGCGTTTCTCTAGTTTTCTTTGGTAAAACTCAAAAAATGCAAGCCCAGAATGTACTTTATTCTCTGTTTGAAAGGAATGTGCTTGTAAATGTCTGCCAACAGCATTCTTGAGTCATCTTTTAAAGTGTATAATAGTGGCGCAGAGTGAATCACTCTATGATCACCATATGTTTTCTGTCTTAATTCTGCACCTCTGTGTGTTGCAAGGTATGAATTCAGTCCAGATCTTAGATCCACACACTCCCAATTTTTGTCTAATACATGTAAATGTACAGTATATGGAGATGTCCTTGATCCTTAAATTCTTCACAGTTTTAACCATTGGTTCTAATTGCAAAAGGGTCACCTGATCAGAAGTCAGAATGCAAGAATCTTCCACTACAAGGAGCTAGGAAATTGAAAATTATGCAAGTTCCCTGTAGTTGTGAACTTCAAGGTGAATTTCAAATGATTGCCTGCTGTGGTATAGAAGCTAGGCAGGCAACAGGGTGGATTAGCTAAACTGAATCAGATTGTACAACACATTCTGTGCTCATGATTTGCATTGGGGGAAATAGTGATTTATGAGGGCTGTGGGGGATAGGGGATGGGGGGCGCTGCATGTTTGGTAGTCAATCAATTGGGGTTTTTGTTCCTGATAACTGAGATGTCATTCCACTGAAGTAGACTGAAGACAGAATGATTTTAGAACCACAATTTTCGAACAACTAAGAATACCACTTGTTATCTAGGGTATGGAAGAAAAATTGTCAGCTAGGACTATGCACCTACTCTTTAGCATGAAACATTGTATATTCAGAATTCTTTTGGAGAGAAGCTCAGAACTTAAGTAATAGTTAAAGGACTAGATAGATTACAGGTTATCAGCAAGCCATAGTGATAGTTGGAAACTTACAGTTTGTGTTTTGATTCCAACATAAACCAATCTTCTTGCAATTTTGCAGCCTCTGATTTCACTCTCAAACTATTCTGAACTGCTGACAAAGGTAACCTTTGCTCCTCCTTGCTCACTGAAGCTGTAATTAGACAGTTGCATTCTCTTCCCTTTGCTCTTCGACGTTTCCACATTCCAATTGTAGGTGGAAATTTTACATTTAACAAGATGGCTTTACTTTACTTTGAGCCCAAGGAATCATCCTTACTGACTTTTTGCTAACGCCATTGGCTAAGTGATAGTACTGTCACCCTTGACCCGGTAAGGTGATAGGGTTCAAGCTTCCATCAATCTCTCGAGCATTCAGACTAACACAGCAGTGCAGATTCTTGTTACTGAGTGAGTATTGCAATGGTTCACTTCGCAGAGCCTTTAAACTAGGGAAGTCACACTCAGATGGTAGGAGGTGCCCTTATGCATTGACTGAAGATGTTTGGAGAATTCATCTTCTCAGCATAAATCTCTACCAACAAAAGCAGTTTAGAATTTGATTGCTTTTTGTAAGATCTTTGTAGTGGACAAATTTATATTTGCTTGTAAATGCAATTCATAGATGATTGTTAAGCTTGAAAATAATTTGTGATATTTAAGGGTGTTATATGGCCAACAGTGTTGAAGCAAAATCAAAATCACAAGTCTCATTTCAAGAATTGGTTGCGAAGAGGCAAAAGGAAGGAGATTAGGTAACACAAAATAGTGAGAGTGTTAAGAACAAGGAACAAGTATGACAAATGAGATGTTGATAAATGGTATAATTATCCAAAATGAAACAATATTTTGTGCAACTTGGAGGGAAAGTTTGGAGCACCTGTGTTGACCAAATACTGCAGCAAGAGACATATGACTACAAATTGGAGAAAAATGTGATTACGGAATTCTCCTAGAAGTGAATGTAAAATCAGCTACTGAAGATGAGTCACCAAAAAGTTGAGTCAGGATATCGCACATTCAGAAGGTCAAGAAGTAAAAGCAACACCAGACACAAGCACATTTAGCATGGCCTAAAAGCATCTGATAAAACAATTTTACAAATAGAACCTCCAATTCCTGAATTCTTTTTAAAAAGGAAATTAAATACAGGCTGTCTTCTGGTTATAATGTATGATTTGTAGACAAACCTACATACCATCAGTCTTCCAGGATACTATTAAATTCACAGTCTAATGTATGTAAGCAGTAGAACTAGTTTCCTCTCTCTCCCTCTCTCCTCTTTAACGATTGTTCTTTCTTATCAGTCTTATGTACTTTTGATGCCATTCATCACAATATTGTAGATGTGTGGTTACCATATTGTGTGATTTTTGTGTATTTTATAATTTACAGAAAAAATTGATTTATGTATGTCAATAAAAACTGAACCTATTCATTATCTGGTTGCCCTGTATTTATATGAAAATATACATATAAAGGGTCATATGTGGTAAAATGACATCATCATATCTATGCCAAAATCATGGATATTACTTGTTGTTAATCTTCCTTAAACTATTCACCCATGTTCTGAAGATCTTGATGTCTTAATATTACTGACACAACATACCAGCTTTGCAGAACTGGCACATAATGTATCATCAATCACACAACACTGACTATTGCTGAATCATTTTAATTTCTGGATCCTGTCTTCTTGAATTTCTTTTTCATTCAACTGATGTACATTGTGTATTCTTGTTTTAATTGCCCTGAACTACGCACTGAATGAAGAAGTGGTTGAGGCAAGTACATGAGCAACATTTAAAAGACACTTGGACCGATACACACTGTAGATAGAAAAGGTTTAGAGAGGATATGGGCCAAATGAGACTAGCTTAGATAGGTGTCTTGGTCAGCCGTAGGCCAACTGGGCCAAAAGGCCTGTTTCCAAGCTGTATAACTCTATGATTGCATGACTTCAGTATGGAGAAGAAGTTCAGTCTATAAGTTTGTAGTTTTTAAATGTGGCAACTTCCCGGCTCTGTGTGTGTGTGTGTGTGTGTGTGTGTGTGTGTGTGTGTGTGTGTGTGTGTGTGTGTGTGTGTGTGTGTGTGTGTGTGTGTGTGTGTGTGTGTGTGTGTGTGTGTGTGTGTGTGTGTGTGTGTGTGTGTGTGTGAGAGAGAGAGAGAGAGAGATTGTATTAGGGATAAATATGGATGAGGCTCTTCTCTCTCCCTACCTGAGCTGATCATTCCCTTCAAGGTTGGAGAGAGATAGACAGATCGGACCTTCTTCCTCCAGAGGCAAAATGACTTTTTACAAGAATTAAGGAAGCATACAGATAAGAAATGTATGAGGTGCTTGGATAATTATGGCTGTTTTGATAGAATAGCTGATAATTAATATGTGTGCCACAGGGAGAAAGATGCTTGTTGTTACGTAGTGCAAGGTGTCCTGAGTATGCTGGAAGCATGGTCAGTGTCATGACGTATGAGGCTGAGACACAATTAAGAAACATTTTAGTAGTCCATTGCTCCTTATGACCGGACAAAATATTTGTTTGAATGATTATTGGTAACTTTGTTTATTATTGTCAGCTGTACTGAGGTACAGTGAAAAACTTGTCTTGCATACCATTCATACAGACCAATTCATTACAATGGTGCATTGAGGTAGTACAAAGTACGGTTATACCTGGGTGCAGAATAAAGTGTTACAGAGAAAGTGTAATGCAGGTATACAGTAAGGTGCAAGGTTATAACAAGGTAGATTGTGAGGTCAAGAATCCTTATTGTATTAGGGAACGGTTGAATGTAAGAATGGGATTGAAGCTGTCCTTGAGCCCGATGGTATCTGTTCTCAGACTTTCATATCTTCTGCCCAATTTGGGGGGGGGGGGGGGTAGAAGAGAGAATGTCTGGGGTAGGTGGAGTCTTTGATCATGCTGGCTGCTTTATCAAGGCAGTGAGAAGCACAGACAGAGCCATGGGAAGAAGATGTGCTGAGCTGTGCCCACAACACAGCTGTGTCTTGCGGTCATAGACAGAGCAGTTGCCGTTCCAAGTCACGATTCGTCCAGATAGGATGCTTTCTATGGCACATCGATAAAAATTAGTGAGGGTCAAAGGAAAAATGCCAAATTTCTTCAGCGTCCTGAGGAAGTAGAGATGCTGGTGAGCTTTCTTGGCCATGACATCAATGTGACTAGAACAGGACAAGCTATTGATGTTGTTCACTCCTAGGGTCTTGAGGCTCTCAGCCCCGTTGATGTAGACAGGATATGAGCACTGCCCTTCTTCCTGAATTCAATGACCAGCTCTTTTTTTTTGACTGACATTGAGTGAAAAATTGTGGTCACGTCACCATGTAACTAGGCTCTCTATCTCGTTCCTGTACTCCAACTCATCATTATTTGAGAGACAGTCCACTAAGTGTTATCATTTGCAAACCTGTAAATGGAGTTAGAATCTAGTCACACAGTGTACAGTGTAGAGTAGGGGGTTTGTAGATAGTCATGGAGGAGGTGTTGAGTCTCAGTTCTAGGCATGTGGAGATGAGTTTGCTTGGAATTATAGTACTGAAAGCTGAGTTGTAGTCAATAAACAATTGTCTCACATAGGTGTCTTTACTATCTAGATGCTCCAGAGATGAGCACAGGGCCTGGGAAATAGACCTGATTTGGCGGTGGGCGAATTGTAGTGGGTTGAGGTTGCCTGGGAGGCTGGAGTTTGTGCGTGCCATGACCAGCTTCTTGAAGCACTTCATGATGGTGCATGTCAGAATATCATTAAGGCACATTACTTCTCTTCAGTAACAGGATGGTAGGGGTCTCCTTAAAGCTGAAATTGAAACAGGGAGAAGTTAAACATGTCTGCAAATAAACCTGCCAGCTGGTCTGTACGGGATCCAAAGAAGTGGCAGGGATACTCTCCGGGCCCGATGCTTTCCCTTGGTTCACTCTCCAGAAAACTGATTGTCCACAATGGTGACTCTGAGTTCAAGTGCATCAGAGGCCTTCGGGATGGGTTGCCATCCCCTTTTGTTCAGAATGTGCATAGAAAGTGTTAAGCTGATCAGGAAGGGATGTGCTGTTGTTGCCAATGTAGTCTGACTTTGTTTTCCAGCCCTTTATAGCATGGACTGGTAGTTGAATGAGATGGAAGAAGCATGAGTATTGGCAAGCTCATTAACTCCCTGCTCTTTGTCAAAATAGTAGACTAGGCTCTTTTACATTTTCTGAAAAAGAAAACAGGGCCTAAATTATATTTCATTTTAAAAAGAACTGTACATGCAAATGGGTAGTCCACGTGCATTGAAGTGTGAGTCTAGATTCTTGTACCAAGGGACTAAAATGGAATTTGAAGCAATAATCTTTTGACTCAGAGATGAGAGTGCTATCAACTTGACATACTCAGGGGAGATGTTCCCCATTCTGTAGGAAATTTGCAGTAATGTTTGATACTGTAAGAAAGAATCTACTCAGAAAATTGCACTGTTGGTTGACTGTATTTACATGTTAGCTCCCCACATTTGCTTTCTAGTAGACGTAGATCGCATCTTCAACTCATCGCTAAGGCATAACATTACTGTTGTGGGTTTGACGTTCATTGCACAGACAGCTTTACTTTCATATCCAAAAATATGTGGTTTCTATGAGAGTAGCCGACTGCAACACCAGCTTTACTCTTGGTCAGCAACCTTTCACTTTTAATGAGCAGCTGCTTTGGTTGTACAATGATTTACAACTAACAGTAAATTTAAAAAAAAATGTTATTTCACAGAAAGCCGCATTGCAGAAGTTTTAAGTAACTGGCGACACGAGGGACTGCAGATGCTGGAGTCTGGATCAATTGAAAAAACAACATCTATGGTGGGAAATGGACAGTCAACCTTTCACCGGGAGTGGAAAGCAGGAAGGAAGATAGCCAGTATAAAAAGATGGAGGAAGGGGGTGGGGCAAGTTGGCAGGTGATTGGTTGATCCAGGAAGTAACAGGCAGATGAGAGCGGGAATGATGTCCGAAGTTGGTAGGTGATTGGTGTGAGTAACAAGGGGCTGAAGATGATGAATTTGATAGGAGAGGATAACGAGGGTTAGAATAAAGGGAGGGAAATGGGAAGGGGAATTAGTGGAAGGAGTGAGTGTGATGAGAGGAGTAAGGGAATGAGTTGATAGAGGCCAGTTGGATCAGCTGAAAAGATAAAAAAAGAAAAGTAGGGAAAAGTAGGGGAGCTGTTACTGAATTTTGAGAATTCAATGTTCATGTAGGTTGGAGAATGCCCTGTGGAATATGAGTGGCTGGTCTTTAAATTTTTCTTTGGATATGACCATGCAGTGGAGACCATAGACAGTGTGTGAATGGGGTGTGTGGCAGTGGGGGCGGGGGGGTGGTGGAATTAAAATTTCAGGCCGTTCGGAAATCCTATCTGCCGTGGTGTTCAAAGCAGAGGTGCCGATGAAACTATCCCCAAATCTGTGTTGGGTCTCACCAGAGTAGAGGAGGCTGCACGGGGACCACCCGATGCAATAATTACAGCAATGGATTCAAATGTAAAAAGATTGTTTCAGCTGGAAAGTCTTTTTGAGGCCCTGTATAGTATAAGGGAGGAGGTGCAGGGACAAGGACAAGTATAACACTTACCGTGGTTACAGCGGTGAATATCTGGGGAGAGATGGATAAGTTGGATGTGCTGATTGATGGGCTGTTATGATGAGGACTGGGGTGGGGGGGCATGGGAATGTGGTGAGGGCAGAATTTTCAGATATATGTAGAGGAAATGTGGGTGAAGGCTCCATCAATAACAGTAGGGTGGTGGATGGGACCCATTTTCTGAAAAAAGAAGACACTTTAGATATCCTGAAGTGGAAGTCCTTGTGGTGAGAACATGCATACTTACAGGGTAGGGTGGGAGGGGTTCAAGTTGAAGTTGCTGTGGGAGTCATTGGGTTTGTACTAGATATCGGTGAATAACCTGTCTTCTTGTCTGAGGGTTTGCCAGTGAGGTGGGATTAGCTTGGAGTGAGTGGTAAGGTTCAAGTGGGTGATGGGAATGGCTGACGTCCTGTTGGCAGTTAGAGTTGAAAAGACTCGAGGAGGGCAGAGGTGTATCCAAGAGGAGGAGGATGGACTGAGGCAGGAGAAGGGGATTATCAGTGGCTGGGGAGAGGTTAGCTGCAGAGGTGATGGAATAAGAGTTTGGCATTGTGATGGGTTGAGGTGCAGAACATGTTAAGGTGCAGATGCCAGGGTTCTAGCACAAGGGAGAATGGGAGAAATTAAAATAAAGTTTCATTATTTTCTCACCAAATGGAATGGAAATGCTGGCAAGGAGAGGACTGCTGTCAAAATTATTTAACCTTTTTCAAACCCATTTGACTATGCAGAAGAAAATTTCATTCACTGCTCATGGGTAAACAGATGAATTTTGAGGCTCTAGGAAACTGATCTACATGAAGTACAGTTACAAGCTGGCTAGTCCTGAGATGATCAGTTTCTACTGTACTTCCCATACTGGGTTAAATTAATAACTATTGCCAAAACTATCACAATCCTGCAGCAATCAAAGGAAGCTGACATGTTTCAACAGGTAAAGAAAATGCTTCAGCAATGTTTCAACTTGTCCATTCATTTAGCAATATAATATGTTCAACAAAAATGCCTTTGCTCAGAAAGTCCTGTGGTCTGGTTTACTATTGGAATTTTGAATGAGTGGAACGTTAGACTTCTAATTGACCTGAGTGCTGACCTCATTGCAAATCCTGACATTAGAGATCTGGAATTTTGCAAAACAGATAGGGGGTAAGGAGATAAAAGTGATCTTGGGATTAGTCTGAACATCTTTCCTATACTATGCATGACGTTCCTCTCCATCGGGAGGAATGCAAATCTCTCTGGTTATCACCCATTGTGGAATATAGCCTGAGATAGCTTTAATCTGAACAGGGCATCACAGTGCCCAAATTACTGTGGATTGGAAGAAAAGATTATGGGAAAGGGGCAGTTCAAAACTACCTACAGTAATTGTGGAGAAAAAGGTAGGTTGTGTAGCAATGGTGCAGTGGCATACTAAAGATCTTTCTATTTTAAAGGACAATAGATAATGAGACTATAAAACTACATTGATAAAAAAAGACACAAAGAGCAATTAGCAATCTATGGCTAACTATTTTTTTCTGAATATTCCTGAGGGAGAGAAAGAAGAATGTGACTTATTTTGAGTCATTGGCAAAAGGTTTGTAATGGGCACCTTGTGAATGGTGCAACTGCAGTTGCAAGAAGCGCATGAAGAGGTACAAGAAGCTTAATGGGTCTTCCAGATAAGAGAGTTCTGCCATTTGTCTTGTAACTTCTAACAAAGAACAGTATAAGGAGGAAGGAGATGAAATATGCTGAGCCTTCTGCATCAGGTTGTTCTGCTTGATAATTGTTCATTACAACAACCAGTCTAAGCAAGAAAGGGGGGGAAGGGAGGGAGGGAGGGAGAGAGAGAGAGAGAGAGAGAGAGAGAGAGAGAGAGAGAGAGAGAGAGAGAGAGAGAGAGAGAGAGAGAGAGAGAGAGAGAGAGAGAGAGAGAGAGAGAGAGAGAGAGAGAGACTGTGATATAATGAAGAATGAGGTAACTTTTTCCACAAGTCGAACTTGTCCCAGCTCCTTGCTTTAGAAATTCAATCAATCTCACTCCCTGCTCTTTCCTCACAGCCTTGCCATATATTTTGTCTTCATATATTAATTTCACTTTTGAAAGTTACAATTGAATTTACTTTTATATTCCCCACAGCCATTCCATTCCAGAACACTACAAGCTACTACTGTATGTAAAAAAAGTGTTTCTGCTCAATTATGTCTGGTTACTAACCCTTCTTCAAATTTCTACTCTGTCCTTTCTATCAAGCCTTTCACAATTTGGACCACCTTTTAAAAAAACTCTTCTTACCCTCCTCTAGTCTAAAGAGAACAATTCCAGCTTTCCACATAACTGATCAATTATCCCATCCCTATTTTGGTAAATAGCTTCTGCACCCTCGAGCCTTGAAGACCTTCCTAAATTTTACTATGCAGTAGTGAACTTAATTCTCCAACTGAGGCTTAACCAATGAATTTAAAGGTTTAACATAATTTCCTTATTTTTTGCAGCTTAACTTTTTTTATAAAGCAATGGAGCTCATACCCACTTTGATAACCAATTCCTTAAAAAATTTGCATACGAACACCTGCAGGTCCTTTTATATCTGCAACTACTTTAAAATTACAATTATGGCATTAATGAGACCCAGATACTGGATGTAGAATCATGTATGAATGAGGTGGAATTGATGTGTCTAAGTGACTGGTCAGGGATGTTGGCATCTGAAGATGAGCTCAAGGCCACATTCTGATGTAGAATGTATGTCAATTTCTGGTGATGGCAGGGAATACGGTGTGTGAGCCAAAAGAGGTGACAATGTTGTACAGCTAGTTGTAGCACAAGTGCAACCTGTGTAGACTTGCCCCAGAATTTATCTGTCTCAAGATGTAAAACCAGTTCAGTCAGAAACCTGACTGAAACACTTCGTTTATGACCTGATGGTCAAATGGGCAAAGATGGCTGTCAATTTGTATACAACATATATGCATGATCAAAAAATATGTTTGACTATTTTTGTTGAAAGAGCGATATTAGACTAGAAATTTGTTCTCTTTAAACATTGCCAAGCAATCTATGGCATCTACCCGAATGTTCCATATAAAACTCACTCTTTATCTCTCTACTCAGACATTAACCTAAGTTACTAATGATGATTTGTCGACTGTTTATTCCATAGACGCTGTCTGACTTGTATTCCTCCAGCACTTTGCGTGTTGCCCTGGATTTCCAGCTTCTGCAGAATCTCTTGTGTTTAACCTAAATTATGTGATCAAGTGCCAGACAGGGACATGAATGCATAAACATCTGACTTCAGTGGCTTCTAACTGAGCCAAAACCTTGCAATCTTATTCCCTCTACTAGAGAGATTTGCTTCTCTTCCAGTTTATGCTACTGATCAGATTTGAACTAAACTGGTAGCAGTGGAAGTCATCACCACTACAAATGACTTGATCCAATTTTTTCCAATCCTCTGTGTGTCAAAGTACCGAGACTCACCTTGATCTGCTGACAATGCTACTGAGATCTTGAATTTGTCGTTTGTTGAAATATGTAGAGTAACATAGAGCATTGTATAGCTCATTGTTTTGGAAGTTAAAATCCACAGCATTGTCATTATAATGCAGATGTGAAAGTTTACAGAACATATGAATACGTATTTCATGGTTTCACAACTATTTAAAACTACAATAGAACCATTCCATTGAAACACTCCACCTTTTTTGAATTGTTTCCTAAATATTATCTTTTCAACAGATTATTGTAAGATTAGATATCTATCAGTTCATTCTTACTTCATTAAGAGAAACTTGTAATGAATGAAAACTTTAATGAGTATGACTTACATGCAACACAATATTCAACTAAGTGCAAAAACTAAAACTATATGGGAAAAAAACCGCAAAAAATAAAGATCTTACCCTACACAGAAAATGTAAAATCTCTGATTACTTTCTGCGATCCAAGTTAAAACAGAGTTAAGATTTCTTTGAAAGCGTCCTTACTGCTATGACCACATTGGAGACAGTGCCGCTGAAAACTCTGGCTTTTAACAATGTTTGACACTTCCATGGGGATGTTATCAGGTCTCTTCATGCTGCAAACTGTAAAAAAAAAGTCTTAATGATTCTCCAAGTGCCTTCACCACCCGACAAATGATTGGCCATTGATCGTAAGCTTATTGCACCAGTACACCACATGAAGGCAAGCAGTCTTGATTTATTGGTGCTGCTCTGGGCAACTTGCCATTAGCACAGGTCTCCAAGGTGATAGCTACAACTCTGTGGCAATCTTTCTGCAGAATATTAACTTTTGTCAAAGTCCAAGTCCAATTGAATATAAATCTTATCACAATGTTTCTAACATATTTGACTTCAGGCCCATCTATTTCTTTCAGTCCTTCAAATCACTACTAATTGTCTGTCCTTGGCTGTTTTAGGGAAGTCTCAGATCACTTAATTCCTAAGCTGACATTATTTCCATATATTTGTAATCAATGTTTCCCAGATCTTCATTAATGATGGAACTACAAGCTTTGAGAGGATTAAAATGTAAATATATTTAATGCCTTCTGCAGAATTACAAGCCTCCGCCTCATTGGTTCATTAGAGCCAAAACATTCCACACAGGACTGTGTAGAATACAAAACACACCTAAGTGATTATTCAGTTATTGTCCTAGTGAGGAGTGCTGGCAGATTATTCACTTAAAACAGTGCCTGGTCACGACATGATACATTGTCGTTAAGATATTAATACTGCTATACCCAGGTGCATTTCATTTACTCCCATCTTTGGATTCCTTATTTGTCCTATAATCTTCTTTAGCTCTTTACCATTGTTCCTTTTGTCATTTAACATCTCCTGTCTTGAACCCACTGATAAGTTTTATTTTGTTCTTTCCTCCCTCAGCCTTTTTCAGCATTGTACAACTTGCTTTATCTGCAATCTGCTGAAAAGTCATTATTCTCATTCTTTACCCATAGATACCGCCTGACTTGCTGAACCTTTCCAGGATTTTCTGTGTTTTATTTCAGATTTACAACACTCACATTATTTTGCTTTCCACAAAATGTTTAATTTTCAGAAACTAGCCATTAGCACTCAGTAATTATAGCCAACTGGAATCTGAATGTTCCGCAGGCAAGTGTATTGTACTGAGGAATTGTAATGGGCTTGTGCCATTGCATTTTGTTGAATAGAGAGACCTGAAATCATGTTAATTTGGTTGTGTTATTTTAATTAGATCATTCACAAAGGCAATAGATACTGAGCGTTAATAGGCACCTAATTTTAATGGACTATTATGGGTGATAGAGTTTGCTAGTTTGCGCGTTTTGAACATTAGTCAGAAAATTATAATTCAAAACAGGATCTTTAAATCTATTTTTTACTTTGTAAAGAACAATTTTCCTGTAATAGCACTGAAAACTGGTAACATGATAAAGGTAATATTTAATTTTCTAAAATACGCAATGCTAAACGATAATATTATCTGTGTTGACACACCCATCATTTGCAGCAGGCTTTATTTGTATCATCATCACGTTCCCTCTCCACGGGCAACAGGGCACAGACATTTACTGTGTGAGCAAACCTTCCGGAGAAGGTGTGATGGTGCTGTACAATGTGATACATATCAAAATAAATTAATTCACAGCCAGTCGATCCCCCAGTGGTGAAATCAGACTTAATTTTGCCAATGGAAAGGATGAGCACATAAAATACACTCGCTGAGTAGAACCCTGGCCACTCTTTTTCCCTCTTCTACCTCCCAGATGAAGACACAGAAGCTGCACGTCCGCTCTCAAGGGCAGCCTTTTATGGAATTAGAGTTGGTTTGTTATTGTACCATGTACCGAGGTACAGTGAAAATTTTATCTTACATATTGTTCACATAGATGAATTTATTACACAGTGCATTGATATCATACAAGGTAAAACAATAACAGAATGCAGAAAGTACGGTGCAGGTGGACAATAGGTGCAAGGTCATCTTATTGTACTAAGGAACCGGTCGGTCAGTAGTCTATAACGATAGAAGCTGTCCTCGAGCCTGGTGGTACGCACATCCAAGGTGTTTTAACCTGCCCAATGGAAAGACAGCATGTTTGGGGTGGGTGGAATGGTTGACTATGCTGGCTGCTTTACCAAGGCAACAAGAGGTGGAAGGAGGGAGGGAAGGCTGTTTTCCATGATGTACTGAGCTGTGTTGACAATTTTCAACAGCTTCTTGCAGTCACGAGCAGTTGCTATGTCAAAGCATGAATCATCCAGAAAAGATGCTTCCTATGGTGCGTAGATAAAATTTGGTGAAGGTCAAATCCGACATACCAACTTTTCCTTTCACCTCTTGAGGAAGTACAAGTTGTGGTGCGCTATTTTGGCGGTGGCATCAATGTGGTTGAACAAGACAGGCTAACGGCAATGTTCACACCTAGGAACTTGAAACTCTCCACCCTCTTGACCTCAGCACTGTTGATGCAGACAGGAGCACATATGCCACCTCCCATCCTGAAATCAATGACGAGAATGTTTGGTTTTCTGACACCGAGGGAAAGGTTGTTGTCATGACAACGGGTTACTAAGCTGTGTGTCTCCTTCCTGTACTCCAACTCATCATCATATGAGATAAAGCCCACTTCTGGCGGTGTCATCTGCAAACTTGTAGGTGGAGACAGAGCATAATCTGGCCACACAGACATGAGTGTATGGCAAGTAGAATAGTGGACTGAGAACCATCAGACTTTGACTTGAATGAATCCCCTCTTTCACATCATCTTCCACTGATGCTGCTATGTTCCTCAACCCCTAACTCTACCTCTTCCGTTATTGTCACTTTATCATTTATTTTTACACTAATTATGTTTGTATTACTTACTACACTTTACACTATTCAGCTGTTTTGTTTTTATTTATTGCCTATTTATTGTTACATTTATTTTTGCCGTGTATATTGTTAACTCTGTGAGCTCTACAGCAGCAGCCAAGAATTCCATTGCACCCTGGTGTATGTGATAATAAACTAATACGACTCCGATTGTATAATGTCTCGGTGGACTCCCATATTGTGGTTCTGGAGAAAACTGCCTCCCTCATCATAAATAAAGCTTGCAGTTGTGCAAACAGGGTTTTATTTTAACGTCTCATTCGATCGTTTGCGCCTAAATCAGCAGTCTCCCATTTGACACATTGATTGCTACTCATTTAAATTACGAGTTGTATTCTTTACAGAAAAGTTTCACGAGTTGCTTTCTCTCCAGTCACTTTCCAGCTTGGTGTCCTTTCTCTGATTTTCTCCCTCTCTGCATCTGTTCTTCTATTTCCTTTTTTCTTTCTCCTTTAACCTTCTTTCCTTGTTATCTCATTTCCCCTCTGCCCGCTAGCCAAGTGCAGCCTGCCCCGAGACCGCGGTCCCAGCAGCCGCCGCCACGAAAACATGTCCGGACAGGTTCAGCCCACTTGCCTATGGGGAAACCTCGCCTCCTTCGCCGCCGACATGAGGAAAATGATTAACGCGCCCGAGTTCAGGTGAGAGCGCCTGCGGGAAGCAGGAAACACCGGGGATTGGAGAAAGGACTGTAGGCCTCTTCCACACATATACATATCGAAAGCCGGCGTCGCACCAACATTTGCAAATAATTACTGGGATTTTTGCTATAAAAGTTCCGCTTCAGGAAGAATAAACCAGCGGCCATTTGAATAGTTTAACACAACTTAAGACAGACTTCCCGGAGCCACCAACATAAATTAAGAATGAACAATAAAAGTGCTTTAATACACACGCACGTTAAGCATCTTGCGATGTTTTATCTTTTTCATACACATTAGAGGTCACGACATTATGATTTACGAAGTATTTCATTAGCTGTGAAATGCTTCGATATCCGGGGCTCTGCAATTTACTCCATGAGAGCATATTTTTCTGATCCGAGTATTTAACTGAATAGATAAATGCAGAGTACCCATTCTGTTTTGTTTAAGAAAACTGTGGCACTGGGAATTTCCAAACAACCTGGGTCCTGCAGACAACCTCCTTCAGAGAGTGACCGTCTGTGTTGGGTGACCGTCCACATCTTGCGTGTAGGAAAGAAAATTGAAATGAAAACCACCGAGGAATTCAAGTGATGAGATTAGCATAAGACTTAGACTTGATCAGTGCATAAATGTCAGATGCAATCTTGGGGAAAAATAAGGGAGAGCTGCATTTTACATTCCACTTTCAATCATCCTGAAGCATTTATGGCCGATGAAATACTTTTGAAGTTTAACCTAATATAGAAGCAGAACCAACCAGTTTGCATACACCAGACAAACAAATGATCTGTTTTAGTGATCTTGGGCATTCACTTGGGCATTTTTAGTGATCGTAGGCATTTCTTTCATTGTAGATCATTTAGGATCCAGGGTGATTAATGAAAGCTATGTCAGATAGACAGATACCGGCAAACAAGGGACAGATGAAACTCTATTTACATAAAACCTATGTGCACCCATTAGAGGAACTCAAAGCACTCAGTCACATTCCAGCCTTTACTTGGCAATTTGAGGTTGTGCCAGTAGTTCCCATAAATTACTGATATTTCTTTTTCAACAAGGTTTTGAAGAATCAAAGGAACCTTTCCTTGGCGTAGAAATCGCTAAGGGCATGGGAGGATGAGGACCATTGCAGGTGAAAGGGAACAATATTAGTTGGCATAGCTGTAGTGGGCTGATGGTGTTATTTCTGTGCTGTACAGCTCTAGGATATTTGCTGTGATGGAGATCACAGTAGAGCGCTTGTTTTGGGATTCTGATGTCAGACATGTGGACTGCCCACTATGGTTACCTGAAAGGTCAGGTATGGTCTTTTGAGTCATACAGCATGGAACAGGCCCATCAATCCATTATGCCCTTGCTGGCCACTAGCCATCATTTATACCAGGGGTTCCCAACCTTTTGAAGCCATGGACCATTACTATTAAGCAAGGGGTCCATACACCCCAGGATGGGAACCCCTGATCTATACTAATCTTATTTCTCATCTCTTAGCCCATGGCCTTCTGTCCATGGTGTTTCAGATAATCATATTATACTTTTTAAATATTATGTACCTGCTTCCACCATCTCTGGAGCATTGCAGATTTCAGGCCAGCCTCAGGGTAAACAAATCAAAGGTTTCAAAGATACATTTAATGTCAGAGAAATGTATACAATATGCATCCTAAAATGCTGTTTCTTCGCAACCGTCCACAAAAACAGAGGAGTGCCCCCAAGAATGAATGGGAACTAAGTGTTAGAACTCCAAAGTTCCCCTTACCTCCCCCTCCCACGTGTAAGCGGCAGCAAGCAACGATCCCCCCCGCCCCCCCACCGGCAGCGAAAAGCATCGGCACCCACCAGCGAGCACTCAAGGGTGAGCAAAGCGATAGCAATGACACAGACTTACAGTACTTTGTGGGAGAGCTTTGTACATGCTTTCCAGCTTCTGTCCATTCCACCTAGTGGGAGAGGGCAGATTATGGTGGGTGGTAGGAGGGGTCCTTGATTATGTTGGCTGCTTTCATGAGGCGGCAGGAAGTATAGATGGAATCATTTGAGGGAAGGCTGTTTGTGCAATGAACTGGGCCATGTTTACAACTCTCTGAAATTTCTCACGGTCTGTGGTGGAGCAGTTGCCATACCAGGGGTGCTGCATCTGGTTAGAATGGTTTCTTTTGGTGCATCTGTAAAAATGGGTAAGAATCATTGGGACATGCCACATTTTCTTAGACCACTGAAGATGTGAGGTAATAATTTGAGTAATATTCCTCCATAGCTGGAGACAGTCCTTCTCACTATCAATATAACCAACAATCTGTATATCATCTACAAGCTTGTTAATCATTCCTCTCACACTCACACCCAGTATGTTAGTAGTGTATAACAAGATGCCTAACAGTATACAATTGCCCATATGCTTTCAAGCAATCAGGAAATAATCTTCAACCATTGGCTCCTATTATCAAGCCAATTTCAGAACCAATTTGACAAGTTACCCTGGACCAGCCTTGCTGAAGTCTACAATTTGGTGGCATCCGTCGGTCTCGAGAGACCACGGATCTGCGCCTGGAGTTTCCAGGGCGCAGGCCTGGGCAGGGTTGTTTGGGAGACTGGCAGTTGCCCAAGCTGCAGGCCTTCCCCTCTCCACGCCACCGATGTTGTCCAAGGGAAGGGCACTAGGACCCATGCAGCTTGGCACCGGTGACGTCGCAGAGCAATGTGTTGTTAAGTGCCTTGCTCAAGGACACAAACATGCTGCCTCAGCTGAGGCTCGAACCAGTGACCTTCAGGTTACTAGTCTGATGCCTTGCCCACTAGGCCACATAGTCTACATAGACCATGTGAATTACACCACTCTCTTTGATATGCTTAGTCACCTGCTTAAAAAATTCAATCAAGTTACTCAGACAGGCTCTCCCTTTACAAAGCCACATTTTACTTTGTTAAGTTCTCTACAACTGCTATTATACTCCCTGGCTTATCATTATCTGGCTTACTACTATTTCCCGTATTGAATGAAGGTTAAAAAATTGCTGTCTTCCAGTCATCTGTCACCTCATTTGTGGCTAGAGAAGATTTCAGTCAGGGCTCCAGCAGTCTCCTTCCTTCCCTCCCACTTCTACTTGGGATACATCTCATCTGGCCCTAAACATGGGGATTTATCCACCTTTAAGCCTGCTAAGATATGACTCCTCCTTTTCAATGGTAACTTGCTATAGAATTCCACCATCCTCCTCTGTAAATTCTCCTCCACAATTCCTTCCTCGTTCTGACTACAGATGACAAATATCCATTTAAGACCTAGACTATGTTCTTCACCTTCAGATATAGTTCTAAATGTTTTTAAAATAAGGAATGATAAATTACATAATAACATAAGAAATATGAGCAGGAGTAGGCCATCTGGCCTGTCGATCCTTATCTGCCATTCGATAGGATCATGGCGGATCTAGCCATGGGCTCCACCTTCCCCATAACCCTTAATTCTCCTACTATGCAAAAATCTATCCAACCTTGTCTTAAATATATTTACTAAGGTAGCTTCCACTGCTTCATTGGGCAGAGAACTGCACAGCTTCACCACTCTCTGGGAAATGTGGAAACAAGGGAAAATCTGCAGATGCTGGAAATCCAAGCCACACACACAAAATGCTGGAGGAACTCAGCAGGCTAGGCAGCATCTGTGGAGAAAAGTACAGTTGACGTTTCGGGCCGAAACCCTTCAGCAGTACTGGAGAAAAAATGCTGAGAAGATTTGAAAGGTGAGGGTAGGGGAGAGAGAAGCACCAGGCAATAGGTGAAACTTGGAGGGAGAGGGATGAAACAAAGAGCTGGGAAGTTGATTGGCGAAAAAGCAGAAGACCATGGAGGAAAGAAGAAAGGTGGGGGGGGGGGTGAAGGGGAAGAAAGGCTTTTCATTCCCGAATGAAGGAGCTGTCCTCCTTTTTAAAAAAAATAAGCTTCCCTTCCTCCACCATCAATGCTGCCCTCAACCACATCTCTGACATTTAACGCACGTCTGCTCTTGTCTTCACCTACCACCCCACCAGCCTCTGCGTCCAGCACATAATTCTCCGAAACATTTGCTATCTCCATCTGGATCCCACCACCAAACACATCTTTCCCTTCTCCCCCAACTCCCTGCTTTCCGCAGGCAGGGATCGCACCCTACGTGACTCCCTTGTCCATTCATCCCTCCCCACTGATATCCTTCTGGCACTTACCCTTGCAAGTTGGCACTTCACCTGTGAGTCTGTTGGGGTCATATACTGTGTTCGGTGTTACTGGTGTGGCCTCTTGTATATTGGTGAAACCCAATGTCGACTGGGAGACTGCTTCGCTGAGCATCTACGCTCCGTCCGCCAGGACAAGTGGGATCTCCTGGTGACCACCCATTTTAATTTCACCTCCCGCTTCCATTCTGATATGTCCATCCATGGCCTCCTCTACTGTCGTGATGAGGACATACTTAGGTTGGAGGAACAACACCTTGTATTTCGTTTGGGTAGCCTCCAACCTGATAGCATGAACATTGATTTCTCAAACGTCTGGTAAAGCCCCCCAACTCCACACCCACTTCTCCATTTCCCATCCTCTTTTCCCCCCTCACCTCATCTCCTTGCCCGCCCATTGCCTCCCTCTGGTGCTCCTTCCCCCTTTTTCTCTTTCATCTATCAACTTCCCAGCTTTTTACTTCATCCCTCCCCGTCCAGGTTTCACCTGTCACCTGGTAGTTCTCTCTCCCCTCCCCCCCACCTGCTAAATCTACTCCTCAGTTATTTTTCTCCAGTCCTGTCAAAGGGTTTCGCCCTGAAACATTGACTGTACTTTTTTTCCATAGATGCTGCCTGGCCTGTTGAGTTCCTCCAACATCTTTTGTGTGTGTCTGGGAAAAGCAGTTCCTCCTCAACTCTGTCCTAAATCTACTCCCCTGAATTTTGAGGCTATCTCCCCTAGTTCTAGTCTCACATACCTGTGGAAACAGCTTTCCTGCCTCTACCTTATCTATCCCTTTCAGAATTTTATATGTTTCTATAAGATCACCTCTCATTCTTCTGAATTCCAGCAAATACAGTCCCAGGTGACTCACTCTCTCCTCATAGTCTAACCCCCTCATCTCTGGAATCAACCTGGTGAACCTCCTCTGCACCACCTCCAAAGCCAGTATATTCTTCCTCAAGTAAAGAGACCAAAACTGCATGTAGTACTCCAGGTACTGCCTCACCAGTACCCTGTACAGTTGCAGCATAACCTTCCTGCTCTTAATCTCAGTCCCTCTAGCAATGAAGGCCAACATTCCACTTGCATTCTTGATAGCCTGCTGTAGATGCAAACCAACCTTTTGTGATTCATGCACAAGCACTCCCAAGTCCCTCTGCACAGCAGCATGCTGCAGTTTTTTTACCATTTAAATAATAATCTGCTCCTCCATTTTTCTTCCAAAATGGATGAACTCGCATTTACCAACAGTGTACTCCATCTGCAAGACCCTCACCCACTCACTTAACCTATCTATATCTCTTTGCAGACTTTCTGTATCATCTGCACAATTTGCTTTTCCACTCAATTTAGTATCATCAGCAAACTTAAATACACTACACTTGGTCCCCTCTTCCACATCATTAATGCGTATTATGACCAGTTGAGAGCCCAGCACCGACCCCTGCAGCACACTGCTCACCACTGATTGCCAACCAGAGTAACACCCACATATCTCAACTCCCGGCCTTCTATCAGTTAACCAATCCTATATCCATGCTAATACATCATTCCCAAATCTATGCCTCCTTATCTTATGGATAAGTCTTTTATGTGGCACCTTATCGAAAGCCTTCTGGAAATCCGAGTAAATAACATCCATCTGTTCCCCTCTATCCACTGCGCTTGTTATAGAATCAGAATCAAGTCTATTATCACTGACATGTAATGTGAAATTTACTATCTTAGTAGCAGCAGTTCAATGCAATACATAATATAGAGGAAAAAATAAATTAACAATAATAATAAATGTAAATCTTATTCAGTATACTTTATACATTATGTGTATACTGAATAAATTAAAATCGTGCAAGTAACAGAGATACTATATATTTTTTTAAAAAGTGAGTTAGTGTCCAAGGGTTTAATGGCATAGGGGAAGAAGCTGTTCCTGATTCGCTGAGTGTGAGCCTTCAGGCTTCTGTACCTCCTACCTGATGGTAACAGTGAGAAAAGGGCATGTTCTGGGTGCTGGAGGTCCTTAATAATGGAAGCTGCCTTTCTGAGACACCGCTCCCTAAAGATGCCCTGGGTACTTTGTAGACTAGTACCCAGGATGTAGTTGACTAGATTTACAACCCTCTGCAGCATCTTTCAGTCCTATGCAGTGCCCCTCCATACCAGACAGTGATGCAGCCTGTAAGAATGCTCTCCATGGTACATCTATAGAAGTTTTTGAGTGTATTTGTTGACATACCAAATCTCTTCAAACTCCTGATAAAGGAGAGCTGCTGTCTTGCCTTCTTTATGACTACGTCAATATGTTGGGACCAGGTTAGATCCTCAGAATCTTGACACCCAGGAACTTGAAACTGCTCACTCTTGCCACTTCTGATCCCTCTGTGAGGATTGGTATGTGTTCCTTCGTCTTATCCTTCCGGAAGTCCACAATCATCTCTTCCGTCTTACTGATATTGAGTGCCAGGTTGTTGCTGCGGCACCACTCCACTGGTTGGTATATCTCACTCCTGTACACGCTCTTGTTACCACCTGAGATTCTACCAACAGTGTTTGTATCATCAGCAAATTTACAGATGGTATTTGAGCTATTCCTAGCCACAGAGTCATGGGTATAGAGAGAGTAAAGCAGTGGGCTAAGCACACACCTGTGAGGTGCACCAGTGTTGATTGTCAGCAAGGAGGAGATATTATCACCAATCCGCACAGATTGTGGTCTTCCAGTTAAGAAGTTGAGGATGCAATTGCAGAGGGAGGTACAGAGGCCCTGGTTCTGCAACTTCTCAATCAGGATTGTGGGAATGATGGTACTAAATGCTGATGGTATTATATCTTCCAAGAACTCCAGTAAGTTTGTCAAACTTGACCTCCCATCGCTAAATCCATGCTGCTTCTACTTGATGGATCCATTTCTTTCCAGATGCCTTGCTATTTCTTCTTTAATGATAGTTTTAAGCATTTTCCCAACTACATTAACTGGCCTGTAGTTACCTGTCTTTTGCCTACATCCTTTATTGAACAGTGGCTTGATATTCGTGGTCTTCCAATCTGCTGGAACCTGCCCAGGGTCCAGAGAATGTTGGTACAATATCGGCAAGGCTTCAACAATAACTTCTGCCATTTCTTTCAGTATCCTGGGATGCATTCCATCAAGGAGCAGGAGTCTTATCTATCTTCAGGCCCACAAATTTGGTTAGCACTACCTCTTTAGTGATAGCTATTTTATCATCTCTAAGAGAGTAATGTTCACTCAGTACAACATTGAAATGTCAGCCTCAGATATTGTGAACATACTTCTCTACATAATGATTAGGAATGTATATTTTTAACATTACAAAACATTGTGCTGATTAATATAATTGCATAATTTGATGATTGATTCGATCAGTTTTGCTTTAAAAAAATTCTAGAGGAAGTTCAATTTGCAGATTGGAGCAAAACAAATTTCTGCCCCAACGATTCATTCATTCTAATACTTTCTACCAAAGTATAGCTGTCAAGTCTATGTTACTGATAGATAATGATGCCATATTGAATGATAAATATTGGCATAAACCAGTCGAGAATTTTCAAGAGATTAACGGGATTATCTAGAAATAAAACATTGTGCATATTATTATACAGGAGAGTATCAAGTTATGCATTAACAAAATAATCATGAGAAAAAGAACTGTTGTAAGAATCTTAATGATACAATCAGTTTTAATTTCCTGAAAAATATCATATATACTTCTATGCCAGTGTTTCTTCTTTTTTTTAGTTCTTAAATCTCCCCATACCTGGAGTGATTGAAAGAATGTTTGCAGAGGCCCACCCAACAGAAGAGTTTGCATTTACAAAGCAACTTCTGGATCATAGACCAAAAGAACTGTAATACCAGTGCAATACTTTTGCGGTAATATAATGGAAAATTTCCTTATAATGTCTGCTGTCTGCCCACTGTGAGTCTGACAAATGCACGTAGTGGAGATTGACAATTCACATTGAGAGTATAAGGTCTACCTAGTCATCCCGCTGCTATGTATTGTAAAATATAATGCAGCTTCGTAGGTCTAGCAGTTTTATTTCTAAGCTTTCCCGTTTAAACATAATAATTGACTCATCTGGTTAGAAGGGAGAAATTTACAGAAAAAATAATACGCTGCTCTTTCCTGGCTCATTATTTCTTTTAATGTGTTACCATCTAAAAATAGTTCGCAAGTAAATGGCATAGGAACATTTGGCAAGCATTAAGCAAGATGTGAAATTAGATTTCTGTGGGGAACATCTGTGAAATAGTTTCCAGTCAAAAACTGTTTTATGTTCTGTCCATGAACTATATTCTTAAAAAGAAAATGGATTAGTGTCTGGTTATTATTATTAGGCCGAAGGATGGTGAGAGAGGAGAGAGAAAGAAAGATGATCAGATATTTTGAATGTGTTGACCATAATCTGGGCAATCTGATATAACCATCTATGCAATGCATCAAGTAAGGGCTGAATAGTGTAGATTGTAATGACACCCTTGAGTTTCTAGTTGATTGCTTGTAGTATTTGAGGGAATTTTCTTTGATAACCTGTGATTATTATCTGACGACATTAACTTGAATAAATAGTTGTGTGTTTTTCACAGTAGAAGCAGTGTATATTTGTCAGATGGAAACTATCTAGATAAAATGTTCTCATTTGGGAATTATTTTCTGATGTTTTCATTTCCTGAATGTCTACTGCTTATTGTTTCTCAATACGGTTCCAGTTATATGGCCAATCATTTAATGCAACATGGTCAATGACAGCAACTGGTATTTATAACGCACCCTTGCTGGAAATTCTGGGCATCCCTTACAGTAAGGAGGGAAGTAATCTGATAGACCTGGAGAGATCTGAGAGGAATGGCATGGCTAGGGTGGAAACTGATGATAAAGAGAGTTTGTAAATTAATGAAAGAAGCAAGTTAGTTGGAATGTGTGGGTTATTTGAGAAATAGAACTGTGACAGTGGTGTCAGAAGATGTTTTTAAGTCTACATCATCAAAAATGATACAGTATTCTATTTGTTCTCACACTCCACATCTCACCTTACAATAAGCATGTTTCCTTGCCATAAACAAATTGACCTTGCAACATTTATACTCTTCATTACTAACTGTAAGACAGCTGATATGTTGTCGGGAAGTATGTTTGGCAGACCCAGCCATACTTTTCGGTATGAATTTAATATTAGTGACCTTGATTCTACATCATCAAACGACAAATTCCGAGAAGAATTTTGTAATCAACCCAAGCTAAAGTCATAATTAAAAGTTCTGTGGCAGTGCAGATAGTTTGATTGGATACGATTCCACATCTTCAACTGTATGTTTGTTCGTCATACATTGCTGTATCAAATAAACTACTGAATCATATTTTGAGTAATTTATTTGGTACAGCAGTAAATATTTAATTTTTCCTGGATTGGTTTCAGAAGCAGCAATGAATTTTGAAATCTGAATGTCATTTATTCCTCACTGACTGTGGGGCATGACTTTGTAGGTGGGGTTTGTAGAGCTCACTGAGATTTAAGTTTGCTGAGAGACTTGCCCTGAATCCCCTAAAAGTGATTGGTGGCACATATAATGAATCTGATATCTGATTTGGGTGCAGCTTGAGACACCAACCCTGAGCTGTTGCTGGCTTATTTTATTCTTATTACTAGAAGCAGAATACTTTGGAGGGTTTGTACCTTTTGTCACCTCACTGAAAAATCGCACTCCTCTAAAACTTCAAGGGGTTGATATGGTCGATTAATGTGTAGCTGAGAAGCTGGTGCATGGGGCAGTGCTTCGGGTTCTTGGATCATTGTGATCTCTTCTGGGGGAGGTATGACCTGTTCAAAAGTGATGGGATGCACCTGAACCTGAGGGAAACCAATATTCTCATGGACAGGTTTGTTGGAGCTGTTGGGGAGGGTTTAAACTAATTTGGTGGCCATGGGAGGAACCGGACTCACGATAGGATGGATGGTAAAAAAACAAAGATAGCGTGCAGTCAGACTGTCAGGAAGGCAGGCGAATGATAGGACAAAAGTGCAGCCAGCAAGGTCAAGATCAGTGCATGAGGGATACAAAATCAACGAGGGTAGCAAATACAGGACTCAAAGTGTAATATCTCACTGCATGAAGTATAAGAAATAAGGTGGACGATCTTGTTGTACTGTTACAGATTGTCAGTTATGATGTCATTGCCGTCACTTAATTATTGCTGAAGGATGGTTGTAGTTGGGAGCTGAATGTCCAACGTTACACATTGTATCGGAAGGATAGGAAGGTAGGCAGATGGGGTGGCATGGCTCTGCTGGTAAAGAATGGCATCAAATCATTAGGAAGATGTTACATAGGATTGGAAGATGTTGAATCCTTGAGGGTTGAGTGAAGACACTGCAATGGTAAAAGGACCCTGATGGCAGCTATATACAGAACCCCCCAACAGTGGCTAGGAGGTGGATCACAGATTACAATGGGAAAAAGAAAAGGCATGTCAAAAGGGCAATGTTATGATAGTTGTGGAAGATTTCAACATGCACGTCAATTGGGAAAATCAGGTTGGTAATGGATCTCAAGAGAGTGAGTTTGTTGAATGCCTACGAGTTGGCTTTTTAGAGCAATTTGTCATTGAGCCTACTAGGGATCAGCTTTACTGGATTGGGTGTTGTGTAATGAGCTGGAGGTGATTAGGGAGCTTAAGGTAAAAGAACACTGAGGAGGCAGTAATCACAATATGGTTGAGATCAACTTGAAACTTGATAGGGAGAAAGTCAAGTCTGATGTAGCAGTATTTTAGTGGAGTAAAGGAAATTATGGTGGTAGGAGAGAGGAGCTGGCCAAAGTAAATTGGAAGGAAATGCTGGCAGGGATGACAGCAGAGCAGCAATGGCATCAGTTTCTGGGGAAAATGAGGAAGGTACAGGGTAGATGTATTCTAAAAACAAAGAAATACTCAAATGGCAAAATAGTACAACCATGGCTGACAAAGGAAGTCAAAGCTAACATAAAAGCAAAAGAGAGGACATACAACAAAGCAAAAATTAGTGGGAAGATGGAGGATTGGGAGCTTTTAAGAACCTATAGAAAGCAACTGAAAGAATCATTAGGAGGGAAAAGATGAAATATGAAAGCAAGCTAGCAAACAATATCAAAGTGTATAATAAAAGTTTTCTCAAGTATGTAAAAAAAAATATTGAAAGAGAGCCGAGAGTGAATATAGGACTACTAGAAAATGAGGCCGGAGAAATAATAATGGGGTACAAGAAGAAGGCAGATGAACTAAATGAGTATTTTGCATCAGTCTTCACTGTGGAAAACATGAGCTGTGTGCCAGATGTCAAAGGGTGTGAGGGAAGAGAAGTGAGTGCTGTTACTATCACAAGGGAGAAGGTGCTCAAAAAGCTGAAAGACCTAAAGGTACATAAGTCAGCCAGACCAGCTGAACTGCACCCTAGGGTTCTAAAAGAGGTAGCAGTAGAGACTGTGGAGGAGTTAGTAATGATCTTTCAAAAATCATTGGAGCCTGGCATGGTATCACATGATGGGAAAATTGCAAACGTCACTCCACTCTTTAAGAAAGCGGGAAGGAAGAAGAAAGGAAATTATAGACCAGGTAGACTGAACTCACTGGTTGGGAAGATGTTGGAGTCAAATGAGGTTATGGAGTACTTGGTGACACGGGACAAGATAGGACAAAGTCAGCATAGTTTCTTTGGGGAAAATCTTCCCTGATGAACCTGTTGTAATTCTTTGAGAAGATTACACGTAGGATAGATAAAGGGGATGCAGTGTATCTTGTATATTTGGACTTTTAGAAGCCCTTTGACAAGGTGCCACACATGAGGCTGCTTACCAAGGTAAGAGCCCATGGTATTACCATTGCCAGCATGATTAGAGCACTGGCTGTTTGGTAGGAGACAGCAAGTGGGAATAAAAGGGTGCTTTTCTGGTCGGCAGCCAGTGACAAATGGTGTTTCACAGGGTCGGTCTCGGGACTGCTTCTTTTTATGCTGTATGTTAATGATTTAGATGATGTAATAGATGGCTTTGTTGCCAGTTTTGCAGATGATAGAAAGATTGTTGGAGGTGCAGGTAGTGTTGAGGGAACAGGTAGGCTGCAGAAGGACTTAGGCAGGTTTGGAGAATAGGCTAGAGAGTGGGAAATGAAATACAATGTTGGAAGATGCACGGTCATGCACTTTGGTAGTAGGAATAAATGTGCATTGCAGGCTATTTCCTAAATGGGGAGAAAATCCAAAAATCTGTGATGCAAAGGGACTTGGGATTCCTTGTGCAGAACAACCTCAAGGGTAACTTGCAAGTAGTGTCAGTGGTGAGGAAGGCAAATGGAATGTTAGCATTATCATTTCAAGAGCAGGGATGTTATGCTGAGGCTTTATAAGGCACTAGTGAGGCCTCACCTTGAGTATTGTGAACAGTTTTGGGCTCCTCATCTTGGAAGAAATGTGCTGGCATTGGAGAGGGTTCACAAGGATGATTCCAGAAATGATAGGGTTATCATATGAGGAACATTTGATGTCTCTGCATCTGTACTCACTGGAACTTCTAGGGATGAGGGGGGGATCTCATTGAAACCTTTCGAATGTTGAAAAGCCTAGACAGAGTAGATGTGGAAAAGATGTTTCCCCTGGTGGGTGAATCTAGGACAAGAGGGCACAGCCTCAGGATGGAGGGGCGCCTTTTCAGAACAGAGATATGCCTTAATTAATGAAGGCCAATACACCATATGCCTTCTTAACAACAGCGTCAACCTGCGCAGCAGCTTTGGGTGTCCTATGGACTCGGACTCCAAGATCCCTCCACACTGCCAAGAGTCTTACCATTAATACTATATTCTACCATCATATTTGACCTACCAAAATGAACCACCTCACACTTACCTGGGTTGAACTCCATCTGCCGCTTCTCAGCCCAGTTTTGCATCCTATCAATGTCCCACTGTAACCTTTGACAGCCCTCTACACTATCCACAACACCTCCAACCTTTGTGTAATCAGCAAACTTACTAACCCATCCCTCCACTTCCTCATTCAGGTCATTTATAAAAATCACGAAGAGTAAGGGTCCCAGAACAGATCCCTGAGACACACCACTAGTCACTGACTTCCATGCAGAATATGGCCCGTCTACAACCACTCTTTGCCTTCTGTGGGCAAGCCAGTTCTGGATCCACAAAGCAATGTCCCCTTGGATCCCATTTCTCCTTACTTTCTCACTAAGCCTTGCATGGGGTACTTTATCAAATGCCTTGCTGAAATCCATATACACTACATCTACTGCTCTTCCTTCATCAATGTGTTTGGTCACATCCTCATGCATTGAATATATTGAAAATTGAAAGACAAGAATGTATTGTCTTGAACAATTTCCTCATTAGCAGAAGAACAATACTTCAAAAGCCCCATTTAATTCTGTATCAGTGGTTTTGACAGTAACTTTCCTGAGCTGCAAAATTTAATGGTTTTTTGTATGGTTGAAGGAAAAAAGCTGCGGATGTTGGAAATTTGAAAGAAAATCTGAAGATGCTGAAAATACTCAGCAGATCTTCTGGCATCCTTGGAGGGAGAAACAGAAATAGAATTTCAGGTCATTGACCTGAAATATTAACTCTTTTCTATTGAAGAGTTGACTCATCTTCAGCATTTTGATGAAAAATCAATGACCTGAAACCTTGAACAACACACACAAAATGCTGGAGTAACTTAGCAGGTCAGGTAGAATCTATGGAAGGGAATAAATAGTCAATGTTTTGGGCTGAGACTCTTCATTAGGACTGGAAATGAAGGCGGGCAAAGTCAGAATTAGAAAATGGAAGGAGGGGAAGGAGTACAAGCTGGCATGTGATAGGTGAGACCAGGTGAGGGGGAAGGTGGGTGGGCGGGGTAAAGGTGATGAGTAAGAAGATGGGAGGTGATAGGTGGAAGAATTAATCTGCTGAACAAGAAGGAATCTTAACAGGAAAAAACAGTGGACCATGGAAGAAAGGAAGAAAGAGACACACCAATGGGAAGACAAAGGCAGGGCAGGGGAAGAGAAGGGAACCAGAATGGGGAATGGAAAAAGCATAACACACACAAGATGCTGGAGGAACTCAGCAGGCCAGACAATGTCTATAGAGAGAACAAATCAAAACGGAGGAGGAGCATTCAGGATGTCACTGAGCACCTTGTAGTCCTTAGAAAGCACATAGAAATCCAGTGGAAGGAGCTCATCTTTGTCATCTCTTCTCTCGACCTCGTTGTGACAGACTGGAAAGGAAGGGGAAAGAGGCCAGAATAAGAAGGTGGGGAAGGAGTACAAGTGAGTGATGGAGCCAGGGGAAGGGGAAGGTAAGTGGGCGGAGTAGGCAGGGGGAGGGGATGATGAAAGGAAAAGACTGAAGAAGATGGAATTTGTTAGGACAGGAGAATGGTCCATGAAAGAAAGGGAAGAAGAAAGGGATGGGCAAGTGAGAATAAGAGAAGGTGTGAGAGGGTACCCAGAATGGGGAATGGAAAAAGAGAGAAGGGGAAGGGAGAAGAAGTTACTAGAAGTTAAAGAAATCAATGTTTATGTTATGCTATGTAGCCTGAACTGATAACGTAAACTCCTGTTTTTCTCACCTGCCCATCCCCTCCTTCTTCCCTTGGTAGCCTCTAGGTCCTATACAGAATATGAGGTGTTTTCCTTCAACTGGAGTATGGCCTTATTATGGTAATAGAGAAGGGCACGCCAACTTGTCAGAACAGAAAGTCAACTGAAATGGTGGCAACCAGGAGATCCTGTATTTTGCGGCAGGTGGAGCGAATGTGCTCAACAAAGTGGTCTCCCTATCTACATTGGGTCTCACCGATATAAAAGAGGCTGCACCAGATACAATGGACTGACTTACAGGTGAAGTGTCACCTCTGGTGGAAGGACTATTGGGATCCCTGAATGGAGGTGATGGAGGAGTTGTAGGGGAGGGTGTAATGCTTGTCCTACTTGCGGGGATAAATGTCAGATGGTAGATCACAGGGGAGAGGCGAGTGATAAAGGGGTTGCCTAGAGAGTAATTCCTGCAGAAAGGGGAGAGAAAGATGTGTGTAGTGATCCCATTGGAGATGGCAGAAATAACAGATGTACAGAGGCTTGTGGGATGGTTTGTAAGGATGAGGGGAACCCTACCTCTGTTATGACAGCAGAGGGCCCATTTTCTTTCCTGTCCCAATGAAGGGTCTCGGCTCAAATCATCGACTGTTTATTCCTCTCCATAGTTGCTGCCTGACCTATTGATTCCTAAGATAATTGGTTTAACCCTTTTGAGTTTGGAAATAAGTCCTGATGCAGTGTTTTGACCCAAAATGTCTTCAATTCCTTTTCCCGGAAGATGCTGCTCAACCCACTTATTTCATCTAGAACAGGAGCTCCTGAACTGGGCTCCAAACTTCGGTCAATGATAAGGGTCCATGGCATTAAAAAAAGTTTTCTGACCATGCTGTAGAAGATCAATTTGTTGCATCTACAGGGTCTTGTGCCTCCTCCTCTCTGGCAAATGTATTTCAGTATAGTTCAGCCTTAGCATCTACCTGAGAATGTGGAAAATTGTCCAGTTTATCTTATTCACAAAAAGCAGAACAAAGCCAGTGCATCTAATTAACACCCTCTTATCCATCCGTAAGTAGAAGTAGTTATTGTTGGTACAATCAAGTAGAAGTATCTCTTCAATAACCTACAATTTGAGTTTTGGTAGGACCGCTCATGTTGGACAGCTTCACAGTGTGGGTCCAAACATAGACCAAAGAGCTGAGTTCCAGAGAAGCTGTGAGATTGATGCCATTTGACATCAATTTAGTATTGGACAGACATCAAGGAGCCCTAGTAAACCTTGGAACTTGAAAAACACATGAATTTTTGGAGTAATATCTTGCAAAAAAGAAAGGTGACTCCAACAATTGGAAATTATCAGAACCTCAGGACAAAACTATTGGAGTTTCGCAGGGAACTGTCTTGAATTGTTATATCAAAGATTTTCCTTCCATCATGTCACAAGTGACTTTGCTTGCTGATTTAATTCCAATTTCAACTTCTCTGTAAATCGATTGGATTAAACCTGCATGCAGCAAAACCTAACTAGCATTTAGACGTGGGCTGATAAACATCAAGTACTATTGATGCTTTCAAAGTGCCTGGCACTGACTGTCCCTAGTAAGTGAGGGTGTAGACATTAACTCTTTAAACTATTGCCATGATCATTAGTGAGCTTCCTATCATCAGTATTGTGGAGGACACCATTGTTCAGAAACACAACTGGATTAGCCACATCAATAGTCAGATTTAAGGGTAGGCTAGAGGAATCCTGCGACAAATAACTCACTTCATGATACCCTAAGGCCTTTTAAGTTTGCTGGAATAGTCATCACCTGCTGGAATGAGTACAGCAGCAACAACATTTAAGAAGCTCAATGTGAAGACGCTTGATTAGCACCCCATCCAGCACTATCATCCAGTAATGCTAGCGTGCCAGTAAACCTCCCAGAGGCACAATATGTACCATCAAAATGGTCAAGAGGATAATAACATGACATGCAGGTACCCTTCCACAATTACATTGTACCGAGTTGGAAATGTAATGCCATTCTTTCATTGCTACTCAGTCTAAATCCCCGCCCAACGGCGTTTTGGATGTACAAAGAGTGACAAGAACATGAACAGATTAAGAACGTGGCTCGGTGTCATCAGGGATGAGTAACAAATGCCAATGACACCCAGATCACAAAACAAGAATAAAAATCAAGCTGTGGGCTTCACCAATAACAGTTTCAGGCAGATAAACATCCCAAGGCATCTCACAGCAAATGACATTGATTAGGAAAAAAAGTGACATGAGAAGAGGTACCAATAGCTGGTGAAGAGATATAGTGCAATTAATTAATTAATTCCCCCCCCCCCTGCTATTTGCAACAATGTTACCAAAGGCGATTTTTCTCCTTCCTCCTTCCCCCGCATTTAATCTCCATTCCTGGGATTTCGTGCCAATCTGCTGTGCTGTAGGATGTGTGGAAGATTTGTTGGGCACATTGTGAAATGTCACATTTGAACATTGAGTTTAGGAAATGCATGGGATTAGCTGGCTAAGGAGTGAGGACATCTGCTCCACTGTTTGATTTGTTTTTTGCCTTTTTAAAGCCAACCAACAACTTGAGTGATGTCAAGATTTAATATTGAAATCACTATCTTCAGTTTAAGGGGAGGTTTAAAGAAAATCCACTCCTGATGTTTTTTTTTAAATCCCTGCTGTTGGTGCTTGAAAATATACTGTGCATGTGGTTGGTATTGGGCTTGATTGTAATTCTTCCCACACTCTGTCTGTGGGAGGACTCAAGTATGAAGAATGAATTTCTTAATAACATATGTTAAGTGATGGTTGCAGAACTAACACCTAATGGGGAAAGAATAGGGTAAAAACTGTTGTTGTTCCCATAAAGTGATTGTTTTTCTCCTTGTTACATCTTAAAAAAAATTACAAGCCTTTTATTATTTTTTGCTAAGGTTCTAAATAAACATAGCATTCATAAAATATAATCAGAAAGACATAGTATGTCCACTTGACCACCTGAAATAATGGTGTTCCTCGGGGGTTGGTATTGGGTCCGCTACTCTTTACATTATATGATAATGATAATTTTGGATGACAGAATTAATGGCTTCATTGCCGAATTTGTGGAAGGTGAAATTATAGGTTAAAGGGAAGGCCAGTGATGAAGCAAAGGGACAGTTGGGGGAATGGGCAACGAAGTGGTGGATGGAAGCCAGCACAAGGAAGTTGCATGGTCATGCAGTTTGGTAGAAGGTAAAAAGATGTGGGCTATTTTCTAAGTGGCAGCGAATTCAGAAACCGGAGGTGCAAAGGGACTTGGGAAACCTAGTGCAGTATTTTATATAGGTTAACTTGTAGGTTAACTTGCAGGTTGAGTTGGTAGTAAGGAAGATAAATGCAAAGTTAGCTTTCATCTTAAGAGGACTAGAATATTCCATATTCTCTGTGTATATAATGCAAGGATGTAATGCAGACACTTTATGAGGAAACACGAGGAAATCTGCAGGTGCTGGAAATTCAAACAACAACACACACAAAATGCTGATGGAACACAGCAGGCCAGGCAGCATCTATAGGGAGAAGCGCTGTCGACGTTTCGGGCCGAGACCCTTTGTCCTGACAGCGCTTCTCCTTATAGATGCTGCCTGGCCTGCTGTGTTCTACCAGCATTTTGAGTGTGTTGCACTTTATGAGGTGTTGGTCAGACCACATTTGGCGTATTGTGGGAATTTTTGGGTCCCATATCCACAGAAGAAGGTACTGGTATTTGAGAGAGTCCAGAGGAGAGATGAGAAGGTTAATATAGAGGAACGTTTGATGGCTCTGGACCTGTACTCACTAGAGTTTAGAAGGATGAGATAGGTGGGGATCATTTGAAACTTAGACACTTGAAAAAGCTGGATAGAGTGGATGGGGAGAGGATATTTCCATTAGTGAGAGAGCATTTGTGGGAAATTGTATTTACCTTGAAGAACCTGTTCTCTTGTCCCGTTACCCTTGAGGTACCTGCACCCTAGCAGTTCCACTTTCCAGGGTTTAATTGCAGCACCATTAGGACACATGCTTTCTGCTGCTATGGCATGGGCTCTGGAATTCTCTCTCTAACCTTCTCCATTTCATTTTCTTCTTTCAAGGCATTCTTTAAACCTGCCTCCTTCCATTGGTCACTTGCTTGCTTACTTGGGCCCTTATCACCCATCGATAGGCCATCGATGACCTCCTGGCTTCATCATCCTGAAAGGCCTAGATAGAGTGGATGTGGAAAAGGTGTTATGGTTGATGGTATGTTGGAGTTAATCAGTTCTTCCTCAATTCATTGCATCCACTGTACAGGGGATTGGCCTATACAGCTTCACCAGAGCCCTGTTGCCTGGCTTTCTCCAATTCCACCTCTCACAATGGGGACTTTGAGAGGCCTCCTTTTGGTCAGCTGTCCCAATTTCTCATGTATGTTTTGCTATCAAACATTGCTTCATAACGCTCTGTAAAAATTGTTGGGTTGTTTCGCTATGTTGAAGATGCTTTATAAATGCAGGTTGCTTTTGTTGTAATTACAAGCATGTGTTGTGGCTAATTTGTGTTTTGCTTTCTGTTTTTAAACCAGTGATGTAAAGTTCATTGTTGGAAAGGAGAGGAAAGTGGTTTATGCTCATCGCTGTATCTTAGCGCACCGTTGTGAGACATTTAGCACCATGTTCGCCCAGCAGCCTCTGTCACGTGATGCAAAAGGAGTTGACATTCCATTTGTTGTTTCAGATGTGCAGCCAGATGTCTTCCTGGCTGTGATTGAGTTTCTCTACACAAACTCCGTGATGCTGAGCAGCAAAATGGTGAGTACTAACATTCAGGGTTAATAGATTGATTTCAACTGGTTTTAATAATGAAAGGTGGAGTAATATTATTACGCAAACACGAGGAAATCTGCAGATGAAGGGTCTCGGCCCGAAACGTCGACAGCGCTTCTCCCTATAGATGCTGCCTGGCTTGCTGTGTTCCACCAGCATTTTGTGTGTGTTGTTGTAATATTCTTACCTTGCTTTTGTTAAAGTAGAGCCTGTATACTGTTGGTAACTGATGAGGCTCACTAACATGGAGATGACAAGGTAGTTTGGTAGGAAGGAGGCAGTTGATGGGTGCAAAGGGGTGTAATCACTGTTGGGATTGGAGGCAGAGGAAAGGAAGAGCTTTGTAAGGAAATGCCTGTGTATTATTTTTGGATTTGGAGGAATAACCTTGCTAGTGGCCCCAGTAAATAGAGTGAAAAATGTATTTTTGGGCTTTTCTTTTTTATGTTTCTATTAAAATAGGTTCGTGCTCAGATTAAATCCTGGTCTGGTTTGTTTTGTCCTTAATGGGTATTTAGAGCCCTATGTTCACAGTTGAATTCAGATTTTCATTTACTAATGTTCAGTTTGGGTAGTAATTCTTCAGCTTCTGGGAAGGAACCAGAAAAGTTCCCTTACGATATCTTTCATCATGACAGAGGAAAGAGAACCCTCATAGTTATCATTGTCAAATTTGCCTCCTTTCTTGAGATGGTCATGAATACCATAGGACATTGGAGCAGAATTTGCCTATTTGGGCCATTGAGTTTGCCCTGCCATTTGATTATGGCTGATCCATTGCCCTCACAACTCCATTCTCCTACCTTCTCCCTGTAACCTTTCACACCCTGACTTAAGAAGAATTTATCAACCTCTGCCTTATGACTGGGCTTCCACAGCCAGCTGTAGCAATAACCACCCTCTGGCTAAAGAAATTCTTCCCCATCTCCATTCTAAATGGATGTTCCTCTGTTCTGAGGCACATCCTTTCTTGGATAAGAGGCCCCAAACTACTCTTGGTACTCCAAGTGAGGTCTCACCAATACCTTATGAAACTTCAGCATTGCATCCTTGTTTTTATATTCTAGTCCTCTTGAAATGAATGCTAACATTGCATTTGCCTTCCTCACCACCAACTCAGTCTGCAAGTTAACCCTTAGGGAATTCTGTACAAGGACTTCCATGTCCCTTTGTACCTCTCATTTTTGAGTTTTCTTTACATTGGGAAAAAAAGCTGTTATGCTTTTTAAAAAAAAAATACTTTTTACTGGTGCACAGCCATACACTTCCCAACACCATAATCTATCTGCCACATTCTTACCCATTCCCCTAATACGTGTAGCCATTTTCCTAATCTGCAGCCTCCGTTTCCTCAACACTACCTGCCCTTCCACCAATCTTCGTATTGTCTGCAAACTTTGCCACAAAGCCTTCAATTCCGTCATCCGAATAATTGACATACAAAGTAAAAAATGCAGTTGCAACACACATCCTTGTGGAACACCACTAGGTAAGGCTCCCTTTATTCCCACACCTTGCCTCCTGTCAATCAGCCAAAGCTCTATCCATGCCGGAATCTTTCCTGTAATAAATGGGCTCTTATCTTGCTAAGCAGCCACGTGTGCGGCATCTTGTCAAAAGCCTTCTGAAAATCCCAATACACATCATCCTCTGATTCTCCTTTGTCTATCCTGCTTGTTTTTTTCTCAAAGAATTCCAACAAATTTGTCAGGCAAGATTTTCCCTTAATGAAACCATGCTGACTTCGGCCAATTTTGCCCTGTGCCTCTGAGTACCCTGAAATCTCATCCTTAACAATCAATTCCAACATCTTCCCAACACAGAGGTCAGGCTAACTGGCTTATAATTTCCTTTCTTCTGTTTCCCTTCCTTCTTGAAGAGTGGAATGACATTTGCAATTTTCCAGTCCTCCGGAATCATGCCAAAATCAAGTGATTCTTGGAAGATCCTTAATGCCTTCAGAATGTCTTCAGCTATCTTTTTCAGAACCCTGGGGTGCAGTCCATCTGGTCCAGGTGACTTATCTACCTTCAGACCTGTTAACTTCCCAAGCACCTTCTCCCTAGTAATAGTAACTGTACTCATTTCTGCCCTCTGACACCCTTGAACTTCAGGCATACTGCTAGTGTCTTCCACAGTGAAGCCTGATGCAAAATACCTGTTCAGTTTGTCCACCATTTCTTTGTCTCCCATTACTACCTCTCCAGCATCATTTTCCAGCAATCCAATATCTACTCTCACCTCTCTTTTATTCTTTATATATGTGAAAAAACTTTTGGTATCCTCTTTGATATTGTTGGCTAGCTTACCTTCATATTTCATCTTCTTCCTCCTTATAACTTTTTTAGTTGCCTTCTGTTGTTTTTTCAATGCCTCCCAATCCTCTAACTTCCCACAAATTTTTGCTCCATTACATGTGCTCTCTTTGTTTATTATGTTGGCTTTGAGTTTCCTTGTCAGCCATGGTTGTGTTATCCTGCCTTTGCTTTAGGGTACTACTACTACTTCGGGATGTATCTATTCTGCACCTTCTGAATGGCTCCCAGAAACTCTCCATTACTCTGCTGTCATTCCTGTGAGTTTCCTCTTCCAATCATCTTTGGCCAGCTCCTCTCTCAAGCTATTAATTCCCTTTACTCCACTGTAGTACTGATACATCTGACTTTAGCTTCTTCCTCTCAAATTGCAGGGTGAAATCTATCATATTATGATCACCATCTCCTAAGGGTTACTTTACAGTTAACTCCCTAATCAAATCCTGTTCATTACACAGCACCCATTCCAGAATAGCTGATCCCCTAGTGGACTCAACCACAAACTGCTCTAAAAAAGCCATCTCATAGGCATTCTCTGTCCAAAATCAGCATCAACCTGATTTTCCCAACCTACCTGCATATTGAAATCCGCTATGACTATCTTCATATTGCTCTTTTGACATGAATTTTCTATTGCCCCTTGTAGCTTGTAGCCCATCAGGTTCAGAGGCCTGTATGTACAATAGCTCCCATCAGGGTCTTCTTACCTTTGCAGTTTCTTAACACTACCCAGAATGATTCTACATCTTCCAATACTATGTTACCACTTTCAAAGGATTTGATTTCAATTTTTTACTAATAAAGCCATGTGATCCCCTTTGCCTACCTGCCTGTCCTTTCAATATAATATGTATTTTTGGATGCTAAGCACCCAGCTATAATCTTCTTTCTGCCATGACTGAGTAATGCCTACAACATCATATTACCAATCTCTAACTGCACTATAAGATCATCTACTTCATTCTGTAAATGGCATGCATTCAAATGTAACACTTTCAGTGTTGTGTTTGTCACCCTTTTCGATTTTGTCACCCTGTTAAACTGCAATTAATCCCACTGACCGCAATTTTCCCCGTCATCTGCCTGTCCGTCCTGACGGTCTCACTAACCACTGCCTCTGCTTGTACACCAACTAACCCATCCTCAACTCTATCACTTACTTTCCCATGCCCCTGCCAAATTAGTTTAAACCCTCTCCAACATTTCTAGCAAACCTGCCCGCAACGGTTATGGTCCCCCTCGGGTTCATGTTTAACCCATTCCTTTTGTACAGGTCATACGCTCCCCAGCAGAGATCCCAATGATCCAGAAATCTGAAGTCCTGCCCCTGCACCAGTTCTTTAGCTACACATTCATCTGCTAAATCATCTTATTCTTACCCTCACTGGCGCATGGCACAGGCAACAATTCAGAGATTACTACCCAGGAGGTCCTGTTTTTCAGCTTCCTATCTAGCTCGTAAAATTCTCTCTATCTTATCCCTTTTCTTACCTATGCCAATATGTACCTAGATTTCTGGCTGCTCACCATCCATCTTTAGTATGGTGTGGACTCAGTCCAATACGTCCCTGACCCTGGGAGGCAACATGTCATCCGAGTGTTTCTGTTGCATCCACAGAATCTCGAGTCTACTCCTCTAACTATGAAATTCCCTATCTTTACTATGGTCCTCTACTCCCCCTTCCCTTCTGAGTCACAGTGCCAGAGACTCAGTCTCTGCAGCCTTCCCCCGGTTGGTCACCAACCCCGTCCCAACAGTAAGCACAGCGGTGTAGGGGAAAGGTGTGTCTGTGGTCCTACTGTCCTGCTGCTTACTGTTAGAGGAGATGGCATTGTGAATTTGTGACTGAAATTTGTCTCTGCCGGCTTGCAGAACTGATTACTTTGAGATCTTGCTGGTTATAAATTGAGATGTAGCCTTCTTGACATATTATTGTTCAAGAGAACTGGTAGCTTTTGACCAGATACTTGTGCTAAGGACAGAGCCATAATCGAAGAGATATTCATAATGCTTCTTCCAGCAGACACATGCCTTGGAAAAGCTCTCCTCTTCTTGGTGAGGTGGTTTCTAGATGGTTTTAATCCTTTGGTTGCAAAGAGGATTACTGAGTTGATGGATCTCTCTGCGCATATGTTCTTTACATTGTCGGTTTCCTCATGGCGCTTGGCTTTCAGCTAGTTCTTTTCCCTTGAGCTATTGACCAAGAACATTCTGCATTTGACTTCACTTAGCTCTTGGACCACTTGATTGTTTTCATCATGACCTTCCTGCTATCTTCTGGTATAGAACTCATAATTATCTTTGAGTGTATTGATTATGGTGGATATGAGGACAGATAAATGTTGTGGATATTTAGTGGTTTTGGTTGATTGGGATCATCATATTGTTTCCCACTTGCTGTTGCTTCAGACTCACATTGAGATAACAATAGATTAGGAACAGTCAGTTCAACTATCATTGATATCTGCAATGTCGTAGGTAATACAGACATTTCATCTCTCTTGGATAAAGGCATAGCCTAACAGTGCTGGAGCCTGGACTGGGCGATGGGGATATTGCCATGAGCTTTTGACAAGACAGTGTACTAATTAATTTGAAGGACTGTTCCAAACCTTTAGTGGGAGCCCACCCATGTTAATTAATTTTGCCTGCTATTCACCACCCACTCACCTGTCTTAAGCGCCTCAAAATTTTTTTCATTCTATTTTCACCATAACCCTTCAGTTTTCCTCAAACAAGTATGATAATATAATAGAGCTAAAGTGGGGGACCAGTGGAAGCTGTTCAGCTTACATCTTCTCTACCCCAGAACCAAGTCCTTGAGCTGTAGCATGTAGACAATGCTTATCCATGTGCACATTTAGAGCTGAACGCCAAGTTATTGCCCACTTACCTAATGAACCATATGAGGCCTTGCATTAAATATCCTGAGAAAAGAGGACCCCTCCTGACTTGCTTCCTAAATCTAAGAGAATATGACTTTGACTAGATAGCCACCTCTCAAGGGAGGCAGGTATGGATAATGAGAGTCACCACTACCTTTGCTGTACCAACAGGGTCTTTACTGGAAGGAAAGTGCTTAAGACCTAAAACCCAGCACCACATGATCTATCGGGCATCAGTGACCCAGTATGTGGCTGACTCATGGACTTTCTCAAGCTGGTATTTTAAAGCATGGAGGATGACCTACCTAAACTTTCACTGTAAGAAACATTCAGATCCAATGGGGGTTGATGAAAATCAATGTCAATCCCCTTTGCCAGGCGAAAACCCCCTGCACCGAAGCCCTGCTTATACACGCAGCTCCAATGAGCACGTCATAATGTTTATCTGCCTGATACCTGACTCCCAAAAGAGATGCTTTTCTCAGTCCTATCAGAGCAAATTTACCAGCAGTTCAAGGGTGTCCTCAAAACCTGCTTGAAAAGTGTAATATTCCCAGTAACTCATGGGAATCCCTGACCCATGACAACTCAAAATGGAGGAGGAGTATTCGGAATATCACTGAACATCTTGGGGTCCTTGGTAAGCATATGAAAATCCAGTGGAAGGAGCTGTCACCTCCTGAACTGTCTGTGACAGAATGTCCCTCACTTCTGTCTCATCCAGGATCTCAGAAGTGGTGCAGAGCAACTCGAGCCTGATTCCAAGGGGCTGTCTAAGAAATCAAAGTATTGACTGCACTGTAAGGTAGTTAACGTCATGTTAACTCCAACTTTTGCAAGATAAAATTTGTCAGCTAAATACATTTCAATCAGTCTGTTTTGTGCAGTGAAATTGCAGTGAATCTGCCAAAAGACAGTTGCTGTGATGCTTTTTATTTTTGGTATTTCTTTCCAAATGGTGGAAGGTTTTTATTAAAATCAAAGTTGCTATATTTTTCAGTTGACCACCAGTTGATCCACATTTACTCAATTGTCCTGCTGGGCTTGAATATTCTCCCCAGGAACATCCAGCCATTTTAGAATGCACTTTAAAAAAATAATTCAGGTTCCAAACCAACAAGTAACTTTAAAGAACACCAGACATGAACATACTAAAATCTACATGAATTGAAAACTGAAATGGTTTCACTAGTTGAGGTGAACTCATGGCATTCAACACTGACCATGTCACAACTTGAATTTGTTTCTGCTGTTTGCTTCATTAAATGGACTTTCTGTTGACCACAATCATTATTTCTTGCCAGACATCATCTCAGATTTAACTGAGGTGATAATAATTTGCTCAAACATAGCAATCAACAGAAAACAAGCTGAGCAATTCAACACACACACAATTCAGGAGGGACTCAGCAAGTCATGCAACATTTATGGAAGAGAGTAAACAGTCAACATTTCAGGCTGAGACCCTTCTGGAAAGGAAAGGGGTGAAAGCTAGAAAAATAAATTGTGGGGAGGGGAAGGAATACATGCTGGCAGGTGATAGGTGAGATCAGATGAGGGGTAAATTGTATGGGTGGGGCAAGAGGGATGGGGGAAGGGTGATGAAGCGAGAAGCTGGGTAAGTATAAGTGAAAGAGGTAAAGGACTGAAGAAGAAGAGAGAGTAGTGGAGTATGGAAGAAAGGGAAGCAGGAGGGCACCGGGTGGAGGTGATGGGCAGGTGTAGAGAAAAGAAGGGGTGAGAGAAGAGAATTGAAAAACAAAGGGAATGGAAAAAGAGAGATGGATGGTGGGAGGAGAAATTACCGGAAGTTAGAGAGATTGATGTTCATGGTATTAGGTTGGAGGCTACCCAGAAGGAATATGAGGTATTGCTCTTTCAACCCGAATTTGAACTCAACATGATAGTAGAGGAGGGCATAGATAGACATTTTTGAATGAGAAGTCAAATTAAGAGGGGTAGACACCAGGAGATCTTGCCTTTGTGATAGATAGATGAAAGGCACTCAACAAAGCGTCCTCTAATCAACATTGGTGGGCCACTTTGTTCACTGCTTTGCCGCACCAGGAGCACCAGATACTACATAGATGAGCCCAGCAGATTTGCAGGAGAATTATCACCTCACCTGGAAGGTTTATTTGGGGCCCTGAATGGTAGTGAGGGAGGAGGTATAGGGCAGGTGTAGCACTTAACACACATGCAGGGATAATTACCAGGAAGGAGATAACTGGGAAGGTTGAAGTGGACAAGGGGGTCATGTAAAGAATGATCTCTATAGAAAGCAGAAGGAGGGGGGAAGGTGGCGAGGGAAAGCAAAACTCAAGGCTCTTTATGTACAACAAAATTTCAGTAGGAACAGGAAGTGTCATTTTAATCTGAGCAGCCTGCTTGTCAGAACTAAATAGCTGGTACAGAAGAACACTACTACTTGTTCCCTTACACTATGGTTAGGATTTACTTTGATAACATTCTCCCCCTCTTCCTGAGTCATGTGGTATGTGGTTTCATTCAATGCAGCCTTGCTTGTAGCCAGTCTTCACTTGTGACTGTAGGCAATGAGTGTGAATCTTTACTTTCAGGGCCATCGCATTGAAGCACATGTTAATTCTTGCCCAACATCCATCCCTTTGAGTGGGGAGATATGTGGGTTAAGGGGCAACTGAGTCTCTTTCAGAACTCTATGTTCAACCAAGCTCTCTCTGTACTAACTGAGTCACTTGGGGAGATAAATGTAAATGTTGTTGTAATTGTCTTTTGAAATCTTAGTTCATGTGCCAGGAAGAGAAGGACATCATTGTTTAACTTAGAAGTAATCATCAAATTTGAACCTTAATATATTAAGTCAATACAGGTGAAAGATGAAGATGTATATGGAAAAAAATAAGCAGTGATGATCGATTCGAAAGGGCTCATCATGAATAGCTAATGATGGCTCTGGGCTTGTGCTCGCTGGAGCTTAGAAGGATGAAGCCTACTGAATATTGAAAGGTCTGGATATGGTGGACCTGGTGTGGATTATCCATTAGTAGGAGAGTCTAAGACCAGGGGGCGCAGCCTCAGAGTAAAAGGATATCCTTTTTGAACAGGGGGATGGAACTTCTTTAGTCAGAGAGTGGAAAATCTATGGAATTCATTGCCACAGAAGGATTGCCAAGTGACTGGGTTTATTTAAAGTAGAAATTGATAGGTTCTTGGTTAAAAAGGACATCAAAGCTTGTGGGGAGAAGACAGAAGAATGGGTTTGGGAGGGATAATAAATCAGTGATGGATTGCAGATCAGACTCGATGGGACAAATGGCATAATTCTACTCTTATGTCTTATGGTCTTATAATGGTCTAATCAAATTTGAATAAGGTAATTGAAATAGGGGAATATTAAACTGCTAATTTTTTTTAAAAGAAGAAAACTATGACCTGGACATCTCCCAGTGCTTTAAACCTCATGATGTATTTTAGAAGGGTGAACAGCGTTGAAATGTAAAACTATTTGCATACAGCAACTTTTAGAAATGGCAATATGATAATGGCCGAAAGTCTGAATTTTGGTGATGTTGATTAAAGGGGAAATATTTGGTTGGGCAGCAGGGATAACCTGCCCCCATGTTTTAAAAATTGTGTCATGAGATCTTTTGTTTTCCTGAAAAGTAAATGGGATTTTGGTTTAAGCTGTCATCCAAAAGATGACATCTCTGATGATGCAACAGCTCCTCAGTAATGCGCTGGTATAACTGCCTAGTATTGGGAGTGATAAAGGTGCATATTAACCATTCATCAGAGGTGCACAGACGGAAGAGTATTCACACTTCACAATTTTCCCCATATGTCTGATTCTTTTCCCCTCCTCTCTCTGTTCTACTTCATCCTTGTGCATGAAACTGCTTCTCATGCGAACAGTCTGCAAGGCAATTGAAAGTGATAATTGGGTGATACGATATTTTGATATGAAGGAAAGTTTATAGTTTTCAGCTTCATCTTTTCAACAAGGTAGGGAAAAAGAATATAATAATAGAATATGGATGACTCTAAAAATGTAATAGTTGAGTAGAGCAAGAAGCATTGAAGGTTAATTTCTGAATATTTTCAGAACAGTGTTTACCAGAGGCACTGAAACCTGAAAACAAAAAGAACCAGTGTCTGGTGTGCTCAGTTGATGCCTTTCTTGCAGTGATATGAAATAAACATTTTCCAAGGGAATCTTTCTTGATACTTTAGCACATAGTGGGGTTCAAAGTTTAGCACAGAGCTTGGAACCAACATGATGAAGCACTGACTTTGGTACATGTTATTCTTACGTCAAGATTAAAATATCATTTTGATTAGTTCAGGATTGAAGAATGAAAGCTATGTTCTTTATCAGTTTGTTTAACTTATCCTTTTTGATTTTGTTGACATTTTTTAGGCTCTGGAAGTATTGACATCAGCAGTGGAATACGGGCTTGATGATCTTCAGAAGGTGAGACTTCCGGTAACTAATACCAATGTACATAATGTAATCTACTGCAGAAGTCGAGAAGAAATTGGATCGCATTGCAACTGAAGTTATCAGGATGGGCAGCGATTCATAAGTTCTTGCACATTTCAACTTCCCAATTGCAAAATACTACCAGCATTCTGATTCATAAATGCCTGTGAAATTTGATCAGATAGGACAGAGGAAAGAGTTTGCGGTATGTCTCTCGGCAGAAGCTTCTGCATTTTGTTTTTGTTTGCTTATCTTTCACATGTTCTCATTTTAAATATAACATTTTGAAAATGAAAATACCTCTTTTTGATTGTCCATTCACTCAGTGCATTAAGACCATAAGATATTGGAGCAGAATTAGGCTACATGGCTCATCGCATCTGTTCTGCCATTTCACTATTGCTGATCCAATTTTCCAGTTGGCCCCAATTTCCTGCTTTCTCTTGTTTCCCTTCATGCCCTGATCATTCAAGAATCTATCAACCTCTGCCTTAAATATACATAGCCTCTATAGGCTATACATAGCCTCAACGAATCCCACAGACTCACCACTCTCTGGCTGGAGAAGTTCCTCCTCATCTCTGTTCTAAATGGACACCTCTCTATTCTGAGGCTGTGTCCTCTGGTCTTAGACACTTGCACCATAGAAAACATCCTCTCCATATCCACTCTATCAAGGCCTTTCACCATTCGATAGGCTTAGATGAAGTCACTTCTCATTCTTTTGAATTCTACGGAATACAGGCCCAGAGCCATCAAATGCTCTTCATATGACAAGCCATTCAATCCTGGAATAATATTTGTGAACATCCTTTGAAACCTCTCCAGTTTCAGCACATTCTTTGTAAGATAAGGGACCCAGACCTGTTCACAATATTCCACCCGGTGCTTTATGAAGTCTCAACATTACATCCTTTCTTTAATATTCTAAGGAGTGTGGCTGAGCATTTATAGGGTGAATTTGCATGAAGCATTTGATGTATAAAATGCAAAAAAAATAACATTAGCACAATGTGCAGGTATTATTTTTGATAGCTTGTTTTGATAATTAAACACCACAAATGAAGTTAAGCTTAGGACCAAGCAACACACACAAAATGCTGGAGGAACTCAGCGGGCCAGGTGGCATATATGGAAAAGAGTACAGTCGATGTTTCGGGCTGAGACTCTGCAGCAAGACTGGAGAAAAAAAGTTAGAAGGTGGGGGGAGGGGAGGGAGAAACACAAGGCGATAGATGAAACTGGAGGTGGGAGGGGTGAAGTAAAGAGTTGGGAGGTTGATTGGTGAGAATGCAGTGGGAGAAATAGGTGAATGTGAGTTCCTGGGCACCTCAGAGCGTCTGAATCGAGAAGTTTGAAAACTGATCTGGAAGCCACATGGTACACGCTGGCGGTTGAGACATGTTCCTAGGATGGATACATGGCTGTGGTAGCGGGCCTGGGTGAGCACATGGTCGAAGAGTCTGAGGGCAGCAGAGGTCATGGGGGGAGCAGTGAGGGTCTCACTGAACTCCCGTCGAAGGGAAGGTTTAAACTTCTTCAGGCTACGCATCCCTGGAAGAGATTTCGCAGTGTAGTAATCCAATCACAATGAGAAAATCTGCAGATGCTGGAAATCTGAGCAACGCACACAAAATGCCGGAGGAGCTCAACAGGCCAGGCAGCATCTATGGAAAAGAGTACAGTCGACGCTTCAGGCTGAAAACTTTCATCAGGACTGGAGACAAAAAGATAAAGGAGTCAGATGGCCTGCTGAGTTCCTCCTGCATTTTGTGTGTGTTGCTTGGCTTTCCAGCGTTTGCAGATTTTCCCTTGTTTGTGGATAGGCATAGGACCATTTCTCCTGCACCATGTTATTAATGTGAAGGGGGACTTCTCTGCATATAAGCTTTGCTTTGATACTTAATTTAACCAAGTATTTTTACTGAAATTGAAATTAAGAGGAACTTTAAGAGGCTATTAAAATTCTACCACATTTTGACATAATGATGAAGAACTGTTTCCACTGACTTAGTAAGGGTTAGACTCAGCTTGTAGCTTATGGGATGATAAATTGGAAGAGTTTTTTCACAGCGCAGTGGAATATTTTCACAGTGGACACATACATAATTGAGTAGAAAAATTGATAACTTCTGGAAGAAGAGGAAACAAAAAAGTATGGCAAAGGGCAGGCAGTTTGCTATTAGCTTTTTAAAAAATGTCTTTTTGTCCTTGTTAGAGTGAGTTATGCTTATATGGAAACACATTTTCCATCATATGATTCGGTCTATTTCCAAACTATAAACAAAAAAAAATATGCCAATCACTGCAGAAGTGAAATAAAAACTGGATTTGGAGAAAATATTCATAAGGTTAGACAGTATGGGTGGAGAGAGAAACAGAGTTAACTTTTCAGGCCAATGAAAGATCATTGCCCTACAATAAATATTAGCTCTGCTTTACTCTATTAGGGAGTTTAGATAGATAGATAGATAGATAGATAGATAGATAGATAGATAGATAGATAGATACTTTATTCATCCCCATGGGGAAATTCAACTTTTTTTTCCAATGTCCCATACACTTGTTGTAGCAAAACTACTTACATACAATACTTAACTCAGTAAAAAATATATGATATGCATCTAAATCACTATCTCAAAAAGCATTAATAATAGCTTTTAAAAAGTTCTTAAGTCCTGGCGGTAGAATTGTAAAGCCTAATGGCATTGGGGAGTATTGACCTCTTTATCCTGTCTGAGGAGCATTGCATCGATAGTAACCTGTCGCTGAAACTGCTTCTCTGTCTCTGGATGGTGCTATGTAGAGGATGTTCAGAGTTATCCATAATTGACCGTAGCCTACTCAGCGCCCTTCGCTCAGCTACCGATGTTAAACTCTCCAGTACTTTGCCCACGACAGAGCCCGCCTTCCTTACCAGCTTATTAAGACGTGAGGCGTCCCTCTTCTTAATGCTTCCTCCCCAACACGCCACCACAAAGAAGAGGGCGCTCTCCACAACTGACCTATAGAACATCTTCAGCATCTCACTACAGACATTGAATGACGCCAACCTTCTTAGGAAGTACAGTCGACTCTGTGCCTTCCTGCACAAGGCATCTGTGTTGGCAGTCCAGTCTAGCTTCTCGTCTAACTGTACTCCCAGATACTTGTAGGTCTTAACCTGCTCCACACATTCTCCATTAATGATCACTGGCTCCATATGAGGCCTAGATCTCCTAAAGTCCACCACCATCTCCTTGGTCTTGGTGATATTGAGACGCAGGTAGTTTGAGTTGCACCATCTCACAAAGTCCTGTATCAGTTTCCTATACTCCTCCTCCTGTCCATTCCTGACACACCCCACTATGGCCGTGTCATCAGCGAACTTCTGCACATGGCAGGACTCCGAGTTATATTGGAAGTCTGATGTGTACAGGGTGAACATCATTGAAAAAAAAATGCTCCCTTAAATATTTGCAAAAGACCATAAGATATAGGAGCAGAATTAGGCCATTTGGCCCATCAAGACTGCTCCGCCATTTCATCATGGCAGATCCAATTTTCCACTCCATCCCAATCTCTTGACGTCTCTCCATATCCCTTCATGCCCTGACTAATCAAAAATCTATCAACCTCTGCCTTAAATATACATAAAGACTTGGCCTCCCTCCACAGCCGCCTGTGGCAACGAATTCCACAGATCCAGAACTCTCTGGCTAAAGAAATTCCTCCTCATTTCCATTCTAAAAGGACGCCCTTGTATTCTGAGGCTGTGTTATCTGGTCTTAGACTCTCCCACCATAGGAAACACCCTCTCCACATCCAGTCTATCAAGGCCTTTCACCATTCGACAGGTTTCAATGAGGTCACCCCTCATTCCTGTGAATTCTAGTGAATACAGGCCCAGAGCCATCGAATGGACTTCATTTGACAAGCCATTCAATCCTGGAATCATTTTCATGAACTTGCCTTCACCAATCAAGAATCTATCAACCTCTGCCCTAAATATACATAAAAACTTGGCCTCCTCAGCTGCCAATGGCAAAGAATTCCTCAGACATCTATCATATCTGAAAGACAAAGTTATGAGCTTTATCAATGTATCTGTGAAATGGAGATTTGAACATTATTTAACTGTTTCTAAAGTTACCAATATGGTTACAGTGTAATCAAAATTCATCTTACACAGAAAGGTTACCAAAAATAGCAAAAACCATTTATCTAGAGGCAGTTGATTACTCCTATAAATAATCCTATAAATCAGCTGTAGATGCTGCAGTATCCTTAGCTCTTCAATTCTATATTACATAAACTATTCAATTTATTTTACAATGTCATTATTAATGACTTCATCTTCCCATATTAATTTAACCTTTGTGCAAGGACACTGACTCTTTGTTGAATACAAATCTGTTGGTAGAGAACACCCTTCAATATTTCATCAAAGCGAAAATCTCAGTGGGCTATCTAAGTAAAAGAGGCATTGATTGCAATTAAACCTCCAGATCCTCACTGTAATGTGGCAACCAGAACTGCACACAGAATTCCAAATGTGGCCATAACAAATTTTTATGATCCACAACATACTTCACAATTTTTCTGTTCATTTTGACCTTATTCACTTGTGTTATCACTCTTAAACAGTTAATCAACTTGCACCCCAAGATCCTTCTATCAGTGCTCCTAAGGTTCATGCCATTTACTGTAGACATTGCTCTTAAATTCAACTTTACAAAGTGCAATATCTCACACTCCACCTGCTATTTTTCTGCCCACATTTCTAACAGATCTGTATCCTTCTGTCTCTGGCATCGCTCTTCAGTAACCACAACTCTGCCAACCTTTGTGTCATTCGCAAACTTGTTACTGAACCCACCCACACGTCCATCCAAATCATTTGTATGCATCCCCAACAACAGCAGTCCTGCACTGATCTCTGAAACACCACTGGTCATCAAGTTCGAGGTCAGCTTTATTGTCATCTGACTGTACAACCAAACGATACAACGTTCCTCCAGACCACAGTACACCCACACAACACATATCACACTCAGCACATTAAACAAAATATTACCACAAATAAGTTAATAAAATATATTTCAAAGTGCATGTAATACACAGCACAGGTAAACAGTGGATTCTTTTTGGTTGTCATAACCGGGGGAGGTAGTGGGATAAGCTCCACTACCTATTAAATTCTCCCAGTGATGTACGTTTCAAGTAGCCACTGACAACCAAATATAGCTCCTGGCCTTCACATGTGGATTAGCTACTAATCCTGGTGGAACCGTTCCTACTGACAGGAGAAGAGGCAAAGATGGGTTACTGGTGCCACAAAACCGGTGGCTTCAGGTGGATGGGACTCATAGACATGGTTGGCAGCTCATTTAGGAAAAGAAAAACTCTGATCTCAAACCTCTGCTGCCTTGCAGTTATATCCACTCATGGGTATGGCTTTGGGAGTAAACCCTGGGGGAAAAATCCAGAGCTGGAGTCCCTAAGGCAGTTTTAAGTGGAGTTCAACCCTGACAAGCAACTCCTGTGATGTTGCTGGTGCCAAACTGCGTTGGTCTCTGCCATTCATTTGGATTTATCAGATGCGTGGAGGGGAAGAGCGTGCTGTAAGGGCAGCAGCTTGCTCTCCATATCATACTGCCCTGTTTTGTGCACCAGCTTGCGTATCTTGCAGATGGCTAAGTTGCAACATTCATTGTTGACCCCGACCAATGGAGGGCCTCAGCTAAACAGTAAACAGTACAGTGGTGGTGGCAGGGTATCATTAATCTCACAGTCTGAAGGAAGAAGCTGTTGCCCAGTATTGTAGTCCTAATCCTGATGTTCCTGTACCTCTTTCCTGACAGTAGTGGCTCAAAGAGATTGTAGGTGGTAGGGATCCTCAACAATGTTTTGAACCCTTCTTATTCATCATTAAAACAACCCACTGCCTCTACACTCTGTCTTCTATTGCTGAACCAGTTTTGAATCTAATCTTCAAAGTCTCTGTAGATCCAGTGTGCCTTATTTATCTGGATTGGCCTACCATGACAATGCTTTACTAAAAGTGTTGAATGCTTTATTAAACTCATTGTAGACAACATCCACTGCCCTACACTCATTGCCATCTTTGTCACCTTTTTAAAAATCTCAATGACATTTCTAAGACATGATCTCCTCCACACATCTATGTTCATGTGATCTCTTCCACACAAGTCCCTGTTCTTGTGATCTCCTTCTCACAAGTCCATGTTCACTCTCCCTAATAAGTCCATGACATGAAACAGGAAGCTTAAGATGGCTGTCGTAGGCAGATTATGGGTGCTGTGCAAAACTGTCACCTGGTCTTTGTTTGGTCGTGCCAATGTAGAAAGGCCACAGCACAAGCACCTAATGCAAACTGCAGAAGCTCACATGAATCTCTGCCTCGTGTGGAAGGATCTAAATTCCCTTCACCTCCTCAGAAAACTTAGATGAAAGATAGCTTTATTTCTTATACATATATTGAAACATAGAGTGAATTGAGTAATTATGTGTCATCACTTCAGTGAGGACTATGCTCGGCAGCTTGCAAGTATCACCGAGCTCCTAGCGCCAACATAGCACGCCCACAACTGGAGCACCTGGAGAAAACAAACAGTGAGGAGATCAGGAAATCCTAGGGTTAGTAGCCCCTGCAGAAAAGAGTAAGGTGGGGAGAGGGGTAGATGTGACTGGTGGTGGCATCCCATTCAAGCTCATAGAAATAGCAAAAGATGATATGCTGGTTGTGGAGGCTAGTGGAGTGGAAGCTGATGACTAAGTTAGCTCTATCTCTGCTCTTTGTGGGGAGAGGTGATAGATGTGAGTAGATGTGTAGGAAACAGAGAAAATACACATGAGGGCTCCATCAACTATGGGAGAGAAGAAGCCAAATATCCTGAAAAAGTCCTAGACAGTAAGCCTTATCTAGAGAGCAGAGTTTTTTAGATTTAGATTTAGAGTCACAGCACAGTAACAACCCTTCTCATCCAGTGAGCCTGATTACATTCTTGTGACTAATTAATCTACTAACCCATGTATCTTTGGAATGTGGGAGGAAACTGGAGCACCCAGAAGAGACCCATGTGGTCAAACATACAAACTCCTTACAAACCGTGGTGGAATTAAACCCGGGTTATTTGCACAGTAATAGCATTATACAAACTATTTTGCTAGTGCCGCCTCACCCCAGGCCAGTGGAAATGGGCGCACTGAAAGGAAGTGATACGACATCCTTACGAGAGACTGAGTGAAAGATGGGTGTGGTTGAGTTAACTGTGAGTATCCATAGGTCTATCATAGGCGTCAATGGATCGCAACTACAGATGTTGGAATCTGGAGCAATAAGTAGGTGATGCAGCTGTGAATCACAACCACTTTTATAAGATTGAGGTTCTCCGTGATCATAGAAGTGAGCAGGCAGCATAAATTGCCATACGGGCTGCATCTAAAGCAATAGGTGTGGATGAAAATGTTACTGAATGTTGTGATTGCCATGGAAATTTTCACATTTTTGTTCTGTCTGGCTTTATTTGCATTCATAGATGTATCTTGGGGAGTGCAAGATAAATTACCTGTGTGAAGCGTTTATTAATAATATTGATCTTTGCTATAATCTGGTGCTTTACTACACAGAGCGTGACGAGTAAATGTGCTCCCTGCAGGCCTGGACCTGCCTCTGGAATCACTTCCAGAAGCTCACAACAGTCTATCATGCTAAGCGCTGAATATTGAGAAGTCTGCATGGGTATAATATTAATGTGTGATACTTGAACCTGACTTTGGTCAACATGAACCAGAATGAATAAACCCAAGGTCATGATCTTTTCCTGGTATAACTTAACACAGTGGACATTTGCAGAAAAGTACAATTTTTTTAGGAACAGCTCTCATATTTCTGAACAGTACACGATCATTATTTTGCTCTCTTTTTGCACTGTTTATTTATTTTTTAATATTTTACTGTAACTTATAGTAACTTTTTAATGTACTGTGCTCTACTGTTGCTGCAAAACAACAAATTTTGGGACATGCAGTATGCCACTTATAAGACTGATTATGGCACCAGTATTTGAGTGTAAGAATTTATGAAAATTCTGGCTTTGCAGAACCTATGCATCTAATGATTAAGAACAGAGGAAGCATGTAGTGAGATGATAAAATCATGCTCAGATGAAGACTTGCGTGCTGTGATCCATCTTGAACTGTCCAACCAGAAAATATGCCTGACATGACAAGAATTTGAAAGACATAGTTTGGTCCCATCAGACCCAGGTTATATAGCCAAGCTTTAATCAGCCTTGTTTCCCCAGTGTTGGCTTACTTCTGTGGTTCCTCACTTTGCCTAATAGAAAGTCTGCATGAAGGACTGATCATGTGTTCTTATTATTCATAAGCCATTATGAATTTTTCGAGAGCAGCTCAGCGTTCAGTTTTAATCTGTTTCTGCAGCTTTGAGAACCACAAGCAAAGTATGTTATAGTGTTTTAATTTGTTGCAACTTCTGTCCTTACCTGTGTGATTTAAAGGTGTGTAGGACACAATCCTTAAGGAGTTGAAAAAAATAAGAACAAACAAAACTTCCACTTCCTTATCCACTGAAGAACACAAGAACATTGGAGCTGGAGCAGACCAGCAGGACCAGCAAGCCTGCCCTGCTATCCAGTTAGATTGTGGCTGATTTTTTACCTCACTGCTATTTTTCAGTACTAACTTCATACCATTTAAATAGCCTTAATATTCAAATGTCGGTTGATCCCTGTTTTGAGTCGAACCAGTGACTCATCCGTCACAAACCTCTTGGACAGAGAAGTTCAAGGTTTCACTATTCTGTGGATGAAGAAATTTCTTCTCCTCTTTCCTGAATTGGTGATTCCTTTTTTTTGAGACTAACCCTATTTATAGAATTCCCAGGCAGGGCAATCCCCCCCCCCCCCCCCCCACCCTGCCACATCTGCCCTGAGAAAATTTTGGATATTTATCTGGCCATTTTGCTTAAATTCACCTCATAGGACAAACCTTCCATCTAGAAATCGATCTCAGGAATCTTTGGTGCATTCCCTTTATAACAAATACATTTACAGCCCTTTTCAGCAGAAAGACCAAATCTGTACACAATATTCCAGGTGCACAGTCACCAGGAGCCTATTTCATTTCACTAAGATATAGCTTGTTAACAATGTAGAGTTTTCTGGTAATGGAAAGCCTACAAATGAAGAAAGTGGACCATCAAGATATTAATATAATAAATAGTCAGCATGGATTTAAAAAGAAAGTCTTGCTTGACCAACTTTTTTTTGGGAAAGGTTTCAGAAATTGTAGACAGCAGTATTTGTAATAAAGTAGGTGAAATGCATCTAAATTTTCAAAAGCTTTCACCAAGTAATTTCATAGTAGCCCAATTAAAAAAAATAGGTGCTTAAAAAACAAGCTGTTGGAGGAACACAGTAAGTCAAGTTGAGAACCTGTTTCAGTCCAGTCTCAACCTGAGATGTTGACTGTCCTTTTGTTCCACAGATGCTGCTGGGCTCACCGAGTTCCTCTAGCTGTTTCACAAGCAAGAGAAAATCTGCAGATGCTGGAAATCCAAGCAACACACACAAAATGCTGGAGGAACTCAGCAGGCCGGGCAGCATCTACGGAAAAATGTATAGTCGACATTTTGGGCCGAGACGTCGACTGTACTTTTTTTCCACAGATGCTGCCTGGCCTGCTGAGTTCTTCCAGCATTTTCTGTGTGTTTCTCTAGCTGTTTTTTTTTTCTCTCTGCTCCAGATTCCAGCAGCTGTAAGTCTCTTGTGTAAACAAGATTAGAGAATATACAGGTGGCAGAACAGTTTGCTGGTTGGTTTTAGGATTGAAAGCAGGCAATGGAATAAAGGATAGCTGGTCACAGTGAAAGAAGGGTTGCATGGTGTTCCACATTGATCAGTACTGGAGTCACTGCTCACACAATCTGTGCATTAGCTTTTGGAGCCAAAATTGCAATTTCTGAATATGCAGTTTTCAGTGATTGGGAGGGGGTGGGGAGAGTGTTGTTAATCAACTGTGAGGAAGATTACAGCAAAACAAATAACAGGAAGGATTTATAGATACGACATTCTGTAGATGGTGGATATCATGAGCAATTGAAGGGAATAAACAGTTGATATTTTGGGCCAAAACCCTTCATCAGGACTGGAAAGGAAAGGGATGGAAGCCAGAATAGGAAATTGGGGGTGGGGGAGGAATTCAGGGAGAGGGAGGAGTACAAACTAACAAGTGATAGATGAGACCAGGTAGGGGGAAGGGTGGATGAATGGGGGTGGGGGAGATGTGAAGTAAGAAGCTAAAAGGTGATAGGTGGAAGGAATAGGTAGATAGGTGGAGGGGGGGGGTTTGATCAAGGCATGTCTGTGCAAGCACGTGGACGTCAGCGAGTTAGACTGGTGGGAAGAATTTAAAAAGGAGATAGTTTTATAGAGCGGGCATGGGAGTAGAGGGAGTCAGAGTAGGAGGGCTTTGGCGATAACGGACCAAGGCGAGGTAAGTTACTTGCGTACAATAGAAACAGGAAGTATGAGTGTGAGGCCAGTGTTCTGTACTGGGTGTCAGATGTGGGATGTCCGGGAGAGTCCCAGCCTCCCGGAAGGCCACATCTGCACCAGGTGTGTCGAGCTGCAGCTCCTTAGGGGCTGGATTAGGGAAATGGAGCTGCAGCTGGATGACTTGCGTCTGGTCAGGGGAAGTGAGGAGTTGATGGAGAGGAGCTATAGGCAAGTAGTCACACTGGGGCCTTGGGAGACAGATAACTGGGTAACAATCAGGAGAGGGAAGGGCAAGAGTCGGATACTAGAGAGTACCCCTGTGGCTGTCCCATTTAACAATAAATACACCTGTTGAAGTACTGTTCGGAGGGAAAGACCCACATGGGGGAAGCAAAAGTGGCCGTGCCTCTAGCACAAAGTCTGGCCCTGTGGCTCAGAAGGGTAGGGAAAGGAAGATGGCAGCAGTAATAGGGGACTCTATAGTTAGGGGATCAGACAGGCGCTTCTGTGGATGCAGGAAAGAAATACGGATGGTGGTTTGCTTCCCAGGTGCCAGGGTCTGGGATGTTTCTGATCACGTCCACAATATCCTGAAGTGGAAAGGTGAACAGCCAGAGGTCGTGGTACATATTGGTACCAACGACATAAGTAGGAAAAGGGAGGAGGTCCTAACAACAGACTACAGGGAGTTAGGAAGGAAGCTGAGAAGCAAGACCGCGAGGGTAGTAATCTCAGGATTACTGCCTGTGCCACATGACAGTGAGTATAGGAATAGAATGAGGTGGAGGATAAATGCGTGGCTGCGGGATTGGAGCAGGGGGCAGGACTTCAAATTTCTGGATCATTGGGACCTCTTTTGGGGCAGGTGTGACCTGTACAAAAAGGATGGGTTGCACTTAAATCTGAAGGGGACCAATATCCTGGCGGGGAGGTTTGCTAAAGCTATTGGGGAGAGTTTAAACTAGAATTGCTAGGGGTTGGGAACCAAACTGAAGAGACAGAGGAAGGGGTGGTTAGCTCACAAATTGAGAAAGCTTGTAGGCAGTGTGAGAGGGAGGATGGGCAGGTGATAGAGAAGGGATGCGCTCAGATTGATGGTTTGGGATGTGTCTATTTTAATGCAAGAAGCATCGTGAACAAAGTGGATGAGCTTAGAGCGTAAATCAGTACTTGGAGCTATGATGTTGTGGCCATTACAGAGATTTGGATGGCTCAGGGACAGGAATGCCTACTTGGAGTGCCAGGCTTTAGATGTTTCAGAAAGGACAGAAAGGGAAGCAAAAGAGGTGGGGGCATGGCCCTGCTGATCAGAGATAGTCTTACAGCTGCAGAAAAGGAGGAAGTCATGGAGGGATTGTCTACTGAGTCTCTGTGGGTGGAAGTTAGAAACAGGAAGGGGTCTTCTGGGTGTTTTTTATTGACCACCCAGTAGTAACAGGGATATCAAGCAGCAGATAGGGAGACAGATTCAGGAAAGATGTAATAATGACAGGGTTGTTGTGATGGGGGATTTTAATTTCCCTAATATTGTTTGGCGTCTCCCTAGAGCAAAGGGTTTAGATGGGGTGGAGTTTGTTAAGTGTGTTCGTGAAGGTTTCCTGACACAATATGTAGACGAGGCTATAAAAGGAGAGGCTGTACTTGATCTGGTAATGGGAAAGGTACCTGGTCAGATGTCAGGTCTCTCAGTGGGAGAGCATTTTGGAGATAATGATCATAATTCTATCTCCTTTACCATAGCATTAGAGAGGGATAGGAACAGACAAGTTAGGGAAGCATTTAATTGGAGTAAGGGGAAATATGAAGCTATCAAGCAGGAACTTGGAAGGATAAATTGGGAACAGATGTTCTCAGGGAAATGTACGGCAGAAATGTGGCAGACGTACAGGGGATGTTTGTGTGGTGTTTTGCACAGGTAAGTTCCAATGAGACATGGAAAGGATGTAGGGTACAGGAACCATGGTGTACAAAGGCAGATGAAAATCTATTCAAGAAAAGAAAAACCTACGAAAGGTTCAAAAAACTAGGCAATGATAGAGATCTAGAAAATCATAAGGCTAGCAGGAAGGAGCTTAAGACTGAAATTAGGAGAGCCAGAAGGGACCATGAGAAGGCCTTGGCGAGCAGGATTAAGGAAAACCCCAAGGCATTCTACAAGTATGTGAAGAGCAAGAGGATAAGATGTGAGAGAATAGGACCAATCAAGTGTAACAGTGGAAAAAGTGTGTATGGAACCGGAGGAGGTAGCAGAGGTACTTAATGAGTACTTTGCTTCAGTATTCACCAGAGAAAAGGACCTTGGCGATTGTAGGGATGACTTACAGTGGACTGAAAAGCTTGAGCAAATAGACATTAAGAAAGAGGATGTGCTGGAGTTTTTGGAAAGCATCAAGTTGCATAAGTCACTGGAACTGGACGAGATATACTCCAGGCTACTGTGGGAGGCGAGGAAGGAGATTGCTGAGCTTCTGGTGATGATCTTTACATCATCAATGAGGATGGGATAGATTCTGGAGGATTAGATGGTTGCAGATGTTGTTCAAGAAAGGGAGTAGACATAGCCCAGGAAATTATAGACCAGTGAGTCTTACTTCAGTGGTTGGTAAGTTGATGGAGAAGATCCTGACAGGCAAGATTTATGAACATTTGGAGAGGCATAATATGATTAGGAATAGTCAGCATGGCTTTGTCAAAGGTAGGTCGTACCCTACGAGCCTGATTGAATTTTTTGGGGATGTGACTAAACACATTGATGAAGGTAGAGCAGTAGATGTAGTGTATATGGATTTCAGCAAGGCATTTGATAAGGTACCCCATGCAAGGTTTATTGAGAAAGTAAGGAGGCATGGGATCCAAAGGGGCAATGCTCTGTGGATTCAGAACTGGCTTGCACACAGAAGGCAAAGTGTGGTTGTAGATGGGTCATATTCTGCATGGAGGTCGGTCACCAGTGGTGTGCCTTAGGGATCTGTTCTGGGATCCCTTCTCTTTGTGATTTTTATAAATGACCTGGATGAGGAAGTGGAGGGATGGGTTAGTAAATTTGCTGATGATACAAAGCCCTGTGGATAGTGTGCAGGGCTGTCAGAGGTTACAGTGGGACATTGATAGGATGCAAAACGGGGATTGTGTTCAAGAGCCGGGAGGTAATGTTGCAGGTATATAGGACCCTGGTCAGACCACTTGGAGGACAGTGCTCAGTTCTGGTCGCCTCACTACAGGAAGGATGTGGAAACTATAGAAAGGGTGAAGAGAAGATTTACAAGGATTTTGCCTGGATTGGGGAGAACAGGTTGAGTGAACTTGGCCTTTTCTCTTTGAAGCGGCGGAGGATGTGAGGTGGCCTGATGGAGGTGTATAAGATGATGCGAGGCATTGATCATGTGGATAGTCAGAGGCTATTTCCCAGGGCTGAAGTGGTTAACATGAGAGTTTTAAGGTGCTTGGAAGTAGGTACAGAGGAGATATCAGGGGTAAGTTTTTTACACAGAGAGTGGTGAGTTTGTGGAATAGGCTGCCGGCGACAGTGGTGGAGGCAGATACAATAGAGTCTTTTAAGAGGCTCTTGGATAGGAAACCATATAACCATATAACAATTACAGCACGGAAACAGGCCATCTCAGCCCTTCTAGTCCATGCCGAACGCTTACTCTCACCTAGTCCCAACTACCTGCACTTATCCCAAAACCCTCCATTCCTTTCCTGTCCATATACCTATCCAATTTTTAAAAAAATGACAAAATCGAACCTGCCTCTACCACTTCTACTGGAAGCTTGTTCCACATAGCTACCACTGTCTGAGTAAAGAAGTTCCCCCTCGTGTTAGCCCTAAAATTTTGCCCCTTAACTTTCAACTCATGTCCTCTTGTTTGAATCTCCCCTACTCTCAATGGAAAATGCCTATCCATGTCAACTCTATCTATCCCCCTCATAATTTTAAGTACCTTGATCAAGTCCCCCCTCAACCTTCTACACTCCAAAGAATAAAGACCTAACTTGTTCAACCTTTCTCTGTAACTTATGTGCTGAAACCCAGGTAACATTCTAGTAAATCTCCTCTGTACTCTCTCTATTTTGTTGACATCTTTCCTATAATTCGGTGACCAGAACTGTACACCATACTCCAAATTTGGCCTCACCAATGCCTCACCAATTTTAACATTACATCCCAACTCCTATACTCAATGCTCTGATTTTTAAAGGCCAGCATACCAAAAGCTTTCTTCACCACCATATCCACATGAGATTTCACCTTCGGGGAACTATGCACCATTATTTCTAGATCACTCTGTTCTACTGCATTTTTCAATGCCTTGCCATTTACCATGTATGTCCTATTTTGATTAGTCCTACCAAAATGTAGTACCTCACACTTATCAGCATTAAACTCTATCTGCCATCTTTCAGTCCACTCTTCTAACTGGCCTAAAATTTTCTGCAAGCTTTGAAAACCTACTTCATTATCCACGATGCCACCTATCTTAATATCATCTGCATTCTTACTAATCCAATTTACCACCCCATCATCCAGATCATTATCATGGAGGTACATGGAGCTTAGAAAAATAGAGAGCTATGGGCAACCTGAGGTAATTTGTAAAGTAAGTATATGTACGGCACATCATTGTTGGCCAGTATTGTGCTGTAGCTTTTCTATGAATATCAGAGCACAATTACATCAATTTTACATGTTGCTAGTCTACATAACAGAAGAAAATCAAGCAGGAGGGTTTACTTCAGTCGGTAATGATTGAAAAGTCGAGTTATTGCTGAACTTTGGTCAGACCATAGTAAGAATATTGTTTACAGTTCTGTACATATCATTAAATGTAATAAAGAGGCTATGAAAGGTAAAGTCAATTTTTTTTGTCTTTAGGTGTGAAGTATTAGAGATCTGTAAGATGATGGATTTTGATAGAGTGCTTTAAGAACAACTGAATGAGGTTTATTATCACTGACAAAGGTAATAAAATGTGTTGTTTTGCAGCAGTGGTATAGTCTAAGACATAAAAATACTATAAATTACAAAATAAATAAGTCTTGCAAAAGACATTATGAGGTAGAGGTCAAAGGTTCATACACAATTTGTAAATTTGACGTGAAAGGGGAAAAAGCCTTCGTAAAACATTGAATGCTTTTCTTTAGGCTCGTGTACCTCCTCCCCAATGATAGTAATGCAAAGAGGGCATCTCCCGGATGGAGAGGATCTTTAATGATGGATGTGCTTCCATTTAGAGGGAAGAGACCAGCATTATTAGAGAGTCAGTGAGACATCTGGTAGAAGATTCAGAGGGAATGCTTTTAATATTATTCATAATGTTGGGGAATTGATTGAAACATGGATTTATAGATTTAGATTGGGTAAGCAAATAAAGGAGAAAGGAAAAGATAACCAGATAAACTTAGAGGAAAATGAAGAGATAGAGGCTCATGTGGAGCCTAAACACATGGTTTCTATATTGGGTTTCTATATTGTTTATAAAATAGAATCATCTGTATTGACAGATGAATAAATAGTAGTGAAAGAGACTGAATGGACTTTCTCCTTACTTCTGTGCATTCTGCTGTGGAAAGGAAATGTTTTTAATGTTGTGCAGCCTTCAAGTTTATATTTTTGACTTATTAAAATGATTGATTATGTACAAAGGAGCAAATCTGGCCTATATTATTAAGCTTGACCTTATTTGATTCCTGAGGCAACCTTTAATTGACTAGAGAATATAAACTTGTTAATTACATCAATGCGTAAGTGCTTGGTTGGTTCTTAACTGGGACTGAACGTTGACATCTGATGCTTTATAATCAATATTCCTGTCACTCCAGTATCAAAACATGATCCAAATTCTCTTTATCACTTCCCAGTTTTTGTTCTTGCTGTGTGGACAATTCACATTGTCTTGGAATGCTGATGCACACTGTGGAATGTGCATGATGATAGTGTAGTTGCACTCATATACATATCTCTTTCAAATGTTTTCATGTTACTTGGGATTCAGTATTTCTGCTCAATTATTGGGAGGACGTGAAAGTATTTTCCAGCCTTGTACAGTACAATGAAAGGACTGAATTAATGTTGAAAAATTAACTTGCACATTTTGAGCAGGGGAACAGTCATTCAGAAAAATATTCCAAGAGCAGGAAATTGTGCAAAGTGATGCTTTCTGACAGTGTGATCTAATTGTTCTCATGGGAAACATTCATTCAAGTGGAGCTTGTAGAAGACATTGTCTCACAACATGAGAGGATTCCTGAAGTGATCATTCATTTTGCAATTGGCAACAGCTGGGTTTCTGTGGATAAGCAACCATTACCCACTTACTGATGTGACTAAGATCAAAGCAAAGAGTCAAGAGGTTAAACTTTCATCTTTCCAGAATAGTTATTTGTGTGTGTGTGTGCTTTCACTTCATGGATATGCTTCCCATTTCCCCTCTTGAACCTTGTATCTTTTGTGCTTTTGAAAAGTTAGAGGGGGAATTATCTACACCAACACCAATCACTGGCGGTAGTCATAGTTATTTACAAATGAAGTAAAAAAAACTTGCCTTGACACAATGTCTTTCCTATTCAAGTGATCCCAAAGGCAACAAAATACCATTGAAGACTAGGCAGAGATGGCAGACAGTTTCCATACAGTGTGGTCTGATCAATGGATTTAAAGTATTTAACAAGATAATCTCTGTTTCCAAGTTTGGTATTCTTGGCTGAAGAATAAATATTGAACTGAACATTAGGAAAATGTGCTATGGATGCAGCTGGAGATTTGCTTTATTGCCTTCTTAACTGAAACACAGAACCTGTAACAGTTCAATATTGTACTGAAAATGAACCTGTAGTTAAACTATAGGAACAGGGCATGAATATGAAGTGTGCTGACACAGGAGCATCAATGTTGCTGTTGGCCAAAGTGAACAAGAGGCAGGTAGATCATAAACCAACTCTGCACTTCATTTCACATGTTACTCTCAGGACAATTTCTACTACTTTTTTTCCTCCACTTTCTATTCAGAATTGTGCTTCCTTCCTCTTGCTGTTAATCACTGTTGATCACTTATAGTGACAGAAAAAGTTTCCTTATTTTCTGATGTTCATACAGATTTTTTATTTTTTACTATTTCAAATGTATCTTTTGTTTTCTGCTTTCTTGTGTTTGTATTGTGCTAACACACATAGTGGTAATAAACTAATCAGAAACCCTTGGGTGATTGTTACACATAGCACATGTTTACCATCTGTCTGGGTCAGATGAAATAATTTGGTTGAAGATCATACTTCAAGCTTTCAATCTGTCTGGGCTTTGCTAGGCTGTAATTACCACCTTTATCACTTACTGGGAGAAATTATAAATAGATGTTTTTTCCTGCTATTTGTATTTTTGTTAATGATGTGGCTGATGCTAATAACTGCTGTTGAAATATGCTGAAATTGTATTGAAGGTTTAAATGGTGTTACTGAAAATTGTTGAGTGACATGTTCAATAATACTGCATTTTAAGTACCGGTAAATGTTTTTTTATTGATGAAGCTTATGCCTATGTACACCAGTGCCCAGTATAAAATATTATTGAAGAATCAGTTATTGTGAGAATTTTTTTTTAAACTGTGACACATTGGTTCTGGCATCCATAAAACTACCTGAGTAATTGAGTGACTTCGGAGATCACTAGAGTTAATTTTCAAAAAATGAATTCTCTGACAAAAAGAAGTACTGTTCAGACTTCGAAAGGCAGGAAACATTCAAGTACAAGAAACATGGTGGAAGGCTCACCATCTCCAACTTGTTCCATTACCAGAAGTTCGAGAAATCAATATTCATGCCATCAGGTTGGAGGTTACCAAGACAGAATACAAGGTTTGTTCCTCCAACCTGAGTATGGCCTCATCATGGTATTAGAGGAGATCATGAACCATGGAATCTGCTTCTCATTCCAGTTCCGACATGATAGTCCACAGCCTCCCCTCCTGTCCTTCACCATTCCCCATTCCTGTTTCCCTCTCTTCCCTTATCTCCTTACCTGTCCAACACCTCCCTTTGGTGCTCCTTCCCCTTCCCATTCTTCCATGATCTTCTACCCTCTCCTATCAGACTTTTCCAGCTCTTTCACTAATCATCTTCCCAGCTCTTTACTTCACTCGCCCCCCCCCACCCCCACTTTCTGGTTTCACCTATCACCTGCCACCTTGTACTTCTTCCTCCCATCCCCCCACCTTCTTACTCTGACTCTTCCCTTCCTTTCCAGTCCTGATGAAGGGTCTTGGCCTGAAACGTTGACTGTTTAGCCTTTTTCTGCAGGAGCTGTCCGGCCTGCAGAGTTCCTCCAGCATTTTGTGTGTTTTGCTCAGGATATTAAATCGTTGATAGCGGTGTGTTCACGTGTCATTATATTTCCTACTGGGTGTCTGTTTGTGCGCTTGTTGAATTATGTTAGCGTTTTTAACATTGTGTGATAGGCCTAGACAGAGTGGATGTGGAAAGGATTTCCCCAATAGTGGGAGAGTCAGGGACCAAAGGGTATCCCTTTAGTGCAGGGATGAGGAGGTGTTTCTTCAGCCAGAGAAGCGTGTATCTGGAATTCATTGCTACAGATGGTTGTGGAGGCCAAGTCAAAGGTTACAGGGGAAGGTAGAAGGTTGAGTTGCAGAGAAAAAAATAAATCAGCCATGATCAAGTGGTGGAGCAGACTTGATGGGCCAAATAACTTAATCCTGCTCCTATGTCTAATGGGTTTATGGTCTTGTCATTGTCGGCATCCATACGTCTCGAGAGTTGTTGGTAGTTCTTGGTGTTGCTTGCTGGAGTGGCTGTAGAGCCCCACTCTAGAGTGACAGTCTCTCTCCCAGCGGCTGCAGGTGACGGAGGACGGTGATCTGGCTGATGCAGCTCCGGCTTTTCTTCTGCCTCTCTAGTTGATGAGCATGTTGGTCCCTGCTACCTCAGCACGTTTTTACCGCGCTTTTGACTGCGGCCCTCCGTGCTGTCAGGTCTTCAACTGTCTCCTCCCACGTGTTGAGGTCGATGCCCGCCAGCTTCACGTCGCGCTTGCAGGCATCCCTGTTGCGGAGGCATGGTCTTCCTCGTGGGCGGTCACCCCCACTCTGCTCATCACGTAGCATGTCCTTGGGAAAGTGTCCCTGGTCTGTCCGCTTGACATGGCCCAACCATCTGAGGCATCGGTGGCTGAGTAATGCGTGGATGCTGGAGGTGTCAGCCCGCAGCTGAACCTCAATAATGAATAGCTTTGCATTATCTATGCTGAGATGCATCAAGATAATTATATACCTAGGTAAAAATTTTAAATAAAGGTAATATTCTACATTACCAGTACAGATGCTGAATAGGGCTTTGTTAAAAGTAAAGTTTTGCTTCGACATTGTCTTCAGCAATAACTTAAGAGTGAGCTCACTATAGAAAGAGTACAAAAAATTTATTTTATATTTGAGATATAAATCTATTTTAACATTGAACATAATATTTTGTATTTTCAAATTCTTTTTGGAATAACGAAGCAATATCATACAAAGCACCAGTTTGCAATTCACAGATAACAGAGATAGCAATATTGCTGTTTTTGATAATGGGGAATGGGGATGAGGGGAGAAAAAGAACCGGGAAGCCTTTTCCTGTGCAAATTGTTGGTCAGTCTTGCATCTGTTTGTCACTATTTGCGACATCCAGAAGAGATGTGGAACTGCTGAAGGGATATGCCTTTTAATGTGAGCTTGAGTAAAAGGACTTGAAAAGGAGCCAAATTTATAAAATTGTTTGCTAATGAATTGCAATGGAAGCTGTCCAATTTGTTAGGGGAGAACTAAAGTTAAATCTTCGCTCCACAAGGTTGGTACTTAAACTCTCTCTGCCTGCTTCTTGTGTTATTTTTAGAGATATAGTGAGTGGATCACTGGGTGCAGCACTAAATGCTTGTGTAATTGAATGTATGTAGCTTCAAGAAATGTTAGTTATTTCCTTTTGGATGGCCAAAATTGTTTAACCTACCGCAAATTTTAGAGTGCGGTCTTCTTACGTTGACTGGATGTGAAACAATTTCTTGGATGCAAAACGCATCTCAAGATATTCTGTGTCCTATAATGTCACCGCTGTTTAATTAAAGTCATTTGGTAACTTTTCTCTAGATGCCCATCTACCTTGTTCTCTGTTGTATAGTTACTTTCAAAATGAGTTAGAAATTGGAATGCAAATGAGAGAAATGGTGTTTTGTTCCTTGGTGTTTTAGCGCTTCAGGCTCTCTTAATTGTTGACTTTGTGATTGGGTGTGGTATTTCAATGACCTTTTTTTTGTTAATTCTGCAACGTTTACAGCTGCCAAGTTTCGGTGATACTGGCAGCACTATAATATTTGCAACATTAATCTTCTTGTATATCTCTCTTGTATAAATAAGGGATGACCCGCTGAGAATTGAAGTGGTGGCTGCTATTAGTCAGGCATCACACAGGCAAGCTTGTGTCTGCTCTGTATTTTTCAATGGTCCCCCTGGACTACTTTACCACACTGCTTATTTTTCATCTGTGAGTTAGTGAATCAGAAGGAAATGACCAAAATCCAGGATCTTGCTTTTGAATAAATCTTTAGATTTTTATTACGGTACGTTTATGTTTGAAGTAAAGACTGCAAGCTTTGTCTTTGGGTGCAGGTGTGCTGCATGGATTGGATACTGCCTGCAGTGCCTGAAAAAAGGCTGGCATGAAACCATAAATTGCACAAATTCCACAGCTTATAGTTGAAAGTCTTGGAGTAAAGCATCATTGAATATTTCAGTGCCGTGCATAAGTAGTTGACGTGCAGGGTGGTGCAGAGTTCCCTACCCTCTGGGTTTGCTCTGGTTTCCTCCCACAGTCCAAAAACATACCGTTCAGTCGGTTAATTGGTCACTGTAAATTTTCCTCTGATTAGGCTAGTGTTAAATAGGTGGGTAGTTGGGCGATGCTGCTCATTGGGCGGGCCAGAAGGGCCTGTTCTGTCTTGTACCTCTAAATAAATACATAACATATTTTACTTAACCTGATTTAGCAGCTATAAGGCAAATTATAGAAAATAATTATGAAAAGTTTGATCTGGGATGACCAGACTTCTGGGGCGTTTTTATGCTTCAAATGGTGGCATATGTTACTCTCTGCTGCACAATAAATAATTTCCAGAGAGATATATGATAGAGGCATTAATGTGCAAGAGCTCCATAGATTATATCCATATTAGGAAGAGCAACAGAGTAAAAGCTGACAGTAGGTCTCTGACTCAAAGTCTGTGGTGGTGGTGTCTCACTGCAAGGTCAACAATGTTGAGTGAAGGTGCAGCTCTCAACAGGCCTGTCTGTCAGCAGTACTTTTGATGAGGTGCATCACTCTGATCTTGAACAACCCTTCAGCAGTTTCAAAATGTTTGGAGATTCCTTTTGTCTGTGTTGTGATCTTCAATAAGTCATGGTCTCCAGGAATTTTCACAGATTTTAATTGCTTCTGTAATATTACAGGTCCTCGTAGCAGCTGAAGCACCCAAGTACTTGCCCTTGAAAGCTGCTTTACATCAAATATGAGACAATAGATTCATGCTCGTTTATTTTATCATGGGAGAAAAAAATACCATTGACCTTTCTCATAAGCTGAATTTTTTTTTCTTTTTATTCTTATGAAAAAAAATACTTTCCATTTTTCAGCTTCCTCCCTATTGCACATAATAAAACAATGTTAAAAGGCAAGCAGAGACTTGCTATCGGTCAGCCAGCGGTGACCTTCTTTGAGCAAGGCACTGGAACATGTATGACTCACCTATAAATTAGAAGGTCATATATCTGGTTGAAAATCTCATGCCTGAGGGAATATAAATAAATTTGTTATCCATACAGATCTGAAAGCAGTATGACCAGAGTCATCCAAATTTGGAAAAGGGAGAACTGTGCATTGGAAGCACGTATAATTGAATCTGCAGACCATTTCATTTCTTTATATCAACACACCAAATGCTCTAATTCTAAAACCTTAGAATTTCTTTATCTCTCCTACCGGCTTCCAGACCCATCTCTGGATTCCATGTTTCTATGTTTACGACATAAAGAAAATAGTTTAAATTCAAATTCATGTTATCATTTTATTTCATTATTAGATTCAAAGCCTTCTAGAGCTGAAACAATCCCAATGGATTGCTGGCATTCATCTAGTAGTTACGAAAGCCTGCACACATTTCAGAATTTCCATAGAATATGTGTTTTCAAATCTTCAACTGATCCCAAGTGTAAAATGATTACTTACAGATTGTGATGTATGTGATTATTTTTACCAGAACTTCTTTGCTTCTCTAACCGGCTTTGCAGTTATAATTGTAAAGGCAATGATGTGTTATTCAAGACAGCCTGCTGCATGAAGAGGTGTTTTGGGAAACCTATGATTTATTGATCTTCTGTAATGTTGATGAAAAATGGAAATAATTTCTGATTCAAGTAAGAATTTTATTGTTGCTGCATTTCTTTTCTTTTTGCGTGATGATGTGGCAGAAGTCTGAAAGGCCTTCCAGAAGAACAATTCGCAGTTTGAAAACATTCAGATGTTATATTGTTTTATTTTTGCCTATCCAATTAAAATAACAATTTCACATTAGTGCAGAAGTGATTAGGGGAAAAAAAGTGAAATAATGTCTGTAATACAGCCTTGTTCTATTGAAATTCATTAATACCTTGTCAGTTTGTTCCTTACTGTGCAAAGCAAGTGTATAATTTTGTATTAATATGCAACTGGGATTTTAAGATTGCTAAATCTAGAGGCACAAATAATTGCAATTTTTTTCTTTGAACTTTACACCTCTATCATATGAACATTCCTCTGGCAGCTGATCTGATTGCCTTTTTAATAAGAGCTGTTCGTCTATTTTGGGAGTTGCAGGAACTGTTTCTGAAGAGCTAATGAGAAGCTGTATTGAAAAGAATGGCAAGAAATGCTCCCATTCCAAATGTTAAATGTAGCACATCATGCTGTTTTGTATTTTAACAAAAACAAGAATATTACTTTAACAGGTAATGTAGAATTGATATATCTGCTGCAGTTAAACCAACTAATTTACTGAGTCGTGTTCATGGCACACTATAATTAGGAAAGTTTTGCAGATTACAGCAGTTTTTTTAGAGACACTTCAGCAACATTGTTAGAGGTGTTTGCTGACTGCCTTATTCAATATATCTCAGTTCTAACAAAACCTGATCCACAGTCCTACAGAGCTCAATGCCTGATCACGACATCTGTGCAGAAGGGTGCTCCTTGGAGATTGATGGTTCTTCTTGAAACTTATCCCATCAATAGCACTCATGAGAGGAAAAATGGGAAGAAAGAATTTGTTCTGTTGAGATTATTGATGTAGCTTGAAAGCATTCCAGATTTTCTCCAGTTAAATGTGTTTAGGCTTGTCCTAAAATCTTCCATCTGTGTAAGTCAGCTTCTGTATATAATCTTCAACATCTCCCTGAGCAGCGCCACCATTCCAACGTGCTTCAAGACCGCCACCATTGTCCCCATGCCGAAGAAGTCTTCAGTGTCCTGCCTAAATGACTATCGTCCCGTTGCACTTACATCCATCATCATGAAGTGTTTCGAGAGGCTCGTCATGAGGCATATCAAGACCCTGCTGCCCCCCTCACTGGACCCCCTGCAGTTTGCTTACCGTCCCAACCGCTCAACAGATGACGCCATTGCCATCACCCTCCACCTGGCCCTAACCCACCTGGACAAAAAAGACACTTACGTTCAGATGCTGTTCATAGACTTCAGTTCAGCATTCAACACAATCATCCCTCAGAAACTGATTGGAAAGCTGAGCCTACTGGGCCTGAACACCTCCCTCTGCAACTGGATCCTAGACTTCCTGACTGGGAGACCTCAGTCAGTCCGGATCAGGAGCAGCATCTCCAACAACATCACACTGAGCACAGGGGCCCCCCAGGGCTGTGTGCTCAGTCCACTGCTGTTCACTCTGCTGACCCATGACTGTGCTGCACACACAGCTCAAACCATATCATCAAGTTCGCCGATGACACAACTGTGGTGGGTCTCATCAGTAAGAACGACGAGACAGCTTACAGAGAGGAGGTGCAGCGGCTAACGGACTGGTGCAGAGCCAACAACCTGTCTCTTAATGTGAACAAAACAAAAGAGATGGTTGTTGACTTCAGGAGGACACGGAGCGACCACTCCCCACTGAACATCGACGGCTCCTCGGTAGAGATTGTAAAGTGCACCAAATTTCTTGGTGTTCACCTGATGGAGAATCTCACCTGGTCCCTCAACACCAGCTCCATAGCAAAGAAAGCCCAACAGCATCTCTACTTTTTGCGAAGGCTGAGGAAAGTCCATCTCCCACCCCCATCCTCATCACATTCTACAGGGGTTGTATTGAGAGCATCCTGAGCAGCTGAATCACTGCCTGGTTCGGAAAGTGCACCATCTTAGATCAAAGACCCTGCAGCGTATAGTGAGGTCAGCTGAGAAGCTCATCGGGGTCTCTCTTCCCATCATCATGGACATTTACACTACACGCTGCATCCGCAAAGGAAACAGCATTATGAAGGACCCCATGCACCCCTCATACAATCTCTTCTCCCACCTGCCATCTGGGAAAAGGCTCCGAAGCATTCGGGCTCTCAAGACCAGACTATGTAACAGTTTCTTCCCCCAAGCTATCAGACTCCTCAATACCCAGAGCCTAGACTGACACCTTGCCCTATTGTCCTGTTTATTATTTATTGTAAATGCCTGCACTGTTTCTGTGCACTTTATGCAGTCCTGTGTAGGTGTGTAGTCTAGTGTAGCTTTCTCTGTGTTGTTTTTTTATTACGTAGTTCAGTCTAGTTTTTTGTACTGTGTCATGTAACACCATGGTCCTGAAAAACGTTGTCTCATTTTTACTATGTACTGTACCAGCAGTTATGGTCGAAATGACAATAAAAGTGACTTGACTTGACTTGATATTTTTCATAAGTTGAAATTTGACTTGAACTGTGAAATATCTGAGATACAAGTCATCAATTACTGCTAATAATCTGTGTTCAAGGACTTATCTGTGGATCTGGATGAATACATCATGGTTCTCGTGAACTTTATTGAAACAGTTGTAGATGTGTGTGTCTCGGCAAAAATCATCGAGAGTCTTCCCCAACCAGAAGCCCTGGATGAACCTTTCTGCTGAGGGCCAGATCAGAGGCATTCAGGTCTAGTGACAAAGAAAGTTACAAGGGGTCCAGATATGATCTCCGGAAATCCACCTCACAGGTGAAGTGGCAATTCCGGAAGAAACTTGAATTAACGAAGGATGCTTGACGGTTGTGGTGAATACTACCACCTCTTAAAAAGAAAAATCAACATTCAAGGGTGACTGCAGGGCTTCACTTCCTGATGAGCTCTGTGCTTTCTATGCTTGCTTTGACCCCATCAAAACATGAAGGAACCATTACAAAATCCCTCATCCTCCGATGATCCTGTGATTTCAGTCTCCGAGGCTGATGTGCAAGCAGCCTTCAGGAGGGTGAATCCACAAAAAGCGTTTGGCACAGATGGGGTACCTGGCCAAGTACTAAAGACCTGTGCTGATCAACTGGTTGGAGTCTTCACTGAGTTCTTTAATCTTTTACTTTGGCAGTCTGAGGTACTCTACTACTCCAAGCAGGCTTCAATTATACTGGTGCCAAAAAGAATGTGGTATCCTCCCTCAATAACTATCGGCCAGTAGCATTTACATCTACAGTGATGAAACATGTCAATTCTCACCTGACAAGCAACTTGGGCTTCCGGAGCAACAGGTCCACAGCAGATGCCATCTCGTTGGCTCTTCACTCAACCCTGGAAAATCTGGACAGCAAGATGCATACATCAGGAAGCTCTTTATGGAATACAGCTCTGCATTCAATACCATCATCCCCTCAAAACTAATCAAAAAGCTTCAAAACCTTGACCTTAAATTCTCCTTGTGCAATTGGATCCTCTATTTCCTCACTTGCAGTCTCCAGTCAGTTCGGATTGACAACAACATCTCCTCCATGATCTCCATCAGCACAGGTGCACCACAAGGCTTTGTGCTTAGCCCACTGATCTACGTGCTTTATATCAATGATTGAGGCCAAGCACAACTCAAATGTCATATTCAAGTTTGTTGACAACATCACTGTTGTAGCCTGTAACAAAGGTGGTGACAGATCATTATATAGGAGGGAGATTGAAAATCTGGCTGAGTGGGCTTAACAACAACCTCTTCCTCAATGTCAGCAAGACCAAGGAGCTTATTATTGGCTTCAGGAGGAGGAAACCAGAGATCCATGAGCCAGCCCTCATTGGAGGATCAGAGGTGGAGAGGGTCAGCAACTTTAAATTCCTTGGTGTTATTTTTTTGGGAACCTGCCCTGGGCCCTGTACTTAAGTGCAGTTGCGAAGAAAGCAAAGCAGTGCCTCTGCTTCCTTAGGAGTTTGTGAAAATTCGGTATGACATCTAAAACTTTGACAAACCTCTGTTGATGTGTAGTGGAAAGTACGTTGACTGGCTGCATCAGTGCCTGGTAGGGAAACACCAATGCCCTTGATCGGAAAATCCTACAAAAAGTAGTGGAACCATCCATTATCAGGGATCCCCACCACCCTGGACATACCATCGGGGAAAGGTACAGAAACCTCAAGGCTCTCACCATCAGGTTCAGAAACAGTTATTATCCCAAATTGATGCAGTCTTTCAATGATTCTGTTATGGTTATTATTCTATTATGGATTTATTGAGTATGCCCACAAGAAAATGAATCTCAGTGTTGTATATGGTGACATGTATGTACTTTGATAATAAATTTACTATTGGGATGGCCCTCAGAAGTGTTTCCAATTTCTCCTGAGTAATGTATGACTGATAATGTTCACAAGGTCTTATAAACATGTGATATTTCAATAGAACAAAGTAAAAACCAGGCTATGGATGTATGTATTATTCAAAAATTAAGTATATGCATATACAAGAATAATTTAGCAAATAAATGAGAAAGCAATTCACACCACATTAAAGTCTTTTAATCCATAAATGTCAGATTTTAGTAATATTCAGCAATACTTGGACATGAAATTATGATGAAAATGAGTAATGATATCTGGTGTTTGCATGGGCCAAAAATAGCAATTTAGGAAAGTAGGGCACCAGACTAATTTTATAAGAGGGTGTTTCTACATTGGCTCATAAACACCAGAGATTCTTCAGATGCTGGAAATCTAGAGCAACAAATACAAAATGCTGGAGGAATTCAGCAGGTCAGGCAGCATCTATGGAAATGGATAAGCAGTTGACTTTTAGGGTCTAGACCCTTCTTCAGGACTGGAAAGGAAGGGGGAAGATGCCAGAATAAGAAGGTAGTGAGAGGGGATGGGGGACAGGCTAAAAGTTGCATGAAGCCAGGTGGTGTGGGAGTGGGGGAGGAAGTACGATGCTGGGAAGTGATAGGTGGAAAAGGTAAAGGGCTTGAGAAAATTGAATCTGATAGGAGAGGAAAGTGGACTATGGGAGAAAGGGAAGGAGGCGGGGCTCCTGGGAGAAGTGAAGGCAGGTGAAGAGAAGAGGTACGTGGCCAGAGTGGGGAATTGAAGAAGAGGGAAGTAGCGGGGAAATACCAGATGTTGGAGAAATTCATGTTCACACCATCAGGTTGGAGGCTGCCTAAACAGAATATGAGGTATTGTTCCTCCAATCTGAGAGTGGCCTCATTGTGATAGAAGAGGAGGCCATGGACTGACTTGCCAGAATGGGAAGAGGAGGCCATGAATAGATGTGTTAAAATGGGAATGGGGATAGGCACTAAAACGGTTGACCACCAGAAAATACCACTTTTTGCAGATGGAGTGGAGGTGCTCGACAAAGCAATCCCCAACTCTAGGTTCTACAGTGGTTTTCCTCATTTTAAACAAAGATCTATGGAATTATATGGCTCTTTGCAGAAGTTTTGTTTGGAGAATAAGGCATCTCCCGTAGAAATTCACCTTCCGTCCCCTCCCCCCGACTTAAGTTATTTTAAAATGACAGAAGCTTCTTTTTCCAATTATTCAAAACTGTGTCCACTTTGAACTAGTTTTTTTTGGTGGTAGGATATCACACATAAAGACAAGCATAAGCTTTGATTTAGAGAGCCATCTAGTAATGAAGTTTGACTTAATTGGATTGGGTTACTTTGGAATTTAGTGTGTGTTGCTCAAGATTTTCAGCATCTTTAGAATCTCTTGTGTTTACCATATATTCTGAAATGGGAGAATTATAAACAGCTGAAATCAGTCCTTTACTAAGGAGTATCTGGTTTCGTGTGAGTACAAAGGAAGGTTAAGTTATTTGGGCTATCGGTGCGTGACAGAGAATATTTATGCTAGGTCGTAAATTAGGTTTTTTGAAGTTTTAAATAAAATGAACCCTACATTTCCTTAAAGTAAGCACAAATTCCATAATCAGAAGTATAAATTAAAGCTTAGAAGAGGGAAGTTGAATGACCATTTGGTTAATTGCTTCAGGAAGAGAACAATTAATGTGTAGAGTTAACTGTTCACATTCAGCCCAAATTCAGTAAATTTTTAAGGGGTGCAAAAGAGTATTATTTATTATTAATATTTGAGGATTCAGATGTTTTTTCCCCATGCTGTTAATTCCTAAATACACTGTACCAATATGTTGAATCACCTCAGTTTCCTTTCGTCCACCCCAGTTAAGTGTATACCGTTCATGAAACTTTGAATGAGGCAATGTAACCTATCTTGGCTCTTGCTTAATCCATTGTATAATCAGATACTCTCGATAGGAATCTTTCTCTGCTTGGTACTTACTCCACTCAATGACACAGCTAAAACAATGATAGCATATATTTCCAAGACAACCCTTTTTATTTATCTCTGAAATCACGTAATATCAAATACTGCTTGCTTTATAATTCCATTAAAATAATGTTTGGATCTGAATAAAAATGAAAACAATCCAATCTGCTTTTGTAAAAGAAATAATGGAACATTAACATCTGGAGTAAAACATGGTGGCAACTTTGCTGCAGTCACGTTGCAGAAGAATTTGAATGGAAGAATAGCCTAATTAAACTTGACTGATGTTGCTTGAATCGTTTTAGTCTGACAAAGTATCTCAGCCCGAAGCATCGACTGTTTATTTCCCTCCATAGATGCTGCCTGACCGCTGAGTTCCTCCAACATTTTTTGTGTCTCCCATCAGCACCCTGATTGTCCTTTTCCTTTTCAACAATGATTACCTGCATAGATTTCCCATCATGACTGTGCTGATTATAAAACATTCTAATAACATTATTTTGCTCCCTTGTGTAGTTCATTCAATATTTCAAAACTAATTCACCCCATTAAGAAAATAATTAAGTTAAATGCAAGTATTGTATCCAGCCACTGTTAAATAATGGGACTGTTGAAACTGATGAATATCCTGGATGCCAAAAATGAGAGTTGAATCAGAGAGCATTCCGCTAGAAATCTCATAGGAGAGTAGTTAGGCATGGGATTGAATCCATAATAACAGTTGGATTTAATTATGATGCCAACTCAAGCTGTCACAGTTCATATATAAAATTGCTCTTGAGTTAGACTTTTGGGACCATATTCTACAATGAATCAGTGACTTCAGACAATTGCTGTTTTACTTATAAAATTCATTATTTCTTTTTGAAAATTGATTCTTTATTTTTGAAACTTGTTTATTTTTCTTATTTTACCATTGGACATGGGAGTGGAGTCAGGCCATTCGGCCTGTCGATTTTGCACTGCCACGTGGTCCATCGATTCTGCCCTGCCATTCTGTCATGGCTGATTTATTACTCCTCTCAACCCCATTCTCCTGCCTCTCCCCCTAACCTTTGACACCTTGATTAATCAAAATCATAATAACCTCCACTTTAAGTACACACAGTGGCTTGGCCTGCACAGCAGTCTCTGGCGCTGACTTCTACAGATTCACTGCCCTCTGGCTAAAGAAATTTTTCATCAACTCTGTTCTAAATGGGCATTCCTCAGTTCTGGGTTTGCCCTCTGGCTCTAGACTACAGGAAGCATCCTCTCCACATCCACTCTATCTCAGCCTTTCAGTGTTCAATAGGTTTCAAAGAACAAAGAACGATACAGTACAGTACAGGCCATTCGACCCACAATGTTGTGCCGACCCTTAAACCCTGCCTCCCATATAACCCTCCACCTTAAGTTCTTTTATATACCTGTCTAGTGGTCTCTTAAATTTCACTAGGTTATCTGCCTCCACCACTGACTCAGGCAGTGCATTCCACGCACCAACCACTCTCTGAGTATAAAAACCTTCCTCAAATATCCCTCTTAAACTTTCCTCCTCTTACTTTAAAGCCATGTCCTCTTGTATTGAGCAGTGGTGCCCTGGGGAAGAGGTGCTGGCTGTCCACTCTATCTATTCCTCTTAATATCTTGTATACCTTTATCATGTCTCCTCTCATCCTCCTTCTCTCCAGAGAGTAAAGCCCTAGCTCCCTTAACCTTATAATGCATACTCTCTAAACCAGGCAGCATCCTGGTAAATCTCCTCTGTACCCTTTCCAATGCTTCCACATCCTTTCTATAGTGAGGCAACCAGAACTGGACACAGTACTCCAAGTGTGGCCTAACTAGAGTTTTATAGAGTTGCATCATTACATCACATCTCTTAAACGCTATCCCTCGACTTATGAAAGCTACCACTCTATAAGCTTTCTTAACTACCCTATCTACCTGTGAGGCAACTTTCAGGGATCTGTGGACATGTACTCCCAGATCCCTCTGCTCCTCCACACTACCAAGTATCCTGCCATTTACTTTGTATTCTGCCTTGGAGTTTGACCTTCCAAAGTGTACCACCTCTCATTTCTCCGGCTTGAACTCCATCTGCCACTTCTCAGCCCACTTCTGCATCCTATCAATGTCTCCCTGCAAACTTCGACAATCCTCAACACTATCCACAACACTACCAACCTTTGTGTCGTCTGCAAACTTGCCAACCCACCCTTCTACCCCCATATTCAGGTCATTAATAAAAATCACGAAAAGTAGAGGTCCCAGAACCGATCCTTGTAGGACACCACTACTCACAACCCTCCAATTCGAATGTATTCCCTCCACCACGACCCTCTGCTTTTTGCAGGCAAGCCAATTCTGAATCCACCTGGCCAAACTGCCCTGGATCCCAAGCCTTCTGACTTTCTGAATCAGCGTACCGTGTGGTACCTTGTCAAATGCCTTACTAAAATCCATGTAGATCACATCCACTGCACTACCCTCATCTATATTAAACACAAAGTACACTGCAGATTCTGTGATCAAATCAACATGTACAGCACGCTGGGGGAACTCAGCAGGTTGGGCAGCATCCGTGGAAACGAGCAGTCAACATTTCAGTCCGAGACCCTTCATCAGGACTGAAGAAGGAGGGGGCAGGGGCCCTATAAAGAAGGTGGGGGAGGGTGGGAAGGAGAAGGCTAGTGGGTGCCAGGTGAAAAACCAATCAGAGGAAAGATCAAGGGGTAGGGAGGGGATAGTCAGGAAAGGTGAAGAAGGAATGTAAGGGGAAAACACTATGGGTAGTAGAAGAAGGCAGAATCATGAGGGAGGTAATCGGCAGCTGGAGGAGCAGACAGAGTGAAACTGGGATGTGGGAAGGGAGAGGGAGGGAATTACCGGAAGTTGGAGAATTCAATGTTCATACCACCAGGCTGGAGGCTATCCAGACAGTATATGAGGTGTTGCTCCTCCAACCTGAGTTTGGCCTTATTATGGCAGTAGAGGAGGCCATGTATAGTAGAGGAGTAACACAGTGCTTCCCACCCTCCCCTGCACCTTCTTTATAGGGCCTTTGCCCCCTCCTTCTTCAGTCCTGACGAAGGGTCTTGGCCTGAAACGTGTTGTATGTGTTGACCCTCATCTATATGCCTGGTCACCTCCTCAAAGAACTCTATCAGGCTTGTTAGACACGATCTGCCCTTCACAAAGTTGTGCTGACTGTCCCTGATCAGACCATGATTCTCCAAATGCCCATAGATCCTATCTCTAAGAATCTTTTCCAACAGCTTTCCCGCCACAGATGTAAGGCTCACTGGTCTATAATTACCCAGACTATCCCTATTACCTTTTTTGAACAAGGATCCCTAATAAAATCCTCCCTCATTCTTCTAAGCTCCAGTGAGTACCAGTCCAGAACCATTACAGACTCCTCATATATTAACCCTTTCATTGCTGAGATCATTCTCATGAATCTCTTCTGGACCCTCTGCAATGTCAGTACACATCTTTTCTTATGTAAGGGGCTTAAACTGTTCACAATACACCAAGTGCAGTCTGACCAATGCATCATAAAGCATCAGCATTGCATCTTTGTATTCTAGTCCTCTTGAACTCAATGCTAACAATGCAATTGCCTTCCTTACCACTGACTCAATCTGCAAGTTAACCTTTGGGAATCCTGCACAAAGGACTTCCAAGTCTTTTTGTACCTTTAATTTTTGATTTTTTTCCCCATATGGAAATAATCTACACCCTTATTCCTTCTGCAAATCACATGACCATGCACTTCCCTACACTATATTCCGTCTGCCACTTTGGCAATTTCCCCAATATGTCTAAATCCTCTGCAGCTTCCCTGCTTCTTCAATACTACCTGCCACAAAGTCATCAATTCCTTCATCCAAATCATTGACTTATAACGTGAAAATAAACATTCCCAACGCCACTCGTCTATCCAGCAACCTCGTGTGGTAGGCACCTTGTCAAAGGCCTTCTGAAAATCCAGATTAACAGCATCCACTGACTCTCCTTTGTCTATCGTGCCCATTATTCCCTCAAAGAATTCCAACAGATTTGTCAGGCAAGATTTGCCTTGAGTGAGTGACATTTGCTCTTTTCCAGTCCTCAGGAATCATTTCATAAATCTAGCGATTCTAGAAAGATCATTACTAGTGCCTCCACAGTCTCTTTAGCTACCTCTTCCAGAACCCTGATATGTAGTCCATCTGGTCCAGGTGACTTACCTACCTTCAGACTTTTCAGCTTTTCTGGCACACTTGTATTTTCTGGCATTCTGCTAGCAATTTTCACAGTAAAGACTGATGCAAGCTACTTATCCAGTTCATCCACCATTTCTTTTTCCCCCATTACTACCTCTCCATCCTCATTTTCCATTGGTCCAATATCTACTCTCATCTCTCCCTTACTCTTTATATGTCTGAAAATTTTTTTTGTATCCTCTTTTATATTATGGGCTAGCTTACCTTCATTTTTTGTCTTTTCTCTCTTTATAGCTTTTTTTAGTTGATTTTTTAAAAGCTTCCCAATCCTGTACCTTGCCACTAATTTTTGCTACATTGTATGTCCTCTCTTTAGCATTTATGCTGTCTTTGACTTTCCATGGTTGCCTCATCCTCCCTTTAAAATATTTCCTTATATTGAAAATATTCCAAGAATATAAACACTAGAGGTACTGCAGATGCTGGAAATCTAGAGCAATGTACAAAATGTGCTGGAGGAGCTCAGCAGGTCAGGCAGCATCTGTGAATGGGAATAAACAGTTGACGTTTTGGGCTGAGACCCTTATCAGTCCTGACCTGCTGAGCTCCTCCAGCACATTGTACGTATTCCAAGAATGTAACATTGGCAGGTAAATAGTTGCTTCCTACAACTCCTTGGCATAAGTTATGGCAGATTATACACTGGTAGAACTAGCATTTACATGACTGCCAATTTGGATGTGCAATGTAGTAAGATATGGGTGTTGTTGTATGCTTTGAAGGGGTTATGCATATGAAGTGTGCAATGAAGAATTAAAGTCCATATCCTAAAAGGAAGCTATATTTAATGTGAATTCTTTTTGGATGAACATTGTTAAAATGCCCAGAGACGGAAAACACTGAAAGGCTCAAGAACCTGACAAGTGTTTTAGTCTGTGGATGGAGCATGAAATGAGATTTTATGCAAACTGGACAGAAGCCAATTCAATTTTAAAAATAAAGCAAAGGAACATTTTGATTAAATGCAAGAGCTGAAGAAACGAGCTATAATTTTAATTTTTGTTTAACTGTTAGAAAAAAGTAGAATCTATTTTGACCTAGTAATATTTAAAATCAGGATAATGCATCTTTTGCTGATAAATTGGAATTTAGTTTTCTTGTGCAATTGCTGTCACTGGTTCTCATGACTCTGGGAGAGATACTAATCTGTTTTCTCTTCAGGTCGATTTGGTAGTTGGGAATTTCTAACCTTATTTTCCATCTACTGCAAGATCCTCTTGGGTCAATCATCCATTGTTGCCTCTGCATCAGTTACCCTTAACCATGTCCTTAATACTTTTGGACATGATTGTTTCATATATTTGTTACTTTAAAATGCAGTTTTAAACACAGTGATAGGGGAAATTTAACTGATGAACAATAAGCATATTTGCTTAAACTCTGGGTTACCAATATTTTATTTAATGTGGTGAATAATTTGATACCTTGTAAGACCATAAGATATAGGATCAGAGTTAGGCCATTTGGCCCATTGAGTCTGCTTGCCATTTCATCATGACTGATCCAATATTCCTCTCAGCCCCAATTTCCTGCCTTTTCCCTGTACGCCTTCATACCCTGACCAATTAATAATCTATCAAACTCTGCCTTAAGTGTACATAAAGATTTGGCCTCCACAGCTTCCTGAGGCAAAGAATTCCACAGATTCACCACTCTCTGTTTAGAGAAGTTCCTTTTCATCTCTGTTCTAAAAGGATGCCCCTCTAACCTGAGGCTATGGTTTCTCATCATAGGAAACATCTTTCTCACATCCACTCTATCAAGACCTTTCTCCATTCAATGGGTTTCAATGAGGTCACCCCTCATTCTTCTGAATTCTAGTGAATACAGGCCCAAAGCCATCAAACACTCTTCATACGACAAGACATTCAATCTTGGAATCATTTTTGTGAGCCTCCTTTGGAACCCTCTCTAGTTTCAGCACATCCTTTCTGAAACAAGGGGCCCAAGCTGCTCACAATATTCCAAGTGAGGCTTCACCAGTGCTTTGTAAAGTCTTGCAAAATATCTTGCAAGTAAGGGCTTTTCTGTGTTTAATTAAAATACATTATAGGAGGGAAGCAATTAACTCTGATTACTAAATAAGATTTTGTTGTGAAAAGAATGTGGCTGTTGCCTTTTACGGGTTGAAATTATGTCAATCTGTTTCAACTCAGCTCATCTGTGCTTAAGGCTTTTACCATAACCCTTCATCTTGACACTTATATACCCACAAATTGCATGGTTTATATTGCACAAATGACAGATTTTATTTGAATGATCGACCTTAAAGGAGTGTGTTCCACTGTAATCAAGAGTGCAAAGCAGAACACATTTCTTCTTTTAATTGTAGTGTTATTGTGATTTGAGGCCAGATGGTACATACAAAGACTTTAATCTTTTCCAAGAGGCATTTCATTTGCTGTTCAATGAGAAGATAGCAAAGGTGAATGCCAACAGGTTTGCAGTATAAGGTACTGTAGAGAGAATAAAAAACAGGCAATGACAATATCCTAGCTGCACCTCCTATCACAGGGGCAGGTGTTGCTGAGGCTCGAGCTTGGGAATGTAAACTGCATACTGTTCCAGATATCTTGAACCCCTGTCTGGAATATGCCTGAAGTATAACCATTCATTATCGCAGTCACTGTGGTACCCACGGATAACCTAGTCTTTTCAGACTCTGGGGTTGTCGTCGTGGTTGCAACTGGTAGATTTCATGGAGTTATAGAGTTGTACATCAGGGAAATGGGTTCTTCAGCCCATCTTGTCCATGCTATCCAGGTTGCTTACCAGGGACCCTAACCTTTCCTATTCATATACCTGTCTAAATTTAACCATTGTAATTGTACTCTCCTCTGCTTGTTCCCAATTCCCACCGTCCTTTGTGAAATTTTTCCTCACATCTCCTTTAAGATTTCCCCCTCTCACAGTAAATCTATGCTCTCTAGTTTTAGTCTCCCCTACCCTGGAAAAAAGACTTTGACCGTTCATCCTATTGGTGGCACTCATAATTTTAAATGGAAGAAAAATCTTTTTTTTAAAAGAACATCCTCCTGCCTCTTAGTCTCAGAAATAAAAATCCAGCCTATCCTGTCTCTGCTTATAATTCAAGCTCTCTCATCCCAGTAACATCCTTGAATCTCTTTTCTGCAACCTTCCCAGTGTAACATCCTTCCTGTAGCTTGGTGATCAGAATTGTGCACAATATTCCAAATCTGGCCTCGCTGACATTGTGTACAGCTGTAGCCTGCTGTCCCCCACTCTTGTACTCAGTACCCTGATAGACATCAGCATGTATGTCAAACACCTTCTTCAACTGCCTGCTACCTATCTTGCCACTTCCAGGGAACTCTATACCTGTACCCTTAGGTACAAGTGTCCTACTTCTACACTCTCCAAAGCTCTGCCACTTGATGTGCAATTCCTATTCTGGCTTAACTTCCCAAACACTTCAGACATGTTTCAATTAAATTCTATTTGCCATTCCTTACTCACTTTCTTAGTTGTTTTAGTGATTTTTTTAGAGATGGCATCTTCACAGAAGTATGGACGCCTGAAATTGGTGTAGGCTATGTCCCCTATACACGTTCAGTAGATACAACCTCCCCTTAAACTCCTCCCCACCTTTACTTGATTATCTTCCTTTGCTTGTGCTTAACTCGTTCTGCCTTACTGTATTTCAAGGGCATGCTGGGAAATTTGCATAAGCCATCTTTAACCATAAGCACCACCGGCCAATTATTTTCAGACATAGCAGTATGGCATTCATCGTCAAATCACACTCCAGCAGTTGAATTATTAATTAAACTCGCATGTTCCACTTGCCACACTATCACAAAGTCCCCCATGTTGTTGTTTATTGCCTTTGGTTGATCATTGACTCATGGCGACCCTAGGGATAGTTGCCCTCAATGAGTTTTGATCCTTGCAAAGGCAGCTCAGTGTAGATAACGTTGCATTCATAGCTGTCTTTATTGTGTCCATCCATATGATTTGCGACCTTTCTCTCTTCTGTTGTCCTTCCACCTTGCCGAGCATGACCTCCATAACTTGCCAGGCTGGTTCATTTATAGTTCAGTAAATTCATTTGTGAGATGCAGGTCTGAAATGGGAACAGATCTGGTACTCACCTACCTGTTAAACATTAGAAAGCTCCTGTGAATATTGGCAAGATGCAATAGCCAAAACAAATCTTAAAAGAAGCTTTACGGTTTTATTTTGGATGTGCCATTGGTTGCCTTATTTTTAATTGGCTCTTTCCTGTAGAATTGCAGACCAGTGACTAATCAGACTAATCAGTTTATCCTTGGCTGAAAAATATGGCAAACTGTTAATGGTGTTTGGCCATGGCGTTGCTGTTTATCTTTAATTGTTAGTGGAAATAACCTAGAACCATAAAACCATAGAACATTACAGCACAGAAACAGGCCCTTTGGCCCTTCTTGGCTGTGCCGAACTATTTTTCTGCCTAGTCCCACTGACCTGCTCCTGGACCATATCCCTCCATACACCTCTTATCCATGTACCTGTCCAAGTTTTTCTTAAATGTTAAAAGTGAGCCTGCATTTACCACCTCATCTGGCAGCTCATTCCACACTCCCACCACTCTCTGTGTGAAGAAGCCCCCCCCCCAATGTTCCCTTTAAACTTTTCCCCCTTCACCCTTAACCCATGTCCTCTGGTTTTTTTCTCCCCTAGCTTCAGTGGAAAAAGCCTGCTTGCATTCACTCCGTTTATACCCATCATAATTTTATATACCTCTATCAAATCTCCCCTCGTTCTTCTACGCTCCAGGGAATAAAGTCCTAACCTATTCAACCTTTCTCGACAGTTTCTCAAGTCCCAGCAACATCCTTGTAAACTTTCTTTGCAATCTTTCCTGTAATTAGGTGACCAAAACTCACACAATACTCTAAATTCGGCTTCACCAATGTCTTATACAACCTCACCATGACATTCCAACTCTTATACACATTACTTTGATTTATAAATGTCAATGTACCAAAAGCTCTCTTTACGAACCTATCTACCTGTGACGCCACTTTTAGGGAATTATGTACCTGTATTCCCAGATCCCTCTGCTCTACTGCACTCCTCAGTGTCCTACCATTTACCTTGTATGTTCTACCTTGGTTTGTCCTTCCAAAGTGCAATACCTCACACTTGTCTGCATTAAACTCCATCTGCAATTTTTCAGCCCATTTTTCCAGTTGGTCCAGATCCCTCTGCAAGCTTTGAAAACCTTCCTCACTGTCCACTACACCTCCAATCTTTGTATCATCAGCAAATTTGCTGATCCAGACGTTACCTGTTTCAGACGTACTTACAATTAAATCATAGAGTCCTACAGAATAGAAATCGGCTCTTTGGGTTACCATGTCCACGCCAGCCATGATGATCTAACTATACTAATCCCATTTCCCAGCATTGGGTCTGTTGCCTTGGAAATATGAATGCACTGTATGCTTTCAAACTGGGTAACATCAGCGTCTGTGGAATAAAACAATTGCTGGATGTACTCAACCGGCCGGACAGCATCTGTGGAAAGAGAAACACAGTTAAAGGTTCATTAGAAGAAAGTTGAAAGCTCAAAGAGCATTTATTATCAAAGTATGTATAAATCATACAACCTTGAGATTCATCTCCTTACAGGCAGCCAGAAAATGAGAAACCTGAAAGAACCTATTAAAAAAGAATAACAAACATCCAGTGCACAGAGAGAGAGCAAAAAAAACCACACACAAATCGTGTCAAATGATAAAAGCATGCAATAAACGTTCAGAACTAAAGAGAGTCTGTAGACACGGAGCCCAGAGCCTCAGACACAGTTCATCACACAGCAGAGCTCGAGGACCGAAGCCCGGAGCAGGCCACTGCCACGGCCTCAAGGTCACGGAGAGCAAAGTAAGTGTTGTGGAGCGGTGAACAGAACCGCCTTGACCCTCGCCTCCGGTCCCGACATACGGCCTTTTCTATCCATCCAGCTCAGTGCTTAAAAGAAAGAGCAAAGTAGTTTATTTTAACTTGTAGAGTAGTTGGTGGGAGGAATGGATGGGACATAGGGAATATGTAAGGTAGGGATTGCCACGGGAGTGTCTCGTCTGTTCAGATAGGTTACTGGGGACACTTCAACAGTGATTGTGCTTCTTTATCTGGGTTTTGTGTTGGGCTGTGGCCCAACAGGTCAGACTGACCTAAAGGAGAAAAACTGAGTCATTATCACAGGTAACAAACAAAATGGGGAGTTCTGGTACAGATTGAGAAAACAAATTGCCTGAAGCTGGAGAATTTGATAACGAGACTGAAAGGTTGTCATGTGCCGAGATGAGGCGTTATTATTCCTGCTTGTGATGGGTCAAACCCTTGATTGGCAAGTCATGGGGTCAATCCTCAGAAATGGGTGAAGTCCAGAGGACAGACCCAGAAGTCAAAGTATAGAGCTCAAAATGCCCAAGACCGAAGTTGGCAAATCTGGAGGTAGAGGCCTTAATGTTGAGTTTGTGAGTCCTACTTAGGGACTGGAGGTTGAAGGCCCATTGTCTGTGAATCTGAGAGTCCAGGGCAAGGACTGAAGGACTATCCTGAGAGTCCAGGGCAAGGACAGAGGCGGCCTGTCCTGGGTTTGAAGGCCTGTCTGTGTGTATGAGGGGGTGGGTGGGTGGAAGGTGGGAAAGAGGCTTGCCTTGATATTGTTGTTTTCATGTTTTGTTGTTCAGATGTTGGTACGCTGTGTTGGCACCCAGTACATCCTTGCGTGTTCTGATTGTTATCGCAAGCAACGCACTTCACTCCATGTTTTGATGTACGTGTAATAAGTAAATCTGAACCTGAATCTGGGTCTTTTTGCCGGAGGTCACATAGTGGGAGTGGGAATGGAAATTAAGGTGCTTGTATCATTTTGCTATTTTTATTTCAGATTTCCAACGTCATCAATTTTTATTTGATTTTCATTTATGGTCGGGTAGGTGGGTTGCAGATTAGAGTTGCAGATCTTCATGCAAGCACAAACTAATTATGTGGCAACTTCCTCCGAAGATCCCTGATAAAATGTATTTACCAGACATACCAAAGATAAATCTGATATATACATTCTATCTGTGATCTTATGTATGCTGTGGTAGACAGCTGAAATGTGCCAAAGAAAATTCTGCAAAGCATTTGATATTTGAAAGCCGCTCTCTAGGTGTGTATCTGGAATGTTTACTCATTGGACCTGTCATACTGTGATGTAAAATGGCATTTAATATGCAGAGATTGTATGCAAATATCTATTGAGAAAGCTTGTCAGTTGAAATTAACAGTTGGAGTAAAATGAAGTTATTAAATTCTACAGCCTGTCCAAACATTTGTCAGTACTCTACCTTTAGTTCCTCTGCAGCTTATATGATGAAGTGATGTAGTTGTTCAGTTAGATTTACAGAGATATCACCCTGAGAACCAGAGTATTACTGAATCAGTTATCACTATTAGAGATCAGTGCTATCAGTCCTTAAATTTTTTTGTGCATTATTGCTTTTTGCTGCTTTTTTTTTAAAGACATCTGACATTTATTTAGTGATAGAATTATAGGAAAGGTTTAGAGGGATTCAGGCTGACTGCAGGCAAATAGGGGCAGCTCAGTCGGCACAAATGCATTAGGCTGAAGGGCCTATTATAAGTTTTTAAAGATTATTTTTTGTTAAATAGGTAATAGTATTAAAATATTTATCAGTGTGAAACCCCTTGAGCTCACTATGTTCATATAGATAATTAAGCACATATCGATATTGACCGGCACTTGATCCAGAGCCTTCAATGCCTTGGCAATTCAACCACTCAAATAAATACTTATTAAATGTTGAAAGAACCTGCCCCCACCACCCACACGGGCAGTGCATTCCAGCTTTTAACCACCCTCTATATCTGTAATATATTACAAGGTTCTTGTTATCTTTGGTTAGAAGTTATTCAACTCGTTATGATTGTGTGGGCCACCATGTAAGATACCAAAGCCTGGAAAAGCACTGTCGTGCGGAATAAGATTGGAGCGGGGAGAGAGACACCACAGCAACAGGCCTTTTGGCTTAATGTATTTTTGCCGACCAAGCTCCCTACCTGAGCTAATCCCGCTTGCCTATATTTGGCTCGAATCCCTCTAAACCTTTCCTATCCATGAGTCTGAATAAAATGTCTTTTTAAATGTTGTAGTTCTGCCACTACCACTTCCTTTGTTCCACTGTGTGGGGAATAAAACTTGCCCCTCAGATCCCTTTTGAAATTTTACCCTCTTAAACTTACGTGCTCTAGTTTTACACTCCACTAACCTGGGAAAAAGACTGATCATTCACCCTATCTATGCCTCTCATGATGTTATACACCTCCATAAGGTCACTCCTCAGCCTCCTTCACTCCATGGAAAACAGTCACAGCCTATCCAATCCTAGCAACATCCATGAGAATCTTTGCTGAAGCCACTCTAGCTTAATCACTTTCTTCCTGTAGTATGGTGACCAGAGCTGCACACAATACTCCAAAGTCCCTTACTCTTGTAGCATGGCATCCATACCAAAATTTTCTTCAGATACTTAAGATACCAAATTTCTTCAAGTACATAAAGTGCAAAAGAGAGGCGAGTGTGGATATCAGACCGCTGGAAAGCGATGCTAGAATTGTAGTAATGGGGGACAAGGAAATGGCGGACGAACTGAATAAGTATTTTGCATTGGTCTTCACTATGAAAGACACTAGCAGTATGGTGGAAGTTCCAGGTGTGCAGGGGCATGAAGTGTGTAAAGTTAACATAACGAGACATAAGGTTCTTGGGAAACTGAAAGATTTGAAGGTGGATAAGTCACTTGGAGCAGAAGGTGTACACCCCAGGGTTCGGAAGGAGGTGGCTGAAGAGATCATGGAGGCATGAGTAATGATCTTTCAAGAATCATTAGATTCTGGAATGGTTCCAGAACACTGGCAAATTGCAAATGTCACTCCGTTCTCCAAGAAAGGAGAGAGACAGAAGAAAGGAAGCTGTAGGCCAATTAGCTTAACCTCAGAAGTTGGGAAGATGTTGGAGTCAATTATTAAGAATGAGGTCTCAGGATACTTGGAGGCACATTGTTTCCTTAAGGGAAAATCTTACCTGAAAAATCTGTTGAAATTCTTTGAAGAAATAACAAGCAGGATAGCTAAAGGGGAATCGGTTGATGTGCTTGGATTTTCAGGAGGCCTTTGACAAGGTGCCACACATGAAGCTGCTTAAACTACGAACCCGTGGTATTACAAGAAAGATTCTAGCATGGATAAAGCAGAGGCTGATTGGCAAGAGGCAAAGGGTGGAAATAAAGGGAGCCTTTTCTGGTTGTCTGCCGGAGACTAGTGGTGCTCCACAGGGGTCTGTGCTGGTACCAATTCTTTTTGCATTATATGCCAACGATTTGGATGGTGGAATTGATGACTTGGTTGCAACGTTTGCAGACGGTATGAAGATAGATGGAGGGGCATGTAGTTTTGAGGAATAGAGAAGCTACAGAAGGACATAAACAGATTAGGAGAATGGGCAAAGAAATGGCAGATGGGATACAGTGTTGGGAAGTGAATGGTCATGGTAGAAGAAATGATAAGGTTGACTATTTTCTAAATAGTGATTAAATATGAAAAACTGAAGTGGAAAGAGACTTGGGAGTCCTTGTGCAGGATTCCCTAAAGTTTAATTTGCAGGTGGAGTCTGTGGTGAGAAAGGCAAATGCAATGTCAGCATTCATTTCAAGAGGACCAGAATATAAAAACAAGGACTGTAATATTTATGAAGCACCGGTGAGGTCTCACTTTGAGTATTGTGAGCAGGTTTGAGCCCCTATCTTAGAAAGGATGTGCTGAAACTGGAGAGGGTTCAAAGGAGGTTTTCGAAAATGATTCCAGGATTGAATGGTTTGTCATATGCGGAACGTTTGATGGCTCTGGACCTGTATTCACTAGAATTCAGAAGAATGAGGGGTGACCTCATTGAAACATATTGAATGATGAAAGGCTTTGATGGAATGGATGCGGAGAGGATATTTCCTATGGTGGGAGAGTCGAAGACCAGAGGGCACAGCCTCAGAATGGAGGACATCCTTTTAGTACAGATATAAGGAGGAATTTCTTTAGCCAGATAGTGGTGAATCTGTGGAATTCTTTGCCACAGACAGCTGGGGAAGCCAAGTATTTACATATATTTAAGGCAGAGGTAGATAGATTCCTGATTGGTCAGAGCATGAAGGTATACGGGGAGAAGGACTGAGAGGAACATTGAATCAGCCATGTTGAAATGGTGGAGCAGACTCGTTGGGCCAACTGGCCTAATTCTGCTCCTATATCTTATGGTTCTAACTCTTGTACTCAGTGCCTTGACAAATGAAGGGCAGGATAGTAAATGCCTCCTTCAGCATTGTCTACCTGTGTCACCACTTTCAGGGAACTTCCAGAAATTTACTAACCATGGCATTTAGATCTTTATCCAGATCATTAATGTATATGACAAACAGCAGGGGACCCAGCACCAATCCTGTGGTACACCACAGGTCAAAGGCCTTCAATCCAAATATCAACACTCTACCACCCTGTGACTACTTCCACCAAGAAAACTTTATATCTTTTTGGCTTAGCTCGTCCTGGACGCTATGTAATCTTAAACACAAGAAGTTCTGCAAATGCTGGAAGCCCAAAACAACACACACAAAATGCTGGAGGAACTCTGCAGGTCAGGCAGCATCTGTGGAAATGAATAAACAGATGTCTCATCAACCTTTTTGGTCACCTTTTCAGAAAACTCAGTTGAATTTGTGAAACGTGGTTTCACACACAGAAACTTCTTTCAGCAACTCTTTTTTTATATATATGATTCTCCCATCTGACAAAACATTCCGCTGCTGAAACTTTACTGTTCTGAAATCACTTACTTCAAATATTTTGTCTGTTAACAATAGGTTTATTTTTCAGCTGTGCGTGGATTATATCAGCAGCACACTTACAGTAGAATCTGCCTGTGAAGCATTGCAGGTAAGTCTCAGTTTTTATTGATGTGCATTGCCTTTGATTGCCAGGAATTAGAAATTCAGTTCATATTTGTATTAGTCCATTGCCCGGAAGTAAGAGTATCCCTACATTCTTCTGTTGAATGATTATTAAGTTATTGATATAAATTTGAATTTATTATTTTTATGTCATTATCACTTAAGCTTTTATATCTTGAATCAATTGTTTGCACAAGCATGTGATCAATTTAATTTCAGTTGCCTAGATAGTTGAATGACTGAATGGTAAACTTATTTTGACTAAAGCTATCCTGATTGGTAATACCAGGGCAGAAGTCAGAGCACTACAATTACTGTTATGTTTTATAATTCCAAAACATAAAAGCTAATTGAAAGCAAAACAAGGAGACGAGAGATGCTGGTCTTAGTTTTCTCTTTAAGTGAAGCACGCACGAATGAAATGCCATTCAAACTCACTTTGTAAATGACAGAAACAGCCGAGCCTGTGTTCAACTCCATTTTAATTAATTTGCTGTTCACTTCTGATGTAATCTATATTGCTTGTCCTTTGTTAGTTTTCATATGGTAAATCTCAAGGATACCCATTCCTATGCCACTGTCATCATTATCAGATACTTCATCAACAGCGTGCAGATTAATGCTCTTTTTGAAACTGCCACTTGACATTTTATCATTTTCTCTACCCTGTGCAGTCCATATTTTTGTCTGCCTGACACGCCCTTTGTTTGTGACCTACATTGTTGTATTTTCTGCAAGTTTCAACCATAAACCTGCATTGGTCTGGTGTACGTGAGCCTCTACCACAATGGTAACAAAATTTGTTTGAGTAGGCCGGTTTCTGCTTAGCCATTAAAATTTTGTTCATGCTTACTTTCATTTCTGACTGTAACTCAATTGCGTCTCTGTCTTCTGTTTCATTGATACTGCTATTTCACCTGCTCCTTTAAATGCAAGCTGTACTTCAGTTAGGACCAATTTTTGAATGCTTTTTGTTGTAAGGCTCCATGAACTAAATGATCTCTCAGTGTGTTGTTAAGCATAATACCCAACTGGCAATGCTCAGACAATTGCTGCAGTTCAGCCACATGACACTAAAATGGACTGCCCTTCTTTTTCGTTCTGCTTCTGAAACCTAAGGTGTTCTGCAATCAACAATGGTTTCCATTCAAAATATTCCTGCATTACTTTCATGAATTCAGCAAAGCTCATTTCTACTGGTTTGGTTGGAGCAGTCAACCTCTGAAGCAAACTGTATACTTTTAAATCCAATGCACTCAGCAAAACTGGTATTCATTTCTCATTGGCTATTCCATTTGTTTTAAAATACTGCTCAATTCGTTCAGTATACAAACTCCAGTTATCTGTTGTGTAATGGAATGCATCGATCTTTCTGATGTGCCAGCCATTTTAGTTCTTTCTTTAACGATTGTTATCACCCAGCACTCCCTGTTTATGAACCCATAAATTCTTACGCTTTCTGCCTTTTTCTCGATTGTATCTTCACTTCCGAAGTACTCGGTGCTGTGCTACTTTTTAAATTCAGACGTCTCACTGAGCTTCCACAAGCAGTTAGTCATCTCAGGTTCATTTTAAACTACTGTTATGTTTTGTAACTCAAAAACATTAAAACTAATTGAAAACAAAACAAGGAGCCCAGAGATGAGAGTCTTAAGTTTGTTCTTTATTTTAAGCAAGGCGCATATGTATCATGTGGTAGCATCATGATATATACAATTCACTTATTTTTGCATATAAGCCATAATGGATTTTTATATGAACAAGAATGTTTAATCAAGCTATATGCAATGTTACTCAAATACTACTGAAATATTAAATACACAACAGTTACCATCTAGTTTCCCTTCCAAGCTCAGCTGCCGTAGTTCTGCCTCAAGCAGAAAGAACAGTCCTGGAGTTTGCTTGGCATAAGTGGGGACCTGATTAATTCATGCACTGTATAATGACTTGATCTGCATAAACAATATGCAGGATAAGCTTTACACTGAATCTTGGGTACAGGTGACAATATAAACCAATATCAATATCTTCTCTGGAATGTTTAATAGCCCAGAGTGCTACTCTGCTCATGGAAGAGACTAGTAGATTTCCCAACCATCCCAGTGATAGTAATGGATTGTTGGTCTTTAAACAAGAAGTTCTTCATTCTTATCCTTGACTGGGTGTGATATTATTCCTACTGATTTACAACCTTTTGAAAAAATATCTTCTTCTACTCCATTGTTCTTACATTGTTCATTCTTATTCCAGTTTTGCTTTATTATTCAGTTCCTCTAGTAGCTTTGTATTTCAGTTTCAGTTGGGACAGTTTTTTTTTAAGAAAAAGAGGTCATTAAGAAAAATATGTACGTAAATTTGGCAAAGAAATCTAGAAAGAGAATGGTTACAGCTGATTTAAGTTGATATCCCTTACAAATTACCAATGCTGGTGTTACATTTCAATATATATGGGATTTAAAATGTGACTTACCGTAGTTTAAAATGTTCGTTACAGCTATCAAGATGTAGTAGATTTCAGAAGCTGAATAAACTGCTTTCCTTCCCTCATGTTCCTAAATATTCACCATGAATGAGGTGCAAAAATGCTTATGATGCTGATAGAACTTTTCCTGTATTTGGTAAAGCAGAATGGAAAATCTGAAAATGAATAAGAAATATTTACAAATATTTTTGCCAAAATATAGCATCTTGGGACTAGAGACTAGAATTGTCTTTTTTCCTTTGTATATTTCTTCATTGAATCACAAAGCACAGAACTGGGCTTTTTAGCCCATTATGTCCATAGTGACCATTGAGTTTTCAATCAATCCCATTTGGCCTGTTGCCTTCTGTGCTGCCATGACTAAAGTACTCTTCTGGCCCCAAAGCAAGCAGGACAAAATTCAAAGTAGCTGCGTTTATTTTATGTTCAGTGGTGATAACCTGCCAGAAAGTGCAGGCATTGTAAGGGCCCAAGGCAGTCACCCATGAGAAACAAAGGGCTTATTCAAATAAACCATATCTAAATTAAGACCTTTTTATTAAAGGGCAAATCCTTGTGTGCCTGAAAGGTTACATCCTCAATTCATCAGATCTACTAATTAATAAAATTTGATTATAACCTCAACTATACATTCCTTTCTACCCACAATAACCTTTAGCCCTCTTGCTCATTAATCATGTGTCTTGCTCTGCCCTCAAACTGTTTGAAGACTGTGCTTCCAATACCCTTGAGGAAGAGACCAAAGATTCTTTCATATGGCACCATATAATGGTTTGCTTTATCCCGACAGTAAGCTGTTTGGGAATAGAAGCAATTTTCTGGCCATCTAGCTCATGATTTCTTTTAGGAATCTTGGTACAAATATAGAATGCTGAGTTGAAGAGAGCAGAGTAGTAGCGAGGCATCTGAGACAAGCAATTGCTGGCATAACAGCTCTGAAGTACTGTTCAGTCTTGTTCTGTGCTAATGCCAAGATTCCTTATAATTTGCTGTATAACTTAGAACTTTGCCATTGGAAGGGATATTGACTTGGACTTGTGTCAATGCGTCTTCAGAAAGATGTAAGAATTAGTGAGCATGGCTGATGTCAAGCAAAGCATAGTCTACAGTGTTGTGCAAAAGTCTTGGGCACTTATCTGTAGCTAGGGTGCCTAAGACTTTTGCACAGTACTATAAACAGCGGTACTAAAAATTGTGAATCCTTTAGAATTTTCTCTTTCTGCATAAATATAACCTAGAATATGATGATATCCTGTCCTAAAACTAGATAAAGAGAACCTAATGAATAACACAAAAGCATTATACTTGTTCATTTATTTATTGAGAGAAATAATCCAATAGTACATGTATTTGTTGGAAAAAGTACGTGAACCTTTGCTTTCAGTAACTGGTGTGACACCCTTGTACAGCAATAACTTCAACCAAATGTTTCTGATAAATGTTGATCAGTCCTGCACCTTGCTTGGAGGAATTTTAGGCCATTATTACAAAACTGCTTTAATCCTGGGATGTTGGTGGGCTTCCTTGCATGAACTGCTTGCTTCAGGTCCTTCCACAACATTTCTGTAAGATTAAGGTCAGGATTTTGACTCGGCCATTCCAAGATGTGGAACTTCTTCTGCTTTAACCATTCTTTGGTAGAATGACGTGTATTTAGGGCTGTTGTCTTGCTGCATGACCCACTTCCTCTTGAGTTTCAGTTCATGATGGATACCCTGACTTTTTCCTGTAGAAGTTGCTGGTACAATTCAGAATTCATAGTTCAATCAATGATGGCAAGCTGTCCTGGTCCTGAGGCAGCGAAGCAGGCCCAGACCATGACACTGCCACCACCATGTTTCACAGCTGGGATGAGGTTCTTATGCTGTAATGTAGTGTTTGCTTTTCACCAAACATAATGCTTCTCTTTTAAGCCAAAAAGTTCTATTTTGGATTCATCTATCCACAGAACATTATTCCAATAGCCTTCTTGCTTATCCATGTAGTCTTTAGCAAACTTTAGATGGGCAGCAGTTTGTTTTTTGGAGAAAAGTGGCTTTCTCCATGCAAACCTACAATTGCACATTGTTCAGTGCTTGCCTGATGGTAGACTCATGCACACTGCCATTAGCCAGTGATGCAAGAGAGGCCTTTAGCTCCTTGGATATTACCCTGGGGTTCTTTGTGACCTCGTGGAATATTACACACCTTGTGCTCAGAGTGATTTCTGTTGGTCAACCACTCCTGGGGAGAGTAAGAAAAGAGTTGAATTTCCTCCATTTGTACGCCTTCTGCCTGATTGTGGACTGGTGGAGCCCAAACTCTTAAGAAATGGTTTTGCATTCTTTTTGAGCCTGGTGAGCATCGACTTTTTTTTCTGAGGTCCTCAGAAATCTCCTTTGATCGAGGCATGGCACACTTCCTGTTCAGTGAAGATCAGACTTTGATAGTGAAGACCCAGGTTTATCTTCTTTAAATTAGGCAGGGCCTCCCACACTTACATCTGATTGTCATCCCATTGATTGAAACTACCTGACTCTAATTTCCCCTTTAAATGAAATGATAATCCTAGAGGTTCACATACTTTTTTCCAACAAATACATGTAATATTGGATCATTTTTCTCAATAAATAATGTTTATTCAAATAATTTTTCTCAACACATAATGTTTTCGTGTTATTTATTTAATTGGGTTCTCTTTATCTAGTTTTAGGACATGTGATGATCTGACCACATTTTATGTCATATTTATGCAGAAAAAGAGAACATTCCAGGGTTCACAAACTTTCTAGCACAAGTGTATTATGTCTTTTTAGTTACCAAATAACACTAAATACTGCTGATTTCTGTTTCCCAACTGCCTTCCTATTTAAACCAATCTACAGCACAGTGTAAAAGTCTTGGGCACCCTTGCTCTATATATGTGCCTAAGACTGTTGAACACCTCTGTAATAGTGTATCAAGGTTACTACAGTTATACTTGATGAAAGGTTCAGGAGCAAAACAATACATTTGGTCTATTCGGACCACACTGTTGAATGTACTGCACTTGACATTCCATGCAATTATTGTGAGAAGATTTTTTTAATTAATAAGGGGGAAGGATTTAGGAATCCAAAGGAACTCTGAAGCAAATAGCCAAGAGGTCAACAACCCTCTAACACAAGGCATACATGTGCCAATAGGCAGTCCTGGATGTCTTCATCTGGTTAGAATGCAGGCCTTCTCTCTGTCCACATCTCCTGTTTCATTTTACTCAGCTGCCCAAGTTCCTACATGTAGCCACTACTGCACTTTGACATGGAACACCCATTGAATTATGTGTGGTGCCAGTCACTGAGTGCTGAATGCAGGTGTAAGGTAAGGCAATGGCTTCAATCATGTACACAGGTGGCTCTGTTTGTCTCTTGTTTTAAAGGACTGATTGAAGATTCCGATATTGGAATTGAAAGGGAAAAAGAGACTGGAATTAATGTTTTATTTTGTGTGAAAGAGCGGCACCACACAGCCTGTGCAGGAGAAAGGGAATGAGTAACAGAGCAGATGGTTGGCTTCCACAAGCACCATCAGTTTCTCAGACAGCATGCTTTGGCAGTGACAAAGGAAAGCTGGCTTAAAATCTATCCAGATTCAATGGCAGTCATACTTCATCTCTTCCTCACTTTCTCTCATGCTCACTCTATCTTTTAGCTCCTTGGTATATTCATGAATTCTGATTGCTTGCTCCCTGCCCTAATGTGTCATACTGTAATGTATTAGTGTTAGAGGAGTTTCTAGGGCGCCCATCTCATGTAAAACTGTCTTGCTGAAGCAGAGGTCTGCGGTGATGAAGGTAGAGAGCTACAGGAGGAGCAGAGGCAGTGGAGGGAAGTGCACTGTTGTGATTGGAGCAGCTCTTCAGGACATGCGAGGACCTACATTTTCTACTTCTTTTATGACCATTCACCTATTTCTTTCCAATGATGTGCAAATTTCAACAGTGACAGCTTGGAAGAGGCAAGATATTGCCCTTTGCATTTGCCATCCTTAAGCATTGCCCCTCTTGTCACAGACAGAGCTCTTGGCTTTGTTGGAGTATACCTTGGCTCTTGTCCTGGTGCTTCAGGACATTGAACAATATGGCAGAGTACAGGCCCTTTGGCCAGAATGTTGTGCTGACCTTTAATCGTTCTCCAAAATCAACCTACCCCTTCTCTCCCACATAACCCTTCACTTTTCTTTGAGCCCTTCTCATGAACTCTTAAAAGTCCCTGATGTATCTGCAGCAGATAGTGAGGTCAGCTGAGAAGATCATCAGGGTCTCTCTTCCTGCCATTACAGACGTTTACACCACACACTGCATCTGCAAAGCTAACAGCATTGTGAAGGACCCCACGCACCCCTCATACAAACTCTTCTTCCTCCTGCCATCTGGCAAAAGGTACCGAAGCATTCGGGCTCTCACGACCAGACTGTGCAACAGTTTCTTCCCCCAAGCCATCAGACTCCTCAATACCCAGAGTCTAGACTGACATCTACATCATTTATTATTATATTGAAATTTGTCCTGTGCCTATTGTCTTGTTTATTAATTATTTACTTATTATTTAATTATTGTACACTTTAAGTAGTCCTGTGTAGGTCTGTAGTCTAGTGTAGTTCTTATGTTGTTTCATGTAGCACCATGGTCCTGAAGGAATGTTGTTTCATTTTTACTGTGTACCGTACCAGCAGTTTATGGTCAAAATGACAATAAAAAGCAACTTGACTTGATTACTACCATTTCTGGCAGTGTGTTCCACTTTTTAGGTTAAAAAATAAACTACCTCTGACATACCCCTGTACTTTACTCCAATCACCATTATAATTATGCCTTCTTGAATTAGCCATTTCCGCCCTGGGAAGAAGATGCTACCTGTCCATTCTATCTATTTTTTTCTATCATCTTATGGATCTCTCTTAATGATAGTTACCTGTCATCCTCAAATCTTCTCATCCTTTGGTGCAGAGGTAATGATAGGGAATTCCAAGTTCCAACTGTTGCCCTAATTTCCTCTCCATTGTGTGTGGTTAAACAAAGAGGAAAGGCACCTTGGGCTGTAGGAATATCCAAGAGTCAGTAAAAGTCAACAATGTTGAGTTTATTGTCAAGAGCACAAGCACATGTATTCACAGGTGTAATGAAAAACTTGCTTTTAATAGCATCGCAGGCACATAGCATTAGAGACTCAACACTCGGAGGAAAAACATAAATTAAAAATGAATTATGCAAGGAAGAACATAATTAGAGCAAGAACAAAATAGAAAGTCCATTGTAGTGCAAAGTGTTCATAGTATGGCTGCATCTTTATCCAAACGAAGGATCTTTTAAAGTGTTGTCTTTTCTGTAAAGTAGGGGAAATACAATAATAGGATCGTAATGAAAGATCTGAATTAAATGCTTAACCTGAGGAGGCTATTGTAACTTTTATGGCTTTGCAGGTAAGTCTTGGATATGTATCTAGATCGTGTACACTCTGCCATCTCTACTCACTCTTGCTGCTTGCCTGGAAAATCAGCCTGGCACCCAGTAGAGTCATAGAGTTATAGAGCACTACAGCACAGAAATAGGCCCATTGGTTCATCTAGTCTTTGCTGAAATATTAATCTGCCTAGTCCTGTCGTTCTGCACCCAGACCATAGCCCTCCATACTACTCCTATCCATGTAAAAATCCCAAATTTCTCTTAAATTCAACCCACATTCAGCTCGTTCCACACTCTCACCACCCTCTGAGTGATGAAGTTCCTCTCATGTTCCCCTTTAACATTTCACCTTTCACCCTTAATCCATAACCTCCAGTTCTAGTCCCACCCAACCTCAGTGGAAAAAGCCTGCTTGCATTTACCCTGTCTATACCCCGCATAATTTGTGTACCTCTATCAAATCTCCTGTTACACCACTATGCTCTAGGAAATAAACTCAGTGGTTTATTTATTATAAAAGCAGGTATCCGTATACAACTCTGAAATTTGTCTTCTCCAGGTAACCATGAAATAAAGGAAGAGCATGAAAGTCATTCAGAGAGAAACATGAAACCCACCCCCACAAAAAAGAATGACATCCCGAACCCTGCCCCTGCACAAAACGGAATGGGAACATCAGCTCCCAAAAAACAACTTCTGCCCCACACAAAGAAACTAACAGAACATCAACTCTCAAACACCCTGCTCTCGTACAACAAAACAGAGAAGGGCAGGTGATAAAAAGCACAGAATATAAAAATCATTAGTCTGAAAATGTCTGCAAAGCATAAACACAATAGTCCAATGCATAAATGCAGAACCATTGTAAGATATCACTGACATTTATTGAAAGAGAAGGACAGCAGACAAGGCAGAGAGCCTACCGCCTTGCCACAGTGAGCCACCCAGGGATAGGGCGTGCACCTGTTCCATCTTCAGCAGCAATCCAAGGGAAGACCGTTAGCACTGAACTCTCACTCACCTACCACATTCATTTTGATGTCTCCTAACCTATTCCACTTATCCCTTCTAGACAGAATATCTCCCTCCTCGTGTACAGCTTCTTCACCATGACCTCCAGTGTAGACTCAGGGTATCAGCTATCATTATGTAGAAACATTGCTGCTATTTGCTCAACACAATGTGCTCCTGTCCTTTATGTATTTGTGCATTTAAATATAGCCAGCAGCATGCAGTGTTGTCAGTTCCAATCGGCCAACCTACCAAGTTTATAACATATTCACTTTTTCTTGAAACAATAATTCATTTTGTTTGGAGACAGACGATTTGATATACTATAAAAGTGCATTCAGTCTCCACACAGAAACACACACCTGACAATTTTTACTCTTTCATCTTGCAGCTGTGATGTCAAATTGAGGCAGGAGTTGTTGGTAATAAATACATACACGTATGTGACTTGTCCAAAAAGTTTCTCTTTGCTTGACCAAGGTGTATGTGGGTAATGTAGCAGCACACACAAAATGCTGAGTTCATCCAGCAATTTGTATGAGTTGTTCGGATTTCCAGCATCTACAGATTTTCTCTTATTTCTGGATAATGTAGTCCTTTTTTTCCCCCAGTGGTAAAAAGAATGTGTTGACTTGGTTGGGCTGTTAGTTCAGGACAGATTGTCTTTCCGCTGGGGTGCAAAGACCTGACATTTGCTGCATTTCCTTAATGACCGAAGACCATTGAACCAATCTGGCAGACAGTCCCATCGAGAAATGAGAATTGTGGGAGGATAGAGTTCTGATTACAGGACAATAGGTTTTGCAGAGTTAGCAGTGAGAAATGTAGACACCACTACAACGTGTATGTTGAGGACTATATTGGATGGGCTGAGGAAGTAGAATTTCATCAATTCTTTCTCAGCGTCATGTGTAATTAAAGTGATCGATAAGCTAATGGCTTTTAAAGGCGATATGGAAAACACCTATAAAATATTAGCTGTATAAAGATATCACAACGTGGAAATCAGTATTCACCTCTCTACAGCATCTTTATTTATTTGACAGTGAACTTAACTGCAAAAGTATTTATAACTAAATATTGAAGATTGGCACAGTAGCGTAGTGGTTAGCACAATGCTACAGTACCAGTGACCTGGGTTCATTTTCCACTAAATAAACTATCTTAGCTAATGAAGAAAACTGTTTGATGTTTTTACATATGGGAGCAATTTTAATTCATTATTTTACTAAATTCGTTATTTGTTACTTGGTCTAGTTCCTTTGGAAAGAAGTTACCCAACCTGTAACCCTAACCCTAACCTGTGCATCTTTTTGTTTGGAATGTGGGAGGAAACCAGATCACCTAGAGGAAACACATGCAATCATGGGGAATACTTAACAAACTCCTTAGAGACAGCGGAGGGAATTGAACACTGGTGTTACATCTGGCACAGTAATATCATTACACTAACTGGAATTCCAGCCAAAATAAGGTAGAATTTCATGTACATATTATATTCAGTCCTTATCGAGATTCTGAAATATTTTATGTTAATTTTAGAAAGATTGATCTAGAAGCAAGGGGCTCTCCAAACAAAACCAGTTTCACCCTCAGAATAAATTAATACTTTTGGGACCTCCTTCTAGGAAATTAAGTTTTGTGGCATAAGGGCACTATCAATCATGTTTTATGTTAAGGATAACGAACAAAGGATAAGAACAAATGTAAAAAATCATTGTATTTCAGTCAGAGGGGTGAATCTATGGAACAGTTGTAAGAATTTAAAAACATGCACTACACTTAACAAGTTTAAACATTATTTAAAAAGTATTTAATGAACAAATATAAAATACACGATTTAAAATGAATGGGAGTGATGTAAATAAATGATACTTGGAATTGGATTTTGTGTTAAAAGATCATGAAATTTTTTGTTTTGTTGTGATGAATGATGCCAAATACATTGTGTATAAGTAAGAGGGGCAGGCGTAATAAGCTGTAGCTTCAGCTACATCCTTTCGGTCTGTTTTAAAGAATATCCATTTTTTTTGTTGTAATTTTGAACTATGTAATCATCATTGTAAATGATACTTTTTGTTATGTTTGTACTGACAGAAATAAATTAATTTCATTCATTCAGTCATGTTAATGAATTAAAACTTATTTTAATTTTACTTAGAAAATGAATAATCAGAAAATGAATCTGAATCTTTATGGAATTTTCAGTAATTTAAAATCGAGATATTCATGAAATTGACATTGTGATTAAAAATGCTTTTCTCTTAAACCTAAGAAAAAGTGTAACTATTTATCACATAACATTTCAAAGCAAAATTAATTAAAAATTAGTTTTGGTCTGTTTCGTGCCATATTTACATAATATAAAATTAAATTAATTATGAACTAGAGAGGAGGGAGTCCCATCTTGAAAATGTGCATTATTTTGGCATAGTTTACTCCTGAATTATTAGTTGCACCAGATGGAAACTTTGCCAAATTATGTAATGGAGGCTATTGATAAAAGAATTGAAGAAATTGCTAAGAGTAATTTGAACTATATCAGTGACAGATTCTTAATTAACATAACTGTGCAAGCATTTTCTTAATTATTAGTGTCATCGTAACTATTTGTGTTCATACACATCCTTTACTGTGTTAAAGGTCACTGCTCCCCGCCTACCTCTTGCTGTCAATGCATACTGCTTAAAATAGTGATAACAGAAAACAATGATAACAAGGGGAAAAGAACACATAATTCTATTTTTGTATTGCTTAAGTAAAAGAGTTAAAATTATGCAGCAAAATATAAATATTGTTCCAGCCGCAGGCAGTAGATGGAAAACAAATGTGGTCAGAGTGGGTTGCTGATGTAAAAGTTATTTTTATGTCTGTTAGTCTTGTGTTGAGGTGAGGTCAGTTTGATTTCAAAACAAATTAGAAAATGATAAACATGATCGGAAAGTTGCGCCTAATCGGTTAGTTGTACCTAATCAGTTAACTGTCTTGAAATGACGTCCGCACAAGTCTGTGGATTTATTGTTATTGTCAATGCTTTTATCATACAATGGATTTGACATAAGAATGCAAAAAATATGAGCATTTATAGACTATGTGGACCATAGATTTATTAAGTACAAAGTTAATCCTTTCAAGATTCAATATTCAAGTTCATTTCTCAAGTGTACATTGAAACATACAGAGAAGTGTGCCATTTGCATTAACAAACTACATACCAGAGGGTGCGTTGGGGGCTGCCTGGAAGTAGCACCACACATTCCATGCCCACAATGCTTGGCAGAGTAACCCAAAACAGAATAAGCAATTAAACAGCAACAAAACAAGCCCTGTTCCCCCCTCCTGTTCATGAGCATACAAAGTCCTTTAACCCCAGGGCAGGCCTCCAGTCTACAGCTTACCATGGCCTGCCGATTGAAAGTCAGCTTTGAACAATTCAATGGCTCAGACTCTTCAGCTTTCAAGGGGTCTGTTGGAGTCCATAATTATTGTTACTAAGTTGATGATAATCTCAACTCAAAATTACCATGGTATGTGAAAGAATTTCTTCAATGATTATTGTCAATTTGGGCACATGCTCTCAAAATGATTCGCCACCATTGACCTATGAAAATGCACCCTGTCGTAAAACAAATGCTGTATATTGGCAGCCAATATGGACACAGAAAGCACCACAAAATCAATCTGCAAATTATTTATTTTAGTAATGTTAGTTAAAGATAACTGTTTTCTGGAGATAACAACAGATCTTTATATGACAAACAGAAACCAAGAGTACAAGAGAGCTTTGACTTTGACTGTTTATTCCTCTCCATAGATGCTGCCTGCCTTGCTGAGTTCCTCCGCCATTTTGTGTGTGTTACTCAAGGTATCCAGCTTCTGTAGAATCTCAAACATGAGGAAATCTGCAGATGCTGGAAATTCAAACAACAACACACACAAAATGCTGGTAGAACACAGCAGGCTAGGTAGCATCTATAGGGAGAAGCGATGTCGACGTTTCGGGCCGAGACCCTTCATCAGGACACAGACAGGACAGGACAGGACAAGAGATCTGTAGAATCTCTTGTGTTTATGATCTTTTACTTCCATCTGAATAGACAGTGGGTGTCTCAACTTAATATTTCATCTGAAAGATGTTGACAGCAGCAATACTATAATTCTTCAGTACTGCATCATGAAATATTTTTGTGCTCCAATCTCAAACAAACAAATTTTGATTCCATTTCGACAGCATTCCTATCAAGTCCTGGCTCACACCGAAATGTCATAAACACATTTCTGCTAATTCAATTGGGTTTGGAAACAGAGAAAGCAACTTCCGCATTTCTTTGAGAAGGTTATTGAGAGATTCAGAATTATCATTTAAAACCAAAAGAAGGAGTTATATTTTCATATTGATTATAGTTTTATCACAAGCAGCCTAAAGATTTTGTATAATATTAAAAGATTAATTGCAGGGAAATGCATTTAGAACAGCTCTAGTTAAGGAGTTGTTACTAGCACCAGAAAGATAGCTTGAGTGACTTCTCTAAGCATTGGGGTTCTGTTGACATTCAACCAGTGACACCAGGCAGCCCACAATCTCTGAGTGTCTCACATCAGATGATCAAACCGGTCTTGTTCTGTCACAGTCGCAGATTTACAGATACCTTGCTCCTTGGGCAATTCTAATGTCCTCACTGATACATCAAGACAAGTCAAGTCAATTTTGTTTTCATTTAACTATATGCATGTATGTAACATATATTACCATATAAACCATATAATGTATATAGAAATGAGACAATTCTCCGAACCTGCACAGTAGTACACATAACACACAACGTCTTTTGAAGGTAAGGCGAAAATATACAGATGAATCACACATAAATAACAAATTAAAGTGCATTTATATTAAATATAATAAGGTATGGAACGGGTTAACCAGTGACACTTCAAATACAATGCAGCCAGGAGTTCAGAAGCCTAATGGCCTGGGGGAAGAAAATGCTTCTCATCCTGACTGGTCTTGTTTTTGTGCACTGTAGTCTCCTGCCTGATGGGAGAAAGTCAAAGAGGATGCTGGATGGATGGGACATTTCTCAGGAACACTGCATACGCAGAACCCTCAGTATTACTAAGGATCCTGTCCATCCATCCAGCACCCTCTTTCAATTTCTACCATCAGGCAGGAGACTATGATGCATAAAAATAAGAACAGTCTTATGGTAATCCATGGCTCCCGAAATGGAGCATAAGCTTTTTAAAGGCATTGTACACCTTGAATCTGTACAATAGGATCATATGGAATGGATCATTGACAAGAATGCAGAACCTCCTAAGCAAACTCCCCGCCATCCAGTCAGACATCATCTGTCCCAGCTGTGCTGAACTTCGCAATTCCTATGTAGGAGCCTTGTGGGAATTCATGGACAAGTCATCCTTGATTCTAAAGGATTGCCTAAGTAGTATAGTACTGTGTTAAAGTCATAGGCACCCTAGAATTTTTTTACCATAAATTTTATTTTAGATGTTTATTTCTTGTCTTCTACATTTGTGTGTCAGTAGAAAAGAGCAAATTTTAGATATGCATTCATTTTCCAAAGAATTAAATGTTAGAGAAATTTTTGTATTTCATTAAGCAAAGTAACATATTAAATAATAGACCACTTTTTACATACAAACAATTACTTCTTTAGGTACATTTCAATAGGTACATTTAATGTCAGAGAAATGTATACAATATACATCCCGAAATTCTTTCTCTTTGCAAACATCCATGAAAACAGAGGAGTGCCCCAAAGAATGAATGACAGTTAAGTGTTAGAACCCCAAAGTTCCCCCCCAGCTCCCCCCTCTCACGCACAAGCAGAGGCAAAGCAACAATCCCCCTCCCCCACCTGCAAAAAAGCATCGGCACCCCCCCACCGAGCACTCAAGTGTGCAGCAAAGCGTCAGTAAAGACACAGACTTTCAGTACCCCAAAGAATACTCATCCACCTGGTATTCAGCATACCACAGGTGCTCTCTCTCTCTCTCTCCCCACCCCCCCCCCCCACCCCCAGTAAGGGAAAAAGAGGTGTCCCCATTTTACAGCAAGAAGGGAGACATAGCAAAACAACTTGCTGATTTATGGTGTTATAAGTGGTTGAGTTGCTTTTTCCGAGCTCTGTGCCCAAAGAACTCGGGTCCCTGGGTACACAGCCAGCAGCCAGCTCACTGCTTTTGATCTCCCGTGTACTCCCACGACACATCAGGCAGCAGCACCAGCCTCGAGTCAGCCCATCTCCAGAGTCATGAAAATCCGGCACCCTGAAGGCACGCTAGTCTTCCAGGCCGCGTCCTTGGCATATCGAAAAGCTGCTGGTCATGAGGCCCTGAGAGCCCAAGTCAGCGTGTAACTCCGGGTCAGGGTCTTCAAAAGAACCTTGAAGGGGAAAAATAGAGATATCAAAGACAGAAATAAAGCTGTTTCCAAAGATGCAAGCAAAGGAGTCGCCATTAGGCGCCGTCATCCTCCTTAGCTTCGCCCACTTTGTAGGTATGTTGCTCAATGCATGATCAGACAAAAATAACAGATAGGTGCTAATGATTAACAGCATAAGTTGAATAAACGAAACTGATTAACTGAAACAGAAAGGGGTGTAGAAGGAATGAAACTAGGCGAAGCAGCCAAACTAAAAGGTGAGGGTGTGGCAGATGTAACAGTTTAACTTTCAAGTCTTCAATCCTTACACCATGGCAAGAGTGAGCATAGCAACAAGACACAGGGTGTCATCCTGCATCAGTTAGGTCTCTCCTAAGCAGAAATTTTGCAGCAGACAGGGGTTTGAAGATGTGCTGTCCGAGCTCTTTGGAAGAAGCACAAAGAAACAGGTCAGGTTGAGGACCAGAAACGCAGTGGTGGGCCATGGAAACTGGGTGCATCAGATGGAAGATACATCAGACTGATGTCCCTTCTAAATTGGAAGGGACACCACTGCTGTCAGCTCTGAACTTACAGAAACCACTGGAACCGAAGTACACCCCTCAGTGGTCTGGAAAAGTCTTGTCAGAAGTGGTCTTCATGGAAGAGTCATTCTTCTGAAATGGAATCAAAGCAGAGACTGACCTGCACACAAAAACCCAAGGACAACGGCAACACGAGCTCTGGACTGACAAGTCAAAATTAGACATTTCTGGCTCAAACAGGAGGCAGTTTGTCTGTGAGCGCTACACTGCTGCCAACAGTGAAACATGCCAGAGGTTCCCTACAGGTTCGAGTTGGAGTTGGTGATCTGGTCAGAATTAATGGAATCCTCAGTGCTGTGAGGTACAAGCAGATTCTCATCCATCATGCATAACCATCAGGGAGGTGTCTGATCGGTCCCAAATTCATTCTACAGCAGGACAACGACTCCCAAAACGCAGCCAAGGTCATAAATAATTACCTTCAGTGAAAAGAAGAACAAGGAGTTCTGCAACAGATATGTCATCGAGGCTGCCTGGGATTACCTGGAGAGACAGAAGCAAAGTGAGGCAGCCAAAGTCGGGAGAAGATGATGTTTGGAACAACCTACCAGTCAATTGTATTATAAAACTGCATGACAGTGTACCTAAGAGAACTGATGTTGTCTTAAAAGCAAAGAGTGGTCACACCATATATTGATTCGGTTTAGTGTTTTTTAAAATTATTTACTGCTCTTTATAGTACTTTTTTGATATTTATAAACTTTTCATTTCATTATTTTTGAAAACATCTTCACTTTACAGAATCTTTTTATATGTGTCTAAAGCTTTTGCACAGTTCTATCTACTCTAATACCTGTCATCAGCCTGTATACTCTAATGGCTATCATCAGCTCACCTCTTAGCTTCCACTTGCTGTTTATTTTCCCCCCACTTAGGTTCAAGCAAACTTTTCAAAGCTCCCGTTCAATTCAAGCATGCACCCTTGAGGAGACTTTTTGCATTGTTATTGTTTAAGTTGTGGGTTATGTCTAGCTGTTGTCAGAGCTTCAGTCAGAGTTCATCATGACAACCATTGAAAGCAAATCTCAGGCTGTAATTATTGTAGGTTTTGCAGAAAACTAGGATAACTATTTATATCATCGCTATAGTATCATCTTTTGATTCTACTGCAAACTCAATGTGTCATTTCATCATGTACAATTCAGTGATATTAGTTATATGGCAGAAATGTTAAAGTCTCATATCTAATAGTCAATAAAATCTACAAAGTAAGGCCTTTGTTCCATCATGATGGAAATAAACAAGTTCTCCTGAGTCGTCTTGCCTTCATTGACTGAATATTGCTGAGATAGGTAAGCCCCATGTTCTTTCTTCTACTTTAATTACCAAAAATACAGTTTCACAAGCCAACCTCCTTATCTCTATTTACATCAGTGAACAGAGTGGCTACTAAGTAACAGAACTAGTCTCTATTGAGGGCTGCTAGTAGTGCCTCTGAACTTACTGGAATGTTGAAAAAGAATTTAGTGGAATGTTGTGGAAATGACTCACTAATGATCATAAGGGATTAAACCGCAGCTTCCTTTTCTGGCTTGTCCAAAGTGCCACATGGTTTGCCTCTTAACCATTGTCCGTATAATGGCTTTTCGAGCAATGTATTTGGGGCAAGGTAGAATGCTAGAGAAACGCAAACAATATTGGGGGGGGGAAACTCAGCAGGTCAGACAGCATCTGAGGAAAGCAAAATGGTTAGTATTTCGGGGCTAGGGACCTTTAGCAGGACATTGACTGATTTCCAGCATCAGTGCTTTCTGGTTTAATATATTAGTTTTATCATTAAACCCATGCTCCCAGAGCAAGCAAAATGTCATAATTGCAGTCAAACTACCCAGATCAAGTAATTAACCTGTTATGTTCTTTATGAATTAGGCTACGGTTAATTTGGTGGGTTGCTGGCTGTGCAGCTTGAATGGCCAGAAGGGCCTTTTTTGTGCTATATCTCTGAATGAATAAATGCTGAATAAAATAATATAATTAGTTCCTGTTGTTGCCAGTCAATCAAGCAAAGCATTTTGAGAAAAAGAATTTCATTTCTTCTGCTTTAATTTTTATTCTTTTTAGGGTGTCATGATAGCATAGCAGTTAGCGAGATGCTGTTACAGCTCGGGGCATTCCGGTGTTTGGAGTTCAATTCTAGCACCATCTGTAAGGAGTCTGTGCATCCTCCCCGTGGAATGCATGGGTTTTCCCCAGATGCTGCGGTTTCCTCCCACAGTCCTGAGAAGTACCGGGTAGGTCAGTCGGTCATTGGAGATCGTCCCATGATCAGGTTAGGGCTAATTGGATTTGTCAGGAGTTGCTGGGGCAGTGTTACCCAAAGGGCAAGAAGGGCCTGTTCTGTGCTGTATCATTAAATAAAATTAACTGCACGGATGCTCTGCTGAGTATATTCGTATGTTCCATTGTATAACTTGATTTACACTGCACTGTGGATATCCTACAATGAGTAAAAGGATTTCTAATTTAACTAGATGCTCTGACTTTTCCTGCATCCCCCCATTGCAGTTTGTACACCATTTGAAGGCGGTGGGACACCAGTTTTGGTTGAAAGTAGTGCAAACTGAAATTACAAAATGGCCTTTTGTTCTGCATTTTCTTTTCTTGCATCAGTGACAGCAGAATATGCCTATTCATGCATGTTGGGGGAAGAATGTTATTATTTTGATTCATTCTTGTATTTTTAAAATTTGTGTTGTGTAGGTGGGGAAAATTAATGTAACAGAATTTCTTAGTTGTTGGTACTTTTCTCTTATTCATTTTCCCTTTCTCTTCCTAAGTATTGTAATTTTGATTTTCTCATAATGCCGATGATGAGATAAAAGGCTGTGGTTTACTTAGGCTTTGTGGTAACTGGCTTCCCTCCTCTTTCACTAGACAAAGTTGTGGCATTTGCCTGCATTTTAGATTTTTTACTCTTTATTCTGCATCCTTAAGTATAATTATCTAGAACATCTGTGTTTGTTCATAATCGATCAATTAGCACATTTTATTCAAAGACCTCTTTTAAAAAATCAGTAGCACATCGTGGAGATTATTAAAGGCAAATAACAGTCTTATCAACTTTGTAAATACCTCCTGTTAGTTCTGAGGGCAAAATAGGGATGTAGTTCACATGCTTCTTTTGTGAGACATGCACAGAAGTATTGTGTTCTCAGATGGACAAGAAAAAATGCAAGCAGCGCCACTGGCTCCTTAATTCTGCGTTTAAGGGTGATCTGTCAATCAGCCACTACTTTGGAAACACATTGTCATTGGTATCTGAGCATTATCTTGAGGCTGATACAATATTGGAACGAATTGATGTAACATTGATTATAAAGGTTTAATCTCTGTAACAATCTTCTTCCAATTGTAAATGGCAAATGAGATGTCAGATATCTTTTCATTCATTCTGTGTCAGTGAATTGAGTGGGAATGTCAGTGTTCCTGTAGGCAGGCCTCTTGCTCTGACTAAGTTGATCTGTATTGTGCAGGAAGTGAATGACCATCTTAGATCATTGGAGGCAGAGGCCAAGGGACAATGTCGATGTTTATGAATTTACACCCTTTGTGAGTGGATGAGATTTGCACAGGACATTAATGTGACCAACCTGGAGTATTGACTATTTTGTTGTCCTTATGTTATGAAATACGTGCCTTCATTGGAGGTGGTCTAGAAATAAAAGGGTCTTTGTATGAGAAACAATTGAATGATCTTAATAACAAGCCTCTTGCAGGGTCAAGGGGCTTACATGCCCTGTTCTTGTCGTGTTTCTCAGCAGTGGTTTGGGAAATCGGACCATGCACCATTGTGAGACACCCAGTGGTGGAAGAAAGAACCTGGTTTCTTGAGGAGGACGGGGAGAGGAGCAGGCCTGAAGCACTGCGGCACAGTTTACTCCAGGTACTTGGAGAAGTGGACATGAGGACAGAGAAATGCTGTAAGTGTGTCAGTATTCGAGAGAAAATTAAAACAGATCCCTGCAGGCCCACACTCCTGATGATCCTACTTGCTCATATGTGATTGCTAGAAATTAAGCTGGATTACCCGTGTCTGCGTCTGAATAAGGGGGAGATGAGGGGCTGCTGCACACTTGTTCTGACAAAAACGTGGCTCCAGAACACTGCTGTGGCCCGGCCAGCCACCCAGTTGGCCTAATCTCCTTTTGGGTGCACAGAAATGCTGCGACCTCCAGTAAGGCCCACGGAAGAGGTCTGCATGTCTACATCAATAACACTGGTGTGTGAGCACCTCAGCAGTAACAGCTCACAGCTCATCGCACATCTTAAATAGTGAACTGCAGGCCCTTCTCGTTACCAAGGGAGTTCATTGCCATTGTGATTATTACTGTTTACATCTCCCCTGTGCTAGTGCTGCAGGAGCTCTACGGCGCCATGAAAAACTCCAAGTCATTCACTCTGATGGCTTTTTTATTGCTGGTGACTTCAATCATGCCAACTGAAAAAGCGTTCTGCCAGAATTCGTGACACTGCGTATTGGAGCTGATCTATACCAATATTCACAGAGCCCACAGGGTGCCCCCCGCCACCCCACACTCACCTCAGATACTCAGACCAGCAGCCATTTTGCTAATCCCTGCGTACAGACCAGTGAGTCAAACCAGTTCACAGGGAGATAAGGACCTGGCTAGAAGGTGCCACCACAACGATCATCACGTCAACATTGATGAATTTGTGGACTCAGTGACTATAGAAAAAACGCATTGAGGATATTACCATTATTAAACACTACAGTGCCGGGGCAAATCAGAAACCATAGCTGCCTTGGTGACATCAGAGACACATGGTGCATGTGGCAAGACCTACAAACCATAGCAGATTACACCCTATGTCGACAACAGCGACACCTCCCTTCCTGATAGAGTGAGTGCCTCCTATGCATGGATTGACACAATGAATAAGGAAAGCCCCCCTCTGCCCCGGAGGAGCAGGCACCCTGTTTGGCCGCAGCCGAGGTGAGGAGGAACCTAGCCAGGGGAAACCCACTCAAAGCTGCTGGGCTAGACAACATATCTGGTCAGGTGCTGACGGGTAGTACGGCCAGCTAACAGAGATCTAAATGGACATCTTTACCAGCTCTTTGCAACAGTCCGATGTCCCTGCAAGCTTTAAGGCAGCCACCAGCATACCCGTGCCCAAAGGAGAGATGGTAACTGGCCAAAATAGTTACCACCCAGTGGCACCAACCTCAATAATCATGAAGTGCTTTGAGCGGCTGTTAATGGATCATATAAAATTCTACCTTCTAGCTGTATTGGTCACTTTGCAGTTCACCTATACTCAAACCAGTCCACTGATGAATCCATCCCCTGTGCCCTCCACTCTGTCCTATCCACCTAGAAAACAATGCATCATGCACCAGGATCTTGTTCATAGACTGAGCTCAGCGTTTAACATGATCATCCCTCAGAGGCTGGTGAGTAAACTGCCCTTGTTGGGATTCAACACCCCCCACTCCGTAACTGGATCTTGGATTTTTTTGACAGAAAGACCCCACTCAGTCCGAGTTGGCAGCAATATCTTAAGCTCCATCGTGCTGAGCAATGGTGCCCCCACTGCTATTCATACTGCTGACCGTGACTGCACTGTCAGATCCAGCTCAAATTGCATCATTCAGATTCACTGATGATATCTCATATCATCAGGTGAGGTGGTTGACCTCAGTAGCGGTAATGATGAGACAGCAACTTTCGAGGAGCTAGAGAGGCTTGTCAAATGGTGTAAGAACAACAACCTGAGTCTCACCGTACACTCTTCAATCTCTCAGTGAGGTTCCCACCCACTTTAAAAGAGCGACAATCATACCAGTGCCCAAGAAGAGCAGGGTGAGCTGTCCTCAATAACTGTTGACCTGTTGCACTCACATCTACTCTGATGAAGTGCGTTGAGAGGTTGGTCTTGGCCAGAATCAACTCCTGCGTAAACATGGACCTGGAACCACTGCAATTTGCCTGTTGTTACAACAGGTCTATAGTGGATGCAATCTCCTTGGTCCTCCAGGCCTTGGATCACCTGGACAATAGTACCTATGTCAGGCTGCCGTTTATTGATTACAGCTTCGCGCTCAACACAATTAGACCAACAGTTCTAATCAACAAGCTCTAACACCTGGACTTCTAAACCTCCCTCTGGATCCTTGACTTCCTCAGCAGATCAGAAGTAACATCTCCTCCTCACTGACAATCAACACTGGCATATCTCAAGGATGCATGTTTGGTCCACTGCTCTACACCCATGATTGTGTGGCTAGCCACAGTACAAACGCCATGTAAAAATATACCAACAACTCAACTATTGTTGGCCAAATTTCAGATGGAAATGAGGAGGTGTACAGGAGTGAGATAGACTAGCTGGTTGAGTGGTGTCATAACAGCAACCTGGCACTTATCATCAGTAAGACCAAAAAATTGATTGTGGACTTCAAGAAGGGTAAGTCGAGGGAACACACATCAGTCTTTATTGAGGGGTGATCAAGTTCAAGTTCCTGGGTATCAACAGCTCTGAAGATCTATCGTGGGCCTAACATATTGATGCAATTATAAAGAAGGCATGACAGCAGTTATATTTCATTAGGAGTTTGAGGAGATTTGATTACGTCACCAAAGACTGGCAAATTTCTACAGATGTGCCATGGAGAGCATTCTAACTGGCTGCATCACTGTCTGGTATGGAGGGGACACTGCACAGGATCGGAAAATGCTGCAGGATGTTGTAAACTCAGCCAGCTCCATCATGGACACTTGCCTCCCCAGTATTAAGTGCACCTTCAAAAGGCAAAGCCTCAAAAAGGCAGCATCCACCAAGGACCCCCATCAGGATATGCTCTCTTCTCATTGTTACCACTGAGTAGGAAGTACATGATTTTAAAGACTCACACTCAGCATTTCAGGAATAGCTTCTTCCCCTCTGCCATCAGAATTCTGTATGGACAATGAACCCATGAACACTACTTCACTACTTTTCTCTTTTTTTCACCCTATTTATTTAATTTAATTTTAATACACTTATTGTAATTTATGGCTTTTTATTATGTATTGCAATGTACTTCTGCTGCAAAACAACAAATTTTATGAGATATGCCAGCGATATTAAAACTTAGTCTGATTCTACAAAGACAAAGGAGATGATTGGACTACAGGGTGTTGCAACTCGACCGCACTCCTTTGCAAATCAATGACTCTGCCATGGAGAGCGTGAAGAGCACAAATTTCCTTGGTGTGCACATAATGGGCAGTCTAACCTGGATCTACATTTCCTCATTAGCTAAGAAAGCACAGCCGCGTCTACACTTTCTGAGGAGATTGAGACATGTAAGGCTTCCTGCCCCATTCTAACAACTTTCTACAGGAGTATCATTGAGAGTGCCCTATCTGGCTGCATCGTGTGGTACAGAAGCTGCAAGGAATCGGACCATAAGATCCTACAAAAGATAGTAAAATCCACTGAGTGGATCACTGGGATCTCCCCTCCTCCCTATTTGTGACATTTAAAATTTTTTATTTTTCTTATTTAAAAATACAATGTGGAATAAGCTCTTCTGGCCCTTTGAGCTGCATCACTAGCAACCCACTGATTTAACCTTAGCCTAACTATGGAATAATTTACATAACCAATTAACCTATTAACTAACCATTACATCTTTGAACTGCGGGAGGAAACACATGTGTTCATGGGGAAGATGTGCAAACTCCTTACAGATGACGTCGGAATTGAACTCTGAACTCTTAATGCCCTGAGCTATAATAGCAGACGTTAGCCACTACGCTCCTGCGGTGCCCTACCAGGAGCCTGTATACGAAGGGCCCAAAACATTGTTGGGTATCCCTACCACCCATCCCACAATCTCTTTGATCCACTGCCATCAGGAAGGAGGTACAGGAGCATCAGGACTAGGAATGCCAGACTGGGTAACAGCTTAGGCTGTGAGACTAACGAATACCCTACCACCACTGAGGTCTCGTCACTAGGACAGCAAGCTGTTTACTGTTTACCTGTGCTGTGCACTTCATATGCATTTTGAATTACATTTTATTATCTTATTTGTGGTACTATTTTGATTTTATGTCCTATGTGTGATATATGTTTTGTGGGTGTACCATGGTCTGGAGAAACATTGTTCCATTCAGTTGTCTATATGTACAGTCAGATGACACTAAACTTGAATTTGAACTCCAGATCTATAGCAAGGGTTTCCAATCTGGGGTCCATGGCGTACAAAGGTTGGGAAACCTGGTTCTATAGTGTCACTGGGGCTTTCATAAGACTGAGCAAACAACCGTGTGTAAATCTGTTGGGAAACAGATTGCATGATAGCACAGAAGTTTTAGACACCTTACTGGTAGCTCCTGCAAAACAGCTGTCTGTCCCCGATGGCTTCAGTGTTTTCCTGTGAGAAGACAAATAACCTCCAGGTCCGACAGGGAAGCAAGGGGCCAGGGACAGCATATTAGGGTGATTAATCAGTATTAATAGAGAAATAGTGTTAAAGTTATTAATGGAGCTAAGGGAGAACCTGTGGATGTGGATCTTAAAGAGAGTTTTAATAGGTCCCACATAAGAGGCAAATGTGCAAAATGAAAGCATGCAAGATTGGGGAACAGATGAGCATGGATTGGGAATTAGAACATGAACAGGAAATCAGACTGGGAATAAACTGCTCTTTTTCTGGGTGGTAGGCAGAGATGAAGAGCTTGCCACAAGGAGCAGTGCTTTGGTCATCCACTTTGGTTCTTAAAGCAGAAACGTGGACTATTACATGAGTGGTGATACTTAGAGAAAAGAACAGGTGCAGTGACACTTGGATATCCTTGTACAAAAAACCCTGAAAACAAGGGCTCAGATTGAAAGTAGTTAGTAAGTTAAGTGGTCAGATGACCATCATTGTAAGAGAATTTATCCATAGGAACAGGGATGCCCTAATACAGCTGTACAGGGTTCTGGTGACATATCATCTGGAATTTTATACATGATTTTAATCTCCTTATCTCAGGAAAGATGAACTCTCCATCGAAGGAGTGCATCAGAAGTTTACTGGAGTGATTCCCTGGGTGGCATGCTTGATATCTGAGAAGAGAATGGATTGATGGTCTTATATTTTCTGGATGGGATCTCATAGAAATCGATATAAAATTTTAACAGGCTTGGATATAGGAAGGATGTCCAGATAGATGGAGTCAAGAACGAGGGTTCACGGCCTCAGGATATGGGTGCGCTACCTCGAACCAAGAGCAAGAGAAATTTCTTCAACTAGATGTGGTGAACCTGTGATACCCCAGTGGGTGATCAGACATAATCCTGTTGAATGGTGGAGCAGGGGCATCTGTACCTATGATCTGTAAGATCCCCCTGCTAATTTTCTTAATCATGTCATTGAGGTCTTTATGAAAGAGCAAATGTAGTTGTGTGAAACCTTTTTTCTGAAACCCAATCCCTTCGGCAGTGAAGCACTCTTGCAGTGCCTTGAATTTTGTGTCCTCATCCGTGGATCTAGTCTTCAACCCAGATCTTTCTCACTTAGGTGAAAATTGTTAACATTAAAAAGTCACAAATGATGCACCAGAAACATATGACCTAGTTTCTAATACACTACTTGCAGCAGAATGAGAAATGACTGCCTTCCCACAAAAGCAAGAGCTTTATCTGATTATGTATTGCTCTCTACCAAGATGTAAAGAGCTTTTGAAAGTTATTGTTACAGGTAGCCCCAATCTGTTTTAAAACACTATATTTTGCATTACCAGACTTGAGAAAGTACTGATGTCTTTGTAGAATCCCAATATAGGGACCTGAAATGGGATAAGTTCATACCACCCTTCAAGGCTGTTCTCTCATTACATGAGATCACCGTTGATAACTGTAGACCAAACAAAGCTAAAATATGTGCCATCCACCTATATCATTCCATGACAACTTGTAACCTTGGGGGGAAATAAATTCTGCGTAGCGAATTACTCATTCTCCTGCACACCCACTGCCTTGCCCTCATCCTTCCAAGATGCAACCCACAAAAATAAGATGATCTTTAGGCACCAGCATTGGGTTTGTTTTTCTTAAATGATGAAGCCACTTGTTCAGACAACATGTGATGCATATGTCTGTTCACCCACCTGCTGGAATGTTCCAAGCACTGCTTCTTCTCTGTTGGGTAATCAAGCAGCTAATGTCATGTACAGTAACAGTTTCCACTTTCCTGCCCTATTCCAGTGGGACAACACCTAAAAGATGGAGGATTTGGTCACATGTAAAATTCTGCACAGCTCAAGACTGGTGTGAGTGAGAAACAGGTAAAAGGACCTCCCAAAATAATAATCACCTGTGAGGTATGTACAGTAAGAGTAAAGGGTGTAACCATTCAGTACAAGGTATTGAATGTTGGGGAGAGGAGTGAGGTAGGAGCTTATCAAAATTAGAATTAATTCAAAAATTGAAACAACTCAGCAACTTTTTTTTTACCATCTGCCCCTCAAACAATTCTTGTAAGCTTGGTTAATGTTGTGCAAAAGATAACTGAAAATGTCAGTACGTTATTGAGTGTACACTGAAACTAATGCAATAAAAATAATAAATCAGATTAAAATTACTGGTCTGCAATACGCTGACAGTTCTGTGACAAGCTTGCGGCAAACCCCCATAGGATTCCTGTGTGAAAGTGGAGTCCTAACCCTCTTGACAGGTCTTTGCTAGGGTTTTGTTGACTAGCTAATGTTGGACACCACATCAAATTCAGCAGAGAAGTGCAAACTCATTGCATTTTCCCTTATACTGTAGAATCTGAACACAGAGTCCATAATTATGTTAATCCTAGGAGATACAAGAGACTGCAGATGCCAGAATCTGGAGACACAAAGAAAATGCAGGAAGAATTCAGCAAGACGAGCGACATTTATGGGAGGAAAGGAATTGCTGATGTTGAAATCCCGCATCAGAATGTTAATCAGAACCTATCAGGTTTATTATCACTGACACATGTCATGAAATCTGTTGTTCTGTGTCAGCAGTGCAGTGGAATAAGTTAAAAATTACTCTGAGTTACAATGAGAAATATATAGTGCAAAGACAGAGCAAAATAGTGAGGTAGTGTTCATAGGTTCATGGACCATTCAGAAATCTGACAGCAGAGGGGTTAAGAAGCCATTTCTAACATGTTGAGTGTCCATCTTAACGGAATGTTAATTTCTCATCCTTGGTCACCCTTCAGCCATGTCTCTGTAATGGCAACAATACAATATCTTTACATATCTATCTGAACTGTTAATTAACCTCCCTTATTGAAAGGGCTCTGTGCATTCAGACACCATGGCTATCGTCTTGTATTTTCAACGTTATTATCCTTCGTAGCATTTTTTCAGCTGTAGCTCTGTTTGTGTCTTCTCTGCTAGCCCTTTTGGCTTTCTCTTTTAGAGTTTGATTTCTCTCCTGGTTGTTGACCATCTATAAGGACTGCCAATACAGATGCCTTGTGCAGGAAGGCACAGAGTCGACTGTACTTCCTAAGAAGGTTGGCGTCATTCAATGTCTGTAGTGAGATGCTGAAGATGTTCTATAGGTCAGTTGTGGAGAGCGCCCTCTTCTTTGTGGTGGCGTGTTGGGGAGGAAGCATTAAGAAGAGGGACACCTCACGTCTTAATAAGCTGGTAAGGAAGGCGGGCTCTGTCGTGGGCAAAGTACTGGAGAGTTTAACATCAGTAGCTGAGCGAAGGGCGCTGAGTAGGCTACGGTCAATTATGGATAACTCTGAACATCCTCTACATAGCACCATCCAGAGACAGAGAAGCAGTTTCAGCGACAGGTTACTATCGATGCAATGCTCCTCAGACAGGATGAAGAGGTCAATACTCCCCAATGCCATTAGGCTTTACAATTCTACCGCCAGGACTTAAGAACTTTTTAAAGCTATTATTAATGCTTTTTGAGATAGTGATTTAGATACATATCATATTTTTTACTGAGTTAAGTATTGTATGTAATTAGTTTTGCTACAACAAGTGTATGGGACATTGGAAAAAAAGTTGAATTTCCCCATGGGGATGAATAAAGTATCTATCTATCTATCTATCTATCATCTTCCAGCTCCAGCTCCCATCTTCTGTCATTCAAATTTAGACCCTATAGGATTACTGCCTCTTGAGGTCCTACATTTTTATCTCCTTATTTTTAGCATTCAGTGTCTTAGCCTTCTGCTTTCCTATATTGCTGGTTTTGTCCAGCTCCCCTTCTAAAAGGCATTATAACACTTTTTTTCCCTCCTAAAGTGCAGAATTGGGCACAGCATCCCAGTGGTGTTTGAACCATATGCCTTCGTGCTTTGGAAACTACAACTGCCCTTCCTTCCCACATAAAGCTGATGACTGTGGAGCAAACAGTGCGAGAGAACAGCAGTGAGGAGGCTGGCAGAAATGGGCCGAGTGGCCTGGCTCTGTTCCTAAATCGTACAGCAAATCATCCATGTTGACATTATTGTTGCCATTTTAGACAAAATAATGCCTTTCCGTTATTGTCACATAACTAAATAGTCACACTGCCAACAGCTCTATTTATTGAAAAATATGTGCTTAGTTGCTGATTGATTCCTTCTGTATAGCACTGCCTGCTGGGTATTGGCATGATTCCGCTAGTATCTGATAATTTCTTCCTTCAAGCAGTGGAAATCTACAGGCAGTGGGGTGTGACAGGTACTGAAATGCTTGTTGATCCTGATGGTTTCTTCACAAACCTATTCTTAATTAAAAATGTACCGCTTTGCATTCTCCTTGGTATAGTTATTGACTGGAAGAACATACAGAAGCTACGTAGATTAGAATGAAGCGCAAGAAGGAGAAGGAAAGAGAGAATGGGCATCAGGAGGAGACCTTATTGAGTCAAAGAATCATAGAAAACTACAGCTCAGAAATTGGCCCTTCAGCCCATCTAGTCTGTGCCAAAAAATTTAAACAGCCAAGTACCATCGACCTGCTGCCAGACCATAGCCCTCCATAACGTTAAAATCAAAATGGCATCCACCACTTGTGCTGGCAGATCATTTCATACCCGGACCACTCTTTGAGTGAAGAAGTTTCCTCTCATGTTCCCCCTAAACATTGTAGAGGCATGTAAAATCATGAGGAGCACAGCTAGGGTGGATAGTCATAGCATTTTCCTCCAGGGTAGATGAATCTAAAACTAGAAGGCATTGGATTAAGGTGGGAGGGGAAAGAATTATAGATGATCAGAGAGACAGGTTATTAACATAGAGAGTGCTGAGAACAGTGTATAGGACAAGCTGATCAAGCTGGGTACAATTACAACATTTGAAAGACATTTGGGCAGCTACAAGCAGCGGAATTGTTTGTGAGGATAAGGGCCATACATGGGCAAATGGGATTAGTGTGGACAGGTATTTTGCTAGTTGGGCCATAGGGCCTGGTTTCTTGCTGTATAACTCGATGACATTGTCTTGAATAGTAGAAGATCTGTGTGGCCAGTTAGCACCTGGGCTTTCTCAAATGGCCATTTATTTTCAGTGTCCCTTTATGTTCAAATTCATCAATGTCGATTTTGGCTTTTGCTGGGATCACCTACATCCAGACTTCAACACAGCCTTAGTCCAGGTATGATCAAAGAACCAAAGTTCTGAGATGCTATAAGAATAACTGGCCTTGAACTTAAGGTAGCATTTGACCAAGTTTACCATCAAGGTGCCCTGGTGAAACTGAAGTCATTGTATATCAAAGGACAAAACAGTTCAGTGACTAGAGTCATATCTCATAAATAGGAAGGTTGTTGTGATTGTTGGATGTCAGTCATCCAAGCTCCAATACATCACTGTAATAGATCCTCAGTCATACGCCAATTATCTACAGCTGTTTCATCTATTTGTCTTAAGATTAGAAGTGATGGTATTTGTTTATGATTGCACAAAATTCAGTTACATTGGCAGTTCTCAGCAAATGAAGCAGATCATGCCTGTAATCAAAATAAAGCTGTCACGTTGATGGGCATCCCATCAATCGGCCTAAAGTGTCATCACCACACTACCAACGAACAGTGATGCTGTGGGTATTTTCTACAGACATACAGTGGTTATTCATCTGGGCGCCTCTGACATCATCACGTACCTATGTCCTTTATCACCACGAAGGACAAGGGCAACAGCTACTTAAAACACCACCTCCCAAACGTTGCCTTTAAAATCACTTCCCAACTAGATTTGAAAACATACCCTCATTGTCGCTGGGTCTAAATTAACCTAGTTTCTTCTTCAACAGCAGCAGAAGCTTTGGTTCAAAAAATAAGCTCACCATCACCTTCACAAGAGCAGTTTGGGGATGACAAATTAATATTGGTCTTCCTAGCAATGCTCAGATCCTAGGAAATGAATAAATAACATAAACAAGATGTAAGTAAGCCATTGAAACTGATTCAGTAGATTTCCTTCGGAGCAGGAATCTCTTCTCCCTTGCTGTGTAATGATTAATGAAATGTTTTACAGCACCAGATTAAGCTGTGATTTCAATTCCTGCCGCTGTCGGTAAGAAGTTTGTACATTCTCCCTGTGACTGCATGGGTTTCCTTCTGGTGCTCTGGTTTCCTCCCATATTCCAAAGATAGTGAGTTATGGGCATGCTCTGTCCGTGCCAGAAGCATGGTGACACTTGCAGGCTGCTCAGCACAATCCTCGCAGATTTGATTTGACCTAACAGAGGCATTTCACTATGTTTCGATGTACATGTCAAATTAAGGTAATCTTTATCTCTTTGCTGTTCTAGCTCAATATAGTGGAATAAGTTCAGGGAATAAAAACTTAATATTGTCTTTTTATGACAAAACTGTTACACGTTTTTAATGTTGTCCATTTACTTCCTTTACTTTTACTATGCAGGGACTCCCCTATCCCTTACCTCCCTTGTAAGATATATCCCAAAGGTAACATATTTTAAAAAGCCCCCCACATTTTATGAATGCATTTCAAAACAGTTTCTCATTATGTTCTTAGTAAAGGTGCAATAGAAGAATAATTTCTGTTGAAGCTTTTGAATATAGAATTGGAGATATGTCTTTAAAGGATATTTAAAGGTGTGACATGAGGTATCTAGTAGGGTGTTCACTGATAGTGGTGCAGAGGGAATGAGGAAAGAGAACTAGAATTAAGTTGAAGGACGAGATAGTACACTCAAGGATGTAGAGTTGGGCCAGACTTGATATTTGGAGATGCTGGGGTAGGATTAAGAAGGTATTCAAAGATGAGATTGGATGATAATCATGATCCTGGTGTGCCATGGAGCTCTGCAGAATCAGAGAAAATATGGACCTTGAGTGTAGGTGGGGATGCAAGACCATGGATTAGGGCTTTGTAGTCAATATGAGAAATAATGCAGAGGCAAGTGCTTCTGGTGAAAGATTAGAAGCCTTTGCAATAGATTGTAGGTGGGAAAGAAAGCTGAGCTCAGCGTGGAATAACATGCCAAGTTTCCACAATCTGTAGGTGTACGTAAGTCTGAGGTGGCAATTAGGAGGAAGATAATGTTGAATTTGAAGATGTATAAATGTTTGTAGAATTTGAGGAGGATGGTTTCAGTTTGCTGACTTAAGTGGGGGAAGGTTTGGCTCATTTAGTTCTTAATTATATAGTTGGAGATGACTGCAATGAGGTGGCCGTGTCATGCTGATTAAAACACATAGAGATCTATAAGGCAAGCAAAGTGAAAGCAGCAGAAGTTGCTCCAATCTGAGATGCCAGTGGAAGCCATTTGGGGCAGTAGAATATCTGAGGTACAGAAGGAATGAGGAAAAGCAGTACAGTATCAAAGTGATTTAATAGGGCAGCAGCAGTATTTGAAATTTGCTCAACTTTGGAAAAGGCTTAAAGAAGCTAAAGATAATGATGGTACTTATAAGACACTAATAGTAACTGATTTGTATGGTTGTGATGCTGCAGATGGGGCTATAGCATATTGGAATTTAGTGTTGCTACCTCACACTCCCAATCAATCTTGACCTTGGGTTTTTCTCTGTGTGGAGTATGTATGTGCTTCCTGTCTCCAGGTGCTACAGTTTCCTCCCACGTTCACATAAATAGGAAAAGCAGTAAACCATTTGGCCCCTCAAGCTTGCCGCACCATTCATTATGACCATGGTTGATCTACCCCAGCCTTCAACGTCTCTTTTGTACCATAGCTCCAGAGCCCTCAATCTTCCAGAGATGTAAATATCTACTGAGCAAACCTCTACAACTTACTGTAGCAGCAAATTCCAGTTAACAATTGGGTATATTTAAAAGGAGGTTGATAGGTTCATGATTAGTAAGGTTGTCACAGGTTACAGGGAAAAGGCAGGAGAATGGGGTTGAGAGGGATAATAAATCAGCCATGGTGGAATGATAGAGCAGACTCAATGAGCCAAATCCTCCTCCTACAGTATGTCTTATGGTCTATAGCCTTATTCTCCAGTCCCTGCCAGAAGTAATTTCTATGTAATTTACTTTTGAATCGAATTGACTTCATTTCTTACATCCTTCATATACGTGAGGAGTAAAAGTCTTTACGTTACGTCTCCATCTGAATGTGCAATGTGCAATTTATAGAAAATGACTGGCCCTGTAAGTTTGTTCCCGGATGCAAGTTTCTCTCCCCAGTAAAATGATCTCGAAATCTACCATGTCAAGTACCCTTAGGATCTTGTATGTTTCAATAACACCGCCTCTCATTCTTCTAAACTCCAAAGAATAAAGATCCAAAGAGGCGCTGGTAGATTAATTGGCTACTGTAAGTTATTTCAAAATGTAGATAAATGATAAAAAAAAAGTTGAGAATATTTGAGAAAATAATTTGTAATAACACAGGGAAAGAAGAGGCATAATGACATTGATGGGATTTCTCTATTGGAACTGGCATAGACCTAATGGATCAAATAGACTCCTGTGTTTAATAAATAAAAGACACGTACAGCTGCAGTATCGTGACTTGAAGCTAGAAAGGTGGTTAGCAATGGGTAGTAGTTCTGAGAGGTTAGAAGGGTTGAAAAATGATAGGTGGTGAGAATAGCCATGTTTTGTTTTTGAACTGGTCATTTTGGAAGATGGTTGAAATAAAAGGGATTTGGTGTTAGTGGGGGATTGAATGCATTGGGGACCCCAGAAGAGACATTGGTCAAAGCCAAAAAGCTTAAGGTTCAACACAAACTTCTTTTGAAGTCTTAGAAGCTAGAGCAAAATACGTTTACGCAGATGAATCGTCCCAAATAAGAGTAGGTTGGAGCTGGGAATATATTTGACAGATGATGTAGGAAAGGGAAAAAAAGAGAGTAATATAACATAACCATGCAGACATACTTATAGAATGATGTAATTTCATCCAGGCATTGCACCTTTGGGAATAGGGACAAGGGAGTCAAAGAAAAGGGGATTGTACAAAGAAGCTGGGGGAGGATCTCAACTATGAAAGAAATCCTGTTGTGGAATTCAATATAAAACATTTTCTGGCTATAATTAAACATTCTATACAAAATAACACAAATTGTATAAATCAGATATATTCCATATAAATTGCTTAATTGTTTTTGTTGCTGTTTTGTAGACCATAAGACATAGAAGCAAAATTAGGCCATTTGGACCATTGTCTGTTCCACCATTCAATCATGGCTGATCCTTTTTTCCTCTCCCCAGCCGCACTCTCGGGCCTTCTCCCCATAACCTTTAACACTATAGCCAATCAAGAACCTATCAATTTCTGCCTTAAATACACACACCACAGCTGCCTGTGGTGACAAATTCCACAAATTCACCACCCATTGGCTAGAGAAATTACTTTGCCTCTCTGTTTTAAATGGATGACCCTCTATCCTGACGCTGTGCCCTCATGTCCTAGATTCCCCCATCATGGAAAACATCCTTTCCATATCTACTCTGTCTAGGCCTTTCAACATTTCAAAGATTTCAGTGATATCTCCCCTTTTATCCTTCTAAATCCCAGTGAGCACAGGCACAGAGCCATCAAATATTCCTCATATGATAACCTTTAAATTCCTGGAATCATCCCTGTGAATGTCCTCTAAACCCTCTCCAATGCCAGCACATCATTTCTTAGATAAGCTGCCCAAAACTGTTCACAGTACTCAAGGTGAGGCTTCACCAGTGCCTTCTAAAGCCTTAGCAACACATCTCTTCTCTTCTGTTCCAGAACTCATGAAATGAATGCTAACACAGCATTTGCCTTCCTCACCTCTGACTCAACCGGCAAGTTAACCTTTAGGGTGTTCTGCACAAGGACTCCCAAGACACTTTCTATCTCAGATTTTTGTATTTACTCCCCATTAAGAAAATAGTCTGCACATTTATTTCTTCTGCTAAAATGCATGACCATGCATTTTCCAACATTGCATTTCTCTTTTCCTTGCCTGTTCTCGTAACCTGTCTAAATCCTTCTGCAGCTTTCCTATTTCCTCAGCACTAGTTGCCCCTCCACCAATCTTTGTATCATCTGCAAACCTGGCAACAAAGCCATCTACTCCATCATCTAAATCATTCATATACAACATAAAAAGAAGAGGTCCCAATATCAACCCCTGCGGAACACCACTAGTCACTGGCAGCCAAACAGAAAAGGATCTTTTTATTCTAACTCGCTGCATCCTACCAATCAGCCATGCTCTAACCATACTAGTAACTTTAACTTATACAGCATCCACTGCATCCCTTTTATCTATCCTACTTGTAATCTCCTCTAAGAGTTCCAACAGGTTGGTCAGGCAGGATTTTCCCTTAAGGAAACTATGCTGACTTTGTCCTATCTTGTCCTGTGTCACCAGGTACTCCATAACCTCATACTTAATGATTGACACTGAAATCCCTTGGATCCCTCGGCTGTCTAAATCTAGGGAGAAGAGTCTCCAATCCTGCCAATCTTGTGAGACTGAGACGGATCTCCCGCCCCAAACTCTGGTTTGTGTGGATGCTGTGTAATTTGCAACCCTGTTACAAATTAGTGCCACGAAATAGCAGACAGTGCACTGCATGCAATTAAAGAAAATATATTTATGAATCTTAACTAAAGAATCAGAATCAGGTTTATTATCACTGGCATGTGATGTGAAATTTGTAACTTAGCAGCAGCAGTTCAATGCAATACATAATATAGAAGAGAAATAAATAAATAAATAAATTACAGTATACATTATTGAATAGATTAAAAATGTGCAAAAAAATCAGAAATACTGTATTTTTTAATAAGTGAGGTAGTGTTCAAGGGTTCAATGTCCATTTCGGAATCGAATGGCAGAGGGGAAGAAGCTGTTGACGAATCGCTAAGTGTGTGTCTTCAGGCTTCTGTATCTCCTACCTGATGGTAACAGTGAGAAAAGGGCATACCCTGGGTGCTGGAGGCCCTTAATAATGGATGCTGCCTTTCTGAGACACCACTCCCTGAAGATGTCCTGGGTACTTTGTAGACCAGTATCCAAGATGGAGCTGACTAGATTTACAACCTTCTGCAGCTTCCTTTGGTCCTGTGCAGTAGCCCCCCCCCCCCCCCCCCTCACCCCCATACCAGACAGCGATGCAGCCTGTCAGAATGCTCTCCACGATACATCTATAGAAGATTTTGAGTGCATTTGTTGACATACCAAATCTCTTCAAACTCCTAATGAAGTACTTTATAGCTGCTGTCTTGCCCTCTTTATAACTACATCGATATGTTGGGACCAGGTAGATCCTCAGAGATCTTGACACCCAGGAACTTGAAACTGCTCACTGTCTCCACTTCTGATCCCTCTGTGAAGATTGGCATGTGTTCCTTCATCTTACCCTTGCGGAAGTCCACAATCAGCTCTTTTGTCTTACTGACGTTGAAGCTGTGGCACCACTCCACTAGTTGGCATATCTCATTCATGTACGTCCTCTCATCACCACCTGAGATTCTACCAACAATGGTTGTATCATCAGCAAATTTATAGATGGTATTTGAGCTACACAGTCATGTGTATATAGAGAGTAGAACAGTGGGCTAAGCACACACCCCTGAGTTGCGCTAGTGTTGATATGTTATCATCAATCTGCACAGATTGTGGTCTTCCGGTTAGGAAGTTGAGGATCCAATTGCAGAGGGAGGTACAGGGGTCCAGGTTCTGTAACTTCTCAATCAGGATTGTGGGAATGATGGTATTAAATGCTGAGCTATCGTCGATGAATAGCCTCCTGACGTAGGTGTTGTGTTGTCCAGGTGGTCTAAAAGTGGAGAGCCATTGAGATTGCATTTGCCATTGACCTATTGTGGTGATAGGCAAATAGCAATGGGTCCAGGTCCTTGCTGAGGCAGGAGTTCAGTCTAGTCATGACCAACCTCTCAAAGCTTTTCATCACTGTAGATGTGAGTGCTACTGGGCGATAGGGTTAGTAAAGAAAAGCAAAAAGAAAAGGGCCCATTCTAATTAAACATTTAAGTGGGCCCAAGTTGGAGCTCACCTTGAACTTCTCTGTCACTCACGCGCTGGGTCCTTGGTCAGCGTGAAAGCACGCACCACCTTCTGAACATGGCTCGCAATCCATCTCGAACAAATGGGTCTCCACCAGGTCGTGTCCTATGACCAGTTCTCCCCAGTGTCTTCTCTCTTCATCTCCTGCCGAACAAAAAAAAACCCCAAGACTAATCTTAGTGTCCCTCACCAAGAAAACCTCCCCCTAATTCTACCATCCTAATTGGATGGCACACATTCCTCATCATCCCTTATCTTAACAATAACCCAAACAGGCTGACAGCAGAACAGACTGCTCTTACAGAACTGCTGAATAAAGTACATACAGTATCACAGTAGAAATTTGAACCAAGGCATTACACTCTCCCCCCACCAAAATAGTCATGGCCTCATGACTTGTAACTAATTTGTCATTCCATCATTAATAACACTGTTTTCAAAGGAATTTTGTGATGTCAGAACCTCCAATCCATTTGTAAATGGTAGTGACATATCTCACTTGGGGGATAGTCATAACACTCTGTTCCCCCGGTGCTACATAGGCTAGCCTAACGGAGGGTGGGGGGGTCTCCTGACTCTTTAAGACCTCTGTATCCCATCATCTACTGCTTCATTTTCAGACACTGCTTGGGATACTACTGGTCTATGTGGCGAGGCCTCCCCGGTCTATCACTTGTGTCCTCCTACAACTCCGATCCCTCTGCCACTTGGCTGAGCTCAGATTCATTCCCAGTTGCTTTAGAGCCCAGCTCCCCTTCATGCTCCAGCTTCACACCTGCCTGTCCCCTCCTATTTCACCTACCTTAGCGTGAGAAGGGTTGGGAATCTGTTCCTCAATTATTGGGGAGTTAGTGAAAGGCAGAATATACCACACCCCCATTTCCTCATCCTCCGAGTCCGTATCCCATTCAGGAGCGGGGGCCAGTTTAATCTCTCCTGCTGCTGGTCCTTCAGTCTCCCCACATTGTCCTCTTACTAGGTGTAGGCTCCAAGTTGGACTCTGTGTCAACACACACCTCTTGTCCCAGAGACAGAAGGTGGTTCTGCTGGAGAATCTTGACAGGCCCATTCTCATCCTCTGGTTTCACCCAGAAAGCTGGTATATTTGGCACCTGGCTCTCCACTACTTAGTGCATAGCTGCCTAGCAGTCAGCTAACTTATGCTTCCTAGGTAGCCCCAAATTCCTTATGAGGACTCGATCTCCAGGCGTGAGTAAGGAGAACCTATGTTTTTGATCATACCTCCTTGATTCTGCTTGGTAGCCAAGACCTCAACTAACTCATAAGCCTTTTTCAGCTCCTTCTCGTATCAGACATGTACTTCAGATAGATCTTCAGTGGTAGATCTTCCTCGTCACTTCCAAAACAAACGTCAGTGGGCAACCTTGCCTCGTGCCCAAACATCAGATAATATGGTGAGTACCCAGTAGTTTCATTTCGTGTACAGTTGTACCAGTGGACCAGATGTCCAATATGTTGACTCTGCTTGTTCTTCTTGCTGATTTCTGAGCATGCTAGCAAGGTCTGATTGAACCTCTCAGGCTGGGGATCACCCTGCGGGGGATAAGGCATAGTCCTGGACTTCTCAACTCCAAGCATGCTCAGTAATTCACGTATGAGCCTACTCTCGAAATCGCTATGTACCTGCCTAGGAAGATCATAATAAATGAAATACTTCTCCCATAACACTTTGGCCACAGTGGATGCCCTCTGATCCTTGGTAAGGAAGGCTTGTCTCCAATCTGATATAGTGATCCATAATTACCAAGACATTTGCCACATTGCTGGTATCTGGCTCTATTGACAGGAAATCCATACTCACCAGGTCAAGTGGCCTCGCACTCTACAAGTGGGACAACAAAGCAGCCTTCGTAGGACTACGTCTTCCTCCGTATACATCGAATATATGACTTGCAGTACCTGGCTTCTTTTGGGGCCAGTAGAACCAATTTCTGAGCAATCCATAGGGCTTGTCAACCCTCAAATGGCCAGAATCATCATGAAATGACTTCAACACAATCCTCTGATACTTCTCAGGCAGAACCGGCTGGGAACGTTGAGGCCGGTCCGGAGGCAACGTGACCCGCTATAGGACCTGGTTCCTCAACTCCATTCTGGGCCATTCTTTCAGTACTAGAGACACCGCAGAGTGTTTCATCTTGTCTGCTTGGTCACAACTGGGTCATTTCGCTGAGTGGCTGCTACTTCCCCAGGGCTCAATTCTGAAAAGCTGCTTGGTCTTCAGAGCAGTCAGGTTGCAGTAAGCTTGTGGAATGGCACCATCAAAAGCTCCCAAATGATCTACCACTTGATCTTGCCCTTGCCTTGCCTCTGCCTTCCCCGTGATGGAAAACTGGCATATGGCTTTGACTCCAGGGGTAGGAGCGTTCTCCCACTCTCCGTCCATCAGGACAACACATCGGCATCAATGTTCTGATTCCCCGGCTGATACTTCAGGCTGAAATCATAGGCAGACAACGCCCCAACCACCGATGGCCTGTGGCATTCAGTTTCGCTGAGGTCAGGATATAAGTTAATGGGTTGTTGTCCGTCCTCACCTTGAACTTGGCACCATGTCGATAGTCACTTAGCTTATCCACCACAGCTCATTTGAATGCCAGGAACTCCAATTTGTGCATGGAGTCGTTTCGCTCAGCGGGTGAGAGACTCCGACTGACAAACGCAGCAGGTCTCAACCCTGTGCCCTGATCCTGATAAAGAACACCCCCTAAGCCCTCTCTGCTGGCATCTGTATGCAATACTTACGGCAACTGGGGGTCTGCAGAAACCAGCATGGGCGCCTGTGTCAGCAGCTCCATCAGCAACTGAAAGGCCTCTTCACATTTCGCATCCCTTTTCGCTCCAAAGGGCTCTGAAGGGCTAAGATCATCTTTACCATCCTCTCCTTTTGTCCTCCATTTCTTCCCCGGGAGGGTAACCGCACAGAAGCTGATTTAAAAGATGACTCACTTTAGAGTAGTCCTTCATGAACCTCCAATAGCACGCACAGAATCCGAGGAGTTCCTTGGCAATGTGATCACCGCCTGTATCTTAGACGATCTGTAGCTACTCCATCCCATGAGACTATGTGCCCAACATAGTTGACAGATGTCTTGCAGAACTGGCACTTGTCCAGGGTAAGTTTTAACCCTTCAGCTTTCAGGTGGCCCAGCACCTTCAGTGGCCTCGCTTCACGTTCCTCCAAGGTGGACCCGAACACTGTGAGATCATCCAGGTACACTGATACCTCAAGCTAGTTTATATCCCCTACCATCTTCTCCATGACACACTGGAAAGTCGCTGGAGATCCCTGGGCATCCTTTCAGACTGGAAGAATCCCAGTGGACATAGGACTGTATGTAGCCTGCAGACAGAGGCTTCCCATGCCTCCATCGCATTCGCCTCCTCTCTTACTTCTCTGATCAGCTCGACAAACGAGGGAGGGGGAGCGCTTCTTATGAGCCATTTGGAGACCCCAAGCGATCAGGTCCTGGGACTGGGTGCCTTTCGTTGTTTGGTCCATTCTTAACTGATCCACCTCAGCTGTCTGAATGGCCCGTTCCCAAGCCTCTACCTTCCTGCTAATTTTTGCGTTGTTATGTGCCCTCTGTTGTAAACTCCTAATGCCTCACCGATCATTGGAGACCTTTATTAGAGGCCATTAGACATCCTACAACATCAAATATAGTGAAATTAAATTAAATCTTCTATCAGTATAACATTCTAATTCCGAATTGAAGAAAAGTAATCTTAAAAAAAACTCCATCACGGATGGTCCCATGCTCAGCTTTAAAAGAAGGAGGGTTGCGCATGGGGCTAGCAACTCCACCCCGTTAAAAACCCAGCAGCTCAGAAAGCCAACAGAAGCTCCAAAGACTTCATCACCGGGAGAGGAAGGATCTTAAGATGGGCGACATCTCGGGAGGACTTGAAAGACTGGCCCAGGTCAGATGACTCTTTAGAGCTGCTGTAGGCAGCTTATGCCCCAGTAAGGGTGATGGACTTCAGAAGAAGAAGAATGTTTTAAAAATTATTTCCACTTAAAAAGGAAACATTCATTTTGATAATCTCAGGATTATTATCAGTAGTATATTGACTTTTAAAAATTTGTGTACGCAAACTATTTGAGTAATGTAAGTATTGAGAAAGATTTCAGGCACCGTTTTCACTGTGAATCGTAGGTGTCAGTGCTGTTACTTGCTTTTAATCACAGGCATTCCAGTCTGCAAGAGATATCAGATATTCCAAAACAGATTGCACTGAAAAACTTGGTCGGTGACTAAGTCCAAGGTCAAATTGACTAAGAAAGAAGTATTCTGAAAAACATAAGTTTACACAATAATTTCAAGAATTTTAGTTCAGCGTAGGTCAGTGTTATTTTTATTTCATATTGATTGAAATAATGTAAAACATCATAGATTTGAGTAAATATTGATCTATTTTTTGAACACTATATACAGAAATGTTTTGATGACAACTGATTTGTCGTTAGTGACAGGTGGTGACAAGCTTTCACCAGGAATTAAGAGTATGAACAAGAATGATACATATTTTATATGAAATGCCCTATGTGCCAAATAACTGGAGCATATTCTTTATCTGCCTGTTTACTAGATTGCTTTTCCTGTGTGTAATTTATGCATCACTCCTCAACCATTCTTAGATGTCTGTTCTGAGCTAGTTCATAGAACCTTTTGTCTTCCATTGCTAATTTTAGTGAGAGTATTAAACAGATTTCTACAATATATTTCTTGTTATAGCTTATGGTTTCTGACAATTTTTCCTTCAGGTGGAAACCTAATAAACTGATAAAAATAACTCCTGTCATTTTCCCCTATAAAGGGCAATGTTTTACAACTTCCATGATATATTGCCATTAGTTGTTTTAATGCTGATGAATTATTTCCCGCACTATTGGTATGTGTGCACAGTATGAGGAGAAACTGTCAGGGGAAATGGAAATAATTGATTTAATTTTCCCTTAAAATGTTTCACATTCATCAGATGATATAAGCTTAAAGCATTGGAATATTTTCAACAGTTATATGTCAGTGGTAAATGAAATAATATAGATACACCATAAATACCCACTTGTATGCCTCAGCTTTCACAGAGCACCGTAAGCAGTGAGAGAATACAAATTTCCATCCTGCTATCATAGTAGCCTAAGTATATTTACTTATTTAGTAAAAGTTAGCTATGAGTCGACAGAAGGATTTGCTATGGCTGGAAACAGTACTATTATTGCTCAATGTTATTTATTTAGGGTATGGTGGGCAACGGCTTTCATCTCATTTGCTTAAAATTATTTCCAATCCAGCTTCCAGACTTTGTAAAGTGGCTTATTAATATACTGTTACCGCCTAACCCTTTTGCAATAGCTCAGCTACTGCACAACAGGTTCTTGGCCGAAAACATCATCACTGGCAGTTTCAGATTCAGGCTCATTTTATCTTCAGAATGCTTGGGCGTTAAAAATATAAGCGATCAGTCTGAAGCTGTTCTTTATTGGCCACAAGACTGCAATCTGAGCATTCTAACATTAATTCTGGCATTTGAGTATTGAGTCAAGTGACAGAAGAAATTCCTGTGTACTCCCTGAGGGATGGAGGAATCCTAATCCTATCAAGATGGATTTTCTGTGATTATCTTTACTCCAGTTTGTAATAACTGCAGGCTTGTGGCAGAAAATTACTGTAATGCAGCTCTGGTTTGGTCTTAATAGCGGCCTTATTCAGTGTGCATAGTAGAAATATTATTAATAGGACAAATGGCACTTGGAGATTTAATAATTTAAAACTTTGAATGTTTTTACAGCATCTCACTGTGGTGATAACTAGAGATCCAGATTTAAGGTAATTGATACAAAATATACGGGAGATAAAGAGATGAGCAGTTTGCAATAATGATCTGACCTGCGCAGCCTGAAACCTGATGCAAATAGATTTAATGATGAATTTATTAGAGCATTGGATACATACTTAACAACAACAAAATAAATCCAGTTCTTTAAGGAAAGGTGACCTGACAGAAGCAGATTGACTTAAATGCCCAGGCAGCATACACTATGTAGATACTGTAACATGAATACAGTTTTGTCGTGTGCATGGTAGCATTGCACTGGCAGGGATAAAGAAATATTGGTGGGAGATGTTATTAATTATGTCAAAGGGCGGAATGTTTGAGGGAAATGGAAACTCTCCAAGTGGGCTGAACCAGTGATGGTGAGGAATTAATGATTGCCATTATCTCAGAGATTCAATAAGCAGATCACTATCAGTCAGGAGACTTGACACAGGTTACTTAGACATCTCCTGTTTATTTAATTAAGCATTTTGTTTCATTGCTTTTATCATTTTCATTATACACATGGAGAGAAAATACAAAGATCTGAGATGCGAAGGGACTGGGGAGACCTTATGCAGGTTTTCCTAAATGTTAATTTGCAGGTTGAGTCTGTGGTGAGGAAGGAAAATGTGATGTTACCATTCGTTTCACGAGGATTAGAATATAAAAGCAAGGATGTAATGTTGAAACTTTATAAAGCGCTGGTGAGGCCTCACATAGGGTATTGCGTGCAGTTTTGGGCCACTTATCTCAGAAAGGATGTGCTGAAACTGGAGAGGGTTCAAAGGAGGTTCACAAAAATTATTTCAGGATTAAACAGCTCATCATATGAAGAACATTTGATGGCTCTGTGCCTTTATTCTGTGGAATTTAGAAGAATGAGAGGTGACCTAATTGAAACCTATCGAATAGTGCAAGGCCTTGAGAGAGTGGATGTGAAAATGATATTTCCTCTGGTGGGAGAATCTAAGACCAAAGGACACAAACTCAAAATAAAGGGGCATCCTTTTAGAATGGAGATGAGGAGGAATTTCTTTAGCCAGAGAGAGTGATGAAACTTTGGAAAGCATTGCAAGCAGCTGTGGAAGCCAAGTCTTAATGCATATTTAAGACAGAGGTTGATAGATTCTTGATTAGTCAGGGCACGAAGGGATACGGGAAAAGGCAGGAGATTTGGGCTGAGAGGGAAAAAATGGATCAGCCACGATGAAATAGTGGAGCAAACTTGTTGGCCCAAAAGGCCTAATTCTGCTGCTATATCATGGTTTTATGGTCTTATTTCTTTGGAAGTCAGAAAGCCTCCAAGTCTCATTTGATGCAGATGTACCTTGAATGTTCAGTTAACACATGTAAACCAATCAAATTATTTGTGTTAAAATGACACTGGCATAAAAATAGTAAATATTATTAAGTCTCCGATTCAGATATTTAAAAAAATGTGCAGAAATTGCTTGATCATTACTAAATATAGACATTATTTTTCCTTAAAATAATACCTTGATATAGTTGTAGGTGGCATTGAATGTCAGTTCCATCCATTCTGTAGCATTTGTTTGTATTGTGGTTACTGTTTTCTCCCTTCCTCATCCCAAAGCATCCCCTGGTGATCAAATGAATAGCTTCTTCGGAAAAATCTCCAGTACACAGCTTGCTTAGGGTCTGAGGTGATGTGGATGACACCTGTTATTGAGGGTCAGAAAGTTTGGAGAAATTAACTGTAATTTTGATGGGAAGCACCCTACCACATAGCAGTAATAAAATTTATGTGATAAGATTCTGCACATCAATCGGAAAAGGGCAGCGTCGTGGAGTTAGTGGAGAATGCAGACCAGGTGTTTAGATAGATACTTTATTCATCCCCATGGGGAAATTCAACTTTTTTTCCAATGTCCCATACACTTGTTGTAGCAAAACTAATAACATACAATACTTAACTCAGTAAAAAATATGATATGCATCTAAATCACTATCTCAAAAAGCATTAATAATAGCTTTTAAAAAGTTCTTAAGTCCTGGTGGTTGAATTGTAAAGCCTAATGGCATTGGGGAGTATTGACCTCTTCATCCTGTCTGAGGAGCATTGCATCGATAGTAACCTGTCGCTGAAACTGCTTCTCTGTCTCTGGATGGTGCTATGTAGAGGATGTTCAGAGTTTTCCATAATTGACCGTAGCCTACTCAGCGCCCTTCGCTCAGCTACCGATGTTAAACTCTCCAGTACTTTGCCCACGACAGAGCCCGCCTTCCTTACCAGCTTATTAAGACGTGAGGCGTCCCTCTTCTTAATGCTTCCTCCCCAACACGCCACCACAAAGAAGAGGGCGCTCTCCACAACTGACCTATAGAACATCTTCAGCATCTCACTACAGACATTGAATGACACCAACCTTCTAAGGAAGTACAGTCGACTCTGTGCCTTCCTGCACAAGGCATCTGTGTTGGCAGTCCAGTCTAGCTTCTCGTCTAACTGTACTCCCAGATACTTGTAGGTCTTAACCTGCTCCACACATTCTCCATTAATGATCACTAGCTCCATATGAGGCCTAGATCTCCTAAAGTCCACCACCATCTCCTTGGTCTTGGTGATATTGAGACGCAGGTAGTTTGAGTTGCACCATATCACAAAGTCCTGTATCAGTTTCCTATACTCCTCCTCCTGTCCATTCCTGACACACCCCACTATGGCCGTGTCATCAGCGAACTTCTGCACATGGCAGGACTCCGAGTTATATTGGAAGTCTGATGTGTACAGGGTGAACAGGACCGGAGAGAGTACGGTTCCCTGTGGCGCTCCTGTGCTGCTGACCACCATGTCAGACCTACAGTCTCCCAACCGCACATACTGAGGTCTATCTGTCAAGTAGTCCACTATCCAATCCACCATGTGAGAGTCTACTCCCATCTCCGTTAGTTTGTGCCTTAAGATCTTAAGATTTAAGATTTTGCAGTATTTAAGAGAAAGTAACTGTGAGTCGGATCACTGTTATTATGGAGTAGGTTATATATCAGTTTCCTGACTCTCCACTTGCACAATGAAAAGCAGGAAATCCTGAAGTTATTATCACAGCTGCTCCATTCCACTGGTTTTTACTATAGCAGTCCTCATCTATAGATTTGCTATAGAAATCAATGTGATGGCATGAAGCTGTAATATTTATCTACCAGAGTCTCGTTTAGTAAATTAAATTTTACCCATTAGGTATCCATACTGATTTATAGAGTCATAGCGTGATACAGTGTAGAATCAGGCCCTACGGTGCAATGTGACCATGCCAACTAAGATGCCTATTTTGAGCTAGTCCCACTTGCCTGCTCTTAGCCCATATCCCCGTCAACCTTTCCTATCCATGTACTTGTCCAAGTATATTTTGAAGGTTATTGTACTTAGCTCGACCACTTTCTCTGGCAGCCTATCCCATATACATGCCACCTCTATGTGAGGAAGTTGCACTTCAAGATGCCTTTTAAATCATTCCCCTCTCATCCTCAATTTATACCCTCTAGGCATTGACTTCTTTTCCCTGGGAAAAAGACTGTGTACATTCATTTTATTTATGTCCCTCATGATTTTATACACTTCTACAGAGCCACCTCTCAGTCTTAAATTTTCCAAATATTAAAGTCCTTGTCTGCCCGGACTCTGCCTAGCAGCATTCTCCAATATCTTCTCTGCACTCTTTTTAGGTTAATGATATTTCATTCTATAATAGGGTATCCAAAACTGTTGTGCTCAGAATGCAACCTCATCGACATCTAGTGCAACTGCATTATAATGTTCCAACTATACTCCCTGCCCTGATTGATGAAGGACACTGTGCCATAGCCTGATAGTAATTATATTTGTCATGTGAAATAGGATGTGCATAGTATAAAGCTTCCACTTCTTCAATTATATAATAAAATGTTTATTGATGAACTTATTCATTGTAAGCATTTTAGTTTCGTTATTTCATTCCGTGCCTCTGCACACAAACACTCCTGTGAATGTTCGAGAAGCAGATGCAATACTTTGAACAGGACAAACACTCTATACTTCTGATTCTGATATTCTACATCCTGGAAAGGTAATGGGCTTTCGCTGGCCCATATAAACTGTGCTTGTAATCTGTTAGGCTGTCTCTTCAGTGGAGTCACTGTAAATGAATTTCGATTAATTTTTGTTTACAAACCTGCTTTTGATTAACAAAGGTATACACTTCTGAATGCTTGAATAATACACAAGATATTTTAGGCTTACCTGTCTGTCCCATTTTACTTTGTTTTACATTAGACCAGAGTAACGCCCTGGGAAGGCTTTCACTGCTAATGTAATGGTTGCTCTGTAGCAGCAGTGTTTGGATTTTGACGAGAGATAATGGGGCTTTGGTATGTTCCACCGTCCAATAGGGGAGTGTTCTTTTTCTTGTTGTGTGCCTGAGAGCGAGGTATTCATGGTCTTTTGTTCAGCGGAAGATGGAGAGAGAAGATGCGGGAGCGGAGAGGTCTTAGACTGCAGGACGGAGTCGACGAAGCCCGGGGGGAGGGGAATCAATGGAGAACTAACGGATGGGAGAACCGTGAGCTCCAACGTGCATATTAGACTGTTTCATTAAAATTGGCCCATTTTCTCTTTGGTTTCTTTACTAACCCTATAGTCAAATTAAGAGTTATAAAGCTCATTGTTTAATTGCGTATGGTGTGCTGTCTGACTTTTTGTGATACTGACTTGTAACAGGGTAACACAAATTAAATTTCACAAGTTTGATGGGGCCAGAGACGGTCTTCCCCTAGACTAATGCCACAGCCGAACCTGAGGGTTACACCAGATTTTCGGAATTGAAATGTTTTGAGAGATGATGATTTGGATTCCATTACAGTAAGGTGTAGAATGATTACACCCTACACTCTCCTATTTATATTTTGCAGTGAATCATGTAAGGTAATTTCAATTATTTACCAGTTTTAGTCATCTCTCACCCACTCTTTATCCATCTATTTCTCTCCATACCTTTTGAGTCACAGAGAGACCAGCATAGAAACAGCCATGGAATTAATCCGGGATGTTAGGGTGGATTTCGTTAATGGAGAGTATCTGTGTGTAACTTTGTTTCACATGAGGAGAATGATACATGGGCATCTACCACATGGTCCTTGGTAGATTAGAATCAGAGTCCGTTGCGATGTCGCACCATTTTCTGCCAACTCCACCGTTGAGGTTTTGTTTCAAATGCTCTTTGCCTGAATCTTCCCCTTGACCTTATCACCATGGGTGACCTTACCAAGAGCTAAATTCCAGACGGCATTACTCTCGGGATCTCAGGAACTCACAAGCTTCTCCACCTTGGCAAGGTGACGATTCTTGGAGAAGATCCATGCACACAACTGTTGTAAATACAGGAGAGAGTTTAAATTAATTTAATTTAATAAAATAATAAAGAGTAACATTAATCGGCTATCCTTTCCTCTGTTAGTTTGACGTACCTCTGATCTTGATATTCCTGATTCAATTCAATTCCTTGTACCTGTCCCCTCTATTTATCCACCTAATGTGTCTGAAAATACTCAAATATCCTGTGACTGAGGTAGTGAATTAGTTTGAAGAGATTATATAAAGGAAACAGTAGTCATGATTTGTATTGACGTAAATGGATCTGTTTAGATTTGTGGTGAAACAATGGTCAAACGATTGCTTTTGGAGATGTTGAACTTCATTATTGCATCAGCTGTACCCACCCATGTAAGTAAAATGTATTTCATGTTACTACTGGTTTGTGATTACCAGGGGATGAAGAGGCAATTGATCTATCTCTGTCTATCAGCTGAAATCTTTCCAAAAGCATTAAGGGTAAAGGTAATGTTCGATTATACAGTATGTGTAACTAATGAATATCAAAAGATTCTTGTTGGATTCACAATTGGTACTTGGTTATCTGTTGTCATCCAGACATTAGTAGCATGATGCAATTCTCTTGAGCTTAGAAGGTGGCTGAATTGGTATGTTTTGCAATCCTATAATTTAAAAATTATAGTATCCCATTTAAAAGTGGAATTATAAAGCACTTTTGACTCGAGTAGAGATGAAAATCTGGAAGTTGTCATGTAAAAGGCAGTAGCTGCTACATCCTTTGAAATTTTCATGACTGAGTTTGATAGATTTTTGTTGGACATTTCTGCAAGTGAATTAGAACAAAGGCTGAAAATGAGAGCGAGGTGCAGAACCGTATGATCTAATTTGATAGCTGTATAATATTATCTGGATTTGATCTAGAACATTAAAGGATAGTAATGCAATTTTGAACTGAAAGGTCTCTTAGAGTCAGAGTCCTAAAGGCCTTTTGGCCTACTGAATCCACACAGACCATCACCTATCCGTTTACGTTAATCTTATATTAATCGTTTTATTCTGCAGAATCAAAGCTGGCCCAATGCATTTTTGCCGTCATAAGACGGAATGTGAGTGGCTTTAATTCATTAGGAGTTTGAGGAGATTTTGTATGCCACCAAAGACTTGCAAACTTCTGCAGATGTATAGTGACGGGCATTTTGATTGGTTGCATCATAGCTTGGTATAGAGCCTCCAATGCACAGGATTGCCACAGACTGCAAAAGGTTGTAACTCAGCCCGTTCCATCATGGATACTGTCGTGGTTTCTCGTGCCCCACAAACGACCAGGAGACACAGAAGATTCTTCAAGAAGGGTTAAACTTTAATTTGCAAATCAAAACTGAGACAGTCATTGAGCTAGTCGCTGATTGCCCACCAATCCTTGTAGATAGCATTTTTTATAGCAATCTCCTGGTTTAGTTGCATTAGCATATCCAATCAGTCTATAGTTGCGTATCACAAGTACATCCGCCACTATTGTTTCTACCTATTGACTTAATCATGTTCTAATCTACATCTCTTAGCTACCTCTCATTAACACACCATTGTCTTCTACATTCTTAAGATTTCATTCTCCTACTAAATTGGATACATGCATAGCAAATAGCAAACTCAGACTACATAATCTACATCAAAGCTGACTACATAGTTTTGGTTACACAGCAAACAATGCAACTTTTATACTCCAATAATACAACCCTCTCCACCACCAAGGACATCATCACGGTGTCTCATGAAGGCAGCAACCATCATTAAATAGCTTCATCATCAAGACCTGCCCTTTATACGTTACTACCATTCAGGAGGAGGTACAAGACTCTGAAGACTGACACTCTACATTGTAAGAACAGCTTTTTTCCCTCTGCCAGCAGGTTTCTGAATAGTTCATGAACCTCATTATTCATCTTTTGCACTATTTATTAACTTTTGCAACTTAAAGTTAATACATTTCAAGAGATAATGTATGTTAGTGATTATTGTCCTGGTTCTGATTCTTCCCACATTCCTATCGGCTCCATCAAGTCTCTGCCACTTACCTATGTGTACTAGGAACTATTTACAATGCCTCGTCAACTTCAAGCCTGCACATCTTAGGGCATTGAAAACAAGAGCATGTGGACGTGATCACAGGGAGAACATGTAAACTCCACACAGAACACACCAGAGATCTAGGCTGAACATTAGTTACTGAGTCAGTGAGGCAGCTGCTCCACCAGCTGAACCACTGCACTGCACTTGTGATCCCATTTGCCTAATACCCATGCTACAAAATAGATGTGAGGAACTGGGGAATTACCTCCTGTGGATGTCAAGAAGATGTTTTCTGCTGTGGAAGAACCAAAAAATACAGAGGATCAAAGGTCAAATTTAATGTCAGAGAATTGTATGCAATATACATCCTGAAATGCTTTTTCTTTGCAAGCATCCCTGAAAACAGAAAAGTGCCCCAAAGAATGAACAACAGTTAAATGTGAGAACCCCAAAGTCCCCCCCCAGCTTCCCCCTCCCGCACGTAAGCGGCAGCAAGCAACAATCCCCCCTCCCACAACCAGCAAAAAAAAGCTCATCTGTACTATCACTGAGCCCAAGCGTCTGCTAAGCAATAGCAAAGACACAGAGCAAATTTACCCCAAAGGCTTCGCATTTCATTCGACGTTCAACAAACCACAGGTTCTCTCTCCCCCCGCCATTTCCACGGCAAGCAGGGTACATAACAACAGCCCGCTGGTTTATGATGTTAAAAGTCCGTTTTGTCGCCTTTTTCGAGCTCTGTATCCGAAGATCGCAAAGACCTCGGGTCTTTGGGCCCACAGCGAAAGGTTTTCTGGCCTCCCCGATGACACGTGAGTCTCCTGCTGTGACACCGACCCAGAGCCCCGAGATCTTAGGCTTCCAAACACAATCGAGACTCTCGGGCCAAACCCTTGGCACGTTGAATAACGGCCAATCGTAGAACCCCAAGAATGGGTCCCATTCCCCCAAAGAACCGAAGCCTGCATGTAACTCCAGTTCAGGGTCTTCAAAAGAACCATGAAAAGGAAAAGTAAAGATATTAAAGGTGGAAATAGAGTTGTTTCTGAAGATACAAGCAAAGGAATCACCGTTGGGCTCTATTATCTCCCGTAAGCTTGGCCTTCTACAGGTCACAGTTTTTTTAAAATTCCAATTTAAAAGGGAGATGAGGCAAACTTGTTTTTTCTCAGAGCCTTGTGATACTTTAGAACTCAGTTGTGGAAGCAGAACATTTGAATATTTGTAATGTAGAGGTGGATAGATACTTGAAAAGCAAGATTTCTGCAAGAAGACAAGGACGTAGAGTTGATGTTATTCTCAAAAATGATCTGATTACTTGGCAGATCAGGATTGAGGTGGTGCGATGTCTGCTCCTGCTCCTAATTCTATATTCTGAAATTCTCTTGGGCAGAATGTGATTATAGATTGGTAATAGTAGGACAGAGAACAGTGAGGGTGGGATGATATGCACAAGATAAATAGACAGTCAATGCAAATGCAGTTACCTGGCAAAATTTCACTCCTTCCTGTAAAGGTTTGAGAAACAACAAAACACTTGTCCTATATTTCTTATTGGCTCACTCGTCTGAGTGCTACTGGTACCATGTAACCCAATACTACCTGTCGCATGGTCGGTGGTCAGTGACTAAACCGGCTCTCCCCCCCACCACCCCCCCAAGCTTGCCTGGTGAGGAGGGTGGCTAGACACACTGCAGGGCAGCAAACAAGACCTGTCAAAGGGCGGATGAACCCCCTCGTAGGGTCAACGGCCATCTAGCAAACACGTGCCATGAAGCGCAGAAAGGGCATCCTTTGCATCGTAGCTTGGTCTGGCCATTCACTGCAACAGAACTTCTCCCAGCCGTCTTGGACCCCACCGTGCCACTAGATCCGGGAGGGGATGTCGAGAGGGTGGGTCTGGACCTGTGCAACCCCCTACTCACCTAAAATCCATTCACGCACACGCTGTTCCTTTCTGAGGAGCGGGGTATCCTCAACACACCCCAGTCCTGTAGTGACGGACAAGGGGCAAAGCGGTAGGCTCGACCAGCCGGGAGCCTTTGTCACAAGTCTGCATGCAGGCAGCAGGGGGAGAGTGGTCGCACACGGATTGCAGAGCGGAGATTTAGTGAGGCAGCACCCTCTGCGCCTGAGCAGCCCTGTTAGGGAGGCACTGCTCACCCTACAATTAGAGAAGGGCCCAGAAAAGGTGGCTCAAACAAAGCCCGCTCACACCAACCTGGCCAGTCTGCCGCGGCTGGCGGGTTGTCCAACTCTAGCGGTAAGAGTCACAAGCAGAATCTGATCGTCGCCTCATGGAACATACGAACTCTGTTGGACAATGTTAACTCTGATCGCCCAGAGAGACGCACTGCACTTGTTGCCCGTGTGCTCAACGACTACAGCATGGACATTGTGGCTCTCCAGGAGTCCCGACTCGCTGTAGAGGTCGCACTTTGTGAAGAGAAAGGAGGGTACACATTCTTCTGGTCTGGCAGGCCGAAGAAGAACGAAGAGAATCTGGTGTGTGCTTGGCTATCAAGAACTGCCTCGCAGCAAAGCTACCAACCCTGCCTGTTGCTGTAAATGACCGAATCCAGACCTTGCGTACACCTCTGCGAGGAAAGCACCGCCTCACTATAGTCAATGTTTACGCCCCAACTCTGACTAATCCCAGTGAAGTCAAGGAGGCATTCTACAGTGAGCTGAAAACCAGCATCAGTAGCGTGGCAACTTCCGATAAGCTGCCGTTGCTGGGAGACTTTAATGCTCGGGTTGGCAAGGAGTCCACTGTGAGGCCTGGTGTGATTGGATGCCAAGGGGTTGGCAACAGTAATGGTAACAGTCTACTGCTGCTGCTGTCGGTGTGCACAGAATTCAAACTGTGCATTACTAACACACTGTTCAGATTGCTAGACAAGCTCAAATGCACATGGATGCATCCACGATCTAAAAGCTGGCATCTCATTGACTATGTCATCATCCAACAATGAGACATCTCTGATGTTCATATCACTAGAGTTAAGCGTGGAGCTGAGTGATCATCAAATGGTGTGGTCGGATCTATGTCCATCGATCAAACCTGCACGCAGACTGAATGCTGCCAAACCACCCAAAAAGCTGAACACCTCCAAACTGAAACACCATGAGTGTGCTGACGTCCTGAAATCCTCTACGGAAACTGCTGTAAGCAGACTGGCTGAGAATCCACCAGACGTTATCACTGAGCACTGGAATGCCTTCAAAGAAACGGTCTACAGGGACACCTTGGGGAAAGTCAAGCGCAAGCATCATGACTGGTTTGATGAGAGCAACCAATCTATGCAAGACCTTCTAAGAGCTAAGGCAGCTGCACACCAGGCTCTTCTTCGCCATTCAAACTCAAGTTCCAATAAACGTGCCTTTCTGAGTGAAAAAATCAGCTTTGCAGAGGCAGCTCAGAGCTATGAAGGACCAGTGGTGGGCGAACATGGCCAAGGAGTTACAAGCCTTCGCTGGCTGTAATGACTCAAGAAGTTTCTATGAAGCAATCAAGGTTGTGTATGGTCCATCAAAACAAGGCACCGCACAATTCCTGAGCAAGGACAGTACATCCATCTTTACTGAGCAACACCTACACCTCACACCTCCTCGCACCTCCTCACACCGCACAATTCCTGAGCAAGGACAGTACATCCATCTTTGCTGAGAAGTCAGAGCACATGAAAAGATGGCAAGAACACTTCCACGAGCTGCTGAACAGACCAGGAACCATCACCAATGAAGCACTGGGCAGAGTACACCCTCGACCCATACTGTTCGAGCTAGATGCTCCCCCTACTCTTCACGAGGTCATCAAAGCCATCAAACAGCTAAAACCCAACAAAGCACCAGGGCCTGACGGTATCGCAGCCGAGATCTACCAGTATGGTGGTAACACACTGACATCATGCCTACACCAGCTGTTCACAAAGTTGTGGGAGCTGCAGAACTACCACAAGACTTCAAAGATGCATCAATCATGACCATCTACAAGAACAAGGGAGAGAAGAGAGACTACAATAATTACCGTGGCGTCTCTCTTCTGTCAGTTGCAGGAAAATGCCTCGCGAAGATCATCCTTAGATGCTTGGTGTCCAACATAAGTGACAACATCCTTCTAGAAAGCCAGTGTGGTTTTTGAACAGGCCGTAGTACAGTGGACATGATCTTCTCACTGAGGCAGCTCCAAGAGAGAAGTCTCTGTCTCACATTTGTTGATCTAACCAAAGCGTTTGACACTGTTGGTAGAGATGGCCTGTGGAAACTCCTACCAAAATTCGGTTGCCCCCCCACGCCTAACCAACATCATCCGCCAGTTCCACAAAGGTATGGAAGGCCACAGCATCATGTGTGTTGAGTTGTCAGACCCATTTCCCATCAGCAATGGTGTAAAACAGGGTTGTGTTTTGGCTCCTAATCTGTTTGGACTATTCTTCGCTGCTGTTCTTCAGGATGCCACATCAGACCTGAAGTCAGGAGTCTTCCTACAAATGAGGGTTGATGGCGGGCTCCTCAACCTCGCAAGACTGAGAGCAAAAACTAAAGTCGGGGACATTGTGACGCAGGAGCTACAGTTTGCTGATGACCGTGCACTGGTTGCCCACTCTCTCGAAGACTTACAGGAGATCACCAGTTACTTTGCCAGGGCAGCCAAAAGCTTCGGACTGACAATCAGCCTAAAAAGACAGAAGTTTTGTACCAACCAGCTCCTGGCTCAAGCTATGAAGAACCAACTGTCCTCATTGATGACACTCGTCTGATTGAAACATATAAGATTATTAAGGGAATCTGATTGAAACATAAGATTATTAAGGGATTGGACACACTGGAGGCAGGAAGCATGTTCCCGCTGTTGGGTGAGTCCAGAACTAGAGGCTGCAGTTTAAGAATAAGGGGTAGGCCATTTAGAACAGAGATGCAGAAAAACTTTTTCACCCAGAGAGTGGTGGATATGTGGAATGCTCTGCCGCAGAAGGCAGTGGAGGCCAAGTCTCTGGATGCATTTAAGAGAGAGTTAGATAGAGCTCTTATAGATAGCGGGGTCAAGGGATATGGGGAGAGGGCAGGAACGGGGTACTGATTGTGTATGATCAGCCATGATCACAGTGAATGGTGGTGCTGGCTAGAAGGGCCGAATGGCCTACTCCTGCACCTACTGTCTATTGTCTATTGTCTCAATGCTGTCAACAAGTTTTGCTACCTTGGCAGCATAATAACATCCTCAGCTTCTCTGGATATAGAGATTGAGTCAAGAACCAGAAAAGCCTGCTTTGCCTTTGGTCAGCTGAAAGATCGAGTTTGGTCACAGAACACCAGGTTGGCCACCAAGTACAAGGTATAGAGGGCCATTGTCATTATCAACCTTGCTATATGGATGTGAGACTTGGTGCCCATATCAAAGTCACTTACGCCAGCTTGACCAACTGCAGCAGCATCACCTACGTTCTCTGATGAAGATCACCTGGCGAGACAAGGTCTCCAATACCGAGGTCCTCTCTCGAGCCGGAATGCCAGCATTTTCAACCTTGGTGATGTCAGCCCAACTGCGCTGGGCAGGACATGTTGTCAGAATGCCTGACGGAAGACCATCCAAGGACACCTTGTACGGCCAGCTGTCCAGTGGTACCCGAAAACGAGGAGGCCAGCTTCTATGGTACAAGGATGTTCTGCACAGGAGCCTCAAGAAAGCTGACATTGCCCATCAACATGGGAAGATCTGGCTCAAGATCGCTCACAGTGGAGAGATGCCATCAGAAAAGGTGTGGACGCTGCTGAGAACAAGCTCATAGAGGCAACAGAGGAAAGGCACAGGAAGTGCCACAACAGAACTTCTGCCCCTCTTGCCCCTCCAGGCCTCACCTGCCAAGTATGTGGCAAGCAGTGCCTGTCAAGGATCGGCCTGTACAGCCACTCCAGGACGAACGTATCAAACCCCACTAACTGACTGAAAGGAACCATCATCATCTTATGGGATGGATAGCCAGAGATTGGCTCACTTACTTTCAGCTTTACTTCCTCTTCAAACAGCTCCCACAAGAGGTTTTTTTTGTCATTTTTGGTTGATAACTTCAAGACAAAAGCTAGGCGCCAACAGTATTTTTTGTTGAAAATCCTATTGATATCTTCACATAGGGATTTCACTTCAATTTCTGTTGACTGTAACCCATGGAATTAGATGGTCAATATTTTTTGAAAGCTTACCATGTAGCAATTTTCCAGCATGCCTGTCATCCACTATGACTAGTTATTGCTCTCGCTACCTTGGGAGAATGTTCTCTCCAGTTATTTCTACCTAGAAATTCAATCAAATGGCATGATTGAAAATGGACATATCTCAGAGTGAAACCGCATAATTGGGTCCTTTCATGTTGCTATAGCAATTTGGCTAGGCAATTTCTTGGAGCTGATATTTTTCAAATGAAAATAGAACAAGGAATATAAGAATGCAATGGGAAAATATTGTTGAGGCAGAAGATCATCCAAAATGTTACAGATTTGCTGCCCGCTCCTTTCATGTTTTCTATTTTGGTGCCTTTACCCATCAAGAAGTGTAAATATTATGCGAAGTGTGAATATGGTCCCTCCACATCACCTCTATCGTCAAGAAAGCACAGCAGCATCTCCACTTTTTGGTTTCATTATGAATGAAGAGCTAGTAACACTATACTGTTTACTTTTTAACTTGTATATGCACCTTATTATTTCTTAATTTAGTTGTGGTAATATTACTCTGTGTTATATGTGTGAGTTATATGTACTGTATTGTGCACCTTTGACTAGAGAAACATTGCTTCATTTGACAGCATACACGTGTACAGTTGAATGACTATAAACTTGAACTTGAAGGTACCTGCATTGGATCGACTGTTTCTCCCACCACTTCTCCCCCCAGATTCAGTGCTCCACCTTCACCCTCATGCAAACATACCTGTGGGCCTTGCCTCTTTCTCTGCCAGGTGCTGCCTGGCTTGCTGAGTTCCTCTGGCATTTTGTTTGTGTTACTCAAGGTTTACAGCATCTGCAGAATCTCTTGTGTTCATAGCGTGAATATTTGATAGTCACCTATGGCACGATGACCAATCTCTTGTGCCAGATTGTCCTGCATGAGCGAGCTTGACAATTCAATGGATTCCCAGTATATTTATAAGGACAAGGCTGTGAGTTGTGATGTCAGGCAACAGACTTGCTTGGCATTAATGCATGTTCAAAGTTTGTGGTTTCTTTAATATTAAGCAGATTCACGTTTAAAGCATTATATGTAAGAACAAGGTAAATGCCCTAAAACATTCCCTGAGAAATGTGTCCAAACACTTGACAAGCCTGACATCCATCTGAGCTCACACCTGAAGAAAACTCATAAATTACCAGAGATGCCTAAAGCTATTTCTGGCTTACTCTATCAAAATGTGCCATTGATGGTTAAAAAGAAATTGGGATAGAAGGTGAGAAAATGCTGGTATATTATCACAATGTTAAGGTGTAACAGCATATGTTAATTTTGTCCTTTGCAGTAGCTAATGCATTATTCAAAGTGATGAAGTAGTCATAAACATGAGAAAGTCTAAAAAACACTAAAGCAGGTGCGTTGTTGGTGTAGGACACCTTCACAAATCTCCCCGCCCCCCCACCATGACCAACCCAAATCCTTGTGTTATTTTCCAAATTCTGACAAGAGGGGAAAAATGCTCGGTGGGTTTTACTGAGCTGGGCAACACATATTTTGTTCTTTCCAACTGCGCACAATATAAATAATAGGAGGCTAAAGGCAAGACAAATGTTTATAACAAAGGGTACAGTGCACAGTTAAATGGGCGTGCATCCTATCAACAAGTCTAGAATTAATTTTGAGTTTTAGGAAGGCATTTGCAAGATAGCTAAGGTATGGTTCACACATTCTGATTTTGTATGCTTCAGTAGGCTCTTGATTTACTCTGGTTTACCATCAGAGATAATTTCATTTTCTAATTATATTCTGTACAGTTTTCTGTTTTTGTGGACACCTGCCAGAACTTGCTGTAGCTATAGACAGTTGTTTCTTTTCAGTCACAATATTCTCACACTGTCTCCTCCCTTAGACAAATTAAAATTAACATCATGTAAACACCTCTGGGCTGAAACACGTCTTTAGCTTGTACCTCCTTTTCAAACACCACTGTGCACCCCTCTTTGCAGGTCATCACATTCTTGGTGTTTACACCAACATATTTCAGCATATAAATGAGGAATATAGCATCAGTGTTTCAGGTTATAAGTGCTCATGAGATTTTTGGCTCGTGTCCTCTCTTCACAGATGTTGCCTGACCTTTTGAGTATTTACAGCATCTTCAAATATCCAGCACCCACAGATTATTTTTTTCACTTTTCCTCTCAGCATCTACTCTGTCAAGCTCCTCAGAATCATATATGTTTATGTTTCACCTCTTATACATCGCCTCATATCACCTCTCATTCTCCTGAACTCTAATTTTAGGGCTAACCTGCTCAATCGTTCTTCATAAGAGAACACCTTTATCATAGGAATCATCTTTACGAACCTTCACTGAACCGCCTCCAATACAAGTGTATACTTCCTTAAATGGGGAAATCAGAATTGGCTATAGTATCACCAATGCCTTCTGGGCTTTTGCAAAATTTCATGCTTTAATATTCTATCTCTTCTGTCTTTTTGATTGTTTGATGTCTCTGCATGCCAATCTTTTGCATTTAATGTACAATACCACACAAAATCTTCTGCTATTCAATTCAGTTTTGAAGTCTGCGTCTCATATGGAAAATAACTTGACTGAACCAGTTCTGACCTTAAGGACAGGATATGCGTGGTTGCATTTATGCAGGATATTTTAGCTGGCTACAAAAAGATGCTGACTTGAGTCCTAATGGATGACCTACAACAAGGTTACGCACAACTGCAGTGAATTTCAGTGACCTTTGAGTGTTGTAGACTTAAAACAGATTGTACACTCATTGCTGAGGTAAAGATATTTAATTTTGAGAAGGCAAGGCTGAAAAAGCCGCATGGGAAGAACTTTCAAAAATGAAAACTGACTCACATGGTTCTGTTTATTTCAAAGCGTGGTGAATTTAATTGGACAATTTCTGGAGTGAAATGTAATAAAGCCCATTTCCAGGTTGATTCACTGAAAAAGGAAGTTTGACCAGGCACTTTCTGATGTGAATTGCACTTGTGTACGTGATGCGCAAACATTAATGGGTGTCCCAGGTAGGAGGCATTTGAAGGACTCAAAGTGGCCCTTCCCTCTCAAAGTTGACAGGGACTAATACTTCTCTCGTGGTCTCTTCCAGCAGCAGAATCACCTCAGACATCTGCATTATCCGTGTCTGGATGCACTGTCAATCGAGGTCAATCATGTTCAATGTCCTGGCCTCAGGATCATTCTGAGCAAATGCAGCTGCTCTCTGCCTTATCTTCCATGGTATTATTGATGCCCCGATGTTCTACATTCTTCCTTCAGCAAGAAGACAAAGCAAACAAGTGCATGAAAATGTTAGCATTACCAAATTCCCCAAGTTGAGGAGCAAATCGAATGAACTCAGTTGGCTCTTGGGGCTCCTTTTCAGAACAGATCACGAGGGCTTCTACTTCTTCAGTACCAAGGTCAGGATTAGCCATAGGAATAACTTCTGTCGTGGCCAGAGCCATAGTTAGCCAAAGACCATATTGCTCCAATAGATAAATATAGAGTGATAGAGTCATCTTACGTGCCTAACCGGATATTTTATTCACAAGTAGCAGCCACTGCAGCAATTGAAAACTATGGTAGCTCACATAGTGTAACAGAGCCATTCAGCAGGTCTGGCAACTTCTATGGAGGGAAATTAACCGTTAATGTTTCAGGCCAAGGCACTTCATCGGGAATCTATTTCTGATCAAGGGTCTGAGTCCGAAACGTCGACTGTTTATTTGCTTTCATAGATGCTGCCTAGCCTACTGAGTACCTCCAGCATTTTGTGAGTGATGCTCAAGATCTCAAGCACCTGTAGAATCTCTTGTGTAGCTTAACAGAGACTATTAACAACCTTCTCATTCAGGTGTAGTTGTCTGCATAAATAATTAAATAATAATAAGTTAATCATGACAAGTGGAAATAAGTCCAGGACCAGTCTATTGGCTCAGGGTGTCTGACACTCCGAGGGAGGAGTTGTAAAGTTTGATGGCCACCGGTAGGAATGACTTCCTGTGACGCTCAGTGTTACATCCCAGTGGAGTGAGTCTCTGGCTGAATGTACTCTTGTGCCTAACCAGTACATTACGGAGTGGATGGGAGTCATTGTCCAAGATGGCATGCAACTTTGACAGCATCCTCTTTTCAGACACCACCGTCAGAGAGTCCAGTTCCACCCCCACAACATCACTGGCCTTACGAATGAGTTTGTTGATTCTGTTGGTGTCTGCTACCCTCAGCCTGCTGCCCCAGCACACAACAGCAAACATGATAGCACTGGCCACCACAGACTCGTAGAACATCCTCAGCATCATCTGGCAGATGTTAAAGGACCTCAGTCTCTTCAGGAAATAGAGATGCCTCTGACCCTTCTTGTAGACAGCCTCAGTGTTCTTTGACCAGTCCAGTTTATTGTCCATTCGTATCCCCAGGTATTTGTAATCCTCCACCATGTCCACACTGACCCCTTGGATGGAAACAGGGGTCATCGGTGCCTTAGCCCTCCTCAGGTCCACCACCAGCTCCTTAGTCTTTTTCACATTAAGCTGCAGATGATTCTGCTCGCACCATGTGACAGAGTTTCCCACTGTAACCCCCTTACTCAGCCTCATCTCCCTTGCTGATGCATCCGACTATGGCAGAATCATCAGAAAACTTCTGAAGATGGCAAGTCTCTGTGTTGTAGTTGAAGTCTGAGGTGCAGATGGTGAAGAGAAAGGGAAACAGGACAGTCCCCTGTGGAGCCCCAGTGCCGCTGACCACTCTGTCTGACACACAGCGTTGCAAGCGCAACAGCTGGACAGAATCCTTGCATGAGGGCCATTATCAAGAGAAGGAACATTAGGAAAGCATAGGATGAACTAGATGGAAAGAATGATGGGGAGGTGGGTCACCTACAATATGTCTGACTAGATACTAACAGTAAACCAGATCATGCAAAATGGTAGTGGAAGATTTGGCTGAATTTTCAGAGCCCATTTAAAAGCACACAAATATCACAACATACACAATATAATAATTACTCTCTAACTTACAGTCTTTTGTCAGTGTTGAACTGATCTTTTGCAATTAGCCTTTTTTTAGTGTCTGTTAAGAAACCTTGATGACATTTTAAATATTTATAGAATCCCTCCATTCTCTTCCATTGGATTAGAAAAGCACAAGCCTTTCAAAAGGTGAGTTTTAATGACATCAGAAAGGACCTGGCAGGTGCGAATTTCAATAGGTTGTTTTCTGGCAGAGGAATACTTAGTAACTGGGAGGGCTTCAAAAATGAAATATTAAGAGTACAGGGGATATGTTCCTGACAGATTACAAAACAATGCTAACAGAATTAGACAACCTTGGGTTTTCAGAGTTATTAAGGCCCTGGTTAATTGAAAAAGGAGGTGCATAGCGGGAATAGGCAGCAAGGAACATATGAGGTGCTCGAAGAATATGAGGAATGCAAGAGGGAGGGCTAAAAGAAGGCATAAGGTCACTCTGTCAGACCAGGTGAAGGAGAATCCCAAGGTTTCTACAAATAGATTAAGAGCAAAAAGATAGCAAGGGACATAATTGATCCACTTGAAGATCATTGTGGTCACCTACTGTATGCATGGAACTGAAAGAAGTGGGGTGATCTTAACTGGATTTTTTGCATTTGTATTTACACAGGAGTTGAAATTGCAGGGACCCTAGCAGAGATATTTAATGTGTCCTTAGCCAGTGGAGAGGTGCCCGTAGATTGGAGAGTAGCATTGTTTAAGAAAGGCTCTGAGAATAAGCCAGGAAATTATAGATCAGTGAGCCTGACATCAGTTATGGGAAAGTTATTGGAAGGTATTCTAAGGGACTAAATACATAAGTACTTGGATAGACAGGGCCTGATTAGGGATAGTCAATATGGCTTTGTGCATGGTAGGTCATGTCTAACCAATCATAGAGTTTTTCAAGTTGTTTACCAGGAAAGTTTGATGAGTGAAAGGCAGTAGACATTGTCTGCATGCCCTTCAGCAAAGACTTTGACAAGGTTTAGCAAGGGAGACTGTTCCAGCAGGTTTAGTCACTCAGGATGAAGTAGGAAATTGGATTTAACTTTAGCTTAATGGAGAAGCCAGAGTGGTACTAAGTGGCTGCCTCTCTGGTGGCCTGTAATTAGTGGTGTGCTGCATGGACTGGTGCTGAGTCCGTTGTTGTTTGTCATCTATATTAATGATTTGGATGATAATATGGCAAACTGGAACAGCAAATTTGCAGATGACACCAAAATTGGGGGCATGGTGGACAGTGAGGAAGCTTGCTGCAGGATCTCAACCAGCTGGGAAAATGGGCTGAAAAATGGCAGATGGAATTTAATGCAGACAAGTGTAAGATGTTGAACTTTTGGAGGACAAACCAGTGTAGGAATTACACAGTGAACAGTAAGGTACTAAAGAATGCAGTAGAACAAAGGGATCTGGAAATATAAATCCATAATTCCATGAAAGGGGCATCTCAGGTTGATAGTGTCATAAAGAGAGCTTTTCTTACATTGCCCTTCATAAATCAGGGTATTGATTACAAGAGTTGGGATGTTATGTTGAAGGCACTGTTGGGGCCAAATTTGGAGTATTCTGTACTTACCTACAAGAAAGATATCAATAAGATTGAAAAAGTGCAAGAAGATTTGCCAGGATATTGCTGAGACTTGAGAACTTGTGTTATAGGGAAAGGGTGAATTGGTTAAGATTTTATTCCCTGGAGCATAGGAGAATGAGGGGAGATTTAATAGAGACATACAAAATTATGAGGGGGATAGATAAAATAAGTGCAAGCAGGCTTTTTTCCCCTAATGTTGGACGAAACTAGAACTAGAGGTCATAGGTTAAGGGTGAAATGTAAACTACTTAAGGGCAAACTTAAGAGCTTTGGATAAAAACATGGGTGGCATAGAAAGCCATGGCCCATGTGTAGGTCGACGGGACTAGGCAAAACAATAGTTTGACATGGACTAGATGGGCCAAAGGGCTTATTTTTGTGCTGTAGTTCCTCTACAACTCTATACTGTACAGTACTTTAAAGACCAGACTCAACATTACAGTTCTGATTATCTGAAAAGGTTTATTTTGTCTAATGGTTCGCCTCTGTCAACTGATGCAAAGTCACTGTATGATAGATCCCAAGTTATCATCCACTGATAAACCATAAATTAACAAGGCACTGGAAATTTTTTTGACTCAAGATTTTGTCAGTCCCATATAGCTTTCTCTGTGATGGACGCTTGACTAAATATGGCTAGACTGATGTAATTCTAGCTAATTTTTTTTTGGCTAGGTTTACATCAGTCGGGGCATTTTGCAACTAATAGTTTTGATGTCACTACCCTGACAGGGTCAATACCTTCATGACTCTTTAAACTCCTGGGTGTCACTATCTCAGAAGACCTGTCCTAGACACATCATATAAATATAATTTCAAAGCAAGCATAGCAGAGCCTCTACTTCCACAGGAGTCTGCAGAGGTTCGGCATGTTTTCAAAAACTTGGCAAACTTAGAAATGTAATAACTTACAGCACAATACAGGCCCTTCAGCCCACAAAGCTGTGCCAAATGTGTCCTTACCTTAGAACTACCTAGGCTTACCCATAGCCCTCTATTTTTCTAAGCTCCATGTATCCATCCAGGAGCCTCTTAAAAAACCCTCTCGTATCCGCCTCCACCACCGCTGAAGGCAGCCCATTCCACGCACTCACCACTCTTTATGTAAAAAACTTACCCCTGACTTCTACAGATGCATGGCGGTAAGGGTGCAGACTGGCTGCATTACAGCCTGGTGTGGGAACACCAATTCATCTGAGTGGAATATCCTACAAAAGGTAGTGGATTCAGCCCAGTATATCACATATAAAGCCCTTCCAACTGTTGAGCACATCTACATGAAACATTGCTGTAGGAAAGCAGCATCTGTCATCAGGAATCCTCTCCACGCAGGCCATGTTCTTTTCTCGCTGTTCCCATCAGGCAGTGGGTACAGCTGTCTCAGGACTTGCACCACCAGGTTCGAGAACAGTTACTACCCCTCAACTGTCTGGCTCTTGAACGAAAGGGGATAACTACACTCATTCTATTTCTGCTGTTCCCACAACTGATGGTTTACTTTAAGGACCCTTTATCTTGTTATTTCATGCTCTTTCATTTTATTTCATACTCACTATTTATTATTTGTTTTCTATTTGCATTTGCACAATTTCTTGTTCATTGATCCTGTTTATAGATTTGCTAAGTATGCTTGCAGTATGCTTGTATGTGGTGACATGAATGTATTCTGATAATAAATTTTACTTGAACTTTGGGCCAATATCTCCTTTGATTTAACAGCCTTGCATATTTGAATCAATTGTGAACCTCAGAAGCATGGAGACAACTGGCTTAATAAATGAGTCATTGGGGTTACTTTCAGAAGTGAAAGCTAATATGATGTACTATGAGGTAATTGACCCCAGGCTGGTAACCCCTGATCTAGTAGATTAAAAGCATGTTATAGAACAATGGGCAAATGCTAATTCTTTCATTTTAAAACTTCTTACTTTTAGAATCCATAGTATAGTATTTTATAGTTAGGTCGAAAGGCTTTGCAGTTTTCACCATCCTGTTCAGCAATGCAGTTGTAGGCATCCATCTGAGAGCCAGACTTGGAAGTATTAGACCATAAGTCCATCAGATATAGGAGCAGAATTAGGCCATTTGGCCCATTGAGTCTGTTCCACCATTTCAACATGGCTGATCCATTTTACTCTCAGCCCCAATATCCTGCCTTCTATCCCCCTCCCCCCCCCCCCCCCCCAATGAATTGAAAACCTATGGCACAGAAGCCACTTACTCCATCCTGACTATGGTGGTTGGGGTAAAGTTATCCAGCCTCATCCTGTCTTCTGGTATTTGCAGGTTATGTCTTGTTTAGTGCACAACAAACTTTTGTGGGGTTTCTGCCTCTCCCATTTGTTCTGGCAATGAGTTCCAGACTTCTACCACCTGCTTGTGAAAAATAATTTCAGAATTTCCTCTTTATTTTTTCAAGAAATTGCTTTAAATCATATCTGCTGGTTTTGAATGCTAAAAGACATAGGTCCCTCATAGTTTTATGCATATGAATCAAGTCTCTTCTTGGATTCCTCTGTTCTGAAGACAACAGCCTCGATGTATCCTGGCAACTAAAATTTTCCAGCCCTGGAAAATACTGATGAGTCTCCTGCATACCCTCTCCAATGCAATCACATCTTCCCTGTAATATGATAAGTACTGCATACAGCACCCAAGTACGATGCTCTCTTAACAAGGGTAAGGCGAGGCTACTTCATCAGGGCTCTGTTTAAAGGTAATCTCTCAATAGGTCTGTTAATCTGGCACTGACCTCTTGGGTATCCGTCCATTATCTAAGGTGAAGACCCTGATGAAGAAACTGCATTGGCAGTAAAGTCTGATCCTAGGCATTGATCTTTTAAATATATATTACTCCAACAGTAAGGGAGTTCCACAAATAGAATGTGAAATGCCAGTGGTGGATTCCCTCTCTAAGAATAGAATAGCAATGCTGAGCGTCAGTTAGCTCTTGCGAATGAAGTCTCAGGCTACTTTAAGGATCAACACTGACCTACTAATGTGCAAACTATGCATAGCCATTCCTAATAAAAGCCTCACTGTTCATTGGAGCTGAGGCAAAAGGTCAGGGTCAGTGTATAAAAGCTCACATGTCCTGTGAGTACACTTCCACACCCTCCTCTAGTGGTAGAGAATAGTGCCTCCCCCATCTGTGAGCATTGTGCAAGAATTCTCATTTTAAAGCTGTGTTATTTCCTTTTATTAAGCTGAAAATAAATGCTTTAGCACCCATGTTTCAATGATTTTCGATCTCTCGCTATGCTGAATTGCGAAGGACCCGCATTACAATAGATTAGTTTGTCTATACTTATCCATTGTTCTACATGGTTTCTTTATTTGAAACAAAATCCTTCTATTCATCATTAAAATGAAATTTGTGAGTGTCTCTCCTCACAATGCCCTGCCCTTGTGAACAATTTTAATAAAATAGTATTAGAAGAATGAAATAGATTACATAAAATAATGTGTTTTGAAAACCTGAGTGTTTTCTTACAGTTTATCATGCTGGCCAAATATGGTCTTAGTTTTAAAATTCTTATCTTTGTTTTTAAATTCCTTCCTGGCCTCACCCCAGCTCCTCAATGATCTCTTTGTTCATCCATTTCTGGGCACATACACATTCACAAAATGAAGGATATGTTGTGCCATTTTCTATCTGGCAACTGGTAAAAGACACAAGCTTTCCCAGTTCAAATTTATAGCTATGATGGGTAGCTGGATTGTATTTTGTAGCTCATCTACCCTGAGCATGCTGTCCCTTCATGGAGCTAACATTCTGATTCTTCAGTCATAGGGTCTTTTACCTTTAGTAAATCTGGATGTGATTTGAGAGTGAATTTGCAGTCTGACTTAGACTGTACCCAAGTTCCTCCCTGTCAGCCTACAAAAGAAAATTGCTTTGTTGAATCAGTTACACTTGCATTGATGATTTCAACACAATAAATAAACACTGTAAGTATTTCCATCCATACATACAGAACTGTGCAAAAGTCTTAGACACATGTAAAATAATTCCGTAAAGCGAAGATGCTTTCAAAGATAATGAAATGAAAAGCTTCTAAATATCAAATAAATTACTATAAAGAGCAGTAAACAGCAGCAAAGCAACTGAATCAAATCAATACTTGGTGTGTTCACCCTTTGCCTTTAAAACTATATCCATTCTCTCAGGTACACTGCTTGCAGTTTTGTAAGAAACTTGGGTCATAGGTTGATCCAAGCATCTTGGAAAACTCACTACAGTTCTTACGCAGACCTTGGCTATCTCACAGCTTCGGTCTCTCCAGTAATCCCAGACAGCCTCAATGATGTTAAGATCAGGGCTCTGTCAAGGCCATAGCATCTGAAACCATATGAGAAATCTTGGGTGTCTAAGACTTTTGCACAGCACTGGGTCTTCACCATTGAAGCCCTGTGACTGCAGTACATGCTTCCTACAGTATGTACTGCAGCAACTTGGCAAAGCTTCTTTGATAACCCCACATCCACCAATGCCTTGAAGGACTAGAGCTACAGATTGGTACATGACAAAGACAGGATACAAAAATGAGCTGAACTATCATGTGAATGCTGAAAGCACCCAGGGATATTTTTGCCACCTCTTTCAGTCCTTCTCCTATTGTCTGTACTTAATGTGATGTGGTCTATGTGATCATATATCTCTGTATGCCAATGTGTTGAGATAGCAGATTGGTTCTGCCTTTCCTCATAGGGCATTTATCTCTATTTGTGTAGAGTGGAGGATTGAGGGGAGGAGTGTAGAAGAGACAAGTTATTCCTTTTGGTACAGCAATTTCAATTCTTCCTTCTCCAGTCACATCTCTTCTGCTGTACAGACCATCAACGTTTAATTTCTGCAGGAGAAACCTGCTTGAAAGTTCTTTCAGACTGATCCTGTAGCACGTTCCTGGATAAGGGAGCCTACTTTGTAGCGGAATGCTGGACACTCTGAGCCCGTATGGTGCATCGGCCAACAGGAGAAGTGCTGATAGTGTCCCAAAGTTGTCATACCAAGTTGCAGTGCCAAGAGGTCTTCTTTGGCAGCTGCGCAAACTCATGTTTTTGACTCTGGGCCATTACATTGCTTAAGCAAAAAGGAGACAATAGCTGTAAATTTTTGGCACGCGCCCTGCGACTCAACAGACATGACAGTGCAGTGAACAGTAATGCAGAGTTGTTGGGAGGCATTGTGGTAGGAGTCGCCGTTAGAGTTTGCAGTTGAATGTGTCTCTAATGGAGTACGAACAAGTAGGTTGAACTATGTGAGTGCTTTGTAAGGGGCATCGAAACTGGTGGAGCTTTTCCTCTGGGGGAGTGAGGTTCAAGTGCAGATTTTATTCCAGGAAGCCACTTTGTCTGAGCATTGCAAAAGGCCCGTTGATGATAATTTCAGTGCTGGGAGAGGCATGGATGACGGGATTTGATCCCCTTCTCACTGGCTCTAATTGTATGCAGAAATATAAATCAACAAAAATTGTTGCATGTTTTTAAATTTTGGCCATTTTGTAATGTTAACGTGTATTATTGCCAGATTTCTTAAAGTAGCTCATGTGTCTCTGTAATGGAAACAGCCAGGGGAAATGCACAGAATCCTTTACAGCAAGTTCATTATTTTAGTGTTAAACCACAGATAGCCTGGGAAGAACAAAGTTTCTTGACAGTTTCATGGAATCATGATTGCAGATAACCTTAGTTTTACTGGCAGCCAGGATTATCTGGTAGTAATTTTTAAGTAAGTGTGTAAATAGAGTTCAGGATGAGTGGTTTTGCAGCTTGAACAGATTCCTTTGTCACCTGTACCACGTGTGAATGCACAATGTTTCTCAACAGCAAAAGCCTGTAAGATAATCATAATTTATCGCTTTGTATTTTCACAGGCAGCGGTGACATACAGACAGACTGACATGAAAGACAAATGTTTGACTTTCATCCAGAGCCACACTAAAGTAGGTATTGAGAAAGGCCAATTTTTACACCAGCTGGTTGGCTTCCCTTTTAAATGAATTGTTTTATTTACTCACTTTACAAAAGCAATCAATTGTAATCAAGCTCGGACCACATGCAGTTCAATTGCCTACGTTGAAGCAAACTGAAAGATTGGTGCTTTATCATGTATGGGATCTACCAAACTTGAAGAGTATAAGCATCAGTTTGAAACAAGCATGCTGTTGATTGCTGTGTGGTGCCACAGCAATAACTTATTTACAAACAAGATATTTTATTTATCCTGTTACTGGATTATTTATGACAGACTGTTATGGAGGTTGTGTTCTACTTTCCTGGGATGTGCACAGTATAATTTAGTTTTATAATCTAGGTACACTTAAGATAGATTTTTTCTTGCTTCCATTCTTTAAGCTGTTCGAGTAACACACACAAAATGCTGGAGGGACCCGGGTCCTGGTGAGGGGTCTTGGCCTGAAACATCGACTCTGTTGGAAAGGAACGTAAACTGTGTTTCTACCCAAGACCCTTCATCAGGACCCGGGTTTCTCCCAGCATTTTATGTGTGTTATTCTGCATTTCCAGCATCTGCAGAATCTCTTGTCTTGAAACTTTAAGCTATCACACCACCAGGTTCAAGAGCAGTTACTACCCCTCAACCATCAGACTTTAGAATCAGAGGGAATAGCTTCACTCAACTTCATTCACCCCATCACTGAACAATTTCCACAACCTACGGACTCACTTTCAAGGATTCTTCATCTCATGTCCCCTATATTTATTGCTCATTTATTTATTATTATTATTTTACTACTTTTGTTTTCTGTGAATGCTTACAGAGAACAAATCTCAGCTTTGTGTTTGGTGACATGTGACTACTTTGATAATGAATTTACTTTGAGCTTTGAGCTTTTGAAAGACAGAATTTCCGAAGTATTGGAAATTTATTTCCAATTGGTCATATGGCATAAACATACCCTAAGCGAGTAACCACAGCATCCTGGGGAACGTTGACCCCCCCTTGGTATGGAAGTCTACTTGTATGATAATCACCTTTGTTACCTTCTTGGCATATTTCTGCAACCATCTTATTGTATGCAATTTGTGCTCCTTCCATTCCAGCACCATTGGGAATTATCACGGTCCTAGAGTTTGGCACTTTGTTATTTCATATTGCTGCTGACCTCTCAGGCTCACCTTTAGAACTCCTCTACTTCTAATGTTATTTAATGGAGTCCTCACTGGAATTGGAATTGGTTTATTATTCTTACACACACTGAGATACAGTGGAAAAACTTGTCTTGCATATTGTTCAGACTGATCAAACAATTACACAGCACATTGAGGTAAAACAATAACAGAATGCAGAATGAAGTGTAACAGCTACAGAGAAAGTGCAGATATATAATAGATGCAAAATCATAACAAGATAGATTCTGAGGTTAAGAGTCCATCTCATCATACTAATGAACCATTTAATAACAGCAGGGTAGAAGCTGTCCTTGAGCCTAATGGTACATGCTTTCTGCTCGATTGAAAAAGGAAGAAGAGCCTGGGGTGGGTGACGACTTTAATTGTGCTGGCTACTTTCCTGAGGCAGCAAGAAGATCTGCACACCTAGGGTATTGTACTACATGTTGTTAAGTATGTTTTGACATTGCACGGTAGTTGTTATTATTCAGCAACAGACATGGATGTCTTTTAACCAGCTTTCTTCTCCTTACTTTTCAACCTTGGCTCATCTGCTTACACGCTGATAGTTCCCAACCTGGTCATTTTCAATTGAAGATCTTTAACCTCAAAGGTCTAATTTTAATTCTCTCTGCTCACTGAAACCAGACATGTAGTGGCTGCAAAATATATCTCCATTGAACCTGCTGCTTAATTGTTGGTTGCAATTACAACCAGCTCTTTCAAGGGACATCCTCCAGAAGGAGGTAGAATCCTTTAAGCATGGAGTTTGGGCTCTGATGAACTCACTGGGGCCAACAGCAATTTTGTTCCGAGTACTTCACAATAATTTTATCTGTAGTAACAGCCTGGTGTCAGGGAGAACTAGAGGTAAAAACAGCCCAGATAGTTGAGTTAATTTTAGCACATTTTCCTTGTGGACCAAAGAGCCAGAAGGAAAAGGAACTCAGCCTCTTCACCTCACCTGACAACTTCCTCTTCCCCTTACCTCCGCAAAGTTACACCCATTAATCCAACCACCTATCCCAGAATCAGCAATTACTTATCTTACTACTGAAGACAGTAGTCTTGTGTTAGATTTAATCAGAAGATTGAAGACCATGAAGCTGCAAACCAAAATATCCTAGGCCACAGGAGCCAGATCTCACTCCCACATTTTATACAAGCAATTAAAATTGGTCATAAAATGTCAGCAGGCTGTTTGACTGTGCAGAGTAAATAAACTATATAGTCTCTCATCAAGTTCCCCATATGCACGCTCTGGCAAGTTGTTCTGGACCCAAAACTTTGGATGATTTCTGGCTACCAAAGTAAGACTACTGAGGTGCTCCCTACCACTGATTTATTCCTGGTTTTGAAAAATCATAGTCTGTATGACTATATTAATGAACTCCAAGCCTTTGTTCTGCTTACTTTTTTTTTACTGGCTGTAAAAATTTTTGCATTTTACAAATTGTTCCCTGTATTGATCCTTTTATTTTAGAAAATCTGAATCATATTTAAATTCACCTTTGCTTTGCAAATACTGTATATATAACTCTGTGAGGTTGACGGTAGTGGAGAAAACAGCTGGTCTGTCAAAGTGTGTACCACACCACCTTGGCTGTAATGTCACGATTGGACATTCCCTGTCTCCCCACTTCTCCCGCCCCACATAAATAGAAGCAAATTACGCTGAATGCATATCTGAGCATGAAGCTCTGAAGGTATTTTTACATTGACACTTGCTTGAGCTAAGTCACTGGGCAGTTGCTGTTGTTACAGAATTGTAAACACACAAAAACAAAAATCTGCCATTCTGCCAAGATAAAAGGGATAGCCCTCAAGAAACAATCAAAATGAAACCAATGTAAGCGTAAAGTTTCTCAGGGGTGGTGAGAAAGTAAAAGGTATGGTGTTAAACTTATTCTGACCCAGGAAATACAAAGAATGGTAGCAATGTATCAGCAAGTCATCCTGTTAAACTTTAGTTATTTTGCTCAATTTAGCTGCTGGATGTGACTAATTGCTTCCTCTTGTCAGCTTACTGTGCTAAGAATAGCTCATTAGGACCTTTGTCCCACGACAGCATGAGGTAAAATGAGTGTTTAACGGAGGGGGGAGATTGCCAGATGCAAGGAATGTGCTGGTATTTCTTAGTTGAAATTATTACCACTTCTACTAATTTCAGTGTGTAACAAAAGCGCTTTTAGAAATGAAGCAAATTTTTGATGCAGAGTTCTTTTCTTGGGTTAGCAGTCATTTCCAATAATAAAGTTGACCAGCAAATTGTGGTCTTTAGTAAGAGTTAACAAGTCTGATTATGTGGCACTGGTTTTGGATGGGATAGTGTTACAAAATGGTGGTGCACATATACCTATCCTGGAAGCCTTTAGTTTAAGTCTCCATGTTGTACAAGACACTCTTTAGTCATTCAAGCCATACATTAGAAGCATGCAGGATCTTTGCTGTAATACATAAATAAAGGATAAATGCTAGTTTTGGGATCCTTTAGTGAAATTCTTACTTAATAATTGCAATGACAGTGTAGGTCATTTGGCTCTTCGCTCTACACCTGCTCCCACAAAATCAATCCCAGCAGCCCCCTTTGCCCTCTCCTCATTTCCCTGTCCAGTCTGACTTTACTCTCCCAACATGCAATTCAGTATGTGACAAATGTCCCCAGCAAATTTGGTACTAACCGTACAGAAGGATCTGCATCAGGGCTAACTGGAGAGCCCATTAATATTATGTGATTAGTTGCTAATATCCCCTGAAAAATGCTCATCAACCTCTGGGCTATATTTGTTTTCTTTCGTGAGCCTGAATTGATTGTTTTGGAACAACTTTTTTTTAAATTCCCGAAGTAATTGCTTTCCCTGTATTTTATTTCCTTCAAGAATGTTCTGTTAGATCTGCCTTTGGAGTACTGGCTGAATTTTTATCCTGATAAAGGACAGTATAGGCCATTTTCCATGGAGCTGTCGCAGCACACTTGAAGTGCTTGCTAATCGTTCCAGGAATGAAATTTAGTTTCAAGCAGTCTTCTCAATATTGTGGCCCTCCCCTTCTAGTTATATTCCCGCGATTGATCATCCCAATCACCTGTCTCAGATTTGTACATTATTGATGACTCTCCACTTCTGTGTCACCCACATACCCCTCGTGTGAATTCCCTGGAAAAGGGGCCTGCAAAATAGTCCTTCCAGTCACATTGCCTTGTATCAAACTGTCTTTTCCTCCCTATGGCTATAATGTAGCTCTCCTTGTAAAATGATGGGACATTGTTATTAGTTTCAATGTTGTCTGATTTTTAACCACAGGACCACAAGCAATAACTGGTGCAATGTAAAATTGACCTCACTCTTGGGCTCAGTGTAAAAAGCTGTCAATATAGTTTTCTGCGGCTCTTATCAATGAATTAATTTCTAGGTACCTAAATTTCATACTCCCACTACAATCTACAGGCAGTGCAAGATTTATTTCTATGAAATTAACGTAAATGCAAATAGAGCCCAAGTTGTGGGTGTCCCACTGTTGACTTTATTTGCTCTACTGTCTTTGAGAAGTGCGAAGCATGTTACAGAAGTCACAGGACTACAGTAGCAGCCAGTGCTACCCAGCTGGAGGAGTGGTGAAATAAATCACGTGTGGGTTAGGTTGTTCACACTGGCTTTGTGGCAAAAAAAAAGCACAACAGTGTTTTTTCTAGCTCAAGCAACTGAAGAAGTTCAAGGGTTCAAAGGTCAAGCTTAATGTCAGAGAAATGTATACAATAAGTCCTGCCCCAAAGAATGAACAACAGTTAAGCATGAGAACCCCAAAGTCCCCCCCCCAGCTCCCCCACCCCGTGCGTAAGCGGCAGCGAGCAACGCTTATTGCTAATCATTCCAGGAATGGCCCCAGTTTGACCCCAAATCCTCAAGACCTCCTACAGGGGCATCATTGAGAGCCGTCTGACTGGCTGTATCACCACCTGATAAGGGAACTGCACCAACCTTGATGGCTGGGCACTGCAGGGTGTGGTACAGACAGTCCAGCGCATCTGTGGATGTGAACTTCCCTCCATTGTGGACATTTACATCAGCAAATGCAGAAAGAAGGTCTGGCAGATCATCGGGGACACCAGTCACCAACCATAAAACCATAGAACATTACAGCACAGAAACAGGCCTTTTGGCCCTTCTTGGCTGTGCCAAACCATTTTTCTGCCTAGTCCCACTGACCTGCACCTAGACCACATCCCTCCATACCCCTGTCATCCACGTACCTGTCCAAGTTTTTCTTAAATGTTAAAAGTGAGCCTGAATTCACCACTTGAACTGGAAGCTCATTCCACACTCCCACTACTCTCTGTGTGAAGAAGCCCCCCCCCAATGTTCTCTTTAAACTTTTCCCCCTTCACCCTTAACCCATGTCCTCTGGTTTCTTCCCCGCCCCCCCAGCCTCAGTGGAAAAAGCCTGCTTGCATTCACTCTATCTATACCCATCATAATTTTATACACCTCTGTCAAATCTCCCCTCATTCTTTTACGCTCCAGGGAATAAAGTCCTAACCTATTCAATCTTTCTCTGTAACTCAGTTTCTCAAGTCCCGGCAACATCCTTGTAAACCTTCTCTGCACTCTTTCAACCATAAACAGTGTTAGCTGTTTCCGTCTTGCGAACAGTACCACAGCATCACAGTCAGGAAGCTACGGGACAGCTTCTTCCTACGAGCCACTAGACTTTTAAATTCACATGTCTGTACGAAGTCGTAACACAAAGATCCCTCATGTTATGCGATGGATGTAAGATTTAAATAAATTTTAAACTTAATAATGTATAAAATGTTTATCTAAGCTGCTTTTGCTATTTAAATAGTTTGCAAAATGTAACTGAAAAAGACAGTTCCTCTTGTCACTCTAATGGGCTGTGGGGGAAATCGTGAAATACTTAGCGGCTGCAGTGCCATCAAAGAATATGATTTGAGCTGCTTCCTAACCAAAGGAGCAAACACATTTCAGGTTATTGCTGTCATATTTTGATACACATTCTTTTTTCTTCTTGGAGTTCCTCTTGGGTATTTTAAATTTCTGATTGCTAAAGGGTATTGATATGCTTCTATATGAGGTTATTAAGGGAATTAATGTCTACAGAATGGGAAGTACAGCTTTGCAGCATTGGTTAAGAAGCAGGAGGTATGGAGCACAGCTGAAGGGAATGTTTATTGAGCATTGAGACCAATGATGTTCCTCAAGGCCCTTGGGGTTTCAGACAACCTGAATGAAAAAATAAGTATTTAACAATCCAAGTTTGCAAATTGTTACGTTCCCAGTAACCGGGTGACTTACCAGCAAAGACAGAGAGGTCCGCTGAAGTCTGATGGTACTATTTTCAAATGTTTTTATTTATAAAGGCACAAATGTATGGTTAATACAAAACATTCAGATCATATACATCGTCAAAACGCAATCTAAAGCACAGGTATAGTAATAATCAATCAGAAATAAGCTCTATCGTTGTCTAGGGGAATACTGAGTCCAATGGAATATAAAAGTCACTCAAAGTCTGCAGGCTTTCCCATTTTGGGAACCGCTGGCATTTCACGTGTTGGAGAGAGGGATTGGTGAGAAAGAAGGAACACTTGCCCGTCGTCTTTACGAAGAAAATCCCGGTTGTTAGTTAAAACGGTTTTCCTTTGGTTTCAGCCACAGACTCCCGATCCGGAATCTAACGCACGTGGCTTCCTTCAAAATGGCTTCCCGCTCCGACGGGAAGCGCTATCGTGTCTTCTTCGTGTGTCTCCTTGGTGCGACTGAGGCCCCGCCTTGGCAGCCCATCTTTTATCTGGACTGGCAGGGTTGTAGATGTCAATCAGGGTGGGGGTGAGGCAATCTTTCCCCCATCACCCAGCCCAAACAATCCAAGTTTGCAAATGAATCCAGAAGGCATGGTAAATGTTAGGGTTAGGAGCAGGAAGTTAAAAAAAAAATTGACTAGTGAATGGGCAAAACTGTAATAAATGGAGTTGAATATGGAAAAGTGTGATAATGTCAATGTAGATTTTGTTAAGACTAACCATTCATGTGAAAGAAACAAAAATCTCTTTTTCATAGTCACTCTCTTCACAAGAACCTATATGGTATAGAGAAAGAGCATAATACTCACAATCTAATAATGGTCTCTGCATTGCTTTTTAGAGCAAACTCTAATCTAATATTATGCTGAGTTTGTTGATTTCAGCATGTTGTGGAGTTTCGTAATAGGCTTGATGATTCCCAAGGAATGAAATGAGAAAAATAGATAAGGTGCTACTCGGGATTGTAGTCTGGTGGGTTCTGCTGGAATGTACATGGGGGCAAATTTGTGCTTGGCTATTTAATTGACTTCTGAGGTTGAGTTATTCAACCTGTGCAGACTGAAAGAATAAGAGAAAGGCCGACAAGGAAAGTAGAAACTTGCATTTAAACAGTTTGCATCAGCCTAAGATGATTTAAATCGCCCTCCAGCCATGTGGTACATGTTAAATTGTAGTCCTGGGAAAAATGACCTGCTGATAACACCCGACTCCCTCCGCAGTGAGGTCAGTCTTGCATTTTTATTGTGGAATTCTGGAACGGAACAGAATGGTTTCACTAATCTAATACCAAGAACATATCAATCAGATTTAATTTTACCTCAATTGGCTGCATTGTCTACAGCCAAGTAGAACTGATTGCAAAGTGTAATGAAATAGACAGCAAGAAGAAAATTTACACATTTTAGAAGAAACACAGAAGGGAGACAAAATCTTTAAGTGGAAGTAAATAACAGTAAAAAATACTTGATGACTAGGCATAGATTTGGTATTCCAAATGTGACTGATTCTATGTGTTGAAAATCTTTGTGTATTGAGTCCTGAATATTCATACAGAATTAATTAAACAGATGGTATACTCAAATGTATAATTTCCTTTGTACTTACACAGGCAGTTTTAAAGAGTAGAATCATTTGATTTGTCTGCAGAGTATTGTGAAGACCCAAGGCTTCCATGAACTTTCTGATCCTGCCATGCTTGTCATTCTGCAAAGTGACTTGCTCACTATTGATGAGCCTGATTTAATTAACTTTGTCAGAGAATGGGCACATGTTAACTCAGTAAGTATAATCATGTGAATTTTGACTTGGCTCTTCTGTTCTCTCTTAATTTTATCTTATAAAAAGTTAAATTTTAGGTACTAATCTCAAAACATAATACTGGTATTTGATTTTTATGTGTATTTAATTCCAAATTTTCATTTGGCCCGTTGAGTCTATCTTGGCTCAACATTCCCCACATCACCCAAATTTTTCACGTAACCTATGCTGTTGGCATTTTCATCAACCCCACCTGCAACCGAGATGCCTCCTTTTCATGGGGAAATTATTACAATGGCCATTAAAACAACTGCTAAATGCAGACTTCATCAGATAGCACCAGTGGTCCGGATTGAACATAGGTCACTGAGAAGTGAGGTGTCATCTTTCTAAGATGTTCACTGTTTGGTGCTCAGTGTAGAAGCAAATAAGTGCCTTCCTTAACTCCTATGTTGTGTTAAGATCACTGGGATCAGATTGTGATGAAATGAGGCAACCTTTTTAATAATCCAGGGATGTATTTTTGTACCTGGTTCATTCATCAATTCATAACTTTTCGAGCAGGGATTTTAACCCGAAGACGTCAGTTGTGTTGTTCCAGTTCTCCAGAAATGGGACACGAATCTCTTGGACTTCCAACACATCTGGATGAGCTGTACTTGTTAAGTTCACTGTCACAACAATGTTTTCATTCCCTGCACCCACTCTGGGAGTGAAGTGGTGGATCTGAATTATGAACAGAAACAACATTGTGAATGGGAGTATTGCCACAATTGAACATAGTGAGACTGAACATTTGGAAGTTTTCACCCAATAAACTTGACTACATCAAATCTTAAAATGCAGGAAAGCTGAATGTAGGCAGGCAGTGGTCTACAGTAGTTACTTGGAACAGGCAGAAACAAAAGTACTTTACTTTACTGAAGATACCTAGTATTGCTTCAGCTGCCCTTTACATACCTTTTAACAACCACTTCTTGGAAAGATGAAGGACTGGAAAATACAGTTCTTTTGTGGTGCATACTCCATTTAGTTGCTTTTTCACATTTTGAAACAGGCCCTACTTTGCATTTCAATTTCATTTGATTTTCATTCACTGTCAGGTAAACCTAAAACCTGAAATCGTTAAGGGCCAAAATGATGGCAGCAATACTATGTGGGGCTGTGCATTTCTGTACACAGATAGGTGTGCTGTGGAACCCAGTAATAATCACCTTGCCATTCACTGCCTCGTTATATCAGGCAAATTTAGTTGAATATCAGCAATGCCCTGTGTTCAAAAGCTGAGTTTCGAGCACTAGGACCAGGAGAAGTGTCCAGGTTGTTTCTTTTAAATCTAGGAATGAACATGAATTCTACACATCAGCATTAGTTGATGATGTAAAATATAAGGATGTGGCCAACATATTGCTGCGCCATCAACATAGAAACTTTAAGTTTTTTTTCCAGAAACTAATATAATTTTTTAAAATCCTCCAACACAGGTAGTTCTTGACAAGTCTGTACCAGAAATAGCAAAGGAAGTTGTTCGTGAATTACGCCTTTTTCTATTGACCCCTGATGAGCTGACGGCATTGGAAGTGGAGAACAAGAAAGACAACTTAATTCCTGTAAGTCATAAGCTGTGTGCATATTGAAGGGACAGCACCATCACGTAACAAAAACAACCAAATTTTATTTGCTTACCAGAACAGATAAATACCATGAATCATTTTAAATAAATCACTGTGTTCCTGGTAGATGAAGTAAAAGTGACACAATTTTTTCTTAAACTATATCTCAAAGCAAAACTTTAAAAAAATTGAGGTTTTTTATAGATACATGAAATAGCTCATTGAATATATTATCGAAGGCAGTGGCAACTTATGGACCTTGTAGTTGCAGAATAATCCCCAAGTACAGGTTATTTTTGGGGTGAATATTTATAATATTACCATTTATAGGATAGTTCCAAGGAATCTGCATAGCCTCTATTTTAACCTCTAAGTATGGCTGATCTGTTTATGTAGCAAATACTTGGCAGAGACTGAAAACAAAGCTGTGCCTGATCAGATTGACACCATTGTAAAGAAACAGACAGACTCCAGGAGGCATCTCATGGCCTGGATCATCTCTACATCTCTGCTTCACGACAGAGTTGGACATTAAATAAAGAGCCACTGTGGATCTTTTAAGGGAAATGATTTTTAATGTGCCAAATTGTTAAAAAAAAAGTAGATTCACCTGTGTCCCTGGTTTCAGTAATAAATTCTTCCCACCAAATTGAAGTTAGTGCAGCCTTTCTTCCTTCAGTTTGTACTGAGCTTTAGCAGTGCCCCTTCCAGGATTGAGAATTGTAAATAGAACAAGAAAAAAGTTTCCTTGTATCATCTGGAACCAGGTACTGTCGGGAGTGACTCACAATGCAGTCTTTGTAGGTTTAAGCCAGATAATCTTTTTCTCCATCGGTTTATTTTACTTCACAGTCACTTTCTAAATGGATCAAATCAATCACATTTTCTTAACTGTGGAACTGCAGTTTTGAAATTATACTGTTTCCTGCTGTTGAAATATGCCACTTAAAATTATGTTTCCATATATAGTTCTGTATGTAATTCCCTGTCATTGAATGATAGTTTTGATTCATCCTTTCACCCTTAGTCTTCTGGCAGCTTTTCTTCTGAATATTCATGCTTTTCAAACACCACCTCAACTCCAAGTCCAATTTTTCATCAACTTTTCATCTTCTGTTCATTTTCTCCTGCTCAGCATCTTAATTAATATCCCTCAATCAATTCTGGTTTGTGTTTCTAAGTCCCTTTTGAGATTCCATTCAGATTATATTAACATCCTGTTTCTGAGACCACTTGGCACTGCGAGGTTGCCCCATTGATTTTGTGTGCCATCTGCACCACTGAGCACAAATAAAAGACTTAATCCTAAACAATCTCAGCCCACATCTTCCAACTTTACTTATTTTGGTCTGTTCTGAGAAAATATCTATCCAGTGTCACACCTGTGCTATCTTACTGCTTACTGATTAATCATAATCCTTTGACAAGAATTAATTTACGGGCTGAATTTATGACTCCGTTTGGAAAATGAACATGCAGGTGATATCTGTTCAAATACCCACCTCCCCAATCAAGACCTTTGATTCCATGTCCTTGCTAAATCTTTTTCTACATCACCCTCATCACTTGTTGGTGTGTCTCCCTTTTTCTCCCCTGTGAAGTCTGATTGGTGCAGACTAATATATTTGATGCGCAAGGATAGTCAGCATGGCTTTCTGCATGGTTAGTCATGTCTAACCAATCTTCTAGGGGTTTTTGAGGAAGTTACCAGGAGAGCTGATGAAGGCAAGGCAGTGGATATGGTCTGCTTGGAATTTAGTAAAGCATATGACAAGATCCCACATGGGAGGTTGGTCAAGAACATTCAGTCGCTCGGCTTTCAAGATGAGGTAACAAATTGGATTAGACATTGACTTTGTGGGAGAAACCAGAGAGTGATAGTAAATGTTTGCCTCTCTGACTGGAGGCCTGTGACTAGTGGAGTGCTGCAGGGATCAGTGCTGGGTCCTTTGCTGTTCGTTATATATATCAATGATCTGGATAATAATATGGTTAACTGGATCAGCAAATATGCGGATGACACCAAGATTGGGGATGTAGTGGACAAGGAAGGCGTTTATGACTTGCTATGGGATCTGGAGCAGCTGAGAAAATGGCAGATGATATTTAATGCAGACAAATACGAGGTGTTGCACTTTGGTAGGACCACCCAGGGTAGGTCTTACACAGTGAACGGTAGGGTACTGAGGAGTGTGGTAGAACAAAGGGATCTGGGAATACAGGTCCATAATTCATTGAAAGTGGCCTCACAGGTAGATGGGGCCATAAAGGAAGCTTCTGGCACGTTGGCAGTCATGAATCAAAGTACTGAGTACAGGAGATGGAATGTTATATGGAAGTTATGTAAGACATTGTTGAGACCTGATTTGGAGTATTGTATGCAGTTTTGGTCACCTTCCTACAGGAAGGATGTAAACAAGTTTGAAAGACAAATAAACTCTTCTCGGGCTTCCAGCCGGGTACATATATCAATTTTAGCCAACATTTTGATGACAAACTGTGCCGCCTTTGTCAGGGATTATGACTAGGCAGGTCTAGTCCGGTGGTATTTATACCCCCATTGTCCATTCTTCCTGATTGGTTAGTCCTCATCCAATCAGGTTTCTGCTGTCCCACCTTGTTTACAATCAAATTCCAGTTCTTATTTAGAGCAAAGCACAAAAATACAACTGCAGATGCTGTGGATCAAAGAATACGAGCACAATGCTGGAAGAACTCAGCAGGTCAGGCAGCATCCGTGAGAAAAAAGTAGCCAATGTTTTGAGCCGAGACCCTTCATCAGGAATGGGGGGTAAGAGAGGACTGAAGCCCAGTAATAGAGATAGGGGAGGGGGTAGGGCCTAGAGGCACCAGGTGGAAAACCAATCAGAGGAAAGATAAAGGGGGGAGGGGAGGGAATAAGCATGGAAGAACTGCAGAGATAAAGAAGCAGAAAGTTGAAAGGGGAGAGAGGCAGAGAGGGACCTGGGATAGGGGGAGTGAATTACCGGAAATTAGAGAATTCAATGTTCATACCACCAGGCTGGAGGCTACCCAAATGGTAGATGAGGTGTTGCTCCTCCAACCTGAGTTTGGCCTCATCATGGCAGTAGAGGAGGCCATGTATGGACATATCCAAATGGGAATGAGAGGCAGAGTTGAAGTGGATGGCAACCAAGAGGTCCTGTCTATTGTGACAGACGGAGCGGAGGTGCTCAACGAAGCGGTACCCAATCTGCGTCGGGTCTCGCTGATGTAGAAGAGGCCGCACTGGGAGCACTGGATGCAATAGACGACTCCAGCAGACTCGCAGGTGAAGTGTTGCCTCACCTGGAAGGACTGAATGGGGTCCGGAATGGTGGTAAGGGGGGAGGTGTGGGGACAGTTGTAGCTTGGAGCAAGACCTTCAGCTTTGTTAAATTTCTTTTCCTCTAGTTTTATTTCAACGGCTTCCTTCACCAGGTGGTTCCAAAAGCCAGTGGTGCAGCACAGTAGGTTTGTCCCATCGAAATCAATGCTATTGCCATTGCAAATGTAATGGATTCCTACCAGTGATTTCTCCGGGTAAACCCAAATGATATACCTCCTGTGCTCCTTGATACAGGTTTCCACCATACGCCTTGTCTGGCCGATGGAGATGCAGAAAAATTATTGTCGACCATTCTTGGACATTCTAATATGATGGAAACTGATAGCCTTGGGCATGGCGTCTCTCGGAAACCCACTCACACGGACTTATATCTCAACAGTAACAGCCACCATTACACCTCCCAACAGTTCCTTCTACAAAGTTTGTACTTTGATTAACTGTGCAAAAAACTATTTCAGACACAGAGCGTCTATATGAGGAAATAAGATGATTAAGCACGACATTCCTATAGGATGGCTACAATCAGGCCCTTAAAAGGGCCAACAGAAAAATCACGAAACCGAACAATGAGGAGGAACCTGCCGCTGACACCTGTCTTCCCTATACTTCCATGATTTCTGGAAGGATCGCCAGGATCCTGAAGAAATACCGGATTAATACAATCCACAAACCCATAAGGAAGCTCAAATCACAGCTTATGTGAGTCAAAGATGACCTGGGACTCAGGTCAGCTGGTGTTTACAGGATTCCCTGTGAATGCGGAGCAGCATATATTGGCCAGACGGGACACATGGTGGAAACCCATGTCAAGGAGCACAGGAGGTGTATCCATTTGGGCTACCCGGAGAAATCAGTGGTAGCAGAACGTTGCATCTGCCATGATCATAGGCTTGAATTTGATGGCACAAAACTACTGTGTTGCGCCAAAGGCTTTCTGGAACACCTCATGAAGGAAGATATTGAAATAAAACGAGAGGAAAAAGACTTTAACAAAAACGAAGGTCTCAGTCTAAGTAAGAACTGGAATTTGATTTAAAGCAAGGTGGGGCAGTGAAAACCTGATTGGATGGGGACTAACCAATCAGGAAGGAAGGACGTTGGGGGGTATATATACTATCAAACAAGACATGCCTAGACATCATCCCTGATGAAAATGGCAGAGTTTGTCATCGAAGTGTCAGTTAAAATCGATACCTGTACCTGGCTGGAAACCCAAGAAGATTTTATTTGTCATGTATGTGGAGAAAGCACTAGATCTTTTTTCAAGGTTGAAAGAGTACAGAGAAAATCTGGAGGACCTGAGTTGGAAAGATTGACTAGGTTAAGGCTTTATTCCTTGGAACATAGAAGATTGGGAGAGGATTTGATACAGGTATACAAAATTATGAGAGGTATAGGTATAGATAGGGTAAAAGCAAGTGGGGCTCCAACCAGAGGTCATGGGTTAAGGGTGAAAGGTGAAAAGTTTGAGGGGAACATGAGGGGAAACTTTTTCACACAGAGGGTTGTAAGAGTGTGGAACAAGCTGCCAGCACAAGTGGTGCATGCAAGCACAATTTCAACATTGAAGATACATGGATGGTAAGGGTATGGAGGGCTATGGTCAATGGGAGTAGGCAGTTTAAATGGTTTGGCATAGACTAGATGGGCAGAAGGGACTGTTTCTGTACTGTACTTTTCTATGACTCTAACTTATTAGTATCCTCTTTAGATGTGGCTTGGTGACATCACAGGAGAGGAGAAATTCATTAACCTCCCCCCACCCCCAGAGTTTTTCTACTCTTCCGGAAGTTAATGAATAATTCCATTGTACTCCATTGCCCCCGGAACCCTTAAATTTAAAAAAAAAGTGCAATAAAGCATTGAAATTTAATTTGCCTTGGTCAACGTACATCTAGCAGTTACATTTGTCGCAGGTGAGAGGCACATTCAGGAGATAAAATGAGCCAAAATGGAGAATGGATAAATAAAAGCTCAAACGTAGACATCCAGGAAAAAATAATAAGAATTCAGGATTACTGCAAACATATTTTAGCAACATTCTGGGTGACTGTTTTGTAAAAGGAGACAGATATCACTTCCTTATTCCGAAGTAACTCATCATCAACCTCCAGACCTTGGAGTTAATGCCTCCTTCTGCAACTGGATCCTTGACTTTCTGACCAACATATACCAATCAATAAGGATAGGCAGCAACCCCTCTGCCACAATTATTCTAAACACTGGTGCTCCACAACGTTACATCTCCAGCCCCCTACTCTGCTCCCTGTACAATCAAGATTGTGTGTTTGCAGATGATATCAGTCTAGGGGGCCATATCTCAAATAATGACAGGTCAGAGTACAGGAAAGAGATAGAGAGCTTAGTGACATGTTGTCATGACAACAATCTCTCTTTCAATGTCAACGAAACAAAAGAGCTGGTCATTGATTTCAGAAAGGGGAGCAGCACACATGCTCAATGTTGTTGGATTGAGAGAGTCAACGTCCTCAACATAAACCTGTCTTTGTCAAGCCACATTGATGTCACAGCCAAGAAAGTTCACCAATGCCTCCAGTTACTTAGGAGGCCAAAGAAATTTGGCATGTCCCTTTCAACTCTTTCCAAATTTTATCAATGCACCATAGAAAGCATTCTGTCTGATTGCATAACAGCTTGGCATGGCAACTGCTCTGTAAGTGATTGCAGAAAACTGCAGAGAGTTGTGGACACAGCTCAGCACATTACAGGAGCCAACCTCCCCTCCATGGACTCTCTCGCTGCCTCAGTAAAGCAGCCAGCATAAGCAAAGACCCAAACTACCCCAGACACTCTCTCTCCTCCCTTCTCTCATTGGGCAGAAGATAACAATGCTTGAAAGCAAGTACAACCAGGCTCAAGGACAGCTTCCATACCTCTGCTATCAGCCCCTTGAACAATATCTTGTATGATAAGATGGAATCTTGACCTCACAATCTACCTTATTAAGATATTGTACTTTATTGTTCACCTGCACTGCACTTTTTCATTTTATTCTGCATTGTCATTATTTTACTTTGTTCTACCTCAGTAGACTATGTAATGATTTGATCTGTATCAGCATTATACAATACAAGCAACACTGTATCTTGGTGCATGTGACATTCATAAACCAGTACCATTGCTAGTGAATGGATTATTGATGACTTATTTCATAATTGCATAATCTTTTGTCTCCCTCACTTTAGCCAACTGCCAGTGGGTGAATGTTTGTAAGATGTACCTGTTTCCAGAAAAGCTTCTATTTAATGCATGTGCAAAGGCTGCCAATAGCATTAGGATCATCAGTAGGCTGAAGCACTAGGCACAGATTTCACACCATGAGGGAGATTATGACAAGCTCAGAACCTGAAGGAAATCACGGAGGTGGAATACAATAAATCAAATAAAGTGCAGGGAATGATTATGTAGAAAGGATGCAAAAATTGATTCCCTTTGAATATTTTGTTCATCTAAGAGATTTACAGAGAAGCAGGTGTACTCATTCCAATATTACCATTGCCAATCTTCCTGTCTGGAAATTGCAGTTTTTTTCAGGAGGTATTCAAAATCTGTGTTGTGTCCATTGTTAGCACCCATAAAAAATGTGAAATTCACCGGGACACTGTTTAAAACAGTGATAAAGCAGGACTTGTGCCTGAAGGGATTAAACTTAATGGAGCACAGCTTTAGACAACTTGCTGCACACCAGTCTGAGAAAGGCAGCTGCTGTTAAAGGCACACTCCCCATGGCAGTCAGAGACCAGCAGTACCATAAGACATGGGAACAGAATTAGGGAATTTGGTCCATCGAGTCTGCTCTGCCACTAGATCATAGCTGATTTATTATCCCTCTCAACCCCACTCTCCAACCTTCTCTCTGTAACCTTTGATGCCCTGACTATTAAAGAACCTATCAACCAACTTCTGCTTTAAATGTATCCAATGACTTCACCTCCACTACCGTCTTGGCAGTGAATTCCACAGATTCACCACCCTCTGACTAGAGAAACTCCTCCTCCTCTTTGTTGTAAATGGACATTGCTCTATTCTGAGGCTGTATCCTCTGGTCATAGACTCCTGCATTATAGGAAACTTTCCCTCTGCATCCACTCTATCTAGGTCTTTCAATATTTGATAGATTTCAATGAGAGCCCCCCTCATTCTACTAAACCTCAGCAAGTACAGGACCAGAGCTATCCAATATTCATCATATGTTAATCCTTTTATTCCTGCATTCATTATCGTGAACCTCCTCTGGACCATCTCCAATGCCAATATATCTTTTCTTAGTTAAGGGGCCCAAAACTGCACACAACCCCCTAAGTGCAGTCTGACCATTGCCTTATGAAGCGTCAGCATTACTTCCTTGTTTTCACATTATAGTCCTCTTGAAATGAATGCGAACATTGCATTTGCCTTTCTCACCACCGACTCATCCTGCAAGCTAACCTTTAGGAAATTCTGCACAAGGACTCCCAAGTCTCTTTGTTCCTCTGATTTTTTGAATCTTCTCCCCATTTAGGGAATAGTCTACACCTTTATGCCTTGTTCAAAAGTGCATGACTATATACTTCCCTCCACTGTAGTCTATCTGCCAATCGCCCATTCTCCCAATATGTCTAAGTCCGACTGCAGACTCCCTGGTTCCTCAACAATACCAGTCTTCGTATTGTCTGCAAACTTGACCACAAAGCCATTAATTCTGTCCTCCAGATCACTGACATACAATGTGAGAATTTGCGGACATAATGCTGATACCTGCAGAACACTACTAGTCACTGGCAGCCGATCAGTAAAGGTGTCTTCTATTCCCACTCTTTGTCTCCTGCCAGTCAGCAAATTTTCTATCCGTGCTAGTATATTTCCTGGAATACCATGGGCTCTTATCTTGTTAAGCAGCCTCATGTGTGACACCTTATCTGAAAATCTAAGTAAACATCAGCTGATTCTCCTTTGTCAATGCTGCTTGTTATTTTCTGAAAGAATTCCAGCAGGTTTGTCAGGCAATATGTCTCCTGAAGGAAATCATGCTGCCTTTGGCCTATTATACCATGTGCCTCCAAGCACCTCAAAACTTCATCCTTAATAATGGAAGACAGACTAACTGGCCTATAATTTTCTTTCTTCTGCCTCCCGCTCTTCATAACGACTGGAGTGACATTTACAATTTTCCATTCCTCCAGAACCATTTCAGAATCTAGTGATTCTTGAAAGGCCATTACTAATGCCTACACAATCTCTTAAGCTACTTCTTTTAAAACCCTGTGATGTAGGCCATCTGGTCCAGATGAATTATCTGCCATCAGACATTTCAGCTTCCCAAGCACCTTCTTCTTAGCAATAGCAACAGTGCTCATTTCTGCCCCCTGACACGGCCGAATTTCTGGCATATTGCTAATATCTTCCACAGTGAAGACTGACACAAAATACTTACTAGGATTGTCCACCACTTCTATGTCCCCGATTGCCACCTCGCCAATATCATTTTCCTGTTGTCCAATATCCACTCTCACCTCTCTTTTACTCCTTATTTATCTGAAAAAACTTTTGGTATTCTCCTTTATATTATTGGCTAGCTTTCCTTCATATTTCACCCTTTCTCTCCTTACTGCTTTTTCGGTTGCTTTCTGTTGATTTTTAAAAGCTTCCCAATCCTCTAACTTCCCACTAATTTTTGCTATATTGTATATGCTCTCTTTTGCTTTTATGCTGTCTTTGGCTTCCCTCATCAGCCGCGGTTGCCTCATCCTCCCTTTAGAATACTACCTCATCTTCGGGATGTTCCTCTCCTACACCTTCCAAATTCACCAGAAAATCCAACCATTGTTGTTCTGCCATCATCCCTGCTAGTAACCCCTTCCAATCAGTTTTGGCCAGCTCCTGTCTCATACTTCTGTAGTTCCCTTTACTCCATTGCAATACTGATACTATTGACTTTAGTTTCTCCTTGAACTGCAGAGTGAATTCTATCATATTATGATCACCGCCTCCTAACGGTTCCTTCACCTTAAGCTCCATAATCAAATCTGGTTCATTACACAGCACACGATCGAGAACTACCTTTCCTCTCGTGGGCTCAACCATAAGCTGCTCTAAAGAGGCATCTTGTAGGTTTTCTACAGATTCCCTCTCTTGGGATCCAGCACCAACCAGATTTTCCCAATCAACCTGCATATTGAAATCCCTCATGACTATCGTCACATTGCACTTATTACATGCCTTCTCTATCTCCCGTTGTAAAATGTATCCCACACCCTGGCTACTGTTTGGAGGCCTGCATCAGGGTCTTTTTACCCATGCTGTTTCTTAACTCTGCCCTCAAGGACTCTACTTCTTCCAATCCTGTGTCATCTCTTTCAAGTATTGGATTTCATTTTTTACCTACAGAACTACCCTGCCCCATTTGCCCACCTGTCCACATTGTTTCCTTTCAGTACAATGTGTATCCATGGATGTTAAGTTCCCAATTATGATCTTCTTTCAGCCACAACTCAGTAATGGCCACAATGTCATGCCTGCCCATCTGTAACTGCACTACAAGATCATCTACCTTATTTTGTATACTGCGTTCATTCAAGTATAACACCTTCAGTCCCGTATTCATCACGCTTTTCAATTTTGCTTCAGTTCATTCCACTGACTGCAATTTTTCCCTATCCTCACATCTCACTACATACCACATTTACTTGTATACCAACTGCCCCATCCTCTGCCCTATCACTCTAGTTTCCATCCCCCTGACAAATTTGTGTAAACCCTGCCCAACAGCTCTAGCAAACCTGCCCATAAGGACATTGGTCCCCCTTGGGTTCAGGTGTAATCCATAATCCTTCCCTTTTGTACAGGTCATACCTTCCTTAGAAGAGTTCCCAATGATCGAGTCATCTGAAACCTTGCCTCCTGAACCAGTTCCTCAGCCATGCATTCATGACCAAATTATTCTAATCTTACTTGCACTGGTGCGTGGCACAGGCAGCAATCCAGAAATTACTGCCCTTGAGGTCCTGCTTTTCAGCTTTCTACCCAACTCCATATATTCTCTCTTCTGGACCTCCTTCCTTTCCCTACATATGTCATTTGTACCGATATATACCAAAACTTCCGGCGAGCTGCGTTTAGACTACTGTAGACCTGATCTGAGACATCACTAACCCTGGCATCTGGGAGGCAATTACACACTGAGGCTGTGCAGGAAGAGAGAAAAACTGCACTGGATGAAGGATGGAGGGAGGAGATACACTCGAAGGGACAAGGATATCCTAATCATAGACTCAGGTAAGGAGAGAGGCATTTGTATCAGGGGAGAGGTATTCAGCTAGTCTCACCATATGAAGGGTCTGGCAGGATGTGACTACAGTTTGTCCTCTTATTTGGGCAATGCAGAAGTTACTCTGATGTTTTCAGGAGATGTTGTCAGAGTGAGTTGTTTACCACTGGAACCAGTTATAGCAAATGAATGCAGTTACTAGATCAGCAATTTATGCACAGGTATATTATGATCAGTGCAGAGGAAAATGTGAGGGTGCTCTCAGATGAATGAATTTTGTGTTAAGGATTATATTGTGAAGAAGGTAACTTTGTAATTATTGCGAATTATGACTAAGCAGATTTATTATGGAAAGTGTTTCTCTTTGCCCTTAATGGCTTCCCTCAATTTCCATGCCCCATTCTTTTTGTTGATGAGAGAGTTCCAGGTGGCATGTGATGTCTTCTCTTTCTCTTGCTGTTCTTCAGCTATCAGTTAATGCCTCTCAAGATCCAAGTCTGCATTTTCTGGAGAAGCCCAGTTTGATTTCAAATTGCACACTATTGCTTTCTTGGGGTGAAAATGATTTTCCAATGCCAAGCACTGAGGAAATAAGAAGTATGTTTTGGGGCTAAATTTCAAGGAAATGGGCTTTTGTGCTTTATTATTCAGGAAAATTTGCATTCACTGAATCCGTCTTTTTTTTGTGTGCTACCAGTTATAAACATCTCAAGGACTATATAAATACATTATTCATCAAAGTTGAATAGAAAAGTTTTAGAGGGACAACTTGTCCCAGACTTAGAAGTCAACAGAACAATTTTTCTAATGTCTGTAAACAAAATGAACACTTTTCAAGACAGTGAATGTCCTCTGCACACACTCATACATGCACATACACACGCAGTGAGTATAATTATTCTGTTGTTGGCAACCTATAATTTTGAAGACCTTTAATGTCATCAAAATTGTTTCACACTAATTATAGATTCGACATCAGAACTGTGTTTACTTTGATTTAATGTAGTTGATCATCATGGTGCCTTATTTAAGTGTTCCAGCCGTATTTTGGTTTCTTTCAACTTACACAAGAGGATACAGTGGATTCAGGTTAATTTGGGCATTGGTTAATCAAGGCAGCTGCTTATTTGGGACAAATTGTAAAAAACAAAAACTAATTGAGAAAATAGCCAGGATTCCTTTCATTTATTTGGGACACTATGCCCAAATTGAGGCAGGAGACTGGTGCCGAACGGTTTCTAACTAGTGTCGGATGTGTGTACTTATGTGGCTGCTACACACTGCACTGTGCTTAGAGAAAACGGTTTTTAAATAGCGTCAGTTGTGTGCACTTGTGTTCAAAAAACAGTAATTTTTGTCACTGATAGTGGGCAAGAAATAAGCAGTTTGACAATTCAGAACTGCTTTGCTCACTGTGGGTTCAAGCATTCAGGCTTGAAGATGCCGGTGACTAGTGGTGTTCCTCAAGGACCAGTATTGGGACTGCTCCTCTTCACATTATTTGTCAATGATTTGGATAATGGAATTGACGGTTTGTGGCAAAGTTTACGGATGATACAAAGATAGGTAGAGGGGTAGGTAGTGCTGAGGAAGCGCTGCAATTGTAGCAGGACTTAGATTGGAAGAATGGGCAAAAAAGTGGCAGATGGAATACAGTGTTGGGAAATGTATGATAATGCTTTTTGGTAAAAGGAACAATAGTGAAGATTTTTACTTATATGGAGAGAAGCTTCAAACATCAGAGGTGCAGAGGGACTTAGGAGTCCTTGTGCAAGACTCCCGGAAGGTTAATTTACAGGTTGAGTCTGTGGTAAAGAAGGCAATTGCAATGTTGGCAGTTATTTCAAGGGGAATAGAATATAAAAGCAAGGAAATAATGCTGAGCCTTTATAAGACACTAGCCAGGCCACACTTAGAGTATTGTCAATGGTTTTGAGCACCATATCTCAGAAGGATATGTTGTCATTGGAGAGAGTCCAGAGGAGAGTCACGAGGATGATTCCAGGAATGAAGAGGTTAACATATGAGGAGCGTTTGGCAGCTTTGGCCTTGAACTCACTGGAAATTTAGAAGAATGCGGGGGGATTTCATTGAAAGCAATCGAATGTTGAAAAGGCTAGGTAGGGTGGATGTGGAGAGGATGTTTCCTACGGTGGGGATATCCAGTACTAGAGGGCACAGCCTCAGCATTGAGGGGTGACCCTTTAGAACAGAGGTAAGGAAGAATTTTTTTAGCCAGAGAGTAGTGAATCTGTGGAATGCTCTGCCACAGACTGTGGTGGAGGCCAAGTCTATGGGTATATTTAAGGCAGAAGCTGATAGTTTCCTGATTGGTCAGGGCATCAAAGGATATGGCAAGAAGGCGGGTGTATGGGTTTGAGTGGGATGCGTGATCAGCCATGATGGAATGGCGGAGCAGTCTCGGTGGGCTGAATGGCCTAATTCTGCTCCTATCTATGGTCTTATGGTCTAAGGTTTGGTTAGGTACACTTTACCACACACAAAGCCATGTTGACTATCACTAATGACTCCATGTCTATCCAAATACTTGTACATCTCGTCCCTTAGAGCACCTTCCTGATACTTTCCCACTACTGCTGTCAGCCAGTAATTTCCTGTCTTATTCTTAGAGCCTTCCTTAAACAATGGAACAACATTAGCTATCCTCCAATCCTCTGGCACCTCACCCATGGCTAAGGATGTTTTAAGTATCACTGCTGGACCCCTGCAGTTTCTTCATGAGTCCTCCCACACGGTTTGAGGGAACACCTTGTCAGGCCTTGGGGATTTATCCACTCTAATTAGCCTCAAGACAGCAAACACCTCCTCCTCTTTGTTTAGGGTCCATGAAGTTGATACTGCTTTGCCTCAGTTCTGCCTGATGGGAGAGGGGAGAAGAGAACGGAGAATGTCTGGGGCGGGTGGACTCTGTGATTGTACCGTCTGCTTTACTGAGGCAATGAGAAGAATAACCAGAGTCCAGAGGGGAAGCCATTTCTTGTGATGTGCTGAGCTGTGTATTCATCTCTCTGCAGTTCCTGTGGGCACGTGCCGAGTAGTTGCCATATCAGTAATCCAGATGGAATGTTTTTATGGTGCATTGTTAAAAATTGGTAATGGTCCTTTAAAGCCAATGTTGTCCATAAGATCCATATTGTGAACTGGAAGGTGTATAGTAGTTTATTTCTTCTATTTCCTAGAGTGAGAGGAAACTAATTATAATTATGAACTACTGAGATGTTTGCTGTTAAAATGAAGCGAATTATAAGCCAAATGTTGATTAACTCTGAATTTATTCTGTGTAGTTGACAAATAATAATGACTGCACCATCCACTGGTGCAGTGGATGCACATTTAAGCAAGATTCTTCTTCTTTCTCTTCTTGAACATGAGATTCTGCAGATGCCGAAAATCCAGAGAAACACAGAAAATGATGGAGGAACTCAGCAGATCAGGCAGCATCTATGGAGGGAATAAATGAGAGATTCTGCAGTACTGATGAAGGCTGTTGGCCCAATACGGCTACTGTCTAATCTTGTCCATAGATGCTGCCTCACCTGCTTAGTTCCTCTAGTATTTGGTGTGTTGTTATACTTCCCCTTCTTGGCTTTTTTTTCTTCTTAGTTTGAGAAAGCCAAAATCTGTCTCACCCAGTTCTCCCTGTGTCCTTAGCTGAGATGTACAAGTGCACTGCGCTCCTAGATGATGGTTGCCAGTAAGTTTACGAATAACTTCATTTCCAGTTCTGATGGGTCAATGATGTGTAGTGCTAACTCTGTTCCTTTCTTCACAGATGTTGCATGATCTGCTGAGCATCTTCAGCATTTTTGTTTTGATTTCAAATTTCCAAAATGTGCTGCGTTTTGCTTATGTTTCATTTCAATAAATCTGGTGTGAGTATTTTCTTAAACCTCTGTCTTAATCTCAATCTCAAACAGATGTGTTGTTCTACTTCTGGACATCTGCTTTATATCATTTTAAATTTATGTTACTAGGGCTGTGCACTATGGATGAAAACAAATGGAGCAAATTATAAATCTGAAGGAAGATACAGTATGTTTAATCTTTACTGAAGGAAAAGCAGCTGAAAAATGAGATAGGAAATGCTTGGCTTGGCTTGGAAATCTTAGGAATTTAGTTACACTATTTCTGCTTCCTTTCTCTGTTTGTATTTGTTTATTCCCACTTAATGTGGTTTCTTTGTATTTTCTCTTGAACCCATCAACAAAATTTGCTTTTATTCCTCCATCTGTATATTGTTGTTAAATGTGAATTAAGTTTGTCTTTTAATTTACTTAGTTTTACTAAATATTCATTTATTCACAAGTTATAAAGTAATTCAGATATGGAGATTAAATTGCTTTGGAAAGGGTAGGATGAAAATGGAGTCTTCAAGTCCCACATCGTACCAAGTGAACCACTAGCCATTGGCATCAGACGCTGCTGAAGTTGTCACAGCCACCCAACTTGCCTAACAGCCACTTTATCTCTATCAATCAAAGCTTGTATCTAATAGTTATAATTTAGCTCACCTTCCTACGTACCTCACAGCAGCACAAAAGTGCAGGTATACAAATTCAACAGTTAAATCAGTTGCACAGATTACTTAATATTCACTTGCACCTTCCCGTTCTCTTACCCAGCAAGGTGTATACAACTATGTGCAACAGGGATTAACAGCAGAGGCGGAGACATGGCTGCATGTTAATATCCTACATTATTGAATCGCAGGAGATTAAGGAAAGGTGTGTGTTGGAGCATGAAGTTTCAAACTGGCAATGCTGCTGCACAGTGCTTGCTGTCATGATTTATTTGCCCCTTGTGCTGCCACAGAATATTTAATAGAAATTTGCTAATCATTTTACCAATATGTACACAACATACCATGTCAGCCAACACTGATGCCCTGTACCAAGAATGTGATTAATTCATGTTCTGACAAAGGATTGTAACTGAAGTGATAACCTATCCTTTTCATTTTACAGTGCTGACTGACCAGCAAGTTTTTTGTTAATGTTTGGAATCCCTCATATGCCAAGTATAAAGTTTCTAATGTATGATAGGAAAAAGGGTCAAATGTGTACGGCACTGATGCATCATCAATAACTCACGCTGAGACTTAGGAAGTGAGCTATCGGCTTTTATTGACTGAAGAACAACACTACATCCTGGGAAAATGAGGGAGAGCAGCAGACCACAGTCGCCTTTATACAGGGGTCTGTGGGAGGGGCCACAGGAGCAGTCAGCAGGGGTCTGTGGGAGGAGCCACAGGAGCAGTCAGCAGGGGGTCTGTGGGAGGAGCCACAGGAGCAGTCAGACAGGTATATCTAGTTCACCACAGGCACATATTGCCAAGATAACAGATGGCCTGCATCCAAGGGTTTTAAAGAAAGTGGCTGAAGAGATAGCAGAGCCATTGGTTGGAAATTCTCAAAAGTACAGAGTTTGACGAGGTTTCCAGTGGATTGGGAAACTGCAGATTTGACAGCCTTGATCAAGCAGGGAGGGAGGCAAAAGGCAGGAAAGTGCAGTGAGCTCGTTACCTGATCTGATAGAGAGATGTAGCACAGAAACATGCCTTTTAACCCTCAGTATTGGAGTCCATGCCTATCATCAACTACCCATTTACACTAATCCTGTAATATTTTTCAGAAGGCAATGAGTTAAAAGCATTCTAAATTCCTTTTGAATTTGTAGGTAGACAAGATTGCCGAAGTGTGGAAATTCCATGCACTAAAAAAATCAAGTGGGATCGCAGTCCATCTGCTTCGGAGACGGAAAGGAACCCGACCCCGAGATCATCACAAGTACCTCAACCTTTACCACAAATAAATGTCAAAGCCGCAGCATAGTACATGAACTTTGTATCGTTAACGTATGTGGAGACAATCCGTCAATGGGTGTCATTTATATTGAATCAAATAAAATCAGTTTTATGACCTTACACAGGTTTATATACCACCCTTTTTATGAACTGCAACACTTTTCCTGGACTATTTTGCAATTTATACATTTTAAGAGTAAGCTAAGTTATTTAATGAAAACAGAGGAAAACTGAGCACATACAATATTATAGAAAATGTCTCAGTCCCATTCAATTGTCTTAGGAATTTAAATAAGATTGCGTCATGGCAGTCTGAACGAATTAATAGAAGCTTTGGTCTCAAAATTATTGAATAATGTTTAGGTATGTTGTGTTGTCATTGTTTAAAGCACTAACGATCATCTCGTTTTTGGGCTTATGACATTTTTATATGCTTTCTGTTCATATGAAGATATCAACAAGTACTAGTTTCAAACCATCAAGGTTTTAAAGAAAATGAAAATATATGCTTTTATATTGCATTTTCAAGTCTGTGGGCATTCCAAAGAATTTCATAGTCGATGTAAAAATCAAATTTCGATGTAATGCAATGTATAGAGAAAGCAAAACAAAAAGAAAGGAGCCAATGATGGAGGATTGTGACCCCAATTTTTAGAGAGAAAGAGATTTCAGGGCACAAGGAGAATAATAAGGAATAATGTGTTAAGGTGAAAAAAATTGCAGCCAAGTGCTTGGTACTCCGAATGCTATAGGTTTTTAATATTGTAATTATTTGTCTTATCCTGGTACTTCTCAAGCTGGTAATTGTGTAAACAATCAGGTTGTCACATTGGTTGATATATACTGTATTAATATAGGCTAAAGCCTGATTTATACTTCTGTGTTGCATGTACGCCATACGTACCGCGTACCCTAAGCTGTACCTATGCCATGGCCTGAAGCGCACCTCCCCAAAAAATTAACTCATGCATCGCCGCGATGCAAACCGCAACAACTGTGATTGGTCCGCTTGGTAGCATCGCATTTCCTCCTATGCATTTCCAGTTGCTTCTTCTCCGCCATGTCTGTAGGCTGTGCGTACACCAATATGAAATAGATGAACCAGATCGTCAAATCTACCTGCCGACATGCGAAAATGTTTGAAATGCATTTCCTCGTCCACGTCTCTCACGAAGAAACTCAACACAGTGGCATAGAAACCCCACCGCCAACTAGCGTTTTGGTGCACACCAACGCATGCTCGCTACGGCGTAGAGCCTACGCAAAAGTGAAAATCAGGCCCATAGGCACAAGTATAAATCAACCTTAAGAATAATCCAATGAGAGTAAAGTCATTCAAGAGATTTTAGGGAAATGTGACACAAATCAGCTGTGCAGGTGGCAACCTCTCTGGAAGTAACAACACACCAGGTATGGCCAGTTTTAATGAGCAGACTGTGGTTCCATGTTCCTTGACACTGAAATAGGTGGATTGGGGAATGTCGCCCATTTGACCAGCTGAAGATTAGCATTAGTGTTCTTTACATTGGGGTAAGTGGGGGTGGCAGTGCAGGCATGGGAGAGGAGTGCTTGTTGGCAAGGTGTGATAGATAACATTTAGAGCAACAGAAACCCCAGGCTGACTCCAAAGAAATTCCCTGCATTGCTTTTTCTGCATGGGAGAGTCTGAAGCTTAACTTAGAACTTGTGTTCTGATAGAGTGCAATCTGCATAAATATATGCAACTGTAATATTTAGCATTCTGCTTTCAGAAAGAATATTCTCCAACCTTTCTTTTGCTTGTAGATTTTGTACTTTTAATTCTATTCTATCTGCTTATGTTGGTTCTGATGGTTTCAGAAACACTATAGGATGATTTATACTATTTAGGAGACTGAAACTCCAACAAAACATATCTTAAGAATGTGGAGGGAGGGAGGTTTTTATTGTGTGTTTTAATTCACAGTACATGTTATATGTTATTAATGTGAATATTATATTCAGGTTATTAAGTAAATTATATTTTATCTCAGTCTGGTTTGTTTACTTTTGCTATAGAGAGTTCCCATCTTTAATTTTTACGCTTCCAGCTGTTTTGCATGCACAATGAATTCACCATTAGCCATCCCAGAACAACATCTCTGGATATGCAAAGTAAATATCACTTGGCTAAGAGGCTGTGTGGAGAAAGATAATTTTGTATTTACATAAAGCCTTCACAATATCACTGTATCAAAGTGTTCTGCAGCTGGGGAAGTACTTTAGAACTGATAAAACTGCACTAATGTACAAAATGTACACCCAGGTTTCAAAGCAGCAAAGCGATAAATACCATTAATTTTATTTTTTTGTGATCTTGACTGAGAGATAAATATCAGAGAGAACGCCTGATTTGAATAGTGCCGTGGGACTTTTATAAACTTCCTCAGTACTACGCTTGAATGGCAGCCAAGATTTTACTTAATTCTCTTAAGGAATGAAGAATGCATTATAAGAATAAAATGATGTTGAAAACAAAGATGGAAGGGTTTGGTATTAATGCGGGTCCTTTTGATCTGACAGCTTTTTTTTTGCTCGAAGTGATGATTGTCACTATTTATAGATATGATTGCACTTGAATTGCCACTGTGCTAAGGGATGAGATGGAACAGAATTTCTGAAGTGTCCACAAAAGCTTTTTCAATCAATATGTAAATGACCCTATTCGAGAGTGGGCGACACTTATCTATCTGTTGAGAAATGAGGCTGAGTAAGTGATTGAAATGTCAGTGGAGGAGCAATTTGAGAAAATCGACCATAATTCTACTAGTTTTTAAATAGTTATTGAAAGAGGTCCATAAGTTTAATTCTGAAATTGGGCGAGGCTTATTTTGGTAGCCATAGAGTTTTCTGAAGAGGCAAACAAAAGGATTGGTGAAGGCAGGACCATAGATGCTGTCTACATTGACTTTAGCGGGACCTTGGCTGGTCCAGAAGTTTAGGTTGCATGTGATCCAGGGTGAGTTAAGATAATTGGATACAGAATTGGTTTGGTGGAAGGTATCAGTGGTAATAGAGTGTCATTTTGCAGATTGGAATGCTATGACCAGTTGTGTGCCACTGAGATCAATGCTGGGTCCCCCGCTATTTTTCAGATATGTTAATGATTTGGGTAGGAATGCAGGTGGCATGATTAGCTCCCCTTCTGGTGCCCCTTCCCTTTCTTCCATGTTCTTCTGTCTTCTATTGGATTCCTCCTTCTCTTCCACCAATCAACCTCCCAGCTCTTTACTTCACCCCCTCCCACTCTCCTGGTTTCACCTATCACCTGCCACCCTGTACTTCTTCCTCCCCTCTCCCACTCTCCTGGTTTCACCTATCACCTGCCACCCTGTACTTCTTCCTCCCCTCCCCCCATCTTTTTATTCTGACTTTGTCTAACCCCTTCCTTTCTAGTCCTGATGAAGCATCTCAGCCCAAAATGTCAACTGTTTATTCCCATCCATAGATGCCGCCCGACCTGCTGAGCTCCTCCAGCACATTGTCTGCATTGCATGACTACTAAATTTGATGATAACTCCAAAAATTTGAAAAAGGATGCTCTGGGATGTATATCAACCAGGAAAGTGAGCCGAGGAATAGTAGACGGAATTTAACTTGGAAAAGTATGAAGTGATCAATTTTGCAAAGTTAAACAGAGCAGGACTTGCACAATAAATGACAAAGCCTTGGGGGAGTGTTGTAAAAACACGAAAATCTTGGCATACAAATACCTTGTTTTCTGAAAGTGGTGACACAGGGAGACAAAATGGTGAAGAAGGCATATGGCATGCTTGCCTTCAATGAATGGGACATTGAGTACAAGAATTGGGACTCATTATTACTGCTGTATAAGAATATTGTGTACAGTTTTGTTTAAAAGACATTTAGACAAGTCCATGGATAGGAAAGGTTTAGACTGAAGGACTTGTACTGTATAACTCAATAATTATTGAGAGTAAACAACTACCTCCAGCAGTTTTATACTTGATTGGATAAACCTGATGCTGTTAATGTATAACTATCTTTGTGTAATGTTCTTCCTTTCTCAGAGATATTCAGCCAAGCAGTAGCACTGCTTTGCATCATTGGTGGTGCCTCTAATTATGAACAGTCAAAGTTATGATTGGTTTAAGAAGATGATATGTTTTTATCCAAATGTATAATGACATGGATGCAAGAAATCTTAATATGAGGGTTCTAACTGGAGGCCATTGATCTAAGATACTAAACATATTTTACTCTCCCAGGGAAGATGTGTGAGCTACTGGGTATTTCCAATATTTTCCATTTTGTTATACAAATGCTCTTCTGCTTTTTGTATAAAAGAAAGACAGGGCAGCTAATGGTAAATCATGAGTAGATTTGAACCTTTTAAACTGTATGCTTACAGATCTTCTATTTTAATCACAAAGGCTGTCCAAGTTCAGGAAGAGCACAGATGGGAACCAAATGTTGCCAAGATAACCCTGGAGAAGGACGATAACCTTAGATCATAGAATTGAGTTTGATAAGAAAAGGATCCTGATGGTTGTGTGCAGAATGTTTGATTTTGTCAACATTAAGCTCAGCAAGAATTAAACCGTGTGCTTTGTAAATATGATTTTGGCAAAAGATTCAGCGTAAAACTCTTCTGGAAATTCTTGAAAGAAGAAAGACATACATTTCACAGGGGATCAATATCAGTTTTGATTAAAGTCCTGGGGCAGCAAAGTTCTTATGTGCATGATGTGCAATACCTTGCTTATATTTGATCTGTGAATCTTGGGCATTGGAACAAATTGTGATCACTGTAAAACTGCATAAGAAACAATAGTTGGCTTCTACATTCTCCCACCAGTAGAGTGATGGGGTAGATATCATCTGCCTGTGATAATCAAGAGACAGAATTCTACCAGGAGTGGGCACCTAAGATAGAGTTTCTGTTAGCTGGGCTTCCCCAGAGAACAAGCTTACCATGAAGTGCAACAATAAGCTTTTCATTGCATTTCAGTACAAGTAACAATAATAAATCAATTACTAATTGCTATATTTGAGGTATTAAGTCATAACAACCCTCCTTTGTAGGAAAAGCCTGGTAAAGTGGTGGTCGTAGCCCAGTCCACCACAGGAAAAGCCCTCTCCACCATGAGCACATCTACAAAGAGTGCTGCCACAAGCAAGCAGCATCCATCATCAAGGGCCCCCACCATTCAGGCCATGCTCTCTTCTCAACGTTGCCATCAAGAAGGAGGTATAGAAGCCTCAGGACCCACAATACCAGCTTCATTACCCTTCACCTATCAGGCTCCAGAACCAGCAGGATAACTTTACTTAACTCCACTCTGAACTGATACCACAACTTATAGACTAACTTTCAAGAACTCTAGAACCCTTGCTCTGAGTATTATCTATCTATTTATCTATCCATCTATTTATTTTTAAGTTGCATGCTTTCCTTCTTTTGTACAGTGATTGCTTGTCAGTCTTTGTGTGTATTTCTTTGTTCTACTGTGAATGCCTGGAAGAAAATGAATCTCAGATGGTGATTATATGCTTACTTGGATAATAAATCTACTTTGAATATTGAACCCTGCAGTGATCCTCAGCCATGACCCAGGTAGAAATGGTCACTCTAGCTAAAAATAGTATGAGCCCCTCACTTATATGGTTATGCAGCTGAAGTCTACACCATTCACAGGCTCCATGTTTGAAGTAGAAAATGAGTAAAAATGCATTTGCTATAGTGTTCCAGCAGATACTGCATAAAATCACTGCACTCTGAAATTGTAATTCCAGGCTAGATTAATCAACTTCTTTCAGCTAAAGACAGTATAAAGAGCCTAGACATGGCTGTTGGACTATGGATAATGCTGTTTGCACAAGATAATGTTTTGCTGAAGTAATAATTATTTCAAATCAAAGCTAAAAGGATAAACAGGAGAAAATCTGCAGATGCCAGAAATCCAAAGCAACACACACAAAATGCTGGAAGAACTCAGCAGGTTAGGCAGCATCTCTGGAAATGAATGGATGGTCGAAGCTTTGGGTTGAAGGCCCATCTTCAGGACTGAGTTAAAAGATGTATTACTTATTTATGTACAGTATAACACACGTATTATATTCTTTTTTTAAAAAGTTAAAAGGATATGGGTTATCCACACTTATAAAGCCAAGTCAAACATTTTCTATAAATACTAAATGTTATCAAACAGATTAAATGCTGAAAACCTGTAGCAGTTGTTTCCAATTTAACTGCAGGGCAATTTGCAAATTGGTAAATTGGATTTCAACACCATTTTTTCAATATCTCATCCTCTTTCCATCACACTTGATGAAGTAATTACACAAAAGGTAACTGTTGAAAAGTCTCTTAGTGAAGTTCTAGAGAAGTCCAAATTGTCCAATTTCCTGATTCTGGTCACAAAATAAAACCTGCACATCCACATTGATAGATAAACTATTCAGTGGAAGAAAAGAGGGTGTAGATGCGAGGGTGATAGTGAGGTGGAGGTGATACTCTGATAGACAAAAAATGTTGTTTCAAACAACAGGAAGAAAATCTGTTCATATAAACTGTTAATTCTCTTTGCCACTAGCTGGCAATCTCTTGTAACGTGAGGACCGTACTTTAATTCAGACACCCGCTGGTGAAAGCTGACAAAACCAAATCCCTGTGCTTCCTCTCCTGGGACAAGTGATACAATGCACGAGGTTACTCTCCTGCTTCCATTTGGAAGTGCAGTTGTTAGCAGACATAACTGCGCTGTCAACAATTGCATTTCATACATGAAGGAGTCTTTGTATTGTTTGTGAATGTTTTATTTGACAATCACTCTGAACTTAGCATTCATTGATCCGATACATGTGTAGGACAGCCATCCACAATCCAAAATTTCAACTGTGCAGTCCTGAGAGAAGATGCAATCTCTGTGGATTCTCTGCCAATATTGGGTAAAGTCTGTGCACCCTTATAGCCATAAGTGGACAAATATCATATTGTAACCATCTATTTCCAAGCAAATACCTTTCTTGTATCTTTTCCCAACCAGTCTTCCCATCAAACAACCTTATCAAATTTCCTGTTCCAACGGATCTTTGCCCAGTTCTCAAAGTCTCTTTTATTCTTCTTTGCTCATTCTAGCACTTCGCTGAATGTGCTATACCTTCTTCATTTCGATTGTTTAAATCTGAAATCTCCAACAGTAGTATTACCAGGATTTTGTCTGAATTTATTGTTTCTCCTTAACTCTTATATCTTATAAAACCCAGTACTCAATTAGTTTTGTACTGCTTTCTCCATTTGAGTAGCTGGGTTCAAGGTACGAGGGGTGATTGATAAGTTTGTGGCCTAAGGTAGAAGGAGATGAGTTACACAGCTCTCGTTACATGCACATGCAAGTCAACTCTTTGAGTGATTATGCAGAAAGTTTGAAGTTAATAACTCATCTCCTTCTACTTTAGGCCACAAACATCAATCACCCATCTGTGGACACTTTCTGGAGGTCCAAGATCTCTATGCTTCACGATCGCTGGACTAAGTGTGTAAATGTAGGAGGGGACTATATTGAAAAATAAATGTGCTAGGTTTTCTAAAATTGACTCCTATTTTAGGCCATGAACTTATCAATCACCCCTCGTATATGAACCTTAAGCTATTGTCATATGCCAGTGATGTGTTCTCTTTTGGAGAAAGTTTCTAGATCTCTGCCAAATCTTTTCTGTAGTTATGGATATATAGTTCCCATTTAAATGTTTTTCTATACCTCATGCTCCTGTTATACAAACGATGTGACTATTGAGCATCGGAGATCAGGGACTCCCTGGAGTGAAGAATCAATCTGCCCTCCTCCACTTTAATGATCGCTGGCTGCAATGCACATGTTAATTCAATGAATGGTGTTTTCTCTGCAAAATGCAGGAGAAAACATTTCCCTTAAATTGTTAGAGGCTTTTCAGTGAACAATTCAGTGCAGAAGTTTCCACTGCATTTTAATGAATTGTTTACTTCAAAAACAAATCTATCACACTGCAGTAGGTACATTGCAAGCATTTGATTGTCAACTGGCTTCATTGGTCTGTCAAGTTTAAAAATATTCCCAAATGAAGTTTCTATGGGGAGTTCAAACAGCTGGCAGGCCTCTCAGCTGGGAACTCTTTGACCTCTGACCCTCATCAGCTGTCAGACAATTGCACCAACTGCTGCACAGAGAATCGTAAAGTAGTCAATCCCTTCTAAAAGGAACATTCTCACCACCTTAACAGTTCCAGTGTGAATGAGCCAGAATGGAGTTGGTTTGTTAGCTTTAGAAAGAAAAAGTACCAAAAAATATGATACTAGAAAACTTACCCTGCACGTAGCTGTGAAGAACTCTATTTGACCATGTTTAGAATTTACCTAATCCCATAGTGGTTGATGCAAGTATTGTTGGTGGGGATGCAACAAGTAATTTTTGCACTCAAAGTCTGAAATTTACTGCAGGATGATTTATTATTGTGGTTAGCTTTATTTTAGGAGATTTTTTCTGGAAATTTCTTTCTAACATTAAAGTAGAAATTAACAATAGTTGGGCATAAACTAGACTTAAACCAGACCATTTTGTTACTAAGCACTTGCACAGACATTGGGCTCATTTCTAATTTCCTTTGATCTATTTTAAGGATTCTTAGATGTTTAAAATAGATGTCAATTCTTAGATGTCTAAGTTAGGAGATCAATGCCTATTCTAGGACTCCTGCAAATTTCTCACAGACCAGTGAAATAATTTTGTAAGAACTCTGCTCAGAGTTTGACACCAAAGTTAAATACTTAAACAATCATTTTAATTTTCAAGCATCACAGTAACCCACAAGACAATTTCCAGATTCACTTAAAATCTTTTTGATCATCTCCCCCCCCCCCAATCTTTTTAACCCATTTGAGATCCAGGGAGAGATAGATAATTGGATTCATAATTGGCTCATTGGAAGCCAGCAGATAGTTATAGTTCATGACTATTTCTTGGACTGGAGGCTTGTGCTAATGTGCCACACAGGCCGGTGCTGGGACCTTTGTTGTTTATCTTTATATAAATAATTTGGATGTTAATATACAAGGCAATGATAGTAAGTTTGTGGATGATAGTAAAATAGATGGTATCATAGACAGTGAAGAAGGTTATCAAAAATTACAGAGGGTATTGATCAGTTAAGTAAATGGGCCAAGGATTGGTAAATGGCTTTTAATTCAGATTAATGTAAAGTGTAGTAAATACATTTGGATAAGTACATGAATAGGAGGGAATTAGAGGTATATTGCCCAAGCGTGGGCAAATAAGACTGGCTTGGTTGGCACCATATGGCCTGTTTCCATGCTGTGTACTCTAGAACTCTAACCCACTTCCTTCACCAGCCTCATGCCCCACAGATCAAAGGAAGTTAGAAATGAGCCCAGTTCTTCTACAGGTGCTTATTTGCCCAAGACCGATGCCTGTATTCCTATGTGATTCACAGTAACCATCAGAAAGTTGTTTTCTAAAATGAAGTTTTGTTCTAATCAGGCTTTGACCCGCAGATTCAGACCAAGAATTCATTCATTATCTCAGGTTTTCATTGCATAATTTTCCTTCCTGCAACAGGTACCATCAACAACTGAGTACAGGCATCTGTTTCCAATCAGTAGTGCACTGAACCTGCATAAGTGAAATTGTCTGTTTTATGTTCCAGTGTTACAATCCATACTTCTAAGGAAAATAACTTATGGAGTGAAACCAAGGTAAATTTGTCCATACTGATATTAGTTCTACTTTATGTGATTAGCAAATAAAAGAAATAAATCATGCAATCTATTCTTTAGCTGACATGTAAAAGATATAGCTTTTAACATGATAGTTGTGTATCCTTCATAAGAGAGTTATGATTTCACAAGAATTTCTGTCTAAGGTCATTCATCATTAATTTCTGAGATCATCTTTGGACCAGTCAAACTGTATTGTGATCAGAGCACAACTAGCAGCCGCTATTTAAATATTCCTTTAGTTATTTTGAGCAAATATGAAATAATATCCAGAAGTTTTTGATTCAGTTCTTCCACTGTACCAATAAAATTTAAAATGCATTATTGGATTCATGAAATATGTTTGAATGATGATTCTAAAACCATCTGTTGATTCTTCTCTCTATGAATATTACTCATGGGATTAAAAAACACAGAAACTATTGGAAAGGTTCATTATCTTGTTATCTAGAACATGTGAGTGCCTTAGTGCTTTGATCACCTTGTTAATGCCACAAGTCATTGGCAAGACTAAAGTGTTTCCTTTCAACATAAAAGGTCAAATTATAGGAATCAAATATCTTGGTGTACCAACATCGTAGAATGAAAAGATCAGGACTTTTATCTTATTTTCTATTCTCTAGCATTGGGAACACAATCTCCTTCACTCATTGCTGAAAACTATTTTGACCAAGAGTTACAAAGAAAATATTGACCTATTTTGATTTCTATTTTAGAACATATTGTATGCTCTAAATGTGTCAAGAGGAAACCAAGAAAGGTTTTGACTGTTTAAAGTTGGGTCTTTAAATTTCCAGTGATTTATTTGCATGTCATGTGGGCTGTAAAAATAAATCTTTGTCTTCGGTAAATCTTGAATCAAATGTGATTCCACTTTAAAATGTTAATAAAGTCTGCTTTGAGCGAATATAAATGAACTTCTCTGATATGGACCATGTTTTACCATTCTGTTATTTAATCCTGAATAGAAAGTAGTTAGAACAAACTTAAGAACATAATAAATAGATGCAGGGGTCAGCCATCTGTCTGTACTGCCATTCAATAACATCATAGCTGATTTGGCTGTAGACTCAGCTTCAGCTATCTACTTTTTCTCCATGATCCTCAATTCCATTGCTATGCAAAAATCTATCTAGTTTTGTGTTAAGTACATTTAATGTGGTAGCCTCTGCTGCTGCCCTGGTCAGAAAATGCACAGATTCAGTACTCTCTGGGAAAAGCAGTTTCACCTCATTTCTGTCCTAAATCTATTTCTCCAAATCTTGTGGCCATGCCTCATTTTTGTTGCACTTATCAGTGGGAACAACTTTCCTGCCTCTACCTTATGTATCCCTTTCATAATTTTGTATGTTCCTATAAAAGAGAGGGTTAATGGCAAGGTGGAAAAACAGAGGGATCTTAGGGTCCAGGGTTATAGATCCTTCAAAGTTGCCGTGCAGGCTGATAGGGTGGTTAGAAGACATATGGTTTGTTGGTCCTCATTATTCAGAATTCAAGAGCTGTGAGTTAATGTTGCAGTTCTATAAAACTCTGGTTAGACCACACAAAAGAGTATTGTATCTCTTCTGGTCACCTCATACAGGAAGAAAATGAAGCTTTAGGGAGGTTCAAAAGAGATTTGCCAACTTGCTGCCTGGATTAAAGAGCATGCCTTTGATGATAGGTTGAGTGAGCTCAGGCTTTTCTCTTTGGAGTGAAGGAGGATGAGAGGTGACTCGATAGAGGTATATATGATGATAAGAGGCATAAAGTGGACAGTTAGCAACTTTATTCCCAGAGCAGAAATAGTTAGTTTAAGGGTGCATAATTTGAATGTGATTGGAGGAAAGTATAGAGGGGATGTCAGAGGTAGGTTTCTCCACAGAGAATGTTGGATGTGTGGAAAGCACTGACAGGTGGAGGGAGAGGCAGATATGTTAGTGTCATTGATGAGACACTAATGAAATAAAAATGGAAATCTATGTGGGAGGAAATGGTTAGAGTAGGTTAAAAGGTTGGCACAACATTATGGGTTGAAGGGCCTGTACTGGGTTGCACTGTTCAATAATTCTATACGTCAGTGATAATGAATGTGATTCTGATTCTGAGTTTCATTACATCTATAAATGATTAAGAAATTATCTTTTTTCAGCTATAAGACTTATTGGTATTGGACTCTTAAAAATACATTTTCAAGTGACAAGGCACTAAAACAGTGTGAACTACAAGCTTCACGTTACCTCCATTTACTCCAAGTTAGTCAACAAAGACAGGCATGTTGCACCACACTAAGAGCAGGATGGGATGTGTAGAGAGAGTACTAGAGCACGGAAAAGAGGGGTGGGGGTAAAGAAAGAGAAATGAGCTGAGACAGAAAGTGCAGGCGCGAGGATGGAGTAAAGTGCTCGAGAGGTACCTATTGCTCAGATAAGGAAGTCATATACTGATCCCATTCCAGAAGAAATTTACTATTCTCTTTTTCATCTGGAACTGGCTGCACAAAACAATTCAATTGGCAATTCCATTATAAAAGACAATGAACATTTTTTTTGTCAGCACTATCAGCCTCGTAAAAGGCATATGAATATCTATTTAGTTGTAAACCCACAGAAGTGGAAAGTAGCTGAAGCAGATCTATCATTTACAAAAGGTTCAAAAAACTAGGTAATGTTAGAGATCTAGAAGATTATAAGACTGGCAGAAATGAGCTTAAGAATGAAATTAGGAGAGCCAAAAGGGGTCATGAGAAGGCCTAGGTGGACAGGATTAAGAAAAACCCCAAGGCATTCTACAGCTATGTAAAGAGCAAGAGGATAAGACGTGAGAGAATAGGACCAATCAAGTGTGACAGTGGAAAAGTGTGTATGGAACCGGAGGAGATAGCAGAGATACTTAATGAATACTTTGCTTCAGTATTCACTACAGAAAAGGATCTTGGCAATTGCAGGGATGACTTACAGTGGACTGAAAAACTTGAGCATATAGATATTAAGAAAGAGGATGTGCTGGAGCTTTTGGAAAGCATCAAGTTGGATAAGTCACTGGGACCAGACGAGATATACCCCAGGCTACTGTGGGAGGCAAGGGAGGAGGTTGCTGAGCCTCTGTCGATGATCTTTGTATCATTAATGGGGACAGGAGAGGTTCCGGAGGATTGGAGGGTTGCGGGTGTTGTTCCCTTATTCAAGAGAGAGGGCAGAGATAGCCCAGAAAAGTATAAACCAGTGAGTCTTACCTCAGTGGTTGGTAAGTTGATGGAGAAGATCCTGAGAGGAAGGATTTATGATCATTTGGAAAGGTATGATTAGGAATAGTCAGCATAGCTTTGTCAAAGGCAGGTCATGCATTATGAGCCTGATTGAATTTTTTGAGGATGTGACTAAACTCATTGATGAAGGTAGAGCAGTAGATGTAGTGTATATGGATTTCAGCAAGGCATTTGATAAGGTCCCCCATGCAAGGCTTATTGAGATAGTAAGGAGGCATGAGATCCAAGGGAGCATTTCTTTGAGATCCAGAATTGGCTTGCACACAGAAGACAAAGGGTGGTTTTAGACGGGTCATATTCTGTATGGAGGTCGGTGACCAGTGTTGTGCCTCAGGGATCTATTCTGGGACCCCTTCTCTTCGTGATTTTTATCAATGACCTGGATGAGGAAGTGAAGGGATGGGTTAGTAAGTTTACTGATGACCCAAAGGTTGGGGGTGTTGTGGATAGTGTGGAGGGCTGTCAGAGGTTACAATGGGACATGGATAGGATGCAAAACTGGGCTGAGAAGTGACAGATGGAGTTCAACCCAGATAAGTGTGAGGAGGTTCATTTTGGTAGGTCAAATATGATGGCAGAATATAGTATTAATGGTAAGACTCTTGGCAGTGTGGAGGATCAGAGGGATCTTGGGGTCCGAGTTCATAGGACACTCAAAGCTGCTATGCAGGTTGACTCTGTGGTTAAGATGGCATACGGTGCATTGGCCTTCATCAATCATGGGATTGAGTTTAGGAGCTGAGAGGTAATGTTGCAGTTACATAGGACCCTGGTCAGACCCCACTTGGAGTACTGTGCTCAGTTCTGGTCGCCTCACTATAGGAAGGATGTGGAAACCATAGAGAGATTACAGAGGAGATTTACAAGAATGTGCCTGGATTGGGGAGCATGCCTTATGAGAATAAGTGGAGTGATTTTGGCCTTTTCTCCTTGGAGTGGCGGAGGATGAGAGGTGACCTGATAGAGATGTATAAGTTGATGAGAGGAACTGATCATGTGAATAGTCAGAGGTTTTGTCTCAGGGCTGAAATGGCAGGCACTAGAGGGCACAGTTTTAAGGTGCTTGAAACCAGTTACAGAGGAGATTTTAGGGGTAAGTTTTTTGCGCAGAGAGTGGTGAGTGCGTGAAATGGGCTGCCGGCGATGGTGGTGGAGGTGATAGGGCCTTTTAAGAGACTCCTGGATAGATACATGGAGCTTAGAAAAATAGAGGGCTATGAGTAACCCTAGATAATTTCTAAAGTATGTACATGTTCGCCACAGCATTGTGGGCCGAAGTGCCTGTATTGTGCTGTAGTTTTTCTGTGTTTCTATTTTGCAGATTTACGATCATTGTTCATTAGGGAAATATATTCATTAATACCATATCAGCCTTCAGGCTATTGAAATATCATTGTTCAATATTACAAACCCTCTTGTATCAACCATAGTTAAATCTACAACCCCATTCAAGCAAAAACTCAACCATCCTCTGCTTTTCTATTCTTCCTGGAATCGGTTTCATCATACAAATTAATCTGCCCTTTCAATTTGTATTTTTCTAGCTCATTTAATTGGGATTTCACTATGAAATATTCATATGAATTTTGCATAATTTACTGCAAATTTAAAGGAACAATGCCTGATTATTTATTGTTTTTTCTTTGGCTTCTCATTCTGGATTCTGTGCCCATTGTGTACTGGAATTTGTCTGCTTCTAGAGCTCTGAAAATGATTCTGAATTAGCACGAGAGGGACGGTGGCAAATACTTCTAGCTGCCCACACTAATTTGTCTCCACCTTATGCTTGCTACTTGATGGCATGCAAACCGTTTTAAAACCAGTGGATTCACAACACTCCCAATCTCAGAGCAGATTGGCATCAAGTAAGGGTGCGCCATTGTCCCAGCACTTTTGTCAATCTTTGTCACCATAATGTTGCACCTTGTCCACAACAAGCTTCCAGTGTTGTGGAGATAACCTGCAGGACAAGTGGGAAATAGTTCAGCCTACAGACCCGACACCTCAGGCCCAAAGTCACTGACTAACTTTCTGTGGCCAAGCTCCAGATCAGTATCAACTTATGCACAGGAAGCTTATGATAGAAAGAATGGCACTTGCACTCAATATCCTCAAAATAAAAGCCATCTACCAATCTCTCACTTATACTCTAGGTGCTTTCCATTGTCTTGGATGGAAAAGTATCAACTTTTGTGTGCCTGTCTCCAGGCTCAGTCTATTCTGGATTCTATTATGCCATAGAGTTACAGTGATGACAGAGGAAATGTTTGAAGGACGTTCTCAAAGACCCTTTGGGAAAGGGTAACATCCTCACTGACTTCAGACAATCCCTGGCGCATCACCACTCAAAGTGTAGAAGGGGTATTTGGGATGGCATTGAGAGTCTTCAATATATTCTTTGTAGAAGTCCAACATAAAGGGCAATATGCAAACTCATAAACAACCCAATTACCCATCACGTCAAGCATATTTATCCCATCTGTGACAGAGTCTGCGGGTCCCTCATTGCACTCAGCGCCCACAGTAACTGAAGAAAACGAGTCATTCTTGTCCAGTTTTCCCTTGGCATAGGGAGCTATCTAGTGTTAGGATATCTCTTTTCTCTCTGTGAGGAAGTACCTGATTTCCAGTCAGCTGCTTGCCTTCATAAAGCAGCTCTCCGCAGCCGATTATTGCCCAACGTTTAACCATCCTGCAAAAACTTTCTGGAGACTTAACAAGCTGCATGCCTGCACCACCCCAACTGCTATGCTCCACATTAGGGAAAACTACCTGAGATGCTGCTATTACTTTAATGTTGTGCATTTTCGGTGACTCCAATAACAGGTTATCCAATTCTGTCGTCATCTCCCTCCTTTCCGGTCCTGAAGAAGGGTCTGGACCTGAAACGTTGACTGTTTTTTTATTTCCATAGGTGCTGCCTGGGCTGCTGAGTTCCTCAGCCATTTGTGTGGGTCTGCTTTGGATTTCCAGCAACTTCAGAATTTCTCATGACTATAATTTAGAAGATGACTAGATTCAAAGCCAAAGCATTTCTCCTAATTATTTGGCAGTGAATTGAATTATTAGTTTTGCAAAATGAGTGCTTTTGCACATCGATGTCCCACATCCTCGAGCGGCAGTTTTATTACTGATCTCTCAGTTAGATGACAACCTTATGGTTCACCTCAAATACTCTCCGTGTTTTAATATAAACCAAATGAATACAACCTGACAATTACAGCTTATTCTCACCCGTACATAACTGTAAGTCTGCATACAAATCACCTGAAGCCTTGAAATTATCATGAAGGTATCTATTAGGCAGTGTTTCAGTGAATGGAGGTAGCTTCACTGTTGAATTTCTGTAGGGTGTTTCCCTTCTGCATTATAATCGAATTTCAGAACTTGTGGAATGTGGTGGTTACGATATTTGAATAAATATTTAGTAAAATAACAATTCAGTGATTCCAGCAAAGTGTGAAAATGTGCCTCTTCAAAGTTGCACAATGTGAATGTGCAAAATTAAAGTCTGCATTGTATATGGGAATTAATACTTGTTTGATAAAGTTCCTTTGTATAAAGAATTCAACCAGATATGACCCAGTGCCCTATTATCTGACACCAAGACCTACAGATTCATCTGCACAAAGACAAAATCGAGCATTGTATGGGACAAAAAACACTCAAATAAGATGTCGTTTGATGTTGTGCATATTTTGAGTGGGTTAAGGACAGTGATGAATAAGTTGGACTTTTGATGCAAGATATTCTTTCACCCTAATGCTGGATCCCTGATTTCCAGTTACCCAAGCTGACATCAGCAGTAAAGTAGTTTTCAAAGTTCATTTCTGTGAAATTATTTTGAATCTCTTTGGAAACATTAGCCTGTTCTCTCATCAATGAAACTTTTTTAGTAGCACTGAAAATCTGAAATCAAAGCAGCAAATGCTGAAAGAACTGAGCTGATCATGCAGCAACTGTTGGGGGGGGGGGATTATTCATATCAATTGTCTTTCAGAAGAATTGGAAAAGTGAAAAGACATGCAAGTGTTATGATAAAGGGAGGAGAGGGAGGAGGATGAGGTGGAGTAGAGAGAAGAAATGCCAGTAATTGGGAGAAGAGTTGAGTCGTTCCTTTGTCAGAAATTCTTTTGATCCTGATTCAGCACTGCTAATCAGTCTGGAGGTGTGTAAATAAAGAGATATGAATGATGCCAGTAGAGAGAGAGAGAGAGAGGGGGAAAGAAGTATTGTTGGGCAGAACACAGCAGTTGCTAGAAATGTGAAATAAAAGAGAATGCTGGAAGTATCTAGCTAATTAAATTGTAGAGCAAAAAAAACTTACAGCTGGCTGACCTGACTGCAGAACTGGCCTATTCTGACACAAACAGATGGGTTTTCTGAAACTGTTGAGCACAGCATTAAGTCCCAAGCTGATGCATTCAGGGAAGGAAGGTTAGATGATATTCCTCAAGCTTCTGGCTTCACTGGAATGGTGTCAAAGGGCAGAGGCAGTTGATGGCCAACTTTTTCAATGCAAAACCATTTCATCGGGTTAGTTACAATGGGTAAAATTGTCTGTAAGCACTTCTGTGGTGCTGGTATTGCTATTGGTTTCTTTTTGCCAAATGTACCAAAATACAGAGAGAAGCTTGCCTTATATTCTATTTATACAGATCAATTCGTTACATAATGCACTGAGCTAGAATAAGCCAAAACAATAACAATGCAGGATATTGTCAAAGCTACAGAAAAAGTGCCGTGCAGGTAGATGATAGAAGTGCAAGGTCATAACGAGGTAAATTATGAGTCCATCTTATTGTACAGGAGGTCTGTTCAGGATCTGGTAACAGTGAGCTAAAAGCTGTCTTTGAGCATGCTGGTACAGGCTTACAAGCATTTATACCTTCTGCCTGATAGGAGAATGTATAAGACTCACTCCCTCCATCACTGAAGCAAACCCATCATTTGAAGCTGTGACATTTAATGATGATGCATTGCTTAGAACACAGAGAAAGAGGAACTGCAAGCAATCTATAAATGATGTGTGTTGAGCATGGTGTGTGACATGAATTGTCTCTCAGACGTACGAGAGTGGGAGTTTTGTTACCCAGTATTTGTCTGGGAGTGGTAGAATTTGACAGCCGCTTTCCAAAGTGCCGTTTGTGTTTCTTAAGAAAATATGGATGTTTATTTTTGGATTTGTTTGTGAAGTGAGACTATTTTGGTTCTTGCTTTTGTTTCACTGTGGGCTTCATAAGGTTTTAGCTTTCAGCAGAGCTGGTAGAACTTATCTGACTAGTATATCTGTTCACCAGTAATTACAAAGACAATAGCGGCACATAATAATCTGTTACAGTAAATGCACCAAAACAGTTCCTCATCTCTCCAGAACAGAATTACCTTAAAATGGCTTAAAACTTCTTTCAGAGACAAGATTCATTGCTCAGGGCTAATTTGGCCTTTGCCCAGTATTTTGTTTGATGTTACTGTATGCTTGCCTTAAGCTTCAGGCAGTGCATAAGGTCCTCCTCTCACTCAGGCAGAAGTCTCACTGAAGTCACTGTGGTGTCATTGTTCAGACTCTCATAGTATTTGAGCCTACAGGTACTATACCAATATCACCAGACAATCAGAAGCAGGCTCAATTAGGGAATCCATTTCTTTTCTATATTTCCTTGTAGAGGGAGCAGGAATGGACATTTGGGCCTCTTCTGATAGCTGGTTGACGGACCAAGTTAAACCCAGATTACCTTTCTAGGTTTAGCTTTCCAATGAGTCATTTCTGTGATACCTCAGCAAAGGTGCCTACTGCATATACACCCTTCTGTATTGCACTTGAGTGGAAGCCGTGCTTTACATTGGTCATACGTTGGAAGTATGAAATAGAACATAGAACGTTACAGGCCCTTCGGCCCACAATGTTCTGCCGACCATGTAACCTGCTCTAGAAACTGCCTAGAATGTCCCTAGTGCATAGCCCTCTATTTTTCTAAGCTACATGTACCTATCTACAAGTCTCTTAAAAGTTCCTTTAGAATCCACCTCCACCACCACCACCGGCAGTGCATTCCATGCACCCACCACTCTCTGTGTGAAAAACTTACCCCAGACGTCACCTTGGTACCCATTTCCAAGCACCTTAAAACTATGCCCCCTCATGTTAGCCATTTCAGCCTAGGAAAAAGCCTCTGACTATCCACACAATCAATGCCCCTCATCATCTTATGCACCTCTATCAGATCACCTCTCATCCTCCGTTGCTCCAAAGAGAAAAGGCCAAATACACTCAACCTATTTTCATACAGTACGCCCTCCAATCCAGGCAACATCCTTGTAAATCTCCTCTGCACTCGCTCTATAGTAAACAGAAACAGAAAATGCTGGAAACACTCAATGGGATAGGCAGCATCTGTGGAAATCAAACTGTATTCCTGATAAACTCCAAGAAAGTCCCTTTGCAGACTTGTCAAGGCTGTGAACACAAGAATGAGGTGCATCATATTCAAAAGGCATCATATCAATCACTTTGTATTTGTCACATACAATTATACTAGCATTCAGATTGCACCCAAGATTACAAAATCTCTTAGGTGTCTCAAATTGAAGGACCAGTGGTTAGTGGAGACACTGCTAAAACTAATTGGAAAGCAAAGGCCCGTGAATGCTTTTGGAGCTCATTCTGTTCCGGGCGACCTGAACCTCAACTGAATATTCCAGCCCACACTGTTCTTCGAGCGTCCGCAGTGACTGGTGATTTCTCCTTCCAGCATTTCCCATATTGTTCTGCTTGGGCTGGACCATAAGCCAGTGATCCTTCTTGCAGCTGCAGAAACTGACAATTGTGTGTTACTGATCAAATCAATGAATGCAAGACTTAATGCTAAACTGTCAGGATTTCCAGCACGATGGGGATGGGCTTCTGTTCCTTCTGTCGCTTACTCACTTCGGTAGATCTCTGTCAACTGTTTTGGGCAGAGCACTCATGTGAATCATTTGGGCCCATGGTAATAAGCAGTGTTGTTCGACATGCCAAATTAAATCCCAGACTGGGAATTGTCAGCTGTTTGCTTTGAAGGATTTCGTTATTATGCTTATACACAGACATAGGATGTTCTCCCTTGGAAATTACAAAATGGCAGTACACTGAAACTATTTTGAATGCCAAAGTAAGTAAACTTATTTCTTCAATTTGAAACTGATTTGTTGTCTCAAAGAGATAATTTCTAGAAACCTCCAATGTTTCAGGATTATAATCCTGTCAGATGCTCTTATCCTTTGGCTTTTTTGGAAAAAAATATGAATCTTTCGTAATCCTCAGGATCGGTTTCAGTCAAAAAGATGGCCCTTTACTCCCCATCACCACCCTGTATTGGTCTCATTAGCCGCAACAGTCGGCATGTTGTTCTTGGTAAAAGCAACACTCATTACTCCACGTGGACATAAAAAGTCTTTTGGTCATGCAGTGCGTCTGAGTCACCTGATTATTCTGTGAGCACGGCCATCTTGAAAAGGCAGACCCATCACTTTGTTACTGGCCTTCATCCAGTCCGGTCTCAGACTATACCCTGCACCACAAACTTTGAAATAAAACTGGATTTCATTATACCTTTAGCAAATTAAAAAATAAAAAATAGTGGCAAGTTCCTGGGCTAGATTATTCTCTAGCAAAGAATTTCAGCTCAGGAATTGTATTCTAGCCTTACGATTTGAAATGTTTTCCAGGGTTTCATTATATAATTATGTGCACAATGGAAGCCAAATTCTGTCCATTCTGTCCTTTTAATCTAGTCACTCTTTTTACTCCATAGAAGAATGTGGTCTTTATACAATAGATTCCATATCATCTGCACTTCATCTTGCATGAAGGAGACATGATAGTTAATATTCACAGGTTATTTATCACAGGGAGCTTAAATATTCACAGAATAGTGTACTGGGGAGCCAGAAAATGAGGGTACATGTTTGTAACCCAGAGATATCATTTCCCTGTTGTTACACAGGCTACAATGAATTAAGTCAGCACAGATCAATGTTCAAATCTGGGATTTGTTTTGCTGCATTGTCTGTTGGACATTGTGTCGCTGTAATGCTCCTTTAATGCAGAGAAAAATCTTTCTCTGCTGCACCAAGTGCTCTTTATCCGGCATGCTGTGTGTGGGTTGAGAAGGTTAACTGTTGTTTACTGCCTTTGGTGACACTTGTTCTAAAGACTGAATTTGGAGTTATTTGTAATACAATTGTGGATACTGTGCTCTGCAATTAGAATGTAAATGACATTAAGAATTGCCATTAACTTCGCTTTTCTCTTCCTAGACCCTGTCCTTGAAATGTGAAAGGATGCTAGAAGGTTATTGGGGACCTGAACACTGCATTCCTATCAGGATATCTGTGCATTTAATGCCTGTTTGTTAAATCCATTTTATATTGAGTTACTTTCTTCCTCATTTTGGTTGCTTCAACCTGGAGGGCGAGTAGTGACCTGCCAAGATTCCCTAACGAGTTCCTTTGAAACTGGGTTTGGGGAGGTGACTGTGAGTGGGCCAAGACTGAATTATGGTTCTGCTTTCTTCTGCACAAAACAAGGGTGCCCTGACTTGCTCTTGCACTTCTGACCCCTCTCCCCCATCTCTCCACTTCATGCACACTCGAATGTGCCAACTGCTTGGTATGGGTCACTAGGCATAATTCCAGTTGGGCTTGAAATTATCTGTTCAATATGTCCAGAACAAAAAAGATCTGACCAAAGTTATGAATTAAATGATTCAAGTGACAGCGTCATCATAAAAGCGAATATTTTACAGGACAATAAATGCAGTGTGTAATGATGTGATTGATACCGCTTAAAGTCTCATCATAATACCATAACACCATAAGACATAGGAGCAGAAATAGGCCATTCTGCCCATTGAGTCCGCTCCGCCATTCCATCATGGTTGATTCCGGATCCCACTCAACCCCATACACCTGCCTTCTCACCATATCCTTTGATGCCCTGACCAATCAGGAAACGATCGACTTCCAGTCTGTAGCAGAGCATGCCACAGACTCACTAATCTCTCACTAAAAAATCCCTCCTTACCTCTGTTCTAAAAAGTCACCTCTCAATTTTGAGGCTGTGCCCTCTAGTTCTAGATACCCCCTCCATAGGAAGCATCCCAGCAGCACAGACAAAATGCTGGAGGAGCTCAGCAGGCCAGGCAGCATCTATGGAACAAAGAACAGCAGCATCCTCTCCATATCCACTCTTTCTCGTCCTTTCAACATTCGGTGGGTTTCAATTAGATCCCCCCGCATTCTTCTAAATTACAGTGAGTACAGGCCCAAAGCTGCCAAACGCTTCTCGTATGTGAACTCCTTCATTCCCAGAATCATGCCTATGAACCTCCTCTGGACTCTCTCCAATGACAACACATCCTTTCTGAAATATGGAGCCCAAAACTGTTGACAATACTCCAAGTGCGGCCTGCCCAGTGTCTTACAAAGGCTCAATGCTATCTCCTTGCTTTTATATTCTATTCCCCTTGAAATAAATGCCAGCACTGCATTTGCTTCCTTTATCACAGACTCAACCTGTAAATTAACCTTCTGGGAGTCTTGGATGAGGATGCGGCACCTCTGATATTTGAACCTTCTTCCCATTTAGATAATAGTCCGCCCTGTTGTTGCATCAGCTTTCAAAGCTGTGTAACAAACAAAAACAAATTGTGCGATGCAGGGATATTGCTTCTGGGCCAGCAGTAGCTGTCCCTGACGGTACAACATTGTCATCATGGGCTTTCCCTAACAGGTGAAGTTGAACACGTGAGTAGCTTAAAGAAGCAGATTTTGGAGTTTCATAGAAACATAGAAAATAGGTGCAGGAGTAGGCCATTCGGCCCTTCGAGCCTGCACTGCAATTCAATATGATCATGGCTGATCATCCAACTTAGAACCCTGTACCTGCTTTCCCTTATACAATTATGTTGAAAAGTGGCCCTTTTTGATTTTTGCCCTGGATTTGCCTGCCTGCTACTTTTACTTTCCACCTTACTACTTTTTGCTTCTACCCTCATTTTACACCCCTCTGTCTCTCTGCACTTGTTTCAGAGTCTGTTGATTGAGGAAGGGTGTAAAAGAAGCCCCGTGCACACTGCTCAATCACTGTAATCCACTGTGTTGTCTGGTAAAGAATTTGGGAAGCATTCAAACGTTCTTTTATTATCAAAGTATACAACTCTGAAATTCTTCTGCTCCAGAAAGTCACAAAACCACAACCGAAAAGAATGGCAGCATGATCTACAACCCCGCCTACCCCTAATCCCTCCTCCCTGCTCAAAAAAACCGGAAATGGAACAGGCACATCGAACCCAAATCCCCATCCCCCCACACACACAAAAATGAGAAAGAATGGGTGAAAAACACAGAACATAAAGAAATTGTAAGACTGAAAGGAAGTCTATTGTCCAAGTCCATATCCAAAACACAGAAAACTTGGGTAACATTCTCCAGACACAGTGGCAGCCTCTCTCCTCTCCGATAGTAAAGTGATCCCCCCGCAATGAAAAGGCAGCCTCCCGTCTCCAAAAGCAGAGCGATCTCCTAGCGATCAAAAGGCAATCTCTCCACTCCGAGAGCAGAGCGATCCCCCTGCGATTAAAAGGCAGCTTCTCCTCTCTGAGCAGAGCGATCTCCCAGCGATGAAAAGGCAGCCTCCCGTCTCCGAAAGCAGAGCGATCCCCCTGCGATTAAAAGGCAGCTTCTCCTCTCTGAGCAGAGCGATCTCCCAGCGATGAAAAGGCAGCCTCCCGTCTCCGAAAGCAGAGCGATCCCCCTGCGATTAAAAGGCAATCTCTCCGCTCCGAGAGCAGAGCAATCCCCCTGCGATTAAAAGGCAGCTTCTCCTCTCTGAGCAGAGTGATCTCCCAGCGATGAAAAGGCAGCCTCCCGTCTCCGAAAGCAGAGCAATCTCCTAGCGATCAAAAGGCAATCTCTCCTCTCCGAGAGCAGAGTGATCCCCCAGCAATCGAAAGGCAGGTAGCCGATGCTTACCTTCTGATGCACCATCAATAACTCACTCTGAGACGTAAAAGCGAGGTATCGGCTTTTATTGACTGGAAGAAGGAACAAGCAGTGAGTGACCACTATACTACATCCTGGAGACTGAGAGGCCGGGCTCAGACCTCCATCACCTTTATACAGGGGTCTGTGGGAGGAGCCACAGGAGCAGTCATCAGGGGCGTGTCCAGACAGGTATATGTAGTTCACCACACCTTCCACATTTGCCTTAATGCTTCAATCTCCCTCGTCGCTTTAGTCAGTGAACAATGGAAGCTTTAATTGGCAAAATGGAGTTGAATGTCAGCTGACGCCCTGTCCCACAGCCTGCTCACCACAAGGTTCACGCATGCTGCCTCTATCTTTCGGAATCCACTTGGAGACTGCAGAGCACTGAAACAGCCAATTGATCTCCAAACAGCAAATCACAGACTCCAACTGTTCCAGAAACACATTCAAGATGAAAAACAAATGTAAAAGACATAAAAGAAGTGAAATACAAACAAGAGAAAATCTGCAGACGCTGGAAATCCAAGCAACACACACAAAATGCTGAAGGAACTAAGCAGGCCAGGCAGCAACTATGGAAAAGAGTACAGTCAACCTTTTGGGCCGAGACCCTTCTGCAGGACAGGAAAAAAAGATGAGGAATCAGAGTAAGAAAATGGGGGGAGGGGAGGAAGAACTACAAGGTGATAGGTGAAACTGGGAGAAGGAGGGGTGAAGTAAAGAGCTGGGATGTCAATTGATGAAAGAGATACAGGGCTGGAAAAGGGGGAGTCTGTTAGGAGAGGACAGAAGTCAAGTCAAGTCACTTTTATTGTCATTTCGACCATAACTGCTGGTACAGTACATAGTAAAAATGAGACGTTTTTCAGGACCATGGTGTTACATGACACAGTACAAAAACTAGATTGAACTACGTAAAAAACAACACAGAGAAAAAAAAAACACACAACAACTACACTAGACTACAGACCTACCCAGGACTGCATAAAATGCACAAAACGGTGCAGGCATTCCAGGCTCTGGGTATCGAGGAGTCTGATAGCTTGGGGGAAGAAATTGTTGCATAGTCTGGTCATGAGAGCCCAAATGCTTCAGAGCCTTTTCCCAGACGGCAGGACCATGGAAGAAAGAAAAAGGGGAGGAGCACCAGAGGGAGGCGATGGGCAGGTAAGGAAATAAGGTGAGAAAGGGAAAAAGGAATGAGGAATGGTGAAGGAGAAGGAGGCGGCATTACCAGAAATTCGAAAAATCACTGTTTATGCCATCAGGTTGGGGACTACCTAGATGGAATGTAAGGTGTTGTTCCTCCAACCTGAGTGTGGTCTCATCATGACAGAAGGGGAGGCCATGGACTGACATGTCGTGATGGGAATGGAAAATGGAATTAAAATGGGTGGCCAGTGGGAGATCCTGCTTTTTCTGGCAGACGGCGCGTAGGTGCTCAGTGAAGTGGTCTCTCAGTCTGAGTCAGGTCTCACTGATATACTGGAGCACCGGTTACAGTAGATAACCCCCAACAGACTCACAGGTGAAGTGTCGCCTCACCTGGAAGGCATGTTTGGGGCCCTGAGTGGTGTAGGGGCAGGTTTCATGATATATCCAGAAGATGTCGACCAAAGGAGCGTTTTACACAAGCGCCATCTTGACCGGAAGCATTCCACTTGTAGCAGGTTATCTCTAGGGCTCACAGGGAGCCCATGCTAGGTGATGGTTTCGAACCGCAAGTGAGAGTAGTGCTTGGCCATCACCTCTCATTTATGATCACCTACGACCTCATGCACTGACACGTCAGTTTGTAAAATTGCTAGCAATACTGTACACAGTTTCTCCCTCTTTGGGTATTATTATGGTTGTAGAAAACAGCTTACATTCCCTTTTTCTTCATGATGTGAGTGAAACTGTGGGAAAGGTAAGCATGAATTAGGGAGGCAACCATATATGAACCCTTAAGATAGGGTCAAAATATTGAAACAAGGACCCCAGGCCTTCAACATGCTCTGGAACTCCCTGCTGCATTCTGATAATTCACTTTTAAGGTAGAACAAAAATGCCAATGAAAGCACAGGAAAGGCTCTCCTTACATTCCACTTGTGATTTTGATTTCTTTCTAATATCTTTATTTTTTTTAGGCTCACACATTATATATCTGTGAAGCAGCTTCAGTAATTACTCCACAACATAAGGGTGCTGTATAAGTGCACCTTATTGTAACAACACAGCTGGCCTTTCAACGACAGTAATATTCCCTAAGTTATGAAACTAACTACTTGTTAAAGTGTCATTCAATGGCTGTGATTATAAAGCCCAAAGAATTACTTTTTGAGTGCAGGGTAAATATTAATGATATGTATAATAACTCTACTGCTCTTCATAGAGTGCCTTTGCTTATCCCTGAGAAAGGAGAAATATAGGCCAGATGCACTGTCAGTCCAGAGGTTAAGGGACATGGGATCCAAGACAAACTGACTACTTGTGTTCAAGACAAGATGGCAAACTGGAGGCAGAGCGTGGAAGTCTGCTATCCTGATTGAAAATGTATAATCACCGGTGTGTCTTTGGGATCAGTGATAGAAGCCTTGTTTTGTGATTTACGTTAATGGTTAGAATTTGATGTAGGTGGAATGATTGGTATGTTCATGGAAAATTGGTGTGTGGGACAGTGAGGAAGATTGTTCATGGTTACAACAATGTAAATCAGATTGAAAATTGGGTGGAGTGTTGCTCGATGAAATTTAACCCTAACTACTGCAAGGTGACACAATTTGGGACGTCTATGAGTCTATGACTCTATGACCCTGTCAGATATGGGTAGGACATAGACAGTAAGTGGGGTGCTAAGGAATTTGGAAAACAGAAAGAATTTGAGGTTCAAGTTCATAATTTCTTGAAAATGGCAACACAAATTGGTGAAGGAGATACATGGCATGTCTGTCTTCATACATATGAAATATAGAAGTTGGGATATAATGTTGCAACCTTACAAAAATCTGGTTAGAATCAATGCTCCCTCTAATTTGTAATGACCAGTGTGCCCAAAAATCTTCTGCTGTGCAATTTTTGCCCAGTGACAACAACATGTTCACACTGATTAATTTCTTCAATAAAAACAGTATAGATAAGCCAGTTCCAAAACCTGCAGGCAAATCATCACGAACTCCACGTTGTCAACACCGTCTGCATCAGAAAATGGTAAAGGAAATGTGATTGTGTACATTTACAAAATATACCTAAAATGGTGATGAGGTAGAGGGTGACAATTTAAACTGTGCAGTTTAAATTCCTTTGTGCGCGAGCAGCAAAAGATGTGTGTGTGCGCAGGTAAGCGCACCCCTTAGAGTGACCATTGGTTAGAATGCACACAGTATCGTGTGTAGTATTGGTTTCCATGCTAAAGGAAGGATGTGGTTGCACTGGAGAGAGTGCAGAGGAGATTCACTAGAACGTTGCCTGGATCAGAGAACTTCAGCTATGGGATTGGATAGGCCGGGTTTGTTTTCCCTGGAGGCTGAGGGATGATAGATATATGTAAATTGGTTCAAGGCAGAGATTAGAAAGTCAGAATATTTTTCCCACATTTAATGCTGTTCCACTGCTTCACTGGACCTCAAGCTAATTGCTGAAATAGGCCACATTTGCTGCTCTCAGGGTTGTATGTGGTGACATACATGTACTTTGATAACAAATGTACTTTGAACTTCGAACAATTGTGTGTATTTGTTAACATTTTCATGTACAAATCAAGCAAAACCTCCGAATTACCCTTGTTTGATCATATTGACGATCATTTCTGGGTAAACCCCCCCCCCCATGGGTAAACTGTCTGGGCTTTTTTGGGCACGATTCAACTTGGTCCACCTGAGGTTAGTCCAGCGTCACTGAGCATTTTACGATATTGCAGGATACGTTTTCCCCACTGTCTGTAAGGAATTTTGTGCGTCCTCCCCGTGACTGTGTGGGTTTCCTCCCAAAGAGTCCCTTGAATGCCTCTACCTCAGTGGCTTGGAGCCAGATTGGAACAGAGCATTCTGGGGATTTGATTGGTTCTTTATCCTGCATCTTTCCTCATCCCCACAGCATCCAGTTCTGTGACTCTACAGTTCCCATGCAGTGCTCTTTACTCTGTGACTCACTCCACAACAATGAGTGCAGCAATGGTATAAACTACTGCAGCTCCCGACTAGAACTGTGCAGGTTCTTTTTTTCACACAGCACAAAACATCACAGGATTGCTTTACATGCCTTTTTAATTTTTATTTAATGTTTAGAGGGGAGTCTCAGTGCGTATTAGCATTACATTCAGCACACCAGCAGGCGATATCTATTATCAGCTGTAAAATGTTATCTCTTTAATGGAACGTTGCAATTCAAAACTGAAGATGCTGCTAAAATAATTTTCTGGTTATATTGTATATGCTTTATTTCACTTTTGAGCACAAAGAGCAGATAGAATATCGAAGAGTAGAGCATAGGAACAGGCCCTTTGGCCTTTCGGCTCATAATATTGCGAGAAACTAAATTAGCAATCAAATGCCCGACTGAACTAATCCCTCTGCCTAAACAATGTCCGTATCCCGCCATTTCAAACACATTCATATCTACCTAGGAGTCTCTTGAATGCCTCTATCATATTTGCCTCCAGGCAGCCATCACTCTCTCTGTATCTAAAACTTGCACTGTACATCTCCTTTGAACTTGGACTCCCCCTCACTCACCTTAAATGTTACTAGACATTTCAATCCTGAGAAACAGATCCTAGCTGTCTATCAATGCATCTCATAACCTTATAAACCTTCATGTACAGGATTACCTCTTTTCCAAAATGAACTAAGGGAAAAATAATGATGCACACAATTAACCTGTCAACCATATCCCACTGCAAGGCATTCTTGATTTGAGAGTCTGAAGATTCATTTTATATTTTGGAGACTCGGAGTCTTTGTTTTCTTCCAAGCAGCCTGCAATCTACATGCCTGCTGGTTCTGGCAGTAACATGAACTGAGGACTATTTGCTCCCTTGGTGAACTGAAATTCCAACATCACATTCTTGAAAAAGATGAGGGTTTTTCACTATATACTGGGTGATAGTCATCATTTTGGCACAGATTGACCAATAGTTATTTCGTAATTATTTTTGCACTATTTGTCTGCTTCTTTGGCTATATTACAAAAGCAACAACTCTTTAGAAGTGCTTCGATGATTTTGGAAAAAAATTTTAAACTAATGAGGTGTGAAAGTTCCAATGAAAATATATGTCTTTTTCCTTTTTTTCCAATTAACAATTACACAAGAAATCAAGGAATGCAGTGCAAGAGACTGCAGATGCTGGAATCTGGAGCCACAAATAATCAACCAGAGGATCTCAGCGGGTCAGGCAGCATCTGTGAGAAGAAAGCAATTGACAACATTTTGGATCAAAATCGAAGGTGGAGAGGGAAAATAGCCAGAATAATCAATGTTATCACTGTCACTATCTGTTTAATCACTCACTCAAATTCACATGGACCATTTCTGAACCTTCTCTCCACTTTCTGGACACTGTTATTTTCCTGAACAAATAACCTTTTGACTTCTTTCACTTTCTATAAGTCAATGCTGTAGCCATGGGCACTTACATTGGTCCTAGCTACATCTGCTGTTTTGTTGGCAACGTGCTGCTTCTTCCTGCACCAATACAGAATTCATCAAATTTATCACCTTCACTATAAACTTCCATCTTGCTCTCAAGGTCACTTGGAATATGTCTGACACATTTCTCTTCTATATGGATCTTTCTTTCTCTGTCTCAGGAAACAAACTATCCACTGATGTTCACTATAAACCCACTGAATCCCACAGCCACTCAGACGCCATCTCTTTCCACCTTGTTCTCTGTAAGGATGATGCCCCTTTCTTTCAGTTCCTCCACACATACTGCATCTATTATCAAGAAAAGGCCTTCCATTATAGGACATCTGAAATGTCCTCCTTTGTCAGGAAACATGGCTTCCCTTCTACTGTGGATGGTGGAAGATACTTTTGCACTTCCTCTATTTCTTGGACTTCTGCTTTCATCCCATGTCCATTGAAACAGAATGGAGATAGAGTTCACCTAATCCTCACCTTTCACCACACCAGCTTTGGACTCAAACACACCATTCTTTATCACTTCTGCCAGCTGCAACATGATCCCACCACTAACCATATCTCCATCTCTTCCCTAATTTCTCCTTCCATAGAAACCACCTCCTCTGTGACTCTTTGGACCTAACCAGCCCTTCCAGGTGAGGCAAAGATTCCTCCAACCTTGTATACTGAATTCAGTGCTCAAGAAGTGGCCTGCTCTATATTGGAGATGCAAGGTGCAATCTAGGCAATGGATTTATACAACACCTGCATTCTGTCCAAAATGGCATTCTTCACATTGTTTCAACCTTCCTTCCCATTCCACCACCAACCTGTCCATCCTTAACCTTCCCCGCTACCTGAGGAACAAGATCTCATGTTCTGCCTAGGTAGTTTACAATCCAACAGCATGAAGATTGACTTTTCCAATTTCAGGTAAACTTTAATCTGTGTTTCCCCTCTGATCCTCCCATCCTTGCCCCCTTTTTCTGTGGACTCCCTTCAGTATCCTACCACCCATTTACATCCTCTTCCCTCTCCATCTATCTACCCATTACCCACCCATTTTCCTCACTGGGTCCCTCCTCTTTCATCTGGTTTGGGTTCCATCTACCCTTTCATTTGTCCCCAATTGGCACCGGTAACCTATGCGTTTCTGCTTATCATTGTCCTAACTGTTTCCACCTTAATCCTCTCCTTCCCTCACCTAACTCCATCTGCTTTTTGTTTTGTCTGCCTTCACCTGACTCTGTCTACCTACCTCATGCTCCTCTTCCCTTATCTGGCTCCATCCATCACCTCTCACTGGCTCATAGCCCCTTTCTCACCCTCTTCCTCTTCCACTGACCATTAACCTTCCCCCTCCACCATCAATCCTGATGCAGTGATACAACAATCCTTGGGCTCTACTCATGTATAGTTTGTTTCCATATATTTCCCTTAGTTTTTCTTCCCATTTCATCAATTAATTCTGGAATCCCTTCCTGAACTACTTACTGTCCATCCTGAAGCATTTTGAATGACTATATTTCTTAATGTTCTTTGAGACTAGTGAAATTTAGAAACATAGAAACATAGAAAATAGGTGCAGGAGTAGGCCATTCGGCCCTTCGAGCCTGCACCGCCATTCAGTATGATCATGGCTGATCATCCAACTCAGAACCCTGTACCTGCTTTCTCTCCATACCCCCTGATCCCTTTAGCCACAAGGGCCATATCTAACTTCCTCTTAAATATAGCCAATGAACCGGCCTCAACTGTTTCCTATGGCAGAGAATTCCACAGATTCACCACTCTCTGTGTGAAGAAGTTTTTCCTCATCTCGGTCCTAAAAGACTCCCCTTTATCCTTAAACTGTGACCCCTCATTCTGGATATCCTTAAACTGTGACCCCTTGTTTAAGAGACTACTAGACAGGTATATGGAGGAATTTAAGGGTCGGCACAACATTGTGGGCTGTAGGGCCTATACTGTGCTGTATTGGTCTATGTTCTATTAAACCCTCCTCAAAGCCCACATTTGTGACCACTACATCTGGAATCTCTGGAATTCTTTAAGACCACGGCTAGTGGAGGCCAGATTGTTAGATACACTTACTCAGGAAATGGATAAATATTTGAAAGATCGGGGAACTGGCACAGAGGAGGAGTTGAGGCCAGCATAGATCAGCCGTGATGATGTTGAACAGCAAAGCAGGTTTGAGGGTCTGCTGACCCGATACTGCTTCTCTTTTCTTGTGTCCCTGTGTACTTCAGCTTCCTTTTCAACCTTCTGCCATCTTCAGCCTGAAGATCTATGGAGGGAAATGGACACTCAACATTTCAGGTCAAGATGCTTCAACAGGAATGAGATGTGTATCATGACATAATGGTTTAAACAACCAGTGGGATACATTTGTATAGTACTGTTTCTAACTCTCTCCATCTCACTCTTTCTCTGTTTCTATGCTTAAAATTCTTATCATCCACCACTATCTTCCCAACCAATACAATCCCATATTTGACGTTCCACACCAACTGTCTCTGACTTCCCACACCCTCAAACTGAGATATTGGAAAATATTCTGGTGAACTCGATTTTATTTAGCAGACATTGCTGGCAAGGCCTGCTTTCAATGTCTATTACCAAATGCCCTGAGAAAATCTTAGAATCATAGAGTTATAGAGCACTATAGGATAGAAGCAGGACCTTCGGCCTATCTAGTCCATGCCAAACTATTACTCTGCCTAGTCCCACCGACATACACCTGGAACATAGCCCTCCATACCCCTCCCATCCATATACTTATCCAAACTTCTAAATGCTGAAATGAAACCCACATCTGCCACTTCTGCTGGCAGCTCATTCCACACTCTCATCACCCTCTGAGTGAAGAAGATTCCCCTCATGTTCTCCTTAAACATTTCACCTTTCACCCTTAGCCCATGTCCTCTAGTTGTAGTCTCACCCAACCTCAATGGAAAAAGCCTGCTTGCACTTACCTCATCTAGACCCTTCATAATGTTGTATTCAATTATTTTGTACACATCTTGAATTCCGTATTGCAAAGGTCATCACACCTTGTTACAACTGAGTGGCTTCTCCCTCTCTCCTCCTGAGAACCAAGCAATGAATGAAACATTGCCGAAGCACTACAGCATAAGCTCATTTGTCCATCCCAGCCTCCAGCTATTACTATTAGGGACTGCAACCCTCTCCCCATGATGGATTCAAAAATCTCCATGGGGTCCAAGTCTTCACCAAACTGGATCTACAAAGCGTGTACAACCTGATCCACATCTGCTGGTGGATGACGGGAAGACAGTGTTCATAGCACCCACTGGCCACTATGAATTCTTGGTGATGCCTTTCGGACTTCCCAACAGTTCTGACATTTTCCAAGCCTTCATCAACAGGACCCTCTGAGACATGTTACACAGGTATGTGTTCATCTACCTCAAGGATATCCTCATTTTCTCCAAGGACCCCCAAGACCACAACTGTCACACGTGCTGAAAGTGCGTGCTGTCATTCCGTGGCCCTGACCTCGTTCCCTCAAACAGCACAGCTCTTCCTGGACTTCTCCAACTTCTACTGCCATTTCATCAGGAACTACAGCCAAATCACTGCTCCTCTCACCTCCTTCAGCAAACTCCTCTGGACCTTTTGTGGGGAGGTGGATGCATTTGACATGGGTGCCTGGGCCGTCCTCTCACAGCAAGGACTGAATGGGAAGACACACCCTGATGCCTCTTCTTGCACATGTTAAACTCTACACAGCGCCATTATAGAGTAGGATAAAAGAGCTACTCTTCAGCAACTGGGCCTTGGGGGATTGGAGACATCGGCTAATTGGAAGCATTGAGCCCTTCCTGATCTGAACTGATCAACAGAACTTCATATCCATTCAACAGATCTGCCAACTCAACCCACATCAGGCTTGCTGCTCTCTTCTTCAAGCTGTTCAACTTTACCATCTCCTAGCAACCCAGTTCTGTCACAGCAGTTCCACCCAGCTGAAGCGGAAATCATCCCTCAGCCCATCCTCCCAGATCCACACCGGGATCATCTGGGACCTCGAGAACCAGATCTGCCAAGACCTAGATCGCGAGCGTGCTCTGGCTGATACAACTGACAACCACATATATGTGCCAGTGGTTGTGCACTCTGAGGGACTCAGATGGGCCCACTCCTCACCCCTGTCCAGCTATCCAGACACATGACAGTGATTCCAATGGCCCACCATGGTCGCAGATGTTTATCAGTTCATTGCTGCCCAGTCCAATTCCACCAACCAGTGGCCCTCTAGTCTCCTCCCAGTTCTTGACACCCATGGTCCCACATCGCAATATCATGGGTTTGCCTCCTTCCAATGGGGCCAGAGTGATTATGAAGTAGGGAACCATCTTCGCCACTTCCGCCAGCCATTGATATGACAGACATGGTTCTCCAACGTGTAATTCATCTCCATGACCTCCCCCAGGACATTGTGTCAGACCAGTGCCCACAATTAATTGCCCATTTCTGGTGAATGTTCTGCTCCCTCCTCTGCAGCACAGTGCATTTGTCCTCTGGCTATCATCCACAGACCACTGGACAGTCAGAAAGAGCCAATCAGCAATTGGAGAAGTTACTGACTAACCCTTCCATATGGCAGAAGTATCTGCTCTGGGCTAAGCTGTCCCAAAAGCTGAAGGTGGAACTTAGGAGGGTTAATGGCATCTAATGGTGACTCCTTTGCTTGCATCTTCAGAAACAGCTCTATTTCCATCCCTAATATCTCTATTTTTCTCTTTCAGGGTTCTTTTGAAGACACTGACTTGGAGTTACGAGCTGGCTACAGTTCTTTACGGAAATGGGACCTGCTCTTGGGGTTTCACAAACGGCCATTGTTCAGCATTCAAAGGCACTCGCCTTCAGAAGGCTGAGTTTTCGTGGCTCCGGAGATGGAGGGGATCGAAGGTCAGTGTCCGAGCAGAAGATTGGAAGACTGGTGTGTCATGGGAGATGGAAGATCTAAGACTGTGTTCCCAGAGATCTGAGATCTTTGGGTGCAGAGCTCAAAAAAAGCGATGCAATGGACTTTTAACATCGTAAACAAGCGAGTTGTTTGTTATGTCTCCCCTCTTGCTGTGAAATGGAGACACCTCTCTCTCCCTTATTAAGGGAGAGAGAGCCTGTGGTATGTCAAATGCTGGGTGAACAATGTAGTCTTTCGGGTAACTGCAAGTCGTGTCTTTGCTGTTGCTTTGCTCATGCTTGAGTGCGCGGTGGCGGGTGCCGATACTTTTTTTGCCGGTGGGGGGAGGTGGATTGTTGCCTGCTGCCGCTTACACATGGGAGGGGGGAGCTGGGGGGACTTTGTGGTTCTAACATTTAACTGTCTTTCATTCTTTGGGGGCACTCCTCCGTTTTTGTGGATGGTTGCGAAGTATATGCGAAGAATGTACATTGTATGCATTTCTCTGACATTAAGTGTACCTTTGAAACCCTTGAAGCCTCTTCTGCCACATATATGTCACCCTTTGAAGTGCTTCATGGCCACCAAATCCTGTTGTTCCCTGTGAAGAATCTATCGGTGGAAATTCCGTCCTCCGGGCCCGGGTTCGCCAATGTTGGAGCACTTGGAAGAAGTCATGGTGGGCCATCCGATTTGCCAATCATGCCTACTGCTGCCAGGCTAACTGCCGTCAGTGCCCAGCTGGACTATTCAGACCTGGAGACCATGTCTGGCTATCCACACTAGTTCAGCCCCTGCTCAATGACTCCTGTAAGCTATCATCCTGGTTCATTGGTCTCTTTAAGATTACCCATCGTATCAATCCAGTCATCTGCCACTGTCTGTCAGGATCATGTCTATCCTCCATGTGTCCTGTCTCAAACCTGTTGTCCATGTACTACTCAACCCATCTCAGCCTGCCCCTCTGGACCTAAGGATGGTGGAAGTTGTCCAGTGTACACAGTTCGCTGGTTGATGGATTCATATTGTCATGGACGGGGTGTGCAGTATCTGGTTGACTGGGAAGGATACAGCCCAGAGGAGAGATCTTGGGTGCTATCCAGTTACATGTTGAATTCAGCGCTCATCAAGGACTTGTTCTGGACCCATCTGGACTGTCCTCTGTCACAGGGAGCGGGGATCCCATCAGGCCTGCACATGCAGGCTCCTCCCTGGCTAACAGGAGTCATCTGCCACTCATCTCCAACTTCATCGCCTGCAGCCTATTTAAACCCAGCTCTCATCCACAATCTTTGTCCCTCATCGAACCAGCCTGCTTTTCCCAGTTGCTTCTAGCCTACAATTACCTTGCTACCTGTGAATATAGTATCTCTTCTCTGGTTTTGTGGCCTCTTATGGTTTGTTATTTTTCAGTCTACTATTAAAGTTATCACTTATTGCTGAATCATCTCCGTTACTGTGCTTTTGGGTAAAGCCTCCTTTACGTTTCCTTGACATATATTTTATTTAAAAGTGGCTGCTTCAGAAGCGATCACTCATTTTCTCTTATTACTGCTTATCTTGGGCCGATTTTTTGTATTTAGTTTGTACTTGATGACAATCCTAATGGCCATTTAATTATGCAAGTTTCCCACCGCAAGGGTAAGCCTCCACCATATTGTGTCAACAGAGTTGAGAAAAAAGAATATTAGTTGATATGGCCATCTATTGACAATCACTAACAGTGCCGCCAATCTGCTTGATTCAAATATTGAATTATGAAGTTTCTATAAAGAACAACTTGGTTTTAAGCCACAGCACTAAAACTATCATCCCAGAAGCTGCTTAGGCTTAAGAAAACCATTTTCCAAGCAGGAATATTAGTTTTTTTTTGACAACTCATCTTGAACCATATGCTCCGTCATTTCCTTGTGTATCTCATGATAGGTAGCAAAGGATTACATCTAGGTGCACTTGATTCCTTAAAGAATCTGCAAATGTGCTCAGCTTTCTCTAACCAGATTATGAATCGTATTAGATATCTAGCCTTCAATTAATGCAAGTTGCCTAGACTTGATATGAGAAAACTTCCTTCACAGATGCATGAGCCAAGGTGTGTCATGCTGTCCCTGTAAGGTTCTGGATGCCAATGTCCAGTGGATTGGTGTGAGAAGATCAACCTAAGTCTGTACATGGGGAAGGCCAAGGAAATCATAATAGACTTCAGGAAGGTGCAGATAGGCCACCCCACCCCCCCGGTCGAAAATACATGGTTCCTAAATAGAGACAGTTAAGTGCACCAAGTTTCTTGGGATTTCACACCACGGACTACTTCGCCTGGTCCTTTAACATCACCTCCCTGAACAAGAAGGTACAGCAGCGCCTCCGCTTCCTCAGAAGATTCCCCACCCCCATCTTAACTGCACTTTACAAGAGCACCATAGAGAGCATCCCGCCAAGTTGCATCTCCGTCAGGTACAGGAGCAGCTGAGGACCTAAATACAAAGGACAGCTGAGAGGTTCATAGGGGTCTCCTTGCCATTCATCGGGGACATTTATCAGGACTCTGCATATGCAGGGCCCATGGTATTATTAAGGATCTCACCCATACATCTAGCATCCTCTTTGACTTTCTACTGTCCAGGCCATTACAATTCCCTGCCGCATTGTATTCGAATTGTCACTGGTTAATCAGTTCTGTACATTACAGTATTTAATTTATGCACTTTAGTTCATTATATATGCAGAATCATCTGTAGATTTTATCCTTACCTTCAAAAATTATTGTGTGTTATGTGTAGTACCGTGCTTTGCACCTTGGTTCAGAGAAATGTTGTAACGTTTCTATATACATGATTATATACATTATATGCATGTATATAGTTAAATGACAAAAAACTTGACTTGACTTGACTTGACTTGACTTGACTTGACTTGACTTGATGTCATCAAGCAGTGATGCTCATCCTCAGCTGATTCAGTCCGGTCTTCCTGTCAAAGTATTTGGCAGCTTGCAATTGGCCTGGCCCAACTTTCAGAGTACTCAGTGACAGATGTGGATTTCAAAACGCGAGGCCATGTGTGACAAAAAAAAAAGGCCTTCCAGTTAACTCTTACATGTGGTTATAAGTTTCTGGCAGCAATTTGATAATGCATCTGATTTCCAGAACGTGGAGGCATGCTAGGGAACAACATTGCGGACAGCCATGCTGGAGAAACCCTCAAACCGCAATCTAACTGTTTGTTCTTTACATATGAACGTGGACAGTGAATGGTAGGTAAATAATTCCAGTGTTGGCCATCTTCTCCTATAAAAAACTACTATCCACTGAAATTCAGACTGTAATCCATAGATTAGCAGGGGTCAAAGATTTAATCTTACATTTTCCTTAACTTCGACCTGCAACCTTGTCCCCAGTTATGCTCAGCACCACCCATGAGAGTGGAGAGTGAGCAATGTATGAAAAATTTTAAAGAAATATCTGAGTGCTTCTCTTCAACTGCCATGTGTGACTAATAATATCTGATAAACTGTTGTATATAAATATTTATGAGGAGGTACCAGGGTGTGGCATTGCTGGGGTTGCTATTTGCTTGATATTACTAACTGTTGTTCTGTGGTCAGACATGACTAACCTCTCTGAGATAACGTGTTGGTCATTCAAAAGAAGCCACACTTCAAAGGAATGTACTTGAAGATCTGCCAATGATTTCTAAGGGTTTACAGTATATATGGTGCATACCATCAATTCCTTTAGTGGGAGCTGTTTACCTAAATTGATTGCTAATCTTACAGATTAGGAATCTCTCGCAATAACTTTGCAGCTTCTCCACTTGATGAAAAATGGTTGGAAATGTCCGTTTTGTTGATGGGAATGTCAGGAAAGGCCTGGAGCATGAGCCAGGTAAGCAATGTGGGGGGAAATGTGCAGTTGGGATAGGGGACAGGAATGCAGTTGGGATAGGGGACAGGAATGCAGTTGGGATAGAGGACAGGAATGCAGTTGGGAAAGGGGACAGGAATGCAGTTGGGATAGAGGACAGGAATGCAGTTGGGATAGGGGACAGGAATGCAGTTGGGATAGAGGACAGGAATGCAGTTGGGATAGGGGACAGGAATGCAGTTGGAATAGGGGACAGGAATGCAGTTGGGATAGAGGACAGGAATGCAGTTGGGATAGGGGACAGGAATGCAGTTGGGATAGAGGACAGGAATGCAGTTGGGATAGGGGACAGGAATGCAGTTGGGATAGAGGACAGGAATGCAGTTGGGATAGGGGACAGGAATGCAGTTGGGATAGAGGACAGGAATGCAGTTGGGATAGGGGACAAGAATGCAGTTGGGATAGGGGACAGGAATGCAGTTGGGATAGGGGACAGGAATGCAGTTGGGATAGAGGACAGGAATGCAGTTGGGATAGGGGACAGGAATGCAGTTGGGAAAGGGGACAGGAATGCAGTTGGGATAGAGGACAGGAATGCAGTTGGGATAGGGGAAGGGAATGCAGTTGGGATAGAGGACAGGAATGCAGTTGGGATAGGGGACAGGAATGCAGTTGGGAAAGGGGACAGGAATGCAGTTGGGATAGAGGACAGGAATGCAGTTGGGATAGGGGACAGGAATGCAGTTGGGATAGGGGACAGGAATGCAGTTGGGATAGGGGACAGGAATGCAGTTGGGATAGAGGACAGGAATGCAGTTGGGATAGGGGACAGGAATGCAGTTGGGATAGGGGACAGGAATGCAGTTGGGATAGAGGACAGGAATGCAGTTGGGATAGGGGACAGGAATGCAGTTGGGATAGAGGACAGGAATGCAGTTGGGATAGGGGACAGGAATGCAGTTGGGATAGGGGACAGGAATGCAGTTGGGATAGGGGACAGGAATGCAGTTGGGATAGGGGACAGGAATGCAGTTGGGATAGAGGACAGGAATGCAGCTGAAATCAGGCGCAGGGTTGCAGCTGGGATTGTGGGTGTACACGGCTATGGGAGCAGAGGAAGGAGCCCCACTGGGACCAAGGATAAGACTGTGGCCAGGAGTGCGGTTGGCACCAGGGAGAGGTGGCTGGGAGTGTATGAGTGTTGAGTCTGTTGGTTTTGTGTACAGGTCTGTGTGCGAGTGTTGATTTGTGTTTTGTGTGTGTCAGACTACAGAATACAAACAGCCAGCTACCCACATATCCACCTCAGTGTCTCTGAGGTAATATCCATCCAGCAAAGCAGCAGGGCTGGGTTACAAGATGTCTTTGTCTCCTTTTCCATTAAATCAAGAGATCACACCAAAAGCCCCACTGAACAGCTCATGGGCCATAGTAACCCCCACTTTTAATGAAGCCACATCCTCAATGTGAAGTTCAGGACCAGGAATGTAAAGGCACTCATGGACAGTTCAAGACGTGAACACCACTCTGTCACTGTAGCTCAAGAGCACGGATGCTGTGATTGTAATATCACCGCTCAGAGTGGACTGCAGAGAGCAGAAAGCACTGAAAAACAAGATCATGGCAACAATTTATTCTGGAATTCAAATAGGAAAATTAATACTGTCTTTATGGGACTAATCTAGGCTAGTGGTTCCCAAAGTGGGTGATATCACCCCTTGTGGGCAGTGGGGGTTTCTATGGGGGTGGTAGGAGCTCAGTAACAAGGGGGAGGGCAGTTGAGGGGTAACAGGCTTAATTTAAGAAATGAATTATGTACTTAATATAATCACTTGAAAGCCTAGGATGAACAGGGTTAAAAATGCATTATCTCCCAAAACACCTTCCAGTCTGCCTAGTGATGTTTGTCTTGCATGGGGTAGAATCTGCAGATCCCACATTGGCATCATCACAGAACTGGAGTGGAAGCAAGCAAATCATTCCTAAACCCAAAGAACAGAGAGAAGCTGTGTGGTATATCTCCTTGAGACACAACAATAGATATGGTGCAGTGGCACATATCAGAACATTATTAAAAGCCTGTCATAGTTAACCAATTTTTCCCTTAGTGAGGGCATCTAAAAATTAGGTTAGGTCAGAGACTACGAAGGGCAAGATTAACTTTTTTTCAACACTATTGTCTTTCTGCAAATGTTCCAGAAAAAAGTGCCTATCATATGTCTCTTGAGAAGCAATGGTGGCCACTGATACTTAGCAATAAAGAGTTTTAGAAGTCTTCAGTCCTTGAATATCGCACCATAATATTTCCCTTTCATTCTAGAATTGGCTCTTGCTCCTTAGCTGTTCGAAGATGATTCAATTAAAACATGACTCTAGTTAGATTAGTTTCACGCATGCCAGGGACATTATTACTTGGTGAAGTTCCAGAAATGTGCCCTTAAACACATCAGTTTGTTAAAACACGATGATCACCATATCAAACTACCTATTTGATCTTATTTGCATGTTAATTAGGTTGTATACAGATGGCTCACTCAAGCCACTTATATCCATGTTTAGACTCACGGTTCTGCACATTAGAGTTGATTATCCCAGTAGGATACAGTTTCAAAGAGGAGAAGGTTGTATGAGATGTTGGTGAGACCTAATTTAAAGTCTTGTGTCTCTTTCTAGTCACCTAGTTACAGGAAAGATATCTATAAGCTTGAAAGAGTACAGAAATAAAATTACAAAGATTTTGCCAGTACTTGAGGAGCTGAGTTATAAGGAAAGATTGAATAGGTTAGGACTTCATTCTGTACAGCAGAGTTTCCCAAACTTTTTTTTATGCCATGGACCCCAACAATTAACTGAGGAGTCTGTGGACCCCAGGTTGGGAACCCCTGCTTTAGAGCGTGGGAGAATGAGAAGAGGTTTAATGGGGATATATAATATTATGAGGAGTATAGATAAGCAGCCTTTTTCTTCTGAGGTGGTATGAGACTAGAAGCAGAGTAAAATGTTTAGAGGGCACATGAGGGTGAACCTCTTCACTCAGAGGGTGGTGAGAGTGTGGAATGAACTGCCGGCGCAAGTGGTGGAACTGTGTTTGATTTTTTTCACATTTAAGAGAAATTTGGATAGGTATATTGATGGGAGCGTTTGGAGTGCTATGTTCTTGGTGCAGGTCAATGGGACCAGGCAGATTAATAATCTGTTTCTGTGCTGTAGTCTTTTCTCTGGCTCTGACTCTAAAACATTTTTAGGGTGTTCTAACTTTACTTTGGTGGAGTGGATTATGTGATGAAAACTAAAACACTTGTCAGCATAACAAATGCAATAGTGTTACCCATAAGATGAACCTGGAGCATTAACGATTCGGCAGGATACAAAAGAAAGTCGGGGGTTTGAGGCTCCTGGACTCGTGTTACCATTGGATTCAAGAGCGAGCATTCATTTAATTTCCTCGCTCCTCCCCACTTTGAATATTGCAAGTTACCTTTGTATTTCTTCTTTAAATTATGGTGACAGCTATGGTGAAAGACTACAATCACATGCAAACATGGGGAAAAAAGAATTATCTTCAAGAACCTGTCAAGGTGAATTATGTGATGTTGCAGTGAGATTAATTCTCACTAAATAAAACAGCATGCCAGCTAATTTGCAGCTAAAAGGAATAGTTCCTGTTGTCTATCATACAAATATATATTTTAGAATGCCTGTGGAACTCTCCATATCAAGATGAAAGCAAGATTGGTAATCAAATTACTCCTAATAGGATCACCACTACGTCCTGGTCACCAGTGTACTGTTAACAAAGATGAGGCTCAGATATGGTTTCAGAATGATTGTGTAGAAAATACACAGGCATGCCTGAGGTGCTTACAATTGGGAAACTGGTCCTAACAATTACTACTACAATATAGAGCGCCTGCTTGCCCATTCTTGCCTTTACTGACATCAGGACACAGTCCATCAAGCCTACTCACTGCCGGAAATGCGTGATGTGCTGTTTGAATTGTACTGGCTTCTAGGAGGGGAGGGAGCAGGCTGCCTTCTGTTCACCTGCACATTCTTGTGGTCAGGGATGAGCAGAGCAGATGAGTTTTCTCAATCAGGATGTGAGGAGCAGCCAATAGCTGCAGCCTCAGGGTCTGAATCACTCTTCATCTGGAGGCAACGTCAGGGGAGTGATCTAACACGGAACTGTACCTCGAATATGTTGCATTTGGTTGCAACACTCACACCCTACAGTCACCAGCGATCTTCAAGCGGTCGCGGCAGTCTTGCTATTTTTTCCCATCTAATACTAGTAGAAATAAGAATGAGAAGATGTTGTTCACCATCAGCTGTTTGATTTTAAAGTTGCACTGCAGTTGTCACAGTCATATCATTCTATCTGCCTTGGAGTGAGATAAATATCAGAGTTGCCTGATTGGTTATGAGCTGAAACAGTATCAAGTGCTTTCAGGAGAGACAGATGGCGGAAGCTGAGTATATACATATACCTCTGGATCAGACATGCCTATGCATCATCCCTGATAGAGATGGCAGAGTTTGTCATCAAAACATCAGTTAAAATTGACACCTGGGCCCGGCTGGAGGCTCGAGAGAGTTCATGATTATGAGCTATCTTGCCCAATGATCCATTTTCACTTTCTCAAGCTTTTCTATTTACTTCTGCAAAGACTGTGGAATTTCCCGGTGTTGAATTTAGTTTAATTTACACATGCGCTTAGTAATTTTCGTTTTGCAGTTTGATGTCATCCACGTGAGTGCTGAATGCATTATTCTAATTGGTATCGATTTTACAAGTCAAGCCTTGTCCAACAAAATCCTAATTTCAATTTAGCCCAGTGCAACAATTCTTAACTTGGGACTCACCATCATTTCATTGCTTCTGAGATTTTCAAAACTTCTGGTTCAGTTAAAACTGTCCAAGCTTGTTATCAAGGGTGGATGACTAACCTAGTGATCGTGCATATTATTCCTTGATGGAACAGTCTGCAACTGTATTTATTTGCATATCTATAATCTTTCTGCCCACAGAATAGTGACCTTCATGGCCTGTTGACTGGCATAACTGCTGTTTGTAGCACGGATACTGTATAAATTACCTTCTCCAGAGTCGTCATAACATACAGCTTCTCATTTTTCTCTCATGAGAAACTCATTCTCTCTCTGTGCTGATGCTGCTTTCAAAGGAGAACTGTTACCTGCCGCCCTTTGCAAACTACTGCAATATGGTTTTCCCTGGCATCGGCAGTACTTGAACTCTTCAAAGCGGGAACAAACTAAAATACAACTATGACATGCCAATGGAACACACTTGTCCTTTAGGGAAAAATCATCCTTGCCTGATCTGGCTTCTATGGACAGGTTCAGAAAGATTTCCATGGAGCAAAGGAGCAAAGAAAGTATTCAAAGTTCAAAGTAAAGTTATAATCCAAGTACATGTATGTCACCATAAATAATCTGATATAAAATTGTACAATCTTATACAATTGTATAGTCAAGTCTATGGTATTTCCATTTGTGATGTTTGGCTGTGAGAGATGGACTATTAGTAAGGCTGAATACAAAAAAATTGACGCCTTTGAACTTGGATGCTTTGGAAAGTGTTAAGAGTTCGTTGGACAGCAAGGTGATCCAACAAGTCCATACTTGAAGAAATACAGCCAGACTTCTCACTAGGAGGCTTGATTATGAGACAAAAGCTCAGATATTTTGGCCACATCATGAAAAGACAGGATTCCTCGGAGAAGACGCTCAAGTTCAAGTTCAAGTTGCTTTTATTGTTGACTGCACCTTTTTCCATAGATGCTGCCTGACTTGCTGAGTTCCTCTGGCATTTTGTGTGTGTTGCTGGATTGTCTGTGGTAGGGTGGAGATGAAGGGAAACTGAATGAAATGGGTGCTAGTAACAGATCAGATCTGTCTAGAGGAGATTGAGAAGTGGGTGAGAGAGCAGAGGCAAAGAGGAATGCTGAATTTAGTAAGTTCAGATGGTATGAACACTCAGCGAATCAAACAAGTTTTGTGAAGAGAGACAAATGGAGCTTATACTGCAGAATCAGAATCAGGACTATTGTCACTGACATAAAATTTTAGAAGATAAAAGCAAGGATGTAATTTTGAGACTTTATAAAGCACTGGTGAGGCCTCACTTGGAGCAATGTGAGCAGTTTTGGGCCCAAAGAAAGTGTTTGATGGCTCTGGGCCTGTATTCACTGGAATTCAGAAGAAGGAGGGGTAACTTAATTGAAACCTATCAAATGGTGAAAGGCCCGATAGAGTCGATGTAGAGAGGATGTTTCCTATGGTGGGACACAACCTCTGAAGAGAGGGTCATCCTTTTAGAAGGGAGATGAGGAGGAATTTCTTTAGCCAGAGAATGGTGAATCTGTGGAATTCTTTGCCACAGGCAAAGCTGTGGGGGCCAAGTCTGTAAGTATATTTGAGGCAGAGATTGATAGATTCTTGATTGGTCAGGTATGAAAGGATACGGGGAGGAGACAGGAGACTGGGACTGAGAGGAAAATTGGATCAGCCATGATGAAGTGGCAGAGCAGACTCAATGGGCCAAATGGCCTAATTCTGCTCCTATATCTTATGGTCTTGCTGTATATGTCATGCAATTTGTTTTGGGGAAGCAGTACAGTGCAAAACAGAAAACTACAAGAATGTACAAAAGTAAACAGTGCAAAAAATGAAACATAAGGCCATTCAGAAATCTGATGGCAGAGAGGACAAAGCCATTCCTAAAAAAAAAAACTGAATGTGGGTCTTCAGGCTCCCGTAATTCCTTCCCAATGTTAGTAACATGAAGAGGGTATATCCTGGGTGGCGAGGGATGCTGCCTCCTTGAGGTGTCACCTCTTAAAGATGTCCTCAATTGTGATGAGGCTTGTGCCCATGATGAAACTGGTTGAGTCGACAACCTTCTGAAGCCTGTTGAAAGCCTGTGCATTGGAGAGTCCGTCCCAGACTGTGATGCAACCAGTCAGAATGCTCTCCACCACACATCTGTAGAAACTTGCAGCAGCCTTTGACGACATGCTCAAAGTCCGAATGAAGTGGAGCCTCGTCGTCAGAGTTCCGGTGATGTTTCAACAGAGCTTTGCAATTCCAACTAATCGGAGTATGAGATGTTGCTCCTTATGCTAATGTTAAGCTTTGCAGCAGCATAAATGGGTCAGAGTGAGATTGAGAATTAAATTGACAGGCAATAAGCAGCTTCAGATGAGTTGTGAAAAGCAGTCACTTAATCTGTCTCATTTCTCTAATGCATCATAATCACCAGAGGCAGTACACCAGGTCAGAAACTTCAGTGCAGTAAATCCAGCATCTAAGTGTTCATTTCCTTTGCCACGGCTGCACAGAGGCTGCAGTGTGCATCCATCTACGAAATGCACTCCACCTACTCATCAGAGCTACTCAGACAACTCCTCCCAACGTTAGGTACTAGGAGCATGGGCACACCACCACCTGCAGATTTATTGCCAAGTTGCACACCTACTTCCCGAAAATATGTTCTTTTAGTCCGTTATTGACCTTGGTTCTAAATCCTGTAACTCCTGTCCCAAATGGGTAAACAATGTCATCAAAAAGAATTACATCCCGAAGGTAATTGGGGACGGGCAATACGAGTACACAGTGCAATATATTAGTTTTGGCAGCGATGGCCCAACATGCATGAGTGCACACACAAACCTGATAGTGGTTTTCTGCTACCCCTGCCTTGCCATTTCCCCATAGTTCCCTACTGAACACCTCTGAAGTGCCACAGCAAATTTGTTGTTTGGCTTTTTCTGCCAGAGCAAACAGCATTTCAACATGACCCTCTCACCAAGTGTCACAAACAGGAGAAAATCTGCAGGCGCTAGGAAATCCAGTGCAACACACACTAAACGCTGGAGGAGGGCAGCAGGCCAGGCAGCATCTGTGGAAAAGAGTAAGCCATCGACACTTTGAGCTGAGACCCTTCAGCAGCACTGATGAAGGGTCTCGGCCAGAAAAGTCGACTGTTTACTCTTTTCCATAGATGCTGCCTGTCCTGCTGCATTCCTCCAGCGTTTTGTATGTGCTGCTTCTCACCAAGAGTAACATACTTGAATTCCTCCTTGTACTAAACTGGATTGCCTAATCCTAATAAATTCTATTAACTAATAATAAATTTATGGCACAATTAGGCTTCAAAATAGAGCTGTGTATTTTATTCTGCTCTAAGAGCAAGGCACACTAATAAAGGGGGATTATGTCATATATATTCATGATGATTTCACTATTTAACTTGTTATGCACATAAATAACTGCAATAATTCAAGCAATCTGAAGAGCAAGAGAATTACAGTATGGAATGACTAATGGATTTACTTTCTATTAGAACTCCCTGGGCATATTTTCACTATTCAATGGATCAAAAGCTATCAATGTTTTACATTTTTTAAAATGGATTGTTTCAGTGAAAATCTACCTTCTAATATTTGCAAAATGTTTCTTTTGAGGGCTTGATATTGAAGAAAGCTGGCTGGTGGTGTAATGGTATCCGTACTGGACTTTGAGACGAGTGGTCCCGGGTTTGTACCTGGTTGGTTCCTTGCACGCTTTCCATCCGTGCTGGGATGAGCGCTGAGCCAGCAACTCAGCCTCGTAAAAACAGACAAATGCTAAAGAAACAGTAAGGTTGCTGCCTGACGCACCACAAAGTGCAGGAAGGAACAACAATATTGAAGAATCCTGGTAACTAGCTGAAGCTGATAATCTGATAAAGTGATCCTATTTACTAAACAGGACACTAGGAAAAAAATATTAGAAATCTTTTTCTTTTCTGAGTATTGAAAGGTCATTGGCCTAAAGTGTTATGTTACCTGCCCCTCAGGTACTACCTGGTCTACTGAGTGCTTGTAGTGTTTCCTGTTTCTTCAGATTTCCAATACCCACTTTTAAATGTGAAATTAGTAGGCTTCAGTCGGATGGGCATGCAAAATGGCAGATGTCATCAATCTTGTCACGCAGGAAACGTGCAGCTGCACTTCAGAATAAAGAACTCTAAAACAAAATCAATTATCAAGAAGATTGTGTTTGTTTCAAGTTGCTTTAGTACTGCCAGTATCTGGGAGGCTATGATTCAATTGTAGTGAGTGTGCGTTAGTCTTGACTGATCTAAATGCATCTAAAACAATTATAATTAACATCCCATCTGTTTCTGGCACAAAGGTTTGGGTGACTTGGGAGGAAATCAGCACGTACACTAGGCATTAATTTGACTGCGCTTCAATGCCTCTGGCAACTGCTGCTCGTTATTGTGATATACGATTTAGGCTGGTTTCTGTGGCTAAGATAGCAGTGCAACTAACCATTCTAAATTCATGCATGGAGTACTAACGTTAGACCAGAAAGAAAGCCCTTTCTGTTGGTCCAAAAGCTATTATCAGCTTGTAGTTTTAAAATATCTTTGCAAATGTGGGATATCACTTAACCAACCTATCACTCCTTATTTCTCACACGCCACAGCATTTCTGCCCTCACTACCTTCCAAACAAAAATCTTTATTTTATAGTTCCTTGCTTACTATTCTTGACCACTACTTCAGCCTCAATTTACCAACCCACCTAACCTCTGGGAATTGAATGTGAGGTCACCTACTATCAGGATACCTGGTATTGACTTGTCAGTGCAGTTTTGGGTGCTATTTGGGCCCTGAGGATAACTCTGTACCAAACTTAAAGACAAAAATATTAGGAAAATGTTTGATAGGTTAGAGGATCATTTCTTTTTCACTCCTTCCATTATAGAAACATCCGGTTGATGACTAATTCAGAGTCATAGAGTCATAGAAAATTACAGCACAAAAACAGGCCTTTCTGCCCATCTAGTCCATGCCAAACCATTTAAACTGCCTACTCCTATCAACCTGGACTAGGACCATAGCTCTCCATACCCCCATCATCCATGTACTTATCCTGTTACGAATGTGCCACAACTCTGAGGGGCCGAAGGGTACAAAGTCGCCCCCTCCTTTTTGAGAATCGCAAGATCGCTATTAATTCGGGTCTGGGACCCAGGAAATGAGAGAGAGATACGCAGAATCCACAAGGGTTGGAATGTGTCCTGGCCTCAGCGAAAACAAAACCCCTGATAACGGCCATTGTCTCTTGGAGACGGAATTGTGTATTGAGTACTGTACTATTCATTGAAGCCCCTCAGGGGACGACCAGAGTAGTCTGGTTGAGGGATTGCATCATCCCAACCTGATTGACATCTGAGACCCTGTGAGTAAGGATAAAAGAGGGTCTGGGGAACAACCCCTTTAGACACACCAGGAGAAACGTATGAGACCGGTGGGGGCTTGTGTGTGTGTCCATCCTTGCCTGGATGACAAGTCCTCCACGGAACGGCCTCGTTAAAGGACAAATATGGATCAAGATCGGATAAAGGAAAGCCGGCAAGTTTCTTTTCTCAAAATCTCTCTCTCTCTCCAACAATTGCAAACCCAGCGGTCCCCAAAGGCTGAAGCCTGTGTGAGCTGAAACGAACTTTATATTTCCATTGGACAATTCATTATCCCCTAGACAACGATAGAGCTTATTTCTTATTGATTATTATTATACCCGCACTTTTAGATTTAGTATTGATGACGTATATTATCTGTATGTTTGCATTGATATTATTTTTGTGTCTTTTTACTAATAAATACTGTTAAAAATAGTATCATCAGACTTCAACGGACGTCCCTATCTTTGCTGGTAAGTGACCCAGTTATGGGGTTCGTAACAATCCAAACTTCTCATAAATGTTGAAACCGAGCTCACATCCACCACTTGTGTTGGCAGCTCGTTCCACACTCTCATGACCCTCCAGGTGAAGAAGTTTCCCCTCATATTCCCCTTAAACTTTTCACTCCCAGTCTTGGAGTCATTTGCTGATCCAGTTAACCACATTATTATCCGGATCGTTGATATAGATGGCAAGCAGCAACAGACCAGTACCAATACCTGTGGCACTCCACTAGTCACAGGCCTCCAGTTAAAGAGGCAACAATCTACTACAACTCTCTGTTTTCACCCACAAAATCGATGTCAAATCCAGTTTACTACATCATCTTGAATACAGAGGGACTGAATCTTCTTGACGAACTTCCCATGCAGGACCTTGTCAAATGCCTTGCTAAAGTCCATGCAGACAGCATCCTCAGCCTTGCCTTCATCACGATCCTGGTAACTTCCTCAAAAAATTCCATAAGATTGGTTAGACATCACTTACCATGCATGAAGCCATGCTGACTATCCCTAATCAGTCCATGTCTATCCAAGTACTCATCTATCTGGTCCCTTAGAATACCTTCCAATTACTTTCCCACTACTAATGTCAGGCTCACAAGCCTATAATTTCCTGGTTTATGTTTAGAGCCTTTCTTAAACAGCGGAACAACATTGGCAACCCTTTAATTCTCTGATACCTCACCTGTTGCTAAAGATGATTTAACTATCTCCGCTAGGCCCGCACTTGCCTTGCAGAGTCAAGGGGAACACCTTGTCAGGCCTTAATTTATGTCAGGACAGAAAACACCTCCTCCTCTGTTATCCCACTTTGCCTCACTTCTACAGACTCTGCGTACATCTCCCAAGCAAAAAATCCATTTAGATTTTCCCCGTCTCTTTTGGCTCCACACATGGATTACCATTCTGATCTTCCAGAAGACCAATTTTGTCCCTTGTGCTGGATCCTTTTACTCTTAACATATCTGTGGAATCCCTAGCAGACAAGGTGAATCCTTCAATCTAAGTCCATTCTGATCTTAAAGATAGCAGTGATGGACAAACTTTCTGCTGTTCTACCACAGTTTTACTGAGCCAATGTCAGGTTACACCTGGGATGAATTCAACAACTCCATTTAGAACAGCCAAAAGAAAGAATGTTAAATTTTGGGACATAATAATTATTAATTTTAGTTAATTGTTTGTTTCCCAGTGTTTTTATTTGATCTTAACGGGACAGTAGTGTATTTTTCAAAACTGTAGAAGATTCTGCAGATGCTGGAAATCTTGCAAAACACACACAAAATGTTGGAGGAACTGAGCAAGTCAGGGAGCATCTAATGAGGGGAATAAATATTTGACATATTGGGCTGAGATCCTTCATCAGGAATGGAAAGGAAGAGGGAAGAAGCCAATGGGGTTTTCAAATTAGGTTGCATCCATTTCATTGTAATAGACAATAATAGACAATAGGTGCAGAAGTAGACCATTCGGCCCTTCGAGCCTGCACCGCCATTTTGAGATCATGGCTGATCAATTCCTATCAATACCCAGTTCCTGCCTTGTCCCCATATCCCTTGATTCCCTTATCCATAAGATACCTATCTAGCTCCTTCTTGAAAGCATCCAGAGAATTGGCCTCCACTACCTTCCGAGGCAGTGCATTCCAGACCCTCACAACTCTCTGGGAGAAGAAGTTTTTCCTTAACTCTGTCCTAAATGACCTACCCCTTATTCTCAAACCATGCCCTCTGGTACTGGACTCTCCCAGCATCTGGAACATATTTCCTGCCTCTATCTTGTCCAATCCCTTAATAATCTTATATGTTTCAATCAGATCCCCTCTCAATCTCCTTAATTCCAGCATGTACAAGCCCAGTCTCTCTAACCTCTCTGCGTAAGACAGTCCAGACATCCCAGGAATTAACCTAGTGAATCTACGCTGCACTTCCTCTACAGCCAGGATGTCCTTCCTTAACCCTGGAGACCAAAACTGTACACAATACTCCAGGTGTGGTCTCACCAGGGCTCTGTACAAATGCAAGAGGATTTCCTTGCTCTTGTACTCAATTCCCTTTGTAATAAAGGCCAACATTCCATTAGCCTTCTTCACTGCCTGCTGCACTTGCTCATTCACCTTCAGTGACTGATGAACAAGGACTCCGAGATCTCTTTGTATTACTCCCTTACCCAACTCTATACCGTTCAGATAATAATCTGCCTTCCTGTTCTTACTCCCAAAGTGGATAACCTCACACTTATTCACATTAAACGCCATCTGCCAAGTATCTGCCCACTCACCCAGCCTATCCAAGTCACCCTGAATTCTCCTAACATCCTCATCATATGTCACACTGCCACCCAGCTTAGTATCATCAGCAAATTTGCTGATGTTATTTTCTATGCCTTCATCCAAATCGTTAACGTAAATGGTAAACAGCTGTGGTCCCAATACCGAGCCCTGTGGCACCCCACTAGTCACCACCTGCCATTCCGAGAAACACCCATTCACCGCTACCCTTTGCTTTCTATCTGCCAACCAGTTTTCTATCCATGTCAATGCCTTCCCCCCGATGCCCTGAGCTTTGATTTTACCCACCAATCTTCTATGTGGGACCTTATCAAATGCCTTCTGAAAATCGAGGTACACTACATCCACTGGATCTCCCCCATCTAACTTCCTGGTTACATCCTCGAAAAACTCCAACAGATTAGTCAAGCATGATTTACCCTTGGTAAATCCATGCTGGCTCGGCCCAATCCTATCACTGCTATCTAGATATGCCACTATTTCATCCTTAATAATGGACTCTAGCATCTTCCCCACCACCGATGTCAGGCTGACAGGTCGATAGTTCTCTGTTTTCTCCCTCCCTCCTTTCTTAAAAAGTGGGATAACATTAGCCATTCTCCAATCCTCAGGGACTGATCCTGAATTTAAGGAACATTGGAAAATGATTACCAATGCATCCGCAATTTCCAGGGCCACCTCCTTTGGTACCCTAGGGTGCAGACCATCTGGACCTGGGGATTTGTCAGCCTTCAGTCCTGTCAGTCTTCTCATCACCGTTTCCTTCCGAATGTCAATCTGTTTCATTTCCTCTGTTACCCTATGTCCTTGGCCCATCCATACATCTGGGAGATTGCTTGTGTCTTCCTTAGTGAAAACAGATCTAAAGTACTCATTAAATTCTCCTGCCATTTCTCTGTTTCCCATAACAATTTCACCCAATTCATTCTTCAAGGGCCCAACGTTGTTCTTAACTATCTTCTTTCTCTTCACATACCTAAAAAAGCTTTTGCTATCTTCCTTTATATTCCTGGCTAGCTTGCGTTCGTACCTCATTTTTTCTCCCCGTATTGTCTTTTTAGTTAAGTTCTGTTGTTCCTTAAACACTTCCCAATCATCTGTCCTCCCACGCACCTTAGCTCTGTCATATTTCCTTTTTTTTAATGCTATGCAATCTCTGACTTCCTTTGTCAACCACTGTGGCCCCTTTCCCCCCTCTGAATCCTTCCTTCTCTGGAGGATGAACTGATTTTGCACCTTGTGCATTATTCCCAAGAATACCTGCCATTGCTGTTCCACTGTCTTTTCTGCTAGGCTATCCATCCAGTCAACTTTGGCCAGCTCCTCCCTCATGGCTCCATAGTTTCCCCTGTTCATCTGCCACACTGACAGCTCCGAGCTGCCCTTATCCTTCTCAAATTGCAGATAAAAGCTTATCATATTGTGATCACTACCTCCTAATGGCTCCTTTACTGCGAGATCGCTTATCAAATCCTGTTCATTACATAACACTAAATCCAGAATAGTCTTGTCCCTGGTCGGCTCTTGTACAAGCTGTTCCAAGAATGCATCCCGTAGGCACTCTACAAACTCCCTATCCTGTGGTCCAGCACCAACCTGATTCTCCCAGTTCACCTGCATGTTGAAATCCCCCGTAACTACTGCGACATTACCTTTGCCACATGCCAATGTTAACTCCCTATTCAACTTGCACCCAATATCCATGCTACTGTTTGGTGGCCTGTAGACAACACCCATTAGGGTCCTTTTGCCCTTACTGTTCCTCAGTTCTATCCACACAGACTCTACTTCTCCTGACCCTATGTCCCCCCTTGCAAAGGACTGAATTTCATTCCTCACCAACAGGGCCACCCCACCCCCTCTGCCCACATTTCTGTCCCTACGATAGCACGTATACCCTTGTACATTCATTTCCCAGGTCTGATCTCCCTGCAGCCATGTCTCCGTTATCCCAACAACATCATAGTTACCCATTCGCACCTGGGCTTCAAGCTTATCTGCCTTATTTCTGACACCGTGCATTCAGATATAGAATTTTTAGCCCATTTCTCCTCTCTCTGTTTGAATCGCTGCCTATTGTGCTTAACCCAGCTCCCTGAACTCCCATCGGGCTATACGCCCCTAGAATTTTGTTGTCCTTCCTAAATTTACTTATTCTTTCAACACATTTAGCTCCATGTTCCGTCAGACCATCCCTCTGGGATTAATTGAGTAAATGATAGAGAATGGCCAATGCCATCCCACGTTATTGAATGGCTCTCTGAAAGACTGCACTGGCAGATTACACTGCTTTGCTGTCCTCCACCTTCCAGATTACACAGTGAATGCAGGCAGGGTACCATGCAAAATTATCTTGAGTAGAACAGTAAGGGTAAGAGGGGAGGACATTTTGAGCAACTTGTAGAGGCTAGAAAGTTGCTAGACTAAATAAACATAACAACATAAGAATTGAAGAAATAGGAGCAAGAGTAAGCCATTTGGCCCATCGAGGTTGCTTCGCCATTCAATAACATCATAGCTGATCTGACCATGGACTCATCTCCACCTACCTGCCTTTACTCTATAGACCTTAATTCCCATACTATGCAAAAATCTATCCAACCTTGTCTTAAATATATTTACTGAGGTAGCCTCCACTGCTTCATTAGGATTCACCATTTTTTGGGAAAGGCAGTACCTCTTCACCTCCATCCTAAATTTACTCCCCCAACTCTTGAAGCTATGTCCCCTATTTGTAGTCTCACCTACCAGTGGAAACAACTTCCCTGCCTCTATCTTATCTAACCATTTCATAATTTTATATGTTTCTGTAAGATCTCATCTCATCCTTTTGAATTCCAGCAAGTACAGTCCCAGGTGACTCATTTTCTCCTCATAGTCTAACCCCTCATCTCTGGAATCAACCTGGTGAACCTCCTCTGCACCACTTCCAAAGCCAGTATATTCTTCCTCAAGTAAGGAGACCAGAACTGCACGCAATAATTCAGCTGCAGCCTCACCAGTGCCCTGTACAGTTGCAGCATAACCTTCCTGCTCTTAAATTCAATCCCTCTAGCAATGAAGGCCAACATTCCATTTGCCTTCTTCATAGGCTGCTGCACCTGCAAACCAGCCTTTTGTGATTCATGCACAAGCACTCCCAAGTCCCTCTGTACAGCAGCATGCTGCAATCTTTTACCATTTAGATAATAATCTGCTCTTCTATTTTTCCTTCCAAAGTGGAGATCCCGCATTTACCAACATTGTACTCCATCTGCTAGACCCTTGCCCACTCACTTAATCAACGTATATCACTCTGCAGACTCTTTGTATCCTCTACACAATTTACTATTCCACTCAATTTAGTGTCATCAGCAAACCTAGTTACATTACACTTGGTGCATTCAATATGTAATTGAATTAAGGTGGGTTTGAGATTATTTATTGGTCTGAATAACTGTTTATGGCAATGAAGGCACAACATGACAGAGAATAGATCACATTGCTGCAAGTTGCCAAACTAGCAAGATAAAATCAATAAGCTTTCAAAAACACTCTCTCTGCACATGTGAGGTTATCATGTTGCAGCTTGGGATGGAAATTCCCCTGAAATCTAATGCTCAGAGAAGGTGAAGGTATTAACTTTGAGAGACAGATAGTTATAATCTTGAGGGACTTTCCAACAGTCCAACTTTATTACCTTCATTGGCTTCAACATGTAAAGAAGCTGAATTCCTTTTGATTTCACCAGACATGATGTATATGTTAATGGTATTAACCATTACATCAGTTCTAAACTATTCCTCATTAACGAATTGCTTACCTTAGTGGAAGCTTTGACATTTCACATCAGAACATTACTTAGAAAAGAGTTGCATTGTTAAGCAATACTTTAAGGTGTCATGGACTCTAATTATAATTTCAGATTTGTTTGCATTGAGTAAGCATTAGCATTGGTTAAAAATTTTAACTTGCTTTGGTAGAACAAGATCCAAGGTATTTTAGCTCATAATTTCACCATCTGTTCTTGTCACCTGATTTGATGATTCACCAGGAAACCTCTTGCTTCTAGGATACAATTTCTAGTGCCGCCTTCAAGGGAACTTGTCTCCACAGCTGTGGAATTTCTCCAGAAGGTCTGGTGAACAGCTTCAGCAGGTGTTCCATGCAAGCTTCTAAAAAGAGGCCTACTGAAGCATTGGTCAGACCGCACTGGGAGTTTCCACCTCAAGGTCTGCCTGAACTTGGAAATCATTACTGGCAAATTTGAAAGGAAAGTATTTAGATGAGTTACATGAACAAAATGCTGGAGGAATTTAGCAAGTCAGGCAACATCCATGGAGGGGAATGAGCACCCGATGCTTTGTGTTGACCCTTCATCAAGATGAGAAAGGAAGGGGAAAGCAGCCAGAATAAAAAATGTGGGGGGAAGGGAAGGAGGTTAAAGTCTGTCTCTCGAGCCTTATAGGCTCATCAGGCAGGTGCTTATGCCGGTTTCCATGGCGTGAAGCGATGAGACTTCACCCCCCCTGGATAGGATGCCAATCTATTGTGAGGTTATCCCCCAGCAGTTTGCTGGTACCCATTTTCAGCTGGGTGGACTGGAGCAATGTGTGGTTAAGTGCCTTGCTCAAGGACACAACATGCCGCCTCGGCTGGGGCTCGAATTCGTGATCGCTAGTCCAAGACCTTAACCACTTGGCCATGCACCACACAAGGAGTGAGGTGGATGAGGGATATGAAATAAGAAGCTAGGATGTGTTAAGTGTAAGAGGTAAAGGGCTGAAGAAGAAAGAGCATCTATGCCCTTCTATAAAATGCCAAACTTGGACTAATCTGAAAACCTCTATTAAAAGAGTACAGAGAAAATTTACAAGGATGGTGCTGGGTCTGGAGGACCTGAGTTATAAGGAAAGACTGAGTAGGTTAGGACTTTATCCCTTCGAACATAGAAGATTGACATAGAATCATGAGGGGCATAGATAGAGTAAATGCAAGCAGGCTTTTTCCACTGAGGTTGGGTGGAACTACAATGAAAGGTGAAAAGCTTAAGGGGAACATGTGTGGAAACTTCTTCACTCAGAGGGTCATGAGAGTGTGGAATGAGCTGCCAGTGCAAGTGTGCATGCAATCTTGATTTCAGGGTTTAAGTTTGGATAGGTACATGGATGGTAGGAGATATGGAGGGCTATGGTCGTGGCACAGGTCGATGGGAGTAGGAAGTTTAAATAGTTTTGGCATGTTTCTGTGCTGTACTTTTCTATGACTCTATGGTAGTAGAACATGGAAGAAAGGGAAAGAGGTGCGGAACCAGAGAGAAGTGATGAACAGGTGTGGAGAAAAATGTGAAAGGTTAATTGGAAAAATAGAGGAGATGATGATTACTGGAAGTTAGAGAAATCGATGTTCATACCATTGAATTGGAGGCTCCATCCACAAAAAGTGGAATTTAGCAGTGGTGAACTACGTTAATTCCTATCCCCATTCCCATTCTGACACAGTGGCCCACCCTGCTACAACTGGTGACCCTGTGATTGCTGATGTCGGGCTGTCATTCAGGAGGGGGAATCCACACAAGGCAGCAGGCCCTGATGGAGTACGTGGTGAGACTCTGAAAATATGTGCCTACCAGCTGGCGGGAGTATTCAAGGGCATTTTCAACCTCTCCCTGCTATGGTCAGAAGTTCCTACTTGCTTCAAAAAGGTAAGAATTATACCGCTGCCTAAGAAGAGTAGTGTGAGTTGTGTGAGCTCCCTTAATGACTATCTGTGGTGATGAAATGCTTTGAGAGGTTGGTCATAGATAGAATAAACGCCTACCCCAATAGTAATCATAAAAGTATAAAAAGTCCAGAGTATAAATGAAATCTCAATGATAGTTTCATTGTCAGATCCTTTGAGAAGTTGGTTGTGGCTAGAATCAACTCAGTAAGGACCTGGACCCACTGCAATTTGCCCATTGCCACAGGTCCATGGCAGATGCAATCTCAATGGCTCCTCACACAGCTTTAGACCACCTGGACAATACAAACACCTACGTCAGGATGCTGTTCATCAACGATAGCTCAGAATTGAACACCATCATCCCCACAATCCTGATTGAGGTGATACAGAACCTGGGCCTCTGTACCTCCCTCTGCAATTGGATCCTCAACTTCCTAACTGGAAGACCATAAGTTGTGCAGATTGATGATAACATATCCTCCTCGCTGATGATCAACACTGGCGCACCTCAGGAGTGTGTGCCCAGCCCACTGCTCTACTCTCTCTATACCCATGACTGAGTGGCTAGGTATAGCTCAAAAGCCATCCATAAATTTTCTGATGATACAACAATTGTTGGTAGAATCTCAGATGGAGATGAGAGGGTGTACAGGAGTGAAATATACCCACTAGTGGAGTGGTCTCGCAGCATCAACATCAGTAAGATGAAAGAGTTGATTGTGGACTTCAGGAAGAGTAAGACAAAGGAACACATACCAATCCTCATAGAGGGATCGGAAGTAGAGAGAGTGAGCAGTTTTAAGTTCCTGTGTGTCAAGATCTCTGAGGATCTAACCTGGTCCCAATATATTGATGCAGCTATTAAAAAAAAGCAAAACAGTGGAAATATTTCATGAGGAATTTGAAGAAATTAGGTTTGTCACCTAAAACACTAAAAAACTTCTATAGATGTACCATGTAGAGAGCATTCTGACAGGCTGCATCAGTGTCTGGTATGGGGGGGGGGGGGGCACGGTATAGCTACTTCACAAGACTGGAAGAATTAGACAGCTTCATCTTGGGTACGAACCTCCGCAGTATCCAAGGTATTTTCAAGCAACGGTACCTAAGAAAGGCGGTGATGCACCATCAATAACTCTCAGAGACTGGAAGTGAATGATAGGCTTTTATTAACAACAAAAGGGAGCACGACATCTCAAAGACTGAGGGAGGAGCAGTGCCCCAATTGCCTTTATACAGGAGTCTGTGGGAGGAGCCACAGGAGCATTCAGCAGAGGGACGCGTCCAGACAGGTATACATAGTTTACCACAGGCGGCGTCCACTATTAAGGACCCCCATCACCCCGGACACGCCCTCTTCACATTGTTACTGTCAGGAAAGAGGTACAGAAGCCTAAAGGCACACACTCAGCGATTCAGGAACAGCTTCATCCCCTCTGCCATCCGATATTTTAACGGACATTGAACCCATGAACAGTAGCTCGTATTATTTCTGTTTTGCACTATTTTTAATCTATATATATATATATATATATATATATATTTACTGTAAATTATTTTTTTCTTTCTATATTCTCATGTATTGCATTGAACTGCTGCTAAGTTAACAAATTTCACGACACAATGCGGTGATAATAAACTTGATTCTGATTCTGATTCTGGTCCATGGCAACCTCTTCTGCCGTGATGAGTCCACTCTCAGATTGACGAGCAACACCTTGTATTCCATCTAGGTAGCCTTCAACCTCCACTCTGGCATCTTACCTCTTCACCTCACCGGCCCATCACCTCCCCTTGGTGCCCCCACCTCCTACCCTTTCTCTCACGGTCCACTCTCCTCTCCAAACCAGATTCCTTCTTCTCCAGCCATTTACCTTTTTTTTCACCTATCACCTCCCACCTTCTTACTTCATCTCTCCTTCACCTATCGCCTTCTAGTTTGTTCTCCTCCCTCTCCCCCACTTTTTTATTCTGGCATCTTCCACTTTCCTCTCTAGTGCTGCTGAGTTCCTCCAGCAGTTTCTGTGTGTTGCTCTGGAACATAAGTTTTACTCCTCCAGCCTGAATTTGGCCTTTTACTGGCAGTCAGGATGGGAATGGAATGCTTTTCATGGCTTTAAGGCATCAGAGCAGTGAAAGAAATGTTAAAGTGCAATTTCCACTGCAGCGTAATTAATTTGTGCCTTGGCAACAAAAGCAAAAAGTTGAGTGATTAGGTAATCTGTTTTACTATGCTTACTGAATAACGTTGACTAAGAGAAATCCCTTTCTAGTAATATTTCTATTGTGTCCACTGAACAGTCAATCATGGCTTAACATCATCACATAAAGTTAAAATGCTGACAGAACAAGGGGTTCCACATTAGTGCACAAACATCATTCTGGATTACGTACCGCAGGAAGACAAGCTCATTAACAAATGACCCAGTGAGTGCCAGCACCAAGCAGCATTTTACCCTAAATGCAAAGAAATCCATATCTGCCTTGTATAACTTGTATGACTTCAGGCTATTAGATTGCTGATTTTGAGTTAACATAGGCTCAGTTAAATTTTCCCACACTTCCATAATTAATCCAAGCTTTCTAAAGCATCATGCTTCCAAATAGGCATTCTTTAGGATACATTTAAACACTGCATTCTTGGGTTTCATTTCCTTGTAAAACCAGATGCATTACTTTGATCTCTAGCTAACATGGCACTGTTGTTCTCATGCAAACGTCACTTTCCTAGAAAGGGTTACATCCTAGTTTTAATTGAAAACAAGCAATACGTATATGTCTGAGCTAATTCAGTTTATTTTGGTTACCATAGTTACGTTAGTTATATTTGAACATAAAAAACTATAATGTGACCCTACATTGGTTGACAAATCCACAAGCACAAAACTTGGGCACTTCTGTCAATTCATGCCCACCATTTTTGTAGGTTTACTTGAACTTTTCTATGTCCCTGATATTAAATCCATAGCTCCAGGACATTGGATCACACTGAATATATTTTGGGCTTTTGCTACTCCTGAAACAGCTGTTTGAGGAAGTGCAGGAAAGGTCCCAGGATAATTTTTAATTGTCTCCTGTTGTTGGGGGTGGGGGAAGGGGGTTGGATGATCTCTGGCCAGGATAATTTTTGAATTATATTTTCCTGATGGCAGGAATGGAAGAAAGACCTTTTACTTAGTTCTTCCCCTAAAACTTATGGTGATGCTTAAGATTTTCTTGGGCACTGCTTTTCTAACAACAATGCATAACATATTTCACTATCAGACTAATCCACATCGGCTCAGCTTCTTTTAATTTAATTTCACTATGAAGGTAACATGATTCCTTGATAACAATCATAATTACTCTTTGGGATAAGGGCATTTAACACTTTCTCCTGATTGTACTGGGAAGTGGTGGAGATTTTCCACGCGCTGCATACATGTACGTGACCAGGTGGGAAGTACAAGAATATCGATCTAATAGAAAAAGCAATGATCCAAATTGGGACATGGTGTGATTTGGACTGAATTTAGATAAGTGATACTGCTACGCACCTGAGTCTAGGTAGCAGCAGATGCGTGTTCATGAGGTGATTCTGAAGACGTGCTGGGGGCTTATTCCTATGACTATATAAGACCGCAGCCATAGTATGCAAATGATGGCAGGAAAGGTATATATACTAGTGAGCATGTGCCAAGCATGTGGAAGCTGTATCAGCCTCCACACGTGAGGCTGCTTAACAAGATAAAATCCTATGCGTTACAGGGAAGATACTGGCATGGATAGAGAAAAGGCTGACAGGCAGGAGGCAACGAGTGGGAATAAAAAGGGTCTTTTCTGGTTGGCTGCTGGAGACTAGTGGTGTTCCTCAGGGGTCAGTATTGGGACTGCTACTTTTCGCATTGTGTGTCAGTGATCTGGATATGGAATTGATGGCTTTGTGGCAAAGTTTGCGGGTGATACGAAGATAGATGGAGGGGTAGGTAGTGCTGAGGAAGCGATGTGATTGCAGCAGGACTCAGACAAATTGGAAGAATGGGCAAAGAAGTGGCTGATGGAATACGGTGTTGGGAAATGTCTACACTTCGGTAAAAGGAGCAATGGTGTGGACTGTTATCTAAATGGGGAGAAGTTTCAAACATCAGAGGTCCTCGTGCAAGACTCCCAGAAGATTAATTTACAGGTTAAGTTTGTTGTAAAGAAGACTGTTATAAATGCACTGTTGGCAGTTATTTCAAGCGGAATAGAATATAAAAGCAAGGAGATGATGCTGACCTTTTATAAGACACTAGCCAGGCCGCACTTAGAGTATTGTCAGCAGTCTTGGGCCCCATATCTCAGAAAGGATGTGTTGTCATTGGAGAGAGTCCAGAGGATGTTCATAAGGATGTTTCCAGGAATGAAGGGGTTAACATATGAGGTGCGTTTGGTAGTTTTGGGCCTGAACTCACTTGAATTTAGAAGCATGCATGGGGTTCTCATTGAAAGCAACCAAATGTTCAAAGGACTTGATAAGGTGGATACGGAGAGGACGTTTATTATGGTGGGGATATCCAGAACTAGAGGGCACAGCCTCAAAACTGTGGGGCGACCTTTTAAAACAGAGGTAAAGTAGAATTTTTTTAATGAGAGAGTAGTGAATCTGTGGAATGCTTTGTCATAGACAGCAGTAGAACTGAGGCCGTGGGTATACTTAAAGCAGAAGTTGATAGTTTCCTGATTGGTCAGGGCATCAAAGGATATGGCGAGAAGGCAGGTGTATGGGGTTGAGTGGGATCCGAGATCAGCCATGAACGAATGGTGGAACAGACCTGATGGGCTGAATGGCCTAATTCTGCTCCTATGTCTTATGGATGTTGTTTAGGCAGATGGAAAATACTCCATCACAGTAGTCATCTGGGACTAAGTGGAAAATTAATCCATTGACCCTGGGTGATGCCATGTCAGTTTTCAGCCGCAGCTAATAAAATGGAGCATGATTGACTTGATGTTCAATATTAAGAAGAAAGGAACACTCACTTTCCTCTTCCCCCTTCCCACAAAAGGAGCAAGAATTTTATTGACAATGCCTTACAAAAAAAAAATCTGTTCGTTTTCAGATCCTCAAATAACATGGAAGAGAAATATGCCGATATCCCAAATTTAAAAGTTACTGAAGTCAGAGGTGGCATTGGACACATATGGAAACAAAGCTTAAAAGTGAAAGTTTTGCAGGTGTGCATTAGTCTGAGCATAAAGTATATTAAGTATATAAGTACTGCTATATTAGTCAGATCAAAAGTATATTAAGTACTGCTTATAGAGTACAAACCTCTTTAAAAACTGCTGACTGTGACCACGCAATATAGTTGTTCTGAAACTATTCAGATGCTTGGTGTGAAGCTTTTCCAGTAAGATGGCGGTGTATGTAGTTGCAGCGGCATCTCCAGATCCAACAATGTTTGTCTTAGATATTTTTCTTGTGATCGCAAGACCCTGGTGAATATTGGTAATACAAATCATTGCCAGTCTGGGTCACTGGTGACACTGACGACTTGGGAGCTGCATGGCCTCGATCTTTGCACGGACCAGGCTCTCATGTCGTGGCATCACCTGTCGCAGCCACCCATGGGAGGAGGTGCTGAAAATGGCGTGGGAGGGAGCAGATGTACAGCGGGCGCATTGAAATCTGTGCTGGGTTGGGGGCTGGCCCCAGTCTACTGGCTCCCCCATCAGTGCTGCCTCCAGTGTTCGCTACCTGGGGGAAGAAAAGGCTGGGTTGCCTTCGTCTGCGGCTAGCCCACCCAGCGTGAGATGAGGAACTGCTGCATGCTTATTCTTGTAGAAACATGGCTCCAAGGCAATACCCCATGCACCGTCAATCTTCAGGCCATGCTACTTAGTGACTTGTGTTACTGTTATTTTGTGCTATCATAACTATGTGTGCTGTGTGCAACTACATGTACTGTTCTGAACCTTGACCCTGAAGGGACGATGTTTCATTTAGCTCTATACTCATGACAATTAAACTTGAAATTATCTCTGGGCATTTTTTTAATGGAAAGATGGTGCTGTCACTGAATACTATGCTCATCATGAAGATCATTGAATAAGAAATTTATGGTTCCTTGGCTTATTGCCCTGTTTGTTGTAATTTTCTACTGTAATACATCTGAGTTCTGTAGAGCAGTGTTGTTTTCTAGCTTTGAGTGTCTCTGTAACATTTAATATTGATACAGCTGGAAGAGGTGATAATGGCAATAATCATAGGTCTGAAGGAAAATGGTGACATGTGACATATGTTAATTGATGCTTTTCCTGGTATGTGTAATGAAGCTTCCAATCTCCTTCAAAGAGCAATTTCCTTGCCCACTTGCAAACTCCTAAAATGATTTCAGGTACCAGGAAGGAATCCCATGTTTACTGTTTGAGGATTTGTACTGTAAGACCATAAGATATAGGAGCAGAATAAGGCCAATTAGCCCACAGAGCCTGCTCCACCATTTCATCATGACTGATCCATTTTCCCTCTCAAGCTCAATCTTCTCAAGGCCTTCTCCCTGTATTCCTTCATGCCCTGACCAATCAAAAATATATCAACCTCTCCCTTAAATATACGTAAAGACTTGGCCTCCACAGCTGCCATGTGACAACAAATTTCACTGATTCACCTCTCTCTGGCTAAAGAAATTCCTCCTCAACTCCATTCTAAAAGGACATCCTTCTATCCTGAGGCTGTGTTCTCTGGTTTTAGACTCTCCCACCAAAGGAAACATCCTCCCCACATCCGCTCTATTAAGTCCTTTCAACATTCGATAGTTTTCAATGAGGTCACCCCTCATTCTTCTGAATTCTAGTGAATACAGGCCCAGAGCCATCAAACATTCCATGCAGTAAACTAAGCTGTGATTGCCCAACTTTAACAGGCTCGACACTCAGTGAAGCCTTTTCCTAGAAATTGAAATTTAATCTCCTTTTCTATACTATCCATTACTTTTTGCTTTAATTTCTTCTTCCCATTACCATGTGCATGTACCAAATATCATCGTACAGCTGTCTGCTGGGCAATGTACAAAGAATTGATGGACATTTTTTAATTCTGTTTTCCTTGCTGCAGGTATGCAGCTTTCTGTGAATAGCTGATATTGAGAATCCATTCTGCTGAAATATCCACTGAAAAGAAAACCTTGCCACTCCAGTGTGCTAAATCACATTGTTTTCCCTCCTCCTTGGGAAGTGCATGGGACTGCATTTTGGTTTTTCTTTGCTTTTGAATCTGGAACAAGTTTAAGAGCTATTATGTGACAGCAGGGAGGTAAGGTTGAGATTGGTCAAGGATGGGTTAAGTAGCTTTATCATGTTTTAAGTTTTTTTGACATCCTCTTTTGACTTTTTTTGGGCATAGATAGAGTGGACAGCCAGCACCTCTTCCCCAGGGCACCACTGCTCAGTACAAGAGGACATGGCTTTAAGATAAGGGGTGGGAAGTTCAAGGGGGATATTAGAGGAAGGTTTTTCACTCAGAGAGTGGTTGGTGCGTGGAATGCACTGCCTGAGTCAGTGGTGGAGGCAGATACACTAGTGAAATTTTAAGAGACTACTAACAGGTATATGGAGGAAATTAAGGTGGGGGGATATATGGGAGGCAGGGTTTAAGGGTTGGCACAACATTGTGGGCCGAAGGGCCTGTACTGTTCTATGTTCTATGGTAATAAACTTGGTCCTTCCAGTTTAGTTGTGAGCATTCCTTGAGAAGATTTTGAATTGAGAAGCTCAGGGTGAATGTGAAATAATAATTTTTTTAAAGAAATCATAAGCATTAGTTTTCTGGAAGACTTTGTATTTTGGGTGAAATTCCCTTCCACTTGGAGTCAGGCAGTATGTACGTTTCTTGAATGTTTCAGTTCATGGTCTCTTTGAATTCTGAGAGCTGAGCTAAACGATAAAGAGCTTCTTCTGTGCTATTGTGCACCACCCGTGTCTGCACAACTTTAGACTGGCAAGTTCCTGCCCGAAGCCGTGACATAATCATCTAAGCACCCATGGAAAGAGATTAATATCAAAATGTCATCGAATTACTCACAAAATAGTAAGTTATGGTGAGTATCCAAAGGAAAACAAATGTGTCCATGTGGCTTCTCTTTGCCCCACGCCTGTATCCACAACTTATGATGACATAAAGAATAATCCTATTGGCTGATAGTTTTTTTCTCTCTTGAGAATTTACAAGATATTTTCAGCCACAATTTATTGGAACTATGGTCTGAATGTGAAGGAAGGAGTCCTCCCAATCAACCTGGGTCAAGTGTATTTCTAAAGTAGATCTTCTCACTGACCTGTCTTTACTTTGGGTAGGGTAGTTGGCTATAATGCAGAGTTGCTGGTCTGAATTTCACCTTATAGATAATCTTGGTATAACCCTTTTGCCTCATTTTATTTAAGCCTGGATTTTTTAATAATTAAAGAATGATCTAAAGTTGGAGATTTGTGATAATCCCTCCTGCTTCTACAGAAGTTCAGCCAGTGGTGCGATCACTCAAGTTAAGTATGATGTTCTGCTATGGGGTTGTCTATTGGTGTGTCCTCGGGTGGGTGCAGCCTTCCTCCACCTTCACTGTTGTTGGGATACATCATCAACATTCACCAGCTTCATGGTGAGAACTCGATTGGATCGTTCTTTGTCTAGAACCTCCTCCTTGACCTGACCACCATGTGTGACCCTACCAGGAGCTAAGTGCCAAAGAGCCAAACTCTAGACAATATTGCTGTCGGGATCTCAGGAACTCACAAGCCTCTCCGCCATGATGAGATCCTTAGCTCAATCAGTACCTGTCCATTGACAGGCCCAATTACAACATTTGGAGTAGTTTCAAGTGTAACACCCTGGGAAAAGTTTCACTGCTAACGTGACGATCCTTCTGTAAGATCAGTGTTTGCGTTATGGTCAGAGGTAACAGGTGCTTTGGAATGTGAGTTAGGTCCTTTGTTCAGCAGAAGATGAAGAGAGAAGACGCTGGAGAGAACCAGCCATGGGATTCAACCCGGTGGGGGACCGTGATTCGATGGAGCCAGGTGCCAAGAACGACTGAAGATCGGTGAACATGAGTTGAGTTCCAACTTGTGCATATTTGATTATAATGGGCCCTTTTTGTTGTATTCTTTCTTTACCAACTCTTTCATTAAGTTAAGATTCATAAACATAATTCCTTTGATTGTATTCAGAGTCCTGTCTGTTGTTTCTTGGCACTGAGTTGTAATAGGGAAGCAAATTACACAGCATCCATACAAACTGGTGTTTGGGGTGGGAGAACCGTCTCAAACTCACGGGTCTGGCAGGACAGGAGTGTGTATTCCTAGATTTAAGCAGCCAAGGAAACCAGCGGGATTTAACAAGCAACCCAAGAGTATTACTCTGGAGGCAGAAATTTACTGCATTTTAACCCCCATTTCTTCTTCAGCATGTCTGAGTACTGATGGTTTCCTTATCCCAAAAGAAAATTGTTTACTATTGGATCATTAGAAACCCCGGTCCCTCTTTCACAAAACCTGTACTGAAAAATTTGCTAGCGGCTGCAGATATTTTCATTGGTTGCTATCATTTACATAATTCAATGTGCCTGTCGTAGAGGGGACAGATGGTGCAGAGATGGTTGAGACTGCAGTGGAGTGAGTCAAAGAGTATAAACCATGTGCTACATTTGCAAGTTGCTTTTCAGATGAGATTTTTTGTTGCTGAGTATAAGTCAAAAATTATGCAGTTAACTAACTGACCAGAATCAATATCAAGGATCTGTTGTTCCCACCCTGCCAGTAAGGAGGTTGTACATCTTCCTGATGACTGTGTGGGTTTCCTCCAGTTGCTTCGGTTTCCTCCCACAGTCCAAAGACACACCAGTTGATAAGTACAAACTTTGTAAATTGGTTATTGGTCCATGATTAAGCTAGGATTAAATCAGGGGATTGCAGGGCAGCATGGCTCGAAGGTCTGGAAGAGCCTATTCTGCACTGTATCTCAATAAATAAATGGAACAGCTTCTTTCTTATGGCAACGTAAAAGTGCATAGCATTAGTGTCACTGCTCTCAGTAGGAAGAATCATATGAATAAAGTAGGATTTTGTAAAACTTTGTAAAAGTTTAAAACAACACGCACAAAATGCTAGAGCAACTCATTTGGTCAGGCAGCATCTATGGAAATGAATAAACAATTGACGTTTTGGGCTGAGACCCTTCTTCAGGACCCTTCTTTGTAAAGATTTGTTTTACTCCTGTGGAGATTGATTTAGTTTTATATAAATTTGTTTTGTCCAAGTATTGTCTGTATTTATTGGCCAAATGGAGTTCTAAAGTGCAGTTTACATTGTAGCTAAAATCTTGATAAATCCCTCTAAATGCATTAATTATTGTTTCCTTTTAGACAATTTGATTTTAGTGAACTTCAAGCAGTTAGGACAATTATAATTTGCCTCATAAAGCAGTAGTGATTAGCAGGAAGCAAAAAGTAGGAATAAAGGGAGCCCTTTATGGTTGGCTGCTGTGGCTAGTGGTATTCCACAGGTCTGTGTTCAGACCGCTTCTTTTTATGTTATATGTCAATGACTTGGATGACAGAATTAATGGCTTCGTTGCAGTGTTTGCAGACAATATAAAGGTAGGTGGAGAGGCAGTTAGTTTTGAGGAAGTAGAGAGGCTACAGAAGGACTTAGATTAGGAGAATGGGCAAAGAGGTGGCAGATGGGATCTGTCCTGGGCTGTAGGGATCTGCCCTGGGACCCCTGCTATTTGTGATTTTTATAAATGACCTGGATGTAGAGGCGGAAGGATGGGTGAGTAAGTTAGCGGATGACACAAAGATTGGAGGAGTTGTGGATGGAGCTGCAGGTTGACGAAGGTTACAAGAGGATATAGACAGGATGCAGAGTTGAGCAGAAAAATGGCAGATGGAGTTCAATCTGGATAAGTGTGAGGTGATGCATTTTGGAAGGACAAACCAGAAGACTGAGTACAGGATTAATGGTCAGTTACTTAAGAGTGTGGATGAACAAAGGGACCTTGAGGTTCAAATCCATACATCCCTCAAGGTCGCTGCACAGGTTGATAGGGTAGTTAAGAAGGCCTATGGGATGCTAGGCCTCATTAACAGGGGATTGAGTTCAAGAGTAGAGAGGTCATGTTGCAACTCTACAAATCTCTGATGAGACCGCTCTTAAGAGTATTGTGTTCAATTCTGGTCACCTCATTATAGGAAGGATGTGGAAGCTATGGAGAGGGTGCAGAGGAGATTTACCAGGATGTTGCCTGGTTTGGAGAACAAGTCATATGAAGCAAGGTTAGCAGAGCTGGGACTTTTCTCTTTGGAGCGTAGAAGAATGAGAGGGGACTTGATAGAGGTCTACAAGATTATGAGAGGCATAGACAGGGTGGATAGCCAGTACCTGTTTTCCAGGGCACCAATAGCAAACACCAGGGGGCATATGTACAAAATTAAGGGAGGGAAGTTTAGGGGAGACATCAGGGGTAAGTTTTTTACACAGAGGGTTGTGAGTGCCTGGAATGACTTGCCAGGGATGGTGGTGGAGGCTAAAACATTAGGGGTATTTAAGAGCCTCTTGGACAGGCACATGGATGAAAGAAAATTAGAGGGTTATGGGGTAGTGTGCATTTAGTACTTTTTTTTAAGGATTATATGGGTCGGCACAACATGGAGGGCTGAAGGGCCTGTACTGTGCTGTAGTGTTCTATGGTTCTATGGAATATAGTGTCAGGAAGTGATGCACTTTGGTCGAAGAAATAAAAGCATAGACTATTTTCTAAATGGAGAGGAAATACAAAAACTGAGGTGCAAAGGGACTTGGGAGTCCTTGTGCAGGATTCGCTGAAGGTTAATTTTCAGTTTGAGTCTATGGTGAGGAAAGCAAATGCAATGTTAGCATTCATTTCAAAAGGACTAGAATATGAAAGCAAGGATGTAATGTAAGGACTTAATAAAGCACTGGTGAGGCCTTACTTGGAATATTTTGAGTGGTTTTGGGCCCCTTTTCTTAGAAAGGATGTGCTGAAACTGGAGAGGGTTCAACGGACGTTCATGAAAATGTTTCCAGAATTAAACGGCTTGTCATATGAAGAGCGCTGGCTAGCTCTGGGCCTGTATTTGCTGGAATTCAGATGAAAGAGGGGTGATCTCATTGAAACATTTCTAATGGTGAAAGGTCTTGATAGAGTGAATGTGGAGAGGATGTTTCCCATGGTGGGAGAGTTAAGACCAGAGGACACAGCCTCAGAATAGAGGGACATCATCTTAGAACTGAGATGAGGAGAAATTTCTTCAGCCAGAGAGTGGTGAATTTGTGGTATTCCAACTGTGCAGGCTGAGTCTTTATGTATATTTAAGCCAGAGGTTGATAGATTCTTGATTGGTTAGGGCGTGAAGGGATACAGGGAGAAGGCAGGGGTGAGAGGAAAATTGGATCAGCCGTGATGACATGGCTGAACCGACTCTATGGGCTAAGTGGCCTAATTTTCCTCTGATATCTTATGGTCTTATAGTCTTAAGGCTAACCTCTCAGGCTGACATATACAAATAGGTTATTTCTGGAGACAAACGTAATTGGTCATAAGTACAGCAAAGAAACCATGTCCATCTTGATTATCAAGCACGTTTTTCTTAAAATTAATCTTAATCTAACCAATGTTGTTCTCCTCATTCCTAATAGCTGCACTACCATCCCCCCCCCCCCCTCACCTCACTATCAACTCCATCTCTTGCCTACATGTTATAGGCAATTTACAGTGGTCAATCAACCTACCAGTGTCTTGGCTGCTCATTCTTGTGATGTGGGGGGAACTGAAGCACCTGGAGGAAACCCACGTGGTTACAAAGGTTCAAATCCTACACAACACCAGAGCTCATCATTAAACCCAGGGAAAAATGTTGATGCTCAAAGGAAAATATATGTTCTTGTATAAAATATCTGAAAAACAGATTACAAGCAACGAGATAAGGGATGTGTATGTTGGGCCCTATTGCAAGAATATTCCGAATGCAGAAACGAAGACAGCTAGTTGCAACTTTATACAGGACCTAGGTGAGACCACAGATGCAGTTTTGCAAATAATTTTGGTATTCTTACTTTAAAAAACTGTTATAGACAGTGTGCAGCAAATATTCACCAAACTGATTTATTGATTTGAGAGTTTGCCTAAGTGGAAAGGTAAGACAACCAGAAGAAGTGGGACCACCCTTCAATCTCAAGAGAAGAAATTCTTCCTCTTTTTCATCTTAACTGGATATCTCCTAAGATCGTTCCTTCTGGTTCTGAAGCCTCCTGTGAGACCGAACATCCTTTAAAACTCCATCCTCTTAAGCATCATCTCTGAATTTCCTAAACTCCCAATAACTAAAGTCCCAAACCATTTAACCTATTCCTCAAAGATCCTAGCAGCCTGGCATAGTGCACATCACACACAACCTCTCAAGGTTCCAGAACACATCCTACACAGTCAGTAAAGCTCACGCATTCCTCCACCATCTGGATATAGTGTGAATGCAGAAACGTGCCAGAAAAGGGCCAGTAACATCATGAAGGATCCCAAACACCCTGCTCATGGACTGTTTGTCCCATCGGGGGAGGCTACATAGCATCCACGCCAGGACTACTATACTCAAAAGCAGTTACTTTCTCCAAGATATAAGGCTGATAAACACCTCCACCCACTGACCCACTTCACACACCTCCAATCACCACTACTTTATCATCTCAGTCACCTTACATGCAGCCTAGTGTCACTTTATCGACATACAATAGATCTACGTATACAAGTTATCTTATGTATTTATATTTATTGTGTGTTCTATAATTATTGTGCTCTTTATCTTTAGTGTTTTTTTTGTGCTGCATTGGATTCGGAGTAACAATTATTTTGTTCTCCTCACACGTGTGTACAGGATATGTCATTAAACAATCTTAAATTTTGAAAAATTGAGGTAGAAGATCAGGTATGATTTAGTTGAATTTCAGAACAGGTTCAAAGCACTAAATAGTCTACTCCTGCTCCTAGTTCTTATATTCTTTTATTAACCAGACATCTGACCAGATATGACTGGTTAGACATCAATCTCATGTGGGCTTTAGTCACATAGGGAATATGGAATCACATAGGGAATAACTCCCTAAGCATTATTGTTGAAGCAATAATATCACATTGTTCTGAAATGCACCTATCAGTGGGCAACTCAGAACAACTAGATTTTAATAGGGCTGGTCCTATCTAACAGCTGTGAGCCCCACTTCGATATGTTCTGTTACTTATCTCCACCCTCAGGCTGACCCCACCTACCACAGTTCCTACCAGACCAGATCCACCTTTTTCACCTTTGGGTTGCACTGATCTAACCCAAATGCTGGCTCGTTCTTTTGCGATTTTTTTTTTCATCCTCTGTCCTTGAACTAGTTTCTTTTCTAGACTCACCTAATGCTGATACTTCTAGAGGTGTAAGTGGGAATAACTAATCATCTAGGAAGTCTAAAGATGATCAAACCTACTCAACATGGTTTTATGAAATGAAAATCTTGTTTGATCAAGTTTATTGAACTCTTTGATATTCTGAGAAGAGTTGATGGAAGGGAATCTGTTGATGTATTTAGATTTCTAAAAGGCCTTCAACAAGGTGCCACATGAGAGTTGGGGGATAAGTCAAGAGCCCATGGTATCATATACAAAATAGACCATTGGTATAAAAGGGTATAAATGGCTGTAGACCAAACTGACCATGAGTGGGTCTTGCAACAGTCCTCTATCTCGTCTCCACATAATCTATGAGTATCAAGACCAAAATATGTAATGTAGATTTAAACTAAACAACTGCATTAGGGGAAAGAAATTAATTGTATATAAACCAATAGCTCCATGAATTGGAGGTGAGTCAAGATCAACAGAATTCTGGACAAGTAATATTCATGGAGTGTGGATGAAGAGAAGCTGGTCAGAAGGATACTAAACCATCTGGCTTAGAGGTTGATGGATGTTTCAGCAGCAGCTAGCAATATTACAATATTGAAGTAGGTGGCTTTTGCATTAGAAGAGAAGCAAAATTTGTAGATTGTTATTCCCAGAATGAGATGGTGCCTGTGGTGAGTCAAGGAAACTTCATCAAGAGAATGGAACTTGTAATTGTTCTGAAGACTGAATTGTTCAGAATCTTTAACGTAATGAGACTTTTACACCAATAACCTAACCATTCAAGCTTCACACCTGTAAATCTTGTCTTTAGTGATTTTTTTCAGCTTGCTTTCAGATATTTAAAATTCTCAGCACACGTTGCCTTGTCTTATAAACAATTAGCAATCAAACATTTTTATACACCTTAAGATGCAAGGCAAAGAAAATTATCATAACCTGTTTCAAAATAGAATTGTGTATTTTGAATTACCAACATAATCCAGATATTTACCTCCCCAGATATCATTTGTGATCATATTTGTTTCCCTTTTTCTTGCAGTTATGGACAAAATTCATTGTGTATGATTGAGATACTGGCTTGTGGCTGCAGTTGTCTGTCTGCAGTTCCTAATGAGCTCCCGGGAGAAACTGTCACAGATGAAGCAATTTTTAATTGCACTTGTATAGAGTACAAACAAAATAAATGTTAATAAGTTCATATGAGTCATAAGTTTGTGACATTGATAACTAGAAACCTGATGATTTTTACAGCATGAATTGTTTCACTGAATGTAGAACAATACAGCTCTCTACAGGCCATTCAGCCAATCATGTGATCAATCTAACCCTAATATATCTGCCTCTATCCTAATACCCTAATGTCCCTAATATATCTGCCTCTACCACCACCCCGATGGTGTTTTCCACACACATCTGTATACTTTAAAAAATTCCTCTGACGTGCACTCTATACTTACCGTCAGCCGCTTTAAAATTATTCCCCCTTGTATTAGCCATTCCTACCCTAAGAAAAAATGTCTGGTTGTTCACTCGAACTATGCCTATTATAATCTTGTACACCTCTATCAAGTCACCTCTCATCTTCCTTTGCTCCAAAGAGAATATCCCTAGTTCTCTCAACCTATCCTCACAAGACATGCTGCCAGGCAGCATCCTTGTAAATCTCCTCTGCACCTACTTGAAAGCTTCCACATCCTTATTATAATGAGGTGACCAGAACTGAACACAATATTCCAAGTGTGGTCCAACTAGAGTTTTATGGAGCTGCAAATTCACCTCATGGCTCTTTAACTCAATCTCTCAACTAATGAAGGCTAACACCCTTTATGGCTTCTTAACCACTGTATCAATGTGTGGCAACTTTGATGGATCAATGGGTGTGGACCTCCAAGATCTCTCTTGTTCCTCCATATTGCTAAGAATCTTGCCATTAACCCTCTATTCTGTCTTCCAGTTCATCCTTCCAAAGTGAATCACTTCATACTGTTCTAGTTAGAACTCCATCTGCCTCTACTCAGCCCAGCGCTATCTATGTCCTATTATAACATACAACAGCCTTCTGACTATCCACAACAATACCAATGTTTGTGCCATCTGCAAACTTAATAATCCACCTCTCCACTCCTTCATCCAAGTCGTGATAAAAATCACAAAGAATGGGGATCCCAGAACAGATCCCTGTGTAACACATCCAGTCTTTTACCTCCAGGCAGAATACACTCCATCTACACCCACCGTCTGCCTTCTGTGGGCAAGGCAATTCTGAATCCCACACAACCAATTTCCACGTGTCCCATGCCTTCCATATGCATCACCTTCATTTGCTTCCTCAAGAGCATTTCTTTGTTTACAATGATATAATTGCATTTGCCATTTTTACAAGTACTATTTTACGAATCATTTCCCACATTTTCTGTGGTGTAACCATTTTTGGCAAGCAAGTTGCATTCCACAGTATATTTCAGAATTTCTAATATTTCTTTACTATGAATTATATATGAATGAGTTATCACAGCCATAACAATACTAACTAATCAGTTCTGGATATAACATAGACTGCACTGAGCAGTGATACGTTCGTGTCCACACAAAATTATGACTATCTTTTTGATATAACAGAAAGCAAAGAATCCCCTATTCTAAAAAGAAGCTGATTGAAGATCACCAAAGAATGATCACTGTTAAAGCAGCCGGGTGATATAAATGTTACTTTAACATCTCGCCCACTTGACGTTGTGGCTGTTTTTTTCCCAACCAGTGACATTAATAGTATTTACTGAGCGTGTTGTGCCAAACCTAGATGACATCTAACAAAGCAAGGACTCTATCATTTAGCATAATACTTGCTGTGGTCGTGGTTAGCCACATTGCCGACTCTGAGTAAACACTTGTAAACAAAAGTGGCTGATCAAACACAATCAGACTATCTGTTTGCTGTCTAAAGGGAGAGGTGAGATCACTGGACCTGGTTAGAAATAAAATAGTTGAAAAAATTTGTCCATGTTTACATTGTTGCATAAGTGTTTTACCATTGTTGTCTTTAACATGTGAAAAACAGCTTCCAAAATGTTCTGTTACTATCACTGGAGATTGCAGTCTCAGTAGACAAGAGAAAGCAAACATTTCTGAATAGATAGATTGGAAGGTGACTCCATGATCATCTTCTAGGAAGGAATGATGCTTGCAGCAATCATGGCTGAGAGAATTAGATCTCACTGAAGTAACACTTTTCTAGCCATGAGGTTAGTGTCACACATTGCTTCATGACAGTCTTCTCCTCAATGTTAGCAAAACAAAAGACCTGGTCATTGACTTCAGGAAGGGAAGCGATGCATATGCTCCTGTTTACGTCAATGCTATTGAGATTGAGCGCTTTATGTCCCTCAGTGTGAACATAGCCTTTCCTGCTTCAACCACATAAACCGAGATTGTTGAGACATATGCTGCGCGAATAATTCCCCTTGTGAGGCAACCTACAAGTAGAAGAAATGTTCTGGAGAAAGGCATTAGATAGTTAAAATGCGAAGAAACATTTTATCTCAGAGAAACTGCAAATCTTTGGATTCCCTACCCCATGGAATAATGGCTTTAAGTTATTACATTTTGAATTATTTGTGAAAGGTTTGTGAATGGGCTGAAAGAGATGCTAAGGCTAAAATTGTCAGTCAGCACCAGAGAAAGATCAAAGTAGATATCTGGTCTACCACTATTCTAGCAACTTAGCAAATATTTAATCCTCAATTAAAGCTATTAGAAATGATTATTTAGTTATTGAGATTTCAGTTTTGGGTTATCTGCATGTAAGTTAGATACTTTGTTTCTGACATCTACTTTCCAAAATACTTTATTTTAATTTAAAAGCACTTTGTAAATATTTTAATCCTACTGTCTACAGTTCTGAATTATATACATTTTGGAAACCCTGACCTGGATAAGAGAGAAAAATCAATGGACTGGAGTGCAGACAAATTAAAAGGTAACTTTTGATAATATAGACTTTTATATATTCACCTTAATTCGCCAGATCCTCATTTTAGCCCATTGAAACAAGCGATGTATATGTGTAGGCCTCCATTAGTCTCGTGAGACCATGGATTTGTGCCTTGGAAAGTTACCAGGGGGTAAGCCTGGGCAAGGTTGTATGGAAGACTGGCCATTGCCCAAGCTGCAAGTTCCTGTCTCCATGCCACTGATGTTGTCCAAGGGAGTGGCACTAGGACCCATACAGCTTGGCACCGGTGCCGTCGCAGAGCGAAGTGTGGTTAAGTGTCTTGCTCAAGGACACACACTCAGCCTCAGCCAAGGCTTGAACTAGTGACCTTCAGATCAGATCACTAGACAGACACCTTAACCACTTGGCCACGTGCCAACAAAAGAGATGTACAGTCAATTCAAAATGATGCTGATAACATTTAGAGTGCTAACTTTAACTTGTCTGTTCTTGACTGATGACAGTCATAGAGCTTTTGAAAAAGCATTAAAAGTTTAGTAGAAAAAGAAATAAATCTGCTCTGAGTTTATTAATCAGGTCTGCCTCTGTCCATGGTGTGAAGAATGATAAGGCACAGTTACTTCTACCAGTGAGGAGACGTTACCAGTGCTGAGTACATGGAACATAGAACAGAGTGCAGGAATGGGTCTTTCAGCTGACAATATCCCCACTAACCAATCCCATCTGCCTACAGATGGTCCATATTTATCAACTCCCTACCTGTTCATGTGTCTGCCTAGATGCCTTTTAAACATTGCTGCCATATCACTTCTACTACCGCCACTGGCATCACATCCCAGACACCCATCACTCTCTCTTTTAAAGCAACAATGTGCCTCACAAATCTCCTTTAAACTTCTCCTCTTCCTTTAAACCTTTGCTCTCTAGTGTTTAACATTTCTATCCTGGGAAAATAACCATGACCACCTGCCTTATCTATGCCTCTCATAATTTCATACTTCCATCAGGACTCCACTCAGCCTCTGATGCTGCAGAGAAAACAATTCCAGTTCGTCCAACTTCTCCTTACAGCTGATATTTTCCAATGGAAGAAACACCTTGGTGAAGTTTTTCTGCCCCCCCCCAAAGAGTAATTGAATATTTCTAGAATGACTGTTAATATCAGGAGCACCCAACCCAAACGTAGCAAGTGCCTGCAGCAGATTAAAACTTGCTTCCAAAAACAGGGCTAAAATGCTCCTGATGGCTGTATATAATGAGATTGTAGATTTGTATGTAAAATGTTGTTCAATCAGGCCTCTGGCAGACTGAATTAATGATTTACAACCTAGATCATGACTGGAAAAATATCAAGGACATCATGGAGTTTCTGGTATAAAAAGAGAAAATCGTCAGATTGGACAGCATCTGCGGGAAAAAAAGAACAAAATAAACATTTCACAAATACAGATTCTGCAGATGCTGAAAATCTTGAGTAACACATTCAAAATGGTTGAGGAATTCAGCAGGTCAGGCAGCATCTATCGAGAGGAATAAACCGTCCAAGTTGCAGACCGAGACCCTTCGTCAGCACTTTGAATTCAACTGGCTGTGGGATTTCAAAGTTAGACTGACCTGAGTATGCCAACTATTTGAGTTTTGAAGGATGGTTTGAAGACATGAAGCTTAAAAGGAGTTGTGAAAATGAGTGTTGCACTGCACTTCATGCAAACCCATGTTGTGAGTTGCTCACTCTAAAAGCAGAATTGTTTTCTTTCATGTCTGATGCTGCTATCGTCACTCTGACAGTGAAGGACGTAAACTTCCCCAATGTGGGCTTCAATTGATGGTTAAATTTTAAATGTTACTGAGGAGACAGTGTGGGTTTCTGTCTGTAATAAGTGACCTTTCACCCAAGAGAAGCACACTTTCATGGTTCACCCACCCACTGAGCTGAGACCCAAGCATGCAACACTTCCTGTTTACTTCAGCAGAGCTGCGATGCTCTTGCATTCCAAGTAATGTATTGAGAGCCGTTCTGCTGATTTGTAGGCCAAACTGTTCCCTGGGTAACACCATCCTGGGAGACTTGAAGATGAAAATGGAGGACGCACAAGTCAGAAGAGGGTGTTTGCAATTAACACTTAAGTGAGGATGGTAGCAAGTCCTGAGATGCAGTCTTCAGCATTTAGGGTTAAAACAGCTTAGAGTAATGTCAATAGTGACAGATGCTGAAAACATAAATTTAGGCTTAGCATGTAGGTGGAGCCATCAGCAATTTCTGGCATATTACTGTAGGCACTTGGAGAGTTCAAAGTTCAAAGTAAATTTATTATCAAAGTACATATATATATGTGTGTTGGCGCGTGGCCTAGTGGGCAAGGCATCAGACTAGTAACCTGAAGGTCACTGGTTTGAGCCTCAGCTGAGGCAGCGTGTTTGTGTCCTTGAGCAGGGCACTTAACACATTGCTCTGCAATGTCTCTGGTGCCAAGCTGCATGGGTCCTAGTGCCCTTCCCTTGGACAACATCGGTGGCGTGGAGAGGGCAAGGCCTGCAGCTTGGGCAACTGCCGGTCTCCCATACAACCCTGCCCAGGCCTGCGCCCTGGAAACTCCAGGCGCAGATCCATGGTCTCTCGAGACCAACGGATGCCACCACCACATATATATGTTACCATATACAACCCTGAGATTAATTTTCTTGCAGGCATACTCAATAAATCAATAGGATAATAACTGTATCAGAATCAATGAAAGACCACCCAATTTGGGCATTAAACCAGAGTGCAGAAGATAACAAACTGTAAAAAGGAATAGTACAAAAAAAAAGGAATAGTAATAAGAAATAAATATTGAGAACATGAGATGATGCATTCTTGAAAGTAAGTCCATAGGTTGTGGGCACATCTCAATGATGGGGTAAGTGAAGTTGAGTGAAGTAATCCATTTTAGTTCAAGAGCTTGATGGTTGAGGACTAATAACTGTTCCTCAACCTGGGGCGGGTGTCCTGAGGTTCCTGTACCTTCCTGATGGCAGCAGCAAGAAGAGAGCAGGCCAGCTTTCCTGCGACAGCTTTCATAGAAACATAGAAAAACCTTCTGCACAATACAGAACATTCAGCCCACAAAGCTGTGCTGAACATGTCCTTACCTTACAAATTACCAAGGGTTACCCATAGCCCTTGTAAATGTGCCCTACAAGGGTAGGAGTGAGGAAGACTTTACCTGTGATGGACTGGGCCATATCCACTACTTTTTGTTGGAATTTCCTGGCCCTCCTTTTGATACTACCCTCAAAACATTCGTTGTTAGTGTTGCTGGCTAAGCCAAGACTTGTTTTCATTCCAGTTGCTCTTGGGCTAGAAATACAATTATGAATCAGCCATATTGGCAGGTCTGGATTCATTTAGAACAGACAAGGGGGCAAATTTCCTCCCTAGCTACTCTCACAGTGCTGGCTGCTAGATCCATCATAGATGCAGGACCAGCCATATAAAGTAGTTGCCATTCAGGATCTAATGTTGTGCATTGGTACTTCTATGCACCTGAAAAACTCCATTCTTGCTGGTGGCAGAGGTTATGAGTTTGGAGGTGGAGTTAGAGCAGCCTAAGTGAGCAAGTGCGGTGGAATTTGTTGATGGCACATGGCATGTGCTATAGCCTCTGAGTTTCAGTCATGGAGAGAATGGATTAAAAATCCATTAGGTGTTGTGAATGGGGTGCTGATTGAGCAGAGAATATATAGAGTTTCTTTAACGTTGGAACTGCATCCCTCTAGGCAGATGGAGATTGCTCCATCATGAGCCTCCCTTGTGCCTGTTATTGATTATTGTGGAGTTATGAAATTATGGGCAGTATAACTATAGATAAATTAATATGATAACAAGTCTTCAGTAAAAAAAAACTTGCTCACAATTTAGCTTCAACTGATACATAAAGATTCAGGATTGTTTAGTGTCATTTCCAGTACACAAGCATAAAATAATTGTTACTCTGGATCTGGTGCAGCAGGAAAAAACACATTAAGATAAAGAACACAATAAATACAGCACAACAAATACAGTAAAATACATATGATAACTTATATACTGTACATTGATGCTAGGCACGGGCATGTCTGTAGCTAAGGTAACTGACAGGAAATGCAGTAATAAAGTAGTGGTGGTTGGGGGTGTGGAGAGTGGGTTAGTGGGTGGAGGTGTTGATCAGTCTTACTGCTTGGGGAAAGTAACTGTTTTTGAGTTTGGCGGTCCTGGTGTGGATGCTGCGTAGCCTCCTCCTCCCTGAAGGGAGTGGGACAAATAGTTCATGAGCCGGGTGGGTGGGATTCTTCATGATGTTATTGGGCCTTTTCCCACACCTTTCTGCATATATGTCCTTGATGGCAGGTAGGCTGGAGCTGGTGATGCATGGGGAGGTTTTGACTACTCATTCTAGAGCCTTCGCAGTTTCCGTACCGTGCAGTGAAGCAGTAAGCCCCGTATCTAAGAAAGGATGTGCTGGCATTGGAGGTGGTCAAGAGGAGGTTCACGAGAATGATTCTGGGAATAAAAGGGTTAACTTTTGAGGAGCATTTGATGGCTCTGGGCTATTCATTGGAGTTTACAAGAATGGGGGGGGGTCTTTCATTCAAACTTATCAAATATTTAAAGGTCTAGACAAAGTGATCATGAAAGGATGTTTCCAATAGTGAGAGAGTCTAGGACCAGAGGGCACTGCCCTCAGAATAGAAGTACATCCCTTTAGAACTGAGATGAGGAGAAATTTCTTTCGTAAGAGGGTAATGAATCTATGGAATTCATTGCCACAGCTGGCTGTGGAGGCCAGTCTGTTGTGTATTTTTAAAAAGGAGGTTGATAGGTTCTTGATTAGTAAGGTTGTCAAAGATTCTAGGGAAAAGACATGAGGATGGGGTTGAAGGATAATAAATCAGGTTGATCTAATGGCGGAGCAGACTCAATGGGCATATTGGCCTAATTCTGCTCCTATGCCTTATGGTCTTAATGCTATTGAAGCCAACTATTGAGTGTGGACATTCAGATTCTGTCCCATTGAAACTATTCAGGGGAAGACATTAAATGACATCTTCAAGAGGCAGCATCCACCCGGGACATGTCCTCTTCCCATTTCTGCCATCAGGGAACAGGTAAAATAGCTTGAAGGCCACCTCCCACTCAATCTTTTAAGAACTGCATCTTCCCCTCTGCCAATGGATTTTCTGAATAGTCCTTGAAGCCACTGACACTACTTTGCTATTTATTTTTGTAACTTGTAGTTATTTTTTTGTCTTGCACTGTACTACTGCTTCACCACAGTAAATTTCACAACACATGTCAGTGATAATAAACCTGGTTCTGATTCTGCTAGTCATTGAAAACTTCAGAACGGGAACAGGAAAGGCATTAAGTGGCCATCTCCTGTATAGCGCATTCTTAAAGGCACATCCCTGCCACTTAATACACAGTTCAGGGCAGATCGGTTTCATCACTCAATATTCTGTCTCATTGTATATTCCGTGAGCCAATGCTCAACAGCAACTAAAGGGGTATAATTTGGGTTGCTGCAGTTTGTGCTCAGAAGCTTTCAGAACAGACATCATATTGAATATTCAAAGGAGTTCTGCTAGTTGGAATGTGCTACGATTGTAACTATGTAATTCTGAAAAGTTAACTGACTATATTCAAAATGTTAAACTTAAGTAGGTGATCATAGCCATGGAAATCATAATCATTTATTATTATCTGTGTTTAAAAAGTATAAAACATTGTGACATTCTCTCTCTCCAGAAGATCTGTGTAAATAAAAAATTCTATATCTCCCAGTTACAGCTTCTGTGTGGCTCAGTTTCACACTCACAATAGTGCCTTTGTAGATGGTGGAAAGGATTTGGGTGTTCGAAATCAGATAATTTATCACAGGATGCCTATCCAGTGACATGGACTGCGGCTGTTGTATTTATGTGGCCATGTAGATGAGGTTCTGGTTGAGGATGATGATCAAGGACTTGGTGAAGGTAATGCCATTGAATACCAAGATTAGGTTGGTCTCCTGTGGAGATGATTATTGTTTGGTACTTTGTGGCAAGTGTGTAACTTGCTATTTATCAGCACTTGCCAGGTCTTAATGCACACAAGTATGGAGTACTTTGTTGCTGAGGAGTTAAAATTAAATCAAATACTATGCTATCATTAATAAGCATCCTCACTTTGGACTTTATGATGGATTGAAGATTGTTAATGAATTAATTGAAGACGATTGGGCTGCGAACATGACACTGAATAACTCCTGCAATAATGGGATGAGAGACCACAAGAACCACAGATATCTTCTTTTGCACTGGTTCTCACTCCCAACCCTGCCATCCTTGATACCCTTTTACCAGGGTTCTTTAATCTCACACTCAACTGAAGGTTGTCTTCATGCCAAAGGGAAGTCACTCTTGCCTCAGCTCCCTGAATTAGACTAGAATTAAGAAATTCTATAATTGATCAGAAGTGGTGACATTGAATCTCACCTTGACAAATGGAGAAATTAATTTTGACTAATTAGATGAATCTGGAATAAAAGACCTGGATTAGATTTGGATATAATTAAACTACCAGACTGTGCAAAGCTCCATCTGGTTCACTGTGTCCTTTTAAGGAAAGGAAATTTTCCAGCTCTGCTCAGTGTAACCAAGATCAACAGTAAAGTGCTTTTGAAATAGTCCAGCTAATCCAGGGGCAATCAGGAGTGGGTATTTTATACCAATTTAGCTAGCAACACTTGCGTCCTATGATACTGGAAATAGGAGACATAGCTTCAAGATTCAGAGAAATAAATATAGAATGGAGATGAGGAGAATTTTTTTCCCAGAGAGGAGTGATTTGGTGGAATTTTCTGCCCAGGGAAGCAGTAGCTACTTCATTAAGGATATTTTAAGACACAGTTGATAGACTTTTGCTTGATAATCTATGATTTTATTGAATTGTGGCGCAGGTTCGACAGACCAAATAGCCTACTCCTGCTCTTTCTGTTTCTTTTCTTGTTACTCATAAAAAAAAACCGATGAACACTTTAATCAAGATTAGTAAAATTGAGATCAAGCCTTTTGGCCTTTGTGGTCTGTATAACTTGTGGCTGTATTTTTTAAAGCTTTCGTTTTTGAATGCATTCCTGAAACAATAGCTGTGAACTGTCTTTGATGCACAGCTTCTGTTGAAAATGGGGTTGAAGGTAACTTTGGGGATTAATTTTTTTAGCAAACATACAAAAATTAGTACACTGTTGTTATCTTGTGGAATAACTTGCAGATGTCAGCAATGACATTGTGGATAATTATGGACTGAACTGCGGAAGATAAATTTCAGTTCTCAAGCGCCTCCTAGTGACCAGTTACATATTTTTGCATTGCTTGATTCATCGTCGGCAGTGGATAACCTTCATTCACTTCACAGAGTATATAATTAAATTTACTTATCACTGACAATGTCAGAATGTCATCTAGACATATGATAAGTTTGAGAGGTTATTACACAAGGCCCTGTGGCAATAAGACCATATATTCTGGCCTTGCAAAACTTAAGACAGATGCTTAATTTCAGTGTGTGAAATTCTGTGTGTGCTCCAGCACCTCGGAATATCTCAGTCAGCTGCAGTAGTTGTGGATATCTCCTTGTGTGGATCTCTTCCAAAGTTTGGGTCGATCAAAGTGCATCTTTCACTGAGTTGATTATCTTCCAGCAGTAATTATTGTTTGTCTTCAGATGAATCTCTGGGAATAAGCTATAAAGTATAGTCCTGTGTTATGCATCTGCGCAAGATGAACCTCGATAAAAACCCAAATTTTGGCAACCACAGCGCATAGAGGTGTGTGTCAACACATTGATGTAATCATGAAAAAGCATGCTAGTGGCTCTACTTCAATAGTTTGAGGGATTTGGTCTACCATCAAAGATTTTTGCAAATATCTAGAGGTACGTGCTGGAGAGCCTGGTCACCTCACAGCCGGGAAGGCAGCCTTCCTTCCTTCAACACGTGAGGGAAAATTTCAAGCAAGATGAAGATTAGCTTTATTTGTCACATGCATATTGAAACATACAATGAAGTGTGTTGTTTGTGTCAAATCATATCAGTGAGGATTGTGCTCATCTGCAAGTGTCGGCACGCTTCCTGTGCTATCGTAGCGTGCCCTCGAATCACTAACCCGAGCTATACATCTTTGCAATGTGGAAGGAAACTGGAGCACCCAGAGAAAACCCATGGGGAGAATGGAGTGACACCCGACAAGCAGCAGTGGGATTTGAATGATGATTGGTGATTGCTGGAGAAGAAATGCAATGTGCTAGCCACTACCCTACCATGCTGCCCCATACAGTTCTAGCAGTAGTCATTTTCAAACTCATTCTCAGAGGAGTAGAAGAAGATGGACAAGATTGCAAGAGGCTGTAGAGGATTGTAAACTCAGCTAGCTCCATCCCACTCCATGTCACTGAGGACATCTTCAAGAGGTGGTGCGTCAAGAAGGCAGCATCCATCATTAGGGATGTGCCTCTTCCCACTACGCCATTGGGAAAGAGTTGGAGGAACCCAAAGAGCCACACTCCGTGATTTATAAGACCATAAGATATAGGACCAGATTTAGGCCATTTGGCCCATCGAGTCTACTCCGCCATTTAATTAAGGCTGATCCATTTTCCCTGAGAGCCCCAATCTCCTGTCTTCTCTCCATATCCGTTCATGCCCTGACCAGTCAGAATCTATCAAGCTCTGCCTTAAATAAACATAGAGACTTGGCCTTCACAGTTGCCTATGGCAACGAAATCCACAGATTCACCACTCTCTGGCTCACAAAATTCCTCCTCATCTCCATTCTAATAGGACACCCTCTATTCTGTGGCTGTGCCCTCTGGTCCTAGACTCTCCCACCATAGGAAACATCTTCTTCATATTCACTCTTTTGAGGCCTTTCAACATTTGATAGGTTTCAATTAGATCACCCCCCATTCTTCTGAATTCTGATATATACAGGCCCAGAGCTATTAAACACTTTTCATATGAGAAGCCATTCAATCCTGGTATCATTTTTGTGAACCTCCTTTGAACCCTCTCCAATGTCAGCACATCCTTTCTAAGATAAGGGGCACAAAACTATTCACAATACCTCAAGTGAAACCTCACCAGTGCTTTATAAAGTCTCACCATTACATCCTTGCTTTTATATTCTAGTCCTCTTGAAATAAATGCTATCATCACATTTGCCTTCCTCACCAATGACTAAACCTGCAAATAAACCTTTTGGGAATCCTGCAGAAGGACTCCCATTTCCCTTTGTTTTTTGTTTTTCTCTACATTTGAAAAAATAGTCAACCCTTCCATTTCTTCTACCAAAGTGCATGACCATACACTTCCCAACACTGTATTCCATCTGCCACTTCTTTGCTCATTCTCCTAGTCTATCTAAGTCCTTCTGTAGCCTTTCAGCTTCCGCAAAACTACCTGCCCTTCCACCTATCTCAATATCCTTTGCAAACTTTGCAACAAAGCCTCAATTCCGTCACCCAAGTCATTGACATATATCATAACATGAATTGGTCCCAACACAGACCGTTGTGAAGCACCACTAGTCACTATCAGCTAGCCGGAAAAGGCTCTTTTAATTCCCACTCTTTGTCTCCTACCAATCAGCCACTGCTTTAACCATGTTAGTATCTTTCCTGTAGTACCATGGGCTCCTAATCTGTTAAGCAGCCGTACGTGCGGCACCTTGTCAAAGGGCTTCTAAAAATCCGAATACACATCAATCGATTCTTCTTTGTCTATCTTGCTTGTTATTTCTTCAAAGAATTCCAATAGATATTCTCTTGAGCAAACCATACTGACTATAGCCTATTTTATCATTTGCCTCCAAGAACCCCAAAACCAAATCCCTAGCGATCAACTCCAATATCTTTCCTACCACTGTGTTCAGACTAACTGGCCTATAACTTCCTTTCTTCTGCCTCTCTCCCTTCTTGAAGAATGGAGTGACATCTGCAATTTTTCAGTTTTCTGGAACCATTCCAGAACCTAGTGATTCTTGAAAGATCATTACTAATGCCTTCCGCCACCTCTTTCAGAATCCTGGGTTGTATACCATCTGGTCCAGATGACTTATCTATCTCCAGACTTTGCAGTTTCCCAAGAAACTTCTCCCAATGGCAATTTCACACACTTCTCTCCCCTGAAACTCTGGAAGTTCCACCATGCTGCTGGTGTCTTCTACAGTGAAGACTGATGCAAAATACTTATTCAATTCATCTGCCATTCAATTGTCCTCCATTACTAGCTCTCCAGCATCGTCTTTGAGCAGTCCAATATCCACTCTCACCTCTCTGTTACACTTTATGTATCTGAAGAAATTTTTGGTATCTTTAAAACTCCCCTCTCATGCCTCTGTAATTCCCTTTACTTCACTGTAATACAGATACATTCGACTTTAGCTTCTCCTTCTCAAATTTCAAGGTGAATTCAATCATATTATGATCACTTGCCCCTAAGGATCTTTTATGTTAAGCTCTCTAATCAATTCTGTTTCAATGCCCAACATCCAATCCAGAATAACTGATCCTCTAGTGGGCTCAAACACAAGCTGCTCAAAAATGCCATCTCATAGGCATTCTAGAAATGCCCCCTCCTGGGATCCAGCACCAATCTGATTTTCTAATCTCCCCACCTATTGAAATCCCCCAAGATGATTGTGGCATTGACTTGGCATGCATTTTCTATCTCCCATTGTAATTTGTAGACCACAACCTTTCTACTGTTTGGGGGTCTGTGTATAATTCCCATCAGGGTCTTTTTACCCTTGCAGTTTCTTAGCTCTACTCACAATGTTTCAACACCTTCCAACCCAATGTCACCTACTCCTAATGATCTGATTTCATTTTTTACCAACAGAGCCACACCACCCCATCTGCCTACCTGCCTGTCCTGATACATTGTGTACCCTTGAACATTAAGCTCCCAGCTATAATCTTCTTTCAGCCATTATTCAGTGATGCTCACAACATCATACACGCCAATCTGTAACTGTGCTACAAGTTCATCTGCCTTAATCCAAATACTGCATGCATTCAAATATAACACCTTCAGTCCTGTATTCACCCTTTTCGATTTATGAACAGCATCCTTCCCTCTGCCATCAGATTTCTGAGTGGTCCATGAACACAACCTCATTATTTTTTTGCACTGTTTATTTCATAATTTATAGTAATTTTATGTACTACTGCTGAAAAAGAATAATCTATATGTCATATAAGCCATTGATAATAAACTGATTCTGATTATGATCTTAGTTGCATTACAACCACATTTTGAGGTGGTAGCATGTGGACAGGTTGACAATCTGATTATCATGATGTGCTTTTCTCACCACCAGTCATTCAACGTGCTGGATTCTGAACCAACAATCTGCTGGAAGTTCTCAGCAGGTCTGTTTTGCGGGTGGAGTCGATGGTTTGTCTCTTTGAGTTCTGGATCCTTGGTGTGCTGGAATAAGAAGCAGTGATGATCTGAAGAGCAGCTCCATATAATTTAACGGTTGTAACTGTGGCTCACTGGTCTCCTTTTGCTTGCCTTCTGGTTGATGCAAGGATTATTGTGCCTTATTTTGTATTCAGTCATTGTTTTGGACAGTAGTTCATGTTTCAACCATTGAATAGAAAGGACTTTCTTAAAGTGTTTTTTCCTGATCTGACTGCATCAGCAAGTATAAAGAGCACTTAGAATCCATTATTTTTCTTTACGGGCTGATCATTCTTTCCTTATGTGGAAAATTTTACGTGAAACTTGTACTGAGGCATCTTGTCAGAACAATTATCGACCGTTAAACCCAACCACTGTAGGATTCCTCTGGGGACTCTTCTATAAGACCATAAGACATAGGAGCAGAATTAGGCCATCTGGCCTGTCGACTCAGCTCCACCATTCAATCATGGCTGATCCTTTATTTTTCTCCTCCTCAACCCCAGTTCCCGGACTTTTCCTCATAACCTTTGATGCTGTGTCCAGTCAAGAACCTATCAATCTCTGCCTTAAATATACCCAACGATTTGGCCTCCACAGCTGCCTGTGGTAACAAATTCCACAAATTCACCACCCTTTGGCTAAAGAAATTTCTCCACATCTCTGTTTTAAATGAACACCCCTCTATCCTGAAGCTGTGCCCTCTTGTCATAAGACTCCCCCACCATGGGAAACATCCTTTCCACATCTAATCTGTCTAGGCCTTACAACATTCAAGAGGTTTCAATGAGATCCCTCCCTCCCATCCTTCTAAATTCCAGTGAGTATAGGCCCAGAGCCATCAAACTTTCCTTATATGATAACCCTTTCATTCGAACGTCCTCTGAACCCTCTCCAATGCCAGCGCAACTTTTTGTAGATGAGGAGCCCAAAACTGTTCACAATACTCAAGGTGAGGCCTCACCAGTGCCATAAAACCTCAGCATCACATCCCTGCTTTTGTATTCTAGATCTCATGAAATGAATGCTAACATTGCATTTGCCTTCCTCACCACCAACTTAACCTGCAAGTTAACCTTCAGGGTGCTCTGCAGAACAATCCCTCCGCATCTCAGAGTTTTGTATTTTCTCCCCATTTAGAAAATAGTCCGTACATCTGTTTCTTCTACGAAAGTGTATTTTCCAGCATTGTATTTTCATTTGCCACTTTCTTGCCCTTTGTCTGAATCTGCCTAAGTTCTTCTTCAGCCTTCTTGTTTCCTCAAGGTAGTGTTCACTTAGGGAAATGAACCTAGTTGGGTGTCAGATCTCTCAGTGGGAGAGCATTTTGGAGATAGTGATCGCTATTCTATCTCCTTTACAATAGCATTGGAGAGGGATAGGAACAGACAAGTTAGAAAAGCATTTCATTGGAGTAAGGGGAATTATGAGGCTATCAGGCAGGAAATTCGAAGCTTAAATTGGAAACAGATATTTCCAAGGAAAAGTACAAAAGAAATGTGGCAAATGTTCAGGGAATATTTGAGTGAAGTTCTGCATAGCTACATTCCAATGAGACAGGGAAGTTATGTAGGGTGCAGAAACTGTGGTGTACAAAGGCTGTCATAAATCTGGTCAAGAAGAAAAGAAAAGCTTACAAAAGGTTCAGAGAGCTAGGTAATGTTAGAGATCTAGAAGATTATAAGGCTAACAGGAAGGATCTTAGAAGGAAATTAGGAAAGCCAGAAGGGGCCATGAGAAGGCCTTAACGGGCAGGATTAAGGAAAACCCCAAGGCATTCTACAAGTATGTGAAGAGCAGGAGGATAAGACATGAAAGAATAGGACCTATCAAATGTAGTAAAGTGTGTATGGAACCGGAGGAAATAGCAGAGGTACTTAATGAATACTTTACTTCAGTATTCACTATGGAAAAGGTTCTTGATGATAAGGGTGATGACTTGCAGCCAATTGAAAAGCTTGAGCATGTAGATATTAAGAAGGAGGATGTGCTGGAGCTTTTGGAAAGCATCAAGTTGGATAAGTAGCCAGGCAGAGATGAGACGTACCCCAGGCTACTGTGGGAGGTGAGGGTGTCACGGTCCCATCTGGCAATTCCCCATTACCTCTTTAATTGAGCCTTAAACCCCTTGCATGATTTCCAATCATTCCCAATTCAGCAAATTACACACACCTGCTTCCCATCAGTAAATGCAGGATAAAAACCCTGGAATCACAGCAAGGAACTGCCAGCTCATTGGTCAACTCTTGTATGAGTAACATTGTTTCATGGTTATTTAGGTCTGTCAGGTCTAAGTTCTGCATCATCTCCTGGATTCTCTATGTGAACCTTGTCTCTGTATAAAGACTCTCCTGGATACTGGCTCTCTATTTGCAGTGGTGCTAACACCTAATGACTCTGCCTCAGTGCCTGTGTCCTGCACCTGGGTTTGTCCCCAACCATGTCCTTGCAACAGAGGGAGGAGATTGCTGAGCCTCTGGCGATGATCATCAATAGGGATGGGAGAGGTTCCAGAGGATTGGAGGGTTGTGAATATTGTTCCTTTATTCAAGAAAGGGAGTAGAGATAGACCAGGAAATTATAGACCAGTGAGTCTTACCTCAGTGGTTGATGAGTTGATGGAGAAGATCCTGAGAGGCAGAATTTATGAACATTTGGAGAGGCATAATATGATCAGGAATAGTCAGCATAGCTTTGTCAAGGGCTTGTTGTGTCTTACAAGCCTGATTGAATTTTTTGAGTATGTGTGTAAACACATTGATGAAGGAAGAGCAGTAGATGTAGTGTATATGGATTTCAGTAAGGCATTTGATAAGGTACCCCATGCAAGGTTTATTGAGAAAGTAAGGAGGCATGGGATCCAAGGGGACATTGCTTTGTGGATCCAGAACTGGCTTGCCCACAGAAAGCAAAGAGTGGTTGTAGACAGGTCATATTCTGCATTGAGGTTGGTCACCAGTGGAGTGCCTCAGGGATCTGTTCTGGGACCCTTAGTCTTTGTAATTTTTATAAATGACCTGGATGAGGAATTGGAGGGATGGGTTAGTAAGTTTGCTGATGACACTAAGGTTGGAGGTGTTGTGGATAGTGTGGAGGGCTGTCAGAGGTTACAGTGGAACATTGATAGGATACAAAACTGGGCTGAGAAGTGGCAGATGAAGTTCAACCCAGATAAGTGTGAAGTGGTTCATTTTGGTAGGTCAAATATGATGGCAGAATATAGTATTAATGGTAAGACTCTTGGCAGTGTGAAGGATCAGAGGCATCTTGGGGTCCAAGTTCATAAGATGTTGAAAGCAGCTGTGCAGGTTGACTCTGTGGCTAAGAAGGCGTACGGTGCATTGGCCTTCATCAATCATGGAATTGAATTTAGGAGCTGAGATGTAATGTTGCAGCTATATAGGACCCTGGTCAGACCCCACTTGGAGTACTGTGCTCAGTTGTGGTTGCCTCACTACAAGAAGGATGTGGAAACCATAGAAAGAATGCAGAGAAAATTTACAAGGATGTTATCTGGATTGGGGAGTATGTCTTATGAGGATAGGTTGAATGAACTCGGCCTTTTCTCCTTGGAGCGACGGAAGATGAGGGGTGACCTGATAGAGTTGTATAAGATGTTGAGGAGCATTGATTGTGTGAATAGTCAGAGGCTTTTTCCCAGGGCTGAAATCGTTGCCACAAGAGGACACAGGTTTAAGGTGCTGGGGAGTAGGTACAGAAGAGATGTCGGGGTAAGTTTTTTTTGACTCGGAGTGGTGAGTGTGTGGAATGGGCTGCAGGCAACGGTGGTGGAGGCGGATATGAAAGGGTCTTATAAGAGACTCCTGGATGGCTGCATGGAGCTTAGAAAAATAGAGGGCTATCGGAAAGCCTAGTAATTTCTAGGGTAGGGACATATTTGGCACAATCTTGTGGGCCGAAGGGCCTGTATTGTGCTATAGGGTTTCTACGTTTCCTCTATCCACTTTCGTCTCTCTTTTATTTTTTTTATTTTTTTATACACTTGAATAAGCTTTTGCAGATGGAGTTCAACCCGGAGAAGTGTGAGGTGGCACGCTTTGGAAGGACCAACTCCAAGAGTACAAAGTAAATGGCAGGATACTTGGTAGTGTGGGGGAGCAGAGGGATCTGGGGGTACATGTCCACAGATCCCTGAAAGTTGCCTCACAGGTAGATAGGGTAGTTAAGAAAGCGTATGGGGTTTTAGCTTTGATAAGTTGAGGGATAGAGTTTGAGTTGTGATGTAATGATGCAGTTCTATAAAACTCTGGCTAGGTCACACTTGGAGTACTGTGTCCAGTTCTGGTCACCTCACTATAGGAAGGATGTGGAAGCATTGGAAAGGGTACAGAGGAGATTTACCAGGATGCTGCCTGGTTTAGAGAGTATGCATTATGATCAGAGATTAAGGGAGCTAGGGCTTTACTCTTTGGAGAGGAGACATGATAGAGGTATAAAAGATATTGTATAGAGTGGACAGCCTGCGCCTCTTTCCCAGGGCACCACTGCTCAATACAAGAGGACATGGCTTTAAGTTAAGGGGAGGGAAGTTCAAGGGGGATATTGGAGGAAGGTTTTTTATTCTGAGAGTGGTTGGTGCATGGAATGCACTGCCTGAGTCAGTGGTGGAGGCAGGTACACTAGTGAAATTTAAGAGACTACTAGACAGGTATATGGAGGGATTTAAGGTGGGGGAATATATGGGAGGCAGGGTTTAAGGGTCAGCACAACATTGTGGGCCGAAGGGCCTGTACTGAGCTGTACTATTCTCTAACTATCTACTTCAAGGAGCTGCAGCTGGATGCAGTTCACACAGATATAGTTCCTTGGGAGACTCTGGGTCTCCCAGAACGCCAACATCTGGCGTGAAGAACACACAACAGCCATTTAGACTACATTATGTACTCCTGCCACAGTAAGCAAAACTTATTGATAAAGTGGAACCTCCATTTACACCATGAATTTTCACCGAGATAAATCAATGTTTCCATTTTGGGCACTACCATTTTAACTGATGTCAATTTGGCATAGTGTAGCCACTCATTTGGTCTTGCTGCAGCTATAACTAGCTATTTGGTGCATTGTCAACACTGAAAGAGATAAATTCGGGTTTTCTGATTCATGGTTTCTTGGTTGTCAGAGTTCAAGTGCATCTATTCCAATTGCAATTCCTCATCCTCAAGCCCTTAGCATCTAGGATACCTGGGATACCAAATAGATTACCGGTAAATGCAGCCCTCTACAAAATCAGTAAAATTTCAGTTGCAGTAATAAATGATCAAATGGAAGAGGTCAGTTGAACAGTCCAAAACAGTTTACAGATTGGTTCATGGCAGCTGTAATATCCTCAGATTGATCTGCGACAGATCAATCTTTATTATACTGTGTGGTGGGGCAGGATTGAGGAGCCTGGTGGCCTATTCTTGCTCATATCGTCTTACGTTCTAACTGCCTGCCCATAGTAAATGAGACAATTGGTGCAAAATTTGTTTTCCTGTGACTGTTGCTCATAAATGGAATGACTGTGAAGCTGCCTTAATTATATCTCACGCATGGCTCCAATAATCACCATCCATAAGATTGAGATGGGACTCAAATTGGCAATTAGGTTCTCTCATTTTGTTGTGGATTTAATGAAGAAGTCATTAGTTCTTAGATGCCGCATTGTAAAGAACAATAAAGCAAACAGCAATTTCCCTCGAAATACATTTAACTTGTTTTTTTTTCTGTTTTCAGTGTTAAGTTCAACTGGTTTAATCATTCAGTGGGAAGACCAGGTGAAAATCAGCTACCTGGTTTAATTTAATAACAAACTATTCAACTTATAAATGCTGTTGAAATATTTATTGTGTAGCTTTTCAATCAGTGGACTAAAGCTGTGATTGTTCTGTTGAAAATCCCTCATTCGGTAACAACTTGAGATGTCATTTAGGCTTATCCACATAAAATTGCACATAAATTAGTTTTGTGCTGGTACAGCATTCTTTCTGTGGCCTGCCTGTGAATGTATCTGTGTGTAAAATCCATTGGATGGCAGGTGCAATGAATTGGTGATAAGCAAGCTTTTTTTTTGCTGGAGCTGCACTTCACTGAACCGTCTAGAGCTGCTTTTCTTCCCATTGTTTTGCAGCAGATGTGCTTGTGTTATGGTATTCTTGTTAAATTAAAATGTGTTAAATATAATAAATTGATAATGTCAGGTATGATTAGTGATGGGAACCTCATGAACAACTGTCATTGTTCCTTCATGTTAGGAGATGGTGAACTCAAAGAGAGTCAACGCTGCCCTAGAAGTTCATAAATATTAAGGAAATTCTCAATATCTTCATTTTTTCTTTCCAATAGATTATCATTTTATATTAAACAAGATACAAACATGAAGATGCTACAATTGCTGAAGGAGAGAGTGTTCTCTTATTCTTTAGCACTAAGGTACTGTAGAGGGAAATAATAGATGAGCTCGATTCTGCACTGAACATTTTCAGCTGCCACCACTGGAAGAGGATTGGAAGCACTGACCCCTTGAGCCCATCCTAACTGATGCTCCAATGCCTATCCAAGACTATATATAACTGCAATGTAACTTATACCTCCTTGCACTCCAGTCCGCTATCAGCATTTCATGAGCAATTTTTTAATCTTATCTTTTCTCCCTCTCCCCCTCCCCATGGTATTTTCATTATTTTCAGTACCGGAATCCTTAAGTCTTCTAGAGCAAAACAGCTTCAGTGCACTGCACGGCGGTGAGGATTTGAGGTGGCGGGATGATTACAAAGTAACTGAGAGGAGGAGAAAGGTGATGAGCAATAGGAAAATCGACTCTCCTTGTCAGGGCAGTAACTCATGTTGCCACCATACATCCCCAGTAAGCTCCATTCAGAAATGACTCACACAGGAAAATAAGTTGAAGGGAATCCTCTTGGTCCCAGTTCAGTCCTTCACCCCCGCATGTACCTCCACACGGACGGGTGTCCTCAGCCAACATCTTGCACCTGAGCTGGTGTGGACCAGGCAAATCTGACTGCATCGCGAATCATCTGGCCATCATTCAAGATGAGTGAAATGTTCTCCTAAGACAGAGGTTTCCAATGTGGGGTCCACTGTCTCCTCGGTCAATGTTAAGGGTCCATGGTATAAGAAAGGTTGGGATCTCCTGTCCGAAAGGTTTGCCAATTGGTAGATCCTTGGGTGGCTCTAGAGGCCAATCCAGGATCCACTTTTCTGGTGCAGAGTGGACACGAGTAAGTGATGCCTGTGGTTAGTGTTTGGCTCTTTTGGTTATTCATTCTCTCCTTTCGCAGCTGCCACTTGCTCTGTGTGGCGCAGCAGAGGTCGCTCTCTTGTAGAGCAGCTCCATCTTGAACAGATTTCCTCCAGGTGGATCTACTGAGTGCAATGTCATCCCAGTTTTTAGATGTAGTGTTGAATTTCTTCAGGCTGATTTGATGTTACTATTGAAGCATTTCCTTTACCCACCAGGGACTCACTGACCTTCCTTCAGCTGGGAGTAAAAGTTTAGTTTGGGGAGGTGTGCTAAGCAGCTGAATGACATGATCTACCCATTGGAATTGATGTTGCTTTATCATGGTGGAAATGCATTCCATGTTGTCTTCATCCAGTACATTTGTGTTAGTGTGTCTGTCCCTCCAGCTGATCCTCAAAATCTTTCGTGAGGTTCTTTGGTGGTATTTTCCAGGTCTTTCAGATGGCCCATGATTCTGGTCAATGATTCTGCTCCATATAGTAATAAGGAAGGACAATTGCTCTATAGACCAAAAGCTTTGCTTGGACCTGTTGGTTGTAATCTTCAAAGACTCTTTTTCTTAATCTTGAAAAGGTTCCACTAGCACTACTGAGGCAGTAGTTGATCTCTAAGTCAACGTTGTCTTTTGAGGAGAGAATGCTCCCAAGGTAGGGAAAACAGTTGAAGCTGAAAGGCCTGCTGTCCATTCTATACATGCTGAGATTCTCTGTGGCAGGTCTTGGCCAATGGGGTGAAGGATGATGGCAAATAGGATGGGTGCAATGATACAACTCCATTTGACTCATGCCTTGACAGTGAAGAGTTCAGATTCAGCACCACTATTGCTGAGTATTGTGGCTGACATGCCATCATGCTGTAGCCTCAATATTCATAAGTACTTGTCAGGACATCCATGTCTACTGTATCAAATGCCTTTGCCAATTCTATGAAAGCCAAGTACAAGGGTTGCCTTTGCTCACAGTATTTTTCCTGTAATTGGTGTGCAGTGACGATCATTTCTGTAGTACCTCTAGATAAGCAGAAACCACACATAAATTAGAGAGTACTTCTTCAGATTCTTCAGATAGCAGAAAAAGTTGGTAGACAAGGATACATGCATGCACTTTCCTGTTGTTGACAGGAGAGACTTGCCTCTGAAATTGCCACAATCTGCCTTGTCTCCCTTCTTGAATATGTTCACAATTAGAGCATCCGCGAGCTCTGAGGGCAGTTGTTCTTTCTCCCTGACCTTCAGGAGCATGGGGAGGAAGCATTAAGAAGAGGGACGCCTCACGTCTTAATAAGCTGGTAAGGAAGGCGGGCTCTGTCGTGGGCAAAGTACTGGAGAGTTTAACATTGGTAGCTGAGCGAAGGGCGCTGAGTAGGCTACGGTCAATTATGGATAACTCTGAACATCCTCTACATAGCACCATCCAGAGACAGAGAAGCAGTTTCAGCGACAGGTTACTATCGATACAATGCTCCTCAGACAGGATGAAGAGGTCAATACTCCCCAATGCCATTAGGCTTTACAATTCTACCGCCAGGACTTAAGAACTTTTTAAAAGCTATTATTAATGCTTTTTGAGATAGTGATTTAGATGCATATCATATTTTTTTTACTGAGTTAAGTATTGTATGTAATTAGTTTTGCTACAACAAGTGTATGGGACATTGGAAAAAAAGTTGAATTTCCCCATGGGGATGAATAAAGTATCTATCTATCTATCTATCTATCTAGTGCAGGAGTGCTGGTCCAGCTTCCTTAAGGATCTCTTTTGGGATCTCTTCAGGACCAATGGCTTTTTTGCTTTGCAGGCTCCTGATGGCCACATGGACTTCTGCCATACTGGGAGTTTTCATGTCTTCTGTTACAGGTCTCTTCAGGATTTGGTTAGCAATCTCTGATTCAGCTGTGCTGATCAAGTTTCTGCAGGTGCACAAACGGATGATCTCACCTGGTTCCTTAACAACACTTCTTTCATCAGAAAAACACAGCAGCATCAGCATATCCTGAGGAGATTGAGACAAGTGAGGTTCTCCCTCTTCCCATTTTAACCTTTTTTTTACAGGAGCACCATCGAGAATCTCCTGACCAGCTGCATCACTGTCTGATATGGGAATTGCAAGGCACCTGCTCACAAGTCCCTACAAAGGATTACGAGGACTGCTGAGAGGATCATCAGGGTCTCTCTTCCACCCATCAGATATTTATCAGAAGTGCTGCATATATTGTCAGTGATCCCTACCATCCATCCAACAATCTCTTTGACCCCTATCATCAGGCAGGCAGTACCATAGCACTAGAACAAGAAATGTTCTGATGGGAAACAGCTTTTTCCCCCAGGCTTGACAATTGGACTCCCTGCCTCCATCGGATCCCATCATGTGCGAAGCACCAATGGCATTTATACTGTTTACTTTTTAACTTGTATCACATACGCACTTTATTTTTTGTTGAGTTATTTTGTGGTAATATTACTTTATGTGTTACATGTGTGAAATACGTACTGTTTGTGCAGCTTGGTCTGGAGGAACTTTGCCTTGTTTGGCGGCAGACATGTGTACGGTTGAATGACAATAAACTTGAACTTGAATTCACGGTTCTGGCAAGTCTCTCCCTTGATTGTTGATATCCTTTAGCAAGTTCTTTACATCCTTTGAGCACACAGGTTTAATCAGAAGCAACAAGGACCGTAGACTTCTTTGGTGGTGCTGATGAAGCCTCTCGCATTACCAGATTCTGCCAGTCTCTGGATTTCCCATTGCAAATTTACCTAATCTGTCCTGTCATGTAGGTAAAGGATTGAGATGGCATTTGGGATTTTTACTGCGAAGTGAGTGCTGTCATTAATATCTGTAAAGAAACGAAACCTTGCAATGTAATGCCTTCTCAACATAGCCTTGGTGAACTACAATTAGCTTAAAGTATTACCTGCTTGATCCACATCATTGAACAGTGCCTTGAATGCAAAAATAGTTCTGGCCAATAGTCTTGGTATCTTGGAGACCATGTGATCTGTGCCAAAGATTGCTTTAACTGCATTTGTGCAGAAGCAGTCTTTTATCCCGGCTGCATGCTGTATACTTAGAGAGGAGTGAGCAATGTAAACACTTTGGGTGTGTCCACTTTCATGTCCATTTGCCATCCTATTTTGATTTCTGGTGCGGTGCCACATAACTCTTTCCACTCTGATGCTGAATAGCTTTGTAAACCACAAGTATCTGCCTTTCAGTTTAATGTGGCAGACATTTCCTGCTCAACTGTAGTCATGGTCTAGGTAGATTGATCTGAAAACTCTGCTTGAAGCTCCGTGAAAACAGCCACCCTCTCAATCGCAGTCGTTCACCAATTACTATGTCTGCAATGGAGTTGGACTGCTCTATCTTCACCATAGGCGCGGAGTGTCTGTTAGCCCTCCTGTACTTTACATTCTGCTGCTTATTCCTGTCTGACCAGAGGTTGGAGATGGTTGTACTTCATTTCCCTCCTCCCCTGCTGCAGATTCTCCACAAGAATCATCAAATCAGAATCAGGTTTAATACTACTGATATTTGTTGTTTTGTAGCAGCAGTATAGTGCAATACATAAAACGTACAATGAATTACAATAAGTATGTATTAAAAATAAATTACTGTAACTAGTGCAAAAACAATGACTTTGTGTTCATGGGTTGTTTCATTATCCAGTCAGAAATCTGATGGCTTCAGGCTCCAGTACTTCCTCTCTGATGGTGGTAATGGGAAGAGAGCACGCCCTTGGTGATGGGGGTCCGTAATGATAATTACTCCTTTTTGAAGCATCGCTTTTTGAAGTTGCCCTCAGTGCCCATGATGAGCTGGATGAGTTTGCAACCCATTGCAGTTTTTCCCGATCCTGTGTAGTGATCCCTCCATACTGGGCAGTGGTGCACCAGTTAAACTTGTGGAAATTGGTTCATCTTTGATTGCACACCAAATTTCCTCAAACTCCTAATGAAATGTAGCTGCTGACATGCTTTCTTCATAATTCCAGCAACATGTTGGGCCCAGGATAGATCTTCGGAGATATTGACACCCAGGATGTTGACACTACTCACCCTTTCCACGCAGGCCCCTCGATGAGGACTGGTATGTCTTCCCTCCACTTTCCCGTCCTGAAGCTCACAATGAATTCTTTGGTCTTGCTGATGTTGAGTGCATGGTTGTTGCATTATTAACTGGGCCCAGCAATATATGGGTATCTGTGCCGATGCTATTGACAGCTCTTGTGACAGCACACCCTCTGAGAGAATCGGGTTAATTGATCTAATGACGATGTACAATTTGCGTCTGCAAGGTATAATTCAATTTGAAAGCTTTGATTGTCTCAATAAAGGGCTGCAAGTTAGCTGTGGGAAAGTAATGATCTTGACAATCCATTTTCTCATAGTTCAGTCATCGATGAAATAGTCAGAGTGTGTCAGAGATATTTTTAATTCTATCGCCAGCCATCTGTTGATTACTAGTTTTCTCATCTCCATGACTCACAGCAGCACAGAGGATGCTGCTTCTGAAAATCAACTGCACAATTTTGTGACAGCTTACCTCCATCCATTTCCCTCTTCACTGTGATGTGGGCTCTCGTTTACAAGGGCTAGGGAGGTAAATACTGACTGGCACATCACACTGTATGGGAATGTTCGATGTGAATGCCCTTGCTGGAGAGATACGGAGGAGGTGAAGAAGTACACAGAGTGAAGGACAAGTGCTGAGACGTGTGTGGGTGTGATAAAGTGATGTGAATGGCATAAGCTTGGCAAGACTGTGAGAGAGGGCTGGTTTGTACACAGCAGGGTACAGGGCAATTAATGAAATGTACTCACTTTTCTGAAATAGTTAGACCATTAACCATTTGCTACCCCATAGCAATCCTATTTTCTTCTCTACAGCTTAAGACATTTCTCTGTCTTTGTCTTTCTGTGCCTCGCTTTCTGTCTGGGGCTTAATCTTGAATGCATTCAGCAATAATTCATGGGAAGTATTAAGACCATAAGACAGAAAATTAGGCCATTTGGCCCAACAAATCTGCTCTGCTGTTCCATCATGGTTGATTTATTTCCCTTACAACCCTCTTCTCCGGCCTTCCCCCATAACATTTGACTCCCTTACTAATCAAGACATATTAACCTCCAATTTAAATATACCCAATGAAGAATGTGGAGCTTAGGAGAGTTAATGGCGCCTAACGGAACTACTTTGCTTGCATCTACAGAAACAGCTTTATTTCCATCTTTAATATCTCTATTTTTCCCTTTCAGGGTTCTTTTGAAGACCCTGACCTGGAGTTACATGCTGACTACTATTTTTTGCGAGAATAGGACCTGCTCTCAGGGTTCTATAACTGGCCGTTGTTTGGCACACTAAAGGCTCGGCCTAAGAGTTCGGCTCGGATTCGGAAGCCTAGGATCTCAGGGTTCTGGAGACGGGCGAATTGAGGGACGGTGTCATGACAGGAGACCCATGTGTCATCGGGGGAGTCAGAATATCTAGGGCTGTGTGCCTGGAGACCCAGGATCTTTGCAATCTTCAGCCACAGAGCTTGAAAAAAGTGACGTAATGGGCTTTTAACATCGTAAACGAGCAAGTTGTTTGTTTATGTCTCCCCATTTGCTGGGAAAATGGAGACACCTCTTTCTCCCTTATTGGGGGGGGGGGAGAGAACCTGCGGAATGTCGAATACCGGGTGAAACACAAAGTCTTTGGGGTAACTGCAATTGCTTTTACTATTGCTTTGCTCACACTTGAGTGCTCGGTGGCAGGTGCCGATGGGGGGAGGGGGGATTGTTGCTCGCTGACGCTTGCGCGTGGGAGGGGGGAGCTGGGGGGACTTTGGGGTTCTAACATTTAACTGTTGTTCATTCTTTGAGGCACTCCTCTGTTTTCATGGATGGTTGTGATGAAAAAGTATTTCAGGATGTATATTGTATACATTTCTCTGACATTAAATTGTTCCTTTGAAACTTTTCCTTTGACTTGGCCTCCACAGCCATCTGTAACAATGAATTCCACAGATTCACCGCCCTCTAGGATACGAAATTCCTCCTCTTCTCTGTCTAAGGGGATGTCCTTGTATTCTGAAGCTGTTCCCTTTGATTCTAGACTCTGCCATTACTGGAAATATCCTCTCCATATCCACTCTGGTTAGACTTTTCCAATATAGTTAAATCTAGTTCAGTGTTTGCTCCTGGTGAATCCATGATAAATGGCTCCTAAATCCTCTAGTTCTTCCCCACTGGTTCTTTTTAATGAGAGATTCAAGAGCAGATCATGTCAGCCAATTGAATCTGCAAAATAAATTATTTAGAATTAAGTTGGAAGATCTGACTCACTGCATATAGCTTGGTGTGCTTGGAATTCCCACATGCCTTGGTTCAGAACAAACACTTTAATTAATATTGGGGCCAAGAGGTCCTTTAGTGTAAAATTAGGCCTCAAATATCAATTGAACATCAGCCATTTGAACATAAGAATTTCCTATTTTGTGACTATTTGTTGAAGCACCTGCACTCATTGATGCTGTAAAGAGGATTAGTATCAGTTATGGTCAAATCCAATACTGGCAAATTTTCACTACCCAGGTACTTGTTTGGATAGAAGGCACTCGGCCAAGAAAAATGGGTAACCCAGAATACTCTGGTGCATCCAAAAATGAGTCCAAAGGGCCAATATAAACTACCATGCCAGATAACTAGAGCTGCCTACCGAGGAGGGACTGACTTCCATGTCACATTTCAGACACGATTCAGTTTTCATTTGCATGTGTGACAGAGAACAGCAACCTGACTAATTATTCATTGCTGCAGAAAAACAAAGATGTTAAAGGTTGTGAAAAAAGGAAAGACTCGAGCGGAAAGAGAGGTGGCAATTCTTTCTTAATTTACACTGAATAAATTAAATTGATGCCTTTACATTCCACGGACATGAGAAGCTAAACCCCTGTCCTTTGCAAGTTTAGGTGGCAGGGAATGTGGGAAGGAGGGAGTGTGGTTTAAAGGAAAGACACTGTACCTGCATCCATGGTGAGTAACAGAGAACAACGATTCCTGTCGCCCCTCCAGTTTTGATTCTGGCAAAGAGGAATTTTGGACTCGGATAATTTTACTTCACAGTTTTGTGAATAAGGAATTGGCACTCTCAAAGAGTAGGGTTGCCAGTATTGCTGAATAATCCTGAATTCTACCAGAATTAGAGATCGATCTTGCACAGACTGTGATGAGAAAAACCACAGGAGAATCAGTGGTTTGTTTTATGCCTCCTCTTGAAATAGAGGGGAAACATTTTCAGCCCAGAAAGTTGCCATTGGATCCAAAAAAAAAGACCACTAACAGCTTAAAAGAGTGGTGATGTCTTGGAACTTAGATTAAGGGTACTAAATCACAGAATAAAAAGAGGGGCCTGGAAAGATGTAACGATTGGATTGCTTCCAGTGCTGTGTGCCAGCAAGCATGGCAACGTAAGGATGAGTTAGACGAATGTGTGGCTGAAAAGATGGTACAGGAGGGGCAGGTTTACAGTTTTAGATCGCTGGGATCAATTCCGGCTAGCTCACTGGGATAGATTTTGACTTCAAAACCGTGTCCAATATTGTTGCAGGATTGGGAGTTGCTGCTGCTGTTGTGAAAGGTTTAAACTAATCTGTCTAGGGAATAGGACATGCTGAAGGACAGTCAGGGCTGAGGAAGGTCAAATATTGAAGGAAATCTTAATCAGTCCAGTAGGGAGAGTGTATGTAAACTTGATCATGCATATTTGAGGAATGCAAGGCTGGATTGCCTCTCCTTTAATGCAAGGGGTCTGACAGATGAATTGAGAGTGTTGTGTTGTATCTGGGAATATAACATCATTGCTATCACAGATGCATTTTAAATTGGGCAGGACTGGCAACTTAACATTCCAGAGTATGGAATCTTCGGGAGAGCAATTTAAAAGAGAAAGTGGCCTTGCAATATTAATCGAAGAGTTCACTACTGCAGCAAAGAGGGAAGATATCAAAGAAGGCTCCTGAAATGAGGTCATGTGCATGAAGGGCCTACGAACAGTGGGAGATGCAAGAGCTGATAGGTAACCAGGAGGCAAGAGGTCGTGGCCTGCAAAGAGTCTTTTAAAAACCATCTGCTCGTCGATGCATGCTTCACTGATGTTCAAAAGTCGCAGAATGCAGTTCTGCAGCATACATGCATCATGATTGTTGCAGGCCCAGACTTCCGAGATGCCTGCTGGGGAATGGATTCCTTTCTGCGTTGAGAAAGATTTCAGCGTGCTGACAGAAAGCTCACAGTCTACATGCATGTGGGTAGTCTCACCTTTCATCCAGGGAAAGCCAAGAGTGCAATCAGTTCTTTTCTGACCTGAACTTGGTTTGATGTTTTCGGTGCTCAAAGACCTAGTTTAGTGGTGGGTTAAAAACAGGCAAAATGCTCCTCGTGCTGGCTATGCCCCTAGAATAGCTCAAAGATTAGATTTTTGACTGCTTTTGTCCTGACAGAATGGGCAATGCTATCCGTGCTCAGATGCAAGGCTCTAGTTACAGATCACACGGAACACAGTTTAATGTGTCCTCAGGGAAACAAATACCTGAGCTCCTACCTCTCCTGGATCTTCAGAGAGAAGAGTGCGTTGTCGGATGATGGCGCCCTCCTCAGAGACCCTCACGGCCCCTTGCTGTTCTCTTCCTCCAGCCACAGCAGCAGTCTATGAGGCTGACTGTGAGTCAAGCTGTTGCTGAAGTAGCCATAATATAGTGAGATCAACTCAGAGGGCAAACTCCAGATTCAGAAAACAGACCGAGGAGCATTCACAAGTTGATTCCTAATCTCAAACGCAAAGACAGAAATAAGACCGTATATCAAAAGCCACACTTCCTTGTGACTTACAGAACATTTCCTGTCAGATGCACAGGTACCTGTCTAGTACAGTTTTCATGGATTTTGAGATAATTAGATCTAAAAAATATCCAGTCAGCTTTTTGTTTACCGGTTTCAAGATGCGGCTGTGATTAATTTGCATCCGACTTTGACATAACACCCTAGTCATGTAGCATTTACAGTACCATCCTTCAAATTGAATGGCTGCGGGCAAATTTGAGGAGAGCAGCAATTTTTACAGAGCACTTCCTGTGTTCTGAACCCTGAAGGTTAGCACTTATACTTTATGTAGTGTTAAAGTAAAGCACGACCTGTGCCAGCCAGATGGTTGTGCTGTTTCGTGGCTTCATTTTGCATCACTCTGCATTGTGCAGGACTACAGCAAAGTGGGGGCAGGGCACTACCTTGTACACACATGTGATTGATCTCATTGTCTATTGCACATTCATCTTCAGTCAGTTATCACAGCATCAGTTTCCTCCCTGCTTGGTTTAGTTTGTAGGCAAGGAAATGATAATCTCAACTGTTAGTACATTCCTGTCATGGGACCACATAATAAGCAAATCTTCCTCTCAGATTGTTTCCGGCGGGTGCTGATGTGTTGTGGAACCTCGCCCACATTATTCAATGCCAACTGCAGAACTGTTCCTATGTGTCAATATATTGTCTTTCTGCAAGTGTGTATACATATCAGAATCAGGTTTATTATCGCCAGCATATGTCATAAAATTTGTTAACTTAGCATCAGAAGTTCAATGCAATGCATAATATAGAAGATAATCAATTAATTACAGTATATGTATATTGAATAGATCAAAAATCGTGCAAAAAAACAGAAATAATATGTATTTAAAAAGTGAGGTAGTGTTTATGTGTTCAATGTCCATTTAGGAATCGGATGGCAGAGGGGAAGAAGCTGTTCCTGCATCGCTGAGTGTGTGTCTTCAGTCTTCTGTACCTCCTACCTGATGGTAACAGTGAGAAAAGAGCATGCCCTGGGTATTGGGCATCTGCCTTTCTGAGACACCGCTCCTTGAAGATATCCTGGGTATATACACTGTATATTTTTTGAAAATATTTCCAAGAAACACTCTCCTCTTTAGAATGGAAACATTTCAGAATGCTGACCAAGTTGATTATTTCTTTGATGTTGGATCTCATTCAATAGGATAAATTCTGGGTTTTCTTACTTACTTGGGCCCTTAACTCCCAGTGGAGCAGAGGCCATCGATGAACTCCCGTCTCCATCGTCCTCTGAAGTCGATGGTGTGGCTGGAGTTCACCAATGCTTCTGCAATCCATTCCATCCGCTGTACAGGGGATTGGCCTGCGCAGCTTCACCGGAGCCTTGTAGGCCGGCCTTACCCGTTTCCACCTCTCTCAATGGCGATGTAGAGTTGCACTTTGAGAGGCTTCCAGGAGTTCAGATTGATGTAACTAGTTATTGTAGTTTGCAGAAGTTAGTGCTGCTGCCTCACAAATGCAGAGACCTGGGATCCAAACTCTCTGTGTGGAGTTTGTACATTCACCCTTTGATCACGAGTTTCCTTTCTTGTACTCCCACATCCCAAAGGTGTGCTGGCAGGTTAACTGACTGCTGTCAATGACCTGTTAGTCACCAAGATAGCAGGAAGGATCAAAGGGTAATTATTAGGCAAGTTGTGTAAGAGAATATTCCTGGGATGCAGAGAAAATTGGGAGAGGGATCGGGACCAGTAATTATTTTTCATGTTGCTTAAACAATATTTATTGTGTGCAAGTAGGGGGTAAAATTGGAAACTGGTGTGAGTTAATACTTAAATGGCAGGAATCAAGAGAAGGAATGAGTTAATTGAGAGGAAAGTGCTGTTAAAATTATACAGATGTAGTTACTGCCATCTGGTGGCTGGAAAGAGATAGCATTTTATAATCCTGCGGAGCGGAGATACTTGCTCCTGCATTACTGATTTACTATCTGCAGATGGCAGTGCCATTCTTAGAAACATTTTCTTCTAACTCTTAAAATTGATGAAAGTCAAGTTTACTTAACCAAGAGTAGGCCAATGTGGTATATATTTCCGAGTTCCTAATTAGCTGTCTGGATATTTGTCATCTTGCTTTTCAGCAGGGTGCATGTTGTCTTAGCACCACTTCTTTATTGTAAAATTCCCCAAAGTGAGGTCAATATAACATGCAACATCTGCCTATGGTGAAGTATTCAGCCTAGCTGTCCAGCATTCGGGTGGATCATGATGCTGATTCAATGGCAAAGGTAACAACCTGGAGCCATTTCTACTCCATTGCTACGGTCAGAAGTTCCAACCTGCTTCAAAAGGGCAACAATCATACCAGTGCCCAAGAAGAGCAGAATGAGCTGCCTTAACAACTATCACCCAGTAGCACTCACGTGAAGTGCTTTTGAGAAGTTTGTCATGTCTAGAATCAACTCCTGCCTCAGCGAGGCCTGGACCCACTGCAATTTGCCTATCACCACATTAGGTCTATGGCAGACGCGATCTCGTTGGTTCTCCAGGTGGTCTTGGATCACCTGGACAATGCAATTACCCATGTCAGGATGCTGTTTATTGACTACGGCTCAGCATTTAACACCCACTTTTCTACAGTCCTGATTGACTTTCGGTTAAGATGGCGCTACAGAACAGCTGTGACCACTTTCTGGTAGTCAAAAAGCTAAGAAATCTGACTAAAAATATCACTAAAAATACCTTTTCTGAGGTAAATTTTGTTAAATTATCACCTCAAACAGTGAAGGTGTGAGCGACGATGAGGCGAGTTCAGGGGATGAGCCAAAATGGTGTGTTGCAGAATCGTTGCAGACAGAGTTCCACTGCCCATACAGCCGACACAGGTGTAAGGTTGGATCACTCTGGACACTGAAAGGAGATGTTGGGGCCTGAGCAGGGGAGATTCGGGGTCTATATCACTGGACTGAGTGTGAGGTTGGGTCGCTTTGGGTACCAAGCTGATTTGAACAGGGCGATGAAATCCTGGCCCAGTGCAAATCACTGGGTGGCATTGTCTAGGCCTGGAGCCTTTCACTGCAACTGGGACCTAGTGTGAGGTACAATATGCTGTTTAGACAATTTAAACACCAGCCCAGATCAGAGGCGAGAGAGATTTCATTCGCTCTCCATAATGTTCTCTCCTCTTTCTAGGGTGCCGGAGTCTTTCACAATTCCATCATTTGATCAATTAAGACACCGGCCCAGGTAGACTGAAGAACAGGATGTTGGGATCTGGAGCGAGGGCCGATTCTGCTTGTTCTCCGCGATGGTCACTCCTCTCTCTCTGTAGTGCTGAGGCTATGAAGACTGATCTGGCTGTTGTGCTCCATGTCTGCTTATAGAACATAGAACTTAGAAAACCTACAGCACAATACAGGCCCTTCAGCCCATGAAGCTGTGCCGAACATGTCATTACCTTAGAAATTACTTAGGGTTACCCAAAGCCCTCTATGTTTCTAAGCTCCAAGTACCTATCCAGTAGTCTCTTAAAAGACCCTATCGTATCCGCCTCCACCACCGTCGCTGGAACCCATTCCATGCACTCACCACTCTCTGCGTAAAAAACTTAACTGTGACATCTCCTCTGTACCTACTTCCAAGCACCTTAAACCTGTGCCCTCTCATGCTAGTCATTTCAGCCCTGGGAATAAGCCTCTGACTATCCATATGATTAATGCCTCTCATCGTCTTACATACCTCTATCAGGTCAGCTCTCATCCTCCATCTCTCCAAGGAGAAAAGGCCGAGTTCACTCAACCTACTCTCATAATGCATGCTCCCCAATCTAGGCAACACCCTTGTAAATCTCCTCTGCACCCTTTCTATGGCTTCCATATCCTTCCTGTAGTGAGGCAACCAGAACTGAGCACAGTACTCCAAGTGGGGTCTGACCAGGGTCCTATATAGCTGCAACATTACCTCACTGCTCCTAACCTCAGTCCCACGGTTGATGAAAGCCAATGCTCTGTACGCCTTCTTAACCATAGAGTCAACCTACGCAGCAGCTTTGAGTGTCCTATGGACATGGATCCCAAGATCCCTCTGATCCTCTGCACTGCCAAGAGTCTTACCACTAATGCTATATTCTGCCATCATATTTGACCTACCAAAATGAACCACTTCACACTTACCTTGGTTGAACTCCATCTGCCACTTTTCTGCCCAGTTTTGAATCCTATCAATGTCCTGTTGTAACTTCTGACAGCCCTCCACACTATCCACAACACCCCAACCTTTGTGTCATCAACAAATTTACTAACCCATCCCTCCACTTCCTCATCCAAGTCATTTATAAAAATCACAAAGAGTAGGGATCCCAGAACAGATCCCTGAGGCACCCACTGGTCACCGACCTCCATGCAGAATATGACCCGTCTACAACCACTCTTTGCCTTCTGTGGGCAAGCCAGTTCTGGATCCACAAAGCAATGTCCCCTTGGATCTCATGCCTCCTTACTTTCTCAATAAGCCTTGCATGGGGTACCTTATCAAATGCCTTGCTGAAATCAATATACACTACATCTACTGCTCTTCCTTCATCAATGTGTTTAGTCACATCCTCCAAAAATTCAATCAGGCTCGTAAGGCACGACCTGCCTTTGACAAAGCCATGCTGAATATTCCTAATCATGTTATGCCTCTCCAAATGTTCATAAATCCTGCCTCTCAGGATCTTCTCCATCAACTTACCAACCACTGAAGTAAGACTCGCTGGTCTATAATTTCCTGGGTTATCTCTACGCCCTTTCATGAATAAGGGAACAACATCTGCAACCCTCCAATCCTCCAGAACCTCTTCCATCCCCATTGATGATGCAAAGATCATTGCCAGAGGCTCAGCAATCTCCTTCCTCACCTCCCATAGTAGCCTGGGGTACATCTCATCCAGTCCCGATAACTTATCCAACTTGATGCTTTCCAAAAGCTCCAGCACATCCTTGTTCTTAATATTTACATGCTCGAGCTTTTCAGTCTGCTGTAAGTCATTCCTACAATTGCCAAGATCTATTTCTGTAGTGAATACTGAAGTAAAGTATTCATTAAGTACCTCTGCTATCTCCTTTGGTTCCATACACACTTTTCCACTGTCACACTTGATTGATCCTATTCTCTCACATCTTATCCTCTTGCTCTTCACATACTTGTAGAATGCCTTAGGGGTTTCCTTAATTCTGTCCGCCAAGGCCTTCTCATGACCCCCTTTGGTGCTCCTAATTTCATTCTTAAACTCCATCCTGCTGGCCTTATAATCTTCTAGATCTCTATCATTACCTATTTTTTTGAATCTTTCATAAACTTTTCTTTTCTTCTTGACTAGATTTTGTACACCACTGTTCCTGTACCCTACCATCCTTTCCCTGTCTCACTGGAACATACCTATGCAGAACTCCATGCAAATATCCCCTGAACATTTGCCACATTTGTTCCGTATATTTCCCTGAGAACATCTGTTCCCAATTTATGTTTCTAAGTTCCTGCCTGATAGCCTCATATTTCCCCTTACTCCAATTAAACGCTTTCCTAATTTGTCTGTTCCTATTCCTCTCTAATACTATGGTAAAGGAGGTAGAATAGTGATCACTATCTCCAAAATGCTCTCTCACTGAGAGATCTGACACCTGACCGGGTTCATTTCCCAATACCAGATCAAGTACAGCCGCTCCTCTTGTAGGCTTATCTACATGTTGTGTCAAGAAACCTTCCTGAACACATCTAACAAACTCCACCCCATCTAAACCCCTCGCTCCAGGGAGATGCCAATCAATATTTGGGAAATTAAAATCTCCCACCACGACAACCCTGTTATTATTACACCTTTCCAGAATCTGTCTCCCTATCTGCTCCTCGATGTCCCTGTTCCTATTGGGTGGTCTAGAAAAAACACCCAGTAGAGTTATTGACCCCTTCCTGTTCCTAACTTCCACCCACAGAGACTCTGTAGACAATCCCTCCATGACTTCCTCCTTTTCTGCAGCCGTGACACTATCTTTGATCAACAATTTTGCCACGGCCCATCTCTTTACCCTCCCTACCTGTCCTTTCTGAAGCATCTAAAACCCAGCACTTGAAGTAACCATTCCTGCCCCTGAGCCATCCAAGTCTCTGTAATGGCCACAACATCATAGCTCCAAGTACTGATCCACACTCCAAGCTCATCCACTTTGTTCATGATACTCCTTGCATTAAATAAGACAAATCTCAAACCATCGGTCTGAGCGCTTCCCTTCTCTATCAGCTGCTTATCCTCCCTCTCGCACTGTCTCCAAGCTTTCCCTATTTGTGAGCCAACCGCCTCTTCCTCCATCTCTTCAGTTCGGTTCCCACCCCCCAGCAATCCTAGTTTAAACTCTCCCCAATAGCCTTAGCAAACCTCCTCGCCAAGATATTGGTCCCCCTGAGATTCAAGTGCAACCCGTCCTTTTTTGTACAGGTCACACCTGCCCCATAAGAGGTCCCAGTGATCCAGAAATCTGATTCCCTGCTCCAATCCCTCAGCTACACATGTATCCTCCACCTCATCCTATTTCTATACTCACTGTCATGTGGCATAGGCAGTAATCCCGAGATGACTACCTTTGTGGTCCTGCTTCTCAACTTCCTTCCAAACTCCCTGTAGTCTGCTTTCAGGACCTCCTCTCCTTTCCTATTTATATCGTTGGTACCAATACAGGGCGTCCCCGAGTTACGAATGTCCAACTTACGAACAACTCATACTTAAGAACGGCCTGCCATAAAGCCTATTATATAAAAAATTAGTCGGCTCGAGGAAGGAGAATGCCTTCCGCCATTTAAGTCGGATCATGTTGCCGTTAACACTGTGTTGAGTGTGTAACTTTGTATTTGGCTTAAATTTTTCTTAGTAAGATTCACCCTGACCCCCCCCCCCCCCCCTTTTCCAGTCAGCACAGCCTCCACTTGTCCCATTTAACTTGACTCAGTGCAGGTGGATTTTGGGACCCGGGGGAGCTTCGCACCCGCCACCCATGACTGCTGCTGAATCCGCAGTGTTTCTGTTCCGTTGACGGAAACGATCATGATTGAAAATAAAGTGGAAATAATAAAGTGATCGGAAAGAGGTGAAACACCGTTGGTCATTGGAAAAGCTTTAGGCTACAGTCGGTCAACGATCAGAACAATTTTAAAGGATAAAGTGAGAATAATGGAGCATGTGAAAGGCCCTGCCCTGATGAAACCTACAATTATTACTAAGCAATGCAGTGGTTTAATTATTGAAATACATACATTTCTTAAGTGTTTTATATGCACAGAAAGGTAAAATATATACTATATACTAAGACAAACATTTGACCATCTGATGCTAAATAATACTGGATGTACCTGTTCCGACTTACATACAAATCTGACTTAAAGACGGACTTAGGAACAGAACTCGTTCGTAACCCGGGGACTTTCTGTATGTACCTTGACCTCTGGCTGTTCTCCTTCCCACTTCAGGATATCGTGGACGTGATCAGAAACATCCCAGACCCTGGCACTTGGGAGGCAAACTACCATCTGTGTTTCTTTCCTGCATCCACAGAATCGCCTGTCTGACCCCCTAACTATAGAGTTCTTTATCACTCCTGTCATCTGCTTCCTTTCCCTACCCTTCTGAGCCACAGGGCCAGACTCTGTGCACTTGAATCCCAAGGGGACCAATATCCTGGCGGGGAGGTTTGCTAAGGCTACTGAGGAGAGTTTAAACTAGAATTGCTGGGGGATGGGAACCAAACTGTTGCTTCCCCCAGGTAGGCTGTTCCCCCCAACAGTACTCAAGCAGGAATACTTATTGTTACAACAGCTTACATGATGAACTGATAGATGAAGGATTGGGCCTACTCTGGCCTGCTCCAGAGTTCAGATCTGAGGACTCAATTCGGATTGTTGTGGTTCATTTCAATTGTTTGCATTTTTTCCCCCTTTCTCTTGCACATGAGGCGGTTGGTCTTTTATTTTTAGTTTTTTTTCTTTAATTGAGCTCTTTTGTGTTTCTTGCTTTGTGGCTACCCATGAGCAAACAAATCTCAAGGTTGTCTACATTCTTTGATAATAAATTTACTTTAAACTCTGAAGTTTGTAAAGCTCCAGGACCTGGGCCCCTGTACCTCCCTCTGCAACTGGATCCTTGACTTCCTAACCGAAACACCATAATCTGTGCGGTTTGTAAATAACATTTCCATCTCACTGACAGTCAACACTGGTGTGCCTCATGTATATGCGTTTAGCACACTGCTCTACTCTCTCTGTACCCACGACTATGTGGCTAGACACACCCCAAATGTCATCTATAAATTTGCTGATGATACATACGTTGTTGGCAGAATCTCAGATGGAGACGAGAGGGTGTACGTGAGTGAGATATACCAGCTAGAGTAGTGGTGTTGCCGCGACAACCTTGCACTCAAGATCAGTAAGACCAAAGACGGATTGTGGACTTCAGAAAGGGTAAGACGAAAGAACACGCATCCGTCCTCATAAAGGGATCAGACGTGGAATGAGTGAACAATCTCAAGTTCCTGGGTCTTAATATCGCAGAAGACCTAACCTGGACCCAACATATAGATGCGGCTAAAAAGAAGGCAAGACTGCAGCTATACTTCATTAGGAGTCTAAAGAGATTTGGTATGTTACGTAAAACACTCACAAATTTCTACAGATGTAACATGGAGAATATTCTAACGGGCTGCATCACCGTCTGGTATGGGGGTGAGAGTGCTAGTGCACAGGACACTGTGGAGTTGTAAAATTGTCAGCTCCTTCATGAGCACCAGCCTCCGTAGTATCCAGGACATCTTCAAGGAGCGATGCCTCAAAAAGGTGGCATCCATCATTACGGACCCCATCACCCAGGATGTGCCACTCTTCACATTGTTACCATCAGGAAGGAGGTAGAAAAGCCTGAAGGCACACACTCAGCGATTCAGGAACAGCTTCTTCCCCTCTGCCATCCAATTTCTGAATGGACATCGAACCTGTGAACACCACCTCACTATTTTTTGTTTCTGTTTTTTTTCACTATTTATTTAATTTAACTATTTTCTCTACTTACTATATTATATATAATAAAATTATATATATGTACTGTAATTCACAATTTTTATTGTTATTTCTATATTATCACGTATTGCATTGCACTGCTTTTGTAAATTTTAAAAATATATTAATGATAATAAACTGATTCTGATTCTTTTTTCCAGGTATTGGTAAATGCCAAAAAAAATTCAGCAATATTTTATTACAAAGTTGCTTTGAATTCTTTATGAATTTATTTTTCCTGATTTTCTCTAAGCATTGATCCCTCAGTACTGTTTGCATGTTTCCAAATTTGCTCTGCAAGTGCCTTTGGCAATCTGCAGCATTCCTGCTCTGTAACTATCTTCCAGAACAGATGCAAATCCATCTCTCTCGGATTGTTTTTCTTTGCTCCTCTTTAGTCCATGCCAGAGAGAGCCCTGGATTCATTCCCTGCACCCTGTCATCTTGCCTGAATTGTAAAAAACTAATCTGATCACGCAGCTACCCATTCCGATATCTTCAAATCCAGCTTTACGTAACAACTTGCTTTTCAATATTTTCTTTGGCACTGAGCTGCATTTCAAGGGTGCTTATCAGAAGGGCCAAAGCCAATTAAGAGTCTTTGCTGAATGTTAAGAAGAAATATCTGAAGAGATATTTGAAGTTGATAGCATGAAGTTGTCAGCACATTGTCAGGTGGAAAGCACCTTTCATGCAATTTATACATCAAATGAAAGTAATAATGAACACAGCTGAACACCTAATGAGTGACAGCATTGACTTTGGCCTAGCTGAGAGTCTATCTCTCACCATCTTGTGGTGAGATTCCAAAATTACATCTAACACGCACTTTGAGGCCAAGTGGAGGATCTTGTGATTTTCTGACTGATTAATGTGTGCAAAAAGTTGTGCCAGGTTTCTGTCAAGTTATTGTCTCACCCATATTCTGTTTGGTTCGATGTGAGGAAACCTTCAGAAAATTAGACTTTCCGAATGTAAAGGATGTAAGGATGATTTGGCAGATGAGTGTGTGGCTGAGGAATCGGTGCAGGTGGAAGGGTTTCGGGCTTGTGGATCATTTGGGATCTCTTTTGGCAAAGGTATGACCTGTACAAAAAGGATGGGTTACACCTGAACACGAGGAGGATGAATATCCTTGCACCAGCATTTCTGAAGCTGCTAGGGAGAGTTTAAACTGATTTGGCAGAGGGATTGGAGCTAGAGTGATAGGACTGAGGATGACGCAGTTGGTATACAAGCAGAGGCAATGTGTAGTGAGATTGTGAGTAAGAACAGGCAGATGATAGGCAAAATTGCATTCAGTGGGATTTGTTAAAGTGTTAAATGGGGCCTAAATCAAAAAGAGTGATAAATACAGTACTGGAGGTGTTATATTTGAATGCAGTCAGTGCATATATTAGTGCAATCAGAGATTGGCAGCTATCATGTTGTGGGCATCAGTGAGACATGACTAAAAGATTATAATTGGGACCTTAACACCAACAATACAGATTGTATCAAATGGATAGACAGGTACTTGGAGGAGGTGGGGTGGCTCTGTTGGGAAAAAATGAAATTAAATGCTTAGAAAGAGGTGTCATATGATCAGAAGATATAGAATCCCTGTGGGTATAAGTTCAGAAACAGCAAGGGTAAAAAGAACCTATGTGAGTTATGTACAGGGTTCCAGATAGTAGCCAGGATGTGGGATACATATTAGGACGCAAAATAGAAAAGTCATGTAATAGGGACAATGTTACAAAAGTGACGGGGGAATCTCAATATGCAGGTAGATTGGGGAAAATCAGGTTGGTGCTGGATCCCAAGAGAGGGAATTTGTAGAAAGCCCATGAGATAGTTTTTTAGAGCAGCTAATGGCTGAGCCCACTGTGTCAATGGCAATTCTGGAATGATTATTGTTTAATCAACCAGATTTGATTAGGTAAAGGAACCCTTAGAATGTAGTGATAGATGATAGAATTCACCCTGCAGATTGAGAGTGATGTCAGAGTTACAGTCGGCCCTCCTTATCCGCGGGGGTTTGGTTCCGGGAGCCCCCGCGGATACCAAAAAACGCGAATGCTCAAGTCCCTTATATAAAATGGCATAGTATTTGCATATAACCTACGCACATCCTCCCGTATACTTTAAATCATCTCTAGATTACTTATAATACCTAATACAATGTAAATGCTATGTAAAAAGTTGTTATTCTGCATTGTTTAGGGAATAATGACAAGAAAAAAAAGTCTGTACATGTTCAGTACGGACGCAACCATCGTAGCTCTTATGGGAATGCTGATGCCGATTCTCCCGTGATCTTTAAGCTCTTGAGGCTGTAGCGCTTTACACAGCCAGCCAGCCATCCCTAGCACTAACACTTCCACGAATTTCAGCTTCTTTCTGCTTTATTGTGCGAATGATCGATTCGTTCTTACCGACCTTACGGCCCACTTCGGCAAGCGACATGCTACTTTTCAAAAGATCTAAGATTTCTACTTTCTCGGCGAGAGATAGCACTTTATGCTCCCTCTTAGCCTTTGAGGAATTGCTTTGACCACTTAAATGCTTTTTAAGAGCCATTTTTTCACAGAAACAAAGTAGCGATCGAACAATGTTCAAATAACGAGTGCTGGAGAGAGAACATCCAGGTTTTCCCGATCCGCAGTGGATAAGGAGGGCCGACTGTATCCGTATTCCAGTGGAGTAAAGGGAATTGCAGAGACAGGAGAGAAGAGATGGACAACATTGATTTGAATGGGACCCTAGCAGGGAAGATGACAGAACAGCAATGGCTGGAGTTTCTGGTGACAGCTCAGAAGGTGCAGGATAGATACATCCCAAAGAAGAAGAAGTGGTCTAAAGGGAGTTTGAGGCAACTGTTAAAGGGAAGTCAAAGACAGAAGGCAACTAAAAAGCTATAAGGAGAAAAAAGATGAAACATGAAGGTAAGCTATTCAATAATATAAAAGTGGATACCAAAAATTTTTTAGATATATAAAGAGTATAAGAGAGGCAAAAGTGGATAACAGACTTCTGCAGAGGTAGTAACGGGGGGACAACAAAAATGCAGATGAACTTAATTAATATTTTGCATCAGTCTACACAGTGGAAGAGACAGGGAAACCTTGCCTGACAAATCTGTTGCAAGTCTTTGAGGAAGTAACAGGCAAGAAAGACGAAGGAGAGTTGGTGGGTCTTGTGTACTTGGATTTTCAGAAGACCTTTGACAAGATGCCGCACATGAGGCTGCTTAACAAGATAAGAGCCATGGAATTACAGGAAATATACTAGCACGGATGCAGCTTTGGCTAATTGTCAGGAGACAGAGAGTAGGAATAACGGGAGCCTTTTCTGATTGGCTGCCAGTAACTAATGATGTTCCACAGGAATCATTGTTGGGACTAGTTCTTTTCACTTTAAATGTCAATAACTTGAATGGCAGAATTGATCGTTTTATGGCCAAGTTTGTGGACAAATACAAGTGTAGCTGGAGGGGAAGGTAGCATTGATGAATCAGGGATTCTGCAGAAGTACTTAGACAGATTGGGAGAATTGGCAAAGAAGTAACAAGTGGAAAATAGTGCAGGGAAATGTATAGTCATGCACTTTGTAGAAGGAATAAAGACATAGACTATTTTCTAAATATGGAGAAGATTCAAAAATCAGAGGTGCAAAGGGATTTGGGAGTCCTTGTGCAGGATTTCCTAAAGGTTAACTTGCTGGTTGAGTCAGTGGTGTGGAAGGCAAATGCAATGTTAGCATTCATTTCAAGAAGACTAGAATATAAGAGCAAGGCTGTAATGCTGACATTGTTCAGACCGCCCTTGGAATATTCTGACCGATTTTGGACCCTCTGTCAAAGAAAAGATGTGCTGGCATTGGAGAGGGTACAGAGGAGCTTCATGAGAGTGATTCCAGGAGTGGAAGGGTTAATGTATGAGGAGTGTTTAATGGCTCCAGGCCTGTACTTGCTGGAGTTTAGAAGAATGAAGGGTGACCTCATTGAAACCTGTTGAACATTGAAAGTCCTAGACAGAGAGGATGTGGAGAGAATGTTTCCTATAGTGGGAAATCTAGGACCGGAAGGCACAGCCTCAGAATAGAGGGTCATTCATTTGGAACAGAGATGAGGAAGAATATCTTTAACCAGAGGGTGGAGAATCTGGGCGGCTGCAGAGTCTATGTCATTGAGTATACTTCAAGCCGAGTTTGAAAGGTTCTTGATTATTCAGAACATCAGTTGTTACAGGGAGACAGCAGGAGAATCGAACTGAGAGGAATAATAAATCAGCCGTGATGGAATGGCAGAGAAAACTGGATGGGCCAAATGGCCCAATGTTGTATGGTCTTCCTAAACAGTTATCCACTGTTGCAGTCATCCATTACCTACTTAAGTATGTGTGCAGAGTCACTGAAGTGTACAACATGCAGATTATTTTTATTAAAAAGCCTTGTAGCACTTTAAGTATTTTTCTTGTTTCTCTTTCTGCTTATCCTTCTCTTTATTATTTGGAAGATTTAAAATGTTCAAGGTCTCAAGGCATAGTTCAGATGGGTCTGAGACATCAGAAATATGGGCAACCATCAGTTGAATCACTATCCTATTCTTTGGAAGGCAGGAAAGAACGAACAATGCCTCTTCAATTGGACTGGGCCCAGGCCTGGCATGGTCCCTGAGGTGCAGTTCCTGATCCCCATTACTGTTACTCAGGAGTTTAATGTCTAAACAAATCCCTTCTGAGTTAGTTTTGCTTTGAGATCAATGCTTGTTGATGCTGGGAGGTGTCAGTGAGTCTGAGCAGAGTGCAGAGTGAATGGTGAATGTGTAAAACAGTGTGCAACATCAGATTGCAGATTGCAGGCCCTTTGAAGTAACGTTTCTGAGCAATCAGCTTAGTACGCGCTGACTGATTTGTAAGTGAAGAAAGATAAAAGTTTCTCAGACCAATATGCTTGATAAAATTTTACTGTTGCATAGAGGGGAGAAGAGAGATGATTTTACTGACCGGTGCTAAGACATCTAGAAATGTGTGCAAAATTAATCTACTTAAGGTTAGCATGATTTTTGTAGCACATTCCAATTTTATATGAGTTGTAAATTTTTACATCAATTTCTAACCCAAGAGATAAGACAGCGATAGAAACCAGTGAGTCTAGCAACACTCTTGAATATTGATTCTCTATCTCACTGGGACATGGATGATGAATGATGGTATTAGCAGTTTTTCTTAGCGACAAAACAATTATGGTTACTGTGGAAATGGAATACTCGGGTTCCAAAAGATGAATTTCGGGGAATGTGTGACAGAAATTAGTCAAGATAACACCAAGCTACAATATCTGTTGGGTTTTGGTTCGGACTTAGTTGTTCTTTAGGGTCTTTGGGGTGGTTTTGGGGACAGTGTGGGGAATCAGAGACAGGAAACGGAGAGTCAGGGCAGGAGCCAGAGTTCAGGTTGGAATGCCCTGTCATTGAAGGCCAGTGATGGATGTCAGGTTGGCAGGCACTGAGGATGAAGTCCAGCCAATGCCGTGTTCAATGACCGGGATAGTCGGGCCCCATGGTCAAGGGCTGGTGATTCTATGGTGGGAGAGTCCCAGGATAGGTATCCATCCAGGTTGGAGGCTTGAGAGCCAATTTCATACTTGTTTTGTAAGTCCTGGGGTCAGAGGTCTGTGCAAGTCAGGAGTTTGAGACCTGGAATTCCAAGTTCTGTGATTGGCAAGTCCTGGGGTCAATAACAAAGAATGAAGCTGAAAGGGTGAAGACCAAGGTCAGTGAGTCTGGAAGTCGAGGCCCATTTGTCGAAGCCCCCGGGTCGACGTCTCTGGAAATTGGAGACTCAGTGTCTGCAATCCAGGCCAGGGACTGGAGGTTGGAGACCTGGACCTGGCCTCTCCTGGGTTGGAGACTTGTCTGGGTAGGTGGGAGCGAGGGAGGGAGGAGAGGGGCTTGTTTTGCTGTTATTGATTTGTTTCAATTTGTTGCTGTTGTTGCTGCTGCTTGTCTTATTCTGTAAAACATTGTGGGCATGTTATGTGGGTGGCTTAATGTGTGACGACACGTGTGGGATGCTCCCAGCACAACTTTACATCGTATTGGTTGTTAACACAAGTGACACATTACCCTGGATGTTTCAATGTATGTGTGACAACTAAACAAATGTGAAATCAGAGAAGTTAAATGAAGAATGGGGGAAGGAGATTTATGTTGAGCCTAGCGTGAATCACTTGGGCTGACAATCTGGTTTGCATTGCTGTCCATTCTGTGTAACTGATCAGCTTTTTTCTTATATCCATTACTCATCAGGCAAAAGAGACAGTGACTTCTTGAGTGTCATTAAATCAGTAATATATTAAAGGGGAGCGACTTTACCATTAGTGTTGCAATACCATTGTTAACCTCTTGTCCTTGCTAGCTATTGAAGGATACTCTTCCACGTAAACTATCACAAGGACATCAAAAGCATCTGAGTTAAACATGACCAAGAACAAATGTTTTCTAATCATAATATTTGGGTAGTTAAGAAAGCTAAGATGGTAATGGTTGCTTTAGTAAAGTGTTTCTGTGCCATCTAGAGACACTGAGATAGACAAAACCGAAAGAAGAGTTCAGCTTAGTGGTTAGCGGAACTCAAATATAATAGCAGTGGCCTGGGTTCAGTTCTGCCACTGTCTATAAGGAGTTTGCATATTCTGCTCATGACCACCTAGGTTTCCTCCGTGTGCTCTGGTTTCCTCCCACATTCCAAAGTCGTATGATTGGTGGGTTGATTGGTCACATGGGTGTAACTGGGCAGAATGGGTTTGTTGGGCTAGAACAGCCTATTACTGTACTGTATCTCTAAATGTATAAAATACTCAACCGATCAGGCAGTGGTTATGGAGAGTGAAAATATGGTTACTGTTATGGAAGGATAACCTTACAGCAGAACCAGTGATACGAACAGGAAAAGCAAGAGGCCTGCAATTGTTGATGATTGTAATTGTCCCTTGGGCGACACTGTGCTCTCAGGGAAGATGGAGCACCTTTCCTCAAGTCTGTGTTAGGCTTTCCTGGAGTACAGCCACATAGGTCAAAGTGTGATAGTGAATTACAGTGCCAGGGAGCACAGAGATTATACAAAACGGGCTTTTTTCTTGAGCCATATTCTGTGGCCTAAACAAAACACTCTGAAAATGGTATTCAAAATGAGAAAGTGGTAGTCATATTGAGTTACGGGGAAAGGAGTGACATATTGTGAAATAAATTCAATACAAATCTATTCTGTACAGTAGGTAAAACTGTCAGGAGCAGCTCTCAATGCTTTGGTTTAAGTTGCATCAACATTATCTACCTGCTGGGAATATATTTTATCATTTTTAGTTAGTAAACCTGAATTATTATACAGAGAAATGCCATGGGCACGAAAACAAATGCTGGAAATCTGAAATCAAAATGGTCAACGGGTCAAGCAGCACCTGTGGAGGTGAGGCAGAGTTAACATTTCATGTATCTGACTTACAAGCAATGTCATTGGCCTGAAATGTTAATCCTGTTTCTCTCTCCATTGAGATTAAGAAAGGTTCTACAGATTTAATCTGGAAGAAATGAAATATAGGAGACATGGTGTAAAGTATGAAAGAATTCAGATTGCAGGATAAATAACCAATCAAATGTGAGGCTTCTTAACACTGCATCAGAGAATCTGCTGGGCAGTAATGCAGGACATGAATGCTCTTAAAAATATGTACTCTATTGTACTATTGTCATTGTACCAATTGCATTAAAACCAAAACCATTCTATGTTTTATTATCTTTAGCAAAAGGTTTCTTTTGGATACTTATTTGCTAAACTTGACAGCTGGGTGTATACATTTAGGATATTCTGATTATTTCTGACTCATTTAGATAACTTCATATTTGCTTCCAAGGAAAGACTCTTTATGTCTAAAGCTGTTGCGATCTTGACTTGGAACTGATTATATTAGCTTTATAAAAGTTGGAGTTACTGGGCTTATAGGGCTATTTCTTTTTTAAAGTATCTTGTGTGTCACAAAGACAATTGACAAGTTGTTTCAGGCATGAGTTAGAACACCATTAGTAGCTATACTGACATGCTCTGCTTTCACAATCTGGACTTTATTGAACGTGGTCCCAGTGCATCAAGCTTACACCACAGCATCTTTTAATGATGAGCAGCAGGTGTCAAAGAAGACCACTGCCATTTGAAGGCTTTCCTCCAGATAGCACATATAAGAATCTGAGTAAGGAAGAACAGGAATAGATGGCCAGGCCCCTGCTTCGCCATTCAATATGATCATAGCTGATCTGTACTGCTCTCTCATGTGCCAGTTCCCCACCAACTTTCAGTTCTTCAGTCTTCCAAGTATTTATCTACCTCCACCATAAATGTCTCTAATGACCTATCTTCCCTCATTCTCAAGGGCAGAAATTCAATCCCTTCCAAGATAAGCAATTTCAATGCCTGCATTTTGAATGACAAGCCTCCCAGTTTGTGGTCCATGTCTACTAGTTTGTGATTGTCCCAATAGTGGAAACATCTCAACATCTACCCTCATAATCACAAGAAAATCTGAAGGTGCTGGAAATCTAAGCAACACACACAAGAGGCTGGAGGAACTCAGCAGGCCAGGCAGCATCTATGGAAAAGAGTAAACTGTCAATGTTCTGGGCTGTGACCCTTCACCCAACATTTTGTGTATGTTGCCCAACATCTACCATGTCAAGCTCCTTTAGGATCTTGTATGTTTGAAAACCCCTCATTCTTCTGAATTCCAAGGAACAGAGATCCAATCTGCCTAGCCTTTTTTGATAGGACGTTCCTCTCATCCCAGCAGCTAGTCTGTTTAATCTCCTTTGGACTGTCCCTAAAGCAACTGTATGCTTTTTCAGGTGAAGGACCAAAATGATGTGCAGTATTTCAGATATGGCCACACCAACATCCTTTAAAACTGTAACAAAACTTCCTTATTCCTAAACATGAAACAATAAAGGCCAATAAGTTGTTTGCCTTCTTAACTGTGGTTAAATATACCTGTTTGTTTTGTGATTCATGCACTAGAACAGTAAATCCCTCTGAATTTCACTCGTTTGCTATCTTCTCCATTTGGATAATAATCCACCTTTTGATTCTTCATACCACACTTTACTATAGTTATCTCCATTTTCTAGGTTTTTCCCAACCATTCAATCTACCTGTAGAATCATAATGTCCTTGATGCACCATCAATAACACTCTGAGACGTGAGGCGAGATATTGGCTTTTATTGACTGAAAGAAAAAACAAGCGGCAATTGACCACCATGCTACATCCTAGAGACTGAGGGCAGGGCTCAGGCCCCAATTGCCTTTATACCGGGGTCTGTGGGAGGAGCCACGGTCAGTGGGAGGAGCAACAGGAGCAGTCAGCGGGGGGGGGGGGGGGGCGTGTCCAGACAGGTATATATTGTTCACCACAGTCCTCCTAACAACATTCCCTTCCACCTATTTTCATATCTTCAACAAACTTGGAAAACTACATTTCAAACCATCCTCTAAATCATTAATGTAGATATTAAACAATCAAGGGCCAAGAACTGAATCCTATGGTACAGTGCTGGGTACATCTCTCCAGCCTTAAAAGACCCAATTTATTTTAACTCTTTTCTAGTTTCTATAGTTTCTGATCCATGATAATGCATTTCCTCCCACACCTTCCTGATTTAGAGTTTAAAAAGTGTAACTCCTAACCCAACACCACAAATGGAGGCTCTTCACCTGACAAAATGCAGTACTTCAAAAGGCTTTGCCACTGTGTAAGACCACCTAGAGATGCATAATGAATGGTCGCCTGGCCAGCATGACCCATATCTATGCAAGCTATGAATAAAGAGGAAGAACACCAACACTACAAGCTGTGATCGGAAGGTTTGCTAATTCATTCCACAATTTTCATTTTGTTTTCTTCTAAGTGCTGGCTCTTGCTCTGGGGACTTTTCACTGCTGTCATCGTATGATTGATATCAAGATCTGTGGGCGGGTGGAAGGAAAGGATGGCTTTCACTTGAGCAGAAATAGTATTGATAGGAAGAATCAGTCCAGTCATGAAAAAGATAAAATGTTAAATGGACAGAAAATGGGGAGAGTCCAGATTTGAGATAAAGAGGGGGGAACAGAACATAAAGTCATTAGAGTAGATTTGCATAAAATTTACACCACTGAGAAAAGTAATTTGACCTAAACAATCCATATTTTATTATGGGTAAATCAAAACCACACCCATGGTTATTATGGGTAAATTAAAAACCATCCCCATGGTTATTATGGGTAAATTAAAAACCACACCCATGGTTATTGTGAGTAAATAAAAACCAAACCCATGGTTATTATGGACAATAAAAACCAAACCCATGGTTATTATGGACAATAAAAACCAAACCCATGGTTATTATCGACAATAAAACCACAGCCATGGTTATTATGGGTAAATAAAACCAAACCCATGGTTATTATGGACAATAAAAACCAAACCCATGGTTATCATGGGTAAATAAAAAAACAAACCCATTGTATTATGGGTAAATTAAAGACAACACCCATGGTTATTATAGGTAAATAAAAAGCAACCAATATTTATTATGGACAATAAAATCACACCCATGGTTATTATGGACAAATAAAAACAACACCCATGGTTATTATGAACAATAAAACCACAACCATTGTTATTATGGAAAATAAAAACCAAACCCATGGTTATTATGGACAAATAAAAAACACACCCATGGTTATGATGACAAAGGCCACACCCATGGTTATTCAGAAGCCAGGAGGTCTAGTTAGAACGTCAGAAAATACAGAGGAGAATAGGAAACTGGGATTTGGATCAGTGAAAGATTAAAAAAAATAATTTTCATGGAAGGCTCTAAAAGTAGCAAAGAATTGAATGAGAAAAACAAGAAAAACTCCAGCTAATGTTTGAGAGGAGAAATTAAAGGTCAGCAATTAGTTCCATCTGCATAAATAGGCAAAATAAAACCAGTTAGAGGTATTTATGACTATTAACAGCTATGATATCAGGATTGGGAACTTCTGTTTAAAATATTTATTACATGAGGGCAGAGAGTGATTGGTGTAGCGGTATGTGCAAATGCTAGCATCTGAATATCTGTGGGTTGGTTTAAGGCAATCCACGTACAAAAGAGAAAAGAAGTAATGAGTCCTACCCAAGACCGAATAGCAGTGATGAGACAGAATAGAGAGACATCAAGCATCAAGTAAATTTGGATCTGTGGATGAAAGGAAACTGAAATATGAAAATGAGGCATATAATTAATACAAATGGCACTTATGAGGATTGCATGTAGTGAAGTGGATGTACTGTGAATTTCAACATTAATTCTGAGTATATCAATATCACTGTCAATGCCAGCACTTACAACCCAGTCCTGGTTGCCCTTGAGAAATTAGTGGTGAGCTGAACTCTGCCAGGTTTCAATACAATGCTTTTGAACAGGAAGATGCAGTACTTAAATTGGCAATGATGAATGAATGGCAGGGTACATACAAGATGGCACAGTGTGCATCTTAGAAGGTAATTTGAAGTGATTGGGTTTCTCATTTCCTCCTGCCTTTGTGCTCCAAAGATCATAAAACATAGGACATAGGACCACAGAATTAGGCCATTTGGTAGCCTATCAAATCATTAACATTCAGAATGTCCTATTCAGTTTATTTGGTACAACTGGTATAGGTACAAATATAATGGAATAAATCTCCCCTAACTGGTGTGTAAGAAAGAAAAGAGTTGTTGCAAAACTCCGTGGTGTAAATCTTGTTCCACGATAATGTCTTTAATTTTGATTTTAACATAATTACATTTATTCCTTTCTGAAATGCATTCATTTTTGGAAATGTAATTTCTCTTTCAAAATGTTTTAGATTATTTGAAGCCTGCCACTTGAACAATAATAATGGATCTCACAAACAAGAGAAAATCTTCAGATGCTGGAAATCCAAGCAACACACACTAAGTGCTGGAGGAACTCAGCAAGCCATGCAGCATATATAATGGATCTAACCATCGGTTTGGTAATAGACTGTTTCAAATATCCGGTGACTTCTGTAAGTGAAGCACTCAAGAGATGATGGTTCTATTCATACTGTACTCTAGCCAGAGAGATGTATGGATGGCAACACTAGTTGCCTGATTTTGGGCCACTGGAGGTAAAAGGGTAATTGTTCCCAATCTATGGTGCAACAACACGATGAAGTGAATTCATTTTGCATGTCTGGGAGGGCCAATGTTTCTCTCCATAGAGTGAAATTATTAAATTTTCGTTACTATGTGATAAAACTAGCTCATGTAATATTTGGTGAGGACCCTTTAAGAGTCGTACCATGTGGCCAACTACTCTCTGTGTGTTACTACAAATGTTCCAATGTGTGGAGTAAAATGCTTTTTTTCTCCCTGCAAGTTCTTTTGTTTAACAAAGCACTTTTTTTTTTAGTTTGAATTATTGGCTAGCCTCCAGTCTCTTGCTGAGTGAATGAGAAAAAGATACTGAGACCATATTCTCTTTCAATTGTTCTTTTTTTTTAAACAAAGCCTCGCTCTTGTAGTGAGTGATGTTTGTGGAACTCAATTTCAGGAAACAACTCCAGAGAATATACAGTTTGGCCTGGGTGGATTTTAATGGTGAACTCCAAGGGGAAGAGCAGAGGCCTGAAGTAAAACCATGGCAAATGGATCTCTGGTTACACTTCAGTAGATAAGGATTGGGACAGGCAATCAGACGATGAAGAGCAGCAATGGAGGACGATCTAAAAATTGCAGATGCTAGAAATCTGAAATAAAAGCATGATGACAGCAGTACTTAGCAGTGTCAAAGATAGATAAAATGCAAGTAAGTTTTCAGTGTTGCTGTTCACATTAAAATCAGTTTGATGGAGGTAGTTTCAGAGACAAAGGCTCTTTTTGGTGCATTTCAAAATGGAGTTCCAGAAAGGGTGAGAATAGAATTGAGAGGAGATAGAATGATTGGGAATTATAAGGAGAAACAAGGTATTCTGCTTGTGCAGGAAATCTGGAACCACACGTACAAAATTCTGGAGGAGCTCAGCAGGTCAGGCAGCATCTATGGAGAGAAATGTACAGTCAATATTTCAGGCCGGGAGCCTTCTGCAGAGCGCAGTGGCCAGAATAAAAGGGTGGAGAGAGGAGGGGAATGAGTAAGTGAATGGCGAATCCAGATGAGTAAGGAAGGTAGGTTGGTGGGAGGAGGGGAAATGATGTGAGAAGCCAGGAGGAGATAGGTGGAAGGTAGAATATGATAGGAGAGAACAGTGGATGATAGAATAAATGGGAGGACATGGGCTGCCAGAGGGAGGAAACTTTGGGTGGGGCAGGTACTGAGGATGCAGGGTGGATGACAGGGTAAAGGGGCCAGAGAGATAAGGGAAAACAAAAGTGGGGAGAGGAATACACCGGGAAAAAATGTGCAGACTTTCAATAAGTAACACAAACAATATGCTGGAAGAACTCAACAGGTCGGGCAGTATCTATGGGAAAAAAAAGTCTATGTTTTGGGCTGGGACCTTTCATCAGGACTGGAAAGGAAGGGGGAAGAAGCCAGAATAAGGAGGTGGGGGAGGCAATGGATACAAGCTAGAAGGTGATAAGTGAGGCCAAGCGAGGGGGATGATAGATGGGTGGGGGACTTTCAATAATTTTAATAGTATTTTTAATAACTTTATTTTAGTTATTTCAATAACTTTCAATAATGTTAATAGACTTTCAATAACTTTTAAACAACACACAGAGAAGTTAGATCTTTTATTATGTTTGAATATATATTAGACTACAAAATTTATGAATGGATCAGATGGTGTAATGGGGAAAATTGTGAAATATGTAAGTTACAAGGTGTAAGATAAAATAATCAAAATCTCATTGGAGGGCTGAATGGACATGGTGGAATATTTGCCTGTTCTAGACAGTTATTAAAACATAATTTATTCAAAACTTTAGGAATTCTAGGTTGATGCTAATGCTTTGGAAAAGCTAAATGTTTCTAAACTATTTTCTTGGCTTGGAAAAACCTACCCCCCCCATTAAATGTCATTAAAGATATTGAATCAGAATCAGAATTGGCACAAGTGGTGAAATTTGGGGTCATCTACTGCATCCGATGCTCCTGTTGCAGCCTCCTCTACATCGGCGAGACCCGATGCAGATTGGGGGACTGCTTTGTCGAGCACCTCTGCTCCATCCGCCTTAACAGACAGGATCTCCCGGTTGCCACCCACTTCAACTCTGCTTCACATTCCCATACGGATATGTCCATACATGGCCTCCTCTATTGCCATGATGAGGCCAAACTCCGGTTGGAGGAGCAACACCTCATATACCATCTGGATAGCCTCCAACCCCTTGGCATGAACATTGAATTCTCCAACTTCCAGTAATTCTCTCCCCCTCCCTTCCCACATCTCAGTTTCACTCTGCAGCCTATCACCTCCCTCATGGTTCCGCCTTCTTCTACTACCCATAGTGCTTTCCCCTTACATTCCTTCTTCACCTTTCCTGCCTATCCCCTCCCTGCTTCCCCTCCCCAACCCCTTGATCTTTCCCCTTACTGGTTTTTCACCTGATATCTACCAGCCTTCTCCTTCCCACCCTCCCCCTACCTTCTTTATAGGGCCCCTGCCCCCTCCCTCTGCAGTCCTGACGAAGGGTCTCGGCCCGAAGCGTTGACAGTTCATTTCCATGGATGCTGCCCGACCTGCTGAGTTCCTCCAGCGTGTTGTGTGTGTTGCTTTGACCACAGCATCTGCAGAGTATTTTGTGTTTGTGAAATTTGTTGCTTTGTGGCAGCAGTACAATGCAATTTATAATAAAACCTATAAATGACAATAGAAAGAATATATTGCAGATAAAAAAAGAGTAAAATAAATGAATAATGTAGAAAGAGAAGAAAATATACTGAGTTATTTTTCATGGGTTCATTGTCCATTCAGAAACCTTATGGCAGAAGTGAAGGAGCTGTACCTGAAGCATTGAGTATGTATCTTTAAGCTCCTGTACCTTCTCCTTAATGCTAGCAATGCGAAGAGGGCATGTTCTGGGTGATGGGGGTCATTAATGATGGATAATAAAGTACTTCCAGTCAGATCTTGTAACAGAAATGAAATACACTGGTAGGTCATAAATTCTTGGACATAGATATACGGTTAGAACATTTCCTATGACTCTTGAATTTGAATCCAGCTTGGAAAGATTGATAGACAAACTCCATCGGCTAAATTAAAGGCAGGATAAATTGAAGGTAATTCCATCTAATTTTCATGCGGCCTCAGCACAAATTCTGTGCATTATGTTATTTAACTATTATTAATTCTGAGAACATAAACTTTGAGAGCTATTGTTAAATTAATGGTTTCAGTCAGAGTCCATACTTCACACTTTGCTAAAGCTCAATATACTTTTTTGGGCAATGTAAATCAGAAAACCTGTCATAGATGGTTCTGGGAAGAAATGGTGTTAATTCTAGAAAGAAAAGTGAGGGAAATTTTCTTTTTGTTATCATTATCTGGTTAATTTTTCTGAGCACAAAATCATCGTTTCTCCCTTCAAGTTTCTAATTAACAAAGATTTTTAAATTAAGTATTAGAGCTTAAATGAGCTAAATGAATTCCAATACCTGTGACAACCGTGATTGGGGAAGCACGGTAGTATAGTGGTTATCACAACGCTTTACAGAACCGGTGACCGAGGTTCAATTCCTGCTGCTGCCTATAAGGAGTTTGTATGTACTTCCCGTGCCCTTGTGAGCTTCTTCCGGGTGCTCTGATTTCCTCCCACAGTCCAAAGACACGTGGTTGGTAGGTTAATTGATCATTGTAACTCGTCCCGTGATTAGGCTCAGATTAAATCAGGAGATTGCTGGCCAGCATGGCTCAATGGGCCAGAAGGTCCTTGCTGTATCCTCAATAAATAAACAAACAAACAAACAAACAAACAAACAAATAAATAAATAAATAACTTGCCCATCAACAGGCAAGAGCACTAAGGTGCAGAGTCAAAATAATGAAAACAGTGAGAGTTTGTTAGATCTGCTAATCTCTGTGAATGTTTAACTGACAGTTTATATTCTACTTAGAGGGCAAAAGGAAGCATGGGCATCTGGTTCAACATGGCTGTTGAGAGTCAAAGGAATAAATAAAATTGATGTTGTATTGGTGTTTTACCACTAGACGTCACTTGCTCATTTAGTAAATACAACAAGGTATGTGTATAAAGCATACCAAATATATAGGATCATATCATTAACAGGATACCTGCCTGATTCCATAAATACAAAATTGGATTCTTAAATATGACTTTGAATGGAATAATTGGTTTTGAATCCTTAACTCACCAATTTTCTTACTGACTTTGTTTTACTTTATTTATAAAAGTAAGTTATGACCTTGTTCAGTATTCTCAGAAGCAAGAGGCAGAACAAACACAATCTTTCCTGAATGGTCTCTGCACATTCATACTAAATATGATGTATCTCCCTCAAAGTAAACCATTGGGATTTTTGTTATTTACCATTCATGGAATGTAGCATGTGTTACTTGTATAAACACTGAAAATCAGAAAGTGGGTGGAAATATAAAATGAGGGAGAAAAAGCAACAGTTAAATTCCAAGTATACAAAGACATCACTTTAACAACAAAATGCTTTAGTCAAAACAAAAGTGAAGCCATATTTTTGGTGCTTAATATTTAAATGGGTGCGTTGCTGCTCTACGTGGAACTCTGCCGTAGCCCTCTAACAATGTTGAGCCTTTAAAGTCTGAGGAAAATCTCTACCTCTGTCTGTGGCTAAAGTTTCACTCGTGGCTCAGAGTTCTGTCACAGCAACAACAAAAGCAGGCCTTGGCCCTTTGTCAGCGACATGATTTATTTCTGGAGCCAGGAGCGTGTTTTGTAAAGCCTTCTATTCTGCAATACACAATGCGCAGCCACTGAATTTTAATAGTATGGCTTGAAGACAGACATGTTTTCAAAAGGAATAGGGCTTTGGGTCCCTCTGAATCCCAGCCTAGATGACTGACAGAGTTTATACAGGGGGATGAATAGCACACGGTCTGGTAGACCTTTTATTCTGCCTGAAAGAATATTTACAGAAAGTTTTGCAAGCTTGTTGAATTTTTTTTCTCTTCCCCCCCCCCCCCCAACCCTGTGTTTAAGCCCTCTCCATAAATGGCTTTATTTTCTTTCATTGTCAATGTTTTCTTGACTGTGATTCAGTCAGAAGGAAGATTACAGGGGTTTTTGGATCCCAGTAGCAACTTAAATGTGAGTTATTAAGGAGAGTTTGGGGGGTGGGGAGTTGAATAGTTTCCTGGAGACTTTTGCCTTAAGCATCCAAAATTCAAACTTGCCATCTTGACATATATAACTGTTTTGAGCTGTAATAATTTCGGTTTTGAAAGTAGACAGGGAGATTTTAAAGCCATCATTACCAATTTTCTAGTTTTTATGGTTCAGAAAAGTTGGATGTAACAGTAGGTCAGCCTTCAATTACTTTATCACCAATATCTGAATTGTAATTATAGATAATGTGAAATAAACCTCTAATTTTTTTGGTTAATAAGGACACAATAGGAGAAATTCTATGCAGTTCTATAACTTGATACTATCTGCATCTGTCTTATTTCTAAAATGTTAAAGAGACATATTGGGGCTTTCTGGCGTTTGGAGTTCAGTTCTGTAAGGAGTCTCTGTACGTCCTCTCCATGGATGCGTGGGTTTTCTCAGGTGCTCCGGTTTCCTCCCACAGTCCAAAGGCGCTGGGTAGGTTAATTGGTCATTGTAAATTGTCCTGGGATTATGTTAAGGTTAATCGGGTTCGTCATGGGTTGCTGGGCAGCATGGCTCAAAGGGCTGGGAAGGTCTACTCTGCTCTGTATCGCTAAATAAATAGTAAATAGATTTTGTTATGTTTGAGCAGAATAGAGCGGACATTACGCAGTTTATGACCAATAAAATTGATTCCAAGGAGATGGAATATGTTGTAAGTCCTCTATCAATGGTTCACACTCTGATGTGGGCAAAAGACTTATTGTATAAAATCCGAGTCTAAAATTTCTGGAAGATAGATTCTTCCCCAGCACTCCTGCCTAACTTCTGTGGGAGATAAAAACAGCAGCCAATAGCTATTGATGTTGGAGATGGGGTGGGTGCCAGACTCCTGATAACATAAAGTGGGATTACCAGCAGATCCACTGTAGATCTCAGGGTCCAAATAATTAAAGGCATCTCATTTAATTTCAATCACATTTAATGCTCTGTTTCAAATGTGATACATGCCAAGCATGGAGAACCATTAAAAATAATTACATCAGGGCAGCGATGTCAAATAGGCTGATGATATCTGCAGTTATCCCCTTTCTAAAATGTTATGGAGTAGCAGAAACATTTACAAGTTGTTTACTTCTGTTAAGTTAATATCATATTTCCCTACAGGGTGGGAGCCGTTGAAAACTGAAGCAGGCTGTAACATCAGGATCGGAAGGTTACGGGATTGGGACAAGGGACAGCCATTTTTTAAAGAGAAAACAATTTGACCTTTCACCTTTAAAAGCTGGGTTTGATTTCAATCCAAAGTGACACAATGAAGGTCTTCTATTTTTACTAGGTACAATGGTCTGAAGAAAAAGAGGCTTGAGGTTTTCTCAATCCAGTCCTTAGTCCTCCAAATGGAAGAGTTCAAATAAAGCAGTACACAATGGTTCTAGTAAATTAGCAATCTTCTTTTGAGAGACTATTAAGATGACTGACGGGTAAGCAAAAATACATATTTTGCTGTCAAAAAAAGGTGGGCTTGATGTCATCATTAAATGGTTATTGTGAGAAAGAGAGACGCAATCGAATGTTGATATGCAAAAAAAAAATCACCGTCTGAGTTGACTTGTTCCTTCGTTCCACCTTGCAAAACTGTCAGTTTGTAGCTGCCTTTTCATTCACATGCATGCATTGAACGCCACGGAGCTGCAGTGTGTGATCTGCAGATGCACATTTACATTGCCCAATGGTACCTGGAGTTAGGAATTATGGCAGTAATCTTTCAAAAGTGTGGTAATAACTGCAAATCGATGAAAATTAACTGTTATGGATATGGAGTCTCATTCATTATGATTTTACGTAATTTTAAAAAGTAAATAATTTTTCGTCTTTGTTCTATATCTTTATCATTCTTCAAGTCTTTAGTCAATGCCAAATTTGACATTGTAATATTGAATTCATGCCCTTAAAATCAGTCACCTCCTTGGTCTTTATGCTGCTAACTTCCCCTTTCCTTAACGCTCGTTGGTTAAAGGTGTACCTGGTTCCCATTGTTCTGCTCTCCTCAAGTGGTGCTGAAGATGCAGTGAATCGTCTAGAGTACGGTAACACACACAAAATGCTGCAGGAACTCAGCGGGCCGGGCAGCATCTATGGAAAAGAGTGAACTGTTGACGTTTTGGGCCAAGACCCTTCATCAAGTCATCCTCCTTCACCCTCCATCCTTTCATCGTCCAGCATGTGTGTTGCTTTGGATTTCCAGCATCTGCAGACTTTCTCATTGTTGTGATGCTATTACTACTGCAAAGTCTCTTCAAGGGATGCCTATTCTGAAGAAATTAAACCTTCCTGTGGCGGGAGTTCAGTGGTTCCTGTTGAAGGGTCTTGGCCTGAAACTGTACTCTTTTCCACAGATGCTGCCTGACCTGCTGAGTTCCTTCAGCATTTTGTGTGTGTTGCTTTGGATTTCCAGTATCTGCAGATTTTCTCTGGTTGTGATACTATTGTAGGGCAAATGTCACTCAATCCATGTTTCAGAAAAATATGGCATTCTCCCCTTGGCTCTGATGCAAGAAATAATGGAAAAATCTTTATCTTTTACTCTGTCTGATGAGGGAGTGTTTGTTACTAAGTCAATGAAGTAGGCACATCAGGTAGAGTGGTGCAATGTAGAGCCAGAACTGCAGTTCATTATCACAAGGCTTTCAGACGTTAAGCTTGCAGGTCCTGTGAAAAATAAGCATTACTGCTTGGTCACACGGATAGTCAGAGGCTTTTTCCCAGGGCTGAAATGGCTAATGTGAGAGGACATAGTTTTAAGGTGCTTGGAAGCAGGTACAGAGCAGATGTCAGGGGTAAGTTTTTTACTCAGAGAGTAGTGAGTGCGTGGAATGGGTTGCCGGCGACGGTGGTGGAGGTGGATACAATAGAGTCTTTTAAGAGACTCCTGGATAGGTAAATGGAGCTTAGAAAAATAGAGGGCTATGGGTAACCCTAGGTAATTTCTAAAGTAAGTACATGTTCAGCACAGCATTGTGGGCCAAAGGGCCTGTATTGTGCTGTAGGGTTTCTATGTTTCTAAAGTACATGTATTAAAGGACCACAGAAAATAATTTTCAAAAGTGTAGAATTAAGTATTCAGTTATATAATGCAGCAAGATGTCGGCATGCATCAGTGATTCCCACACGCGGATCTTCCTATTCCATGTGGAATGGTATAGATACTTCCTGAAAGATATTGGCTCTGTGGTTTGGGCTGCTATCTTTGAATATCTGGTGCGTCATTGCAGAATGGCTTTTACTGCATAAAATTCTTCCAAAACCCTAGTAAAATTGTGCAGAAAGAAGTGATGGAGATGAACTAAAATCAAAGAAGCATAATTTTGAAATGGAGATGTACGTTTCAGTTTATAGAACTGCCATGATGGAAATCTTAATCACTTGGTCTGCTATTAAATCGTTCTTGATTTTTTTTGAAGTACCCACCACTGGCAGTCATACAATAAGCTCTATAAGTCCCTCATTCAGCCTTTCTGCTTCCTCCTCCTCCTTCACTCCTCCTTTAAAAACTGCATCTTTAACCAAGCTTCTGGTCACCTGTCCTAACTCCTCTTGATATAATTCACTGTCAGGTTTACTAACGTTTATTGCAGTAAAGGTGTAAATTTGTCATTGTACCAGATGTCTGTCTGCAGTAACTTAATACAGACATAATCTCCTGAGTGAAAGTCTGCAGAAAGACATTCGTAGATTCATATCAGCCTTCCTGGACCCAATCATTGGAGGCTTTATGTGTAAACTTGCATTGAGAAATAATGTATCAGTGATGGGGAAGACAGGAAATGCTAAAAAAAAATTACAAAAGCCATTTTACTGTATCTATTATACAAAAAAGAAGTGAGCCTGCGGGGAGCAAACCAGCCTCTTGCTCTTGTGGCTTGTAACATTGATTATCTGCCACATCAACAGCCTGCCCCCTGTGGAGAGTGGAAATTGATGGACAATTGAGAGTCTCCAAATCTCCTTTCAACAAGTTTTAAATGAACTTTGTGAACTTCTGTTTCATTTTAAACTGAAACATCTTCCCCCTTTCTCTCTTCTTAAAAAAAAGAGTAAATAGCGGCAGTCCAGACTTCTGCCAGTTTCCTAACCCAAATCCCTAAATCCAGTGAAAATTCTGGCTGCTCCAATCTCCACAAGAATTTGAGTGAATAATTGAATGCGGATAATGGGATCGACGTTCCCCTGTAATCTGAAGCCCTTTAATTGGATTATAGTTGTATACTATGTACATGACACTGTACTACTTCCTTATCCAAAATAGTGTTATGCCCGATGCAAATCATGCGATAGATGCCATGTTAGAAGGTCAGAGCAGGGACAGAGGCAATCCGTTACTGCGCACAGGTTTTGGAAAGCTGGTCTGCCTGCACACTAATTGGTCAGGTTTAATAAGACACTAAATCGACACTAAATAAAGTGTCGTGAATGTTTTACTGTTTATAAAATAAATCCTAAAATAGATTCTCGTGGATGCAGTACATTTTTAAATTAAGGTAACTTTAATCAATTTCTCAAGTTTTTCCCATTCAACCAGGACAAAAAAAAAATGAGGATGACCAAATTTGTTGAAATCTTTGTCATAGAAAGGTTTGGCATACTGCAAACCACATCTTAAATGAGTTTCTTGAAGGTTGAGGTTCAAATAGTAATCATCTGCTGCTATGCTCTGTGAGATTGCGAGGCTACTTACAACTGTTACTAGAGGCTGATTGTTTAGTGGGGGTACACTGTGCTCCAAACTCACAGAAGTTCAAATGCGCAGTCTCAAACATTTACATACACATAGTTCGGTTTTTGTAATATCAAGTAAAGCAGGCGATCGTGGACATCGCACCATCAATCAGAACCCTTTTCTGGGGTCCCCTGATCTCCCCATTCCCTAGGCAACCAGCAAACAAAGCCATCATTTTCCCAATTTTCACAGACACAGGTGCTAACACAATAACCGCTTCCTTCTCCAATGAAAAGGAGGTTAGGAAGGGGTTCATGGGAACCCACGCTGACACGCTCGTGCAGTTGAGCTGTCGGCCATCCTCTCTCCCATGAAAGGAGGCTAATTTGTTGTAACTGTGTTCCCAGGAGATTTGACATATCCTCGAGTAAAAGAAGGGAATTAATCTAAACTTCTGATAGGTTCTACTTGGGTAATCGTGCGTTAAAATAAAATCTGCCACTGCTGCCACTTATTTTGGAGACTCCCTGAGCCTGTCCTTCCAAAGCAGTTGTGAATCAAAAATTGTATGCAGAATTACGACTGATTGGAATTGCTGTTAAATCTATATACTAAGGAATTTACATGCACAACTCCACATAAGCCGAGCTCCAGCAGTTAATAAATGTCAGCTGAAGATTAAATCACCAATTTATAATCATTGCCGGGTATATGTCTATCACAGTATTTAATGTGAGATCAAAAGATTTTATAGATTCACCTTCTTTCTATTTTTATCTGTATCAAGAACCATGTTTCCAGTGTTTGTGGTATATGTGCATACAATCCAGGGATGATTACTGTAATGGTTTAAAACATTTAGCAAATAATTTGTTTTATATATTGATACTGTTCAAAGCTGTACTGGGAGACAGGAAACATTGTATGACGCAAGCGAATAATAACTGATGGTGTAGTCATTAATCATAGTCAATATGTAATAAAAATATTATTATTTCTAATATTAATAAAATATTAATTTAGACTACATTGAACAGTTTTACTTTTCTCGGTTGCATTTTTCTTATTTCCCCCATTTTGGGAAAAGAGTTGCTGAGTTCATCTACACCTGTTATTTGATGTGAGCCGCCTCCAAGGGGGTGAATTTTCTGACCTTGAACTTGTCTCCTTTTTCTTGAACAAGCATTATATTTGTTTAGGAAATCTGTTTTTGCTACAAAAGAGATAAAGTGTGGGGAGGAGATAAAAAAATAATGGAACCTTGATCTCCCGGTTTTTGAGAATAGCTTATCTGGTCTGTATTGTACAGCTTTAATTTTTTTAAATAGCTTTTTAAAGTTCTTTGAATAAGCCCTTTCATATTATCCACACAGTGTTAGAGAAAATCCGAAGAAGGCCAGGAATCTATACTTGACACTTTCCTATTCTCGCCTTTATGCTGACCTTTGGCAATATTTCTCCAAAAGTACGCTAATAATTCAGACTTTTTGCTTGTAACTTGTTTGACATATTTTGCTCGATAAGCAGAAATGTTCTCTCAAGCTCTTAAGTACAGCATTCTCTTGATCTGCAGCAGCAGTCTCTGACTCCCACCATAACCTCAGTTCGTGTGCTGTCATCTCCATCCTTCTGAGCAACTCTGTGAAACTGAACAGAATGTTTGCCATAGGTGCTTTGGACAGTGTATCCTTGTCGATGCTGAAGCTGTTTGTTCCCGATTTAAAACTTTCCCCTTGTCTGCCCCTGCCTGAACTCAACTGTGAGTGAAATCCCAATCCAGGTTTTTGCTGATCTGTATATTATTATTCCATGTGACTTTGTCTGGTTGCCCTCTTCCTAACCAGATTTCAGATTTAGATTTACTTATAACATGTACATCGAAGCAGTGAAATGTGCCGATTGCATTAACAACCAGCACACACATAAATATAAATGTTTCAGTATAACATTTAATAAATAAAATATAAACATAAAAAATAAAATAAAAATATAAAATCTACATAAATACAAAAGCCCAGGAAAAGAGGAGCGGGAAAAGGCCATTAGCAGCAGCAGCACCATGCAATGTAAAATTGGCTAATCCCCATAACTCTGAATTCCTAGATTTTAAATGAGGTTATCTCTTGCCTTAACTGTCACCAATACTGCTACTTGCTGACATCCTTTGTCTCCTGGCTGAACAACATCTTAATTTTAGCATTCTTATCTGTGTCTTCAAATCCCTCCCTCTCTCGGCAAGAGCTTCAGTTTACAAATGCTCCCCATCCCCCCAGACCTCACCATCTCCCCCAGCTGTCTCCATTCTTTTGTGATCATTTCCTCGTCTGGTTGCTCCAGCACCAGCTCTCTGTGCTCTCACTGCCAAGGTTCCTGAATTCCCTTTCTAAACCACTCCGATTAATTTACTTCCTCTCGTTTTACCTTTCCAACTGTGTCGGTAACACTTACCAGGATTTTTGTCGAGCACCTCAATGCTTCAGTCCCACATTTTGTTTCATAATGATTTAGAGAACCTTATTGGGGGATTTCATTCATATAAATACATTTTATTACTAGTGTTCATGATTTCAAATCCTTCAATTGGAAGAATAATCCCTATTATAAGCTTTCTGTGGCTAGTTCACTTCCTGGGTTCCACCAGACACCTCCATAGCTGATTAACGCCTGTGACTGGTGGAATTCCTTGCAGATCAATATATACATATGCAGTAAATGTATGTACGAAAGTTATGTTATGTAGAATCAAATAGAAATTTGGCATAATTGTCTCAACTTACAATTGTTCTGTAGGGAGATGGACACCACCTTCCTTGTGTATCTTCTTGGAACAGCTGTGTAGGATCTTGGATATTCCAATTCTGTTTTGTTTCACCCTTGTACCTTCAGTTGGATAGTCAGCATCTGACTAGGATATCCGCATGCCCTGACCATGTTTGTATATTCCAGTTGTTAACACTTAAGGAGGACAGAGGCTTTAAAATATCACTAAATATTTGATTGAGCTGAGTTCATACTATTTGAAATTAGATATCGCTCTTAGTTGGCTAGCTACTGACTGGCTTGATGACCCCAAGGATTTTAGTGAATATGCACACCTATTAACCCAATGAAAATATATCCTGAAATGGAACTTTGAAGGAACATGAAACATTACTATTTTTTTTCAGTATTTACATGGTGGCTCAATTTGCTGCCACGGGGTAGCTGTGGAAGGCAGGTCATTGGGATACTTAAGGTGGTGGTTGATAGGTTCTTGATTAGTTAGGGCATGAAAAGTTACAGGAGAAGGCAGGGGAATGGGGTTGAGAGGGATGATGGATCAGCCATGATGAAATGACAGCGCAGACCCAATGGGTTGAATGGAAAAAGAGGAACACACGTCGATCTACCACAATGGCAGGTGCAAATTGCTATGATCTATGGTAATTATATGGATGAAATGGAATCAATAGATGAAAAAATGCAGCATATATGCATTATTTCTCTTTTTAAAAGAACAGTGTATGAGGTTGTCTACCTTGCTACAATTGCAAGGATTATTATTGATTTATTTGATTTTCTAACTTCTTGTAGATTCATTAATATTAGTGTGGTAATCTGGATGGGCGGTTATACAGAAAAAGACTTTTGCCATTTACTTTTACCATATGTGGAGATGCCTTTATATGGAATAAAATTTGTACCTTGCAGTTCATGTACCCCATTGTTAAGATCCAATTATCAAACCAGGATTTATCTTTAGGTGACATTGTTTTACATTAGTTGCCTGGGTTGTAATGAATTGTATCTGGATTTTGGTGATTAATATATGCAAATATTATTTTGCTCTATAAATTCAGGTCTTTTTGGACTTCTGCCTCTCTCTGCGATTAATCATCAAGACACTGGAATGTATCAACCTGAGCAGAATAAAGTAACAACGCAACAGTTTATTTAAAATGACCTGTGCTGGGTAAATCTACCTATTTTAGATAAATCAACTGGGATTTTGCCAGAGAGTGTTTAAACTGTGTCACTATTTATGAATGTAGTTCTGCTGCTCAGTGTGTTTTATATTGCTCGTGATACTATATAGAATGGTTGTTCCCATTCTCTCTCTTCCGACTCGCTTAGCAACGTGCCAATTTCAGTTCCAGCGTACTGTGGAATTCCATTGACTGGATGCCAATAATTGGGGGGTTGTGTGTTGTCAGATGGAGAGTCGTCGGGCAACGATCCATTGTCTCAATCCCTGTTTCTCGAACAGGACTGGGAAGATCTGACAGCTGGTGTTTAAGTCAGGATCCTCATTCTGATTCAGAGTAAAAGTGAAATGGAGGAATCTCTCTAAAACTAAAACAAAAAGGGAAATTGAGCATTGTTTTGCAACTTTAATATTTATATCAGACTATTCACTGGAGGAAGAGAGCGATTTCAGCCAGTGGTACTGTATATCTGTGAGGAAGTAGCATATAAACTCTGCAAAAATAGGAGTAATGTGTTGCTTATTTTCTTGCGTTAACAACTGATCATTTCTTTGTTGCATCTGAAAGCTGCAATTTTATTTACTATCAGCTGCTCGATAACAAAGCAAAGGATAGGGGAGTGAGTAAGCAGTCATTTCTTCAAAATGGAAGACTAATTTTGAATTGTGCACTACAGGGAATGTTGTGCTATAGACCAATGTGTAATGCTGAGCACATCCATCGTACCCTGCGTAATGATGGGAGACTTGTGCGGGAGAGTGTTTGAAGAGGAAAAGCCGTCTCACTAGGGCAGTCCTATTCTCTTGATCTCTGAGTCCAGCGGTATGAGTAGTTGTCACAGACTGGGACCTCCTTCGTTTGCAGTGGATGACCATGACTTCTTCTGTGCCTTGTCATGCCCTTGACTCTCCACAGAACCGCCTTCTCAGTGTTGGGTCTAACCGCTGATCTCATCCGCCCAGTCCGCCAGAGCCAACGTCACATGCTAGGACAGGCATTTCCTATTTCACTGGGGTATGAGGCCCCTTGGCTATCCTCACCTGGTTTAGCCCGTCTACCAAAACGGTTTATCAGGGTGTGACTGCTGTCCCATGCAAACAGGTACCTGCAGCCACAGGTGATCGCTGAGCGCCCGGTAGAACTCAAAGGTGAGTCAGCTGTCCCAGAATGGACATGATAAGCCCCTTCACCAGAGGTACTCCCTTCCCTGGACACTCCATATACCCTAATCAGCACATCAAACAGATGAATTTGATCCCTTTATCATGTAAATTTTCAAGCTCTGGGCAGGACATTGATTTAATAATCCTTCTCATAAAGTCATATGATACAGCACAGAAACGGGCTTGCTATTCCATCAGTTCTGTAAGGCTTTTTAACATCAATCTGTCAGCTGGTCACGTTCCGTACCTTTCAAAGTGTCTCTTTCCAAAAATTATTTAAATACCAACATCAGTGGTAGGGAATCCAAATTCTAATATTGCCTCTCTATTTCTTTCGAAAGAAAAAAATCTGCAGATGCTGGAAATATAAATAAAAATAAAAAGTTACTGGATATACTCAGCAACTCGAGCAGCATATTTGGAGAGAGGAAAAATGTAAGTTCAACAACTGAAACAATAATTCTGTTTCTCAGCTTCAAAAGTGTCCTTTATTGCTTTAGTTTGTTGATTAGAAAATCATAGAAAAGTTTCAGAACATACTTGTATGCAGGAGATTGTCTAGAAGTGAAGTACTAAAGTCTTCAACTGAAACAGGACAATCCTGTGACTTTGAAAATTAACTGTTAACCATTGATAAAAAGGTATCCAGCTCAATGAATTATGCATCATCATATCCAATAAATTAAGAGTGAGAATATGTGGAGCCGACATAATTGCCCATTTTATTTCAAGAACCTCTGGATATTTTTATAAACTGCAACAGAACAATAGCTATTGTTCTACTTCATTTGAGTTTGCTTTTTTTCAGTCTGTGCTTTTATTATATACAGTACTCATGTAGATCTGTAAAAGAATGGCTCTGTTTGATATGCATGTAAACATAGCGGCCTTTACTTTCACAGTATGAATCCTAAAATATAAATTCTCATTGCTCCAGGATCCTAGTTAAATAACATTCATGAAGTTTTTGTATTTCGTGTTCCAATCGATCTTCAATACTTCCACCCAGGCTTTCCCTAGTAGGAATCATTTTGTCATGTAATCAGCCATTTTGATGGTAGGCTTGCTTTTTGCTGATTGCAGTGGATGGCACATTCCATCTGTATTGATGCTCACAGAAAACGTCCTCAACTTTAATGTGCCTTTTTCTAATTGCACTTCCTTAATTTTCTGATCACACATAGCACTCTCCACAATGGAGCATTTGGCAGCTGTTCAAAGTTTCAATTAATATGTTAAAAAGTTTCAGTCTAATATCTTGATTAATAATCATTAATTTTGTTTAGCCGCACTTACAAAGATTTCAATAATTAAAACACCTTGCTGAGTGGAATGGAAGCACTTATGCTAAGTAATTCCTATTTCCCAGCAAACCTGCTTTTCGTACTACATACCCCCATGGTCTAGACTCATGGAACTCCCACCCTTGCTATGTATACAAGTTCACGTCAATGCCTTTTACATTTAGATCCAATTTCCTATGTGTAGCTAACTTGGATGGAGATGCTAGAGGCTACAGGTGCTGGAATCTGGAGCGAAATACAAACTGTTAGAGGAACTCCTTCTGTGGAAGAAAATAGACAATTGATGTTTCAGTTTGGACATCCAGATAAAGCATCTAGATGGGAAATGTCGACTGTCCATTCCCCTGTATGGATACTTCCTGACACATTGAATTCTGTCAAGAATATGCTTTTTTTTTAAGCTAAATTGGCTGCCTGTCTTCTTTTACTTGGAGTGGATGTGCTCGGTAATCAACCTACACACAATCCAAGTCCGAATCACCCAAAAATTGCATTGCTGGAACAAATCTCTTAGAACACCAAAGTAATTGCTTATCATCTCTCCTGGACTCTGATGGTGTAAAGTTATAAATTCTAAATTCACCATCTCTGGTATTGACTTGGCATCGTTCTGCCGTTTATTACTTTCTCCAATGGAAGCTGAAGGAATGGTGAAGGAAACAGGGTTGACGAAAGATGTGGGATCTCTGGTCAAGAGGAAGAAATAACCTTACGTAAGGTTTAGGAAGCTCTAGAGAGTTACATTGGCCAGCGATTGAAACCATGTTCCCAGTCGTCGAGCGCCATCGTTGGTAGGGTGCCACGTTCAAATATATTATGGAATTTGACTCTCGATGTTTTCAAAGTAACAAGGGGGTTTTAATGACATCTGAACTTTGTTGATTGGTGTAATACTGTAAAATTCTGAAAATGACTTCTGAAACTCTGAAGTGAACAATTCATTGACTAGACTCAGACATGAACACTTCTGCCATAGAACATAGAACACTACAGCACAGTACAGGCCCTTGTGTGAAACGTTTAACCTACTCTATGATTAATCTAACTCTGCCTTCTTACATATCCCTCCATAGTTCTACCAGCATTGTGCCTATCAAAGTGCTTCTTAAATGCCCCTAATGTATTTGCTTCAACCACCATCACTGGCAGGGCATTCCACAAACCCACCACTCTGCATAAAAAAAACTTATCTCTGACATCCTCCCTATAATTTCCTCCAGTCACCTTAAAATTAGCCATTATCTCTGGGGAAAAAGGTCTCTGGTTCTCTGGTTATCCATTTGAGCTATGGCTCTTACCATCTTAGAGGCCTCTGTCAAGTCACCTCCCACCCCCCTTCACTTCAGAAAGTAACGCTCTAGTTCGCTCAACATATCCTCATAAGACATGCCCTGTAATCCAGGCAGAACCCTGGTGAATCTCCTCTGCAGCCTCTAAAGCTACCACATCCTTCCTATAATGAAGTGACCAGAAGTGAACATAATATTCCAAGTGAGGACCAATCAGGGTTTTGCACAGCTCCCTAATTTAGGATATCCTCCATCCACCCAACTCCCAACTGTACTGCATGTAAAACAAAACAGGAGGCTGCGATTTTTCAGGACCTAGCCTCTTGGTAGATTACGTTGCTCTTTTATTCTTTTGAATGTGAAAGAGCGGATGGCATGCATCCACCTAGCAGACAAAAAGTAGTTGGAATGATCGCCCAGATAAAACCATCACCAGAACTTGAGGCCCTAAGCTGGGAGTAGAAGTACACAGATGAGCAAGTGAGGGCCTCCGTCGCTCAGAGTTGTCCATGGATATTGCGTCCCAGCTGACTAGATACGTAATCCAAAGCAGTATGGTATGGAGAGCAAGCTGTTGTCCATGTAGCAAGCTCCCCTTCTCCACGCATCTGATGAACCCAAAGGAACGTCTGAGACTGATACAATTTGGCACCAGCAGTGTCGCAGGAGTTGCCAGTCAGAATTAAACCCAAGGTAGGACTGCCTTAGGGACTTCAGCTCTGGATTTACTCCTGACGCCCTCCCCATGTTGATATCAGAGTCTTCCTTCTCCTAGTTGAACTGCCAACCACGGCTGACGAGCACCATCTGCCCAAAGCGACTGGTTTTAAGGCACCGGTAACCCGCCTTTGCCCCTTCTCCTGTCAGTAGAAACAGTACTGCCAGGCTTACTACCTAAGCCAAATATGAAGTCCAGGAGCTGGACTTATCTGTCAGAGGCTGTTCGAGGTGACACAGACGACAGTGGGATAAATGGCCAAGAATTTCAGATCTAGATCTTCAGCACACTGTCTAATGTTAGGATATTGCATTTACGTTGTTTATTCAGCGTGGTGTTGATGCTGCATTTTGTTGATTAATTGCATTTGATAAATCTGCTTAAAACTATTTCCTCTCATTGGGAAATGTTCAGACTCCTTTATTTCAAAGTCCACATCTTTAATACAGATTTTGCTTATCATTTCCTCAGTAAATATTGATAGTAATATATCTCTGTAGCTAAAAAAAATCAAGATCTATATTGTAATGATACCCATGGAATACACTCTATTTAATTCAGTGTATAGAGACTGGATTTCGACTTTCAGCAGAGATGCACCCTGACCCAGAGTGCAGCGCCATGTTACATTTTAATCACTGACTGAATCCATTGTGTTCCTCAGTGGGGACACTCATTAATGCTGCTACACAAGCTGGTTTGAACTAAAGATTCCAGTTTTTCAGGGATGAGGAAGTAAGATTGCAAGATTACATGTAAATAATAGTTTTTTTTAAAATCACCAATGATCTATTTCACCATTAAAAGGAAAGTGGAGTAACATTGCCTTGTAGTTACCAAGTGCTGTTATAAGTACTGCTGCTCGCATCCACTAAGGATTCATCCAAATGCATTCAGCTGTTGCTCGAAAACAATAAACGTATTGAAGACATCATTAGTAACAATACTGGTGTACCTTCCCACATGTGAAGGCTGGAAACCGCAGGGACACGTTTCCGGAGTGCTCATGAGAGGATGAGGTGGGCTGTCGGTTTACCTTAGAGGAACACACACAGGCGACCAATGATGTTGAGGCTCTGAGCAGAGTGTTACAAGCCAACCAAGAAAGTAATAAGGCAGTCTTAGCCTATCTTTTGTTTTTATAGTGTTCTGAACGTGGGTTTTCAAGTTCAAGTAAACGTGAATTCTCTTTGTTGCAGGGTGAATGCAATGTATATGATGAGCTGTTCTTCAGACTACTCTTCCTGATGCAGGAGATTATCCAGAGGGGACACCCACAAGACATTTCATGGGATTCATTCCAACAAGATAATTAAACATTAATATCATTATTCCATTCTTTTTCCCCTCAATTCTTTCAACAATAAATAGTGCTGCAATTTTCTGGCCATAGAGATTGTGCTCCTCTTTGTCTGCTTTCTGTGACGAGGTTGGCAAGTACTCATTCTAGCTCTGGCCTTTGCAGATGTTGACTTTACAACGAGAGCGCAGAAATTATCCAAGGCAGAAACTATTGAACAGGTAAATAAAAGTTCAGGTAACAACATCAGTGCAATAATCAATGCATTGATTGTACTTATAATCATCATAGCTTGTCAACTTGTGATATTGGTAAAATTATGACTTTTCAGACCAGTCTTGTCTTAATCAAGTGAATTATTTTAAACTTTTCTTTCTATCTAAATTTTACATTGAATTTACGTTGAATTTTATACTTAATCTTTCAACTACAATGTTTTTCTTTATAAGGCTAGCTACGCAGGATTAGTTTTACAAGATCAAATGTGGATGAAGGGAAAAGGGACACTAAGTGTACACTGCATCACCCTCATGTGCCTCTTATCCCCAAACTTCCTTTTGCCAGAGGTATAGATGGAAGTACATTCGGTGTCCACGTAATTAGGTACACATTAATGCAAATATCTAATCACCCAATCATGTGGCAGCAACTCATTGCATAAGAGCACACAGATATGGTCGCGAGGCTACAGCAGCAGAAGACCATGAACATAGACTCAGTGGTCACTGTATTATTAGGTAGCCACCAGATACAGATATGCAGACAGATTAAGGAAAGGTGTAAAAATAATAGGGTTGCTGTCATGGGGATCTTCAACTTTCCTAATATAAACTGGGACCTTCTTATTGCAAGTGGATTAGATGGACAGAGTTTGTTAGGTGCACTTAGGAGGATTTCTTAAATCAATATGTAGATAGTCCAGCAAGAGAAGGGGCTGTAGTGGATCTGGTCTTGGTTAATGAGCCTGGCCAGGTGACTGACCTTTCAGTGGGTGAGCAGTTAGAGAACAGTGACCACAATTTCTTCATTTCTAAGATAGTTAAAGGTAGGTATGGAGAGTATATTAAAATGGAGCAGTGCAACTTATGAGATCATTAGGCAGAAACTAGGGAGAGTTCATTTGAAACAGCTGTTTTTGGGCAAGTCCACATGCAACATGTGCAGGCTGCTTAAAGACCAACTGCCCAGAGTACAGAACAGGTACGTTCCAGTCAGAAGAAAGGACAAGGATGGCACAGTATGAGAACCTTGGATGTCGAGGGAAGTGGTGAAATTAGTGAAGAACATAAAGGAAAGGTATGTAAAGCTCAAGAAGCTAGAATCAAACAGAGCCCTCAAGGATTATAAAGAAGCCAGAAAAACCATAGCCTAATTAGGGAGAGCCAGCACAGCTTTGTGTGGGGTAGATTATGTTTTACTGATGTGATTGAGTTTTTTTTTTGATGAGTTAACAAGGGTGATTGAAGAAGGCAGATCAGTGGATGTTGTCTACATGGAGGGGAGATCTGATAGAGGTTTATATGATTATGAGAGACATAGAGTAGACAGGCAGTATTTTTCCCAGAGTTTAAATGTCTAATTCCAGAGGGCATGGATTGAAGGTGAGAGGAGGTAATTTTAAAGGAGATGAGGGGCAAGTTTTTTTTTATGGATGGTGACTACTTGGAATGCATTGCTTGAGGTGGTGATAGAGGAACTTCTAGATAGGCACATGAATGTAAGGACAATGGAGGGATATGGACGTTGTGCAGGCAGAAGAGCTTAGTTTGCCATTTAATTACTGGCACAACAAGGGCCATAGAGCCCTGTTCCTGTGCTGTTCTAGGAAGTACCTAATAAAGTGGCTACTGAGTGTAGATTACTAACAGGTCACTTGGTGACTTCTCTAAACTTATTCTATGGTGGTTGTCCAACTGAGCTAACTATTGCCATTTGCTGTTATCTATTTTGACTTGGTCCTTTTCCCTTAATATAACATCAGAAAGTAATGCTATCTGTTCAATGTTTTCTCTTGATCCTCAAGGCTATTTTTCAATACAAAGGGTTTAAAACAATTATGAAATCCCAAATCAATAGTAAAATTTTAGAACATAGAACTTTACAGCACAGAAACAGGCCTTCTGGCCCTTCTTGGCTGTGCCAAACTATTTTTCTGCCCAGTCCCGCTGACCTGCACCTAGACCATATCCCTCCATACACCTCTCATCCATGTACCTGTCCAAGTTTTTCTTAAATGCTAAAAGTGAGCCCACATTTACCACTTCATCTGGCAGCTCATTCCACACTCCCACCACTCTCTGTATGAAGAAGCCCCCCTCCCCCATGTTCCCTTTAAACTTTTCCCCCTTCACCCTTAACCGATGGTCTCTGGTTTTTTTCTCCCCTAGCCTCAGTGGAAAAAGCCTGCTTGCATTCACTCTATCTATACCCATCATAATTTTATATATCTCTATCAAATCTCCCCTCATTCTTCTACGCTCCAGGGAATAAAGTCCTAGCCCATTCAACCTTTCTCTGTAACTCTGTTTCTCAAGTCCTGGCAACATCCTTGTAAACATTCTCTGCACTCTTTCAACCTTATTAATATCCTTCCTGTAATTCGGTGACCAAATAAATTTTATTTAACGTTTACAATGTGATTTAGTGAGAAAACTTGTAGTGCCTTTTAAAGTCCACATAACATTACGTATGTTATGTTTTGGGGTAGGGATGGAATTTTAATCAGGTGCTCCCACTTTTGCATACCATGTAAATATTGCAGCAGAAACTGAATATGACTTCAGATTACATATTGCTTTCTGCAGTATTAAAATTTTCTGAAGGTTTCCTTTTGAGATAGCATAATGATAAACATACTACCTCGATGTATTTTGATTCTCTGGAAGGTGCAGAAAGTTAACTTGAGGAACCTTTAGAACTGTCATCTAGAAGGTTTACCAATAGAAACTGAAAATGGAAATAGGTTTTCATTTGTAATGAAGGTTAGTAAGTAGTGGATGTTAATTGTGGAATCATAACAGACCAATGAAACAGTGCAGAATTTCAATTGTCATTAGGAGATGCTGCCCTTTGTCATGTCTTTCTGCTGCATTTGTGAGATCATAAAGGAGAATCTTGGACACAAAGGTAGATATCAGCTGGTGTCATTTACTGAAACAATTAATTTTAAATGGTTATTTAAGTTACATAAAGGTGTATTTTGTTTAAAAATAGAACTTTCTTTAATTTAAGATCACCTCCTTCATAGTTGAGATGTAAAATTTTTAACATATGCTAGTAGTTGTTCGAATAACATGCTTTCATTCAAGTACTCATCTAGATTTTGCTCTTCCTTATGGATTTTTCATTCTCTGTGCAAATTTGATAATTCATAGGTTGCATTTCATTTGAAAAGAATCCAAAATATGGATTCTCCCAAATCTAAATTGTTCTTTATCTTAGAATAATACCCCCAATTAAGGTACTGCAGTGGATGAGCAGAGGTTTTCAGATAAGAGGGGTAGCGGTTGCTGTGGAACTAGTGGTTGGTGCCATTTACAACTGCCTACCACACATCGATGACCTAATAGGAGCACTGGGGACTTTGTTATTTCAAGATCTCCATTCACACTTGCAACAAATATAGGAACCAGGGTGTATCTCATCACTAAACTGTTTAGAACCTAAGTACTTCCTCCAAATGAATGTACCAAAAATGAACCGTCTTTACATCATAAAACATAGAACAGAGAAATCTACAGCACATTACAGGCCCTTCGGCCCACAATGTTGTGCCGACCATGTAACCTACTCCAGAAACTGCCTAGAATTTCCCTACTGCATAGCATTCTATTTTTCTAAGCTCCATGTACCTATCTAAGAGTCTCTTAAAAGCCCTATTGCATCTGCCTCTACCACTGTCCATGCACCCACTGTTCTCTGTGTGAAAATCTTACTCCTGACATCTCCTGCATATAAACTTCCAAGCACCTTAAAACTATGCCCCCTTATGTTAGCCATTTCAGCCCAGGGAAAAAGCCTCTGGCTATCCACACGATCCACATCATTGAATACTGCACTGCCAGAGATCAGAACTATTCACCACTCAACTGCCACAGATTTTTCTGCATCGACAGTTACATGCACAGTCCTGAGATATTTGCAGCTGAATTCAGAGAATTGTTATTCAATATTTGGGAAAACACAAAGTTGTATATAATTGAACATAACCTATCAACTCACTTTCAAGGTCTCTGCAACTCATATTCTCAGTATTATTTGTTTCTTTTGTTTGTACGATTTGTCTTCTTTTGCACATGGGTTGCTTCTCGGTATTTGTCTGTGGGTAGTTTTATTCAATGACTCTATTGTATTTCTTAGTTCTACTGTGGAATGCCTGCAACAAAATGAATCTTGGGGTTGTACATGGTGACACCCCGAGATCAAAGTACCTTGATCTTTAATTTGTTTTATTTTGAACTTTGACCTTTAATAATTTTCTTAAGTTTATTAGTTCAAGGCAACCAATTTTGTAAACAACCAGAAAATTTGAATATAAGCTAGAGTATTAAAAATGTGAATATGTGGGCTTGATTGTGGCTTTCCAGTCACTCATCTCTACAGCCTACAAGAATCGACTGCACATTGATGATACAACTTTTAGGATGTTTTGTCACAGGTTGTTGAAGTTTCATTTGGAATAATGTTAATATTCAGTTGAAAGGGGATTATCATTTCAGAGCATCTGTCCTGGGTCCTGCACTTAAGTGCCATTACAAAGAAAACATGGCATTGCTTGTACTTAAAGGTTTGCGGAGATTCAACATGTTCTTTATAGCTTTGACAGACTTCTATAGATGTGCAGTGAAGAGTACCATGACCTGGTATGGAAACACCAGCCCTTGAACGGAAAAACCTACAAAAAGTAGTGGATACAGCCCAGTCCATCATGGGTAAAGCCCTCCCTACCATTGAGCACATTTACATGGAGCACTGTTGCAGGAAAGCAGCATCCATCATCAAGGACACCCACCATCCAAGCCATGCTTTCTTCCCACTGCTGCCATTGGGAAGGAGGTACAGAAGCCTTGCATCCCATACCACCAGGTTCAGGATCCTGTTGGACTTTTATTATGTATGTTTGATAATTTTTTGTGTTAACCACCTGGTCCTCTCTTACAACAAGGAACCCTTCTGTTTCTGGGAAGAGGTCTCCAACTCTGAGCCAGACATTCAAATAATAATTATGATAATAATAATAATTTTATTATTATTATCTTTTTGTACTGGCACAGTTTGTTGTCATTTGCACCTTGTTTGTTTGGCCATCTTGTTGGGTGTGGTTTTTCATTGATTCTATTGTCTTTCTTTGTATTCTCTGTGAATACCCACAAGAAAATGAATCTCAGGGGTGTATATGGTGACATATATGGACTTTAGTAATAAATTTACTTTGAAATTTGAACTTTGATTAATGGTAAGAACAGATATTTATGTTCAACATTTTAACATAAGGTTGCTATATAAATGACAATGGGATTCAATATATATAAATACAGAATATTTATCTCTTTCAGGAACAAGTGTAGAATTTTAAATTTGAACCTGTTTGGAGGATCTTGCATACATATCTTGAACAGTATGGAAGGGATGCACAGGGAAGGAATAAAAGTGCCATCATCCATATCTCACAATATTTTAAGTTGAGAGATCAATATACCCTTGTTTGCTCCATTGTGCAGGTCCTTACTCTCCTCTAATGGGGAATCTAGAACAATGGTATTTAACCAGAACAGTAGTTCTCACTCATTTAGTGAGGAAATGTAAACAGATACTGAATTGAATTATCTTCATTGCTTACATCCTTCACATACATGAGGAGTAAAAATCTTAACATTACATCTCCGACTAAATATGCAATGTGCAATTATAGTAATTTTTAATAAATATTATGTACAAGAGGATAGCCAATATAACATAGAAATACAGTTACATCAGCATGAATTAATCAGTCTGAGGGCCTGGTGGAAGAAGCTGTCCCGGAACCTGTTGGTCCTGGCTTTTGTGCTGCGGTACCGTTTCCCGGATGGTAGCAGCTGGAACAGTTTGTGGTTGTGGTGACTCAGGTCTCCAATGATACTTCAGTCCCTTTTTACACGACTGTCTTAGTAAATATCCTGAATAGTGGGAAGTTCACATCTACAGATGCACTGGGCTGTCCACACCACTCTCTGCAGAGTCCTGAGATTGAGGGGAGTACAGTCCCATATCAGGCAGTGATGCAACCAGTCAGGATGCGCTCAATAGTACCCTATAGAAAGTTCTTAAAATTTGGGGGATTATACGAAATTTCTTCAACCGTGTGAGGTGAAAGAGGCACTGTTGTGCCTTTTTCACCACACAGCCCGTATGTCTAGACCACGTGAGATCCTCGTTGATGTGTATGCCAAGGAACTTAAAGCTGTTCACCCTCTCAACCCCAGATCCATTGATGTCAATAGGTGTTAACCTGTCTCCATTCCTCCTGTAATCCACAACCAGCTCCTTTGTTTTTGTGACATTGAGGGAGAGGTTGTTTTCTTGACACCACTGTGTCAGGGTGATGATGTCTTTTCTGTAGGCTGCCTCATTATTATTTGAGATTAGGCAAATCAGTGTAGTGTCATCAGCAAATTTAATTAGCAGATTGGAGCTGTGGGTGGCGACACAGTCATGGGTATACAGAGAGTAAAGGAGGGGGCTTAGTACGCAGCCCTGAGGGGCAGCTGTGTTGAGGGTCAGAGGTGAGGGAGCCCACTCTTACCACCTGCCGGCGATCTGACAGGAAGTCCAGGATCAAGCAACACGAGGCAGGGTGAAGGCTGAGGTCTCCGAGCTTCTTGTTGAACTTGGATGGAATTATGGTGTTGAATGCTGAACTGTAGTCCAAGAACAGCATTCTCACATAAGCATCCCTCCTCTCCAGGTGTGTAAGGACGATGTGTAAGATATTTGATATCTAGAACATTTTCCCAAAAAACTGGAATTATAGGACCAATTTAAAGTTTTAGTTGACTAACAATAGACTTCAGATACATGGGGATTTCAAGAGGATTTAAAATGCCCAGGTAAGTGTAACTGAGGTACTGATCAGCGATCATTTAATTGCATGAGATGGAATGGCTCACACCTGTTCTTAAGGTACTTGTTCCACACATCAGTCTTGCAATATCCTCCAGACGGCAGTATTGTCACATTCTTCCATTACTTTCTTTTCACATTTTTGAATGCAAGTTGATGTAGTGAGAAAGTAATAGGGACTTCCTTGTATGGTTTCAAAGGCTGATCCCGTTTAACTTGCTGGAACATTTCTCCTAGCAGAACTAGTGGGCATCATTGTTGACTAATTGCAAAGCGCATCTAGAGCTCTACCAAATTGAGCCAACCAGCCCTCTCTTTCCTTATGAATATTGAGCAGGAATACCAGAAATAAAACTAAAGCCTGTTCAGCATGTAAAGTTGCATTCAGAAAAACAGTTTTTTTACGGTACACTTATTGAATGAAAATCTGAAATTCTGCATCATTCTTTCTCTATCATAAACAAGCAAAGTCTTGCACATATATGCATTTCAGAATTAATTAAGACGTGATGCTCTGTATTATTCTGAGTTGCATAGTTATACTTTTACCACACTTTGTGTTTTGTGAGATTTGCATGCCAGTCTATTTGTGTGTACATGTACACCGATGAGCCTGTACATACTATATAGAGGGCATTTGCTAACATCTGCCAGCATTTAGCCCACCATGTGTGTCATCCCTGTAGCCAGCTGTTAAAGGCACATACAACAATACAAGCAAGGCTCTTCCAGCAACTAGAAGGGAGTGCTAAAGGTGGTAAAAAAAATTCCATCTTCGGGAACTATCTACATTGGATTATTTTAACTGGGTCATCAGTTAATCGGGGCAGCCACGTATTTGGGACAAAAACAAAATTAAGAAAATAGTCGGGATCCCCTTAGTTTATTTGGGACACTGCATTACTTAATTGGACCAAGAGACTGTTGGCAAACATTTTCTAACTAGCTTCAGTCATGTGCACATTGTGTGGCTGTTAGACACTAAACCGTGCTTTGAGGTAAGTTTTAAAATAGCATCTCTTGCACGTGCTTGTGTTCAAAAAACAGTGATTTTCATCATGATAGTTTGTGAGTAATAAACATGTCCACGTACACTGAATGAATTCTAGATAACAATTAGTTACTAATACACAGTTTTATAGTACTGTAGAATTTTTGCCGGTGTTCTAATTTATTTTGTATTTCATTTAAATATATTGATTGTTACTCAGCTAAATGGTAGTTTGTCTTTTTTATACCTTTCTAACTTTTCCATGAAGCCGGCTAATTGGGGCATCCACTTAATTGGGCCATGATGTACTGGTCCCAATTTGTCCCAATGAACCAGAATTCAGGGTATTTGTACACAGGCGTCACAGAGACCTGGCCGAACTATAGCCATGCATTCCTTGTTGGAGGTCTTCGTAAGGATTTGGGTGCAGTCTGTAAATCCTTGCACTCTGGGAAAGCCTGAAATGCAGAAAGCTTCACCTGGTGTTTCCTGGAGCTAAAGGGAAAGCTGCTGAGATTTTCACTCCTTGAGTGAAGAGTAGAGTGATCTTGCTCGTGTGGCAGATAGCAATACCTGTGTGATGTTGCAGAGATCAGCCTAGTTTATCCACGGGCTAAGAATCTGACAGGCATAACAGTCTTGGGACACATGGATTTGTATCTGAGGGTCAGAAAAGGACAAAGAATGCATTTTAAGCTTTGTTGCTTTTAAACAGCATGGTTTCATTGGGAAATAGGGTTAGTAAAAATATTTGGTTCACACATGAATGAAAAAGACCTACACCTTTTCATATCAAAGGTACATTTTTGCCATTTGCTCTACTATTTGGAGGAGCAAGATGAAGTTCCTAAAATGTCAGGAATCGAGGTTTCTCACTCTGGAATAATTATGTTGTGTCATTTTCAACTGCACAGCACCTTTCTGTGTTTGGGGTTTTACACAGGAATCCAACCGGGCAAGATGTACTGTTCTAGGTGGGTAAATGATATAAACGGTAAAACATTTCTCTCCTTGTATTGGAAAGTAATGTGGTCAAGAAAACACAGCACAGCATTAAAGACTGCTTTCTCGAAATTAGATTTCACCTTTATTTGTCGTGCTTGCTTTGCTGAACAGGTGCTCAACTTAGCAGGGGCCTTTTTAAAAAATTTATTTTTATTTTATTGAGACACAGCGCGGAATAGGCCATTCTGGCCCTTCAGGCCACACTGCCCGGCAATCCCCCAATCTAATCCTAGCCCAATCATGTGGCCAATTACCTTACCATCCAGTACATCTTTGGACTGTGGGAGCAAACTAGAGCAACTGCAGAAATTTTTAAATGGGTGGAATTTACCTTTTAAAACGGTTAGGATGACCTTCATCATATTCACTATATTAAAACATGACCTGCATAGTTCCCAACAGCAGTTACCAGCAGGTAGCTCAGCTGTGGCACTTTTGCTCCAGGAATCATGGAAAGGAAGCCATGGGCTTGATGATCTCTCTCGATGGCTCTCGCAATACAGCAGCATTGAAGGCTGCCATTGAGATGAGGACCCAGTAGGTGAAAGGTGGGAGGAGACATATGAGGCTTCAGCGTGTGTGACCTTCATGCCAACATCCATTCTCTACTCCGGTCTTCCCCACCAATTAGCTTTTGTTCCAGGTGTGGCCTCATACCGCTGTGCTGTACAAGATCATTATTCACACCTTAATGACAGAATGGAAATGCTTCCTCATCCATCTCTCCACCTAAGTCACTTCTACAATTTTTAGCATCTTCATGAAATTTCCTCTCAACGAAGGATTGATCAATATTAAAGTAGTTTTTCATTGCTCCAGACTGATTTACCTGACGAGGTTTGAAAACTTGCAATTAGCACAGTGAGACCCAGCAATAATATTGTGGTAACTTCTACTTTAGAAAAAGACCACTTGACAACTTGATGGCCAAAAGAGCATCTTTATCTGGGACGGCAAATGATATTTACAATACAGGGGCTTCCAGGTACCTCGTGCGGCATGGGTGGAGAAACTATACCAACAACTCCCCGATTAGTATTAACTTACTTTTAATAATACTCACATTACAACAAATATACTGAGCTTTGAAAGCCCAGCAAGAACATGCAGATTGTAACACATCAATGTTCCTAGCCAACTTGCCTAAAGGTGTGTCCCACTTTTTGTTACTGTAAGTTGTACATGGAGATCACGGGCTGTACTTAATGCTATTATTATGTCTGTTATTAAGAGAAGTGAGTATTAGACACATTTATGCCACTATCACATGGATGTGTATGCGTGAAAGACACAAGGGACATTTGAATTTGGCACGTTAGTGTCTATTCTGATTTCACAAGGGAACTGGTGACTATCATTTCAAAAGCAGGCATGTTGAAGAAAAAGCTGTGAATGTGTCAATTTTTCAGCACATGAAATAAACCAACTCGTTCTAAATTGTCTCATATTCTGAGCAACTTTACAGCCAGATAGTTACAGTACTGCGTTAGTCAGCTAGATGGTAGTAGTTACAAGGCTGAGATTTAAAGTAATAGGTTGCTCTTTGTGAATTTCACCCAAATGGCCAAGCAACCGAATACAGACAGAGGTAGGAAAGGGTCGGAGGAAAATACCTTCTAACATACAGTAAGTCATCTTAGTACCTAATTAAAGGGAGGGAATACCACAAATAAATATGCTCATCTTTGAAGAAACTGTTGACAAACAAAAAAAAATCCTGAAGTAAAGACTTCATAAGTGTTACATTATCATTGGACCACTCGGTGAATTAAGTTTATTTGGTTTCTAGCCCGCCTCACCATTTTTATAGTTTTGCACTATTCAAAGATTACTACAGAGAAGATCATTATTAAGAAATTCTGCTGAACGTGAGAAGTCTTGTAGAATCCCAGGTATGGACCAGTGATGGTGGAGTCTTTGGGATAACATGTGGAATCTCATCTAGTTGTGAAATATAGTTTCATGGCAATGAGAAAGTTAAATTTTTCTCTTTAAAAAATTACACTTCGGTATCAGTGCTTCATCAGTTTTAAAATCATGATTATATTTTCTGTAGAAGATTATCCGGCAGACCTGGCTTACCATTTGACACTGACATATGCTAATGCACACCTGTGATAAGGAAATAACAGCATCAAGCTAAAATGAAAATTAATCATCAACTTTTCATAAAAAGAACTTGTCAAGAAGAAGTATCAAATGCCTTTAAAGTGAGCATCTGTTTGTATAAAAACTAAGTATTTATGATTTTGGATGAAATGCTTGGAAAGAAGTACTGATTCACTCTTAAAGCATCTTGTCCTCCTGGAGATTTCAAGTCTCACCTTAGCCTTGAACTTAGATCATGTAGTACTTTCCTTTCAAAGTTGTGTGGTTGAAAACCAATTTTTACCTCGATAAATCGGCAAGCACTTCAAGAGTGAAAACGTGACTGTCGTGAAAGTAGAATTGGAACATCAGATTCTTAATGTTAATTAGTTTTGCTACAAGAAGTGTATGGGACATTGGAAAAAAAGTTGAATTTCCCCATGGGGATGAATAAAGTATCTATCTATCTATCTATCTAATGTTAGTCCACCTCCCATTTACCCAGCATCAGGCATGCACATGATGACATTAAGCCTCTCAGAAACTGAAGCTTAAAACTTCACACATCCTGGAATATTCCTGGAGCAGAACGCAGTTCATCAAATTTCAAAGGGGTACTCTGTCAACATTGCAAGACCTGGTTGCGTAGCATGAGAAACGACAGCAGGCTGCTTGGGCAGCTCTGAAGCCCACAGAGTGTAACTGTTGCTTGTAGCATAACTTCCAGCATCTATCTGCCGAGTGATTCATTCCTTGGACGTCATAGTGGCGACATTGCTGGCAGCACTCCATTACGATAGAGGTTAACCAGGCAGGTGGCTTCGGGAAAGTCTTCGAGCCCACTTACTGAAAAAAGCCCACTTCCAGGAAATCTACAGAGGCACCGCATTGTACTTGGCCGATGGGCAGCCTATTCCGAGGTCTGCATTTGCAAAGTCAGTAATTAAGGGGATATGAGTTCCGCAGAGAACCTTGAATATCCAGCTTCTCAGATATTGTACTAAGAGGATGGATGCAGATCATGTGTAGGCAGGAAAGATTTAGTTTAAACTTTCATCATGTTTGGCACAGATATTGTTGGCCAAAGGGCCCGTACTTGTGCTGCACTCTTCAATGTTCCTGGTTCTCCCCATGGAGATCAAGAGGTGATGATTTTAGGCAATGGGTTCTGTTAGTTTACTGAAACATATCTCCATTCTATTTCGGCATACAACGTCAGAGAGATCACCGCAAGTTTCCCTATCATGAAGAAATTATTTCACCTCTGCGCTGGGATTTTCCAGCTTATTGTGACTGTGGACAATACTCATGTCGCTTGACAATTTGATTAACAATCTAGAATCAGAATCAGAATCGGGTTTATTATAACCTGCATGTGTCATGAAATTTGTTAACTTAACAGCAGCAGCAGTTCAATGCAATACATAATATAGAAGAAAAAAAAGTTAAAATAGATAAGTAAATCAATTACATTATATGTATATTGAATAGATTAAAAATCATGCAAAAACAGAAATAATATATTTTAAAAGATGAGGTAGTGTTCATGGATTCAATGTCCATTTAGGAATTGGATGGTAGAGGGGAAGAAGCTGTTCCTGAATCACTGAGTGTGTGCCTTCTGGCTTCTGTACCTCCTACCCAATGGTAACAGTGAGAAAAGGGCATGCCCTGGGTGCTGGAGGTCCTTAATAATTGATGTTGCCTTTCTGAGACACCGCTCCCTGAAGATGTCCTGGGTACTTTGTAGGCTAGTACCCAGGATAGAGCAGACTAAATTTACGATCCTCTGCAGCCTTTCTCAGTCCTGTGCAGTACCCCCCGCCCCCACCAGACAGTGATGCAGCCTGTCAGAATGCTCTCCACAGTACATCTATAGAAGTTCTTGAGTGTTTTTGTTGACATACTAAAAAGCTTCAAACTCCTATTGCAATACAGTTGCTGTCTTGCCTTCTTTATAGCTGCTTTGATATGTTGGGATCAGGTTTGATCCTCAGAGATCTTGACACCCAGGAACTTGAAACTGCTCACTCTCTCCACTTCTGATCCCTCTATGAGGATTGGTATCTGTTCCTTCATCTTGCCCTTCCTGAAGTCCACAATCAGCTCTTCTGTCTTACTGACGATGAGAGCAATCTTGTTGCTGCGACACTACTTCACTAGTTGGTATATCTCGCTCCTGTACACCCGTTCATCTTCATCTGAGATTCTACCAACAATGGTTGTATCATCAGCAAATCTACATCTTATCTTTAACAGAAAGCTTTTTATTTTCTAAATAAGGATCAAAAAACTGCAGCTATTGGAAATCTGAGATAAAGAAAAACAGAAAATAGTGGAAATACTCAATAAAGCAGGCAATGTCAATGACATGATAAACAAAATTAACGTTTCAGTTTGAAGACCCTTTGTCCGAAGTATAATACTATTTCCACTTGCATATATACTGCCAAACATACTGTCATTCCCTAAATGTTTAACTGGTTGTGGGCATGAGGATAATATTTTGATGGGGAATTACATTTTCTTGGCAGTTTGATATTCAGGGAGACTACTTTGCTGAATGTTATTAGCTTGGTGGAATGGATTAGGACAAGGGAAACTATTGCCTTCCAAGCATACCGTGTCTGTTCGTGCTCCAGCCAAATCAGGTCAGCGGATACAAATACAGAGCCATCCCACTCTTTATGTTCATCAGGTATAAAACTTTATTGCCGTGAGCTGCCTACTCCACAGCCTTGCAGCCCATAGACTGCAGCTTGGGTCAGAGAAAGAGTAGGAAGGAGGTATGAAGCCTAAGGTCAGTGAGCTAGCCCCTAAGGACCACCAAAGTTAGAGGAAAGGGTGAGTGAAAAGGCAGGTGCATGTCCTGCATCAGCAGCTGAAGGGAGGGAACACTACCCCCTATGTGGCGCACAAAATAACATTCACAGCTAAAAACCAGATGATTGTCTTCATACATCAATTGATGTAATCAATATGGGCCATTAACAAGAAATTGAGAGACCAAGTGGTGCATAATTCTCTCTCTTCCGCCTGTGCAGCAGATGATTTTTAATCCACTTTTCTCTTTGATGATGACCATCTCTTTGCTTAAAGAGTGCCAGAACATTCTGCAAGGAAGGTGTATGTTGTGCAGAGGACAGATTTCTGTCAGTGAACTGTGGTCAAGCACTGCAATAGCTGGGTTGAGTTGTTCTCTGATCTTGGCAATCCATTTGCAAACGTTTCATCACCATATAAAGAGAAATCATCACTGCACTCACTTGTGGTGTGTCCTCTGAATGCTTGGCTTTTATATACTTATCAATCAGTCGATTGGTCATCATTGCAGAAACTCGATTGTGATGTAGTGAGTGGATCTCACTGCTGATTGGTTGCATGGCAAACTCTGCGTGTTGTCTGGAATTTTGTCAACATTAGCTTATAAATGGGATCGAGGTCTACATGTCTGTTTATAGAATTGTTTGTGGAAAACTATACTTCTAGGAATTTTCTTGCATGCCATGTATTTGCTTGTGCCGTGACTTTCACTGAAGGCCAGTTTTCTCCCAGCATGGCCCTCAGTTTCTGTTTCCATCATTGATTAGTTTATAAGTTCTTTCAATTTCCCGTGTTTTACTACAATTAAGGTACAATTTGATAAACTAAACAATGATGTGTTCAACGATATTAAGTTCATGATGGGAACAGAAACTGAGGGGAAACTGGCATTCTTGAACTTGTTTATTAGCAGAAACACTGATAGCGCTTTAGAAACATCTGTTTATCATAAGGATACACATACAGATCAGATCCTAAACTATCACAGCTAGCACACAAATGCACATAAGAAATGCACACATGTACCAAAACTTTGTTCTGAAGAGCAGAGACACACAGCAACATGGTGGAGCTAAATGATAAAGAGGAGAAACATCTCTTTAAAGTATTCACACGAAACAGATACTCATGTAACTTCATATGAAGAGTCCTACATGGTCAAAAATGCACCAAGAAGCAACCAAATGGGTTGTCCTTCCATACGTTTGAAATATCACAGAAATGACAGACCAACAAAAACATAGAATTTTGGTCGCGCATAAACCAACAGCAACATTGAGTTGAGGACTCTACAAACTTAAAGAAGAAACCAAGCTATTGGACAAGACCAATGTGGTCTACAAAATCCAGTGTGGCAACTGCAGCAAATGTTACATCAGCCAGACTGGGAGAAAACTATCCATAAGGATCCATGAACATCAACTGGCTGTGAAGCGGCATGACCAACTCTCCCTCGTCTCTACCCGTGAAGATTGAGAGGGGCACAAACTCAACTGGCCTTCAGTGAAGGTCATGGCGCAAGCAAACACCTGGCATGGAAGAGAGTTCCTAGAAGCATGGTTTTCCACAAACAATTCTATAAACAGACATGTAGACCTTGATCCCATTTATAAGCCAATGTGGGCAAAATTCCAGACAATGCACAGAGTTTGCTGTGCAATCAATCAGTGATCACTCCCTACATCACAACTGAGCTTCAATAATAAGGACCAGTCAACTGATTAATAAGTGTATAAAAAATAAACATTTGGAGGACACACCACAAGAGAACAGTGTCTTTTCATATGGTGACGAAACATGTGCAAGTGGATTCCAAGATCAGAGAACAACTCAACACAACGATCAAGCGCCCGAGCTGCACATTTTTCTGAGTTGTTTCCAACTGCAATAGCATAGCGGTTAGTGCAACACCGTTATAGCTCAGGGCATCTGAGTTTGGAGTTCAATTCCGGTGCCGTCTGTAAAGAGTTTGTACATTCTCCTGTCACTGAATGGGTTTCCTTCGGGTGCTCTGATTTTCTCCCACAATCCAAAGATGTACAGGTTAATAGGTTAATTAGTCATCGTAAATTGTCCTGTGAATAGGTAGGGTTAAATAGGTGTGGTTCTTTGGGCCGACAGGCCCTGTTCTGCACTGTACCTCTAAATAAATAAATGTCGATAGTGAAGTAGCAAGTTCAGCTGATGGCATTGTACATCACAGTATAGTAATCAAATTGGTATGTAGTGGGCTCAGAGGCATATTAAAATTTAACAGAACAATACAATGGGCATAATATGAAATCCCTCATGAAACTCCAGATGAGATTCATGAAAAGAGATGACATTAACTCATTGCCATAAGGTGCACAATGCGGCAGGACAGATGAAATCTACACGACGCTTCACCACATTTCATGCAACTTGTAACATTTGGGTACAATCAATGTAGTGTTGCATTTTCCTACACTAGCAGTCACTTTCAATGTTTTTATTATATACTGTACAGTGGATTCCAGTTAATTAGGCTTAAACAAAAACTAATTGAGAAACTGGGATTTCCTTCAATCATTTGGGACAGGATGCTACTTAATTGGGACAAGAGAATGGTGCCAAACAGTTTCTAACTAGCTTCAGTCATGTGAACATTGTATGGCTACTAGACACCACACTGTGCTTAGAGGAAACAGTTTTTAAATAGCATCAGTTACATGTGTTTGTGTTCAAACAGCACTGATTTTTGTCACTGATAGTTGGCCGGAAATAAGCAATAAGGCAATTCAAAACTGCTTTGCTCACTGCAGTTTCAAGCATTCAGACTTGAAGATGTAAGAAATGATTGAAGGTGAAAATGAAACAATTTCATTACTTCAGGAAGTTAAGAACTACCAAGAATTTGAAAGAATCAGCAACTATCTTGAATGTTATAATGAGAATGAAGATTTGGAGGATGCAACAGTTTTTAAACTAATGTCAGTCACAGGCACTTTTGTGGGTGTTAGACACTATGACGTGCTTGGAGCGAATAATTTTTAAATAGCATCAGTTGTATAGGCTTTGTTATGTTATTCATTTGGGCCAACTGATGCCAAATTAAAAAGCAGTGAATTTTGACACTACTTCATGCAGGAAGGCAATGAATCAGTCCATTATCTGCATTAGTTTGTGCTGTTGAAACACTTTGGTTTTGTTGGCTGCAGAAGTCTAGGGAAGACAATCTCCAGCTCTTCCAAAAGTTTTAGATTGAGGCACAAGCCCACCCCAAAACCCTGTGTGGATGCTGCATGATTCGTTACCCTGTTATAAATAAGTACCACAAAATAAAGAACAGTCCACTGCATACAATTAAAAGATTTAGCTTTATAATTCTTATATTTGACTAAGGGGCTAGTAAAGAAAGAACAAAAAAAAGGATTTGAATGAAACAGCCTAATGTGCACAAGTTGGAGCTCACGGTTTCCCCTTCACCGATCTCACCCTGGGCTTCATCGAATCATGGCTCCGTTCCAGGTCGAATCCTACGACCGCTTCTCTCCTCATCTCCTCTCGATTTATAAAAAAAAAGCCCCAAGCTGAATCTTAGTGTCCCTCATCAGAGAAACCTCCCCTTAATCCGACCATCCTAACTGGATGGCAGACAATTCTCCCATCTCTTCAACAGTATCCCAAACAAGCAGCTGCACAGAACAGCATATCAACAAAACTATGAACCAGGGTGTTACACAGTAAATCAAATGAACACATCAGTGTACACTGTATGAACTCCTCCAATAATTGTTAGGAACTAATACACCATTTTATAGTACTGTAGTAATATTGGTAGTGTTCAAATTTGTTTTGTATTTCATTCATAATTTATTGCTCAGTTAAATGTAGGTTGTTTTTTAAAAAAAAAATTATTTCTATGAAACTTTGCCTAATTGGAATAGTCACTTAATTGGGCTTAAATATATTGGTCCTAATGTGTCCCAATTAACCAGAATCCACTGTATTTCTTAACACACTGAATTAGCTTTCAGTTCAGCAAGGTAAATAGGGCCCCTGGAGAATTGGTAACACACTGTAGAACTGATGTTACCTTTCACTGTGTGACCTTGCTGTTAATCCTCAACCTCTTGTGGGCGTACCCACTCCCCTGCCAAATCAGAGGTTACTATTGTTAGAGCAGGCAAGGCAAGGGAGGAGAATCTCATAATAAGAATCACTCTCTATTTGAGGTCACACACGTAGCTGCCAGTCAAGCCATTTCTCAATCAGATGTTCTACAGCTGCAAATAATCAATGCAACAGCATTCCTCACTATCTTGCTGTAAACAATGTTTTTCTGAGAACAATGATACGCAATGCATGATGCTGGCAAACTTTTTAAGTAATGCCAGCAGCTGCCACATCAAGATGACGTATATCTGTGCATTGACGAAAATGTGCGTGGCTTAGTTGAGGCATGTGAAGTTATTTCTGCAAACACTGCAGAAATAGAAAATCATGGCATTCAACTTTCAAGTTTGTGCCTTTTCCATTTGATACTTTTGAAGTGAGGTTTTGGCATTCTGGCACTATTGCTTCAGTTTTCCCGCTCTGTAAAGATTCTGGCTGCTGGGAGGCTCTTTGCTTTCGCCTTGAGCCAGCACAGATGTCCTTGGTGACGTAAATGGCCTAGCTTCAGTTCTCTGCCCACAGGGAGCAGCGACAGCCACAGCCAACCCTGTTGGTGTGTTAAAGGTCATGATGTGACTTCATGAGGGGAGACATCAAAATCTTTAATCTACACACCAAGCAATTTCTCAGGGGATAGGGTAGACAATACCGCAACAATCTTCCTGACTCGGACTGTATTAGCATAGTTCTGACCTCCAGACCTAGATTTGACTTTCAAGAAAGGAGGGAGATAGACAACAGAAAATTGAGGTCAATTAGCCAAATATGTGTTATTTCAAAATGGTGGAATCCTGCCTTCAGAAAATCATTAGACAATCAACCTGAGTTAACGTGGTTTATGAAACAGAAATTGTGTTTGGCAATTTTGAGCTAAAGGATGTAACGAATCGAGTGCATAGAGCAGAGCCAAATAATATGAGAAACTGGGAAATTATTCCTTTTAGAAGGAAGAATGAAAAGGATATTATTTAAACTGAATGAGACTACAAACTAAGCGATCTGAAATCCTGACATCAGGAACACATTTAACTTGCAATTACAGCAAGTAATTAGATAGACTGATTGAATGTCGGCCCTTATAGCAAGGCATGTGAATTATAAAAGAAGGGATGCGCTAAGACAATTTTGTTGTCAGTGAGACTACACCTTGAGCAACACAAAATGTTTGTCTCCAGCTTTGAAGAAAGATAAACTTGCACCGGAAGCAGTGAAAGGGATTGGCCTATGGAGAAAGATAGAGCAGGCTGGGCCTATACACATTGAAGTAGAGAACAATTGGAGATCTTGTATAAGATTCTGAGGGAGATTGACAGGATGGACATTGAAAGAGTTCCTCCCTATTGTCAGCCATTTCAGATGGTGATGAGAAGTAATTTTTCTTTTGAGGGTTGTGACTCTTCAGAGTTCTTTGTGCCAGAGAGCTGTGGAGGTGAAGTCATTGAACATGTTCAAGGCAGAGATAAATGCTTGAACTACAAGGGGGTTGAGGTTCACAGGGAGGACATAGGAAAATGGTATGGAGGTCAATATTAGATCAACCATACCATATTGATGGTAGATGAGGTTCCAGGATCCACTTAATGCCTTCTCTGCTCTTGCTTCTTATTTTCGAACCGATCCCTAAACATCAGATATCTAACCCCTGCTGTGTGAGCTGAGACATTTTGCTCACTATTAACTTCATCCACATCCTCCTTCACGTCCTCCACTCTTGTCTTCGGTTTCTACCTGGTACATGTCTGGGTGAAGGGAAACTAGGAAGCTTCTCAAAGACAAATAGGAAGATAATTCCATTAGTCTTAGTAACAATACAAAAACATACGGTATATGATAAAAAGTCTATTGAAAAATTAAAAAATGTATTAATAACAACAAAACACTATTAATGATTAGAGTAGGCTGATTTTGATTAATCTCTGCTCAGGATTGTCATTTAAAGTAAAATTGGATAGGTATATGGACAGGAAAGGAATGGAGGGTTATGGGCTGAGTGCGGGCCAGTGGGACTAGGTGAGTGTAAGCGTCGGCACGGACTAGAAGGGCCAAGATGGCCTGTTTCCGTGCTGTAATTGTTATATGGTTATAAGAAGTGATTTGCCACACTATGATCCCTATGGCAAAGAGGAGGGTCACCTTCAGCTGTCTGATCAGGATTGACTTGAAAGTCTTCCTCTTTGGCACAGTTGTCTCCATCTTCCTTGCCATCTTGACCTAAGTGAACAAATGAAGGACAATTAGTTAAATTCACTAATCTATGTTGGAGCCTTAATCTCTGTGTGGATTTGGAATGAGCAGAATGTCAATGGTGAGGTGAGCGTGTGACTGGTATGTACAGTGCCTATAAAAAGTATTCACACACCAAATAATCACTGGTACAGTCAATTGGTTATAGAGTCATAAAATTAGTTAAATGGAGACAACCAGTGTGCAGTCAAGGTGTTTCAATTGATTGTAGTAAAAATACACCTGTATCTGGAAGGTCCAACTGCTGGTGAGTCAGTATCCTGGCAAAAACTACACCAAGAAGACAAAAGAACATTCTGAGCAACTCCACATAAAGGCCATTGAAAAGCACAAGTCAGAAGATGGATGCAAGAGAAATTTCCAAGTCATTGAATATCCTTTGGAGTACAGTTAAATCAGTCATCCAGAAATGGAAAGAACTGTAAATCTGCCTGGAGCAGGCTGTCCTCAAAAACTAAGAGACTATGCAAGAAGGGTGCTAATGAGGGAGGCCACCAGGAGACTTATGACAACTCTGGAGGAGTTACAAGCTTCAGTGGGAGAGATGTGAGAGACTGCACATACAACAACTGTTGCCCGGGTGCTTCACCAGTCACAGCTTTATGGGAGAGTGGCAAAGTGAAAGCCACTGTTGAAAAAACCTCAGATGAGATCTCGGCTAGAGTTTGTCAGAAGGCATGTGGGAGACTCTGAAGTCAGCTGGAAGAAGGTTCTATGGTCTGATGAAAGCAAAATTGAGATCTTTGGGCATCAGATTGAATGCTATGTTTGGCGTAAGCCAAAGACCTCACATCATCAAAAACATACCATCCTTACCCATGAAGTATGGTGGTGGCTGCATCATGCTGTGGGGATACTTCACTGCAGCAGGCCCTGGAACGCTTGTGAATCTAGAGAGTAAAATGAATACAGGGAAATCCTGGAGGAAAACCTGATGCAGGCTGCAAGAGAACTTGGGAGATGATTTGTTTTCCAGCAGGACAATGACTCCAAGCATAAAGCCAAAGCTGCACAGGAATGACTTAAAAGCAACAATGTCCTGAAGTGGCCAAGTCAGAGTTCAGAGCTCAATCCAATTGAGAATTTGTGGCTGACTTGAAAAGGGCTGTTCATTCATAATCCCCATGCAATCTGACAGAGCTTGAGCAGTTTTGTAAAGAAGAATGGGGAAAATTTGCAGTGTCCAGATGTGCAAAGCTGGTGGAGACCTATCCACACAGACTCAAGGCTGTAATTACTACCAGAGGTGCATCTACTAAATATTGACTTGATGCAGATGAATGCTTGTACAATCAATTAGTTTGTTTTATATTTATAATTAACTTGGATCACTTTGTAGACACATGTTTTCACTTTAACACGAAAGAGTATTTTTCTGTTGATCAGTGTCAGAAAAAGCCAAATTAAATCCACTGTGATTCAATGCTGTAAAATAATAAAACATGAAAACCTTCGGGCGGGAGGAGGTTGAATGATTTTTATAGGCACTGTAGATGTGTGAGGTTGCGGGTAGAGTAACAGATTGTTGGTCTACATAAGTGTGTGTTCAAAATTCAAAGTAAATTTATAATCAAAGTACGAATATGTGACTATATACTACCGTGAAATTCATTTTCTTGCAGGCATTCACAGTAGAACATTGAAAAACAATAGAATCAATGAAAATCTATACAGAAAGACTAACAAACAGCCAAAGAGCAAAAGAAGAACAACTGTGCAAATAAAAAAAATTCAGTAAATTATATTGAGAACATGAGTTGCAGACTCCTTGAAAGTGAGTCCATTGCTTGTGGAATTAGTTCCAAGTTGATGTGAGTGAAGTTATCTATGCTGGTTCATGAGTCTGGTCTTTGAAGGGTAATAAATGTTCCTAAAGCTGGTGGTGTGGGACCTCGGCCTCCTGTACCTCTTTCTCAATAGCAGCAGTGAGAAAAGAGCATGGCGGTGGGGGCGGAGCTTATTGACGGGTACTACTTCTTGCGGCTGTGCTTCTTGTAAATGTGCTCAGCGGTGTGGAGAGCTTTGCCTGTGACTGACTGGACTATATCATCACTGTTTGTAGGGATTTCTGCTTTTGAGCATTGGTATTTCAATATCAGGCCGTGATGCAACTTCTGTTCTTAAACCTATGCCCTATTGTTTTAAGTATTGCCTTCCTGGGAAAAAGACTATTTCCTTTTTCCTTGTCTATTCCCCTAATGATCTTATTTACATTTACCTGGTCACTCCCTCAAACTCCTGAGTTCCAAGGAATAAAGTCCCAGTCTACACAAACATTCCGAGTAACTCGGGCCCCAAGACCAGGCAAGGTTTTGCTACATCGTTTCTGTACTCTTTGTATTTTAATAACAGCTTTCCTAATAGAGGGTGACCAAAACTGTACGCAATACTCCAAGTGCAGCCTGTCCAACATCCTATATAGTTGTAACATAGATTCCAAGCTCCTACTCTCAATGCCTTGGTTAATGAAGGCTCGCATGCCAAATGCCTTTCTTGGCACCCTGTCTACCTGTGATGCTGCGTTCAGCAAACTATGCACTTGCTCTCCAAGATCCTTCTGTTCCATAATACTCCCTCGGGCCCTACCCTGACCCGATCTCCCAAAATGGAATAACTCTCATTTACCTGCACAGAAAGTCATTTGCCAATCCTCAGCCCACATGCCTAATGAATCACTGTAACTTTTCAAAACATTCTACGTTATCTATAATCCCACCTATTTTAGTATCATCCACAAACTTACTAGCAATGCTTTCCTTATTCATATCCAAATTGCTTATATGAATTATAGATAAAAGGATCCAGCACCAACTCTGGTGGCATGCAGGCCTCCAGTCTGAGAAACAGACCTCCACCATCATCCTCTGCTTCTCACCATTAAGCCAATAATGAATCCAATCCACTCCCTCCATCTGGATCCCATGCACCCTAACCTTCCAGACTAACCTGTCCTGAGGTACCTCGTCAAAAGCCGTGCTAAAATCCGGATGGGTGTGTGGTGAACTACATATACCTGTCTAGACACGCCCCCCTGCTGACTGCTCCTGTGGCTCCTCCCACGGACCCCGGTATAAAGGCGATTGGGGACTCCGCCCCGGTCTCAGTCTCCAGGATGCAGTGTGGTGGTCAATTGCTGCTTGTTCTTTCTTCCAGCCAATAAAAGCCAATATCTCGCCTCACGTCTCGGAGAGTTATTGATGGTGCATCAGGGTGAAGATCTTCTGCCCTACCTTTATCTATCTTCTTGGTTATCTCCTTGAAGAATTCTGAGATTTGTCGGAAATAAATTCCCATGCCCAGTGTCCTGAATCAGACCCAGTCTCTCCAGATGTTGGTGGTTCCTGTCCCTCCGAATCCCTTAACGCAATTTACCCAACACCAATGTCAGACCTACCGGCCTGTAGTTTCCTGATTTGATTTGCTAACCCTTTTTAAATCTTTATATTGGATCTGAATCAAACTACTACCTGCAAAAAGGATGTTGGGGAATAATTAGTATTGTTGCAACTTTTCCAGTTATCTGGCCATTAAATAATGCGCAGTAGGAGCCGCAGAGTTGTAACTCTGATGCAGATTCTGGATAAAGCAGGCCTCGGTCAGATAAAATTATTACATGTTTCTGGAGATTCTCTCTAATTTTAACTTTTAGTAATTTTGGTCCAACATTTTCACACAGCTTTTTTCTTACCAAGAGACAGGTAAAAGAGAGCAGATTGAGGGAACGTGGAGTCACAGAGGGCACTTGTTTCAATTATGCCAATGCCTCTCGCGCTTCACAAAGGCCAGAGCCCCTGTCCATGCGTTTCCATAAGGCATTGTATTTGACGCTGCGCTTCCCCTTCCACATAAACTGCTGAAGAGTTATGCCTTCCTGCTGCCTTGTAGCCCACCCCAGCAAGGAATGCTGCCTTGTTGATAGCTGCTAAAGTGATTACAGCACTGAAACCTTACACCACTGGGTAATTCCAGTCAGCCTTGTGGTAACTGCAGTCGCATAAATCAATCAGCAACACACCACCAAATCGGGATGATGGATGTTCTATTCAGGTGGGCCTCACACTTTGTCTTTCTCTATGGACCCTGCCAAACAAAAAGCAAGCTTTCCTCAAGTACCAGGATCCCCTCAGAGACAGGATGCAAGTGCCGGAGCTTCTGTTGCATTGAATGCCTGACACTGAAAACCTATCAAATCTTATCAAGGGAAAGCAAGATCATTGTATTAATGTGCAGCTGCTGAGTGATGCCATCCATGTCTTACATGTGAATACCAGAAGCATAATGCATTGTAATTTGCCTGCCGTGATAAACCAAAACAGTTTTCAATGGGTTGATTGAGAAGTAGGCTGAACCAGAGGAGGCCTGGCAGATGTTAGATATCTGACAACATCAGTACGAGAAAGTCTTGGGACACAGCAGAATCACAGATTCTATCTTTTTTTTTAAACAATTGTTTTTACTGTATATTTTTTGGTTACCATCTTTTGTTGGGGAAGAAGTCATTAAACTGGAAAGGGTGTGAAGAAGATTTACGAGAATATCGTCAAAGCAAACTGCTGGAAGAAACAGAAAATGCTGGTGGAATGCAATAGGCCAGGCAGCATCTATAGGAAGAACCATAGTCGACGTTTCGGGCCGAGACCCTTCGTCAGGGGGGAGCAGGGGCTGGTAGGTCGACCTACATGGATCAAAGGATGGTGGGTGGATGGAACCAATTGGAAGAAGGGACAAAACTAGGTGTTGGGCATATAGGGCTATGACTTCAAACATTGGGGGAACTTCTTCACTCAGAGAGTGGTGGGAGTGTGGAATGAGCTGCCATCTGACGTGGTAAATGCGGACTCACACTTAAGTTTTAAGAATAAATTGGATAGATACATGGATGGGAGAGGTCTGGAGGGTTATGGACTGGGTGCAGGTCAATGGGACTAGTGGAATAAAGTTTTGGCACAGACTAGAAGGGCCGAATGGCCTGTTTTCTGTGCTGTAGTGTTCTATGGTTCTATGGTTCACCTGTCCATTATCACTTACTCATCCTAGGTCCATTTATCATCTACTTCTGCCTCACACTTCTCCTCTTTATATTAGTCATCACCCCCCCCCCCCCCACCCCGCACTCTCAGTCCTGATGCAGCATCTCAACAGTTCTATTTCACTGACTCACTGAGTTCCTCCGGCAGCCTGCTTGTCTGGCTCCAGATTCCAGTATCTGCAGTTCCTTGTGTCTCCAGTCCATATGCTTATATTTTGCTGCACTTGACACTCCTCCTGTCTCTTCTCGTCCAAATCAATCAACACTATTCCCTTGGGCATGGTACGCTCTTTTCCACCTCCCCTAAAATACAACTATACTATTCACTGCAGTTACTATCTCATAACAAGCTCCACATCTCCCGCCATTTGGGTAAAGAAGTTTGCTTCAGGAAAATGACCAGAAGTAATCTATAATACTTCTAAGCAAAGGACATTCATGGCTTTCATATTATGCTGGGGGAGAATTGCATTGTAATAAACCTTTTGGCCCCTTTAGAATTGCATGCATTGTTAATTGCTTTGCTTTGTGATAATGCACAATTACACATTCTGGCAGAGTCTTTTACTACAATTATTCACAAAGAGCATTACTTCTGCTTTTGTACCATTTATGCCTAGCGGAGGTGCTTAGTTTTCTACAAACAACTGCTTCTAAACGTTAGGTTCTAAATGCTACTTTACGAACATCAGATGGAACAATTCTGGCAGAGCTTTCAAAGACTCAAATGACACTTGTCCTGATGATACTGCTAAAGGCAAAAGTTTTTTTAAAAATTAACCTAAGATCATAGAGCACTTGAGCACAGAAACAGACCATTCAGCCCATCTAGTCAATGTCAAGCTGCTATTCAGCCTAGTCCCATTGACCATAACCATCTGACCAAATATATCTAAAATTTAGAAAAATAATTGAGAAGACAAAAGGAAGCACACATTTGATATTCATTTAAATCAAAGTCTATTTCGCAATTGCAATCTGTTCAAATGCATTTGAAGTATCTTTGTATTAAACAATACTTGTTTTCTCTTTTCATCGCTCATAAAGTTCTAAAAATTATATTCTTTCTGCGTCACAGATCGTGAGACAGTGTAAGCCTTCCAAATTCCCTACTTTCAAGGATCCAAACAGATGTTCTTTCAAGTAAGTAATTAGCGAAATCTGTACCAAGATCAGCACAAAACTGGAACTGGATTGCAAATGGTCCTGGCCTTTCAGCTGAAGGCTGGATTTTAGGGGAAATCTTCTGTTGACTTTCACTCACTGGCTGGGCTGCCTCTCTCTGGGTGATTTTGTTTGTTTCATCCTGCCCCCCCCCCCCCCCCGGCCGAGTGTTTGGACAGGGAGCCTGGATCCCAGCACTTTTGATGGCCCCCCCTTGGCACAGAATGTTCCAGCGCAGGTGGTTTGCTGAGCTCACACGGTTTGTCAGCTCAAGGGGCTTCACCCCAGGTTCGCCGTATCATCAAAGCAGCCGAGTGTTTGGAATTCAAAAGCTTGCACTATGCAGTAAATTCAAAAGATAATAAAAATCATAATTCTTCTCCAAGTGGTGCCTGCCATTTCTTGGGATGAGGATTGCCAAACTTGTCCGAGCTTTGACGTGACACAGGCTTAAGTAGCAGATCTCACAGCCCGTGCAAGACGGTACTTCCCTGTTGGACTTCTCGAGGAATTCACCTGCAACCACACGTGACAGAGAGAAGGGACAGAAGCAACGGCAGATGCTTCAATCTGGAGCAAAAAATAAACCACTGGAAGAGCTTTGCAGATCAGGCAACATCTGTGGAGGTAAAGGAATGGAAAGTATTTTGGCTGAAGACCCTGCATCAGGGCTGGGAGGGTAGAGGGAAGATAGCCAGCATATAGAAATGAGAGGAAAGGTCGAGACGGGCAGGTCCGTGATACCCATGGCGGTTAGCACCAGCAGCATGAGTTCAATTCCCGTTGCTGTCTGTAAGGAGTTTGCACGTTCCTCCTGTCACCACATGGTTCTCCTCTGGGTGCTCCGGTTCCCTCCCACATTTCAAAGGCATGCAGAGTAGTAGGTTAATTGGTCAATGAGATATTTGGGTGTTGCTGGCTCATTGGGCTGGAACCAGATGGAACCAGGTAGGGCAGGAAAAACTAATGGAACATCAACCAACCCTTCTTACTCCATGCATTTTGATTGAGCCACTGATTTTCTTCATGTTTTTAATGCCTCAGCATGTGTAACCTGGTTGGGTGTCAGGGTGGAGCTATAACTCTACCAAAGGAGGCGTAGGGCACTCCTTCCTTCCGCTAGCCTGCAGATGACCCTTGGACAAGGTGTAGCACCTGCTTAACCCCCTCCCTGTCAGGGTCACGTGAAGCCATGGGAACAGGTGGTGGATGGCCGTATGAGCAGCTGGTGCATATCACAAGTCCTGGTTATGCGACCACCGACACCAGGCAGACCATCTCTGAAGAGTATTGATAATGGCTGGGGTCACCTGTCTTGTAAAGACACTGCCCAGAAGAAGGCAATGGCACACCACTTCTGCAGAAAAATTTGACATGAACAATCACGGTCATGGATAGACCATGATCACCCATGTCATATGACATGGCACAAGATGATGGTGATCATAATGTGTGTAACCTGGTGGGTGGAAGATGACCCTGTCCACTTAGGCCAGTGCTAGTGCTTGGAAATGGAAATTCTGTGGGTAACTCTTAGCATTAACACCTTACTTCACCAGAGCATTTGTGTTTCACCTCCTTTCATATAGCACCTCTAGAACCTATATCCACTCATTCTGATGGGATAAGAGTTTCTTTCAAGGTCTTACAACCATATCTAGGGAACACTAGTTCATGGAGCAAAACTGCTTCATTTAAATCCAGGACAGTAAATTTTAAATTATCATCATAGATGAAAAATATCATTTCTGTTTCCATGATTTAAGATAATCTAGTTTAAGATAACTTACAAAAGAACCAGCAGGGAGTTCGAGGACTTTTACATATTGTTATAATCTGCAACGCAACTCCTGAAAAGATGGTGGGGTGGGTTCTGTGGTGACTTTCAAAGGAATTTTGAATATGAGATTGAAAAACAAAAGTTTGCATGACTATGTGGGAAATACAATCACACAATATACAAAATCTGGAGCACGCCTTTGGCCTCCTCGAGCTTGCTTCACTGTTGAATGAGATCATGCTGATCTACTATCACAAATCTGTTTTCCTGTTCAATCCCCAAGTCCCTTGATTTACTTCAGAGTTCAAAAATCTGTTGATATCAGCCTTGAATATACTCAACGACTGAGGGGCGGGGGGGGGGGAAGTATTTCTCTGGCTTGAACAATGAATGGCAGCGGCTATATAATAGTGAGGTTTCAACACTGCTGTAGGGTTCATCTAGCATCAAAGCGAAGCCAGAAAAGCTCCTTATGGAAAGACACATTGGAGTCAATTAACTTTTAGCAGAAGTTTTGGCAGAACATAAACCAGATCACAAGAAAGGAACTCTGCACAAAGTCAAAGCAGATGACACTACAACCCAACTTGTGGTAATGGCTGCCAAGGAATTCACTAACAGATGGAGGTAGAATTCAGAAAATCTCTGGAAGATTCACGTTGCTAATGCTCACTTGTCTGTAGTAATACCAAAGAGTTTATTTACAACTGCATGAAATGCAACAAGACCTTTCATTTCTGAGGAAAGTTCGCAGTTGTTACCTCCTACAGTGAGGAAAAGCTCAACTCTACGTAGCCAGAGGGAAGAGTTTCTCAGCAGCTGCACTGCCAATTCTGTTAAGAGCATTACATGTTTCAGCAGGATCATCACTTCTTCTTTGATCTATCCTGAAGTCCCATCCTTCTCTGTCTCGGCTAATGCCTATCCCAGGAAACCTAGCAAGTCCTTGCTGTTCCATTTCCAGAGAAAATATATCCTTTCTTGGGTAAGGAGACTAAAAATGTAGTATGACCAGTTGTTAAGGAGTGCAATTAGTGGGGAAGATCCATGATAGTTTGCTTGCTGAATAATCTGCCAACAGAATGGGCTGTCATGATGGGCTGAATGGTCTTTTGTGTTGTTCAGTTCAATGATGCAGATTTTCACATTACGTTTCTGTGGATGAGCTAACCAGTAAGCACAAATTACCAGAGTATGCAAATACATTTTTGTTAGATGGTATTAATGGAAAAGAGCCTGGTATTGTGCAGAATGCTTACATATTATTGTGTTGTCCCATTTTTATCACCGTCAGTGAAACGCCTTTGTGATCTCATTGAAAACTTCGTATCAATAAATAATTTTGTGTTCCATTGTCAAGTGCTTTCCTAATGTATTCCCAACACCCTCTAGAACTTCACAATTTCAGTAGGTGATGTACTGACAATTTTACCTTATGCACTCACTTTCTTACCAAATAAGAGGACTTCTTTTATTTTTCTCTCTTGCTCTATATTATGCACCTGGGCCCCAGAGGAACGCTGTCTCGTTCGACTATATCCACGTATTGTCTGAATGATAATTAAATTTGATTTGATTTGACTTGGGATTAGTTAGAAAGGAAGCAATCATGTTTCATAAATCCAGTAAAATGGTAAATTCTGCTTCTCTTCCCACATTGGAATACATTTATTATTGTCACTGGTACTGAGATACAATAAACAGCTTGCCTTTCATAATGTTCATACAGGTCAATTCATTACACAGTGCACTGAGGTTGTACACGAGGAAACAATATGACAGAATCAAACGTAACAGCTAAAAAGAAAGTACAGTGCAAGCAGAAAATAAGATGCAAGTTCATAACGAGGCAAACTGTGAGGTTATGGTAGTAGACCTGCTCAGTATTTCCAGCATTTTCTGTTTTTATTTTAGATTTCCAGCAGTTTATTTTTGATGTTCAAGTCATCAGTAGGATTTAGGCTGGGGGATTCAAGTCGGGCCACAGGAGAAGCTGAACTGGGTTTGGAAGAGCTGACCAGGGTGGAGACTGTGCAGCTGCCTGCTGCTCGGAGACACTGGAACTGGTGCCTTTGGTTTGGCGCAAAGGCGGGATCCGGTGAAACCATGAGTGACTGTCTTGGACGTTTCTTTTACAATCGCGAGACCCTGCTGAACATTAATTACCGCAGGCCTGTTTCCCTTGTTTGGCGGTGAGACAGGCAGTGAGGCAGCAGCGTCACCTCAGCTGCAGCTAGGACTAGGCCTCAGTCCTCGGTCTTGCGTTGCAGCATGGTATCCGGGTTTGGTTGCGGGATGGCCTCTTCTGCCCATGCTGCCTTCTAGTGGTGGATCAGTGGAATTACAGGCTAGACTGGCCAGGAATCATCAATTTGTAGGGCTTGTCGCTCAGGAATTTGGTCTAAACACTTATTTTCCTATGTTCTTGTTTTCCTTTCTCATTATTTTGAATGCATGTGTCTGTTTTTGCACTTTGGGCCCAGAGGAATGCTGACAAGAGAAAATCTGCAGATGGTGGAAATCAAAGCAACGTGCTGTCTCATTTGTTGCATCCATGTATGGTTTGAATGATAATTAAACTTGATTTGATTAGTGCAGTTGAACAATTGGTGTTTCAATAATTCAGCAGATAGGAATCACAAGCTGTGATGATAAAAGACTGTGGTCCATTTTATTAATTTATCTGAAATGACTCAGCGGTGGCTAATTATCTGGTAAATGTCAGCCATCTAATGCAACCAAAAATGCTTAAGCAAACACTCAGCAATTTCTGGAAAAAAATGGATATCTTAGAAAAGGAGCCAAAGAAATGGCACTCTGTGATCTGCACTCATTTAAAGGCAGTTAATGTCTTTAGGAAGGAATGGAGAAAGTTTTCAGGGTAACAACAACTAAAATTCTGGAGGAGCTCAGCTGGCCAAGCACCATCTATGGAAAGTGAAACCTATTTACATTTTGGGCCAGGAGGCCTTCTTCAGAACTGGCCGAGAATGGCAGGTTTACAATTTTCAAAGTAGAGCAGAGGGGAATAGTGATGCCAGATGGAGACTGGTTTGGGCAAGGAGTGAGAGTAATGAGTGTTAGTGAGGTAATTTAAGGAAACTGCATGAGAAAAGGATACAAGCCTGGTGAAGGGAAATGATGAGAGAGCAGTTGGTGGCCTCCAGGCTGCAAGGTGCCTGCATAAACGATAAGATGCTGTCCTTCTAGTTTCATGGTGGCAGATGGGTTGGAATAGGAATGAAATGAGAGAATTCATGGAACATGTAATGGGAATGTCTGTATCACTCCTACAGGTTAAATGTAAATGTTTAGCAAAGTGATTATCCAATCTGCATTTGGTTTCTCCAGTGTAGAGGAGACCACATTTTTAACATGGGCAGTGGGATGGCAGGGGTAGGTGAGAAAGAAGAGTATAAAATGGGTGGTCTTTGAGAAATGCAGAAAGGAATGGAAGGGAGAAGATGTCACTGATGGTGGGATTACATTGGAGCTGAAAGAAATTGTGAACAATAATGTAGTGAACACAATGGCCAGTGGGGTAGAAGGTGAATACCAGAGAAACTGTCTTCAGTCTCTCCAGAGGAGAGCGTGTGAGAGCAGAGTGTGCAGGAAGAAAGAAAACCACATTTTAGAAAAGATCCAAGTGCTTCTTAAATAATACTATTTTATTTCCCCACCACTTCCTCTGGCATCCAAAGCTTGTTTGCCAGATGGACAAGAAGATGGGTACAAAGCCATTTTGCAGATTTACAGAGTTCACACGGAGAGGCTCTTTAGATGAAATAAAAGCTGGCTTCACATTTTGAAACATATTATAGTAGCACATGAAAACGAGGCTCTTCAAAGCAGTCTGTTTTAGCCGCCAGTTCCTTACTTCATCCTCCACTCCCCTACCCATGCACCTTCCCCTTCTCCTTGTTTCACCTATCGCCTGCCAGCTTGTACTTCTTCCCCTTCCCCCAGCTTCTTATTCTAGCTTCTGCCCCCTTCCTTACCAGTACATAAGACCATAAGGCACATGAGAAGAATTAGGCTATTTGGTCCATCGAATCTGCTCTGCCTTTCCATCAATGCTAATTTATTATCCCTCTCAACCTCATTCTTGGGCCTTCTCCCTGTAACCTTTGACACCCTGACTAATCAAGAACATATCAACCTCAGCTTTAAATTTACTCAATAACTTGGCTTCCACAGCCATCTGTGGCAATTAATTCCACATATTTACCACCCACTGGCTAAAAAATTTCTCTTCATATCCTTGAACTTGTCCATCAGGAGCTACAGTGGATGAATTTCCTGCAGATGTAGTCATCAGGGAGAGAGACAGGTACCCTGTAATCCCACATCTCACAGGAGGAACATTCCACTGCCTGAACTACCATCCTGCCTACACTTGTTATACCTCTAACTTCTCAAGTTTCAGTTCTAGTCTGCGTCTGATTTTGCCCAAGCTTGTTGAAAGGCTAACTACTCCAACACTGGCCTACTCCAACAGTGGCTGTTCTGCTTACACCTTGCTTCTTTTATTAGCCCTTGCTAAGTTACTCATAATCCAAGCAAACTCCCACTCTACAGTTAAGTTCCGACAGACCCCTGTCACTTTTTAAACCTCTGTGTAAAGTCCACAAGGAACTCTCCATCTCAGCCTGAAATGTTGACTGTTTATTCCCCTCCATAGATGCTGCCTAACTTGCTGGGTTCCTCCAGCATCTTGTGTGTATTGCTCAAGATTTCCAGCATCTGCAGAATCTTTGGTGTTTGAGTCCAATTCAGCTTCCTGCTGATTGCAAAGCTGATAAACAGAGAAGGGGAAAGGAAGAGGGGCCCTGCGGAGTTTTGTCTTGGAAAATTGGCACTCATCTCACTTGCATATGGCAAGAACACCCTGTTACAAATAAATGGTAATGACCTATTGCAGGAACATTGAAGAGCAGAATGACCTTGTTCATTCAATGCATCATGTTTTTATGATCTCTGATCATGTGCTCACCCACAGTACTTGCATGTTCCATCAACAGCTTTGGATTTGCAATCATTTGAGAAGGGGTAGCCTGGATCTTTCTCTCTAACAAACCATCTACTTAATGTTGTAGACATGATTTGGATTCTTATTTAATAATATTTCTGGCAATGGTAAACTTCACTTTTGTAATACTGCATGCCGTAATTGATTGATTGATTGATTGATTTATTATTATTATTTTATTTTTTCTTCTATATCATGTATTGCATTGAACTGCTGCTGCTAAGTTAACAAATTTCACGTCACATGCCAGTGATAATAAACCTGACTCTGATTCTGTTTTGTTGTTCAGCCTACTTTGCTAATGTATTTGTCAAGCAAGTAAGAATCACCATATCTTAAAGAGTATAAAATGTGATGTAAGGGCAAGATCTTTACAACTGAATATTTAAGTAATATTGTCACCCTTTTATCAAAACATTTAGTCTTCACTCACCAGTCAAGAGTTTTAAATATGCAGGCATTACACTTATGTGGATCTGTGTCAACTGGAATGTGGCTACTAAAAACCACAACTTGCTCGAGGAAACAGGTAAGTGTAACCAGTGATGCTTGCAATTCCTTTGTGGAGTAAAACAGTAAAACAAGTGTGTCCAAATGTTCTGGTCAACAACTTTTTGCCCTTGATATTTTCCTTTTAATTCCACTCCCATCTTTCCATCTCACATATGGCACATGGTAAAATAGGCCATGGTTTTCTCAAGGGAAAATCTTGTCTGACTGATCTGTTGGAATTCTTTGTGGAAATAACAAGCAGGATAGACAAAGAAAAATCCGTGCATGTTGTGCACTTGGATTTTCAGAAAGCCTTTGACAAGGTGCCGCGCATGAAGCTGCTTAGCAAGATAAGAGCCCATGGTACTACAGGAAAGATATTAGCATGGATAGAACATTGGCTGATTGGCAGGAGGTAAAGAGTGGGACTAAAAGGAGCCTTTTCTGGTTGGCTGTCAGTGACTAGTAGCATTCCGCAGGGGTCGGTGTTGGGACCGCTTCTTTTTACATAATGTGTCAATGATTAGGATGATGGAATTGATGACTTTGTGGCCAAGTTTGCAGATGATATGAAGATAGGTGGAGGGGCAGATAGTGTTGAGGAAGCAGGGAGACTGCAGAAGGACTTAGACAGATTAGGAGAATGGGCAAAGAAGTGGTAGATGAAATTCATTGTTGGGAAGTGTATGGTCATGGACTTTGGAAGAAGGAATAAAAGCATTACCGATTTTCTAAACAGGAAGAAAATTTAAAAATTCAAGGTGCAAAGGGACTTGGGAATCCTCGTTCAGGATTCCCTAAAGGTTAATGGTGATGAGGAAGGCAAATGCAATGTTAGCATTCATTTAGAGAGAACTAGAATACAGTATAAGAACATGGATGTTGAGGCTTTATAAGGCACTGTTGAGATCTCACTGAGAGTACTGTGAGCAGTTTTGGGCCCTTTATGTGAAAGGATGTGCTGACATTGGAGAGAGTTCAAAGGAGATTCACGAAAATTAATCCGGGTATGAAAAGCTTATCACATGAGGAGTGTTTGATGGCTCTGGGCCTAGACCTGTATGCGGTGAACTACATGCGGTGGACACGCCCCCTGCTGACTGCTCCTGTGGCTCCTCCCACAGACCCCGGTATAAAGGTGATGGAGGTCTGAGCCCGGCCTCTCTGTCTCCAGGATGTAGTATAGTGGTCACTCACTGCTTGTTCCTTCTTCCAGTCAATAAAAGCTGATATCTCGTCTTTACGTCTCAGAGTGAGTTATTGATGGTGCATCACTGTATTCACTGGAATTTGGAAGAATGGGGGGGGGGGGGGGGGGTGGTGGGTGGTGATGGATCTCATTGAAACATATTGAATGTTGAAAGTCCTAGGTAGATTGGATGTGGAAAGGATGTTTCCTATAGTGGGGGAGTCTAGAATCAAAGGATACAAGCTCAGAATAGAGGGACGTACATTTAGAACAGAAATAAGGTGGAATTTCTTTAGTTAGAAGGTGGTGAATCTGTGGAATTCATTGCCACAGGTGACTGTGGAGGCTAGGTCATTGGGAGTACTTAAGGCCGAGGTTGATAGATTTTTGATTTGTCAGGACTTGAAAGGGTATGGGGAAAAGGCAGGAGAATGGGATTGAGAAGGAAATGGATCAGCCATAATGAAATGGTGGAACAGACCCAATGGGTTGAATGGACTAATTCTGCTGCTATGGATTTATGGTCTAACATTGACTGCAATTCTCAGTTGTTGAATAATGATATAAAGAGAAAGCAAGTCCTTCAACTTAGTGACATTCTTATTTTTTTCATCACGTTGTTGCACCATACTTACTGTTACTGTTTGCACTTTTAGCAGTACTGGAAGATATTTCATTTATACTAAAGCATGCTGAAGCCATCACTGTAAGATAATTAAATAAACAGCTAAGTAGTGTACAAGTTATAATGGAATTCTAAGATGTATTCTGTGCCCTCTTACAGCCATGGTCGTATGATTTTGCACACTGTAAGCCTAGAATGTAATCTTTCCCTCTGAGTTTTGACCTGAAATGTTGGCTCTGTTTCTTTCTCCCACAGATGCAGGCTGACTCAGATGTAGCCTGAAGGTGCTGAGTCTTCTGGAGTCACTTAGTTGATTGTAGAACTTGAGTTTAAGAAGTTAGAGTCAAAGGTATTAACTAGTGTAGGCAAGATTGTAGTTAAGGAAGTGGAAAGCTCCTCCTGTAGTGATGTGAGATTGCAGGGTACCTAATAGTCTCCCTGATTACCACATCTGCAGGAAACACACCCAACTTCTGCTCCTGACTGACAAGGTCAATGAACTGGAGCAGGAGCTGGATGTACTCAGGACCATCTGTGAGGCTAAAAACCTCATAGATGAGACCTTTACTGAGGTGGCCACACCTGAAGTGCAGGATTCAGATAATAGATGGCTGATCATCAGGAGAAGTAAGGGGAGTTAGCGGTTAATTCAGATCTGAGGCTCAGCAGGGAAGTCAGGCAGAGTGATAGTGATAGGAGTCTCCAAAGATGGGGAGATGGACAGGAGGTTCTGTGGCCGCGTAAAAGAGGCCAAGATGGTGTAATGCCTCCCGGATGTCTCAGAGCGGCTGCAGAAGATCCTCAAGAGGGAGGGTGAGCAGCCAGAGATCGTGGTACATATTGGAACCAATGACGTGGGTAGAAAGGAGGAAGAGGTCCTGTGCAATGAGTACAGGGTGTTAAGGATGAGGCAGAAGAGCAGGACCTCCAAGGTAGTGATCACTGGATTACTCTGAGTGTCTCATACTAGTCAGGGCAAGAATAGGACAATAATATAGATGAATGAGTGGCTGAGGCTCCGGTGCAGGGATTTGGATTTCTGGATCATTGGGATCTCCATAAGACCATTAGACCATAAGGTATGGAAAAAAAGGACTGGGAACCAATATCCTTGCAGGCAGGTTTGTTAGAGGTGTTGGGGAAGATTTAAACTCACTTGGCAGGAGGATGGGAACAAGAGTGATAGGGCTGAGGATGGGGTGGCTGGTATACAAGGATATGCAGTGTGCACTGAGACTGAGGAAGGAGAAGCAGATGATAGAGCAAAATTGCAGTCAGTAGGATGAGTAGAAGTGCAACATGGGGGCAAATTTGAAAAGGGTGATGAAAACAGGACTGAAGGGTGTTCTATTTGTATGCACGCTGTACACGGAATAAAATAGAAGCTCAAGTAGCACAGTTAGAGAATGGCAGGTATGATGTTGTGGGCATGACTCAGATCATAGTTGGGAGCGTAACACCCAAGGATACACATTGTATCAAAAGATAGGCAGCTAGACAGATGGCGTTGCATGGTCCTCGCGGTAAATAATGGAATCAAACCCTTGGAGAGAGGAGACAGAGGATCAGAAGATGTAGAATCCTTATGGGTAGAGTTAAGAAACTATAAAGATGAAAAGACCCTAATGGGAGTTACAGGTACATACAGAATTCCGAACAGTGGCCAGCATGTGGAATACAAATTACAATGGGAGATAGAAAAGGGATGTAAAAAGGACAATGTTACAATAGCCATGGGGCATTTCAATATGCAGGTAGATTGGGAAAATCAGCTTGGTGCTGGATCCCAAGAAAGGGAATTTGTAGAATGCCAATGAGATTGCTGTTTGACAGCTTTGGGCCTGTACTCACTAGAATTTAGAAGAATGCAGGGAGGTCTGATTGAAACCTACTGAACATTGGAAGGACTAGATAGGGTGGATGCGAAAAGTCTGCTTCCGATGGTGGAAGTCTCCAGAATTAGACAGCATAGCCTCAAAATTGAAGAGTGACCTTCTAGAACAGAGGTAAGGAAGATTTTTTTTAGCCAGAGAGTAGTGAATCTGAATGCTCTGCCACAGACTATGGTGGAGGCCAACTCCGTGGGTATATGGTATATTTAAGGCAGAAGCTGATAATTTCCTGATCTGTCAGGCCATCAAAAAATATGAGAAGAAGGCAGGTGTATGGGGTTAAGTGGGATCCAGGATCAGCCACGATGGAATGGCGGAGCAGATTCAATGGTCTGAATACCCTAATTCTGCTCCTATGTCTAATGGTCTTATGGAGATGGCTTTTTAGAGCAGTTTGAGATTGAGCCCACTAGAGGAAAGGCAAATCTGGATTTGGTGTTGAGTAATGAACCATGTTAGATTAGGGAATTTAAAGTAAAGGAACCCTTAGGAGGCAATGATCATAATATGATATAATTCACCCTGCAGTTTGAGAGGGAGAATATAAAAAGTCAGACATATCAGCATTACAGTGGAGTAAAGTGAATTACAGAGGCAATTTGATTGGGAAGGGGACGTTATCAGGGATGACAACAGAACAGCAATGGCTGGAGTTTCTGGGGGTAATTCAGAAGGGGCAGGATAAATACATGAAGAAGTATTCTAATGGGAGGATGAGGCAACCATGGCTGACAAGGGAAGTCAAAGACAACATGAAAGCAAAAGAGAAAGCATATAATATGGCAAAAATTAAAAGATTGAGGATCTTTTAAAAAAACAACAGAAGACAACTAAAAAGATGAGCTATGAAGATAAGCTAACTAATAAAATAAAAGAGTGTAAAAAAAGGCTCCAGATATATAAAGATTAAAAGAGAGACGAGAGTGGATATTGGAATGCTGGCAAATGGTGCTACAGTGGTTGTAATGATGGACAAACTCAATAATTATTTTGCTTCAGTTTTCACTGTGGAAGACATGAGAAGTATGCCAGATATTTAAGAGTGTCGGGGGCAGAAGTGAATGTAGGTGCTATTACTAAGGAGAAGGTGCTGGGTAAGCTGAAAGGTCTGAAGGTAGATAAGTCACCTGGGTCAAATGGAATACACCCCAGGGATCTGAAAGCAGTAGCTAAAGAGATTGTGGAGCAATTAGTAATGATCTTTCAAGAATCACTATATTTTGGAATGGTTCTGGAGGACTGGAAAATTGCAAATATCACTACACTGTTTAAGAAGGGAGGGAGGCAGAAGAAAGGAAACTATTAGACCAGTTAGCCTAACCTCAGTGTTTGGGAAGATGTGGTTGGAAGTCCATTATTAAGGATGAGGTTTCAGGGTGCTTGGATGCCAAAGTCAGCACGGTTTCCTTAAGGGGAAATCTTGCCTAAAAGATCTATTGAAAATCTTTGAAGAAATAATAGGTAGGAAAGACAAAGAAGAGTCAGTGAATGTTGTTTACTTGGATTTTCAGAAGGTCTTTGACAAGGTGCTTAACAAGATAAGAGTACATGGTATTACATGAAAGATACTAGCATGGATAGAAGATTGGCTGACTGGCAGGAGGCAAAAATTGAAATAAAGGGGCCTTTTCTAGTTGGCTGCCAGTCATTAGTGGTATTACGCAGGAGTCAGTATTGGTACAGATTTTTTTACATTATATGCCAATGATATGATCATATTTATCATATTATATTATAATATTTTCTTTAGTTTCCCTTCTACAAATTTTCTTATGTTGTATCTTTCTTTTGCTTTCCTATCGACTGGGAAGTTTTGGGTAAAGCTGATAAGATGGTTCTTTCCAAAATCGTTATCCCACCATCCAGGCTTTCCCACTTCCCTTTAAGGATATCGTGTTCCAACTCTTTTCCTCTAACTGCACCCATATTCCTATTCTGGTTGGCCTTGTTACTTTTACTTCATCTCCTCGCTTCTATGTATGTTAACACTGTACTGTTCCTTCCTTCCTTTGTTATTAATCCCCTCTATCTTAACCACCCACCCCATACATATTTCATTCATACAGCTACTTGAACATTAGGGTCAGATTGTAATCCTTGTCCTCTCCCTCTACACACAAATTGCCCACAATATTTGTGCCTTCTATCCTCCTCCATTCCACCATCCGAGCACACTGTCTGGCTGATATCCAATTCTGGGGTGAACTTCCATTTCCTCTAGGTATAGGGATGATTATTTTGTTTGGCCCTTGCTAAAATCCTGCTAAAGACTTCACTTCCTTCCTTGTCCTGTCTCGAATTCTTTGAAATCTCAACATCTTTGAATATGAACCAACCTCAGTTCAGCCATCAGTGAAGCTCTTTAACCTGCCTTGTCACTATTTCAATTCTGCTCCATATTGTGTCCCACCTTTCCATCAGTCATCTGACATTGTGCTGACCCATATCCTGTCCTATTTTTCCCTTTACTTGTGCAGACAATATGCATTCCTATCTTCCATGACTTTAAATTTTTGATTTTCTTCTTTGGTAAATTATCTTATCCTACCTTATCCTGGTGTTCTTCTCCAGGATAGAAGCATGATTTCTCAATCATGCCCAGAGCACTTTCCCCTATCATCAGTGCCTGCAATGTTGGGCTGTTGTTGGATTAGGGTATAAATTGTCATTTTTCTTGTAGTTTAACCTTCCTTATGCTTGCTTATATATTTGTATAATCATCTATTTGTCTGTAAATGTTCAGTGAATTTTCAGTAATATGTAGCATAGGTTCTGTACTATTTGTAGTTTTGTTTTGTCTGTAAGCCTCTGTCATGGCAGTGTAAGTAAATCCCAGACTATCTTTGTTGTCTCATAGACTATCCTTTTCCATCTGGTTCAGTAGTTCCCAAACTTTTTTGGGTTACCGCTGCACTTGCTCCCAGACCACATCAACTGTGCCCACTCTCCCTATCCAGCGATTACATAAAAGCTATGGAGATTTTTGATTAATGATGTACAGTGACAGAAAACAGGAACTGCAAATTCAAAGCAGTGACAAATAATTGAAAAAGATTTTAAATCTATTTCAAGCTACAAATAAAATTACTTCTTGATTTAATTACAATAAAACCAATTTTCATCAATAATTTTAGAGTATACATTAGTTTGCAAGCCAGGCCAGTGTGATACAGAGAGCTAGCTGTTGCAAAAGTAACAGGCTCCCCCACCCCACATCGGCAGCTGGTGTATCCTAAGGAACAAGAGTCTTCACGGGACTTGCCAGTCAGCACTGAACTCAATGAAAGACTCCTTAAGCTCTCCAGCTCCAGACTTTTCCTCAGGGCTTACTCCCAAAGACTTTCCCATGAATGGATATAGCCGCAAGGCAGCGGAGGTTTGAGATCAGAGTGTTCCTTCCAGATAAGTTGCCAACCATGAATAGCAAGTCCCATCTACATCAAGTGGCTGTTTTAAGGCACCAGTAACCTACCTTTGCTCCTTCTCCTGTCAGTAAAAACACCTTCACCGGGCTTGGTAGCTGAGCCACATGTAAAGGCCAGGAGCCAGACTTGGTTGTCTAAGGCTATTTGAAATGCATGCCTTTGGGAATTTATCCCTCATACCTCTGCTGGCTATAACAACCAATATTTACTGCTGTAATAACAGTATTTAAAGATTTGTGCAACCAATCACTTAAATCGTTTGAGAGCCATCTGAGTTGTGCTTGCAACGTCTGTTCATCATTCTCAATTCAATGCACCCAAAATAGTCAAGAATTGAGAGCATAAGACCTGATTTTATTTACCATTGTGATAACAACATTTAATGATTTGTTCAGGCCATCACTTAGGTTTTCTCGTGACAAGATGTTGTCTGTGAACTACACAGTGGATGGTAAATATGTTAGGTACAGCTTTTTGCGAGAAAGTAATGACCCCATAGTGGTGTCCTGTCATTGATAGGACCCATCTATTGCACAAGCAAGAATGTTGGTCAGCAAAATGACCTTCTCTTTGAAAAATTGTTCAACAACCTGGAATATTGACTCCGCCTTCATATCTGTTTCTAGCCCCCTTGCAAAATAACAACTCTTGAACCTTGCGTTCATTTTTTATGAAGCGAACAAAACCAAGAAGCAAGGATTCGTTGCCTGCCAAAGTTGACTTATCCAACTGTAGAGCAAACTTTGTTATCTTTACTATGTTGCACAACGTCTTCCACATTCTTAAATATTTCATCTATTTGTCTTTGAATGGAGTTGTTGCTGAGTTGAATGGCTCTAATTATTAGGTCTGGTGACTCATGCAAAGTTGTACTCAGAACCTCCCATACTGCTGGCAGAATTAGTTCCTCTACAATTGCATGGGGCTTTCCAGATTTAGCAATGAGGAATGAAATGTTGTATAAAGTACACAATCACTGTTTTGTTGTGAAGTGCTGGAAAACATGTTTTGAAGTGTTTTCTGTTTCTAAAGTTTTCCGAAAGTGACTGAAAATAAGCCAAATTTTTGTTTGTCTTAACAGAATGCTTTCTCTTCCAGCCTGAACGGTTTCACTGCCTCATTTTATTAAAAAACAGATTTTTTCATATCTTATTTCAGATACACCACACTATATTGCCTACACTTCATTTTCATTTGGTCTGCTTCTGCCATTTTCATTATGGATTAACGACCATGGTTAATCGCCCATTGTTTACAAGAAAACACAGAAGCACAGGAAATCTACAGCAATCACAGACCCTTCGGCCCACAACGTTGTGCCGACCATGTAACCTGCTCTAGAAGCTGCCTAGAATTTCCCTACTGCATAGTCCTCTATTTTTCTAAGCTCTATTTCCCCAACTAACAGTCTCTTAAAAGACCCTATTGTATCTGTCTCTACCACCTTCACCAGCAGTGTATTGCACGCACCCACGACTTGTTTAAGTCCAACCTCAAGTGCTGTGACCAATAAAGGGGAAAGTTAAGATGTTTCCATAGTTCAGACTCTCTGGTACATAAAGTGGGGAAGCAATATCTTGGTTCAGCAGTGGTCTAGACAAATTAAGACCATTTGAAAGGGCAATTTCTGAACTTTACCCCATTGAACACCACACCCCAATTCACTGGAATTGCATCACTGGGGATTTGTGCTAATTAACACTGTACTACAGTAGTGAATGGCGATGATGCAAAGGCGATGTCGAGAAATAGCATAATATCTTCAATCAAGACTCTCATGATATGCCAAATACATTACTTTCAGCAAATACGATATGCTTCAATCAAAGTCTAAGAGAACAATGGTTTAGCAAGGGATGAGGTGATTATGTGATCATTGTAATCAATTATGAGGCACTGAGAAGCAAATGCTTGTAATAAGTAATTCACTTCTCAAATTAAGACTGTAATCCCATGCTACCCAGTGCCTCCTTTATCTTTATCCCTCTTTTAAAAACTCCCACCACCCCTAGGGGGCGATAGCGTCCAGTTTGGGAATCACTGATCTAGTTTTCAGTATAGGCAAGGCAGGTTCTTTATTCAGCCCCTTGTACTTTTTACACCTTACTTTTGCGACTCATTATTGATTTCCGAGTAACCTTCTGGAGAATATCACCTCCAGATCCAACAATGTTCAGAATTCCCAGCTGATCACCTTCATTGCACCTTCTCTGTTACTCTTAATGTCAATTTCTTTCAATGAACCCTTCAATGAAGTCAAATTGATGGTCTATGGAAGGATTGACTACTATGGTTGGATCTTCTTTTGTCACCTGCTAACTCAAGCTTGTGTGCTGCTTAGCTCCTGCTATGGGCATGGCATTTATTACATCAGGTTCCTTAATGTTGGATTTCATTGAATGCCAAGTATGCAGTGTCTTAGCCATAATGGTTCAGCTAGTTTTAGATACCATTTTATTAATTAGTTGAAGTTTGAATTCTTATTTCTACAGATATGCTTCATGGTTGACTGAGGAAGAGAATGGTAATTTTTTGAATGGCATTAGTGAAGGTAAAGTTAATAAAAGTATACCTGTTTTTTGTGAATAATCAGTATCTTTTTTATTATTCTATGTCAAAACACCCAAGTATTTGCCTCATTCTTTCCAATATTCACCATTTTAAATTTAGTTATTTCTGCAGGATTTAAGCAGTAGAGTTATCAATATTATAATTATCTGTGACAAACTTTTGACTTATTGACATCCCCAGTGGAAATCTGATGTCCTCTTCACCCTCTATTATCTTGGCTCCAGAAGTGAAGTGCTTAGTTCTCAGCAGCGAATATGAATAGTAAATGGGCAAAGGAAAGGAAAATAAGATTAGACTGACTCCAGATAAAAGATCTAGATCTGGCAAAGGGGAATGTGCCGAATGAACTCCATCTGTACTGCAGTTGTTATGATCGACCTTTACCTTTTGCATTTTGTAAGGAATACGTTTAGGAGTTAGTCATAAGTTACATATATCCAAATATTGCAAAAATATTTGCTTCAAGTGGGATCTGCACATATGGATTCAATTTGCTGTATTTTTCTTAAATCCTTAAGGATAAGAATAAGTTGAGACTTTTATTGTTAAAAACTGAGTTAAATGCTCTAATTTCTTTTTTACACAGACCACTTTCCAGCTCCACAGGTTCACAGCACTTTCTGCATGTAGACTTGACTCCTGTAATGTGGAAGCAATATTTTTGTTGATACTTCCTTTTGCAACAGCTTCACAGCCCAGGAGTTGACAATTACTTTAGACGTGCAATAATCAGTTTGATGAATCAGACAGATGAATCAGTCTGCTGCATTTCTATTTTTAAGTGGGATCTTAGATTTATGTATATTAAACTGACCCCTGTATCCTTAGGTCTGTTTGACATTTATATTAGTTTCCACATATCAGAAGGGAACGGGGAATGTGCTTGCCACATTATATATTTTGTATGACGGGAATATAATTATACACACAAGGCAGTGTACGTTTTGATTTAGCCTGCTTCTGAAAACTGACTTTTTGCCATAAACATAAAAAAGATCTTTTATTAAAATGTGTTGAATCCTTCTCTTTTGATATACAGTACTCAGATAAGGTTTTGGTTCTTACCAGCTATTATCAACAGAATGTCAAAGCAATGAGGTTCTAAATAGCTGAAAGGTAACTTTAGTCATAACATGGAAAATATTATATTTTATAGCACACTGTTTATTTCCTGAACGTATTATTTCTATATCTGTGACAAAATTGCAAAGACAATGTAACATAAAGAGCAATGTTTCATCCAAAAGCATAGTATTGTGGCAACCCAATTACTAGCACACTCGAACCGGCTGACAATTAGCCAGAGCGCAGGCACAAAGGAAGATAGCCTCAAGGGGTTTCAGTACGTGCCTCTCGAGGTATCGGGTGGGGGAGACAGGCTTTAAAGCAAGACTGTGAATTTGAAATAAACTTATTCTTTGGCTGCAGTTTATCAACTCCGTGTCGTTATTTCAGCGCTGCATGTAGCACACCGCTACAATTGGTGACCCCGACAGTCCAAACATTTTTGGACCGGAGATGACCGACGCCGCATCTGTTAATGCGGTTTCCTTGAAGCTGCCAAGCTTCTGGACGCTACAACCTCACCTATGGTTTCAGCAAGCAGAAGCCCAATTCCATGTTCGGCAAATAACCTCAGAGGACACCCGTTACTACTACGTGGTGAGCTCCCTCGACCAGGACACAGCGGCCCAGGTCGCGGAGTTCGTACAGTCTCCCCCGGCGGATGGCAAGTACACGGCATTCAAAGCCCTGCTCATAGGGACTTTCGGGCTCTCCCGCCGCGAGCGAGCTGCCCGTTTACTGCACCTGGATGGTTTGGGAGACAGACCTCCATCAGCTTTAATGAATGAGATGTTGTCTCTGGCCGACGGACACACACCCTGCCTCATGTTTGAGCAGGCATTCCTGGAGCAGCTGCCCAAGGACATACACCTGCTGCTCTCCGACGCGGATTTCAGCGACCCCCGGAAGGCGGCAGCCCGGGCGGACTTGCTGTGGAACGCCAAGAAGGTGAGTGGGGCATCCATCGCACAGATCACCCGGCCACGCTCCCAGCAGCAAACCAGTTCAGGCCCGGCCGCAGAGCCCGCTAAACCCAGAGGCCGGGGTGTGGAGCCCAACAAGCAATGGTGTTTCTACCACCAGCGGTGGGGCGCAGAAGCCCGCTGTTGTCACCCGCCCTGCCAGTTCCCGGGAAACGCCAGGGCCAGCCGTTGCTGATGGCTACGACGGCTGGCCATCGGGATAGCCTCCTGTATGTCTGGGATAAGCAGTTGGGATGCCGTTTTTTGGTCGACACCGGTGCCGAGATCAGCGTCTTACCTCCGACGAGTTACGACACCCGCAGCAGGGCGCTGGGTCCCCCCCGCGGGCCACGAACGGCAGCACTATAAGGACTTATGGCACCCGTCCGGTGCAGCTACAGTTCGACTCCAGCCAGTTTACGTGGGACTTCACACTGGCCGCCGTAGCCCAACCGCTTCTGGGTGCGGATTTCTTGCGGGCTCACAGCCTACTGGTCAACCTGCCCAGGAAGAGACTGGTTCACGCCGAGACCTTTCAGACGTTCTCCCTGGGTGCAGCCCAGTTGCCAGCCCCTCACCTCGGCTCCATCACGCTGTCCGACAACGACTTCACCAGGGTCCTGGCGGATTTCCCATCAGTTCTGGCACCGCAGTTCACGGCAGCCATGCCCTGACACAGCGTACAGCACCACATCCTGACCCAGGAACCACCCCTCCGTGCCCGTGCTCGGCGGCTTCCCCCGGACAAGCTCCGACTGGCGAAGGAGGAGTTCAAGAGGATGGAGGAATTGGGGATCATTTGGCGGTCCGACAGCCCATGGGCCTCCCCCCTGCACATGGTGCCCAAAGCAACAGGGGGCTGGAGACCATGCGGCGACTACCGCAGGCTGAACGAGGCTACAACACCGGACCGCTACCCTGTGCTGCACATTCAGGACTTTGCAGCAAACCTGCACGGCGCACGGATCTTCTCCAAGGTAGACCTCATCCGCAGATACCATCAAATCCCGATGCATCCGGACGACGTCCCCAAAACGGCTCTCATCACCCTGTTCGGTCTTTTTGAGTTCCTCCGCATGCCGTTCGGCCTGAAGAATGCCGCACAGATGTTCCAGTGGTTAATGGACACGGTGGGACGTGACCTGGACTTCGCATTCATCTATTTGGACGACATCCTCATAGCCAGCAGCAGTCGTCAGGAGCATCTGTCCCACCTCCGTCAACTCTTTGCCTGGCTGAGTGACTACGGTCTAACGATCAACCTGGCCAAATGCCAGTTCGGGCTCAACACCATTGACTTCCTGGGCCACAGGATTACCACAGATGGGGCAACCCATCTGCCCGCTAAGGTAGATGCGGTCCGCCATTTCCCCCGACCCACCACGATCAAAGGCCTTCAGGAATTCGTAGGTATGGTCAATTTCTACCACCGCTTCCTCCCTTCAGCTGCCCGGATCATGCACCCCCTGTTCGCCTTGCTGTCCGGTCCGGGCAAGGACATTACCTGGGACGAGGTGTCCGCCGCCGCTTTCATTCAAACGAAGGATACCTTGGCGAATGCCATGATGCTAGTGCACCCCAGAATGGACGTCCCTACCGCCCTCACAGTGGACGCATCTAATATGGCAGTCGGTGGGGTACTGGAGCAGCTCATCGCGGGCCGCTGGCAACCCCTGGCGTTTTTCAGCAAACACCTGCGGCCACCCGAGCTCAAATACAGTGCTTTTGACCGGGAGCTGTTGGCGCTATACCTGGCAATCCGGCATTTCAGGTACTTCTTAGAAGGTAGGCCCTTCACCGCGTTCACGGACCACAAACCGCTTACCTTTACTTCACAAAGGTGTCCGATCCCTGGTCGTCCCGCCAGCAGCGCCATCTGTCCTACATCTCTGAATACACGACGGATGTCCGGCACGTCTCGGGTAAGGACAATGTCGTGGCGGATGCGCTCTCTCGCCCTAACATTCATGCCCTTTCCCAAGGGGTAGACTTTGAGGCACTGGCTGAGGCACAGCTGGCAGATGAGGAGATCCCGAGTTACAGGACCGCAGTCTCCGGTTTGCAGCTCCAGGACCTCCCCGTAGGCCCAGGTGAGAGGACCCTACTCTGTGACCTCGCCACCGGCCAGCCCCGTCCCGTCGTCCCGGCACCTTGGTGACAACGTGTTTTCGACTCCATTCATAACTTGGCCCACCCCTCCATCCGCACTACCGTCCGGATGGTCTCCAGCAGGTTCGTTTGGCACAGACTCCGCAAGCAGGTCAGTGCATGGGCCAGAACGTGCATGCACTGCCAGACGGCCAAGGTGCAGCGACACACCAAGGCCCCGCCGCAGCAGTTCCACCCCACCCACCGGCGTTTCGACCACATTCATGTGGATATCGTGGGCCCCCTGCCAGTGTCGCGCGGGGCGCGGCACCTCCTGACTATCGTGGACCGGTTCACAAGATGGCCAGAGGCGGTCCCACTCACCTACACCACCTCTGAATCTTGCGCCCGGGCACTGATCGCCACCTGGGTGTCCCGCTTTGGTGTACCGGCCCACATTACCTCCAACAGAGGTGCCCAGTTCACCTCCAGCCTGTGGTCAGCGATGGCCAGCCAGTTGGGGACTCAGCTGCACCACACCACTGCCTACCACCCACAGTCGAACGGACTGGTGGAGCGTTTCCACCATCACCTGAAGTCGGCTCTCATGGCCCGCCTGCGAGGAGCTAACTGGGCGGACGAGCTTCCCTGGGTCCTACTCGGCGTCCGCACGGCACCCAAAGACGATCTGCACGCTTCGTCGGCCGAGTTGGTGTACGGCGCACCCCTGGTCATTTCCGGGGAGTTCATACCAGCCCCAAGGGGGCGAGAGGAAGAACCCGCAGCAGTCCTGGGCAGACTACGCGAGAGGCTCGGTGCCCTGGCCCCCATACCCACTTCGCAGCATGGGCAGCACCCGACCTGCGTACCCAAAGACCTGCAGAACTGTAAGTTTGTGTTTGTACGACGGGGCGGGCATTGGCCACCGCTGCAACGGCCCTACGAGGGGCCGTTTACGGTGATCAGAAACGACGGGTCCACATTCGTGCTTGACGTTGGGGGGAGAGAGGAGGTTTTCACGGTGGACCGACTCAAACTGGCCCATGTGGACTTTGCGCAACTGGTCGAGTTTCCGGCACTGCGGCACAGAGGCAGACCTGCCAAACAGGGCCCGGCCCAGACTGTGGACATTGGGGGGTGTATCGCCGGTTCTGGGGGTGGGGGGGTTATGTGGCGACCCAATTACTAGCACACTCGAACCAGCTGACAATTAGCCAGAGCGCAAGCACAAAGGAAGATAGCCTGAGGGGGTTTCAGTACGTGCCTCTCGAGGTATCTGGTGGGGGAGACAGGCTTTAAAGCAAGACTGTGAATTTGAAATAAACTTATTCTTTGGCTGCAGTTTATCGACTCCGTGTCATTATTTCAGCGCTGCGTGTAGCACACCGCTACAGTATCAAATTCTTGCAGCAACATATTTAACATCAAGAGAAAAATACAACCTCAGTAATTATTTCTAAATTATGCTATTTACTAACAGCGATGTGATTTGTTTGCGAGATTTTAATGCAAGTATTTTCTGTTTGATGAAGTATGTATGAAAGGTAACCTGTGTTGAAATATGCATTTGATCCAATTTGATATAATATAAAATTATTACTGATCAAGGAGCATATTTATCTTTGAGTCATAGAAAAATATAGCATAGAATCAGGTCCGTCAACTACATAATGAAGCACATACCATCAACCAGGCATTTACATTAATCCCATTCCCCCTAGTTCTGACAACTTCCTCTATCTACCCCTCACCTATAAACTAGGGGCAATTTGCAGTGTATATTACAGTACTATGCAAAAATCTTAAGCAGATATATATAAATAGCTAGAGTGCCTAAGACTTTTGCACAGTACTGTAATAATTTCACATATCACACTGTACTGCTGCCGCAAAAAAAAAAACCAAATTTCATGACGTAAATGAGTGATGGTAACCCCGATTCTGATATGGGTCTCTATTGTGGACCCATATTGTGGATTATATATATCGGAGACTTTTGCACAGTTCTGTAGGTGCTAATACTTGGAGCTTTTTAACCAAATGCTCAATGGATACCAGTTAACACTAGTACGATTATTTTTTCAGGTATAGAAGAAACACTTGCTTAAGCCCAGTGGTAAAAAGAAGCCTGTGCAGCTGTCAAACCTGGAACAAGGTGGTAAAGGTATGCAAGTGGGAATGGGAAGGATACACTAGCTTGCTTCAATCCAGTCTCATAATTCACTTGTACCAATGTGACTTCCAAATTGTTCTACTTCAATGCAAATTGACTTTGGGGACTGAAAAACATTTCAAATGATAGCAGCCTGCAGGTTTTGTGCTAAAACTCCAGTGTTCTAATTTAATTAACCCCTCCCTTAATATATGGAGCATAGCCTCAAACAGAATACTTCAGATGGGCAACATAAATTATTAGTAGCATTGAAATTTAGGGGAGCAACGAGGAAGACCCAACATGCACAGCAATAAAATGCTCAGCAAATCCTGCTGAGTTCCTCCAGCATTTTGTATGTTTTAATCTAGCAATAAAACATATATAGTTGAGGACAGTTTTAACAACTTTAGAAAATATTTATATAGCTTCTCAAATCGTTCATGTTAATTATAACCAGGCTTGTTCTAATCATGCCAGGACACAAAAATATTAACCATATTTCACTTTTTAAATTCTTAATGATTCAGTATATATAACATATTCAAAACCATTTGAAAATGCAGGGGATTTAATTTTTTTGTAACATTGTCCTTCAGGATCTCTGCTTTCAATTTTTTCTCGTCCTCGTCATTTTCAGCCGACATTATCTTTATTTTTTCCTTCCTATCCTTCTACTCTGAATGTTAAACATTCACTGTGTGCTTGCTTCACGGACAGTAGGTGCCCTCTAACACCTCTCTGAAGTTTTGTATATTTTGATTGAAAGTTACATCTGGCTACTTGTTTGCTGAGCAATGGCTTCACACAACACTGCTTATTATATACCTGAGGCCATTGTTGTACAATAGTCCAGATTTTACCTGTCCACCAAGTCAGATCAGTCATTACTGCACAATGAAAAAGTGCAATATGCAGAATTAGGGAGTTTTTCAGCATCATGGTAGTGGTAACGGTAACCCATTTGTTGTGTGACCCTCTTTGGAATTGAGCAGGACAAGAAGCAAGAAATTAAAACCAATTTTTCTTTTCAGAAATTGAAGGTGATATTCTATTCTTTAGGAAGTTTTAGTAAATATTACTAATAACAAGCACCCAAATTTGCCTAATATTTGATAGAAGAGAGCTTGTCTATACGTACCTTACCCATGGCTCCTTAGGTCTTCACTCATCAGCCACTGACAGTGAGCAGTCAATGATCCAAATGCTAACAGTATATTGATATAAATGTCCAACTTCATATGAAGATATGTTTAACATATAAGTGTTTAGATGTAGCTATACAGCATAGTAACAGGCTAACCTGTCTTTGGACAGTGGGAGGAAACCAGAGCACTTGGAGGAAACTCTCGTAGCTACAGACAGAACATACGAGCTACCTGCAGACAGTGGAGGTATCGAAGCTGGGCTGCTGCTGCTATAATAATGCTATGATACTGTGCCATGTTAATTTTCAAAACCACCATCTTCCATGAGCTTTCTGTTTTCAACAGACTTCTTTGTTAGTTGACAGTTCTTTTCAGCATCACGTATTCATACATCACTGGAGAAATGTACTAGTACAACAAAACTAGAGAGCAAACTAAAGATGAAGCCAGCTGGTTTGACAAACTCCACTGCTGAGTCAGAACCGGTGTGATTTAGTAACTTGCTTTATAGCTTGACTGTATGTTAAATAAACCTTCCTCATTGGAACTCGGGGACTCCAGTGGCCAGATCACGCTCAGTAATCCCACATGAGCAATACTTGAAAGACTGGGAAGTATTTCAATGCAGTGCTCTCATGTTAGAACAAGGAGTTGGAATGTATCTTAAACTGACCACAAAACATATCTGTATCCTGTGATACCAAAGGCCCCGCTCCTTTTAACAAAGCTGCACATCTTTGTAATCATGTAATGTTATTTATAACTGAGATCTCTTGTGATAATTTGTGATGGGACTATGACATGATTTTATAATTTTTCTTTTGGAAGGTATATCAGTCACTGTCCTCACAACCACGAGAAAAACTGCAGATGCTGGAAATCCAAGCAAAACAGACAAAATGCGGAGGAACTCAGCAGGCCAGGCAGCATCAATGGAAAAGAGTAAACAGTGGATGGTTCAGGCTGAGACTCTTCATCAGGACTGGAGATAAAGGATGAGGTCAGAGCAAGAAGGTTGGGGGGGAGGGGTGGGAAGCACAAGGTGGTAGGTGATAGGTGAACTGAAAGGGGAGGGCACGGAGGGGTGAAGTAAAGAGCTGGTAAGTTGATAGGTGAAAGAGGTAAAGGGCTGGAGAAGGAAGGATTCTGATGGGAGAGGGTAGAAGACCATGCAAGAAAGGGAAGGAGGAAGAGCACAAGAGAGAAGTGATAGGCAGTTAAGGAGATGAGGAGAAAGTAGGAATGGGAGAATGGTGAAGGGGGGGGGTAAGTTACTGGAAGTTCAAGAAATTGATGTTCATGCCATCAGGTTGGAGGCTACCCAGATGGAATATAATTCCACTTCCCATTCCCATTCTGATATGTCAATCCATGGCCTCCCCTACTGTCATGATGAGGCCACACTGAGGTTGGAGAGATGACATCTTTATTCTGTCAGGTGGCATTAACATCGACTTCTCGAGCTTCTGATAACGGTCTCCACACCCACCCCCACCCCTTCGCCATTCCCCATCTCATTTTCCCTCTCTCACCTCATCTCCTTGCCTGCCCATCACCTCCCTCTGGAGCTCCTCCCCCTTCTCCAGCCCTGTATCTCTATCACCAATCAACGTCCCAGCTTTTTACTTCATCCCCCACCTCCCAATTTCACCTATCACCTTGTGTTTCTCTCTCCCCTCCCCCACCTTTTAAATCTACTCCTCATCTTTTTTTCTCCCGTCCTGCCGAAGGGTCTCAGCCTGAAACGCCAACTGTACTCTTTTCCATAGAAGCTGCCTGGCCTGCTGAGTTCCGCCAGCATTTTGTGTGTGTTGCTCGGAATATAAGGTATTGTTCCTCGAATCTGAGTGTGGCCTCACTGTGGCAGTAGAGGAGGCCATGGACTGACACGTTGGAATGGGAAGTAGAATTGAAATAGGTGGCTGGCAGACCGAGATAGGTGCTCGGTGAAGTAGTCTCCCAATCTATGTTGGGTATCACCGATGTACAGGAGACCACACTGGGGCACTGGATACAGAAGATGACCACAATAAGCTTACAGGCAAAGTGTAACCTCACCTGGAAAGACTGTTTGGGGCCTTGTATGGTAGTGAGGGAAAAGGTGTAGAGGCAGGTGTGGCACTTCTTCTGCTTGCAAGGATAAGTACAATGAGGGAGATCAGTGTGAAGGGACAAATGGACAAGGAAGTCACATAGGGAGCGATCCCAACTAGCCTCCACATCCAGCAGACCTCAACGCTGCCCTCACCCGCATCGCTTGCATTTTGCACATGTCTGCCCTTACCCCATCCTCCCACCACCACCCGCACCCCCCCGGGATAGGGTTCCTCTTGTCCTCACCTACCACCCCACTCGCCTCCGCATAATTCTCTGTAACTTCCGCCATCTCCAATGGGATCCCACCACCAAGAATACCTCCCCCCCCCCCCCCCACACCCCCATCCACTTTCCTCTCAGCAATCTGTACTGAACAGTCAGAATGCCCACTCACTGGGAGAAGTCGTGTTCAAATGTTATGCACGGTTAGGGTTTAGAATATACTATCTTAATGGATAATGAACAAATGCAATCGTATTTATTGAGAATTAAGTGCTGGGACATTGGGAAAACTCATGGGACTAACTCAATTGCTCTCTGAAAATGTTAAAGGGCTTGGTGGCTGCTGCCTCTACCATTATATTTATTATTCTGATAGGAAAGTTAAATAGACTTCAATTAGGAAGGAGAGATGAGCATCACTTACAGTATTTGAGGAGCAAGTTGCTTAAAGAATACCACTGCTTGGTGGACCTAATTTTAGATTTTGACTCCCATATTCTATAAAACAGGCAGACTTCACATCGCTCTGAGTATCCCTGGGCGATTTGTGCTAAAGCTATCTGAGCTGAACCTTCTGCAGGTTCAGTAGGAATTCCTGGAGGGTATTTGTGACTAGATCTTTGGGTGACGAATCTACTCCTAAATGAGCCAGATGTGATTGTTTTCAGTCAGGAATACCATTTGAGTTCCATCGCGAGGCATTCCTCAGATAACCTCTGCCATCATAAGCTGATCCGTATGGAAGCATCAACAGAACTTCCCATTTTCCGAGAGCAAATACTCAAACAGATTGTTTAAATAGGACATCTTTGTTTAAATCCGGTGCAAAACAACCCAATTATATCGTGATCATTATAATGTGTACTGAAAACATTATTAGATGGTTTATTTATTAATTCTTCTTTGAGCTTGCTTATATACTGTACAACAGAAAATGACATGTTTGGCTTCATTGTAAATAATGTTCATTGGTGGTTGCATCATTATAGTACAGCTACATCCAGGATCTAATTGTTTAATTAACAGCCCTGAATGCAAATGATGTACATGCGCCACGTTTGAAACTTAGAAAGGCGATTTGAATCCATCTGATCGTTGACTTCAACTTCATTTTCGTTGGTGTTTCTTGCTCTTTTAAAAAAGAATGATTGTCCTGGTGGTATGAAGTAAGATTTGCTATCAGAAGATTGTCATGTTTGTTTTTGGGATCTGTGTGTTTTAGAAACATCTTCAATGATTAAGCTGTTCACATGAATTTCACATCTGCTCCAATGTAAACTTTGAAAGCTGCCAAAATGCAAATCGGAAGAAAGCTGAATTTGTTTAGAAAATGTCTAAATCTAGTACACTGGCCTAAAGAAGTCTGTTTATTTCTGTATCCTCTTACTGTTCAGACTTCCCCCTATACTCACGTTTAATTTGTTATCCTTTCAATTTGCACTCAACAGGGACATTCAGATCTGAAAACTCAGAATATAAATGCTGAACTGAAAAATGAAGTAACTAAGTCAGAAATAAGGTAAAGCAATGCTCTTTTCTTTTCCCCCTTTACTGTATATTGACTTGTGTAGTCTATCTGCTGCTCCATACACCATCAATCATCATCCCCAATCCAAGCCATCCTATAACAGTACATTAGTGTAGTCTCTGCTTTAAGCCCAGATCAGGTATCCCATAATCAAAATACATTATGAAGACATGGTCATTGCTTGGATGTTTTCTCTCTATTACCTAGCCACTGGTTGGAGTATGATACTGAAAAACCTACTTCTTATCTATCAAAGTAAAGCGTGAGATAAGAAAGGAAAAAATGAATGATGAACATAAAGAATTAGACATGAAGGGGTTGTTAAGAATTCACAAAATATTGACAAGGTATGTATTGTGACAAACTGTATTCTCCAATTACTCCAGTAATTTGCTGATTAGCTGCAGAATGTTTTTTGCATATAGTGGCAGCTTTTGAATCATAGGATTGAGAATGAGAACATTCACCTGGCAGCGTGGTAACTTTTCCAGAATTTTACAGAATAGGCTCCTGTTTCAGTAGCTTTAAATGTCTTGATTACACATTGCCAACATGCAGTACCAGAGGATGTGTAGTTCACTCTTTGGTTACAATGATTATTTCCAATGTATAATATTTTCCTCATGATTATTGGATCAAAATATAGAACTGGAATCTGTATCCATTTGAACTGTAGCAGTTCCAGAACACTGCTTACCAATACCATCTGAGGGCAACTGGTAATATGCACATTCACCTAGCTATCAAGACCTACATTCCAAAAATGACCTTAGAAATATCTCTTCCATCTGGTCTTGGATTCAACTATCAATCAAAACTATTACTTAGGCGTGATTTCAAAAACCTCCTTCTGTTGGAAATCTAAGATAAAACAGAAATGTTGCAAAGGCTCATCAGGTCAGGCACCCTCCATGGACAGAGGCACAAAGATGCACCTCGATGACTCTTTTGTCAGCTTCAACTCAGAAACATCGTCAACCTGAAAAAAAGGTTTCTTTCCCCAGGGCCGATTCCTGAAAATGCTGAGTATTTCCAGCATTTTCTCCTTCATTCCATCAAACTTTGTTAATGTATTGGTATTCACTTAATTACCAAGAATAAGGATAACTCCTGTCTCATTTGGATGACATTGAATATTCCCATGAACAACAGCCCAGGATCCAGTTCAGCTATAGCCCTGGACCGATTAACCAAGAGAGCAAAAGTAAAAGAAAAAACTCCAGATACTGGAAATCTGCAAAATAGTAGTTCAATTTCCCTTTCTATAGATACATCTTGACCAGCCAAGTAGTTTCAGTTTTAATTTTTTTCTGTTGTTATTATTCTGTCTGTGGTTGGTCTTGCATGTTTGTCAGGGTCTGGTTATAGTGCAGATTTTGAGATGCTCAGATGTTCATTGTGCTGGTAAGAAACAAAGCATCTAAAAATCTGCTCTGTAACCAGACCCTGCCAAATACACAAGACCAACTTCAGATCAAATAACAATAGAGAAAAAATTAAAACTGAAACCACTCAGCTGATCAAGATGCACCTATCGAAAGGGAAATTGACCTAATATTTTGCAGATTTCCAGTATCTGTTCTTTTTTTATTTGCTTTTTGGTTGCTTTTTGGTGAGGAAGAGGAATAAGCTAGAAACAAGACCAGAAATAACTATAAAGATCTTAGAAATCTATTTGATGAAATTCAGAATGACCAGCATTTACAGTTAAAAGCAGTTGGTTCTCATAATTGACGTTTACACTTCCTCTATCCAACTTTATTCGGTCTCATACAATTACAATCCAAGGGGAAACAAAAGATTCTGCTTGAAATGACTTCATTGCTAGCGACTGGCCAACAGAAGGTTTCTTCAGAGTTACCAAGCAATTGCAATCCCAAGGTAGGAAATGCACAATGAGCTTTGACTATGTAAAGCAAACCCTCATGAGGATTTGTCTTCACATTTCATTCCATTCTTTAACCATTATTTTGATTTTAATTTGAAAGTGGCTCGTTATTTTACTGTAGTCAGTGTAGCAAAATTATTGTAGTTTATTTAATTTTGAAGTGGATATTCCTTCTCGCACCTTATAATTTCCTTTACTGATGCCAGAAATTTGGTAAAGATGGCCATCAGTTGATACTTTCCCTAAAGCTCTGCAAATATCTTAATGGAATGGAAATTGTCATAAGGACAACCAAAGACCTGCATCCTGACTGTACTGTTTAAAATTTGTACAACATTTAATAAGCAATATTCTGATTGTGGTACTAATTTTCAAAGCTAAGCAATAAAAACCTAAAGAGGAATGCAACTCAGTGGGGGTAATTTTAAATCCAAGGAATTGGATGTTTGGGAGCAGGGGTGGGATTAATTTTTTTTTGTATTTTCATTTGGGATCACCATACAACTATGGAATTCCATTTGCATGCATGGAAATCACTCGCAGACAGAATAGATTATTGAAGTCTTTGCAAACTCCATTCAAATTCACTCTGATTTAATGTAGGTATTGTCTGTTTCCCATGACGTGGGAAAACTGACAAAGGAATACAAGGTGAATTAGAGCCATGATTCAACTAAGTATTTAAACTTGGCATTGTCCCATCTGGTTAAAATCTCAGCTATTGCAGCTGCTGTCTCAGTTCTCTCTTGGAAATATTTGGCAAAGCATGTTTCTGTGTACACACCTTTTATTTCTGATTTGGGGGCTTTAAAACCTATGAGATGAGGATTGGAGGTATATTAGAAATGTACAGCACATTGGATGAGGAAGCCTGTAACAGAAAAAAAAACATGCTGTGATGGGAGAAATATGTGCAAAGGCAAAAGGGACAAAGGAGCCAGGGTGCATCAAGTGAGGCATTCCTGTGCCATTGGGCTTCAAAGACATTGGCTTTGTTCCCTTGAACACTCAGTACAGTCATTGCAGATGAAGCCTGATTTGTAGCAAGAAGAACATTGTCTTCTGATCTTAACTCAATTCAAAATTTTAATTTGCAGATTGCAGTATCCTTTCCCCAAAATGCACCCTGTACAAATTCAACCTTTGATAGAACTTTGCTGCCAAAAATGTTTCTTCATTATGCTTATTGACCTAGCACCAAATAGATTTCAAAACTTGCCCTTTACAGCACCCAAATGGTTCTTTATCAGTAGCTTCAAGAGTTCCCATGAAATAAATTTACGAATTTATGATGATTTTTCATCACCTACCCAAAACTGAATAAGCAAACAACTTGTTCTTTGGAAAGTAGTCTTGTCTTCAAAATACTATCTCTGTATAGCAAAAATAGTCTTCTGCACAAACTTCAAGCAAGTAGAAAACTGCCATGTTCAGTATGAGAATGCAATTTGCAATGGAAACCAAATGAAGGGAAAGGAAGAAAAAAATAGGTAAAACAGCAACTGGGCAGAAGGGAATTGAGTTTTCTGGCTCTATGAAGATCATTGATCTGAAAAGTTTAAATTGGCACATGTTGTTCTCATGAGTATTTCCAACATTTTCTGTTTTCATTCTGAACATCTGAGCATCCTTGCGAAATAGAACTAAAATTAAATTCTGCCTGTTTTAGTAGAAATAAAAATCCTGAGGACGTAAGTCCCAGGAAATGAAAAGGAGGGAGAATGAAATGGATCAAGGTAGCCATTGCTTTCAGGTGCTAATGGACCTAGTATGAAGCTTCCTTTGAAAGACAAATCAAGAAGGAAGATTGAGATAACAGTTCCTACCATATCAATGATAAACATGAGAAAGTCAGCAGATGCTGAAAATCCAGAGTAACACACAAAATGCCGGAGGAAATCAGCAGGTCAAGCAGTGTCTATGGAAAAGATTAAATGGTCAACATTTTGGGCCGAGACCCTTCATCAGGACTGGAAAGGAAGAGGGATGATGAATGGTTAATGGTTGGTTTCAGGCCTTTATGATGTTGACTCATAGTGTTCTCTGCCAAGCAAGTCGATTACAATATTATTTTACAGAACTGGCAAGAATATTATCTACAATACAAAAACAAAACACTAAAATCAGGGTAAGTTAACATGCATCTAGATTCTGCTCTAAAGGAGTTTTATACCCCCATACTGGTTGTAAGGCGATTCCCGGCATTGACTTGCACTTCTAATAATTAATTAATAATTACTATATTGTTGATGTAATCTCAAAACTTACCACTGCAGCCATTTTCAGTTAGCAGAACTGTGGCTACTTAGTCACACCCATTACTTCACATGGAACTTCAAAGGTTCAAAGGTTCATTTTATTATCAAAGAATGTATGCAGAATATAACTCAGATTTGTCTTCTCCAGATAGCCATAAAATACAAAATACCATAAATGTAGTTGAAAGAAAGACATCAATCCCATCCCCCCCACCACCTGAGAAGAAAATGAAGCAAAAACTTGCAAATCCCAAACACCCCTGAACCCTCCGGCGCTCAGAAACTAACAGAACACCCAAACCCTCAGCCACTATTCGGCAACAAGAAAGGAATGGGCAAGAATGCAGAAAAAAAGACAGAACTGAAAGAGGCCAATATGAACTACAGTCCACTCTATAAACTTCAAAATTTCATTAACTTCCCAAAAGGCAGCGGCACAAATCAACGGCTGCTCGGAGGGAAGCGGCACCAACCAGCATTCGCTAAATAACTTAAGGTTATTTAAATCAATCTGCTTGTAATTGGATTGCCCTGAATAATGAGTTGACAATATTAGAATCATACAAGATGGAAACAGACCCTTCAACTCAATTGGTCCATGCCAACCAAAATGCCCCTTTCAATTCAGTTCCATTTGCTAATATTTCGTCTATAAGCTTCTAAATCTCTCCAATCAATGTACCTGTCAACTAACCTTTAAAAGTTGCTGTTGATAATGGTTTATTTATTATCAAGTGCTAATTGGTATAAAAATATATTATTTCTGCTCACTATTTTTGAAAACATAGATTGAATGAATGCTGACTTTTGTGAGTCACTACAATACTTTGGCGTTGACAGTACCGGTAATTTATTTCTTACGTGAAATAACAAATTGCTAGTTTAATTGTTCTCCAAAATACTGGTATTGCACATTTTCACAATTAAATACAATGTTTATTTTCTATTTATTGACAACAAGCAATTGATTTTCAATACCAGATAGTAAACAAAGAATAGTTTATGGCAATATCTGTATAAAGGTATAACTTAAACGGAGTTTAAATAATTAATATTACAAACCTACGCAACATCACCAGGTTCAGGACAGTTATTACCTTCAACCATCAGGCTTTTGAACCTCGACAATGAACTGATTTCACAACTTGTGGACTCACTTTCAAAGACTCTATAACTAAGTTTCTCAGTATTACTTATTAATATTCATTTCTGTATTATTTTGCATATTGGTTGTTTGACCATCTAAGTGTGTAGTTTTTCATTGATTCATTTGTGTTTCTTTGTATCTGCTGTGAAAGCCTGCAAGAAACTGAATTTTGGGGTAATATATGGTGACATATAAGTACTTGGATAATAAATTTATTTTGAACTATGATTGTCTATTTTCAACAGGTATCTTTGACACCTTTGCATCCCAGGACGACAGCATAGGAATAAACTCAATAGGCCAAGCATGAATGTAAATCAAAATCAGAGAGAAAGATGCAAATAAAGCCATGGTTTGATGTAATGACAAAGTCTAGCATGGAATTGGGAATGGTGGGATACATAAATCACTGATCTATGGTTTTATGGTTTACTGCCAGAGGTTTCTCTCTCCAGAAGAGACCATGGCTGATGGGCTTGGGGTTCAGTTAAAGGGAAATCTTAACTGTCACCTACCAAGTTCAAAAGACCCATTGGTTACTTGACCACAAATGATCTACCGTAATTTGTGCTATTTTACTTGAAGTAGGCAGCAACAACAGGTATTCTGGTTGGTATTTCATTCCAAGCTCTACTCAGTCACAAGTGGGAATGGAGCAGTAATCTGGACAGTGATTTTATGTTTGCTTCACTAGAGCTATCATTAAATCACTGGAAATAATGTCTTTGAAAAGTAGATTCAAATGTGTTGTTCAGAAACCCAAGACGAAGTGTAGTAATCATGTGTATTGCTCATGTCTGTGCCAATATGATGGCAAGTTATTTGCATCTGCCTGCTCATGATTCATATCACTCCGTTCCTCTCCTGTTCATGTGTCTCTTACAGCTATCACATCTGCTTTACCATTTCGCTTGGCAGCACATTGCAGGCACATTCCTCTCACCTTAAACCTCTGCCTTTTTGTATCTGACATTTCCACCCCAAGAGAAGAAAGGATCTAAATAACCATATGGCTGCAATATGACTTCCCAACTTTTATACTTAATGCCATGACCAATGAAAGCAAGTATGCCATATGCTTTCTTGACAATCCTATCTACTTGCGTTGTCACGTTCAGGGAGCTGTGGACATGCATGCAAATATTTTTTATAGATCAATGCTCCTAAAGTTCTTGTCATCTACTGTATACTTTCCAATTACATTTGACCTCTCAAATAAAACACCTCATTTGGCTGGATTAATCTGCCATTTACATATCTGCCCAAATTTCCAATTAATCTGCCATTTACATATCTGCCCAAATTTCCAATTAATCTGCCATTTACATATCTGCCCAAATTTCCAACTGATCTACAAAAGTTTGTATATCCTGCCGTATCCTTTGACAATTTTCCTGATTTCCAGAACTCCAATAATTTTTTTTTTGTGTCATCTACAAATGTTCTAATCAGGCCATCTACATTTTAATCTAAATCATCAAAATAAAATCACAAACAACATAGGTCTCGGCACTGATTCTTGCAGAACTCACAGACATCAGGTTCAAAAACACACTCTTGACCAAGCCAATTTTCAATTCAATTTACCAACTCATAGAGTTTTAATAGTTTATGTTGAAATCCAGTTAAAACAAACAATAATGTCAAAGTAATGGTCATTGTGATTAAATCATGTTTTACAGATCAAATCTCTGACATTCTTACATTTTAATAGTTTTAAATAATAAAAAACAACAAGATACGGATTGTAGCATCTATTTCTTCATAATATTGTTGACTGAATCACCAAAGGGTTGTCCAAGCTTTCCATGTTTTTTTTGGAACATACAACAGAAACTGTATTTTTTTCACGTGCAGTATTTTAATTCATCAATAAAATTCTCTCATGTATCAGGGTTCTACATTTCATTCTGTATGGTTTGTTTTTATTTTTTCTCAACAGGGTCAGAGTTGGAAGTCCACTTTACAAATTGCAAAGCTGAACAAACTGATAAAGTAAGACAACAATATGGTAAAATAACCCTTTTCCTGATGCACTTTCCTAGATCACATATTAGATTTCAACTCTTTCTCTGAACCCTTCCTCTAGAAAATATCGTGCATGATAATAGATTAGTAGGAAGTCATGTTTTTCCCCCTGGAAAACTTAGCATCCCCTGTATTATTAACACAAGAGATACAGCAGATGCTGGAAATATAGAGCAACACGCTAAATGCTGGAAGAACTCGACAGGTCAGGTATGTTTGCCAGAAAGTACTACAATCTACAAATCAGCAAACAAGAATGAGGCAAGGGCAGTGGAAATAGACAAAGCAAAAGTCTTTGTTTTTTTTCATGTGGTTGCAAGAAAGGTGGCCATTTTGTGAAACTGTCCTTGCAGTTACCATTTTGGGAACTGGTTCTTGCTCAGGCATAACTTAATCAGAGAAATTGATTCGAGCATGGATGCAAGGAGTTTCTGCTAATGATCTGCTAAACCTGAGACCATACTCAAAGAAGAAGTTGATAGTATGTAAAATGACAGGCTTGCAGAAGGAACAGCCTGTGATCTGGTCATCTGGGTCCATTGTTTAGCTGACCTGATTGGACTGGTTTGAATATTCCAGGAGAAAACTATCAAGATCAGATACAAACTCTTCAGGTGGATCGGAATGCATTCCAGGTAACTCTGGATGCAGTTAAATTTCTGATGCCCCTTCAAGATGCAACAAACCTAATTATTGATCATATTGACCTCATTGCTGAGGAAACACATAAAACTGAGATTTGTGCTGTGTATGCTATTTGGTTACTAGTCATGATTGGCACAAATTTAGCTGACATAAAAAGCACAAATTTATTACAACTTGACCCACATCAAGTACCAAACTGGGTACCAGATGAGCAGCTAAAAGAATGAGTTGGAGACAAGTTACTGTTATGTCACTTTAGAAGTCTTACACTATTCCATAGAGTATTAGGTACTCATGACAATGATAAAGAAAGGTTTTATGTCAGTGCAGTTTTCCACATTTTCAGACATGGAAATTATTTAGCCTACCATTTGAAAGGGTTCTCAAAATGGCAAATATCATGTTTCCTTGACTCTGGGTCGTCACCCTCAGCTGCATATACCTGCTTCATGTACGTTTGTCAAATCCCTTCATAATCCAAGACATTACCATGATCTACACTTTCCTAGAGCAGCGAGCCCTACATTACTTGCTCTTTATGGAAGGAAGTCTATCAACCATGAAAGATTAGCTTTATTGGTCACATGTACAGTACATTAAAACATACAGTGAAATGTGTCATTTGTGCCAAATCAGCCAGTAACTATCACCATGCAACTGGCGCCAACATAGCATGCCCAAACTCACTAAACCTAACTGACATCTTTCGAATGTGGGGGAGAAAAGACCTACCTCTGTCATACTCCCCTATAAAACATAGAAACATATAAAACCTACAGCACAATACAGGCCTTTCGGCCCACAATGCTGTGCTGAACATGTCCTTACCTTAGAACTACCTAGGCTTTACCCATAGCCCTCTATTTTTCTAAGCTCCATGTAGCCATCCAGGAGTCTCTTAAAAGATCCTATTGTTTCCGCCTCCACCACCGCTGCCAGTAGCCCATTCCAAGCACTCATCACCTTCTGCGTAAAGAAACTTACCCCTGACATCTCCTCTGTACCTACTTCCAAGCACCTTAAAACTATGCTCTCTCGTGCTAGCCATTACAGCCCTAGGGAAAAGCCTCTGACGATCGATATGATCAATGCCTCTCATTATCTTGTACACCTCTATCAAGTCACCTCTCATCCTCCGTCGCTCCAAGGAGAAAAGGCCGAGTTCACTCAACCTATTCTCATAAGGCAAGCTCCCCAATCCAGGCAACATCCTTGTAAATCTCCTCTGCACCATTTCTATGGTTTCCATATCCTTCCTGTAGAGAGGCGACCAGAATTGAGCACAGTACTCCAAATGGGGTCTGACCAGGGTCCGATACAGCTGCAACATTACCTCTTGGCTCTTAAACTCAATCCCACGATTGATGAGGGCCATATGCCTTTTTAACTATAGAGTCAACCTGCATAGCAGCTTTGAGTGTCCTATGGACTCAGGCACCAAGTTCCCTCAGATCCTCCACACTGCCAAGTCATACCATTAATACTATATTCTGCCATCATATTTGACCTACCAAATCATCCTAGTGCATTTCACTTTACTTCCTCAATGCCGAGTACATCCTATTTTGGCTAAAATTGTGCACAAAGTTCCAGGTGCAGTCTCAATAAGATACTTCACAACCGTGAAAGTTTTCCTTGCTTTGGCATTCAAATCCTCTTGTAATAAAGAATAACATGCAAATTTCCACCCTAAACATTTGTTGCATCTGAATGCTGGCATTCAGTGGCATGTGTTTAAATATACCCGGACACCTTGGAACACAATCGCTACCTAATCTCTCACCATGTCACAAATACTCTGCTTTTCTGTTACATGCATCAAAGTGAAGACCACACATTTTATCACCTCCTATTCTATATTGCACGTTCTTGGCCACTTAATTCAGATGAAGGGTTTTGTCGCAAAGCATTGACTGGTCTCTTGTGTCTCAGTGTCAGGTGGTTCCCTATGTTCACTCTACTCTTTTCTGGAATAGCGGAGTCCCATTTGCTCCACTGCGGTCCACACGAACATTTCAGAATTTTGGAAGATGATAACCAGGTAAAGTTCCATCTTTCAAAATTCCTCAGATCCTTGGTATTTGTCAGCTTTCAGCTTTACCAACTAGTACATGTTCCTTCAGTCTCTCATTCTTGCTAAATCCTGAATTCTCTAGTTTTCTGGCAGGATTTAGATGTCATTTTCTGTAAAGACAGATGAAAAATTACTGTTTAATTCCTCTGCCACTTTCTTATTCTCTCCTGTCTGTAAGGGGCCCCACATTTATGCTCAATAGTGTTTTCCCCTGCAAGTCCCTATAAAATTCCTTCCAGTCTGTTTTTAAGTTTCATACCAATCTGCTCTCATATTCTAATTTGCCTTTCATTATCAATTTCTTGGTTCTCCTCTGCTGAGTTTTAAAATGCTCCCAAACCTTAAACCTACTGCTATTTCTGGCAATGTTATAAGCACTTCTTTTGATTTAATGCTCTCATTAATTTCCCCTGTAAACTATGAAATAAATGCTTTTCATTTTGAGTTTCTGTCTTAAAGGAACATGCTGTATTTTTTTGCAAGATGTGCATTATTTCCTTAAATGCTAACTGGTGTCTTTTCACTTTCACAGCTTTCAAAGTTTTCTCCTAATTAACCATGGACATCTGGCCTCTTGTATCTTCATAATGTCCTTTGCTTACATTTAAGAACTACTTTTAAATTGAACATCATCACTTTTGAACTTGGTGCTATTTCAGTTGTTTCAGTACTCCTTTTCCTATATGAATACTGGAATTCACCACGATATTCTAAACATGGTTGAAAGAAAGATTTGTATAAGTTCAACATAATTTCTGTACTTTTCCGCTTCACTGTTCCAAAAATGAACTAACTTGTTTTGTTTGCTCTTTGGGGGGGTCTATTAACATTTTTTTATTACTGTAATGATTTGTGTACCACAACCTCAAAATGCCTCCGTTCCTGCGCTCCAATGAGATGCATATTCAAAAAAAAAGTACACGGTCTTCTCATTCTTGACATACTGTCTTGTACTCCTCTGCATTGAAACTCAGTTGCGAGGCAGATCCCATTCAGAAGATGTTTAAGATATTTACATGTCTTGCTGTAAGATAATTTATGGCCACTCCAGTTGCACTCCCTACCAATCACACACCATCTCATTTCTACAATGTATTTTGCAGCAGCAATCTAATGGTCCCTGTGATCATTTCAGGGAGCATTGACACAGATTTTGTTTCTTAGTCATAGAGACATAAAGCACCTAAAAGACCCTTCAGCCCAACTTGTTTATGCAGATAGGGATGCCTGCCTATGCTACTTTCACCTGCCTGCATTTGGCCCATGCTCCTCTCTTCCAATTCAAGCGTCTGTCCAAATGTTTTCTAAACATTTTAACTGTTTGTCTCTGGTAGCTCATTCTACGTATCCAACACTTGATGTTTGAAAAAGTCACCCTTAGATTTCTCCCCTCTCACCTTTAATGTATGCCCTTTAATTTTGGTCTCCCCTACAGTAGGAAAACAGAGTCTATCTATCCTATTCATATTTTGTTGTAATCTTATAACCTTTTATAAACTCACCCCTCAGCCTCCTACACTCCAATGAAAACAAATCCAGCTCATCCAATTTCTTCTTGTAACTAATGCCCTCCATTCCAGGCAATATCCAGGTGAATCTCCCTAATACTACCACACTTGATTGTCCTCTGGTGCAATGACCAGAAGTGCATCCAAGCTTTATGCAGCTCTTTTCACAACTCTTATACTCAATACCTTGGCCTAATGTCTTCTTCACTCCCCCATCCACCTCTGTTGTCATTTTCAGGGCGTTATGAACTTGTCCCCCAAGTTCTCTCTGTTTTATCAACATTGTTATGGCCTCTGCCATTTACTTTATATCTGCTGATAGCATTCAATGTCCCTAAATGTATTACCTCACTCCTCTGAATGAAACTCCATCTGCCATTATTTCACTTACCTTTCCGTTTGATCAATGTCCCCCCCATCCTTAGATAACCTTCCGCCCTATCCGTGACTCCACCAGTTTTCATATTATGATCAAACTTACTAATCGGACCACCTGCGTTCTCATCCAAGTTATTTACGTATATGACAACAAAAAGGTCCCAGCACGATTCCACGAGTGCGCCACTGGTTACAGACTCCCGTCAGAGAAGTAACATTCCACCATTGCCCTCTGCCTCCTATCAATTTCGCAGGATGATTCAATAGAACTGTGACTAGCATGTGGTTTCCAGAAAAGCAGTTATGGTGATATTATGTTAAGACTTTTTTCTGACAAGACCGTACAAAAATAACTCTTAGAAAGGTGATATTTTCATTGAAATATTGCACTATGTCAAAATTGAAACCATTTGAACACCTCGGCATTTCCATTGACACTGAATAAATGAAAACAGATTCTACTTGCATTATTGAAATATTAAATATTCCTTTGAGTACAGTACTTACAGCCTGTGACATGATATAACAACAACACCAGGTTGGCAGGGTGCATTGTGGGACTGGGAGAAGCCGAAAGACAAGACGTGGATGTGGGAGGATGAACACATTTCATCAACTAAAATTTCTTGTCAAGGTTGTGTTTGTTGCAACTGCTGACTCAATGGAAAGTTCTGGAAAACCAGAGAAACAGGCAAATTGTAAAGAAAGGTATTAATGCGAATGTGAATTCTTACTGTAGATCTATATGCTTGAATATAAATAGCCCGCCAGTTCCATGCATTGGAAGTTAAAATATTGGCATAAAGCTTACTGAAAGTATAAGAGCAAGTCATGATTTGCATGTAAATGAGGAAGCAATGGTAGGGAGGCAACTCAAAATTAATTACAATTGCTGGGCAATCTCAACAACAGTCCTCTAGCTTTGCTATTAATTTCACCGTGGATTTCTTTTCTGCTGTGATAAACAGATTAAATGTGTTGCAAAGTATTGGAGTCAGTATTTAGCAACTTACAAACCTTTGTAATTACACTTTTTTTCACTCTCAGGCACAGATTTGTAGGGGAAAGATTTCAACGGGATCCGAGGGGCAAGTGTTCCTTGCAGAGGGTGATGCATATAAGGAACGAGCTGCCCGAGGAAGTGGTTCAAGCAGGTACAATAGTATCACTTAAGAACATGCTGTGCGCCACAGTTCCTGAGGAGATGTTGTATTGTGCATAATCAGATATTTCACAAGGGCCAATGAAAAGCAGTTGGGTTTAAGCAGCGTGGCCATTGTGGAAGTGGGCCAGTGTTAAGCGTATGGGAGTTCAGGTTTTAGTTCATGAAGGTTTCAGCTGGGGGAGGCTGAAGCTGCAGGTAGATTTTTTCATTTAATTTTTCTTCCTTTCATTCTTATTGCACAATTAGAGCAGTGGGGATGCCAAGCAATGTGGTGGAATGCTCCTCTTGTGGAATGTGGAAAGGCAGCAAGGCCCCCAGTGTCCTTGATGACTATATCTGCAGGGAGTGTATTCAGCTGTAGCTTCTTTCAGACCGTGTTATGCAACTGGAGCTAGAAGTGAATGAACTCTGAAGCTGGGGGGTTGATCAACAGGATATACCGGGAGGTAGTTACACCCAAGGTGTAGCACGCAGGTATCTGGGTGACCTTAAGGAGAGGGAATCAGGACAGGCAACCCGGGCAGAGTAGTCCAGTGGCCATTGTGGAGGGTGATGATGCAGCAGAGGAGGAAAGCCACAGCGGTCAGATCACTGGCACTGAGTGTTGCTCAGAAGGGAAGGGAGAAGAAGAGGCGGGAGTGATAGGAGATTCATTGGTTAGGGGAACAGACAGGTTCTTCTATGAAAGCAAGATTCCTGGAATGTATGTTCCCTTCCAGGGTGAGTGGGACCTGAAAAGATGGAATGGTTTGCACGTGAACTGGAAGGGGACTAATATCATTGCAGGGAGGTTTGCTAGTTCAGCACAGGGGTTTTAAGCTGGTGTTGCAGGGGGAAGGGAACCAGAGCAGATAATAGAGTGGTTGTAGAGAAGGATATTGTTAAGCCTACATACAAAGTCAGGAATCAAAAGGTTGAGCATTGTGGGACCAATGTTCTGAGTTGTATATTTCAATGCAAGGACTATTGTAGAAAAGGCTGCAGAGCTTAGGGAATGCATCAGAATTTGGAATTATGGCATTGTAGCCATTAAAAGGTTCAAAGGTTCATCTCATTGGCAAAGTATGCATGTACAATACAACTCTGATATTTGTCTTCTCCAGATGGCCATGAAATATAGAAAGACCATGGAGCTGATGAAAGAAAAGTCATTAACTCCTTCCCCCCACCACCAACACAAAAAGTAAAAGAAAGAAAACTTGCAGACCCCCAAATCACTTCCCCTGCAGAAAAACAGCAACAATAGCATCAAAATCCCCCCTCCCCGCAGAAATAAACAGTAACAATGACAATCCCAATTTCCTGACATGCAGAGAAAAAACCAACAATAACAATCCCCATCTCCCTCATTTGCAGAAAAGAATAACGACAATAGCAGCAAAACCATCCTTACACACAAAAGCTTAACAGATCGTTCAGCAGCCAATTGGCCACAGGAAAGAAAACATCGAAAAACTGAAGGAAACCAATGTAGAGAGTCCAATGATCACATAAATATCAGAATATTGGAAGCATTTTTTTGTCAGCATGTGAGGAGAGCAGCAACACGAGCTCAGTCCTGTAAGGAATGACCACCGACCCAGGTCCAAACGCGTTGATCTGGTTGCTGACGATCAGAGGGCGGCCGTCTCTGCGTTCACCTCGCTGCTTCAATCTTCCTCATCCCCCCACGCCTCACCTCTGGTCTTTCCCACAAGTCGGCTTGTATTCTTGGTCCTTTTTGGCCCCCCTCATCTCTAACCTCCACGAGGCAGCTCTCTAGACACAGCATAGCGATGGATCCTTCCATCAAGTTCCAAATTGTACGTCACAGGCTCCAACAGTGTCCGTAACACAAACGACACAAAAATAACAAGCAGAAGGCATAGAAAAAGTGAAGTAATTATTAGTGCCATTATTAGTGAGATTGACTAGCAGCTCCATGTTCTGGGATTCTGTTCTGTCAGATGTGATAGAATGGGAGGGATTAAAGGGGAAGGGGTGGTATTACTAGTCAGGGGAAATGTCACAACACTGCTCAGACTGAGCAGGCTCATCTGCTGAGGCTATCTGGGTAGAACTGAGGAATAAGAGAGAGATGACCACACTGTTAGAATTGTATTACAAACCAGCCAACAGTCCACGGGAATTAGTGCAGTAAACTTGTAGAGAGATCACTGACTGTTGAAAGAAATGTAAGTTTGAGATAGTTGGTGATTTTATCATTCCACATATTGATTGGAACTCTCATACTGTATAAGGGCTGGATGGCACAGAGCTTCCCAAATGTGTTCAGGAAAGTTTCCTTAATCAGGCCATAGAAGAGTAGGAGATTTTTCACCAAGGTCTGTGGGACAATAGTGTCGAATGCCGAAATGAAATCCAGAGACAACATGCTGACATAAGTGTTCTTGTTTTCTAGGTGTGTCAAGGCTAGATGCCTGACAGATGCTTTGGTATATGTCATGGAGTGCTTCTGTCAGTAAGCATATTGGCAGGAATGGAGTTTTTGATATGTGCCATTACCAGCCGTTCAAAGCACTTCATGAAGATTGGTGTCAACGCTACGAGGCGGTAGTCATTTAGTTCTAAAGTTATAGAGTACTTTGGTACAGGGATGATGGTGGCTGACTTGAAGCATCTGGGGACAGCAGCCTGGATGAGGGAAGTGTTAGAGGATGTCCGTGAAGACGTCAGTGAGGAGGTGTGTGCACTCCCTGAGCACTCAGCCTGGGATGTTGCCTAGCCTGGACACCTTATGGGGGTTGATTCTCTGCACAGTCCTTCTCATGTCTGTTGCCGTTATGGACAGTGGATGCTCACCTGGGAGGAGAGTACCTTTGGTGGCCAGTGTTGTGTTGCATGCCTCAAAGTATGCATAAAAGTTATTTTGAGCATCAGGGAGGGAGGGAGACTTTGCTGGTACAATCAACACTGTTTTCCCTTGTGTAGTCAGAAATGCCCTTAATGCCCAGCCACATATGCCAGTGATCATCATCAGACTCTCATGGTCCCAGAACACATCCTACACAGTCAAGAAAGCTCACCAACTCCTCTATTTTCTGAGGAGGCTGCAGAGAGCTGGACAATGCACATCCGTACTCACGGCATTCTACAGATACACAGTAGAGAGCATCCTTACAAGCTGTATCACTGCCTGGTAAGGAAACTGCACCACAGCACACAGGAAGGCTTTACAACGGGTAGTCAGAACTGTCCAACGCATCACTGACACCAACCTACCCACCATCAAGGACACATATAATGAAAGGTGCCAGATAAGGGGCAGTAACATCATGAAGGGTCCCACACACCCTGCTCATTCACTGTTTGTTCCACTTCCATCAGGGAGGAGGCTACGTAGCATTCCCGACAGGATCACCAGACTGAAAAACAGTTACTTTCCCCAAGCAGTAAGGCTGATCAACACCTCCACCCATTAACTCTACCACTAATTTATGATTTTGCATTAATCACCTTATATACAGCCTAGTGTCACTTTAAGGACATATAGTTAATCTATGTATATAAGCTCTCTCATGTATTTATATTTATTGTGTTTTTATTATTTTATTCTATATCTTCCATGTTTTTTTGTGCTGCATCAGATCTGGAGCAATAATTATTTTGTTCTCCTTACACTTGTGCACAGGAAATGAAATTAAACAATCTTGAAAACAGAGAGAGTGCAATTCTAGGTCTCCTATTAGGGAGAGAGATAGGGCAGGTGACAGAAGTTTGTGTTGGGTGTCACTTTGCATCTAGTGATCATAATGACATTAGTTTCAAGATAATTAGGAGAAGGATCAGTCTGGTGCTCAGATTGAGGTTCTAAATTGGAAAAACGCAATCTTGACAGTATCAGGAAGGATTCGGATTGGTTATTTTCTGGCAAAGTTCTACTTGTAAGTGGGAGGTCTTCAAAAATGAAATTTTGAGAGTACTGTTTGTATGTTCTTGCCCAAATAAAAGGTAAGGATAACAGGTTTATGGAGCCTTGGTTTTCAAGAGATATTGAAGCCTTTGTTAAGAAAAAGGAGGCGGTGCATAGCAGGTGTAGGCAGGAAGGAGCAAATGAGGCTCTTGAGGAGCATAAGAAATGCAAGAGAACACTTAAGAAGGAAATCAAGAGGGCTAAAAGAAGGCATGAGTTTGCTCTAGCAGACAAGAATAAGGAGAATTCCAAGGGCTTCTACAGAGACATTAAGAGCAAAAGGATAGCAAGGGACAAAGTAGGTTCTCTGGAAGATCAGAATGGTCAACTATGCATGGAGCCAAAAGAGTTGGGGTAAGATCTTAAGTGGATTTTTTGCATTTGTATTTACTTGGGAGATGGATAAGAAGTCTACAGAAGTGAGGCAAAGCAGCAGTGAAGTCATGGACCATACACAGATTGAAAAGGAGGATGTGTTTGCTTCCTTAAGGGAAATTAGGGTGGATAAATCCTCAGGGTCTCACAAGTTGCTCCTTCAGACCCTGTGGGAGGCTAATGCGGAATTTGCAGGGGCCCTAGCAGAGATATTTAAAATGTCCTTAGCCACAGGTGAGGTGCCGGAGGATTGGAGGATAGCTAAGGTTGTTCCATTGTTTAAGAATAAGAATAAGCCAGGAAATTATAGGCCAGTGAGCTTGACATCAGTAGTGGGGAAGGTATTCAAAGGGACAGGATATATAAGTATTTGAATAGACCGAGTCTGATCGGGGATAGTCAACATGGCTTTGTGAGTGTTAGGTCATTTTTCAAGGAAGCTGATGAAAGCAAGGCAGTGGACATTCTCTACGTGGACTTCAGCAAGGCCTTTGACGAAGTCCCACATGGGAGGTTGGTCAAGAAGATTCAGTTGCTTTCCATTCCAGATGAGGTAATAATTGGATTCTACATTGGCTTCACAGGAGAAGCCAGAGAGTGGTAGAATATGGTTGCTTCTCTGACTGGAGGCCTGCGACTAGTGGTGTGCTGCAGTGATCGGTGTTGGTTCCATTGTGTTTGCAGATGATACCAAGATTGTGGGTGAAGTGGACAGTGAGGAAGACTATTAAAGCTTGTAGTGGTATATGGACCAGCTGGAAAAATGGCAGAAATACAGATAAGTGTGAGGTGTTACACTTTGAGAGAACAAATCAGGGGAAGGACTTGCACAGTGAATGTGGGGCACTGAGGAGTGCAATCAAACGGAGGGATCTGGGAATACACACCCATAATTCCTTGAAGGTGACAGCTTTTGGCACATTGGCCTTCATAAATCAATGTATTGAATACAGGAGATGGGATGTTATGTTGAAGTTGTACAAGACCTTGGTGAGGCCCAATTTGGAGTATTGTGTGCAGTTTTAGCCACCTAACTACAGGCCAGATGTCAAGAAGGCTGAAAGAATGCAGAGAAAATTTACAAGAATGTTGCCAGGACTTGAAACCTAAGTTATTGGGAAAGGTTGAATAGGTCAGAATTTGATTCCCTAGAGCATAGAGGAATGAGGGGAGATTTGATGGAGGTATACAAAATTATGAGGGGTATAGATAGGGTAAATGCAAGGAGGCATTTACCACTGAGGTTGGGTGAGGCTAGAACTCGAGGGCGTGGGTTAAGATTTACAGGGAACACGAGGGGGATTTTTCACTCAGAGTGGTGAGAGTGTGGAATGAGCTGCCAGTTTAAGTGGTGGATGTAGGTTTGATTTCAATATTTAAGAGAGGTTTGGTCAGGTACGTGGATGGAAGGTGTATGGCTATAGTCTAGGTGTGGGTTGGTAGGACTAGACAGGTTAATAATTCAACGCGGACTAAATAGGTCAAGGGCCTGTTTCTGTGCCGTAGTGTTCTAAGAATCTATGACTGAGAAGCATTTGGATAGTTACAGTGAAGCATGGGACTTGGAGTGATATGGATTGATCACTGGAAATTGGACTATTTGGGTGGATAATGTGGTAGCAAGGAAACAGTGGGCCAAAGGGCCTGTATTGTATCCACATTGTATTACTCTATGACTCTTAAAAACTATCTCCCACATATAAAATAATTGAAACTGTGATATTTCGTCGTCACATACAGTAAGCTATCATTGCTGGTATTTTTAAAATGTAAAATCTAAAAACAAAATCTTAATTTTTCTTCACCTCATTTTTCTCCCTAATCCAGACTTATTTTTCCTCCTCTTCTATAACTAATTTTTGCTCTTCCATGGCCCTTTTAACTTCTGCAATTTATTAATCTGAACCTCAAGATGCCTCTTTTTCTATTGTAGTCAGACATATCTTTGTTATTCTGAATTACTCTTTCATAATTTTCTGCACTAAAGTTCATTTGCTACTTAATGTGCATTCGGAAGTTTAAGGTCCTCTTATATTTAGCTATGCATGATCTACAACCACCCCATCAAATCTGCTTCAATTCTTTTGCTCATTATTTCTCTGGTTTTTTTTCTTTTTTCTTTAATCACGTTGATTAGGGAGATATTGATGCTGTTGTTCAAGAGGGTGCCAAAGGCCTTGTTGACTATTGCCTGTTAGTAGCCTGCATTTCCAGAAATTCATGGACCAAAGTTTGAGAAAAAATAAAACAAATATGGGTAAATGTGGACCTGCTCCAGCACAATCTGGTCATTGTGTAATCTTAATTTTCAAGATGTGGTTGTTCCCTACTCTTGTGAAGGTTGGGTAGGAAGAGGAGATTGGGGTTGAGATAATATTTAAATATTGGATCATTTGTATTACAAATTGATTTTTTGTTGTTGCAGGGAACCCCTCTACACCGTAGTATAGCCAGGTTTGGCAGAAACTATCCCCGGACAAGATAATGTTGGAGAGAAGACCAGAAGCAGGTGTTGGGGACATAACAAGCAATACAAGTTCCTAAGGAATGGCTCTTACATGTACTACTTGAATAAGGCAGAAGCATCAGAGACTGTAGGAAAACCTGTCAGAGGATTATAAAACTATGAGAAATGCCAAAAACTAGAGGACAAAGCATTAAGGTAAGTGTAGAAAAGTTTAAAGGAACCTTTTCCAAATCCTTTGCGATAACTTTTTGTTCGTGTATAGAGGAGCGGAGTTAATGACAAATAATGATTTCAACTGATGAAACATGGCAGCTCAGCTTTTGTTTTGTTTTGTTTTTATTTTTTTTAAAACTCTTTGAATCTTTTTCGTGTTTAGTTACTAAGAGATTGGGAGGCTTAGATTACACATGCTACTCGGAGTCTGTTTCTGTGTACGTTAACCGTTATTAAAGTAATCCGAATCTCATTGTATCATTATCATTGTTATGTTTATCTGCTCGAAACTCATAAAAAAGATTGATAAAGAAAGAAAGAAAAGTTTAAAGGAGATGTGCAGGACGAGGTAGGTGCCTGAGCGTGCTGCCAGGAGTGATGATGATGGAAGAAGACACTGAGTTTAAGAGGCATTTAGACAGGCACCTGAACATGCAGGAAATGGGGAGAGGTGGATGATGAGTGGTTAGATAAACTTAGTTTAATTTGATACTGTGGTTAGCACAGACATCATGGGTCTATTCCTGTGCTGCAAAGTTCGATAGTCTATGTTAAGTACAGTCACTCCTTTCATGCTTATTCAGTCCACACATTTTACAGCAGTAAAAAAAAAGTTGCTCAGCAGTAAAAAAGTTGCTATGTAGTACATAAAGATTTCAGCCCATTATGATTTTAGCCCATCATACTACTCATGGATAGTCAACATGGCTTTGTGAAGGGAAGATTGTGCCTCACGAGCCTGATAGAGTTTTTTGAAGAGGCAACAAAAGAAATTGATGAGGGTAGGGCAGTGGATGTGGTCTACATGGACTTTAGCAAAGCATTTGACAAGATCCCTCATGAGAGACTCATCCAGAAAGTCATGAGGCATGGGATAAGTGGAACCTTGGTTGTTTGGATAAAAAATTGGCTTAAAGGAAGAAAGCAGAGGGTAGTTGTGGAAGAAAAATATTCTGCCTGGAGGTCGGTGACTAGTGGAGTGCCGTAGGGATCTGTCCTGGGACCCCTGCTATTTGTGATTTTTATAAACGACCTGGATGTAGAGGCAGAAGGATGAGTGAGTAAGTTTGTGGATGACACGAAGATTGGAGGAGTTGTGCATGGAGCTGTAGGTGGTCGAAGGTTACAAGAGGATATAGACAGGCTGCAGATTTGGGCAGAAAAATGGCAGATGGGGTTCAATCCGGACAAGTGTGAGGTGATGCATTTTGGAAGGACAAACCAGAAGACTGAGTACAGGATTATTTAAGAGTGTGGATGAACAAAGGGACCTTGGGGTTCAAATCCATACATCCCTCAAGGTCACTGCACAGGTTGATAGGGTAGTTAAGAAGGCCTATGAGATGCTAGGCTTCATTAACAGGGAGATTGAGTTCAAGAGTAGAGAGGTCATGTTGCAACTCTACAAATCTCTGGTGAGACCGCACTTAAGAGTATTGTGTTCAATTCTGGTCACCTCATTATAGGAAGGATGTGGAAGCTATGGAGAGGGTACAGAGGAGATTTACCAGGATGTTGCCTGGATTGGAGAACAAGTCATATGAAGCAAGGTTAGCAGAGCTGGGACTTTTCTCTTTGGAGCGTAGAAGAATGAGAGGGGACTTGATAGAGGTCTACAAGATTATGAGAGGCATAGATAGGGTGGATAGTCAGTACCTGTTTCCCAGGGCACCAATAGCAAACACCAGAGGGCATATGTACAAAATTAAGAGAGGGAAGTTTAGGAGAGACATCAGGGGTAAGTTTTTTACACAGAGGGTTGTGAGTGCCTTGAATGACTTGCCAGGGATGGTGGTGGAGGCTAAAACATTAGGGGTATTTAAGACAGGCACATGGATGAAAGAAAAATAGAGGGTTATGGGGCAGTGTGCGTTTAGTACTTTTTTTTTAAGGATTATGTGGGTCGGCACAACATGGAGGGCAGAAGGGCCTGTACTGTGCTGTAGTGTTCTATGGTTCTATAATTTAAATCAACATTTTAATAGCTTGAGGAGTCACGATTTTATGAAGATTGCAATCTCCTGAATAACCACACAGTACCTAATACTAAAATTAACTTTAAAATATGATGGAAAATAAACAAGATTTTCAATCCCAAGTCAACGTTCAGAATCAGGTTTCATATCACGGGCATATGTCATGAAATTTGTTGTCTTTCTGGTGGCAGTGCAAGGCAATACATAAGAGCAGAGAAAAAAACTGAATCACAGCAAGTGTATATATAGTAAGTGGTTAAATTAAATAATTAGTGCAAAAATTGAAATACTTTCTAGGGTGTTAGGTTCCTTCTGCCAAAAACACCATGCTTCTGTGTGCTCCAAACTAATAGATTCTCAATGCCATTCCAAATATTCCTTCTTCATTTTGAGGTGTTGTGGACCAAAGATTCCTACAGGTCAGTGGGAAGATTCAAACTGGCTTTGAGAATATTCCTGAATTATTTTTACCATCTGCCTTACAATTTTATTTACCGTGATGATGCTGAGAATCTCTAAGTGAGAGACTGCTGAATGTCCGCATCACCCATGTCATGACTGTGTACCTGTGACTGTCGGATTGATCAATGTCCCATCTTAGTTAGGATGCTGGGAACTTCTGCAAAAGGTTTATTTCTAAGAGGGAAAAAACTTCATTGGATAAGCCAGCCTAGCATTGTCTTGCAAATTCTTTTAAAGTAAATTATTTAGCTACACAGGGACTTCAAATGGTTCGGATATTTCCGTTTTAATATCAGGGAAGGTATAAAGTATACATCATGAAATTCTTACTCTTTACAGACATCCATAAAAACAGAAGAAAATCGCAAAGAATGAACAACAGAAACACATTAGATGCCCAAAGCCCCCTCTCCCACTCCCACGCATAATCAGCAGCAAAGTTTCAACCTTCCCCTCCCCCTCACCCATTTCAGTGGAAAGCATCAGAGCCAAACACACAACAGGCAACAGCAAACCCCCAAAGAGAGACCATGATTTACAGTCAACAAAAACTATTGTTTACCTGACAATTCAATGTGCCACAGGCTCTCACTCTCTCTAACAAGGGACGGAGAGGTGTTATCATTTCACAGCAAAAGGAGAGACTAACAGTTAATGTAGCACCACAAATATTTGTTTGTTAAAGACACATTTCTGTTAAACAAAAACCCTGCTTACTTTATAGCCATTAAACTGCATGAAAGGAAAATAATTGCAGCATTTTAAATACAGGAATCTATTGTGTGTTTGTATGATAGGCAACAAACAGTAACAGGAAGAAAAATTATAATAGTCAAGATCAGTGCATTATTTATTTCAATTCTTGCCTTCAGATAGCGAGTCCTCCCATTAGAAAAGTCTCCTGACATTCTAATGTGGAATGGAGGACCATATATCAATCTCCACCAGATCAACCAGTAACTATTTAAAAGGATCATGCAGTATTTGTTCACACACCTGTCCCTCTTATTGTCCTATGAAACGAGATAGTCAAGAGAAGAATTTATGACGTAAACACAACCAATGACTGAAGGGCCTGTTCCTGTGTTGTACTATTCTAGTTCTTCCAGATTTTAAAAGAGTTTTATGCTTTCAAGATGCAAGTGGACAATTAAGGGCAGAGAAAATTGATGCTGAAAACTGGTATTACCAGAGCATATTAGTATTAAAGGGGAGCAGGAGCAAAATCTTAACATGAAAATATGAGAACTCATGGAATACAAATGAACATTCAAGTTGGGCATTGCTGGGGGAGCATGGCTCAGAAGGCCTGAAGGGTCTACTCTCTGCTGTATCGCTAAATAAAATAAAATAATGATTGCCTTGGTAAATCATAAAGAGAATGATGTGATATGGAATCAAGATAACTAAGAGTAATTGTGAATTTCTGTTGACATGGAGGATAATGGAGAAAAGTCCAAATGGTGTTGATGTTGGAGGAACTTGGTGTGTTGGGCAGAATCTGTGTGGGGAAAAGATTTGCTAACATTTCAGGTCAAATCCTGCATCAGGAGCATGGACTAACTCCATGTTGTAACATTTATTTATGTTTTAAGTGGAAATTTTCACTATGCAAACAAATTATTTTCGAGAGCTATCACACCCAATGTTTAAATCTGGGATTGCAGCAGTTTTTTCTGGCAATTAACATTTACTTTTTAGTGGATAAAGTGAAGAGCCAAGAAATTTTTAATTGTTTAACATTATGCTTTTAAATATCATATGATTCAAATTTACATGTTGGCACTTTGTGAATAAATTGCACAGATATTGTCATTGTGTATAAATTCACCCTGGCTTTTCTGGTCAAAATACTCAGTGGTATGCTTCAGAAGTTTCTGTGTCGGCAATCTGTTAGATTTCTGTGTGTGTGAGAGAGGTTGGATGCTTGATGTTACTGTTGCTTTTTTCATGTGATAGGGTCTTGGCGGTAGGGGGTTTGATATTTTAGCTGCTGTGTCTGGATGGGTGATTTGTTAGTTTTTGTGAAAGGGATGGGTTGGGGGGGGTTTGCTGTTTGTGAGTTCTGTTTCTTTTCCTGTTTTGTGTGTGGGGGGAGGAAGGTGATGTCTTTTCTTTCATTAACTTTCATGTTTTTTTGTATTTCACGGCTATCTGGAAAAGACAAATCACAGAGTTGTATTCTGTGTGCATTAGTAATAAAATTAACCTTTGAAACTTTGAAGTTTAATTTTAGACATAGGGCATGCATTAAAAGAAGTCAACTGTCTTGAAGTACTTGCTTGGAGTGTAGGGAGCTGACACTCAATCCCAATGAAGGGACTCAGCCCGTAATGTCACTGTTTACTCCTCTCAATAGGGTGCTGCCTGCCCTGTGCAGTTCCTCCAGCATTTTGTATGTGTTAAACTAGGTAATGTTTTTCTGATTAGGAAAAATTGTTGGTAACTCACAGAGAAGCATGCTTTCAATGCACTCACTTCCTAGAGCTGTGCTGTTTAATGGACATCTCAGTCATTTGATGCTTCCTTCTTAGTCTGAAAAGGCATTGGAACATCCTGAGATCATGAAGGTTTTATTTAATCTTATTATTTCTTATTACCAGCCAATGCTTTATTTTTCTGTGCATGGAAGACTAGAAAAGATTCATCATTGCCAGCAAAAGATTACTTTGATTTACATCACAGGAATTAGCTCCAGCCATGTGTATGGCAGCTGGAGGTCTTTTGTGAGCTCTGATTGCATACGTTGCAAACAAAGAATGTGAGTTCGATTGTGGTACAATTTTCTGTTATTATTAATTACTTATCTTTTCACTTGCAGTGAATTTTGTTCGGTCAATAATTAGTTTACCACTACATTTTCATCTACACAATGGAAATAATAGAATACATACATTAAGAAAAGCCTTGTTTTAGAATACTCTGATTTGTGATTACTTTTGCTCTGGAATTAAGAGTGTGTTTGGCATTTTATCAAAGTGTTTTGTATTTGTGGATTACTTATTACTGACATTAAAGCAGAGTGAAATAATCTAGAATGTATGGAAACACTGCAATCATGTCATTTTGTTCAATTCTACTTAAATGTTTGCGCAGATATGGCATGTGATCTAAAACTTTGACCCACTTCTACAGATGTACAGTAGGGAGAATCCTGACTGGTTGCATCGCAGCCTGGTGTGGAAACACAAAAGCCTACAAATATTGATGGATACAGCTCAGTCCATCTAAGGTAAAGCCCTCCCAACTGTTGGGCACATCCACAGGGAGCGCCGCCCACCAGAAAGCAGCATCCATCACCATCCAGGCCATGCTCTCTTCTCACTGCTGGCATGATGAAGCAAGTACAGGAGCTGTGGTCCCACACCACCCTTCAATGATCAGGCTCCTGAACCAATGTGGATAACTTCGCTCACCTCAGTTCTGAACTTGTTCCACAACCTATGGACTCTTCACCTCACATTCTCAATATTATTTATTTGGTTATATATTATTATTATTACTTTTTTATTGTATTTGTGAATTTGTCTTCTTTTGCGCATTGGTTGTCAGTCTTCATGTGTAGTTTTTCATTGATTCTACTGAACTTCTTTGTTCTACTGTGAATGCCTGCAAGAAAATAAATCTCAGGATAGGTCATGCTGATATATACATACTCTGATAACGAATTTACTTTTGATCTTTGAATCAGCACAGCACAATGAAATGTCTGATTTACCCATTGAGATAGAATATGGTTGTAACTAGATGAAGCAACAGTCTGGAATAGGATTTAAATGTGATTGTTAAATACAAATTCACAGACTGCTGGCCCTCCAGTTACCCACCCAGGCTACTCTGACACCACTTCCCAAACCCACAACATCTTCCACCAAGGAGCTTGAGGACAGCAGGAGCACCACCACCAAGTCACACATCATCCTGACCTGACGGTACACTCAGTGGCCACTTTATTAGGTATCTCCTGTACTGGATAAAGTAGCCACTGAGTGTATGTTCGTGGTCTCCTGCTGCTATACCCCATCCACTTCAACCTTGGATGTGTTGTGCATTCAGCGATGCTCTTCTTGGATGCTTATTGTTTTCGTTTATCGCACTATTCTCTGTAAACTCTAGAGACCGTTGTGCTGAAAATCCCAGGAAGTCAGCAGTTTCTAAGATACTCAAACCACCCTGTCTGGCACCAACAATCATTCCACAGTCAAAGTTACTTAGATCACATTTCTACCCTATTCAGATGTTTGGTCTGAACAACAACTGAACCCCTTGACCAGGTCTGCAAGCTTCTGTGCACTGAGTTGCTGTCACACGATTGGCTAATTAGATATTTGCATGAATGAGCAGGTGTACCTAATAAAGTGGCCGCTGAGTGAATAATCACCTCTCCTTTAATATCAGTATTTAGGATCCTCACTTCTGCATCTTCTATCTTAAATACTGTGAAATATCTCCTTTTGCAAATAAGCCACTTAAATATTTGAGTATTGGAATAAGCAAAAGGGAATACAAACCTTCTTTCCAATTATTGCAGATATGTAGTTTCTTTTATCATCTTTGGAAGAGTCCAAGCTGATACGAGTTTATAAGAGAATAAGGGGTAGCAGGGTGGAGATACATCTCTATCAAAGGCGCTCCTTCCCTCCACTAGCCTGCAGGTCACCCTTGGGCAAGGTGTAGCACCTGCTTAGCTCCATTGATCAGGGTCACGTGAAGCCATGGGAGCAAGTGGTAGATGGTCGTATGAGCAGTTGGTGCCCATCACAAATCCTGGCTATGCAACTACAGATGCCAGGCAGACATTGAATATTGATAATGGCTTGGGTCACATGTCTTGTAAATGCACTGCCCAGAAGAAGGCAATGGCAAACCACTTCTGTAGAAAAAATTGCCAACAACAATCATGGAAAGACTATAATCGCCCACATCATACGGCATGGCATATCATGAATGAACGAACGAATGAAGAGATTAAGAACGCAGACTTCAATTTTTCTATTTTATATGGACTTCCATTTTGCCATTTCCATTTTCTCCATTTCATGTTTCTTGTCATAACAATTTCCTTTGCATTTGGCTCAGCCACTTATAGCTGAAAACCTGCTTCTCACTCACTGCCAGTCTTATCCAGGTCTGCAAGTACTGACACGGTTGCTATTATCATAGGGACTATGTGCATTTGAAAGTAATACAGTTACAGGTTCAAGAAAATAATACATTTAATCCTATATAAGTTATATGAGAGAAAAGCTAACTGATTGAATTCACATAGCCATACATCCTCTAGTTCATGCACAGCTTTGCATTAAACCACAAAGGACTCTAAATGACTAAATTATCTGCAATTACCAACACAGAGTTGTATAGAAAGGTAACCCTTATCTGTAGAGCTGGGGTTGCTTTGTCCTCAACCCAGCGGATTCTGATCAGTCCTTTACTGTCTTTGCAGCATTCTTCTGAAGGCTTAAGACTGTAAATGCAACGACACTTCAGCATCAATAGGTCATCAGAAACATGAACAGAAAAAAACGCTGACATCATTAGCTTTTTAGACAAAAATATATGAGGCACAGCAGTGCCCACAGTGGAGATATTATCTCACAGCTTCAGCAATCCAGGTTCAATGCTAACCTCTGCTGCTGTCTGTGTAGAATTTGCATGTTTTCACTGTGATCATGTGGATTTCCTCCTGCATCTAAAAGAAACGTAGGTTAGTCAGCTAATTGGTTATTGTAAATTTCCCCTATTGGATAGCTGAATGTTGGAATCTGGAGGAAGTTTATGTGTATGTGGGGAAGAATAAAATTGGTTAGGGTAGGATTAATCCAAAAAGGTCAATGTCAGTGACCTTTTCAGTGTAGGTTCATTGGACTGAAGGTTATAGTTTCTGCTGTATTCTGCTAGGCCTCAAATACAAACTTTGATGTGAGATATGGCTATAGATTGGAGGGTGTGGAAAGAAGGTTAAGTATATTGTCACGTAGGGTATCTGGAGAACTTCAAATCGGCACCATTATCATTCCAATATAATAGCACATGTTCCTACATCGTACTGAAGTACATGGCATGCTATTGGTGCACGAACTGCTAAAGCCACCATTGTGCACTTGGCTGATGTTTCACTTAAGGATTATTTCACAATGCAGAATTATGGAGACACCTCCTCCAACTTCTGATTTATTGCAAAGAAACTTCAGTCCTGCAGAGGTGAGATTTGACTTCTTTCCCACAAACAAATACAGAGACATTCTAATTTTAAACCAGAATGACTGAAAGAGGAAAGGAAGTGTATTGAAGCAAAGCCAGACACTTTTTGTATATTCAGAAGGGAAAACTGAGAAGGTGTGTCAAGCCCCATCGGCCACATGCTTGCTCAGCCATCTGTTTCAGATCAGAGGCCGACGTGTAGTGGGTTGTTTGCTGATTAGCTGAGGAGTGATGCACTATGAGGTGGGGAACCTGAAGACAAAGGAACTATTAAAATAAAATATATTGCTGCACTCAACCAAGAGAAAATTTTGTATGACATTTGATGAATCATCTGTATTAAAAGCAGGTCATTTTGATACCAGTCCAAAGGATGCCATAATGGTACTGATGTCTAGAGACAATCTACACTACTTTCCTCAAGATTATAGAAGAAATTACTCAGATTTGCAATGAGAGAGTGCAACAGATTCTATCTGGATTACTTCAAACACAAGTAGTTTTATTCAGTCGACTTTTCATTATAATGGATGTTTTTAGCAAGGAAATACAACATGCATGCTTCATCAAATGCAATATACCACATATGATTGCTAGGTCATCTTCTAGTTCCCTTTTTATGCAAAATTTAGAACAAATTTATAGACAATAGACAATAGGTGCAGAAGTAGACCATTCGGCCCTTCGAGCCTGCACCGCCATTCTGAGATCATGGCTGATCATCTACTATCAATACCCGGTTCCTGCCTTGTCCCCATATCCCTTGATTCCCCTATCCATAAGATACCTATCTAGCTCCTTCTTAACAGCATCCAGAGAATTGGCCTCCACTACCTTCCGAGGCAGTGCATTCCAGACCCCCACAACTCTCTGGGAGAAGAAGTTTTTCCTTAACTCTGTCCTAAATGACCTACCCCTTATTCTCAAACCATGCCCTCTGGTACTGGACTCTCCCAGCATCTGGAACATATTTCCTGCCTCTATCTTGTCCAATCCCTTAATAATCTTATATGTTTCAATCAGATCCCCTCTCAATCTCCTTAATTCCAGCGTGTACAAGCCCAGTCTCTTTAACCTCTCTGCGTAAGACAGTCCAGACATCCCAGGAATTAACCTTGTGAATCTACGCTGCACTTCCTCTACAGCCAGGATGTCCTTCCTTAACCCTGGAGACCAAAACTGTACACAATACTCCAGGTGTGGTCTCACCAGGGCTCTGTACAAATGCAAGAGGATTTCCTTGCTCTTGTACTCAATTCCCCTTGTAATAAAGGCCAACATTCCATTAGCCTTCTTCACTGCCTGCTGCACTTGCTCATTCATCTTCAGTGACTGATGAACAAGGACTCCGAGATCTCTTTGTATTTCTCCCTTACCTAACTCTACACCGTTCAGATAATAATCTGCCTTCCTGTTCTTACTCCCAAATTGGATAACCTCACATTTATTTACATTAAACATCATCTGCCAAGTATCTGCCCACTCACCCAGCTTATCCAAGTCACCCTGAATTCTCCTAACATCCTCATCATATGTCACACTGCCACCCAGCTTGGTATCATCAGCAAATTTGCTGATGTTATTCTCAATGCCATCATCTAAATTATTGACGTAAATTGTAAACAGCTGTGGTCCCAATACCGAGCCCTGTGGCACCCCACTAGTCACCACCTGCCATTCCGAGAAACACCCATTCACCGTTACCCTTTGCTTTCTATCTGCCAACCAATGGACTCTAGCATCTTCCCCACCACCGATGTCAGGCTGACAGGTCGATAGTTCTCTGTTTTCTCCCTCCCTCCTTTCTTAAAAAGTGGGATAACATTAGCCATTCTCCAATCCTCAGGAACTGATCCTGAATCTAAGGAACATTGGAAAATGATTACCAATGCATCTGCAATTTCCAGGGCCACCTCCTTTAGTACCCTAGGATGCAGACCATCTGGACCTGGGGATTTGTCAGCCTTCAGTCCCATCAGTCTACTCATCACCGTTTCCTTCCTAATGTCAATCTGTTTCATTTCCTCTGTTACCCTATGTCCTTGGCCCATCCATACATCTGGGAGATTGCTTGTGTCTTCCTTAGTGAAAACAGATCTAAAGTACTCATTAAATTCTTCCGCCATTTCTCTGTTTCCCATAACAATTTCACCCAATTCATTCTTCAAGGGCCCAACATTGTTCTTAACTATCTTCTTTCTCTTCACATACCTAAAAAAGCTTTTGCTATCTTCCTTTATATTCCTGGCTAGCTTGCGTTTGTACCTCATTTTTTCTCCCCATATTGCCTTTTTAGTTAAGTTCTGTTGTTCCTTAAAAACTTCCCAATCATCTGTCCTCCCACTCACCTTAGCTCTGTCATATTTCCTTTTTTTTAATGCTATGCAATCTCTGACTTCCTTCGTCAACCACTGTGGCCCCTTTCCCCCCTTTGAATCCTTCCTTCTCTGGGGTATGAACTGATTTTGCACCTTGTGCATTATTCCCAAGAATACCTGCCATTGCTGTTCCACTGTCTTTTCTGCTAGGCTATCCGTCCAGTCAACTTTGGCCAGCTCCTCCCTCATGGCTCCATAGTTTCCCCTGTTCAACTGCAACACTGACACCTCCGAGCTGCCCTTATCCTTCTCAAATTGCAGATAAAAGCTTATCATATTGTGATCACTACCTCCTAATGGCTCCTTTACTGCGAGATTGCTTATCAAATTCTGTTCATTACATAACACTAAATCCAGAATAGTCTTGTCCCTGGTCGGCTCTCGTACAAGCTGTTCCAAGAATGCATCCCGTAGGCACTCTACAAACTCCCTATCCTGGGGTCTAGCACCAACCTGATTCTCCTAGTTCACCTGCATGTTGAAATCCCCCATAACTACTGCGACATTACCTTTGCCACATGCCAATGTTAACTCCCTATTCAACTTGCACCCAATATCCATGCTACTGTTTGGTGGCCTGTAGACAACACCCATTTGGGTCCTTTTGCCCTTACTGTTCCTCAGTTCTATCCACACAGACTCTACTTCTCCTGACCCTATGTCTCCCTTTGCAAAGGACTGAATCTCATTCCTCACCAACAGGGCCACCCCTCCCCCTCTGCCCACATTTCTGTCCCTACGATAGCACGTATACCCTTGTACATTCATTTCCCAGGTCTGATCTCCCTGCAGCCATGTCTCTGTTATCCCAACAACATCATAGTTACCCATTCGCACCTGAGCTTCAAACTCATCCGCCTTATTTCTGACACTTCGTGTATTCAGATGTAGAATTTTTAGCCCATTTCTCTTCTCTCTGTTTGAATGGCTGCCTATTGTGCTTAACCCAGCTCCCCAAACTCCCATCGGGCTATACGCCCCTAGAATTTTGTTGTCCTTCCTAAATTTGCTTATTCTTTCAACACATTTAACTCCATGTTCCGTCAGACCATCCCTCTGTACATGTGTCCTCCTTATCACTTGTTCCGCCTCACCTTTCTCTACTACACACTTAATATTCCGGAACTGTGTAGTCCCCACCTGTCCTTTATTCTTCCTCTCGCTATCCTCTCTCACATTCTGGATCCCCGCCCCCTGTAAATTTAGTTTAACACCCCCCCCCCCCCCCCAAGAAGCACTAGCAAACTTCCCTGCAAGAATGTTAGTACCGCTCCAGTTCAGGTGTAAACCGTCCCTTCGGAACAGATCCCATCTTCCCTGGAACAAAGCCCAATTATCTACAAACCTGAAGCCCTCCCTCCTGCACCATCCTCTCAGCCACGTATTAATCTTTATAATCTTTCTGTTCCTTGCCTCACTCGCACGTGGCACAGGTAGCAATCCTGAAATTGTTACCCTGGAGGTCCTGCTCTTCAGCTTTGCACCTAACTCCCTGAACTCCCTACGCAGGACCCCCTCACTCATCCTACCCACGTCATTGGTCCCTACATTTATATTGTCTATAAAAAATTGAGTAATTTGCAAATGATTAAAGCTATGACTGATAATTTACTGCAAATGCTAGCAAAATATCTTTGCTGATGGTGAATCCTTCAATGTTTTTACATGTTTCAATATAAAATATATATGTCCAATGATATAGCATCTAGTACATGCTATGTACCTTGACAATAGCAGTGAAGAATTTCAAGAGAAAAATATTACATAAATATTGGCTTGAAGGACAGGAGAAAGGTCTCCAGATGACTGGATCATGGCAAGAGGAACCTGTACAAGAGGGATGATTGCATCTAAACTGGAGGGACAGCAATATCATTGCAGGGATCGTTGCTGATGCTACTCAGGAAGGTTTAAAATGGTGTGGCAGGGATGAGAACTGGAGCAGTAAGTCTTGAGATAGATAGATTGAGGAGAAGGTAGAGGTTAAGTTAAGTATGTCTAATAGGAAGAATAGGTATCGCTAGGTTAATGAAGATGGCTGATCTGACAATATGACATGTATTTATCTTAATGCAAAAAGTATAACGGGTAAGGCACATGAGCTTAGAGCCTGTAGATTTCCACCACCAGAACTTGTTTGAGAGAAGGGCAGAACTGGCAGCTCTCGTTTCCTGGTTTTAGATGTTTCAGGTGTGATGGAGAGAGATTTAAAAGTACAGTGCAGGTTCTTCAGCTCACAGTTTGTGGCAATCTGTTAACTTACTCCAAGATCAATCTAACACCTGCCTCTTGTGTAGCCCTCCAGTTTTCTTTCATTCATGTCCCTAACTAAAAGACTCTTCAATATCCATAATGTATCTGCCTCCACTGGCAGTACATTCCACACATCCACCTCTTCCCGTGTGAAAAACAACTACCTCTGACTTGTCCTCTATACTTATCTCCAACCACCTCAAAATTGTGCCCTCTTATATTAGCCACTTCTGCCTGGGAAAAAGACTCCGGCTATCCACTCAATCTATGCCTCATCATCTTGTACACCTCGATGAAGTTACTTCTCATCCTCCTTTGCTCCAAGGAGGAAGGCCCTAGCTCGCTCCAGCTTTCCTCATAAGAAATGTTCTCTAACCCAGGCAGCATCCTGGTAAATCTCTGCATTCTCTGTAAAGCTTCCACATCCTGCCTAAAATGAGGCACCAAAACTGAACACAATACTCCAAATTTGGTCTAAACAGAGTTTTATAGCTCTGCAACATTGCCTCACAGTTCTTGAACTCAATGCCCCTGACTTATGCCTTCTTTACCACCCTAGCAACTTGTGCAATGATTTTAAGAGATCTATGGATCCCTCTGTTTTTTCAAACTGTTAGGAATCCTGCCATTAACCCTGTACTCTTCCTACTAAAGTATATCACTTCACACTTTCCTGATTAAACTCCATCTGCCACTTCTCAGTCCAGTTCAGCATTCTATTACTGCCCCGATGTAAACTACAATTATTACACTATCCACAACATCACCAACCTTTATGTAACCTGCAAATTTACTGACCACTTCCTCATCTAAGTCACTTACAAAAATCACAAAGAGCAGGGGACCCAGAACTGACCCCTGCAGAACACCACTGGTCGCCATCCTCCAGGCAGAATACACTCCATCTACAATAACCCTCTGTCTTCTGTGGGGAAGCCAATTTTGAATCCGCAAAGCCAGGTTTCCCTGGATCCCATGCCTCCTGACTTTCAGAATGAGCCGACAATAAGGAAACTTACCAGGTGCTTACTAAAATCCATATCATCCACATCCACAGTTCTACCTTCATCAAGTTGCCTTGCCACATCCTCATCAGGCTCTGGAGGCATGACCTTCCCTTACAAAGCCATGCTGATTATTCCATTCAGACTATGCTTCTCCAAATGCTCATAAATCCCATCTCTAAGAATCCTTTCTAATAGTTTGCCCACCACTGATCTAAGACTCACTGGTCTATAATTACCAATGTTGACCCTAGTATATTTTTTGAACAAAGAAATAACATTTGCTGCCCTCCAGTCTTCTGGGATTACTCCTGTGGTCAATGAGGATGTGAAGATACTCACCAAAGGCATGTTTACCTTCACTGGTTGGGGCATCAAATATAAAATTTGGCAAGCCATGATGTTGTTTATAAAGCTTTACTTGGGCCCGAAATGGAGCATTATGTGCAGTTGTGGTTGCCATGGTTTCGAATGGTCATGGAGTCTTTGTAGAATGTACAGGAGGTTCACTGGGATGCTTTAGCTGTAAGGAGAGGGTGAGCAAACTTGAATTGTTTTCTCAGGAATGTCAGGAGCTGATTGACAACTTGGTGTAAAATTGTGAGAAGCACAGATAGGGTAAACAATCAATATTTTTCCGAAGGTGGAAATACTAGATGGAATGGATTTAAGGCAAGAGAGGGAAAGTGTAAAGGGGGTGTGTGAGGCAAGATTTTGTTTTTTTTTTCATAGGGAGTGGTAGTTGCCTGGAACGTGCTGATGTGTTGGCAGGTGTTTTGAGCTGAAAAGGCAACACAGCCAGTGCAGATATGATGGGTCAAAGGGTCTTTTCCTGTACTCTACCATTCTATGAGACTTTCTGCAATTAACTTCACTTAGGTTCATGCTTAAATAAGACTAAATACAGTTAACCATCAAATTAATCTTGGAAATAATAACATATTTAAACCCATGCCATTACAAGCTACTACATTATATGCCATGATGTTTGATATCTTTCTGGTATTATTGCAACAGTTATTCTAATTATCTAAAGTCACTGTTGTCTTGGCATTAATCAGATGTGAGAATAACAGAGAGGACCAGACAAACCAAATTTGCCTCTTTTGTTAGTTGAACAAAAGACCTGCTCACCTCTCTCCACCATTTCAACCATCTCTCTGCATCTCTGGAGGCTTTAAGAACAAGTAACTGATCATTTTAAAGTTTACGTGCTTGCATGTTCAAAATGTCCCCGAAAATCTGTATTTCACACAACTGATTTAATTTAGATCTTTGAAGAACATGTCAACACAAGCAGCTCCACGATTATGTGATAAAAAAGGATTAAGCCCATCAGACAGAATTCCTTGCAGAATCTCTCATGCCCAAACAAATCCTGCCAATGTGCAAATGTACTTTACTCCGTGGCATGGGATCAAAAACAAAGAACAGGTTGAACATGCACGAGAAAAAGATGAAAGGATAGAATAACAATGTTTTAATTTTCAAAAGATTCAGACCAACTGCAGGAAAGTTTCCTTGGGGTACAATGATGTGCATCAACTAATTAAAGTTTACTGAGCCACAATTGTTATCTTGGTTAAAATGAAACCAGCTTTATATATTCTACAGCTTTGTTTAAAGAAACATATTTTAGAATTTGTCTTTGAATGCAGCCCCCTTTCCTGAGAGTCTTTTGTAGAAAGAAAACACTGAATGCATGGTTTATACACTGCAAGAGGAAGTAATGTATCAACATGTCAGGTATTGGCCACAGTAGTCTGGTTTAATAACAATGCAGATCTTATTCAGCTGACATCAGATAGACAATCAAAGGAAGAAATAAAACCTCAAAATGCCAAATAATTTCCCATGTACTCCTATTACGTTAAAATCATACAAGAAGAATAATGTGTTTGTCAAGGCACGTTATATTTGAATTATCCTTGGATCAAGATTTCTATAAAAACAGGAATAAGCAGAGCCAATTGGCACCTCTTAGGGCCTTAACACAGTGAATCATTCATTCAGCAATTCAATCTAAAATAACTGAAATACTGAACAATAATGACTGTATACAAATGTGACTAGACTTCTAAAACACGTTGTTGCTTCCAGCTGTGATTTGGTAACAAATTATTTAAAACATCACTTATTCTAACATGTTGCTCTTGAACAGTATGCTCAAGGTAGTAAAGCAACCATTGCATCTCAGAGTCAAATCTAAAAGCTACACTTAAAGAGAGTTGATGTACAACATTTTTCTGTGTTAAAAAAATCTGCATTGAGACAACTTGCACTCCACAGTCTGGAGTTTAGGACCTGGATTATCGAGACAATCCCAACAGTGTCAAATGGGAGAACCATTCTGCTATCATAGTTCACTTAAGACAATGTCCTCCTGACTTCTTCAGATCAATTGCACAGGCAGATATAACAAGCTTGTATTTTAATATTTAACAGATGAGGTCATTAACTTTTTCTTGGTGAATGGAGTTCACTAAGAGCTTTGATCTTCTCCCCAAGTATCCATTTCTGTCGCTATTACAACCAATGGAATGTTAATGACATTAAGGACACGAGTGAGGTCACTTCATATTAGGTGATCCACTAATTCTGGCAGTTGCTCCGATTTGGAACTGACACTTTAAGAGCTTTTTTCCCATTGTACAGACAAAAATATAAGGAGAATGCAATTTCCAGATGGTCAACATAGAAAGCATTCTATCTGGATTCATCATGTTTTATATGGCAACTGCTCTGCCTGTGGCCTCAAGAAACCTGCCTCCCTTCCACCATAGAAACTCAGTCTACACTTCTATCAGCCTCAGTAAAGCGTCAATAAAGCCTCAATAAAGGAACATCTGGAAATCTCCAGGAAGGCCTTCTTCATTGCTGCTGCTGTTGTGAGGTCCGGGTCTCTGCTGAGAAGAATAGGCCCCCAGTCCTTGGGGTCGTGTTGCCAGTGGCCATTGGCAGGGGCGCCGTAGTGTGCTCGGCAGAGAATGGTGCTCAGAGAGGCTGTGCCGGAGGGGATGGTCGGAGACTTGAAGGTTCAATGGACCCAGAGTCCGCTATGGTCAGGGCACTTTCACTGTGTGCTGCGTCTGCAGGGCTGAGCCGTGGAAATCCATAGTGGGGGTATTCCCTTCTGCCACTTGCGTGAGATGACGAGTCTATCGGGACCCTGAGGACTTGTGGAAACTGTGTGGTGGTTTCTTTCGAACTTATAGTCTTTTAACATCTTTGGACTATCTTTACTGTGCCCATGGTCTGTTTTTTTTTAATCAATTATGGTATTGGCAGCACTGTTGTAACTATGTGTTAACTATAACTATATGTAACTATGTGGTTTTGTGCAGGTCTTGTAGCTTTAGTTTTTAGTTTGTTGGGTGGTAGAGTTGCTCTCCTGACTTGGTGTGTCTGGGCAGTCTTGTTTTGTCTGGTGGATTTGAAGCTCCTTTCCAAGGAACGTGCTAAGATGGTAGCGTGATATTAATACGCAGCAGCCTCTCCGGACTCTGGATTTGTGGATTACCAAATGTTATGTGGATTTTCTGGTGTAGCCTGCTTTATCATGTGCTTTTGTGATATCATTCTGGAGGAACGTTGTCTTATTTTTTAACTGCATTGCATTTGTGGTTTCTAAATGACAATAAACTGAATCTTGTCTTGTCTTATATCCTTCATATACATGAGGAATGAAAATCTTCATGTTACATCTCTGTGTAAATGTGCAATGTGAAATTTATAGTAATTTGAAATAAATATTATGTACAACAAGACATTCAATAGAGCATAGAAATACAGTTGTATCAGCATGAGTTAATCAGTCTGATGGCCTGGTGGAAGAAGCTGTCCCGGAGCCTGTTGGTCCTGGCCTTTATGCTGTGGTACTGTTTTCCAGATAGTAGCAGCTGGAACAGTTTGTGGTTGGGGTGACTTGAGTCCCCAATGATCCTTTGGGCCCTTTTTACACAGCTCTCTCTGTAATTGCCCTGAATAGTGGGAAGTTCACATCTACAGATGCACTGGGCTGTCCGCACCACTCTCTGCAGAGTCCTGCGATTGAGGGAAGTACAGTTCCCATACCAGGCAGTGATGCAGCCAGTCAGGATGCTCTCAATTGTGCCCCTGTGGAAAGTCCTTAAGATTTGGGGACTCAAGCCAAACTTCTTCAACCGTCTGAAGTGAAAGAGGCGCTGTTGTGTTTTTTTTCACCACACAGCCAGTATGTACAGACCATGTGAGATCCTCGGAGATGTGTATACCGAAGAACTTAAAGCTGTTCACCCTCTCAACCCCAAGTCCATTGATGTCAATAGGGGTTAGCCTGTCTCCATTCCTCCTGTAATCCACAACCAGCTCCTTTGTTTTTGTGACATTGAGGGAGAGGTTGTTTTCTTGATACCACTGTGTCAGGGTGATGACTTCATTCTGCATTCACTTATTGATTTCTCTTGTTCTTCCTTAATGCAGTGTTGTAATGAAATGATGTATACGGATGGCAAGTAAAACAAAGTTGTTCACTATACCTCAGTACAGAAACCAATTTACATGCACTATCATTCTGAAACATTGTACCCACAGAACAATTATTACCACAAACCCCTAGATGACACTACTCTGGTTCCTTTGTATAGTGCCATTCCAAAGCAAATTTCATATACACATTTTTGGTACAGACCATCTCCGATCAAACATCCCTAATATTTTGAGGAAAGAAACTTCATCCTCTTAGAAATAAATTTAAGATATTAAAAGTAACTTCAGTAATGATCCGCTTTTTAACTTTTTTTTAAAAGTAGTACTGTGGAATTTCTGCTAGGCATTAGATGCAGATGATGATATTTCAACATCACCCATTGATACTGATATCAGGCTTTTTTTTGGTAAACACCATGAAGTTGCATAATTTGCAGAAAGAGGGAAATTAAGGCTCTGCTACTATTTTGACTTCTGATGCTTTAGAGCAGAGGTGATGACACAGCATGCTAAGATATACAGTATATATTTTGATTCTGATCCAGTATGGCCCGAATGATTTATGTAGGTGTACAACATAAAGAGGCAGAAAGAGGATATTCAGCCCTGACGTCTATTCTGTCACTGAGTTAAAACATGTCAGACCTCAACTCAATCTACCTACATACCTATCTTTATTTCATAATCCTTTGATACTCTTACCTTACAGAAGTCTTGACAAAACATTTGAAGTGGAAAACATAGCCCCTCTCCTTCCTAGTCTAGCTTCTTCCCTCTTCTTTTCCAGACCTAACAAAGGGTCTTGGCCCAAATGCTGACAGTTTATTCCCCTCCATAGATGTTACCTGACTTTGTGTTGCATTTAAATACTATTTCCTCAACAACAGAAATTAGTTGTTGAGCTGGACTTGAGGTGTACACCAGATGGAGGTTGTGCAACATGAAGCAGCTTCGTGTTTTATTCTTCGTATCATATGTGACACTAGTAATAGATGACAAGATTCTGGTTCTCGTAGGATAGTATACCAGAGGGATGTAATGAAGTCACAGTCGTTCAGACAATAGGGGTCTTGTTATTGCTCAAGCACCTATATCAGATTATGGAAAATATTTTGTGCAGTTTTGGCACCAAGCCTGGAAGTTTATATAATGGTGACCTTTTGTGATTTTGGGATGCTGCCATATAGTAGAATGCAAACTACTGAATTGAAGGTCATATCCATTTCAGAGCAGGCAATGCAATAGCCTTCGAGGGTGGTCTGGAAAAATTAATAAATAGTAAGGAGAAACAGAAACTGAATCTTTTGTATTCATCTGTTCTTAAATGGCATGCATCAAAATTCAACATAAAGCGTCCTTTTAATAAGGAGGTTACATACATTTTAAATGTACTCTGCTCTATTCAGACCCAATCCACATAGACTGTACCCTAATATAACTTATCCTTTCACAGGGAGCTCCAAGACAATAAGTATGAGAGGAGATGACGAAGAATTTTCAACTTTGTTTAAATTTTTTTGACATTTGTTTGGGTATTCGGCTACCCTGCTGCTCTAATTGCACAGGCAAGCACCACTGACAGGTGGTTAATCCCAATGTCACTTACCCTTCATCAAGTACCTTGAGGAAAAGGATGACATTGACCTTGTTTTTGATCGGAGTCAGCCGATCCATCCCAAAAGATCATTCCAGGATTTGTAATAAAAGGACTGGATTCAACGTATCCACATCCAACTTAAGTTTATGAACTTTTCAGTCTATTCCCAATTAAGCTGCATTAACTCAAATTCTATAATGCCAGCAGCAACATAAGTGCAGTCTCACCATAGCAGGGCATCAGGGTAGTGTTAACATAATGCTATTACTGCCACTTTCTGTAAGGAGTTTGCATGCTCTCACCATGACAGCATGGCTTTCCCCTGGGTGCTCTGGTTCCCTCCCACAGTCCAAAAATGTATGGATTAGTAGGTTAATTGGTCACATGTATGTAACTGGGTGGCGTGGGCACCTTGGGATAGAAGGACCTGTTGATACACTGCATCTCTAACTATAAAACTTTTCTTTGATGGACAACTTTCATTGTCCAGAAATTGGACTTCAGGCATATTTGAACAACCAGGTACTGAACAATTGCTATGCATAGATCTAACATCAAATCTGAGGTCACAAAAAATTATAAAATTGTGACACCTTGGCTTTAAGCAATTATTACCATGTTTTAATTCACTTTAAGTACATTAAAATGATCCTTGAATGTTTCACAGATGACAAATATTTGCTAAACATCTCTCCATGGTAGTTCATGCACAACAATTCTTTAGATTCCTTGATTTTTACAGGGAGCTGCTGGCACTGATTTTTTAATAAAAAAAAATAAATGGAGAGCTTTTTTATTATACAATATCAATATTCCATTGGGTGTTCACTTTAACTCATTCAATTTTCACATTTTTCGGTTTAATCCTTTTGTGAGTTTCTCTATGAAACTTTTAAGTTGTAGTCTTTGAATGAGCCATGCATGCTATATACAGTAGGGAAATGAACCCAGCGTTAGGGTGAGTTGTGTCAGGATATGCTCATTCCAGGCACAAATCTCCTTAATGCATCTTTTTATACATAAAAATTTGTATAGTTTGATTTCTAGGCATATAGGTCAAGCTACATGTAAACCTGGAAATCCTGAACACATTTGGCTTGATGCCTGGCAGTTTAAGTACTAAGTCAAGCATTGAGACTCTATACAACAATATTTATGAGGCTGCTGTGGACATCTCTATCACTCCAGAAACTATGTGCCTTTGTACATGTTTCCAATTTTCATGCATGGAGCCTGTCTTTTTTTTTACTTCAGCTCTGATTTCTTTCTGGAAAATAAATAAGAGTCAATGTTAACCCCGTTTTGTGTCGTAAATCACTAAATATCAGAATATGTTATTCCCTGTAGATACCCAAATTTGTAATAGCATGGTACCATAATTGGAAAGCAGTTACACTTTAAAATATGATGTAAGACTATGGAGACAAAGTATAAGTTACCAAGAGTATTCCCTCCATTGCTCTTGTAGAATGGAATACCAATCGGTAGTACTAAAACATCCAGAAAAAATTGGCAATTTGGTTGGAACGTCTCCAGATACACACCCAGCAAGGAGAAATTGGCTAGACAATGAAATGATCTGTGGGGATAGTGGTTGCAATTAACCTATGTCCTTTCACTGTGTTGCAGAAATTATTTTAAATTTTTAATTCAGGTTGCCTGCAATTTTAATGATGTGTGTGAAATTAGTGCAGAGCAGACCTTCCATTTACCGTATACCTCAGCTGGGAGTCCAATTATGTGAGTGCTATTTAAAGGCAGCCTGCACCTCTTAAACACAGGAGACTTTGCAGATGCTGGAAACCCAGGGCAACACACTTACATCCAAAATGCTGGAGGAACTCAGCAGGTCAGGCAACATCTAAGAGGAGGAATAAACATTTGGTACTTCGAGCCAAGAACTGAGCGCAACAAGACGTGTTGGGAGAAAGTGTGTACTGTAATAGTTTGAACATTATAGGTAAGCAAGCCATGTTTTCAATCAGTGTATTGAATTTTTTGGTGGAATAAATGGCCTGAAGGAGAGACAGCTTGTACTTGCTAGGGATATGATGCTTTCCTGATATATATATAATCTAGTAATAGCTAAATGCCAGGAGTGCTGGTAGACAACTGCAGAACAGAAAGTAGTTTTGAGATCTGACAGTGAGAGTGAATAAATTCATTTTCAAATGTTATTTCCTACCAAACTGCATCCAAAAACAAGCCCTTCTTTTTCAAGAAATATAGATCTCCTTCTACTCCAGCTGATGGAGCCATCACCTGCATTTCATCCATTTCTCAACTTCTGCGCTCATCCCACCTCCCTCCAGAGTTCTTCTGGTCCTCACCTTTCATCCTCCGGCCTCCACGTCCAACGTATCACCTTCTGTCATGTCCACCAGCTACAATGGGGTCCCACTACTAGCCACATTTCCTCCCGCCCCACCCCTTTCAGCTTTCTGCAGAGACCACTCCCTCTATGACTCCCTGATTCCCTCATACGTTTCCACCCACCCCTCTCATTTGCCCCTGCAAACAGCAGGGAATCACAAGCTTGCTTTGAGTCCGATGATATGAACTCATAACATTGTAAATAATGAAACAATTTTGATGTAGAAACAATGAACTGAACCTCACCACTTGGGTCCCATGCTCAGGATTTCTTTCCCTACATTACTCTATGTCTTTGCCTCCCTCTCCTATTTTAAGTTGTACCTTTAGATCCGTTTTTATGATAATGTTTCTGGTCACTGTTCCTAATTCTCTTTCCTTGACTCACCGTGTACGTTTTTCTGCCTCAGAGCTCTATAGTATGTTATAATCTCCACTTGGTTGGTACCTTTAAAGAGAAACAAAATGCTGAAAAGACTCAACAATTCAGTCAGAGCTCGTGAGAATGGAAGCAGAAGAACAGCACAAAAATGTGCGGTGAATAAAGCAGAAACAGGACTAGTTCAAGGGAAAGTGAGAACTGTACAGACCAGATGAATTGCACTTTAACAAAGGAAGGATCAATGTCCTCTTTTATTACATATAGCTGCATGATCTTTCTGTCAAATATCAAGTAAGTATCCTAAAAATGGAGAATTCAATATTATGTCCAGAAAGCTGGTGGAGGACTCAAGCATAACGAACACTGAGGAGTGTAGTAGAACAAAGGGATCTGGGAATACAGGTCCATAATTCATTGAAAGTGGCAGCACAGGTAGATAGGGTCATAAAGAAAACTTTTGGCATGTTGCCCTTCACAAATCAAAGTATTGAGTATAGGAGATGTGAGGTTATGTTGAAGTTGAGCAAGATGTTGGTGCAGCCTAATTTGGAGGATTGTGTGCAGGTTTGGTCACCTAACTTCAGGAAAGATGTAAATAAGGTTGAAAGAGTACAGTGAAAATTTACCTGGATGTTGCTGGGACTGGAGGATCTGAGTTATAAGAAAAGATAAATTAGGTTAGGACTTTATTCCAGGGAATGTATAAGATTGAAGGGATTTGATAGAGGTATACAAAATTATAAGGGGTATAGATAGGGTAAATGCAAGCGGGCTTTTTACACTGAGGTTGGGTGTGTCTGCAACTAGAGGTCATGGGTTAAAAGTGAAAAGTGAAATGTTTAAGGGGAACTTGAGGGAAAACTTCTTCAATCAGAGGGTTGTGAGACTGTGGTATAAACTGCCTGCGCAAGTGGCCCATGTGAGCTCGATTTCAAAGTTTCAGAGAAGTTTGGATAGATAGATAGATGGCTATGGAGGGATATGGTCTGGATTCAGGTTAATGGAATGAGGCAGTTTAAATGGTTCAGGATGGACTAGATAGGTCAAAGGGCCTGCTTCTAGCTGTACTGTTCTAAGACGCTACAACTAGATACACCATATCTTATAGTCTTATGGTCTAAACAGTGTTCCAGTCATCTATCTACCCAATTAAATACATATTAGATTTACGCCACATGTACTGCTTAGTTTTTGTTCCTTTCATGATTTGTGGCACATCGGGCAGTATTTTTGCCATTTCCATAGCATCTGACTGTCTTTAACAGGTCAAGTTACTAGCTCAGCACTCAACCCAGCAGAGATGTAAAGTGTGCAGGAAGCCAGCTGGATTCAAACTCAGGGCCATTCACCTCGAAGTCTGGTGCTGATGCCACTAAACCACCAGATGATCACAAGACCTTCTTCTACATCTTTACAGTATCTTCTAAATGATACTTTGCAGAGTCTTTATGGGCAAGGATATGTTATTTTTTTAAATGGTATGTGTAGTACAAATCTAATGCAGCGCATCAGCCAGGTAACACCATCCATCCTGTAAAGTATGGTGGAGGTAACATCATCCTAACAGGGATGCCTTTCAGCAGCAGGGACTGGAAATCTGGTCGGGATTGATGGGAAGATGAATGCAGCTTAATACAGAGAGGTCACGGATAAAAGCCTGCTAGCCTCTGCCAGAAACTGGTGAAGAAGTTTATCTTTCAGCAGGACAACGACCCAAAGCACACTGCCAGAGCAACCATGAAGTGGCTTCAAATGAAGAAATTGATGTCCTTGATTGGCCCAGTCAGAGTCCTGACCTTACCCCAATCGAACATCTCTGGCAAGACCTCAAAATTGCTGTCTACCACCACTCCCCAACTAACCTGGCCCAGCTTGAGCAATTTTGCAAGGAGGAATTGGTAAATCTTGCTCCAATATATTGTGCAAAGCTAATAGGGACTTATCCAAAAAGACTACTGGCTGAAATAGCTGCAAGAGGCGGTTGAACTAAGTACTGAGCAAAAGGGGGGAGGGGTGAATACTCTGAACTGCTGATATTTCAGTTTTTTAATTTTTGATTTCTCATGGTTTACAACTTTCCCTGTTTTTTTGGGTTCCACAGTAAAAAAAAGGAGCATGTGATTCACAAATAAAAATTCTCAGTTAAATTGATCAAAATTCCTGGTTGTGATACTCATTTATGGGAACCGAGGCTTGAGGCTGAATACTTTTTCGAGGCACTGGATATAATATGACATATCTAATTACATTTTATTATATGTAATGTTTGTCTTTACTTATGAGTTTTAATTTTGTCTCATATTTTTATGACTACATTGACTTATCTTAAAAATTTACATTAAACACTTTGAGCCTGCATCTTAATGTATGAAAGATACTACATAAATAAAGATATTACTATTAGATCTTTAGAATAATTATTTTGAGGTGGTTTTGATGATATAACATATAATTATTTTATGAATAAGAGGGATAAAGTTTTGCAGACAGTGCTGCTGAACCATTGTGCTGAAAAATGTATTGTATGAACTTTGGAACAGGCCCTATGGATAAAAGCTGGCTTTTCCATTCCTTTAGAATACTTTGTTTCTAATGATCGTGGGACACATCAGGCAAACGGAATGATTAGTTAAGTATGTCTAATGATACTTCATAGCCAACCATAACCTCCTAGGAAGAATGGAATTTGACATTGGCAAGTCTCCCTGCAGTGAATCTGAGTGCTTCCTCTTGCCAACATCCTCCTGAGTGTGCCAAAAATAAGCGTTCCTCCTCAGTCAAAAATCCTGCAACTACAAATTTGTAACTACATAGGTTAAGCGGAAGTACAACACTCACTCACTCTTCTTTCTGCCCGTTTTCATGCCTTCATCCTGTTCCTGTCTTCATAGGTTGGAGAAATTTAAATCCATTGAAGTACAATGTTCCCCCTCTGCCTCTCTTCCCTCACCTCCACCTAAGGCTGGCATTCCCAGCCTGTGATACTTCACTTCCCTGGATGGTTTCCAAAATATTTTCATTAACTGGTTTGGGCAAATGCACTGTGGTAAACATAAATTCCACCAAAATTACAGTAGCCTTTGTAACCAGCAAAAACAAGCTAGAGAAAAGCTAAATCTATTATTAAATTTGTTATGAAACTTCTTAAGAAGCTTAATATTGTCCGAATTCAAATGGAACTTCAGAGGTTAAAACACCAACCTTGCAACTAACTGAAGCAACACTTGCAGATAACCATTTTACTCATAAACCAACAAAAATGCATAGATGAGCAAGATAGCTAATTTCTTCCACGTATTAAACCCACTGTCAGTGCAACTGGGGAATCGAAAGAGTTTAAGGAAAACCAATTAACCTGTCTGCAGCCAAGTGGGTGGAAAGAGGAAATTCTGACAGAGAGATGTTCTAGCAATGGATTTGGAGCCTGTGTCAGAGAAGAATAGCACTCATAGAGCTGGAAACTGTACTGAATAATGCTATGTTTTTATATACTGTACATGCTGAAAATGGACTGTTGGAAGCGATTGATGCCTGTATCAAATACTATGGTAATATGTACTGTGGCTCTATATGTGTCTGATGCATCCGGACATAACACATTTAACTATTCAGTTCCCTACAAATAATAATACTGCTGCTGCAATTTTGCAATGAGAGTATGCACTTCAGAAGCTCCAAGAGCCTCATTGCTGCAGCAGGGCTTCACAAGTGTGTGATTAGCCCATCTCTAAGCTGCAGTTCTGTCTGGAATTATCACAGATGTTGTGCTAGACTAAGGCTTTCATGAAGTGCTTGGAGAGAGGAAGTGGGATGTGAGCAGGAGATTATGCTGTAATGTTAAACTATTGTGCTGTCTCTGTGCACAGTCACACAAAAGGCTTGAGAATTATGATATTTACACTCAGGAGGCCACTTTATTAGCTACACCTGCTTGTTAATGCAAAATCTAATCAACCAATTAGGTGGCAGAAACCCAATGCATAAAAGCTGCAGGCATGGACAAGAGGTTCAGTCGCTGTCCAGACCAAACATTAGAATGGGAAAAAAATGTGATTTTGACTTTTGACATTCCCCCCGTGGAATGATTGTTGGTGCCAGGTGGGTGGATTGAGTATCTCAGAAACTGCCAATCTCCTGGGATTTTCATGCTTAACGGTTTACAGAGAAGGTGCGGAAATAGGGAAAAAAAATCCAGTGAGTGGCAGTTCCATGGGTGAAAAAGCCTTATTAATGAGATAATCAGAGGAGAATTGCCAGACTGATTCAAACTGACAGGAAGGCTAAAGTAACTCAATTAATCATCCATTACAACAGTGGCGTAATAATCCACTCTCCTCTCCAGCCCTTTATCCTTCTTACCCACTTGGCTTCACCTTATCACCTTCTGGCTATCCTCCTTCCCCTCACCCCACCACCTTTCTTCCACATCCTTTCCATTCCTGAATAAAGGTCTCAGCCCGAAAAGGCAACTGCCATTGATGCTGCCTGACTTGCTGAGTTCCTCCAGCATTTTGCGTGTGTTGCTCTGTTTAATTCTGCTCATTGTTTACCTTTAATATTGCACTTATGTATAATAAAAATAATCTTCTATTTGTAAATTACTGCCAAGGAATGTTTCAGGAGAGCAGTTGTGCTATCTTAATTAACATTAGATTTGGAATTATTTTAGGATTTTTTAATATGGTTTTCATTTAACTGTATTGTATTCCCAATATGGATGACAGCTGTTACGACCAAGAGCTGCTTTGGATTCACTGCTTGGAAACCCACTGATGATCCCTAAGATTGCTTGTGAGATTGCTAGAGACCAAGGCTGCTGTTCATCAACTTTCACAGGCTGGAAAGGCAATCTCTTCACAGATGGAAATGTAATCAACTATACCGTATAAAGGAGATGGCATTGTACATTTTTTGTGATTTTTTTTTCCGGGTCATTATTTTCTTTCTTTGCTCTTTTTTTTGGCATGGTTGCAACCAAAAATAGCAACCAAAAAGGAATGGACAGTAGGTGACATGGGAAATCATGTTGTGCCTCAAAATCCCAGCTACATTGAAAGTCTTATTCTCTACTCCTTCGAGTTATATTATGTAGCTTTGTCAGTGTGTGGAATCACCCAGCTATGCTCAATTTTGCATAGACATAGGCAGAGGATGGAACCAGCTGGTCATATTGTACATATGCCTCTTGAAAGTTTTTATATTGAGCATGATGAAATTCATAACCAAACTTCTCAGTGCCTGTTTGCAGTTGAGATCAGTTAATAATGAAAAAATATGTATTAATACATTTACATCCATAAAAAGACTGTTGATTACTATTTGAGGTAATGAACAACAGACACTGGAAAGATTAGAGCTGATATCAACTGAGCCATCTAGTCCAGAAATGACCAATGGGGCACTATTTAATGCCAAAGGGGTGCAATGGGCATTTGTTCATTCTCTTACACACACAAACTCTGGGGGCTGTTGATTCTTGAGTCGGAGATTCTTGGAATTAGAAAGCACGTGGCAGACTGTAACATCATAACAGCAACTATTTGTTGGTCTCCCCTCTCACTGTGGGGCGGGTGACATCTCCCTGTTGGTGAGAGTGAGAACCTGTGACATGTCAAATTGTCAAGTAAACATTGGTTTTTGTTGGACTGCAGATCATGGTCTCTCTTTGGGTGCTTTGCTGTTGCATGCTTGATGAGTGGTGGGTGCTGATGCTTCCTGCTGAAATGGGTGGGGTGGGTGAGATTGAGGCTTTGCTGCTGCTTGTGCATTGGAGGAGAGAAGAAGGGCTTTGGGGTTCTAATGCTTTTTCTGTCATTCATTCTTTGCGGTTCACTTATGTTTCATGGATGTCTTTAGAGAATAAGAATTTCAGGTTGTATACTGTATACATTCTCTGGTATTAAATGAAACCATTGAACCATTGAACATAGCTTACTACCCCTAATCTTCCCTATTGGAATGGAGGAAGAGCCCAGAGCACTCACAGGAAACCCTTGCAGCCACGGAGAGAATGTACATTCCTTACAAACAGTGGCAGGAATTAAAACCTGCACAGAGTTCAGAACCGGTTTGTTCCAGTAAGAGGGAAGGAAAAGGATGGAAAAGTAGAAGAACTTTGGTACTTAATTTGGCCAATAAAGAAAGAAACCATATGTAAGGCTTAGGAAGCTGGAACAATGTTCGATGGCTCTGGGCTGTATTCACTGCATTTCAGAAGAATGAAAAGTGACCTCATTGAAACTTATCGCATGGTGAAAGCCCTCGATATACTGGATATGGAGTGGGAGAGTCGAAGACCAGAGGACACAGCCTCAGAATAGAGGGGTGTCCTTTTAGAATGGAGATGAGAAATAATTTCTTTACCCAGAGAGTGATGAAGCTGTGGAATTCTTTGCTGTAGGGAGTTGTGGAGGCCAAGTCGTTATGTATATTTAAGGCAGAGGTTGATAGATTATAGATTGGTCAGGTCACGAAAAGATTTGGGGAAAAGGCAGGAGATTGTGGCTAAGAGGAAAATTGGATCAGCCATGATGAAATGGCGGAGCAGACTTGATGGTCCAAATGGCCAAATTCTGCTACTTCTGCTCCCATATCTTATGGTCTTATGGTAACTAGGGAGAGGGTAAGACTGCTCAAGGATAAAGAAGAGAACTTGTGCTTAGAGGAGGAAGATGCAATCAGTACTTTCCATTGGTATTTACCAAGGATAAGGATGTGAAGGATAGTGAAATCAAGTGGTGCTGAGGAATGCTAGGACATTGAGATTTGGAAAGAGTAAAGGTTAGGTCTTTTGAAAAATATTAAGCTGGATAAATGCTTAGGGCCTAATAGGATATACCCCAGGTTAATGAGAGTGACATGGTCTAACTCGGAAGAGTCAACTTGGCTTTGTGTGGGGCAGATCATACCTAACTCAAGGAGCTGATAAAGGTGATGGATGAAGGTAGAGCAGTGGATGTTTTACACAGGGATTTTAGTAATATATTCAACAAGGTCCTGCATGCTAGACTCATCCAGAAAATTAGATGCATGGGATCCACTTTGTCTAGGCTGACTGGATCCAAAATTGGCCTGACTTTAGAAGACAGAGGATAATGGTGGATGGGTCTTATTCTGGATTGTGATGCTCCGCAAGGATCTGTACTAGGACGTCTGCTCTTTCTCACATATATAAATAATTTGGATTAAAGTGTGGTAGGGTGGGTGTGTGAATTTACGTACAACAGGAAGACTGGTGATGTTGTTGTCTGCATAGAAGATTGCCAAAGGATACAGTAGATATGGGAGAAGTGGCAGATAGAGTTTAATCTGGGCAAGTATGAGATGTTGCACTTTGGTAGAACCAACATAAAGGGAAAGTGGACAGTTAATAGCAGGATCCTTAAAAGTGTTAATGAACAAAGGGAACTCTGTGTCTAGGTACATGGCTCCATAAAAGTGGCCACACAGATTGATTTGATGGTAAAGAAGGCATATGGTATACTCACCTTCATTGGTTAAGACTCTTAAGTTCAAGAGTCAGGAAGTTAAGTTAAGCTTTAAACAGGAAGGATAGACAAGGAGAGATAGTAGATGTTGCTTACTTGGATTTTAAGAAGGCCTTCAACAAGGTGCTGCACGTGAGGTTGCTGAGCAAGATAAACTTCCATGGTGTTCCAGCAAAGATACTAGCACAGATAGATGATTGGCAGACTGGAAAAAAACAATGTGTAGAAATAAAAGGAGCCTTTTCTGGTTGGCTGCCAATGACTACTGGTGTTCCGTAGAGATCCACTACTTGAAGGAATTGATGGCTTTGTTGCCAAGTTTGTGGATGATGCAAAAACAGATGGAAGAGCAGGTAGCGTTGAGGAAACAGATTGGCTAAATCAGTGTTTCCGCAGGAGCGTCCAAGATTATAGGGAGAAGGTAAAAGAACGGGGTTGAGAGGGAAAATAAATCAGCCATCATTGAATGGTGTAGCAGACTCAAAGGGGTGAAGGCCAACTTCTCCTCCTATGTCCTATGGTCTTTCTCTACTGTAACTCTGGTTAGGTTACATTTAGAGATTGTGCATTCATTTCTGGTCACTTCGTGAAAGGAAGAATGTGGAGGCTTTGGAGAAGATGCAGAAGTTTACCAGGATGCTGCCTGACTTGAAGGATGTTGTATGATGCGAGATTAGACAAGCTGGGGCTGTTTTCTCTCAAGTCTCATTGACTGAGAGGAGACTTAATGGAAGATAATAAAATTAGGTGAGGTGTAGATAGAATAGACAGCCAGTATGTTTTTATTCCCAGGACTGAAATGTCTCATACTAGAGGGCACGTATCTTCATTCCAACATGTCAGCCCATGACCTACTCTACTATCATGAAGAGGCAACTCAAATTTGAGGAGCAATTCCTCATATTCTAAACATAGAAACATAGAAAACCTACAGCACAATACAGGCCCTTCGGCCCGCAAAGCTGTGCCAAACATGTCCTTACCTTAGAAATTACCTAGGGTTACCCATAGCCCTCTATTTTTCTGAGCTCTATGTACCTGTCCAGGAGAACTCTTAAAAGACCCTATCATATCCGCCTCCACCACCGTCGCCAGCAGCCCATTCCATGCACTCACCACTCTCTACGTAAAAAACTTAGCCCTGATATCTCCTCTGTACCGACTTCCAAGCACCTTAAAACTGCCCCCTTGTGTTAGCCATTTCAGCCCTGGGAAAAAGCCTCTGACTGTCCATGCAATCAATGCCTCTCATCATCTTATACACCTCTCTCAGGTCACCTCTCTTCCTCCATCGCTCCAAGGATAAAAAGCTGAGTTCACTCAACCTATTCTCATAAGGCATGCTCCCAACAGCCTTGTAAATCTCCTCTGCACCCTTTCTATGGTGTCCACATCCTTTCTATAGTGAGGCAACCAGAATTGAGCACAGTACTCCGTGGGGTCTGACCAGGGTCCTACATAGCTGCAACATTAACTCTCGGCTCCTAAACTCAATCCCATGATTGATGAAGGCCAATGCACCGTATGCTTTCTGAACCACAGAGTCAACCTGAGCAGCAGCTTTGAGCGTCCTATGGACTCGGACCCCAAGATCCCTCTAATCCTCCACACTGCCAAGAGTCTTACCATTACTGCTATGTTCTGCCATCATATTTGACCTACCAAAATGAACCACCTTACACTTATCTGGGTTGAATTCCACCTGCCACTTCTCAGCCAAGTTTTGCCTCCTATCAATGTCCCACTGTAACCTCTGACAACCCTCCTGTTACTGTTGGGTGGTCTATAAAAAACACACGGTGGAGTTATTGACCCCTTCCTGTTCCTAACTTCCACCCACAGAGACTCCATAGAGAATCCCTCCATGTCTTCCTTTTCTGCAGCCATAACACTATCTCTGATCAACAGCGACACGCCCTGGTATCCTCCTGGGGATTCTGTCTGGGTTTCCTCCATCCTGATGCCATTAACACTGATTTCTCTAACTTCCAATAATTTCTCCCCCTTCTCTCTCTATTCCCCTTTCTGATTACCTTCTCACCCCGTCAACTCCCTCTATTGCCTCTCCTCCTTCTTCCATGATCCACTCTCCTTCCCATTAGATTCCTTCTTCTTCAGCCCTTTACCTCACTCTTCCACCTCCCAGCATCGTACTTCATCTTTCCTCCCCCACCCATCCATCTTCTCCTTTATCTGGTTTCACCTATCACCTGCCAGCTTGTAACCCTTCCATTTTCTTATTTTGTCTTCTTCCCCGTTCCTTTCCAGTCCTGATGAAGGGTCTTGGTCCAAAGCATTGACTGTTTATTCCTCTCCATACATGCTGCCTAACCTGCTGAGTTCTTCGAGCATTTTGTACGTTGCTCTGGATTTAAGGTGGTAGGGGAAAGTACAAAGGAGGTTTTTTTTGCACTGAGTGGGGGCCTAGAATGCCCTCCCAGGAGAGGTGGTAGAGGCAGATAGCACAGGACCATTTAAGAGAGTACATTCTCACAGGTTAGCATCCTGGTGTTCTGGTTTCCTCCCTATCCCAAAAACATGCAGGTTGGTAGATTGTTTGGCCATTTTAAGTTCTCCCAGTGTAGGTGTGGAAAAACTGATGTGGATCTGGAAGAGTAAATCCCAGAGAAAATCAGTAGGAGAATGAGAATGGTCTGCGATCTGCCATTGACTCAGAGAACAAATGGCCTCTCCTATGTTGTAAGAAAATGTGGATTCATTTTAACAATAGAAATCCTGCTTTTAAATGGCAGCACTTTTTTTTTCTGGGGCATTTACCTGCCAAATTCAGATACATTGTGTGTTTGTGTCAAACTGAACCCAAATGGGAAACTGATCTCTCACTTTCCAAATCTTGACAAACATCAAACTAAACATTTCAGAGATGAAACAAAATCCAAATGTAAGGATTTAAGGCAGTATGTAAAAATACCCACAGCTTGGAAATGATCAAAGTGATAAAACGATACGGCATAGAGGTGCTAACCTGATAGGAAGTATTTTACTTCATTAGACAAACATTATTGGAATTTATATACTTAATAGTTCCCTTTCAGGAAATACTTTCAAGGGTAATTTTATGGTTTAGCTGTGAGATCCCATTGTTATGAATGCCATGTAACATTACTTTGTAGTCATTGGGAAAATCATTATCAAAACCCACCTAAAGCTGGTGGAAGATTTATGAAAATCTTGCACAAGGTCGATTATCACAAGGATTTTAAATATTTCCACATACCCATTAAAAATTTCAGACTCAAAGTCAAAGCTTTAACTTCAGAATTCATCCACTCAGAAAACAGTATACTTACATCTCTCCCTTCACTTACTGATAAAGATGGTACCACATATATTTCCATAGAAAACTAATTTCAGAATATAATTTCAGCACTAATGTACATTTCACAACAATATACAGAACATTTGACATCAAATCCACTAGCATGTGTTAAAAATGTGTGTTAAAAATTAGATAAATTAATCAGAAAGCTCCATACAGCTGCTAAGTCATCCACTATTCCTAAAGGATGAATTAATGAGAACATTGTACTACTGAAAGTTTTAATTAGTCATTACATCAATTAGTTATTGATTAAATAGAACTTCAGAAAAAGCTTTGCAAGACCATATTTGTCTTGGGATGTGGGTTTTGCTGGCTTTGGTGTTTACTGTTCATTATAATTGTCCTGAGAAAGTGACGGTACAACTGAGTGGTTTGCTGTCATACTGCAGAGGACAATTCAGTCACCTACATTAGTGTGGCAATGGAATAACACACAAGTCAGACTGGATAGGTCAACAGTAAAACAAAATACCAGCTTGGTTTTTAAAGCAATTTGACAGTTTCACAGCATTTATTAATGTTAGGTGTTTACTTGCTAAGTTGTAAAACTAAATTTAAATTCACTTGGCCAGATTGGCACTCATACTTTGTGGATTATTAGTCTTTTTGTATAACCAGTAGCCCATTGACATGATTCTCTAAAATTGGCTTAAACATACTAATATATGCATTTAATTATATACTCAGCCTCTTACAACACTAACACCACTAATCAATGAAAATAACAAATATAATGTAGGAAAATCCAAGTACCTGCTCTTTTGCTTCCCTTGTCTTTAATACATTAAAGGCCTCAAGATCGACCTCAGATGCTATAACCAACCCTCATGAGCTGGTTGTGGCAGTGGAGGTAGATTGCTTCTGGTGTTTAGGGGGCACGTTATGCCAATAAATAAAGTTTTAAAAGTCAAAAGTAATAAACATGATAAACTATAAAACTCAGGTATCAGTATGAAGTGCATGACAGTTACAAAGGGAAGGTGCAAACAATAATCATTCACCGCAGAAAAATTCTTGTGATCTTAAGAATGTAAATGAGGAAATATTTGTAGATAAATATCTGGTGATGTATAAAAATATCACAGCACCTCACGTATCTTTATTCAGTTCCTGTAACACACAACGGTGAAGGTGACAGTGAGATTTTGGAAGGATCAGCAGAGTTTTGTTGAAAAGTGTGAGTGGCTCCCCTTACCTAGCCTGACCTGAAAAGATCATAAAAGTGCCTGCAGCTACAATTGTCTGGACACCAAATGTGGAACTGGCACTACCACACTGATCACCTCCTTATGTCAATTCCTAGAAGGCCACAAAAATAAGCACAACCTTCCAAACCGCCACTTCAATAACAGAATCAAAGCAGCTATCACTGACATATTTAGATGAAGAAATGGCTTTTATGTAGACAGATGGATTTTGCAAACCGTTTAAATGCAGGTCTTTGTATCCCACATTTATGACAGTTAAATGGGCAACTCCCAATGACAGATGTTTCCAATGTCTGGATCTTGCATAAAATAAGTCAATCATGCTAACCTCATAAACTAAACCCGGTTCTCTGTTCACAATATTAAGTCAACCATACATCCAGAGAGATGCTGTGTCAGCTGCAAAGAGTAATTTTACAAGTTTATCAAGAGCACGGTGTTGCACTGGTGATGAGAGTGAGGCTTAGAGTCAGAAGCATTACCTCACGAACATTCAGCAGCAAGTGCAAGCATCATTAAACTGGAATACTTTGTAAAACCGAGTAACAAACCACAATTCAAGAATGGCCAATGAGACCATTTAGTTTGGGCAAGGTTTAATACACACTAGAAACTTCACCCATACTAAATGCCACAATGGGGACTCTGCAACTTGGCTCCTTTTGACTGATTTTAAAAAGCTTTTAAAAAGACTGATTTTTTTTTAAACAACTACAGTTGATTCTTCCTCCATATGTTTACTGGTGCTACTGGTTAGTCTAGAATTTTTTGCAACTTTTCATTTTCCTACACAATTTCTCTTTATAATATTCCTGGAAGCATTAAGGGACAAAAGTAAGCAGTTGATAAAATTTGCAGTCATGTTACCTACATGAACAGATCATGTTGTAAGCAGTTATTTTATGACAGAAGCCATTCAGATAATTACAAAGTAGAAAAGGAAGTGGCTAAATTTTGAAGTGAATTATAGGCTAACAAAAAGTAGCCATGGATGATATATGAGAGAGAAAATAAAGAGGAGAAAATATAAGGTGATTTCAAATATGCCAGAGCAGAATGTCGACATTGTTGAATAGATCTGAAACTACACCCCAAATTCTTATTTCTATTTTTAAAAAATTGTTTAGAGTAATTTCTTCATTTTGTTCTGGAAAATAAGGAAAATGTTAGCCTGGACTTAAAGATGTGTTTGATAGAAGGTAAAAGGTCAATAAAATTCAGATGTATGGAACTGATAAAGGTAAAACATTTTTGGTGGTTAAGTGGACTATGGTTTAAGTCGGAGGTTCCCAAAGTTTTTTAGACAGGTAGATAGATACCTTATCGATCCCAAAGTAAATGACAGTGTCACAGTGCAGATATACAAATATTAGAAGAGAAGTAAGAAAAGGGGGAGAAAAAGTTACCTGTCTGACAGAAGGGCATCGTCAACTCGCCAGCTATAGGTTGACTCATTATACAGCCTAATGACCGATAGTAAGAATGACTATAGCGTTCTATAGAGCACCGCAGTTGTCTTTATGCCATGGAGCCTTCCTATTAACTGAGGGGTCCATAGACCCCATGTTTGGGACCCCTGATTTAAATTAATTGTGCAGAAAAATTATCAAACATGTTAATCATTTTGCTTTGATCATCAGCAGCATTGACAATTTTCAGCTTATACGCCAATAACCTTCATCACCCACTCAGAATTTCACATCTCCATCTTTCCGTGACAAGCCTTGCTATTTGTGCAAACCTGTGCCAACTAACTGGCTGGAGTGTTCAAAGACATCTTCAAACTCTCACTTCTGCAGCTGGAGGTTCCCACTTCCTAAGGAAGGTATCATTCATACTGGTACCCAAGAAGAGCAGGATGAGCTGCCTCAGCATCTACTGTGATGAGTGCTTTGAGAAGTTGGTCACGACTGGAATTAACTCCTGCCTGAGCAAGGACCTGGAAGCGCTGCAATTTGCCTACTGTCATAGCAGGTCTACATCAGACATAATCTCAGTGGGTCCCTACTTGACCTTTGACCATCTGGACAACAGCAATAACTATGTCAGGCTGCTATTTTCTGCATCAGTAAGGATAGGTAGCAACACCTCCGTTATGATTATTTTAAACACTGCTGCCGAGGTTACATCCTCGACCCCTACTCTACTCCCCCTACATTCAATACTGCACGACCAGATTCTGCCCTAACTCCACCTACACATTTGCAGATGAATTCACTGAAGTGGGTCACATCACAAATGGCGATGATTCGGAGAACAGGAAGGAGATAGGCAGCCTAGAGATATGGTGTCATAACAACAAACTTACCCTCAAAGTCAACAAAAAAGCTGGTCATAGACTTCAGAAAGGGGTGTGGTCCACTTGCTCCTGTCTACATCAACAATGTGAGATTGAGAACTTCAAGTTTCTAGGTGTGAACATCACCATTATCCTGCCCTAGTCCATCCATGTTGATGCCACATCAAAGAAAGCTCACCAATGCCTCTACTTCTTTAGGATGCTAAAGAGATTTGGCATGTCCACTACAAGTTTTATCATTTTTTATTAGTGCACCATAGAAAACATTCTGCTTGGATGCAAGGCAACTGCTCCACATGTGACGGCAAGAAATTTCAGAGAGCTGCGCACACAGCTCATCACATCACAGGAACCAGCCTCACCTGACCAGTCGCATCACCACCTGATATGGAGTCTCCAGGATCATAAAAAGCTGCTGAGGGTTGTAGACTCAGCCAGTTCTGCAATGGGCACTGGCCTCTCCCCATCAAGGACATCTTCCAAAAACAGTGCCTCAAGAAGGCAGCATCCATCAATAAGGGCCCTCACCCTTCCAGAACATGCCCCCTTCTCATTACTACCATCGATGAGGTGGTTCAGGAACCTGCACACTCATTGTTTTAGAAATAGCTTTTTCCTCTCCAACATCAGATTTCTGAACAGTGCATGAAGACTACCTCAGTATTTTGCTTTCTTTATCCACTATTTATGTTGTTATATATTTCTTAATATAATGTAATTTTTTATGCACTGCACTTTCTGCTGCTGCAAATCAATAAATTTCACAACATGAGACAGTGATTAATAAACCTGATTCTGATTCTCATCAGGGAGGAGGTACAGGAGCCTGAAAACGAACACTCAATGTTTTATGAACAGCTTTTTCCTCTCTGCCATCAGAATGACCATGGTGAACACCACTTCCCTATTCCTCTTTTGCGCTATTCATTTATTTTTAATTGTAACTTCTAGAAATTTTTTACACTGCACTGCTGCCACAAAACAGCAAATTTCATAACATATGTCTTTGGTCATGAACCTGATTTTAATTGTAATCTCACCATCAGTTATATATCTGTTAATTGCATGAATTGCAGTTAATGCAGTTAACTATTTTTAAATGTTTTAGGTACTATTCACTATTTTTGTCCGACATTAAAATATAATTTATCTTGTAAATTATTTATTTTTAAATAGTTCTGAATGTCAGGGTCATTAAGCAACATCGTAAAACTTTAATTGCTTTGATGGCAAAGCTAGTGATGAGGCTGTTGGCAGTCATGGCATCCAAAGGAGTTGTTAGGCAAGATTTGTTGTAGCCCTCTGCTGGAGATCTTGTTGCCTCTCAGGTCTCATCACTTATCTCTGGGATCATCTGGGCCATTAAGATCTGCCTCACAGACGCAGGCAAAGCTCGGGAGAATGTGACCATTGTCAATGAGTGCAGGCACTGAGTCCCAAAAGCACAAGAACAAGGTCCAATACTGGTGTTCAGACTCCATAATGGTCTCCATCTATTATAATTAGCTCCTTTCACCCTATCCTAATGGAATAATGATGGCAAGCCTCTAGAGATGAAATCTACAGGGTACAATAAAACATATTCCTAGGATGAAAAACATAAAATGTAAAATAAATACATCAGTTCAGTTAAACTAAATGCCTCAAAACTAACCTGAAATTTAAAAGGATGGCATTGTGATAAAGGTACAGTGAGCAAGACAACACAGAAAATGATATAACAGGTACAGTTTAAGATTATAAGGGTTTCTAGTAAATGTGAAAAAGGTTAACAGGTTAAAAATGTTAAGCAGGATAAGCTGCAGTATCTCTTCAGGTTAGCAAAATTCTACAAAAGGGATATATTGTAGGGGTTAGGGAACAACTCTAACACTCATAATGAGGGTAGTTTATAAGTGGAACTAACATTTATCTCCACATTTTTAATGTAATACAGTGATTTGGGCTCTCCTCTTCATCCCTGAATTCTAATCTTCCACTGGCAGTCTTTAAAATAAATAGCGTATTAGAGCATTGACCAACGACTAATCCAGACATCGGGAGATGTCAATGGGGTCCAGTGCCCGAGTAGAAAAAGGCAGCAGCAAATGGGTCGCGGGAACATAACAGAGCATTGGCTAGCGCCAAATGCACATTTGCAATTGATTAACAAGAACAAATTAAAGGAAGGTAGGGGCAAGCGCAGCAGCTATTATCTGAGTGGTGATCTTGAGGATTTAGCTCTTCGAAGCTTCAGTCAGAAAGCAAAAGAAAATAGAAGATCTAGGTTAAGTTTATTTTCCCCTTCCCTTCCAATGACATGGGTAGGAGGAATGACGACGTTCTGCATAGGGAGTTAGGTGCTAAGTTAAAGGGCAGGACCTCCAGGGTTGTGATCTCAGGATTGTTATCTGTGACACGTACTAGAGAGGCCAGAAATAGGAATATTATACAGAATACACAGCTAAGGAGTTGGTGGAGGAGGGAGGACATAAGGTTTTTGGATCACTGGGTCTCTTCCAGAGAAGATGCGACCTGTGAAGGGATGATTTGACTTGAACTGAAGGGTGACGTGTATCCCAGCAGAAAGGTTTGTAATGCTGCATGGGGTTTAAACTAAAGTTGCAGGGAGATGGGAAGCAGAGTGCCAGAACATTTAGCAGAGAGATTCTGGAGGCAGATGTTGGTAAGACCTCAGACAAAGTTAGGAATCAAACAGTTGAGCACGGTGCTACTCGTGTTCTGAGCTGCGTATATTTCAATGCAAGAAGTTGGTCATGGACAGAATTATCTGTCTCAGTGTGGACTTGGACGCCGTGCAATTTGCCTATCACCACAGGTCTACGACAGACGCAATCTCAATGGCTCTTCGCATCACCTTGGACAATACAAATACCAGTCCTGATGAAGGGTATCGGCCCGAAACGTCAATTGTCCTTTTTTTCTCCATAGATGCTGCCCAACCTGCTGAGCTCCTCCAGCATTTTGTGTGTTACTTGGATTTCTAGCATCTGTGGTGTTTCTCTTTGTGATTGGAATACGAACACCTATGTTGTGGTGCTGCTCGTTGACTATAGCTCAGAGTTCAACACCATTCCTACAGTTCTGATCGCTTTGCTACGGAACCTGGGCTTCAGTACCTCCTTCTGCAATTGGATGCTCTATTTCCTAACCGGATGACCACTATCTGTGTGGATTAGTATTAATAACTCCTCGCTGACGATCAACACTGGCGCACCTCAGGGGTGTGTGCTTAGCCCACTGCTCTACTCTCTCTGTACCCATGACTGAGTGGCTAGGTATAGCTCATATGCCATCTAGATAGATAGATAGATAGATAGATAGATACTTTATTCATCCCCATGGGGAAATTCAACTTTTTTTCCAATGTCCCATACACTTGTTGTAGCAAAAACTCATTACATACAATACTTAACTCAGTAATAATATGATATGCATCTAAATCACTAACTCAAAAAGCATTAATAATAGCTTTAAAAAAAGTTCTTAAGTCCTGGCAGTTGAATTGTAAAGCCTAATGGCATTGGGGAGTATTGACCTCTTCATCCTGTCTGAGGAGCATTGCATCGACAGTAACCTGTCGCTGAAACTGCTTCTCTGTCTCTGGATGGTGCTATGTAGAGGATGTTCAGGGTTTTCCATAATTGACCGTAGCCTACTCAGCGCCCTTCGCTCAGCTACCGATGTTAAACTCTCCAGTACTTTGCCCACGACAGAGCCCGCCTTCCTTATCAGCTTATTAAGACGTGAGGCGTCCTTCTTCTTAGTGCTTCCTCCCCAACACGCCACCACAAAGAAGAGGGCGCTCTCAACAACTGACCTATAGAACATCTTCAGCATCTCACTGCAGACATTGAATGACGCCAACCTTCTAAGGAAGTACAGTCGACTCTGTGCCTTCCTGCACAAGGCATCTGTGTTGGCAGTCCAGTCTAGCTTCTCGTCCAACTGTACTCCCAGATACTTGTAGGTCTTAACCTGCTCCACACATTCTCCATTAATGATCACTGGCTCCATATGAGGCCTAGATCTCCTAAAGTCCACCACCATCTCCTTGGTCTTGGTGACATTGAGACGCAGGTAGTTTGAGTTGCACCATATCACAAAGTCCTGTATCAGTTTCCTATACTCCTCCTCCTGTCCATTCCTGACACACCCCACTATGGCCGTGTCATCAGCGAACTTCTGCACATGGCAGGACTCCGAGTTATATTGGAAGTATATCTATAAATTCATTGTTGGCAGAATCTGAGATGGAGACGAGAGGGCGTACAGGAGCGAGATACTGTATACCAGCCAATTGAGTGGTGTCGAGCAATAGCCTTGCACTCAGCGTCAATAAGACCAAAGAGCTAATTGCGGACTTCAGAAAGGATAGGACAAGGGACCACGAACTAATCCTCATCGAGGGATCAGAAGTGCAGAAAGTGAGCAATTTCAAGTTCCAGGGTGTCAAGATCTCTGAGGATCACACCTGGTCCCAAGGTATTGATGCAGCTATAAAGAAGGCAAGACAGTGGCTATATTCCATAAGGAATCTGAGGAGATTTGGTTTGTCATCTAAGACACTTAAAGACTTCTACAGATGTACCATGGAGAGTATTCCGACAGGCTGCATCACTGTCTGGGTATGGGGGGGTGTGGGGGGGTAGGGGGCAACTGCACAGTACCAAAAAATATACAGGAAGTTGTAAATTTAGCCAGCTCCATCTTGGGTACTAGCCTCCTTGGTATCTAAGACTTCTTCAAGGAGCTGTGCCTCAAAGGTGGCATCCATCAGTGAGGAACCCATCACCCAGGGCATGCCCTCTTCTCATTGTTACTGTCAGGTAGGAGGCACAGAAGCCTGAAGGCACACACTCAGCAATACAGGAACAGCTTTGACCCCTCTGCCATCCACTTCCTAATTGTTCATTGAAAGTAAGAACATCACCTCACTACTTTTATTTGTTTTTGCACTATATTATTCTCCAACAAAGAGTCGGTTGACGTGTACTTGGATCTTCAGAAGGCCTTTGACTAGGTGCCGCACATAAGGCTGCTTAACAAGCTACGAACCTTTGGTATTACAGGAAAGATTCTAGCATGGATAAACATGGCTGACTAGCAGGAGGTAAAGAGTGGGAATAAAGGGAGCCTTTTCTGGTTGGCTGCCAGTGACAAGCGGTGTTCAACAGGGTATCAGTATTGGGACTGATTCTTTTTGTTATTTGTCAATGATTTGGATGATGGAATTGATGGGTTTGTTGCAAAGTTTGCAAAGGATATAGAGATAGTTGGAGGGGCAGTTAGTTTCGAGGAAGTAGAGAGGCCACAGAATGACTTGGGCGGATTAGGAGAATGGGCGAAGAAATGGCAGATGAATAGTGTCAGGTGTGTGGTTATGCACTTTGACAGAAGAAATGAAAAGGTTATTTTCTAAATGGAGGGAAAATACAAAAAAACTGAGGCGCAAAGGGACTTGAGAATCCTTGTGCAGGATTCACTGAAGGTTAAATTGCAGGTTGAATTGGTGGTGAGGAAGGCAAATGAGATGTTAACATTCATTTCAAGAGGACCAGAATATAAAAAAAAGGATGTAATGTTGAGACTTTATAAAGCACTGGTGAGGCCTCACTTGGAGTATTGTGAGCAGTTTTGGACCCCTTGTCTTAGAAAGGATGTGCTGAAATTGGAGAAGGTTCAAAGGAGGTTCACGAACATGGTTCCAGGATTGAATGGTGTGTTATGTGAAGGGTATCTGATGGCTCTGGGGCAGTATTCACTAGAATTCAGAAGAATGAGGGGTGATCTCATTGAAACCTATCAAACAGTGCAAGGCCTTGATAGAGTAGATGTGGAGGGGGCATTTCCTATGAGGGAGAGTCTAAAACCAGAGGACTCAGCCTCAGTAAAGGGGCATCCTTTTAGAACGGAGACGAGGAATTTCTTCAGCCAGCGAGTGGTGAATTTTGGAATACTTCACCACGGGCAGCTGTAGACGCCATGCCTTTATGTATATTTAAGACAGAGGTTTATAGATTGATTGGTGAGGGATATGGCAAGCAGACTCAATGGGCCAAATGGCCTAATTCTGCTCCTATATCTTATGGTTTTATGAAAAAGAATTCCCAAACATACATTTACCGTTCTCCCTCCAAATTATTCATATTGTGTCAATGCTCAATAATGCATTTGAATATGTGAAAGTATACACAAGTGTACCACTGAGAATAATTGGCACGTTTCATTTATAATCGCCCAAACCATTCAAATATGGTCTTTTTGTCTTAAGTGCAGTATAGGCAACCCCTGCATTTTAGGGAGTTCAACATTTAAAGTAAATTTTTTATCAAAGTACTAATGTCACCATATACTACCCTGAGATTCATTTTCTTGCAGGCATTCACAGTAGAAGAAATGCAATAGAATTAGTGAAAAACCACATACAAATAGACTGACAAACAACCAATGTGAAAAAGACAAGCCGCACAAATAATAATAATAAATAATACTGAAAATACAAATTGCAGAGTCCTTGGAAGTGAGTCCATAGGTTGTGGAATCAGTTCAATGTTGAGATGAGAGAAGTTTTTCACAATGGTTCAGAAGCCTGATGGTAAAAGGGGAATAACTGTTTCAGAACCTTGGAGATTTCTAAGGAGGTTGCCTCCCTAGATAACCATCCATATCATGATTTCCATTATTGTGAAACTGCATTATCTTCACATGCATCAAGGGACTTAAGCTGTTTTTTAAAAAAAAAGTAAATTTTGTGTTTATATAATTACTCTTCTCTCTCATTAATTCTGTGAAAGTGAATTTTATTTCACTTCTCAAATTTATGGGTAATGGTTTGTGAATTTTGCAAGGGTGAATTTGAATGACCTGAATGGCCGTATTGCAGAAATCACCTGTATATAGTAGCATCAGCATGTAGGTAGTTCAAATCCAAAATTTAATTGAATTGCAGAGGTAAAGTTCAAGATGCAGATGGAACACAACTTTAGTGCTACTGACCAAGAATAGATTACTAAGCAATTGTTTTAAATGCAATCTGGGAAGATGCAAGTGTTTTCAAATAGGTGTCATTCCTTTTCAATCATCAAGAACCATATGTAAAATGCAGTGAGAATCTGGAACCGTACTTAAAATGACACAGTAGCACAGTTAGTAGAGCTGGTGCTTCACGTCTCCAACAACCTGAATTCATTCCTGATTTCTGATGCAGTGTGTGGAATTTTGATGTTCTCCTTGTGACCATATGGACCTCCCTTGGGTACTCTGATTTCTTTCCACATGTCAAAAACGCGTGGTTTGGGCAGTTAATTGACAACTATAAATAGCCTCTGTATACGTGAATAACAAAATCCAGTGAGGAGGGAGAGTTGATGGAAGTACAGAGGCAATAAAGGGGGAATAATGTAGGATTAGTGTCATGAATCCTTGATGGTTGGCTACACTCAGTGTGCTGAAGACTTGTTTACCATGCTATTTGACTCCGACTTTCTCATTCTTTCTAACTTGCTTTCTATAATCAAACCGAAGGAAAAACATGCAAACTTGCAAATTACATATTTTATTGGCTTTTAGTCACTGGCCCAAATTTAGATGTTCTGCATGTTCTCAGTTATAAGCCAATTCACATTGTGGGTTATTTGGCCAATTATAAATTAACAGGTGATTGAGGATTAAATACGTGATTAAAGTCCTCATTATCTCCATAATAGCCTTAATCCATCTGTAATCCATCCCTGCTAGTTCTTGTTCCTACAAAGATATGTTGAGTCAAAGGACAGTAAATTCTCTCCTTCATAAATCTGAGGGCTGTAGAGTGGTCCATCAATCATCATACAGGAAAATTTACAATTTATTTTTCTACATTTGTGTGGTTTAATGATTTAATGAGTAATGCATTCTCCTGGTTTTATCTAGATTTCGGGGGGCTTGGGAGTGATGAGGAGTGTTGGTGTTCTATTCCTAGTGTAAAAAAAAATGTGATTTATATGCAGTAAGGATGAATGAAAATGTATGTTATGCTAGACTTAGCATGATAGGTTCAACCTCACAAGAGCATGCAGATGGGCTTTCGGTATGCAACTGTTGAAAGGACAAAGGGAATGTGGACACTTCTGTATTTAAGTAAGGCTCTTACTGTAAAGAATATTCTGTGTTTCAGAAACATTAAAGGGAAAGCGCACTTATTGAAATAACAATAAATAGTACACATGCAGCAACTTTGGCAGAGCCTACCGTTCCAGGATCAGCCTCAATAGCCACAGCTAACGCTGCTCGACAAACCAGTGACTATCAGAGGTGCAGTACCCATGGTCGACCACGGCCAACAGAGGCCACACACAGTACAAATGCCAAAGTTGATGGTGATGGAAAAGTAGTACTGGGATCCTAATGCACATACAGACACACACCAGTTTGACTTCATGATTTCAGGCCCTAGTCAGTGCTAATAATGTTACTCATTACTTTAGTACATCATCAATTGACCTTTGCCTGCCTGTAGTTAGGATTACTTTAAGGTAGCTTGTACTTCTTAAAGGGGAGGGCCACCGTGGCTGCAGCTGGTGCTGGGTGAAATGACAAAGGCTTTTGCAGCTTGTGGGTACAGATGGGTCAACTTGATAGTGGAGGGGGGCGGTGGGGGCTCCTCCATTTTCCTGTGCAAATCCAAACACCTTGTTCAATGAGGTGGACAGCAAAAGGAATGTAGTCCAACTTCAGGACGGCAGGCAGCAGGGCCTGGCAGAGTGAGGTGATAGATCTGTCGGCCCTCTGAAACAGTTCAATTTCGAGGACCTGAATACGGTGTGGCTACAAGTGCAATGGTCAGGATCGTCAATGCGTCATGTCCCAGGAGACAAATCACCATTCCTTCACAATCCTCTCTGTGTCACTTCCCATTCATCACCTCCAGCAATCCCAAATCAGCACCATTCCTCTAAATTTTTCATATCTGGCCGATTAGTCTCCAGCTGCAACAACAATAAGGCCCATTATCTGGATTCACCCACATTATTTTACACTAATCCAGGAAGTGCCCTGGTGTGTCTATTGTGAATATGTTGCACCTACCAAAGATGAAACCTGCCTTTTCCAAAAGTGTCCTGTAAAGTACTATAGAGCTATTAAAACAAAAAAAGTCACAACATTTTAAAATTTTCTTCCCCCAGGCAGGTAATCTGATCAACCTTTTTATTAGCCTCCCCTCACTACCCCCATCCTGCACTACAGACACTTCAAGCTATTTTTATAATGCTGTTTATATTGTAAATACATGCTGGTAGTTAGCACATTTTATTCCATATCCTTCCTTTAACCTAAAACTTCACTTTTTACAAAATTCTTTATTCTTTTTTTGCTCATTTCTTTCTCAATTATTGCTAAAACATTGTTTACATTTACATTATATTGTAATTTGCCTATTGTCTTGTTTATTAATTATTGTACTGTCTTGCACTGTTTTGTGCACTTTATGTAGTCCTGTGCAGGTCTAATGTAGTTTTGTGTTGTTTCATGTAGCACCATGGTCTTGGAGGAACGTTGTTTCATTTTTACTGTGTACTGTACCAGCATTTATGGTTGAAATGACAATAAAAGCAACTTGACTTGATATTAGTTTGGAAAGTGGTATCTAGACATTGAGTCCGTAAACATGAATGACTTCTTTTCAATCCCTATGCTTGAGCTATTCATACATCCATTATGTTTTATTTAATGGATACTTTTTAATCCAATAAATAAATAAATAATGCTTCCTTTTTACTTGCATTTCTCTCCGTGGTTTTGGCAAGCTTGTACTTATGCATATTTTCCAGTTGTTCAGAAGAAGCCCAAGACACATCCTTATGTCTTCATATCAACCAGCCGTTCTCTTTACAACACTGATCTGCTGTTTCCAGCTTCTCCTATTTGAATTTTAGTGTGCAAAGATATTGCCCTGGAATAATAATTATTCAAAGGTAAAAGGTTTGGCCGCACATTCAACCTTCCTCTTCTCTGGACTGTCTGAAGTTCAGAAAGTCATCACATTAATTCAATAAATGGGTTAATTTATCAGATAGTTTTCATTCTTTCAAGTTTGGTATCCATTTCCAATGGGCAGAAGAGAGACATTCCTGATAAAGCGAGGACAGCTAATCAATTCTATCCCATCTTATTTCACCATAATATATCTGTAGGTACTATTGTGGAAATGCACAAATCTGCTAGAAATAGACCCCCACAAGGAAAACACTAGCAACACGCACAGAACACAGGAGGAACTCAGGCCAAACATCTATGGAAAAGAGTACAGAACAGTCGACGTTTCAGACCAAGACTCTTCATCAATTAGGGTTTAGAATCTTAAACAAGCAACTCTTATATTCTTAAAAAAAAATCACAACTTGTTTGATGCTACCAATAAAACACTGCTTTACAACCTAAACTATATTTTCTAAAGTTTAGGTCACAAGAGAAAATCTTCATGCTAAATCGAGTAAGAAGGTTTCTGACGAATATTATGGAATACAATGTGATTCTCGTGCGTAGAATGAGAGAGGGATAGGGGCTCAAAATAAATACCGAGACAAAGCCCAAAAGTATAACCAATTCCAAGTCTGGCTGAGTTACTAATGGAGAAATCCTCTAAAACTGTCTCACTACCATAAAGCGCCCAAAGGTTGCATAAACCACTTTGTAGTCACGGGATTAAGATTTTATCAGTCTCAGGGGCAAAAGTGATTGAAAAGTTCCAAGATAAAACAAAGAAAAAATTATGAGTACTGAATGCAAATACTTTGAAATCAAATACAGAAAGAATCCACCATTTTTAAAAGTTTCTACAGTAACCATTCTCTTACTGCACGATCAAAACTCAGTCAGACTCAAGAAAACGAAAGTCGACTTTTTTTTTACTCTCGCATATCGGTCATAATTTCCTGCCTCGGTTAGAGCACCCAGTCTGCCAGTAGTTCAACACGCTGTGGGTCATTGCCGGCTACATGTATTTCCGCTTCCGGCTGCCCTTGCCCTCCCCATGAATTCAAACAAAGACCCCAGTATGGAATTAACAGAATCAGACCACCCAGCGACACGGGCTCGCAGAGCGAGTCTTAACGCTTGCGGCACCGAAGCTGAGGGCGATCAGGCTTCAACGGGCTTTTAAACTTCTTGGAATGATAGCACTTGTAGGTTCTGAACTCCTGAGAGTTCATAATCTAGGGTAGAGGGACAAAGTAGAAAAATTATAATTTTTTTTGCCCCTGGGCGTTCTATATGGATTCTTCTAAGCCAGTCCTTTGGGGGGGGGGGGGTCAAGGATAGTTTTATTTCCCAGTCAGGTTTGGTGGGTTGTGAGATGGCTAATGAGTCCTGTGCAGGTCAACAGACTGCCATTGATGGTCAGAAGGTGCTCGACAGGTTGGATAGTTGCATTTCAAGATTCCATGCTCATTATAGAAACAGAAAACCTACAGCACGATACAGGCCCTTCGGCCCACAATACTGTGCTTACTGAGAAATTACCTAAGGTTACCCATAGCCCTCTATTTTTCTAAGCTCCACGTACCTATCCAGGAATCTCTTAAAAGAGCTTATCGTATCTGCATCCACCAAAAGCAGAAATATATTTCTGCTTTTATTGTTTAAGGGCTGTGGGCTTTGCAGGTGAAATCAGTATTTAATCGTCTGTCTCTTAATTCCTCTTGAGGCAGCAGTGAGCTGTACATGTTTTGTAACTTCAGAACATTAAACTAATTCAAAGGAAGACACAGGAGTCCAAAAATGTGGGTCTAACATGTATACTTTAAACAAGGTGACTGGCTAGACGCTGCTCAAATACCATCTATAAGTTTGCTGAGGTAATGACTATTGCTGGCTGAATTTCAGGTGGTGACAAGAAGGTGTACAGAATCAAGGTAGATCAGCTGGTTGAGAGGTGTCACAGCAACAACCTTGCACTCAGGAATCCACAGAAATCCTCATCAAAGGATCAGCAGTGGAAAGGGTGAGCAATTTCAAGTTCCTGTGTGTCACCATCTCTGAGGATCTATCCTGAAACCAACATATTCATACAGTTTCAAAGTAGGCGTGACAGCAGCTGTATTTCATTAGGAATTTTAGGAGATTTGGTATATCACCAAAGGCACTTGCAAATTTCTACACATGTACCATAGAGAGCATTCTAACTGGTTGCATCACTGCCTGGTATGGGGGGGGGGGGGGGGAGGAAATGCATAGGATCAAAACAAGTTGCCGGAAGTTGCAAACTCAGTCAGCTGCATTATGGGCACTGGCCTCCTCAGCATCCAGGATATCTTCAAGAAGCGATGCCTCAAAACATGTTGCATACATCATTAAGGATCCCTATTGCCCAGCACATGCCCTCTTCTTATTAGTAGCATCAGGAAGGAGGTACTGAAGCCTGAAGGCACACACTCAACAATTCAGGAATAGCTTCTTTCCTTCTGCCATCAGATTTCTGAATGCACAGTGACTCATGAACACTACCCCACTACTCTTTCTCTTTTTGCACTACATACTTAATTTAACTTTTTAAATATATATATATTTAATTTAACTTTTAAAATATATATTTATATACTTACTGTAATTTACAGTGTTTCAATGTATTGCAATGTATTTAATGTTTTGCTGCTGAATAACGACAAATTTCACAGTGTATGCCAGTGATATGAAACCTGATTCTGGTGAGCACATGCGTGGATATCTGAAGAATGACAAATGATGCTGAACATTGTGCAATCCCTGTTCGAACATTAAAATTGAAGAAAGGTCTTGGTGAAGCAGCTTTAGGTTATTGGGCTTAGAACAATAAAGGAACTCCTGTAGCTCAGATGATCGACCTTCTGCCACCACAACCATCTTCCATTGTGCTAGATATGATTTCATCCTGCAAAGAGTTTTGCCCTTGATTGGCCTCCTTGCCCTCTCGTTAAAAATGTTCAGGATGTGCAGTGCCTCCTTCTTCAATTAGACTAGTCACAGTCAGGGATTCACATGTTGAGATGTTAATTCCCTGAAGGAGCCATTGAGAACACCATCAAGCATTTTCACTGTCCTCTTGGTGATTTCATTCAGTGATGGAGCTCAGAGTGCCTGTTTCAAGAGTCTGAAGTCAGGTATATGGGCAGTGTGGCCTGGTAGGATGGAATTAGTCTTGATGCTGGGAATGTTGGTCTTGGGGAGGGTGTTGATGTTTCTTAAACTACCAAAGGATTTGGAGAAAACTACCAATAGTTGGTGAACACATTATTGGTGGTATCTCCCTAGTGCTTTGAGGAGCCTGCTCAAGGTATTCAATGTTTCTGAAGCAACAAGGCAGGGACTACTGCTACTTGGTAGAACATTAAAGTGTCAGGTTAAACTTTTCTCAATTGGGCAAAATCTTTGATTGCACATTGGCGGTGATGGTGAATTTTGTTATTAGTATTAGCTTTTGCTGAGGGGTGGCTCTGTGTTATAGAAAATCATATTTTCCAGGGTTTCAGGATGGACTTTTATTGTCAGGGTTGATATTATACAGTGGTGGGGTGATTGATAGGGAACATTTTGTCTTCAAGATATTTAGTATAAGACCAGTACTTTATAGACAATAGACAGTAGGTGCAGGAGTAGGCCATTTGGCCCTTCTAGCCAGCACCACCATGCACTGAGATCATGGCTGACCATACACAATCAGTACCCCGTTCCTGCCCTCTCCCCGCTATCTTTAAGAGCTCTATCTACTTTGTGGCAGCTCAGTGGATGTTAATTAGGTTAAAGCCTGGCCTCTAACTGTACATTGCCTGATAGTTTTTGCTTCCAAGCAGAGGCAGTGAAGGTTGCACAGCTTTGCATTGGTCAATAGGTGTCTTGGAGATATATGTAGGCGAGTGGTTCCAGGTTCAAATCCAGCCCCAACTCCTTGCACACTTTCCATCCATGCTGGATTGAGCATCAAGCTAGCAACTCGGCCTTGTAAAAAACTGACAAACACCAATGAAATAGCAAGGTTGCTGCCTGATGCACCACGTGGTGCAGAGGGAAACAGAAGAAACTGTATATAAATACATTATATGAATATGTGTGCAAATGTTTACAAATCAACCAGCAATTGAGGCAATGAAGTATTATTCTTGTACCCGGTACATTTTATACAGACACAGAAACTGTGAGCTGGAAAGTAAATCCAAAGGCTTAGGTACACCTGCTCTTTCTGTTTAACGTCCCTTTTGCACTATAAACAAGTCTGTTGTTAATTCATCTGATTCACAGCATTCCTCATTTGCAGCTAATAATGGTCCTCATATTTTAAATACAGGTTTATTTCAGCATATTTCAAACATGGCATTGGAAATGAGCAGGAGACAGTCACTCAGCACAACTTCACTAAAGATGATAGTTACTCACACAGGCATCACAAATGAGCACAATCCTCAGTTTATGCTATGTTAACATGCGCTTTTAAAACGGCTGGTAAACAAGCAGGAGCAACGACAAGAGCTGATTTGCTTCTCCTGATTGACCATTGTGCTATGACCAGAGGTAGTATTACAGCTGCCAGTTTACTCAGCACTGATTAGAGACTGAAATTGTGATTAACAGTTATACGTGGCTCAGTTTGATGCTGGTTAATTTTAGCAACTAGGTAATCAACAAAAATGCAAATCGCAATCAAAAACAAATCATTCATTTATTTTGTCAAATTTCAAAATCTTAATTTCATATTAACTGCTCAGCAAATAACCTCACAATTAGCTATTGTACAGATTAATCAATAAAAGGCTGGGAGACTTATTGCAAGATGTTATCCTCCTACTAATATTACCTCAATGCCCATTTACTAAAAAAGTACCATCTATGCTTTGTATTGGAAAGATCAGAAATTGCTAGATTTGGAAAAATAGTAACTAACTAGCCTTCACAAGGAAAGTTGATCCTGTGTTGAGATTTCTGATATTACTCTTAGCAACATTTCTATTCTCAAGTCAGCGCCACCCAGCAGAGTTATCGTGCAGTCCCAGATAATAGCCATTATCCGGGTGACCTAGAACTGCATCAAAGTTCATTGGATTTCATTCCTTAGCGCTTATATACTCCCTGAGGGGAAAGAAAGATTTATGTGCTGTTGTACGAAGAACTGAAAGGACTTTGGAGACTAGCACTGAGAACCACCAATGGGACCTCAAGTTTGCAAGCAGGAAATTGATTCGCCCAGCGCTCGCTGTTCCTCCGGGCAGTAACCTTCAACAGAAGGGGTCCTTTGGGGGATGCCTGTCAAAATTACTATTGGCACTGTGTAATCACAAAACTTTATATTGGCTTTTATTTGTTGTTCCACTAAACGTGGGACTGTGAGTAGGTGTATTTCATTACCAGGTGGACTAAAGGTGCATTATTGCCTGGCTGGGAAAGTTTGGGTTGGTTTTGTAAACATTCTTCTTTTACACTCCTTACTCAAAATTTTCTAGTTCGCCTTGCAACAGTGATAGCTGTTTCAACTGTAACCGAGTGATCTGCGAAGCGGTTCCCTGCAACACTATTTCATTTTTAACATCCCCAGATAAAGGTTGACAAGCCACTGCTGTCTGATTTTCATGTGAAGTCCAATTCATCAAGGATTTTCAACACCACCCCTCAAAGAAGTTGTTCCTTCGAGTACTGACGGTTGATTGAAAACAAGCAGTATTTTTAATTTAATTAACAAATAGCTTTCCCAATCCTCAAAGTATCTTCTGAGTCATTCTAGATATTGTTTGACTGAATGAGTCAAATTCACAATAAGCATAGATAACTTGGCTCACCTCAACGCTGAATTACAGCCTCACCACAACCTATGGACTCATTTTCAAGGACTCCACATTCATGTCCTCAGTATTATTTAACATGATTAATTATTATATTTTATTTGCATAGTTTGTCTTCTTTTGCACGTTGAATGTTTGTCAGTCTTTGTGTGTAGTTTTCATTAATTATATTGTATTTCTTTGTTCTACTGTGAATGCCTGCAAGAAAATGGATCTCAGGGTAGTATATGGTGACATTTGTACTTTGATAATAAATTTACTTTGGATTAATAAGTGAATAAATTGGGTTATTTTGGTTTATTTAATGAACACTGAATTAACATAGTTTAAGCAACAGTCCGTTGCTGGCACCAGAACAGAAACAACAGTTACTTTAAATTAAAATTGTCTGGTCATTGAACATTCTATTGTGCTCCCCATCCTGTAGAAAGGAGACAATCCTTGGAAAAGAGAGAACGTGGAAACGATAAAATAAAAGCAAAAACTAGGTGGAGATAGAGTACAGAGAGGGAAATCTGCATCTGATCTCCTGAGGGATATTGACTAGTTTATCATGTCTAGGTGGGGGGGGGGGGGGAGATGAGAGGGGACGGTGGTGCAGGATTACAATTAGACCATGATACCACAGAAGTGATGAGTTTCTTACCAGAAAGAAGCAGCACTGCAACATGCGAACACGATTCTTCTGGCATAACTTTGCGTGCCAGGTCCACAACTTAAAAACCTCCAAAAGATAAACAAATTGAAAGTGATTCTCAAAGTCCTGTAAAACATTTTAGCGACTTGTTATTTTAAGAACACTTCTAACTATCATGTTTAAGTCATGAGTGCCAATAATTCCAAACTTTTGCATGGGTTTCTCACTTTGCATCAATAATATCTACACAAATTCTTTGGCTAGGGAAGCAGATCTGGAGTTAGATATTCCGCTGCAGGTTAATCACCTCCACACATCAAAGCCTTCCCACTCCCAGTAAGGTACACCTCAGAAGTGAGGTGGAATGCTCCAATTGACTGAATGAGGGTAACTCCAACAATACTGATAAAGACTAACACCAAACAAGAAAAAGCAGTCCGTGTGAATGACATTCCATCCATCACTAAAATATTCAATACCACTTTACAGTGGCTACAGCCTCACCACTTCAGAATTCTGCACAGTTATTTGCAAAGACATGATCTTTATCACCTAGAAGGACCAGGATTTTAGGTCAGTGAAAATATCACATTACCATTGAACTTATACACTGTACTGCCCTGGAAGTATATTGCTGTTTCTTTATTGTCACCTGATCTAAACCCTGGAACTTCACCTGCACAGTACTCTGGCAGTAATTTCACCAAAAGGAATGTAGCTCTTTAAGAAAGTAGCTTACCATCATCTTCTCAAGGGCAATTCGAGATGAGAATTAATTGTTGGTCCTGCTAAAAATACCAACAAGAGAAAATCTGCAGATGCTGGAAATCTGAGCTTCAGTCCTGCAAAAGGATTTTGGCCCGAAATGTCAAAGTCCTGTTGAGTTCCTCTAGCATTTTGTGTGTGTTGCTAAAAATACTCATGTTTTGAATAAATAGATCTTAAGTATGATTGCTAAATCAATTATTGGAGTGAAGATGGCTGCATAGTATGCTAACCAGCATTTGAGCGAGATGCTAAAATAGCCACGGGATGAATATATGAGGAAGATCCAGGACTTCACTTATTCATACTGATCTCATAAAATAAAATGAGCTTCAGATTATGGATTTACTCAGATCTTAATCAACCTTTTAAAGTACTAATCAGTTGGTGTCACTTATAATGCAAGTTACCAGGGAAAGTGATCACACCCTTTAGTTGACATCATATATTATTGTGATTTTTTTAACTCCATAAAAGAGAGGATTTTCATACAAGAAGAACAAGGGTCCAGAAAAGGCATAAGGTACATTTAAACCAGGATGAGCAATAAGCATATGCCAAAGTTTTGACTGCACTTCTTAAGCTATATGAGAGGTTGAATTCTACCAGAGGATTGGGTGACAGAACAAATTAAGAGCAGCCTGGTCCAGATTCCAGCAAATATCAACTAGCTACACATCAATTGTTTGCTTGCAGTGAGTTCTGGTTGAACATGATCTGTTCAGACCCTGTTCAAAGAACTAAAAATGATGAAGAAGTTATCCTTCCAATTGACACCAATGGAATTTTCAGAGGTAAATTGTTTTTCACCACTGGGTGTCATTATTTTCAAAGCATCCTAGTTTTCAAACATGTCGATAGCCTTGAGAAGGTATTTATTTTTTGAGCATTTATATTAGTTACCATGAAATGATGGAAGTACAAAAGTCCTCACAAGATAATCTAAATTATTAAATGGGATTAAAACTTGGGTCATTTTTACTTGGAACATACCGAACCAAAATATTTTAAAAATCTGCAAATATGCCATTAAAATAATCCTTAAATTGTAACAACTATTACAAATTTTGAGAATAAAATGCTTTAACTAACATTATAAAAATTTCACCCTTGGACTTGTTTCATCTTTTATTTTATATTCTTCATCCCTGATTCCTTTTAATCTTCTTTCTCTTTCTATATTTTCAAAAAAAAATCAATGATTTTTGTCATTGAGTCTTAGTGACTTCAAATATAGGGAAGTGTTTCTTTGATATGAAGATATTTTTAATTTTACCATAGATAGACATAACAAACTAATCTTCCAAGCTGATTAAAAACACAAGTTCATGTTGTTGACCCAAGTCGTAAATTAGGCATTCAAAAATTCAGTCAGATCAATAGCAATATTGCTACATTAAGTTCAGGCGCTTTCCACAAAAGACAGAAGCTTAAGAGAAAGGCAGCCCCATTTGTTCTTAGTCCAGTCAAAGTGAGAACTTATCAAACAAAAGTGGACAAGAATCTACATCACCTGCCCAATTTTTTCCATTATTGTATAGATACTGGTTTGAATAACTAAATATTAACTTATGTTATTCTGATACACAAACTTTATCAGCATTCCAACATTTCTGTCTATATACAGTATGTGTTTTATGGAACTGCATAACTCACGCATTCACATCCTATTGAAATACTGACTGAATTAATTAATCAATCTTTCTGTTCATGACCTAAAAACATAAATAGAAGAAACAGATGTTTGTGCAGGCAGAAAGAAAATGGCTATTGATGGCTCTGACATCAACACCAAAGCCTGCCTGCGCCTTTTCTCTCCGCAATCACGCTTTGATTTCTGTTCAACTCAGTCCAAAGTTTATGTGTATGAGTATCACATAAACCAGGATAATAACAGAGGCACATACTGAGCAAATTGTGTATTAGCAACAGGGACCCCAAGGGAGAGGCAGCTGTCACAGCCTACAGCTTGGGTGGTCCATTCAGCTGTGTTTATGGTCCCAGCCAATGAGATTGCAATGCTTGTTCTGGGGAATTGAATCTGATTTACAAGTGCTTTAGGCCATTATGGGAAATCAAGCTGCAAATCTGGGATTTCTGGAGGCGTTCAGCTCACCCCATGAGCTCCACATTTTACTAAATTAGCCAATTTGAAGTGATTGAACTGCATACAAAATCACTGTATCTCTTTCTTTTGTCATATCAGAACACGTAGATTGAGGTTTTAACCCTTTCAGGAAAGTAACACTTTTGTGACTGGAAAAAAATATTGGAATGTCTGTATAATAATTTGATACTTTAACACGTGAGAAGCTTTGTAATTTTCTTTTTAACAAACCTGTGTCTTCTCAGTTTTCCTGGCAATAATAACAATAACTTCATTACGTTGTGTTTCTGAATGTAGTAAAATGTCCCAAGGTATTTCACAAGAATGTTAGCAAATAAAAATTGACAATGAAATGCCTAAGAAGGTGTTAGGGTCGGCTTCAAAATCCTCTTTAAAAAGAATAGGGTTTAAGAAAGCTAATAAATGAAGATAAAGAGAAGAGGTGTAGGGAAGGAATTCTAGAGCTCAGGTATCCAGCTAAAGCCTGGTGGAGTTATTACATTTTTGGGATTATCAAGAGAATGCTACAAATATTGATGTAGGCCTGGAATAGATTTCTGAGTTAGAGGGAAAAGCCTGATATAACTGAGTTGACCTGACTACTCAACTTGATTTTGGTCAGGATACTCCGTGTTATACTTTATCCATGGTAGGACTTGTGTAATATTGCCAGCAAGTAAATAGCATGTATAAGTTGTTACATTTATGTCAATGATTGGATCAGGTCATGCCTGGTTTGGATAAAATTGTAAGTACATATGCCTGGGTTGGAATCATGTTAGAATTGGTTTGTTGGGTTTTGATTTTATATCCAAGCAGATCTGTAGTATAGAGGAAGAAAATCATGAAGAGATTTCAAAACAAGAGTGCAAGTTCTAAAAGCAAGGCACTGATTAAAGCCTATAATTCTACAAGTACAAAGGGATAGGTGAATGAGATTTGGTGTGCATTAGGATTATGGCAGCAGAGATTTGAAATTCCTCATATTCACAGAGTGTAAAATTAGGAATGTTTCTCAGGTGGGCATTGAAATAGTAAAACTTGGAAGTTTAAAAAAATGCTTGGATGACCATTTCAGCCGCAAATGAGTTGATGCAAGGAGGAGACATCAATGATGCAGTGGGCTATTTCCCCCTTTGTATATTGCAGGTGAATTTAGGGAATCAAAACTGACCAAAGCTGGAAATTGGAAATTGAAAGAGAAAATGCCAGAAGTACTTGGTAAGTCAGGCCAATCCCCACTATGTTTTCCAGCATTTTCTGCTTTTTTTATTTTGTGTGAAAATGTCCTCTGTGGACTTTTCCTAGATGCATATATAAGATATGTCTACACTTCGTGCTGGACAGCACAAAACAGGATGGGGGGGGGGTAGGGGAAATATGACAAATATCTTATGTTGCTAATATTTTTCAGAAGAAATACATATGGGTCCTGGCCATTCTTAGTGCCAATATGTTTATCTGAATCTATGTCCTGGGTTTTCTTGTAAACAACTACCTAATCAAATACTACAGTTGCAGGTGCTATAGCATCCCTACAGAGAGAGCTGCTTAGACACCAACAGCACTTTCTTTCATAAGCCATCATTTTAAAGGCCTTCACTGTTTAATGAATTTAACAAAAATAAATTCTCAGAATCTGGGAATTGCTGCTAAAGCTAGTATTTATTCCCTGTCTCTAGTGTCCCCGGAGTACATGCTGGTTAGCTACCTGTTTGGACAGTTGCAGTCTTGGAGTCGTGGATTTGCAGCAAGAATCAGGCCCTTCAACCTACCAAGTCCACATTCAGTAGTGGACTTAAAATCAGTTAACTTAAAAGAGTTAATTTTAAAGATTCAAAAATTTTTTTACATATAGCATCCATGCAGTAATCAGATACCATTGTATGGCAGCAGTCAGTTCACAATGGGAGCCCTCGAGAGGTTTGCTTTGGAAGTAAATAAGGCAATTTCTTCTATTGATATTTGTAAAATACTTTATCAAACAATGTAACATCCATTCATACCTTAAGGCCATCAAAATGGGCCATTGAATGTGGGATTCTGTATCATTGTAACTATATAGGGCAAGCCAATATATAAACGTTCTAATTAATTGACCTCATTGAAATTGTTCATTTCTCACATGGACAAATTAGTTTACGGACAATACTCAGGAACTCAACCCTTTTAGCTTCACCCCACCCCCTCCTGTCTTCTCCTATCATTTCGGATTTCCCCCTCCCCCTCCTACTTTCAAATCTCTTACTATCTTTTCTTTCAGTTAGTCCTGACGAAGGGTCTCGGCCCGAAACGCCAACAGTGCTTCTCCCTATAGATGCTGCCTGGCCTGCTGTGTTCCATCAGTATTTTGTGTCTGTTCCCACAACCTATACATTCACTTTCAAGGACTCTTCATCCCATGTGCTTGATATTTACTGTTTCTTTATTATTTTATTTATTTTTGTATTTGTACAGTTTTGTTATCTTTTGCACACTGGCTGTACCCCCAGCTGGAGTGATCTTTCATTGACTCTATTATGGTTATTGGATTTATTGAGTATGCCTGCAAAAATGTATCTCAGAGTTGTATATGTTGACATACATGTACTTTGATGATAAATTTACTTTGAACTTTGACTATCATAGTCTTATTTACAGAGAGAAATGTTACTGACAGAGCCACTGTGCTGGTAACCTGGGATGCATCATCTGAAAGCAGAAGGTGCTTCCATTCCTCATCAATGGCCTATACTCACCATGCTGGATAGAGTGTAGTCCTGATCCCCAAAGCTCAGTGACAAACAGCTAAACCACTCACCCTTGTGTTGGACAAAACAATGGCCCTCTCTCTGCACACAAGTGTGAATAATTCATTGCAGGGGAGCATCAGTGGAAGGCAGGGATTTGTGCCCAGATTCTTGGCACAGCAATACGTAGCCTGAGTAGATGTATTTTTTTTAAAAAGTAGGTGAGTGGCATGTCTTGGACGCTAGGATCAAGAATGCTATGAAGAGCCATCTAAGCAGCATACTAGTGTCACCGTGTGCACAAGGATCAGTGTTTGGCCTTAATTCGCTCTACTTGCAAATGAAGGGGTGAGTCTTGATGAAGGGTTTCGGCCCGAAACATCGACTGTACTCTTGTCCATAGACGCTGCCTGGTCTGCTTCTTTCCTCCAGCATTTTGTGTGTGCTGCTTGGATAATATATTACAAACACATCTGTTGATTATGTGAAGATAAATAGGTGGGAAAGCAGGTTGTGAATGGACACAGAGATTCGACAAGTGGATGCAGATGTGCAAACCTGAGTTAAATCTAATACCAAGTTAGGAAATGTGACATTACATGCTTTGGAAGGAGATCAGTAAAGTGGAATCTAATTTTATGCAAATTCTGCCAAAATTATTTAAGATAGCAATGTTAGCAACTGGATATAGTAAACAAATGTTCCATTAGTTTAATTATGAATGGTGTTAATGTGCACATAGAAGATATTCAATGAAATGAAAGAATGATAGGAAGGTTTTGTAGAGCAATACAATATAGGTAACTACAGTATATCGTCTGATGAATGGATACTATACAACTATATGAGGTGACTTTATTCTGATAATAGTTTTCAGTTCCAAATCTAATTTAATTTAATTTCTGTGAAACCTAGTTTTGTAAGTGAGTCTTTGGACAGGCTTGTAGAAATCTACTACATTAATATCAAAAGCAAGTCTTCTGTTACTGCATTAAAACGCAGATTGACAATAGCTATATAGACCCAGGGACATTTTACATCATTAAACATAAGATATAGCATTTCTGTAAAATTGACATAAACCAAATCTCTGGTGCGCACATCCCAAATTGCACCCAATTTTGTCTTATTTATCACTTCAGTACTCACTGACCTGCATCGACTCATGGAAAAATCAAGTTATAGTGAGTTCTCAGGACAGAACCCAAACAAAACCCAGTGACTTCCTGTATACTGTTGTATAGTCAAAAGTGAAGAGCACCTTGTTATGAATTTGGCAGCAATTTAGTCCAGATAAGGGTGCAGCCACTATCCATTAAGACTTCTGGTAAAGCTAGCCTTCCAATTGCAAATCATCATAACCCCTCCCATTTCTGTCTTTCCTACCCAGTGTTTGTTTCAATACTGCACTTACTATGGACAACTACCAAATAAGAAGAATAGAATTGAGGCTTTGAAAATGTTTTGGTGTTTCTCCATTGTCAGAATGTTCCACATTTGTTTGACACATACACTGTTAGGGACATATTATTTTAATGTTTGTTCTATTTCATTAAGGGAGCACTGACTAGGGGTATTACCAAGTCAAAATTTAACAGGGCTACAATGCTTTCTCTGTTATTTTTCTCTAGGAAGTTGGTAAAGACTTCATAATTAACATCCAGAGATGTTAGCGTGGAAAGAGATACCGATACTGTAAGTAATCATGCATTAGGATTGTAGGAGATTAACATCCCATGCTGACTTTGGCAACTCCATCTCAAAACATGAAATCACTAACATACAGATGATGCAAAGTTCTTCTTTAACACTATCTCTTTCAACACTTTCACTTCTGTAATCTGTTATTTGACATCTCATAATAACAGCAGCAACTGCATCTACATTGTGCTTTTAACTTAACAAATATCACAGTGATTCACAGGAAGAGGCTGAAAATATTTAAGTTTTAGACCATTTTAAAGGGAGTAACAAGGGTAGAGAGACAAGGAAGTTAGATAGAGAATTTTAGATCTCAGGTGCCTACCATCAACGCTAAACTGATGAAGATCTGTGATGTGCAGGAATAGGAAGGATGTTGAGGCTTTGGAGAGGGCGCAGGAGAGGTTTACCAGGATACTGCCTGGATTAGAGGGCATGTGCTATAACAAGAGTTTGGACAAACTTGGTTATTTTTTTCAGTAGCATTGGAGGCTGAGTGGAAATCTGACAGCAGGGATTCCTAAACTGGGGTCCACAGACCCCTTGCTTAATGGTATTGGTCCATGGCATAAAAAAGATTGGGAATCCCTGTGATAGAGGTACGTCCTAATTGTGGATTTTGGTATGGAAGTATCATAGGACCAGATGTCACTTACGCTCAAATGTACAAGAGTGTTGGGTGAAGGGAATGTTATGAGCAAGGATGAGGCCAACAGAATTTTAATTGAGTTCATCTTTATATAAAGTGTAAGATGGGAGGACAGTCTCAGTGTAGGTGAGTGAATCAAGTCCAGAGGTAAAAGTCTATATGTTGTGGTTTTTGTCAGAAGGTGAATTAAGGCAAAGCCAAAATTGAGTGTTGTCATGGAAGTGCTAGTAGATTCTCTTAGTGGCAAAGAATATTCATGGCTAGAAGCCAACCTTAAGGTCAAATAAAATGTCTAAGTCACAAGTTATTTGGTTCAGCCTCAGACAGTGAAAACTAAGAGGGATGGTGCCTAAGGTGATAGACACATTTTTCATGAAGTTCTAGTTAGGTCATGAGACCCTAAGACATAGGAGCAGAATTAGGCCATTTGGACCATCGAGTCCGCTCTGTCATTCCGTCAGCATTCCAAATCCAATTAAATTTGATTTCTGGGCAGGCTTGCAGAAATATATTGCATTAAAGTAAAGACTATTGTTGGGTAGGTAAAAATCATTGTTGGGTTTTAAGGAGCTCAGTTGAATTTGATGCAGGTCAGGCAGCATTTACAGAGGGAAATAAGCAGTTAATGTTTTGAGCCGTCACTTTTCACTGGACTGAAAAGGCTACCACCACAATGAGGCTAAACTCAGGAGGAGAAGGATACTCCTTGGAGGAGCAACATGAGACACATGCCATTGGGAGTTGGAGGAGCAACACCTCTGACTGGGTAGCCTCAAAACTGATGGCAAGGACATTGATTTCTCTAATTTCCAATTATTACTTCTCCCTTCCCCCTTTTTTTCCATTCCCCATTCTGCTTATACTCTCAACCCTACTCTTCTTCTCACCTGCCCATCACCACCTTCTGATTCTCCTCCCCCTTCCCTATCATCCATGATCCACTGTCCACCTATCACCTCTCAGCTTGTAATCCTACGCCATCCCCCACTTTATTCTGGCTTCTTCCCAACCCCCCTTTCATTCCAATCCTGATAAAGGGCCTCAGCCTTAAACATTGACTGTTGTCCACTTCCATGGATGCTACCTTACTTGCTGAGTTTCTCCAGCATCTTGTGTATGTTTCCCAAGATTTCCAGCATCTGCAGAATCTCTTGTGCGTATGCCTGGTTTTACCTGCTTAACGGTATTTTTAAAAAATATTACTTTAACATTATCTTTTAATTTCTGGCATTCTGATTAACAATTTGAATGGCAGGTTGGACAGCCAGTGAGCTGGGTTGGGAGTTGAGGTGCAGTGAGGGTGGGGGGAGAGATTTCAGTGTCTTATTGCTTTCAGTGTTAGTCTTGTCACCGTAGTCAATTACTTGCATTATGTAATGTATTACTTTACCCTACATCTTGCTCATGTACTTGGAATTGGGGCCACCATGGAAGGACCACAGTTAGAACTTGATGGGAAGAGGCAGGTGATCTTGGAGCTGGTAATTTGACCCAATGAATTTGGTTTACCTAATATTTAGTTCAAAGAACCATCTGCTCATCCAAAATTGGCACTTAAAATGATACTTCCAATTTACCAACAAATTAACCTATAACCTTCATTCACTATGATCCTTCAGTATTCACAAAGCCATTGAATCACACCCTTGCTTCCTTCATCACTGACACCTTTGTTTGATTGCCTTGTTATTGCCATCATTTTCAGTCTCTTTTATTCAAACAATACAGATTGAGAGATTGACCATTAGTATTTCAATTCATTGCCAGATCTGTTTAGGGTGTAAAAGTCCTATTGGGTCCTGCTATCGTTTTCCAAATCATGATTCTAGAATTATTTTGAATTCAGAACTCCTCTCCTTGCTCTCCATTTCTCACCTAGTGTTTGTTACCTCTACATTGACAATTGCAATACCTTTCTGGCCAACAACCTCCATAATTTTTGGAACATTCAAACTCTGAGGCCTACTGCATTCTATCTCAGAGAATATACTGTTCACATACCATTCCTCTGGTCACCAACCTACTTCGGCAGCACCTCAACCTTAAAATTCTCATTTCTGCTTTCATGTCACATCATTGTGTCACCTTCCTTATCTTTTTAAATTTTTCCAGTCCTGTGATCCTCAGCTCCTTCACTTGGCCTGGTACACATACACTATTTTAATACCTTCAGCACTGTTCTCTACCTTATTGTTGCCTTGAGCATTATCAATGGAACTTTCTCATTGGGTGTTGCTTAACCTCTTTTTTTCCAATGTTAAGATGCTCCTTGGCTCCTTAAGTTGTCATCACTGGGGGGGGGGGGGGGTGTGGTTGTGGTAGTGGGGATAAGCTTCAATTAAATACTCCCAATGGCATTTGTCTCAAATAGCCGCTGAGAACCAAGTCCAGCTCCTGGCCTTCGTGAATGGCTTAGCTACCAAGCCCAGATGAACCATTTCTACTGACAAACAGGGGCAAAAGTGAATTAACTGGCACCTTAAAACCAGTCACTTTGGGAAGATGGGGCTCATCTGTTGTAGCTGGCAGCTCAACTAGGAGAAGCAAATCCCTGAACTCAAACCTCTGCTGCCCTGCATTTATACCCACTCATGGGGGTGGCTTTGGGAGTAAACACCAAGGGAAAATGCAGAGCTTGAGTACCTAAGGCAATCCTATGTTGAGTTCAATGCCGACTGGCAACTTCTGTGACAGTGCTGTTACCAAACTGTATCGGTCTCTGCTTTTCCTTTGGATTCATCAGCTGCATGGAGATGGGGTCCTGCTGCATGGGCAACAGTTTGCCCCCCAGATCACACTGCCCTGGCTTGTGTATCATATAGACTGGTAAGATGCAATATCCATGGTTGACCCCTACCAACAGAGGGCCTCAAGGTGCCCCTTGAAAGATAACTCCATGATGAAGCTATCACCTGAATTGTAGTTTAGTTACACAGTTCGATGACGTTCCTTGAAACTTTTTAACCACATTATTCCACTAAAAATCCAAGAAACTACATGTTCCTCATTCTTGTCTATTTAAATTACAAACTTACCAATCAGAACCAAAAATAGCTTACTGAATCAATGCTGGCTATTGGTCTCAGCTGCTCCCTTCACACTCCATAGTCACTGGTTCTGGTGCAATTGCTACTCGCCTGCCCTTGAGATAGTACAAGTGAGTAGCTGTGGGTGGCAAAATGGCTGTAGGCAACGGATGTAGACTACTTAATCACCAATTGAGAATTTCCCAAGTAACAGTTTTGCATACTTCTAATTTTTCTCTGTCACTTTAAACAGACCCAGGTGTTGAGAAGGTCACAGGCCAAGCTTTGCTAAGTTTCTTCCCAGACAGTATCTAAAACATGTAAATGATTATGCTGATTAGCATAGTAAGTCATGTCATTGATTACCCAAATATATGTTGTTCAAGCACCATTCATTAAAGGCACAGGTTCTCAGAGTATAAGAAACCATTTTGCTTAGCACTAACTCCTACTGAAATTATGTATTATTGCCTTATATGTGTCATAAGTTTTATAACATAATGCAAATAAATTTGAATTATAATTCAAAAATTAAAATGCAGTATTAGCGTTAACTCCCATCACTCAGGTCATGCCCTGTTCTCATTGCTACCATCAGGAAGGAGGTACAGAAATGCGAAGGCACACACTTAACAATTCTGAAATAGCTTCTTCCTTCTGCCATCCAATTTCTGAATGGACAATGAACCCACGAACACTACCTCACTACGTTTTATATTTATATTTTTGCAGTACTTATTTAATGTACTGTATATATATAACATACTGTAATTCACAGGTTTTTTTCTCTATTATGTATTGCATTATACAACTGCTGCAAAGACAACAAATTTTACGACATATTCTGGTGATATTAAAGCTGATTCTGATTCTGAACTTAATAGTGATGAATGCATCAGTGACCTCATTGATACAAAAAAAAATTCTTCCATTGATCATTGTCAAAAGCATTGAATTTCAGTTTCTGTACGAGTTGGATCTGGTCATTTTGATTCCCACTTACCTGCCTTTCTGTCCCCCACTCATTGCTACATTTAAAGTGGCATTCACTTCATTTCAAGGTACAAAATAGGAGATTTTGTGGGGAAGATCGGGAGTCTCGGATGGTATGGTGCTTCCCTGGTGCCGGGGTCCGAGACATCTCAGATCGGGTGCAGGTTATTCTCGAGAGGGAGGACAAGAATCCAGATGTTGTGGTCCATGTAGGGACCAATGACGTGGGTAGGATGAGTGAGGGGGTCCTGCGTAGGGAGTTCAGGGAGGTAGGTGCAAAGCTGAAGAGCAGGACCTCCAGGGTAACAATCTCAGGATTGTTACCTGTGCCACGTACGAGTGAGGCAAGGAACAGAAAGATTATAAAGATTAATACGTGGCTGAGAGGATGGTGCAGGAGGGAGGGCTTCAGGTTTGTAGATAATTGGGCTTTGTTCCAGGGAAGGTGGGATCTGTTCCGAAGGGACGGTTTACACCTGAACTGGAGCGGTACTAACATTCTTGCAGGGAAGTTTGCTAGTGCTTCTTGGGGGGGGGGTTAAACTAAATTTGCAGGGGGCGGGGATCCAGAATGTGAGAGAGGATAGCGAGAGGAAGAATAAAGGACAGGTGGGGACTACACAGTTCCGGAATATTAAGTGTGTAGTAGAGAAAGGTGAGGCGGAACAAGTGATAAGGAGGACACATGTACAGAGGGATGGTCTGATGGAACATGGAGTTAAATGTGTTGAAAGAATAAGTAATTTTAAGAAGGACAACAAAATTCTAGGGGCGTATAGCCCGATGGGAGTTCGGGGAGCTGGGTTAAGCACAATAGGCAGCGATTCAAACAGAGAGAGGAGAAACAGGTTAAAAATTCTATATCTGAATGCACGAAGTGTCAGAAATAAGGCGGATGAACTTGAAGCTCAGGTGCGAATGGGTAACTATGATGTTGTTAGGATAACGGAGACATGGCTGCAGGGAGATCAGACCTGGGAAATGAATGTACAAGGGTATACGTACTATCGTAGGGACAGAAATGTGGGCAGAGGGGGTGGGGTGGCCCTGTTGGTGAGGAATGAGATTCAGTCCTTTGCAAAGGGGGACATAGGGTCAGGAGAAGTAGAGTCTGTGTGGATAGAACTGAGGAATAGTAAGGGCAAAAGGACCCAAATGGGTGTTGTCTACAGGCCACCAAACAGTAGCATGGATATTGGGTGCAAGTTGAATAGGGAGTTAACATTGGCATGTGGCAAAGGTAATGTCGCAGTAGTTATGGGGGATTTCAACATGCAGGTGAACTGGGAGAATCAGGTTGGTGCTGGACCACAGGATAGGGAGTTTGTAGAGTGGCTATGGGATGCATTCTTGGAACAGCTTGTACGAGAGCTGACCAGGGACAAGACTATTCTGGATTTAGTGTTATGTAATGAACAGGATTTGATAAGCAATCTTGTAGTAAAGGAGCCATTAGGAGGTAGTGATCACAATATGATAAGCTTTTATCTGCAATTTGAGAAGGATAAGGGCAGCTCAGAGGTGTCAGTGTTACAGTTGAACAGGGGAAACTATGGAGCCATGAGGGAGGAGCTGGCCAAAGTTGACTGGACGGATAGCCTAGCAGAAAAGACAGTGGAACAGCAATGGCAGGTATTCTTGGGAATAATGCACAAGGTGCAAAATCAGTTCATCCCCCAAAGAAGGAAGGATTCAAAGGGGGTAAAGGGGACACAGTGGTTGACAAAGGAAGTCAGAGATTGCATAGCATTAAAAAAAAGGAAGTATGACAGAGCTAAGGTGAGTGGGCGGACAGATGATTGGGAAGTTTTTAAGGAACAACAGAACTTAACTAAAAAGGCAATACGGGGAGAAAAAATGAGGTACGAACGCAAGCTAGCCAGGAATATAAAGGAAGATAGCAAAAGCTTTTTTAGGTATGTGAACAGAAAGAAGATAGTTAAGAACAATGTTGAAGAATGAATTGGGTGAAATTGTTAAGGGAAACAGAGAAATGGCAGAAGAATTTAATGAGTACTTTAGATCTGTTTTCACTAAGGAAGACACAAGCAATCTCCCAGATGTATGGATGGGCAAAGGACATAGGGTATCAGAGGAAATGAAACAGATTGACATTCGGAAGGAAACGGTGATGAGAAGACTGATGGGACTGAGGACTGACAAATCCCCAGGTCCAGATGGTCTGCACCCTAGGGTACTAAAGGAGGTGGCCCTGGAAATTGCGGATGCATTGGTAATCATTTTCCAATGTTCCTTAAATTCAGGATCAGTCCCTGAGGATTGGAGAATGGCTAATGTTATCCCACTTTTTAAGAAAGGAAGGAGGGAGAAAACAGAGAACTATCAACCTGTCAGCCTGACATCGGTGGTGGGGAAGATGCTAGAGTCCATTATTAAGGATGAAATAGTGGCATATCTAGATAGCAGTGATAGGATTGGGCCGAGCCAGCATGGATTTACCAAGGGTAAATCATGCTTGACTAATCTGTTGGAGTTTTTTGAGGATGTAACCAGGAAGTCAGACGGGGGAGATCCAGTGGATGTAGTGTACCTCGATTTTCAGAAGGCATTTGATAAGGTCCCACATAGGAGATTGGTGGGGAAAATCAAAGCTCAGGGCATCGGGGGGAAGACATTGACATGGATAGAAAACTGGTTGGCAGATAGAAAGCAAAGGGTAGTGGTGAATGGGTGTTTCTTGGAATGGCAGGTGGTGACTAGTGGGGTGCCACAGGGCTCGGTATTGGGACCACAGCTGTTTACAATTTACGTCAACGATTTGGATGAAGGCATTGAAAATAACATCAGCAAATTTGCTGATGATACTAAGCTGGCTGGCAGGGTGACATGTGATGAGGATGTTAGGAGAATTCAGGGTGACTTGGATAGGCTGGGTAAGTGGGCAGATACTTGGCAGATGACTTTTAATGTGAATAAGTGTGAGGTTATCCACTTTGGGAGTAAGAACAGGAAGGCAGATTATTATCTGAACGGTGTAGATTTAGGTAAGGGAGAAATACAAAGAGATCTAGGAGTCCTTGTTCATCAGTCACTGAAGGTGAATGAGCAAGTGCAGCAGGCAGTGAAGAAGGCTAATGGAATGTTGGCCTTTATCACAAAGGGAATTGAGTACAAGAGCAAGGAAATCCTCTTGCATTTGTACAGAGCCCTGGTGAGACTACACCTGGAGTATTGTGTACAGTTTTGGTCTCCAGGGTTAAGGAAGGACATCCTGGCTGTAGAGGAAGAGCAGCGTAGATTCACGAGGTTAATTCCTGGGATGTCTGGACTGTCTTACGCAGAGAGGTTAGAGAGACTGGGCTTGTACATGCTGGAATTAAGGAGATTGAGAGGGGATCTGATTGAAACATATAAGATTATTAAGGGATTGGACAAGATAGAGGCAGGAAATATGTTCCAGATGCTGGGAGAGTCCAGTACCAGAGGGCATGGTTTGAGAATAAGGGGTAGGTCATTTAGGACAGAGTTAAGGAAAAACTTCTTCTCCCAGAGAGCTGTGGGGGTCTGGAATGCACTGCCTCGGAAGGTAGTGGAGGCCAATTCTCTGGATGCTGTCAAGAAGGAGCTAGATAGGTATCTTATGGATAGGGGAATCAAGGGATATGGGGACAAGGCAGGAACCGGGTATTGATAGTAGTTGATCAGCCATGATCTCAAAATGGCAGTGCAGGCTCGAAGGGCCGAATGGTCTACTTCTGCACCTATTGTCTATTGTCCCTAAATTACTTTTATGTGGATAGGGAGTGAAGCTGAGAAGGGTGTAATATTTTCATCATAATATTTCCTCATGCATCTTACAAGTCTCATCATGTTTCTAGTCAGAATTTGCCAATTAATTTTCATGAACCTGGACCTTCTTTAACAAACTTCATGAAACTTCTGATATTTATTTAGTTTCTTCATTTTTCTTTACAAATTTCCCTTATGGCAAATGTACTTTCCCTGAAAGAGAGTGCATTTGGGAATGTCAGTGCTCTGATGTTATAATAATAGTTCAGAATGGAGTAAGGGGATATCATCCCCTCAGCTTTTCGAGAGGAAATTGCAAAATCGTATAAGAAAACGTACATGCTCCTATTTTGTTGAAAAACCTCATAGAAAGTAAGTATGCTACATCATGGGAAGCCTCTGTGAAATAATGAAAAATCTCTCCTCTCCCACATTTGCAAAAGAAGCGCTTTGGATGGTTTCAGAGTAAAACACACAAAAGCTGGAGGAAGCTACATCTTTGCTCCACCAGCCACAAAATGCGGTATCTTCCTGTGGCCACTCATTTTAATATTACTACCCATTCCCTTTCTGATATGCCAGACCATGGCCTCCTCTACTGCCATGATGAGGCACTTTTCAGATTGGAGGAGCAATGTATCATATTCCATCTGCGTAGCCTCCAAACTGACAGCATAAACATTGATTTCTCTATTCTCCAGTAATTTCTCCCTCCTCCCTCTTCTGTCTTTTTGCACTCCCATTCTGGTTCTCCTGCCTATTCACCTTCCTCGGTGCCCCTCCTCTCTCCATTTCTCTCACTCTCCTCACTCTCAGATTCCTTCTTCAGCCTTTACCTTTCCCACCTCCCAGACTCTCACTTTACCCACCCCTCCCCCATCCACTCCCCTTTTCACTCCCCTGGTTTTACCTATCACCCCATCCACCTTCCTATTCTGGCTTCTTCCCCATTTCTTTCTAGTGTTGATGAAGAATCTTGGTCCAAATTGTTGAATGTTTACTGTATTCCTCTCTGTTGATGCTGCCTGACCTGCTGAGTTCCTTGTGTGTGTGTGTGTGTGTGTGTGTGTGTGTGTGTGTGTGTGTGTGTGTGTGTGTGTGTGTGTGTGTGTGTGTGTGTGTGTGTGTGTGTGTGTGTGTGTGTGTGTGTGTGTGTGTGTGTGTTCCTCTGGATTTTCAGCATCTGCAGAATCTCCTGTGTTTTGGATAGTTTCAGTCCAATTCTAAGTAAATATGGATTTACAGTATGTTAAACAAGATACCCATTACATTAGTCTCATTTTCATAAAGTAATAGAATGCTGGTGTAGAAACAGAAATGTTCTGAATGCTTGAGGGAGAATGCTGAGTTGAGCTTGAGGGTCGACCAGACCACAACAAATATTAGAGTTAAAGGGAACCTTACACAGATAAGTATCTCATAAAAGTGAGTTATACCCTACAAACACAACAACCGTGCTGCCACCCTCACTTTAATGAATGGAAAATTTTCATTTCCTTTTTGAAAACTGTTCTGATAACATCAAAATCTCATTAACAATAGTGCATTCTTATGATTCTGTTGATAAAGCCTTTGCGAATTACCATTAATGGGGCTGGAACCCCAGAGGAAAAACATACTGCAGCACACTACCTGTCTTGGATTATTGCTCTTTGTTTATAAAGGAATTTCTAAATTTTTCCACCCATTTTCTTTTTGTGTTTTTTAAACAAACCAGATCATTTTTAATGCTATTAATATTGGTGGACGCAATAAATTATCTACGGCTCAAACTTTGTGGAAAATAATGGACTAAATTTAAAAATGGTGTTTACTTAATACAGGGTACAACAATATCTATTAAAGACTATTTGTCTTTTGCCATTCTGCACTTAATCATTATCCCATCAACCTGCACATGTGCTGAGAACCTTTCTGTCCTAATTGTATCGGAAGTGTTCAATGAACAGTATGGTTCATTACTGTAGAAGCTGTGTTTAAGCCAAAAGAACCTTCATTATTTTAACAATATACAGTGTACTTATTGGCCACTTTATCAGGCACAGTACCTCCTGTTTGTAGTCTTCTGCTGCTGTAGCCCATCCACTTCAAGAATCAACATGTGTGTTCAGAGATGCTCTTCTGCATACCACTGTTGTAACGTGTGGATAACTGAGTTACTGTTGCCTTTCTGTCAGCTTGAACCAGTCTGGCCACTCTGATCTCTCTCATTAACAAGGTGTTTTGCCCGCAGAACTGCCACTCACTGGATATTTTTTGTTTTCATACCATTCTCCGTAGACTCTAGAGACTGCTGTGGGTGAAAATCCCAGGGGACCAGCAGTTTCGGAGATACTCAAACCACCCCATCAGGCACCAACGATCATTCCATGTTCAAGGTTGTTTAGATCGCATTTCTTTCCCCCATTCTGATGTTTTGTCTGAACAACAACTGAACCTCTTGACCATGTCTGCATACTTTTATGCATTGAGTCGCTGCCACATGATTGGCTGATTAGATATTTGCATTAAAGTGCATGTGTATAGGTGTACCTAATAAAGTGACCACTGAGTGTATGTATGCACAGAAATGTGAAATTATAGAAGATTACTTCGCTAGGCTAACAAAAATAACATGCCTTTTTTTCTGGCACCTTCAGACTGAAAAGTACACATTCCAGCAGTAGACTTTTTTTTACATTACAGGTCTTATTACAATAAAATAAATTTATAATTTGTTTAATGAAGAATAACTATTCACTTTGTATAAACACATTGATTTTTTTCAAAATATGTATTTCTGGATTTAATTGTTTTCTAAGGATATTGACGTGAAATGATATAGTGCATATCATTAACACTAAATGATTTAGAAACAACACTTAGTGTTAAGCTTCTGATAAATTATGACCCCAAGATTTTGATGTGAGGCTATCGAAGGTTAAGGGGAGAAGCCTAGTGTTTCTTTTTGTCAAGAAGATCATTACTTAGACTCACATAGCAAGAACATTTCCCAGGTCTTGCCAATCTAAGTCTGGATATTATTTAAGTCTTGCTTTAAATTACTATTAGCTTTTTTTTATTAATGGATGAATTGTAAATAAAGGTGAACACTTTATAATGAAGATTGGATCATTGATGAAACAGCTGCAAATGGCTTAATCAATGGATCTTCTCAAAGGAATCTATTAAATGATAATAGAGGAGTTTTTTTTGAAGAACATAGACAATTGCAACAGTTTTTCTTTGCAATAAGCATAATTTCAACTATTGATAGGTTTTCCAGTCAACACAGATATCAGTTTGAAGATTTTCTGTTGCAATATATGTTCTAATGTTATTTTCATTTTGTGGGTAATTACTTTCATTTCTCCTCTGCTTTCAGCTCTTTCACCCAGTCCTGAATCAAGGTGAAATTGAAAGAAATTGAAAGAGTGTTGTGATTACCTTATTAGGAATAAAAATCTCCTAATTATCTTTGCATCACTTTAGTGGTGGTTGGAGATGCCACTATGACAGTGTTTGGCCTAAGTAGATATGCCTATGTGTATATAAATCATAATGGGCATTCACAGTAAAAGAAAGAAATACAACAAAATCAATGAAAAACTACACATAGACTGACAAACAATGTGCAAAAGAAGACAACCTGTGCAAATAAAATATAGTAATAACAAATAAATAAATAATACTGAGAACATGAGTGTAGAGTCATTAAAAATGAGTCACTAGGTTGTGGAATCAGATTACAGTTGTGAGTGAAGTTATCTACACTAGTTCAGGAGCCTGATGGTTGAACGGTAATAACTGTTCCCTAAATTGGAGGTATGGGACCTAAAGCTCTCATACCCTCTTTCCGATGGCAGCAGTGTGAAGGGAGCATGGTCTGGATCTTGGGGGCCTTATGATGGATGCTGTTTTCTTGTAGCAGTGCTCCTTGTAGATATGTTCAATGGTGGGGAGGGCTTTTCCTATAATGGACTCCATATGTTCTTCCACACATTTTATAGTTTAAACTGAATTTGTTGAACAATGCTAAGCACAATAATGGGCTGTTGGCACAGGAATGATGGCTAAGATTTGGAGGACTGCAAACATTCTGGTAAAATGGTGATGCATTTGGACAACGCAGCTTCTACTGGGTCCACCACACATGTTAATTTCTTTTTAAATTTTTTTATGATTGCAAGACTCTGCTGGACATTAAGAACTTAAAGTACTGCAGATCTATGTGTGGAGAAACTGAAGGAGCCGCGACTTGGTGTGGGTGGTGCTGCTGCCTGCGTCAGAGAGATATCTGAGTGGGCGTGCACGGCATGTGTGCAGTCTCACTGTGAGTGATTGTCTTAGTCACTTTCCTTGCGATTGCAAGACTCTGGTGGACATTGGTGATGCGGAATGTTGCAACTCCAATTCACTGGTGAACAGTGGGGGCGGACAGTGGGGGAGCAGTGTGGCCCCAGTCATAGAGAGGTCTAGGCCTTAGGTCACAGTGTCACCTGTTTGCAGTCACCCAGCGGAAGTGTTTGAGTTGGGCACTCCACCAGAATGCCGGAGGCAGCGTACCATGGCATCCATGCTGGAGTTGGTGCTGCCCCTCAGTGTTCACCCGGCAGAAGACAAGCTGTATTGTGTTTGTAGTCTGCTGCAATATTCATGGACTCAGGGATTTGGATTATATTTTTTGTGTAACTGTACTTTACTGTTATCTTATATATGCTTGCCATCTTGTGTATGCTTGCTATCTTACATGTGCTTTGTGCTGTGTATGACCATTGGTGCTGTCTTCTGCATCTTAAGGCTGATTTATACTTGTGTGTACGGGCTACGCCGCAGCCTGTGCCGTAACCCTGAATTTCACTTCTGCGTCGCTCTACGCCGTAGCGAGCATGCACTGTTGTGTGCCAAAACGCTAGCAGGCAGTGGGGTTTCTATGCTACTGTGTTGAGTTTCTTCGTGAGAGACATGGATGAGGAAATGCATTTCAAACATTTTCAGATGTCGGCAGGTAGATTTGATGATTTGGTTCATCTATTTTGCATCGGTGCCTGCACAGCCTACAAACATGGTGGAGAAGAAGCAACCGGAAATGCGTAAGAGGAAATGCAATGCTAACAAGTGGACCAATCACAGTTGTTGCGGGCTGCGTCGCCACGACGCGTGAGTAACTTTACTGGAGAGGTGCACGTCATCCTACTGCGTAGGGTATGGTGTAGGGTACGCGTTACCTACAGCATCAACGTGACGCTTAAGTATAGATCAGCCTTCAGTCCCAGAGTAACACTGTTTTGTCTGGCTGTATTCATTGGTATTCGTGTATGGTTAAACATTTAAATGAACTTCTACTTCTACTCATTTTCTTATGTTTCTGAAGGGAGTAAGAGTTACATATATCAATTATAGGCTAGTTATTTTACTTTCACTCATGAACAAGTTATGGAAATCAATTTCGAGGAACAGTATATGCATTTTTAGAAAGGCACAAATTACTCAAGCAATTAGCATAAGTTTGTTAAAGGGAATCTGTAACTGATTAACTTGTTACAAGGAGTTCACAGGAGGATTGATGAGAGCAGTACATTTGATATAGTCTATTGAGAAGTCCATGACAGTAGGTTCTTAAAAATGGCAGGATGGATTAGTAAGCAGGTTGAAAAAGAAAAACTTTATTAGTCAAGGCACAGAATCTAGCAACGATGTGTTTATACGGCAACAGCACACAATACTACTAAGACTGCAGTATGAATACAGTGTTTAGTTCTGGTCAGTATGTTACAATAAATAGATAGCCAGTACAATAGGCAGTGACAGAGAGAATAGAGGTGCCGCGGCTGTGCTGGAATCAGCTGGGTTTGGGCCTACCCCTGCACCTGGTATCCCATTGGAGCTGCTCTCCAGTGTTTGCTCCCTGGAAGACAAGCTGGATTGCCTTCGCCTGCGGCTGACTCAGCACGAGATGAGAAACTGCTGTGTGCTCGTTCTTGCAGAAACTTGGCTTCAGGACAATTTCCATGCACCATCAATCAGGGACTTCTGCTAATATTATTTTGTGTTTGTATGTCCTATTGTAACTATATGTGCTGGATGTGACAGTATGTACTGTGTTTTGCACCTTGGCCCCAGAGGAACAATGCTTCAATCAACTGTATATATGTGTTTGGTTGACAATTAATGACAACTAAACTTGAACTTGATTGCATTGGAGAGCAAATCAAGGATACTTGTGAGGTTGTTGCTAGGACTGGATAATCTTAGATATGTGAAAAGTGTGGAAAGGCTAAAGACAAGGAGGTTGTGAGGAATGAAATAAAACAATGGAGTTCTTAGACAATGCAGCTGGGAAGTACTTGTTTTCTTTGTAAAAGTGCTCAACATCCCAATAGAAGCAGAAGCCATTATCAAACTTAAGAAGCGTGTATATGTGCATTAGAGAGCTGTAACCTGAAGTGATACAGAATGAGACACTAGAAGATGGGATAAAGCTGCATGTCCCTTTCTCAACAGGAAAAGTAAAATGGATCTCTTCTGTGTCATAAACTTCAGTGTAGGACTCTACAAATGGAATGTTTTCTCCTGATTCCCAGTAGCTTCAACTTCACCAAGATGTTTTGCTCCTTGTTCAATCTTAACTTAAGTCGGGAATTTAATTCATTTGACCATGTTTAAACTGCAAATGTAACAAGGTTTAGGGCCAGGTGATTTGGGGAGAAAGCAGTTCTATGCATTAATGAGCTGATAATTCATGAGTAGGTGCTTTAGAAAGCATGGCTGTTGATATCTTCCTGACAAACCGAATAGAGGAGCCATATACTGGCCTTTCCCTACAACAGTGTGTTAAAAGCTCAGGAAATCAGCAGGTGGGAAGGAACTGGACAGTAGCTGATTCTACGATAATTTGTACCACCACATGACCTTTTACTTTTCTTTTTAATTACTACATTGTTCTCAGTCATTTGTCTTTCTGAGGATGGCAACAATTTCAGAACCATTATAAGGAATTAGCCTCAAAACATTTTACTTCTAATCCTCTCTTCCAATTTCTACTTCCCATAATTGCACTTCACTTATTTGGCAGTCTGCAGATCAGATATTTTGGCACTAATTTACTATAAATGGACTGTAAACTCTGACTTTCCATGGGAGGGAATGTAGATCAGTCACGATAATAAAGTGACATGAATAGTTATTTCATTCAATACCTCATTATTATTCCCAATGGGAATATGGTGTACTGGACTTCAGTTATCCATTTCCTGTTCTCTTTTAAATAAGAAACTCTTTCTGAACCCTTCCTGTGAACTTTTTCTTGTAACTTCCAATGAAACACATGAGCCAAGTCTGCCTCAGTTTCATTCGGAAGAAGAATGGTTTTGGGATAATTCCGGGGGAGGAGAAACAAGGCGAGCACAGGACTTTGGGAAAAGAGCTGGTTAAGAGACGAAAGGCATTTATGTGGCACTTTCATATTCGAAAATATTTTCCAGTTAATTAAAGAGTGGTTGTAATGGTTATAGAAAATGTAGCAACTGTTTTGTTCACTTCGCATTCTCAAAAATAATATGTGACAGTAAGTAAAATTATACATTTTTTTGAAGTCCAAGTTGAGGGAAAAACATATTGGTACAAGCATCAGGACTAATTTTCCCCACTCTTCTTCAAATGGTGCATGTTGTTCTTTAATTTAACTTCATATCTAAAGTATAACAATTCCCACAATGCAACAATCCTTCAACTAGTGCACACAAAATGCTGGAGGAACTCAGCAGCCAGGCAGCATTTATAGAAAAGAATAAACAGTTGCGTTTCAGGCCGAGACCCGAAGTGGTCTTTTTTCCAGTCCTGATGAAGGGTCTTGGCCCAAAATGTCAACTGTATTCTTTTTCATAAATGCTGCCTGGCCTTCTGAGTTCCTCCAACATTTTAAGTGTATTACTTAATTTCCAGCATCTGCAGATTTTCTCTTATTTGTAGTCTTTCAACTAGCTCAGGCTTTTGTTTTTAAGCTTCTAGAAGAGGTCAATCCTCACAGTCTGTGTTGGGCTTGTGGTGGATGTAGGAAATCAAACGTAGTGTGGTAAATACAATAGGTGTGCTGTAAGCACAAGTGATCAGGATAAAATAACAATGAGGAGATAAATGAGAATTTATAATTCAGGAAGGCGTTGAAAAGCAAAAATGGAGTCATGGGCAACTTTAAACTACCATAGCCTTGAAAAGAGATGCTGTGATTTTCGGATCAACATCAAATGTCCAGAAATTGTAATGCGACTAATAGCATATCTCAAAGGAATAGAAATCATAAGAGGGTTAAGGTTTTGGAGTTAGTTAAAGCTCCTTAATCTATATTGGTGCTAACCAGACTCGGTTCCTAAGCTAACCGCTACAGACCAATCCCCAAAATGGCCTCCATGATTAAAACTCAATTGGCTCCTTCACTGCTCACTAAACATCTGCCTCCTTAACTTCGATTATCTTTCAACATTAAATGGGACCATCTCCCTGACCACGTCCATCCCCCCCCCCCTTACACATGGCTAACCAATTCCCACCCACCTTCCCATGACACAAAAAGCCAGCCTGATTCTCTCCCCATCATACAAGAAGACTGACTGTGATCATTTCCTTAGCCTGCTGAAACAAGGAGACTGATCTCTTTCCTGCTTCCACGCTAAAAAATCCGCTTTTCCCTTTTCTTCTCCAACATAAAGAACTACTTGTTAGATGAATTGGCTGCTGCATATTATCCCTACTGCAGCTGAACAGTAGAAGAATTGGGAGATGTGGAAATGGGCATCAGATTGTTGGTTATATGTGGTGAATAGGATTAATGGTATTGCTTTGAGATCCAGTATAGACCTAATGGGCTGAATGGAATTGTTTTTCATTATAAGAAAATATGGGAAATATAAGAATGCCAGCCAGCCACAAAATCAAGAAGTCTGGCAAACCACCTCTCTCCCAAAACAGAAGATGACTGGCCAAAATGTAGAAAAGTTGTCCGATCCCTCCCCTTACCCCCAACAGAAGGAAGCTTGGCCAATCTCTTCTCTCTCACCAATCAACCTAACCCCCACCCCACTTCAGTGCAACAAAAAAGACCAAATCTTTCCTGCCTCCTTAAACAAACTCATTTCCCTTCCTAATTTCCCAAAACAAAGCCTTCCCAGCTCACCAAATGTAAGAAAACTGGCTTATTCTTTCCCTCCCATCAAATGCAAGAACACTTGCTCATCCCTTCTAGCAGAAGGAACCTAGTCCGATGTGAGACAATAGTCCTACTTGGTAGGTTTTCTTTTGTCTTCATTGAAGGGAACAAAGCACAATAACTTTTAATTTATCTTCTGTTTCATTGTTCCACTTTATACCTTCTTCTGTCACTGTTTGCTGGGAATTATAATTGGTTTTGCTAGTATTTTTCTTTTCAGGTATTCTGCTGATGCTGGAAATCTTGAGCGACATTCACAAAAAACTGGAGGAACTCAGCAAGTCAGAAAGCATCTGTGGAAGAGAAAAAATAGTTGAAATTTCACATATCACCTGCCAGCTTCTAATCCTCCCCCCCCCCCCCCCACTTTACACACTGGTTTCTTCTCTCTTCTTTTCCAGTCCCGATGGAGGATCTTAGCCTGAAACATTCATTGTTTATTCCCCTTCACAGATGCTGTCTGATTTACCGAATTCCTCTAACATTTTGTGTGTAAAACTCCTTGTAAGTCCATTTTTATGCTTCTTGCCTTTCTTAATCAATTTCTTGATTATCCTGTGCTGGATTCTAAAATACTTCCAATCGTCAGTGTTGTTGTTATATCTGGTAACATCATAAACCTCTTTCTTGGATTTAATGCACCGTTTACTTTTTCTGTCAGCTCTTGATGAACTATTTTTTCCTCTTGCTTTCTTTCACGGCAACTTGCTGCACGTGTGATCTTTTTTAAATGCCTGTCCGTCATCATACCTTTCAATGTACTTTCCATGAGAACCACCACATTCCATATCTTCATATTTCCTTACAACATATATAGAGGTAATTTTGAGGTAATTGTGCATCCATGTGGACTCGCAGAGAAATTCCATTCCTTGCTCATTTCCCCTGGAATCTATTCTCCCCACACTGCCCATCAACTTCACTCAGAGCCTACTACATATTGGCTTTGGATGTGAGGAGCAATTGGAACACCTGGGGGCAATCCTCATGCTCGCAAAGGGAACATACAAACGGCACACACACAGCACTGGAGGCCAGGACTGGATCTGAGTTGCCGGACCTGTGAGACAGCACCTCTACTGGTTGTGCTCTGCTTTCCGTGATTTAGAGCTGAGGATCAGAATCTGGTCTATTATCACTGAGTAAAGTTATCAAAGATTGTTCAGGAGCCCTTCAGCCATCTAGCTCACAACCCGGAGTGGATAACTTCACTCGCTTCAATGCTGAACTAATTCCACAACCTATGGACTCACTTTCAAGCATTCTACAACTCATGTCCTCAGTATTACTTATTTGTTTGTTTTTTTGCAGTTTGTCTTCTTTCACACATCGTCAGTCTTTATTTTTGTGTAGTTTTTTTTCATTGATTCCATTGTATTTCTTTGTTCTACTGCAAATGCCTGCAAGAAAATGAATCTCAGGGTAGTATATGGTGACATATACGTACTTTGATAATAAATTTACTTACTTTGAACTTTGACACATGTCATGAAGTAGTGAAATGGTGAGTTAGAGTTCATGGGTTCATTATCCTTTTGGAAATCTGATGGCGGAGGGGAAGAAGTCATTAAGAACTCACTTTCAGACTGAAGCACATTAAGTCTTCATTAACTACCAAATTACTATCTGTGGATTCAGTGAAGTCAACTGTGTATTACTGGGAGTATTGATAACCAGCACATTTTCCTCCAGACCCCTCTCCTCTAGTAAATCGCTTTTGCCACAAGATGGATTATGTTCAGAATCAGGTTTATTATCACCAACATGTGTCATGAAATTTGTTAGCAGCAGCAGCAGTTCAATGCAATACAGAATATAAAAGATGAAATAATAGTAAGAATAATAATAAGTAAGTAAATAAATTACAGTATATGTATATTGAATAGATTAAAAATTGTGCAAAAATCAGAAATAGTATATATTTAAAAAGTGAGGGTAGTGTTCACAGGTTTAATGCCCATTTAGGAATCGGATGGCAGGGGGAAGAAGCTGTTCCTGAATCACTGAGCGTGTGTCTTCAGGCTTCTGTACCTCCTACCTGATGGTAACAGTGAGAAAAGGGCATTGCCTGGGCGCTGGAGTTCCTTAATAATGGACAATGCCTTTCTGAGATACTGATCCTTGAAGATGTCCTGGGTACTTTGTCAACCAGTACCCAAGATGGATCTAAGAGTATAATACCATGTCTGGTAAGTCACGTTAATAGTAACAAATAATCTGTTGGAAGAACATGAGAAGCATCTGTGGGATGAAAGGAAATGTTGATGTTTTGGGTCAAAACTCTGCATTAGGACTGACAGTGGAGAGGCAACATAGCTGTGTATAATGAGAAGAAGGGGAATGGTGTGAGTATTGATAAGAACATGTTCTCACAGAACCTCTGTTGGAGAGAATAGGAAAACTTCTTCAATGTTGGCATCCCATGAAGAGACTTTGCGGGGGGGGGGGTGGGTAGTAGAATGGAGAGTAGCACAGTAAAATGAATCTCAGGGTTGTATATAGTGACATATGCACTTTGATAATAAAATTTACTTCGAAATTTTGAACTTTGAGAGGTAGGCAGAATAAAGAGGTTAAGGGGAGTGGGAGTGGTGTGCAGCTGGAGTCAGAGTCCAGACTGTGGACCAGGTGTGCATCTGAAGCCAGGGCTGTGGTTGGGCTCCAGGCTGGGAGCACCAGTGGGGGCAGCAGGAACACAAACACAGGTAAGTTTATGGACTGTGTCTTGGGTCTGTAGAGTGTGTGGCCAGAGGCAGGGTTTGGGTCAGCAGTACTAGGGATCAGAGAAGTGGGTAGGTTTGAGGATGGAGCTGGGGGTGAAGAATGCAGTAACTGTACAGACAACTCGTCTGTTTGTAGGGAATAGCAACCTGCTGCTCTGGATAGTCAATTTCCTCCTTGGAAGTCTGCAGTAAATGAAAAGCAAACTGTGTTTTTATTGACAACTGAATTTTACAGGCTGAAACTTACATAAAAATTGTAATAATTCTGGAGGGATTAACGACTGTATGTCATTGCTATCTTGGTGTTACTAGTAGCAGCCATTGAGATATCTGAGATATTTATTTAGTAATTCATGCAAAGTATTTGTCCCCTCATAAATATTGAGGATTAAGTGTGTTTCCAAAATCAAAGTAATCTTTACAATAAATAGTCAATTAATCCATTTTATTCACCAAAACAAGAGTTAAAGTAGGCTTTTCCTTAAGTAAGTGGGCAAGATGGAATATAATGTGGCAAATCTATACCCTTTGGAAGGAAGAATGAAAATTACAAACTGTTATATAAATAGAGCAGTGATTCCCAACCTTCCTCATACCTTGGACCAATATGATTATGCAAGGGATCTGTGGATCCCAGTCTGGGAACCCCTGAGATAGAATGATACAGCAAAATGTCATGGTACAAAAAATAGCTAGCATGCAGATCAAGCAAGTGTTTAGAGAAGTAAATGGAATTTTGGCCATGATTCTAGGGATATGAAATATAAAATTGGGTAACTTTGATGCACCTTCATGGGTGCTAGTGAGATAGGATATGAAGCATTAGCAGAAGTTTTTGTCTCCATATTCAAGGAATGATATACTTGTACTGGAGTCAGTACATATAAGATTAATTCCTTAGGAGTAGAAGTTGATGTATGATGAACAATTGAAAAGTTCGAGCTTTTGCTCACTAGAGTAATGAGAAATGAACTTACTGAAATACAGAGTGTTTATTTGGGGGTGGGGGAGGTTAAGAGGGTGTTTACTGAGATGATGTTACCTAGTGAGAGTACTTAGAACTGGAAGCATAATTTTAGAATGACTGCTTGTTCATTTTAAATGGAAAGGAAGAGGAATTTCTTCTCTCCATGACTCTCTGAACTTCTTTATCCCTGAGAGCTGTGGAGGCCATTCACAGTGGAGGATGACAGGCATTTACAATTACAAAGGAATCAGAGAACATAGGTTATGAAAGGTGAGGCAATGAGGCCAAAACTGGATCATCTATAGTCTTATTGAATAATGGGTTAGGCATGAGGGGCTAACTTGGCCACTGTCGTCCTGTTTCCTACAGAATTACATTACATGAAAACAAGTCCTTTGGCTCAATGTCTACATTAACCAAGGTGCCTTCTTGAGCTGGTCCCAGTTTCCTGTGACTGATCCATCTCTCTCTAACCCCTTCCTATATACATATTTGTCCAAATCTATTTTAAACCTTATAACTGTATCCACCTATACCACTTCCTCTGGCAGCTCATTCCATACATCCATCACCCTTGAAGAAACCAAACAGATCAAGTACCTTGGAATCAAAGTCCAGAATGATCTGCGTTGGAATGGTCAGACACATCATGCAACAGTGAATGCAAAAGGAGTCCTAAATTTCTTGAGACGCAATTTTCATCATTGTTTAACTTCTGTCAAGGAGAAGTTCGGCCACAGCTGGAATATGCAGCTGCTGCAGGTACTCGTTTCAATTTGAAATATTAACTACCAAGTCAGATGTGTACAGCAATTCATTCTTCCCCCGCAGCATGGAATAATCTTCATCCTACCATAGTCACACAATCAAACCCAATTAAATTTAAGACTGCTCTTCTTCTTCTTCTTCTTCTTCTTCTTCAAAAATCTCCTTCTTAAGTCCACCCTCCGCCGCCTCCAGTTTAAATTCCATGCGGAGTATTTAGGAGGACCAAGAACCAAGAACCCTAGGTGTGGAATAGCTTGCACCTCAGGTCCTCTTTCAATCTTTCCCTTATCACTTTAAAACTTTATCTTCTGGGTTTAGGTTCTGAGGATCTTATAAAAAGCTCTAAAGCAATTATGGACATCGTAACTGATGCCCATAATTACCTAGGACATGGCATTATTTTGCATTGTTACGTGCAGTTTTTGGATTGTGGGCGAAGCGAACGGGAACTGCAGCCGCGGTCAACTGGAGCAGTGCAATTGGGGACCCGGAACGGTTGCTGGGTGGCGCAACGGACGCTATTCACCCGAACACCAAACGCACGTGTTGTGTCCGCGCTTCTTTAACTCCCTGCCCTACAAAGAAACTGCTTAGCCTGTGTTTTTTATTCGCGTTTGTTTTGCTCCTCCATCCACCGTGATTTTTCTTTAACAACCTCGGTGGAGACTGTTGTGCTCTGATAGAAACTACGATAAGGTAATCAGAGGAGAGCGGCCTGGGCGTGAACCCGGAGAGAGGGACCTGGACTGGGGTCCAGGGCCGGTGCAGCGTGACTGCGCTTTGGAACCGGGAGGAGCCGTACTGAAGCTGGACTGCCCTCGGTTATTGCATCAGCAACCCTACATACTAATAATACAAGTAGGCAATCAACCTGTGAATTACTGTAAAATACATTTCATCGTATGTAATCAGATCTCAGAATGTTGAGTAAACGTTCCTAATAAAATATGGCAAGAACTCTTAAATGGTTATAATGTAAAAAGAACCTCTGTCAACATGGTCCATTTATTGTATGCAAAGCTGCATGGAGAGGATTGATACGAGAGAATTATGCATGGGAAATAAATATTTTTGTAGTAGATTGCAATTACCAAGAATAATAGCGATAACTTTACCAAAGAAACAATTCACTGGAGCATTACTGAGGCAGAAATAAGAAAAATTTGGCTATATATGTTCTGTAAAATGGAGACGAGGAATGCGGTTTGTAAAGGGAGAATTCAAGGGGGTATAACACAAGTGGTTGAAAAACTTTATGGCCGTATTTGGGATGAAAGGAGCAGAGAGAGTTCTGAAAGCTCAGACTTGGGATGACCAGTCACAATACTTGAAACTTTTATATGCAATATTAGGGAAAGTAGCAAATTTGGTATATGGCAAAGCAATAGAAAGTAAGAATTTAAATCTAAATGAGGGGCACAAATGGAGTACAGAGGAAACTTTAGCATGTCTGGAATCTAACTTGGGGGCTTCAGTGAGCCTGGGTAGGCTTGGGAATCAAGGGTACAGGATCTGAGATGGACGAAAGATTGTCAAATTGCAGATGGTTATTTTGAGGCACTTGGTATCAATATATATAAGGTATTATGGCAATGATTAATTTATTAGTTATAAAGCTCAGTAATATATATCAGATTATGTTTGATTAATTGGCTGGGTGATGTTGATTTTTAAAAACCTCAATTATTTGCTCCATTTGTATAGTTATGATGATATTCATTCTTAATGTGGGATAGAATTGGCATGACCTTGAAAGTTAATAGGTGTAGTTCATTGAATGCTAAAGTATGTATTTTGTAAATGTATATTTTATAGAAAGTCCCATGATGGAGTTCCAGGCTGTGGTGATGGCAGCTGCTGGGGGCTCCCGCATGATGGATCTAACTTCCAGTATCTCAAAGCCCCTTCTACCAGTTGGAAACAAACCACTGATATGGTATCCTCTTAACCTTTTGGAAAGACTTGGGTTTGAAGGTAGGTTATCACGTGCAGTGAAAGAGATGATGCAGAAAATGGCAAACAATATATTAATCAATATCAATTGAAATTGTCTTTGTACTTAACTGTATCAATGCTATATTCACAAACTTCCATTGGATTTTAGTGCCCTTACACCTCTGCCCTCACCATCATTCAGGGCTCCAAAGAGTCCTTCTAGTTGAGGCAACACTTCACCTGCTAGTCTGTCAGAATCTGTCATCTATTGTATCCGGTGCTCCTGGTGTGGCCTCATTTATACCAAATTTTAAAGTTCAAAGTAAATTTTATTATGCAAGTTTGTATGTTTCACCATATACAACCCACAGATTCATTTAATAAATCTATAGAATAATAGCCATAACAGGATCAGTGGAAGACCAGCCAGTGTGCAGAAAACAACAAACATTGCAAATACAAAAAGAGGAAATAATAAATAAGCAATAAATCTCAAGGACATGAGATGAATAGGCCTTGAACGTGAGTCCATTGGTTGTGAGAACATTTCAATGATAAAATGATTTTAACTAAGTGTAATTGGGTGAAGTTAGCCCCTTTGGTCAAGAGCCTGGTGATTGAGGGCTAGTAACTATTCCTGAGCCTGGTGGTGTAAGTCCTAAGGCTCTTGTACCTTCTTCCTGATGGCAGCAGCGAGAAGAGATGATGACCTGGATGATGGGGGTGGGGGGGGGTGTCCCTGATGATTGATACTGCTTTCCTATGGCAGTGTTTCATATAGATGTGCTTATGGTCAGGAGGGTTTTACCCATGATGGACTGGGCCGTATCCGCTCCTTGTAGGATTTTCTGTTCAAAGGCAGTGAGACTCAAAGTAAATTGGAGGGCCGCTTCATTGAGCACATTTGCTCCGTCCACCACAAAAGGCAGGGTTTTCCAATGGCCATGCATTTCAGTGTGACTTTTCATTCCCATTCCAACATGTCAATCCATCGCTACACACACAAAATGCTGGTGGAATGCAGCTGGCCAGGCAGCATGTATAGGAAGAAGTACAGTCGACGTTTCCCTCAGGATCAATAAAGTATGTCTGTCTGTCTGTTTTGGGTCGAGACCCTTTGTCAGGACTAACGGAAAAAAGAGATAGTCAGAGATTTGAAGTGGGAGGGGGAGGGAGAGACCTGAAATGACAGTAGAAGACAGGAGGGGGAGGGATGAAGCTAAGAGCTGGGAAGTTGATTGGCAAAAGGGATACAAGGCTGGAGAAGGGGGAGTATCATAGGACAGCCCTTCCCCTTTCTTTCTTCCAAGGCCTTCCATCCTATGATACTCCCCCTTCTCCGGTCTTGTATCCCTTTTGCCAATTAACTTCCCAGCTCTTAGCTTCATCCCTCCCCCTCCTGTCTTCTCCTATCATTTCGGGTCTCCCCCTTCCCCTCCCACTTTCAAATCTCTTACTATCTCTTTTTTCCGTTATTCCTGACGAAGGGTCTTGACCCAAAATGATGACTGTACTGCTTCCTATAGATGTTGCCTAGCCTGCTGTGTTCCACCAGCATTTTGTGTGTGTTGCTTGAATTTCCAGCATCTAGATTTTCTCGTGTTTGTGTCAATCCATCGCTTCCTTTAGTGTCATAATGAGGCCACTCTCAGGTTGAAAGAGCAACATCTCATATTCCGTCTGGGGTAGCTTTCAATCTGATGGCATTAACTTCTCTGACTTCTGGTAATTTCTCTTCCCTCCCCTTCGATCTTTTATCAAGCCCCAATTATGCTCTTCCCCTTTCTCTTCTCTGCATCTTCACATCAACTCCCTCAGGTCCCCTCATCATTCTCTTTCTTCCAAGGTCTACTGTCCTATCAGATTCCTCCTTCTTCAGCCCTTGATCTCTTCTGCCTGCCACTTCCCAGCTTCTTAATTCATCTACCCCCTCACCTGGTTTCACCTATCACCTGCCAGCTTATACTCCTTCCCCTCTCCCACCTTCTCATTCTGCATCTTCCGGCTTCTTTTCCAGTCCTGATGAAGGATCTCCTCCATAGATGCTGCCTGACTTGCTAAGTTCCTCTGGAATTTTGTGTTTGTTGCTCAATATTTTAATCAAGATCAATTGAAATTTTCTTTATACTTGAAATTATCAAAAGCAAATTCACTTTCCTTGGGTTTTGGTGTTAAATGTTTCAGTTAATGTTCTTGTTTTGCATGTACTCGATGGAATTTGATTAGATACATTCATTGATGAATAGGGGCTAAAGTGGCCAAGTGTCACTCCATTTTTGAAGATGACATTTTGGGATTCCTAGTTAATCTAATATTATGTCAAAAAGTGAGCATAATACCCCTTTTTGGAAGTGATAATTTGGACAACAAAAGAAAGGTAATTGTTAACCTTAAAAACATTATGTGTATTGCCTGTTCATGAGTTGTGCAGAGCCTAGGCCTTGTACGGTATTCTCTGTAACACCTGGAATTGCTTGGCAGTCTCCTGCTTAAGTACATATGACGTCTAAATCTACTCAACTGGATTAGATTTTCAAAATTGGACTTGCTCAAAATTAACCATCTTTGTGACATTGTTTTCAATAGTTACCTGTAGCTACAGAAATCATAATAGCTTTAAAGACATCAGCACCGTCTTCATTATTCTGGCCAAATACCTTGAAACTTGGTCAGAGATGTGACTGAGCCATTGTAAGTTTTCTGAACATTATGTTTTAGTGAAACACGAAAGTGGAGTAGACCAAATGGCCCTTGAGGTAACTGGCACAGATTCAACTTTCCGGTCCTATCCCCATAATGCTCTGCAAGTCTGGAGATCAGTTGAATATCGCCTACTGTATTTTGTTTTTGATACACTTTTTAAAAAATGGATCTTGATTCTAGTAGTTCTATCTCTGTATATAACTTTGTTGTTGCCTTTTACCTTTCCAGTTCTCTCCTCCTCCCCCCCCCCATTAACTTTTATTCCAATTTGAAACATCTGTAGATATGTTCAGTAACCACTTTAATAGGTACACCTGCTCGTTCATGCAAATATCTAATCAGTCATGTGACAGCATCTCTGCATAAAATCTTGCAGACATAGTCAGTCTTGATGAAGAGTCTCAGCCCGAAACGTTGACAGCGCTTCTCCCTATAGATGCTGCCTGGCCTGCTGCGTTCCACCAGCATTTTGTGTGTGTTGTTTGAATTTCCAGCATCTGCAGATTTCCTCATGTTTGAGACATAGTCAGTGTTGTTTGGTCTGATTAACATCAGAACGGGGAAGAAAAGTGATTCTGACTGTGAATGATTGTTGGTGCCAGATGGGTGGCTTGAGTATATCAGAAACTGCTAATCTCCTAGGATTTTCACACACTGCAATCTCTAGAGTTCACAGAGAATGGTGTGAAAAACAAAAAAAAAATCAAGTGAGAAGTTGTTTTGTGGTAGAAAATGCCTTGTTAATGAGAAATATCGGAGTAGAATGGCCAGACTGGTCCAAGATGACAAGAAGGTGACAATAACTCAAATAACTATGTGTTACAACAGTGGTGTGCAGAGGAGCATCTTTGAACACACAGCACATTGAACCTTGAAGTGTATGGGCTACAGCAGCAGAAGACCATACTGGGTTCCACTCCTGTACCTAATAAAGTGGCCATTGAGTGTATACCTGCTATCATTTTACCCATTGCCTGGTGTCACTGCTTGAACGTAATTAGACTTCTGCTGGATTTTTAAATTACTTTCCAAATTATCTTTTCTTCTGCTCAGATTGTTCATTCTCAAGACACCAACCCACAATATTATAATGTTTTTTATCTTTTCATACTAACAGGCCCTTTGCTATTTCTCTAATTTTTTTGTGCTGCTCAGACCTCAGTGATCTAATCTTATAAATGCACCTCTCATCAAGAAGGAATCTGACATAAAAATCCTATATTTTCTGATTAAATATTCCATTAGCAGTAGTTAATGTTAAGTTTTGTAACTTCAAAACATTAAACTAATTTGAAAGAAGACATGGGAGTCCGGAAATGCGGGTCGAACTTCGTGTATATTTTAAGTGAGGTGCACGGGTATCACGTGATAGAGTGATGGTGTATGCAATTCACATATTTATACAAGAAACAATTATTTAAATGAACAAAAATTATATATATAATTGCTCAGTGAGACTGCAGGCGACATTGGATGCACGAGAACTCTAGCGGGGCTTGCAAGACATTACTTCCTACAAAGTGAAACCCAATAGCATGAATAGCAGTGATGCTTCACTACCAGATGAACTCAATGCCCTCTGTGCCCACTTTGAAAGGGCGAACACAACTACAGCTGTGAAGATCCCTGCTGCACCTGATGACCCTGTGATCTCTGTCTCAGAGGCCGATGTGAAGCTGTCTTTAAAGAGAGTGAACCCTCTAAAGGTGGAAAGTCCCGATGGAGTAGCTGGTAAGGCTCTGAAAAATCTGTGCCAACCAGCTGACGGGAGTATTCACGGGTATTTTCAACCTCTCACTGCTACAGCCGGATGTTCCCGCTTGATTCAAAAAGGCAAAAATTCTATCACTGCCTAAGAAGAATAACATGAGCTGCCTTAATGCCTATCGCCCAGTAGCACCCACATCTACAGTAATTAAATGCTTTGAGAGGTTGGTCATGACTAGACTGAACTCCTGCCTCAGCAAGGACCTGGACCCATTGCAATTTGCCTATCACCACAATAGGTCAATGGCAGATGCAATCTCAATGGCTCTCCACACGGCTTTAGACCACCTAGACAACACAAACACCTACGTCAGGATGCTGTTCATCGACTGCAGCTCAGCATTTAATACCATCATTCCCACAATCCTGATTGAGAAATTGCAGAACCTGGGCTTCTGTACCTCCCTCTGCAATTGGATCCTTAACTTCCTAACCAGAAGACCACAATCTATGCAGATTGGTGATAACATATCCTCCTCGCTGACGATCAACGCTGGTGCACCTCAGGGATGTGTGCTTAGCCCACTGCTCTATTCTCTCTATACCCATGACTGTGTGGCTAGGCATAGCTCAAATACCATCTGTAAATTTGCTGATGATACAGCCATTGTTGGTAGAATCTCAGATGGAGGCGAGAGGACATACAGCAGTGAGATATGCCAACTAGTAGAGTGGTGTCGCAACTTCAACTTTGCACTCAACGTCAGTAAGAGGAAAGAGCTGATTGTGGACTTCAGGAAGGGTAAGACGAAGGAACACATACCAATCCTCATAGAGGGATCAGAAGTGGATAGAGTGAGCAGCTTCAAGTTCCTGGGTGTCAAGATCTCTGAGGGTCTGACCTGGTCCCAACATATCGATGCAGTTTTAAAGAAGGCAAGACAGTGGCTATACTTTATTAGGAGTTTGAAGAGATTTGGCATGTCTGCAAAAACACTCAGAAATTTCTATAGTTGTACCATGGAGAGCATTCTGACAGGCTGCATCACTGTTTGGTATGGGCAGGGTGGGCACTACTGCACAGGACTGAAAGAAGCTGCAGAGGATTGTAAATTTATTCAGCTCCATCTTGGGTACTAGCCTACAAAGCACCCAGGACATCGTCAAGGAGTGGTGTCTCAGAAAGGCAGTGTCCATTATTAAGGACCTCCAGCACCCAAGCAATGCCCTTTACTCACTGTTACCATCAGATAGGAGGTACAGAAGCCTGAAGGCACACACACATTCAGTGTTTCAGGAACAGCCTCTTCCTCTCTGCCATCTGATTCCTAAATGGATGTTGAACCCTTGGACACTACCTCACTTTTTTTTAACATATAGTATTTCTGTTTTTTATACGGTTTTTAATCTATTGAAGTTATACTGTTGAAGTCAGAAGTTTACATAGACTTCGGTTGAAGTCATTAAAACTCATTGTTTAACCACTCCACAGATTTCATATTAGCAAACTATAGTTTTGGCAAGACGTTGAAGACATCTACTTTGTGCATGACACGAGTAATTTTTCCAACAATTGTTTACAGACTGACTATTTCACTTTTAATTGACTATATCACAATTCCAGTGGGTCAGAAGTTTATAAACAAAATCAAAAGAAATCAGCCAAGACTTCAGAAAAAAAAATCATGGACCTCCACAAGTCTGGTTCATCTTTGGGAGCAATTTCCAAACACCTGAAGGTACGATGTTCATCTGTACAAACAATAGAAGGCAAGTATAAACACCATGGGACCACGCAGCCATCATATCACTCAGGAAGGAGACACATTCTGTCTCCTAGAGATGAACGTACTTTGGCACGAAAAGTGCAAATCAATCCCAGAACAACAGCAAAAGACCTTGTGAAGATGCTGGAGGAAACAGGTAGACAAGTATCTATATCCACAGTAAAACAAGTCCTATATTGACATAACCTGAAAGGCTGCTCAGCAAGGAAGAAGCCACTGCTCCAAAACCGCCACAAAAAGACCAGACTACAGTTTGCAAGTGGACATGGGGACAAAGATCTTGCTTTTTGGAGAAATGTACTCTGTTCTAATGAAAAAAAACTTTTTGGCCATAATGACCATCGTTAAGTTTAGAGGAAAAAGAGTGAAGTTTACAAGCCGAAGAACACCATCCCAACCGTGAAGCATGGGGGTGGCAGCATCATGTCGTGGGGGTGCTTTGCTGCAGGAGGGACTGGTGCACTTCACAAAATAGATGGCATCATGAGGAAGGAAAATTATGTAAATATATTGATGCAACATCTCAGGACATCAGCCAGGAAGTTAAAGCTCGGTCGCAAATGGGTCTTCCAAATGGACAATGACCCCAAGCGTACCTCCAAAGTTGTGGCAACATTGCTTAAGGACAACAAAGTCAAGGTATTGGAGTGGCCATCACAAAGCCCTGACCTCAATCCGATAGAAAATTTGTGGGCAGAACTGAAAAAGTGTGTGCATGCAAGGAGGCCTACAAACCTGACTCAGTTACACCAGTTTTGTCTGGAGGAATGGAACAAAATTCCAGCAACTTATTGTGAGAAGCTTGTGGAAGGCTACCCAAAACATTTGACCCAAGTTAAACAATTTAAAGGCAATGCTACCAAATACTAACAAAGTGTATGTAAACTTCTAACCCATTGGGAATGTGATGAAAGAAATAAAAGCTGAAATAAATCATTCTCTCTACTGTTATTCTGACATTTCACATTCTTAAAATAAAGTAGTGATCCTAACTGACCTAAGACAGGGAATATTTTCTAGGATTAAGTGTCAGGAATTTTGAAAAACTGAGTTTAAATGTATTTGGCTAAGGTTTATGTAAACTTCTGACTTCAAGTGTATACTGTATAAGGTATACTGAATAAGATTTACTTATTATTTTTTCTTCTATATTATTGTATTGAACGACTGCTGCTAAGCTAACGAATTTCAGTGGTAATAAGCCTGAATTTGAATCTGATTCTGAATATTGAAATATTAAATATACAACACTCCTCTCTGCTTAGCTATAAACTCTGTCTCAATGGAAAATGCATCTCAACAGTATATGATATAATACAGCCACTATATAATACAACCGCTGTGGATGTCAGCAGAACACAAAATCACTCAGATATTACTGAAATATTAAATACACAAGTTATCCTCTCAATGACCTGGCTGAAAACAATTTTCAACAGTTTTTTTTTTCCATGACTTTCAATGTGTTACCTTGCTTGTTGCATTTTAATGAAACTTGGTGTTGTGAGTTGCAGTGCTGTTCACAGATCAGAAGATGATTAATATCAAATATAGGATAATTTTTCTGCAGTGTAATTGAAGTAGGTACTTGAATATAAAGCCTCTGGGATCACACAGGTGCTTTGTTATGGTGTCTCTGGGAGCAGTTGTTTCTTTAGATAATGTACTCCTTGTTACATTCAATGTATTGTTTGTAAGTGATGATGTAAAATTATTTCCAAGCTACTCACAAGCCCACAATGAGGTGGTCTTCCGCTTTGGCAAGATTGTTGACTTGGAAATACTTTAGTACTTATAATTGCTATATTACCATGAGATGGCGCTACACCTCTTGTAACTCTCAGTATGAAAATTGGATAAGCTGTATTTTGAGGAGTATAGCTTTCAAAAATAAAGTATACTAAGACAATTTTGTTGCTGAAAAATATAACATAACTTTAACCATTGGGAAACAGGGTTCTAGCAATTGAAGAGATTAAATAAATTTATGTAAAATCCAGTTCATTGTGCTGTTGTATTTAGTTTTACATTAGTCCATTGATAAATCTGCAAAATTAAATGTTACAAATTTTAAAAATCTCAACCATTTTCATATCATGACCTTTTAATGTATTTATAAGGAGGAAGACCATAAATTGTCCAGGGCTTCATTTAAAAAACAAATTTGTGGGAGAAAGTGGGTATTGTGGTGTGTATCTGGTGGTGGTGCGTGGAGTGATGATATATGTCATAGTAGATATTGTTACAATGAATTGTAGTACACGTGTTCCATATTAGAACTGAGATGACATTGCAAGAAATGTGCTGATTAATGCTTATACTGATTATTGTTAATAATAAGGTTGATTAGTCCAGGAACTTGTACTGTGTAATATTTATAAGTGTTTTCCACAGAGGTGATTTCCATATGACAGTCATTCCTCTTTGTGAAAGTCACATGTTGTAAAGTTTCACAGCTCTGTGGCAAATATTTTAGTTCAAACAAAATTTGTCTAGAGTTGCATTTTTGAGAGTCAAAATGATCTTCATTATAAAAGAAATAGGAAGTCACTTTAAGTCTGATTTAATCCACCCTTCCACAAATTTTGCTTGGGAGGGTGATCTCTTCATTTCAGCATCATAAATCCCTATGAAATTTGTATGATGCAGACTTGAAATACCACCTCCCACTAATCAGGAGAATTATTTTTTCTAGTGAACTGATTTTCTGTAACAGAATAATAGTATTTTTGGATTCACATGCAAATTTTCTCCAAAGCCTATTATGCTTTCAAAGTATTTTGACTAATTCCTGGAAAATAGTGTTCATTTTTCTACATGCTGCTTGTAAGAAAATACTGCACTTGCGACACAAAGGTGGAAAAGCATCTCCTTATGTTTTAGTATCAACTTCTTCAATAATAGCACATCTTTCCAGAACTTGTTTTTGTGGATATTAACACAATATGACGCGTTGAGCTGGCAACTTGGCCTCGTTTAAAAAAAAACAAATGCCAAAGAAATGGTAGGGTATCTGCCCGATGCGCCACAGGGCGCAGAGAGGAACAAGAAAAGAGAGACAATATGATCAGGCAGTGTGTGGAACGTACTATAAGGTATAAAATCTGGTCTGAGTTCTTCCACACTGGCTGGATTTTACACACCTGGCTGCTGTATTTGAGAACAAAACCATGCTGATTATTCTTCCAAAAAGAGACATACTGAGAATGCTATATAAATCCAGTTTATATTGCACCTACACCCTGTATTTGCCTTTATTAACTAGCTATGAAGGCGACAGATAGTACATACTGTACTTGATCTAGTGGCATTTTTTGGAGAATATTAATAGTTAGTTATGTCCTTTTGCTATTAGTGAAAAAAAGGCTTATTTAAATACTTATTTTTGAAATGTCTTTCCTAAGGAGGATTTTGTTCAGTCTTAATCTATTGATGTGGAGTACTCAAGGAGTTTGAGACTTTAAACAAACTGGTGCAAATATGTTCTGTCCAATTCTGGAGTACGAGTCCTAGACACACATTATGGAAGTGATAACCTCAAATCTGGTGATTATCTTTAGTTGAATCTGATGGCTGTGGAAATTCCTGCGCCTTTTCATCAATTAAAAATGTTATTTCAAGCATTTAACCTTAATCAACCACAGAATTTGTTTTTGCAATTGAAAATTACCTTTGGATGGAGTGAAATGCAATTATAACAATTTCTGGAGCAATTCCTATTACTAATGAAATTGACCAGGTACTTCTTGGCATAAACTACAATTGTGATGTGGTTTCTGTATTAGCCATGTGTCGTGATCTTTGTTTTTGTATAATTCTTTGAAATTTTGCTGGGGAAATTAGGCCACACTATTCTTGAAGTACCCACCATCTGCAATTCTGAACTAACATGTAGCACTTTTATGGTGTAAACCCAAGTAATAACAAAATAACAAGAGCAAAGGCTTTCTGACTTGTATTGTTTCGCAAAAGGCAGTGTAAGTTGAGTAAATTGTTATACTTAACTGAAAGTGCTGGTGTCAACCATGCTTCTATTCATCATTACCACCATTATGAGCTGATTCATATGATGTGGGCGATCATGGTCTTCCATCTGGCTTGAGTCTGAAAAGTTCTAATAAGCTTTTCAAAATTTTTGCCTGCCATTCCTTGATATAACTCATGAACTCACAACTTTTTTTTTCTATCACTATGAAATTTTCGATCTTCACTTTCCTCAGTACATATCCTAGAAATTCCTGCTGCCGTTTCCTGATTGATGATGATCAGCTCTCTTCTGATTCTGGCTTTTCGCAACACTTCCTCGTTTGTACATCTGTCCTTTCATGATATTTTCATCATTCTTCTCAAAAACCACATTTCTGCAGCTTCAAGTCTGGCCTCATTTTTCTTTGATATTGTCCAACATTTGTTTCCATGTTAGTGTGGAATGAATGTACCACCGCAGCACTGAGTTCCTACCCACAGAAATTATGTTCTTCCTTAGTATCTTGCTCAAAAGCTCGAATGTACATTTAGACATCCCAATCCTTCTATTAATTTCAACATCAGCCCTACCATCAGCTGTACTTCTATTAATATTACTCAATAACAGATATGCATTTTTAAAAATTCAGTCTGAAAGTTTGTCACTAGTCATAGCAGTTAAGAGGATATGCAATAGTGATTAGCTCTTACCAGGACAATAAGAAACATTACTATAATTCTTATGGCCAGATATTTTTACTCGCTTTGATAGTTTCATCTGTGGCTATTAATAAAGTTTAAAGTAAATTTATTATTAAAGTATATATATACACCATATACAACTCTGAGGTTCATTTTCTTGCCAGCATGCACAATAAATCCAAGAAAACACAATAGGATCAATGAAAGCCAACAGGACAGACAAACAGCCAACAAACTATGTAAATGCAAAAGTAAAATAAAAGAAATAATAATAAATAAGCAATAAATGTCAAGAACAAGAGATGAAGAGTCCTTGGAAGTGAGTCCCCATAGGTTGTGGGAACAGTTCAGTAATGGGACAAGTGAAATTATCCCCACTGATTCAAGAGCCTGATGGTTGAGGGGTAATAACTGTTCCTGAACCTATAATGTGGATCCTGAGGCTGCTGTACCTTCTTCATGATGGTGGATGCTGCTTTCCTGTGACAACGCTCTATGTAGATGTGCTCAATGGTGGGGAGGGTTCTATCCATGAGGGAATGGGCCATATCCATTACTTTTTGTAGGATTTTCTGTTCATGGGCATTAGTGTTTCCATACCAGATCATGATGCAACCAGTCAGTATATTCTCCATCAGACATCTGTGGAACTTCGTCAAAGTTTTAGATGTCATGCAGTATTTTCGTAAACCTCTCAGGAAGTGGAAGCGCTGCCGTGCTTTCTTTGTAATTCCAGGAGCAGGTCATGGTGACGAGGTTTCCCGCATGTCGGCTTTGCTTGTTTGGAAGGAGAACTTCGCGGGCATTTGGGCTCATTCTAGGCCAGTCAGCGGCAGGAGCAGGCCACAGCAACAAGGTTTCCCACAGGTCGGCGATGCTAATTTAAAAGTACAGAAGGGACAAGCAGGATGACCGTTGTTGGGAGTAGGCCAGTGGTGAGAGTAGGTGTGTTAGGCTTTGGCTCAAAGGAAGTTTCAGTTCAGAAGAGGTGTTGGCTGTGGGTAAGTTTCTGTAAGGTTCCCTTTTTTTAACCTACTGTACCTAGTGTAGTAAATGGCTGTTGTGTGTTCTGCACGCTGGATGTTAGATAGATAGATACTTTATTCATCCCCATGGGGAAATTCAACATTTTTTTTTCCAATGTCCCATACACTTGTTGTAGCAAAAACTCATTACATACAATACTTAACTCAGTAATAATATGATATGCATCTAAATCACTAACTCAAAAAGCATTAATAATAGCTTTAAAAAAAAAGTTCTTAAGTCCTGGCAGTTGAATTGTAAAGCCTAATGGCATTGGGGAGTATTGACCTCTTCATCCTGTCTGAGGAACATTGCATCGACAGTAACCTGTCGCTGAAACTGCTTCTCTGTCTCTGGATGGTGCTATGTAGAGGATGTTCAGGGTTTTCCATAATTGACCGTAGCCTACTCAGCGCCCTTCGCTCAGCTACCGATGTTAAACTCTCCAGTACTTTGCCCACGACAGAGCCCGCCTTCTTTACCAGCTTATTAAGACGTGAGGCGTCCTTCTTCTTAATGCTTCCTCCCCAACACGCCACCACAAAGAAGAGGGCGCTCTCAACAACTGACCTATAGAACATCTTCAGCATCTCACTGCAGACATTGAATGACGCCAACCTTCTAAGGAAGTACAGTCGACTCTGTGCCTTCCTGCACAAGGCATCTGTGTTGGCAGTCCAGTCTAGCTTCTCGTCTAACTGTACTCCCAGATACTTGTAGGTCTTAACCTGCTCCACACATTCTCCATTAATGATCACTGGCTCCATATGAGGCCTAGATCTCCTAAAGTCCACGACCATCTCCTTGGTCTTGGTGATATTGAGACACAGGTAGTTTGAGTTGCACCATATCACAAAGTCCTGTATCAGTTTCCTATACTCCTCCTCCTGTCCATTCCTGTCACACCCCACTATGGCCGTGTCATCAGCGAACTTCTGCACATGGCAGGACTCCGAGTTATATTGGAAGTCTGATGTGTACAGGGTGAACAGGACCGGAGAGAGTACGGTTCCCTGTGGCGCTCCTGTGCTGCTGACCACCGTGTCAGACCTACAGTCTCCCAACCGCACATACTGAGGTCTATCTGTCAAGTAGTCCACTATCCAATCCACCATGTGAGAGTCTACTCCCATCTCCGTTAGTTTGTGCTTTAAGATCTTGGGCTGGATGGTGTTAAAGGCACTAGAGAAGTCAAGGACCCAGACCCAGAGTCTCCCAGGTAACCGCATCCGCATTGTGCATCCAACAGCAGCTCCTTGAGGACTGCATGAGGGATCTGGAGCAGCAGCTGGATAACCTTTGGCTTGTACAGGATAGTGAGCAGATAACCAATCAGAGTTACAGGGAAGTAGTCACCCCTAAATTGCAGGAGGCGAGTAGCTGGATGACACTCAGGTGAAATGGAAATGTGAATGGGCAGTTAGCGCAGAACACCCCTGTGGTCATTCCCCTCAATAATAAGTATACCGTTTAGGATACTGTTGTGGGGGATGATCTTCCAGGGGAATGTTGCGGAGTCTAGGTTACTGGCACTAAGCATGGGTCTGTTGTGCAGAAGGGAAAGAGGGAGAAGAAGGGAGTGATAGTAATAGGAGACTCAATAGTCAGGGGAACGAACAGGAGATTTTGTGGACGTGAACGGTATGTGAGCAGTACCATCTGAATAGTATGTTGCTTCCCAGGTGCCAGGGTCAGGGATGTCTCGGATCGCATCCACGGCATTTTGGAGGGAAGGGAGAGCAGCCAGATGTCTTGGTACATATTGGTACTGTAGTGCCCTGGTTCACTTCTTTACTGTAATGCTGTCGGTATTTCATTTAGCAGCTCTGTTCTGCTTTCAGCCTGTTTGGGTTCTTGTTGAAGATAAGGGATGATGTGGAATGTGTGCCATTCAATTAGCCGGAGGTTTTCTTGGTGAGGAACAATAGGTTGGTCTTGGCTTTTGTTCATCGGGAGATAAAGAGAGAAGACACTGGGGTGAACTGGTCATACCGTACGATCCGGTGGGAGACCTGTGTGTTCGAGATGGATTGCAAGCAACGTTCAGAAGGCAGTGTGTGCTTTCATGTTGACCGAGGGCCCAGCGCATGAGTGACAGAGAAGTTCAAGGTGAGCTCCAACTTGTGCACATTTGACTGTTTAATTAGAATGGGTTCTTTTCTTTTTGTAATTCTTTACTAACCCTTTAGTTAAGTTTCATAAATACAATTCCTTTAATCATATGTAGTGTACTGTCTGTTATTTCTTGGCACTAATTTGTAACAGGGTAGCAAATTATACAGGATCTACACAACCAGGGTTTGGGGTAGGACGAACCATCTCAATCTCATGAGTTTCGCGGGACTTGAGACTGTCTTCCCTAGATTTACAGAGCCAGTGTGTTTCAGTACCAATGTCAAAGTAAGGAAAAGCAAAGAGGTCCTGAAAAGAGCACTCGCAGGTGGGTCATCTTATTGCACTATCACAGATTGTCAGGTATGTTGTGGTCATCACTGAATCATGGCTGAAGGATGGTTGTAGTTGGGAGTTGAATATCCAAGGTTACATATTGTATTGGAGGAATAGGAAGGAGGGCAGATGGGGTGGTGTGGCTTTGTTGGTAAAGAATGGCATCAAATCTGTAGAAGAAGGTGACATAGGATTGGAAGATGTTGAATCCTTGTGGGTTGAGTTAGAAAACTGCAAGGGTAAAAGGACCCTGATGGCAATTATATACAGAACTCCCCAACAGTAGCTGGTTTGTGGACCTCAGATTACAACAGGAAGGAGAAAAGGCGTGTCAAAAAGGCAATGTTATGAGAGTCATTGGAGATTTCAACATGCAGGTAGATTGGGAAAATCAGGTTGGTAATGGATCTCAAGAGAGTGAGTTTGTTGAATGTCTGCGAGATGGCTTTTTAGAGCAGATTATTGTTGAGCCTTCTAGGGGATCAGCTATATTGGATTGGGTGTAATGTAATGAACTGGAGGTGATTTTGGAGCTTAAGGTAAAAGAACCTAGTGTACCAGATGTTGAAAGGTGTGAGGGAGGAGAAGTGAGTGCAGTTACTATTACAAGGGAGAATGTGCTCAAAAAGCTTAAAGACCTAAGGGTTCATGTTACCTGGACCAGATGAACTACACCCCCGGGTTCTGAAAGAGCTAGTGGTAGAGATTGTGGAGGCGTTAGTAATGATTTTTCAAAAATCATTGGACTCTAGCGTGGTGCCAGAGGAGTGGAAAATTGCAAATGTCACTCCGCTCTTTAAGAAGGGAGGAAGGCAGCAGAAAGGAAATTATAGACCAGATAGCCTGACATCAGTGGTTGGGAAGATGTTGAAGTCATTTGTTAAGGATGAGGTTATGGAGTACTTGGGGACATAGGCCATGATAGGACAAAGTCAGCATGGTTTCCTTAAGGGAAAATCTTACCTAATGAACCTGCTGGAATTCTTTGAGGAGATTACAAGTAGGATAGATAAAGGGGATGCAGTCGATGTTGCATTTTACGACTTTCAGAAGGCTGTTGACAAGGTGCCAGGCATGAGGCTGCTTACTAAGTTAAGAGCCCATGGTATTATAGGAAAGTTACTGGCATGGTTAGAGCATTAGCTGATTGGTAGGAGGCAGCAAGTTGGGGGGAATAAAAGGATCCTTTTCTGGTTGGCTGCCAATGACTAGTGGTGTTCTTCAGGGGTTCATGTTGAGACCACTTCTTTTTATGCTATATATCAATGATTTAGATGATGGAATCATCTAAATTTAGATGGCTTTGTTGCCAAGTGTGCAGATGATACGAAGATTGGTGAAAAGGCAGGTAGTGTTGAGGAAACAGGAAGGCTGCAGAAGGACTTAGATTAGGAGAATGGGCAAGAATGTGGCATATGAAAGACAATGTTGGAAAATGCATGGTCATGCAGTGTGGTAGAAGAAATAAATGTGCAGACTATTTTCAAAATGGGGAGAAAATCCAAAAATCTGGGTTGCGAAGGGATTTGTGAGTCCTTGTGCAGAACAACCTAAAGGTTAACGTGCCGGTTGAGTCAGTGGTGAGGAAGGTAAATGCAATTTTAGCATTCATTTCAAGAGGTCATTCATACAAGAGCAGGGCTGTTATGCTGAGGCATTATAAGGCAATGGTGAGGCCTCACCTTGAGTATTGTGAACAGTTTTGGGCTTCTCATCTAAGAAAAGGTGTGCTGGCATTGGAGAGGGTTCAGAGGAGCACACAAGGATGATTCCACAAACGAAACGGTTATCATGTGGTGAACATTTGATGTCTGGATCTGTGATCACTGGAATTCAGAAGGAGGGAGGGGATCTCTTTGAAATCTTTAGAATCTTGAAAGGTCTAGACAGATGTGGAAAGGATGTTTCCTATGGTGGGGGAGCCTAGGGCAAGAGGGTACAACCTCAGGATAGAGGTGTGTCCATTTAAAACAGAGATTCGGAGAAATTTTTTTTAGCCAAAAGGTGGTGAATTTGTGGAATTTGATATGACAGGCAGCTGTGGAGGCCAGGTCAGTGGGTTTATTTGATTGGATACGGCATCAAAGGTTACGGGGAGTGGGGCTGAGAAGGGGAAAAAGGATCCGCCATGATTGAATAGTGGAGCTGACTTGATGGGCCAAATGGCCTAATTCTTCTCCTATATCTTATGGTCTTGTGGTCTTCATTGCACTTACTAATAACACCGAGGAATTTAAAGTTGCTGACCCTCTCCATCTCTGATCCCCTGATAGGACTGATTCATGGACCTCCTGTTTACTCCTGAAGTCAATAATCAGCTTCTTGGTCTTGCTGGCATTGAGTGAGAGGATTTTGTCACACCACACAGCCAGATTTTCAATCTTCCTCCTATATGCTGATTCTTTGTTTCAGCCAACAACAGTGGTGTTATCAGCAAACTTAAATGTGACATGTCTCTTAGAAGTAAGTGTACAGTAGAGTAGAGTGGGGGCTAAGCAAACAGTCTTGCGGTACTCCTGTGCTGATGGAGATTTTGGAGAATATGTTGTTGCCAATCCTAACTGACTGGGGTCTGCAACTGAGGAAATCAGGATCTGATTGCACAAGGAGTAATTGAGGTTAAGGTCTTGAAGCTTACTGATTTGTTTTAAGAGGATGATGGTATTGAATGAAGGGCATCCTGGTGCATGTGCCTTCTCAGGCAGGAGTTGATGAGTTTCATCACTAACCTCTAAAAGCACTTCGTCATTGTGGATGTAAGTGTTACTGGATGATAGTCATTCTTCTTAGGCACTGGTATAATTGAAGCCTACCTAAAGTAGGTGGGTAGCTCAGACTGCCAAAGCAAGAGGTTAAGGATATCAGTGAACACTCCAGCCAGTTGATCAGCAGAGATCTTTAGTACTCGGCCAGATATCCCATCAGGACCAGGTGCTTTATGTGGGTACATCCTCTCACTTTGACCCTCAAAATCACAGGGTCATCAGGGGCTGTGGGAGTCTGTGACGGTTCCTCCGTTTTTATGGTCATAGCGAGCATAGACGACGTTGGGCTCATATGGGAATGAAGCTTTTTTTGTCACCTTTTTTGTTTGGTTTATAGCATTCAAGCCCTGCCACAGCTGTTGAGCATCCTTCAGTGATTTAGGTTTGGTTCGGAATTGCCACTTCACACATGAAATGGCTTTTTGGAGATCGTACCCACATCTCTTGTATCTTAATTGGTCTGATCTAGCCCTCAGCAGATTGCGAATCTCATGGGCTTCTAATTGGGGAAGACTGAATGATTCTTGTGGGGATGCACTTGTCTACAACTGTTCATAAAAGGTCTGTGACAACTGTGCCGCGCCAATGGCTTTTGGAATTGCCTGGTGAAAGAAGCCATTGAAATAAAACTAGAGGAAAAGAATTTTAACAAAGATGAAGGTATTGCTCTAAGTAAGAACTGGAATTCAATTGTAAACAAGGTGGGACAGTGGAAACCTGATTGGATGAGCACAAACCAGTCACGAGGGACAGACAACGGAGTATATATACCACCGAAATCGACATGCCTTAGCCTCATCCCTGATGGAGATGGCAGAGTTTGTCATTGAAGCATAAAAAACTGTTTTTGGCTGGAAGCCCAAGAAGAGTTTATTTGTGTAGTGTATTCATACAGATCCTCTGATGAGTGCTTGAACATGCCTCCTGCACCAACTCAAAGCAGTCCCGTAACCGCTCCTCTGCCTCCCGCAGCCACTTTTTTTCTTGTCCTTAATTTTGGAGCCTTGCTCTCCCTGTATGCAGCTGGAGGAGGAGGACAGCCAAGTGATCAGATTTCCTAAAATGCAGTCTAGGTGTGGAATGGTAGGCATGCCTTATCATAGCTGTGGTCTAGTGTGTTGGGGCCTCTGGTATGGCAGGTTATATGCTGATGATAATTGGGCAGAGATTTCTTTAAACTAGCCTGATTGAAGTCCCCGACTATTATTTGAAATGAGTCGGGATGGGCTACTTCTTGTTTGGTGATGGTAGCATTCAGTATCTTGAGTGTCTGATTAACACCTGGCCTTTGATGGTATGTAAACTGTGGTCAGGATCATGAGGAGAACTTTTTTGGTAAGTAAAATGGTCTGCACTTAATCACTAGATGTTCTAGGGTGGGGAAGCAAGAGTATGAAAAAACTACCGTGTCCAAGCACCACAAAGAGTTTATCATGAAACACAGATTTTCCCTTCTCTGAATCAGCTGTTTGTTCCATCCTGTGTATTGAGAAGCCTTCAGGTCTTAATGATGCATCTGACATATCTGGAGTGAGCCATGTCTCTGTGAAACACAGAACACAGCAGCTCCTCATTTTCCTCTAATTACCATAATCTTGTCCTTAGGTCCTCAATCTCATTCTTCAGCAGCTGTACATTTGCGAACAATGTGCTGGGTAGAGAGAGTTTCATTCCTCTGCGTCTCAGCTTAGTTTGGAGTCCTCCCCTCCTCCTCCTCTTCCAGCCATGGCAATGTACCTTCATCCACTTAAGGGTGCTGTACTTGCATGCTTGAGAATTAAGTCTGCCAGGTCCTTCAGAAAATCATGAAATTGCTAGTTCATTAAGACAGTTCGAAAGTACATTGCTTAAAGGGAAATTACAGTCTGCAGATTGTGGTGAAAGTAATTCAAAAGAGGTATACACTAGACCTGGTTTATACTAACATATAGTACCAGGTGCCTATAAAGTGGTCTCTCAATCCTAGATTGGACTCTCTGATCACTTATCTGTAACGTTAATTCCAGCATACAAGCCAATAACTGTACAGTTCAAACCAGTTCTCAAGGTGGTGAAAACCAGGCATGAGAGTGCAATCACCGCACTGCAGGACTGCATTGAAAACACTAACTGGAGAATGTTCAGGGAGGCTGCTATCTAGGACAACCATTGAGGAATATGTGGATTCTGTGACCTGCTACATAGAGGAGTGTACTGAGAATATTACCATCGCAGGACACATCCATGTGAGGGCAAATCAGAAGTCATTGTTTACTGCAGAGGTCCGTGCACAGCTGAGGGATTGTGATGCTGCCTTTAGATCGGGAGGTGCCACCGCTTTCAGGGAAGCAAGAACTGTGATTTTCAGCTCCGTCAGGAAGGCGAAATGGGAGCATTCTCAGAGAATTTTCAGCCACTTCTGAGATACGAGGTGCATGTGGCAGGGAATTCAGAGAATTACAGACTACAAGTCTACCCTGCATGTCGGCGATCAGGATGCTTCACTCCCTGAGAGGCTGAATGAATTCTACACCTGGTTTGATGTGCAGAACAAAGTGCTGACAAGGAAGGCACCCCTCCCATCAGGGGAGCAGTCACTCCATCTGGCTGAAGTTGAGGTGAGGAAAACCCTGACCAGAGTCAACCCACGCAAAGCTGCGGGGCCTGATAATATACCAGGTTGGGTTCTGAAAGACTCTGCAGCCCAGCTGATGGATATATTCACATCTCTCTGGAACAATCCATTGTCCCCTCGGTTTTCAAGGTGGCAGCCATCGTTCCAGTGCCAAAGAAGGCAACATTATCCTGCCTAAGTAACTGTTCACCGGCAGCATTAACATTAATCACTATGAAATGCTTTGAGCGGCTGGTCATTGAGTACATTAAAGCCTTTCTCCTGGCTACATTGGATCCTTTGCAGTTTGCTTATTGTTTAAATCGATCCACTGATGATGCAATAGCCTCTGCCCCCCCCCCCCCCCCAAAACTATGTCCTGTCCCACCTGGAAAATGGGATCTCTTATGCCAGACTGCTGTTTATAGACTTCAGTTCGGTGTTTAACACCATCTTACCCCAGAAACTGGTGGGGAAACTGTCCTTGCTGGGTCTCAACACCTCCCTCTGAAATTGGATACTGGACTTCTTAACAGTAAGGCCACAGACAGTCTGTTTTAGCAGCGACACATCTAGTCCTGTTACGGTGATCACTGGTGCTCCCCAAGGCTGTGTGTTCAGCCCGCTGCTGTTCACACTGCTGACACATGACTGTGTTGCAGGATCCAGCTCAAACCATGTCATGGGGATCTCCCTACCATCCATTGGGGACATTTATCTGGAGCGCTGTGTACGCAGGGCCCTTGGTATTATTAAGGATTCCACCCATTCTTCCAGCATCCTCTTTGATTTTGAACCATCAGGCAGGAGACAATGATGCATAAAAACAAGAACAGTTTGGATGAGAAATAGTGCCTTTCCCCATGCCATTGGGCTTCTGAAGTTCCTGCCACATCTTATTTGAAGTGTCGCTGGTTAATTTGTATCTTACAATATTTAATATTAATGCACTTTAGTTTGTTATTTATGTGTGATTCATCTGTAGATTTTATCCTTACCTTCATAAGATATCGTGTGTTATGTGTACTACTGTGCTTTACACTGAGGTTTGGAGAAACATTGTCTCATTTCGATATATATTATATGGTTATATACATTATAGATATGTATATAGTTAAATGACAATAAAACTGACTTGACTTGATATTTAGGAGTTTCGTAAGCAACCTGCAATGTCGCCATAATTCATCAAGTGTCATCTTGTAAAGATGGCACAGGAGAACCACAGCACCATCTTTATATATACATACATATATACACACGCACACACACACACACACACACACACACACACACATAGAGTTATGTGTGTGTGCGTGTATATGTAGTTATCTATATGTTAATATGCTATATTAATATGGACCAGCTGATCTCCATTGACTTGTATTAAATTGCACTTTTATGATTGATACCACATTTTGTGATGCCTTTTATTGCTAAAGTGAAACTATGTTTAAGTTAGCCTATAACTTTCACTGGGAGAAATGCTTTAATTGATTTGTATTTTTTAACTTAAAGAATTAACTATAATGTTAATATGCTTGACAGGTCCTCAGTGACTGTGCATTCAACTTAAATAGATTGGACAGCCCAACACAGGTCTTCATCCCCGGTAATGCATTCTCATTTCTGCAGGCAGTCAGTCACCTGTGGCAGGAAGCCTTGGGCCCTCACCCCTAGACTCGTTGGATGAAGCAGTATGATCCAGGAGCAGATGACCAATGAACCCAGGGTTCTGAATTATTTACCCTGTTATGTTGTGAGATGGGGAGAGGACAGGAACTGAGGAAATAGTGTTAGAAAATTATGAATCAGTGCACTGATCAAGTAAAAGAATTTGAAATAGTATATGAGACTTCCATTTGGAATTTTTTTTATTGCACTGAGTCCTGGATAATATTAATTTGTGTTTTATGGACTGTGGGGATGTACCTTCCCCTTGTGCTGCATCTCAGACTTCTGATTAAGATGAGAGGGTGTAATTAAGTTATTGTACTGCCACCCCATAGCCTTAATCAAATTGAGGACATCTATACAGGCATTCCAGAACTATTTTGACTTCCGCCCAGCAAAACATATATTCCCTTGAATAGATAGATAGATAGATAGATAGATAGATAGATACTTTATTCATCCCCATGGGGAAATTCAGCATTTTTTCCAATGTCCCGTACACTTGTTGTAGCAAAAACTCATTACATACAATACAATACTTAACTCAGTAATAATATGATATGCATCTAAATCACTAGCTCAAAAAGCATTAATAATAGCTTTAAAAAGTTCTTAAGTCCTGGCAGTTGAATTGTAAAGCCTAATGGCATTGGGGAGTATTGACCTCTTCATCCTGTCTGAGGAGCATTGCATCGACAGTAACCTGTCGCTGAAACTGCTTCTCTGTCTCTGGATGGTGCTATGTAGAGGATGTTCAGGGTTTTCCATAATTGACCGTAGCCTACTCAGCGCCCTTCGCTCAGCTACCGATGTTAAACTCTCCAGTACTTTGCCCACGACAGAGCCCGCCTTCCTTATCAGCTTATTAAGACGTGAGGCGTCCTTCTTCTTAATGCTTCCTCCCCAACACGCCACCACAAAGAAGAGGGCGCTCTCAACAACTGACCTATAGAACATCTTCAGCATCTCACTGCAGACATTGAATGACGCCAACCTTCTAAGGAAGTACAGTCGACTCTGTGCCTTCCTGCACAAGGCATCTGTGTTGGCAGTCCAGTCTAGCTTCTCGTCCAACTGTACTCCCAGATACTTGTAGGTCTTAACCTGCTCCACACACTCTCCATTAATGATCACTGGCTCCATGTGAGTCCTAGGTCTCCTAAAGTCCACCACCATCTCCTTGGTCTTGGTGACATTGAGACGCAGGTAGTTTGAGTTGCACCATATCACAAAGTCCTGTATCAGTTTCCTATACTCCTCCTCCTGTCCATTCCTGACACACCCCACTATGGCCGTGTCATCAGCGAACTTCTGCACATGGCAGGACTCCGAGTTATATTGGAAGTCAGATGTGTACAGGGTGAACAGGACCGGAGAGAGTACGGTTCCCTGTGGCGCTCCTGTGCTGCTGACCACTGTGTCAGACCTACAGTCTCCCAACCGCACATACTGAGGTCTATCTGTCAAGTAGTCCACTATCCAATCCACCATGTAAGAGTCTACTCCCATCTCCGTTAGTTTGTGCTTTAATATCTTGGGCTGGATGGTGTTAAAGGCACTAGAGAAGTCAAGGAATGTAATCCTCACAGCACAACTGACCCCATCTAGGTGAGAGAGTGATTTGTGCAGCAAATACGTGATAGCATCCTCCACTCCCACCTTCTCCTTATACGCAAACTGAAGCGGATCCCGGGCGTGCCTGGTTTGTGGCCTCAGATTCTGTATTATCAGCCGCTCCATGGTCTTCATCACGTGCGACGTCAAGGCAACAGGTCTGAAGTCATTCAACTCCTTTGGCTGTGGTTTCTTCGGTACCGGGACAATACAAGATGTTTTCCACTGTCTGGGTACTCTTCTCTGATCTAGACTCATGTTGAAGATGCGCTGTAGTGGTTCTCCCAGTTCAGTCGCACAGGCCCTTAGTAATCGTGGGGAAACTCCATCCGGTCCAGCCGCCTTGCTGGTACAGATCTTCCTCAGTTGACCTGAACGGGAAGCTGGGTTCCCTATAGGGAAGATTACAGATCATTCTCTGATGGAATGATAGAGCAATGCCCTGATTTTCTGGCAACTCTTCCAAACCAAATCATTTGAGGTATTCTACAGACTCCAGCATCTGCTGTTAATATTAAAATAACCCCCATTCCTCAGATTTGGAATTAGATTAATGCTTTCTCCTAGGAACAATGATGACAGCAGTGTTTTTTAGGACTATTGTTCCTCTTTGTTCTTTTCTAAATCAATGCAACTGGATAACTATATACATTGCTCTTATAACTAGATCTGTGCAATGAAATTGTACAGTGAGCAAACTCACTCTGACATATTGCTCCAATCTTGCTGCTTGATAACCCAAAATGATTCTTTATCTTTGTCCTATTGTAACTTGCTGTCAATTGGTAAAAGGATGTAAGGGACCATTGTTTATAACAGCATGTTTTGAACGCTGTTAAATCTTGGTGTCTGCCATGAAGATTATGAAAAGAATTAAATTATTGATGTTGTGCCTCGGGTGGGGGGGGGAGTGGAAGTGGTTATTGAAACTGATCTTCATTGTCTTATGCTAGTTCCATTAAAGTGCATATTTCTAATGCAAATTGAGATGTTAATAAAACAAGTCTTTGATCGCTTGAATACAATTTTTTTCTTTTAAAGTTTCAATTATTTAATGATGTAGACAGTTCACAAATTATTTGGAGGAACACAAATTAATGAGTCTTATTTTAAAATGGTAACTTGCTTTCTGACTTACTGATAGAATCATTCTAATGCCTATTTTGAAACTTTCTGGCATGTACTTTTAGATTGTGGCATTTTAAGAACTATTAGTACAGGGATAGTTGGTAACGTGCTTCAGTAATGACTTTAAAAAGAAAGTTTAAGTCCAGTGTTTTATAATGGGCTGAAACATGCCTGACTAAAAATGTTAATGATAGACCACAAATCAAAATATAATCTCATGATTAAACTGGTTTACGCTGGTGTGAAATAGGTAATTAACTACAGTGTTTAAAACGTTTTAAAGTTAATTGTAAAAGCCTTTGGATTACTGAACTGAAACCAAAAATGGTTTGAAAATATACTGGAGTATTGGATTAGTTCATTGTTTTTCTTTGTTGGTTGTCTTTTGGTATTTAATAGTTATCTGATCTGTTGCCCTATTATATTTGGGTGTGAGAATTATATAGGATTGTCCTCCTTCAACAGTGCATCTGCACTTACAGCATCAAATAAGTTGTTGCCTGAAGAGCACCCTGTCTCAGGCCTAGGTAAGAACTCTTCTCATTACAGCTGTGTAGCTTCAACCAGAACTTCTGTTCTTGGTGAAAGTAGTTTCTAAAGTTCAGGCTACTATTGATTGATCTGCCTTGTTGTCACTGAATTCATACAGTTTAGTTACCTCCCTTGCAAAAGACAAGAGCATTGCAGGCCTTCCAATGACTTTGTTGTTTCTTGCTTTAAAGAACTTTCCCTTTTAGCTTTTCTGTTCAAAAATGGCTGTAAATGTTGTGAAGAATGGACAGCACTGGACACTACTATTGTTGACTTTTATGGTGGTCATACTAGCAGATTAATCTTTTTGTTTCATGTCAGTGTTTATTTCAATTACAATTATAAAATTTGAATTTCCCTTCTGAGCTCAGTAAATCAGCGTTTAACCAGTACATAATATAATCAGTACAAACATTGATTCCTGTTCTCTGCTCAGTTAATTGACCTCAGCCTCGGAATATGTCTCGCAGTGATGCTGATGGTTTAGAATGCTGTAGGCTTCTGTGTAAAAGCAAATCGTTGAGTGATGGTGTAGCCCAGCAATACTCAAGAAAGCCGAAACTTAGCAATTATTTTTCAGACGTTTAAGTTTAACATCTTATTGTGATTGGAAAAATAATTCAGGTTAATGTTCAAAATCTAACATTTTACTTGAGCATAATCAATTATTCCAAATCATTTCTTTAAAGTAAGTAGACATTCTAATGAGAGAGGGAGAACAACAACTGCAGAGAATAAGTTACTCTGCATTATTGTATATTTGGTCGTGTCATTCACAACTTCCTTAAGCTCTTCTCTATTTTGTTCTTGTTATAACTTGCATTCCTTCTGATACCCAACGTGCAAGAGAATTCAAGGTGGAATCCTTACACATCCTTGAAGTACTAATTTCTTGTTAGAACAGGTTGTTTGCTTTTCCATCCTTCAAAATGACCTTAAAGCCGTCATTTAGTGTGGTGTTTGATGCAGCAACCGTTTGGTTATGGCAGGTTAATGAATGAAGATGATTAATAAATTATTTGACCTTAGGTTTTATATTTCTAATCTTCGTTGAGCTACATCCTCACATAGTCCATTATCTCATTTTATCTGAATTGTGTTTTATATTGTGAGGCAAAACTGTTTATGCATTTTTGTTCTGTTTTAGGTGTTAAAGTTTTATCACATCTGGAGATTTACATAATGCTGTCATACTAGTGTAACCTGACTCTCTCACTGACCTTGTGTTTCCAGATTAGTTGCTACTCTTGGTTCTTCCCTTTTTCTTTCTCAATTATGTAGCTTTTCTCTTTCTTATTGGTAGTTTGCCAATCTTTAAGATGCCGACTCTCTTGCTAATGTCCCAGACCTGAATAGTCCTGGATAAACACAGTTTTTTCTCCAGCATTTTGTGTGTGCAGTTATTTCTGCATGTGTTTGTCCATTCACACAAGGATGCTGTCAATATCATGAATATATGATGGAAAGTGGAGGAGAATGGAAGAAGAAAAAAAGTAATTTATGAACACATACATCATTTCACCAAATTCTAACATCCAGGAGGCAGTACAGGTCGACCACTTCGATTCTGACATTCATTAATCTGGTTCCACCACAGGTTTGGAGGCAGTTTTCACCAGCCTGATTTCAGATTTCCCCCGTCACCACTGTTTTGGTGGCACTATTAGCAGAATCAACTGTTTGCACAGCCCTATGTGTAATTTTGTAATTTTATAGCCTGCGCTTATCTAGCCCCAGTCAGATCTTCATTGAATAAAAGAAGTGCTTCTCATGGTGTAAAGCGCAAACACCATACGTTATCTATGCAAGGTAAGGTAGAAGTTCTGAAAAACCTGACAGTGGTCTGTCTGTGAAAAGTATATGTGACTTGTATAACACTGGCTCTTCCACAGTTTATGAGATAAAGAAGCAAAAAGAAAAATTGCTTCAGTTCTTTGTTGACAGTGAATCAAAAAAAATCAGATGTGCAGAAGGAAAATTATGAAAGATAGATGTTCACAACTAGATAAGGTACTCATGAAATAGTTTAAACTCTGCATCAGTGAAGGTGTAGAACTGTCAATAGAGATGGTGAAGGAGCAAGCGAAATTAATTCATGAAGAACTAAGGCTGGTTGATGAGGGTGTCAGTCAGTTGTTTATGCTGAATCTTTGTCACCCACTCAAATTCCACAAGTTTCCTCTCTTTCTCCCTCATCTTCCTAAGAGCCTTAGTCATTATCTTGCCTTCTCTCCATAGTCTCCATTTAGTTCAGACAACTATTCTAGCACACTTCTTTCTTGTGCATAATGTACACTTCAACTCATTGATGTTCAAGTTTGGCAGATTATTTGTTGAAAAAATATTTTATGCAAACAAGGTCCTGATTAATACGAGACTAAACTATGGCCTGTGTTCTGTTTGTCATACATTATTATCAGTTTAGCATTCATAACCACCATCTCAGTTTATTCTGTGTGAAGATGTCTATTTGAAGTGACCAAATCAAAGGAAGCAAAGAAGGAACAAGCTGCATTGCTGTGCCATATAATCTTCATATATCCTTCTGTACAAATACCTTTGATACCTAAAAGGTTAAACAGTTGATCTTTTCTAAGTTCTTTGTTCTGTATGTGCATTATGATTAGAAATTCTTATTTACTTTCTTTTCCAGAAGTAATAGTGGTCACAACAAAAGATGTCCAAAAATATCAACAATTGGACACAAAGATGAAATTGGATATGGTGTATATTCCTGAGGACACTGATATGGGAACGGCAGATTCCTTACGACAGATACATGGAAAAATTAAGGTAGTGCATTATTTTGAAATCGAAGTATTACCATGTCAAGAGGTGACCAATTTTTCCACATTTTTAGGTTATTGAGAGAATACTTCATGTTCTTCTGCAAGAAGTGCTTAATGTTTATTTTTGAATAATATTTTTGTAGATGCTTTAAAACAATTCTGTCTGTTTTTATCTTGTTTAGTCTGCAGGTTAAATAATGTAGTTTCTTTAATATTTTTCTGATCCTTTTCGTTATATCCGTTCCTAGTGAATCTGTATTTAGCCCTTGTATTTTATAAGCTTTGTGTGTAACTTTCTGCAGCTCAAGCTTCCTCTTTCCTGTTTTGTTGCTTGAGTGCATTTAAATTCTGAAAAAAAAGAAAACTTTTGCAGTTTTCCCGTGACCAAATGGAATCAGTTTCTCTCCACCTGTATGCCAATTTTAATCTCTGGTTTTTCAGCCATCGGCTCAAATCTCAAATAAATGAATACATTTAGGAATAATTTTACTGTAGATGGATTCTTAGCACTTGCACATAATGGAATAGTTGTTTTATATTGGTGGTTGAGTTCAGAAGAATTTTCATACCTTTGCTTGTCCTGCTAGCCAGCCTGTAATTGGTCGGTTGCACCATCGGTAGTTCTATTTCCATTCCTTTTCCACTTCTATCTAACTCTTTTACTCCTCTTCATTTATTTCCTCCCTTTCTACTTCCTGTTTTCCTCTTTCGTATTCTACAATCTCTTTCTATTGTCTTCTCTTCCATGATTAACCATCGGTTGCAAGGAGCTTAAGAACTTAGACTAAAAGCAGATAATACCTGGAATGCTCAACAGCAGCTGAGAAGAAAAAAATAAGTATTATCACTTTTCATTGATTATGTCTGTTTAGATTTGATAATTTTAAACACATTCTATAATTGGGTCTTTAATTTCCTCATGGGGGACCACAGTCCTGTCAAGTTCTTGGGTGTCAACATCTCAGAGGATCTATCTGGGCTATCATGTTGATGCTCTCTTGAAGAAAGCTTAACTTCATTAGGAGTTTGAGGAGATTTTGTATGTCACCAAAGATTTGCAAATTTCTATAGATGTACTGTGGAGAGCCTTCTGACTAGATGCATTACTACCTGATAAGGAGGCTCCAATGCAGAGGAAACCTGCTGATGGTTGTAGACTCATCCACCTCCATCATGGACGCTAGCCTCTTCCAAGGTAATCTTCAAAAGACAGTGCCCCAAGAAGGCAGTATCCATCATTAAGGACCATCACAGTTCAGGATATGCTCTCTTCTCATTACTACCATCAGGGAAAAAGTGGTAGAGCCTGAGGCCACACTCTCAGTGTTTTAGGAACAGCTTCTTTCCCTCTGTCATCAGATTTCTGAATGGTCCATGAACGCATGAACTCTACCTTACTCTCTTTTTGGACTATTTACTCATATATATATCTTATTGTAAAATGGTAGTTTTTAAATGTATTGCACTGTACTGCTGCAAAACAACAAAGTTTAGAGCATATGTCAGTGAATATAAACCTGTTTCTGATTCTGATTTGCTTTGGAACCCTTAATTTGATTCACCCAATTTGGGAAACAAACCATCCATGTTGGTATATTGGAAGGTGCACATGAAGTGCTGAATATTCAGTTGTTATCTTCTTGCTGCCAAATTAGATAGGATAATTTATATTTATGGATACCATAATGCAAAAAGTCAATGGCAGGCTCCGTTTCTGGAGATTTTATTAGAGCGCAAGTTCTTAGAAATTTTTGACAAGATATAGAATCAGGATCGGGTTTATTATCACGGCATGTGTCGTGAAGTTTGTTAACTTAGCAGCAGCAGTTCACTGCTATGCATAATATAGAATACGAAAAATCAATCAATCAGTTCAGGTTCTTGATTAACCAGGGCATCAAAGGGTATGGGGAGAAGGCAGGGGAGTAGGGATGACTGGAAGAATTGGATCAGCTCATGATTGAATGGCGGAGCAGACTCTGGGCTGAATGGCCTACTTCTGCTCCTATATATTATGGTCCTATTAAATGTATAATGAATAGATTAAATATTGTGCAAAAACAGAAATAATATATATTTTAAAAGTGATGTAGTGTTCACGGGATCAATGTCCATATACGAATTAGATGGGAGAGGGGAAGAAGTTGTTCCTGAATTGCTGAGTGTGTGCCTTCAGGTTTCTGTACCTCCTACCTGATGGTAACAGTGAGAAAAGGGCATTCCCTGGGTGCTGGAGTTCCTTAATAATGGACACTGCCTTTCTGAGACCCCGCTTTTTGAAGATGTCCTGGGTACTTTGTAGGCTTTGTACTTTGTACCCAAGATGGAGCTGACTAAATGTACGACCCTCTGCAGCTTCTTTTGGTCTTGTGTTTGTTGACATACCAAATCTCTTCAAGCTTGTAATGAAGTATAGAAGCTGTATTAACTTCTTTGTAGCTACATCGATATGTTGGGACCAGGTTAGATCCTCAGAGATCTTGGCACGCAGGAACGTGAAACTCTTCAGTCTCTCCACTTCTGATCCCTCTATGAGAATTGGTATGTATTCCTTCGTCTTACTCTTCCTGAAGTTGACAATCAGCTCTTTTGTTTTGTTGAGTGCAAGGTTGAAGCTGCGACACCTCTCCACTAGTTGGCATATCTTGCTCCTGTATGTCTTCTCACCTCAATCTGAAATTCTATCAACAGTGGTTGTACCATCAGTAAATTTATAGATGATATTTGAGCTATGCTTAGCCACACAGTCGTGGGTTTAGAGAGAGTAGAGCAGTGGGCTAAGCACACACCCCTGAGGTGCACCAGTGTTGATTGTCAGCAACAAGGATATATTATAACCAATCTGCACAGATTGTGGTCTTCCAGTTAAGAAGTTGAGGATTCAATTGCCGAGGGAAGTACTGAGGCCAGGTTCTGCAACTTCTCAAACAGGATTGTGGGAATGATGGTAGTAAATGCTGAGCTATAGTTGACGAACAGCATCCTGACATAGGTGTTTGTATTGTCCAGGTGGTCTATGGCCGTGTGAAGAGCCATTGAGATTGCATCTGCCGTTGACTTATTGTGGCGGTAGATATGTCACATATCATTAATATATATAAGTATCCTTTGCATACTTAGGGGTTCCATTCCTGAGAACTGTCTATAAACCGAACTTTTCTGTAAGTCAGAAACTGATAATTCCCCACACAATTTAGATAAAATCCCATTGCCTGAAATAGTTGAGCCTATCCTTCTTAATGTACTGTTTACTCTGGCCTGCAATGCCGCAGCCAGGCTCCTGACAGGGGCCCGGAAGAGGGAACATATTACTTCTATCCTGGCCTCCCTCCACTGGCTGCCAGTACGGTTCAGAATTGATTTCAAGGTTCTCCTGTTTGTTTATAAAGCCCTAAATGGCTGCCCCCCCCCCTTCCTATAGCACAGACCTTCTAACCCCTTATTCTATTTCCAGGTCCCTCGGGTCAGCTGACTCGGGGCTCCTGGCTGTCCCGCGATCTAAACTTAAGTTCAGGGGTTACCACGCCTTAGCTGTTGCAGCCCCTAGACCATGGAACAGCATTCCCCTCCCTATCAGATCTGCCCCCGCCATCAAGTCTTTTAAGTCCAGTCTCAGAACTTAGCTTTATTCACTAGCATTTGAATCTTCCTGATGTGGCTGAGTTTTGGCTTGTGCCTAGGCTCATGTGTTGTTTATTTTGTGCCTATAAGCTGAGTGCCTTGTTGTTTATATCTGTGTTTCTTGTATTTGTGATTTTAGCTACCTGTTATGGTTTGTACAGCACTTTGGTCAACATGGATTGTTTTTAAATGTGCTTTATAAATAAATTTGACGACTTGAATTCTCTATCGTGGTGTCATTCATTTCGTAAAGCCGTCCATATTGTATTGCTGTGCATACTCTTATAATTCTTCTATCAAATATTTCCCACTGTCACCCCAACACTATCCATAATTAAATTAATGAAACATATTATATCCCAGTTGTTAATCAATGCTACACAATATTGTTAGTCTAACAAAACACTCACTTCCAAATGTCAGCTGAGATTGTTATCAAATTGTACATGTGTCAAATGAAAGCGGTACAGTTTATAACTCATGAAGTAATGAGGAAGCTATAGAGGTAGAAGGTGTGGAGTTGTAGAAGACGTGCAGTGTTCCTTACAAACTTATCAAATGATAACTGGATAGTGGTCTTTACTCTTCATATTTAAGGGGGAATTTGTGTAAAGTCCATATCAGTTCTGTTATAACTTGGGGAGTCCTGTAATTCAGATATAGGCTTGAATAGTGGCAAATAGCAGAGAATAAGAATAGTTTCCATGGAATTTATTTGGGTGTGGCCCTCCTTTCCCATTTGCTGCTTTGTTCCCTATTTCCATCAGTGCACTGTTATTGGATCCAGAAAGCTAAATTTGAAAACCTAGAGCATCCTCAACCAAATTGTTAAGGCATTGTATGTGGCACTAGGATTTCCAGAGACCTGATTGGGTTATTCAGATATGACAAGCTCATAAACCTGGGGAGAAATTAGAAAGGGCAGCACAGTAGTGTAGTGGTTATCGTGACCTTATTACAGCTTGGGGCACCGGAGTTCAAATTCAGCACCATCTCTAATGAGTTTGTCCATTCTTTCCATGACCATGTGGATTTCCTTTGGGTACTCTGGTTTCCTCTCTCAGTCCAAAGCCATATCAGTAAGCAGGTCAATTGGCCATTGTAAATTGTCCTGTGATTAGGCTAGGGTTAAATAGGTAGGTTGCTGGGCGGAGTGGGTCAAAGGGTCGGAAGGACCTGTTCTGCACTGTATCTTTGAATAAAATAAGATAAACTCCAAATTCAGCTTTCTCATCAACTTTGACCCACTGCAATTTGCGGAAGCCATCTCCCTGGTGTGACACACATTCCAGGAGTGTCTGGACAGTAAAGACACTTATTTCAGGCTATTTCAGTTCTGTCTTCTATACAATTTTTCCAGTCAATCTCAACACCAAACTCTGACACTGGGAGTCAATGCCAGCCACCCCTGCAACTGGATCCTTAGGTTCATAGGAAAATAAGCAATACAAAAATTAAAAGAGATGTTGCATTTTTGGGTGGTGGGGTGGTGATATGTCCCTTTCAAAGGAGGTGTAAGGCACTCTTTCCCTTCACCTGCCTGCATGTCACCATCGGGTAAGGTGTAACTCCTGCTTAACTCCCTGACCAGGGTCACGTGAAGCCATGGGAACAGACGGTGGATGGTCATATGAGCAGCTGGTGCATATCACAAGTTCTGGTTATGCAACCACTGATACTAGGCAGACAATCTTTGAGGAGTAATTCTAATGGCTTATCACCCGTTTTGTAAAAGCACCACCAAGAAGGCAGCAATGGCAAAACACTTCTGTAGAAAAGTTTGCTAAGAACAATCATGGTCAGTGACCATGATCACCCATGTCATATGACACAGTACATAATGAGTAAATGATTTGCATTTTTAGAAAGAGACTAAATAAAATCTTAGAAATATCTTTAATTAAAACATTACTTGAAACACAGAACTTAGAAAAGTAGCAACTTTTGGTTCCTAATGCTGCAAAATCTTTACAAACTTAATGGATTTCTGGGCTTATATAGGATCCATTAGTAAATTCCTGACTGTTAGAAAATATCAGCAAGTTCATGCTCTATCTTTCAGCTCCTTGAGGAGTCAAGTAGCAGTGCATATGAAGAATTTAAGCTGGAATGTGTAAGCAAGTTCAGGTGATCTGGGCTGTTTTCCTTAACTGTCAGGTGTTTGCATGTTTGTGTTACTGCGTTAAAGATGTGTCTAGTTGTAAATGGATTTAGTTTGTATTTGTCTTCTTTTGATTTCTGCATTTGCATCAGGCAATCTGACTGCATATGGTCCTTTTGGGTATCCTGTGTTTCTGGGACTGTTACAAATTACAATAGGCCAGCTCATTTATTGTCCAGTTAGAACTCAATTTCTAGGGCTGGAGTTGAACTGGATGTAGAGTGGTTCTACACTCATCAGTTGTAGAATCACCTACAGTTTGCTGAATTCCTCCCCATTCCAGGAGACAAGCTTCAGACACTTGAGGAGAACATCTGGGTAGATTCTATCCTCAAGATGTAATTAATTTATTTATACCCATTATGATAGTCCTTTACATGGGCTTTGCTTTTAAAAGGTGTTAGATTTTTATTGATGGCATTTTAACCACTTATACTTATTGATGGCATTCTAACCCACGCACTAAAGGTGATAGAGATTGATTTGCAAAGTACACTACAGTCAAACAAATCTTACCTGATATGGAAGACAAAAATAGAATTACTCAATTTCAAATGACAGATGTTAGTCTTTAATAGATTTGTTATACAGATGAATGCAAGAATTTGTATTCCATTTTCAATTAAAGGAATTATTCATTATCCAAAGCTAAAACATATTTATTTGAATCCATTTAAATAGCTGATAAGCAAATATTTCTGTTAAGTGTATAGAAATTGGAAAAATAAAAACTTGATGATATCTACATCCTGTGTAGGCACTCTTGTTTAACAGTAATTTTCTCTGTTTATTCTTGTTTTTGTAGAAATTGCAATTTTTGACTTGTATCTCACATTCCTTGCTGTTAGCCTTCTTTGTAATTTGTTGAATGATTTGTAATTTCAACAATCTAGTAAACTACGATGATTAATAATATCAGAATAGATCAAGGTTTTGCTTTTAATAAAGTTTGTAGGAAGGGGATCATTCTCTTAACATCTAATATCTGAGAGGGTTATAGGTAATTGGCTACGGCTAGATATAAGGAGGTTCCTTAAGATTGTCATGACTTGGAGGAGGTAGTGTGGATAAGATCCCACTACCTATTAAATGCTCCCAATGGTGTGTGTCTCAAATAGCCTCTGACATACAAGACCAGGTCCTGGCCTTCTTCACATGTGACTTAGCTACTAAGCCTGGTGGAACCACTTCTACTGAGGGGAGAAGGGGAAAAGTCGGTTACTGGTGCCATAAATCTAGTTGCTCCAGGCAGATGGGCTCATTAGGTGTGGTTGACAGCTCATCTAGGGGAAGGAAAACTGATTTCACACCTCTGCTGGCTTGCGGCTGTACCCATTCATAGGGAAGGCTTTGGGAGTAATCCCCAAGGAAAAACCTGGAGTCCCCAAGGCAGCCCTACAATGAATTCAATGCTGACTGGCAACTCCCGCTGGTGCCAAACTGTATCAGTCCCTGCCGTTCCTTTGGATTCATCAGTTGCATGGAGGTGGGGGGTGCCTACTGCATGGGCAACAACTTGCTCTTCATATTGTAATGCCCTGGCTTGTGTACCGTCTGGCGTATTGACTTCAACAGCAAGGAAGTGACATTCATGGTCAACCCCAACCAACGGAGGCCATGAAGGTATAAAGAAATCTGCTGTGAGCCTCTCACACCTAACCCAGTTGCAGTCTGTTGAGTCGCATCAGCAAACTTCTTCATTTTCTTGTGATGTATATAGGTTGGGTGGAGGAAGAGGATTCACGTTTCATTAAGGTTACAACTGAGGGCACCATACTGGTCCTGGCCTGTTCCCAATCCTTAAATTAAAAGGTTTCCTAATGATTTAACATAGGAGCATATTTTCTTGCCTAATTCTTTTTTTAGTACTCTCTTTGAGATAATCCAATATATGACATCAAATTTCTGATTCCTTAATTTTTACCAGTTTATTCCAGTCACAAGATGCCTCTTTCCCACATCATCTAATCATTCATTGCTCCAATTCTTCTTCATTATCTCATTGTTCTTTCCTCAAAAATAGAGCTCCTAGTCTATTTGTCTTCTCAGCTACTATCTCATAGCCAGTTTCCCTTTTCGAATAGATTATTTCATCCATCTTTTCTAGAGCCTTGTCCAGCATTGTCATGGTGTTCAGGAATCATATGGCATGGAAACTTGATGGCCTACCTTGTCCATGTTGGCCATCAAGTACTTATATTCAACATCTGTACTAATACTATTTCCCAGCATTCCAAATGTGTTTTCTATGCCAGGGTGTTTCTGATGATTATTTAGGTATTTAATAAATGTTGTCTAGCAGCTGTCTTCATCACCCCAAAAGGCATGCATTGCAAATTTCAACCACCCTCTTGATGAAAATAAATCCTTAAATTCCCTCTATATCTGGGGTTCCCAACCTTTTGTATGCGATGGACCCCTACCATTAACTGAGGCATCCATAGACCCTAGGTTGGAACCCTTGCTCTAAATCTTATCTTAAATCAATAGCTTTTAGTTATAAGCACCTCTGCCCAGGGAGAAAAATCATAATTCAGTGTACATCAATCAAGTTAACTTCAACCTTCTGTTTTCCAAGAAAAACAAACCTGGTCTATCTGCTATTTTTTAATAGTTGAAATGCTCCATGCCAGGCAACATTCTGGTATATTTCTCTGTATGCACTCCAGTATAATCATTGCCGTTTTTATCATGTGGCAGTTTTAACCGGACACGGAACTCCATGTGTGGCCTAACTAAGGTTTGTGTAGTTGCCTTGGACAAAGTTTTGTCCAGTCAGAAGTTGATGTCTTCATGTCTGATGACTTCACGATCTGAAATGTCAGATTGCTGATGCAGTGGAAAAGAAATTGAAATGAAAATATTTATTTAATGTTTGGAAAAAAAGTTGCTCAGGATTCACATATCTTAACTTGCTTTAAAAGGTTCACTGTCTTTGGTGTCGCTGTATCTGAAACACCTAACTGGAGAAAGTAACACGTTAATTTAAAAAATCGTAGTAGTTACCTGTCTGCAAGTCATAAGGTCATGTTTATTCAGATCTTGAACTGAGCTCTGCTTTCCTGCCTGTTTCTCATAACATATATCACCTTTAGATCAAACATTTCAGCCATGAATGTATTCAAAGATCCTACTTCTGTAGTTCCTGGGTATTGAATTCTAAAGATTTGGCATTCCATTTCATATGTCTTAAATGAGTGATCCATTATTCTGAAAATGTGCAGCTCTAGTTCTGGATTCCACCACAAGGGGAAACATCCTCTCAGTATCAACCCTGTCAAGCCTCACACATATCTTTGGTATGAACATTAAGTTCAAGTTCAGTTTATAGTCATTCAGCCGTACACATGTATACTGCCAAATGAAACAACATACCTCCAGACCAAGGTGCACAACATAGTACATAAATCTCACACACGCAACACGTAAAGTAATACTACCACAAATAAATTAACAAATAATAAGGTGCATATGCAATGCAAGTTATAAATAAACAGTATAAAGCTTATATATGCTTCATGGGCAAGAAAATGGCAAATGAAATACAATGTTGGAAAATGCATGGTCATGTACTTTGGTAAATAACTGCAGACTATTTTCTAAACAGGGAGAAAGTCCAAAGATCTGAGATGCAAAGGGACTTGGAAGTCCTTGTGCATAATGCCATAAAGGTTAACTTGCAGGTTAAGTCAGTGCTGAGGAAGGCAAATGCAATTTTAGCATTCATTTCAAGAGGTCTAGAATACAAGAGCAGGGATGTGATGATGAGGCTTTATAAGGCACTGGTGAGGTCTTTCCTTGAATATTATGAACAGTTATGGGCCCCTTATCTAAGAAAAGATGCACTGGTATTGGAAAGGGTACAGAGGAGGTTCACAAGGATGATTCCGGGAATGACAGGGCTATTGTATGAGGAATGTTTGATGGGTCTGTACTTGCTGGAATTTAGAGGGATGGGGGGGGGGGGGGGGAATCTCATTGAAACCTTTTGAATGTTGAAAGCCTAGACAGAGCAGATGTGGAAAGGATGTTTTCCATGGTGGGGGAGTCTAGGACAAGAGGGCACAGCCTCAGGATAGAGGGGCACCCTTTCACAACAGAGATGCGGAGAAGCTTCTTTAGCCAAAGGGTGGTGAATTTGTGGAATTTGTTACCACAGGCAGCTGTGGAGGCCAGGTCGTTGGGTGTATTTAAGACGCAGCTTGATAGGTTCTTGATTGGATATGGCATCAAAGGTTATGGGGTGAAGGGGCTGAGGAGGGGGAAAAAGAATCAGCTATGATTGAATGGCAGAGCAGTCTCTATGGGTCAAATGGCCTAATTCTGCTCCTATGTCTTAATGTCTTGTATGATGAGACTTTTGTTGTGGCAGGGAGTTCAGTAGTTTCACAGCCTGGGGGAAGGTGCTATTTCCCATCCTAACAACTTTTCTCCTCATTTCTTCTGCCTGATAGTAGGAAGTCAAAGAGATTGTTCAACGGATGAAATGGATCATTGACAACACTAAGGGCCCTGTGTACATAGCACTCCCGATAAGTATCTGTAATGGGTGGAAGAGGAACCCTGGTGATTCCCTCAGCAGCCCTCGCAATCCTTTGTAGGGACTTGCTGTCAGATGCTGTGCAGTTCCCTTACTAGACGGTGTTGCATCTGGTCAGGCCACCCTCAATGGTGCTGTTGTAAAGATTGGTTAAAATGGGAGGTGGGGAAGCCTCACTCACCTGAATCTCCTCAGGAAGTGGAGACAGTGCTATGCATTCTTGACCAAAGAGATGGTGTTGAGGCACCAGATAAGATCGTCTGTTATGTGCACTCCCAGAAATCTAGTGCTCCTAGCTCTCTCCATGGAGGAGCCATGTATGTGCAGTGAGGAGTGGTCAACCTGCACTTTTCTGAAGTCCACAATCATCTCTTTGGTCTTGCCCACGTTGTTGTGCTCGCATCATTCTATCAGCAGCTCTACCTCCACCCTGCACGCTGCTTCTTTGTCGTCGTTGATGAGGCCAACCACTGTTATGTCATCAGTGAACTTGATGAATCGGTTTGAACATGATCTAGCAGTACATGCATGCGTCAGCAGCATGAACAACAGTGGGTTGAGCATGCAGCCCTGGTGAGCATTGGTGCTCAGCATGATGGAGCTGGAGATGTTTTGCTAACGTGGACTGACTATCAAGAAGTCCAGGATTCATTCACAGAGAGAGGTGTTGAGACCCAATGAGGACAGTTTATGAACCAGCTTCTGAGGCATGATTGTATTAAATGCTGAGCTAATGTCAATAAACAGCTTCCTGGCATACGAGGCACCATTTTTCTCATATGGGACAGGACAGAGTGGAGTGCAGAGGCTAGGTTTTCCAATTTCATGTAACCTTCACTCCTCTCCCACATTCTCATCTGTTCAACTTGCTTTCTTCTCCCTTTTGTTCACCTCTCCAATCCCTACCTCTGCCCTCCCCATTATTGTACACTGGCAATCCCCTTCCCTCTCAGTCTTGACCTAAAAAGTCAATTTATACCTTTTGTCTCAGCATTTGTTGCGCGATCCACTGAGTTCCTTAAGTATGCTGCAGTCTTGTTCTTAACTCCAGCATCTGCAATTTCTTATATCTTCCTGTATAAATCTTTTCTGTTTCAGTAAGATCAGTACTCACTCTACTAAACTCCATTGAGTTAAGTGGAGAGGTGAGGATTATGGCTGAACACAGGAAATTGGGACGAGCTGGGTGGGCACCATGTTGGTGTGGACTCTTTGGGGACAAGGGCGTGTATCCATGATGTATTGCTTTATGACTCTTTCAGTATTTGTGGTATTAATTTTTTTCTTATAGCGCAATACCTTCATCCCAGAAATAAATCTTTTAGTAGATCTTTTCTGACCTGCCTTGAATGCCTCCCAAAATAAGAAAATCAAATTATATCTAGTACTTCAGGTATGATTTAATTAAGTACTGAATAATTTTAGCATGACTTGTGTACTTTTGCACTCCATCTGCTTTGGCTTAACAGCCATTTCCCTTCTGAAATATTTTGAAGGTCTTTCCATTTAAACAGAATTCTGTTTTTTTTTGCATTGGTACATCATTTTTCCCCACATTTGTCAAATTTTTGCCCTCTTACTTAGTATATCCCTTTGGAAATCTTTTGTATCCTCACAAATATCTTATTGTCCCTTCACCGAAGTAATGAATGCATATTGTAAATAGTTGAGGACCAAACACTAATCTCTATAGAACACAACCAGTTACAGCTTGAAAGATTGAAAGTGACCCATTTATCTCAATTTTCTGTTTCTTGTTGCTAAGCAAACTTTCATCCTTACCAAGGTATTATCTTCAATGCTCTAATCATGTGAAGTGACGTTTTTGTAGAATCTTTTCAAATAGATGTCCAAATACATTATGTCTCTATTCAACCTACTCATTATGTCTTCAAGAACTTGAATAAACTTGTTGCACAAATAATTTCCCTTGCACATAACTATGATTTTTGCTTGATTGCTTCACGATTTTCTTTGCGGTGGCCTGTTACTGCTTTCAGTATTTTCCTAAAGACAGTTCCAAGGCTAATTAGTTTCTTCCCGTCTTGAACAGAGGTGTTGCATTTATACTTTTCCAATCTATTGGGATTTCTAGAGCCTGGGGAATTTTTAGAAGATCGCATCCGACGCATCAGTTATTTATAAAACTATTTATTTTAATCCAAGATATAGGCCACTGGGACCATGAGATTTGTCAGTCATTAACTCCATTTGTCTACCTGGCAACTTCTGTGCTAAGATTATTATTTTAAGTTCTCTATCCCTTCATACTAAAATACTTGTAATGTATTTTACCATGAAAACAAATATAAAAATATTTGTTCACTGTCTGCTATTTGTTTATTTGCTATTATTAATTCTCCTGTCTCATCTTCTTGGGGAAACCAATATTTAGCAACTCTCTTTTTATATACTTCTGGATGATTATGCTGTCTGTTTTTATATTTCATGCTATTATTCTGTTATAATGTTCTCTCATTCAGTCTATAGTCATCCTTCCTTTGCTTTTCAAATATTTCCAAATTTCTAGGCCAAGTGCTAATCTTTGTATCATATTGAAAGAACAGGCATGCAATGTGGCAGTGCTTAAATTCCTTAGCCACAGCTGGATTATCCTACCAGAGAATGTATTTCTCAATACAATATGTCTTAGTTAAGAATTATAAAATACTTAAATGTCTACCACTTTTTATCTACTGTCTTTTAATCTTTTTTCCCAGTCTGCTTTAGCCAAATCTGTTTTCATTCAGGTTTAAGTTGCTGACTTCAGATCTGCATTTCACACACAAAATGATAAGCTTAAAAAGTCTGGTTTGTGGTTCATTTTGTTCACTCATAATTTAATTGATTATTACTGGTCTGTATGGTTTTGGATAGTTAATTTGATTGCTTCTTTCAGCAGTTTTTAAAAATACCTTTAATGTACAGTACATCAAATTACATGATATTTCAACATGAACTTTTAAAATTATAGAGTGATTATGTAAAGTACATTTCAGTTTTCCATATATGAAACCACTTTAAAGAAGCTATAGTTATTTTGTTAACATTTCTCACTTTTGCTGATGCTAAGAAATACTTGATCCCTAATGCTAATTTGCTTGTTCCCTTTCATTTTATTCTTATACAAGACGTGCTCTACCAAACCAGCAAAACTTTGATCAATAACTTAGTGTATGCAAGATTACAAACTTGAGCCTAAAAAATACCACTGCTGCGCTCCAAGTTATTATACCTCTGTTAGACATTGCAAAATAAGCATTTGCAAAAGGAATGGAAGTAGATATTGTATTTTCTGGAATAGTGTTCAGCAAGGCACTGTCCAGTATGGAGCAGCAGGTTGATACAGGTAGTCAGAAGATAACTTATCAACTTACCTATGCTAATGATAAACATTCCTGACTGTAATTAAATTTTTTTTGGTGACCAGTGGATAATATTATGATAACATACAGCTTAAATTGATTAAATCTCGGATCTCCTGCTGCTTCAAAGAGTGATGCTACCCTTACCTGCATCTCCATTTCCTGCACATCTGCCCTCATCCCATCCTCCTGCCACTATATAAACCTATGAGCCTCCCTATACAGCACATCATTCTATGTAACTTATGCCATTTACAATGGAATCCTACCACTAAGCACATTTTTCCCTTCCCCACTTCTGCTTTTCATAGTGATTACTCTCTACATGACTTTCTTGTCCACTCATTCCTCTTCACTGATCTCCCCTGGCACTTATCCCTGCAAATGGGACAAGTTCTACACCTCCTCCCTCTCCACCATTCAGGGCCCCAAACTGCTATGTTAAGTCCATACTCAGGTTGGAGGAGCAACACCTCATATTCCATCTGGATAGCCTTGAACCTGATGGCATGAACATTGCTATGTCTAACTTCCAGTAATTTCTCCCCCCCTTTCATTCCCCATTCTGGTTCCCTTCTCACCACGTCTCCTCACCTACCTATCACCTCTTTGGTGTCCCTCCTTCCCTTTCTTCCACGATCTTCCTTCTTCATCCCTTCACCTCTTCCATCTCCTCCCAGATTCTTACTTCATCCCCTCCTCCCCCATTCACTCATCTTCCCGCTTACCTGATCTTATTTATTACCTACCAGCTTGTAGTCCTTTCTTTCCCTTTGCCGCCTTCTGGCTTCTTTCCCCTTCCTTTCCAGTTCTGATGACAGATTTCAGCTTGAAACAGCAACTGATTATTCCCCTCCATTGATGCCAGCTGACTGCTAAGTTCCTCTGGCATTTTGCATGTGTTGCTCAAGATTTTTGGCATCTGCAGAATCTTTTGAGTTTAAATTGTACCCCCCCCCCCCCACTTTTGCTTTTGCTCCAGCAAATTAGAAGCAATAGTGCAATAGTCTTCTACAGAGTGAACCTGCAGAAAGCATCGTGGCCATATCCTTAGATCTTGTCAGATCAGTTGGTGAAGTATTTGCAAACATTTTAACCTTTTTCTGCTTCAGTTTGAAGTTTCCACTGTTTTTAAGAAGACCACTATCACCCTGATACAAAAGAAAAACAAGGAACACCATTGCCTTGGCCCTACACACATCTCTGGACAGTAAAGGCACCTATGTCAGACTGTTGTTTGTTGACTACAGTTCTGTCTTCAATCCTACAATTCCGAGCAAACTTATCACTAAACTTTTAGGAGTTAACTTGCCTTTCTGACCAATAGATCACAAAAGGGATAGTCAGCAGCACATCAACCAAAATTATTCTCAACACTGGTGCTCCACAAGATTGTGACTTCAGCCCCCGCCCCCCACTCCACTTCCTGTACACTCGTGTGCATGGCCAGATTCTGTTCTAGCTCCATGTACAAGCTTGAAGATACTACCGTCACAATGGGCAATATTTCAAATAATGATGAGTCAGTGCACACTAAGGAGGTAGAGAGCTTAGTAAGATGGTATAATGATAACAACCTTCATTGTCAGCAAAACAAATGAGATTGTCGTTGACTTCAGGAAAAGGAATGGTGCCCATGCTCTCGTCTTGATCAATTGTGCTGAGGTGGACAGAGGTTAGAACTTCAAGTTTCTAGGAGTTAACATCACCAATACCCTGTCCTGGTTCAAACACATAGGTGCCACTGCCAAGAAAGTTCTCCAGTGCCTCTACTTCCACAGGAGGCTTCAAGAGATTGCATGTCCCTGTCAACCCTTACCAATTTTTATATATGTGCCTTAGAAAGCATCCTATCCAGATGCTCTGTGGTTTGCCATGGCAGTAGAAACTGCAGAGAGTTGTTGGCACAGCTCAGCACGTTATGGAAACCAGCCTCCCCTCTGTGGATTCTACCTATACTTCTTGCTGCCTTATTAAATTAGCTAGCATACTCAAAGATCTCACCCACCTTAAACATTTATTCTTCTTCTCACTCCCTTTGAGCAGAAGATACAAAAGCCTGAAAGTATGTACTATCAGGCTCGAGGACGGTTTCTATCCAATGTTATGACTGCTGAATGGATCCTTAGTATGTTAATACAGAGCCTATCTCGTAATGTCCTTGTACCTTATTGTCTACTTGCATTGCACTTTCTCTGTAGCTGTTAAACATTATTCTGCGTTTTCAAATTCAGGTTCAGGTTTATTGTCATCTGACTATACATATATATAATCAATTGAAACAATGTTCCTCTGGACCACAGTCACCATCAAAACGTATGGCAAAAAACAAAATATTGCCATAAATCTGTTAATGAAATATAATTCAAAATGCATGTAATACGCAGCACAGGTAAACAGTAGACAAGTTGCTGCCCTAGTGATGAGACCTTGGTGGTGGCAGGGTATTCGTTAGTCTCACAGAATGAAAGAAAAAGTTGTTACCCAGTCTGGTGGTTCTTGTCCTGATACTCTGTATCTCCTTGATGGTAGTGGGTCAAAGGGATTGTGGGTTGGGTGTTGGGGACCCTCAACAGTGCTTCAGACCCTTTGCCTCCAGTGCTTCTGGTAAATGTTACAAATGGGGGGGGAGGCGGATCCACTCGGCAGATTTTTACTATGTAGGGTCTTGCAGTCTGATGCCTTGCATCTTCCATACCAGCCAGACAGGAGACTCTCAATGGTGCTCCTGTAGAAAGTTATTAGAATGGGGGCGGTGAGCCTTACATGTCTTAGTCTCCTCAGTAAAAGTGTAGACACTGCTGTACCTAGTGAGGAGGTGTTGTAGGTCCACATTTGGTCATCCATTATGTGTGCATCATGGCAGAGCCATTGATGTGTAATGGAGAATGTTTGACCTGTGTCTTACTGAAGTCCAGAATCACAGTCGTAATGATTTCATCTGCATGAAGGGTATACAGGGCAAGCTTTTTGCTGCACCTCAGTACATTTGACAATAATAATAAATCAATTCCAATTTCAATAAGAAAGAAAATACAATATAAAAAAGAAATGTCTTATGTAGTTAACAAGTTGTTTGTTAGTTATTACCAGGAGTTTAAGATGTGTGCATGTATCAAATCAGAACTATTTCTGTTATATGCTTCCAAAAGGTAAACCTTTGTTACTGCTTTAGAATGGGGGTAAAATTTCCAAATATTTATTATTTAAAAGTAATGTTGATTTAAATTTACAGTTAATCAGTTTTCTTTTATAGGTTGTTCATGCAGCATATTAAGATACATTATTGTTCTATTAATCTAATTATTAATGCATTCAAGCATGTATAGTAATCAGCTTGGTGCTAAGTTCAAACTGCATTTGATTCATTTGGCTTGATTTTCGCACCTATCAAAGAGAAGTGCAGTCCAGTATGTCAGTGTAGTGAACAGTGTTAGAGTTTTTTCACTTCAGAGATCTTGTCTTTTGAGGCATTAAGCTTTTCCAGCTAGTTAGTATCCTTCAGCCAACATAATCAGAAGCAGAATGCTTATCTACTTGCTTCTTCCATTGCCAACTTCAAGTTGATATGATTGTTCAACTATCACTTTCGGCTTACTGAACTGCTATGTACTTTAGGTCTTTCTGATCCTAGTGTTGAAAATTCTAATGCTTAAATTGTTTTTGTTTTTGCAGACAGATGTGTTGGTGGTCAGTTGTGACCTAATTACTGATGCAGCTCTGCATGAGGTGATTGACCTGTTCCGGGCACATGACGCCACAGTATCAATGTTGATGTGCAAAATGCACGACTGTACTGAACCTGTGCCTGGCCAGAAAGGGAAAAATAAAGCAGGTAAAAAATTTTCAAGTCAAAAAGCATTAATCTCCATTGAAATCAATGCTACAGCAGATTAATTTTGCTGCTTTTAGAGAGCCCTGCAACAGCTCATTTAAAAGAGCTACTTGATTGGTTGCTCAATATTTCATCCAATGGCATAGTACAAGAAAATTGCATGAAATTTCTGCATATAGCTTCATTTTTTGTTTATTGTAAATAGCTTCTAATCTGGTTCTTGACCTGTCAAGACTTTAATAATAGTGTACCCTAACTCATTACTATTTAGGTCAAGTGTATGTTTTCACAAAAACTAAATGGGGTAAGTGTCTGGTCAATATTTGATAAATATTCAATAAACACTGCATTCAAAACAGAGACAAACCACAGTCCAGATCATGTTAAGGCTTTGGTCCAATGTGCTGAATTCTGGAGAAGTGAGAGAGCTATTAAATGGAAACCAGCCTTCTCTCTGTTTATACTCTTGCTGCCTCAATAAAGAAGCCAGCATAATCAGGCCTGATTCCACTCACACACAGGGCAAAAGATAGAAAAGCCTAAAAGCATGTATGTCCAGGCTCAAAGATAGCTGCCTCACTGATAAAAGACTGCTGAATGGTCTCCTAGTATTATAAGATGGACTCTAGACCTCACACCTTATTGTCTACCTACACTTCACTTTCTTTGCAGCTATAACACTTTATTTTGCATTCTGTTATTACTTTACCTTGTACTATCTCAATGCAGTGTGTAATGAATTGATCTGAATGAGCAGTATGCAAGGTAAACCTTTCACTCTACTGGGGTACATGTGACAATAATAGATGTAGCAATCAAGAGACCAAATAAAACTGAAAAGCAACATAAACACTCGGATGTTGAGCTGTCTGAAATAAAGAAAAACAGAAAATGCAACAGCTACTCAGCAGGTTAGGGAGCATCAATGTATTGAGAGAAAAAGAGTGTTTCAGGTTGTTGATAGTTCATCAGCACTGAAACGGTGTAGAAACAAATGTGTTTTAAATTGGCTCGAGGGACAGAGGTGAAAAGTGCAAAGGAATTGTCTGTGGTAAGGTTTAATCCAGATTGCTCTGCTGACACAGAAGGTGTTCATACTAACTCAGAGATGTTGATGAATACCTGTTAATCACAAGTGACCTATCTGACAGAGTGTTAATAGAGATGGAATATTGAGGGAAATAGAGAAAAAAATACTGAAACTGGGGGTTCGGAACTTAGTAGTTGTTCGAAATTTGAAATAATAGAGAACGCTAGAAATACTCAGCAGATCTGATGGGAGAAAAGCTGATAATACAATATTTAATTCTGTTCACAACTCCTCAGAAAATGAACTAGTCTGTGCTTGCAGGCAGCACAACAGCAAGAAACATATGCGTCAAAATTACTAGGCACCATCTCCACCAAAACAATCTTGCCACCTACCTCTGACATTCAGTAGTATTAATCACTAGTATTAAACATAGCTGGAGTCGCCATTAATCAGAAATTTAACTTAACCAGCCAAATAAATGCTGCAATTCCAAGAGAAGGTTGCTGGTTAACTATTGTTCTATATGTAATTCACTTCGCCTTAGCTCAGAATCTTTCCACCAATTTTCGGACACAATTTAAGACTGTGATGGAATATTCTCCACGTGTTTAGATGACAGCACAACCAACAAAATTCGAGGAGATCGGCACTCATCAAAAACAAAATACCTTGTTTTTTTGGCAGCCCACCCACCATCTTTAGCATTTATTTCCTTCATGCGCCTTCATGTACTTCACTAGACCTTTAAAGCAACAGGGTCGAAAGTGATAGCGTAAAACATCATCAAAGAAAGCTGTCCACAAGGACCTAGCCACTGTTGTGGTATGATCTTCCTCTTTTCTGATGCCAAATTTTCAGGCATCATTTCAAAGCAGAGCCTGATGACAAGCTGCCATTAAGCCAATCAGCTAGCTGAATGGTCAGTTGCTTTATTAAATGTTCTCAGGCAGCAGACAAGGAAGGAAAAGACACAATTAACTTTATATAATTAAATGTTGGATGTTACTCCTTATTAAGGAAGTATTTGCAAATAGTATTTCTTAGAATGCTCCAAAAATGTCTATACATTAGTTGCAATCCACAGACATAAAACAGGTTTTATAGGACAGTGTTTGCTGGGCTGTATATATGGCTTTGATCTGAAAGACGGGTGTTTTCCTTATGTAACGGCTTGACCTTTCAATTAGGGCAGGGTCACTGAAAACAACATTGGGATAACCTGTAAAATCTTGGATATCCTCTTTGATGTGCTTAGGTGACACGGTCTAGTTCAAGAACTTTGACTTTCTTTCAGTTTGTAATTCATTTGCAAGATTGATTTCATTCCAGAAAGCTGTCTTCACTACAGGAATTGCAATCACTAAGGAAGCTGGTAATCTATCAGAAATATCTGAGATTTGGTGAAAATCAGCAAATGTACAAACAAGAGAAATCCTGCAGATGCTGGAAATCCAAGCAACACACAAAATGCTGGAGGAACTCAGCAGGTCAGGCAGCATCTATGAGTACAGTCAACATTTTGGGCTTAAACATCGACTGCACTCTTCTATAGACGCTGCCTGGCCTGCTGAGTTCCTCCAGCACGCTTTGTGTGTTGCAGCAAATATACAAGTCAGCCAAATATTTGTGTACCTTCTGTAGTTGAGTTCTGGTCTCCACAGATTTCTTAAATAATCAACCTTTATAAAAGTAGCCAAGTACTATAAGTTATTAAATTTCCCTGAGATTGGGCCAGTGTTTATTGGCCTTCCCTAATTGCCTTTGGGAATATGGTAGTGAGCCACTTTCTTGAATAATTGTAGACCTTTTCAGAAAGAACCTCCAACAGTGCTTTTAGGTAGAAGTTTTAGGAATTTTAACCTTCAGTCAGGAGAAAATTGTGTGTTTTTAAGTGTACTGTGATGCAAGTTTACATTCCTGTGCACATTTTATTTTTGCCATTTTTGAAAAATAGTTTTATAGTTTTGTGAGGCACTGTTGACGAAACCTTGTCAAGCTGCAGTGTTCAGTTTGTAAATAATACATACCATAACCACAGTACTCAATTGTTGGAGAAAGTGAATCCTTATGATATTAGTTGAGCTGTTAAACAGCAAATATCTTTGTTTCAGGTGGTTTGCAGATTTCTGTGTATTGTAGAATCTATACCCAGTCAGTGAGGAGAATTGTCAATTTTGCTTATATTTTGTAGTGAAGAAGAAGAAGAATAGCCCTTGGCAGTGGAGTTATCGGGGCACTGTCATGACGGTGTTTATGTAGCAAGCATTTCTTGTTTTTACGAGGCTGAGTTGCTAGCTCGATGCTCAACCCGCTTGGATTCGAACTCAGGAACCTTCGCTCCGGAGTCCGGCGCTGATATTATTGCGCCACCAAGCGGAACATTTTGTAGTGAAGTTCACTAAAAAAAAGTTCCTTTTAAATAGGACTTGCAGAAATTAAATGAGAGGAAGCATTTACCACTTTGCATGGAGCAAGTTCTTCAAAGTTAAAAGTAAATTTATTTTCAGAGTACACATATGTCACCATATACTGCCCATTTAATTTTTCTTGTACATTCACAGTAAATACAAAGAAGCATAATTGAATCAATAAAAATTGCACGTAACAAGGCAGGCAACCAGTGTGCAAATGCAAAGAAGAAAATAAATGAACACACACACACACACACAATGTATAATTTTTTTTATTGATAATGTGAGTTGTAGAGTCCTTGAAAGTGAGTCCATAGGCTATAGAATCATTTTGATGTTGGGGTGAGTGAAGTTATCCCTTCTGGCACAAGAGCGTCATGGTTGAGGGATAATAATTGTTCCTGAACCTGCTGGTGTGGGTCCTGAGGCTCCTGTACCACCTCCTTGATAGCAGCAGCTAGAGGAGAGCATGGTCTGGGTGGTGGGGGTCTTTGATGATGGATGCTGCTTTCCTGCAACAGTGCTCCATGTAGATGTGCTGAATGGTGGGGAGCGTTTTACCAGTGATGTATCCACTACTTTTTGTAGGATTTTCTGTTCAAGGGCATTAGTGTTTTCATACCAGGCTGTGATGGATCGAGTCAGTATACTTTTAACTGTACATCTATAGAAGTTTGTCAAAGCTTTAAATGACATGCCGAATCTTCACAAACTTCTAAGAAAGTAAAGGTGTTGAAATATGCCAGCTTAAGTCTATCTGAGTGACAGAATTTATTTCGCTGCTGATTCACTCTTTGTAGTTTTTCAAAGTCTGTATATCCCCCAGATGTCTTTATTTGCCATGGATGAAATGACAAGTTACATTTTTATATTTTTATGGTGTACAGTGGAACAAAGGGACTTTGTCGGAGTTGATGACACATTTAAACGTCTGCTTTTCATGGCCAACGAAGCTGATTTGGAAGATGAGCTTGTCATTAGGAAGTCCTTGATGCAGAAGTGAGTAAACAAAGCTTTTTACAACTTATGTTAAGTTCAAGTAAATATGAGCTAAACTAACCCTGCTTTCAGATTATTCTTGTTACTTTTGCTGATAAACGGAGACTTCATCTCTATTGGGGAATTATAATTCTATGTTGCCTCTTAAAATGTTAAAGAGTACATATGAAATGTTTTAGGAGCCATGTGTTGAGAAATCAAGCAAAGGTAAGACAAAATTTACAAACTGTAAGAGCTTTAAAGGATGCTTGAAAAGAGGACATAGGTTTAAGCTGAGAGGGGAGAGGTTTAAAAGGAACATGAGTTTACTCACAGGTTGTAAAGTAATCCAGCTATTTTGGCAGTTTAACCGTAAATATTTGCTTTTCCAGATGGGGTAATATTGGTCACTTATCATATTTTTAAGGTGGCAAATGTAGAATTTTATCCTATTTGCTGATTCTGATTTTTGGCTTAATAGTCCTGAGTTGTTATTGTCTTGCTAATCATTCTTGAATGACATCATAATTAAGTTTATTATTTAATGCTGTTAGTAATATTGGGAAATGGGTGATTCAGTTAAGTAACCAAGAACCAGGATATTCATTAGTCAATGTGTTGGAATTTAATTGATATCATTGGATTCCTTACCAGAGGTTCCTCATTAAACTAGTTGGAGTTTTAGGCCAATCTGACAAGCTTTTCACTGAAACCAGCTTTTATTTTATTTCAGGTTGTTTTGAACTAAGTTCAGAGTTTCAGGATTTTCAATTTGAATGTTCTGGTAATTAGTCTTTTAATTACTGGTCAAGCAATGTAGCCAATTCACTGTCTGACCCTGTCACCAGCATTTACCGTAGATTCCGGATTATAAGCCGCTACTTTTTTCCCACGCTTTGAACAGCTTTGAACACTGCGGCCTTTACTACGGTGCGGCTAATGCGTGGTTTTTTTTCATGCCGCCAAAAACATTTTGCCTCGTAACAGTAGACCAATAAAATTGATGAGTAGTTCACAGAGGTCCAATGAAATTGTACGATAAATCAAGCGCACTTTCACAATTAAATTATTGTAAATCAGTCATTTGTACTCACCCTCATCAACATGGAAAACACTCGAAGAAAAGCATTGTGCTGCCTTTATGGCAGTTATTTAGTTTATAATATTTTCGCTTAGTAATTCATTTGTTAGTATTTTCTAGTTAAAGTTAGAAGTGTTTTAAGTATATTTGTTTTCTGTACTACATCCCGGGATGCTATGACGTCACATCTGGTTTCGCCGCGTCTTGTGGGGAAAATACCGGTTTGCGATAAACGGAAAGGAGGGGGCGAGCGCATTAGACCCGCGCGAGAACGCTGCAAACATATGATGCAGCTTTTAAGTTAAAGGCGATCAATAACTTTTCCTGGTAGGCTGCAGTATATATTTTTTTACCAGTCGTTAGGAGATATTGGAATGTTGTTCGTGCACTGTTCAGTAAAAAAGTATACGCAACGTAATTTGTGTGTTACCGATACGTATGTATATTTAAAAGTAGCCGTGTTACAGGCACGGTTCAAAAAAAAGCATTTGCAATATGTATTTGTTTATGTTACCATACGGATTTAATTAAAAGTTAAAAAATCCTCACGTGTAATATCTTTCTGTGTAAATATCTCATATTACAACGTGGGACACCTGCAGCTTAAAATCCGGTGCGGCTTGTACAAGTACAAAATTGATTTTCTTTCTAAAATTAGAGCCTGCGGCTTTTAATCAGGTGCGCTCTGTAGTCCGGAATCTACGGTACTTCATTTTTGCAAATATATGCAACATACAAAGTAGGAGCAAGGATAGGCTCTTCGCATCATCACACATGTTAAAGTAGATGGATATATCTCAAATCAATTTTAAGAATGTGCCAATAAAGAGTTAAAGTAAGAATAAATGATTAGATAAAATTTGAAGCATCCCTGTTGGAAGTCATACTTTGTTAGCGAAAAGGTGAATACATTGATTGCACAAATAGAAATGAATGGGTATGATCCGATGGCCATTACAGAGATGTGGTTGTGGTTGCTAAGTGAGAAAAGTTGGGAATTAAATATTCAGGGATATTTTGACATTTCAGCAGTTTAGGTGATAAGGATCCAGGGAAGTTTGGCCAGGTGGATTCAGAATTTGCTTGCCTGCAGAAGGCAGAGGGTCGTGGTGGAGGGAGTACATTCAGATTGGAGGGTTGTGACTAGTGGTGTCCCACAAGGATCTGTTCTGGGACCTCTACTTTTTGTGATTTTTTATTAATGACCTGGATGTGGGGGTAGAAGGGTGGGTTGGCAAGTTTGCAGACGACACAAAGGTTGGTGGTGGTGTAGATAGTGTAGAGGATTGTCGAAGATTGCAGAGAGACATTGATAGGATGCAGAAGTGGGCTGATGGAGTTCAACCAGGAGAAGTGTGAGGTAGTACACTTTGGAAGGACAAACTCCAAGGCAGAGTACAAAGTAAATGGCAGGATACTTAGTAGTGTGGAGGAGCAAAGGGATCTGGGGGTACATGTCCACAGAACCCTGAAAGTTGCCTCACAGGTAGGTAGGGTAGTTAAGAAAGCGTATGGGGTTTTAGCTTTGATAAGTCGAGGGATAGAGTTTAAGAGTTGTGAGGTAATGATGCAGCTCTATAAAACTCTAGTTAGGTCACACTTGGAGTACTGCCTCCAGTTCTGGTCACCTCACTATAGGAAGGATGTGGAAGCATTGGAAAGGGTACAGAGGAGATTTACCAGGATGCTGCCTGGTTTAGAGAGTATGGATTATGATCAGAAATTAAGGGAGCTAGGGCTTTACTCTTTGGAGAGAAGGAGGATGAGAGGAGACATGATAGATGTGTACAAGATATTAAGAGGAGTAGACAGAGTGGACAGCCAGCGCCTCTTCCCCAGGGCACCACTGCTCAGTACAAGAGGACATGGCTTTAAGGTAAGGGGAGGGAAGTTCAAGAGGAAGGTTTTTCACTCAGAGAGTGGTTGGTGCGTGGAATGCACTGCCTGAGTCAGTGGTGGAGGCAGGTACACTAGTGAAGTTTAAGAGACTACTAGACAGGTATATGGAGGAATTTAAGGTGGGGGGTTATATGGGAGGCAGGGTTTGAGGGTCGGCACAACATTGTGGGCCGAAGGGCCTGTAATGTGCTGTACTATTCTATGTTCTATGTAAAATGGGGTAGGTTTGATCTACAATAAAGGTAGAGAACACTACAGTGATAAGCAATGATAGCGATTCAAAAGCTCGAATGGCAGAATCGATTTAGGAGAAGATTAAGAAGTAGTAAGAGTAAAATGTCACCAGTGGGAGGGGTATACATTCTCCCTTAAGAGTAGCAATATTACAGAACAGATCAAGTATCAGGAATTCATGGGGACTTGTAAGAAATGGTCTGTAAAGTTACTGTGATTTTAATTTTATAGATTTGTACAAAACAATGGGCACCATTAGTGTTAAGGATGAATTCATCATGTGTAATCTTCATGGTTTCTTGGAAAGTCAAAAGTGAAAGTCAAGTTTATTGACACGCAGTGCCTTGAAAAGTATTCAGTCCGCACAACTATTTTCACATTTTACTGTCTCATTTTCTAAATCTAAATATATCGAAGTAGGATTTTGGAGCTAATCTACAAAACATTGTGCATCATGTCAAATCAAAAAAAAAATTCCAGAAGTTGTCAACAATTTACTAAAAATTGAAAACCAGAATTATGAAGCTGAAAAAGTATTCATCCCTTTGTAATTACTGTGTTAACTTTTCTCAGGTCCAAAATACAGTAATACCTTACCGCTCACCCAATTTGTTGATGTAGAAAATCGGAGGATCCCTTGTTTTCAATGAATTCATAAGAATAAATACACCAACTCTCTGTATGGTAGGTTTTCCACAAGCCACACCAAAATGAAGACAAAAGAGCATTCAAGACAAATCAAGGAAATGATAATAGAGAAGCATAAATCTGGGAAGAGTACAAGATCATCTCAGAGGCACTAAATGTGCCTTGGATCTTAATGCAGTCCATTGTGAAAAAGTGGAAAAAAATATGAAAGCACAACCACACTTCCTAGGTGAGGCTGCCCCTCTAAACTTAGTCACCAGCGAAAAATGGCACTTGTAAAAGAGGCTACTATGATGCCATCAGTCTTTCTGAGAAGTCAGTGGCTTCAACAGGAGATGAAATTCATGGCTCGACAATCTCTTAAAACCTTACTCAAGAAGGGTATTTATGGAAGAGTGGCATGGAAGAAGCCCTGGCAAAAGAAAGGCATATCTTTGCCCATAAGGACTTTGTAAAACATCACTTAGAAGATACTATAAAGATCTAGAAGAAGGTCTTCTGGTTGGATGAGACTAAAGTGGAGCTTTTTGGCTTCAGCACTAAGTGGTAAATGTGTTGTAAATCTAACAATGTGTGTCAACCAGGCAGCACCACCCCTACTGTAAAGTATGGTTGAGGTGGGATCATGCTATGTGGATGCTTTTCAGCAGCAGTGGTCAGAAATCTGATGAGGATTGATGGGAAGATGAATGCTGCTAAATACAGAGAGTTCCTGGACAAAAACCTGTTAGCCTCAGCCAGAAAGCTTAAACGGGAGAAATTTCATCTTTCAGCAGTATAACTATTCAAAGCACATTGCTAGAGTAACAAAATGGCTCTGGCAAGACCTCAAGATTGCTGTCCACTGCCACTCCCCAACTAACAACACAGCTTGAGCAATTTAGCAAGGAGGAATGGGCAAATCTTGCTCCACCATGTTGTGCAAAAGTAGTAGAGACGTATCCAAAAAGACTACTGGCTCTTATAGCTGCGAGAGGTGGTTTAATAAGTACTGAGCAAAGGGGGTTGAATACTTTTGATCTGCTGACATTTCAGTGTTAGATTTTTTAGTTTTTCATGCTTTACAATTTTCCCTTCTTTTAGAGATTTACTGTGGGGAAAATAGAGCATGCAATTCACAAATAAAAATTCACAATTAAATTGATCGAAATCCCTAGTTGTAATACTCATTTATGTGATCAAAGGGTTGGGGGCTGAATGCTCTTTCAAGGCACTGTATGCACAAGGGCAATGAGAAACATCCTTGCAGGCATGTAGCATCATATAAGCAGCATTCAGAAGAAAAGCATAAATTATACATAATTTTTACAAGAAAAAACACAATTAGAATATTTAATTTTGTGACAAGTGCTTGGACCATAAAGGTGATTAGAGTTTGACACGAATTAGACACAAATGATTGAAGGGAAGTAGCTGTTCATGAACCTGGTAGTGTTGAACTCCAGGCTCTATACTTCCTGCCCAGTGGGAGCTATGAAAAAATGACATGGCTCCAATGGTTGATGTTGTCAGCAGGGTACGGTTTATTTTAGACCTGGCATTTCCAACAAGACAGGATTAAATAGTAAAAATAATCATGACATAATTGAATTTCACATTCAGTTTAAGTGTAAGATACTTGGGTGTTAAATTAGTATTCATAATTTTAGAAAGTGTAGCTATAATGATATGAGGACAAAATTGGCTAAGAGCATTGGGCAAGTATATTAAGAAGTAAGACGTTGAATTAGAAAGAGCAAACATTGAAAAGCAAGTTTCATAATCTCATTTAGAGAAAGAGGTTCAATGCAAAGTATGACAAATTTGCTGGAGTCCTTTGAGGATATAGAAATGGTATACAGTATATTAGGCAGAATCGAGTTTATATTTCCAAAAGGTATTTGAATTGCCACTGGTAAAGTTATGGTCCTGACTTGCTGAGTGTTTCTACTACTTTCTGCTTTTGTTTCAGATTTCCAGCCTCTGCGACATAAACACAAGGAATTCTGCAGATGCTGGAAATCTAGAGTAATGCTAGAGGAAATCAACAAGCCCTGATGAGAGGTCTCATCCCTGTAAATGTCGACTGTAAATTGCCTGACTTACTAAGTTCCTCCAACATTTTCTGTGTGTTGCTCCATCATGTCTGCAAGTTCTTTTTCATTGCTGAGAGATGTTTCCTCTAGTAGCATTACCTAGAATAGTTTCAGGACAAATGGAAGCCTATTTAAGTTATGAAGAGGAATTTCTTCTCCAAACATTTTGGAATTCTGCACCCTAGAGCACTATGGAGGCACAGTCAATTATTTAATACCTTTAAGGCAGAGATTCATAAGCATTTCAAAGTGAGATATACAAATCCTTCAGCCCACTATGATGCCAATAAAACTAATCCCATCTGCCTACAGATGGTGCAAATACCTCTACTCCCTCCCTATTTTGTCTAAATCTCTCTTAAATGTTGTGACTGTATCTGCTTTAAACAGCTCATATATGTGTGTGTTGTCACTATATACAACCATGCAATTTATTTCTTGTAGATATTCACACTAGAACAAAGATATACAATATAATCAATGAAAAACTACACACAAGTAAAAACTGACAAACAACTAATGTGCAAATGAAGACAAAAATGTGTAAATACAAAATGAAAACTAATACTAAAACTACAGTTTAAATATTTAAACTACAGTCATGCTATGGTGTTTGGGAAAAGAGAAGCAAAGTGGTGTTGAGGCCAAGATTGGACCAACTAAACACTGGAGTAGACTTGAGGGCCATTTGGTCGACTCCTTTTCCTATTTCTTCTGTTCTCCGCTTCATGGGTACAAAAAGTAATTAAAAAGCTAATGGAATGGCAGCCTGTGCCTCTAAACAATTATTCTCAGTAGATCTTTGCTAGCATATAGGTTTAACATGAGAGAGGAACAGTTTAAAAGAGATGTGCAAGGCAAGTTTATTACACAGCATAGTAGGTGCTTGGAACATGCTGCCTGGAGAGCTGTTTAAAGCAGATACAGTCACAACATTTAGGAGAGATTTAGACAAAATAAGGAGGGAGTAGAGGTATTTTCACCATGTGTAGGCAGATGGGATTAGTTTTATTGGCATCATAGTGGGCTGAAGGATTTGTTCTTGTACTGGTCTATTTATTTCTATTTCCATATTTTATATTTATTCTTCATTCTCCTTGTCTATGTAGAGTGTTTAAAATGATTAGGTCATTCAACATACTGAATGTAGAGAAACTGTTTCACACAGTATTCGGAACATGATTGTGTAATTCTAAAATCAAAGTTAAATTATACAGCATTGAATTTATTGATGGCAGAGTTGGAGAATAAAGAGTTGAAGACCTAAAGTAGGGACCAAGAGAATGCTTACATTGGCATCATATGACAACTTGTAATGAGCCGTTGGCTTTTCACTATAAATAGAGACTTGGGCAAAAATTGTGAAGGAGATGCTGTTAACTATATGGAATCCTATTCCATTTGAATTCTGGAAGATTCAGGTTGATATGTTTTTGTTATTTAAGGACATTAAAAATGTGAGCCTAAAGGTGAGCACTTACGTTGCCAGCTATACTGTGAAAATCCTGATGGAGTCTAACTATTACCTAAATAAAGGTACATGACCATAAAGAAATTTGTTCTTCATTTGTGTTATCATAAAATACCCTTTTAATCCTTCCTATCAAATTTGGCAAGCAGCTTCTTCACTATCCTGAACCTAACTTTAGTATGAAAGATCATTAATAAAACAAAGCATAACTTCTTGTGAAGTTTTGGATGTAGTGTAAATTCAGCATATACTTTACATATATGGGAAAAGAAGACAATAAAAGCAGAAACAAGATGTGGTATATTAAATACTATAGCATTTAGGAATTTAAATTTTGTTCGCATTTTAAAATTAGTATCTTCAGTGATCATTAAGGGTTCATAGTATCACACTTTCATTATTATTAACTTTAAATTTGATATTGGTGTTAAAATGTTGTTAGTTACTGTACGCGCTAACCAGAAGCCATGGATGACAGCGGAGGTGTGTGCGCTGCTGAGGACCCGTGACTCCGTCTTCAGAGCAGGGAACAAGGCAGCCCAAACAACAGCGAGGGCCACACTGTCCTGGGCCATCAGAGGGGCAAAGCGTGCGCATGCCCAGCGAATCCACAACCACTACCAGGACAGTGGCGATACGCGGCGCATGTGGAAGGACATTCAAGACATCACCAATTACAGGACAACATCACCTGACTGTGTGGGTGATGCCTCCCTCCCCGATGCGCTGAACAACTTTTACGCTCGTTTTAAGGCGGAAAATGACGTGGCAGCAAGGAAGTCTACCCCTCCTCCAAATGACCAGGTTCTGTGTCTCACTGTGGCCGATGTGAGGAGAACCTTGTGCAGTGTCAACCCACAGAAGGCCGCTGGACCAGACAATATTCCTGGTAGAGTGCTTAGAGGATGTGCGGACCAGCTAGCAGATGTTCTCACTGACATCTTCAACATCTCCTTGAGCAGTGCTGTCATTCCAATCGTCCCCATGCTGAAGAAGTCTTCGGTGTCCTGCCTCAATGGCTACCGTCCAGTTGCACTCACATCCATCATTATGAAGTGTTTTGAGAGGCTCGTCATGAGGCACATCAAGACCCTGCTGCCCCCCTCACTGGACCCCCTGCTGTTCACATAACATCCCAACCATTCAACAGATGGCGCCCATTGCCATCACTCTACACCTGACCCTAACCCACCTGGACAAAAAAGACACATGCGTTCGAATGCTGTTCATAGACTGCAGTTCAGCATTCAACACAATCATTCCTCAGAAACTGATTGGAAAGCTGAGCCTACTGGGCCAGAACACCTCCCTCTGCAACTGGATACTAGACTTCCTGGTTGGGAGACCTCAGTCAGTCTGGATCAGGAGCAGCATCTCCAACACCATCACACTGAGCATGGGAGCCCCCCAGAGCTGTGTGCTCAGTCCACTGCTGTTCACTCTGCTGACCCACGACTGTGCTGCAACACACAGCTCGAACCACATCATCAAGTTCACTGATGACAGGACCGTGGTGGGTCTCATCAGCAAGAACAACAAGTCAGCATACAGAGAGGAGGTGCAGCGGCTAACAGACTGGTGCAGAGCCAACAACCTGTCTCTTAATGTGAACAAAACAAAAGAGATGCTGAACATCAATGGCTCCTTGGTAGAGATTGTTAAGAGCACCAAATTTCTTGGTGTTCGCCTGGTGGAGAATCTTACCTGGTCCCTCAACACTAGCTCCATAGCAAAGAAAGCGCAGCAGCATCTCTACTTACTGCGAAGGCTGAGGAAAGTCCATCTCCCACCTTCCATCCTCATCACATTCTACAGGGGTTGTATTGAGAGCATCCTGAGCAGCTGCATCACTGCCTGGTTCGGAAATTGCACCATCTCGGATCGCAAGACCCTGCAGTGGATAGTGAGGTCAGCTGAGAAGATCATCGGGGTCTCTCTTCCCGCCATTACGGACATTTACACTACATGCTGCATCCACAAAGCAACCAGCATTATAAAGGACCCCATGCACCCCTCATACAAACTCTTCTCCCGCCTGCCGTCTGGGAAAAGGCACGAAAGCATTCAGGCTCTCATGACCAGACTATGTAACAGTTTCTTCCCCCAAGCTATCAGACTCCACAACACCCAGAGCCTGGACTGCCCTCTACTGTGCCTATTGTCTTGTTTATTATTTATTATAATGCCTGCACTGTTTTGTGCACTTTATGCAGTCCTGGGTAGGTCTGTAGTCTAGTCTAGTTTTTTGTGTTGTTTTACATCGTTCAGTGTAGTTTTTGTATTGTTTCATGTAGCACCATGTTCCTGAAAAACATTGTCTCATTTTTACTGTGTACTGTACCAGCAGTTATGGTCGAAGTGACTTGATTTGACTTGAGAAACAGGTTTATTATCACTGATATACAATATGTTCTGAAATTTGTAGCAACAATACAGTGCAAGACAAAAAAATTACTATGTTAAAAAATAAATAATGCAAAAGATCAATATCAGAACAGTAGTAGGCAGCTGTCAATCCCAGGGGATCATGGGTTTGCGCCTCTTCAGGCACAGGCCTGGGCGGGAGGATTTGAAGAACTGACAGTTGCCCATGCAGTGGGTTCCCCCTTTCCACATCACTGATGTAGTTCAAGGGAAGGGCAAGCAACGGTATAGCTTGGTACCAGTGTCGTCCCAGAGGTTGCCAGAGTGAAGTTGTAAACAACATCAAACTGCCTTGGGAACTTCGGCTCTGGATTTCTTCCGTGGGGTTTACTCCCGAAACCTTTTTCATGGGTGGGTATGGCCGCAAGGCAGGGGAGGTTTAAAATAAGAGTTTTCTTTCTCCTTGGTGGGTTGCCGTCCCAGGCTGACAAGCCCTGCCTGCCCGAAGTAACTGGTTTTGAGGCACCAGTGGTTCGCCTTTTTGTGAGCAGAAACAGCTCCGCCAGGCAGAGTAGTTTAGCCACACGTGAAGGTCAAGAGTTGGATTTGGTTGTCAGAGGCTGTTAGAGTCACTCACCATTTGGAGCACTTGTAGGTAGTGGGAGCTTATCCCCACTACCACCCCGGCTATGACAACCTTAGGAACCAATAACAGAACAGAACAGTACAGCACATTATGGATCTAACTACTGTGTCTATTCTAGAAATAGTAACTTTAATGTTACAGCAAGCTTACCTGACCATTAATAACCTCTAAGAAATATTCTTGCCTTTTAACTTTTTTTAATATAATTCAGAGCGAAATGTACTTGCTGTTTGCAAATCATAATTGAATTTCATTTTTTGGAAAATACCTAATTAATCAACATGCCTAGAAACTTACCCAACATGTTCTGCTGCATAATTTTCTATCTGAAAACTGGATCTTGTTTTTTTTGCCTCACTGTTCCAGAACTGTACATTGAATGGCATGACAATGTAAACTATAATTGCTGGAGAACACAAATATCCATTTCACTCTAAGCAGGCTTTTAATATACTCTGTAGATCTTAATTAACCAGGGGTTCATTTTTTGACTTTAATTTTTTGCTAGGGTTATAAAAATTAATTACATGTTTTTATTTTTTTCTATTTCATTCTAATTTATCCTCCTGTTTAGACATCTGCCCAGCGATATCCTGCTGAATCCTTTGACACGTTCTTTCACTATCCCCAACTCTGCTAATTTTTGTGTCGAATGCAGATATATGATCAAAATTTTTGTCCATCACAAATGACAGCACTGATCTTTGCAGAACTTCACTAGTTGCAGACCTCCAGTCAGAATTGAATTAATTCTTCTAATTTTCATTTCCAACTTCAGACATTTCGATTTTATGAACAATACATCAATTTGATTGGATACTGTACATGCATATATTAAACATAGAAATGAACAGCAGAAGAGCAAGCACTTCAGCTCACTTAGTCATATTTCGCAAGAGGTGTGATGCATTTTTCGTAGCTTTGGTTTCTGTGGTCTGCCTCAAAGATGACTTGCCACCAACAAAAGAAGTGGTTGGTGATCTGCTGTCTCTGCTAGTTATTCAAAAGTTGGAGCAATCAATGACTCACAGAAAGATCAGTACTTTACCAGTAATCTTTTGCCGTTTGATGAAGCAGTTAATCGAAATCCTGTTGTTTGTTCCACTGTCCTTAAGTTGCTGTTAAAGTACAGTTTTGCTGATATTAAGGATTACCTGCAGTGCTATCTGGCTCAAGAGGGAGAATTCCTTCAGGTGCACATTCAGCACAAGTGTGAAAATACAACAATGGAAACCTTACAGTTTGTTGCCAGAATTTGCTTCTGTTTTGATGCTGTTTCCCAACTTCTTTGTGCAAAACAAGACACATTGGCTGAGGATTCAAAATATGTACATGCAAAAGAAACTTCCCTGCAAAGGATTAAGTGTATGATTCTCAATGGAGGAAATGATTTGTTCAAGATTTACCTTGTGTGAAAGCTGTTCTGTTTGAATGGAATTGATTTTGTCCAAGAGCTTTTAAAGGATGACCAATTTTCATGGATCTTTCCCAAGGAAATTGTTCAGGAGAAGAAGGAGATGCTGGTCTTTTCGGAGATTTAAGCTTCCTTCCTTCCGTATTTTATGGCGGTTGGCACCCAGCTTAATGGTGCATTACCACTACCTTCTGCTCCGGAGTGTGGATCAGACGATAGACTTACTTTCTAAATCCCTTCACTCATTCTGTCTGTCTGTCTGTCTGTCTGTCTCTCTCTCTCTCTCTCTCTCTCTCTCTCTCTCTCACTCACTCACTCACTCACTCACTCACTCACTCACTCACTCACTCACACACACACACACACACACACACACACACACACACACACACACACACACACACACACACACACACACACACACACACACACACACACACACACACACACACACACACACACACACACACACACACACACACACCCCCCCCCCCCCCCCCCCCCCCTCCCAATCCCTGGCCATCCTAGTACCCTATTCCTGCTTATCCATCATATCCTAGAAAAAAAAACCCTTGTATCCCTTAAGAAAGCTAAAAGTACCCTAACCTGTGCTCTCTCACCCATGCCCAGTAACCCTTTTAATGTGAATTCCTGCACCCCCAATTCCCTTAGATTAATTCTCATTGTCTCTCTCTGTATCCCATACTTCCTGCAACTCAGAATTACGTGTTCTACTGACTCCTCTTCCTGACATTCTTCACACAATCCTGTCTGGTGTTTCCCTATCATCTTTAATGTTTTGTTTAGTGCACAGTGCCGCAGAAAAAGCTCTGCATTTCGTATTCTTTCCTTGTATTGTTCATCTAGTTTCTTCATCCTTTTCTGATACTCCTGCAAAGTGCCTTCCTGTACTGCTGTAGCTGTCTTTTGAGAGATGTCAATTTCTCCTGGTACATCTGCTCTTTTACTTCCAGGTGGTCTTCATCATCCTGCTTATTGGCAATATCTGTCTCCCTGTTGGTGCTGTCTAGCTCCTTCTCGTTGTTGAATAGTCGACAATGGGTGAGAGGAGAGCTGTGGATATCTTCCCCGCCGAGCTGCCCTGCTTTGTTGACCCATCTAATGCCTTGATGGTGTGCCAATCTAACTGGATTTTCCTGAGCCACTCATGTCCCAACAACAGTGGTCTTCCATTTTCCAGTACATAGAGGTTCAGCAGCTGTGTTTTGTCTCCTTAGGTCACTGTCGCTTTAATTTTGCCTTTGGAACGCACTTTCTGTCTTGTCCTTAGCAGTAGTTTAGTTCGTTTCAGAGGTATGTGAGAAAGCAGTCGTTGGTAGTCGTGTACAGAGATCACTGTTAAAGCTGAGCCTGTGTCCAACTCCATTTTCAGTCTCACACCCGCCACTTGTGGAGTGATCCATATTACTCTTCGATCATCTGTCTCTTTCACGCTGTGAAGTTGCAGACAAGACAATTCACTTTTGTCAGAGTTGTTTTCATCAGAACTGCCTTCTTTCATTTTGTGTATCTTGGATTTTCCTTTCTGGGGTTTCTTGTTTCTCTGTATTTTGTCCCTTTTCTGCTGTTTACTAGCTTTGCATACTCTGCCAAAGTGGCCCTGTTTGCCACAGTCTCTGCATTCTTTGTCTTTAAACCAACGGTCATCCGGGTCATGTGACCTATTCCCACAATGGTAACATTTCTTTCTTTCATTTCTGTTCAGTGATGTTTTATTTGTAGCATATTCCAGAGATTTTTGTTGTATCTCGGAAGCACCCCGTGCGGCTATTTCTGTTGATATTGCAATGTTCAGCGCCTTCTCTAATGTAAGGTTCCTTTCACACAGAAGCTTCTTCTGTGTAGTTTCACAGTGCATGCCACACACTAACCTGTCCCTCAATGCATCCAAATTGACAATGTTCGGATAATTTGCGCAATTCAGCACAATATTTAGAAATGCTTTCATTTTTGCTCTGATTCTGATTGTGAAATTTATATCTTACAGCAATGACCAGTGGTTTGGGGTTTAAATGCTGTGGGACAGTGTCTACTATTTGCTTGAACGTTTTGTCAGCTGGCTTTTCAGGGATTAACAAGCTCTGTAGCAGCCCGTATGTTTTTGCTCCCATAATACTGAGTAAGACGTTGGCTTTCTTTTCATCATTAACACTGTTAGCCTCACAATATAACTCCACTCTTTCAATGTAAGTTGCCCAGTCTTTAATGCCACTATCAAATGCTGTAATGGTTCCAATCATCGCCATCTTTGTTATGTTAATTTAGCCCCGTTCTCCTTTTTTTTGACTCACGTGACCTTTTTGCTAGCGTCACGAGCGCACTCCGTCTAGGTGTGTGTGTGTTGCTCCTTTTTATCTCTCTTTTGGGGCAAGCAGACCTTTGACCCTGGGGTTCAGCGACAGCTGTGGTCTTGCCTGGACATGCTGCAGCTCCGACTGTGTCTCTTGGTCTCCTAATGTTCCCAACCTTGGCTGTGCTCCCGCTTCCTTGCGCTCTTCCTCCGAGTGTCGTTATCAAATAAAACACAACGTTCCGATACAATGTAGGTTCATTAACCTCGTCACCAATTTGTTGTGTATGTGGTCTGGTTACACAACAATGCTATTAATAAAAATGCTGGAGATGGGAGCTAAGTTTCATGGTCCTTTACTGGCAGAATCTGAACTTCAACTCACACATACGTACGTATCAATACGCGCCTAATAACGCATGCTCAATATGCGTCTAATAGCTCATTCAACGACGTGTTACTAAAACATAAAGAAGTCCCTTATTACACTGTAGGCTATACGAGACACCTCCCATTCCCTCATTTTGTTTCTGAAACTTCACTTAATTACAGTAGATTCCAGTTAATTGGGCTGTTGTTTAATTGGAACAGCTGTTTATTTAGGACAACTCTTAAAGAACAAAAAAAATCGTTAAAATAGCTGGGGTTCCCTTCGTTTATTTGGGACATTATGCTGCTTAGTTGGGACAGGAGACTATTGCCAACCAGTTTCTAACTAGCATCAGTTGCATTTGTTTTCAAAAAGCAGTGATTCTTGTTACTGATAGTTGGAAAGAAATAATCAGTAAGACAATTCAGAACCGTTTTGCTCACTGTGGTTTCAAGCCATTAGATGTTATGGACCAAATAGTATTTAAATAGCATCAGTTGTGTATGCTTATGTAGTGTTGTCAATTTGGGCCAATGGACACCTCTTCAAAAGCAGCGATTTTTGGTAATTTTGTTTTTTTATTTTCACTTTATACTGAAAGGCAATGAAGGCAGTCCATTATCTGCAGTAGGTGTCTGCACTGACTTTTGTTCACTTACAGTCAACCAAAAGAACACAGCAGCAATGAATTCTTCTGTAATGGAACTAACACAGAGCTTTATGATACTGTAGTAGTTTTGATAGTGTTATAATTTGTTCTGTATTTCATTTAATTGCATAATTAGTTACTCCATTAAACTATAGTTATGCCTTTTAACTATTTCCATGAATCAGGCTACCGTAGATGTCGGATTATAAGCCGCTACTTTTTTCCCACATTTTGAACAGCTTTGAACACTGCGGCCTTTACTACGGTGCGGCTAATGCATGATTTTTTTTCATGCCGCCAAAAACATTTTGCCTCGTAACAGTAGACCAATAAAATTGATGAGTAGTTCACAGAGGTCCAATGAAATTGTACGATAAATCAAGCGCACTTTCACAATTAAATTATTGTAAATCAGTCATTTGTACTCACCCTCATCAACATGGAAAACACTCGAAGAAAAGCATTGTGCTGCCTTTATGGCAGTTATTTAGTTTATAATATTTTCGCTTAGTAATTCATTTGTTAGTAATTTCTAGTTAAAGTTAGAAGTGTTTTAACTATATTTGTTTTCTGTACTACATCCCGGGATGCTATGACGTCACACCCGGTTTCGCCGCGTCTTGTGGGAAATACCGGTTTGCGATAAACGGGAAGGTGGGGGCGAGCGGCATTAGATCTGAGCGAACGCTGCTTTTAAGTTAAAGGCGATCAATAACTTTTCCTGGTAGGCTGCAGTATATATATTTTTTACCAGTCGTTAGGAGATATTGGAATGTTGTTCAGTAAAAAAGTATACGCAACGTAATTTGTGTGTTACCGATACGTATGTATATTTAAAAGTAGCCGCGTTACAGGCACGGTTCGAAAAAAAGCATTTGCAATATGTATTTGTTTATGTTACCATATGGATTTAATTAAAAGTTAAAAAATCCTCACGTGTAATATCTTTCTGTGTAAATATCTCATATTACAACGTGGGACACCTGCGGCCGAAAATCCGGTGCGGCTTGTACAAGTACAAAATTGATTTTCTTTCTAAAATTAGAGCCAGCGGCTTTTAATCAGGTGCGCTCTGTAGTGCGAAATCTACGGTAATTAGTGCAGCCACTTAATTGGGCCAAAATGTATTGGTCCCGATGTATCCCAATTAATCAGAATGCACCGAATTTTAAAATATAAAACTTTGCCAAATACAGTAGGCGTTCTATGCATCACAGCAGTACTTTAGAAATAGAGTTATTAAATAGTATATTTGGATCAAAAACATACATTTTGCTGAGAGTTATCAGTGTTTTTAGAAGCATGGATTTCACATGCTTAAATGTACATGTCTTATTCATCTGAGTACATTACAAAACAATGTAATCTTTAAAGGAATGACGAGTTTGCTTCCCAAGTAAGAAAAAATGTTTTTCTGTGTCATTCAAGGGCTTCAACCTTTAAACTTTTGTTTAAAACTATGTTTAGTTTCAAACTCGTTGGTAGAAATATTTATTTTTCATCTTTCTTTGAGGCAAGCACTTATTTTTACCAAAAAGTTTGAAACTAAATTCTTTTCAAGCTAAAGTTAACAGTTCAAGTCCTTGAATGTCTTGGTTGATGATTGGTTTTGGGTTTGGTTTTAGTTATTAGGTTAATAGGTTTTCAGCTATCTTACCAGCTTTCCTGCATCACCTGAATACTATATCAGTGAAGTGCAAACTCTTCAACAGGATTGCATCAACAATTACTTTCAAATCTGTTGACGTTGTGATATTGACAACTGTGAGTTTTTATGTTTCTTTTTCATGGTAGATAAAGGATTACTTCTGACTAGTAAAGGATTACTTCAACTGGCACAGAAAGCTTGGTTGAGGTTTACGAGTTTCCCACTTGGAAATTATGCAGGGTCAACCAGTTATCTCCAATGCACAGCACCTTAAGCCATATATCAGTTTGATTCTTTTTTTGAAATTTCTAAAGTTATTTTGATATGTAGGTTTAAATAAACATACAGAATATACTCTAGCATCCTATCCCATTCTTGTTCTGCATATTACAAATCCAAAATAAATATATCACAACAAGACATTTGAAATCTACAATAGACCTTAACACATGAAAAAACTAAATATCAGGTGAAAAACTGTTAACAGAACAAAAATAACTGCATTATACAATGTTTAAAAATTGTAGTTCTTTCAACAGCCTGGTGAAGCTGGTCCTTTTTTTCCTCCTTATGTAACCTTTATATGCATTTCAGATTTACTAGTGGTTTTCTGACCCCCAGATTTAAATCATTATAAATTCATAGCACCATCAGTCACTATGTCCATTTCTGCCTTTTGCCCATCAACACTAGTGAAATTTGCCAACATTAGGACAATGCCTTGCCTATTTAAGTGTTGGTTTCAGTATTTCTTAAATGTAACAATTGTATTAACATCTGTTCAGGAAGTGCATTCCAGATACCAACCACTCTGCGTAAAAACGAAACATCCCTCTGAATTCCTTTAAATCTCTGCTAGTTTGTTATTGATACCCCACAGTGGGTAAAAGATTTGTCTGTCTATCCTGTCTGTGCCTCTCATAAAATTGTTTGCTCTCAAGTCGCTCCTCAGCCTCCTTTGTTCCAGAGAAAGCAAACCCAGTTTATCCAATTTCTCTCCATAACTAAAGTATTCCGATACAAGGCAATGGTGAGGTGAGGGCCTCTGTTGATCAGGGTTGACCATGGATATTGCATCCCAGCTGGCTAGATATGCAATACTGGGCAGTACGATATGGAGAGCAAGCTGTTGCCGTGTAGCAAGCTCTCCCTTTCCAAGAATCTGATGAACCCAAAGGGACGACAGAGACCGATACAGTTTGGTACCAACAGTGTTGCAGGCTTCACCATTGGTACCAGCAGTGTTGCAGAATTCAGCAATGCCATTCAGCATTGAACTTAATGTAGGACTGCCTTAGGGACTCCAGCCCTGGATTTTTCCCTCAGGGCTTACTCCCGAAACCTTTCCCTTGAGTGGGTATGAACGCAAGGTAATGGAGGTTTGAGATCAGAGCTTTCCTTCTCTTCGATGAGCTGCCATCCACAGCTGATGAGCCCCATTTGCCCCTTCTAAGCCACACATGAAGGCCAGCAGCTGGATTTTGTTGTCATAAGTTATTTGCAGAGCACGCCATTGGGATCATTTAATAGGTAGTGGGAGCTTGTCCCCAGTACCACCGCCCCACCCCCACCCCCGACTATAACAACTTAAGGAATACAGGCAATATATTGGTTATAAACATAAGAGATTCTGTAGATGTTGGAAATTCAGAGCAACATGCACAAAATGCCAGAGGAACTCAGCAGGTCAGGCAGCATCTATGGAGAGGAATAACAGTTGGCATTTCAGACCAAGACCATTCGACAGGACAACCTTCCGGTGAATCTCCTCTGTAGAGTCTCTAGTACAAACATAGCATTACTGTAGCACAGCAAACAGAACTGGATATAATACTCCAAGTATGGTCTAACTAGTGTTTTTTTTTCATTCAGTTGCAACATAATGATCTCATTCTTACATTTTGTCCCCTGACCTATGAAGGCAGATAAGCCATATGCCTTCTCCACCAGTCTATCAACAGTGTTCCCACTTTCAAATGCTAGATTTGTTGTGTGTTTTTTATTGTTAATTTCATGGATATTGGTGTGCAGGTAAAATATCCAAACTAAAGGATGAAATGAAACAATGCTGAGAAATCTGATCAACAGGGAAAAGGGGGAAGAACAGCAATAGACTTATTTTATCCAAAATGTTTTGGTGCCATAAAGCCAAGTGATAGTAGAAAGAAATCTTCCTTGGTGAAATATAATTCTGTATCCCAGACTAAGTGGTTCTTCTATATTGCAGGGTAATGAAATTTGTCTTTTTAACAAAGGTTGTTTGCAATTAGTTATTACACTGTTGTACTAAAATATTACAGCAATGCCGTTATTGAAATTGCAGCCTAATGTTTAAATTGTTTCTGGTAAATAGCCCTTCTGGTGAGGATGAAGCTGCAAGATCAGATGTTTAATTTTGGGCTGGATTTTAGCAATGGAGTTGTGCTATAATGGGGTGACAAGGAATACTTCAAAAACAAAGTAATTGCTGCTTGAATTTTTTTCAGATATCCGAGGATGCACATAAAAACCTCACTCATGGATGCCCATCTGTATTGCATGAAGAAATGGATTCTGGATTTCCTTGTAGAAAACAAGTAAGAAAGAAAAGTACCCTTATTTTTACTAACGAGAAAAGCTGCAGATGCTGGAAATCGGAGCTACACACACAAAATGCTGGAGGAACTCAGCAGGCCAGGCAACAGAATCAGAATCAGGTTTATTATCACTGGCATAATTTGTTAACTTAGGATCAATTCAATGCAATACATTATCTAGCAGAGAGAGAAAAAAATAAAATGGAAGTAATAATAATAATCAATAACAAATCAATTACGTATATTGAATAGATTAAAAATGTGCAAAAACAGAAATACTGTATATTTTTTTAAAAAGTGAGGTAGTGTCCAAGGATTCAATAATCTGTGGAAAAAAAGTAGAGTCGACGTTTCGGGCCTCTCGAAGGATTTCCTGGCCTGTTGAGTTCCTCCAGCATTTTGTGTGTGTTGCTTTGATTTCCACCATCTGCAGATTCTCTTTTGTTTGGCATCTGCTTTGCTTGTTTATCATAAATTTCTGAATTTTTCAATTAAGTGAAGACCTGTGGAAGTCAGAGTTCAAAAGCATGTCATTGACAAGCATCAGAAAGGATTAATGTCAATCCTGTTCTTGGTATTACTGTAAGTCTGAGTGTTTGAGGCCATGATGCTGTTCAGCTTATTGTTAAGGCGGCAAAATCTATTGAGATATGTATTCACAGTAGGAAAAAAAAGTAATGGTAAATAAAAGAAAATATCAAGAAAAAAACTTGACAAGTCTTGAATTCCCATTTTACTGCAGACAAATCAAATCTATTTGGAATTTTTCTTTTAATTGGTCAGAACCGATTTAGATTGATACAAATGGCAGAGGCCTCATAAAATCATAAAAGGAACTTGCATTTAAATGATACCTTTCACTCTCTCAGGAGATTCCAATATGCTTCACAACTAAACTACTACTGAAGTTTAGTCACTGTTTTCAGAAATTTCACTATGATGCAAATGATAGTTTGTTTCAACATTGCGTGCTTGTTCACTGCTCTGCAAAAGTTGGGAATGTGATGGAGGTCAGATGCTTATCCTGCTGTCCATTCCTGGATTTTCTGTCATGTCTAGGAGCAGTTTGTAACCTGTTAAGCATGACAGGCTGAATGTGTTTTGTATCTGGCACCACTGCTTTGTGCCAAATATTTTGTGCATCTTCATTTCTTTGAGTGGATGTTATAAAGTAAGATCGCCTAAATTTCTTAATTACTTTTCCTTACTTCATAGTGTCTTTGATTTAATTAACAATATGTTCATGCCTTTTGAATATATATAATTTATTATTTCAAATTTTTTCAACTTTTTACAAATGTCCATGTTTATCATTTGGAAACATTGACATAACTTTCTGTCAACAGGGTTAGAAAGTGGAGTTGTGATCATGCAATGTGGCTACTGATTGTGATTAGCTCATTTGAAATGATAGGAACAGCAGAGGCAATGACCACAATTTGCAAGCCAATATTAGGGTCGATATTATCTGACACATTTTCCTGCAAATATATTCAAAAGTTTTCTTCTAATCCTCTTTGAAGCTGAGTTGCATTGTGAATATAGTAACTTTATTTGCCAGCTGGTGGTGTAGCGGCATCAGCACCAGACATTGAGGTGAATGGTCCCAAATTTGAATCCAACTGACTCTTGGCATGCTTTCCATTTTGCTGGGCTGAGCATCGAGCTAGCAACTTGGCCTTGTAAGACAAAAAGTCAAATTCTACGGAAATGGTAAAAATGTCGCCGGATGCACCACAAGTCGCAAAAAGGAACAATATACTTTGCATCAGGCGATCCCTTGATGGAATAATCTATCAAGTGAAGCCTTGTGTAAAGTACACAATCAGTTAGATTTGAGCTACTGTATGTCCATCAAGCTTTGTAACTTTCAAATTTCCATGTCTTACTTGAAGAACAAAAAAATAAAAATTACAGAAACTAATATTCTGAATAAAAATTTAAGTTAATAAAAATAATCACCTGGTCAGACAACATCCATGAAAAGAGAAGCAATTCAAATTTGGTTTGAAAACTCATCATTGGTATGGAACATCAGCCTGATAGGCAAACTCTCTCTCTTTCTATTGATGCTGCCTACGCCAGAGAGCATTTCCAGGCTTTGTTTTTATTTCATATATCCAGTGTCTGCAGTGCTGCAGTGTCTTGAAAATAATTTCCTGCTGGTTTCATAGAAGCATTCTTAACAACAGAATGATTGATTTTAAGTCTTAGATTTACTACTTTTACATAGGTTGAAAGGAAAGGTTTGCAGCAAGCTTTTCCTTTACATCAGAGTTGAGCATTATGTGGGATAATACCCTTATCCTTAGATCTTGTGTATTGTTTACTGAAAGATGGTAACTTTAGAAAGTCTAAGGACAAGGATAGCCAGCTTTGTTCAATGAGTCTGTCACTTCTTGAGTGATTTTGATACTTGACAGCTCCTATATCCTTCAACCCTCCTTTCCCTATAAATCATTATTACTACTCTCCAGATGGTACCTTTATTATGTAATTCCAGGGTTTTAAGAATGATAATTTTACCACTCCCAAAGAGTTTTTAAGAAGGAGATTTGACTGCCTGTATGCTTTCCCAAATAAACATAATGAAAATGGAATCATATTACCACAAGGACTGTAAAGAATTGAGACAGAATATTGTGAAATTCTATTTAAGTTTTTTTTAACATGTATACTACTTTCTCAAATGTGTTTACTTAGGCCTACAAAAGAGTTTCTGTTTCATTGAAACTATTCAGTAATGTATCTTTCCAAGTTTTCATTTTGCTGTTAATGTAAAACTGTACAGAAATAAACTTAACTATACAAATGTTTATATAAATTCTGAAATTTTAGTAACAATAAAAGCAGTCAGAATGAAATATCTATTTAATAAGACCAAACATACGGTATGCAGATGTCTAGCAGGTATTCATGGTCTAAACTCGAACCTCTCTTTGAAATTTATTATTTCTTTAACGAATCTTCCAGGCAGCTGTATTTAGACCACCTGAAAGAGTATCTAATTTTGCTAATCTCTTCCATTCTTAAAGGGCACGCTAAAGAGCCTAACAGTTGTGATAAAGGAGCATTCAAGGAAAACTAATAGTTTAGTCTGGACCTTCAGTGTAAATCTAGCAGAACAGCAGGAGCATATATGCCATAGGACGTTCTGGCATACATATGTAAAAAAACAATTGATTTGCATAAAGGTTACTGAAGAGGGCTTATGAATCTTTCACTTCCATTCATAATAATGGCCCATAATAAGCTAAATTGTCTAGGAAACATTTACGTTATTGTTAGCTGCCCATTTGCTCTTATGGGCAAACGCTAGTGGTCTGGGTATATAATAAGCCAGTTGAAATAGAAAGGATATACTTTATATGTTACTATAATATCTGCATGTACTTCATATTTTCCTGTAAATAATAACAACCTTTCTAGTTGTTGTGCTATTGTATGTTAAAAATGAAAAACCAATACCTGTACAAGATTAATATGAAAATAACTACTTAACTATTCTGATTTTGTTCATCTTCTTTGGGGCACTGAAAATTATGCAAAGTTCCGTATTCTTTTCTAACACAGGCAAGAATCTGAGGCCCTTTTCTGTTGGATTGATAAGAAGAAACTTGGCAGATAATTAGTGTTAACAAAGAAAGAAGAGAACAAAGCCTGGGAACGGAGCAGTCAGCTTAATAATTGTGAAGGAAATGATAGGGGTAACATCCCGATTCAAATACGGGAATTCAGCAATGTTGTTTGCCATGGGTAGGAAGTTCGATCTGTCTTGTTGGAATTAATCATTGCAGCTTGCTTCAATGATGGAAATGTTCATTTGCATTTGAAATTATCCAGGTCCTACTGCATAAACTGAATATAATAGTGGGGAGATTATGTTGTAGTTAATAGGACATTACCAAGATCATATTTGGCTGTTTACTAAACTAATGTCTACAATAGGTAAGTTGTCTTAAGAGACAAGACAAGGCTTGTATCCACTGGAGTTTAGAAGAAAAGTAGATTTTGGAGGGAGTCAATCTAGAACTTAAAGATTAGCTTTTTTGCCATATTTCATGCAGTGAAATCTGTCATTTGTGTCATTGTGATGTAGGGGGGTAGCTTGTAAGTAAAGCCACGCTTCTGGCATCCACACAGCATACCCACAATTTACTAACCATACCCCATATATCTTTTTTGATTGTTGGAGAAAACCAGAGCACCTGAATGAGATGCACGGTAATTGAGAGAACATATAAACTCTTTCTATCGCTGGCACTATAAAGCACTACACTAACCACTATGCTGTACTAGGGGCCATAGTGTGAATTTAATTACCTGATTAAAAATATGAGTGCTGCTGATTCAGGTCACTTTGCTTATTTATGCAAGGCATTAAATGCATATTATATCTCTGTATAATGGATACCTGTGGTTCTTAGGAAAATGGTTGTTTATTGTGTAAGAAGAATTTGTTACTGGGAAGGTTTAAAATTGCATTTTATCTTATTTAATGCAGGGTAACAAAAACAGAGTCAAACCCCACGTTGTCAGTGTCATGCGAAATCTGATAAACTGCGCCGACCAAAATGGCAGCAATCATCAGACTGAAGCAAGGTTAGCTTCAATGTTGAGCCTGATGCAGAACATATTTCCTGTTACTAATATGAAATTTAAAAAAGTCTTGTACTTTCCCAATGAGGATTGGTTAGTGTCAGAGTTAAGAATCAATTTAAATAAGATAGCTTGTGTCCTTTTGTTTGTTAGCAGATTGGTGCGTCTGCGTCCTGTGATTTAAAATGGTAAATGAGTAGCTGTGGCCTTCAGCTTTCAATCATAAACCAGACAATTCTGGTTTCACTCAGCTCTAAAGCTTTTAAAACAGGTCTTGCACATTACAGTAAGTTTATATTTCCCATTTCTGAGACAGCACTTTGGCTTTTTCAGAATCCGGTTTAATATCATGTGCATATGTTGGAAATTTGTTGTTTTAATGCAGTAGTACATTGCAATATATAATAATAAAAAACTATAAATTACAGTAAGTAAGTATAAAGAATTAAATAAGTAGTGCAAACAGACAGGAAATAAATGAGTTAATATTCATGGATTCATTTTCCATTTAGAAATCTAATAGCAGACAGAAAGAAGCTGTTCCTGAAACATTGATTGTGTATCTTCAGGCTCTGGTACCACCTCCTCAATTGTAGCAATGAGAAGAGGACAGGTCCCGGATGATGAGGGGTCATTAATGATGGATGCTGCCTTTTTCAGGCATCACAGTTTGAAGATTTCCTCGACGCTGGGGAGGCTAGTGCCCATGATGGGGTTAGCTGAAATTACAACTTCCTGCAGCTTTTTCTGATCCTGTGCAGTGGCCCCTCCATACCAGATGGTGATGCCTCCATTCAGAATGCTCTCCATGGTACATCTGTAGAAATTTGCGAGTATCTTTGGTGACATACCAAATCTCCTCAGACTCCTAATGAAATATAGCCATTGTTGTGCCTCCTTTGCAATTGCATGGACATGTTAGGCCCAGGATAGAACTTCAGAGATGTTGACACCCAGGAACTTAAAGCTACTCACGCTTTCACTGCTGTTCCCTTGATGAGAACTGGTGTGTCCCCTTCCTGAAGTCCACAATCACTTCCTTGGTCTTACTGAAGTTGAGTGCAAAGTTGTTGTTGTGATAGCACTCAACCTGTTGATCTCTCATGCTCCTGTACATCGCCTCATCACCATCTGAAATTCTGCCAACAATAGTTATGTCATCGGCAAATTTATAAATAGCGTTTGAGCTGTGCCTAGCTGCGCAGTCGTGGGTGTAGAGGGAGTAGAGCAGTGGGCTTAGCGCAAATCTTCAAGGTGTACCAGTGTTGATTGTCAGCAAGGTGGAGATATTGTTTCCACTCCGCACTGACTGTGGTGAGAAAGTTAAGGATTCAGTTGCAGAGGGAGGTACAGAGGCCCAAATTTTGGAGCTTGTTCTTTAGAACTGAGGGTGTGATTGTGTTGAACACTGAGCTGCTATCAATAAACTGCAGTCTGATGTAGGCATTACTATTGCCCAGGTGATCCAAGGCCAGTTGGAGAGCCAGCAAGATAGCATCCATTGTAGACTTATTGTGGTTTTAGGCAAATTACAGCAGGTCCGGGTCCTTGCTTAGGCAAGAATTGTTTCTAGCAGTGAGTGACCAACCTCTCAAAGTGCTTCATCACATTAGATGTTAGTGGCACTGGATGAAAGTCGTTGAGGCAGCTGATCCTGCTCTTCTTCGGCGCATATAATTGTCACACTTTCGAAGCAGGTGGAAACCTCCACCTGCAGCTGTCAGAGATTGATGGTGTCCTTGAACACTCCTGTCAATTGGTTGGCACAAGTTTTCAGAGCCCTACCAGGTATATCATCAGGGCCTGATGCCTTGCGGGTATTCATCCTTTGAAAGAGGTTCTGGCATTGGCCTCCGAGGCAGAGGATTGCAAGACACTGCAGTGATTCGCACAGATGTAATTTTATTCTTCCTTTCAAAGCGTGCATGAAAACCACTGAGCTCCTCTGAGAATGAAGCATTTCAGCCATTCACGTTGTTAGCTTTCACTATGTAGCAATTTTAAAACCATGTTAATGATTTATTTCGGTCCTAATGTGGAACTTGCTTTATTTCGGCCTGTTCTTATCCCATAGAACTTCCTTCTCTCCTCCTTGACTTCTGCTCTTTCTCTGCTTCACCTCACCACCCCTATCACAGAAATTTCCTCTATCCTGCTTTGCTCCTCCACTTTCTCAGCAATTTAAAATATTTTTGGTTTCTAAATTTTCCTGGTTCTGGTGCAACATCATTGATCTGAAATGTTCACTCTGTTTCGATCTTCACAGACACTGCCAGATGTACTACTAATATTTCCCACTACTATGACAGCCTTAGTCCAAACATTGCTTATGGTAAATGTGTCATTAGATACTAGAATAAACTACAGAATGTTTTAATTGATGTTGCTTCTGTATATCAGTCCAAATTAAGATCCCTTTATCTTAGTAACACTTGATTGTTTACTGATGCAAAAGTGATTTAACTGTTATGCTTTGTTAATAATCCAATAGTTTGTGTTTGGATTTGTAGGTATAACTAAATACTGTATGCCATGTTTATAAGGATTAATTGAAAACATAGAAGCAGATGTAATATATGGGCTTTCAAGCCTGTCTGAATAATCAGAATGGAATAGGTTGATCCTACACTCCCAATCCACTTTTCTGTCTGACCTTTTCCACTCTGCTTAACTGCTGAGAATCCCTTTTACGAACTTCCGGTAAGATGGCGATTGTTTAGCTGCTCTGAACTTTTGTTCCGTTACTGTCGCTATCTTTGCACTAAATGTCTCCATTTTTTAAACCTTAGTTAGGAATTATTTCGGTATCTCTTACTTGCCTGTGAATATATCTAACTTACAATGTCTAGCAAGAGTTCTAAATCCGGGAGAAAAGAAGCTATGACCCCATCGGACGAGACGATGGTTGCGCTTGGAAAGCTCCGAGACGAAATCTTAAAGGAATTTAAAATCGCTTTCAAACAGTTAGAAGACAAACTGGATCGGATCAACGATAAAGTGGACAAACATGCTGAACACTTATCTCGCATCGATTCGACTTCTGAAGATTTAGAAAGTCGTGTTCGATACTTGGAGACTCTCTGTTCCAGTTTAGAGGAAAAATCTAACAAACTTCTTTCCAAAATGGTGGATCCCGAAAATCGCAGTAGACGCTGCAATATCAGAATTCTGGGATTGCCAGAGGCGACCGAAAAGGGATCAACCGTGAAGTTTTTCGCCGAGTTTCTCTGTGAGTTATTCGGGAAAGATTTGCTTCTGAAGCCGTCCGAGCTCGAACGGGCACACAGAGTTTACGTTCCCCCCGGAATTCTGGGCTCCCGCCCGCGACCAGTAATCTTGTGTTTCCATCAATACCAGGTAAAACACAGTCTGATCGTAGAGGCGCGTCGCAGGGGGTCGCTTCCTTTCAAGGATACAACCATTCGCTTTGTGGAAGATCTTGCACCCCAGACCTTAAAGATGCGCGCTGTTTAAAGGCACAGTGAAAGTGCTTTTTGATTGTGGTTTCAAACCTTCCCTTCGTAATCCTGCCGATCTACGAATCAAGCTTAATACCGGGAAATACAAGTGGTTCAAATCAGCGAAGGAAGCTGAAGCGTTTGTGGCAAGTCTTCCGGCTATCCAGTCATCTTCGGAATCTGATCGGACCTCCTAAAATGGTGGATAAGTACTCCTCATGGTAAAATTACTTTCTCTGGACTCGGAATTCACTTGAATCACTCAGACATTATTCATTGAAACTTTAAGGGCTGTTGACAATCTCTCCCGGGATTTGGTGTGTGTGTAATCTATTTTTATTCTTGTATAACTTTACCTACAGAGTTCTACAACTAACTCTAACTTGTTTTGGAGGTTCGAAGTCTTTAGTGAAGGCCTCCCTGTTTGTCGGTTCACAGTTCAACTGCTGATTTATTTTTCCTTTGTTTTAAATATTTATTTATTTTATCTTTTTCTTTTCTTCACCCCTTTTTTCTAATCTCTGAATTTTTTTCTCCCTTCTCTGTAAATGGTTGATAAATACTCGCCTTGAATTTATAATTTTCCCCTTCCTCTTCTTTTTTCTTTTTCCTTCTTACCTTTTTTTTCCCTTTCTCTTACTTTATTCTTCTATAATTTTTCGCGGGTAGGTTAGTTTTGGTTTTCTTCCAATTTTCTCTGTATTAAGTTTTATATTTCTGCAGAAGGTATTCTAATCTGTAGTTATGTTTTCTAGTGCATAAACTAGTTATTATTTGCTATAGTATTTATACGGAACTGTTGATAATGACACAGATCTGTAAGTTGTATTTGGGTTAATTTTTTTGGTAGAGCTAGCTACTTGTTTTGGTAGCCGTCTAGTTTTGGGTTGTGCGGGTGGGGTGGATTTTCCAGTTCCAGCATCTCTTTATTGCTTAGGACATGTTTATATTTTGACCTTACGAATCTATGTTTACATCTCTGCTCCCAGACTGCTATTGTACTGCTTGACTTTTTATATGCCTGCTGCCTTTTATGCATTAGTAATTGATAATGGTTAGTGCACTTAAATTCGTGAGCTAGAATGTAAAGGGATTGAACCACCCTGTTAAAAGGAGGAAGGTATTCTCACATATTAAACAACTCAAAGCTGACATTGCTTTCCTCCAAGAAACTCATATTCGTTGTTTTGATAACTCCCGGCTTCTGTCAAAGTGGGCGGGTCAGCATTTTCATTCATCCTTTGCCGCTAAAGCTAGGGGAGTTTCCATTCTTATTAACTCAAATATTCCTTTTGAACTCCATAATAAAATATCTGATACAAATGGCCGTTTTATTATTGTTTCTGGTAAACTATATAACACTAAAGTTGCACTAGCAAACCTGTATGCCCCCAACTTTGATGATGTTAACTTTTTTGAACGGTTTTTTCCCTCACTACCAGACTTAAACTCATACTCTCTTATACTGGGTGGTGACTTCAACTGTTGGTTGGATCCTAAACTGGACCGATCGTCCTCTGTTACCAGATCACCTACTAAATCTGCCTTAGCTATTCAATCGTTTCTCTCTAATTTTGGTATCTCTGATATATGGTGTTTCCTCCATCCTATGGAGAGAGATTATTCTTTTTTCTCACATGTTCACCATACCTTCACTAGAATTGACTATTTCTTACTCGATAACCAACTTATCCCATTTGCCCACTCTTGTGAGTATCAGAGTATACTGATTTCTGACCATGCCCCAATTACACTCTCTCTGAACTTTCCTGGCCTCCCTCAGAGGAACAAACACTGGCGGTTCGATTCAACTTTATTATCGGATGATGATTTCGTAAAATTTATTAAGGACCAGATAACCTTTTATTTTAACACAAATACATCACCTGAAGTGCCATCCCAGATTGTCTGGGATGCCATGAAAGCATATCTGAGGGGTCAAATAATCTCTAACACAGCAAATCTCAATAGAAGATCCCGTGCAGATCGAGCAGACCTCATTAACCAGATTAAAGATTTGGATCAAATATATGCCCAAACTAAGAACCCTGAATTATACAAGAAGCGCGTTGCTTAACTGCTGAGAGGACAATGGTCAAATTAATTTCTAACAGAGTACTTACTGCCAAGGTGTGAGAGAATGGCTGGGGTTGGCTCCTCCTGGGAATAAGTATTTTACCTTTTGTTTTACATAGGGCCACAGAAAAGTATGATATTATGTCAGGCATCCTGCATTTTTAATCCCTTGCATGTAATTTCAGCACACCAGAATGTTATTAAAAGCATGCTAGGTCTGAAGAGCACTTCTGTTTATTGGTAATGAAAATGTTTCTCTTCAAAGGTCTTTCACATCAATCCGTGGTGAATTGATTCCGTATCTAGTCCAAAAGCAGTTTGTTTCGCCTAATTCTGCTCAGCTTTCTAAAGATAATATAAATGAAGATCAGAAGAAAACCTCAAAGCCTGCAGGTATGTTGTGTATATATGCATGAGTAATAGGTCTTCTAATTGTATAAATCCCAGCACAAAACATCCTTAATGATCAGACTGTGGAAAATATGGATCACTTCTCATGTCAAGTGCCTGATGGTGAAATTCGCCACCAGCTTTAGTGTGCCAGGACAGCTTATGACTGACTGGGTAAAAGTGTTTAAAGTCAACACTTCAGTCCAACCTTTATGTTTGTGGTGATCCACTCTCCTATATGCCTTGGAGACATGGATAACCTACAACATTACTCCAAAACACTGAAGAAGTCTTCTTTGCAAAATCTTCCAAATCCACTGGCAAGATGTATGAACCTCCCCAAGGCCAGAATTCCCAACACTCAGTTGCCGATCATACTCCGTGAGTTCTAATTCTCGGGATACCGTTCGGTTGCTTGATACCATACTACTTAAAAATAACAAAGGACTCGCCTTTAAGCTTTGTCTCGAGAATTGGGAAATCCTTCAAAGATATTATCAAAGCATCCTTGAAAATATATAATAGCCTCATCTATTCATGGAAATCCTTAGTTCAAGGCAATTCAATATAAAGAAGTAGCATGAGGGATGGCACAAACTTCTTGTAGGCAAAATACAGGTAGTTGAAAGGAGTATATAACATCTGAAGTATAACACTCACCACATGAAATACTACGTTCTTCCACCTGAGCAAAGTCTGGATGCAATCAACCACAAAACTGGAGGAAACAAATATCTTAAAAATAATTGTTTAAGAATACCATTTGGTTTCAGGTCAGAATGCAGAAAATAAGGGCTGGATTGGAAGATGGTGTGATATTGGGGAATTTTTAAAGAACACAATAAAATGGTAATTTCTCTGATAGTGTGAAATATTGTGGCCTTTAAGGAGCAGCTAAACTACTTTGACTGTCTAATGTGTTGCTGATGTAAAGTCTGTGATGTTAATGGCCACATTGTTTTTAGCATATCAGAGAAATTCCCTTTGCTTCAACTACTGCCTTCTCCTACTTTCCCACTTTTTCTGGACCAACTTGTTACTCTGCTAATTTTGCTGAAGTGCTTCAGATTTAAAATGCTAATTGTTTCTCTCTCCACATGATGCTTTGGCATCACTTTTTGTTTTTTTTAATGTTTATATTGTACATGCTATCTAATTCATTGTTTATTTAAGTATTTACAGGTTTATTTCTTTGTTTATTTAAGATATATTCAGTTACACAAAAGAGGATGATCTTCTGAATTTAGCCAGGGAAAAATCATTTTGGAATGATCATCATGGAGATATGAGTGATCCATATCATGGAACGAAACTTCGCTGCTATGTCCATATTATGGAAGAAGGGATGTGTTATCGTGTAAACACCCTACCTTCATATATTGAAGCCAACCGACAGGTAAGGTGTATCTTGCTTAGTAGTTTTTACTTCTGCTTGACTTGGAAAAATCACCAGCAGAGGGATGAGTCCCATTAAAGATTGGTTGTCTCAATGCAGATCAGAGTGGATTAGTTAAAAATGAGTTAAGATCATTTTTAATTGCTACAGATTTTGCTGATGGTATTTCTAGGAGGTAATAAAGTGTCACTTTTGAGTTTGAACCAGAATTTGGCTATACTGTATATAGTGTAATTAAATATTGCAATGAGCGAACAGGATTTACTTTGAAGATTTAACAGCTTAACCGACATACTACATTGATTTTGTTTTTAAATCACGTGCACCAATTTACTGCCAAATAAAGTTACATAAATATAGAAATTCTTGGTTGGCATCTGAAGGGAGTTTACCCCTCCTTTAAATGACTGAGGGTATTGGAAATGTTCAAAGAGATCAGTAGTAGGGAAGCCATTGGAAAAAACATTCAGATGACAGGATTAATGATCATTTGGAACCAGAGACTGACGGTAATTGGCTTTGTTAGCGTCAGTTCTCATCTGACCAAGAAGCAGTTTGATATCTCTGAGGTTGTAGCAAAATGTATAGATGAGGAGAGTGCCGTAGATGTGGTTTATGTGGACTTCATTAAGGCCTTTGACAATGTCCCCCATGGGAAACTGGTCCAAAAGTTTACAGCTCATTGGATCCAGAACAAATTGGCAAGCTAGAACCTAGACTGATAAAGTAATGGACCAGAAACAAGAAAAAATCTGCAGATGCTGGAAGTCCAAGCAACACACACAAAATGCTGGAGGAACTCAGCAGGCCAGCCAACATCTATGCAAACAGTTGACTTTTGGGCCAAGATCCTTAATCAGGACTGGAAAAAAAAAGAGAGGTCAAAGTAAGAAGGTAAGGGGAGGGGGGGGGAGGAAGAAGTACAAGGTGGTAGGTGATAGGTGAAACTGGAGTGGAGGGAGGGGTGGAAGTAAAGAGCTGGGGAGTTGATCGGGGAAAGAGACAAAGGGCTAGAGAAGGGGGAGTCTGATAGGAGAGGGTAGGTGACCATGGAAGAAAAGGAAGGGGGAGGAGCACTAGAGGAAGGTGATAGGCAGATAAGGAGATAGATAAGAGAGGAAATGGGGGAATGGTAAAGTTGGGGGCAGTGGGAATTACTGGAAGTTCGAGAAATAGGTGTTCTGCCATCAGGTTGGAGGCTATCCAGATGGAATTTAAGGTGTTGTTCTTCCAACTTGAGTGTGGCTTCATCGCGGCAGTGTAGGAAGCCATGGGCTGATGTGTCGCAATGGGAGTGGAAAGTAAGAATTCAAAATGGGTGGCCACCGGGAGATCCTGCTTTTTCTGGCAGACGGAGAGTAGGTGCTCGGTGAAGCAGTCTCCCAATCTCCAGCATCCATCAGCGGTCTTCCAATCAACTTCCCAGTTCTTTACTTCACCCCTGTCCTTCTCCTGGCTTCACCCATCACCTACTTCCTTATGCTTCTTCCTTCCACACCCACCACCTTCTTACTGTGACTTCTCTTTTTTTTTTTCCCAGTCCTGATGAAAGGTCTTGACCCAAAACGTCAACTGGTTACTCTTTTCCATAGATGTTGGCTGGCCTGCTGAGTTCCTCCTGCGTTTTGTGTGTGTTGATAAAAGTGATGGTAGTAGGTTGTTTTTGTGATTGTATGACAGACAGACAGACATACTTTATTGATCCCGAGGGAAATTGGGTTTCGTTACAGACGCACCAACCAAGAATAGTGTAGAAATATAACAATATAAAACCATAAGTAATTAAATAATAATAAGTAAATTATGCCAAGTGCGAATTAGTCCAGGACCAGCCTATTGGCTCAGTGGGAGGAGTTATAAAGTTTGATGGCCACAGGCAGGAATGACTTCCTATGACGCTCAGTGTTGCATCTCGGAGGAATGAGTTTCTGGCTGAATGTACTCCTGTGCCTAACCAGTACATTATGGAGCGGATGGGAGACATTGTCCAAGATGGCATACTTGCAACTAGTGGTGTTCCTCAGGGATCAGTGTTGAGACCCTTGCTGTTTGTGATGTGTGTGAGTCATTTGGATGCAGTTTTGGGAGGTATGATCAGTAACTTTGCAGGTGATGTGAAGATTGGTAGAGTTGTTGACAGTTTGAGGATAGTCTTGGGCTACAGAGTGATATTGATGTGTTGGTGGAATGAGCTGAGAAATGGCAGATGGAGCTTAACCATGACAAATATGAGATGATGCCTTTGACAATACTAATAAGAATAGGACATGATCATGAAAGGTTATGACCTAGGGAGCATTGCGGAACACAGGAATATTGGTGTGCAAGTCCAAAGATAATCTGAGATGGCAGTACTTATATGGAACATGGTTAAGAAGGCAAGTAGAAGACTGGCCTTCATTTGTCAGGGCCATTGAGTATAAAAATAGTGAGGTTATGCTCCAAATTTATTAATCTTGGTCAAACCTCAGCTAGATCACTGTATATAATTCTAGTCACCACACTGTAGGAAGGATGTGATGGTATTGGAGAAGGTCTAGAGGAGATTCACCAGGGTATTGCCTGGGATGGAGCATTTCAGATACAAGGAGAAACTGGAGAGGCTGGTTCTGTTTTCCCTGGAGTCAGGAAATTTAAGAGGGAACATAATTGAGCTGTATAAAATTATGAGGGGTATAGATAGGGTAGACTGCAGGGAAGTTTTTCTTCTTATGAGAGGTGGCACCCTTTTCACTCAAAGAATGGTGAATACCTGGAATGCTCTGCTTCAGAGAATGTGATAGCAAAGTTGCTGACAATATTAAAGAAGTTTGTAGACTTGCACTTGAATCACCTCGGCACAGAAGGCTGTGGATCAAGTGCTGGAAGACAGGATGAATGTGGATGGGTGTCCAGTGGTTACGCATTTGGAGCCAAATGGCCTGTTTTCTTTTTTTTGTAATTTATTTTTTATTGAAGTTCATCATCAAACTTCAGATGTATTTCAGATATTGTACATATATATCATATAGTCATATATGCCGCAAATCTCCACATACTATTTATCTGAGGTATACACTTACAGAAAAGAGAGGAAAGAAAGAACATGCGAAAGGAGAAAACTATGTACAAGTAGGGAGTGACCTTATTTTTTCAAAATATTCATTGATTTGTGAGAATAAACAAGAGGGAATCTACAGATGTTGGAAATCCAAGCAACACACACAAGATGCTGGAGGAACTCAGCAGTCCTGCCACAGAGTCTCGGCCCAAAACGTCAACTGTTCTTTTTTCTATAGATGCTGCCTGGCCTGCTGAGTTCCTCCAGCATTGTGTGTGTGTGGCCTGATTTCATACTGTATGATTCCATGACTCTATGAGAAGTAACCAATTGCTTGACAGCTTTGTGTATGACAATGATATTAACTAAACCTTTGACAGCAGGTGGTAGACCATATTCAGTGTGGATCGAAAATAACACCTCCTCCTCACTGACAATCAACACTGGCACACCCCAAGCATGTGTACTTGGTCCATTGCTCTACTCCCTCTACATTCATGACTATTGAGGCTAAGCATAGCTCAAATGCCATCTATATATTTGCCGATGACACAACTGTTGTTGGCAGAATTACAGATGATGATGAGGAGGCATAGAGGATTGAGGTAGATCAGTTGTCTGAGTGGTGTTGCAGCAACAACCTTGTACTCAATATTCATAAGACCAAGCAATTAATTATAGACTAAGAAAGGGAAGTCAAGGGAGCACATACAGATCCTCATCGAGGGATACCAGTGAAAAGGGTGACCAGTTTCAAGTTCCTTATATTGATCCTTACACCAACATATTGATGCAATTACAAAGAAGGCATGACAGCAACTATACTTCATGAGGAAGTATATTGAGGAGACTTGGCATGTCACCAAAGACATTCGCTAATTTCTACAAATGTACTATGGAGAGCATTCTAACTGGTTGCATCATTGTGTGGTATGGAGATGCCACTGCACAGGATCAGAAAAAGCTGCAGAAAGTTGCAAACTCAGCTAGCTGCATCATGGGCACTAGGTCATCTCCAAAAGGCAGTGCCTCAAAAATGCAGCATCTGTCACTAAGGACCCCCATTGCCCAGGACATACCCTCTTCTAGTTGCTACAATCAAGAAGGAGCTACAGGAGCCTGAAACACACACTCAGTGCTTTAAGAGCAGAACAACACACAGAGAATGGTGGAGGAACTCTGCAGGTCAAGCAGCGTCTATGGCAATGAATAAACAGTTAACCTTTTGGGCTGAGACCCTCCTTCAGGACTGGACCGAAGGGGTGAAGATGTCATAATAAAAAGGTGGGGCAAAGGGAAAGAGGACTAGCTAGAAGGTGATAGGTGAAGCCAGGTGGGTGAGAAAGGTAAAGGGTTAGAGAAGAAGGAATCTGATAGGAGAGAAGAGTAGACCATAGGTAAAATGGAAGAACCGAGGGCACCGGGCAAGGTGATTGGCAGGTGAGGAGAAGAAGTAAGAGGATAGAGTAGTGGGGAGTAGAAGAAGTATGAAGGAGGAGGGAAAAAAACCTGAAGGAGAAACCGATGTTTATGTCATCTGGTTATAAGCTACCTAAATGGCATTAATATATATAGGATGGGGTCAAAGTCTAATTTTTCTAATGAAACCTGTGCTCCCACAGTAGTTCAATGCTGGAGAACTGCTATACTACGCACAACATGACTTCTGGTCAATTTAGCCCCTGTATACAACACTCCTTCAGTCAAAATCTTCTGGATAAATCATGAAACCATATATTTTACTTCCTTTATGTCTTTTACGTTTGTTTTTCATCTTGAATGTGATTCTGTAATTGTTGGAGCCTGTGATCTACAGTTTGGAGATGGCTTGGCTGTTTCAGTGCTTTGCAATCTCCAGCTGGATTCTGGGAGGCAGAGGCAGTGTGCGCGAAACTTGTGACCTGATACTCAGTTCCATTTTGCCAATTAACACTTCGATTGTTCACCAATTAAAGCGATGAAGGAGATTGGAACATCGAGATGAATGCAGAAGGTGAGTGCTGGCTACCTGTTTTTTGATCGCTGGTGGAATCGGTCAATATGGAGAGGGAAGACTGGTTTTCCCTCTTCATATAGAGAGGTTTCATTGGAAAAGTTAGGCTTTGACCTCATCATCTCTCATGAGGGTATAGGAGTTTATGTGGCACCATTCAGATTGTAGAGAAATTATCTATATGATTTGATCAATATTTATTGAACATATACTGTGATTGCTTTATTTAAAGTGATTTGTGGATTTCTGCAAACTCTTAACCTTGGTGTAATGGTTAAAGGTGCAATTAGAAATATTGATAAAATATTAAATGTAATACTGAGCACCAATGTACAATCAGAATCAGGTTTCATATCACTGACATATGCCATAAAATTTGTGATTTTATGCAGCAGTACAGTGCAAGACAAAAAAAATCACTGCATTGTAGAATAAAAAAATGTATTGTGCAAAAGAGGGATAGCAAGTTAATGTTCATGGACTGTTCAGAAATCTGATGATGGAGGAGAAGAGGCTGTTCCTAAAACGTTGAGTGTGGGTTTTCAGGCTTCTGTACCTCCTCCCAAATGATAGTAATGTGAGGAGAACATGTCTCAGGGGGTGACTGTCCTTAATGATGTTGTCTTCTGGAGGCACCACCTTTTGAAAATGTCCTCACTGGTGGTGAGGCTTGTGCCTGTGATGGAACTGGTTGAGTCTGCAATTCTCTTTAGCTTCTTTCAATCCTGTGCAAAGGAACCTTCTTACCAAGTGGTGATGCAACCAGTCAGGGTGCTCTCCACAGTACATGTGTAGAGATTTGCTGGAGTCTTTGGTAACATAGCATATCTCCTTGGCCACTGTGTTCCTCCTTCATGATTACATCAATGTATTGGGCCCAGGATAAATCCTCTGAGGTATTAAAGCTGCTCATCCTTTCCACCAGCGACTCCTCAGTCAGGATTGGTATATGTTCTCCTGACTTCACCTTCCTGAATTTCAGTCATTTCCTTGGTCTTGCTTGTATACATTGAGTGCAAGTTTGTTGTTGCGACACCATTCAACCAGTTTATCTCTTTTATTCCTGTACACCTCCTTGTCATCTGAGATTCTGCCAATAGTGGTGTCATTGGTGAATTTACAGATGGTGTTAGATCCGTGCATAGCCACACATTCATGAGGGTAGAAACAATAGAGCAGTGAGCTAAGCAAGCGTACATGCCTATGTTGATTGTCAGTGAGGAGGAGATAATGATGAATTTGTACCAAGCGAAGATCAGAGTATTTTATGTACATCTACGCATTTCATTGAAGCAATGTCATTAGCATTTCTTTAGGATGCAGAAATGATTTGTTCAGATGCTAATAAAGGTGAAAAGTTGTGCTTAGAAAAATTGATTCATCGATGGGAAAAAAACAAATTGTTGAAGTTTAAAGGAGACTTTGAAAATTGAGCTTTCTTAAAAGAATGTTTTCTCCATGGTTGTGAATTGGTAACAGGCACTAAGTTTAAAATTATAACTGAAAAAATGAAAAAGAAAAAAGCTTTTGACATGGCATGTTGTTGAAACATAGAATACATAATCATTTATCCCTGTTAGGTGAGCACTGTTGAAAAGAATTATGTGTCTATTACTGAGTTTTATTTATCTTTTTTGTTAAAACATGACAAAGCAACCATAATACATGAGAACAACTTGAAGTGGAACATATAACACACAGTTGACTATATTCAAGACTGCCTCTTTGAATAGCCATGGCTAACATAATTTAGGAATTGTGGGTATCCTGTTTAGTGCATTCCCACAGTCTAATAGCTTTTCCAGTCTGACCATTGATAGCAATGTAATTCTCTCCCATCCCCCGGTTTTTGAATGAAGAGATCCACTTGAGGCTGCATAATGCTGTTCTCAACCTGGTGTGAATTGCCGTGCTCCCCTGACACTCCCACGGCAATTAATCATGAGGTTTTAGTGTCGAGATGCTGCCTGTGAGGGCGGTTGGTTGGGCTGAGGCAAGCAATGTGAGCTATCATTGCAGTCCTGCATGCTAGCCAGGCATTAGTAGAACACAGAGCATAGAAACTTACAGCACATTACAGGCCCTTTGCCCCACAATGTTTTGCTAACCACTTAACCTACTCTAGAGACTGCCTAGAATTTCCCTAGCGCATAGCCCTCTATTTTTCTAAGCTCCATGTACCTATCTAAGAGGCTCTTAAAAGACCCTATTGTATTCACTTCCACCGCCGCTGTCAGCACTGCATTCTATGCACCCACCACTCTGTGTGTGAAAAACTTACCCATGACATCCCCTTGGTACTTATTTCCAAGCACCTTAAAATTATACCCCCCCCCCCTCCCCATATTAGCCATTTCAGCCCTGGGAAAAAGCCTCTGGCCCCTCATGATCTTTTACACTTCTATCAGGTCACCTCTCATCCTCCATCGCTCCAAGGAGAAAAGGCCAAGTAGACTTAACCTATTCTCATAAGGTACACCCTCCAATCCAGGCAAAGTCCTTGTAAATCTCCTTTGCACTCTCTCTCTATCTATTAGAGAGGTGACCAGAAATGAGCATAATACTCCAAGTGGGGTCTGACCAGGGTCTTATATAGCTGTAGCATTACCTCACAGCTCTTCAACTCAATCTCACGGTTGATGAAGGCCAGCACAACGTATGCCTTCTTAACAAAACTCACACGCGCAGCAGCTTTGAGTGTCCTATCGACACGGACCTCAAGATCTCCCAGATCCTTCACACTGCCTAGAGTCTTACCATTAATATTCTGTATTCAAATTTGACCTACCAAAATGAAGCAGTTTGTACTTATCTGGGTTGAACTCCATCTGCCACTTCGCAGCCCAGTTCTGCACCCTATCAATGTCCCACTGTAACCCCTGCCAACCCTCCAGACTATCCACAACACCCCCAACCTTTGTGTCATCAGCAAGCGCACTAACCCACCCTTCTACTTCTTCATCCAGGTCATTTATAAACATCACAAAGAGGAGTGGTCCCAGAACAGATCCCTGCAGAATGCCACTGATCACTGACCTCCATACAGAATATGAACGATCTTCAACTACCCTTTGCCTTCTGTGGGCAAGCCAATTCTGGATCCACAAAGCACGGTCTCCTTGGATCCCATGTCTCTTTACTTTCTGAAGGAGCCTGGCATGGGGAACCTTATCAAATGCCTTGCTGAAATCCATATACACTACATCTACTGCTCTACCTTTATCAATGTGTTTTGTTACTTCATCAAAGAATTCAATCAGGCTTGTAAGGCATGACCTGCCCTTGACAAAGCCATGCTGACTATCCCTAATCTGAGTATGTCTCTCCAATTGCTCATAAATCCTGTCTCTCAGGATCTTCTCCAACAACTTGCCTACCACTGAAGTCAGACTCACTGGTCTATAATTTCCTGGGTTATCTCTACTCCCTTTCTTGAACAAGGGAACAACATTTGCAACCCTCCAATCCCCCAGTACTTCTCCCGTACCTATTGATGATGAAAAGATCATCACAAGAGGCTCAGCAATCTCCTTCATCGCTTCCCACAGTAGCCTGGAGTATATCTCATCTGGTCCTGGTGACTTATCTAACTTAATGCTTCTCAAAAGCTCTAGCAAATCCTCTATTTTAATGTCTATATGCTTAAGCGTTTCAGTCCGCTGTAGGTCATCCCCACAATTGACAAAGTCTCTTTCCCTGGTGAATATTGAAGCAAAATATTCATTAAGTACCTCTGCTACCTCCTCCAACTCCATGCAGCAGTTTCCACTATCACACCTAATTGGTCCTATCCTCACACAGCTCATCCTCTTGCTCTTCACATACTTGTAGAATGCCTTGGAGGTTTCCTTAATCCTGCTCACCAAGGTCTTTTCATGACTCCTTCTGGCTCTCCGAATTCCATTCTTAAGCTCCTTCCTAGCAACTTTGTAATTTTCTAGAGCTCTAACAGTACCTATTTTCTTGAACCTTTTGTAAGCTTTTCTTTTCTTCTTAACTAGATTTTCTACATACTTTGTACACCATGGTTCTTTAACCCTACCATCCTTTCCCTGCCTTAATGGAACATACCTATGCAGAACTCCATGCAAACATTCCCTGAACATTTACTGCATTTTTGCTATGCATTTCCCTGAGAAGATCTGCTCCTAATTTATGCTCCCAAGTTCCTGCCTATTAGTATCATATTTCCCCCTACCCCAACTAAAAGTTTTCCCAAATTGTCTGCTCCTATCCCCCTCCAATGGCATGGAGCAGGAGATAGAGTTGTGGTCATTACCTCCAAAATGCTCTCCCACTGAGAGACCTGACACCGAACCTCATTTACTAATACCAGCTCAAGTACAGCCTCTCCTCTAGATGGCTTATCTACATATCTGTCAGGAAACCTTCCTGAACTCACCTAACAAATTCCACCCTTGTGTTAAGGAGATGCCAATCAATATAAGGAAAGTTAAAATCTCCCATCACAACAACCCTATTACTATTGCACTGTTCCAGAATCTGCCTCCCTATCTGCTCCTCGATATCCCTCTTACTGGTGGCGGGGGAGGGGGTTGACATAAAAACACCCATTAGAGTTAATACCCCTTTCCTGTTTCTGACTTCCACCCACACTGACTCAGTAGACAATCTGTCCATGACTTCCTCCTTTACTACAGCCGTGACACTATCCCTAATTAGCAATGCCATGCCCCCACCTCTTCTGCCTCCCTCTCTGTTCTTTTTGAAACATTTAAAGGCTGGCACACGCAGCAGCCATTCCTGTTCCTGAGACATCCAAGTATCTGTAATGGCCACAATGTCACAGTTCCATGTATTGATCCACACTCTTAAGTTCATCTGTCTTGTTTATGACACACCTTGCATTAAAATAGACACATCTCAAACCATCAGGCTGAATGCATCTTTAATCTAACATCTGCCTATCCTTCCTTACAAACTCCCTACAAGCTGTCTCTACTTGTGCTCCAACCTCCCCATCCTCCGTCTCTTCACTTCAGTTCCCAACCCCCTGCAAATCTAGTTTAAACCCTCCCCAAAAGCAATAGCAAACCTCCCCGCCAGGATATTGATCCCCCTGGGATTCAAGTGCAGCCTGTCCTTTTTGTACAGGTCACACCTGCCCCATAAGAGGTCCCAATGATGCAAAAATCTGTATCCCTGCCCTCCTGCTCAAATCCTTTAGCCTGCATTTATCCTCCACCTCATTCTATTCCTATACTCACTGTCACAGGCAGCAATCCCGAGATTACTACCTTTGAGGTCCTGCTTCTCAGCTTCCTAACTCCCTGTTTTCTGCTTTCAGAACCCCTACCCTTTTCCTACCTGTGTCGTTGATACCAATATCGACCACGACCTCTGGCTGCTCACCCTCCCATTTGTGTGCTCAGAAACATCACAAACCCAGGCACCTGGGAGGCAAACTGCTATCTGTCCCCCCAACTATGGAGTCCCCTATTACTGCTGCCCTCTTCTTCCATTCCCTACCCTTCTGAGCCACAGGGCCAGACAATGCCGGAGACACGGCCACTGTTGCTTTCCCCAGGTAGGTTGTCCTCCCCAACAGCACTCAAAATGGAGTACTTATTGTTAAGGGGGACAGCCACAGGGATGCTCTCCACTACCTGACGCCCTTCACTTACCTGTTTTGTGTGGCCCTGGGGTGACCACCTGCCTATAGCTCCTGTCTATCACCTCCTTACTCTCCCTAACAAGCCAAATAAACCTCCCTAATAAACCAGTATAAACTAGTTTTACCAGTATAAACCGGTTTTTACCAGTATAAAACAGTATAAACTGATTTTAACCAGCATAAACCAGTTTTTACCAGTTTTTAATAGTATAAACCAGTATAAATCAGTTTTTACCAATATAAACCAGCTTTTCAGTATAAATCAGTTTTTACCAATATAAACCAGTTTTTATCAGTATAAAGCAGTTTTACCAGTAGAAAGCAGTTTTTACCAGTAAAACTGAGTTTTTAATAGTATAAACCAGTTTTTACCACTATAAACACGTTTTTACCAGTAAAAACGAGTTTTTATTAGTATAAACCAGTATAAATCAGTTTTTACCAATATAAGCCAGTTTTTATCAGTATAAATCAGTTTTTACCAGTATAAACCAGTTTTTATCAGTATAAACCAGTATAAATCAATTTTTACCAATATAAACCAGTTTTTTTTACCAGTATAAGCCAGTATAAACCAGTTTTTACCAGTACAAAACTAGCATAAACCAGTTTTTACCAGTATTTACCGGTTTTGTACCAGTTTCTTACCAGTTTTTTACGTATAAACCAGATTTTACCAGTATAAGCCAGTTTATGCCAGTATAAACTATTTTGACCAGCATAAACCAGTTTTTAACAGTATAAACCAACATAAACCATTTTGACCAGTATAAACCAGTTTTTTTTTTACCAGTATAAGCCAGTATAAACCAGTTTTTACCAGTATAAACCAATTTTTATCAGTATAAACCAGTATAAATCAGTTTTTACCAGTATAAACCAGTTTTTAATCGTATAAACCAGTATAAATCAATTTTTACCAATGTAAACCAGTTTTTACCAGTATAAGCCAGTATAAACCAGTTTTTACCAGTACAAAACTAGCATAAACCAGTTTTTACCAATATAAACCACTATAAACTAGTTTTTACCAGTATAAACCAGTTTGTACCAGTATTTACCGGTTTTGTACCAGTTTCTTACCAGTTTTTTACGTATAAACCAGATTTTACCAGTATAAACTAGTTTTTACCAGTATAAACTAGCTTTTACCAGTATAAACCAGTTTTTACCAGTATCAACTAGCATAAACCAGGGTAAACCAGTTTTTACCAGTAAAATCCAGTATAAACAAGTTTTTACCAGGGTAAACCAGTTTTTACTGTATAAACCAGTTTTTACCAGTATAAGCCAGTTTATGCCAGTATAAACTATTTTGACCAGTATAAACCAGTTTATGCCAGTATAAACCAGAATAAACAAGTTTTTACCAGTATGAATCAGTTTTTACTGTATAAACCAGTTTTACCAGTATAAACCAGTTTATGCCACCATAAACCAGCATAAACTATTTTGACCAGTTTAAACCAGTATAAACCAGCTTTTACCACTATATACCAGTATAAACAAGTTTTTACCAGTATAAAGCAGTATTTTCCAGTTTTTAACAGTATAACCCATTTTTTACCAGTATTTACCAGTTTTTAATCAGTTTTTACCAGTATAAACCAGTTTTTACCAGCATAAACCAGTTTTGTCCCAGTTTTTACCAGTTTTTTTTACCAGATTTTACCAGTATAAACCAGTTTTTCCCAGTACAAACACGAGGAAATCTGCAGATGCTGGAAATTCAAACAACAACACACACAAAATGCTGGTAGAACACAGCAGGCTAGGCAGCATCTATAGGGAGAAGCACTGTCGACGTTTCGGCCGATAATCACTCCTTCAATAACATTTCCACCACTAATGTAAGGCTCACTGGTCACCTTTCCCTGACCTATGTCTAGTGAAGTTATAAACGTCTCTGCCAGGGCCTTGGCAATCTCCTTTGCTTTCCATAACTTCAGAATCGGGTTTAATATTGCTGGCATATGTTGTGAAATTTGTCTTGGTCACTTGGTCAGGCCCATGGATTAATCATAGTAATCAAGGAAGGCATACCAAAGAGAAATATGTCATTGAGAGAAAAGGTCTTTCAATATCCTTTGTCCATTCTTTGGAATACTTGATACATGCACTTCATTTGTTTTATTCCCTTCCAGACATTATGGTGAGTAATCTGGTCTTGTGTTTTATCTTTCAGGCTCCTAAGTTCTTAACTGCTTTATCCCAAGAAGAATCACTAATACACCCTTGGGCACAAGTTACTGATACGTATATGGTGAGTAGTGAGAAGCATAAATCATGTGTCAGCTAACCTTGTGATTTCTAATTCAAGTCTAAGTACAGTTCACTCTATTCTTCCCAAATCATTCAGAATTTGATTGTTTAGTTGGGTTCCTACTGTAGCAAGAATACTTGTCTCTGTTTGATTCAAATAGAGTGGACAGAAAAAGTATTACATTCAGTTAACCAACTATTAAAATCAATGCACAGAAAGACAAAAGGATGGTTTCTGACCTAATTTGAGGCAAAACATAAAGGAAACTTCAGTTTATACAGATGGTGATAATATACAAACCAGGATAGTGAACAAATGTTTCTAAAGCAATTATTGTTTTGATTTTCTCTATACCTGCCAATATTAAGATGTAGTATGCTATAGCAGATAGAATTTAGTCCCAATAAGTATGAGGTGATGCATTTTGGAGAACTAATAAAGCTTAGGACATGAACGGTAGAACCCAAGGGAGCACTAAGGAATAGACTGACCTCGATGTACGAGTCTAAGGATCCCTGAAGTTGGCAGAACAGGTAGATAGGGTGGTTAAAAAAGCATCTAACATACTTGCCTTTGTTAATAACGGAATATGGTATTCCAACAGAAAGATTATGTTATAACTTTATAAAACATTGGCTAAGCCACTGTTGAAGTACTTCTAATGTGCTGCTCTGATATTCACACTAGAAGGTGGATGTGATTGCACTGGAACGAGTGCCAAGGAGATTCATAGGATAGAAATTTTCAGTTAAGAGTAGAGATTGGATCGACCAGATTTGTTTTCCTTGGATCTTAAGAGACTGAGTGGGTACTTCACTGAAGTACACAAAGTTATGAGGATAGATAGTAAGAAACATTTCCCCATAGCAGAGGTTGCTACAGCGAGAGGACATGTTTAGCTACAGATTAGGAGGTTTACAGGAGGTCTGGGGTAGAAATTTTTCACCCAGAGAGTGGTTAGTGTCAAAGGCGGATCAACCCGATGCAATAATGCAAGGTACCGCGAATTCAATAAAACCATAAAATAAGCAATACTTCGTCAAACTTCACGTTTTCTTCATAGCATGCTGTGGGGGAAGTTACAGACTGATCTCCCAAAGAGACACTGCCCTCCCCCGCATACAGTTCCACACAATTTATTACATTGATTATTACAGGAAATATTATAATTACATGAGTTAATACAGTTTTAGAATAGTTTTGATCACATGCTAAGATACAATTAGATGTAAAATCATTATTGGTTAGTTATAATTATTTCTGCCAAGACTAGCCTGGATACAATTTAACTTCCTCATATTGGCGCATCCCCCTGACACTTCCCCCTTCTCTCGAACGTTCTGTCCCATAGTTAGTTATGCCTTGAGATGCCCCTTCAATCATACTATACCCATGTTTAGTTATGTTTAGCACTTTTAGAGAACAATGCCTAGTGCGTCACCTATTGCCAGTTAGAGTTTCTTTCTGACTGCTCAGTAACATAAGGCACCTATAAGACAATTGATCATAAGCTAATCATACCCCTTAATCTATTCCCCCATCTACCTCTCCCTCTACTTTAGTTTACCTTTCCCTTTATCAGTTAGAACCTAATGCACTGCCTGTGGTGTTGCTTAGGGCAGAGACTCTTACTGCATTCAGCAAGTATCAAGATGTGCATTTGAATCACTAAGGCATAGAAAGCTACAAGTGCTGCTGTATAGGTTAGCATGGGTGAATTCTTGATAATCAGCATGCTCATGGTAAGTCTTGTTTCTGTGCTATATGATTCTATGACTAAGCTCTAGCAGGGGTGTCAAACTCATTTTAGGTCACGGGCCGGATTGAGCAAAATGCAGCTGGATCAGTCGGACGCGTGCGAACGCAGCTTTCGTTACCTCCGTTTTTTCAGCCTGCTCTCGTGTCTGTCTCTGCTATAACTACAAAGTATTTCACTTTACAAATTCCGTTTCTTATGAAGAAGACTGCCGAATAAACACTAAAAACCCTGAAAACCTGGTACCTGAATAAACTCAGCATTAGCCATATCATACGCCATAGGCGCTTCGATTACTGGAGCCAGCTTTAATAGTAATTAGATATTATCTCGTGGGCCAAAGATAATTCCACCGCGGGCCGGATTTGGCCCCGCGGGCCTTGAGTTTGACATATATGCTCTAGAGTATTTCCCTTCTAATCATTTTCTGTAGGTGACTTTTCCCCCATTTATTTATATGTATGATTATATGGTTGGACTGTGTGGATAAAGAAGTGAGGAAAATACTTGGAACCAGACTTACAACAGGAAGTTCCTGTTCTATTTACATCAATCCCACATAAGATGGAAAGGATGGGCTGCCTTTCAAAACCCTGGGTGGGCTTTGTGTGTCTTTAACACCAGAAGCATTGCTCAGCTGGACAAAACAAACATTGACTAAAGTAAGTAACCCATCAGCCCACACACAGAGTTTAGCAGTAGAAGATGCACTGGAGTACAGTAAGCTGTAATTAATGGTAGTCCTCCTGTTTCACTATAAGGCAGTTCCTCCATTTGTATATTAAAATCATCTTAATTAAATATTTCATAGTATTTCAAGCATTTGAGGGAAATTGAAAGGAACGTGAATATTAATGTAATGCTATTTTGGATTATTTCATTTGTTAATTTCCAAGACAGTCATTCAGTAGTTCTATTGATACTAATATTACTATTTAAACTTTACAACAGAGTCATGCATCAGTAATTTTGCAATGCAGAAACTATTTTGTTAACGTTGTTGTCCAAGTGTTTAGAAAAATCTCTTTGTGCTTATCGTCTTTTGTTCAGTTTTACATCTTTTCCCCTCTTCTATCTCTGTCTCCCCTTCTCTCTCTCTCCCTTTTTCATACACTGCTACATTTAAACCAACATTAATTATTCTCTTTTTCTCCCTGCTTTATCTTTATACTACAGCTATTACAGCTTCTGTGCATTTTGTGTAATTTAACATTTCATAGTAAGACCTGGATTTTCAAAGTCCATTTCAAATGGGATTGAGTTGGCCTGTTGCTTATTGGCTGCCTGTGAATCATTAAATATTTTCTTTTGTAATACCTGGAATTAGGAAGTACTTTGATGTACATTTTTACTTTAATATTATGTTTTTCTCCCTCTGCACAGGTTGGGTCTGACTGTATGATTGGTAGTTCGACTGAAGTAGCAGAGAAGTCTTCTATCAAGCGGTCAATCATTGGGGCCTCATGCACAATCAAAGAGAAAGTTAAAATTGCCAATTCAGTGATCATGGATAATGTCACAATTGAAGAAGGGTAAGTGAGGATACAATAACAAGAAGGAAATGTTGGAATGCAGCTTTTAGAAATGTTGCAATTTATGTCTGCAAGTGGAAACAGTGTTTCACAAAGTTTTGGTTGAAAGTAATTACTCACATGATTTATTTTGTTTCACTTACCCTTGCCATCTAAAAGATGAACAGATCTTGCTCCATGTAAATAGCTTCTGTTGTAATGTGGCCACCAGCACTGTCAGTGTAGTATTTGTGCCCTGTCCGATGTTAATGGGGGTGGAAAAATAAGCTTCTGACATGGCAATCACTTTTCTATCTCCTATTATGTGTATGGGCCTATTGCAAGCCAAATTGCATCTTTTTGGAGAATTTGTTTTTACTTATGGAAGAAATTTGACCAGTTTTAACCAGTCTCATAATAGAGGATAATAGATGACTGACAGAGAGATTTAAATATTAACATATACTATGAGGTTCCAAAATGGCAAAATACTTCATTGTTTTTAGTAAAGTTGAGCAATTAAATATTCCTTTATAGTTGAATAAAATGCAGACTACATTTTCATTGTAGAAACCAAAGAGTATATACACAAAATTAAAATATCAGATATCAGTCATTCTGAAATGAAAGGAATGGTATTCACATCTTGTGGGAAGATAAGATTTTTTTCACATCAGTTTCTTTCTTTCTTATTCTATTCGTCAGCTCCCTACTCCCCCACAGTGTAACTAAAGTTAACCCATCTCACTGCATTTCTAATGTAATTATTTACTTCTGTGTTGCAAATTTCATTTCATGGTTATGCTAGATTTGTCCATTTTTACTTAAGTTGTTGGTCATCTCTTGATCACTGTCTTAAGTTCTGATATGGTTTTGCAAACATATTCATCAGTAATTATGGTGAGTCAGAAAAATCTCAATTTTTATCCAGGAATAACAAAGCAGAAATTGTTAAATTGGATGAAGAGAAACAAATACTACATAGCTTCAACCATTTATGAACACATTTAGTCTGAAGACATAACAAAAAACTGAAATATCGTTTTGATACTTAAAAAGAAAATAATATTAAAGGTGTCTTCATGATTGTCTGATTGTCTTTCTTGCTATGCAGTAAGTAATGTACTTGTGAAATAAGAAAAAAAAGTACTAGAAAAATTGTTCAGCAAGTGTAGAGGGAGAAGCTGTTCAGTGTCATTTTCACTTAACGTCATCAAATGGAAACAAAATTTTGCTTGTATGCCACACATGATACAAGACCTGATGAATATTCTGGAAGATTGTTATTGATGAAACAGAAAACATTGAAGTTCTGTAATGCAGAAGTGTGATGTACACACAAGGTATCACAAATAGTGTTGTGATAAAAGAACTAATTATTAAGGGTTAATTATCTAGATATCTGCTGTTCTGAATCTTTCCTCATTACCGAAGTGTGCAATTTATTTCAATAGATTTAAATGTTAGAGCCATTGCATAATGTATGCATCCAAATATGTTGGGGAAGAATCACTGTGGGCTAGTTATGATATTAATGGTGCAGTAAACATTCGCTCGATTATTCTCCGGTAGGATGGGGAATTTTTCATTAGGCTGGGTGGTTATTTTCTCTGGAAAAATGACGTGTGATCTAAAATTCTAATATGGGTTGCTGGAGTAGATGAAGGGATGATGCATATTTGCCTAGAACCATATCTTTATTGTCACTGACTCAAAATTCTGGAAGCACTGATCTATTAGAACAGTAAAGTGTTTTTACTATTCTAACAACAGTGATTCAAGAGGTAAACTTTTGCCACTGTATCAGTACAATCTGGAATGGGCAATGAAATCAGCTTCACCTGCATCTGCCAAGAATGAATTTAAAGGAATCTCAAATTTTTGGACTGAATTTTAAGGGGAAAGTAAACAGTTTGTATCTATCTACATAAAAGTACTTTGTATTTGCAATATTTGTCCTGATCTTTTTCCAGATGCGTCATTTTATAATTTAGAAGAAATATTTCTTTATTGTTTTCGAAGCCAAAACACATTGTTCAGACGATTAATGTTGTTAGTATTTGTTATCCAAACAGAACTTTGCACTGTGAGTGCCAAAACTACACAAAGAGGTTTCCTGTAATATACTGCAGTTCAGTATCGTAATTACATCTTTTGCCCTAGCCCACCCACAGTCATAATTATTGTTTAGAAGGAGGATCAATAAACAATGTGCAACTTTCAGAGTCCTACACGTCTGCTTGATGGTATTCAAAGTAATCTCCATGGTGGCTGTGCTTGATCATGGAGGTATGTTGTAGCTTTGAACTAACATGTTTTTTTAATGCTCAGGCCTGTGATCAATTCAGATTATTTTCATATAAAAGATCAGAAAAAATACAAAATTTATATGGTTGTAATTAGCATGTAGTTGTTTTAATTATTTGTTTCTGTTCAGCTTTAGGGTTTATAGGTTTAGATTTCATTTCAATAACACTTTCTCATTTTGTGTATTGTCACTGCTATAAAATTGACTAATTAAAGTAGCTTAAACTTAACTGCTGTCTGTAGCAGCTCAGGAAAAAGTGACCACTGCACCTCCTTCATGGAGACTGAATCCCATTGTCCTATTGTGAGGGTATACTATTGTGCCTTGTGGTACTCCATTTGTTCTGAATAGGATAAACTCAGACCAGATCGAACAGACTGGGCATCCATAAAATTCTGTGGACCATCAGCAGCAGCAGAAATGTACAACTTCATCCCTCACTCAATTGTCATGATTAAACAAGAGGATCAGCTCTGGTTCATTGACTCTTGTTAAAAGCCCTATCAGGAATAGCACCAGGTTTACCCAAAACTGAGATGCCAGCGCTGCAGTCCGGCCACGTTTAGACCTGCCACAATGGTTGGCTAATGTGAAGAGGGAGCTCCAGGAATACTACAGTCCTAATTGATGATAGGTCCCAATGTGTGAATGCTAGAAGCAAGGTGGAAGCTTTTGCAACCATGTTCAGCCAGTGGTGCTGAGTGAGTGAATTATCTTCCTTTTGAGATCCCCAATATCTCAGATTCACTTATGCAATGGAAGCCACTGGATACAAAGGCTATGGAACCAAGAACATGGCATTCTCTATTAGCCATGTTTGTAGTCCAGCTGCAGTACTTTACCACATATATTCAGAACATGACTGGATAAAGCAGGACAAATTAAGCTATGAGAAGTACCCATTCAACTCCTCTCAATTATCATTAAAGTGATGGAAAGTGCTGTTAACAATTCTATGTAGTGACACTTATTCACCAATGAACTGCTCACTGATATCCAGTTTGAATTTTGCCAGACTACCTGGCTCAAGACCTCATCACCGACTTTGTTCAAATGTGAACCAACATATTTATTTCCATAGGAGGGTTTAGAATAATTTATGTTGACTTTAAGCAGATTTGACTGATCATGGAAACAAAGATCCATATGAATACCTAAGGAGAAGTACTCCGCCAGTTGGAATCATGGCTCACTAAAGGAGGGTGTTTGTGATTTTCAGAGGTCAATGACCCCAGGACATCATTGGGAGAATTCCTCACCATCTTCACTTGCTTCAGTAATGACCTTCAAGAGTTCAACCTTGTATTCCATTTGCAGCTCATCAGTGAATTGTGTAGCCTGTGCTTACATACAACAAGATCTAGATGACATTCTAGCTGATAAGTGGTAAATACAGTGCAAATCTTAACCATGTCCATCAAAAGAGAGTCTGACTTCTTATCCTGAACATTTAAGGGCATTTTCATCACTGATTCTCTCAACATCCTGGAGATCAACATTAACCTGCACTTAAATGTTGTGGTTACAAGTGCAGGTCATTCTTTCTAGAATGCTCTCCCTTTTGTAAACTATCACTTTTCAGAAAATGTCATTATTATCATAAATTGGGTAGTTATGATCAACTGTGCCATTTTACTAAAATGCTAGAATAGTTCAAGCGCTTATATTGGGAGCAAAAATACCCAGTCCTTACATTGAAATGATAATATAAAATTAGTAAATAAACTGAATTAGCCAAACTTAAACACCTCTTCATCTCACTTTATTTTTGTCTCCTTCCTTCTATCATTCTCTGTCTGGTTCTTTCTCACCATCACCATTTCTTACCATTTCTTAGTCGTTATCATTTTGTTATTCTCTCAATCTCAGAAATGTTCTACTTCTAATTCCTTTTTCTCTTGTTCTCATTGATCATCAGAGATCTACACAACAAACTTTAATTCTTTAAAACTTAATAAATGTTGTCATTAAATTCAGAATTCATTTTTAATTATAAATATTGCACAATATTGAAATTGGCAACATTGCAAAAGGAAGCAGAATTACCATCATTCAAAATCACTAAGGAATTTCACCATGGAAGTTCTGAAGTTATTGACACAGTGAAGTTAGCAAACACTACTTTAGACATTGTTACCACTACAAACTTTGGGCTTTGCATTTCTTAATATTGTGATGGTTCTGCCACTGAGTGTCTCATCAGAAATTCCACACTGGAATAAAAGACTCAAAGACAAATCTTAAACAGAATTATATCAAAGAGTTCCAACTGCACAGTTCTCGGTGCTTAAGATATATATAGTGTCCCTCGTTTACATATAATTGAGCTGTTGAAATTTGAGTGACATTACATAAAATAATTCAGACCTTTGTTACTTTGAATACGATTAATTTTCTTAAGGAAAGGGAAGATCTTTACGTGAAGCAATCTTAGTCTTATTTTCATTTGCTATAAAATTGATAAGTTCAGTCTTGGAGAAACCACAGTTTTAGGAAATAAATGTGTTATTAATATAATTTGAATATGCTTTGAGATTTTCTGACAAACACTTTGGAGAGACGAACAAGTTAAGATTATACGTTATAATGTAACCAGTAACTCTGATGTATTGAATAACAATGTTTCAGAAGTACCTGTATTCTTACTCTTGTAAGAATACCAATGTTGATTGATAAAACCAAGCTTTCAAATGTAGCATTCCTGCATGCAGCCATTCTAGGGTGTATTTTATAGTTTTCAAGATTGACTCCACTTTTTGTTCTTAGCACTTCAAAATCTTTGTGCTAATAGGCTGCAGCTATTAAAACTTCTTATTTTGTCCTCTGCTGTAGTGAACCACTGACCCTCACTGGCATTAGGTTCCTTGGGTTTGCATTCTCCAAAAACTTACTCAAATAGTTCTGAATATGAGGGAAAGTATTGAATGTTAAAGTGATAATTAATTCATAAGGCTACTTCATCATGAACTAGTATCATTCTTGGTTAATGACTCACACAAAACTGTAACGATGATTGAACACTTAGGAATCACAAATAAGAATCACGTTGCATTTTTCATGCTAGCACAGGAGCATTGAACGCAGCTGCAATTGACGAAGCTGCCGTTGTCCTGGAAGTGGACTGAGAGCCTTTTTTCATCTTTGTAACTTAGTTACCTAATTGGTTCTTGGGGAAACAATATTTTAAAATTTACTTTTAAGTCCCTTTTAGAAATGGCCCAACGTTGTAGAAATTAATCAGATTCAATTTATTTGACTTGACCTGAATCAGCTGTTTTTGAACTGTGCTGTCAGTAGATCTTTCAAAAAAATCAGATTAAGAAAGTCCAAAGAAAAATCTTAGATTTTTTTTTCTTAAGATCTTCAAAAACTAATATTTCTGTTTTCTTTATTCTTCAGTAAGAACCTAAAAATAAATGATGAGTAGATAATAAAACTTCACAGTGTGAAGGAATGGGGTTTGCACAATGTGTTGGTCCTCTGTTCTGCTAGAACTGTTTGTTTACGTGGATGGCAAAGGAGCATATACTACTTGTAATTAGAGTTCTTTAACCTATTTAACTTCCTTGGTGGTCCACTGTTCAGAGGTCAGTCACTGTGATCTCATATCAGAAACTGGCACCTAAATGGCTGAGTCTTCCAATAAGCAATACTGCCAAAATAAACTCTTAAGCTATTGTTAGTATGGTAAGGAACCGATCAGTATGCCTGTGACTGAGATAGGGTAAATAATGACTGCATCTGTATACACAGATATTCTTACTCATCACTTTATGACGGAGTTGTTTACAGGAAGCTATCAGGAAGTTTAATGTCATTTTAAAACAAAGCAAACCAAGGTTTACAGTTTATTTCTTGAAACTTGGAATTGATTAATAGAGAGTTCTTTAAGATGTTAAAATCGTGTTAATTTTCCAATCTGATGGATAAAGATCAGGTTTAGGTCATTAATCTTACCTGTTTTGAAATTTTGGTAAGAAACCTTCTGGACCGAGGGATTTATCACTCATTGGTGCCATTAATTTTTCATTATTTTTGTTTCTGATTTTCTTTTATGACTTAATTTTCCTGAGTTGTTTCACTCTATCCATTTCCAGTACTGATAGAAACTAATCAGTTGATTTATTCTCAGTTGCCTTATCTCCTGTTACGCTATTATGAACTTTTAACGCACCCAGCTTATTTTGAGCAACCCTGTTTTCATGAACACTACCTCACTACACTTCCTTATTTTTAATTTTGAACTTATTTAATTTACCGATTTTGTTGTAAACACACACATCTATATATACATACTGTAATTCAGTTTTTTATCCCTCCATTATTATGTACTGCATTGTACTGCTGCTGCAAAGACAACAAATTTCATGGCATTTGCTGGTGATATTAAACCTGATTCAGATTCCCTAACATAAATTTATTGATATCTTTGGCGAGCTTCCTTTCTTAGTCCTTTTCATTTTGAGTTCTTACTGTGCTTTATTTTAATCTCATTCTTTATGGATCTTCCCTGTTCACTTGGATATTTGCTACTTGTATATTCTTGTTCAATTTTCTTTTGATTTTATTTCTTGTTTCTCTGGATATGCATTAAACTCTAAATCGGGGGTTTCCAATCTTTTTTATGCCATAGAGCCTTCTCTCTCTCTCTCTTCGGCTGTCCATTGATTTTTGATGATGACTGAGACCTGGGCAAGGTTGTATGGGAGACCAGCAGTTGCCCATGCTGCAAGTCTCCCCTCTCCACGCCACCAATGTTGTCCAAGGGAAGGGCATTAGGACCCATACAGCTTGGCACCAGTGTTGTCACAGAGCAATGTATGGTTAAGTGCCTTGCTCAAGGACACAACACGCTGCCTCAGCTAAGGCTCGAACTAGCGACCTTCAGATCACTAGACCAACGTCTTATCCACTTGGCCATGTGCCACACAAAGAGCCTTGCCATTAACCGAAGGGTCCCTGGACCCCAGGTTGGGAAGCCCTACTCCAGATCATTTTTTCAAGTCAAGCCACAATCTGGTCACTGTCCCTTCTTTAAACCTCTGCTGTTCAGGTTGAACGCTTACTAGTTTTACTTCATGCAGTTTCTGCCTTTAACAGTGGTGAACTTGTTCTTGTCAAATCTAGAACATTCAATGTTTTTCATAAACTCTTTCAATCACAAAATTCAACTCAAATCATTATTGATTAAATATTCAAACAACATTAAGTAGTTAACTAACATTAATTCATATAAAAAGGAACGTAATCTGACAAGTTGGTCTTTTCACAATCAGTATTGAAGTTGAAATTCACCCCATCCAAAAAAATTCAGCCCGTTGTATTCACATCAGCTTCATATAGCATAGCCATATTGGTCTATTTCTTCTTTGTCCTATTGTTGTTGTTCCTCTCTGCAACCTCTTCCTGTCACATATCCATCAGCTGTAGCTTTTAATCCTTTTGCCAACGAGGAGTGATTTACAACAACCAATTAACCTTCCAGCTGTTCTTTGGGATGTGTGGAAAAACCAGAGCAGCTGGAGGAAACCCCTTCAGTGACAGGAAGTACATGCAGACTCTACAGAGTGAGCATGTGTGCTCAGAATTGAACATGGATCTCTGGAGCCGTGCCACCATAGCACCTACCAGAACCAAAACTAGATCCATCCCAAAACATGTCATCTACAATCCTACTTAAAACGTATGTCTTCTGTCTCCCTATTTATTGTTCCTTCCATCCAGCCAATTAAGCTTCCCCATCTCTCCTTCGACATGCTTCTGCCTTCAAATACCACATTAAGCATTCTAGCTGTCCTTAAAAAGTCATAGAAATACTACAAGACGGAAACAGGCCCTTCAGCCCATCCCATTCATGCTGAACTATTAATGTGCATTGTCCCATCAATCTGCACCCATACTATAGCCCTGTATACCCTCCCATCCATGTGCCTATCCAAATTTCTCATAAATGTTGAAATTGAACCTGTATCTATCACTTCCGCTGAAAGCTTGTTCCACACTCACCACTCTCTGAGTGAAAAAGTTTCCCCTCATGTTTCTCTTAAACATTTCACCTTTCACCCTTAATCCATAACCTCTTGTCCGTCTCACCCAACTTCAGTGGAAAAAGCTTGCTTGCATTTACCCTATCTATGGCCCTCATAATTTTGTGTATTTCTATCAAATCTCCCCTTATTCTCTTATATTCTAGAAAATGAAGTCCTAACCTATTTAACCTTTCCCTATAACTCAGGTCCTCAAGTCCTAGTAATTTTCTTGTAAATTTTCTCTGCATGTTTTCAACCTTACTTGCATCTTTTCTATATGTAGGTGACCAAAACTTGACAAAATAATCCAGATTAGGCCTCGACATTGTCTTATACAATTTTAACGTCACATCCCAACTCCTATACTCAGTACATTGTTTTATGAAGGCTAATGTGCCAAAAGCTTTCTTTACAATCCTCTCAACCTGTGTGACACCACTTTTCAAGGAATTATGGATCTGTATTTTCAGATTCCTCTGTTCTACTGCACTTCTCAGTGCCCTACCACTCACCGTGTAAGACCTACATTGGTTGGCCTTACCAAAGTGCAAAACCTCACGCATGTCTGTATTAAATTCCGTCTGCTATTTTTCAGCCCATTTTTCCATCTGTTTTCAGATGATATGAAGATAAATGAAGGGTAGGTAATGCTGTGGAAGCAATGCGATTGCAGCAGGACTTAGGCAAATCGGAAGAATGAGCAATAAAGTGGCAGATAGAATTCCGAAATGAACAATAATGTATTTTAGTAAAAGGAATAATAATGTGGACTATTATCTAAATGGGGAGAAGGCTCAAACATCAGAAATGCAGAGGGACTTAGGAGTCCTCGTGTAAGACTCCCAGAAGGTTAATTTACAGGTTACGTTTATGTTAAAGAAGGCAAATGCAATGTTGGCATTTATTTCAAGGAAAATAGAATATAAAAGCAAGGAGATAATGCTGAGCCTTTATAAGACACTAAGCAGGCCACACTTGGAATATTGTGAACAGTTTTGGGCCCCATTATCTCATAAAGGTTGTGTTGTCATTGGAGAGAGTCCAGAGGAGGTTCACAATGATTCCAGGAATGAAGGGGTTAAAATATGAGGGGCGTTTGGCAGCTTTGGGCCTGTACTCAATGGAATTTAGAAGAATGCATTGGGATTTCATTGAAACCTACCAAATGTTGAAAGGACTATATAGTGTGAATGTGAAGAGTATGTTTCCTATGGTGGGGGTATCCAGAATTAGAAGGCCCAGCTTCAAAATTGAGGGGGGGCAACCTTTTAAAACAGAGGTAAGGAGGAATTTTTTTAGCCAGAGAGTAGTGAGTCTGTGGAATGCTTTGCCACAGACTGTGGTGGAAGCCAAGTCCGTGTGTATATTTAAGGTGGAAGTTGATAGTTTCCTAATTGGTCAGGGCATCAAAGGATATGGCAAGAAGGCAGGTGTATGGGTTTGAGTGGGATGCGTGATCAGCCATGATGGAATAGCGGAGCAGTCTCGGTGGGCTGAATGGCCTAATTCTGCTCCTATCTATGGTCTTATGGTCTAAGATTTGGTTAGGTACACTTTACCACACACAAAGCCATGTTGACTATCCCTAATCACTCCATGTCTATCCAAATACTTATACATCTCGTCTCATAGAGCACCTTCCTGATACTTTCCCACTACTGATGTCAGCCAATAATTTCCTAGCTTATTCTTTGAGCCTTTAGTAAACAATGGAACAACATCAAGCTATCCTCACATTCTCTGGCACCTCACCCGTGGCTTAAGGATGTTTTAAGTATCACTGCTGGACCCCTGCAGTTTCTGCACGAGTCCTCCCACAGGGTTTGAGGGAAGACCTTGTCAGGCCTTGGGGATTTATCCACTCTAATTAGCCTCAAGACAGCAACCCCCCCCCCCCCCATCTGGAATCTGTTTAGGGATCATGAAGTTGATACTGCTTTGCCTGAGTTCTATAGACTCTGTGTCCATATCCCAAGTAAATACAGATACAAAAAATATCCATTTAAGATCTCCCCTCATCTTTCTCACCTCCACTCATAGATTACCACTTTGATCTTCCAGAGGACCAATTTTATCCTTTGCTATCTTTTTGTTCTTAATAGTATCTGCAGAAGCATTTAGGGTTCTCCTTCACCTTGTCTGTTAGAACAAACTCATGCCTTCTTTTAGCCCTCCTGATTTCCTTCTTAAGTGTTCTCTTGCATTTCTTATACTCAAGTACCTTATTTGTTCCTGCCTGCCCATACCTTCTTATGCACCTCCTCCTTTTTCATAACCAGGGCCTTAATATCACTCGAAAACCAAGGTTCCCTAAACCTGTTACCCTTGCCTTTTGTTCTGACAGAAACATACAAATTCTGTACTCTCAAAATTTTACTTTAGAAAGCCTCCCACTTACCAAGTACGCTTTTGTCAGAAGACAACCAGTCCTAGTCCACACTTTTTGAAACTATCAAAATTGGTCTTTTTCCAATTTAGAATCTAAATCTGATGACCAGACCTATCCTTTTCCATAATTACCTTGTAACTAATGGTATTATAATAACTAGATGCAATGTGGTCCCCAACACAAACTTCTGTCACCTGCCCTCTCTTGTTCCCTAATAGAAGATCTAGTATCATACTCTCTCTGGTTGGGACTTCTACGTACTGATTAAGCAATTTTTTCTTAACACATTTGACAAGCTCTTTCCCATTCAACCCTTTTACAGTATGGGATTTGCAGTTAATATGTGAAAAGTTTAAAATCGCCTACTGTACTGATCTTACATTTCTTGCAACAGTCTACGCTCTCTCTACAAATTTGATCTTCTCAATCCCTCATAGTGCTGGGTAGTCTAGAATATAATCCCATTAATGCGGTCATATGTTTCTTATTCCCCAGTTCTACCTATAAAGCTTCACTAATCGAGTTGTCCAGTCTGTCCTGATTGAGCACTGGTGTGTCATTTTCCTTGACTAGTAATGCCACCCCTCTTCCTTTAATCCCCCCCCCCCCCCCACTCTATCATATCTAAAACAATGGAATCTTGGAACATTAAGTTGCCAGTTCTGCCCCTTCTGCAACTAAGCATAATTAATGACTACAATGCCATACCTTCTCCATGCTGATCCATGACCAAAGCACATCCGGCTTTCCTACGATACTCTTAGCATTGAAATATATGCAGCTCAAAACATTAGTCCCATCATGCTCGACCTTTTGATTCCTGACTTTGGATGTAGGCTTAACAACATCTTTCTCCAAACCACTCCACTATCTGTTCTGGAGCAATGGTTCCCATCCCCATGCAACTTTAGTTTAATTCCACTACACCCCCCCCCCCCCCCCGCCCCACCACATGCTGCAAAACCAGCAAACCTTCTCACTAGGATGGTCATCCCCCTCCAGTTCATTGTTTGCTATCTTATGTGTACACAATTGACAAAGTGATAAAGGCAAGAAGAGGTGACCAATGAATGGTAGATGAAATTTATTGTGAAACGATCCTTTGGGGAAATGGATAGAGGCAAAGCAAACCAAGCAGCACTGGAAATTACACCATTATTATGACTAATGGGAAACTAAAGAAATTTTACAGCACGGGACAAGGCCAAAAAAAATTCTAAGTCAACCGATTTAATCCCTTTCTTTTCCCCATTTTTACCCAAAAACCCACAAGAATCATTTCCATTCAAGTGCCTATCCAATTTACATATTAAAGGTCATGATTGTAAAGGTGATGGAAATAGAATGAGTCATTGGGGTCTAGATTAAATAAGCTTCTGCTTAAAAACATTTTTCCTTATTTGCCTTAAATTTTTTGTCCAGATTTTAAAATATTTGCCTTTTGCTTCAAGCCATTTGTAACTGGAAAGAGCTTTGCTCTGTCTATCTTATTAAAACCAGTCACTTTCTTGTGTGCCTCTATTAAGACCTAAAGACAGGAGCAGAATTGGGCCATTTGGCCCATTGAGTCTGCTTCGCTATTCAGTCATGGCTGATCCTTTATTCTACTCCTCAACCACATACCCCATACCCCAGCCTTCTCCCTGTAACCTTTGATGCTGTGTCCAATCAAGAAACTATCAAGCTCTGACTGAAATATGCCCAACAACCTGGCATCCACAGGTACCTGTAGTAACAAATTCCACAAATTCGCTACCCTCTGGCTAAAAAAAAATTCTCTGCATCTTTGTTTTAAATGGACGCCCCTCTATCCTGAGGCAGTGCCCTCTTGTCCTAGACTCACCCACCATGGGAAACATCCTTTCCACTTCTACTCTGTCTAGGGATTTCAACATTCAAAGGGTTTCAATGATGTTCTCCCACCCTCATCCCTCTGAATTCCAGTGAGTACAAGCCAGAGGCATCAAATGTTTCTTGTATGATAACCCTTTTATTCCCAGAATCATCCTTGTGAACTGCTTCTGGACCCTCTCCAATGTCAGCATATCTATTTTTAGATCAGCCCACAACTGTTCACAATGCTCAAGGTGAGGCCTCACCAGTGCCTTATAAAACCTCAGCATTACATTCCTGCTTTTGTATTCAAGACCTCTTGAAATGAATGCTAGCATGGCATTTACCTTCCTCACTACCGACTCAACCTGCAAGTTAACTCTTAGGGTTAACTTTCAGTTAACTTTTATCCTGACCGTCTCCAGACCGGGACCGTTATTACTGCCGCTGGGTCCTACTGCTTGTCTTATTCCTCTACTACCCCCTATCCTCCCCGCGACTCCCCTCCACTCCTCTGATCCCCCATCCTCCCCTCAGTCTGCTCTCCCTGAACATCCCAACCTCCCTCTCCCTCCTGAGACCTCCCACTCTTTACTCTCCTCTGACCCCAGCCCCAACCCTTGCCATGTCTTCACCATCCCCTCTGACCTTCCCCTCACTGAGGCAGAACATTCTGTCCTTAGCAAGGGCCTCACTTTTGTCCCCCTCCGTCCACACCTCAGTGAGTTCCGTGCCCGCCATGACGCTGAACTCTTCTTCCGTTGCCTACATCTCCAAGCCTACTTCTTTAACAATGATTCCCCTCTCCCTACTGATGAACCCTGCTCCCATCTTCAACCCTCCTCCTCCTCCTCCTGGACACCCCCACCGGGCCTTCTACCTGCACTCGATCTTTTCATCTCCAACTGTTGCCGAGACATCAACCGTCTCAACCTCACCACTCCTCTCCTGTTCTAACCTCACTCCCTCTGAACACACTGCCCTCCACTCTCTCCGCACTAATCCTAACTTCACCATCAAACCCACAGACAAAGGTGGTGCCGTAGTAGTCTGGTGAATGGACCTCTACCTCACTGAGGCCAAACGGCAGCTCTCTGACACCTCCTCTTACTTACCCCTGGAATAGGACCCCACCTTATGGAAACTATGCTGACTTTGTCCTATCTTATGCATCCACAATCTCTAATGCTACCTCTCACATAACCTTAGGGTACAGTTCTTCTGGTCAGGGTGACTTATGTGCCCTTAGATCTTTCAGCTTTTTGAGCACCTTCTCCCTTGTAATAGTAACTGCATTCATTTCTGTTCCTTCACACACTCCGACATCTGGCACACTGCTAGTGTCTTCCACAGTAAAGACTGATGCAAAATACTTATTTAGTTCATCTGCCATCTCCTTCTACCCTGTTATTATTTCTCCAGCCTCATTTTCTACCAGTCCTATATTCACTCTCATCTCTGTTTTATTTTTCACATACTGTACTTGAAAAAACAATCCACTTTGATATTGTTTGCTAGCTTGCTGTCCTATATCCAAGTATGTGAAGAGCAAGAGGATGAGACATGAGGGAATAGGACCAATCAAGTGTGACAGTGGGAAAGTGTGTATGTACCCGGAGGAGATAGCAGAGATACTTAATGAATACTTTGCTTCAGTATTCACTACAGAAAAGTATCTTGGTGATTGTAGGGATGACTTACAGCGGATTGAAAAGCTTGAGCATATAGACATTAAGAAAGAGGATGTGCTGGAGCTTTTGGAAAGATTGAGTTGGATAAGTCTCTGGGACTGGATGAGATGTATTCCAGGCTACTGTGGGAGGCGAGGGAGGAGATTGCTGAGCCTCTGGCAATGATCTCATCAATGGGTACGGGAGAGGTTCCGCAGGATTGGAGTGTTGCAGATGTTGTTCCCTTATTCAAGAAAGGGAGTAGAGATTGCCCAGGATAGGATGCAAAACTGGGCTGAAAAGTGGCAAATGGAGTTCAACCCAGCTAAGTATGAGGTGCAAACACGAGGAAATCTGCAGATGCTGGAAATTCAAACAACAACACGCACAATATGATTGGGGAGCCTGCTGTGTTCTACCAGCATTTTGTGTGTTAAATATGAGGTGGTTCATTTTGGTAGGTCAAATATGCTGACAATATAGTGTTAATGGTAAGACTCTTGGCAGTGTGGAGGATCAGAGGGATCTTGGGTTCTGAGTCCTTAGGACACTCAAAGCTGTTGCGCAGGTTGACTCTGTGGTTAAGAAGGCATACAGTGCATTGGCCTTCATCAATCGAGGGATTGAGTTCAAGAGCCGATGGGTAATGTTGTAGCTATATAGGACTCTGGTTAGACCCCCACTTGGAGTACTGTGTTCAGTTCTGGTCACTTCATTACAGGAAGGATGTGAAAACTATAGAAAGGGTGCAGAGGAGATTTTCAAGGATGTTGCCTGGATTGGGGAGCATGCCTTATGAGAATAGGTTGAGTGAACTCAGCCTTTTCTCCTTGGAGCATCGGAGGATGAGAGGTGACCTGAGACCTGGTAGAGGTGTATAAGATGATGAGAAGCATTGATCGTGTGGATAGTCAGAGGCTTTTTCCCAGGGCTGAAATGGCTAACACGAGAGGGTACAGCAGTTTTAAGGTGCTTGGAAGTAGGTACAGAGGAGATGTCACAGGTAAGTTTTTACTCAGAGAGTGTTGAGTGTATGGAATGGGCTGCCGGCAACAGTGGTGGAGGCGGATATGATAGGGTCTTTTAAGAGACTCCTGGACAGGTACAGGGAGCTTAGAAAAATAGAGGGCTATGGGTAACCCTAGGTCATTTCTAAAGTAAGTACATGTTCAGCACAACATTGTGGGTCGAAGTGCCTGTATTGTGCTGTAGGTTTTCTATGTTTCTATTTCATCCTTTCCCTTTGAATGATTCTTTTTGTTGCACTCGGTAGGTTTTTAAAAGCTTCCCAATTCTCTATCTTCCTGCAAATTTTTTCTTTGTTGTATCCCTCTCTTTTGTTTTTACATTAGCTTTGACTTCCCTTATCAGCCACATTTGTACTATTTTGTTATTTGAGTATTTCTTTGTTTTTTGAATACATCTGTCCTGCACCTTCAGCATTTTCCCCAGAAACTCACGCCATTGCTGCTCTGCTATCATCCCTTCCAGCATCTCCTTCCAACTTACTTTAGCCAGTTCCTCTCTCATACCACAGTAATTTCCATTACTCCACTGAAATACAGGTATGTCAGACCTATTAAATTTCAAGTTGAACACAATCATATTGTGATCACTGGTTCCTAAGAGATCTTTTACCTTAAGCTCCCTAATCGCCTCCGTTTCATTACGTAACACCCAATCAAGTATAGCTGATCCCCTAGTAGGCTCAACGACAAACTGTTCAAAAAATCTATCTCATAGGCATTAACAAACTCACTCCCTTGAGATCCATTACCAACCTGATTTTCCCCATCGACCCAAATGTTAAAATCTCCCATGACTATCATAATGTTGCCCTTTTGCCTTACCTTTTCAATTTCCTGTTGTAATCTGTGGTCCACGTCCCAGCTACTGTTGGGAGGTCTGTATATAACTGCCATCAGCCCTTGCAGCTTCTTAACTCATCCCACAAGGATTTAACATCTTCTGATCCTAGGTCACTTCTTTCTAATGATTTGATGCCATTCCTTATCAGCAGAGCCACACCACCCCCTCTGCCTACCTTCTTATTCCTCCCGTACAACGTGTAACCTTGGACATTCAGCTCCCAACTACAACCATCCTTCAGCCATGATTTAGTAATGGCCACAACATCATACCTGACAATCTGTAATAGTGTAATAAGATTATCCACCTTATTTCTCATACTCCGTGCATTGAGATATAACACTTTGAGTGCTGTATTTGCTACCCTTTTTGATTTTTCATCCCTAATGCATTGATACTCACCCTGCTGGCTGCAATTTTCTCCTATCATGAGCCTGACGGTCTGACTGCACGCTATCTTTGCTTTTTTTTACCATTTGTTGTATCCTGAGTCTCTTCATTCTGGTTCCCACACCCCTGCCAAATTAGTTTAAACCCTCCCCAACAGTTCTAACAAACCTGCCCGCAAGAATACTGGTCCCCCTCAGGTTCAGGTGCAAACCCCTCTCTTTTGTGTAGGTCATACCTTCCCCAGAAGAGACCCCAATGATCCAAGGACCTGAAGCCCTTCCCCTGCACCAGCTTCTCAGTCACCCATTTATCTGCCAAATCATCTTGTTTCTACCCTCAATACCACATGGCACAGGTAGCAATCCAGAATTTACTATCTTGGAGGTCCTGCTTCTTAGCTTTCTGCTGAGCTCTCTAAATTCTCTCTTCAGGACCTCATTGCTTTTCCTCCCTATTTCATCGGTACCAATATGTACCAAGACATCTGGCTGCTCTCCCTCCCTCTCTAATATGCTGTGGACACAATCTGAGATGTCCCTGACCCTGATACTTGGGAGGCAGCATGCTGTCCAGGTGTCACATTCATGTCTGCAGAATCTCCTGTCTGTTCCTCTGACCATTGAGTCTCCTATCACTACCACTCTCCTCTTCTCCCCCTTTACCTTTTGCACCATGGACCCATGCTAATAACCCGGTCTCCGTGGCATTCCCTTGGGAGGTCATCCTCCACGACCATATCCAAAACTATACATTTATTTTTTGAGGGGAATGGCCACAGGGGTGCTCTGCGCTAACTGCCTATTTACATTTACACTTCTCCTAACAGTGACCCATGTACTCGCTTCCTGTAACTTCAGGGGACTGCTTCCCTGTAACTGATTGATTCTCACATCACTCTTCTGTACAAGCTGAAGGTCATCCAGCTGCTGCTCCAGATCCCTAACATGGTCTTCAAGGAGCTGTAGGTGTAGTAACCATTGGACAATAGACAGTGGGTGCAGGAGTAGGCCATTCGGCCCTTCTAGCCAGCACCGCCATTCACTGTGATCTTGGCTGATCATACACAGTCGGTACCCCGTTCCTGCCCTCTCCCCATATCCCTTGACCCCGCTATCTATAAGAGCTCTATCTAACTCTCTCTTGAATGTATCCAGAGACTTGGCCTCCACTGCCTTCTGCGGCAGAGCATTCCACATATCCACCACTCTCTGGGTGAAAAAGTTTTTCCGCATCTCTGTTCTAAATGGCCTACCCCTTATTCTTAAACTGTGGCCTCTAGTTCTGGACTCACCCATCAGCGGGAACATGCTTCCTGCCTCCAGCGTGTCCAATCCCTTAATAATCTTGTATGTTTCAATCAGATCCCCTCTCATCCTTCTAAATTCCAGTGTATATAAGCCCAGTTGCTCCAATCTTTCAACATATGACATTCCGGGAATTAACCTTGTGAACCTACGCTGCACTCCCTCAATAGCAAGAATGTCCTTCCTCAAATTTGGAGACCAAAACTGCACACAATACTCCAGGTGGGGTCTCACCAGGGCCCTGTACAGCTGCAGAAGGACCTCTTTACTCCTATACTCAATTCCTCTTGTTATAAAGGCCAGCATGCCATTAGCTTTCTTCACTGCCTGCTGTACCTGCATGCTTGCTTTCGTTGACTGATGTACAAGAACACCTAGATCTCGTTGTACTTCCCCTTTTCCTAACTTGACTCCATTTAGATAGTAATCTGCCTTCCTGTTCTTGCCACCAAAGTGGATAACTTCACATTTATCCACATTAAACTGCATCTGCCATACATTTGCCCACTCACCCAACCTGTCCAAGTCACCCTGCATTCTCATAACATCCTCCTGACATTTCACACTGCCACCCAGCTTTGTGTCATTGGCAAATTTGCTAATGTTACTTTTAATCCCTTCATCTAAATCATTAATGTATATTGTAAACAGCTGTGGTCCCAGCACCGAACCTTGTGGTACCCCACTGATCACAGCCTGCCATTCCGAAAGGGACCCGTTAATCGCTACTCTTTGTTTCCTGTCAGCCAGCCAATTTTCAATCCATGTCAGTACTCTGCCCCCAATACCATGTGCCCTAATTTTGCTCACTAATCTCCTATGTGGGATTTTATCAAAAGCTTTCTGGAAGTCCAGGTACACTACATCCACTGGCTCTCCCTTGTCCATTTTCATAGTTACATCCTCAAAAAACTCCAGAAGATTAGTCAAGCATGATTTTTCCCTTCATAAATCCATGCTGACTGGGACTGATCCTTCTGAGATCAGTTGGCGTCTCTCAGGACTCCCAACATCCGGCATGAAGAACACACAATGGCCATTTACTACACTAGGTACAGCAAGAGAGAGAAAGAAAAAGGAACCTTAACAGAAATATATCCCGAGCCAACATCTCATCTGAGCCGATGCCTCTTTTGAGCCAAAGCCTGACACTCCTACTCTCACCACTAGCCTACACCCAACAATAGCCACCTCACTTGTCCCTTCTGTACTTGTATTAAATTCACTGTGCTCTGCTCCTGCCGCTGATTGGGCCCCCTGAATAAGACCATAAGATACAGGAGCAGAAGTAGGCCATTTGGCCCATCAAGTCTGTTCCGCCATTCAGTCATGGGCTGATCCAATTCTTCCAGTCATCCCCACTTCCCTGCTTTCAGCCCATACCCTTTGATGCCCTGGCTAATCAAGAACCTATCTATCTCTGCCTTAAATACACCCAATGACTTGGCCTCCACAGCTGCTCATGGCAACAAATTCCACAGATTTACCATCCTCTGACTAAAGTAGTTTCTCCACATCTCAGTTCTCAATGGACGCCCTTCAATCCTGAAGTCATGCCCTCTTGTCCTAGACTCCCTTACCACGGGAAATAACTTTGCCGTATCTAATCTGTTCAGGCCTTTTAACATTCAGAATGTTTCTATGAGATCCCCCCTCATTTTCCTGAACTCCAGGGAATACAGCCCAAGAGCTGCCAGACGTTCCTCATACAGTAACCCTTTCATTCCTGGAATCATTCTCGTGAATCTTCTCTGAACTCCCTCCAATGTCAGTATATCCTTTCTAAAATAAGGAGCCCAAAACTGCACACAATGCTCCAAGTGTGGTCTCACGAGTGCCTTATAAAGTCTCAACATCACATCCCTGTTCTTATATTTTATACCTCTAGAAATGAATGCCAACATTGCACTTGCCTTCTTCACAACGACTCAGCCTGGAGGTTAACCTTTAGGGTATCTTGCACAAGGACTCCCAAGTCTCTTTGCATCTCTGCATTTTGAATTCTCTCCCCATCTAAATAATAGTCTGCCCGTTTTTTTTTTTTTGCGAAGTGCATGACCATACACTTCCCAACATTGTATTTCATTTGCCATTTCTTTGCCCATTCCCCTAAACTATCTCAAGTTTCTCTGCAGGTTCTTTGTTTCCTCAACACTACCCGTTACTCCACCTAGCTTTGTATCATTGGCAAATTTAGCCTCAAATCCATTAACACTGTAGTCCAAATCATTGACATACATCGTAAAAAGCAGCAGTCCCAACACCCACCCCTGTGGAAGTCCACTGGTAACCGGCAGTCGGCCAGAATACAATCCCTTTATTCCCACTCTCTGTTTTCTGCTGACCAGCGAATGCTCCATTCATGCTAGTAACTTCCCTGTAATTCCATGGGCTCATAGCTTGCTAAGCAGCCTCATGTGCGACACCTTGTCAAAGACCTTCTGAAAATCTAAGTACATACACCATGTCAACTGCATCAGGATAGATTGTAATTTCCTCAAAGAATTACAGTAGGCTTGTCAGGCAGGATTTTCCTTTCAGGAAACCATGCTGGCTTTGGCCTATGTCTGAACACCCACGGAGCTCTCCTTTTAAACAAGCATTCCCAACCTATGAGAAACCTCATTGCTGTGTTGTGTTCCCGCTATTAATTGAGCCTCTGGAATATTAAGACGCCTCTCAACCTTCAGGAGAAACAACAACAGCTGTCTTGGATTGCTCTTTGAAATGCTTAAAAGCATCCATTTTGTGCTGGAAAAAACTACTCTTATTATATTCTGTGAACTGCTGTGATGGTGTCCAGGTGCCAAATGAATTTGTCATCCTATAAGCACAACAATTTTACTTATGGCATGTACTTTGATGCCAAATGACTTTAGTATCTATATTCATTGTTCATTGAATTTTCTTTATTAATTTATCTTTTGAGATCTTGGTGCTACTGCCAAGGCTAGGATTTATTGCCCAACCCTGCTGGTGAATAGCTTTCTCAATCCACTGCAGTCCTTCTTGTAAACATAATACCCAGTACAACTAAATAGGGATTTTCAGGATTTTGACTGCAACAAAAATGGACAAGCAATAAAACTACAAATTAGGTTCTTGTGTAATTTGGAGGGAGCTGAAAGTGCTGGGTGATATTCATGTGCCTGTTACCCTGATTGTGTTGGCATATGGCCAAGTGGTTAAGGTGTTCGTCTAGTTACCTGAAGGTCACTAGTTTGAGCCTTGGCTGAAGCTTGCGTGTGTGTTCTTGAGCAAGGCACTTAACCACACATTGCTCTGTAACGACACCGGCTGTATGGGTCCTAATGCCCTTCCGTTGGACAACACTGGTGGCGTGGGGAGGGGAGACTTGTAGCTTGGGCAACTGCCGGTCTTCCATAAAAAAAACCTTGCCCAGGCTTGCGTCCTGGAAACTTTCCGAGGTGCAAATCCATGGTCTATCGAGACTAATGGAGGCCTACACCTACCCTACATTACCCTGATCCTCTGTGGTACAGGCTGCAGGTTTGGGAGGTGCTCTAGGAGGAACTGGGTGCCATTTGTCAAAGAAATGAATGTTCAGGGTGATCCAACATTATATTTTAGTAGTTTAAAATGCAAGGAACTGTGCTTTGCAATTTAGTATCTCATCTTCATATAGGCCTGATGCTACTTCTGTCTCCCTTATCTCAACAATCTGCTGGCAGAGTTCATTGGGTCAAGTAGCATCTGTGGAGGAGAGGAATTGTCAACGTTTCAGGTCAAAACTCTGTATCAGGACTGTTGCATCAGGTCCTCCAGTAGATTCCAGCAACTGCAGTCTCTCAAATTCCTATTTCTTCAACTCTAATTTCCAGTGCACCACCAAATCGTTTTGCCTCATCACCAACTGGATCCTGGCCCAGGAGTTCTGTCTATAACCCCACCCCCCCCAGCCTCTCCTCTGCAATTTTTTTCTTCATGATTCTCTGACCAAACATTTCAACACTTCCCTTAATACCTGGTGTGAAATTTTGTCTGTTTGCATTCCTCACTTTAACTCATGCCTTATTTTACAAAGACAACCATAATTCCATCAGCAGAGCCCCACTCCCTTTTGGATTCATAAAGGAGCATAATTTTTCTTATTAAGGATTTAGACTAACTTGAGGGTTGATGGTGGCACTCCCTACTCTAAATGGGTTAAAGATGTACCCATCTGTGTATTATATATGTAAACATGGTGAAGGCTCAGGATGGAAGTAATTAGTTTGAAATTAAAGTTTGTTAAGGTCTTTATTAAACTCAACCAATACCATATGTGCATTTTGTTCATGGATGATGACACATATACGTATAAAGTTTATGGATTATTCAATGGAAGGAAATTAGTTGAAAATAATAATAAATGGCAATGTTTTATGATAGATTTTAAAGCTGAGTAATTCAGTATAGACAAACTTAGAAGATGCACTGGTACTCAACAGGTCAGGCAGAGACTGTAATGAAATAAAATCACTTGCATTTCTGGCTTGATTCTCGAATTCTAACAAGCTGAAATAGAAACTTAAGACAGTGTACATATGTATGCAACAAACTAGCATTGTATGAGAGAGAAGCATATCTTTATTTGGATGGAATGTCACAAGGGGACTGTTGTGATCGTGACCTGAGCTGTAATTGTTAAAATTTTTATTTAGTGCAACAAATAAGCACTCTGGAGAATCTTTAACTTTAAGGAAAACTGCCTAAACTCAAAACTACGCTGAGGATTTATGTCTTCAACTACAAGGATAGTGAGCAAGTGATTAAATACAGTTTTAATAGTTATAGTACAATTTACTTCAATGTTCTGGGCATAGATATCATGCTCTGTAAAACTGTAACACACAGTAAATTCCCTTTACCTCTGCACTGAGAAATTGCTGTCTGTAGACAATGATGGATATTCATTCAGCTATCCTCGTCTTAGGTTGAAGTGTCTTTCTCATTTATATTAACAGGGTGCATGAAATCAGCCAGGATGATTTATGTTAATTCAAATCATCTGTATTTTTTATTATGCTTTGTGATGAATGACTTTTGCAAATAGTTTAATATGTAAAATACACTATATTTGATTGTAGTTATATGCAAACCTGAACACTAATGAAAATTGATAGTATTCTATTTTATTTTTCAGGTGCTGCATACAGGGCAGTGTTATTTGCAGTAGAGCAACCATTAAAAAAGGGGCTGATCTCAAGGATTGTCTGTTGGGAACTGGACAACGTGTTGATGCTAAGTGTAAGAAATTTTTATTAATATGCACTATTTACTCATGAACAGAAAATGTGGAGAATTAGAATGACAAAGCATCAGTTGAAAAGCTATTGTTGGTGTGTTTTGCGTATTTTTTCTCATCTATGCACTTTCTATGAACAAAGTTACAACTCAGTGATGTATATCCAAGCTCCTGCAATACCTCAATAACCCAGCAACAAGGGTATTGAGTTTCTGTTTCACTTAGAGTTATTAATAAAGTAATACAGCACAAAACAGGCCCTTCAACTAGTCCACGGTAATCAAGACGCCAATTTACATTTGTCCCATTTGCCCATGTGTTCCATAACCCATATTCTATTCTTTTCCATGTACCCATCCAAGTGCTTTTTAATTGTTGTCAATGTACCTGCATCAAGCACTTCCACTGGTAGCTGGTTCCATATAAAGACTACCCTCTGGATCAGAAGATTGCCCCTCAGTTCCTTTTAAACCTCTCCCTTCTCATCTTCAATTCCCATCCTTGTAAAGAGACTGTCTGCATTCATTCTCTCTATGTTCCTACTGATTTGATTTATTTAGATAGCAGCTCAGTAGTAGGCCCTTCTGGGGCAAAATGCCCATGCCACCCAATTCAACCCATGTGACCAATTGACCTACTCATCTGTACGTCTTTGGAATGTGGTAGGAGGCCAGAGGAAACACATGCGGCTAAGGGGAGGTCGTACAAACTCCTTAAAGTCAGTAGCAGGATTGAACCCGGTTTGCAGGCACTGTGATAGTGTTATGCAAACTATTACACTACTGACTGCCCGATATCTCCATAATATCATCCCTCATTCTCCTATGCTCCAATGAATAAAGTCGCAGCCTGCTCAGCCTCTCTAAAGGTCAATCCCTTGAGTCTTGGCAGCATCCTTACAAATCTTCTCTGCACTCTTTCCAGTTTAATGGCAGCTTTCCTGTAGCAAGGTGACCTAAACTGAACACAATTCTCCAATTGCAGTCTCACCAATGTCAAGTGGCACTGCAGCTAGTGATGTATTGCAGGGGTTGGCATTGGACCCTTGTTATTGATATTAATGATTTGGATGTGAATGAACAAGGCTTGATCAGTATTTTCATGCATGGCACAAAATGAAGAAGAGTGCAAAGAGATCATGATCAGTTTAAGAAGTGGGCCAAGGAGTGAGGAGTGGATTTCAATAGATGTAGTGCAATATAATGCATTTTGGAAAGTTAAAGGAGTATTACACATTCTGTGAATATTAGGAAATGTACTGGTACAGAGGCACTTAGGAGTACAAGTTAAAGGAAAAGTACTTAGAGGAAAGATGTTGTCAAGCTGAAGAGGGTGAAGAAGATATTTTCAAGGATGTTGCTAGAGGGCCTGAGATACAGGAAAAGATTGGCCACACTATATCTTTATTGCTTGGAGCACAGGAGAATGGCAGACTCATAGCAGTTCATAAAGTCATGAAGGTTTATGGATAAGGTGGACAGTCATGGTCTTTTCCCAAAAAAATTAGAGGGCACAGATAAAAGGGGAAAGATTTAAAAGGGAGCTGGGAGGTAACTTCTTTACACAGATGGTAGTAAGTAACAGGAAAAAAGCTATCATGGGAAGTGACAAGACAGTTACAACTTTTAAGAGGCAATTGGATAGGTACGTGGAGGAGACAGGCTGCAGGGTTATGGGCCAAACCTGGAGTGGAACTAGCAGAGAGGGTGCTGTGGTTGGCATGCACTATTGGGCCAGAGAGCCTTTCCCTGTGCTGTTCTACTCTATATACAGTAAATCTATCTTCAGTTAATGCATGGGGCACTCTTTAGAGTACTTTTCAAGCAGATAAATATATATGCATATTTTATAATGTATATTTGACAGATGATATTCAACATATAGGAAAACTTGTTAACTTGCCAGTACTAACTTTTAATCAGGTTTTTAACAAATATTAAACTCTTCTTGTTTGCAAGTTTTCTTCTATAGCAAAGTTCTGCACCTCACTGTGTAGTGTTTGTGCACTATCTTTATTGAAATCAGGCACTTAGCAATATGGTTCTTTCATTTAAATTAAATACAAAAATGCCTGTTTTAATGATGTTTTCTTTCCGAGATTTAGCTGCCAGAAAATGAATTTGACATTCTGCCAATGGTTGAAAATATATCCACTTCATTCAGTGTTTGTAATGCAATGAAAATGTTGACTCTTTTACTACATATTTATATAAAATCTATTATTGATGCAAATTGCACAAACACTGTTTAGGTTAATGGAAGAGTGTTGAAATTATTATACAAATAATTACAATTCAAGAACAATATTCAGAGCTTTATTGTTTCAAACATAATTTATTAGTTAAACATTGCAGTATATATAAAAAATTCCAGAAAATTTAACTTTATCTGAAACAATTAAATATTTGTTTTATAGTAAATATATTTAGCAGCCGGCAGAATTAACACAACTACATTCTTCAAAAGCACTACAACTTTTCTCGTGCGCTTCTTGCTCTCAGTAATTCTGCATAGTACCTATAGTTTTATTATATTTAAAGAAAAACAATGTGCCTACTCTGGTTGTTTTCAGCAGGTGAAAGTTCTTGATAATTATGGTGATATTAAGGATTATTTGTCAAAAGTTTATTAAAATGTTAAACAGAACCATTTGAAGCTAATCCAAAAAGTTTACCAAATAGAGCATATGCTGGCTGAGATGCCTCGAAGGAAAAAATTGTTAAACAGCAGTCTTCACTCCGCAGATTAATTTGGCTGATCATTTTGAGAAAGATGAGTAACCTGAGATAAATTTGTTGAAATGTAGAAGTGCTGTGGAATTTCCACTAACCTCCCCCCCCCCCCCCCACCCCCAAAGCCAATCTAACCAAAAACTGAGACAAGCCCTAGCAGTACAACATGGATACTATGTCAATTTCATATCCCCGGATAACAAATTTCCAGCAAATTATATTCTTTTTGAGGAAGGGGTAAAGGAGAAAAGAATCATTGTAGCCTGTAGGAAAATAAACACCTGTCATGACAAGAGCAGGAAATAAGGCAGTTACTGAGAGTGGCATACATCATTCAAAAACTTAAATGTTAATTTATTAGTTCTTGCACTGGACTCCAAATATACTTTTAAAACATGTGCATAATAGTCATCCTGGTTTTAGTGTAGTCCAGTAATGATACACAGTATTTTCATGTATCTTGCACAGTAAAACCCAAAGCCCTAATGATGTTCAAGGGGTTGGAGCAAACTGCATGATGAAATGCAGTTGGTGTTTATCAAAAACTAGTGCACACCAGCGGACCAGTCAAAACAGATCTACCTGAGCATGAGTTTAGGACTACTTTTACATTCTCACTCGCTGAGATTGCCAGTAAAACTACATTTTGAATACAGAAGACTTAATTAACTAGCAGATTAGTCGCTGTTTTTAGAATAAAATGATTAATCACAAGTCTAAGCAAATCCAGTTTTCTATTACAATAGTTGTGCTCTATAACACAAGTAGTGAGGTTCCAGAAAGCTGGGTGCATATCTGTGGGAAGAGAAACAGATTATTTGACTAGATACCTTGTTTACTGCTTATCCCAATAGTCATCCTGGTTTTACCCTATCAGAAGCAGCCCCCCTTCCTCCATTGCCTACAGCTCAGTGAACTACTTTAATCTCCTTCCCAGTTCTGAGAAATGGTCCTCAACCTAAAACTAACTTGGATCTCCCTTGGAGCACATTACTTGGCTTTGAAAGCCTGTGGGGCTGATGTATGAATAGGGTAGGGGATGGTTACAATTGTGTTCCAAAAGCCTCTGTATCCTTGTAACATTCTGCATGTGTCACCACAAAAAAACATAAACTGATAGAAAGAAACAGCATGAAAACAGGCCCTTCGATTCAGCAAGATCATGTCAGCTGTCAACCACCAATTTACATAATCCTACCTTAGTCCAGACTTTTATTCTTCCTAAATTCTCATCAAATCTCTCCTTCACTCCACCCCCGAATTAGGAAGTATTGCAGTTGGAGGAGACAGACGATTGGGAAGTAGCAAAAGAAGCATCAGTATTCCTTAGAGGCAGAAATACAATGTACCAGTTGATAGTTGATGACCTCTACTGACCTGATCATTCCATTTCCTGTTGACTCTTCCCTTGTGTGACCGTATTTCCTTATGGCACAGAAAGGGGCTATTTCACCCCATTAAGTCTTTGGCGACTCACAGAGGAAACAATCACTGCAAATGTTTTTGCTGTAACATCGCTACATTCCTATTAGACAATTCACAATCTGCTGACCCCTCAAACATAATCTGCTTCTCATCAAAACGCTAGAGGAAATGCATTGTGTTCAATAAACCTTCTTTGACATGTGGGATGAAACTGGGGCACTCAGAATTAATTTCTTGAACAGCATTTGTTAAATTCTACTATTGTTCCCATTAAGCTTGTTGGAGTTCAAGACTGAAGCAACCTATCTTGCTTTACAGCATCACAGTGTTTGAAAAAAATGACAAAAGAGTCAGCAGGTTCACTTTGTGAAAGAGCAGCATTTGTTGTTGCCATTGATATGGATCTAGGGCTCATTACTTGCTCTAATCTGGGAGAATGGAGACTATAAATATAGCTTCCATGTTGAATTGAGTTCATTGGCTGACCAGTATTCTTGTGAATCAGAGTTTGTTGGTTCAAGAACTTAACTCTACACATGAAGTTGAAAATTCAAGTTAATGTTTCACAATATTGAGTGAGATCCATATTAGTAGAAATATCTTTCTGAGTTATTTCTTATAATCTGAATATCTGTCCAAAAAGCAGCATCACAGAAACTGATTCCTTCATGATTTTGAAAAGTAGCAACTTACTAGTGATCTAAGTTTTTATACTTTTAAATACCTACATTCAAACAACAAATTTAGTGGATTTGATAGTGGGCTGCCATCTCACATTGATCTGTAAGAGGTGTAAAATTGCTGCCATAAGAAAGCAGCATCCATCATCAAAGAACCCCATCCAGGCCCTACTACCATCAGGCAGGAAGTACAGAAGCCTTAGGTCCCTCCCACACCACCAGGTTCAGGAACAATATTTCCCTGCAACCATCAGGCTCTGGAACTGGTACGGATAACTTCACTCTCCTCACTACAACTCTGAACTGATTCCTGAACCTACAGACTCATTTTCTAGCACTCTTTAAAACTCGTTCTCAGTATTATTTTTTAATTTCATAATTTGTCGTCTTTTGCATGTCAGTTGTTTGTCACTCAATGTTTATAGATTTTTTGTAAATTCTATTCTAGAATGGAATAGGAGGGTGCAATAGTTCATTCTGATGATGGAGGATTTAGCTGGTGTAGACTGGGAACACAGACTATATGGTGGGACAGTTGAGGAGTGGTGGAAGACTTTCAAAGAGATTTTTCTAGGTGCTCAGCAAAAGTATTTTCCTAGTTTAAAGCAAGGACAGTGAGGGTGGAGACAGCCAGCCTTGGAAAACTAAGGAAATAAAAGGCATCAAACTAAAAGCTCATGCATACAAGGTTGCCAAGAGTAGTTGGAAACTGGAAGATTGGGAAAACTTTAAAAAGTAACAAAGTACCACTAAGCGAGCAATAAAGAAAGGGAAACTAGATTGTGAAAATAAACTAGCACAAAATATAAAAATGGATAGTAAAAGTTTTTATAGTTATATAAAGCAGAAAAAGGTGGCTAAAGTGAATGTAGGTCCCTTGGAGGACGAGAAGAGGAAAATAATATTGGGTAATGAGGAAATGGCCGAGGCTTTGAATGACTATTTTGTGTTGGTCCACAGTGGAGGTGCCAAAGAGAGATGTTATGGATGCGATGGGAGTTGAAGACCTCAATACGATAGCTATCACTAAAGAGGTAGTGCTGAGCAAACTTGTGGGCCTGAAGATAGACAAGTCCTCTGGTCCAGATGGAATGCATCCCAGGGCACTGAAAGAAATGGCAGAAGTTATAGCAGAGGCTTTGGTAATGATTTACTGAAATTCTCTGGACTCTGGGCAGGTCCCGAAAGATTGGAAGACATCGACTGTCACTCACTTTTCAAAAAAGGATGTAGGCAAAAGGCAGGTAACTATAGGCGAGTTAGTTTATCATCTGTAGTTGGGAAAATGCTTGAAGCTATCATTAAAGAAGAAATAGCTAGGCACCTGGAAAGAAGTAGATCCATCAGGCAGACGCAGCATAGATTCAGCAAAGGTAGGTCCTGTTTGACAAACTTACTGGAAGTATTTGAGGATATAATAAGTGCAGTGGATAAAGGGGAACGGATGGACGTTATTTACTTGGATTTCCAGAAGCCATTCGATAAGGTGCCGCATAAAAGTCTTATCCATAAGATAAGGATGCATAGAGTTGGGGATGATTTATTAACATAGAGGATTGGTTAACTAATAGAAAGCAGGGAGTTGGGATACATGGGTGTTACTCTGGTTGGCAATCAGTGATGAGCGGTGTACCGCAGGGGTTGATGCTGGGCCCATTACTGTTCATGATACACATTAACAATCTGGAAGAAGGGACCAAGTGTAGTGTATTTAAGTTTGCTGATGATACTAAATTGAGTGGAAAAGCAAATTGTGCAGAAGATACAGAGGGTCTGTAGAGAAATATAGATAGGGTGAGTGGGCAAGGGTCTGGCAGATGGAATACAATGTTTGTAAATGTGAGGTCTCCACTTTGGAAGGAAAAATGAAAGCAGATTATTATTTAAATTGTAAAAATGAGAGGAGATCTTACAGAAGCATATAAAATTATGAAAGGGATAGATAAGATAGAGACAGGAAAGTTGTTTCCACTGGTAGGTGAGACTAGAACTAGGGGACATAGCCTCAAGATTCGGGGGAGTAGATTTAGGATGGAGATGAGGAGGAACTGCTTTTCCCAGAGAGTGGTGAATCTGTGGAATTCTTTATCCATTGAAGCAGTGGAGGCTACCTCAGTAAGTATACTTAAGACAAGGTTGGATAGATTTTTGCATAGTTGTGGAATTAAGAGTTATGGGGAAAAGGCAGGTAGGTGAATGGAGTCCATGGTCAGTTCAACCATGATCTTATTGAATGGCAGAGCAGGCTCAATGGGCTGGATGGCCTACTCCTGCTCCTATTTCTTATTATTTTCTTATATTCTTATTCTTATTAGTGTTAGTCCTGACGAAGGGTCTGGGCCCAAAACGTTGACAGTGCTTCTCCCTATAGCTGCTGCCTGGCCTGCTGTGTTCCACCAGCATTTTGTGTGTGTTGTTTGAATTCCCAGCATCTGCAGATTTCCTAGTGTTTGCTCCTATTTCTTATGTTCTGTTTCTTTATTTTCCTATAAATACCTGCAAGAAAATAAATCTGAAGGTAGTATATGGTAATATATATGTGTTTTGATGATACAATTTGCTTTGAACTTTGAAAATAATAAAGAGATGCAAAGTTGTGATTGAATGTAAAATAAACATGAATCAGTTTCTCTCTCTATCTCAGTCATTTTTGAAGATTATAAAGTCATCACATTTTCAGTCTCGATGAGAGAGTTATACCATTTTAAAAATCAATACTACAAAATCTGATATTCTTTCAAGAGCGGATGTGATTTTGAAATGTGACTCTACCTATGATACTAAAATGAGCTGAAGGTTACACAGTAACAGTAGATGAAGACCCAGGAATGAGATATTTTCTATCTTTGAACAAAGTAAACACAAAAAAGTTTTTCTTTTCAAAACTTGAAGAATATAACAGCATTTCTGTTTGACATTATTTAAAAATCTTTCTGAAGCACGCTTCAATGGCATCATCAATTCTGCAGTTCCACCTGAAAATTTTGCATGGATAAAGTAGCATTTTTATTTTCATTCTATTCATAAAAATCAACATGTTTGATCTTATAAGCTAACCTGTAGCCATTAGTCCCCAAGGAGATGAGTTTCTTGGTGGTCCTGGCCTTGGAACTAACCTTTTACACTAAAAGTTATCACAGTCAGCAGCAATCTGTCCTTAAGCTAACAAGCAGATTTCTCTTCCTCCCCACCCCAAATAAAGGGAAGTTGGCTTTACAGTAAGCTCTCTGTTGCCCTGACATTTGAATCTCATACAAAAGGGTCATTGTCCTGAGGCAGTGTGATCCATCATGAGAAGAGCTTAACATCTGTCAGGAACAGTGTCCTCTCTGGCAAAAGCTCCAAGGCCTTTATCCTCCCCATTTCAAACAACAGGATTTCAGGCTGACTTAGTGACTTTACATGGGGGATTTTTATTTTGGTTCAGCAATGTATTCTTTTTTTTAATAATGATTTACAATGCATTGGGTAATGGGGAAGTAAGTCTACATAAAGAGCTTTTCTGAAAGGAAGTAATTTCAGTGGATTTTTAAAATATATATACATGTGCTGTTTTTCTTCCTCTTGCAAAAACCAAGTTTATTGTTCAAATGCCTGTATATTCAGGAAGTACCAATCTCTGCAGGCCAACAAAAATATTCAGTCCTATGGGCTAAATTCTATAAAATATCTCAATGCTGAAGGTGTCAATATGTACCTGAAATTTTAAGTTCCTGCAATGGTTAGACCACTGCACACTTTAAACAATTAGAACATTAACATTTTCTCCTTCATTTAACCTGTAACTATTCTTAACTAATGTTACTCAGCACTTCAACTGGCTTTGAATTATTTGTGGATTTCTCCTGTAGTTCCCCAATAACTAATGACTAATTTGCACTTTAAAACATAATTTATAATTGTTTTTCTTCACTCATCAATCAAGAAACATCTACATTTATGAGATGCTGATGGAGGTTGACAGATTACCATGAGAGGAAGAGTGTTTATTTTTTAAGTTTGAAAGACTGATTACTAGTAAGCCCCAATCTTTTACCAGCTAATTTAAGTTCCGTAGATTTTTAAACAATTCCCTGTTGATGTTTGGGTTATTTTGAAGGACAAATAGGACAAATAACAGAAGTAGTATTTCTGCTATATATCATAATAGCTTATGATTTATAGTGAAATCCCCTTAAGCAGAGATCAATTTTGGGACTGTGGCATCTCGTGGCTGGACTCAAACCTTTTAGTTGTACAGACATTTCATTTTTCAGTTACAATTTTTGTAAAATCACAAATCAACTAAAATGTAATCAATATAATTACTAATTTGGATATTGAGTTGTATTAGTGCCTTGGGTCTGCAGAACTAAGTCTGAAAATTTGGAGATAACTCAAAAATTGGGACTATGCTAGAGAGTGAGGATAGGAACAATGCTGGGTGATACAGACAGACAAACAGCAGTTGGAATTATATATGGAGAATTTGAGCTATGTATTTTGAAAAAATGGTGTAGATTAAATGGCACTGTTCTAAATGATGTGCTGGAATAGAGTCACACATCATTCAATAAGCTAATAAGGCTTTGAATGTGACAGGATGCAATGAGAGAGCAGTTTACCAATTGTACAGCATACAGGATTCTAGGTTCCTTAGGTAAAGACAGTGATGGAGAAAAGTAGGCAAGTGAAAATGAGCCTTGACAAAGCGTCAGTTAGCCCACAGCTGAAAAAGTGCATCCAGTTTGAGTCACCGCTCTGAAAGTGAAGATACTAGAGAGTGTACAAAATAGCTTTGCTAGGTTTATGCCACTACTTGTAGATTTCCACCACAAGGTTGACTGAAGATTGTTCTTGAAGTATTTTAGTGTAGGTGTGGGTTTATGAACTTGTTGGATTTAAGAACATAAGAATTAGGAGCAAGAGTAAGGCACTCAGCTCAGGTAACCTGTCTGTCAGCTAATAAGATCAAGGCTGATTCATTTGCAACCACAACTCCACATTCCTGCCTAACTACATATACTTGATCACCACTCCATTGCTTTCAAGTATATATCTATTTCTGAATATTTCAAAGACTCTTCTTCCACTATCATTAGAGGAAGTTCCAAAGAGGCAAGATACTCTTGACAGGAAAAAAATGTTTCACCCCTGTCTTAAATCAGCAACCCTGTTCTCTTAAATAAACGTTGACCCCTTCCCCCCCCACCCAAGTTCTAGATTCCACAAGAGAATTTGTCGTCTTCAAATCCACACTGCTGCTTCTCCAGTCTGTCCATGAAGATCCTCATCCCAAGAATCATTTTAATAAATATCTTCTACACTCTTCTTAGAGATGTATCTTTTCCAACGTGTAACACCCAGGCTGGAATTGTTACTCTAATTGTTGTGGAGCCTGTGTTTTTTAAAGGTTTGCCAATATTCCCTTGCCTTTATTCCCTGTCCTATTTATAAAACCAAGAATGCAATATACCTTTGAAAACCAACTTCTCAACCTGCTTTTCCACTTTCCATAAAATATGCAAATATTCCACCCTTCTTCCTGTATCACATTTAAGATTATGTCATCTAATTTATATTGTCTATCCTCATTCTTCTTATCAAAATATAACAATTATCAGTATTAAATTTCACCTTCAACTTATCTTTATCCTTACAATCTATCTGTATTTTCTTGATGTTTCTTACAGTCTTCCTCCAACTTTGGAAATTGTGCTTAGAAATGCCAGTCTAAGTAATATATATTTAAGAACAATAATGGTCCTTACATACTGACCTCTGGGGAAACGCCACTGTTTACTTCCCTTCAGTTTGATTAACACCTTCCACTGCCATTATTTTCTATCTCTTAGCCAAAGTAACTGCTATGGCCTTAACTCTTAATACTATCTCAGTTATGTGTTAGTTTATCAAAGCCCACATAATCTCCATCAACTACACTTTCCTCATGGCACCCTTCATTACCAAGTTAAAAATAAAAGACAAGCCAGTTTCTCACATTAATCCATGCTGGCTTTTTCAGATCAAAGTTCGAAGGATTTTATTAATCAAAGTACATATATCTCACCATATACAACCCTGAGATTCATTTTCTTGCAGGCATACTCAATAAATTCAATAACCATAATAGAATCAGTGAATCAAATTGGCATACAACTTGTATGCAAAAGACAACTAACTGTGCAAATACAAAAAGAAATAAATAATAATGAATAAATAAACAATAAATATCAAGAACATGAGACTAAGTGTAGTTAACAGTGAGTCCATAGGTTGTGGGAACTTTTCAGTGATTGAGCGAGTGAAGTATCCCCTTTAGTTCAGGAGCCTGATGGTTGAAGAGTAATAACTGTTCCTGGATCTGATGGTGTGAGTCCTAAGGTTCCTGTACCACCTTCCTAATGGCAGCAATGAGAAGAGAACGTGGCCTTGGTGGCGGGAGTCCCTAATGATGAATGCTGCTTTCCTGTGACAACCCTCCATGTAGATATACTCAATAGTGGGGAGGACATTACCTGTGATAGACTGGGCCATATTCACTACTTTTTGTAAGATTTTCCATTCAAGGGCATTGGCATTACCATATCAGGCTATGTGTACTCTTCACCACACATCTATAGAAGTTTGTCAGAGTTTTAGATGTCATGCTGAATCTTCGCAAGCTGCTAAAGAAGTAGAGGCGCTATCGTGTTTTCTTTGTAATTGCACTTGCGTACTGGGCCGAGGACAGGTCCTTGGAAATGATAACACTAAGGAATTTAAAGTTGCTGACCCACCTCTGATTCCCCCAATGACGACTGGCTCATGGATCTCTGGTTTCCTCCTCCAGAAGTCAATAATCAGTTCCTTGGTTTTGCTGACATTGAGTTGTTATTGTGGTACCACTTAGCCAGATTTTCTATCTTCCTCCTATATGCTGATCAATCACCACCACATTTATCCTAATTATGTTCCTGATTATCATTTTTAGAACTTCTTTCACCATCAAAGGAATCAAAAATCTAATTCTAATGAAAATCATTGTTTTACCTATCAATCCATTAACTTTTAACATAACGTTGTAAACACTCAATATAGAAGTATAGCAAAAGAAGTGCATAACCACCATGCAGGAACAATCAGTAACATACCACACACAGCGATACTAAGCAGGTGACTGTAAAGGAATGGTACTGAGGATAGAGTCAGAATCCAAAGGCTGAAAGCATTTTTTTTTGAAGTTGTTATAACAGATCATTCTCAAAAGAAGCCCCTTGGCTAAGTGTTTTATTTGGAAAGGAAAGGTGTACACCCTTCAAAGGTGAGCTTTGTTCTTTTGATCCTTGATGTGCATTATTAATCACCCATTAGCAGTTAATAGTCACTTCACAGCTTTTTGCATGTTTAGTTTTCATTAAACTATAATTTGTACAGCAGAGGTGAGATTCCAAGTACATTTCAGTTGGAGTATTGTGAGCAGTTTTGGGTGCCTAATGTTACAAAGGATGTGCCGAAACTGGAGAGGGTTCAAAGGAGGTTCACGAAAATGATTCCAGGATTGGATGGCTTATCATGTGAAGAGCGTCTGATGGCACTGGGCCTGTATCACTAGAATGGAGAGGGTGACTTAATTGAACCCTATCAAATGGATTCACCATGATAGAGTGGATATGGAGAATACTTTTTCTATGGTGGAAGAGTCTAAGGCCAGAGGACACAGCCTCAGAATAGAGGAACGTCCATTTAGAATGGAGGTGAAGAGGAATTTCTTTAGCCAGAGAGTGGTGAATCTGTGGAATTTTTTGCCACAGGCAACTGTGGAGGCCAAGTCTTTATACATATTTAAGGCAGAGGTTAGTAGATTCTTAATTGGTCAGAGCTTGAAGGGATACAGGGTTTAAGACGGGAGATTGGGACTGAGAGGAAAATTGGATCAGCCATGGTGAAATGGAGCAGATTCAATGGGCCAAATGGCCTAATTCTCCTATATCTTATGGTCTAATTTTGTACAAGTTTTAATCAACACTGCGAACTTATTTCCTTAAATTTTCTTTTCATACATTCTTTCTTTGTTTTTGCAGCAAAGCATGTGAATGCAGTAATTGTGGGCAATGATCGTTTGATGGAGATATGAAAATGTTGCTGACATTCTGGAACTGCCGTATTTGTTGTTCATCTGGACATCAAACGTGGACTGCCATGAGACAAGCTATATAGGAATGAGCAGTGGGTTTGAATTGGTTCTGCTCCTTTGAGGGCTAAATTTTATTGTTCCAAATACTAATTTATATTTCTAGAAAATTCCACAATTGAAATAACTCTAACTAATCAGAGTTCAAAAAAAATAATTGCAGCTTCTCTGTACTTATATTTTTCATAAGGTGGGGCATGTATGAGAATATCGTACTTGTTATGATTATGTCCTTTTTTGACTCATACTTTGATGAGCATAAATTATATAATTATATTGATCTTGGAGGACATTGTGAGAAATGAAGGCAATAGTCATATTTAATGTAATTTGATGGGGAACGATGGGGTTGAAGTTTACATGTTATAACCAAAGAAGGGATTGAAAAGAAGCAAACCATATATGGAAAACATGAAAATCAGCTTTTGAATGATCTGATTCATCAGGTACCAATTTCAAAATGCTTTTGCCATTGATGAGAGTGGATGGGTAATTTAACTTCCTCTCAACTAGGAAATGCTACCAAGAATTTATAAAAATCATTATGAAGCAAATTAAGGGAGACTTTCAGACAGCTAACCTGAATGAAATTTCTAAATTTGGGACCATTTGAGTTTTAAACTTCTCACAGACTGTGCTGTACTGTATTAACTAGCGAGAGTTATGCTTAATATGGCAGTGGCACAGGGACTCTTTCTCTTCCTGAAGTTCTACCTCTCTACCACTGTGTGTTTTCCAGTTGCTTAACCCCCCAACCAAGAGTCAGTGGGGGCCTTGTCTACTGAGTGTAAATAAGCTTGAATGTTAAAACAATGCCCCCATATGAACGAGGAAAACTAACACAGAGACTTAACTGTTAGAGATGTCAGTTTTGTTAACATTCAGGTGTGAAAGTGAGTGATGATTCAGTGATGGATTTTCTGAATTGGCATATATTTATTCATGTTATAATTTGTTTAATCTCACCCAGACAGCCATATGGATTCAGATGTAATATTTATTTAAATAGGTTGGTGTTGCAGTAAATAGCTGCCTCTTAAAGAAGCCTACAAAATCCCAACCTATTGCTCTTTCCAAAAGACAGCAATATAGGTCCTTCAATGAACCTGTCAGGTTCCTTCAACATGTCTGCATTTAACCCAATAAAATGAAGGTCTGTTACCACTTCTGTGTTGCTTTGATGTTTAATATATTTACAAAATATCCAAAGGAATCATTGCAAAAACATGCATATATATTCTGCTTTGTGATCAATTCTATCATGATCATTGAGAAAACCAGCTCACACCAAAATAGTTCATTGAGCGTGTGTACCTCAAAATGTTACAAATTTGATTACCATTATGTTCCTTAAGGCTGAATGAACCTCATGATTTTGCAGTTTGCACCCACGAGTGACCAGTAATTATCTAATATGTATTCATAGAGTTAATTTATAAATTGGAGAACATTTATAAAGTATGGGATAAAAGTATAACAAGTGTGTGAACATCTGAATGTCCAAGATATCTTGCCTATTATTCTAGTTGAGTCACAGTGAATCATTCAGATTGAAGAGCTGAACTTTTAACAGTTTGGTCACAGACTTAAAAAAAAAATTCTGACTTTTTTTTATGATTAAATGCTCATATTGCACCTAGGACTTTCAGAACAATAATGATTAGGGTTTAAGATTTCTGAAGATGGTGTTCGAAAGAAAAGTTCAGATTTTATAAATGTATGTAACCAATGGCCTCTAATATGCACATATGCAAGTTTAGTTCATATGGCTACGTGCATAAAATACTGGAGGAACTCAGCAAGTCAGTGAGCGTCTATGGAGGGGAATAAACAGTGGATGTTTCAGGTCAAGATGTAGGGTCTCAGCCTAAATGTTAACTGTACAGATGTTGCCTGACTTGCTGAGTTCGTCATGTGTGGTTTGCTAAAGATTTCTTGCATCTTCAGAATCTTTTGTGTGAATAATTAATATAACTAATGCATATGGAAATACAAACGTAAACTAACATGTACACATGTGAACGTTAAGGATCAATGTTCTAGTAGTGAGGATTGTGATGTTTAATGGACCAATATTTCATCTTAAGTGCCTCTTGGCAACATCAAACTCTCCCAAATGATTTATTGCAATTATTAAGAAATATCCATCTTTGTTGTTTAATTTAAAAAGAGCATTAACTATTGTATCAGTGTATTATTATCATTTTGACTTTGGCAATGACTTTCTTTTGTTTATTGTATAGCATGACAATAGTTGAGGGCAGTTGAGACACTAATGAGTTCCTTCTCTGTGGTCTGCCTGCGAAAAGAAGTGGTTTCTGAGAAATGGAAAGTGATCCACATTTTCCAAGGCTGCATTGTAATATCAGAGGGTGATATTGTGCAGCAGGGAGACAGGTTAAAGGAACTCGGTCTTCCAAAGGTTTTCTAAGGCCCATCCCCTCATGTCCTTTGGTGAAAAAACGGCATCAGTGACTTGAAGCTTAGTCTCTGAATATGTAAGAATGCAAGCATTGTCTGCATATTGTAAATGACTTAGCATAGGGTGATCTTGGTTTTAAAGGTTGAACTGTATTCCATTCATCCTGTAGAATTAGCTCCATTCCAGCAGGGACATTGTTGGAATGGAGGTGCAGTTTTGCAGTGAGGAAGACTGGGATGAGGATTGAAGCATTGACTTAGCCTTTTTGAATCTCAGTCTGAACTTTTGCACATAGGTTCGGATTATGGCTTGTAAGTCATTGCATAACGCATACAGAATGCTAACAAATTTTTGAAAACAGCCAACTTTAAGAAGGATTTTCATTGTCTGAGGTGAAAGAGTTGAAAGCCTTTTACGAGGATGAGTTTCATCAGATCCAGTGATTGGTGTGCCATCAGGAATTTTTCTTTGATTTGACATGCATTGATAATCATGGCATCTGTTGACAGAGATTGATTCTGGAAACAGATCTCTGGCCTCTGGAGAGGTCAGTTGAGGATGATGATTTCAAGAATTTTCCTAGCAGCAGACAGCATGGAGACTCCTCTGTACATGCCCCAGAAGAATATCATCTTTCTTACAGATGATTAAAATTATGACGTTTGCGAGTTTTCTTAAGATGCCTTCCACTTCTCCAAAGAAAGAGATGAGGTCACAAATTTATATCAGAAATTGTTCTCCATTGTGTTTTAGTTTATCTGCTTGAGAAGCCTTTTATTTTCCATCTGTTGGTTGCATTTTGATTTTTTGCTAGACTGAGTCCTAGGAAGATTATAGTGGATTGTGTATTGTGGGATTCTGTCAATGATGCACGTGTCAAAGACAGATTTTTAGTTGAGGTGACCTACAAAGTCTTTACCAGGCACTGCAGCAGATTAAAACAATGAATAGAGTGGCATTAATTTAGGTTTTCTTGTCATCAAGCATTTAAATTACTTTTTTTTTGGTTCCATTTTAATTTGCATATTGCTATCAAATTATGTAACTATTATAAAAGTCATGGGTGATAAAATTGTAAAGCATTGTGTGAAATGTGTAATCATTAATTCTGTCTGGAGAGGCCAGTTGATGTGCTATGTACAAACCCCATTTCCAGAAAAGTTGGGATGTTTTCCAAAATGCAATAAAAACAAAAATCTAATATGTTAATTCACGTGAACCCTTATTTAACTGACAAAAGTACAAAGAAAAGATTTTCAATAGTTTTACTGACCAACTTAATTGTGTTTTGTAAATATACACAAATTTAGAATTTGATGGCTGCAATATACTCAACAAAAGTTGGGACAGAGTTAAAATAAGATTGAAAAGTGCACAGAATATTCAAGTAACACCGGTTTGGAAGACTCCACATTAAGCAGGCTAATTGGTAGCAGGTGAGGTATCATGACTGGGTATAAAAGTAGAGTCCATCAAAGGCTCAGTCTTTGCAAGCAAGGATGGGTCGTGGCTCACCCCTTTGTGCCAAAATTCGTGAGAGAATTGTTAGTCAGTTCAAAAGGAACATTTCCCAATACAAGATTGCAGAGAATTTAGGTCTGTCAACATCTACAGTACATAATATTGTGAAAAGATTCAGAGACATCTCAGTGCGTAAAGATCACTGCTGAATGCGCGTGATCTTCGAGCCCTCAGGCGGCAATGCCTAAGAAACCGTCATGCTACTGTGACAATTATAGCTACCTGGGCTCGAGAGTACTTCGGAAAACCATTGTCACTTAACACAGTCCGTCGCTGTATCCAGAAATGCAACTTGAAACTGTATTACGCAAGGAGGAAGCCATACATCAACTCTATGCAGAAATGCCGGCAAGTTCTCTGGGCCCGAGCTCATCTCAGATGGACCAAAAGACTGTGGAACCGTGTTCTGTGGTCAGATGAATCCACATTTCAGCTAGTTTTAGGAAAAAACTGGCGTCGAGTTCTCCGTGCCAAAGATGAAAACGACCATCCTGATTGTTATCAGCGAAAGGTGCAAAAGCCAGCATCTGTGATGGTATGGGGGTGCATCAGTGCCCACAGCATGGGTGAGTTGCATGTATGTGAAGGTACCATTAACTCTGAGGTGTATATTAGGATTTTAGAGAGACATATGTTGCCATCAAGGCGACGTCTCTTCCCGGGACGTCCATGCTTATTTCAGCAGGACAATGCCAGACCACATTCTGCATGGGCTACAACAGCGTGGCTTTGTAGACACAGAGTGCGTGTGCTTGACTGGCCTGCTGCCAGTCCAGAGCTATCTCCTATTGAAAATGTATGGCGCATCATGAAGAGGAGAATCAGACAATGGAGACCACGGACTGTTGAGCAGCTGAAGCCTTATATCAAGCAAGAATGGACAAAATTTCCAATTGCAAATCTACTACATTTAGTATCCTCAGTTCCAAAACGATTAAAAAGTGTTATTAAAAGGAAAGGTGATGTAACACAATGGTAAACATGCCTCTGTCCCAACTTTTGTTGAGTGTGTTGCAGCCATCAAATTCTAAATTTGTGTACATTTACAAAATACAATTAAGTTGGTCGGTAAAACTATTGAAAATCTTTTCTTTGTACTTTTGTCAGTTAAATAAAGGTTCACGTGAATTAACATATCACAGATTTTTGTTTTTATTGCATTTTGGAAAATATCCCAACTTTTCTGGAAATGGGGTTTGTATTTCCAGAGAGCTCTTTTATTTATTTTGGATTTTCAATGTTTGAATTTGTTGGCATTTGTTCCTTTTTGATCATCAAACACTTCCTGCTTCATGATCAAGCCATCAAAATGTAAAGTGTTTCTTATCGCAAGTAGATAAGATGCCCGAAGTTATATCCTGACTTTGCTTAATTTCTCAACAAATGTATGATATGAAGAAAACCAAGTCATGAGAACTATTTCACATCGGTTGTGTTAACTAGGTCTGACCAGTTAAGTATATTTGTAATCACAGCCAAGAGAGCAAAGTTTCCTGAGGGTTAGAGAAGATTTATGCTTATTGTCTGTGGTCTTATAAGATAAACAGTTATCTCCCTGGACAGAGATAGATGCAGATGGTATGGAGAAGTATTTAATTGAGGGAGGGCAAATTGCAATGCTATTAGGCAGGAACTTGGGAGCGTAAACTGGAAAGAGATGTACTCAGGAAAATGCACAATGGAAATATGGAGGTTGATTAGGGGACACCTGCATTGGGTTTTAGATAGATAGTCCCATTGAGGCAGAGAAAGGAGGGTACAGTGAAGGAACCATGGTTGACAAGAGATACGGTACATCAAATCAAGAAGAAGAAGGAAACTTAAGGTTTAGAAAGCAAAGATCTGACAGGGCTCTTGAAAGTCATAAGGTAGCCAGGAAGAGCTTCAGAAAGGGCTTAGAAGAGCCAGAAGGGGACACGAGAAGGCCTTGGCGAGTAGAATTAAGGAAAACACCTTAACAATGTGGTCCAACCATGGCTTTATAGAACTGCAACATTTGCTCATGGCTCTTGAACTCATTCTCCTGACTAATAAAGGCCAACACACCATACACCTTCTCTACAACCCTCATTAACTTGTGTACCAACTTTGAAGGATAAATGGTAGTGAACTCCAAGATCCGTCTGTTCCTCCACCTGTGTGAGGAACAGGAGGATGACTAGAGTGAAGGTTGAACCAGTCAGAGATAGAAAAGGAAATGTGCCTGGAGTCAGAAGAGGTAGAGGAAGTCATTAATGAATATCTTATTTCATTATTCACCAGTGAAGAGGGACCTTGACAAATGTGAGAACAGCATAGAACTGGCTGATATACTGAAACATTTCAACCTTAAAAAAGAGGATGTTTTTTGGAACTATTGAAAAACATTAAGATATGTAAGTTCCCTGACCAGGTGCAAAATACCCATGTTACAATGAGAAGCAAGGAAAGAGGTTGTTGCATGTTTGGGAATGATCTTTGCATCCTCACTGGCCACTGGAGTAGTACCAGATGATTGGAGGATGGTAAATATTATTCCTTTGTTTAAGAAAGGTAATCCTGGAAATTGTAGACCAGTGAGTCTTACATTACTGATGGGCAAACTTCTGGAGAGGATTCTTAGAGACAGGTTTTACGAACATTTGGAGAAGCAAGTCTAATTGGGGATAGTCAAAATTGCTTTGTGAGGGGTAGGTCATGCCTCATGAGCCTGATTAAATTCTTTGAAGAAGTCACAAAACATATTGATGAAGGTAGAGCAGTGGATATGGGTATGGATTTTAGTAAGGCGTTCACCAAGGTCCCCCATAGCAGGTTAATTCAGAAAGTCGAGAGGCATGGCTGCATAGATTCTAAACTTGGCTTGTGTAATAATTGATGGAGACTTTTCTGCCTAGAGGTCAGTGACCAAAGGTGTTCTGCAGGGATTTGTTCAGGTACCCTTGTTCCTAATGATTTTTATAAATGACAATGAGGAAGTGGAAAGGTGGGTTTTAAATTTTCAGATGGCACAATGGTTGGCAATGTTATGGATAGTGTAGAAAGTTGTTGTAGGGTACAGGAATTGATAGGAATCCGAGCTGGGCTGAGAAGTGGCAGAAACTGGAAAAATCTAAAGTTATGTACTTTGGAAGGTTGAAATTGATACAGGGTTAATGGCAAGGTGGAGGAACAGACGGATCTTGCAGTTCACTACCATTTATCCTTCAAAGTTGGTACACAAGTTGATGAGGGTTGTAGAGAAGGTGCATGGTGTGTGTTGGCCTTTATTAGTTAGGAGAATGAGTTCAAGAACCATGAGCAAATATTGCAGCTCTATAAAGCCATGGTTAGACCACACTTAGAGTACATTGTTCAGTTCTGTCGCCTCATTATAAGAGTGTAGAGACTTCAGGGAGAGTGCTGAAGAGATTTATCAGAAATTTGCCTGGATTAGAGAATGTGTCTTAAGAGGAAAGGTTGATTGAGCTAGGGCTTTCCTCTTTGGAGTAAGAGATGATGAGAGGTGACCTGATTCATATGTATAATATGAGGCATTGATAGAGTTGACAGCTAATACCAGTGGGCATTATTTTAAGGTGATTGGGCAGAAGTTTTGGGGTGGGAGTGCAAGGTACGTTTTTTTTTACACAGAGATTGGTAGGTGCATGGAATGCGCTACCACAGTTGGTGGTAGAGATGGATACATTAAGGACATTTAGGAGGCTGGTAGATAGGCACATGGATGAAAGGAAAGGATATGTGAGAGGGAAAGGTTAGATTGATCCTGGAGTAGGTTAAAAGGTTGGCACGACATCATGGGCTGAAGGGCCTGTACTCTGCTGTACTTTTTTTTAATGTTTTATGGCTCCTAGGGATAGCTTATCCATTTGCAAGAGATACCAAAAATAATAAGTAAGATAAGTTGAATTGATAAATGAAATTTTCAGTGAATGTATGGGAGAAGGGGGCTGAAAAAAGGAAGCCTATTGTGGCAACATGCTGACATCTTTATCAACTAGTATAGTACTCATGAGTAATAGAACCATGGGTTGTTTATTAGTGTGTCTCTGCAGCTAACTGTTAATGTAGCAATGGGGTCATCTGGTTTAACAGTACATTTCAGAACCTAGCCATCAGTGGGAGAACAAGTGCAAAGTTCAACATTCAAGGATCTGTATTACTGTCTTGTCTAAAGTTGATTTGACTGACTGGATTCTCAATGGGACTCAGTTTTGGGAGCTCGCTCTAAACTACTGGAATAATACCAAAATAAAACAATCTGCCATGGTTAAAGCAGCAACCAGAAAACCCAATGCAGACTTCACCACAGGGGAAAATTCAGGCCCCAGCAAAACTGTGATAAGGAGTTCCACATAATTACCTTTGATCAATCTGCCTTTAACCAGCAAATTAATTGTCATGAAATATATTCAAAATATTATAACTGAAAGGGTCTGTGCCTCAATTTATTCCATTCAATAAACACTGTGATCGTGACTGATTTTAGTAACTACAATTTCTCTTTAATTTCCTTCTCTGTTTGGATGTATTTGTTTTGATGTGACTCCACTGTTGGAATCCACACAGAGAAATGTGGAAGAATGAACACAGTGTGTTTCTGTGTTATCCTGGTGGTCAGTGAAGCCAAAAGTGATACAAATAAAAAGTAATGGAACTGGTTTGGGAGGTGAGTGTGTGCTTCTGGGTCTGGATCTGTGTGTTGGGAGGAGGGGGCTAGGGCAGGAACTACACCAGATAGACAAGTCTTAAAGACATGGAGATTAATAAGTCAGGGTCATTCAGTATGCACAGGGAAATCAGGGTGGTTGAACCAGCAGCCCACCCACGTAGAGCAGTCAAGCCTAACTGCTGACTCCCGCAGTTCATGCTGCTCTCTACCAATTTGTCTCGAACATTCTGTTTCATAAATAAACTCCCTTTGTAAACTCATACTTAAAGGGCCACTGACGCCAACTCTCATACATTAATAAAGGCACATTGGGGGGGGGGAAACAAAAAAAAAATTATCAGGCACATTTAAAATCAAGCTATTCCTGTTATTTAAATATAATGCAGCAGGAGAAATGGAAATCCATTAAAGATTATGTCACAGCAATCTACAGCACTAGTGTATGAAAAAACATACTTCCAAGAGATTAAAGATTCAAAATTGTTTAATGTCTTTTCTTGTAAACAAGTGTAAAGGAGAACGAAGCAATTGTTACTCTGGATCTATTACTGCATACAAAAACAAGTTAAGATAACACTAAATGTAAATACATAAGCTGTGAAGTACAGGTCAGGGCTGTTACTGAGACCAGGAACCAAATTGAGAATATGGGAAATGTCTTGGTGACTTTGGAGAGATAAAGCCTGGATTGATATTGCAGGTGGATAATCTTGCAGCAGAACTGGTCAGTTCTTTTTGAAGGAGTAAGTAATGTTGAATTCAATATTGAGTCCTCAAGGCTTTACAAATGATAAAGTGCTGTTCCTCAAGTTTATATTGAACCTTGTTGGAACAATGCAGAAAACCACAGGCAGATAATTCAGAGTGGCAGTAAGATTATATAGTGTATATGAATTTTTAGAAGGCTTTTGACTTTCACTCTTAATTCTGTGGCTTCTGAAGTGTCAAAGGAGCTGCAGACTCTGTCATAGGTGGGCAGAAGGTGGTTGGTGGGCTGGAAGGTGAATACTTAGTGAGGTGGTGTGATCCTTCAGCTTGCAGTGGGACTGATCAGTTCTTTCAGAAAGATAAATTAATGATATTGTTGAATTCAATATTGAGTCCTGATGGCTGTACCTGAAGCTTGCATCCGTGTGCTCCTGATGCATGTCCTTTGGTTTGGAATTCCATCATGAATGCTCCTTCTCTAGTTTGCCAGATGAGTGCAACTAAAGCTATGTATGTTGACCTGGAGGAGGACACTGATGTTGATTTGTTCAGGGATTTTGTTGAGGCAGGGTTGCTGGTGTGTTCCTAGTGCATTGAAGCATCTGCTGTTGATCCTCAAGATCTCAGACACACGGGGCAGGGAATCACTGATGCCCATTAGACGATACGCTGTGTGCCAACACTATCAGTTTGATCTTGAAACACCCTTTTCCTCAATCAATCAAAGCCTGTGCTGGCACACTGAACAACCTTGCTGTCAGTAAGACCACGGAATTGATTGTGGACTCAGGAAGGGAAAATCAGGAATACACAGCATTTCTCATCAACAGGCCAGCAATGAAAAATGTGAGTAGTTTCAAGCTTTTGACTGTCAACATCTCTGAAGATCTATCCTGGGCCCAACATATTGACACAGATATGAAGGCATGTCATTGGCTATCTTTCATAAGGAGCTTGGGAAGATTTGGTAAGACCAAAGACTTGGGCATAGTTCTACAGATGTACCATGCAGAGCATTCCTGACTGGTTGTATCACTGTCTAATATGGAAGTGCCAGTGCACAGGATTGGAAAAAGCTGCAGGGACTGTAAGCTCAGCCAGCTTCATCGTGGGCACGCCCCCCCCCCCATCATGAAGGACATTTTTAATAGACAATGCCTCAAGAAAGTGGCATCCACTGAGAATCACCCTCACTATCCAGATGCCCTCTTCTCATTATTACCATCACTGAGGAGGTATCGGAGCCTGAAGACCCACAGTCTCTGTTTTAGGAACAACGTCTGTCTCTCTGCCATCAGATTTCTGAACACTCCATGAACATAATCTCAATATTTTGCTCATTTTTTGCATAGTTTATTTATTTTTTATATATTCTTACTGGAATTTATAATAACATTTATGTATTGAGCAGTACTGCTGCAAAACAACAAATTTCACAACATACGATAGTGATAATAAGCTTGATTTCGGAATCTGATTCTGAAGGTGGTGGTGTGTTAACTCATTCATGTTGTTTTTGTTGAGGCGATCCCCAAGATATGGGAAATCGTCCAAGCTTTCCATCGTCTCAACATGAACTTTTATTGTCAGAGGTCAGTATGGGGTAGCAGGTACAGGTTGGTAGGTGGCCTTTGTCTTCTACGTATTAAATTAATGGCATATCTTCATACCCTGCAGGGATTAAGCCAACAAGCTTCATGAACATGTGTACATGTAAATGTTTTCTGCCGACTGATACTTGACCACCAAGATTTAGGTGGCCTTGATTCTGGAGTAATGATTCTGTCACTTAGCTTTCAATTAGTTATGGAAATTAGCTCTACTCCTGCAAAAGGTTTTTTTTAAGATAAGGTACAATGTTACACTAAAAAAACTGAAAAGAATGCTGGGGTAATGACAGAGCCTTATTTCTTTTGTCAATAAGATTAGCTCTGGAGTTTTGAAGGAAGAAAGGAGACCTATCTGAGGAGATTCTGACAGTGCTCAAAAGACAGCAGAGAAGATGGTGCAGCTAGCTAGTGGGGGAATTTACAATATAACTGCTTGGAGAAATTTATTTGCTCAGAGCTAGAAGGCTGTAGACACTAAGTTGCTGAATACATTTAAGAAAATGCATGGGGGAAGAGCAATTAATAATGGTGTTGCAATAAATAATCAGCCAGTATTAAATGGCAGAAATGCTTGAAGGGCTGATTGAGGTATTCCTGCTCCTCCTTTCCAATTGATGGTCAAAGACTGAGACTGCTCTGGATGTGTACAAAATCCATTCAAAATGTTTTTCAAGTTTTCTTTGAAGATACTATTCAAGAATTAAACTGATATCCTGAGCATATTGTTTTGGTTGGGGAAAGAACTTTACAGTATCAGGAGAACAGAGAGGTGAGATAACTTGATGTTGTGCTTTTCTGGGGGATAATTTATTGCAAGTAGCTCTCTTTTAAAACTAAGTGGCTTAGACTTTGATGGCAAAGCTGTGAGCAACCATGGAGTAGGCATGTGTGAAGTTAAATGGGGGAATTCAGAAATTGGTGCCAGAGATTTTTGCTCCTCTTAAAGACATACTGCAGCTTTTCTTATTGAAAGTAATCTTATTAAATCAGCAAAGTAATGACAACCAGGGACCTTCAAGCTTCATATGCTATGAAAAACACTGAAATTGCCCAACTAAGCAGTTCTGCCGAAGGAATTATTGGGCCCTCCAAAACTAAATTTATGTATGGATTGTAATTCCCTCAGATGAATAATCAGTTTTATTTTGTAAGTGTGTCTGTGATACTTCATTATTTTAATCGTCTTTTGAAAATATTGCTTCTTACTTTCCAGTCTGCAGTCTGGAGGAATTCCTTAATGTGACTGGTAGCTCAACCAGCTGGATTATATCACTGTTATTGGATGCCAGCGATCACCAGGGTGGAAGCAACCAATGCAGAATATGGGAAGTCCATACGCAGGTCACTAAATATTTGTGAGAGCTTTCTTTGAGGCCAGTGACAAAGTACGATTTGCCCTATCACTTAATTAGATTTTGATTATATATTACATCTCAGAATCAAGCTTATTATCACTGACATATATGATGTTGTTGATATTTGTTGTTTTGTAGCAGCACAAAAATTACCATGAATTACAAAAATAAGCAGTGCAAAAAAAGGAACAACAACTTAATACTCACACATTTGCTTAAAGGACTGACTTTATTGGGGCAGTTTTAATCTGATACCGATAAGTATTTCAAATCTTGATACTGATGATTTAGGAGACCTCCTGGATAGTGGAGTGAAAAACCTGTATGGGTCCCTGGGGTAGACTCTGCATATGTGTTATAGGCCACTAACTCAAGACTCAAGAGGCATGAGATTAATTTAGACATTTCACTGTAGTCATCAATAAAGTACACTCAGAGAATCACTTTATTAAGTACCTGCTGCACCTAACAAAGTGGCCATTGAGTGTATGGTTTATGGTCTTTTGCTGCTGTACCCGTCCACTTCAAAGTTTTACATGTTGTGCATTCAGAGATGCTCTTCTGCACCCTGCTATTGTAACATGTGGTTATTTGAGTTACTATCACCTTCCTGTCAGCTCGAACCAATCTGGTCATTCTCCTCAGACCTTTCTCATTAAGAAGTGTTTTTGTAAACAGAACTACCACTCACTGGATGCTTTTTTTTTGTTTTCTGAACCATTCTCTGTAAACTTGACAAACTTGTATGTGAAAATCCCAGGAGATCAGCAGTTTCTGAGATAATCAAACCACAATGAAACCACTGATTCCAACAATCATTCCACAATCAGATTCACTTAGATCACATTTTTCCCCATTCTGATGTTTAGTCTGATCATGTCTGTATGCTTTTATACATTGAATTACTGCCACATGATTGGCTGATAATTCCATTAACAGGCAGGTATACAGGTGTACCTAATACACTGAGTGTGTTATTAATGAGCTGACGAGAGCTATTAAGAATGCTGCTCTATGCTTGTCTGTTTGCAGCTTTCTATTCATAGCCTTCATGCCACCCAGCAAACTCTCCTTCCTCGCTATACTCTTGAACTTCACCACGCTTCCCTCCTCTCATATTCACATTCACAACCCCTAACTTAGATGCAGCAAGAGCTCAAGAAGGCAAATGGTACATTGGCCTGTATTGCTAAAGAATCGGTGTTTTGAGACAGAAATATAATTGAACAATATACTGGTTAAGCAGCACTTGGAGTACTGTGCACACTTATGGTTACCTTATTTCCGAAAGGAAATACTGGCATTGGAGTCAGTCCAGAAGTGATTCACTAGGATAACTCCTGTGATAAGAGGTGTTCCATCATGAGCTGCTGAGGAAACTACATCTGTATTTTTATCTATATTAGATCATAAATCAGTAAAATACAAGAACAGGCTCTTCGGCCCATGATATTCATGCCAACAATAGAACCTTTTTAAACTGCACTCTGCCTGCACATAGTCTACATTTCCTGACTGTTTTGTGCCTGCCAATTCCCTGCCTGTTATGTGCCTGTCTACATTGCTACTGTGTCTGTTTCCACCACCTCCCTTGGCAATATGTTCCAGACAACTAGCACTCTCTCTGTGTAAAAAAAAGAATTCTTTATAAGTCTCCTTTTAACCTTAAAGCTGTTCCCTATATGTTGAGATGTTTCTGTTTATGGGAAAGTCTAGAACAAGGGGCCAGTAATCTGCAACTGACGTATGTTGGAACTTCCAAAGAGGATAATAAATCTCTGGAAACCTGCATAACCAATGATTATAAAGGCTTATATCATTAGGATGATTTAAAATGGAAGTAGGTAAGTATAGTTACCATTGGTGAGTGAGGCCTAGGGCAGATCAATCATGAGCATATTGAACAGCAAAGCAGGTTTGAGAAGCTAATTAGCCTATTCCTACTTCTTATGTTCACTTGTGTAATCAATAAATCAAAGTTCAAAGTAGATTTACTATCAAAGTACACATATGTCACCATATGCAACCCTCAGAGTCATTTTCTTGTGGGTACCCTCAGTAAATCCATAATAGAGTGATGACCATAATAGAATCAATGAAAGACCACACCAACTTGAGTGCCCAACCAATCTGCAGAAGACAGGAAACTATGCAAATGCAAAAAGAAATAATAATAAAAGTAAATAACCAATAAATATTGAGGAAAATGAGATGAAATATCATTGAAAGTGAGTCCATAGTTGTGGGAGCATTTCAATGATAGGGCAAGTAAAGTTATCCCCCTTTGATCCAAGAGCTTAAAGGTTGACAGGTCATGAATCAGAATCAGGTTTATCATCACCAGCATGTGTCTGGAAATTTGTTAACTTAGCAGCAGCAGTTCAATGCAATACATGATAACATAGAAAAATAAATAAATAAGTCAATTACAGTAAGCATATATATGTATATTGAATAGACTAAAATAATGCAAAAACAGAAATAATATATATTTTTTAAAAATGAGGTAGTGTTCAGGGGTTCAATGTCTATTTAGGAATTGGACGGCTGAGGGGGAAAAGCTGTTCCTGAATCACTGAGAGTGTGCCTTCAGGCTTTTATACCTCCTTCAGTAAGAAAAGAGCATGCCCTGGGTGATGGTGGTCCTTGATAATGGACATCACCTTTCTGAGGCACCAGTCCTTGAAGATATCTTAGATACTACAGAAACTAGTATCCAAGATAGTGTTAACTAATTTTATAACTTTCTTTAAGTCCTATGCAGTAGCAAACTATCCACCATCCTCCCCCACCCCCCAATACCAGACAACGATGCAGCCTGTCAGAATGCTCTCCACAGTACATCTATTGAAGTTTTTTGAGTGTTTTAGGTGACCAACAAACCTTTTCAAAATTCTGATGAATTATAGTCACTGTCTTGCCTTCTTTATAGCTGCATCAATATGTTGGAACCAGGTTAGATCCTCGGAGATCTTAACACCCAGAACTTGAAATTGCTCACTCTCTCCACTTCTTATCCCTCTATGAGGATTAGTTTTTGTTCTCTCACCTTGCCTCTCCTAAAGTCCACAATCAGTTCTTTGGCCTTGGTGACATTGAGTGCAATGTTGTTGCTGTGACACCACTCCACTAATTGGCATTTCTCACTCCTGTACACCCTCTCACCTCCATCTGAGATTCTACCAACAATTGTTGTATAATCAGCAAATTTATAGATGGTAGTTGAGCTATATCTAGCCACACAGTCATGGGTATAGAAGGAGTAGAGCAGTGGGTTGGTAACACATCCTTGAGGTGTGTTTGTGTTGGTCATCAGAGGGGAGGAGATATTATCACCAATCCACACAAATTGTGATCTTCCAGTTAGGAAATCGAGGATCCAATTGCAGAGGGAGGTACAGAGGCCCAGGTTCTATAGCTTATTGATCATGGTATTAAATACTGAGTTATAGTCAACGAACAGCATCCTGACAAAGGTGTTTGTATTGTGTGAAGAGCCATTGAGATTGAATCTGCCGTAGACCTATTGTGGCAATAGGCAAGTTGCAGTGGATCCAGGTCCTTGCTGAAGCAGGAGTTGATTGCAGCCATGACCTACCTCTCAAAGCATTTCATCATGGTAGATGTGAGTATTACTGGATGATAGTTATTAAGGCAGCTCACTCTACTTTTTTTTAGATACTGATATAATTGTTGCCTTTTTGAAGCAGGTAGGAACTTCTGACTGAAGCAGTGAAAAAAAAAATGTCCTTGAAAATGCCAGTCAGTTGGTTGGCTCAAGTTTTCAGAGCCTTACCAGGTACTCCATTGGTGCCTGCCACCTTGGGAGTGTTCACCCTCCTTAAAGCCAGCTTAACATCGACCTTCGAGACAGAGATCACAGGGTCACCGGGTGCAGCAGGGATCGTCACAGCTGTAGTTATATTCTCCCTTTCAAAGCAGGCATAGAAGGCGTTGAGCTCATCTGGGTAGTGAAGCATCATTGCCATTCATGCTATTGGGTTTCGCTTTGTAAGAAGTAATGTCTTGCAAACCCTGCCAGAGTTCACGTGCATCTGATGTCGACTGCAACATTACTCAGAATTGTCTCTTCGCTCTTGAAATAGCTCTCCGCAAGTCATAGCTGGTTTTCTTGTACAGACCTGGGTCACCAGACTTAAATGCCACAGATCTAGCCGACAACAGATGACGTGCCTCCTGGTTCATCCATGGCTTTAAGTTTGGGAATGTACAGCAAGTCTTCGTAGGCACACACTCATCCACACAACTGTTCCTGAACCTGGTGCTGTGAGTCCTGAGGCTCCTGCACCTTCCTCCTGAGGCAGCAGCAAAAAGGGAACATGGCATGGGTGGTGGGCATCCTTGATGATGGATGCTGCTTTCCTGCAAAGGTGCTCCGTGTGGATGAACTCAATGGTTGGCTGTATCCACTACTTTTTATAGGATTCTCCATCCAAAGGCATTGGTGTTTTCCGTGATGCAACCAGTCAATATTCTCTCCACCACACATCTATAGAAGTTTGTCAGAGTTTTAAATGTCAAGCTGAATCTTCACAAACTCCTAAGGAAATTAAGGCGCTGCTGCACTTCCTTCATAATAGCACTTAAATTCTGGGCCCAGGACAGGTTCTCCAAAATTCTAACACCAAAGAAATTAAAGTTGTTGACCCTCTCCACCTCTGATCCTCCAATGAGGACTGACTCATGGATCCACGTCCTGAAGTCAATAATGATCTCCTTGGTCTTGCTGACATTGAGTAAGAGGTTGTTGTTAATGCACCACTCAGCCAGATTTCCAGTCTCCCTCCTACATATATGCTATTTTGTCAACATTTTTGATTCAGCCTATTACAGTGGTGTCATCAGCAAATTTGAATATGGCATTGAAGCTGTGCCTAGCCACACAGTTATAAGTGTAAGAGCGAGTAGAGCAGGGGCCTAACCAAAAGCACAAGCTGCCCTGTGGTGCATCTGTGCTGATAGAGATTGTGGAGGAGATGCTGTTGCTGTTCCAAACTGACTGGGGTCTACAAGTGAGGAAATCAAGGATCCAATTGCACAAGGAGGCATTGAGGCCAAGGACTTGAAACTTATTGATTACTTTTAAGGGGATGATGGTATTGAATGCTGAGCTCTAGTCAAAAAAGACCATCCTGATGTTTGTATCTTTGCTGTCCAGATGTTCCAGGGTCAATGAGATGACATCTGCTGTGGACCTGTTGCTCAGTAGGCAAACTGGAGTGGAGCCAAGTCGTTTCTCAGGCGAGAGATGATATGTTTCAACATCAGCCACTCAAAATGTCATGACTGTGGATGTAAGTGCTACTGGACAATAGTCATTGAGGCAGGTTACCATGTTTTTCTTAGGCACCGATCTAAGTGAAGTCTGCTTGATGTAGGTAGGTATCTCAGACTGCCAAACAGAGGAGGGAGGGGTTAAAGGTCAGAGCGAACTCTCCAGCCAGTTGATCAGCACAGGTCTTTAGTACGTGGGTATGTACCCCATCTGGGCCAGATGCTTTTCATGGGTTTGCCCTCTTGAAGGCTGCTTGCACATTGGCTTCAGAGACTGAAGTCACAAGATCATCGAGGGCTAAGGGAATTCATGATTTTGACAGTAAAAGTGAGCACAAAAGGCGTTGAGCTCATCTGGAAGTGAAGCCCAATGTTGCTTGTTTTTACTTTATAAGAGGTGATAGCATTCAAAGCTGCACAACTGTGAACCATCCTTCATTGATTTCAAGTTTAGTCCAGAGTTGCCGCCTCACCCATGAGATGGCTTTCCGGAGACTGTTCCTGGACCTCTTGTAACTTTTTTGGTCCCCAGAGTTAAATACCTCTGATCTGGCCCTCAGCAGGTTGTGGATCTCATGGTTCATCCAGGGCTTCTGGTTGGGGAAGACTCTGAATGATCTTGTGGGGACACACTCGTCTACAACAGCATTAATAAAATCCATAACAACTGTGGTGTATCCATTCAGATCCACAGATGAGCCCTTGAACACAGCCCAGTCCACCGACTCGAAACAATCTGTAGCCACTCCACTGCCTCCCATGACCACCCCTTTGTTGACCTAATCTTTGGAGTTTTGCTCTTTAGCCTCTGCCTGTATGCAGGCAGAAGGACAGCCTGGTGATCAGATTTACCGAAGTGCGGTCTGGTATGGAATAGTAGGCATTCCATATCTTAGTATAACAGTGTGTGCGGACCTTTGGTGCTACAGATTATACACTAAACATGAGAAATTCTGCTCATGCTGGAAATCCAAAGCAACACACACAAAATGCTGGAGGAACTCAGCAGATCAGACAGCATCTATGCAAGTGAATAAACAGTTGCCGTTTCAGGTCGAGACCCTTCTTCAGTTTTAGGCTGATGGTAATTGGGCAGGGTTTTCTTCAAGCAAGCCGGGTTGAAGTCCCCAACTATGATTTAAAATACATTAAGATTCTTGTTTGGATTTGGCATCGTGCAGTATCTTAAGTGCTTGATTATAGTCTGCCACTGGTGGTATGTAAACTGTGGTCAGGGGTATGGGTCATCACTCATACCCAGAGTATTCTCATTGTTGGCAATATTCTCCACCTGCTGCTCTCAGTAAAGCACTTATTGTTTGCATAGATAAAAGTTACTAAATTTTACCAGTTGAGGATGAACCCATTTGCACATTTACTTTTTTATTTAACTCCCCATTCTACAGAACAGTGCTTGGATATTGGGATGGAATGGATTGCACAAAGTTTCCTTGCACCTAAACTTCTTTGTCCCTTTGTGTTATCAAGCAGCATGTATTTGTTGACAACCCAAACTGGCCCCATCAGTGAGCAGGTTTCACTCTGGAGTCACTCAGGTCCAGAGTTCATAAATAGAAACAAGTCAATGCCTGTTATGTCGCTGACGGCTAGGGCAACAGTGAAGCTCCTCAGTCTCTGGTGGTGTCCAGAGCTTCATCATCGTGTCAGTAGTTTGCTCTCAGACTTCATTACTATCAATCCTGTCAGTCCCAGGTGGAGATTCAGGAATACCACTGCACTCAGATGTAGAAGGATTCTCGATTGCTGTTTCCGTAAAAATTTAGTTTTTCCAGTCTAGACTGTTAGCCTTGAGCTGAACCCCCAAACCTAGAAGACCAGTGGACCTCCAGGAGGATGCCTAGAGGCTTGCATGTCTCAATGACCTGGACGGCTATGTTGGCTGGAGTCAGGGCTTTATGCTTTGGCGGTTGGCAGAGTCACCCATGTCAAAGGGAAGTGGCCAGACTAAGAGTGTCCACCGGTCCTCCAAAGCTCATCAGTAGACATAGACCAAAAAGTTGAACTCCATCGATGAAATGAGTGACTGCCCTTGATACCAAACCAACATTTGGCTTGCACCTGTAAAACTTCAGTGGGCATCAAAGTTGAAATATTTGAATGGTGGAATGTTAACTTGCACAAAGGAAGATGGTTGTAGTTGTCAGAGGTCAACCATCCCAGCCCCGTGACATCACAACACAAGTTTCTCAGGGAAGTATCCTAGCCTGTACTATTTTCATCAATTTCATCAATGAGTTTTGTTTCATCATAGGGTCAGAATATTCACCAATGATTGCCCAGTTTTTCTTGCCATTAGCAACTCCTAGGCAAATGTCTTCATACCTAGACGAGACTCATGCTTGGGCTGGCAAGTGTTAAATATCACTTTCTGCAGACAGTGTCACCTCCAAGAGTGAGAGCACCATGGACGTTCATTAGCGTTACCGTTGTCAGAATCCTGGAGGTAACCATTGACCGGAAACTCAGCGGGACCAGCCACATAAATAACCTGACTGCAAGAGCAGGTCAGAGGCTGTGACTCATCTCCAGATGCTTCAAAGGCTTTAAACCATCTGCAAGGCTGAAGCTGGGAACATACAAGAATAGTCTGACAAATGCAGCTTGAACAACACTGAAGAAGTTTAACACTTTCCAGGACAAAGCAGCCCATCTGATTCACAGCCCATACATCACTCCAACCATTCAGTCGCGCCACAATGGTGCACAGTGCCTAAAGTGTGCACTGACTACTAAATATTCTGCCATCAATTTCAGGTGGAATAACGAGGAATTTATTTCAGATGCCTCTTTTTAGTTCACCATCCCAGAAAACTGTAGAGGTATTTTCAAAATGTATATTCAGAGCAGAGTGGCAAAACATCCCAGACAGGAGTATTGGCTTTGATTAAAATAAAAGATTTTTGATTAGATATTCAGTGTTTTGTGGGACGCACAGAAGTACAGTGTTAGCGTAATTCTATTACAGTGCCAGTGACCTGGGTTCAATTCCCGCCACCGGCTGTGAGGAGTTTGTATGTTCTCCCCGTGACTGCGTGGGTTGCCTCCTTGTGCTCTGGTTTCCTCCCACATTCCAAAGACATGCGGGTTTATAAGTTAATTGGTCACATTAGTGTAATTGTGTGGCATGGGCTCATGGGCTGGAAGGGCCTGTTACTGTGCTGCATCTTTAAATAAATATAAATAAAATATTTTTTTGAAAAACATACCAATCCTTATGCCTCATCGATATATATTTTATGTACATTTTTCTATGTTTTCTGTGGCTGTCCATCTTCCTACTTTCCTGACACCTTTCAGTTAATAGAAAGCCTCAAATCTCAGCTAAAATTCAATTACTGCAGATGCTGAATCAGTGAAATAAGAACAGAAAATGCAGAATAACTGGCAGCCTGTAATAGATGAATGAAGTCAGAGAATGCAGAGTCAGGTGATTGGATTGTGAGCTGCCTTCCAGGTAGAAACCAGGTGGGAGTAAAGGTAACACAAACAAATGCTGCAGGAATTCAACAGGTCAGGCAGCATCTATGGAGGGGAATAAACAGTTGACGTTTTAGGCTGAGTACCATCATCAGGACTGGAAAGGAAGGGGGCAGAAGCCAAAATTAAAAAGGTAGGGATAAGGGAAGGAGTACAAGCTGGCTTGTAGATAGGTGAGATCAGGTGAAAGGGTAGGTGGGTGGATGAGGGAAGAGGGATGATGTAAGAAGCTATAAGGCAATAGGTGAAAGCAGGGGCATATCTATGGAAAATAGCGCCTATGGCAAGCACTGAAATTGCATCCCTGTCCAAACATCTGACACCCATCTTTTAGATAACTTTACCATACTATCAGCTCAAAAATACAAGCCAAGCTCATTAATCTTTTAATTTACAAATTATGGCACTACATGAAAATTATAACTGCACCTTCCTTGCTTTCACTGATGCAAATTGGACTATGATGTGATCAAAGTCAGTTTTTCAGTTTTTTCTCTTTCTATACTCAGCAGAGCAAGATCACAGAGTCTGCCTTGACCCATGGAGGCTCTCAAATATGAAAGTATTAGTTTTAATTTGCTGAATGATCTCTCACAGCTGGCAGTGGTTAGCATTATCTGAATAGCAATGCGAAGATTGGGAAAGACGCTCTCATCTCCATACTGAACAATAAATTCAATAAGCTCTTCAGGTCTTGATATTTTCATGTTGACCTGCCTTGATAGCAACATTCTGCAATCCAAAATTTCTTCATATAGCTGCTGTCCATCAACATCAGAGCTGTACAATTCACCCAAATTTTCGCATTTCTTCTTTAGGTCGTTACTGTTGGCGCCGTAACATAGTCCCTCGACATCGAGAAGGAACCCAAACTTGGCATCAGTGTCATACAAACAAGCGAACCTTTCGTCCATTTCTCTGTGAAGATGGTCGAATGTTTCCTTCATGACTCTTTCCATTTTCTCCTTAGCTGTTAACCCAACGTCTCTCAAGTTCTCATCAGCCATTCATTTCTTTCGTCTCTGACGTCTTTCAACTTCAATATTTCATTCTTTACAGAGACTGACTCCTTCTTCGAGTGACTCACTGAGCAACACTTCTCTTTCATCATAAAAATTATCTCAGAGGGCTTTCAAATCCAGGGCAGCATCGTGGAAGTTCATGCTAGGATCCTGCAGCCTCTTTTGAATACGGTCAATGCGAATGAGTACTTTGTTCCAAAATCCTAGCAAAATCAGACAATCATAACTCAACATGCAGTTGTACAGCTGCCATGCATCACTTCTTGTTTCACTGATCTTGTTTTCATTGTCTATCATGTCCTGGAGAACTTGAAGTATCTCCTCAAGGTACTTGTTGACGGGCTTCACTGCTTCTGTCCTTGCACTCCACCTGGTTTTGGACTCCAACTTAACAACCACAGGCACGGCGTTTTTGAGTTTTTTCCAGCGCTGTGTTGAACGAGAGAAAAACATGCAGAGAGCTTCGATGATTCCAAAAACATGACCATCGTTGTATCCTGCTTGGCTGCATGTACACCCACCAAGTTGTCGCCATTCACAAACATTGCCAGGTTGTTTTTCTCACTTATTCTTTGATGAACTCCACTTCTGTGTCCAGCCATCACAGCAGCATTGTCATAGCACTGTGACCAACAATCTTGTAGCTCCATTTCGTCCTTCTCTAGCTGTTTCAAGATGTCTTCAACCAAGCTCTCAGCATTCTTCTAGCTTATCTGGATAAAACCAAGGAAGGACTCTCTAACACGGATTGTTTTCCTCTCAAAATCAACTTCCACATGCCTCAGTACTTCTGACATCTGCTCACGGTGTGCCTGATCAGGAGTCGAGTCGAACATGAGACCATAGTACTTGGCTTTACAAATGCTTCTCAGTAAACTCTGGCGAACAGTGGATGCCATCGTGTGGATGAATTCGTTCTGGACACCCGGTGAAAGATAAGACGTGGATCCAGGATGACTTTCCAAATGAGTGAGGGTGTTTTTAAGACAGGGTCAAAGATGGCCAGTAGTTTCAGTAAGCCAAGGAAATTTCCCACATTGGAGTCATCTTCTAGCTGAAGTGACTCTTTGTGTCCTAGGAAAAGCCAGGTTCTGAGTCGCAAGGAATTTTATGCAGTGAAGGATTCTCATCAAGATATCACGCCACCTCTGCTTTTCCTTCTCAATCTGTGACTGAAATACCGCGTCAATAACTCCTCTGTTTCCAGCTAAATTTCTTTCCAGTGTGAAGCATTCCCAATGATTCTTGGCATTTTCATGAACACTAATCCTTTCAGGTGCTTACCACTGGTTGAATCCACTTTCCTGCTCCAATGAGGATTGATGGTTTGACCGGGAATAGAGAAAACAACAGATACAAAATGCAGATTTTTTAGAAGGGGAATAGACCAGCCATGAGCAAGTCACTTCCTATCCACGACCATTTCCCAATTTCCTCTTGAACCAAGTTTTGTTCATTGAGCGGTTATTTGTTGGTAGGAAGGGCCCCTCACTGTTCTGGAAATACTTCGAACCCAGCTTTATTATTTCTGTTCTTAACACGTCAGGCAGAATTGCTTTTCCAGTATCCTTGTCGAACGTCAGAAGTCCAATGTCATGCTGTTCAATCACTTCTGGTATGACAGTTCGAGGCTCTTTGACACCATCCAGTTCACTAGGTTCAGTGTTGTCAGGTTCAATCTTGTCAGGTTAATCTCATCAATAAACTCAACATCACCACCACCACCATCGTCTTCCCCTCTTGTCACGTCCACATTCTCTGTGGCAGCCTCACTCTTAATCTCGTCACACTCAGATTTATCTGACTTGACTTCCTTCTCGGCTTGTGATGCATTTGTACCTGATCCACCTTCGGATTCTAACGAACTTGTAGCAGGTGCAGGCGACTCCATGGAATGTGTTGAACTACTTGTTCTGGGCTTTTCAAAGAAGGGCATAAAGAACTTGCTCGACTTCTTGGCTTCCTCCACCTCCAACTTTCGTTTCTTCCGTCCCTCAGCTCCACTTTCCTTCTTCTTTGTGAAGAAATGTTTCATGGTCTTCTTACACAATGTTCTGAAATAAGGCCACCCTAGTGCTTCTCACCCATGATAATCAAAGACAGATCATAGATCTGAAGAAAAATTCTTTTTTCACTATCCGAGGATGGCTTGTCTGACTTTAATAGAAACTGCTCAGTGGTGCCCCCTTCAAGTGCCATACCTTAGATACGCCACTGGGTGGAAGAGATAAAGGAATGAAAAAGATGGAATCTAATAAGAGAGAACAGCGGACCATGTAATAAAAGGAAGAAGGGGGAGCAGAGAAAAGTGTCAGGCAGGAGAGGAGAACAGAAGGGTTGAGAGGGTAGCAGTTATTCGCAGTGGAAGAAGATGCGTACTGGTATTGCACAATAGTCAGGCTAGGGACACCACCAATGCTGTTCACGACATGCATTAATGGTTAATATTTTAGAATTGAAAACTTGCGGTATGGGCAAATAACTGGAAGTTAAATTCAACATAAATAAATGATGGGTAGCAGATTATGGTAAGAAGAATGCAGAGGTCACTGATTACTTGGAAGATGTAAGTCTCGATGGAATGAAGGAACAAAGGGCTCACAGAATACAAATACACTAATCACTAAAAGTTGTACCACAGGTTTTCAAGACCTTAAATAAGCAAATTGTAGCTCCAGGGTTTGTTTCTAGAAGGATGGAATTGAAAATTAGGGAAGTTATGTTAAACAAGTATCAAGACTTTGTTAGACCACACTCAAAGTGCTACACACTGTTCTGGTTGCCATATTATAAAAACCACTGGAAAGAATGCAGAGAAGATTTATAAGGAGAATGCTAGAAATGTGAGGGTATACATACCAGGAAAGGATGAACTGACCATGTCTCTTCCCTTCAGAAACAAAGGCCAAAGAGTGGACATAATGCTGTCCTCTCCTATCAGATTCCTTCTTCTTCAGCCCTTCATTTCTTCTACCTATCACTTCCCAGCTTCTTATTTCATCCCTCCCTCCTCCACTCACCCAATTTACCCCTCACCTGTTGACAGTTTATTCCTCTGATCTATCCTTCCAGATACCACCTAACTTGCTGAGTTCCTTTAGCAACTTGAGTGGGTGTTCTGGATTTCCAGCATCTGCAGAATCTCTTGTGTTTATGGCCTAATAATGGAATTGAAATGTTGAAAGGCTTTGATAGTGAAACAGAAACAATATTTCTCTCATGCAGAAGAGCATAATCAGAAGGCAACTCCAGATTTGCCTAAATGCAGCAGAAGTCTGGCCAAGGGTCTCTGACTTGATACTTTAATCATTTCTCTTTCCACAGATGCTGTCTAACCTGCTTTGAAAGTTTTCATCATTTTCTGTTTTTATTTAATCTTCCCAGCATCTGCAGGGCCTTCTCAATTTTTCACGTGTGATTGATTCATAAATGTTCACTGAAATGGCCTAGCAAACCACTCAGTTGTACATTGCTACATTGAAACAGAGCCCATTAAATACTGAGCTAAGCAGCAAACTTGGACATGGGAAAGTCACTCCCAGTCCAATCGACCCTGCAAAGAAGCATCTAGGGATTGGTATCTAAATTGAGAGGTCTGTCCCAAGAGTTGTCCAGCAAAATCCTGGCTTACTCATCCTTACAAAATCAGTCTTTATGGACATCATGTCAGCCTCTTATGTCACAACCCCTGGCTGCATCCTGCCTCACCAGCAGAACATACCACCAGGTCAATAAAGTATCAAGTAGTGCTGGTAGAACTGAAATCTTTAGATATCAGGAGTATCTAATATTTGGAATTATACCAAGAAGGAAGATCATTCTGATTGTCAGGGTTCAAATATCCCAGCTCCAGGCTATCAGCGCAATACAGGCCCTTTGGCCCACAAAGTTGTGCCGAACATGTCCCTACCTTAGAAGTTACTAGGCTTACCTATAGCCCTCTAATTCTGCTCCTATTTTATCTCTGCAGTGATAAAACAATCCCGTTGTGCTCTGATAAAGGGTCTGTGAACTGAATCACTGTTTGTCTTCGCACTGATGCAACCTGATCTGCAGAGCATTTTCTGCTTTCTTTTCTACACTTCAGATTTCTGACATCTGCAGTTCTTTCTTTGATTTTCATAAAACAATGCTTGATTCAGATGCCACACAATAAGCTGCTGTTCCACCACTGCAGTTTGCCTGTGCCATGCTTGTGAAGTACTCCTATGCCAGTGATGCTGAAACTGTTCGGGCTGTCAGGATTGTCACTGCATCGTGTACTAGAGAAGGAACAGGACAGGTATGAGTGTGATATAATCTGCTTTGGACTACATGATGTTTGACAGTAAAACAAAAGTTCAAAGACTAATAAAATTCCTGCTACATTGGCAGATACTGTCACTGAATCATAGGAATGGAGGTGGAAGGGAAAGTAAATGTTCATGGTGAAGATCATAATTTTTGGATCAGATGGAGTGGGAACATTTCATTACATGTTTCAGTGAAGAATAACTTCACAGAGAATGCAGCCGTGGAATTGATCCTGGGATGATTTTGATTCTCTTCATGCTCTCCCACAAGTAAATTTGGCAGACCACCAATGATCACATATTGGATTGAAAATGTCTTGTGAAATCTGTGACAGTTTTACTGCAGCTCAGTAATAAGGTTGCACTGGAAGGTGGAATAAAGACAAGTTCTCAAATGAAAGGAATGACAAAGAATCTAAATTTACAACCATGGAGTAATCAGCATCAGAAGAGATTATTATGGTAATACAAGAGTAAGCAGATTTTGTGCATAGGGGCACTGCAGATAACAGACTTTCCTGGTACATCCACTGAATAAATAAAGCATGGGGCTGCACTCAGTGCAGCTAATCTAAACAACGAGTAGAAGAAACAAGCTATTTATACTAGAATCCATCTGGTGCTGCAATGCTCAGTTTAGGTTCAGTGGAATGTGTCAGGTTTGAAAAAAACATTTACATATTATGGGTATGCCAGAAATGTACTCTTGTTAACCATTTCATCACTGAAGTAGATTTAGGTTTAACAGCAGTCTTAGAAAGGAATGATCAATAGTCAAAAATCCCAATGACTAAGTAAGCTTGCATCATTGAATCAGACAACTTGTGTTTGGGATTTTTTTGGTCTGGAACTTTTCACTGCCAGGAAGCTAGATATCTTCATCAAAGAAGGGAGGATATTTGTACGTAAAATGCAGACTATTCTTGACACTACTGAACTGTGCATTTCATATCATGAAGCAACTCTGCAGCCTCCTGAACAGCATGAACTAATTTTAACATTGAGAGCTAAGACCAGCAAGAACAGAATCCAATAAATAATCCCAGAGCATTTTTAAAGTGTTTTTTATTAATAATATTAGCAACCTAGATATTTTGAAGGCATTTTTCATTTTTTGTTCGGCACCTGAAATGAGACCAGTGGAGGAAAAAAAGTTTAAAAGTAACATGATTTGTTAGAAAAATATCATTACTAACTTTTATTTGGAAAGTCAATAAACTTCAAGCCCAATAAGCAAGAGGTGACAGAAAATTACAGCATTTACAACATATAAAATACATTCGGACAGATACTTGGATGTGTTGGGTTAGACTGTTTAATTGTTATTTTCTTTGCAGCTTAACATTTAATTACCTGCTACTATTTTTATCACTACTTACATACATGTAACTTTTTAGTATGCTTCCTAGTGGCCACAGTATGTGCATGCATTTGTTCAGTGTGTCCCCTAGTGGTTACAGTTGTGTGATTCAAATCAAGATTAATTGTCATTCAAACCATACATGGATACAGCCAAATGAGACAGTGTTACTCTGGCACCAAGGTGCTAAAATATACACGCGCACTCAAAATAACAAGAAAGGATGAAAAAAAGAACAGTCATGTAATAAAACACATTTCTTTTTCTGGAAAGCTCTGGAAGCTTCTCTAGTGTTGGATTCAACGTTTTGGGCTGAGACCCTTCGGACAAAGGGCCTCAGGGACGAAGGACGAAGGGTCTCGGCAGAAACATCGACTGTACTTCTTCCTATAGATGCTGCCTGGCCTGTTGCGTTCCACCAGCATTTTGTGTGTGTGTTGCTTGAATTTCCAGCTTCCTTGTGCTAGTGTTGCATTATTTGAATAGGGGCTAATTGATTGGTTGATCTTATCTGCAACTGTCAATGGAATGCTCCTTATCTAAGGGGTATAAAAAGAGCTGACCACAATGCTCTGCCATCTTTCTTTTGCTTCTTCTCTCCCTTCTGCTACTAGCCCCTATCACTATCTATTTTTCAACTTGCTTTGTTCTATTAATGGTTAATAAAATTGTTGTGAAGCAATGAGCTTTGTATCTTTTCCCGACTTCCAAAAGAACATTGGATTTAAAATATCACAATCCAACAGACAGGAAGTTTGTAGAGGGATGTAAGCCTAATGAAGGCAAACGGCACTACTGTAGATATGCATGATCGTTCGCATTGATGAGATGGATCTGTTTTTGTGCTGTAAGTTTTTATGATTTTAGCAAACTATCATATACAATAATTTACGGGGCATATAGTTTCCACGCCTCTTGTCTCATTGTCTGACCAGTCTTCCTCTTCTTCTCCCTCGCCCTCTCACTACCTGCTTTTGGAGGAATGTGCTGCAGTCTTGTGTTCCACGTTCCAAGGATTGATCAGTGAGGCTTCAGGGCGATCGGTAAGGACTGAGGTACCTCAGTGATGAATGGCACTGCGGCCTGTAGTGTGTTAGTGGCGCAGAGTTGACTGAACTAAACTGAAAACTCCTGGACTCCTCATTGAATTTTGATTTTCTATGTTTTGCGCTGACTTTTTGCCATTTGCATGATTTGCTTTTTTATTTGCATGTTGGATATTTGATGTTTTCTTGAACGGGTTCCATGGTGTTTCTTTGTTTTGTAGCTGCCTGTGGGAGAACGAATCTCAGAGTTGTATTCTGTATACATACTTTGTAAATGTACTTTGAATCTTTGAATCATTAACAATTCCAAAGAAAATATAAGATTGCATAATTAGAATCACAGAAACTTCCATTTATTTATAACTTTTTGTGAAGCATAAGAATGTTACAACATAAGAAATGTGAACAGGGATTAGGCCACCTGGCCTGTCGAGCCTGCTCCACCATTCAATAAGATCATGGCTGATCAGCACCATCTACGTGCCTTTTTCTCATAACCTTTAATTCCCCTGCAATGCGAAAGGTTAACTGTCTTAAGTGTATTTCTTGAGGTAGCCTCTACTGCCTCCAAAGATTCTTACTAAAAGTATTCAAGGTCAGCATTTGCTTGAAATTGGTGAACCTACAATGCGTGATTACCAAATCTGAGAAATTCCAGCGTGAGTTTTTTAAGTAAAAATTCACTTGGTAAAAGTTTCAAAGACACAGGATATTCTCCAGATGCTGGAAACGTTGAGCAATCTACACAAATTGTGTCCTTGGCAAGACTGCCAGACACGAGGAAATCTGCAGATGCTGGAAATTCAAGCAACGCACACAAAATACTGGTGGAACGCAGCAGGTGATGCAGCATCTATCGGGAGAAGCGCTGTCGACGTTTTGGGCTGAGACCCTTCGGCAGGACTTTACTGCCAGAACTTGTTCTTGAGACAGTGCTGGTGAGCCACCTCCTTGAATCAATGTAGTCCTCTTGCAGAGTGAACTCCCGTAATGCTTCTAGCTTCCAAATTCATGGATGATAAAGAAATAGCATGTATTTCCTAGTTATATAGTTATTCATAAAGGATTTGAAAGGGAACACACTGGATGGTATAATGCCAAACTAATTCTGCTCTTATAGTCGTATGCTTACATGCCTATTGCCCTTGTCTGTTTTGGTTGTTGAGGCTGCAGGGTAATTGAGGTGAGTAATCACAGTGTGTTTTATGAAGTGTGTGCAGGACAAAGTTTTAGGTGATGAATAGAGTGACAATCAGTGGCATCCTTCTCCCTGAATGGAATTAAGCTTCTCGAGTGCTGTTGAAGCTGCACTTGTCCAGTCAGGTGCAAAGAATTTCAGTATTCTCCTAGAGAGGGTGAGAAGGCATTGGAGTGTCAGAAAGTGAGTCACTCCTTGCAATTTTCCAAGCCTCTGACTTTCCCGAGCCACAGTATTTATGTTATTGGTAGAGTTGAATTTCTGATCACCGGTCAACCCAGAATTTGATGGGGTGGGGGGGGGGGGGTGGTCTAGCTGATGATAAAGTCCTCAAATATCAAGGGTAGTTTTAGACTCTCTTTTGTTTCAGATTCAAGATTCAAGATATATATTGTCATTGGTCAGTACACAGTATAAAGGAGAACAAAATTATTGCTACTTTGATGCAGCATAAAAATTAGCATAAAGAACACAATAAATATAAATACATAAGATTAGCTTAAATACTGTATATAGACTGATTGTATGTACATAAAGTGACTCTAGATACAAAAGTATTTGTACATAAGATGACTCTGACAGGAAATGATAAAATAGTATCACAAACACAAGAAAACCTACAGATGCTGCAGATCCAAAGCAACACACACAAAATGCTGGAGGAACTCAGCAGGCCAGGAGTAAACTATAGAGTATAAAGTAGTGGTGGTGGGGAGAGTTAGTTAAAACAGTTGTAGACAAGTGAGCCCCACAAAATCATTCAGAGTCAGCCCATGATGAACTATGAGATCCGCTAACTGCTGAGAGCCAGGTCAGAGACACTCAAGTTCAAAGACAAGGAAGTTACAGGAGGACCAGGTAGGATCTCTGGAAAGCCCGCTCATGGGCAAAGTGAAAATTCCAGACTAAACTTCAATCAACAAAGGATGCTCGACAGTTTTGGCAGGGCTTGAATGCTATCACCTCTTATAAAATTAAATCAAGCAACATCAGTGACAACAGGACTTCACTTCCAGATGAGTTCAATGCCTCTTGTGCTCGTTTTGAACATCAAGACACGGAGAAACCATCACAAACTCCCACAGCCCTGATGATAATGTGATTTCAGTCTCTGAGGCCGACGTGCGGGCATCCTTCAGGAAGGTAAACCCACGGAAAGCATCTGGACCAGACAGGGTACCTGGCCAAGTACTAAAGACCTCTGCTGACCAACTGGCTGCAGTGTTCACTGAGGTCTTCAACCTCTCACTTTGGCAGTCTCAGGTACCACTTGCTTTAATCAGAATTAACCTGTACTGGTGACTAAGAAGAATGGGTAACCTGCCTCAATGACTATCATCCAGAAGCACTTACACCCACAGCGATGAAGTGTTTTAAGGGTGATGATGAAACATGTCATCTCCTGACTGAGAAGTGACTTGGATCCACTTTAATTTGCAGCAGGTCCACAGCAGATGTCATCTCATTGGCTCTTCACTCAACCCTGGAACATCTGGACAGCAAAGATGCATATAGCAGAATGCTCCTTATCAATTATAGCTCAGCATTCAGTACCAATATGCTCTTAAAATTAACCAATAAACCAAGCCCTCCCCACCACTGAGCACTTCCACACGGAGGACTGTCACACTTGATTGGTCCTGTTCTCTCACATCTTATCCTCTTGCTCTTCACATACCTGTAGAATGCCTTGGGGTTTTCCTTAATCCTGCTCACCAAGGCCTTCCCATAACCCCTTCTGGCTCTCCTAATTTCATTCTTAAGCTCCTTCCTGCTGACCTTATAATCTTCTAGAACTCTATCATTACCTAGTTTTTTGAACATTTTGTAAGCTTTTCTTCTTGATTAGATTTTCAACAGTCTTTGTACACCACGGTTCCTGTACCCTACCATCCCTTTCCCTGTCTCATTGGAATGTACCTATGCAAAACTCCACACAAATATCCCTCAACCTTTACCACATTTCTTCTGTACATTTCCCTGAGAGCATCTGTTCCCAATTTATGCTTCCAAGATCCTGCCAGATAGCTTCATATTTCCCCTTACTCCAATTAAACATTTTCCTACCTTGTCTGTTCCTATCACTCTCCAATGCTATTGTAAAGGAGATAGAATTGTGATCACTATCTCCAAAATGCTCTCCCACTGAGAGACCTGACACCTGATCAGGTTCATTTCACAATACCAGATCAAGTACAGCCTCTCTTCTTGGAGGCTTATCTGTATATTGCATAAAGAAACCTTCCTGAACACACCTAACAAACTCCACCCCATCAAAACCTCTTGCTCTAGGGAGATGCAAATCAATATTTGGGAAATTAAAATCTCCCACCACGACAACCCCGTTATTATTACACCTTTCCAGAATCTGTCTCCCTATCTGCTCCTCGATGTCCCTGTTACTATTGGGTTGTCTATAAAAACACCCAGTAGAGTTATTGACCCCTTCCTGTTCCTAACTTCCACCCACAGAGACTCCGTAGACAATCCCTCCATGACTTCCTCCTTTTCTGCATCCGTGACACTATCTCTGATCAGCAGTGCCATTCCCCCAGCTCTTATACCTCCTTCCCTGTTCTTTCTGAAACATCTAAAGCCTGTCACTCTGAGTAACCATTCCTGCCCCTGAGTCATCCAAATCTCTGTAATGGCCACAACATCATAGCTCCAAGTACTGATCCACGCTCTAAGCTCATCTGCTTTGTTCATGATGCTTCTTGCATTAAAATAGACACATCTCAATCCATCGGTCTGAGTGTATCCCTTCTCGATCACCCGCCTATCCTCTCGCACTGTCTCCAAGCTTTCTCTATTTGTGAGCCAATGGCCCCTTTCTCAGTCTCTTCAGTTTGGTTCCCACCCACCAGAAATTCTAGTTTAAACTCTCTCCAGCAGGTTTAACAAACCTCCCTGCCAGGATACTGGTCCCCCTTGGATTCAAGTGCGACCTGTCCTTTTTGTACAGTTCACACCTGCCCCAAAAGAGGTCCCAATGATCCAGAAATCTGAATCCCTGCCCCCGGCTCCAATCCCTCAGACATGCATTTGTCCTCCACCTCATTCTATTCCTATACTCACTGTCGCGTGGCATGGGCAGTAATCCCAAGATTACTACCTTTGAGGTCCTGCTTCTCAACTTCCATCCTAACTCCCTGTATTCTGTTTTCAGGACCTCCTCCCTTTTCCTGCCTATGTTGTTGGTACCAACATGTACCATGACCTCTGGCTGTTCACCTTCCGACTTCAGGATACCGTGGACGTGATCAGAAACATCCCGGACCCCGGCACCTGGGAGGCAAACAACCATCCGTGCTTCTTTCCTGTATCCACAGAATCACCTGTCTGACCCCCTAACTATAGAGTCCCCTATTACTGCTGCCATCTTCCTTTCCCTACCCTTCTGAGCCACAGAGCCAGACTCTGTGCCAGAGGCCCCAGGCAGGCCAAACAGGAGTACTTATTGTTAAGGGACAACCACAGGGGTATTCCCTTGTATCTGACTCCTGCCCTTCCCTCTTCTGACTGTTACCCACTTCTCTGTCTCTCGAGGCCCTGGTGTGACTACTTGCCTATAGCTCCTCTCTATCACCTTCTCCCTTTCCCTGACCAAACGAAGGCCATCGACTTAACGTGGTCCCTAAGGAGCTGCAGCTCGATGCACCTGGCACAGATGCGGCCTTCTGGGATGCTGGGAGTCTCCTGGACATCCCACATCTAACACCCAGTACAGAACACCTGCCTCACAGACATACTTCCCATTTCTATTCTTCACAGGTAACCCACTTTGCCTCAACCCGCTATCGCTGAAGCCCTGTTAAGCCAAAGCCTTCCTACTCTGTAAAGCCCTCTTCTTCTTTTTAAATTCTTCCCACCGGTCTAACTCACTGTTGTAGAAACATAGAAAATAGGTGCAGGAGTAGGCCATTCCGCCCTTCAAGCCTGCACCGCCATTCAGTATGATCATGGCTGATCATCCAACTCAGAACCCTGTACCTGCTTTCTCTCCATACCCCCTGATCCCTTTAGCCACAAGGACCATATCTAACTTCCTCTTAAATATAGCCAATGAACTGGCCTCAACTGTTTCCTGTGGCAGAGAATTCCACAGATTAACCACTCTCTGTGTGATGAAGTTTTTCCTCATTTCGGTCCTAAAAGGCTTCCCCTTTATCTTTAAACTGTGACCCCTCGTTCTGGACTTCCCCAACATCGGAAACAATCTTCCTGCATCTAGCCTGTCCAATCCCTTTAGAATTTTATACGTTTCAATAAGATCCCCCCCTCAATCTTCTAAATTCCAGCAAGTATAAGCCTATTCGATCCAGTCTTTCTTCATATGAAAGTCCCGCCATTCCAGGAATCAATCTTCTATGTACTCCCTCTATGGCAAGAATGTCTTTCCTCAGATTAGGGGACCAAAAATGCACACAATACTCTAGGTGCGGTCTCACAAAGGCCTTGTACAACTGCAGTAGAACCTCCCTGCTCCTGTACTCGAATCCTCTTGCTATGAATACCAACATACCTTTTTCAGCGCCTGCTGTACCTGCATGCCCACTTTCAATGACTGGTGTACAATGACACCCAAGTCTTGTTGCACCTCCCCTTTTCCTAATCGGCCACCATTCAGATAATAATCTGTTTTCCTGTTCTTGCAACCTCACATTTATCCACATTAAATTGCATCTGCCATGAATTTGCACACTCACCTAACCTATCCAAGTCACCCTGCATCCTCCTCACAGCTAATACCGCCGCCTAGCTTCGTGTCATCCGCAAACTTGGAGATGCTGCATTTAATTCCCTCGTCCAAATCATTAATATATATTGTAAACAACTGGGGTCCCAGCACTGAGCCTTGCGGTACCCCACTAGTCACTGCCTGCCATTCTGAAAAGGTCCCGTTTACTCCCACTCTTTGCTTCCTGTCTGCCAACCAATTCTCTATTCACATCAATACCATACACATCAATACACATACCATACCATGTATGTAGTTACCAGACAACTAAGAAACTCAGTTGTTCAGCCAATTTCTTCACATGCAAATAGCTAAAACATCGGCCTTTGAAGGGTACAAAAAAGGTCTTATTTTTATATTAGACTGTATCCTTGGTTCCAAGCACTTACTACTTTTTTACAGCATTTTGTAAGTATTCAAAACTCATAGCCTCATAATTATGTTGAAGTAAATGGATAGAAGAAATAATTTTGAAATTATTGTTGCTGTCATAATGAACATCTGTAGTTCCAGTTCATTAAACAGCCTGTCCTTAAAATAACTCTTTAAAACATAATTTTATGCTCCAGCTTTAGAACACTTGCCTAAAATGTGTTATTGCAGCTTGGAATCAGATTATGTCTGATCCTACTCACATAGAGTGTTTTAAGATGGTTAGAGGCACGTGTTTACAAAATGGTGCTGTAATGCTGCAGGATTATTAAATTTAAAACTTTTTAATGCATGCTGCCAATTTACTTTTCAATGAAAATAGCTTTTTATATTGCTGGTGACATACAGTTAGGTTCCCATGTTAATTATTGCTGATTTAATGGATGTTTAACTGATTTCTCCCTCATCAATTTAGGTTTGTAGCAGAGGTCTAAATGAAAAGAGCGAGTTAAACTGCAGCCAGTAGAATCGTGCATATTCTGGGTTCTGGATTATGTGCTCCACAAGCACCGCAAATGTCTGAGAATTGCCGACGGGTGGTAATGGAGAATGATTTTACCTCTCATATTGGGCACGTGTGACCAGTGATGTGCCACAGGGAGCGATGATTGGTCTCCTGTTGTCTGTCATATATATTGTATATACTGTACCAATGATTTGGATAAGAATGTAGGTGGCATGATGAGTAACATTGTACAGGACATTGAAACTGATAGAGTAGTGAACAGTGAAGAAGGTTCTTTAAGATTACAACAGGATCTAGATCAACTGCGGAAGTGGGCAAAGAAATGGCAGGTAGAATTTGACTCAGAAAAGTGAAGTTAAACCAGGGCAAGATATATGCAGTAAATGAAAGGGCCCTGGGAATTATTGTAGAACAGAGACCAAAGGGTATAAGTTCATAGTTCCCTGAAAACATGACACATGTCGACAGGGTGATTGGCAGATAGCACACTTATCTTCATCAGTTGGGACATTGAGTACAAGAGTTGGGATGTATTGTGACAGACATTGGTGAGACCACACCTGGAATATTCTCATAGCCACACTGTAAGAAAGATGTGATCCAACCAGAGAGGTGCTGAGAACAAGCCTGCTTTAAGGAGAGACTGGATAAGCTGAGACTTTTTCTGTGGAGCAAGGGTTGAGGGTTAACCTTAATGAGATCCTTGGTCACCAGACTTGAAAGCCTCTGATCTGACCCTCAGCAGATTGTAGATCTTATGGTTCATCCAGGGCTCCAAGTTTGTTCTTTGGCCTCTGCCTATATGCAGGCAGGAGAAGGTCAGCCAAGTGATCAGATTTACCAAAATGCAGTCTGATGGTAATTAGGCAGGGTTTACTTCAAAGCAAACCTGGTTGAAGTCCCTGACTATGACTTGAATTGCATCAGGATGGACTGTTTCCAATTTGGAGATGAGAACATGCAGTACCTCAAGCACTTGATTATAGTCAGCTAACAACAGCCAGGATTATGGAGGGGAACTCCCTAGGTAAATAGAACGGACGGCATTTAACCATAAGGTGTTCAAGGTTGGAGGAACACACATTTGACAAAACCGCTACATCAGAGCACGACTGAGAATTTATCATAAAACACAAACCTCCACCTTTGACCTTTTCTGAATCAGCAGTTCAGTCCATCTTGTGAATCGAGAAGCCTATGGACCTGATTGCTGTATCTGCCACGCTGGGAGTAAGCCATGTCTTGTTCAAACATAGAACACAACAATTTCTCATTTCCCTCCAATAGAGTAATCCTACTCTCAGGTCCTCAGTTTTGTTCTCCAGCAACTGAACATTTGCTAATAAAATGCTGGGTTGACAGGTTCTCACCCCTCTGAGTTTCAGCATAGCTCCCCTTCCAAAGAAAAACCGTGCTGTGCTTTTTTTTAAACTTGAACATTTCTCCCTCTCTCCACTTGTGAAGGTAAAAAATGTGCTGCACTTCAACTGGTAGGTGGACATCTCAGGTTCATTTCAAAATTTACTCGTTGCTACTGTTAAGTTTTGTAATTCCAGAAATTAATTGAAAGAAGCACACAAAGCCCAGGGACAACTTGTGTTTGTCACACTTTTCACTTTAGTGAGGCGTGCACTTATAACATGGTGGCATAATGACGAATGCCTTTCACATACTTTTACATATAACACATGAACAACAAAGGATGCTTATCAAACAATATATTTACAATATTAATCAAATATTATTGAAATATTAAAAGCACAACACCTAATAAAGTGGCCATCGAGTGTATTTCTGTATGTTAGTGGTCTTCTGCTGCTGTAACCCATCTATTTCAAAGTTCAACTTCTTATGCATTCAAAGATGTTCTTCTGCACAGCGCTGTTGTAACAGGTGGTCACTTGAGTTACTGTCACCTTCCTGTCAGCTTGAAACCAGCCTTGCCATTCTCCTCTGATTTCTCTCATTAACAGGGCTTTTTTGCCCATAGAACTGCTGTTCACTTGATGGTTTGTTTTGTATTTTGCACCATTCTCTGTAAACTCTGGAGACTGTTGTGCAGGAAATCAGCAAGTTTCTGAGATACTCAAATCTCCCCATCTGGCACCAACAATCATTTCATGGTCAAAGTCACTTAGATCACATGTCTTCCCCATTTTGATGCTTGGTCTGAACAACAACTGAAACTCTTTACCATGGCTGCATGTTTTTTTAAATGTATTGAGTTGTTGCCACATGATTGGCTAATTAGATATTTGCATTAATAAGCAGATTTACAAGTTAACCTAATAAAGTTAACCTTAAATTAATTATAAACTATGTTTCACAGCACCCTTGTTCTTCAATCTTCAAGTAAGCTTCTTACTAATTTGTTACTCTGATTTTTAAGTGCTTATGTTATTTTGGTTATTGTTGCCTGAGTACAACTTTACCATTGCTTCTCTTATCTATTAATTCCTTGTTCAATCCAGTAGTGAATCCTCCCTGGTTGCACTTTTTATACACTCAGTTAGATATGAGTTCTGAATTTGTTATTCTTTTCCTATTTCGTTTATCTATTTCCTATAGATTTAATTTTAATGTAATTTAATTCTTCTGTGATTATTAATACATCACTTTACACACGTTTAATTTGTTTGTATAGTCCTCCTTCCCACTAGGGTCAAATGTAGCCTACTCCTATTATCTTTTATCTTTTTCCGTGTGTATTCCTATACACAGAAAGGGTATTTTCTCTTGGGTAGCCGTATGCTGCATTTACAAGCTTTTGTTGCACGAGTAGGATCTGCATCTATGCTTTAAATGTGTTTTGAAGGCGCACATTGATTTGAGGCATTTCTTCTCAATGACCTGCTCTATGCTTTTGTGGTCTGGCCTCAAAGTGCAGGGCTTCCCAGTGGGATTATAAACACACGCGATCCTACAGATGCTGGAAATCTAGAGTAACTCACAAAAAATGCTGTAGGAACTCAGCAGGTCTGCAGCATCTTTGGAGAGGAACAAACTGTCAATGTCCTGGTCTGAGACCATTCACTAGGATTAGGAAGGAAAGAGGTTCTGGCTTCTTTCCCCTTTCTGTCCAGTCTTGCTGAAGTGTCTCAGCTCAAAACATCGACTATCTATTCCCCTCCAAAGATACTGCCCGACTTGCTGAGTTCATTTTGTGTATGTTTGCCAATACGATTATTGGCTGATCAGCTGACTCTACACACTCACATCTACAATTATGTTTGTTCGTCTATTGGTCAGACAGATAGATCATTACACAAAGGATAAACTAGACAGTAGAGTTAAAGACACTGATTGACAGATACTTCCGGTCAATGGAAGTCAACTGTTGAACTCATTCCTCTTCAATAAGATAAATATAATATGCTAATTCATCAATTTGTTACACAGATCGCTAAATTTACTATGCGGTATTGAATTTTCTACCTGATGACCTGACATTTAAATGGAAGGGCGACACGAGCCAATTTACCTGCTGATTTAGCATGATTTAGGTTTTATGGTTGTATGATTCCTTACATTCCTTACATGTATGGGACATTGGAAAAAATGTTGAATTTTCCCATGGGGATGAATAAAGTATCTATCTATCTATCTATCTATCTATCTATCTATCTATCTATCTATCTATCTATCTACAATAAGGATGAAAGTAGTAAAAGGTGAGTAATTTTATTTACAAGGTTGGTTCCTTAAGGTTGTTATAGCCGGGGTGACAATGGGATGAGCTCCTACTATCTATTAAATGCTCCCAATGGCATGCGCCTCAAAGAGCCTCTGACAACCAAATTCAGCATCTGGCCTTCATGTGTGGCTTAGCTACTAAGCCCAGCGTATCTACTGACAGAAGGGTCAAAGGCAGGTACTGCTGCCTTAAAACCAGTCGCTTTAGACAAATGGGGCTCGTCAGCCACGGCTGGCACCTCATTGAGGAGAAGAAGATTCTGATCTCAAATCGTGATCTCCATTGCCTTGCAGCTATACTCCCTCATGGGGAAGGCTTCAGGAGGGAAAGATCCAGAGCTGCAGTCCCTAAGGCAGTCTTATGTTGAGTTCATTGCTGACTGGCAACTCCTGAGATACTTGTTGTACCAAACCATATGCTGTTCCTTTGGGGTCATCAGATACGTGGAGAGGGGGAGCTTGCTCTCCACATCGTACTGCTAGGCTTGCATCGCTAGACAGCAAGAGCGCAATACCCATGGACAACCATGACCAATGGAGCCTCACTCAGTGCAAGGTAAAACAATAACAGAGTGCAGAATAAAGTGTTACAGTTACAAAGAGAGTTGAGTGCAGGTAAACAATAAGATTCAAGCTCATAATGAGGTGGACTTGGGAACTATTCAGTAGTCTTGTAAGAGCAGGATGGAAGCTGCCTGTGAGTCTGATGGTACATGTTTTCAGGCTTTTGTATTTTCTGCCCATGGGGTGGGTGGGTGGGTGGAAGAAGGGAGAATGACTGGGATAGATGAAGTCTTTGATTATGCTTGCTGCTTTACTGAGACTGTGAGAGAAGTGTCGACAGTTCCATGGAGGGGAGGCTGGTTTCAGTGATGCGCTGCACTGTGTCCACAACTCTGCAGCTTCTTGCTATCAGGGGCAGAAGATTTGCATACCAAATTTGCATTCAGCTAGGGTGCTTTCTATTTGATAAACATTGATTTCACATTGATAAACAACAGTGAGGACTAAAGGGGACATGTCAAATTGTTTAGCCTCCTGAGGAAGCAGAGGCACTGGTAAACTTTCTAGGCTTGATTGCGATTGGTCCAGGACAGGCTTTTGGTGATGTTCTCTCTTAGGAACTTGAAGCTCTTTTGTCTTGTTGACATAAAGAGAAGAATTCACTATCTTCTTCTGGATGAAGGTCTTTTTATTCATCTCAGCCCTTATTTTGCAATGATAACCTTTGGCTTAGATGGAAAGTGAACATCTGAAAATATCTGTCAGCAGCCTGGCAATCCCTTGCTTGCCTCATACTGCATCCTGGGATACATCTGATCAGGTCCTGAGGATTTATCCACTTTTAAGTCCACCCAGCCTTTTCATACCTCCTTTTTAGTGGTAACATATTCTAAAATTTCACCATCAGCTTCACTGAATTCTCCTACTAACTTTTATTAAGTACTGAAGTTCTGAGTGGGTTCTGCCAATCTCTCGCAACAGTTTTGGCAGATGACTTAATGCAATCCCCAGAGAAAGTACCAGTGACCATTTTCAGATGTTTACACAACTTCCATGGGAACTCTACCAGTCTCTCACTAGATTTATGATAGGTGATAAGCAGAATCCTAACAGTCTTGTTGGGACACAGTTTCACTCAAGCTGTTAAGGATTTATTCAATGTATCAACTAACCAAGAACGTGGAATCTTTTTTTAAATGGTGAGAGCCTGGCATTGAAAGAGACCTGGTGTCCTTGTATACTCAGAACTTCAACTACATTCAGTGGACACTTTATTAGGAACTGCCTGTACCTAATGGAGGGGCCACTCAGCGTATATTCATGGTCGTCTGCTGCTGTAGCTCAACCACTTCAAGGCTTGACGTATTGTGCATTCAGGGATGCTCATCTGCACGCCGCTGTTGTAACGCAAGGTTATTTGAGTCACTATCACCTTCCTGTTAGTTTGAATCAGCCTGGCCATTTTCCTCTGACTTCGCTCATAAACAAGGTATTTTCACACACAGAACTGCCACCTACTGGATGATTTTTTTTTGATGAAAATTCCAGGAAGTCAGCAGTTTCTGAGATACTCAAACCACCCCTTCTGGCACCAACAAGCATCTGCATGGTCAAAGTCACCATTTTGATGTTTGGTCTGAACAACAACTGAACCACTTGACCATGTATGTATGATTTTATGCATTAAGTTGCTGCCGCACGATTGGTAGATTAGATATTTGCAGCTAGTAACGTGGCCGCTGAGCGTATGTAGTTTTCCTACTCCTCCAATTACAGGGAAATAAGAACACAAGGAAAGGAAGCAGGGCTAAGCCATTTGGTCCTTCTCAGCTGCCTATGCAATCCATAGAACATAGCTGATCAGTGCCAATTTCCTGTACTGACACCATACATGTCTGTTTTGAAGAAGCCCAGTACCTAAGCCTCAATAACTTTGTACAGATAATTCCAAAGATTCACTATTTTCTTAGTGAAGAAAACTAATATTCAGGAAATGCAAATGTTGGGAAGGTAAATAACATGTTGGCCTTTATTGCAGGGTGTTTGAGTGTAAGTTTCAGGATGTTTTAATGAAATAGGACCATGGTGAGACTTCACCTAGAAGATTTGTACAGGTTTGATCTCTCTGAAATATTTGATATAGGTGTTGGATGACTGGAGGACAGCAAATGTGGTAACCTTAATCAAAAAAGAAAGGGAAGATAGGCCAGGTAGTTATAAAGCTTATAAAGCTTAGGGGATTTACTTGATTAAAAAAAATTCTGAGGGACAAAGAGTAATCAATGATAGTCAGAATTGTTTCATGGGGTGATGATTTTCTTTTGAGATGACAAAATGTATTGAAAGGAGTAAACAGTTGATGTTTCAGGTTGAGACCATTTATCATGAAGAAGGCAAATGTGATGTTAGCGTTTGTTTCAAGAAGAGTAGGGTATAGATAGATAGATAGATACTTTATTCATCCCCATAGGGAAATTCAACTTTTTTCCAATGTCCCATACACTTGTTGTAGCAAAACTAATTACATACAATACTTAACTCAGTAAAAAAAAATATGATATTGCATCTAAATCACTATCTCAAAAAGCATTAATAGTAGCTTTTTAAAAGTTCTTAAGTCCTGGCGGTAGAATTGTAAAGCCTAATGGCATTGGGGAGTATTGACCTCTTCATCCTGTCTGAGGAGCATTGCATCGATAGTAACCTGTCGCTGAAACTGCTTCTCTGTCTCTGGATGGTGCTATGTAGAGGATGTTCAGAGTTATCCATAATTGACCGTAGCCTACTCAGCGCCCTTCGCTCAGCTACCGATGTTAAACTCTCCAGTACTTTGCCCACGACACAGCCCGCCTTCCTTACCAGCTTATTAAGACGTGAGGCGTCCCTCTTCTTAATGCAAATTGCTTAATTAATTGCTTAATAAAAGCAAAGATGTAATGTTGAGGCCTTATAAAGCACTAGTGAGGTCTCACTTGGAGTCTTGTGAGCAGTTCTGGACCACTTATCTAAGTAAGGATGTGCTGATATTGGAGAGGGTTCAAAGGAGGTTCATTAAAATGATTCCAGGATTGAAAAGCTTATCATATGAAGAGCATTTAATGGCTTTAGACCTCAACTCACCAGAATTCAAAGAATGTGGGATGACCTCTTTGAAACCTATCAAATGTTGGAAGGCCTCAATACTATGGATGTGGAGAGGATGTTTTCAATGGTGGGGGGAGTTGAAGGTCAGAGGAGACAGCCTCAGAATATAAGGGTCTCCTTTTAGAACGGAGATGAGGAAGAATTTTTTTAGCCAGAGACTGATGAAACTGTGGAACTTGTTGTCACAGGCAGCTGTGGAGGCCAAGTCATTAGAAATATTTAAGGGAGAGGTTGATAAATTCTTGATTAGACAGAGCATGAAGGGATATGGGGAGAAGGCAGGAGAAGGGAGAATGTTTTTTGTATTTGCAGTTTGTCTTCTCTTGCACATTGGTTGTTTGTCATTCATTGATTGTGTGTAGTTTTTCAATGATCCTATTGTATTTCTTTGTTCTACTGTGAATGTCTACAACAAAATGAATGTCAGAGTAGTGTATGGTGACATAAACATACTTCAATAATGAAGTTACTTTGAACTTTTTAGAAAAAATGTGAATTCACTGGAGAAGATGCAAGGAGTTTAATCAGGTGTTCCCTGGGAAGGATTCATTCAGTTATCATTCCCTCTGTGATTCCCTTGTCCATTTGTCTCTCCTCACTGACCTCCCTCCCAACACTTATCCCTGCAAGCCACCCAGGTGCTACATCTGCCCCTACACCTCCTCCCTCACCTCCATTCAGGCCCCAAACAGATCTTCCAAGTGAGGCAACACTTCACCTGCGAATCTGCTGGAGTTGTCTGTTGCGTCCAGTGCTACCGATGCAGCCTCCTCAACAATGGTGAGACCCATCATAAACTGGAGGTGGACTGCCTTGTCGAGCACCTCCACACCATCCGCAACAAGCAGGACTTCCCGGTGGCCAAATCCTTTTAATTCCAATTCCCATTCCAACATCTCAGTTAATGTGCCAAGATGAAGCCACCCTCAGGGTGGAGGAGCAACACCTCATATTTCATCTGTTTAGCCTCCAACCTGAATATTTATTTCTCATTTTGGTAAACAAATTCCCCCCCCCCACCTTCTATTCCCCACTCTGACCTTTTACCTCTTCTCACCTTCCTATTACTTCTCTTTGGGTCTCATCCTTCCCCTTCTCCTATGGTCCACTCCTCACCTATCTTCTCCATCCCTTGGCTTTTCCCACCCACCTAGCTGCAATTATCACCTTCCAGCTAGCCTCCCCCCCCCCCCCAACTTCTTATTCCGGCATCTTCCCCCTTCCTTCTCAATGTTTCCATGGATGCAGCCCAACCAGCTGGGCTCATCCAGCATTTTGTGTGTGTTGCTTTGGATTTCCAGCATCTGCACACTTTCCTATGCTTATAGTTCATAGAAATCAAATCAATGCAAATGGCTTCATACATGGAAATTCTGTGTAACTGTTATCAATAGGATGAAATTTGAAATTAATCGAGCAGACCCTGCTGGGCCTGGTCCAATATCACACTCCCCCTGGGTAGATGCAGAAGGCCAGTGTCACTGGACCTTGTTGGTTTGGAGTGTAGAATTGTTATTTTCTTTTAGTTTAACTTTGTTATGCTTATTTATATTTTTATATAATCACCTATATATATGTAATTGTTTACTGAGTTTTCCAGTGGTTACAGTTGCGTCTGTATTTTTCTGGAAACTTCTTGGTTTCAGCGGCTGGTGTCATATTATTTGAATCTGGCTATCTCATTGGTTAATGGTTATTAATAGAATTTCTGTTGTCAATATTCTGGTATAGAAGACCACACTACTTTTAAGCCTTTCTCTTTTCTTTGTCTCATAGCATGTTCATTCTTTGCTCTTGTAATACTTAATAAAACAATCATGAGCAAAACAGTTTAGACCTCATTCTTGACTTCTGAAAAACCTTTTTGTTGTAAAAATATCAGGGTCCAACAATCTCTTCATCAGCTGGTGAGGTATCAGCAATGACTTGGCCTCAGGCTCTGTGACAATGGGCAATGAAAACCGGTGAGGATGTGAAGTTACTCAATAAATCTGCATTAGTAATCAAACAAAGGGAGAAAAAACACCTCCAGTAATCTGGTGTGAAATTGTCCCAGAGAGCTGTAGAGCTGTGCAGGCAGAGTTATTGAATAAATTCGAGTATCGCCTCAGAATAAAAGAACATCTCTTTAGAATAGAGATGAGCAGGAATTTCTTTAACCAAAAGTTTGTGGAATTCACTACCACAAACGACTATGGAGGTGAAGTCATTGGGTATACTTAAAGTGAAGATTTTTTTCTGGGTATATTTAAAATAGGTTCTTGATTAATAAGGGTGTCAAAGGTTTTGGGAAGAAGACAGGAGAAAGGGATTGAAAGGGAAATAAATCTCTCAATCTATGATCAGATTGTGGAGCAGACTTGATGGGCCAAATGGCCTATTTCTGGTCGTATGTTTTATGGTCTTAACCGGACAGTATCCAAAAATTTTACTTGGTGATCGAAACATCAACAATAGCTTTCAAAAATAATTGGATAAAGGAGGGGGAAAGTCAGGCTTTAATTTAAGAGCACAGGTGTGGAACTATGCAAATAACTCAGTGAAAGAAAAGCCTTATGTTAAGTAGTCCAAAGAACCTGTCTCTGAAAAAAAGCAATTATCAAGCCAGCATATAAATGATCTGTGTTCCTTTCGCAATATAGAACTGGTGGAGAAGATCTGGACATCAGGAAACTACTATTTCAATTCCTTTGAATGATTGGCTAGATAGATAGATAGATACTTTATTCATCCCCATGGGGAAATTCAACTTTTTTTCCAATGTCCCATACACTTGTTGTAGCAAAACTAATTACATACAATACTTAACTCAGTAAAAAATATGATATGCATCTAAATCACTATCTCAAAAAGCATTAATAATAGCTTTTAAAGAGTTCTTAAGTCCTGGCGGTAGAATTGTAAAGCCTAATGGCATTGGGGAGTATTGACCTCTTCATCCTGTCTGAGGAGCATTGCATCGATAGTAACCTGTCGCTGAAACTGCTTCTCTGTCTCTGGATGGTGCTATGTAGAGGAGATGTAGAGGATGTAATCACTTGTAGAATGATGTTGGGAATCCAGTAGAACCCTTCCAGAATGTTCAACAAGATATTTAAAAAATGTTTCATATGCTAAGGACTTAGTCTAAAGCTGCTGAAAGATTTATCTAACTTCATACTATTTTATGGCAGTTTCAAGCATCGGGGTACCATGGACCACTCCACAGCTTGCTACCTTTCCAATGCAGTGGTATGCAGCTCTCAGTCAATATAAACCATCAATTTACAAAATAATATCTTCAAACTATACCATATATATCTGCGCTAGAAGAACTAGGAGTAAAATTGCATTCCAGAATTATTTTCAGTAAGTTAGAAGTACATTATCATTATGTATACATTATACAAACTTGAGATTCATTGCTTTACAGACAGCCACAAAACAAAGAAACCTGAAAGGACCCATTTTTAAAAATCTGTCAAACACCCAATCTGCAGAGAGAGAAAAAAATTGTGCAAACAAAAGTGAGCAAATAGCATTCAGAACAAAAGTGAGTCCATAGACGTGAAGCCTGGACCAGGCCACAGTCTCAGCATCAGTTTAGCGCTGAGACGAGTAAATGTCATGGAGCCCTCAGACGTGAAGCCCAGAGTGGCTACCAGGCCACAGTCTCAGCATCGGTTTAGTGCAGAACCGAATAAACGATGTAGTGTAGTGAGCAAAACCAGCCCAGCCCGTGCCTCTTGTCTTTTTCAATCCATCTGGCCTGGCATTTAAATCATCCAAACATCAGGTAATTTCTAGTACTAGGACCCAAGCAATGTAGACTCAATACGCTTTGGGTCTGGAACCCGCTGCCACATTTCAGCCCTTACCCGACATTCCCAAATCTCCTGGCAGTTAGATCGATCAAATCTCACTCTTGGCCTAGATGAACAGGGCTCAAATCTGCCTCTCCTCCATTCTGAATTTACTCTGTTCGCCTCATCCCAACTTTGCCTTGAATGTGCCTCGATCTCGCTTTGACTTCACCTCGCCCCCGTACGCTTCGACCTTCAACTCAGCCTCGCCTTTGCTCACCTCACCATTGTTTGCAGTGATCATTTACCATAAATTTTACAAGAAAAAGTGTTATTAATGAAGTATTTAGTTGTTCTCTTTGTTTTGTTTGCCGCCGGTGAGCTGGGCCTCACCAACACCATCTTAAACTGGAAAATAAGATCAGAAATTTACAGTGCATTGAGTTTTGAACTATTGAATTACACTTACCAGTACGTGCATATCTACCTGTAGCTTTTGACATTGACAGATCAAATTCTTTGTGGCGATTACCATACACCTACCAAAGCCCTTCTGCTGTATTATTCCATGAAAGTGAGTAGCTTCCTGAAAATTTACTCAAACCTTCATTCTTCACATCTGAATTTTGATAATGTTTGCTAGTGACCTATTAAACAATAGGTTAACTAAACAATTAATCTATTCAGACAACACATCTGAAGTCACAGCAACCCACAGAAGGAAGGAAATTGAACCACTCTAGGACTCTCAGTTGGCCTGAGTATTACATAGAGGAAGACATTTCGAGGCGATAATCTTTTATTCTTCAAGCAGAAAAATTTAGAGTGGTGGCTAAAGATACTGCTCTTGAAACTGAAGGCAAATTATTGACTAGATTATGTAATTGGCAGAACAGAGAAAGGGAATGCAAATAATTGGTACCTACTCTACAGGCTGGATTAATAGATTACATCCTGCAATATGTGTTTGGACAACAATTATTCAATTTTCAAGATATAAAGAGGAACGTTTAAATAGTGAGAGAAAAAATAGTTCCACTCTTTTGTAAGTTTGGGACTAGTGGGCCTAGTCTAAAAATTATAGACAGGTCTTTTAGGAATGAAGTACGAAACACTTCCACACACAGCATTTTGTAGAAGTCTGGAACTTGCTTCAGGTCAAATGTTGATTTTAAATCTGAGATTGATAGATTAATATCAAAGATATTAAGGAATATGGGTTAAAAAGGGAATTATCATGAGTTAGCCATGATGTCATTGAAAGCTGGAACTGACACAAGGCGTTAATTTGTTTATTTTTATTCTTATATTCCTGTAATGTCAATTTTGCAATTGCCTTATTTGAGTTTTTTTTGTAGGCAATATTTCTGGCATTATCATTTATAATACAATCAAGATTGAGTAGTGTTCTGACATTAATTAGCATGTTACAATTAAGAGTGAGTCAGCCTCCAATTACGAGAATAAATAGCTCTGGTTAATCTCTAAAATATTTCAGTGCAAGACTGGTGATGCAGGGAAAGGATATATTAATGTCTCAAAGAAATCTCTAGGATGGTGTTAACATTCAAATTTGAAATGATCATTTCCCTGATATTAGTTGTCAGAATGGCACAGAGTAAACAAACAACATTTCCTGAGAGGCAAAAATAGAGAAGAGTCTGATAAAGATGCAACACCAGCCCAAGATTAACTCAACAGCTGCATCAAAACCCTATTCATTTCACTGTGATAATGGGAGAGTATCTAAGCAGATGAAAACAAATTTATCATGAGAGAATTATAACATTTAAAAAGTATTGTGCTTAATTATTCTTTTCGTATGTAACAATGCACAGTGTATTATTTGTGTAATTACTGAAAATGGGATCTTAAGGGAACATTTGTCAGTGTTGGATTGATAGTGTTTATTTAAAGCTTAATTTGCCATAAGGTTTTCATGTTTCCATCTACAAAAAGCCACGTTTCACTTTGCAGGAGTTACTATTAATTTTCTTCTTGATGTTTCTTTTTAAAGTTCTTTTTAAAAAATTGTTCTTTCATCTCTGGGGTTTGGGTTATAATCGACCCCAGACTGACGGATGATAATCTTTGCGGCCTGTAAGTGATTGTTAGCTAAATGAGTCTGTGGTAGTTTCAATCCTAGTAGGCACAGGTCCATAGGCCTAAGTGCCCATAGTTAAGCTCTATTTGGCATCAATTACCAGTGTTACTCAGTGAAGCCACAAGAATGAGAGATGTGGGAAATAGAACTATCACACTGGCACTGTAGGGAATATTCCTTTGAGGCTTTGGTTGAAAATTATTAACGGAATTGACCCCTTCCAGACAGCATGAAACTCAAAGAATAAAAACATTTCCTTAAGCTTTCAGCCTTGTAATCACTCCCACATATGCATTACTCTGTACTTAATCAAATTCTTTTATATCTCTGCTCATTCTTAACAGAGGCAGAATGAGTGGAAATTACACCATACTAACCCTGTGGCAGCTCCAGAACTTCTACTGCAGCAAACAGGAGGAAATTTGCATTTATAAAATGCACTGGATTCCCAAAATGTAGTCAGAATCAATAATAAGAATTACATTTGGTCACAATTTGCCGTTTATTTGGAGTGACATTCATTCATGTTGTAGCTGTACAAAACATTGGTGAGACCAGACTTGGAGCACTGTGCATAGACAAGAGGAAATCTGCAGATGCTGGAAATCCAAGCAACGTACACAAAATGCTTGAGGAACTGCTGAAGGGTCTCGATCCGAAATGTCAACTGTACTCTTTTCCATAGATGCAGCCTGGCCTGCTGAGTTCCTCCAGCATTTTGTGAGCACTGTGCATAGTTCTGGTTGCCACTCTACAGGAAGAATGTGGGAGCAATAGAGAATCCAGAAAATTCACCAATATGTTGCCTGAAATGCAGGACTGTAGTTATAAATAATATTGCATATTTTGCAAGGCTGGGTTTATTCCCACTGGAGGCTGACGGGTGACCTTATGGAAGTTTATGAAATGAGTAGATCGGGTATATATTAAGAATTGTTTTCCCAGGGAATCTAGAACTCGAAGGCACGTTTAAAGTGAAAGGGGAGAAATTTAGAAGAAACCTTTGGAGTGAGTTTTAGGGTGGTGGTGGTGTATATCTGGAGTTAGTTGCCAGAGGTGGTGGAGGCAACACTATGACTATGCTTAAGAAGTGTTTGGCCAGATAGGATAGGAGCAGATAAATGCAGGCCTAATGCAGCCATGACAGACATCATGCTCAGCATGGACGAATAGGACTGAAAGAGCCTAATTCTGCACTGTACAAGTCTGTGATGTTATGAGGTATATTTAAAAATATAGTTATCCCCATATACCTGATAGGTGATACCATCATCTTTAATATTTGTTTAGTTGGGATTAAAGCACATTTTAGTCAATGGTGCAAATCCTGCATACAAATTTAAGTTATTAAACTTTCTGATGAGACTTTTGTTTCTAATCAGAGGCACAAGAACACTACATTGTTTAATTAATGAAAGTTGGCTTTGTCAGTGACGGATTAAAAGTATTTGCTTAATTTTGAATTTACCTTAAGATTGGATGCCTTCGTCTTTTAACGGATGATGTTTCACCAAATAGGACCATAGCTAAAGCATGCAGTACAACCACAGAGAAAAATACATGAAAAATAAAGAGATACACATTGGCATTGCGATCACCTATAAGAAACACCACAGAGGTGTGGACTGAAGAGATCATAACAAGAGGAGGACAGAGGAAACAATTCAGGGATGATATCAGCATCTCCTCTGAAAATGTAGCACTTGTAGAAATCCCTGCATCCAGCATCAATCCAACCGGAGAAGGAGTGTGTTGGAGACCTCTGAGGACCTTGAGACCCTTTTGGAGCAAAAGGAAGTCTTGCAAAAATGGAAAGGAATGTGCTACCTCCACCCATCCACCCTGTGGCAGAGGCTGCAGGTGCCACATGGACCTCGTCAGTCACCTCAGAACCCACAAGAGATAATTTAGCTGCTGGAAGAGAACCATAATGCTACTGAACCTACAGAGACAGTGAACTACAAATGCCACTATGGTTACAATGCTGAAGATGATACAAAGACTTTCGAGGAAGTAAGGGAATACTAGTAATAATTGTGCAGCTAAGTGTATTTAAAGGAGAAGGACAAATCAATCAAGTCTTCAATGAAAATGGTTTTGCATTCTGGAATTATTCTCCAGCGATGAACAATCCAAACTACACAGTTACTGTTTTTCACATTTGCAGGGTGTATGGACAAGCTATGCCTAAGAGTGGCAGTGGGGCATAGTTGTGTTAGCAAATGAAAGGGCAATACTAGGTGAAGGAAGAAAGTCTGAATCATCCCATATTTGCACATTGTTGCAATATCCCCATCCAGACTTGCGGGTTGAATCCTGGCCGATGCACGTCCGGAAGTGGTTTAAGAGCATCCATCCATGTCATGAGAGATCAAGGCCAGATAAATTCCTGCGGGTTGGTCATTGAGAACATAGTTCAGGGATAGAGCTGTTAGCAATGACTCTTTTCATTTAAAACCAGTAAAGTAAATTCAATAAAGTTTACACATTATTGCAATGCACCGTATCATACCATTTGGTATTTTTGTGAGGTTAACTCAGTCTGTTTAATCAAAAACAATCACAAAATTCCCTGCAATTTAAAAAAATATAAATATGTTATGTAAATTATTTTTAAAAACCTAGTTTTATGCTACTTGTAGATTGCTTTTTGAATGTCATCACTTATTATCTTGATCTGGGTTTCTACTTCATCCATTTGTTCGGGCTTTAACTTTAAGTGTCAGGAAGGAGCAGAGTTTGATTAGTAAGAACGAGCAGATTGCAAACATATTAAAACATATGGAACTGCTTATTTGTTAGAAAGGCATAATTCGAAATAGATTAGATTTTTAAACAATTTAAGTCATTGTTAATTGTAATAAATGAGGCTTGACAAGTCTCCAAAACTTCTCGTGAAGCAGGAGCTTGCAATATCTAGATCCCTTCTGAAGAATGTAGGGCACCATCCCATTAAAGATCCAGTCATCCATTCTGTCTTGACATTTCCAGATTAGTGCTTTCCTAAACCTTTCAAGCAGTGCACAGTCCTGCCTTGACTGACAAAACCCACCATCTGTGCCCAAACAACCATTCTTTATTCTTTAATTTACTGTCTATTCTTAATTGCCTTTACAAAGATGGTGATGAGCAATGTTCCCTCGAAGATGTGAACATGTGCACAAGCACAAATCTTTTGCTTCTGTGCACAAAAGGTTGTCACCCTTTACTTTGTTGGCATGTTAAGTACATTTCACAATCGTACACAATTACATTTCATTTTCTGGTTTCTGATGTGGACAGTGTTGACAACGTGGAGTTTGCAATGATTTGTCTGTAGATTTTAGAACTGGCTTATTAATATTGTTTTTATTGAAGAAGTTATTGATTCACTATGTCAAATTCCAAAGAAACAAAGGGACTGAAGCGCAAAGGAACTGCTGGTTCATTTAAATTGGAATGGCCAAATAAAACAGTAGAAATTGCTACACCGAAAGCTCATGAGGTCAGGAGCATGCAGCTACGAGAGATATTTATGTACAATACAGAAACCAGAGTTACCTGTGTGTATTGTTGCGATACCAAAGTTGCTGGAGAATTTGCCTGTGGGATGAAGTGGAGTGATATTTGGAAACTTGATTTTTTAAAGCATCGTTAAGCAAGTCAATCATATAGAGACAGTGTGCAAAAGCTCAGGCAAGAAAATCCCTCATTACCCACTATGTGTGCACTGAATTTTATACATGGAGGTATTCATTTTAACAGCTCCAAAACACTGCAATAAGAACTTTGATCTCCTCTGGGTTTGATCAGTTTTTGCTTTTGTTCATCTGCACAAAGCATACATAGCAGGCACAACACAAGATTTTTGTGCACACTGGTCATTACAAATTAGAGGGAGCATTGATGATGAGCTACCTCCTTGTACAGCCTCATTCCTTGTGGTGAAGGAGCTCCCACATTGTTATTGCTTGGAAAGCTCCACGCGTTTCCAAGGATTCATATACTCTACCCTGGTAAATCTTCCATTAAGTCTGCCAGCCTTATCGTGGCAATGTATTTAGGTTGTATGTCTCTGTTAAAATGTAAATGGGTTACTTGGAGGCAACATTGCAGCATGGTGGTTAGTATAACACAATTCCACCACTGTCTGTACAGAGTTTATACGTTCTCCCCATGACAACATGGGTTTCCCCTGGTATTCCTCTTTCCTCCCGCATCCCAAAGAAGTATGGATTAGTAGGTTAATTAGTCACATGGGTGTAGATGGGTGGCACAGGCTCGTTGGGCTGGAAGTGCTTGTTACCATGCTGAAACTCTAAATTGAGAAAAGGGAAAATAAAACCTCACTGAATACACTAATTGAACCCCTCTATCATAATAATACTCTATCATAATCCTGCTCACGTAGGATTTAGAGTCATAAGGTCATAGAGCATATAGCATGGATACAGGCCTTTTGGTCCAGTGAGTCCATACTGAACATGATGCCATTCCAGCTAGAATCGACTTTCTGCATTTAGCCCATACCCCCCAAGCTCCAGCTTCATGTACTAGCCAAGTGCTTCTAAAATTATACCACTGTACTTAACTCAGCAAGTTCCTGTAGCAGCTCATTCCATAGCCTCACCACCCTCTGCGTGCAAAATTTGCCATTCAGGTCCACTTTAAATATTTCCCCTCTCACTTTAATCCTTTGTGCCTTAGTTTTGGACTCCCATGCTGGAGAGAAGACTGCTACCATCCACCTTACCTATGCCTCTCATAATCTTAAACATTTCTGTAAAGTCACCACTCATTCCCCAAGGAATGAAGACCTAGTCTGGCCAACCTCTTCATGTCAGGCTCGCTAGTCCTGGCACACATTCTCATAAAGCTTTTTGGAACTTTTTTTCCAGTGTAATCACATCTTTCCTATAATAGGGTGACCAGAACTGTACCACATCCAGAAGCAGCCTTGGAAACAACTTATACAACTGCAACTTAATGTCCCATCACCGATACTCATTGCTCTGACTGATAAAGGCCAGCATACTACACACTATTTTCACCTTTCTGTCTACCTGTGATGCCACTTTCAACAAATTGTGCATCTGTATTGCTGAGTTCCTCTGTTTCTTTAAACCCTCTAGTACTCTACCACTCCTATGCTCCTTTGACTTTCCAATATGCATCACCTCACACTTATATACAATCTATATTGAAATCCATTTGCCAATCCTCATCCCACTTCCCTAACTATTCAAGATCCCATTGTAATCTACAATAATCTTCTTCACTATCATTAATTTTAAGTCATCGACAAACTTACTGATCAAGCCTTGCGCATTTGCATCCACCTTATTTATATAAATGGCAAATAACAGGAGTTCCAACATTGACCCCTGTAGTGCACCACTCGTCACTGGCCTCCATTCCAAGTAACAAGCCTCCACAACCATTCTCTGCTTCCTTCCTCCGAGCCAATTTTGAATCCACCAAACTATCTCCCCATGGAGTCCATGGGATGTAACTTGCAAGCTAGCCTGCCATGCAAGACCTTGTTGAAGGCTTTGTTGAGGTCCAAATAGACAATATCCACTGCCCTCCCTCCATCTACATTTTAGATTATTTCCAAAAACTCTGAAAGGTTTGTCAAGCACAACTTCCCATGCACAAAGCCATGGTGACTCCTTCTAATTAGACTGTCTATCCAAACTCTCTCCAGTAACTTCCCCACCACTAATACAGGCTGACCGGGTTGTAGTTCCCTGGTTTGTCCTGTTACCCTTAAAAACAAAACAACATTAGCCACCTCCCAGTCTTTTGGAATTCCTCCAGTGGCTAACGACGGTCTTGAGCAATCATGATGTTCTACTCAATAAACACCAAAGAGAAATTTCATCAAAAATCCCAGCTGTCTCCTCTGGTTCAAGACATAGGCAGTCCTGCTGCTCTCTAAGGAACTTACTCTCTTCCTAGCCACCCTTTTACTCCTAATATGGCTCCAGAACCTCTTAGGATTTTCCTTAACCTTACCTGCCAGATCCATCTCATACCCTCTCTTTGCCCATCAAGGGATTCACTTGATCCTATCTCCTAAACCCAATGTATGCTTCTTTATTTTTCTTGACTACAGCCTTGATATTGCCAAGGTTCACTAAACTTGCCAGGTTTGCCCTTCACCCTAACAGGAGCAGGCTGCCCCTGAACGCTTGATATCACACTCTTAAAAGACTCGCACTTGCTTTCTTTTTAAACAGGTTAACCCAATAGATCTCTGCTAGATCCTGTCGAATTTCACCAAACTTAGTCCTGCTCCAGTTTAGGACCCTAACCAGTGGACCTGTCCTATCCTCTTCCTTCACTATCTTAAAACTAATAGGATTATGGTTTCTAAGGCCAGAATGCTCCCTGACTGCATCTTCTGTAAATTTCCCTGCCTGGTTTTCCAAAGGGAGGTTTAGTACTAAATCTTCCTCAGTCTGGCCCTCTATATATTGACCCAGGAAACATTTCACAAATTCCACCCCACTCAAGCCCTTAACACTCTGGATAATCCAGTCAATACCAAGGAAATTAAAATCTCCCATTAATACAGTGAATGGCCGAGCCCTTGGAACGTTTTGGAACAAAGAAACCTAGAAGAGCAAGTACATAGTTCACCTGAAGCAACATCCCAAATGGGCAGTGAGGTGAAGGAGGCTTTGGGCATATTGGCCTTTGTGAATTCGAGCACTGAGATGTGACATTACATTGAAGTTGTACAGACAGAGGTGTGGTGCACTTGGTATACTGTGTACAGTTTTTGTCACCCTATTATAGGAAAAGACAATCTTACACTGGAAAGAGTCCAGAGAAGTTTCACAAGGATTCTGCCAGGACTTGAATGCCTACGTTATAGAGATAGCTCAGACAGGCTATGACTTTATTTCTATGACTTCTGCAGCTTAATGTGAAAAAGACTAAGGAGCTTGTGGTGGACCTGAGGAGCGCTAAGGCACCAGTGACCCCTATTTCCATCCAAGGGGTCAGTGTGGACATGGTGGAGAATTACAAATACCTAGGGATACGAATGGACAATAAACTGGACTGGTCAAAGAACACTGAGGCTGTCTACAAGAAGGGTCAGAGCCGTCTCTATTTCCTGAGAAGACAGAGGTCTTTTAACATCTGCTGGACGGTGCTGAGGATGTTCTACGAGTCTGTGGTGGCCAGTGCTATCATGTTTGCTGTTGTGTGCTGGGGCAGCAGGCTGAGGGTAGCAGACACCTACAGAATCAACAAACTCATTCGTAAGGCCAGTGATGTTGTGGGGGTGGAACTGGACTCTCTGACGGTGGTGTCTGAAAAGAGGATGCTGTCCAAGTTGCATGCCATCTTGGACAACGACTCCCATCCACTCCATAATGTACTGGTTAGGCACAGGAGTACATTCAGCCAGAGACTCATTCCACCGAGATGTAACACTGACCGTCATAGGAAGTCATTCCTACCTGTGGCCATCAAACTTTACAATTTCTCCCTCGGAGTGTCAGACACCCTGAGCCAATAGGCTGGTCCTGGACTTATTTTTCCACTTGGCACGATTAACTTATAATTATTTAATTATTTATGGTTTTATATTGCTATATTTCTTCACTACTCTTGGTTGGTGCAGCTGTAACGAAACCCCATTTCCCTCAGGATCAATAAAGTATGTCTGTCTGTCTGTATTCTGCAGAATGTAAGAAATTGATGGGTGACATTATAATGGTGAACAAAATCATGCAAGTCATAGGTCAAGTAATCATGCATGGTCTTTGTTCCCAGGGAAGGGGAACTAAAAACTGTATATTTAAGGTGAGGGGGGTGAAAGACTTAGAAGGGCCCTGAGGGATACATTTTTAATGTAGAGTGTAGTGTGTATATGGAACAAGCTGCCAGAGAAAGTGGTTGAGGCAGGTACAATAACAGCATTACATGGATAGGAGAAGTTTAGACTAGGATATGGGCCAAACGAGGGCAAACTGAATTAGCTGGGTAGGCATCATAGTCAGCATAGAGGAGTGGGGCCGAAGAATCTGTTTCCATGGCAATATACACAACAGGTTGGAGGATCTCAGCAAGTCAGGCAGCACCTACGGAGAGGAATAGGTGAATAGGAATAGCCAACGTTTCAGACCAAAACCTTTCATCAGGCCTGTATTACTCTGTGACTTATATTCGACTTCCCTTTAGTACTTGGCTAACTTTCTCGAATATTTGCCCCAATAAGTTCCAGCGTTCGTACCAAACGCCACTTCGCACCAGCCTCGATATCCTCTTGCAAGGCTTCCGCCAAATAACCTCATAACCTAATTTCACTCCACGCCAATTCAATCTGCTATTCCACCAGCAATTTAAAGTCTGCAAATTACCATGTAACATCTGGAGTTTCGGGAATTCCTAGCTGCCCCTGATCCGCTGGGACCATCCCTGGGCCGTGGATACGTTGTCTCAGACAATGCCCCGCAGAGGGCGCCGTATAGCCGACACAGGGCCCCTCAGCCACACAAACGGGCGACTGTGCGGTTGAACTCAGTCTGGGTCTCACATTTATTATAAAGGTTAATTGGACACCATTCGGAGCGGGGCAACGCGTGTAGTTTATATGTCTCTGTTAAACCTGTAGCTGCCTACAGCTTTCTTTAATATAACGTAGCTTGTGATCTAAAAGAAAAATATGGCAAAAAAGGAAACCGTTTGCTGTATTTCAGGTTTTATTGGAATGATAGAAGCAGCTCGGGATTATACGCTGTTTAAAACGGAGCTTTTCTAGAAGGCTGCAAACATTAAGGGTGAAGAGTCGTGAAATATCTAGGAATATTGAAAAGATTGTTACACGTATCTCGCATTGTAAAATATTTCGCTGACTGGTTACACAGGTTGGGGGTGGGAAATGGACACCATTTAACAGGGTGTGCGAAACCGACCCACGGAGGACAAGATTTTACAATACTGCTCCTTCTGCAGCTACATTTTAACACGGCTGTGGATTGTGCTGAATGAAGCAAGTTAGGAGTAAACCCACGTCCGGCCGAAGCTCCGTCAAGCCTCCAATAGAGACAAAGGCGGGATTGGAATAACCACCTGCTATCTGCAATCCTACAATGCATCCTTAAAAGACAAACAAAAGACGTTAAAAATCTTAAAGAAGACTATTCATTAGATCGACAAAGGGGAAAAGAAATAAATTATCATAATTAATCCTATCAGTGCTGGTGGGTGGCACGCTGTGTGTCCTTTAAGGTAATGTTGGACACTAGTAATGTTAACATATACACATGCTTTTGTCGAAGGAGGCAGTCAGGGTTTCCACAGGATTTTAGCCGCTTGGTAAACAACCTTCAGGGAAGGAAAAACATGCTGCAGCTGCTGGCTGTAACGAAAACAACATTTTCTGAAGTCACAACGCACACATTTATGTAAAACTATATTAGCGCACACTCGTGTACGCCTAATTATAAAGCCGCAAGTCAAAAATGCCAACTGATTTGGGAATCTTTAACGCCTTTTTAATTTGCACTCCCTATGCGAGCTTTATTTGCGCAATCTGATAGCTGGGTTGGATAATGCTATGGGGGGCTGATATTTATGAATTGTAATCGCGTCTCAAAAGAAAGCGACCTATATTTGCATATGTTGTTTACTTGTTTTAATTGCATTACTGCAAAATGATTAAGATCACTTGTTTTTTCCCTCCACATTATCATCTTCTTATTCCCCACGTTATAAAATATTTAGCTCCCCAGCCTTGTAAATGTTTGGATGCAGTTTCACCACACGTTTACCTCATTCATTTTCACTCCACTTTATTACCAGCATTTGCAATGCCAGATTTCTGCGGAACATTTATTCAGATCTAGTTGCCCTTGGTTTATTTATGCAGTCTCCAGAATTCATCTGGGACCTCCCCTGCGTTTGTTGGGCTAAAGGGGCCCGGGTACCTCACGAGGCAATTCACGACGTTTTATATACATGCATACATACCTAATATAAATACACATACACAGACCTATGTGTGGCTCTGTGTGTGCGTGTGCGTGTGAGAGAGAGCGAGAACTGCCGTTCCCACTACTTTCAATTTTAAAGTTTTGAAAAAAACTATTTAGCAAACTTTATTTGCCAGGACAAAAACCATTATGTATACATATATCTAAACTATATATGGTCCTATTTAGCTGTCAACTTCGTGTATCAGTTGGGAAACTTGTTTTTTTTACAAAAAATATTCAAGGGTTTGGAAAGATCCGCAGAGATCTTGTAGGCAGTTTTGCTACCTCCCATTGATGCTTCTGCAGTCTGGGTGGTCCGTCCACTTTGGTGAGCTGTTGCTTAGCAGCTAATAATAGTAGATGTTTGCTAAGTAATTTGCTTCTTCCTTAGCCAATGGGAATCCGGTCGAGAGGACTTTCCATCAACTCTTTTTGATGGGCTGGAGGCGGGTTTTTCTCTCCAAATGTTGGATGCCTGAGATCGGGGACAGAAGTAAAGATTGAGCTGAAAGAGTTTTTTTTATTCCATGGTGTTAGAAGGACGAGTAAAAGGAGCGAGCGAGCGAGCGAGAGGGAGAAAACTACACGTGGATGTAGAGTCAAGATCCTTGAGGATTTCTGCGCGAAATGTTGGGATGGAAATATCAGGCTTTCGCTCAGGAAGAGACTAGGGACTCTCCAGCTGTTATTCTTGTCACTTTTGGGGAATTATTACTATTGTTGTTGTTGTTGAACCAAACGATCCGCGACTGGTTTCCAGCGACATGGCTTCGGTTTCTAACCTTGCCCGGGACGGTGGAGCACTGCCCCCGAGGTACAGTCATCGAGCCCCGGCCGCTTGCTCGGATCTGCTGCGGAGACCCAGTTACTGCCACGCTGCTTTCGCATTGAAACAGATCTCTAAGGTGCAAAAAGAGAAAAAAAGAATATTGTGCTTGTTAACTCTCTCCTCCCGTGATAACACCAGGAAGTCGGCAGGACTCCTGGAAGTTGTTTTTGAAATTGCTGTATTAATAAGAGCTGGGGGTGTTTCTGAGCCGGACGTTTGTTTAATGCTAGATTGTTGTCTTTAATTTAGAAACTGCACGTCTCCCAGCCAAAAGAATTGTGCTCCGATGCTTTAAAAATAACAGTAGTTGTCAATATTTTCAAAAACTCTCTTCATAGAACATTGATAAAGCATGTCTCCGGTCCATACAGATGTTGGTGAATACCCCGCCTGGGGTTTATGAGATGGGGGTATGTTTAGTGTGTTTGTGCCTACCTCTGTGGTATGTGTGGACACGGTGTTCGAGTGAGAAAGTGTACACAGGTGTGTTCTGCACGCCGTTATCCCTGTGTGTGCGGCTGACCCGGGATGCTGGGATGTTGCGGGTCCAGGGAGCTTTTTAACTAGAAACCTGGCACCGAGATCGCTGAAGTCGAAACCAGGGAAGGGTGTCAGGTTTTCCTTTAACTGAACTACATGGAGATTACTCGTCGCAGAATATGTGACGGAGTGTGTGTCGGGGAAGGTGGGAGAGGCGAATGAGAGGGAAGTTTGCAGAGACGGAGCAGATGTAAAGAGGAGCTTGACAGCTTTAGAGTGCCGCCAATGTACGTTTGGCCAGAGTTGACGGGAAGGAAAGATGACCAACAAAAAAAAAAGATGAAGGGTGATAAAAATGCTCGAAAGCAAATGGACAGAATACGCAGTGAGAATGGCAGGGCTGACGGAGAGATGTGGGTGATGAAGGGGGCGAGCAGAAGGCGAAGGTAAAGGATGCAGGAAAGGATCAACACGGAACAATGAACACCTGACTAAAACTGCTGAGTATGACATTAACAAAATGAGGAAAGCGAGGGGCAAAGAGGGAGTGAAACGATATGATAGATCGAGAAGAAATAGCAGATCGGAAAGGATACAGGAACATTCATGGTGTGGTGGAAAGTGCTGAAGGAGGAAATCTGAAAATGAATCAAGAAAAAGATAAGCAGAATGGGATTGTGATGAGAGGAACCAAAAAGGGGATGATGCAGATGGCATCAAGAGAAATTGAACTTTGTTAGGTTTTCTAAGCATCTATTTTGAAGTACCAGCAGTATTTTTTAGCTTTTCCTAGATTACATCTCTTCATTAATAGTAACCATTTCATTCTGCATTTGCTTTTCTCTTGTTGCCACAGCAAATAAGTTTTCATCTCTGAACTTAACTTTCCTTGCTGTTTGCCAGTTCTGGTGTAACATGTTCTCCCCTTTATCCATTCACTGTCTTTAGCTTCCTTTTTCTGTACCTCTCCTGCGGTTCTCCACTATTTTTGCTTTCTATGCTTTTTGCTTTTTATCTATAAAATTGTGCATACATCCCTTTTTGTTTTTATTTCCATTCTCTTGGTAGCTTTGCTCTCATTTTCCCATTGTTTCTCCTCCACTTGCTTCCCTCTCTTTCATTTCTGCATATGCAAAATTTGCCATCCCATTCTCTCCCCCACCTTGATATAAGTTCCCTCTCTCCTTTACCCTGTTCTCATGATTTCTCTCTTGTCATCCTTCCCTTGCTTCTGTCATTCCTTTCATCTCATTGCCTACCGTTTCCTGTCCATTGCCAGCCTCTCACTTCTTCCTTGTTTAGCATTCCTCTTCCAGTTGCTGCCGGGTCTAATGCTCTTGTCTTTTTACCTTAGGGTAGGGCAGAGGGGCGCTGGGCTCCACTGTGGCTGCGAGCCCATTTCCAGGCCCTGCTCTTCAGGCTGGGCTGCAGAATCCAACGGCATTGTGGCAAGATCCTCTTCATTGGTCTATTGGTCTTTGGAGCTTTTGCTGTTGGCCTCAGAGTTGCAAGCATTGAGACTGACATCGAGCAGCTTTGGGTGGAAGGTAAGAACAAATGAGAACACACAAAGGAAAAAAAACATAAAGGGTCATAGAGTTGGGTTTACTACAATCCAGCTATTGATGATGAAACTCTTGCCTCTACTCAAACCTTGTTTTCAAAGTGACCTTTGTTGTCTAATTTTATCATTGAGTGCCATTTCTATTTTAGATCCAAACTCTTTGCTGCAATTCTTTGAAGTGTGTGGTGTGTCTTTGATGACAAATTCCCCTAATGATGAATCTCTTTATTGCAGATGCTAAAAAACTATATACAATGTGCATCTTCTGTTAACTCGTCAAAAAATACATTGATAACTTATTCCAAAGCATATCAATACTCCATTAGCAATACCAAACTAAGGTTCCTTCCATCCTCTCAGGTGTTTATGAAAGATCCTTCAGCATTGTCCCAAGAACATGCAGGGAAGTTGCTCTTTGTGTCCAGGTCTACATCTAGCCCACAAATACCACCAGAATAACAGATTACAAACAAGAGGAAATCTGCAGATGCTGGAAATCCGAACAACACATACAAAATGCTGGAAGAGCTAAGCAGGCCAGGCAGCATCTATAGAAAAAAAGTACATTCGATATTTTGGGTTGAAACCCTTTGTCCTGAAACGTCGACCGTACTTTTTTTCCGTAGATGCTGCCTGGCCTGCTGAGTTCATACAGCACTTTGTGTCTGTTTGCAAAACAACACATTATCTGTTTTTCTGGGACCTTGTCACGCACAAATTTTTGGTCATGTTCTCTTAATGAAGTTAGAGACCACATTGGCTGTAAAACATTTTAGACGAACCTAATTATGCAAAAAGTTCTAAATTCCTGGAAATGTTTTTTTTTCCACTCTCCATAACCTCATTTATTCCAGTCTCATTCTCAGTTTAACACACACACAAAATACTGGAGGAACACTGCAGCAGTACACATTCTGATTGCTTTTCCATTGCATTGCCAATATTACCTTGGAATTCAGCAAAAATTTTTATATACAGGTATATTTTCCTGGTTATTTATCAGAGAACAGATCATGTTAATGTTTTTGCATTACGCTAGCTGAATTAATACAAGGCTTTGTGTACATTATTTTGGTTTGAAATAGATATGAGTTATGGAGTAATATTTCCTCAAATTTATATTTGTGGGTCAACTGATTATAGTACTTTAGACATGGGAACAGAAAATCATTGTGAAATAAATGTGTTCTGTGGTGAATTGATACTCTACTGGTTCCATTTACTCCTTGCATTTGCACGGCATTGTTTAAACTTTATGATTTGCACAGTTGTCCAAGAGTAGTTCCCTAACATAAAGGAGAGAGGGAGGAAATTATAGGTTATCCGAAAATCTGAAGATGTAAATGTTCAAGCCCCATTAAAACCCTTTAACTGGTTTCCTAGCAAAGAGCCCATTTGTTGCAATTCCCATCGTTACTCCAGGTTGTGGGTGTACTCCAGATGGTGTCCACACTGCAACTGCGAATGCAGGGAGCAACAAGGGGTATTAGAACAGCAGGGCACGATGAGAAAAGTCACTGAATAGTTAAAGCACAGAGGAGGCCTTTCAGTCCCTCAAGAACATACTAGCTCTATATGAGAGGAATCTAGTTATTCCCACTCATTCATCTTCTGCTTGTAGCATTCTTTTAGATAAATATCCAGCTCCCATTTGAGTTGCACAGTTGAAACTTTCTCAATCAACATCCCTGGCAATATACCATCAATCCTGCCCATTGAGTATAAAGAAAGTCAGATAATTTCTATGCCCCTTGGTCTCTGACTGGTGCAATAATAGGAGTAGCTTCTTCCTGTTAATTCTGTCTGTCCCCTTAATGATTTTAACTATCTCCATGAGATCTTCTCACAACCTCTCTGTTACAAGGAGAAAATTCCCAGCTTCTGTACTCTATGCACGTAATAACGTCCTTTACTTTTGGGGATCTGGGCACTGCCGGCAGGGTCAGCATTTTTTGTCCAGCCCTAATTGCTGATGAGAAGTATTAGTGAACAGACTTCTTGAACCAGTGAAGCCCTTCTGGAGATGGTACTTCCACAATACTGTTGGATTGGCTTTTCCAGCATTTAGAAATGTGACAGGATACCAATGTATTTCCAGGTCAGGATGGCATGTGGCTTGGAGGGGAATTTGCACTTGGTGGGGTTCTCATGTGCCTGTGGCCCTTATCCTTCTTGACGGTAGAGTTGTGGATTTGGGAAGTCCTATCTGCTCCAATCAGCAAATGTTTTATTCATACTACTAGGGCCTTCCTTACTTACTGGAGTTACTTTACTTGAGTAAATCTTTTTTGGACTCTCTCCGAAGCCATCATATCTTTTCCAAAGTGTGCCACTTTACTCCATTTTGGGGAGTTTAATTAATCTTTAATAAATATCATGAATTTTTACCTAACTCCTGTACCCGGACTCGACTTAAAATCCCAGATCCTATTTTTTACTACTCTCTCAATCTGTCCTGCAACTTTTAATGAAATGTACACATATATTTCCAGATCTGTCAGCTCCCACACCCCTCCAATTTATATTACCTCTAACAAAATGTATCTCAGTTTAACATTTCATTTGCCACCTATCCACACATTCCAACAGACCTATCTTTACTTTCCTGAAGTTGATTGCTATCCTCCTCAAAGTTCACTATACTTCCAAATGTTGCATCACTGGAAACTTGGAAATTATGCCCTGTATACTTAAGTCTAAATGATTAACGTATATCAAGAAAAGCAGATGGACTCCTCTGTACACTTCTATCCAGTCCAAAAAAAAATCTTCACAATTGCTGTTTTTTGTTATTTGGGCAATTTTCTACCCATACTGCAGTAGTCAACACATTCCATGGCTAATTTAGATAAACTTCTTGTGTATCACATTATCGGTTGTCTTTTGAAAGTCCATGTATACCACATCGACCTCATTTCCTTCATCGATCCTCTCTGTTATTCGATTTAAAAACTAAACCTCTTTAGTTAGTCATGATTTGTCTTTAACAAACCTATGCTGACTTTTGGCAGTCAATCTACATTTGTCTAAGTGACTGCTAATTCTGTTCCTGGTTATCATTTCTAGGCAACCTCCACCAGTGATGTTAAACCCAATGGTCTGCAGAAACTGAGTTTTTCCTTGCCCCCACACAGTTCTAGTGATCCAGGTTTAATCCTGATCTCCACTGCTATCTGTGTAGAGTCTGTACTATTTCTCTGTGACCAAGTGGGGTTTCCTGTGTGTTCCAGTTTCTTAATGAATTCCAAAAATGTTCAATTTACTTAGTGGGTCAAAGGGCCTGTTTCTGAGCGTTATCTCTCTATTTTCAATTTTCTAATTCTAATTCAAGCACCAACCTGAATCAATGGATATATAATTACAAATATCAATGTTATTATTGGTGTTAAGCTTTTAATTAATATTTTATCTCTTATCTCATACATTGGATGGCCTGGTTGTTGATAAGATGGCCCAATAACCATGCACAATCCCATAGATAATGCATTGTGATATCAAGTTAGCATAAGGAATTTTATTTTTAAAGAAGTTAATGGCTCTTTTTAATTTTGAAACAATTTTATCTCAGTTCTCCAGATGCTTAGCTTTTAGCTTGGAAGAAATAATTAAAGAGTTAATGTAATTTTTATGGCATGCTGGTGCAATAGTTATTAGAGCTGCTCCAAGTTGGATCCTGACTCTGAGTGCAGCCTGTGTGGAGTTTCCACGTTCTCCCTGTGACTGCAGGTGCTCCAGTTTCTTCCCACCTCCCAAAGACATGCCTGCTGGTAGGTTAATTAGTTAATGTAAATTACCCCTACTGTTGGTGGTCAGGGAATTGAGGGGTATTTGAGAGAGTATAGTTGCAGAAAGATCAGTGGGAGAAAAAGTTGCTGAGGTTGCTCTAAGAAATCAAAACTGAATTGAAGGATGTGTAATGGTAAACTGCAGCTCTATGAGGAACTAGGAGGGGAAATGGGACTCATAGGGTCTTTAGCTGACAGCCAGAATGGATTCAATTAGCTGATTGGCCTCCTCCTGCCTTGTAATAAGTAAAATTCCTCTAGTGCAACCTATAAGACAGCTCATGTTTCTGAAATTGTCAAATATTTGTTAATAAATTAAGTTCCTAAGATAAAAAAGAAAATACAACTTTCAATGTTGGAAGAAAATGGCATTTGGATATAGACATTCAGTTGTTGACTTTGAAGGGTTAAGTCAGCCTTGAAGCAGCCATGTTCAGCAGCTTATGTTTCCAAATGCAATTTACAATAACATAGTCATCTACTGGTAGAAATGTAGCATAGCTTCAGAGTGTAGTAGTGAGTGGTTTATCGCAGACTTTGATTTCAGCCGTTTCAAGCTGCTATTTATTACACGACTAATTTGTCTACTTTAACTGTGAACACACTTATGTGCCCTTCTTCTATCTCTTAACCGAGCTTCTCCTTTCTTATTTTTCCAGTCTCCCCCACATTGCTGTTTTTATTTTAACAGTTGTATGGTAATTGCTACCTTTGGGTTTTTTTTGTCTCTCTCCATGACTTTCTTCCTTCTCCTGTGAGCCGTGCTTCCTCTGACTCTCCCATCTCCCTCTAATTCAGGCAGTTCAGGGCCATGTGTTCAATTTAGTTTTCACACTCCAAACCTTTATAAACCTGCTCTTGACTCCCCACCATTCCCCCGAAAAGTTTCTGCAGTCTTGCTCCCGGGAGCAGATGTAGTGTGTGAAATTTACGCCATTTTGAGCTATTGACCCAGCATGGAGTTATGTATGTGTGTGTGTGTGTGTGTGGTCCTAGACTATTCCTGGACTCCATTCAACAATAAAGGGAACCTCTCTTACGAAACCTGAATGCCATTAAAGTTTACCCACCTGTTTGCACACAAGATTTCCACAGCAGTTGGAAAAAGAATAAAGAAGAGTCTGATACCTCTCCTAATTCTTTCATCTTGCTTTTTTCAAAAAAAGTTTTTTTTCCCTCTCTAGAAACAACACCATGGGGAAGAGCAGCTGTTCTTACTTTTATGTTCTAAAGCACTGCATCTTTTTGTTTAATAAGCTGCATTTGCAAGACTGCACAACTTATGTTAACCCTTTAAGGAACACTGGTAGAATTTTTCAAAAATAACTTTGTGGTTTGCAGATACTTTAAAAATGCCCTGTAAGAGCTTGATTTCCTCATTTTTTAAAATCTGTTTTCCTTGCTGCTTAACAAGGTTGGGCATATAAGATTTCATTAGACAACTTGCTTATGAGCTACCGGTAACAAATTAGCAGTTTGCTTTTATTTCTTTTGCTCCACTGCATCGGAATTTTAAAAGTACCAGGCTGCTCCTGAACTATTCTTCAGGCAGTTTGATAAAGTTTTCATGGTGATTCCTCTTATAAATGAAATTTATGAGTTTACTGCTGGAACAGGTCCTTCAATTCTCCAGCAATTCACCTACTTGCAGTTTCTCCTTTGCTCAGAACAAACTGTTCGTGTCCTTCATCGTCAGTGTCTCCTCATATGTGTAGCTGACACAAGGAAACTCTCTGGAGGAACCACATTCCACCATTCTTGGTCAGACCTGGAAAAGTGTTTAACTTTTGTACTGTCGTATAAGAAAGGTTGATTGATGATAGCTTATTCATTTTATGCTTTCTGTAATTGTTTAATTTTCCAGAATCTCTCTAGAAATGTAACAGCATTAAGGTGCTGCATACTTGTTGCTGAGTTATGGTGGATGTGCATTAAGTGGAAAAATATGTTGGGAAGACCAGTACTGTATCATGGGATAATGTCATCTTGAAATTAGTAAATAAGTTATAAAGGAACGTTAAAGGGTTAATGATGTGTATTGGACAACAGGAATTATGAGTACAGTATCATAGAGATGAGAATAATTTCTTTAGTCAGAGGTGGTGAATCTGTGGAATTCAGTGCCACAGACAGCTGTGGAGGCCAAGTCATTGGATATATTGAAGGCAGAGATTGACAGGTTTTGATTAGTAAAGTTATCAAAGGTTCTGGGGAAAAAGGTAGGAGAATGGGTTTGATATGGATAATAGAAACATAGAAAACCTACAGCACAATACAGGCCCTTCGGCCCACAAAGTTGTGCCAAACATGTCCCTACCTTAGAAATTACTAGACTTCCCCATAGCTCTCTATTTTTCTAAGCTCCATCTACCTATCCAAAAGTCTCTTAAAAGACCCTATTGTATCTGCCTCCACCACCGTTGCTGGCAGCACATTTCACGCACTCACTACTCTCTGAGTAAAAAACTTACCCCTGACATCACCTCTGTACCTACTCCCCAGCACCGTAAACCTGTGTCCTCTTGTGGCAACCATTTCAGCATTGGGAAAAGCCTCTGACTATTCACATGATCAGTGTCTCTCATCATCTTATATACCTCTAACAGGTCACCTCTCATCCTCCGTTGCTCCAAGGAGAAAAGGCCGAGTTCACTCAACCTGTTTTCATAAGGCATGCTCCCCAATACAAGCAACAACATCCTTGTAAATCTCCTCTGCACCCTTTCTGTGTCTTCCACATTCTTCCTATAGTGAGGTGACTAGAACTGAGCACAGCTGTGGATAATAAATCAACCATGATGGAATGGCAGTGCAGACCTTATGGGCTGAATGACCTAATTCGGCTCCTGTGTCTTATAATAATAATTAATCAACAGTATAACTTAATTCCTTGCCCATGCTATTGATGAAAAAGAATAAATAGGTTAATTACATAATGCAACATTATTGTGGTTTATCAGTATGTTAGTTAATATGCTTTATATTTGAATAGCTACTTGTCTCATTTCTGCTTTTGTTCTTATTTTGGATCTTGTCACAGTTTCTGATTACCTTTGCATGTGTCTCACTATATGGTCTGTTATGTGGAAAGTGGAGGATGACTCCAGTTTGTGGGTCAAATACACTTGGAAACGCTAACAGGCAATGACAAGGAGTGAAATAATTTGGAACTTCTACATTTCAGTAATCGAGTCATTTTTTTTCCTGAACCACCATGTAAATATTTGAAATTCAGCTTCTGAGTACAAACTATATGAAAGAGTTGACACTTTGCATTTTAAAAGAAATGGAGGGTTGAGCTGGTTGTGTTAGAGCCCCAGCAATCCCCCATGGCTTGTTCAAAAGTTCCTATCTGAATCATGTTTAAGTGGTTCACCAGCCAGTTTCTCACAAATACTGCACTTTTCTGTTAAGCAGTGTTGAAAGGACCCTGGGCAAATCTTTGAGTTGATTACAATCTGTCTGGAAAGTAACCCGTAGTTTTTGTTGAATACGTGCCCAGGAGACCTCAGTGTATTGTGTATTCTCTTGCAGCATTCACACTGCTGCACAATGTAAGAGTTTTTTGAGGGCAAACATATTAAGAGAATGTTAAGGAAATCTCCTGTCACTTTGGATTCTATGGATTTTAGTTTTCAAGTTTGTTAAATATTTTCAAAGTATATGTGACAACAGGTTTTAGAAGGACTAAATCCCATTTAAATTTTACTTTAGCATGCCTATTTGATACTCTATTGAATCATCCATGAGCGCTATGTTGAATAGAGGACAAAACGTTGAGATGAAACATAAGGCAATGATTTCAGTGTAGGTAGGTCAAACATTCATCATATAAAATGACATATGACTTATAAATTAACATTAATTGCAGAAATAATTGCAAATAGAGGTTTACGTTACCTGAGCAATGGATTGTTTGACTTTATTTTGATGCACAGTGTAATTCTTTGCATTTGAACTGTGCAGTTTGGAAAGGAATTATCATTCCATGTTTGGATCTTCTTGTTTGCTGCAGGCTTTGTCAAGTCCAAGTTTATTGTCGTTTGACAGTACATACTGTATTTACAACTTAATGAAATGTTCTAGACCACAGTACATCCACACAACATGTATCACACACAGCACATAAACCAAAAATATTATATTATAAATAAGTTAATAAAATATAATTCAAAATGCATGTAGGAAAGCGCACCACAGGTACAAAGTAAAGAGTACAGTAAACAGCTCGCTGTCCTAGTGACAAGACCTCAGAGTGTACATTAGTCTCACAGCCTCAGGGAAGAAGCTGTTACAGAGACTGGCAGCCCTAATCCTGATGCTTCTGTACCTTCTACCTGATGGCAG